>NC_133392.1:57615000-60115000 GCF_047511655.1 Castor canadensis | reverse complement strand
ATTCCTCTAACTATGCAAAAGATGAATGTTACAAAAATCACATAGAAAATGGGCCAACAAACAACGGCCCTGACAGAGGGCTCAAGGCACCTGGGAAGCTGAGAAATGGCCCAACCTGACTCCAGGTATGGCCAGGACACTGGGGCCAGGGCTGTACCCTGCCCTTCCTGGCTCATGAGGCAAACCATTCTTCTCTCCCCACTTACAAATCATTGCAGAATTGTGCCTTACAGGGGCATAATGACTACTGGCCAAGTCAATGCCAGAAATAAAGTGGGCCTGAGCTCCCCTTTCCCCACAGCCCAGGCCTGGAGAGGCACATCCTTGTTCCTCAGGCCTGGCAGTATAGACACAGAATCCACAGCGTGTGGCCGGGGGAAGCCCTTTGGGGGAGGCTCAGGCTGCCCCTGAGGGCACTGGCCCTTGCTGTCGCAAACAGGTGCGCACAGCCTGGGCTTTGGTCAATGCTGAGTGAGGGCAGAGGGGCCGCAGCGCAGTCCTGTCCAACTCAAGTGACTGGGAGGTGCTGTCCAGGCCATCGTGCTTAAGTCCCTGTCTCATCCTCACCCTAACTGGGATAGCAATAGTAGCATCCTGTGCTCGTGGCCTCCACGGTGGACCTAGAGCCAGGCCCCAGGAGCCCATCAGTGACAGAGTGTTCCATGATGATGTCCTCCACCCGGGTGACGTACAGGAGCGTCAGCAGCACCCCCAGGAACTGAGAAGAGAGGGCAGATCCAGTGAGAGCCTGGAGCGCATCAGGGCAGCCCCCTCCAGCAGTCCCCAGTCCCCAGAAACCCAAGCAGCCCATCAGAAGCCCTTATGGCACTGGGCACCCTAGAAAATCCCCATAGTGCAGACTGCTCCCTGCACTATGCGACTGCCCAGGGTCGCCTCTGCCCCTCCCAGACACCTCCCTATGGCACCTCCATGCTTCGACTCCTGTCTCCATCCAGCCCTGCCACACCTTATCAAGGGGACCTCAGGCAAATTACTTCACTTTCCTGAGCCTCAGTTTCTACCTCTGCAAAATGGGCATGACAATCAACCCCCCTCACAGAGACTGTGTCTATGAAGCACTTGGAAGAGCTTAGCAACCAATGCTAGTGTCATATGTTCTCTCCTCCCAGCCCTCAGCCCTACCAGGGATGCCCCTCCGACCCCCAGTGCCTTCTCAGTATTTCCTCCATTATCACCCAGCCACCTTCAGCTGACCCCATAGCCTGCCCACCTGGGGGAGCAGGATGCCCAGCAGGAGGCCTGCCATGACGGTGTAGTTGTCCATGAACCAGATGAGCACGGCGTTGGTGCAGCCACGCACATAGATGACATTCTGTACATTGAGGCGCTGTACAGGAGGAGGCCGGCAGCTGGCTGAGCGTGTCACCTGGCTGCCACCCAGTGGATGACCAGTCGGTCCCTCCACTACTCTGGGCCTCAGCTTCTCAAAGGTGACATGGGAAGGTGATCCTAGACCATGGTTCTCTAACACTGACTGGGTTGAGGAGTAAGACTGCAGAACTCAGGCAGTCCTAGTCCTCAAATAGCTGCCTGCCTGCGTGCTTCCAGATGCCCCAGGCATTGGCGTGGGTGAAAACTCTGCCTATACCATCCTGAGCCAAAAGTCAAACTCCAGGGCCATATGAAAGACAGTGTTTTCTGCATGGTTTTAATTTACAATGAACTTTCCAGAACCCCAGTCTGTAAATTAAGGAATGATTAGATTTTCCACAAGTGGAAAATCCCATACCATGAAACTTTGTTTCATGCACAAAATTATTAAAAAGTGTCTAAAATTATCTTCAGGCTATGTGTTGAAGGTGTGTATGAAACATAAATGAGTTTCATGTTTAGTCTGGAGTCCCCATCCCAAGAGATCTCATTAGGCAAATGCAAATATTCAAAAATCTGGAATACTTTGGTTCCATGCATATCAGATGAGGTCTGTATCTTATTTTCAGAATCTTACCAAGACTTGTTCAGTTTTTGGTTGATTTGAGACAGGGTCTCGTATGTTGCCCAGTCTGGCCTTGAACTCCTGGGCTCAAGTGATCATCCTGCCTCAGCCTCCCGAATACCAGGGACTAAAGGCAAGTGTCACCATGCCCAGACCTGTTCACCATTTAAAAAAAAAAAAAACCAACACATCAATGGCAAAAATGACACCAGTGGTATGCAAGTCACCAAGACTGGCACTGATGGCCCTGGAGGTGTCTCCATCTCAGGGATCCCTCTTCTTTGTGTCTTCTGCAACATCTAACTGCTGCCTGAGCTCTCACAAGTTGACATCTGTCCTATAGCTGTAAATTGCATTATTTATTTATCCTTTACCTTGGTTACATCATTGTGGCGACTGAAGTTGGGTGTGTAGACAGGTTATAGGATCTATGAATTTCATTTTAGGGTTATAAATAGGACATTTGCTATTTATTAGACAGAACGGCTATTGCCTCTGCTAGGTTGAGAACACTGTTGGTTTAAGGATCTCAGACTGAGTCAAGATCATCTGCTCCCCCACCACAATGTGTAATACTGATGAGATCTGGCTGGGATGCTGGGGTGCAGCTGCTGCTGGACCAGGGACCCTACTTTGAAAACCACTGCTCAGAGGCATCATTTTTAGCTCCCTTCCGCATGACCCCAGCTTCTTTCCTAGTCTAGAGAAGTCACCCCAGAAGCTGACCAAGGGGAGCCCCCAGAGAATTTCCTCTCCCCCAAGTAGTCCTGGATGCCAACTGCCCGTAAACCAGTGGCTTCAAGGGCAAAGACCAGCTGGGGCTGAGAGCTGGGCACATAGCATGCACCATGGCCTCATGCGGACAAGCCCAGAGTAGCAGCTTAGCAAACCCTGACAGGTGGCACTCCCTCAGCCCTTCTGTGTCTGGCAGTCCTGGCTCTGGTTCACAATCAGGAGTGTTGGAAAATGTGAGCAGCCAGGAGCCCCCTCCTCTAGAGAGCCCTCCACCGCCCTGGGGGTGGGACAGGAAGAGTAACATTTCTGGGAAAAGGGATTTTAAAGATGTTACCTCCTTGTCGATAGTTTTGTAACCACACATGGTGTTGATGACATCCGTCTGAAATGGAAACACAACAGCTATGACTTCTACAGTGCTTCCTCTAAAAGATACTGTTACTCTACCCATTTACCAGATGAAAGAACTGAGGCACAGAGTTGCAGTCTAGTGTGAAAGGAGCTTTGCAGTGCAGGGATTGAACCTAGGTTAAGTTTGCATCTTAGCCCCGTTCTCCTCTAAAAAGAGCCCAGCGGAGTATGGCAGGAAGGCTCATTTATGGGTTTGGGTGAGTGAAGGGCCCACTCCTTCACCAGCAGTAGCCCAAGAGTATAGAGAAACACGTGGTGCTGTCTCCTGAGACCACCACAAGCCACCTTCTCATGACCCAGTCACACCCCCGCTGGCTCTTAGTCCCAGCCCGCAGCTGGGACCAGGCTAGGCCTCTGGCCATGCTTCCCTACCCCTGCCACAGTGGCCTCATCATCAGATAGAGCCACCGACATGCCTTCCTGGAAGGACACCTGCTGTCCAGGACTCCCTGCTGCTGGTTAATTCAGGCACAGGGAAGGCTGTGGCCAGCCCAAGACCCAATCAAATCCCTTTCCCAGGTGGCCCCTGAGAACAGCCTGCCAGGGGCTCCTTCCATCGCTGCCTGTGCCCTGTGTGGTCTTGGCCCTCCACAAGGTGAGGCAGATTTCAGGTCCAGCCTGTGACCAAAGCCAGCAGCCCCACTGAGTGAATGCTCCACAGGGCTCAGGAGCACAGGCCAGCGATGACAGGGAGAGCACAGAGCAGAAGCATGGCTTTCAGTGTCTGGCTTCCTGGGACCTCACCCTGATCTGCACTAACCTCTGGCAGCTGCCAAGGCACTGGCCCACAGTGGCACTCAGTAAACACGAAGAACGATTGAAAAGCATGAAAGAACGAGTCCTCTGGCATGAGGGGGGTCAGTGAACCCACCAAGTGGGCTGTTTGGAAATAAAGTGAGGTTCACATGGGAGGCACGTGTCACAGGCCTGGCACGCGGAACAGCACTAGCTGAGGTCACACTGTGCAGAACCTCAGTTCCTGGGAAGGCAAGGAAGGAGGTCTGCTCTCTCTCCAGGAGATGACCTTGGACCACTCTAGGGAACACCCGAGTTCCTAAAAGCTTAAAAGTTCTTAAAAGCTGCTGGCTTTTAAGGTGCCCATGGCCTCCCAAAATGCACCTCCCACCATCCTCCCTTGTGCTCAGTCTGTTCCAGCCACATTGGTCTCTGTGTTGCTTCTCAGACATGCCAGGGCAATTCCCATCCCAGGGCCTTTGCATTTGCCATTCTCTCTGCCAGGGATGCTCCTCCCCCAGACACCCGACTCACCCCCAACTTCCTTCAGGGTTTTATTCAAATCTAAAAACACAGACTCTCCAAATCTAAAAATCACAGTTGCCCATGCCTCTTTTTTCCTCCTTAGCATTCACCACCTTGTGACACACTATCTTTTACTTGTTTTGTTTTTCACTTTCCCCACTATACTATCATTTCAATGCAGGCAGAGACATCTGCATGCATCTGCTGTACCCCAGAACTTGCAATGTGCCTGGCATAACGAAGGTCCTTAACCGATATTTGCTGAATGAATGACTGCACAAATACAAGTTGGGCTCCCATACTTCAGAGTGGACCTACTTGTGCCACCACCCTGGGTGGAGTTCAGGTTCCCACTGTAGTCCTCTGAGAAACTGGGGCCTCTCCACAGTAGCCCTCTGCCTAGAATGCTACCCTAAAACAGCAGGTGAGATTCCCAGACCCAAGCTCCTCTGGCCCAGCCCTTCTCAGGATAAACACCCTCGGCACTGTCCCTACTCCTGGGCGAGGACCCTGCCCACAGCTGCTCGGCTTATAGACTGGGGCAGTGGGCATTGGGAAGTGCAGATGTCACAGGGAGAATTTCCATGACTGCTCAGAGCATAAGTAATCACAAAGCTTTCTGTTCCATTGCAACCCAGAAACAGACAGTTCCTGCATGCATTAGTGACACACCAGGATTGAGAGGGTGGTGACCACACAGCTCAGCATCCCAAGTGACTCGGGAGGTGACATCTAAGAGGCTGGTGCTGGGGAGAGACGGAGGCTGACATTTATGTCACCAAGTGCTCCATTTCAGATGCTCACCAGGACCTCAAGGCCAAAGTCCCTGGAAACACCCAAAGCCCAGGTCCCATTCTGCCTGCAATGCTGCAGAGCTGGCTGCCCCACTGAGCACCTTCTGACACTCTCCTGGCTGGCACAGGACTCCAGAAAGTGGCTGTGCAACAGCTGCCTGCATTTCATCCCAGCCCTGCCAACCTTGGGCAAGACACCTACATTTCAGTGCCTCCATTTCCTCATCTATAAAGTAGGTACAGTAACAGTTCCTAACTTTCAGAGCTATTGTAAGGGCTGAGTTAATGCAACCAAGAGCCTGGGCCAGGCCTGTACATGCTCAGTAGATGCCACACTCACAGAGATGAGGCCTCCCACCAGGTGCCCCCTTACAGGAGTTCTTCCATGGGGCTCAGGAAAGCCTTGGCTGCAGCCACCACCTCCCCTCCACCCCAGCACCTGCATCGCACATGGTCAGCTTGGGCAGAGAGATGAGTGGCACTTGACTGGCTGGTAGCCCCCCTGTGCCCACCCCTGCAGTGCAGCTACCGTGTTCCTGATGCAGCAGGTGTAGGGCACTCCACAGGCTAGAGGCCCGGGGGCGCTACAGTCGTGGTACTGGTTTTTGCTCCAATCTCGGTAGTCTTCCCCGCCACAGCACTTGAACTGAGAAGAAAAATAAGCAGGAGAGA
Source organism: Castor canadensis (assembly GCF_047511655.1). Lineage (NCBI taxonomy): Eukaryota > Metazoa > Chordata > Mammalia > Rodentia > Castoridae > Castor > Castor canadensis. The sequence goes on along the minus strand of NC_133392.1, from coordinate 60,109,171 downwards.
GAAGCTGGAGCCACCGTCATCACGAGGCCCTGGTCTGGAGGCAGGAAGGGCCCTGCCAGGACGCAATGTGTTTATTAGCGAGTGGGGTGCAGGGGGCCTGTGAGGTTGTATACAATCAGGTCAGACCTGTCAAGAGTGGCATGGTCATCCAGGAGGTGGTGAGCAACTGCCCTGGAGAGGCAGGATAGACACTGCTTCCAGTGGCTATCAGGGTGGTGACCAGACGCCAGGAGCAAAGTGCCTCCCTCACAATGGGGTGCACCTCCTTTGTCTTTCTGCCCCCAGGGCAGGGGGAAGCTGGAGATGGACTTTGTGGTGTCAGAGACCAGATTCTGTGAAGGCCCCGCTCATGCTGACTTGAGGGCACACACATCTGCCCCAGGCTCTCCCCTTAGCTTCGCACTCCCACTTCTCCTCCCCACACCAGCGCCAGTTCCTGGGGGCAGCTGTGAGCAGTTCTATGGAGGCGCCAGGATGTGCTGATCCCATCCTGGGTTCTGGACAGACAAAAGTGAGCTAAAATAGTGAGGGAGGCAGAGTAAGTGCTAAGAGAAAAGGCCAGAAGGGGTGTTGGGTGCCCAGACGTGGAGACACAGGGGAAAGAACAGGGTTCCTTGGTTGGGCGGTCAGGAAAGACTACTCTGAGGAGGAGCCATTTCATCTGAAACATGAACAAGAAAAAGATATATGTGCAAAAGCCCCACTAAAAAAAAAAAAAAAGCCTGTATTTCAACAGCCAGCACAAAGGCAGGCATGTCTGGAGGGCTGTGATTAACAGTAGAGGTGATAAGGTCAAGAAGGCCATCAGGGCTGGGAATGGTAGCTCACACCTGTAATCCCAGCTAGTTTTAGAGGCAGGCATAAGAGGATCACAGTTCAAGGCCATCCCAGCAAAAAGTTAGCAAGACCCTAGTGAAAGAACAAGCAAGGCAACACCTATCTTCCTAGCTATGCAGAAGGCAAAAGTAAGAGGACTGAGTTCTGAGGCTAGACCCAGGCAAAAGTGTGAGATCCCACTTGAAAAATGACTAAAGCAAAAAGGCTGATTGTGTGGCTCAAGTGGTAGAGCACCTGCCTAGCAACTGTGAGGCTCTGAGTTCAAAAACCGCCCCCCAAAAATTTTTTAAATTAAAAAATAAGTTCCAATCAACCAGAGTTGGAAGCTGGGCTTGTATTCCAGGAGCAGTGAGGAGACAGCAGGGAGTGCTGTTAGAAGCACAGCCTGACACTTTATGGACTTTCCACAGTGCCCTCAGGTCATCAGGTCTCAGGACCTGGAAGTGCCAGTCTGCAGCACAGTGCAAGGGCATTTGTTTTGCAACCAGACAGACCTGTACTCCAACCCTCACACCAACATTCCTAGCTGTGTGCCTGCAGGCAAGCTAACAGCCTCTCTGGGCCTCAGCTAATCTTATCTGTAAAGTAGGAGGGACAGCAGCCTCTTTGCACAGCTGGGTTGTGATTATGAGAGGCTGTGCGACCAACACCAAGCAAGTGGGAGCATTAGTCACCCCTTCCCCCACCCCAGGGAAATGAAATCTCCATGCCAGCTAGAGGCTGGTTCCAATAAAAACATCTTGCTCTACCCGGAGTCAGTGCTGGCAGACACATTCCTGGCAGAAAAGGGCCTCCCACTGGCTGCACCTGTTCTGCCTACAGAGAAGCTGGGAGCCAAGCTGGGTGTGGTGAGAAGCAGTCTCCACTGAGGGCTAGCACAGGGGACTGGGCCCATTGATCCTCCAAGATCATATTTCAGAAGGTGCTGCCATGGTCCTCAAACTCCACTGTCCCCACCCAGGGGAGTGTGAAATGAGCCCACCCTGTCTGGTTCTGAGCGTGTCTCCTGAGTCAATGCCAAGGGGAGGGACAATGACCATCCCTCTCACGCACACAGGAGCCTGAGCCTTGGGACAGAAGGAGATGGACAGCAAAGAGATGGAGGACAGGGGCTGGCCCTGTAACTGCTATCATTATGGCACCAAGAGATGCAGGACACAGGATCATAACTACCTTCAAGGAAGTGTTGTGGAGGGAAGAAAGGAGTCTTATTCTGTGCCCCATCAGGTTTAGCTCCCAGTATTAGGGACTCAGCAGAGCAGACTTGGGACCAGGGAGGAGGTCAGTCTGTCCCAAGAAAGGAGGATCCCTGCCCATGGGAGGTGCTCCCTGGGGCCCTGCAAGGTGGCTGGTAGCTACACCCTGCTTTGTTGTAGGCGAATTTTTTTTTTGGGGGGGGGCAGGAAGGACATGTAACTGGGAGAGCTGGGCCAGGCATGGGAGCAGACTGACTGATGACAGGCTCCAATTCCCCCATCCTTGCTGGATTATTCATGACCCACCCTTCCCTCCCAACTTGGCCAGCCATCTGCTTTGGGGATGGGAGGAAAGTCACCTGATCCTTCACCCCCACCCTCCTGAGCAGGGCCCGAATGGAGGGCAAGGGTCCTGAGGCATACCTCTGAGCCCAGGTCCCAGGCTCACCTGCTTCTGAACAAAGTCCATGATGTTTTTGAAGTCCAGATCGTCATAGTAGTTCTCAAGTCCCTTCCGGATGTTTTCATTCAGAAAGTCAATGGTCTGTGAAGAAGAAGAATTTACCAAGAAAAAAGGACCACGCACCAGAGGCCAATCAAGGTTTTCTGGAAGTCCAGATTGGCACAGAGCACCGCGTGCCTGGCAGCCCCCACCCACCTATGTGGAGTGCTTGCCTACATTCCCTGCCTGGGACACCTGTGACCTCCCTGTTTATGTGCCCTCCTCAGGTCTCCAATACCCAGCTGACACCTAAGCTCCTCTGCTATGCCCAAGCAGGAGTAATTTCCCCCATTTCCCTTACAGGTCATCAGTCCATGCCCTGAGAGGCCAGGTCCCTGCCTGGGGCACCTGGCTCTGAAGCAGACCCCATCCCAGTTCTCAGCCTGTGCTCTCTCCCCTACCCAGGGAGAAGCCTCAACTGGAATATTCCCTTTGTCCTCCAGTCCCACCACCACCATTCTTCCACCATTCAACCTCTTTAGCAGTACTGGAATTTGAACTCAGGGCCTGTACTTGGTAAGCAAGCACTCTACCACTTGAGCCACACCCCACCCTCTTTTGCTTAAGTTTATTTTTCAGGTATGGTCTTGCTTTTCAGAGCCAGCCTTAGACCACAATCCTTTTACCTCTGCCTCCTTTGTAACTGGGATCACAGGTGGGTACCACGATGCCCAGCTTACTGATTGAAATGGAGGTCTAACTTTTTTCCCAAGCTGGTCTTGAACCTCAATACTCCCATTTCTGCCTTCCTCATAGCTGGGATTACAGGCATGAGCCACTGCACCTGACCCTCCAACTTCATCTTATAGAGAAGGAAATTGAGACCCCCAGGGAAAGAGGATCTGTGGGGCAGGGAAAGAAGAGCAGAACTAGGTAGGCAGAATTGCCCTGGGTCACAGTGCAGGCTGGTTGGGGCCCTGGCCAGGACTGGGACTCAAGTTTCCTGACTTCCTGCATGGGCCTCACTCATCACTCAGTGTCTTGACCCATGGACCAACCAGTCCCCCTCCCAGGCTGGGCAAGGACAAACCCACAGGGAAGGGCACTGGCATGCCGCCCTCTCCCAGTCACGCTGGGCTTTCTGTATCAACAGCCTGGCTGTTGTGCTGAGATCTGGGAGCACAAAAGGCCCCACAGCGGGAAGGGGTGGGGGCAGGAGTGTAGGCAGCCCAGCTCCACACTCACTATGACAATCAGAGCTTTCAGAGCAGAGGCTGAGTACCAGCAGAAACCGGGGACAAAGGAGCATTCTTGGCTCTGGTGCCATAGAGAAGAGCCAGACAATTCCCAGGGGGCAGTACCCTGGGGTACACTGGGACAGCAGAGTCTGGGTTTCAAGCCCCCTCACAGCTTACTTCCCCTCAGTGGACCTCAATTGTCCCCTTGTGAACCAACCCTGGAGGCCTATCTTCGAGATAACTTCCAGATCTGAGGATCAAAGATAGCTGAGAGGGGTTGTCAAGCCTCATAGTCAAGAGCAAAGGCCTTGCTGGCAAAGACCTTGTAGCCACAGGCCTCAGCCACTTCTCTTAACTTCTAAGCCTCCATGCTCTCACCAGCAATTGGGAGGCAAATACTCTGCCTCATGGGGACGTTATGAAGTTAAATCAAATTAAAGCTACAAAAGTGTTTAGCAGACGCTGAGCACAGTGGCCTATGCCTCTAATCCCGGCTACTTGGGAGCTGGAGATTTGAGAGGATCACCGCTCAAGGCCAGTCCCAGCAAAAAGTTAGTGAGACCCCCATCTCAACCAACAAGCCAGATGTGGTGGCATCCACCTGTCATCCCAGATGCACAGGAGGCATAGGTAGGAGGATCATGGTCTGAGGCCAGCCTTAGGCAAAAACCCGAGACCCTACCTGAAAAAATAACTAAAGCAAAAAATGGGCTTGGGGGGGGGCGTGGCTCAAGTGGTAGAGCGTTCACCTAATAAGCTTGACACCCTGAATTCAAACCCCAATATCACTAAAGAAAGAAAAGAAGAGAGGGAAGGTGGGAGGAAGGCAGGAAAGAAGGGAGGAAGGGAGGAGGGGAGGGACAGAGGGAGGAGGGACAAATATTTCACACCTACCAATGTCATTAGTGAAAGATGCAATCCCAAGGGAAACTGAGGCCCCAGCTCTTGGAGGCAGCCTCTGGATGTCCTGGGGCTACCCTCACAGATGCAGTCTGAGCACAAAGTGACATGTGCAAGGTCACCCAGCTGGCCACTGGCAGAGAGGCTGAAACCAAGGTGTCAGACTCCTAATCTGACACTCTTCAAGGTACGAAGCTAAAAATGTCAAGTTCAGATTGGGGTCCTCTCTACAAACTGTTTTCAGTATCAGGAAGAGAGGACCAAACCACACGATGGCCACCTCCTCCTGAGTCTGCGCAAAGCCAAAGGAGTGACAGAGAGTGACTTAGTGCTCCCAAAGGCAAAGTCACTGCTAAGGAGTGAAGGCAGCTCTGGAGCAGACGTGGCCCGGGAAAGCCTGGCCATTGGGCTTGGGAAGAGAGACGACCCGCCTTCTGTGACAGGCTCTGAACTCACCGGCCCACAGTCTTGGCCCACAGGTCTGGCACTAGCTCCAGGGCAGGGGCTGGATGGATCAGCTGCCTGCCAGCCACATGGCCTGGGCAGAGCAAGGACCTGCCTGGCCTCAGCCCCATTGTTCCCAGAGACTGCAGAGCCTTTCTACCCTCTGGTGGCTGTGCCTCTGGGTGAAGAAGGGACAGGCCAGCTGGCTGGGGTGTGGTAGGAGATGCCTAAGAAACAGGATACCAGGGTGGGGTCAGTCTGCCACTTGAGGCAGGGCAGAGGAATGAGCTCACAGTACTGACTGACACGTTGCTGGGGCTCTTGGCTGAGCAGGATGCTGGGTGACACCAGGGTCAGAGACATGCTAGGACTCTGAGGGTTAGAATGTGATGCTGGACTGCTTCCTTCCACTCTCAAGGCACGAGAGACACAGTCCTGGCCCACTTCCACAGTAACCTCCACAGGGTTACTTCCCCCAGCACTGGCCACAGGGCAGGATGAGGGCAGGAGGAAGACTGCAGCTGGGGAAAGGCTGGCGGCCTGTGGGGAAGGGGTCTCCTCCTTTCCTGCAGTGCACCCCAGATCCTCTCCCCAAAACATCCTAGTCCTCAAGCATTTCCACAGGTGGGCACTAACTCCAAAGGAGGCTGTGTAAGAATCAGCCTTCCATATGCGAGGTGGAGCAGGGCCCCCGTGAGGAAGGGAGGCCCCGCTGGAGGCCTGAGACACCTCTCAGAACAGGAGGGGCAGGAGGAACAGATGGCCCTTGGCTATACGCAGCAGCTGTCACAGATCCCATGACAGAGCTCTTTGGGTCCTGCTGGCTCTTATGAGCGTGTGATTTCTGGCACTATACACATGTGCGTGTGTGTGCATATGTGCATGTGTATTCGTGTGTGTGCATGCATGTTTCCCAGGGAGACAAGTAGGACACTGAGGTAGTTCCTGTGCTGTGCTGTGCTGTGGCTGCTGGAAAGGTAAGGCTGAGTGACAAATCCCCATGGGCTGGCAGGTCACACCATTTGCTAAGTGTAAAGTCATATTCTATGGGACTCAGAGGGCCAGTCAGAGTCAGGGCCCTGGGGGAGAGGGCAGGGAAGGGGAAACTGCTTCTGCTGTCACTCCCAGAGGTCAATCACACCAGTGCCCTGGTGCCCAGCTCTAAACCAAGTCACACCAGCAGGGGCAGTTCCCGAAAGGACGAGAACACCACCTTTCACCAGCGCTGGCAGTCCTCGGAGGGTCATGTGGCCCAGGCTAAATGAACTCAAGAGAAAGCAAACACCAAAGCCATAGGATTTCCAGCATGTTGTTTAAGCCACCAGATAAAGAATGGTGCTTCCTGGATTTTTCTTTCAGAGCCAGTTTCCAGCTCTCTGAGGCCTCAGCAGTACCATCCCTGAAGAGCTCCTATGCTTTCAATGCAGGAGGACTCAAAGGGGCTGGGGCCTGTTGCACAGCTCCCCTCACAGGGTTCTGGAGCCTCCCATGGGCTGGCGGTACAAGGACTCAGGTCCCTCTGGGGATGGAGCCACCCTGGGACCCTGATGGACGGACAGAGGCTTCCATTGCTTCCCTGGCAGCTCCCAAGACCCCAGGCTGGAAGCCTGGCCTCTGGCAGCACAGCTGTACCAAGACCAGCGGGGTCTTGGGACTCAGAGGAGGGATGCCCAACCAGGACTTCTTCCTTCCTTTTTGTGCCTCTGCTGAGCTGTCATCGCTTGGCCTTCCCAGTCCCTCTAGGAGGTGGGACTCTCCTCATTACCCCAGATGCCAGCCTCTGCCCCAGCCCTGATAGAGGCCCAATCTGGCAACCAAGAGTCAAAGAGAATTCCCAGGAGTCAAGGCTATAAGGTTCTTTGCGACTATTTGCCAGAGCCTTCCTCAGACCAGGCCAGGGTCACAGGACACTGGGGCTCTAGTCTCCAGTCCCCAGTGGCCCTGACGTGCTGTGGGGGTCTGGACAGGCCACTGCAGAACCTTCTCTACCTCTGCAGCCACTAGCAGTGTGGCTCTAGAGCAGGATCCACAGGCTCAGGTGCACTTGCTCTCTCCTGCTCCTGACCTCAAGGTGTGCCCAGACCAGCCAGTGCCAGAGCCAAAAAAAAAAGACAACCAGGCTGGAGTTCCCCACCATTTGCCTGGCGTCAGGAACAACCACAGCACCCTCTGGTCAAGACCAAGAAAGAGGCCACCCACCCCACCTGTCCTGCTGGTGGAGACATAGGGAAGGAGGTCAAGCATACCAGCTATAGCCCACAGCCTGCAGGGATCTCTGTTCAGCTCTACCTACCTCCAACACCATGGACAGACTCACAAGCAGCCTCAGATCAGGCTAGGGATGACAGGAGGTGTCGAGAGAAGGAGAACCAGACAGGTATGGGTCACTCAGACCCTACTCCCACTGTGGGGTCAAGTCACCTCACGTATTCCTGCTGCTCCCTGCTCTGTGCTGGCTCTCCAGAGTAGGCTGCTCACCCACATAAACAGAGAAGCCACTTCACTCTGACTGCTGGGTCCTGCCTGGCAGCAGAAGCCTCACCCAGCTCAGGGGCTATTAGAGAATTTTTCCTTGGCCAAGGTCTAGCACCTCCCAGAGAACTCAGCATGAAATCTTTAGCCCGATGATGTGTTCTCATTTGTCACAAGTGGATTCTTGGGGTTAACAGGTAGCCTGTGGTGCTATATTGTGGTTCAGAGAAATCCGTCTTTCCTTGATGAAGAAATGATGGACTTGGGAACTTTCCTCCTCCTGGAAGCTGACCTTGATCGCTATTTACTATTTCTACCTGCACAGCCCCTTTCTACCATCAGCAGTCAGGCCACTCCTTCCCTGACCTCAACACTGGCCTGTCTCTTGTTTTACAAAATCACATTGCATTAGCATTGCAAGGGACATTTTTTTAATATGGCATTTTTCCTCTTGACTATAAAAAAAGAAAAGATGAGAACTAGGGAAAAAAAATATAAAGGAGAGGGGAAAAAAATCATCCTCATCTTATCCCTGGTCTTTTTCCAGGCCTACTGCATTCCTTGTGAAGATCTTACTGCATTTATAATTTTGTACCCTGTTTGAACATTTTTTAAATTGTGTGTTATCAGTATCTGATACTGTGTACTAACACACAAACACACATTTCCACCCACAATTCCTAGCTCATAACTCCCTCCCCAAGGCAGGCCATACAAACTGTACTCTTACCCCACTTTTAGCAGTCCATAGAGCTCTGCTCTGACCACCCCTTATCTGGTCATAGTCATAAGACCCTCCTCATTCCGGAGGGTCCTGTCCTATCCCCATGAGGGAGGAATGCTGAGGAATCTGGACAGGCAGGCTTTGCTGGCTTCCCTACCCAGTCTATTAGCAATCATGCCTGCACAATGAGTTCTCTATAAAACCCAAAAGGTCAGAGTTCACAGGGCTTTCGGAGGGCTGACTGTGTGGAAGTTCCCCAAGGGAGGTGATCCCCAAGAGGGACTGGAAGCTCTGCACCCCTTCTCCCATACCTCTTCCTGTGCCTCTCTTCTGTGTCCTTTATAATAAACTGGGACACAAGTGTTTCCCTGAGTTCTGTGAGCCCCTCGAGCAATTAACTGAACTGGAGGAGGGTTATGAGAATCCCCAGATACAGCCAGTTAGGTAGAAACCCAGGTATAGCAAACTGGAGCTGGTGATTGGCATTCAAAAGGGAGGGGGCTGTCCTGGGGGCTCAGCCCTCCACCTGTTTCCAGGTAGACAGTGTCACAGTTTAGCTGAATTAGAGGACACCCAGCTGGTCTGCTGCAGAATGGATTGCCTGCTTGCCATGTGGGACTACACACACACACACACACACACACACACACACACACACACACACACACTTGGGGATTGCAGCAGTGACTGGGCTGTAAATGTACAGTAGGAGAAACTGAATTTGAGTTTGTTCTTTCCTACAGACATCATAGCCCAGTCCTCCACACAGCTGAGAGCCTCTTCCCAGTCAGCACACCAAGACCCCTGTCAGGAGACAGCCCGTCCAAGAAGGGACACACTTCATGGCACCCATAGGGTGCAGGGATAACTAAAATTCTCATCCCTGATCCAGGTCTGAGGCTTCTGAGCCGTGAGGACTGAGGGTCCCAGGAGGCTTCTGAGGCCATGGCCTTTGTCTTGGCTCAGCTCCCTCACTTGAAAGAAGGAGACAGGACTGGCGGAATGGCTGAAGTAGTAGAGTGCCTGCCTAGCAAGTGTGAGGCCCTGAGTTCAAACCCCAATACTAAAAACAAAAAAAAAAAAAAAAAAAGAAAAAAGAAAGGAGGAGGTGATGTGGTAGTTCTTGTTGACTTATGAAGCACTGGAAAATGACAGATCTGATGACCTTGGTGAAGCTCTGCTCGCCTAGGAGGGGACCATTTATGATGGCCATGGATGCTGCTGACCACAAGCTGGCCCTGGGCTCCAGCCAGGAAGCACTAACCTGGAACCCCTGCAAGGCCAGCTGGGACCCTGGTGGCTGCACAGAGCATCCCCTGAGTAAATGGACTAAACAGCTCTCCCTAAAGACTTCTGGGGAAAAAAACAAAACAAAACAGTAGCCTGCACCTGCCAGCTTGCAGCAGATTAGCTTAAAAACTAGAAAAGAGGAAAAGGGAGGAGCAGGTAGCAAAATAGGTTGGGAAGTAGCTCAGAGCTGCTTCTGCCTTGCTGTGTGCTCTTGGAGGGGCCTCTTAACCTTTCTGTACCTAGATATTCCACCAATATAATGGGAATATAATGGGAATCACCCCCTACCACCCCAGGGCTCACCCAACAGGAAGCAGACCCTGGGGTCCCAGGGGAGTAGCTTTTTTTTTTTTTTAATTAAGTTTATATATATTTTTTTCATTTTTCTTTTATTATTCATATGTGCATACAAGGCTTGGTTCATTTCTCCCCCCCTGCCCCCACCCCCTCCCTTACCACCCACTCCGCCCCCTCCCTCTCCCCCCCTTCAATACCCAGCAGAAACTATTTTGCCCTTATTTCTAATTTTGTTGTAGAGAGAGTATAAGCAATAATAGGAAGGAACAAGGGTTTTTGCTGGTTGAGATAAGGATAGCTATACAGGGCATTGACTCACATTGATTTCCTGTGCATGGGTGTTACCTTCTAGGTTAATTCTTTTTGATCTAACCTTTTCTCTAGTACCTGTTCCCCTTTTCCTATTGGCCTCAGTTGCTTTAAGGTATCTGCTTTAGTTTCTCTGCGTTAAGGGCAACAAATGCTAGCTAGTTTTTTAGGTGTCATACCTATCCTCACCCCTCCCTTGTGTGCTCTCGCTTTTATCATGTGCTCATAGTCCAATCCCAGGGGAGTAGCTTTGCCAGTGTTTGGATCCCACTGCAGGAAGTCCCAGCAGAGTATGTGTGGTTCCTGTTCCCACCTGCTCCCACCCACGGAGAACACAGCAGGGATCAGACCAGGGTCTGGAGCAGCCACTGCTGCCTTGGGCTCAACTTCCAACAAGAAAGATGACTTGGCCACAACCCAGATGCACTGTCCCAATAGCAACTGAAAAGCCAGGAACCAAGCCATCTGGGGTGGGCAGGCAGGGACAGGGGAGGACTTTTGCACGTGTGCCCTGCCCAAGTCCTACCTATGACAAGGAAGCAGGAGGAAGACAAGACAAAGGAGGATTACTGGAAGGAAGACAGAGCCGAGTGGGAAGTCAGTTCTTATGGAACTCTGGGCTCAGCAAGCGCCCTACCATTTGAGCCACGCCTCCAGTCCTTTCATTTGTTTTTCAGAGAGAATCCCACACTAACCTTGCCTCAGATGGCCTCAGACCTCAATCCTCCTACCTCCACCTCCTGGGTAGCTGGGACCATAAACATGTATCATCGACACTCGACATGTTTTCAAGATAGGCTCTTGCTAACTTTTGCACAGGCTGGCCTCGAACCATGACCCTCCTATCTCTGCTTCCCAAGTAGCTGGGATCACAAATGAGTGACATCGTGCCCAGATCCATATTCATTCTTTTAGCCAGTCCTCACCCCGTGAGCTAGGAATCATAATCCCTAAGGATCAGAGAGGTTAAGAGACCTCCTGAGGTCTGATAGCTGGTTGAGGCACATGCATCTGGACTGCAATGAAGGAGCTGGAGACCAGGAGCCACCAGACCTTTCCAGCTCGGTAGAACCCTCATTCTGCAAAGTTGGGGTGTTAGACACCACCCTTTCAACCTGTCTCTTCCCTTCCTCCTGTACCCAGCACAACAGTCCAAAACATATACCAAATCTCATCACCTCAGCCCACTGCCCCCACCTTGGCCCAAGTCACTGTCCCTTCTTCCTTTGACACTGGCAGCCTCCTAGCTATTCTCCCATGTCACCCTTGCTTTCCTACCACCTAGTCTCCACCTGGAAGCCAGTAAAATGTACATCGGGCCACATCCCTTCCCCACATAAAACTCTCCAAAGGCTTCTGCTGCCTTTCAAAAGCATCCGGAGCTCCTAACTCATGGGCTATGAGAACAGACAAGAAACCAGGCCAGCCTCCAACTTTGTCTTCCATTCCTTCCCCCATCACTTACCCTACCAGCCAGGCAGCCTCCACCTATCCCATCCCTGCTTAGTGGCCCCCTCTGTCTGGACCCACCCAACTGGCCCCTTTTTGTTGTCCCTCACCATCCCCACACTCCGCCCAGGCTCTCGCAAGTCACCTGCTTCATTCTCTTACTCGCTGGTTCACTTGTTCAGTGCCCCTCTCCCCCAGCGGAGAGGGAAGGAACTCCAAGGAGATTATCTGCCTTGCTCACTGCATCCCCTTGTTTACAGCTTGGGGCAAACACAGTGGGTGCCAGGTACACGTGGCCAATAATGGACCCAGAGGCCCACCTGGTTTCGGAAGATCAAGGCCACCACGCCACCAATGAGCTCCATAATGAGGCAGATCCCGAGGATGAACATAAACTGTAAAACAAAATTCAGAGATTGGCCTGGAGAGGGTCAAGGATGTGTGGGACACAGGGACACATCATCTGCTCTGAGACCAGGCACAACAGAGAGAGTGGCCTCTGTGACTGCGCTTCCTCCTTGAGAATGCAGGATGTGACAGCTACGCCTCGGGGAAAGCCCGTCTCTGGAGCCAGGGGGCAGGAAGAGTGACTCAGCTGTCTGTCCCAGGGGTCCTCATCAGGGTCTGGGTGGACAGCATGCCCTTCCCCACCACCACCAACTGGAGATCTGGGCCCCACTCCAGCACAGCCAGAGGGGACAGGCCCGCCTGAGGGACGGGTAGGCAGTATTTCCAGCTCCCCCCCAGAACCCCACAGAAGTGGCTTCCCACACAGCCCCAAGTGTGGGAGGGGGTGTCTAAGCTTAGAGAATATACACCCCAGCCCTTTATCAGAGAACAAGCATCATCCAAACTGATTCCAGCAACTTTCAGCCTCAGGCAGTACCAATACCCTGCTTACACAGGATTGTGAGGGTTTCCTGCATGAGGGAGACAATGAGGCTAAGCACACACGCATGGGTGTGGAGTGAGAGGACCTGCCTACCTGCTGCCCCAGCTTTGGGCAGTTATCCCTTCATCCTCTGTAGGTCAGCCTGACTGCATCCCTGACCCCAGAATGGGCACATGATGGGGCCAGGCCCATCAGAGTCCTAAGATTCCGGCCAGAATTTCTAGAAAAGATGTCCTGGAATCAAGGAGGACTGGGGTGCAGCTCAGTGGTAGAGTACTTTGCCTCGCATGCACAAGTCCCTGAGTTCCACCCCTAGCTCCACAAAAACAAGTAAATAAATAAAGTAAAAATTTAAAAAGCTGTAATAAGGACTCTGTGGGCCTGAGGCTGCCAGTGACCACACAGGGAGCCTGAGGACAAGACTAGGCAGGGGCAGTCCCTCTAGGAGGTGACAAGAAAGTCTGCCCAGCTGCAAGAGCTGGTAGCTCATCACCCCCTTCTTCTTGGTCATTGCTTGTTCTCATCTGAGTGTGGTTTCTCCTATGGCAACCAGAGGCCCAGATGAACAGCGTTTAGGTCAGAAGAACAGTATTCAAATCAGTCTTTGGGCACTTCCAGGTCCAGCTCTGACGGCTGATCAAGGAAACCCTCTGGAGGAGCTGGATTGTGACAAGGACTGCAAAACCCAAGCTGCCCAGGGCCCAGGGGCAGTCTCCTTGGCTTTCTTGGAGACCCCAAGAATACCATTCCCCCCTCCCACCGGGCAGGGCTGACTCACCGCCTGGAGAAGGCACAAGTTGTCCCGGAGAGAAGCCAGCACTCCAATGAAGGAGACGATGAACATGACAACCCCCAGGAGGATGAGGATGATGGCTGGGGCCAGGAAGGCACTTTCAAGGGTTTTGTACTTCTGTCGCTCAACCTCTGCATAGATCCCCACAGACAGGACCAGGGCTCCGATCAGCTGCAGCAGAGAGCAGGGAGTGAGACAGAAGAAGGGTGGTGGGCCACCACTGATCTTCCTCAAAGAGTTCATCCAGGACCTCAGCACCTGCCATTGGGGGATGGGGGGTGCTTCCCCCAGGGAACAGCACATGAGGGACCCTGCTATGGCCTGAACTGCATTCCCCCAAATTCCTCTGTTCAATCCTAACCCCCAAGTACCTCAGAATGTGACTATATTTGGAGCTAGGACCTTTAAAGTGGTAATTAAGTTAAAATGAGGTCATTGATATGGCTCTAATCCAATATGACTGGTGTCCTTATAAGAGGAAGAGATTATGACACAGATCCACACAGAAGGAAGACCAGCCATCTACAACCCAGGAGAGAGGCCTCCGAAGAAATCAACCCTGTCAACAACTTAATCTTGGACTTGTAACTTCCAGAACTGTGAGGAAATAAAAGTCTATGGCTTAAGCTTCTCGGTCTGTGGTACTTCATATTATAGCAGCGCCCAGAGAGTAACAGAGACACTATGTGGTAATGCCACTGGAGAGAAGAGTGCTGGTGGGTCAAGAGAAAGGCCATTGCCTGGAGGGTCAGAGAACCGGGGTTTGAGTCCTAACTCTGCCACTTGCGGATCCTGGGTCTTGGACAGGCATTGACCACAAGAATCCGTGTTCTCATCTGAAAAATGGGTGTGAACAAGTTCACTTCTGCCCTGCTCATCCCACAGCTTTGTGCTAGGCTTTAGTAAGATAACAAAGATGGGAACCTGAAAGCACAGGGCCATTGTCACACATATTAGACAGGTGGGTCACCTGGAAGAAATTTTAGGGATGTTTAGAGAGACGGACATTTCAAAACAGTATCATAAACAAGGAATTTACTTTCGGGATGACCTTATAGAAGGCTGAAGGTTGGGATGGGAGGAATTTTAAGGGGATTTTTATGTAGAACACCTCGTTATTAAGTTTTCTAACAGTGGAGACATGGTACACACTGTCACAGGACACACTGTAACTTCCCATCAGGAAAACCCAGGTTCTTCACTGCTGTCAAACACACCAAAGTCCTCACCCCAGAGCCTTTGCTGTTCCCACCTCCTGGAATGCACCTCCTGATACCCACGTGGCTCACTCCCCCACCTCTTTCTGTCCCTCTGGGGCCACTATATTTAAAAGTGGAAAGTCCTACTGCGTGAGGTGGTGACACAACTGTAATTCCAGCATTCAGGAGGCAGAGGTGGGAGGATTGAGAATTCAAAGCCACACTGGGCTACATAGCAAGATCATGTCTTCAAAAAAAATAAGAAGTGAAAGAAATCCCTCCCCCGTGAAACACCTCGTTCCTTCCCTTTCTCCTACTTTCCTCCTTTGCACTTACTAATATTTACCATGCTACATTCTTTCTTTTGTTTTCTTTTTTTGTTCGCCTTCCCCACAAGAACATATAGGCTCCATGCCAGGAGGGGCTTTCCAGGTATTTTGGGCATCCCCAGCACCCCAACAGTCCTGACATTGGGGAAGTCCAGTTGGTGTTTACAATCAGAGTCTGTTGTCAGGTTTGAGTCAGAGGCTATCTCCCTAGTCTCCCGCAGATCCAAGGATGCCAGCTTTCCGGGCTACACATTCCAGAGGCCAGGGAAAGGGCACTTCATTATTGCACTTCCGCTCTAAGCTGAAGGCAGCATGGGAGAAGACCCGGAAGCCATAGTGCTGTCAGCTAAGGCCTAGGAAAAGTGAGGGGTGACACTGACAAAGTGTTGGCAAGATATGCCCAGGGTACAGTGATCCTAGATACATCATCCAGAACATGGAGTGGTCGCCTGCACTTACATAGACCCAAACCTTCTGTTGACCATTAACAGGCTCCTATGCATCATCGTGTCCGCACAGAAGAGCCCCTTGGCCTTCTACTGAGTGCTAAGGCTGTCCTGAGTGAAGGGAAGTGCCTGCTTCCTCCTGAGCTTTGAAAAGTGACAGGGATGCCAGAAGTCACACAAATGGAGCTTACAATATACAAAGACTACTGACAGAGGATTACTAGGAAACCAGCTCTCTTGGACCCGCCGCCCTGCTGTATTTCAAGGTTAAATGCTGTTCCTGTTGGCTTGAAAAGATAATTCCCCTTGCTTTGGAAAGATGGCTGAGACCCATTCCCCCAGCCTAGAAGGAATGCCTCTCCTGCACACGGGCCAGGAGGGGCTAAAGGCATCGGCAGACTCGGCTGTCAGCCACATATTAACAAGTTGTCCATATCAGGAAAACCATGCCTGGAGGGATGTCCACAAAATTACCTAGTTGGGTAAATTTTAAAATGTAAAGCAGCTCACATGCACACCTCTGCAGGAAGATGGTGACCACAGGAAAGAAAACCTACCTTTGAGTGAAAAAGATTAACAAAAGGGTATCTGATTAGCCATGCTCCAGTCAGATGTGATGGCACATCTGTAATCCCAGCACGGCACTCAGGAGGTAAGTGAGACAGGAGGATTGTGAGTTCAAGGCCAGTCTTGGAGATAAAGTGAGTTCCAGGCCAGCCTAGGGTACATAGTGGGACCCTGTCTCCCAAAAAAAAAAAGCAAAAAGCCCACATATGAATTGCTCATTAAACCCCAAATGTGAACAAGCTGAGAGCCCAGCAACCCATCTACATTGGATCTGAGGATGGTAATTAACTAAGAACCTCATGGGGCACAGAAGTCTTCAGAGCCCAGGCATGGAATGAATCGAATATCCACCAACTGACCTTGCATTCCTGAGGGCAGAAGAGAGGGGTTTTATCTTCCACCTTGATGAAAGGTGCGGTTCTCGCTTGCCGCTAAACACACACAACTATTCCGTCTTAGTATTTTCAGAATTTATGCCACACGCTTTCCACAGCTGGTTCCTCTTCCCAGCAGGCTAAGGACATGACCCTGGCATCTCCCCACTCCATCCCTCCTTCCCGCCCGAGCCGCGCCCATGCATGAGGGTGCCCCGCTTTGGAAACCATTCACCAAACCCCAGAGCCGTCATTGGCGCCAATTTGGACAGAACTGACCTAGGCCCCCAGCAACAGAGGGCAATTTCTAGTTTTATAAGCTCCCTAGAACCCCTGAACCACTCTAATTCAGCATTACTGGCAGAAGAAAAAAAAAAAAAACCCTTGGTCTGACCTCATTCCACCCCCCACCATCAGGAAGCATCACCATTTCCTTGCAAGGTGGCCTTTTGACATTTCCAGACCATGAAAGCCATGGGAAACGCTCCTGTGGCAAATGCAAATCCAGGTCTCCTCACTCCCCCGCCACTGTGCACCACCATCCCAGGCCAAGTGCTCCTGGTGAGATGAAGATGCTGCTATCCCACAGCCCACTGGCACACCCCACGTAGTTCCACACAGAGCACAGCCAACACAGGAGCCTGGTGCAAGTGTTCCAAGGGGCAGCATAAACCTTCCCAGGAACTTCAAGCTTTCCAAGTGATATTTACATCTCTGATGACATCAGTTTATCCATCTGAGTATAAAACTATTTATCAATGCCAGCATGCAGCCCCGTCCGCTCCTCTCTACTAATTATAGCCCTTCCCCAGGCAGCCAGCCGCTCCAGCCCCAGTGCAGGAAGCAAATGGCCCATTCATCAAGTAGGACAGCTTCTTCTAAACAGGCCAGGGGCAGAGGGTGGCAGGGTGGGGTGCGGTGCACATGCCATACCCACGTGGGGCCATAGAGGGAAAGAATGAAGAAGCTAGCAGCTCATGGGCCAGGACACAAAGCCCAGGCTTTGCAACCAGGCAGCATCTTCAACAGGCTGCTGAGAAGCCCTGTCGCCCACATCAACTGGGTCCCCTCAGAGCCCCACAACCTCCTGTGCAGGAACAGGCCCAGCTCCACATGGCTGCTGGGAAGCAGGAGGCCCTGTGCCACATGCCGACACCTGTGCATCCTCAGGAAGCATCTGGTTACCGCCCGGCTGGCTCAGCCCAGCTGGGGAAAGTGTACATTTAAAGGGAACCCACAGGTCCACTCTCATCACCAAGGCTCGTACCAGGCTCTGTATTAGGCCCCTTACAGTCACCAGGGGGGCAGAAGACCAGATATGGGGTAAGACTAAAGGAAGAGAGAGGAATGGTCTGGAAATGCCCGTCCTAAGGCTGGAGGAAAAAGCCATGAATTTTCTTTCCTCAACTCTGCTATAGTTTGGATCTTAAGTGTCCCGCAAAAGCCCATGGAGTAAAGGCTTGCTCCCCAAGGTGGTGCTATTGGGAGGTGGTGGAGCCTTTAGGAGGCGGGGCCTAGTGGGAGGTCTTTGGTCATTGGGGGTGTGTCCTTGAAGGGGACACCTAGATGGTGGTGCACAGTGGCGGGGGAGTGAGGAGACCTGGATTTGCATTTGCCACAGGAGCATTTCCCATGGCTTTCATGGTCTGGAAATGTCAAAAGGCCACCTTGCAAGGAAATGGTGATGCTTCCTGATGGTGGGGGGTGGAATGAGGTCAGACCAAGGGTTTTTTTTTTTTCTTCTGCCAATAATGCTGAATTAAAGTGGTCTTCCTCTTTTTTGCTTATCTGGCCACAGGTGAGTGGTTTTGCTCCACCATGTGTGCTTCTATAATGTGCTGCCTCACCACAGACCCCACAGCAACTGCACCAACAGATTCAAAACCGTAGCCCATCAACCGTTCCTCTCTCCAAGATGATTGTCTCAGGTACTTATTATAGTAACAGAAAGCTGAGTAACGTAACCCATAATTGAAATGTTCCATTTTGAATGTAGGCAACAAACAGAGGTAGTTAACTGCACTTGTGACTCAGTCGCCAATAGAAATCACATTACAGTCATCAGAAGTACACACACAAACACACAGATACACACACATACTTCTCATTACTTTAAAATTACAGTAGTATTAGACTCATTGCTGGATCTTGGGCTTTAATGCATTGTAAAGAAACACATTGTTAAGCTGGATGTGGTGGTTCATGCCTATAATCCCAGCACTCAGAAGGGTAAGGCAGAAGGATCACAAGTTCAAGGCCAGCCTGGGCCACACAGTAAGACAGTGTTTCAAACAAAACAAAACAAAAACAAAATCAAAAAAAGAAAGAAACTGACTTGCTATGTCAGCATTCCACAAGTTGTATTAGTGTATACTGCTATAAATGCTTTTTTAAGAAAAGAAAAACATGTTATTAGTACAGCACAAATTTGGTTTTACAATAGTTAAATAAATGTATCTTAATACAGTTTGTGTATTTTATAACCCTGTACATTTCCTTTCATGCACTTACATATCTTGTTTTGAGGAGGGGTCCATAGGCTTCCCCAGAGAGCCAAAGAGGCCCTGGTTCAAAAAGTAAAGGAGTCATGGTCGATGGGAAGCAAGACATAATTGCTGCTGTGGCGAAGTGCTGAGGGCTCTGGGAACTGAAACGTGTGAGAGGAAAAGGGGGCAGATGTCAGAGCATGAGGACAGGTCTCCTAGAAAAGCCCTAATCGCTTCATTCTGGAACTATCTCCTGGGCACTCAAGGATGGGCACCCAAGGCCCCAGAACTGTGTGGGGTCAAAACAAAGCACGTTTAAACCTCCAGGCTCACAAAAAGGTAGGGAATAAATAGCTAACCTTCAAGGTCTGAGAGAGATTTTGGATTTTAAAAAACGGAGCTAGCCAGACCATGCCTCAGTCCTAGAGAAACCCCTGGACTACCCCTTCACCAGCCCTTCTGCCCTGAGGCCAGTTCTGCCTGGCCCTGGGCCAAGCCCACCCTGCTGATAGCCACTGGCCCAGCATCTCCTGTACAGATCAGGGTGCTGGAAGGAGCAGTCAGAGGCAAGCTGAGGGACAGGAGTTGACATTCTGGTCCTGGATTTAGTAGCTCAGCACCAGTGGCCATAGCACATCCCCTCTTCCTCTCTGGGCCTCATTTTTTACCTTTGAGAATGTAACTGTGCTGAGCCATTATCCTAGGGAGCGATACCCCTGGATCCTCATTTTGTCTTCACACCCTCCTCACACACCCAAGGCATGACCAATCTCAACTCCCAGACAAGACTCACAGTGGCTGAACAACCCCCAAGATGAGAGGAGTAGTCCAGACCCAGACCACAGCCTCTCTCTGCCCGCTACCAAGGCTACCAGACAGTCTTTCACAGAGCCCCAGGAGAGAAGTGGTGTGAAAGAGTCTTTCAAACACAAAGGTGCCAACAGAACTCTGGGATGATGGAAATACCCAACTGATACAGGACCTGCTGTCTTCCCAGAGAGCTCAAACTCCACCTGCAGAACCCCAAGCAGTATTATGGGGCCTGGACTTCAGTGGTCGACTGGCTCCAGCCCTGCTCCAGGTAGCCTGTGCCTGAGGAATGGTCTCCTCCCAATCCCAGGCCACAGCAGAGGTTGCCCCATCACTGGCAAAGAACCCAGGCCCTGGTCCTTGTCACTCCCATTCTGCTGTCAACTCTGCCTTGATCCTGAGAGAACTTGGTTCATTATAAGCCCTGGTTCTTGCCACATTCTTTGGCACAGGCTGCTTTCAGTAATGTCACGGCACCATTTTTATGGACCAGTCCTCCTGTCCCCACAGATCTGCAATGGCCCCATTGCCACACCCTAAAGTTCCATGTGCACTTGCATCTATTTCTTGCTCTCTATATCTTCCTTTGGTCATTCTTTATGTCCCTAAACAAAGCTCCCTATTGTAATGGCTATAGCCTTATAACACATCCTGGCATCTGCTAAGCCAATCCCCCCTTCCTGTCTTCTTCACAAGTGTCCTGCACATTCTTGGACCTGAATTCTCCCATATACATTTTAGAATCACCTTATCAACCTTCATGAAAAGCAAACAAAAACACCAGGGTTTGCTTGGAACCACATTGAATCTTTGTACCTCTTTAGGGAGAACTGACATGTTTTTTCTTTATCAGGTCTACCAACCCTTTTTTATACGTCTTTTTTTTTTTTTTTAAAGGGTCTCGCCAGGCACCCCAGGCTGGCTTAAAACACTGGACCTGCCTGCTTTACCCTCCCAGGTGCTGGGATTACAGGTGTGTTTGTATGTCTTCTAATAACAGTATTCTCTACCTTCCTTAAATTTTTCTACACTATCTGGCAGCTGTTCCAGGAGTGTTTTGGAGCCTGCCAGAGAAGGCCCTCTAGCCAAGTCCATGAGTGGGAACCACAGCCTTTGAAAAACCAGCCTGTCTAGGAAGCAGAGTGGGCACATGTCTGCTTTCTACCCCTCGTGTCGGCAGAAACTGACTTAAAAGACACACACACAGCACATTCCAGGCTGTGAGGAAGCAAAGCTGAGAGGTTTGCAAGCCCCAGCTATTCAATTCAGTCAGGGCAGAGAGAAATTCCTAATCAAGAGCCACCACAAACACTCAAAGCACTGGTGCTGAGTGGAGCAGCCGGGCCGTTCTTGGACACAGCGTGTGGGCAGGCAGGTGGGAGTAAGATCCTGAACAAGACTCAGAGGGACTGCTCTCCCCAGGGGAGACTAAAAGGACCAGCTGAGTAAGCCCAGAAGCGGGCACTGAGTTTTTTTACTTCATTCACCTGGGCCCTCTGTGCACCCAGGGACTGGCCCCATATATCTGCTAGCAGAATGAGTTGGAGAAATGACATCGTTTCAGATGCTTTTAAGCCCAAAGAAGGAGTTCTGTGGCGATCCCATTCTGGAACACAGCCCTGGAGGCTTAAGGACAGGAGTGACTCATGTTGAATGTGAAATCCATGGAAACAGCCATGGGAAGGGGAGTCAAGAGCAAAATCACCTCCACCCACCCTCCCTGGTTTCCTTTCCCTCCCTCTCCAGATCTCCCTCTCTTGCCACCCAGGAGTCTGAACACACACCTCAGAGCCTGCCTCCCCAGGCTGTGTCCCCCATAGTTGGTAGCTAATGATGTCTGCTGAGTATCTTCCTAATCTCAGCCCTGTGAGGGTTCTTGGACAGAGTGTATGGGCATGCAGGTGGAAGTAGCATAAGAAGTAACGGACCAAGATTCTGGACACGATGCGGAGTAATTACTTCCTCCTGCAGAGACCAGGGAAGGACCAGTTGAGTGAGCCTGGAAGGAGGTACCAAGTTTGACTTTGTGCACCTGGGCCCTCCCTTGATTTAAAAGGTTCACACTCAGCACATTCCAAAGTGCCTGGGTGCGCTGACATGGAATCCACCAATGGGAAAAATTCAAAATGGCAGCCCTGGGATAGAAAAGCGATCTCCATTAGGGTGGGATAAAAGGGTCAGACAAAAGCTAATTTCCTATGGACTGAATTATTAAAATGGGGGAGGTAGTCAGGGATGGTGTTGCATGCCTATATTCCAACACATGGGAGGCAGAAGCAGGAGGGATCTATTGAGAAGCCTGGGCTACATAGTAAGTAAAAGGTCAGCCTGAACTACATAGTGAGACCCTGTTTCAAAAAACAAAAACATAATTAAGGACTATCTCTACATAATTTTGCCAATGAAGGGGCTTACTAAGTGTTTCATGGTTCTTATTTTTTGTTTGTTTTGGGGATACTGGGGATTGAGCTCAGAGTTTAGGGCTTACTCAGCAAGCACTCTACCACTTGAGCCACACCCCAAGTCCTCATGGTTCTTGTTTTTAATGGTCGATGTAGTTATATATCTAAGGAAAAAATGAACCAAATAGCTTTAAATAAGTTCTATGGCCCTTGGCTCATTCTTTCTTCCTCTGCAGGGAATCTCACATCTGAACTGCACCCTTGGTCTCGTGAGTGTGAAGATGAAAGAGGCCATCAGATCACAGGTATTGGAGCCTGGCATATGCAGGGCTCCTATGGTTCCTCTACTGTTCCAGGAGTCCATGGAAGCTCATGCCCAGACAGTCCCTCCCAGAATCTCAGCATATCAGCAGACTGTCATGGTCCCAAGTCTTCTCTCACTGCCCAGCATGCTGTCCTGAGTCCTCTGCAGGAACCACCCTGCTTTCCCACCTGACAGAGGAATGTCACACTTCTGCCTGGGGGACAGAGATGCCCTTGCTCCCCTTCATCTCTATCAAGGCATACACCTCCAGCACTGTCCCCCACAGCAGCCTCAAAAAGAGACCAACTGCTTTTTGAAAATAAGCCCAAAGGAGACCAAGGGCCAATACTCATCCTACAAGACTAATGAAAAGCCCTTCTTCTCTGGAAGCCTTTGGGAGGATCTCCCTCTCCACTTTCTGTCCTTTCTTTCTTTCTTTTTTTTTTTAAACAGGGTCTCACTATGTACCCTTGAACTCTGGCCATCCTCCTGCCTCACCCTCCTGAGTGCTGTGATTACAGGTATGTGCCACCACATCCAGCTCCTCTCAAGGAGAAGCCCTCACTGGTAGTGATACTGGATCTGTAGTGAACAGATCATTGATCATTACAGGAACTTATTATCTACTGCCTGCAGGGCACAGTGACAGGATCCAGCAACACACATACCAACTTTAACCTCAACAACGTCACAATCTGCACATACTATGCAAGTGAACTCATTAGGATGCCCTTAGACGCTTACAAGAATTTTAGTGGCTTACCTCCCAGACCATACTCTTGCCCCATATGAGGAAAGTGGCTAGCTAAGCCAGTTCACAATGGCCAAATGAACCACAATGCCCCTGACATGAAATATGCAAAAGTTCCTGGCACCCAGCAGATGTTCAATAAATGTTATTTCTTCCCCAGTAAACATGCAGACATTTTAAGACCTAAATTAGATGCCAGAAGCCATCTGTCCTTTAGAGTCACTTTAAACCAAGGCTAGCTCCAGAAGGGGGAAGAATCCGAGTCTGAATTCCAACGCAGCACTCACTGATTCAGCATACATTCATTAGGCACCTACTATATACCAAGCACTGGGAACAAACAGGCAAGGTCTAGTTCGTCTGGTGAGGGACAAACCAGCACACCAACAAACACAGCAGAGTTGGGGACACTCTGAGATAGAGGCAATCAAGTGCACAGGGAGACCAGAGGAGATGCTATATCAGACAGACAGGATCAGGGAAGTGATGTTTGAACTGAGTCAATTTAATAGACGAGCAGAATGCCTAAGCCAGACAAAAGGAACAAGGAGGCCCAGGTGAACAGGAAGGTACTGTGGGGACAGCAGATCCACATGGCAGGAGCCAAGAACAGACAGAGGATGAGAGCAGGGGAGGAGGCCAGGGACGCTCATAGGAGCCATCAAAGCCAGGTGTCATGGTCCAGCCAGAAGTTCATCCAGTCATTCAACATCTACCTCCCAAGCAGTTATGATGCCCAAGCATTATGCAAGCCCATGGTTCTCAGAGGTCCTTTTCACTCTTCAAATTTTGGGGGGACTCTAGAGTTCTTGCTTTCGTGGACGATACCCATCAATTGTGTCATAAATTAAAACTGAGCCACTGCCAAAGCAAGTATATAACTGAAGAATATTTTAAATATTTATGAACTCACTTAGAAATAACAATAATAGGTTCACATGTCAACATAAATAGCACATTTTTATAAAAATTTTTCCAGGGGGAAATAAAAAGCCAGGCATGTGCATGGCTTGTCATCCTAGCTACTTGGGAGGCAGAGGCAGGAGGAACAAGAGTTTGAGGCCAGCCTGGGCAAAGGTAATGGCAAGATCCTATCCCAAAAACAAAATAGAAACAAAAGGACTGGGGGTGTAGCTCAAGTGGCAGAATGCTTGCCTAGCATTCAAAAGGTCCTGAGTTTAATCCCAAGTGCTCCCCCACCAAAAAAAACCACCACTGAGAAGAGCAGTATTTACACCTCTGCAAATATCAGCTAGTGAGAGGACAGCTGGATTCTCCAATCTACTGTCACATCAATCACATGTCTCCAAAACACTCCACCACGCACTCTGACAAAAGTCTTGGTATTCCTAGGAAAATGGTTTTGACCTCATAGCCCACCTAAAAGGGGCCCCCAGAGCTACCTGGATCCACTTTGAGAGCCACTGTTTTCAGAACTAAGTACACAGCATAGCAGAAAGCCAAACACCAAAGCCCCAGTCCTGGTATATATTTATTCATGTTCCACAAATAAATATAGTGTGTCATATATGCTCCAGAGAAAAATGAAACAGGAGCAAGGGCTAGGGAGGCTGGAGAAGGGGGCTGTCAGTGTGGCCAAGGAAGGTGACATTTGGGTGAAGAGAAGGCTCAAGTCATGTTGTTAACAAAGATGAGCATCTAAGCAAGTCCCAAGGCCTTGGAATGTGCTGGTTGATTGCAAGGAGTAGCAAGGGGAGGGGGTTGCTGGGAAAGGGGAGTGGAGACAACGAGGGTGCAGGTCAGGTGGGAACTTTGGGGCCATGGTGAAGACTGGCTTTTGCTCTGAGTGAGTGGCAGGCACAATAATTCTGCCTGCCAGATTTGGATAGGAGTGAGCTGATGTAATTGTGATTTTTAAGTGAGAAGCTCAGCCTACCATGCTGAGAACAGACTGCAGGACAGAGGTGCAGAAGACGGCAGCTACTGCATTGTCACCCAGATGCAGGGTGATGGTGGCCTGGACAAGGTGGGCACATGAAGGTGACAAGAAGCAGGCAGACTCAACACAGTTTGAGGGTGGAATAGGGAAACCAGCACCATAATGGAAGGAGGAGAGTCACATGC
This sequence comes from Castor canadensis, assembly GCF_047511655.1. NCBI lineage: Eukaryota > Metazoa > Chordata > Mammalia > Rodentia > Castoridae > Castor > Castor canadensis. Next base: position 60,084,135 of record NC_133392.1, on the reverse strand, counting down.
TCAGATTAACTTCCCCAAATGTTCTGTCACCAGCAAAATATCCACTCAGCCCCGGTGTCACCCACAGCCTGGGTATTCATTATCCTGGGCGAGGTACCCATAGGAGGGAGAGGGCTGGCGTCTAGGTCAGGATGTCCAGGCACCTCCCACCGCAGCCCCAGGGAAACTCTCTTGCTGGAAACATGCAGCCTGAACCTAATGACGAGGAAACCACAAAGGAAATCCAGACGTCCTGCACATCAACCAATGTGGAAGCTTCAAAGGACTCAAAAGAAGTGAGAATGGTCTACATGTGGGGAGATTAAAGAGATGCACAGGAGCCTGTCATTGTATCCTGGATTGGGTAAAATGTCAACTGCAAAGAACTCGTGTGGAATGAGGTTCTTTCCAACACCAATAACCAAGTCTGATTGACAGCGGATACAGCTGGCTGCCCTACAGCTGAAGTCAGTTCTGACCCTATCTTCCTGGAGTCGTCATCAGACCCTGCAAATTCAAGTGCTTAATCCCACAGACTGTCCCACCTTGAGATGTCAATCACAAGTCTGGGCCTCAAAGTCTGGCTATAAATTGGGGTTCCCGTGAGCCCTTCCTCAAGTTCAATAACTTTGTAGAATGGCTCTCAGAGCTCAGGGAAACACTTCACATACAGGAAGCGTTTGAGCACAAAAAACACAATGCAGGAGCATCCAAACAGAAGAGGTGCACAGGACATCCCCACACACACTCTCCAGGTGGGTGCACCACCCTCCCAGCACCTCAGGGTGCTCACCAACCCAGAAGCTCATCAACTCTCATTGCTCAAAAGTATTTTCAGCTGGGTGTGGTAACTCTTGCCTGTAATCCCAGCACTCAGAAAGCTGAGGCAGGAAGACCACAATTCAAGGCCAGCCTGGGGTACATAGCAAGATGTTGTCCCAAAAATTAAAAAATGTAAAAATCCAAAAATAAAAAATTGTGCCTGCACTGAACACGTAAAGACTTTGTTTTCTTGTCATTGCGCCCTTGCAGAGCACTCACATTGTCTTAGGTGTCATAAGTAACCCAGAGATGGTTTGCAGGATATAGAGAATGTGCATAGGTCACATGGCACATACTGTGCCATTTCACACAAGGGATATGAGTGACAGCACATTTCAGAATGGGGGTATTTCCTGGAACCATCCCCTCACATGTACAAGGGACCACACAGTCTTTCTTAAAACACAGGGGAAACCTGAATATGGACTGGAATATGACATGTTTTCTTCCATGGTGATGTTTTTTTCAGGCACTGGGAGTGTGGGGGGTGAACATTTGTTTAAGAAAGCTGGACCCAAGATATGGAGGGTGACGGAAGCTCCTTTTAAGTGGCTTGGCAAAACAGAAGTGTCATGTTTATTTTTGATAATTTTATTATATTTTTAAATTAATATACATTAATAATGAGGGAGTTTCATTGTGGTAATTCCACATGTGTACAGTGTAAGAAGTGGCACATTGGGAGAGGGAGAGGTGAAGGCAAGATGGGAACAACTGGTAAGTCGAAAGATACAGGGGTTCTTTGAACTCTTCTTTCAACTTTTTCTATGGGTTTAAAATTTTTAACCAAAGGACCCCAAAGTTCACCTCCCCTCCCCCTTCACAGCTTGACTAGGAGCTACTGACTGGGGGCTTCTCTGGCAACTCGGTAGTGCTCCCCATCTTGTAGAAGAGAAGGGGCCACCAGTGCCACCTGCACATGAGAACAATGGGACAAAGAGCAGCTGTCCCACACACCAGTGGGCACACTGACTCCCTGAGCATGGCCTGGCACACCATGGCAAAGAGATGCCCCCAAGCAGACTGGCAGCAGCCTCGGGTCTTGGAGCTCCTGAGCGCATCCAGTGCCTGGCAAGGGACCCAGCATGTGCACTGGTGATTACGGTGGGCACTCGGGGATGCTGGGCATGCCTCTGCCACCAGGCAGCTTCCTTTGAACAGGAAGAAAGGATGGGGAGGAGGGGGAGGCTTGCATGAGGAGAGGGCACACATGGGGCCGCACAGCCCCACACAGCTCTCTAAGCTTATCTGCTCTCTGCAGTTCTCCTAAGTAAGGAGAGAGAGGACAAGGCCCAGCAGGTCTTGGCATAATGCAGGTAAGTAACACCATACAGTTCTCCTGGGGAATTTGGGACCTTATGACATTTGGGACCTCGGAGGTACCCCTTGTGTTTCAGACGCATTGGGGTCCTTTTGTCAAAAGGAAACTCACTGCAGTGCATGGAATGTGATGTTGGTTCCTTGACTCTGGACCTTTTTTTTTAATGTACAAAACACACTTTGAGGACAACCAAAGTACTTTTAACTCAAACTTGGTAATTTCTTAGGCATGAAAATGGTGGGGTTATATCCTAGACTCTTGAGGGTTTTTTAGGAAACACGCCCTGAGATGTTTGGGGTAAGCAGTCACGGTGTCTACAGCTTCCTCTGCAGTGGCCAAATGTCAAGTTATTGTGTAGGTGGTGGTCAGGTGGCGCATACGGCATCTTTCTTTCTTTCACCTTTTCCATGGGTTCCATTGTTCTACTATAAAGTTAAGAAAGCAAAGAGGATCTGAGTCCCATGTTTTCTAACAAGTCCACTTGCAGGCTAAGTTGTCCTCCTGCTGATGCATCATAGAAGTGTCAGGGGTCTGAGATAGGTGACCTGATCTGGCCCAGAGTTAACGCCCAAACCCGGTATTTCACCAACTGCTAACTGGAGCAAAATACGGGCTACATAACCGGAAGCTGCCTATTACGCATCACGTGAACCTGCCAGAAAACAGGACCTGAGCGAGGCCTTTAGAACCTGCTCCTCACTGGCATGGGGAAGAGACCTGGAGGATGAGGGTGGGGGGATGGCTTAGCACCTGAAATCCTCCCTCCTCTGCGTTAACACACAAACACAACAATCCAACACGATGGTGAACCCCTCTCACTGAGAAAGAAGGAAAAGGCACATGATGCCTTCACTCCCTGAGGGCTGGGCTGGGCTGGTATGATCAAGCACTCGCCAGACTGAAGGCACTTCAGCACTCAGAAGCCGTGTGACACAGGAAAGCCCACATCCCTCTCTGAACACTGGTCCCCTCCAGTGAAACACAGAAAACAAATGGTCACTCTGAGGATACCCTGGGCTGGCCAGCTCCTTTGTAAACTCTGAAGTGCCATGATACATACTGAAAATCCCCTTTCTTTCTTTCAAAGTCAGCAGACATAGGCTGTGTTCTGGCCAGAGGTACCACCATACCAAGGTCCCCAGAGAGGATGGAGGAGCAGCCTCTGGGCACTTTCACGTGTCCTGAACTGCAGCCCTTAACACGTCTCTCACAACGTCTTGACAGGGGCCGTGTCTGCAGGCTACTCGTACTGTTATTGACCTGATATTTTTCTTTAAACCAATGGTTTTTCTTCTTGAAATAAACATGGTCTTGACCTAATTCAATCAACATCTACGAAAGCACAAATTTGAGATACTGTTATTTTCTTTAATACACATTACACTTAACACTTACTTATTAAAAATTTTAAGTGTTCCCCACGGACCACCCAACGTCATCCTGTGGACCTCAGGAATAAGCAGATGGGTCCTGAGCTGGCTCAACCCCCTCATTTTGCAGATGAGAATCTACCGGCCCACAGAGAGGCTGTTATCTTGCAAGGTCACACAGCGAATGAGCCACCGGTCAGCAGCTGTGACCCAGTTCTCCAAGCTCCTGAGCCAGTGCTTTCTCCACTGCAATCCATGCTCCCTCGTCAAGAACAAGAGTTCTCACACCCTGGCAGATCCTCTCCAAAAAAAGAAAAAGAACGTTTTCTGAAGGACAGTAAAGCCGGCTCCACTTCTTCCTTTCTGCAGCTTCAGGGAGCCCAGTGGGACCTGGATCCCAGAGCCTCTGACACTTGGACTCTGCATGCTCTCTCTTTTCCCATACTGGGCAGTGATCAGGCCACTTCCTTGGGAGAACTGTGACCACTCCCCTGGGGAGCTGCCCCATCCAGCACCCATGTTCCTCCAGCAGGGCATGGGGGGAATCAGAGGCCCCCAGATACTAAGGAAATGTTTGATGAGTGACTAAACAATCAAACCAACCAAAAAACAAACCATTCCCAAGAGACCACCTCAAAGAACAAAAGTCTTCAGACCAGGAATGCTGGCTCACAGCCATAATCCCAGCACTCAGGAAGCTAAGGCAGGAAGATCGGGAATTTGAGACCAGCCTGGCCTTCATAGCTAGATCCTGTTTCAAAAGAGAGAAGGAAAGAGGGAAGGAAGAAGAGGAAGAAAAGAAAATTCTCCCACAGAAGAACAAACACTGCTCCTTGCAGCAGGCACTAACAAGTCACCTTGCCTCTCTTTTTTTTTTTCCATTTATTCATATGTGCATACAATGTTTGGGTCATTTCTCCTCTCTACCTCCTACCTCGCCTCTCTGAGCCTCTTCCTCAGAGTAACATGGTGGTGACAGAGTTGCCCTATAGGGCTGCAGGAGGACACATGCAAGGATGTCCAGAAAGCAGCTCAGCCAAACCAACCCAGAGACAGGGCTCTTCTTTGCCTGCTTTAAAATGACAATGGAGGAAAAGGATGCGGGAGGCTGGGAGGCTTGGCCAGACCACACAGTGCAGCACAGGGGGATTTCCTGAATGAAGAATCAAGTTTAATGCCACTCAAGGTCATCACCAAAGGAGATCTCAGTGGAGAAGGACAGCAATAAACAGCAGAAACAGGACCAAGTCCACCTCAGGTGTGTGGATTCCTGAACCAGTCCTGCCCTGATCCGATCTTAAGCCCATCCTCCAACCCCTGGGGATGGAAAGATCACTGACCTCTGCCATCCCTGTGGGAGCCCTGAGCCCAACTGTGACCAGTGTTTGTTAGCCCCAACCCTGCCACCCCAGGACCTCCTGGGAGCCACTGACCTGGCCTCCTTGGCCCACCAGTATGCAGCTGTCTGCACACACTGCCAGGGCTCAGCCAGCACCACTAGCTTCTTGAGGGCCAGGGGCAGATCAGGCTCATCTGGCCCCCAAGTCCAGTACAGGGCCAAAACCAAGCAGAGGCATAAGCTGGCCCCTGTGCCTGGGCTCCAGTCTTGCCAGGAACATTCTTCCCTGTTCACTGAGGAGTCACACAGCAGCCCTGTCCCCAGGCACAGTAGCAGTCCCTCAACAGTGTGGACACCCACACCCCTGTTAGAGAGCACAGTACTGGGGGGGTGGCACTGAGGGTGCCCCCTGAGCCTCAGAAGGCAGGAGATTGTCTCATTGGCCCGAGTTCTACAACCGGAGCTACTTGCTGTGTGGGCCAGGGTTCCCTTTTTCCACCTCTCCACAGGACAGAGAACCAGGTACCTATCAGGTCCCCAGGTGTCCAGGCCACCTGGAAGTCCAGGCCTCATCTTATCCCTGCCCCCATAACGGTGACACTTCTATTGTGAAGTTTGTAAGGGAATCCCAGATACACTACAGCCCTTCATAGCAAGCAGTTTCTGTTTAATTGCTCTCAGAGCCAGGAAGTCCTTCTTGAGAGCTAACTTGCATTCCCTGCCTGTTTGAACCTCTTTCCATCAGGCTGCCTTGCAGAAGGGAAGCCGCTAAAAAGTATGTTGTACAGCATGAGCCCCAGACTTAGTGGGGAGCAGAGCCATGGAGCCATGGGCATGGCAACAGGCCTCCTTCTACCAGCTTTGTTCCTTCCCAGCCTCTTCCCCTCTCAGCCTGTCCTCAGCCTGAACTGAACACCTCTTCAGTGTGTTCAGCTGGGCCCCTCCCTGGTGAGATAACCTGGTGAGCAGAAAGGGGTTGTATTAGGTTCTTAGGGCAGCTCAGGGAGTTTAAAACAACAGCTTTATTCTCTCTCACTTCTGGAATGCAAGCAGGAAGGGGCCAGGCTCCCTCCAGAGGCTCCAAGGAGTACCCTTTCTTGCCCCTTCCAGATTCTGGTGGCTCCTGGTGATCATTGGCCTTCACACAGCTTTCCCACTGTGTGCCTGTCTTTGCTGTCCATCTCAAATATTCCCCTGCTTTTCTCATATAAAGACAGTAGTCATTGGATTTAGAGCACACCCCATAATCCATGATGTCACCTCAACAGCCTGAACTTAATTGTATCAGCAAAGACCCTTTTTCCAAATAAGGTCACATGCACAGGTTCCAGGACACAGGCACACCTTTCAGATGGGGCCACCATTTACCCCACTACAGAGCTCAGTGGTGGACTCAGAGATCAAGTCTTCACACCTCTACTAAGTAGCCCCTGGCACATCTGCATAACCTTAAGCCAGTTCCTCTCAGCTGCCTGGCAGTTTCTGCATCTGGGAAGTGGGGGTGGACCCCACCTTGGCTCACTTCTCCTAGGTGATCACACCTGCCAGTGCTGATACTTATGAAAACCCAGCAGGCTCTCCAGCACCATGCCCTTGCATCAGTAGCTCTCAAACCAGAGAGCTACTGATTTATGGGGGCGGGGTGGAGGGGGTGGATGATCACAGGCCACCCCCAGGTTTGTGACTCAAGCCTGATTCTATGGAAACTTCTTCAAACTGCAAACTGCCGAGACATGTCTTTAGAACAAATAAAAGAATGGTTTAAAGATAATCAAAAGGAAAGCAAAATTATAGAACTCATGACTCCCCACCTCCATATATCTGGGTCCCTGAGGAGAAACCCAGCCTTCCCGGGTCTCTCACATTCATCCCAGGCTGGTGATCACACATCTCCGCCAGCTCTTCCTGGCTGGACTAAGCCCCCCACTCCCAACTCCCCCTGCACTGGCTAGAATGTTCTCTCCCTTTCTGGGCCTTTCCCAATGATACATACTAACTTTCTCCAGCCCAGAGACTGTCTAGATCCTCAGGGAATTGGAAAAGTTTTAATCAACCAGTCCACCAAAACTCCCTCTCAGGCCAGGCAGTGGTGGCTTATGCCTATAATCCTCGCTATTTTGGGAGGCTGAGATCAGGAGGATCAAGGTTAGAGGCCAATCTCCTTGAAATACTTCGAGAGACCCCTATCTCCAACATAACTAGAACAAAATAGACTGGAGGTGTGGCTTAAACAATAGAGTGCACACTTTGTAAGTGCAAAGCCCTGAGTTCAAACCCCAGTCCCATCAAAAAAAATAATAATAATAACAATAACAGTAAACCTCCCTTTCAGATGTGGCCTCCACTCTTGCTATGCATCAGTCACCTGGGGAAGCTGCACAGTTACAGGGCCCAGACTGTACCCCAGACCCCCTGAGAGTCAGCAGCTCAGAGGACAGAGCATGGCTGTGTGTCCTTGTGAAATCTCCCAGCACAGAAGCCCTCCAGTCACAGAGTTGAGTCCCACTAGCCTAGAAAAACCTATGTGACTTAAGAAGTGACCCAGTCTCAGAAGTCCATGTTAGCCTCAAAAGCCAGCAACCCACTCCACTGCGCCTAGGGGGCAGTTGCAACCTGTGTGACCACTAGCCACATGGCTCCCATCCCTGCACCCAGCACTAGGAACAGCACCTAGCACAGCGACTGCACAGATGCAACCTGAGCCAGTCACCGCCAAGGGTTCCCACTCTGCACTGGGCACACCAATCCATTGGTAAGGGACAGGAAGCAGCATGGGGAGGCCTTGTGACCATCTTGGAAAGGATAGCCAGCTGTCCTGGATGACAGTGGTTCTGGCTTTCCTGGGCAGGAAGTAGGAGTCCTCTCAACACGGAAAAACAAGCCCAACTGAGCCAAGGCTGTTTTCCTTCTACTCACCAGGCAAATATTTGCTTCTCTGCAGGCCAAGATGCAAACACCTCCCTCGGCGAGAACACCCCTTTGGAAAAAGTTATACTAAACACAACAGGCAACATTTCTACAGTGAAACAGTCCTTGTCTCAGAGACAGATGCTAATGGTGGCCTCAAACAAGTCACTTCTCTCAGGGCTAGTCTGTCTCTTTATTCCAAGGATCCAGACAGGTGAAGAAAAGTGTGATGAGACAGGTGCCAGATGGCATCTCCTCCTGGCATCTGCCATCATGGTACTATGTGAGATCCTCAGCCCAGGGCTCTGGAAGCATCACACCATCCAAGCCTCACCCTTGTGGGAGGCATAATGGTTTTCCCCTTTCAATAGACAAGAAAATTCAAGTGCAGAGTTGTCCTTAGCTTGTCCCCAGCCACACAGGTAACTGGATTTGTTTTCTTCCTCCATCCACTAAGAAGCACTCAGTCTCCTGACCTGGTGCCCACCAAAGCTGGACCTGCCTCGCCTGCCCCTCCTCAGCCTGCAGGGCTCCTCAGGCCCCTCCTTCCCTTCTCAGCTCATCTTCCTCCTTCTGTCCAGGCCTCCAGCCCCTAACCCCCAGCCCTCCATCCTCCTGAGGTCTCTCTGAGCTCACTCTGACCACGGCTGCCCAATGTCAACTTCTGTCTCTTGGTGTACTGACACTTTAGACTTCTGTGTTGCTAACTCAGCTGGTCCAGGGGCGTAGCTTGAAGCTGGACAGATATCCCACACTGACTGCCATCCCCAGCCCAGGCAGACACTGCACTGGGCTCCCAGAATGCTTTTCCTGGCCATTTCTCTGGGAGCTCACAGCACATTCACAGACAACCCACCTAGAGCTGCATGCCCACTGTGTGCCCACAGCCTCCACTCCTACACCGTGACAGCCCAGGGACTAAGGGGCAGGAAGGGCCTAGCTCCTGAAAAAGGCCATGAGCACCCCAAAGGGTCAGACCTCCACTCGAGGGCACAGCCACTACCTTCTGCTCTAAGCAGGCCCTCAAAACATTTAGGTCTCCTGTTCCCTCGGAGCTATGCAGTGCACCCCAGGAAAGTCTCCACTTTCCTTGGAGGATGGAGATGGGGCCCTGGAGCATGCTCAGGCTCTTGCGTCTCATTACAGTAGCTTCCCATCCACAGATGAGAGGTCTAAATGGCTCAGAGGTGGTCCCTTACCCAGGTCACACAGAAGAGCCAGCATTTGATCTAGGTCTCCAGATGGCTCTGCCACTAGTCCTGACAACTAAGCCTCCCCTCTTAGTTGCTCAGACCCCAAACTCCTGATACAACCTACCACCGTCTCTACCCATGTCTGGCTCCTCCTAGGTTTCCTCCTCTATTCTAGCCTTGTTTGCTTACCTGCCTCAGGGCCTTTGCACTCACTGCCCCTCTCTACTGGCCTTTTCTATGGCTGGGTCCTTCTCATCTGAGCCTCAGCTGAGATGTCAGCTCCTCATTAAAGCCCTCCTTGACCACACCCCTTAAAGTAGGAATTTTCCATTCTCCTCACCTACTTTTTCCTTGGCTCCTTCCTTAGCAAGGATTTCTTTACTGGTTTGTCTGTAAGCCCATTTTATTCAGTGTTTTCTTGCACCTATCAGGGTGCCTGGCATACAAAAGATGTCAAACAACTATTTATTGACTGAATGAACAACTGAATCATCTTCACCCACCCTGGAAAGGATAGCTGATCTAATCTGGACCCTCATGACCCCTACAAGTATGTGGAGTCAAACCCACTCATGTCCAAAGTTCTCTCTGGGAAAGGTTTTTCCCACCGCCCCCTGGCCTGTCTCATCCAGAGGTGACACCTTTCCCTGCAGGTGGAGCCAGCTGGTACTGAAACTTAAGATCAGTCCCTTATCTGGCTTCCTCTGAGCCCCACTTCAGGGTGGCATTGTGAGTCACCCAGACAGAAGAGGTGGGAAGGGCAGGCAGAAGGGCAGGTGGTTCTGACTGCTTCTCCAGGGACAAAAGCCCCAGGGGTAGCGTCCATTCCTGCAGGTCAAGGCAATCGTTCCTCTGCAGAACAGAAGGGGTAGTGCCCTTCTGTAGATATGCAGACTAACTGGGAAGGAATTCTCCCCAGACCTGACTTTGCTTGACTATAAAACAAGGGCAGTGGCGGGCCCTTAAGCCCCCTGCCTGGCTGTAGTATTGTCAGCTGAGGAGGGAGGCCCTCTCTGGGCCTCAGGCCCACAGCCAGCCCCCTTGCTGAAGACCCCTTCCCACAGCTATTAGACACAGCTGACTGCTTCTCCAACTCCAAGGCTGCCACACTTCCGGCTGAAGTTTCACTACTTTCTCTTTGAAGTGCCTGCCTAGAAAAGAAGGTGGCCCTACCCAATGAACCAAGAAAAAGAAACTAAGGAAATAAAACGTCTACACATAAGGACCAGGAGATGTCTGGATGGATGTTTACCAACATGTAACAGTAGTCCCCCTCCCAGTGGAAGAATCGAAGACAACTTTTATTGTCTTCACTGTGATTTCCTACATTGCTTGAATTTTTTTTTAACCAAGTACACATACTATTTTCACAAAAACAGAGCTGTTTTTCAAAAGTAAGATTCTGTTAGAAACTGAATCTACTTTCTTTTCTGGCTGGCAATACCCATTGCCACACCGGGAGGCCGGCACCTGGCTCCTTTCAGAGAGGCCACCTCCCACCCTTACCCTGTACACAGAGGAAGAGCAGGAGGGTGGGAAGGTCAAGGAGCAGGCACCTGGGTCGTGTCACTGACTGGCCAGATGCACTCAGGCAACTCCCACCTTGTCCCCAGGTTATTTTTCTCCTGCATAAAACAAGAAGACTGTCCTGGAGAGGTCTTTAAGGACCCTTCTCATTCTCCCTCAATGGCTCTTGCACACCTGGCATAGAAAAGAAGGGAGGAAAAGAATGGCCAGCCCATAAGGAGGGCAAAGTTTGAAGCAGCAGAGTTTGCCTGTGCCGGGCACAGCCCTAAACTCCTTTACATATTAATCCACCTCCCCTCGAAGGCTGCAGTATCCACTTTACAGATAAGGCAGAGGAGGCACACGGAAGTCAGTGTGTAAATCACTTAGCCCAGAAAAGATCAAGTTGGGATTTGAACCCAGGCAGCCTAAACTACAGGGAAAAGCAAAGATTCAGAGGCCAAGTTCTGAAAACAGATACATCCTAGGAGAGGGCAATAAAGAGTTCATATTGCTTCTAATACTACCTACCCTTCCCCATTCCCTTCCCACTCACCCCCACCAGGTTCTTCTCTTCCTGATTAATCAACAGCCCCAGCCCCAAAACCTTTACCCAACTGGAAACCCTACCCCACTGACCTGGGCTTTCTAGAGAGTAGAGGATGTGAGATCAGCCCAGCCCACTTTGCAAATTCAGGGGCTCAGCAAACTTGACCCCAGAGGGCTGCACACCCACCTCTGTCCCCAGTTGGATCCCTGGATCCCTGGGAGGCACCAGTGGGACTCCATCACCCTCATACAACAAGCCCTGCCTAAGCACCTACTGCATGCCCAACCCCAACCCTGGCATTCAGAGGACAGGAAAGAGCCACACCCCTGACCTCTAGGAGCCTGTAGGCCAGCAAGGAAAAGCAATCAAGTAAACGGATCCCAAGGACACCCCGGGCAGGGGTAAAAATAGAGGTGTGTCCCCTGAGGCCTGCAGGTGCCTGTGCCAGAATGATTCACCCTGCAGGAGAAAAGAGGAGGGACACTCATGGGGACATCCCAGGGAAGTGCTGGAAGGAGCCAAGAGTACTGGATGGGGAGGAAGAGACCTGAGGGCGTGGGCCAGCTCTGCAGAGTAGCCCAGAACATGTCTGCTTAGGCCCCCAGAGTGGGACAGGACTTCAGTGTAAGTGGCTCAGGGTCTTATTCATGCTGACTCACAGACTGACATTCCCTTCCAACCCCTCCGATCCAAGAAGGAGCAAGCCGTGGTCTTGGTGCCACATCATCTTTATGCCACTCAACACTTGGCAACCTGCCCTTTAAACAGAGAGGGTGGGCATCGGGGTCATGGCACCCACAGTATGCAGCTAGGACAGGACAGTGTCGTTCCATCCCTACACCACATTACTTTAACTGTCACTGGGTAGTGGGTTCCCATGAATAGTTTCTATAATGCCACCTTTTAAAAATAAATTTAAGTTTGGAAAATAAGTCTGTTTAGACAAATGCTGTTAAGGTCTGGGGACATGACTCAAGTGGTACAGCATTTGCCTAGCAAGCCTGAGTTCAAACTCCAGTACCACCAAAAAACAAAAACATAAAAGAAATACATTAAGGAAGAAATACTAGAATTGGGGGCTGGCGGAGTGGCTCAAGTGGTAGAGCGACTGCCTACTACTTCATATAGGACAATTTAACATCAAAATTTAAGGGCTGGAGACATGTATAGCTAGCTCATCGGTATAGTACTTGCCTAGAGTGGTCAAGGCCCTGGATTTGATCCCCAGCACTGCAATCAATCAATCGATAAAAATAGAATGCTCAGGCAAAACAAGCAACACAGGCTGGAGGCGTGGTCAAGCAATAGAGTGCCTGCTTTGCACGTGCAAAGCCCTGAGTTCAAACTCCAGTCCCACACACAAAAAAAGCAACACTATTCTATTCTACACTGCTAATTGTTCCAGTGGCAACTGCCCTGTAGGAAAGGGGTAGCGACTGAAGAGGGCAGGAGGGGGCTTCTGGCTTCCACTGTCCTTTCTACTGGCTGACCTGGGGACTGTCCGCACAGGTGTATGGCTAACTTTTTGAAACCCATCAACTACGAATGCCTACTTTAGGTATATTTCTGTTTATATTATCCAATCATGTTCCCTAACCCTTTGACACAGCAATTTTGGGTCTAGAAATATCCTGCAGAGACATACAAACACATAAAATGACACATTCAAAGCTATCACTGCATCACCTGCAGCAACAAGATTGGCAAGTCTCAGAATTTCCCAGCTGGGGCAGATTAAATCAATTTTGGCATAGCCTAGAGTGAAGTTTATGTGCATATCCAAAATTTACAAGGATTTATAGTTGGTAGAATGGCTCAAGTGGTAGAGTGCCTGCCTAGCAAGTGTGAGACTCTGGGTTCAAACCCCAATACCACCAAAAAAAAAAAAAAAAAGCAAAATTTACAAGGATTTAAATTTAGGCAAAAAGTAAAGGGCTCTACTCAGTTCTGTATACAGTTTGCTACATTATGTGGGGGGTATATATCGTAAATATATGTGATACCAATCTTGAGTTTATCGGTTTTTGTCCAGGGTTGGCAGAAGAATGACAAGCCTGGACAAAAACAGGTGAGTGGCAAGTAAGAAAGAAGTTTATTGAAATAAAGACAGAGTACCTGCTTGGATGGGACTCAGAAAGACTGAGCCTATGAGGTTTTACTAGTTTTTGGCATGCTTTTGGGGCAGATTTTCGCATGCCCCTGGAAAGTTTTCTGATAGGTAAGCCCTGGGGTGGGCCCTGGAGACAGCTTTCTGACAGGTGGGCCTTTATCCCTCCTTATCCTGAGTCCAGCTTTGCACTCTCAGGGTTGTCTGCGTATCTCTGTTCTCTTGCCTAACATCAATTTCTTTCTGACTTTAACCGCTCCTTTATGGCCCCCAGCCCCAACTACCTAAGGTCAAGCTAACTCACAACATATGCTTGCTGCCTGTTTATGCTAGGACACCCTTTGCCTAGGGCACCTCAGGAAAAGATCACACAAAACTGATAACAGAGGTCTCCTCTAGAAGGGGCAAACCAGAAAAGTTGTCACTGACTCTTTCTTTTTGAGAGAATCTTGCCAAGAAGCCCAGGCTGGTCTTGAACTTGAGAACCTCCTGCCTCAGCCTCCTGAGTGCTGAGATTACAAGTATGCACCACCATGCCTGGTTCCTCTTCTACTTTTAAATTGTGTAGTATTGCATGCATTTCCTATCAACAACAATTTTTAAGGAAAAAGTCTTACAGAAGGTATGTCGGCTATGGTAAAATCTTATGGCCCCTCCAGGCCTAAATACAGAGATGAGAGTGTTAGCACTTAGGGATTCTGAAGTAACCCTTGCCCCCACCCCTCCTCTTGCCAGGGGCAGAAAATGGCACCAAGATAATAGGCTTCTCTGTAAATGGCTTCTAATTAACAGTGAACCCTTCCAGAACAAATTACTTAACTGAGCCTCCGCCCTGCAGTCAAACTCTGGGACCTGGAGCTACCCTGCCAGAGTTGGCAGGTGGCTGAGTTCTGACCATGGATGGGGAGATTTTAAGCAGAAATACTTCCAGGATTGGGAATAAGACAACTTCAACTGGCTAAAGAGGAAGGATGTCTCATTCAGTCCCAAGAGAAGCAAAGCAAGGGTCAAAAGGTGGACTTTTCTGGGGACTGCAAACGACAGTGACCGAGGCCTTCAAAATTTGAGTTTGGTTTTATTTAACTGCATACACCACCTTTGTAGAGCATTTTTCTTGTTCATACTGTCACCACATCATTAATCCTAAAAACCAGTTCTGTGAGATGCAAGGCAGGTGTACATTTGTCCATTTTACAGATAAGAAAATGGAAGTGTGGGGAGGTGAAGAGCCTGGCCAGTGGTTACACGTCAGGGAATGGGTGAAGTCAGAAATGGAACCCTTATCTTCCCACCCATTGGCCTCTCCTTTTAGCTCTGACCTACAGAAAGAGGAACTCACAGGCCAGACAAGGCCTGCAAAGAATCCCTGGGGACTTAAGGGACCCAGGAGGCCATTCAGTGCAGCAGTTTCCAATGCTGACTACAAACTGGAACTACCTGGGGAGCTCAAGTAAATGTAAATCCTCTTCCAGGACACAGGAATCTGTAGTGTTGCTAGAAACTCCCATGTTGATTCTGATGCAATTTGGAGTGAGAACCCCTGAATTATACCTCAAATGATTCACCCCCCGCCCCCAAACCCACATTCAAACTTCTGTCTCCTTACAGTTTCCACCATGGGTCCCTGCTCCAACTTCCAGCCCCAAAACAACTTTCCATCTCTCTTTCACGTTATCTGGAGTCAGAGAATTGGGTTGGAGGCTGGCATGAGCTAAGCTAGACTTTTCTAGATGGAAAAGTTAATGAACAGTTCTGAGGCTAAAACTGGAAAAAGACTCACTTAAGACATCCCAATGAGTCAGTAACAGAGCAGGACTAGAATCAGGGCCTCCTGATCAAAGGACAAGGTCAGCTCCACAAAGGAATCCCATTGGTTGGCAGTCCAGAAGCAGCTGCTAGAAGAGATGAGGTGAGGGGCTGAGAAGGAAACTGAGAGAGAGAGAGAGAGAGAGAGAGAGAGAGAGAGAGAGAGTGTGTGTGTGTGTGTGTGTGTGTGTGTGTCTAAGGGACCATGAGGTGTCAGAGACCCTCTTTGGAGGCTGTGGGAAGTCTGCCCTTGTGGCATACCAGAGGCAGGGAACCATTCTAGAGAGGCAGGGGTGAAGCTGGCCTGTAGAAGGATGTCTTCATTTTCTTGAGTAAGGCCCAGACAATCTAAAATGCCCTTACAAACCTCAGTTTGTGGGCCGGGGGCGTGGCTCAAGTGGTAGCACACCTGCCTAACAAGCAAGAGACTGAGTTCAAACCCCACACCGCAAATAAAATTTAGTCCCTTGAGACAGCTTACACCAGTCCTGTCCAGATACTCTGCCCATAATAATATTAATGGCTAACACTTCTTTAGTTCTCTGCTGTCTCTGTGCTTGGCCTATTTCAGTTAATCTTCTCCACACTCATTACTGTCTCCATTTGCAGATAGGGAAGTGGTCCAGAAAGATGAAGTAACTTCCCCAAGATCACTCAAGTAGAAAGTAAGTAGCGGTAGGACACAAAGCCTGATTCTGGTCCAACCACGGCTATCCTGCTCCTCAGCAGGGCAAAGAGGAGGGAACCCCCAGGACTGCAGAAATAGTAACTGAACACCTAGGAGGAGCGGAAGACGCTCTAGTGCCATGCTCCACTCCACTCGGAAGGCGTGCATCCTCCTTCCACCCAAGAGAAATCAGACACGCACAAGGGAACATCTTGCCTGGGGGCAGGGCCAGTAATAACCGGGACCAGAGCTGGAATCCAGGTGACCCCAATCACAAAGCCTGACCACTTCTCCACAGGTTGCTGGGGATACAAACTCAGTGGTGGGTGCGGCCAACACCGTAACCACGGCCTACCCAACTGCGGACTCCACTGGTGGAGCCACGAGGCGTTCTGCCGGCAACCGGCTCTAAAACTTCCGACGAGGCTGCCGAAATTAGGGCTGAGCTGGAGCCACCACAATTTCCCGATTCCTAGGGGAGTGGGGCGAGGAGCCAGCGCGCTCTTCCCTCGCCCTCCCGGAAGGGGCTAAATCTGGACTCAACCCCGGACCTGGCACTGGGTTAGTCGGGGGAGTATGGACCCGGACCCCTCCATCCCTGGGCCCGGCTGGGATCACTCACCCAAAACACTGTGGAGTAGATGATGAGTGAGAACTTGAGCCAGAGGTAGGAGAAGCGCGCGCAGTAGCGCACCTGCTCTGAGTCCCCACGGGGCATCCTGGTCGCTCCCCCCGCCGGGCTTCTGCACTCCTGAGCTCAGGCTTGGTCCCTCCGCCACCACTCAAGGCCCCACCTGCGGCTGTTGGGGCCGCCAGCCCCGCCACCAGCGCTCTCTCCCGGACTGACACGGACGCGCCGCAATCACTGCCCGGGCCTGGGAGCCGGCCGTCCTGACAGCCAATGGGAAGCAGCCTCTGGGAGGGGGCGGGCCGGGGGCGGGACTGCGGCTCCAGACCCGCGGAGACCAAGCGAGGGGAGGGGGCGAGTTTTGCAAATGAGCTCACGTCCAGCTCTGGAAACGCCTGCGCTCCTGGCGCTGGCGGGGGGCGTGGGAGAGTGTGGACCAGAGGTGCACCTCGGAGATCGATCGTACCTGACCTTGGGACATAAAAAGAAAGCAGATTTCGGGGGCTGGGGCGCTTGCCTAAGGCAGTCCGGCCAAAAACAATTTTTTTTTTTTTTAAATAGAAAGCAGTCTTTCCACCGTTGTCAAGAGAGAAGACTATGGGGAAAGGGCAGGTGTTAAAAGCATAAACGAGTGTGCAAGACGTGAATGGAATAAGGAAGTAGAGTTGTCCAGTTTCAGGGGAGCCCATTGCTGCGTCTAGGAAAGGTGAGCAGGCCAGGGTGGGGCTCAGGGAACCCCATGGAGCTGCAGTCTCTTCCTGAAACTGATCTGCTCCAGTCCTTTTCCCTGCTGATCATGAAAATCTTTGACACCTGATGATATCCCAACTCTGCTCCCAGAGCTGCTTCCTCAGGGAAGCCCAACCCCCACCCCATCTTCAAGCCAGGTCCAGTAGGTAGCTATCTCACTCAGCTGGGTTCTGACCAGCTTCTTCCGGCCTAGTCTCTTTGGGACCACAGGTAGCTGTAAGTCTGACTTCCGCGCTGGATGGTTCCAGCTTTACTCACAGTTGTTTTCCTGCCTCCCAGACCTAGCTCAGCCTAGGGCTTGAGAAGCAGACATGGCCCAGACAGAGGTCAAGAGCTAAGACAGTGCTGAGTGGGGTCCCTCGTGGCGATTCTAGGAATGGCATACTTAAGTCACTCCCCTCCCAGGGCTCCCAAGCCTTTTGCGCACACACACACACACACACACTTCTTATACACAAGTACACAGAGACAGGCAGAGAGACAGAGACTAGCCTGGACCTAGCCCTAGGGCCCAGCCCTCTGACAAGGAAGAAAGTAAGACTCTGGTGTGAGGGAGGCAATTAAAAAACAGTTTCCTGGTGGATAAGAAGCAACTGTCCTTTGAAGAGGAAAGCAACCTTTACTTCTCGCTGGGGGACCGAGCCTTACCTCTACTCTTGAGGCGTTGGTCTTGGCCCCCTCCCGTTGTAGCCCCTCCATCTCCTGAAAGCCTGCCTTAGCCTTGCCCTCCCAGAGGCTGGCCCCCCGGTCTTCTTCCCCACTCTCTATATTAAACCATAGCTCCATCTCACCATACTCCTCCCCCATCAGGCTTTCCTTCCAGTTGCACTTTCTCTCATCTTTCAAGTATTCCCTGGTGACACCCAAGCTTCTAAGCTGGCCTCTCAGATGTCCCTCCTGGCAAGATGCCCTGAAGGCTGAGGGTGAGATGGTCCTGGGGAAGAATTCTAGACCCCTTTGAAGCTGGCACAGGGCTCCTTCATTGTCCTCTTCTACCCACAACCTGCAACCAACCCCAAATGCTGTCTTCTCAGCCACATTTACAAACACAGAGACCACAGAAGAAGGCAACCTGGTTCTACCTTTCCCTTCTTGCCCAGGAGCTGTGGCCTTCAAGGGTGGGGGGGACTGTCAGCAGGCTCAGTGCTAATCCTGGTTTTTCATATTCCCTTTTTATGGAACTGTTCAAATGTGGAGCACACCATGACACACAGGTGACTGAGACCCTGGCTGCAGATCAGACTCACCTGGTGAACTTTAAATGTATCCTGGGATACAAGCCCCAGTAGGGACCTGGGAATCAGTATTAGTGTTAAGCTCCCTGGTGATTTCTGAATGCAGCCAGGGTTCAGTATCAAGTAGCCAAGAGCCTGAGGAAGCCAGCTCACTTTTTTTTTTTTTTTTTTTTTTTTTTTGGAAAGCCACATCTCAGAGATCACTTCTTAGCTCTCCACTGTATACTGCAAATTATTCAAAAACTGACCAAGGGCCAGGCGCCAGTGGCTCATCATGCCTGTAATCCTAGCTACTCAGGAGGCAGAGATCAGGACGACTGGGTTCAAAGCCAGCCAAGGCAAATAGTTCTTAAGACTATTTCAAAAATACCCAACATAAAACAGGGCTTGCAGAGTGGCTCAAGTGGTAAAGCACTTGCCTAGCAAACATAAGGCCCCAAGTTCAAACCCCAATATCACCCAAAAACAAAAAAAATGGGGGTTTGTGGAGGCTGTTGCTGATTTCCATGTGAAAGTATTTCTACCACGTCTAACATTAGGTTACCAACTTGAAGTTGATGAACCTGAGAGTTTAAGAGAGATATGTGTGGTCTTGCAGAGTCAATAATCAGTATCCCATACAGCTATCCATACCTCAATCCACCTAAAGCTTTACTGGTTACCATAATGAATGCATTGTGAAACCCTCAGCTTATTACTTAGCACGACAGGTACTAGAATTGAGCTTTCCTTTGGTGACATGAATAGTGTTCAAGATGCATGGACTGGCCAAAATGGCTTAGATACCATCCATTTCTTATTCAAACAGAGTAAAAGACTCTCGGGAAGCAACTGGTTCTTTCTTAAAGATGAGGAACTACATAGGCCAGGTGCAGTCATCCACATGTGTAATCCCAGCTAATGAAGAGGTAGAGACAAGAGGATCATGGTTTTGAGGCCAATCCTTGCAAACATTATCAAGACCCTATCTCAAAAACAAGCCAAGTGTGGTGGTACACACCTGTGGTCCCAGCTACTGAGAAGGCAAAGGCAGGAGGATTATAGTCTGAGGTCAGCCGAGGGTGGAGGCTCCATCTGCCCTATCTGAAAAACGAAAGAGCAAAAGGGCTTGGGGGGCATAGCTCGAGTGAGGCCCTGAGTTCAATCTCTAGTACAGGAGGGAAAAAAAAAAACAGATAGTGCACTGGGCTAAATCCTTGAGGGAGGGCCCCATCCCTCAGCTACAACCATCAGTCTATTTGAATTCTGCCTCTAGAATGTTCTGTTTTCCCTGAACAGACTTTTCCTACAAGGTAGTATACTGTTAAGAGAACAGAGAACTGGGCCTGCATTGACTTCACGGAAGTTCTAGGAACCAGTTTTGTGGCCACTTGTGCATAGTTTTACTCTGTGGATATTTCTGTGAGCAGCAGAATGTGTTCTGAGATCTGTTACCATGATATCTTGGCAGGAACATTTAGGGGGAAATAACCCTTGTCTTTAGTAGCTACTGTGGTTGATAGAAAAGAACGTAAGAATCATGCAAGGCTGATATGCTTGGGTAAACTTACATCCGTGTAGCTGGGCTCGTGCCCCTCTCTGTGCCTCCGTTTCCCCATCTGTGAAACATGAGATTGGACTGTTTCTGTTCCAGCTCTGACAGTCTTAGCCAGAATCCTCAGTCAATAGATCAGTCAAAAAATGTATACTGAGCCTCAATACTGAGTCAAGTCCTGCCAAGTTGTGGGGATCCAACTTCAACCAAGACAAGAACTTCTGTCCTATTCTGATGGGCAGGTGGAGGAGATGCAGTGCAATAAAGCATACACAATGAAAAGGGTGCATACTAATGATTGAACAGAAGAGCCTCCAAGTGGAAGAAAAAGCAAGTGCAAAGGCCATGAGACAGGAAAGCCTTGGAGAGATTCTTGTGGCTCATACAAGGGTAAGGAAGAGTGGAAGGAGGTGGGGTGAGGGACACAGATAGAAGCCTTGTAGCTTTAGTAAGCAAGTTTGGCTTATTTCCATTTTCAATGCAGGCCACTGGTAGGGCTTAAGCAGGGACATGATATGGAATCAGACCTGTGTTTAGAAGGCTGCTTGGTGGAGGAGTGGGAGGCATGGGAGTAAGGAGCAGCAGTGCCAGTGCGAGAAGGCTTGGACCAGAGGTACAGCATGGAAATGAGGACAAGTGGTTCGATTGGGGTATAGATTAGAGGTAGAGCTAAAAAGGTTTATTGATGGACTGGATGCGGAGTGTGAAGAAAGAGAAATCTGGAGGCTCCCAAGGGTTTGGTTTGGTTTTGCCTTGAGCAACTCAGTAGATGTTGCTGTCTTGCAAAGGTGAGGAAGATAAGGAAAAGTGGAGAGGCCAAAGGAGTCAAAATTCAATTACTTTCACCTTTTCTATCTGTCTATTTATTTTACATTGCTAGGTATGGAACCAGGCCTTCATGCATGCTAGGCAAGTCTCTACCACTGAGAAATACCTCCAGCCCTACTTTATTTTTTGAGATTGGGGTTTTTGTTTGTTTTTTAAAACCCAGGGAGTTGTCTAGGAAGCCCAGAGGTGAGGTTTGAATTCGACAGTATAAATTTGAGAGTCATCAGATCAATTTAAACTTTGGGCCATCTAGGGACAGAGTATAGCAAGAGAGTTATAAACATTCTGGTCCCCTCCAACATTGAGAGGAAGAAGGAGGGGCCAGCAAAGAAAACAGAGAGTTCAGCCAGTGGGCAATGTGACAAGGGTGGTTGGAGAAGTTGAAAGAGAGGTAGAACAGAATTTAGTGTGATGGGAACTCCCCCGTCATGTACAAGGCTTCCACTCTGTCCTGAGAGGTCAAGTTGGGGAAGAAGAGAGAATCAACCATTGGCTTTAGAAGATGTGAGTGGTCATTGGTGACCTTTATAAGAGGTTTTTAGATTTGTTCATTTGTTTTTTGGTGGGCCTGGGGTCTGAACTCAGGATCTCATGCTTGCTAGGCAGGCACTCTACCTCTTGAGCCGCTCCACCAGCCCTGTTTTGTGTTGGGTATTTTTGAGATAGGGTCTTAGGAACTATTTGCCCAGAGCTGACTTCGAACCTCAATCCTGATCTCTTCCTCCTGAGTAGCTAGGATAGGCATGAGCCACTGGCACACGGCTTTGTTCTGTGTTTTGAAGACAAGTTATCACTATGTAGCCAATGCTGGAAACTGGAGATCGTCCTGCCTCACCATCCGGAGTGCTGGCACATGCCATCATGCCCAACTTCATAAGTGCTCTTTTAATATTTTAATGGAGCATTGAGTGAGAACATCTTATTAGAATGGGATGAGGAGGGCTAGAGCCTTGGTTCAAGTATTAGAGTGCCTGCCTAGCAAGCAGGAAGCCCCAATTCAAACCCCAGTGCCACCCACCTCCCCTAAAAAAGAATGGATTAAGGAGAGGAAGGCCAAAAACTAAAGGAGCCACATACAAATAATGTAGGGAAATGCAGGTTGAGGATCCCTAGTCCAAAATCCAAAACTTTTTGAGTCTCATGACATAACACCACAAGTGGCAAATTCCACACCTTGATGGAGGGGTGGATTTGATCATACGTGCATAAGTGCATGTACAGAGGAATCACAATGAAGTCCCTTTGACAACTGACATACACTGATAAAAATATTCAAAAACATAGAAACTTCCACAACTGACCTCATATGAGGGGTCATGGTCAAAACAAAGGTGCAATAAAAATATTGCATAAAATTTCCTTCAGGCTGTGCATATAAAATATAGATAAGACATAGATAAATTTCGTGCTTAGATTTGGTTTCCATCCTCAAGGTATCTCATTATGTGTATGTAAATATTCTAAAATCTGAAAAATTCCAAAATCCAAAGCACTTGTGGTCCCCAAGCATTTGGATAAGAGAAACTCACCCTGTATATCCTCCCAAGCAGGTATGAAACCATGGAAGTTCATACACAGACTTTTTCCCCATCCCACCAAATACCGAGACTAGTGGGCTCCACAAAGAAGATTTCAAGTGATCTCAAGAGGTGGAGTCCATTTTCCCACTTCTGGAGTCTATGCTGGCCACTTTTGATTGGCTTCCTTCGATAGAATGATAGAAGTGAGGTTGTTTGAGCTCTAGGCCCAGGAATCAGGATGCCTTTCTGCTTCTGCTTTGGCTCCCTTGGAATGCTGGCTGCCCGCATCACACAGCTGAGCTAGGCTGCTGGGAGACCATGGAAAGCAGAGCCAAGTTTCTTCACTGACAGCCAACTACCAGACATGAGTGGAACCATCATAGCCCATCCATCCCGTCAGTCACCAGCTCACTGTGCTCATGTGAATGAATCCAGGAGAGCCCAGCAGAACCACTCATCTGAGCACAGCCCAATCTTGCCAGCCCAGACAAGCTTGAACTAACACATGATTGTTTTAAGGCACTAAATTCTGGGGTGTATTAGCCTAACCTACTGTATTTTGTAAATGACTCCATTTTGTCTGGCAGGAAGGCTGTTTTACTTTGTTTTGTAGAACCTGTTTTTCTGAACTCAAGCAAAATCCCACTTGCATCTTGTTGACAACATAGTCCAACCACCTGATGTCATAGAAAAGATTGTACAAGCTGGGCCCTGGTGGTTCATGGCTGTGATCCTAGCTACTCAGGAGACAAAGATCAGGAGGATTTAGGTCTGAAGCTAGCCCGGGGCAAATAATTTGTAAGACCCTATCTCGAAAAATACCTTCACTAAAAAGGGCTGGTGGAGTACCTCAAGCAGTAAGAGTGCCTGCCTAGCACATGTAAGGCCCTGAGTTCGAACCCCATAACACAAAAAAAAAAAAAAAGAAAGAAAGAAAAGAAAAGATTGTACAAGCTAACAAACAACTCCCTTGGCAAAACAGAGAAACTGACCATCTCAGCAGCTGCTTCCTGGAACAGCTAGCTGAACCCCTTCTCCCCCTGCCCAACCCTTGAGAAAAAGTCTGTAGTACATTTCTTCTATATCTTAAATGCTTACAAACACCAGCCATAACTTCATTCTGGGCCAGTACTTCTATCAGTATCCAGCCCCTTTCCTCTGCTGGAAAGCAACTAAAACTTTACTTTTGCATTAATTCCTGCTTTTCTATAAAATCGGGACACATCAGCCTCACAGACTGGGACCTGACACGAGGCAATTTGTTTTATAGCAAAAACTAGCTATTCATTCTTAGAACCTAAAAAAAAAACCAAACAAACATAAATTCGAATACCCATCTCCTTCTTTCCCCTCCCTTCAATTCTTCCCCCAAAATCTGCATTTTGAGTATACATATTCATTCTTGAGAAGGGCCATTAGTTGTTCTCCAAGCTTTCCTGGCCTCCTGAAGGTGCCTTCCCCTGGCTCAATTTTAGGCCACTTCTCTACCACCCCATTTCTACTCTCAAGGATCTACATTGATCTCTAACATTTATTTAGCATCAGGCATTGAGCTGGGGTTTTTATTTAATTACCTCTTAATTCTCACAACCTGTGAAATTTGTTGTTATTAAGCTCATCTTGCAAATGAGACAATGGAAGCTCAGCAGATTTTCCATTAGGAAGTTTAAGTGCTCCCCGATCTAGCAAGCAGTGTGCTTTTTACTCTATTGCAATGTGGCTGCATCTACATCGAATGAAAAGATTTAACCATGTGGCTTTAAATGTCCTATGAGCCCTTTCAGGTGGGGACAGGCTCTGAATGCACACTGCTCATTGGAGATGGATGAGTGCATGTGTTGAGGACAGCCTAGTGGGCTGTTCACTACTGGGGCGCTGGGCCATTTTGTAATACGGGGTGTGGGGCAGAGCAGGAGATCCAGTGCCTTATTTATCAGTATGACCACAGCTCTTCCCAAAACTCATTACCTCTCCATGTGTACCTCTCTGAAAGGGGACTTTCTGAGAAGGTGGGAGAGGGTTTTCCTCAGATGGAATCCCAGTGGCTGTCCATTCATTTCCTATTAGACTCAGTTTCCTAGCCTAGGCCCTGGATTTGTGCCCACCATTTGGGACTTTGTCATTCCTCAGAAGGTCTTTTTTCAGTCACGTGACAGTGTCTTGAAGGTACACATTTCTGAAGCTGGTGTGAGACTTGGCCTGTTTGACCACATCACCCAGAGCTGTCCCAGACTCCCTGACTGGCTGTGAATGTGAGTCCCAGGTCCAAACACACAGACACCAGCCCGGCTCTCCCCAGAGTGACCTGGGAGAGAATCCACCTCCGCCCTGCCCTGGACCACTTATGGCACAGGTGCCTTCCTCTTTCTCACCTCACCTGCTGGATCCCTTGGGGGACAATGGGTGACCCAGCAAGATCTGCTTCCTTTCTTTCATCCCTTCTTTCTAGGGTGGCCAACCATCCTGGTTTGCCCAGGACCGAGGGTGGCTCCAGGGGCTTTGGGACTTTCTATCTCTAATAAGAACAATCCCTAGCACACCATAACAGTTTGCCCAAGACTGAGGGATTTCCAGGATGCAGGACTTTGAGTGCTAACAGCAGGAAAACCCTGGGTAAAACCAGGACAAGTTCCTGGTTCTTCCCATCTTTGTTGCAACTCACAGAGGTGAGGCCTCACAGTGGAGAGGCCTCAGGCCTGAGCCTCTGAAGACAGGAAGGGAACAGTGTCCTCAGTTATGGGAAGGCTGTCCCTGTGGAGGGGGAGAGGGATGAGACCTATGGATGGGACAGGCTTGGAGAGACTGGGTCCCTGACATGGCACAGGGCTGTGAAAACATTCCCCCCAAAGCTGGAAGGGGGTCATGTGACAGCCCTGCCACATACAAGCTGATGCCGAGAGAAGACACTAGATGCTAGGGACCCAACCAGGACACCAAAATCATCTGTGAAATGTGACTGTTCAAGGACTGAGACCCTTCAGGTGAAGTTGTCAAGCACAGTGCCTGAAACAAAGCAGACACTAAATAAGCAGCCATGTCTACCAACACCTGGAGTGGGGCAAGGGCTGGGAGACCACCAGCTCTGAGCTGGCTGATCCAGGCACCAGCACCATGGGATTTGTCCTCTGGCTGCCTTTCTCCTAGGAGGCAGGTGGGGTAGATATTCATAGGCCCAGTTATAAGTTGGAAAGCAGACAGGTTAAGCAATTTCCCCAGTCTACCTAAAGAGCCAGCAGTGAAGCAGACTGACCACAGAGGTGACTCCAGGAGTTCCAGAGCTGGGAGGAGCTGAAGACATAGCAGTGTCCACCTGCTGCATGTGTGAAGACATGCGCAGAGCAGGGCTGGCTTACTCACATATTTCATATGTCGTGACCTTTTCTATGTGTGTGCTACACAGCACAGTATATATGTATATGTATGGGTATGTATATGTATAGATAGATATAAATATATAGATATGTATTTTTTATAGTGCCAGAGATTGAACCCAGGGCCTCAAGCATGCTAGGTAAGCAGTCTACCACTGAGCTACACTCCCAACCTCTAAAACGTGGTTGGTTTGGGTTTTCTTGGCAGTACTGGAGTTTGAACTCAAGGCCTCATGCTTGCTAGGCAGGTGCTGTACCACTTGAGCGACTCCCCAGCCTTGGTTTTCTTTTTGAAGCAGGGTCTGGCTCTGGAACCCAGGATGGCCTCAAATTCAAGATCCTCCTGCCTCAGCCTCCCAAGTGCTGAGATTATGGGTATGTGCCTCCACACTAGCTCTAAAATGTTTTTTTTAAAAGAAAAATATTCTGTTTTCATTTCCATTTCCCTGGTGACTAGTGAAGTTGAGTATATTTTGACATGTTCACTAGCCATTTGTAGTTCTGTAAATTTCTTGTTTTTATCCTTTCCACATTTTCCAACTGAGTAAGAGATTCTTGTAAGAGGCCATTGCTAAGGACCAACAGGCTGAGAAAATGCCATGTGCAACTCTCCTGCCCATAGGAGGAGACCCTTCTAGCTGAGGAGATCTTAAGCTGGTCCCTCAGCTTTGGCAGAGGAGGGTCTCAGAACCAGCCGCCAGCCAGAGTTGGCCTTGGTTGGGCTTAGCTAGGCATTCTGGGAAAGCAGCCTGGAAGCACTGTGGGGTCAGGCCTATATGACTCACACTCAGAGTAGTTGGTGCCCTGGGAGCTCCACCTGTCACTTGGTGGAGGAAGGATTTGGGCAGCTGCTTTGGGAAAATCTTAGGGCTGTTATGGGGAAGAGAGCCTCAGGAGAACTGGCTGGGCTTCTGGGGCAGTCTGAGCATCTTATTTGAGTCCATTTCCTGTTGCTGTAACAAAATACCTGATACTGGCTAATTTATAAAGAACTGAAGTTTATTTAGCTCATGGTTCTAGAGCCTGGGAATTCCAAGAGGACAGCACTGGCATCTGCTCAGCTTCTGGTGAAGGTCTTCTTGCATCAGAATATGGCAGAGGGCATCACATGGCAAGACTCTCTTTTTCTCATTAAGCCACTAATGCCATCATGGGGGCCCCACCCTCATGATCTCATCTAATGCTAATTACCTCCAATGCCAGCCTTCTAAAAACCATTAACATATGAATTTGGGGATTAAGTTTCCAACACATGAATTCTAGACAACAAACATTGAAATGTTCAAGGATGGGAGCCAGGGGACACTGAAGTGGGATCTGAGCTTGTTCCTAAAGTTACAGAGACAGATAGGGAGAAGAGATGAGGCAGGGAAGGTAACAGCCACAGTACTCTTGCCACATGCTGGGTGCTGTGTGACCTCACAGTTGACAAAGCTCTTTGACCCACATATTAGAGCCCAAGCCACTCCTAGATCTCCTTGGATAGGGTCCTCTCCCTGCCAGATTGTTGGAACAATGAGGTGGGAAGGGAATTTTAGCTCGATATACCACTGTGGGGTGCTGGACACATTCTTTAAGCATGAATGCCACCAAACAACTGTTCCCTGGACCAGCTGACTACTGGCAGCTCCACATCAGATGGCAGAGTCCGTCCTTCCCCAGATTTCCACCAGAAACCCAGTTGCCTGGACATCAGATGGAAATCTTGCTGAGTCCTCAGTGGGGTGTTCTCTGCTCCCAGACTTTCTGGTTCCTTTCTCCTACTTCCTCTATTTTCCCTCTTTCCTGTTCCCAAGTCCAGCTGAAGCTGAGCACCTACTTTCTTTCTCTTATACCCAAGCTCCTCTTAGCCTGTTCAGAGAAAACGAAAGGTCCCCAATTAGCAAAATACATTTTTCCATTACCAACATGAGTGACTGCAGTGTTGGATTTTTCTCCTTCGTGGTATTAATCAAAGCTTTGTGAGGAAAGCAAAGCAGGGAGGATTCCCTATTTTACTCAAGAGGAGACTTAGTTTCAAAGTGTATGTGGGAATCTGTAGAGTCTGTGCAGGGCCTTGAACCTGGGGCCGATCTCCACCATCCCACAGCCTCCTTGAGCATCCCTCCAAACACTAGATCAATGTTCTCTCGTTCTCTGCCTGAGCAGATCACCAGGGGCACTGGGGATGGAAGGAGGGGGGCTGGGGAAATGCTCTCCTACTACTTAGCCTACTACTTAGTAGTTAGTTACAGTGCATCCAAACGGCACAGGGGGACCTGCTAATTAAGGGTAGCCAGGGCAGGAGGGGGCTGTACAATTCTTTTAGTAAAGACCTAAATCTTTACTAAAGACCTAATCTTCCTCCAATTTTACTCTCTTGTGAAGCCAAATTAGCTGCCCCAGAATGTTCTATAATTTAGCATTGCTTACCCTTTTTTTTTTTTTTTTGAGACAAGTTTTTGCTGTGTTGCTCAGGCTGGCTTTGAACTCCTGGGCTCAAGCAGTCTTCCTACCTCAGCCTCCCAAGTAGATGGGACTATAGGTCTGCAGAACCGTGACCATCTTGCTCATATATTTTAAACATAACCCAGACATGTATCCTATGCAAAACCCCAATGTACGGTCATACATCATTGAATGATGGGGACACAGTCCAAGAGATATGTGAGGCAATTCTTGTCATGTGACAGGCATCAAGTGGAATTACACACACGATGATGGCCAGGATGTCAGCAGGTGATATAATCATATAAGACTGCCTTTGCATGTGTGGTTTGTCACTCACTGAAGCCTGGTGCATGGCTGTGCATACAAAACACACAACTGAGCAAAAGTCACGTGGAACAAACTCACCCGTACCATAAGATGCCATCTTAGATGTCTTATTTGTTTTGTTTTATTTTGGTTTTTGGTGGGACTGGGGTTAGAACTTGAGGCTTCACCCTTGCAAAGCAGGCACACTACTGCTTGAACCATGCCGCCAGTTCATTTCGCTCTGGTTATTTTGGAGATGGGGGTCTTGCAGACTATTTGCTTTGGCTGGCCTTCAGTTGTAATTCTCCTGATTTCAGTCTCCCAACTAGTTAGGATTATAGGCACAAGCCCTCGACACCCAGCTGCATCTTAGGTGTTTGATTTGCCTCTTTTTGTTTTAACTTTAGTCCCAACCAACTGTTTAAAACTGCTAATCTAGCTGGGCTCTGGTGGCTCACGCCTGTAATCCTAGCTACTCAGGAGGCAGAGATCAGGAGGACCACGGTTCAAAACCAGCCTCAGGCAAATAGTTCTCAAGACCGTATCTCAAAAAAACTCAATGAGAAAAAGGGCTGGCAGAATGGCTCAACTGGTAGAGCGCCTGCCTAGCGAGCATGAGGCCCTGAGCCTAAACCCCAGTGCTGCCAAAAAAAAAACCCTGCTAATCTAACTAAATCAAACTGCTGACAGAATGCCTCCAGAGAAGTCCTACCAGGTCAATACTGGTCAACACAGAGGTCACACTGGGATTTACAACATCTGTTTGTACAGAAATTGTCCAAAACTTTTTTTTTGGCTCAAGTGAATCCCGAAATTTCCATGACTGAGCATGATTGCCTGTGTTCCTCACCCTCTCTTCCTGTCAGTTCACTCTGGGTAACAGAATCAGGAGGCCTGAGGTACACCGAGGCTGAGTAGAGCCCCAACCTACCTCTCCAAGACCAAAAACAGGTATAGTCAAAGGACCAAGGGCAGTAGGGAAGGCATGGCCTACTTTGAGCTTCAGGGAGAAGGGAAGTCCTGTCTCCTGGAGGTAATTCCACAAGTAGAACCCTAACTCTTTCTGCAGGAGCATGTGGTCTGTGGGGCACCAGCCTCAGTCAGCTGACCACCTGGACTAGAGGGGAACTGCACTTATGAATTAATAGCTCCAGCTGGCCGTGGAGCATCTGGGCATAGCTGGGATACAGACAGGTGCAGGAGTGTGTTTGCCATGGGCCCAGGGCACAGAGAGGAAAGGATCTCCCAGTCTGACTTGCTTGACCTTGCTCTAGAAATATCAACAACCTGGTGTCCACAGGGACTAAGGCAGGAAAACCATGGGCAATTTAAAATAAAATCCCACGTGCTGAAGAGGACTCAGCAACCCGAAAGCCAAAGCCCTGGGTGAACTACCAGGAAAGGGATCAGGATTGGAGGAGGGAGGGGGAAGGTTATGGACTGCTCAAGAAGATGTGATAAGAACACACACAAGAAAGATTCTTGCAAACTTTCAAATATAACAGGTCAACAGAGGACAGTCAATGCTGAGAATTCAATCAGTGGTCTGGAAGATAAAGTGAGAAAGATCTCATAATGCAGAAGCAAAACCACTGAGAGGTGGAAGTCAGAGGGGAGGGATGAGATGTGGAGGCCAAATCCAAGGTAAAGGAATGTAGCTGCTGCTGTTTTTGGACTAACTCCACCCCTTCCCTGCTGCCTTCACCCATCTCTGACTTCACGATGAAGACAGGAAAAACAAAAACACCCATGACCAACAGCCCTTGCTGTTGTCACACTTCTGGTCCATGAGACATAAGCTTCCAGAATGACTTTTGTGTTTTCTGATATAAAGCGCATATGCAATTTGTGCAGCATTTTTTTCCTTCCTTTCTGCCTTGAATGCAAATATGATGCCTGGAGCTGCAGCAGTTATCCTGTGATCACAAGGGAGAAAACAAGAGAGTCATAAAGATGCTAACCCAAACTCTGACATTGTTGAACAAACAATTGAACCAAAGCCTACTTCTGGGCTTCTTGTTAAGTAAGGAAAATGAGCACCTATTTATTTAAGTGATTTTTTTACTCAAATTTTCTGTTACTTGTACCTGAAAGCGTTTCTAACTAATAGGAGAAGTAATAATTAAAGAAATGACAGAAGAAAAGCTCCCTGTGGTGAAGAAAAACTTGAGGTTTCAAATTGAAAAGACCCACCACCAAGTGCTGGGCAAATTTAAATAAAACTGATACCATCCTCCACCCATGGCATAAACTGTTAAATTCCTGAATCCTCAAGATAAAGGAGATTACAGAAAAACCTACAGTCTTCCAGGAGAAAGAATTGCTTCCATAAAGAAAAGAGCACCAGACAAGCATTAGGTTTTTCATTTTTAACTCTTGGATCTGAGAGGCAGAGAAAGAACACTAAGACATTATTGGAGGAAATAGCTCTAGGAATTGACGTCCTCGACTATACTTTCAGGGATCGTTTCTATGGTTCGTTCCTAAGGAAGTTTCTCTGGTCGTGTAGTGTACCAGAGACCACATGGAGGAGATACAACGTCCTCACCTGAGTGTGAAGCCAGCTGGCGGTGCTGCCGCTTTGCAGCTATTTGCAATGGGTGATCATTCTTCTCCTTTGGAGGAGCAAGAGGGTGAGGATGTCATCTGAGTGGTCTCCTTCAGAAAAAAAAAAAAAAGGAGGAGAAGAAGAATTGACATCCTGGCAAGATCTCATTCACTTGAAGGACAAAAAAAATATTTAGGACATGCAAGATCTCCAAGACAACACTACACAATTACCATCATCCCTAAGCAGAACACTCCAAAAAGTACGCCAACCAAATGAAAATTTAAATCAGAGCAGAGATCGTAGTTGAGAAAAGACAAAAGAACACAGAGGTGAACAGCTGACCTAGTCCTATGAAGGCCACCTAGTGGCACAGCCATCCCTCTTCTGAGTAGATTCCCAAGGGAAATAAATCACCATCTCAGAAAGACGGCCACACTCCCATGCTTAGTACAGCATCATTCATAACAGATATGAAAACAACCTGAGTGTCTGCTCAAAGATAAACAGATAAAGAAACTATAGTACACATACATAATAGAATATTACGTAGCCCTAGAAAATGAGATCCTGCCAATTTGCCACAGTACGGATGAGCCTGGAGGAAATTATGTTAAGTGAGATAAGCCAGACACAGAAAAAAATAGTGCATGATCTCACTTACATGTGGACTTAAGATAAAATTCAAACCCACAGAGATAAAGAACAAAGCAATGGTTGAGCAGAGGCGAAAATAAGGGGATGTAGGTCAGAGGATTCAAAGTAGCAGCTATGGAGGGGAACAAATCTAGAGATTCAAAGTAGAAACCTAGGAGGCTTTGTACCAGGTTAAAGGGGTACATTTCAGTGACTTCTGACCCACGAGAAAATGGTGACTGTGAGATGATGGAGAAGTTAATTTGCTTCATATGCTCACCTTTTTATCACCTATATCTGCCCCATCACATCATGTGTACACTTTAAGTATACACAATAAAAAATATTTTTTACAATGTAAATGGGTAGCTAGATATGTTGGCACCTGCCTTGCAAGATGAGGCCCTGAGTTCAAATCCTAGTACTCTCCAAAAAAAAAAAGAGTATAAGAACAGGTGTCTTCATAGCTACCCTCCACATGTGAAGAGAAAATATGTTACTTTATGATTAAGCCTTATTAATAGTTAAACTGCAAAAATAAGAATGCGAAGCAAAATTGAAAATTGTGAGAACACAACCAGTGTTGCAAAAATTTGCTCACACACACACCAGGGGAACAGTTGAAAAGGCAGTGTGGTGAGTGTGGAGGCACATGGAGACATTGGCTCCTGTGCCTTCCAGGGGAAAGGCAGATATGAAGTAAAGTGGCTGGTTAGCAAGAGTTACTCAAGGGAAAAGGCATGCAGGAGCGTCTCAGACCAGGGGCAGAGCCATGCCTACACTTGACTGCAGGCTGGAACCACCTGGGGCTCTTTAAAAAGCCCTGCTGCCTGGCTTCCATCCCAGACATCCTGACTTGATCCGTCTCAAGTGTGGCATGGGTACCTGGAGTTTTCAGAGCTCCCCGGGTGATCCGAATACGAAACAAGGTTGGGGAACCACTGGTCTACATCAGGTACTGAGGCAAGAGCCTGTGGCTCGGTCACTCCGGAGGCACCTGCACACCCATGTTTATTGCGGCACTATTCACAATAGCCAAGTTATGGAAACAGCCAAGATGCCCCACCACCGACGAATGGATTAAGAAAATGTGGTATTTATACACAATGGAATTCTATGCAGCCATGAAGAAGAACGAAATGTTATCATTCGCTGGTAAATGGATGGAATTGGAGAACATCATTCTGAGTGAGGTTAGCCTGGCCCAAAAGACCAAAAATCATATGTTCTCCCTCATATGTGGACATTAGATCAAAGGCAAACACACAAGGGGATTGGACTTTGATCACAAGATAAAAGCGGCGAGAGCACACAAGGAAGGGGTGAGGATAGGTAAGACACCTAAAAAATTAGCTAGCATTTGTTGCCCTTAACGCAGAGAAACTAAAGCAGATGCCTTAAAAGCAACTGAGGCCAATAGGAAAAGGGGACCAGGAACTAGAGAAAAGGTTAGATCAAAAAGAATTAACCTAGAAGGTAACACCCACGCACAGGAAATCTATGTGAGTCAATGCCCTGTATAGCTATCCTTATCTCAACCAGCAAAAACCCTTGGTCCTTCCTATTATTGCTTATACTCTCTCTACAACAAAATTAGAAATAAGGGCAAAATAGTTTCTGCTGGGTATCGAGGTGGTAGGGGGGAGAGGGAGGGGGTGGGGTGGGTGATAAGGGAGGGGGTGGGGGCAGAGGGGAAAAATGACCCAAGCATTGTATGCACATATGAATAATAAAAAATTTTTTAAAAATAAAAAAAAAGAGCCTGTGGCTCTTGGTAAACAGAATGGGGAGGCAGAGGGGAAGAACGAACAGTGGGCATGGAGAGAAGCGTGGCGAAGCTGACGGCAAGGCCCTGGTTTCAGACTTGGGTGACTTGGTGGATGTGGTCCATTTTCTGAGATTCCAAACATAGCAAGAAAAGGCGGTATGCCTTGGAGGATCTGCTGATTAGAGATGACAGCTTAGAACAAAACAACTTGACTCAGTAAATGGTAGCCTTGGCTCCCACGACCACTGCCACCACCATCTGATAGAGAGGCTCCTTGAGGCCCTGTGGTCACAAGGATTCAAGCAGTGAGGCTGCCCTCTAGCGCTGTCATTTATGTATTACAGCACTCAGGCTACAGTGTGTAACCCTCTGCCAGGGATGAGGGAGATTGGTCAGGAAGGAGCAGGAGTGGGTACAGAGAGTCTGAGATGAGAAACACATGGTTTCCCTTAATGCTTAGGCTGGGATCACCCTGGACAGCCTCAATTTTTGTACAACTGTGATTAAGGGAACCATTGTCCCTATAAAAAGGCTCACAAGTCATGGAGAAAGCCCTGAGCAGGGAAAGGGAGCAGGACAGGGAGTCTGGAGGCCTGAGTTCTAGTCACAGCTCCACTAGCACTTGGCTGTCTGAGCTGGAGCAAGTGCCTGGCCTCGATTTCGGTATCTTTAACAGGCTGGGAGTCCCTGGAGGGCTTTGGACCTTTGCTGATGATCACAAGGGCAAGTATCCTTGACCCCTTCTCCCCCACCACACACACACACAGAAGAGACAGGGCAGCTCTGGGGACCTGAAAGTGCCCTTAAAGGACAGAGAACAAGTGTCCCGGGAGGCTTCCGGAGGAGGTGGTGCTCCATTGAGGCCTAGGAGGATTCATGAATTAATAAATTATAGTGTCTATGGCAAGACATCTCACCCTTGGGACATTTGGGAGAACTTCCAGTTACAGAGAAGCTGATGGGAAGAGGAAAAAGGGTATGTGAGTTTCAGACTTGGCTTTGACTACCTGACAACTTATTTAACTTTCCTGAACATATATTCCTGTCTGCTTTCACCTATTACAATTATCAACTAATTTAACCCTTGGTAACAGTTCTAGGAGGTAGTACAAATCGTCCCATTTTACAGATAGGGAAAAGAAGACACAAAGAGATCAGGTAACTCACTCAATCACCAGACACACATTTGGCACTCAGCAGACAGTAACCACTGCTGTGACTACATAAATGATGGTCACCAGTTGAGCTTGAACAGATGAGCTCCTGGACAGAGTCAAGAGAGAGAATTTCAAGAGATAGTCAAGTGTCAGTGGCTCAAGCCTGTAATTAATCCTAGCAACTCAGGAGACAGAGATCAGGAGGATCGCAGTTTGAAGCCAACCCAGGAAAATAGTTCACAAGACGCTATCTTGCAAAAGGGTTTATTTAAAAACAAAAAGATCACTGTGGCAGTCATGGAAGATGGAGTGGAGGGGAGAAGATCATATAAGGGGTCGTGAGGAGGCTATTTTGACAAAGCTATTGATAATGATGACCTGGATTGGGTGAGGATAGAGTGGCCTATGGATCCAGGCATATTTTTTTTTGCCAAGTGAAAAATGATTATAACAGGGAATGACAAGTATCAGGTAAGATTCCAACAGAAGTCGAAGGTACATAGCACCTTCATTCATCCCTGTTTTCCATTGATCAGGAAACCTTCCAAATCCCCTGGCTTCATGATGTCATTTTAGTAGAAGTAAACTTTAGTAACCCAAATACATATCATGAGGGCCCATCTGCTATAATTTCCAGTAATGCCAAGCCCACCATATGTCCAGGCTCTGCCCCCCTACCATGAGCTGAACAGGAAAAATAGTTCACAAATGAGCTTGCATAGGCCATCCCAAAGTCAACATCAATGGTCAAGGAGGCCGTTTAGCCCAAAGGTCACTTGCAGGTACATCCCTGAGGAGGTGGCATTTGAGAGCTCCTTGAAGGACCAGTAAGGTAACTTTGGACAAGTCATCCCAGAAAGAACATTCGAAGTTCTCTCCATCAGTCTTCACACTCTGCTCCCTCTCTAGGCTTATCTCTGGAACAGAATATGGATGTTCCTGATTGCTTTATTTCTTCTGATTGCTTTAATATGAAAACTTAGCTTTAGTTTTTCCTGCCTTTCCTGCACTCAAGTTATGGAATGCAAATATTTTTTCACCACATAAGAATGTCTGAAGATTAACCATCTCAAATGCCCTTGAGGAAAGCAGAATTCTTTTTGGAGAGGGGATTGCCTGCTCTCTGCGTCTTACCAGAATATGTGAACAAGCCAGGCATCAGTTGCTCACACCTGTAATCCTAGCTACTCAGGAAGCAGAGATCAGGAGGATTGTGGTTTGAAGCCAGCCCTGGGCAGACTGGTCACAAGACCCTATCAGAATAGTGGCTGTACCTCCCTTTCCTTTTCTGCTGGCACCCCCTCTACTCAAGCCATGTTGCTCTGACCTGTCTCAGGACTGGAGCTCATTCCCATGTCATCTCTTTCATTACCTCCAGAGGCCACTCCACTCCAGCCCCCTCCTCACTGCTCATGGCCCCCAAAGGCTTCTTCTGCCCTCCTCCAAAGCTTGAGGCTCATGGCGTCGTCCACTGAACAGAAAGCTATGGGGAGTTCTCTCTGCCAAGCTGGAACTTGGCTCTCCACCTGGTTAGAGACTTCATGAAGATAGAGACATGGTTCTTTCTCCTAGCTCTGTGCTGATTGTCCAAGCACTTGGTCAGTAAGCCACCTGCTCACTGGCCCAGGGCTGGAGCCACTTGACAAATTGGCTGACCCTTTGCCCTTTTCTTCACTTGGTGCCACATTGGCCAGGAGCCTAGGCAGCCACCAAGTCCCCTCTGTCTCTGACCCCAGGTTGGTTGCAGAATGACCCCCTGTTGCCCACCCAGCAGCAGGTACCAGGGTGTTTCACCACTTTCTCACCCGCCTGCCATAGATGGACAGATTCTGTTGAACCCCATGCTGGGAAATGCAGGCGATTTGTGTTAAGAGCCTCAGCTCTGTGTACACCAGGCCCACAGCAGATGTAAACATTCTGGCCTCTCTTCTCCAGCTAGATAAACTTGAGGCTTTCAGCGTGAGGCGCCGCACTGGCATGCTCTCAGTGTTTAAACAAGATGTCAGTGGCATCTTTTGCCCTTGGCAGAGAAGCTGGCTCTCTGTCTTTCCACTAAAGACCCAGGGCCACTGATGCCCTGCCAAGGTACACAAAGCTCTTCTCCCGAAGGAAGCAGCCTGCAATCCTGCGGTTCATAGACAGAAGGGGGCTATTTATGAGCAATAAACCCCGGATTGTGACGGAGACTCTCACATCCTCCTCCTGCCTGACTTACTTAGAGACATTCTTTTACATTAAGCTTTAGATTCTCTGAAAATAAGAACGGTGCTTCATTCACGCCTGACAGGACAATATTTTAAAGTTTACGCCTCATTTGTTATTCATTTATTCACCTGACATTGAATATCTATTATGTGTCATTGTGCCAGCATTATATTTATTACCTTGCCCACTCAAAGTTGCCTGAAATCCTATCATTAATGCTCGACTTGTTAATTTAATGCTTTCATATCTATTTCTACTACTCTATCTATGTTATATGGATATAGATAAATAGATAATATATATTATATTCCTAAGATACTCCGTTCCTCACCTGAGTCATATTTAAATTTCATTCATTATTTTCATTCAATCAACATTTATAGGATGTCACATCTTGCAAGCAACCTTTCTAGACACTAACTGCAACAAGAGAGTGCGGGCCCTGAAGAGCCCCCCTGGGTGTGACAGGAGATGGCTTTGATGGGTCTCCTGAGGGAGGAAGCCAACGGACCAGGATGGCCATACAGGACAGAAGGAAGCAATTGGGGATGTGGACCCCACTTTCCCAAGGATGAAGCCCGGGCAAGTCCTCCTCCTCTGGAGGTGCTCATAGCACTTCTCTAAGTGAAGAACTGGGTCTTGGAATTTTATGGACCCCCAAAAATACCAAAACCCTAATTGAGAGCCACCAACTCTTTATTCCACTAAGTAAGGAATTTAAGAGAGAGAGGAAAAAAAGCCAAGAAAACACCTACCAGCTGCCATTACCATTATTTCATGAAAGAACATTTTAACCCAAAAGCAGGAGGACATAGTCTCAGAATGAAGCACAAGCCTTTAAATTGGATTCATGGAGCTAAATAAGTTGTACCACTTGCCCTCATGTTGTCTGGTCCAGGTGAATTCCATCACCCCTGCACTCCTCTGTGGTGACTAAATGACCTGCAGTGCTACCTGCAACTGAGGTCCCAGGATGCTGTATGTGACCCACAAAGCCATGACCCAAGGCCGTCTCCGGGGCAGAGACACACTTGACCAACTTCCAAAGGCATCTCAGACCGTGTGGATGTGGTTTCAATGTGTCCCCAAGAGTTCCTATGGTTGGAAGCTTGATGCTCACGGTGGTGATGCTGAGGGAGGGCGAGACCTTTAAGAATGGGGGCTTAATGGTATCCTTATGGGGTCCTAGTTAGTTTGAGAGGGAGGATTATTATAAAACAAAAAAAATCTCTGGATTTCTGTCTCACCAAGTGCTTTTTTTTTCCCCTCTCTCCCACATACTCCTGCCATGATTCCATCCACCATGAGTTACTGCAGCCAGGAGGCCCTGGTCAGCTCTGGCACCATGCTGTTTGGGCTTTCTGCCTTTAAAACTGAGCTAAATAAACCTCTTTTCTTTATAAGTTACCCTGCCTCAGGTATTTTTTTAAGATACACTCCTAACTCCAGTTTGCAAGCCTCTCATGTAGAGGTCACAATGACACAAATCAGCGAGGCTCCCTCAGGAGCACCTACCCCATGTAAAGGTGGCATCTGTTATTCAACCATGGCTATCACTGTCATATTCTTTCCAGATCCCTCTGCAAGCTGCTGTGTGTGTTGTTGAAGACAGTGGTTAGCTGTCACCCCTGCAGGCCTCACCTCAGCTACAAAGAGCTGCCATGCGCCTTCTTGGGGTGACCCACATCCAAGGATTCATGTGAACCTACTTTCACCCACCAGCACAACCATGATGGCACATTCTAGCTCCTCCCAGGCATGAGTTTGGCCTAGGTTGCTGGTCAGGCTCAGCGTCTTCCTCCATGTGCCCTCACTTCCTTCCCTGCCTTCCCCAGATGTCATCCCTACAACCTCTCCCCAGTCAGCATCCTGTGCACTAGACTCGGAATCATACTCTGCTTCCTGGAGGTCCCCAGCTCCTGTGTCATCAGCTCTGCAATGCCAGCAGAGCCACAAGCAATTCTCCCCCCTCCGCTTTCCATACACAATCTTGATGAGCAAACCTTCCGGTCCTGATGAGCCAGTGCCAGTAAGGAATTTAGACCATTGTCCACCTGGGGACTCAGAAGGCCTGCTCTGAGCAGAAAACTGATGAGTTATCCTTTTGTCCTGGGAGGCCCTCACCCTCTCCTTCCATGGGGCAACAAGCTTCATAGCACATAATTGGAAAGCTGCAAGAGAATATGATTTAGTGGGGAAATAAAAACTTAGATTTAGTAGCTCCGAAATATAATCCCCATTACATATACAGTGGAGGTAGTAGGATGTTGGGAGAGATGGGGACTTGTGCTATTCTGGGCTTCTGGGATTGGTGACATGCTCTCAGGCCTCCTAGCCCTGCACTGTATTTGTACCCAAAGCTCAACAAATTCTGGCTGCCTGACAGCAGGAGACCAGAAGGTTGTCTCAGCCTTATAGTCTTATTATTCTTATTTCTGCACAATTTGTCCTCCAGGATCCAGATCAAATAAGCAGGAGACAGAAACAAGTTCCAGAGTCCACTGGCTGCTGCTGCTGCTGCTATCACCAAAAGACATCAAAGGCAGAGAACTTCTGTAAGGGACCAAAGTCCAAACAGCCCAAGGTGGCCTTCTCCCGAGAGAAAACAGGCCTTTCCCCCAAGGCCTGGCCAGTTCTTCCCAGAGCTGAGTCTGGGAGGGCAAACATCCGAGTCCCTCCATCACATATCGTGAGAGGAGGAGGGACCCTAGAAGCACCCCTTTCCCCAAAGGCAAGGGCTGGACTCCCCACCCCCAGCCCCAGCACACACTCTGCACAGTACAGTAAGGACATTAAACAGTTGGTATGATAACAGTGTTGATTGCTGATGAGTTTATCCAGAAGTTCATAAGAAAAATCTAGAAAGAAGCTCTTTTCATTTCAGCATGTTTAAGTTTTAGGATGGATGGCTTAGTATCGTGTTTAGTTTGGATTCCATGGGTTGCATAATCTTTTCAACACTAGAGACTTTCGGAGGCCTTTCCCAGCTCAGCCAGGGAGGCAGGAGGCCACGGGTGTGAAAAACAGCACTAAGGGAGAGAAGCAGGAGAGAGGCGACTGGGGGTGGGGGAGCAGGAGAGAGGGGTACCCAGTCATGAGAAATCCAGGCTGTGGCAGGCAGAGCTCCGGGACTCTGAGGCCACTGTGCCAAGGCTGCTGGTGACACACAGCACTCCTGGGCATGAGGGGCATGTCTCCATGTCCACATGCCACGGGCTTGCACAGGTGGATGGGTGTGTGAGAGCTCGACCACCGGCCACACTCATGCAGTCATTTACAAACATCATCACAACTTCACTCTGAACAACCAAGACCAGATAAACGTGGGCACCCCTAGAGAAGCCCCTAGGGCTTAAATCTCTGCCCTTTCTGGGGCTCACAAAAGAGGTAGTGAGCCCCATCTTTGTCTTAAGACAGTGGTTCTCAAAGTGAGGTCCCTGAACCAGCAGCACCAACATCACCCAGGAACTGGTTATAAATGCTTCCAGG
Organism: Castor canadensis; assembly: GCF_047511655.1. NCBI lineage: Eukaryota > Metazoa > Chordata > Mammalia > Rodentia > Castoridae > Castor > Castor canadensis. The sequence continues at coordinate 60,044,163 of NC_133392.1, read as the reverse complement.
TCTGTCTTCTCTCTCTTAATCCATGTCACGTTCTTACGTGCCATCCCTGTGCTAAATATACTCCATGGACACAATCTCTTTTAAAACTCACCAATATACTGTGAGAGGCACACTGTCTCTCCCCCATATTCTTCCCTTGTCTCCCACTACAACTCCGTCCTCCACCTTACCCCAGTGACCCCAGCAACCTTCACCCGCAGCCCCTCACGCTTTAGCTAGTATACTATGGAGTTTCCCTGAAGATTTAATTTGGGAACTTTTTTCCTACTAGTTAAAGATGAAAGTTTGAATGCCATTTATCTAGACCTAACTTCCAATTTTACATCCAGGGAAACTGAGGTTGGCTCATTTTAGGATGAGCAGGATTGCCTAAGGTCAGTCAGCAAGTCAGGAAAAGAGGCAGGACCTGGAACTCAGCCCTCTGGGCTGGGTACACGGGGGAATCCCCTTCACCATCTGACTTTTCCACCACCACCTAACGTACCCCAATGCTCCCCAGCTATTTCTGAGCATTTAACTAAGACTTTCTTTTTAGAACAATTTAAGAGAATGTTCAGGGTCACCAGGCTAGCTCAAACTCACTCTGGCTCCTAAATGTTTCTAGATGCAGCTCCGCCCCAGGATGAATGTAAACACCCGCTGGGGATCATGCCCCTGTGCCCCCCCACCCACGCTGTGCCTACTTCCCCCAGGTCTCTCCCTGCCTCCCAGCCTACCCTAAATCTTTCAAGAGACAAGACCCAGCCATCCCAGCAGGAGGTGGGACGAGGGCGGGAGGAAAAGCCCCACCTCATGAACAAACAGCATCTCTGCCAAGGCCTGCGCCTGCCCTTCAGGGAAGAGCAGCTGTGAGCAGTGGCCAAGGGCTGGCAGCAGTTGGGAGCCCCCAACCCAGCCTGTACCCCAAAACCTACAGAGATAGCCTGCGCACTGTTGACCTGTGAGATCCACAGACTCTCATCCGGAATGTTTGCTGAGTAGCATTAAGAAAGACCTGGTTCCTGGGCTTGTCACCAACTTCCTGAGTGACCTCGCTGGTCATGCCCCTCTTGCTCTCAATCTTTGTCTCTTCAATGAAGGGACTGAACTGATGTGCTGCAAAAAAGGTTCCTGCTCTGAAACCGTGATTTGAATTCTGGATTTCCACGTGACATTTGAGAAGTCTGGCTGGGACTTGGGAATCTGACATGACAATGACTTTGAACTGGGCTTTCTGCTCAGTCCAACTCATCTTTGCTTGAGAAACAGGCGTGGCCCCCAGGCTGAACAAAACTCACTTTGAATTTTTTTCTCTCCGTTCCCATCATCCCCATATATCCACGCATCAAAGAGGATTTCTCTTCTGTTGCAAGTTCAGGAGGAGCTGTAGAGCCAGGCCCTGTGTCCCAGGCCCAGAAACAGCATGGGGACCTGTGCCATTGTGATGGATGCCAACATCTCATCTGGCCTCGAGAGCAACACCACAGGCATCACAGCCTTCTGCATGCCCAGCTGGCAGCTGGCATTATGGGCCATTGCCTATCTGGGACTGGTGTTGGTGGCTGTGACAGGCAATGCCACAGTCATCTGGATCATCCTTGCCCATCAGAGGATGCGCACGGTCACCAACTACTTCATCATCAACCTGGCCCTGGCTGACCTCTGCATGGCCACTTTCAATGCTGTCTTCAACTTCATCTATGCCAGTCACAACATCTGGTACTTTGGCCGTGCCTTCTGCTACTTCCAGAACCTCTTCCCTATCACAGTCACATTCGTCAGCATCTACTCCATGACAGCAATAGCTGCTGACAGGCAAGAGGGGACAGCAGGGAAGGGGGGGACATCTCACTTTGCTGAAGCTCAGATGGAGTGGTGACCAGCCTATGGTCACACAGCAAAGTTAGGGAAGAACCCAGGGAATTGCCTTCCAACCTGGTCATGATTCAAAACTATGGATCTGAAAGAGAGGGGGACTGTGGAGCCAAAGCGGGTAGAGGTTAGACCCAGGAAGAACTTTGCCCTAGCTCCAAACTGTAGGGGAAAAGTGGGTATATTTTAGGGACCTTCTGGTGTGTTCTTCTCTGTCTTAATCTTTGTTTTGGTGTGTTTTTGTCACTATGGGAAAATTGCTCGTATGGTTTTCATATTCCTGACAGATTAAATGAAGGAAAAATGTAACGTTGCTTGCAGTTTGCATTCAGTTGTGACAGAGCCAATCATTTTCCTGATGCTGCTCTTGGGGACTGCAGACTGTGATCTTTGGAGGAGGGGGCTTGAGGTAGGGGTGGAGGGGCTAGCAATGGACCAGAATGAAGTCCTTTGAAAGCTGTTTAAGGCAGGAAGGGCTCAATTTGGACATGGAAGAAGGCCTGGGTACTAGGGGAGGAATGTGGTGCAGACTGACGGGAGACAGGGACGTGGGGAAGACATCATACATGAAGGGGAGGCAGAGAGAGGGGTACAGGCCATAGAACCCTCATCAGGATGGTTAAACAGTCTGAACCTCACGTCTCCCCACATTCTACAACCCACCCCAACTTTTCCAGAACCTTCACCCACAGCTCCTCACTGCTTACCTTTGGCTGTTTGACTATGGAGTTTCCCTGGAGATTTCATTTGGGACAATTTCTTCCACTAGAAGAAATTTCACTTCTAATGAAATTTTCATTTTCCACTAGAAAAATCAGAGAAAAAATAGAATACCATTCATCTAGGCCCAACTTCTGCCTTTACACCCAGAGAAACTGAGGCTAAGATGAGCAGAATTGCTTGAGGTCTGCCAGCAAGTCAGGGGCTTGGTCAGGCACCCAGAACCCAGCTCTGTGGGCTGTCAGCACAGAGGAAGGTCCCTCATCATCTGACTGTGCCCCCAAATATACCTTAATGCCCCCAGATATTTGTGAATGTCCCACTAAGACTTTTGTTTTCACTCATGCAACAAATACTTGAGTACCTCTTCTTTATTGAGCACAGTTTCGAGCACTAGAGGGACACAGGCCAATGGAAAAATAACTCCAAGCTCCTGGCCTCACATGGCTTCCATTTTAAAGGGCAGGTGGGCTGCAGAGGGCAGGGTGGGAGCCAGGAGACCAGGCAGGAGGCTGCTGGATAACAATCCAGGTGGGAGAGGGTGGTGGCTCGGATCAGGACAACCACAGTGGAGACTTGACTCACTTCTCCATTTCTTCCTTCAGTTATCCTTTTAACAAATGTATGCCCAGTGCCTGATACATACAGATATTATTCTGAGCATTAGAGGGGAAAAAAAACCAGGAAAATGTGCCTGCTCTGGTGAGAATTTAAATTGTAAGCATATGAATAAAGAAATTCTATGCTGTATTTTGAGGTCACGAGTGCTACAAAAAATTAGAGAGAAGGAAAGGATTCAGGTGCCTGGGTGTGTGTATGGGGGGGAGCAGGTTGTAGTGCTAAATGGGTGTTGGGGGTGCTCATTGTGAGAGTGGGATGGCAGCAAAGATAAAGAGATGAGAGACTGAGCCTGGTGGGGTATGGAAATGTTTACGGGGCACAGAATCTTACTATCCAAGACACTGTGATGTGAACTTCCCTACTTGGGCAGGGACTACATAAACTTCAAGGGCACATTCTATTGTCCCCGCCTTGTCCGAAGGGTCAGATTAACCCAGAGGAGGAAGATCCAGGGGCCATCCAGGACCAAACCCATTTCTGGTAAATTTAAAGGCAATGAGGAAACAGGAGTAATCACTTTCTCCAGTCCTGACCTCCTGCTACCTTCATTCTCTGCTCAGAAACTCTTCATCTCCTTCGCACAACAAGCCTAGTGCAGGAATTACTAGTACCTGACTCACACAGGCAGAAATGGGAAGCCCAAAGAGCTAAGGCTATCTGCTCAAGACCTTATTACTAGAAAGCAGTGGAGACAGGACTTGGATCCAGATTAGTCCAAAGTCACAGGACTTGCCCCTCTACTTACAGGATAAGCCATCTGTCTTCTTCCCACCCCATCTCCCAAGAGCAGCAAGTGAACCTGAGCCCCCAAGGGATCCTTGGTCACCTGCTGCATCTATGGAGGCAGGGAGGAGTGTGCCCAGGACCTCAAGGACAATGGCCCACTCCTATGTCTTGCTGAGGTGCTCGCCAGGGTCCAGGCTGGTGAGGGACAGAGCTGGCCCAGACCCTAGTCACCAACACAGGTCAGTCAGGGAGAGTAACCTCAAGTCCAGAAGTGTCTGACCTCTGACTGCAGAACGTGGGCAGAAAGAAACCAGCGAGTGCAGGGCCTTGTGTAGAGACAAGAGTCACAAGTGCAAATGCACACAGCAAAGCAGTTTGCAGGACTCCAGCAGTGCCTGATCTTCGTCACCAACAGAAATCACAGATACTTGTGTTGCAGAAATCTACAAATATCACTGTTTCAAAATTACTGTAGGTTCCAGATATGCACACACTTTTTTTATTAGTGTGTATTAATTGTACAAAATAATGGGTTTCATTATGACATTTTAATACAGGTACATAATGTACTTTGATCATACTCTCCCCCTCATTACTCTCTCTTGTCCCCATCCCTCCTTCTGATGTCCCCCTACTCTTTCCAAATAGATAGTCCCCCTTCTACTTTCATGTCTTTTTAAAAAATTTAGATTCCAAATACAAAAGAAAATGTGCAGTATTTGTCCTCTTGACTCTGGTTTATTTCCCTTAACATGAAACGCTCCAGTTCTATCCATTTTCCTGCAAACAATATGATTTTCTTCTCCTTCTTCTCCTTCTACTTCCTCTTTCTGGTAGGACTGGGGTTTGAAGTCATAGCTTCATAATTGCAAAGCAGGTGTTCTACTGCGTGAATCACACCACCGATTTTGTTCTGCTTATGGCTGAATAACACTCCATTATGTACACAGCCACATTTTCTTTATCCAATTCGTCTTCAGATGGGCACCTAACAGATTCCATAGCTTGGCTCTGGTGACTAGGACTGTAGTAAACACAGGTATGCAGGTATCTCTACTGTACAACGGCTTAGATTGTTTTGGGTGATTTCTTTATCACCCAGGAATAGTATAGCAAGATCATATGGGAGTTCTACTTCGAATTTTTTGAGGAACCTCTGTACTGATTTCCATAGTGGCTGCACTAATTTATATTCCCACCAACAGTGTATAAGTGTCACCCCCCCCAGTCATCAGCAGCATTTGTTGTTGTTTGTTTTCTTGATGATTGCCAATCTGACTAGAGTGAGATGGAACCTCAATATAGCTTTGATTTGCATTTTCTTTGTGGCTGAAGATGTTGAATACTTTTTCACTTATTCATTGGCAATTTGTACTTCTTTTGAGAACTATCTGTTCGGTTTATTTGCCTGTTTATCGATTGGATTATTTGTTCTTTGGTGTTTTGTTTGTGACACTGGGGTTTGAACTCAGGGCCTCATGCTTGCTAGGCAGTGCTTTACCACTTGAGCCACTTTGCCAGCCAAGGTGTTAAATTATTTTAGTTCTTTATAAATTCAGGATATTAATCCTTTGTCAGGTGAAGAGCTGGCAAAGATTTTCTCCTATTCTGTAGGCTGTCTCTTCATTCTGACAATTGTTTCAATTGATGCAATCCCATTTGTCAATTCTTGTTCTTAGTTCCTGAGCTTTTGGAGTTCTATTCAGAAAGTCATTGCTTATACCTATACCTTAAAGTGTTTTCCCAGTAGTAGTTTCAGTTTCAGGTCTTACATTGAGGCCTTTGATCCATTTTGAATTGATTTTTGTACCGGGTGAGAAGTAGGGGTCTAGTTTCAGACTTTTTTTTTTTTTTTTTGGCTGTACTGAGGTTTGAACTGAGGTCCTCACTCTCACTAGGCAGGCACTCTAACATTTGAGCCACTCGCCAGCCCTGTTTTGCATTAGGTATTTTCAAGATAGGGTCTCTTGAACTATTTGTCCAAGGCTGGCTTCCAACCCCAATCTGCCTGATCCCTGATCCCTGATGCCTGCCTCCTGAGTAGCTAGGATTACAGGCATGAGCCACTGGTGTCTGGTCAAGTTTCAGTCTTCTACATACAGACTTCCAGTTTTCCTAGTGTCATTTGTTGAAGAGGCTATCTTTTCTCCAAAATGCGTTTTGGGCACCTTTGCTGAGAATCAGGTGGCTGCAGCTGCTTGGGTTTATTTCTATTCTATTCTATTCTATTCCATGGGTCTACATGTCTGTTTTCGTGCCAGTACCATGCTGTTTTTGTTACTATGGCTGTAAAGCATAATTTAAAATCAGGTGTTGTGATAAGAAGTGCATATATTACAATGGCCCAATTTTATATTTCAATAACTATATTTCAGTATGACTGATATTGTTTGTAATCCAGTGCATTATAATTTACTCATATGAAAATCTGATTCAAATAAGGGGTCCCTGAGCTTTCTCAAACAGCCATCAGCCCCATGGCGTAAAGAGACCCTCCAGTCTAGTCCCACTTGTGCGCTCTACAGAGGCGGAAATCACTGTTCTGGTCACACCACATGTTGGGAGGACCGGGTGCTGTGTCCCTGGCGGGTGGTGCCTTTGGATGCTTTGACCTTGGAGAAACAAGAAGCTTGCCTTCCTTAAGGCCCTAGGGGGCCACCACCAGGCCCAGCACATGCCCACAGAGGCTGTGTGTCTGGACTATACAGCCCAAGAGCAGACAGCTGGAGCCTTCCTGGGTTCACAACCTGAGAGCATTGTCTCTTGTTCTTCACTTTTCCAAGCCTCTGTCTCCTGCGGTAGAAATGGAGATGACAGTGCCACCAAAGGCCACTGGGCAGTGGGCCTTCCACCTCACCAGGCACAGGGCTGCTAAATGGTAGCTCAAGTCCCCACAGTCTCCCCAGGAGGCAGGAGCTGGGATGAGCCTGTCCTGGCTAACTTCACCAAGGAGGTGATGTGTCACTTGGACTTCAGTGAATACAGAGAAGAAGGAGAAGCTACAGAAGGAGAGGGAAGCAACACCTCAGAGAGTGTCACACAGGCTCTCTCCAACCAGAGTGAGCCAGGGAAGCTCCAGGAAGCAGGGACAGAAGAGGTTAGAAAGCATGGTGGTCATGTGCAGAGGCCCTTGAAGGCTGAGTTTAAAGGTTTGGGCTTGCATTATCTATGATGTACCTAATTTTAAGTTTATCTTAATCAAAATTAAAGCCCAGTTCCTGTCTTGGTCATGCTCCTTGCCACTCATGGGAGCAATTATCAAACAGAGCAGGCCATTCGTAGCCTCCACCATGGCAGGAAGTTTTGCTGGGCAGTGCATTTGAGCTCTGTCCAGGGCATGGTCAGGCTGTGCTAGTTTCTGAGTGAGGAGCGACTGGTGTAAGGCCGAGGGCTCAGGCCAGGCTGAGCTTCAGGCTACTATTGGACTTTCCACTTTGCCCCCAGTTGGACTTCCAGTGTGGCCTCTCCACTCTCTGGTGCCCATCTGTGGGCCTGTCCGTGTCCAGAGGGAGGAGATGGCTGGGTGCCTGGGCTAGGCTCTAGGGCACTGTGTGCTGTGTGGCGGTGGGGGAATCCCCAGGCCCCCCGCTTGCTGCACAGACATTGGCAGCAGCGTGAGAAGGGACTGGCAGGGTTGGGCTGGATAGGGAAGAGGAGGAGGGAGGTCTGATGGGAGGGTATCTGACACTCACGCTGTGCTCTGCCCGCAGGTACATGGCCATCGTCCACCCCTTCCAGCCGCGGCTCTCAGCTCCCAGCACCAAGGCAGTTATCGCCGGCATCTGGCTGGTGGCCCTGGCTCTCGCCTTCCCCCAGTGCTTCTATTCCACCATCACGGTGGATCAGGGTGCCACCAAGTGCGTGGTGGCCTGGCCTGAAGACAGAGGGGGCAAGACACTCCTTGTGTAAGGCCCCCTGGGGGTAAGGGGGCACTGTGCATGTGCTTGTGTGTGAGTGTGAGTGAGTGTGTGTGTGCCCCTATGTTTGTGTGTGCAGTGTGTGCACAGGACTCTGGGAGAATATGGGGTTATGTGAGTGTGTGTTTATACTGAGGTTCCTCGACTAACAGCCCCAGAAGGTTAAAGCTCTCTTAAGTCGAAAATGCATTTAATACATATAACCTACTACACACATCAGTAGCAGCACAGCACCCTGTTAAGTGTGGGTCATCTCCCCTCATGACCACATGGCTCGCTGCCACTGCCACCGCCCAGCATCTTGGGAGATTGTACCATGTATCACTAGCTCTCAGGAAAAGATCCAATGCAAAATTTGAAGTCTGCTTTCTATTAAATGCCTAGCACTTTTGCATTATCATTAAAAAAAAAATGTTAGCTGAGCGCTGGTGGCTCACACCTGTAATCCTAGCTACTCAGGAGACAGGGATCAGGAGGAATGTGATTTGAAGTCAGCCTGGACAAATAGTTCAAAAGACCCTATCTCAAAAAACACTTCACAAAAATAGGACTGGTGGAGAGGCTCAAGGTGAAGGCCCTGAGTTTAAGCCTCTGTACCTCAAAAAAAAAAATCATTGGGTCAAAAAATCATAAGTCAGGGACCATCTGTACTAAAAGTAACACCAAATCTCAGACCTGTCCTAAGCACTTTATAGATATTATCCCCATTAATTCACGTTATATGATGGGTATGTATTATTGTTACTCCACTTTGGCACTGAAAAACTCTGTGACATGTCCAAGACCACACGTGTAGAAAGTGGGGAAGCAGGGACTCATGTGCAGCTGGTGCCTCAGCCACCTAACTGAGGACACACGTGACCTGAATGCATGCGGGTTGTGTGTCGCTCCATGTGTCACACACATGGCTGTACTCCCCCATGACTACACGTGTGTAGATACATGCGTGTGTGGAAGCCTGTTAGGGACGTGTGTTTGGAGGGCTCTGCTTAGGCCACAGGGTCAGGGATGTGGGGAGAAGGGTGGGTAATGGAGCTGGGATGTTTTCAGGTATCTGCTTCATGCTGAGATGGGCGCCATGGGCTGGAGGTAGGCAGGGATGGGTAGAAGAACTCAAGCATGTGTGACCCTGGGTATGTCCTGTCCCCATTCTGAGACTGTTTCCCAGGTTCTCACGACGTAACTGTGACTCCTAAGCACTGCACTGCTGGCAGGTATGGGGTAAGCAAGCCATTGAGGTTTTGGAGTCAGTACCCAGCCAAGTCTTGGCATGCTCCCTCCTGGAGGACCCTCACCATCACTTCATCCCTCTGAGCCTTTGGCTCCCTCTCTCTTTAAAATGGGGACCTGCACACAGTTCACACACTGATGCCCAGTGTGTGAAAGCTTAAACAGAGGACAGAAACAAACCTAGAGGTAGCATATTTAGTCCAATAAAGTCCCGTGCCCCAAGCTTGAGGACGTGCATGGTCTTCGCTGATGGTTTCTAGGTAACGTGGCCACGCAAGCCCCCCCCCCCCATGCCTCCTTTAAGACCCTTCCCCAACACCTGGCCCTACCTGGGCCCCATCTGTCCTGAGCAGTGCCAGGAGCACCACTTCTGTCATTCGTTCTGGGGAAGACGTCATCCACTGAGAAGCCTGTTCCTGGGGACCGAGGATCTCCAGTCCCAAGGGCAGGCCCTGCCCAGGATCTGTGGTTCTACCCTGTACCCAACTCTTAGAAAGGGTGGAAAGCCGAGCATTTTAGAACTGGCCACTGGGGGGCAGTGTTTGTCCATCTTAACATGGAATTTCTCCCTCAGAAGAGAGCTCAGCGGTCTCACTCCTTGGGGAGGATGCAGGCAACAGGGAAAGACAAGAGGTCATGGGTTCACTAGGAAAGTCATATATTGGTGTTACTTAGATTTCTGAAAGGATTTGGAGAAATCCTGATATTATGCGTGAGTGTTACTCGTTGGGAATGGGGGCCCCATCCTCACAAGCTCACATTCTGTGTGTCTGCAGGAATCTGATGAAATCACAGTTGCTGTCTCCAGGAAGATGTACATTTACCCCAAAATCAAAATTCAAAAAGGATAGTCCAGGCCTTGAGGGAGGTATTCTTGATTTTGGCAGATTCTAGAAGGTGGCCCTCAATATTCCTCAGCTCAGGAGGAATTCCTCAGTATAGGAACCTAGCCAAGGGTAAACTTCTATCCTGTGCTGCCTCCCTGGAAAAGACTTGGGAAGGACATGGAGATGATATCCTGATTTTTACAGAAGAGACCTGATTTGCCCAAGATCACACTTTAAATTTGAGGCTAATAATAGTCCCATTCTGACTCCTGCAGAGTTGACCTCAGTGAAAGAGAGATCATTCAGGTCTTGATGAAGTCTACAGAGCTGCTTCCTATGACACAAACTTCCTGTGCCTCTCTGGGCCTGTTTCCCCATCTGGACACTGAGGCAGCTGGCCCAGTGGATGGTCAAGGTCTTTTGAGCTTAGGCACGCTGCAAGGTGATAGGAGCCTGACACTTGCTACTCCTTACCCCCTCTTACCTACTTGATGATGGGGCGCTCAACCCAGTCCCTACAAAGGGATCAGCATGTGTAGATGTCCATGTGCCTTGTTTGCCAAAAGCAAGCTAAGAGAGAGATTTGCTGGAGTCACCTGCTCCCCTCCCTCAGGGTTGGTGACACCTCCCAAAAAGGGCCCAGAAAGGCTGGCACTTGGGGGTGTGGTTGGGGAGCTTGGGAACACCTCACCTTTCCTAGTAAGAAAGAAAAAGCTCACATGGAAGACTTGGGGTTCTCAGGCCCATTCCTGGGATGCTCCAAGGGTGCCCTTCACAGCCTGCGTGGGAGTCAGTCCTCGTCCCATGGCTGGTCAGAGACACAGCAGCGTGGCGCAGAAATGGAGTAGAGTCCAGGGTGCTGTTGGCATGAGCACTGTCCCCACTGATGGGCAGGAAGGAGATGGCATAGTGTGAGGGCAGTGTGGAAATTTTCCACCGTCCCATTCCTCCACAGGGATATTGGTACAGGATGGTACCTCTCTAACTCCAGCAGTTCTCTCCATCCACCCAGGCAGGTATTCAGGTATACATTACATGTGTCTGCATGTTCACATCAGCACACACACGTGTGTGTACACGCGTAGATGTACCTAGACTTACATCCAACTCTGGAGGAAAATATGCCACACTGCTAATAGTGGTAGAAAGACGATGAGTAATTTTGCTTTCTCCTTTGTGCTGAATTTTTTTTTTAACTCTTCAGTACTGAGGTTTGAACTCAGGGCCTCCACCTTTGAGCCACTCCACCAGCCCCTTTTTTGTGTGTGATTTTTTTTTTCAAGATAGGGTTTTGCAAACTATTTGCCCCAGCTGGCTTCAAACCACAATCCACCTGATCTCTGCCTCTGGAGTAGCTGGGATTACAGGTGCAAGCCACTGGTGCCCGGCTTGTTTTAAAGACAGGGTCTTGCTATGAAGTCCAGATGGCTTCCATCTCTCATGATCTGCCTGCCTCAGCCTCCGGAGTTGTGGGATTACAGGCATGAGCCACCATGCAGGCTGGTATTTTACAGTTTAAACAAATGTAAAACTTGTTTAACTTTCTTCATACCCATTTCCTTTTTCTGCCATGTCTGTCACATGGAAGGACAATGTGGCTAATGCTGGTAACCCTTTTACAGAGGAAGCCTTCTTTTGGCAGATATGCTTGCCAATGTAGCCTTTTTCTTTTACTCAAACCAAGGCCTTGCAAGGTGGCCCAGCACAGGACTGAGGGTGGGGACCACAGGGTCCTAGGAAGAGCAGAGCAGGTGGAACTCGGGTCAACCTGGGACACCTCTGACCGGGTGCCTGGCTCTCTCTCCAGGTACCACCTTGTTGTGATTGCCCTCATCTACTTTCTGCCCCTCACGGTGATGTTTGTCGCCTACAGCATCATTGGCCTCACGCTCTGGAGACGAGCTGTCCCCAGACACCAGGTGCATGGTGCCAACCTGCGCCACCTGCGGGCTAAGAAGAAGGTGAGCACAGGGATATAGCAGTCCAGGCCGCCCCGCCCTACCCTTGCTGGTCAAGGCCCACTGGCTATGGGGCACTGAGGCCCACAGACCATCTTGTCACCTGCCCTTGTGCCCCACCTGGAGCCAGATCTGAATTCTTTCCTCTGAGCAGGTGGATGGACCTTTGGTCTTTGGGCAAATACAAAACTAAAGGAATTTCTTAGAATGTGAGGGAACCAGAGAATCCTAAAGCCCCACTGAATTTCATATACCTCCAAGAATCTTCGTATGACGGAATCTTCAAATGTTTGCATTTTGGATAATTGGAATGTTGAGATTCAGAAGTTCCCTAGAAGTACATACAGGAGGCACCTAGATAGAATCTCAGAAAGTCCTTAAATGTGGGAACCTCAGAGAGCTGGAGATCCAGTGTAGCCCAGCTTCTTCAAGTCCAATTTCTGTGCCATGTGGCAGTGTTCCTCCACCCCCTCAGCCTCCAGAGCCTCCCACCCAGTGGGTCTGATAGCTCTCTGTGCTCTCGACCTTCCTCCTCCCTCCCAAGTGAAGCTCAACTTGGCTGCACCCCCTTCTCAACCACTTGAGTCACACTTCCAGCCCCTTTTGCTTTAGTAATTTTTCAGATACAGTCTCCTTCTTTTTGGCCGGGGCGGCCTCAGACTGTGATTCTCCTACCTGTACCTCCCACATAGCTAGGATTATAGGCATGTACCACCATGCCCAATAGATAGTGGACATTTTTATAAAGCAGTTCAGGGAGGCAGTTGAACATCCGACACCACTGGGGTCTCCCATTCCTTGTGGGTTTCTGGGCAGTGCAGGAGTGTGCCTCCTGAAACCAGGCATTTGGGGGGAGGGATCAGGACCCTTGGGCAAAGGCTGGGAGGATCCCTAGTTGGAACCTCATTGCCCACAGATAGAAGGGCCTTGGAGACATCAATCCCAGAGAGAGGGTAGTTTGGGGTTCCCTAAGGGAGGAGTCAGGAGTGAGAGCTCATTCATTCTCCGGGGAATGAGAGCTGGTCTGAAAGACAGGGTCCTGAATATCCTTTGGACTCCAGGATCCCCAAACCCCACTTCTGTGAGTGAGGACTTCAAAAGAACGACAGCAGTGTGGGTAAAGGAACCTGTCTTTGCAAAGGCCCTGAGGTGGGGTCTCAGGCATCTGGGTAGCAGAGGTTCCAGGCAACTGAGGCAGAGGAATAGGTGGGTCTGATCATGGAAGGCTTCCCAGGCTGGTGTGAGAGGTGCCCCACACCTGCTTGGGCCTCAGGGGCTGAAGACTGACTGAGCCTCTCCCGGACCAGTTTGTGAAGACCATGGTGCTGGTAGTCGTGACATTTGCTGTCTGCTGGCTGCCCTACCACCTCTACTTCATCCTGGGCAGCTTTCAGGAGGATGTCTACTACCACAAGTTCATCCAGCAGGTCTACCTGGCACTCTTCTGGCTGGCCATGAGCTCCACCATGTACAATCCCATCATCTACTGCTGTCTAAACCACAGGTGAGCCCCACCCTGGCTCTGGGAGTCCTCTGGACTCCCCTGCAGCTGAAGCCTCCACCCTTGCTCCTGTACTGGCCTGGGAGTGGCCCCACAACCACCCTCACCCCCGAGCCCCAAGTGGGAATGCCATCCTCCAGGTCAGCCCACAGCACAACCCTCCCTCTGGCCTGTGCCTAACTTAGGTCCCACCTCCTTCCCAAAGCCTTGCCCGTCTGTTCCTGCTGTTTCTTCTGGGGACTGTGTCTGGGACAAGGGGAAGACAGAAATCAATGTCAAAGAGATGGAGGGAGAGGCAGAAGGAAGGAACAGAGTAAGAAAGATCCAGGTCAAGGAGCAAGGACTGAGTGCTGTTGATTTTTTTTGTCAGTGCTGGGGGTGAACCCAGGGCCCAGTGCATGTTGGGCAAGTGCTCTACCTCTAAACTATATCCCCAGTGCCTTTTTTTTTTTTTTTTTTTTTTTTTTGCAGTACTGGGACTTAAATTCAGGGCCTTCACCTTGAGCCACTCCACCAGCCATTTTTGTAATGGGTGTTTTCAAGATATGGGCTCACAAACTATTTGCCCAGGGTAGCTTCAAGCCTCAATCCTCCTGATCTCTGCCTCCTGAGTAGCTAGGATTACAGGTGTGAGCCACCGGCGCCCGGGTCTCCAGTACGTTTTTAACATTTAATTTTGAGACAGGGTCTCGCTATGTAGCTTAGGCTGGTCTTGAACTCTCATGCCTCCTGCCTCAATCTCCCAAATGCTGGGATTACAGGCATGTACCACCACGCCATGTTCTGACAGCTTCCTCCTGAGTATTTTCCTGGGTCCAGGTGAGCAGAACCTACTAGGCCTATGAAGTACTCAAGAGGAGCCAGGGGCCCGAGTGGGGGGCAGCCTCTGCCAGCAAGATCACAGTGTTTCCTCTCTTCCAAGCGATGGACATGACATTGGCAGAGACGACCGGTGTGGGGGTTGTGGGGAACGACAGATCTCACTCCTGGCTCCACCTCTTCTGGTTCTCTGAGCCCTGGTGCTGCTGAGGAGGTGAAGTCAGAGAGAGTAGGTGATAAACTAGGCAGGAGCCTCAGACACAGATCAGGATTCCAGCCTGGGAGAAGCCTGCGGGGGCAGGCGAGAGGAGAGGAAATGTTGATACTGAGTCCTGGCCTCACAAAACTGGTGTAGGTGACATTGACCCTGGGTCTTCTTGCTAGTGCCTTTTATGGCCTCCCTACCCAGGTGTCCAGTTACTCATGATGTCAGCGGGCTCTTCACTGCTCAGATACCCCACTCACCTAGGGCAGCCTGGATAAATTGAGTGCAAACCCTCTAGCTCCTGATTGGTGTGAGGGATAATAGGAGAGAAGTAGGGGTTACCCCATTATACAGATGAGAAAACTGAGCCCAAGAAAGGAAGACACCCCCTCCCATAAGCCTCTATACTACAACAGAGGATACAGCTTCCACATAGCTCCAAGGCCAGCCATCTTAACCTCTTCCCCACCTCCAGACCAGCACACATTTTTCATTCATGAGACTGGAGGGAAAGAGAAATTGGGGACTGGGCTGTCACACGAAGGTGGGATCACTATCACACCCGTCTGTGTTGGCCACTCTCTTGCTACCCAACCACACAGTCCCTGGAGCCTGAGCAACACTGCAGGGCTCTGCTAGTTCCTAAAGGCACTTCCAAATCATTTGGTATGTGGTAACACCAGCTGTGACACAGGGCTGGTACACAGGACTGGTACTTGGGGCAGGACTCTCCACTCGTTCAGAAAATGCTCACCAGTGGTGATGTGTGCTCAGCACCGTTCCAGGACCCTGAGATCCACCAATGGGCAAAACCAAAGTTCCTTTTCCTCAGGAGCTGACAGTCTAGGGAGGGAACAGACGGTACCCACACCTACTAAGTGAATTGCATAGTGTGTTAAACAAGAGCAATATGGGAAAAAGTGGAGAGGGCAGGTGGGGGGGACAGGAACTGCTGAGGGACTTAGGTAGTGAGCAGAGGGGGTGCAGTTTGCATTTGAGCAAAGGTTTAAATGGTTGAATCAGTCTTGCAAAGAACAGACCAAGCAACAGCCCTTGGTTAGGACTTGGGCTCCTGCTCTAACACAGGGAGCCACCACAGGGCAGACACAGGTCCACTTACCTTTCAGAAGAGGCAGTACAGTGGCTACAATGGATCTAGACCAGAGGGGAGCAAGGGGAAAGGCAGGGAGATGGCCTCAGGGAGGCTGTTGCAGCAATTCAGGCGAGAGATGGTTTCCACCAGGGCAAGATGCAGTTGGGATCTGGATGTTGCCAAAGTAGAGCCAAAAGAATTGATGGAGGGGAGGTGGCATGTGAGACGGTCAAGGATGAGTCCATGTGTTCTTGGCCAAAATGATGGAGCTGTCAGTTATAGGGAACAGAAGTGAGGACTGCTGGGGAGGACTGGGGAACACAATTGAGGATGTTGTTGTAGGTGTAAGGTACAGGCCTCTCTAGGCTCCATCATGGAGTGTTGCGGAGCTACAAGTCGAGGATCCTAAGCAAAGCGATTTTTTTGAATCATGGAACACTGAAGCCCAGGAAGCGAATGCAGCTCCGCCCTCTGTCTGCACAGGGTCCCATTTGTTTCTGCCCTTCCCTGGGGTTGGTGTTCTCTTTTGTCCCCCCACCCTTGTTTTTTTGGTGGGACTGGGGTTTGAACTCAGGGCTTCACATTTACAAAGTAAAAGCTCTACTTCTTGAGTCACACCTCCAGTCCATTTTGCTCTGGTTATTTTGAAGATGGAATCTCAAGAAGTATTTGCCCAGGCTGACAACGATCTTCCAGATCTCAGTGTCTCAAGTAGATAAGTAGATAGGATCACAGGTGTGAGCCACCAACATCTGGCCCAACCCTTCTTCCACTCACCTCTGCTTCCAACAGTGTACACACTTGGACAGTCAGTGCTGCCATAGGGTTATTTTTAAGATAATGAAGCCCAACTCGGCAGTTCTACCTGTGAAGTTTCCTTTAAAGCAGTCCCTTGGGAGAGTGTCAACCGCCAATGATGCCAGAACCCAACTCTTTTCTCAACAGACTCCTCTTTGAATACTCTTTAGAAGCCAGTTAAGAAGTGTCGTTCCTTTGTAACCATACTTGGTCACTTTTCATTTATAACAGTAAATAGTCTAAATCAGCTTAATCACCCACTTGAATCACTATACGAAGCTCCAGAATATTTCTGGTTGTTTCCAAAAACCAAATCCACTGAAGAATGCATCTCTGTAAGAGACCTCAAACAACTGCAGGTTCTTCAGACTGGGGCAGTGACTTTCCTTTGAAAGAGAGATAGTCTCCGGGTGCTGGGAGCAGCCACATGACAGCTCCTGTACCCTTAACTCCCTTGCTCAAGGTGACTTTATGTCCCCCACCTCCTAGGTTTCGCTCTGGATTCCGGCTTGCTTTCCGTTGCTGCCCATGGGTCACACCAACCCAAGAAGATAAACTGGAGCTGACTCACACCCCATCCCTCTCCATGAGAGTCAACAGATGTCATACAAAAGAGACTTTATTCATGGCCCCCTCCGAGGCTACCAATGGGCAGACTGGGGGTCTCCGAGAGGGGGATCCTGCTGAACCATGAAACCTTGTGCCTGGCTGCAGGACCAGGCTTAGCTCTCTTTGAGAAGCCAAGCAAGAAGATCAGATATGAAAGTTTGGCCCACGCCCCACTCTTCAATATGTCAGTGGAAAAACAAGATGGTGCTTGGAACTCTACAGAGGATGCTAACTCTTAAGAGTTCAGAGCCCAGCCACCCATCTCAGAGCATTTCAGGGAGTCAGTTAAGGGTCCAAGATGACAGTGTGAGCCAACACTTACCTAATCCAGATGTTGCAAGCTCAAATGCCTTCCTGGGGCATACAATGTAAAGAATAAATTGGATCCAGTATAAAAGAAAAGCTGCAAATGTGATGATTAAAGTCAACTGTCAGCCTCAGTATCGGGGTGATAGGAAAGGTGGGACTGTGGCAGACTGCAGGGGACAGAAGATGCTTAATTCAGGACAACTGCTGTCACATGGTAATGGGAGCCCACAGTTGCCAGATCTTTCAAGAAAAGATGGAAATCCTCCAGACTTGTTAAATTTGGCTCAGAAAACCTTGGATAAACCAGACGAAGCAAATTCATAGGTAGCACACAAACATGACACTGATTCATTCTAGGCTGAAGACAGAAGGAAGCTTCTAATTTAGCAAAGCCCACTGGCTGTGAGTCAACCTGGGGCTTCTCAGCCTCAGAATCGAAGAACTCAGATACAGCCCGGCTCCATCGTGGTTAGGTCAAAAGAAATCCCACCTGTATCCCTAACTCCCTTCAGCCTTTTCCTCTTTCCAGTGGTAAAACTATTTCCAAGGATTCTGTGAAGCTCAATGGCAATGGCTACAAACTAGCAGGCCACACACAGATTAAGTGTTCAACAAATGATAGCCATGATTTTTTTATTACCATGACAGCCATTTTACATGAAAGCCATCTCACTTCTGCAGCAAGAAGCTGGCTGGAAGAGAATACCAACTGTCCCAACTCCCAGAATGCTCCAGGCCTGGCTCAGTCCACCCAAGGCTGAACCTCTCCCCACGTGCCGACTTACCCTCTACCCTTGCCCCAGTGGTCTCCAGAAGAACCAAGTAATGCTGTAAATGCACATCCAAAGTTTCATGCTATCTATGTTCTCCACAGACATCCCTGTGCCAGAGACCCTGGCATTGCCCATGTCCCAATAAAGGGACTCTGACCCTTTGACCTCAACAAATCAGACGGGCATGCACTACTCCTGGGAAGCCACTTAGACTGTAGTTGTGGCTGGGACATCGTAGGACAACTCGGTGCACTGATGTGGAATCCACCAAAGAGTTTTGGGAAGAATCCAAAATGGCCACCTTGGGCTGTGTCTCCTGAGGTTAGGGTGGGTAAAAGGTTTGGATGGGGTCATTAGGTCTGGGGAGGGAGAGAGAGCAGCCACCCTACCTCCCTGGGCTGCCTGCAGACTCTGGGTGTTGGAGCAGGGGTTGTATTTCATCCCCCAATGAGGCAGGGTCTGCTTGGGGTGGTGGGGAAGGCCACGCTGCACTGTCTTCTCTTTAAACCCAAACAACCCATGGAGGCCAAGATCACTTTTCCTTTGTTTTAGCAAGAGAGGAGAATGGGTTGCTGGAGGGCAGGGGCTTGTGTTCTTTCCAGGCTTTGGGGTTGGGACTTGGGACGCTGGGACTAGAAGAGGAACTGGCAGGGCAGGTGTGGGAGTCCAGGCAAGAGGCTAGGCCTGTGATAGTTTGCAGGGACAATACAGAAGTCCTTGTGCCAAACCAAGGCTAGGGGCTGCAGGTCATAATTTTACTTTTAACTCTCTCCCTTAGCCAGAGGTCCACATTCCTCCCCTCTCCCCAGTCCAGAAACATCAGTCGGGACTTTGAGTTGGTACAAAGTTTACTAGTCATACAACATGGCTCACAAAAGCGATGGGAAATTCCAGTGGTAGCACTGTTGGTTCCTGTTACCCAGATGGAGACAAGACATTTTCCCGCAGGACTGCACACCTCCCCCCATGAGACAAACAGAATGCAAGACTGTCACAATGTGGCTAGGACCGGTTCCACCGACACACAACTTAGTGGCATTGCCACATCCTGATGGGATGCCAGGCTGCAGTGGGCACTGGGACAGGAGGAGGCAGGAAGGCTATTTCCTCACTCATCCTTCAGGCCATGCCCCTGGGAGGGGGAGTCCGGCAGTGTCTGCTGGTGATAATACACTTCACACAAGGGAGGCGCCCCCAAGGACGGGCTTCGGAGGCCCAGAAGGCCTGTCGGGGTGCCTGTGGTAGGAATGGGTGCCGAGACACTTCACATGTGGGGAATGCACGGCCGGGTGGAAATCAAATCATGCAGAGTGGCAGGGCAGGTGAGAGAGATTATCAACAGCACACGCTCTATGTTGTACCCTACGTTATGCGCCATTAGTTGGGTTCTGTTTTCCTCCCGCTGCAGCGTTGTGGGCTTTGGCGCTGGGGTCTCCCAGCATGGCTCGCTGGGTGGAACAAGGGGTCGTTGCTTTTAGAGAGAAGTGCTGGAAGGGCAGCAGGTTGGGGGTCCTGGCTCTTAACTGCTCGCTTCTCGGAGCCGCACACCCACGGCTGTGATGAGGGCAGCCCCCTTGCCACTACCGTCCTCAGACAGGAGAAAGGACACGTTACACTTTGGTGACAGCTCCTTCACGGTTTGGTGCATGATTCTGGAGAAGCTGTGAGACAAAAGACAGAGAAGGAGGGACAGGAAGATGAGAGGTGATGCTGCCCAGCTGGCGACACCAAAATACCAACAGTGAAGTGGGAGCAGCTCAGCTGAAAATGACTGGAGGTCAGTGGACTTACAGCCAGTACTGTTGTCACAATCTCCAGCAAGGGCACAAGCTACCTGCACAAACCCAGCTACCTGCACAGCTGGTGAGAGTCAGGACCTGGGCAACACACTCAGACAGTCCACCTGAGAGCGTGGAGCTCCTAGGGGATCTGAAAATCAAGATGCTTGGGCCTGGGGCAGGGACGCCCAAGGCAGGCCCAAGCTACTCGAGCACTGTGAGGAACTGTACCCCCCTACTGCAGCCCTCTGAGACCCCCAGCCTACCACCAGCCTCAGCAGCAAGAAAGGGTGGCCTCCCAGAAAGGGATGATCTCTAAATGGGAGGTGACTCTGGGGACTGGTATTCTGTGCTGAAAAGGAAAGACAGGGCTAGGCTAAGGCTCTTAGAAGTAATACCTGTCCTTTGTCGAGCACCTGCTAGTTGCCCATACTGCATACACATAGCTTCTAGTCCTGCCAGTGGCTGTGAGCCCATGAAGAAGACAAGAGTTGGCAGACATCAAACAATTGAGCACAGCTTCTAAATGGTACCTGAATTGAGTCCAAGAGTACATGGATCCAAAGCCTAGCCCTATACCACACACATGTGCCGCTGCTTCTGGTGACAATGAAGACAACTATGAAGGCAGAGAGATGGAGGTGAGGATGGAGCAGGACAGATGTGTCATTCTAAGGCATGGCCATGAGGTAAGCAGGTAATGTAAGCAAAGTAACACTATGGCCCAGTTTATCTGTGATGGCTCCAAGAGTACTGGTAGCATTCTTTTCACTGGCAAAAGTGCCACCAGTTCAGTCACGGTCACGCTATTCATAAGAGCCAAGCTTTATAACACGAGTGGATAAGGTGTCAGATATTTGACTAAAAGGAGGCTACTCCCTGCTCTCCCTACCCTGCAACCAAGGGCCAGCAGTGAGCCTGGCCTTCCAAGTCCTAACAAGCTTCAATTCTGTGGGTAAACAGGACCCCACTTCGCTTCTTAATTTCCTCCTGGTGGGTAAACCCATGCCCTGTTCTCCCCTCCCTTCCCATCCTACTTCAGAAAGATCCAGGAGGCTCAGGAAGAGGGTCACACCATGCTGCTATGTGAAGCCTCTTCTCTGGTTCCCTAGAGGTCCTAGTCAAACCCTAGAGCTGCTCATTATCCCAGAAAGGCCCCAGTCCCTGAATGCACAGGCTCAGGCTGCCATGTCCAGTGAGGAATTGAGGAATTGTTCTGGTGGGAACCGCACTGTGATGCCTTGTGACTCTCAAGGAAATTCACCAGCCCAGCAAGCTTAGCCATCCCAACCAGAAGCCGTACTCACTGTGGATGAAGCTTGTAGAGCGTCCCGTCCACTCCCACGGTCACATTCAGATGGTCCAGCCCTCTGTTCTCTCGGATCTTGTCCACCACTGCAGCCATGCCTGCGCCACACAGCTGTGCAGCCCTCTTGGACACCACCCCACACACAGTCTTGACCAGGATGCTGTCGTCACATGTGCTGTTCAAACCCAACTGCTGGAGGATGGTCCGGACCTGGAGCAGCGCTAATCGGTCACTGTGGTGAACAAAAGCCAAGGGGCTGGATGAAACGGGACCCACAGAGCAGCCTGGGGACCAAGTCCAAAAGCCTGGCTTCAAATCACTACACTTTTCTATAAATAGCATCATGGGTTCCCCCTCCCCCCTTCAAAACACCATTTGTTGGCTGGCAGACTAGCTCAAGCACTTGTCTAGCAAGCGTGAAGACCCAAGTTCGAGCCCCAGCACCGCAAAACAGCAACCACAAAAAACCATTTATTTTTTGTAATGATCCCAAAAGTATCATGTGCTAAGGTGTAGAAAGTTTGGCAAAACTAGAAAAATTAAAATTGGGAAATTAAAACTGTCTCCTATCACAACACCTAGGAAAATGCTATCAGCATTTTAATGCGTTTCTTTCCAATCTGTTTTCCTAAACATCATTAAGCAATGGTGCTGTTCATATGGTATACAAAATGGGACCATCATGCTTTTCTGTCTTTTATTTATTTATTTTTGGTGGGACTGGGGCCTGAACTCAGGGTGTCACACTTGCAAAGCAGGTGCTCTACCGCTTGAGCCACACCTCCAGTCCATTTTGCTCTAGTTATTTTTGGAGATGGGGTTTTGCAAACTATTTTCCTCAGGCTGGTCTCAAACCTCAGTCCTTCTGATCTCAGCCTAGCAAGTAGCTAGGATTACAGGTGTGAGCCCACGGGCACCTGGCCAACTTTTCTGTCTTCTTTCCTGTTTTAGACATCTGAGCAATTTCCCACAGCCCTATCTGAGAACAGGATTGGAAGTGACTGCCATAATATTCCATTCTAGGATGCACCATAATTTATTCAGCCAGTTTAGAGGGATTTAAGGTATTTGCAATCATCCGCTATTACAAAGTAAACTTTTAATGAAATTTCTTGCATATAAACCTATGTGTAACTGATTTTTTTCCCTTAGGATATGTATCTGAGTCAAAGGGCTTTTGTGGTAAATGCCATTCAGAAAATCATGTTAGCACACTGTCTCACCAATATAATTTTTGGCCGTAGGTGTCCTCAGAGGAAAGGATCACTTTTTTGTTAAGATAGTGTCTTACTATGTAGCCCAGGCTGACCTGGAACTCGAGATCCTCCTGCTGGGATCACAGGTGTGCACCACCATGCCCAGCTGGAAAGGATCACTTTTAAAATTTTTGATCATTTCTTAAGAATGGCATCACCACATGATGCTTTTATTTGCATGAATTTGCATTCTTCTCTATTAGTGAGGGTGACTTTTTTCCGTTTATTGGACATATGAACTACCTATTAAGTCCCAAGACTTTTTTCCTCTGGGATATTTGTCTGACTTGTACTAAAGTGAAAGAAATGACAATGACTAATCCTGATATTGAGAATAACAATGATAAGACCAGCCAGCCTTAGCCAGGCACTGGGGGCTCACACCTCTAATCCTAGCTACTTGGAAGGCTGAGACCAGGAGGATCATGATTCCAGGTCTCTGAGAAAAAAAAAAAAGTTCTTGAGACCCCCATCTCAATGGAAAAAAGCTAAGCGTGACGGCATGTGCCTGTTACCCAAGCTACAGCAGAAAATGTAAAATGGGGGATCACAGCCCAGGCCAACAGACAACCTAAGCATGGTATGTGAATACAATGGAGTATTACTCAGTCTTTAAAAGGGAAGAAACTCTGACACAGGCTACAACTTCGATGGACCATGAAAACAGGCTAAGTGAAATAAACCAGATATTAAAGGACAAATACTATATGATTCTACTTACATGAGGCACCTAGAGCAATCCAATTCATAGAAGCAGAAAGCAGAATGGTGGTAGAAACCCCTCCCCACTTACCTCTCAATCTGAGAGAGAAACTTGGTCTCAAAGATGCCCCGGGTCTTGAGCGGCTCAGAGATCTGCCCTCGGAAGAGGAATCCCTTTTTGGTGAAGTCGATGAGAATGTTGCGGACGATTTCACCCAGGTACATACCACTGATCATCTTCTCATACCTGAGAGGACGAGGGGTCTGGGGTGTCTATGCCAAGTGACCAGGAAGATCACCAGCCTGTGGTCTCACAGTCACTCCAGATTTCTTTCTGCCCCAAAAGGACATCATCACAGCCACATGCCTGCCCTGTGGTGCCCACGGAGGCTGAAAGAGGGTCCAGGAAGGACCAGAGAACCATCCACCCTCCCCTCATAGACACAAATCCCTCAGTAGTCCTAGCTACCTGCTAGATGGTCTCCCTCCCTCACTGACTTCCTGCCTTTGCCTGGTTGAGCTTTAGGCCAAATGCCCACTCCCCAGAGGCCTGTGGTGTGTCCCTAGACTGGCTGTACCTGACTGTTCCAGGCTTCCTCACACCTCTCCCTTCTCCTTTGCAACACAGACGCTCACTGCCTCTCATCACCACTGCAGTGATGGCCATCCCCGAGGAAAAGGAGTGTGCATCTCACAGCGCTGAGTCCCAGGGCACAGCACAGCATGGTGTGAGCCCTCTGCAAAGTACTCAGTACACAGCCACGAAAAACAAATGACCAGTCTGAGTCTTCACAGGACAACTACACAACAAAGGAAAGCTCCTCAATTTTTTGAAGGTTTTGCAAACATCCAAAGTACTGGTCAAGCACAGTACATAAGAGTGATAAGGCCATGTAGCCAGGGAAATTCAGGAGGCCACAACATTCCTAAGGTCAAACTGTAGTCCATCTCTCTGATCCAGGGGACATGACTTGGACCAGCTTGTCCTGGCCATGGTATTGAATGGTCTGGTTGCTAGGGACTTGGGACAAAGGGTCATTTGTCTTATTTCACACATGGTCCCTGAGACCTGAGCTGCAAAGCTCCAAATAGCCAGTAGGAGGTGCAGGAGTTCGTGGTGGGAAGGGTACACTGAGAAAAGGCCTCTGCTTCACCACTTTCACTGCCCACTTCTCTCAATCTCCACCCCCTACCATCCACTCCCCACCCCCCCACCCAGCCTCCCACTCCCACACCCACTTCATATTATTCTGAAGGGGAAGACACAGCAAGAAGGCCAAACTCTTCCAAGCTGAAAAAGGCCACAGGGGCAGTGTGCCCACTGTTGCCTGTCCTCTAGGCATATCCTAGAGTCATCCTATACCATATCTACAGCCCATCCTCCTGCTTTTCTGCTGTCCCTAAGCCAAAAGCCAAGGTCAGGAGTGAATCACGAGGACTGTTTTCCAACCTCTATCCAGACCTCACTCCTACTAGAAACATCTTCCACTGCAAAAGGCAGAATGCAGCTAAATGCTCCCCTGTCCTGACCCTTAGGTGCCTCCTGACCAGGCAGTACCTTTGCTTCCCAGCGTTTAGAGAGAATTCATCCACCAATCTGTCATATTCAGTTCTGATATCATCCAGACACCCATTGTCTCCAAAGGCACCCCACTCCATGTTGATGCACATTTGTCCCTGGTCCCCCTCCACCATCTCAATGTTCTTCATTTCCTCCATGTAGCAGGCATTGCAACCCGTCCCTGCAACACAGAAGAGGAGGGCGGTGAATGGTCAGGCCTAAGGTCTGGGGCTCCACAGATGAGGAGACCGTCTTTGAGATGAAAAAGCAGTTGCTTTTATTTCCTAGTGTTATCCACGAAAAGCCAAATATAACTGGAGAATCCGAGTTTAACCACACAGAGAGCATTCAATTAACCCACTCATGCCAAGAGTCTCACATGTTGACCTGTGCAGGCAGGGCTATATTTGTGCTAACAGCAGATGGACTTACAATAAAGGAAAGTATCTCAAGTGGCAAAAGTATAAGCAATATTCAGATTGGAAGAAAAAATAAACACGTATACACACAGATAACCGTATGTATACTTATACCACAATACATGTGTCCACACACACACACACACACACACACACACACACACACACACATCATACTAGGGGACCATCTACTACCATGCCATGGGTGTCTACTTATGTTTTCGTGTCAAAGGTGGTCAGGCACTATGCCTGCTCAACAAACTCTCCTATATGTGGAAAGAAGCTCACCTTTCTGAAGCAATGGTTCCTCACCTTTCAGTACCACAGACTTCTGAAAATCTGATGACTCTGAGAAAGGGACTTTCCCTTGGCGTACCCACACATGCACACTGGTGATCTGGGCTCAGAGCCTTTGCTTTCCACTCCCTAGTCTAAAGGAGCTGAAGTAAACCAAGATGAGGCATTTACAGCGCTTTCTGAACCAGCTCCCAGGTGACACAGATTCTGCTGGCCCAGGGACCATATATTCTGTAGCAAGGCCCTGGTATGGTACCTCATCCTAGATGGGATGTGGATGAACTTTCAACATGTTAGGACGATTCAAGAACATTCCCCCAGCCAGACCAAAAACACCTGACCCTTTATGTCCTCTTTGAAGAAACTTAAGTAGAATTCGTGGACACTTCTGACCCAGCCATTGGATTATTTGGGGGTTTTCTCAGCTTCCTTTTACCCAAAGTACAAAACTGACAGAAAGATTAGCTCTGGAAAAAAAAGGGGAGGCGGTGCAAAGGAAGCTTAAATAGGTAAACCACCATTCTTCTTGCCCTGGGAGTTCTGAGCAAAGAAGATCAGTTGATGGAAAAAAGAAAAAAACTAGCTGATCCTGGTGCCCAGGACATTTAACAGTGCTGTGCTCAGTTGGGCAGGGCCTGACCTCCCAGGCAGGAACGTGAGGCTTGGCCTGGAAGAGAGTGTGCTGTGTCACTCTGTTTTTGCGTGTCCCACCTAAGCCCAGTCATAGGCAGAAGAAAGGGAGGGGCTGAGTGAAGAAAGCTTTGCCAAAGGAAGGAAGAAAATAATAAAGCCCCAGAACCAGGCCCTAAATGACCTTCCACCTGGAGCTGCTTCCTGGTTTTCTAAATTTCAGCAGAGGACAAAAGTGGTTTGATAACACCAGCAGGGCCCATTCAATCTCCTGATGCTGAGCAAATGGCCCAGAGGCAGGGGTGACATTCTTCTCTGTCCAAGTAGTCTACAGATGTCGGTTATAAAAACGGGGCCCTTCTCCTAGCTCAGAAAATATTAAGAGCCCAGTCAACATCATTTTGAGTCTTTCTCAGTCCCAGCTTCTGTGTATGAGCAGGAAACGCTTCTCTCCTGCTTTCCTAGTTCCCCCTACTTTATCCTGTTTTACTAAAATAAATCTTTGCCAAACTTCTACCTTGTCAAGACTCCTTTTGTGAGATCCCTTGAAATGCCTTTGTCCTAGATCTCGAGTCTGTGTGATTTGTCCTTCCCTTTTCTCCGTAACACTTTCCATCCCTATCCCACCCTGCAACACCTACCCAGGGTTGGGTTGCCCTATGGCCAAGCCAGCTGCAGGTACCACGTGCCTTGAGTCCTTTGTGGCCTCATTCCGGAGAGCTGTGTTACTGACAGTCTGATCGCAATCAATGCACAGCAATGTGAGAGTGTGGGGAAGCCCCCTGGCGAATGCTGATGCTTTAGTTCAGCACTAACCTCTGGAGGTGGTAAAGGGATGGTACTAACAGGTCAACTGTCTCATGCCAAGGACTGTTTTGTGGGGACCCAGGCCACACAAAACAGGAAGAGCCAGCTCTCCCTTCCCAAGAAGAGATACTTTCCAGGACACCCACCTACGATAAGTCCAATCTCACACGAGGGCTCCTCATAAGCACAGGTCATCATAGTGCCCACTGTGTCATTGACCATAGCCACCACATCCAGGTCAAATTCCTTTGAAAAGAAAGGGACATGGCTTTAGAGAAGGGACAGCTTGGCCTAGCTTGAATCCTGCTGGTTCATTCTACTGCACATAACCAGAAAACCACTGGGACTTCGTTCTGGATCAGATGTTGTCAGGAAGCAGGGTGGATTCCATGAGTGTGTTCTGAGTTCTGACATGATTATGGGGTGGTCCCACTCTTGTCTAGATCCATCATGCAAAAGGGCGGCCATGTCTGATGCTTGCCTCTAGGAAACCGTGTTCGATAGAACATCACAGCCCAGCTGGTAGTGCCAGGTTTTGTGAAGCTGTCAAGGGCTGCTTCCCTCTTACTGCATTCCTAAGAGAGTCACGATTTCATTTTCTGTTCTAAAAATTGCATCCTAGAGACAGGTGTAGTAGTGTACACCCATAATCCCAGCACTCGGGTGGCTGAGGCAAGAGGATCACGAGTTTAGGCCAGTCTGGGCCACAGGGAAAGACCCTGTTTCAAAAAAAAAATTTTTTTTTCATCCTTTTACAATGTAAGACTGTTAACCCTGGTTCTACTGCTGGCAGCGGAGTGAGGAAATAGGGAACTTTTATTACCCAAGTCACAAGCTTTTGCCTTGTTCCATTTCTGTACATCAAAAAGTACAACTTTTATAAACCAGAAAGCAGTAAAGAGTTCTTAAAACATTTTTATAGTAGTTACCTCTCTCCTTTTTATTGCATCTCTCAGTAAGGTGGCTACATCGTGACCCACACAGTCAGTTGCCTTAAAACCCTTGGTCCAGGTAACCAGGATTCCCTGAAACATGAAAGACAGCCTTGGTTATTAACACTTCTGGACAAAATTCAATGTCACATCCTCCCTCCTCCCTCTGATAGCTGCAGAGACCTTGCTTGCAGACAATGTGCCACCAACAGAGCAGCAAAGCAATAAAATTTGAATGGAAGACTGCACCCCTCCCTGCCCACTATACTCACAGCTGTATACATCTGTGTATACACAGATGGAGAAACTGAGGCATATAACATTAATAGGTAAGTCCAACTCCCTCAGAAAGTGGTAATACTGGGGCTGAGGGTGCAGCTCAGTGGTAAAAAGCTTGCCTAGCATGCACAAGACCTTGAGTTCAATCCCCAGCACCACAAAAAAATTTGATAAGAGAAAGGGAAAGAAAGGAAAATGGCAAACACTGAACAATATTTAAGCATAATTCTTAGGCTGGTGCTGCCAGTGGTTAAGAACAACTAGTTCAGCGGAAAAACAGCTTGCTGACTATATAACTGAAGGAACACAACATTTTAGTAACATAATTACTACCTCAAGTAAACTTTAGGTTTCATTGAACTGCAGCTATACACTTGCTAGGAAACCTGTACCGCAGGTGTATGCGCTCACTGTGATGAATACAAGGTAATGGGATGAGCACCCTGCTTTTCAAAAAAATCACTAGACCTTTAAAAACTGCAAATAAGAAAATAAAACAAGCTTTGTAGATTCAACAGCTGAGATCTAGAAGGGCTTGGAGTAGAGGAGGGGCACCAGCACCATGACTGCTTTACATTACCTTGCCTGGCTCTCCCAGTGCTGTCTAAACCCTGGCCTGAGGCCTGTTCTCTAGCCATGCCTCCACTTGTGCCACATAGAGCTACCTGTGGCTCTGCCAACGGACAGGCTGGTCCTTGCCTCGATGGCTCTGCACACAATATGCCCACCTCACACCACCCCTAGCCCTTTGTGCTGCAGGACAACATTTGTAACCTTCCGCTCTGTGCCTAAGCATGTACTCAACCCTCAGCTTGGACCCTGTTTCATTCCATTCACTGAGCGAGTATTAAGGATCTCTGCTGACAGAACACAGCTAGGGCTATGGGCATACAGGTCCTTGCTCATAGCATAAGACGAGCCAAAGAGAATGGCACAGCTACTACAGAGAGTCCTACAATCACAGCAATGATCAAGGGAGCAGGGAAGGCAGAAGAGGGTGAGGTTCATTATGCTGGAGGCTTTGCAGAAGAGCTGACTGCTTTTAGCCATGAAAGATGTGTTAGGCTGGCAGAGTGGCTCAAGTGATAGAATGCCTGCCTCTGAGTTCAAACCCCGGTACCATCAAAAAAGCAAAAAGCAAAAAGATGTGCTGGAGGGTGAAATAAAGCCTGAGTCCACCCACTGTAGCACGTGAGACAGTTCCAGATATCTAGGCTGGAGAAGGCCTCAAGGTTCAGCCCACCATGGCACACGGGACCTGGGCGTCTGAAATCTGGTATGTGGAGGAAAGAGACTCACCGCATCCAGACTTGTCTGCTTGCAGGGAAATGAGAAAGTAAAGCCCAAAGGCATTCGGGGGCCTTTTATCCCCATGTAGTCCAGGAAGTCGGAGATGCAGGAGACGATGTGGTCAAAAAGCTTTAGGAGACAAGAAGAGATTTCCCAGGCTCTCTCTGGTTCCATACTTTCACGCACAAGTGCACATGCACACGCACACCCTGACATGGGCAGACTGAGCCCCTTTCTCCAGGATCTTCCCACGGCACAGCACAGCACATAGGCAAGGCATGGCTGACAGTACCCCATGCTCTTAGGCCACAAGGTCATGAATGCAGGCTATGGGAATCACTCGGCAGTTCTGGTCATCGTGGGAGACACACGGGTTACATGGTGCAAGAGCGGAGCTGCCTCACCTCTTCCCCAGTACCCTGCATGATCTCAATGGGAATGGCATAGATCTTGTTGTGCATTTCCACCGTTCTCTTTTTCCCACTACGAATTTTCACCAGCAGGACACGGAAATTCGTTCCTCCAAGATCCAGGGCCAAGAAGTCACCATGCTCTGTTAACAGTGAAGAACACAAAGAATGCCACAAATAGCTAAGTGCCACTTGGCAGACAACCCCATGACCTGAGACTTGCAAGGGGAGAAACTGTACCTTCCCCTCCAGTACACAGCACAGGCTCAGAGGAGGGGTAGCTGCTACCCACTGACACACACTGGGCCACATGGGAAGGTCAAAAGTTCCCATGAGTGAGCTACCTGTCACAATAAATGAACTCCAGCAGGTCAAAAAAAAGCCTGGCAACGGAAGGGGTATGAAGGAGAATGGTGGAGGGGGTGAATTAAAGTATGATACATTTGATACATTGTAAGAACATTTGTAAATGCCACAATGTACCCCTACTCAGAACAACAATAAACTAAAATTTTAAAAAAAAGTCTGGTAACAGTGCCCTGATTTTAGGGAGCCTCATATAAAAAATGAATAATTTATGTCAATACACAGAGCTTGTTAAAATGGCCCTAATCCTTCTCTTTCCTCTACCCGTCCTCCTTTGCAATGTGGCTCTGTAGTTCCTCCAACCAAAAGATGGAGTCTGTGTCTCCTCCTCTTGGATCTTTGGCCAAAAGAATGCGGCAGAAGCAAAGCTGAGTAGTCCTCAGCCTTGTCCTCCAAGAGGCTTTGAGATCTTCCCCATCCCTGGGGAATCTCCTACTACCACGGAACAGCCCAAGCCCAGGGCCCCACAGGAGGATGAGGCACATGGCTGGGCACCCCTGTACCCCAGCACTCAGACAGACTGCAATCAGCCTCCCAGCTGACCACCAAGTGACTGACTGCAGATCAGGAACGAGTCCAGTAGAAATCAGCTGACCACAGACTTGTGGGCAATCATAAATGGCTGCTGCTTCATGCCACTAAGGTTGAGAGTGGTTTATAATGCGGTAAGAAGTAACATATGCATTTCACAAACATGCATTATTCCCAGGATCCACCCAAAATGTTTTTCAGAGTCTCCACAGAGCTCAGCTCCAAAGAGAGCAAGCGAGGTGAGATTATATCTGACTCCATGCTATTCTCCGATTGCCGAGGCATGAGAAATGCCAGGCCCTAGTCTCCCTCACACACGCCCTGCCAGACTGGTGATGGGAGCCTTCCATGTTAATTGTTCTGTTGGGCTGTCACGTTTATGAGACAAACTCTCACTCCCCATTTAAAGTGTGCATTCTAACATGGTTGCAGAGACAGCGCTAGCCTGGGAGAGCCAACCAGTGGAATTTACTTGCCCCAAGCCACACACAAGACAAGTCAGTGATAACGATGGAAACAGGGTGAGTGAGTCTCCAGCCCCTGTCAAATATGCTCTGCCAGTGCAAAGGTGTCTACTGAAGAACCCAACTCCTCCCAGCCCACCATGCGTGGGTCTCAGCATGCAGCCCACAGGTCCTTACCAGTCCCGTCTGGCGTGCTCCGGACAAAGGAAGGCAGCATCTTGACCACAGCCTTATCGTTTGTCGCCTTCCTCAGCCCTGTCTCCATCTCCTCCCGCATCCTCCTCTTCACCTCCAAAAGCATCTGCTTGGTGAGGTGGAAGTGGGCCAGGGTCTCCTCTATCTGCCGATGCTGCTCAGCCAGACGGTAGGCCACCGCGGTCACCATAGCGGCCCCCTTGCCACTGCCACTCTCCGAGAGGAGGAAGCGCACATCGGTGTCGGGCACCAGGCGCCTCAGGGTCTTGTGGAAACGCCGGGCATACCTGGGGAGAGGGGGCGGGTGGGCTGAGCCGCCTGTTGGGGGCTGCAGGCACCCCTTTCTCTCACCACATTTTAATTCCATTCTTTACACTAGCTTTTTGTCGTTACATAAGTCCTATACATTCTCTGTAGAAAAGGTGCAGACAAGTAAAAAGGGAAAATTGAATCACCCTCCATCCCACGTCAAAAGAGAATAATCTCATAATTCTGTCAAACTGAGTACAAAAAATCCAAGGTCCAAAAAGATTTTGTCCTCCACTGTGTTAGGAGAAATAGATCACAGTGGTCAATAGCACAGAGTGCTTCAAAGCGACCAATCCAAAAACAGGTGAGTCCACCACATCCACACCAGGTGACCATCAAATAAACTCAGAATTTCCTTTCAGTCATTCAAAGAGGCTCCACCCATGCTCTCACTGGCAAAGGATGCCTCTGACAAGGTTGGCCCAGCACTGGACAGGCTCAGGCAGATAAGAAAGCAGCCTAGTGAACAGAGCCCCCTCATCAATGGGGATTACCCACTGCTCATGTCTCTCTGGCTCTCAGATGCCAAGAGTCAACAAGTCACCCAATTCCATTTAAAAAAAAGCAGTGTTCGAGGATTTGTCAGATTTTATCAGGAGCTTCTGATAAAATGGTGTATACCCCATTGGTGTGGGTATACACCTATGACCCAAGTTGTAATGGGGATGGAGTTCGTACTGATGAGATACAGACAGGCTGCAGACCTTGCCCCCAACACTCCTAGCAGCTACAGAAATGTCTAACGAGAGTTTTGAAATGAGGACAGAGAACAGTGGAGTATAGAAGCCACACCAATGAGAATCTGAGGGTGAGACTTCCCAAATGGGCAATTCAGCCAGGCATTTTGGTGCATGCTTATAATCCCAGCACTCAGGAGGCTGAGACAGGAGGATTTTGAGCTCCACGCCAGCCTGGGCTACAGAGTAAGATGCTGTCTCAAAAAAACCCAAAACCAAAAACCAAATGAGTAACTCTAATCTTTCTGCCCAGCAGCAGGCACTGTCACGTCTGTGTGCAGAAATCTGACCTCTGGAGAAGGGCTTTAGCCTCATGGGGACTGAGAGCCAACCAGAGTGAAGGGCAGACTCACTGTGGGTGCGTCTTGTAAAGAGAGCCGTCCACACCAACCGTGGTCCGCAGCCTGGGCGTGCCTTTGTTATCACGAAGACGATTCAGGATGGCACTCAGTGTAGCAGCCACCAGGTTGGCCGAGCGAAACGTGACAATGGTGCATACATGCTGGACTGAAATACAGTCGTCATCAGATGGTTCCACTCCCAGGCGGGTCAGGATCTCTTTGGCATTGTGGAGGCCTTCCTTATTCCTGTGAGGGTGGAGGCCAAGACTTGTTAAGGACTACATCAAGCAGTGCAAAGCCCTGGAGCTCAAAGGGACAGGGAAGGTGGGACCACATGTGTGCGGCCTGTGATTGAGATGGTCAAGTGCCTGAGGAGGGTGCCCCCCATGAGGAATCAACCAGTCCTAGGAAAGGCTGCACCAGGCTGGATTAGGACATGCCAGGCACACAGAAAGAAGTGGAGAGGTGAGACCGTGTGGCCTCTGAGCAAGTGGAGAAGTAAGTGCTTCCAGGACTCGGTACCTGTGAAGCCTGGGGCAAAGTCCTTACATATCCTTCCTGATAGTTATATGTGGTATGTTTCAAAATTTCCCTCCCCTCCTCTCCCCTCCCCTCTCTCTCTCCCCTGTGTAGCATCATGTTGTTAACAGTGGGGGAACCTGAGAGGAATATACTACATTGCAGTTTTTCTGTAACTCTAAAATTATTCTAAAATAAGTTTATTTAAAGAATCTATACATACTCTGCTGATTAAGAATAGAAAGAAATGTAACAGACTTTTCTATCTACCTCCAGATACTCTTCTAACCTCTCCTGTTATGCGATCATTTGTCCAGAGATAATTTTTTGTGCTCCAAGAGGCATTTACCACTTGCAGACAACAAACATTACTTCCTTTTTTTTTTCTTATGCCTTTAATGTATTTTCTTTCCTCTTAAACACACTGGCTATGATTCCAGCAAAAGGCCAAATAGAAACGGGTGATGCTATCTGATTTTAGGGAGAATGTGTCTGATACCTGACCTTACAGGGTGCTGTTTGGAGACAGCTTTTATTATAACACAAGCCAGCCACAAGAAAGAGTCTTTTAGACTCGGAGGCACTAGATTAAACCACATGGCCACTGGGACTAAGCTTACTTACATCCTTACAGAGCGAAGGCCTGTGACTAACAGTCAAGACAGCAAATTTGGAGTGTTTCATTGGACCCTAAGGGCAGCAGTCAGGCTGTGGGTTGGACTCTGTCCTCCTACAACTATCTATCCAGTCTCATCTGTTAACCAATATCTCAAACCTGCTGTTACGGAACATTTCTGGCTGTTTATAGGGGTTTCCTAAAAATATGAGGAGCTCAGGGTATAAAAGGAGTTTGGGAATGATGCATTAACCCAAGTGAACTGGGATTTCTTTAGCATGCTAATGAATATTGTGCCTCTCTGAAAGGAAGCTAAATAAGGCAGCACTTCCCACAGAACCACCCAATTATTACCTTGAGGCCTTAGGGCTCCTTGGAACATAGCCTGGAGAAGGTCATGAGATACCAAGAGGGAATTCCAAGAACCCAGGCCCAGGCTTAGACAACCGCTCACTCAACACTAGATTCATCTGCTCCCTGAATTCTCATCTTATGGATTGGGGGTGGGGAGTGAGAAGCTGGAGGTAGGGCTGCCTTCCTAACTAGACAGGAAAATCATATATGAAGTATCTGTGATTAAGCTGTTCTTAAATGACCTGCCACAAGGGCTGCTGGGAGACAGCAGATGGGTAGGCTAGGAGTGAGGGGAGATGGACCTAGAAAGCCCCTTACACTTAGACCCAAGAAGTAATGAGGGCCTGCCTCCTTCCTCTGTCCCCTCCACTGCCAGGCCTCTGGAATAGGACCTACTTTTCTATGGCTGACACATCACTGGTGTTAAACTTCCCCCTCGTGAGCAGCTCCGGGGTGATCCGCCCTTCAAATAAGAGGCCCTCTTTGGCCATCTTGACCAGGATGAGGCGGACCAGCTCCCCCAGGTACATGCCGCTGACCATCTTCTCAAACCTGCAGGAGGAACACACAGGACACCTGTCAGAACTTCCCTGTACCAATGCTGGGGCAACATATGGGAGGGGACAGACACGAAAGGAGAGAAGGCCACCTCATGCCTCATGAGCTCCCAGTCTTGCAGGCTCTAAGATCATGCTTTTGTGATTCGGCAACAGGGACAGGGATGCCAACTTCAGAGAGGGCAGGTCACCCAGACCCCATGCCTGTGCTGGGGTTGGGGAGTACCGTGTTGCTGTAGCAGGCAGTGAAAGCTGCCTGGAGTGGGAGAATGTTAGCACTTAGATTGCGATGACAGCTGGTCATGGTACACACAGGAAATCAACCAGACGAAGAGGATGAGGCAGGAGGATCGCAAGTTCAAGGCCAATCTGGGCTACATTTTTGGGCTGGTGGTGTGGTTCAAGTGATAGAGCACTTGCCTAGAAAGCGAGAGGCCCTGAGATCACACCCCAGAACCACCAAAAAAAAAAAAAAAAAAGATTAAGGATGACAATGAAAAGGCTCCCGGACGAATGAGCAGATCAACATCGTCTCTTACAAAGCCAAATGCTGTAGTTTTTGGGCTTTGCTGCTGCTGCTGTTGTTCTTTCTGGAGACAGGGTCTCACTACATAGCCCAGGTTGGTCTGCCCTCAGCCTCCTGAGTGCTGGGATTGCAAGCATACACCACCATGCCCAGCCTTATGTTACACTGATTTTTAGGGGGCAGTAATGGACTTTGAACTCAGGACATTGTGCTTGCTAAGCAGGCACTCTACCATTTGAACAATTCTCCTACTTTTTTTTTCTTTTCCTTTTTTTGGTGGGACTGGGGTTTGAACTCAGGGCTTTGCACTTGTAAAGCAGGTGCTCTACTGATTGAACCAAGCCTCCCATCCATTTTGCTCTGGTTATTTTGGAGATGGGGGTCTCATGAACTATTTGCCCAGACTGGCCTTGACCTCAATCCTCTCAATTTCAGCCTCCTTAGAAGGTAGGATTTACAGGTGTGAGCTACTGGCACCTGCCACGTCCACTTTTTCTTTTTTTCTTTCTTTCTTTCTTTCTTTTTTTTTTTTTTGGCAGTACTGGCCTGCTTTTTAAAGAGCTGTCAGTTCCAGAAAGGCAGCCGCTCACTATGGGGCCACTGTTGATCATAGCCTTAGTATCTCCATTTTCTCTTTTCCATCCAAAATGACCAAGAATTTGATTTGAGAAACCCACTGCTAACTACTGACCTCACCCTAACCTACAGAGATGGGCTCTGAGTGGCTGAAGGCCAGTCAGCTCATTCCATTGCTCTGACCACATTCAGGAAGGGACCAATCCCAGAATGAACCAGCTTTCTCACCCCTCCCAGGGGAGTGTGATGTGAAGTGTGGCACTGTAACTACAGCAGCCACTTTGGGCCCCGTGCTGCAGGGAAGAGGTGGCCACGTGGAGGCAAGATGGAAAGGCCCAGTCCAGGGCAGTGAACTGGGGCTTGATGATATATCTGAGCCAGATTCAGTGAGTCCTGGCTGACCAGGGGTCAGGAGCAACCCCAGAGCAGTGTTGATCAAAGAGGGAGACCCACACAGAGGCCTCTCCTCTGAGGGAGCCAGCTGGCACCCCCAGACCTGGCAGTGACACAGCAAAACAATCTGTTCCAGTCAGGGCCGCCCAGCAGCCAAAGATGGTGTTGGGAGCTGTGCACCCAGCCTCGCCTGTCAACTCTGTGCAGAACTTCGTTAGAAACACAGACTTCATTGTTCCTGCTCCTGGCAGGACCAGACAGGACTGCCCAGCCATGGCCAGTGGAGGACCCCTGGCAGAAGAGTGCCCTCAGTCCCAGCTGCCAGGCTGCTGCCCCAGGCTCTTGTGGGGACAGGCCCCTGCAGAGCCCAGAGCCTGACTGGAATCTCCAGCTGGCAGGAGCTGTGCGGAGAGCCCGCTTGCCAGGCTCTCCCCTGACTCTGCTGCGACTGGGCTCCTCACTTCTCTGGGCCTCTGTCTCCTTACTTGTAATGGGTATAATAGCAAGGCCTTCCCACAAGGTTGTACAGAGGACATGGGTGCATACAGACCAAGTACTGTGGCATTTGGCTAATAATGAGCGTTTATGACCCTTCTAAGCTCTGTACATTTACTAACTTATTTTATCCTCATTACAACTCTGTGAGGTAGATGTTAGCATTATCCCCATTTCCTTTCTGAGGCACAGAGAGGCTACACAACTAGTCCTTGGACAGAGCTAACAAGTGGCAAACCCACATTTTTGAACCCAGTTAAACTGAATACCGGAGGCTATGCCCTAACCAGTGTGCTGCTCTGCCTGTCCCATGGACAGTGTCATTCAATATTAGCTAGTCCTGTCATCCCAGTAGACACCTAGTCCCCTCCTTCACCCAGCTTCTGTTTGTCCTCCTCTAGCTCACTACCACCCTAGGCAGCCTGTCCCTCCCTTGGGCACTATGACAATAAGAAATAGCTAAGCCCAACCTCCTGGCTCCCTCTTCCATTACTTATGGCTTTGCATTATCTAATGACACCCAGAATGAGCCACTCCTTTGCTACACAATGGTCTCTCACACACCCATTTCCTGACACCATTTTTCCAGATAAAGCAGGCCCAGTCCAGGATTCTGTCTTTTCCCAGTCCCTAGCGTCCCCGTTGAGCCACAGAACAATCTTCAGTGCCTCTGCCGAGCCCCACTTTGTTCAAACCAAAGGCTCATGGAGACAGGCTCCCTCTCCACCCACATGCTTCCCTTCTGCCCCAGTGAAATCTGCCTCTCAGCGGTCAGATGCCTTCTGCCATGGACCAGAAGTGGGAGGCAGCGCTGTGGGGTGTGTTCTCCCTCCTGCCTGCTGGTGGACCCAGGCACAGCTGAGATGTGTTGGTGATCGTGAGCAAGGGCCTGCATGCCAATTACAAGTTCCCTTGGCAGCACGGTCAGTACAACTGGCAGCTGGGGAAAGAAAAGAAATGAGAGGCCTATGGCCAAGCATCCTAGAACAGGGGGCTGACTTGAAAATGTGTGCAATTGCTCCACTACCATCCAGGCCAAAGAATTCCTTTCACCGACCATGTCTTTGGTGTGGTCACTGTTGTTGCTGTTGTGTGGGTTGGTGTCTGCTGACATTCTGAAAGATGTGATAAGGAGTCCCAGGGAAATGGGATTTGAGATTCCAGACACAATATGGAGAGCAGAACAGCAAGAGACCCAAGAAGACAGGAGAGAAGGAGAAAGAAAATTAAAAATGAAAGAAGTAGCCTTTAGCTACTCAGGAGGTAGAAATCAGAGGAAAGTGGTTTTGAAGCGAGCCCAGGCAAATAGTTCACGAGACCTATCTCAAAAAAACCCTTCACAAAAAAGGGCTGGTGGAATGGCTCAAGGTGTAGGCCCTGAGTTCAAATCCCAGTATTCCAAAAAAAGAAAGGAACAGGCATGGTGGCACAGGCCTATAATCCTAACACCTGGAAGGCAAAGGCAAGAGGATCACAAGTCCAGCCTGGGCTACATAGCAAGTTCAAGGCTAGCTTGAGCTATATATTGACAGCCTGTCTCAAAAAACAAAAAACAGAAAAGGAAGGAAAGAAGGAGGGAGGGAGGGAGGGAGGGAGGTAAGAAGGAAGGAAGGGAGGGAGAGAGGTAAGAAAGAAGGAAGGAAGGAAGGAAGGAAGAAAGGAAGGCCCCAAATCTAGTTTCCCTGTAGAAGATAAAAATATCAAAGGCCTGGAACGCAGTAGGAAGGAAGCCTTTTGCAGAGAGACCACCTAGTTCTGGGGCAAGGCTGGGTCCTGAATAACCAGGATCTTCCCCCACTACCTCCACCAATCATCAGTGAGAGCAGAGAAGACATAAGCCACATAACTATTGTGACAGTACGTTCCACCAATGTACACAGTAGGTAGTCAGTAAATGGTAACTTCAAACAAAATGAGTGGGTATGCAGTGGTCTAGACCCCACCTTGACATAGAGTACCTCAACACACCTCTGACACACTTAAGTTTCCAACCCTGGTTAAAACTGGAATCGAGTAGGGTGCCAGTGGCTCACGGCTGTAAGCTACTTTTGAGGCTGAGATCAGGAGGATCACAGTTCAAGGTCAGCCAGGCAAACAGTTTGTGAGAGTACCATCTCCAAATAACCACAGCAAAATACACTGGAGGTGTGGCTCAAGCAGTAGAGCACCTGCTTTGCAAGTTTGAAGCCCTGAGTTCAAACCCCAGACCCACCAAAAAAAAAAAAAAACTGGAATCACCCGGAGCTTCCACAGCACTGGGGACAGCCAGCAAGACAATGAACTAGAATTGGGAGGTGTGGTGGGGGTGTGAGAGGGTGTCTGGGCATCAGTGTTTTTAAAAGGCCCTTATCTAATTCTTATGTGTACTCCAAATGGAAAATCACCCCCCAAGACCACTCCTGATGGGGTCTGTCTGTAACTGTTAAGGCATCTCAATAGTTTCGCTCGGAAAACCTCAAACTTTCAAACAAAGCAGAAAACTCCAAACCTGCACCAGATCAACCTGAGCAGAGTCTCAGGCCAGCTTTATCCTATTTCAGGTCCTTAGTGTTCCTATCAGTCAAATGGAGCACACACCCTTCCCTAGCACACAGGGCTAGGGACAAGATGGCTCTGAAGAACTTGGCACTCCATGGAAGAAAGACACAGGGAAGACCCAACAATTTAGATTGGAGCCAGAATGGCAAAAATACGCTTGAGCAAAAAACTTGGATCAATAGCCTATTTCCAGGAATATGTGATAGAATCCAAGAATTCCTCATCTGGCTGGAATTATTCTTGATGAGACCTGACTACTGTAACCAGCAAAGAGAAGTGTGTTGGGGAAAACAGACTTCACTCCACCTTTCATGCTCTCATCCATCCACATCACTTATCCACCCACCTGCCATCCATCCACCATCCCAAGAATTCTGATTGCAAACCAATGGTGAGCCCCGTTCACAATACCACCTGGGATACAGAAATACATTAATCCGGCAGAGAAGTCCAGGTTTACATTCAAGCTATGTGAGGCTCTCACAGTAGGGCTAAGAATACAAACAAGAGCCTGAGATAGGTCAGTGAACCTAGCTCTGTAGCCTGATAGCACCTGACCCCAAGATAAGGCTTCTGGGAAGCTGGGAGATCCATGAGAGCTACATGCTAGCATTGCAGAGAAATGTGCTTGTGCACTTTAACAAATTAGTGACTCAGAGAAAGCAATGCCCGCCCTGGTGTAAATGACGCCACTCACCGCTGCAGCAGGAATCTCCAAGACCAAGGCCAACATCTACTTGCCCATAAGTCTAATTTGTTTTTTTTCAAATGGGTTAGATTCTCACTATGTAGCCCAGCAGGGGCTGGAACTCACCATCCTCCCACCTCAGCCTCCTCAGTGCTGGGATTATGGGTGTGCACCACCATGCATGGCTACATCTGATGTTCTTTATCAATTCTGGTCCATTCTGTGCTTAACACAGGAGAAATTTCTCCATTCTCCCTGAGATCTATTTGATTTGGACGGTTCTCACACCGTCCTCTGCACAAGCCATTTGCATGTGTCACCCACCTTCCCATCTAGATGGTAAGTGCTGGTGGGGAAGGCACTGTTTTGGATCCCTGGAGTCCAGCACAGAGCTCAGCACATAATAAATGCTTAATAAAAATGTGACCGAATGGACACTCACTCCCCTGCTGAAGAGAGGTGCCACACATGACAGGCATCCTTACCGTGAGCAGAAATGCCAGTGCCTACAGCATCTAGAAATGTTTTTAAACCTTATATTTACACTAATGCTTCTGGGCTTTTAGTTTTCAAAATGTTTTACAAGAACACAATCATAGGGAGTTTAAAGAGAGAGGATGTTACTCAAAAACTGCTTTTAAAGCTACAGACTCTCCACAGCTATGCATCTATTCAAACAAGGAGTGACAGACAGACTATGCAAATTTGAGGGGCGGGTACATTTGTGACCTCCTGGCTTTATGCTCTCTTCATCTCCCCTACCCCGATCTTTCATCAAGCATCCCCTAGGTCATATATGCAGCTAAATGAGAAGGTTAAGGACTCACAGCTGCTTTCCAGGGTTGAGGGACCCCCGGTCCAGCTCTCTGTCAAACTCGGTGCGGATATCTTCCAGGGACCCGTCATCCCCAAAGGCCCCCCACTCGGTGTTGATGCACATCCTCCCCTCGTCACCTTCCACCAGGTCGATGTGCCTCAGTTCCTCCATGTAGCAAGCGTTGGTGCCAGTGCCTGGGGGAGACAACGTGGGAAGCTGTGACCATGCAAGGGGGGGAGCAGCATCTCCTCAAAACACTGGCTGAGCACAAGGGGTTGTTACCAATGATCAGTCCGACTTCACAGTGCTGGTCATCATAGCCACAGGTCATCATGGTCCCCACCGTGTCGTTCACCACAGCTACAATGTTGGCATCATAGTCCTGGGGACAGATAGCAAATGGGGAGTCACCATCCGACCCCACATGGGAGCACAACCCCCCAATCTCAGGAGCCCCTGGCAGGGATGCTCCAATTCTCATAAGCACAACTGTGCGGGGGCAGGGTGGGGTGGGGTGGTGCTGCAGGCTTCATTGCTGCCAGGCTTCAGATTAATTGGATTAGAGAGAAGTGATTACATTATGGAAACTGCACAGTCCCTTTAATTACCTGGCTTAGGGTTCTTTGGGGAGTGGATTTTACTCATGGGGCCACATTCCTCAGCAAATGAGAGCCACATGCCTACATAAAGGCAGTTCCAACTAGGTGTGGTGTCTCACACCTGTAATCCTAGTTACTCTGGAGGTGGAGAGCCAGAGGATCTTGACTCAAGGCCAGCCCTGGCCAAAAGTTAGTGATACCTCATCTCAATCAATGAGTTGGGTGTGGTGGTGGCCAGCTATGGTAGAGGCCATAGGTAGGAGGATTTTTTTCTGGTCCAGGCCAGCCTTGGGAAAAAACCTGAGACCCACCTGAAAAATAACTAAAGCAAGGGTTGGCCTAAGTGATAGAATGCTAGCAAACTCAAGGCCCTCTGTCCTTATTCTAATCCTAGTGTGATTGGATCCCTGTAGCTAGCAGTCCTATCAGGATGATCCCTGCCCCGGGCTCAGTGCCTATAGGCAGCACTTCAGAGCTCCATGTTGAACCACCCCTAACTTTCAGAGCTGTGTACTCTCACCCCTCCCCTGCCAGAGTCTTTGGACATGACCTCCAGAAAGGCTGTTAGTCCATTTTAGACAGCAGCTTCCCCAAACACACACACCCCAGCTCTGTATAGCCTGAGAGAAATTACCCCTCGCTTCTTGATGGCTTTGTCCAGGAGTTTGACCACATCTGCCCCTTCCACACCACTGGCTTTAAACCGCTTGGTCCATGTGATCAGGACTGCCTGCAAGAGAGCATACAGGTGGGATGAGGCCAGGAGCCTGCACACCCCTGAGACCTGGGGCTGCTCTATGACAAGAATGAAGCAGAGGCCCATAGGGGCAAGTGGCTTCCTCCAGATCACACTGGGGGACAGAGCCAACTCATTCATCTCCTGCCTAGCCACACAGCAGACAGATTTCTCTGGGGGATACCATGGAGAGAGAAAGCAGACTCCCAGTCTCCAGCTCACAGCTGGCATAGAAATATCACCCGTCACACAAATCCAACTGAATGGCAGCTCTATAGCAAGACGTTATTTAAAAAGAGAGAAAGAGAAAGCCCCTGATCACCTTCCCAGCTCTCCAGCCAAGCCTCAGCTTCTACAGCCCCAGGGAAAGAAAGCGAAGGCTAAATGAGAAGGAGAAAATGCTTAAAAAAAAAAAAGGCATTTCTATGCAAGGAATAATGCTGACTAATGTGACCTGTGCCTCTTTGGAACTTAAATCTTATTTGTAAGTGGTGAGTCCACTACTTATGCAAGAGCCCATTTCTGTTTGTATATTAATAAAGAAACATCGAGAAGGATAACCTTGCTGGGCATTGGTGGCTCATACATGTAATCCTAGCTAGCAGGAGGGAGAGATTGGAAGGATCACAGTTGAAGGCCAACCTCCATCTCAACCAATGCTGGGCATGTCATCCCAGCTATGCAGGAAGCACAAATAGAAGGATCGCAGTCCAGCTTAATGTGAGTACAAACACAAGACCCTATCCCAAAAATAACTAAAGCAAAAAAGGACTGGGGGTATGGCTTAAGTGGTAAAGCACCCACCTAGCAAGTATGAGGCCCTGAGTTCGAGCTCCAATACCACGAGAAAAAAAAATTTTTTTTAATTTTGTTTAAAAAGGATAGACATTCAAGGATTAGTCACTGGGAATGTGGAGGTGTAGGAATTCTAATTTTTGCATTACCTTATATTATCTCAATAGTTTTCACATTGTTTCTGTTGTTGTTTTTTAAAATCAAAGATACTAAATAAGAAAAACTGTTACACTTGGCTGTTTTTCTCTGAATGGGAAAGTTGTTACAGATACAGCAAGTTGGGAAGATTGCCATCCTGGCCCTGCAGGTCTCCAGAGGGTAACGCAGGGATGGGGTCCCACGCTCACTCACTCTGAGCAGACAGACTGGAGGCTGCCCTGGGGTGGGTGAGCCCTTGGGTGAGTTTGTGGCTCTTTGCTCAGGAGCAGCTATAGCTAAGCCCCGCATTGCAAAAGTCCCTGGACCACTCTGTTTTATTCTGCTAAAAACATAGCATTGTGGGAAGAACATGGGTTTGTGAATCAGGAGGCCTGGCCCTACTTCCAACCTCTGGCCCATTTCCTCATGGGCTGTTCTCTTCACTTCTCTGAGGTTCTCTTTGCTCATCTAGACTAAGGGGCTGGTCTAGATTTGGACAACCTTAGAGGCCACAGCCCCTGCGTCTGTGACACACTGGGTTCCTAGTAGGCAGCCTGGCCTAGCCTAAGAAGCGCAGATGGGAGAAGGGCTCTGAGGTGCTCTAACTCCTTCTTTGCCCACAGTGTCCCCCTTCCAGGCACATCTGCTCCCCCTGCAGGCTCTTGTGCCAGTGAGGACATTCCCTCCCCACTCCTGCTACACCTTCATCCCTGAAAGAGTGTGCCTTGGGAGGGCGGGTAGAGGGAATAACAGGCTCCATCTGCTGGCCATTCTCTCCCAGGGCCCAGCCCAGTGCCAGTAGTCACTTAGTCATCACATTAGTCACTTAGTAGCCATCTCAGCCATCAGATTGATTGTCAAGTATCACAGTGCAATTTGATACTTTAAGAGAGTGCATTCATGTAACTTTTATTATAGTATATTGTTAGAATTATTCTATTTTGTTACAGGTTATAGTTGTTAACATCTTACCGTGCCTAATTTCAAAATTAACTTTATCATAGGTATAGGGGGAAAAAAATACTATGTACGGGGTTTGGAACTACCCCCTGGAGTCTTGGGACATATCACATGTAGAGAGAAACTACTTACAAGCAACAAGCTCTGCAAAAGAGTTAGGAAAGATACCCGGAAGCCAGATTGATCTGAACACC
The DNA here is from genome assembly GCF_047511655.1 of Castor canadensis. Taxonomy (NCBI): domain Eukaryota; kingdom Metazoa; phylum Chordata; class Mammalia; order Rodentia; family Castoridae; genus Castor; species Castor canadensis. The sequence goes on along the minus strand of NC_133392.1, from coordinate 60,000,092 downwards.
CTGGAGGTGCAGCAATGCCAGATACCAGAGGGAGTGTGGATGGCCACAGCAGTCCTAAGCAGATAAAGATGGGACAGTAACAGCCCCAAGGCATTTGGAGAGGACACTGAATGGAAGGTGGACCTAGGACCCTGATCCAGAATCTGCTGTTAATAAGCCCTGTGTCCTTATGGAAGCCCTTGTCCTCCATCCAGAAACAAGAGGCCTGGTCTGCTGGGTTCTTGAGCTCCTTCCTGCTAATTCACAAACTGTACAGATGTCTGCACTCTAACTGTAAAGGGGTCCAGAGTGCTACCCAAAAGGGTGCAAGGTGCTTGGTGTCCAAACGTTACTATCCTGCTGTAAAGAAGACTAGTGATGAGCACAGGCTCTGCCATCTCCTAGGCTGGGATAGCTTGGACAGGTTCTTAACTCCTCTGAGCCCCAGTTTTCTCATCTGCAAAGTGGGCATCAGCAGTGTTTGAAAATTATGTGTTTTTAGCTGTGAAGTGCATATTTAAACAGAGCCTTGTCAGCACTTTAACTATCAAGTTTCCTAATATTAGTTTATTTCCTGCTGTGTGTGTGTGTGTGTGGGTGTGTGTGTGTGTGTGTGTGTGGGTGTGTGTGTGTGTGTGTGGTGTGTGTGTGTGTGGGGTGTGTGTGTGTGTGTGTGTGTGTGTGTGTGTGTGTAGAAAGGCTCGGAGGTACATCTATTCATTTTGTGCTCTTGCAGCTCCCTGAGGCACAATGCCATCACACAAGACACCCAAGTACATTCTTGCTGAGATGACTGAATGAACAAATGACAAATAGGAAGAAGGTGGAACAAGTCACCTGGGATATCGAAAGGGAAGAAAGCTGGAACAGGAGCCATGGATTGACAGATGTGGAAAAGGCAGTCCTGAAGGACAGGGTCCTGACTCAACTCATAGTCACTAGGGTGGCTTCTGGATAAATACCACACTATACAGCTCTGACAAGATTTTCCCACCTCTCTTTTCCGCCATTGAACCTAATATAATTTCCTTGGCTTGCTTCAGTTTAATAAATAGCTCTTTCTACCTGGTGGTCACAAACACAATGACTTATATTCAAAGACATCAGCAACTAGAGTAATTGGAAAAAAACAAACATTACACTATGACCTCACATTAATTTCTAAAAATACCAGACATGCAAGCCATCTGCAAGCAAGAGGGAAAAGCAGTAGAGAAAAAGGGTGCATTAGCCTTTCCACCCTGGGAATCTGTGGAGGTAAGCTGTCTCAGAATGTACATACCTCGTCTATTTTGGACTGCTGGCAAGGGAAGGAAAACGTGAATCCCACAGGCAATTTCTTGTCCTTGATCTTCCTTTTCTCCATGAAGTCCCCCAGGCACTCAGCGACATGATCAAAGAGCTGAAAAGAACAGGAGAGAGCAGTCAGGTGGGAGAAAGGGAACTTAGCATTTCAGAGGGAAGATGTAACCAGTTCCCTCTGGTACACACAGAAAAGAGCACATCTTTCCAAGTGCCCGGCGGCTCAGTCTGCAGAGTCATGCTTTATGTAAATGGCAGAGAACAGCCACGCAAAAAGAGCCAGTAATGGACCAGCCCAGCTCTTAGGAAGTGTCTCAAACCCTCAAAAGGAACTAGGCTCCCAGTGGTCACTGACATGTCATCTGGGCACTAAGGACTGGCCACAGGTCTTCAGTTGCCCAGGTGGCATGGTCCCTTCCCTTACTGTTCTCTCTGTGAATTCCAGAGACTCCATGGGCAATTCCACAGTCTCTGGCCCACTGGAGTGACTGAATGATCTTCAGACCATCATATTTTTATTCTACATTAGGATAAAGAACATACCAAAAAATGTACACATGGCCTAACTGTGGAGGTCACTGGACTCTCACCAGCCACACCCACTCGTATCACCAGCATCCACATCAAGCAACTCAACATGGGGCTGGGAGTGTGCTCAGTGATAGAGAGCTTGCCTAGCATGCATGAGGCCCTGGGTTCGAGGCCTAGCACCCCAAACCAAAAGAAATACAATGTTATCAAAGTCTAAATGCCACTCTCATGCCCCTGCTGTCGGTCCCGCTGCCACCCTGACTTCTAACACCCTTGATTATCTTATTTCCATATAAATGGAAACGAGGCAGGATATGCTCTTTCGTGTCTGTCCTCCTGCCCTCCACTGTGTGGCAGAGTCATCTATGGTGACATGTGTTTGTGGACTGTTTCTTCTCCTCACTGCACAATATTCCCTGGTATGAATGTATCATGATTTTTTCACTGTATTGCCACTTAAGCATGTCTGCTCTTTAACATGTTACCCACGATGTACACATCTTAGGACTCCACTCGGAAGAGTCAGAATGCTGGTTCCCTAGCTGCCGCATGCCTTTGGTAACACAGCCGCAGAGCTTCCGTGAGCTCAGAGGCAGAGATGAAAGGGTCAAACCAGTCACATGAAGCAGCCACAGCCCAAGCTCCCAGATGAGGCCATCTGCCTTACGGGTCTCCTTGTAGGGGTGTCTTTCACAAGGAGCCAGAACTCATTATGGCCAGTCATCTTCCCGATGTCCCTGACCCAGCTTTCAAGTTCGACTCTGTACTAGAGTAAAGGGAAATCCAATCACTTCTCATATGGGAGCCTCGGTCCCTGATTCACTATTACTCAGGCCACTGCTGAGGTGACATCACTGACTGGAGTCAGGAGGAGCCAGGCTAAGCTTCCTCTGACCTATTTCAGTTGGATATAAACCCATGACTAAGTTGGTCCTTGCTCCCCACACCATCTGCACTGGGAGCTCCACACATCCCTGCTGCAGGCCCAGCAGAGGGAAGGAAGGACAGGCAAGGAAATGGCCAGGGGTGTCAGATGCACAGACACAGGCCCTGCAGCCAGTGCCTGAACCCAAGCCAAACACAGCTCCCAGGGCACTCTGCTGAGAATTTCTGTGAAGTTTCCACAATGTGGCAGCTACAAGCCAGCCCAAGGAAGCAGGAAGCTGCCCTGAGCCAAGCCATGTCTGTGACTAGGAGACAAGGAAAACAGAAAGAGGTGACAGGGAGTCAGGTGGAGGGTAAAATAAGGAGCGCCTGTGTTTATTTTAGAATGTCTCTGTAAGTTTAACAGTATTTCAAGTAAAAGATTTAAAAATCAATTTTAAAACAGCCACACATCCCAGAGGGTGAGAATCCCCTGTGATCACAAACCCCAACATTCACACTGCTTACAGTCTGTGAGTAGCTCCACAGGCAAAATGAGGACCTGGGTCACCACCATCTCCAGAGAACAGGTGAGAAAAACAGCTCAGAAAGCTGGGCCTCCTGATGCTGATTTCTAACACCAGACTGCTGGGGAAGAGGCTCCCACGTCATCCCCTCCATCTTCATCCCCTGATGAGGGGATTGTCTACAGCCCTTGACTCCAAAATTTCAATAAGAAAATAAAGATCAAGACAAAACTCTACATAGGAATTCCAAGTTGCTGAATCTGTAACTTTTTGTGTATATTTGTTTGAGACATGGTCTAGCTATGTAGCCCAGTCTGGCCTCAAACTCATGATCCCCCCGCCTCTCTGCCTCCCAACTGCTGGGATTATAGGCATTCACTACCACCCTACCAGAAACTAACTTCTGGAGCCAGACTGCCTACATTCAAATCCCAGAAGCTAGTTATTGTACAGCTGAGCCTTGATTTCCCCATCAATAAAATGGGAATGATGATAATACCTACACCACAGGGTTGAGAAGACTAAATGAGTACTTGACTTGCACATAACAAACACGATGTCCCTATCTGCCATAATGAAAAGACATATTGTCATCATCATCTTCTCACAGAGAGAGGCAGAGGAAGAAACAGACAGCAGGAAGCAAAGTGATCATCGGACTGAGAAGGCAGAGGGGACAGGGTAGAAGGAGACAGTGTTAAGAAGGGAGCTACTGTAGAGAGAATGCAGTGAGTGTGCACCGGAGGAGGGGAGAAACCTTAATTAACAAACCTTGCTCCCACAAGGTCAGGCCAAAGCACACAGGGAATGTGTACGTATGACAGTTTCAATGGTAAAGGGACCAAGCTTAAATGGCTCAACCCAAGATCCATGAGTTACAGAGAGTGACAGGCCAGTATCTGTTGTCAAATGGAAGCACAGCCGCCTGCCAAGTACTTCAGCTGCTGGCCACCTGCAGAAAGGAATGGTATAGCAGCCAATAAAGTAGGGCTGGGAGACCCACCAGCTGCAGCCTCATGCACACACCAGGTGCAGTCTAGTGACAGAGGTGAGGCTACCCAACGAGTGACACACCCCTGTTCAGTGACTGGCAGTAAAGTGCCTCACCTGCCTAGAGACAGTGTGCCTGTCAATGCTCACTATGGTATGAAAAGCTCTGAATGCAAACCCAGAGGAGCAAGTTCAAGGCCACAATTAACCCTTGTCTCTTGAACAAAGAAATGTTGTGTGGCTTGCTCTAGGTACCACCCACACTAACCTAGGAACAAAATAGAGGCCAAAGGGGAGCTTCCTGGGCTTCACCTCAAAATCCACCCTAGAACCAATGGAGAACTTAGCCCTTAATTTGTGGTGAACACCCCCTCCCTACAGCAAACATCTGGCAAGTTCTGAACAGCACCCTAGACTGCAACCCTGACTGGGGAGCAAGCACAGCCTTGAGAGCCAGCTGTCCACAGTGGGAAGTGGCCCCACTGACAGGCTCAGGAGACCCAGAAATGACTAAAAATTGATAGGGCTACCCGAACCCTGCCCTCAGGGTCCTGGAGGGATAGAGACCCACCACTCACCACAACTAGACAGGCTCCTCCTGGACAGGGCCAGGGGTCGGGGGAGTGGGCCTCAGGCATGGGTACTAGTGTGGGAGGAAGGGCATGCTCTCTCTGCTTACTGAGCCACGGGTGTGTATACTCTATTACATCAGGAGAGAAGAACCCCCAGTTACCGGAGCTATGAACTCTATTCCTGCCCTACAGGGTCTCAGCCACTTCACAGGGCCTGGCCTGAGGTTAGTGAGTGAGGCCAATGATCCAAAGAAAAGGACATTTCCACTTAAAGGCTGTACTAAACCTGTACTCCGACACCAACCCGGGATGCAGGAATGAGGGCATTTGCAACAGAGTCCCGGGGACTTCCTCCCCACACCCTTCACCCTGACAGAGTCCAAGCACCCACTCCCGCCCCACCAATTTACCCATTTAGCAGACAGCTCTTCGGGCACATCCCAGAACCACCCATCTGCCACATCCCTCCATCCAGGAGGCCTTTACATATGCACTATGCCAGGCTGCAGCAACCCCTGCAGGGGCTCATGACTCCCACGTGCTCCGAAGTCTGGTACCTGAAGTGCCCCAGAGGACGCTGGCCCAAAGAGGCTGGTCTGAAGAAAACAGAGACCCACCTGGCTTCCACTGCCATGAACAATATTCTCTGGGGTGTCATAAGCCTCTGACTCCATGTGAACATTCTGGTTCTTCTCGTGATTCACTTGTACCCGCAGAATTCGAAAAGAAGACCCGCCAAGATCCAGGGCTATGAAATCTCCCTTTTCTGTGAAGGAAGACAACACAGGTGACACATCAGATTTAAGTGTCAGGGGACGGCTACATGCTATGCTGCTCCCTAGACCAAGCCTCATCTGCCTCTGAGGGCCACAGGAAATCATTCAATTTTCATCCAAGCTCTTCTGGCAACCTCAGACAGGAAGAGCTTCAACCAATCCCCTTCATCTCCTGACTGCAGGGGAAGTGAAGTCCTGGATTTCGTACAAAAATTCATCCCACCTGCCTCTAATTCCTCAGCCTATTTCAAAAAAAGCATGGCTAGCTGGGTGCCAGTGGCTCATATCTGTAATCCTAGTTACTCAGGAGGCAGAGATCAAGAAGGATCACAGTTTGAGCTCGATTTGGAAGATAGTTTGTGAGACCCTATCTCAAAAACACCCAACACCAAAAAAGGGCTGGCAGAGTGGCTCAAGGTGGTAGAGCACCTGCCTAGCAAGCATGAGGCCTTGAGTTCAAACCCCAGTACCACCAAACAGCAACAACAAAAACAGCACTGCTGCCCATAAATAAAATCACCCAGCACTTCAACTCAGAGAACACCCTACACCTAGAACCACCCACTTGGGTTCCTTCCATGTTAGTTCAGACACCCATCACCACTATAGTCTACAGCTCCATGTACCCCACAGGGTGGTTCTCTCATTGTTGAGGTAATACACACAAAACTTGCCATTATAACCATTTTTAAGTGTATAGTTCAGTGTCATTAACACAGTTGCCATATTGGGCAACCATCACTATCTATTTCCAAAACTTTTTCATCATTCCCAGCAAAACTCTCTAACCATTAAGCAATTACCCCGTCCCCACCCCCCCAGTCCCTTTCTAAAACTCGCTTCTTCTGTATATTTTATACGGACACCAGCTGTCTTTATGACTGGCTTATTTCACATAGCATGATGCCTCCAAGGTTTATCTGTTATACCCTTTGTCATCAGGCCAAGGTGACAGCCACCCCTGCCTCCCTGAGTCCCAGTGACCCACAAAGCCTTCAATCCTATGGCAATTGATACCAGACTGCTTTGGGGCACCTTACTTCCCTAGAAAAGGATTTTATTATATTTCATATAATGACATGATTGAAATTTAATTCACATACCACAAAATTTGCTCATTTAAAGTACACAATTCAATGGTTTTAGTATATTCATTTTACAATCATCACCACTACCAGTTTTAGAACATTTTCATCACCTCAAAAAGAAACCCAGGACCCTTTGTCACTCCCAAAGCCCCTCGCTTCCCCCAGCCTTAGGCCTCCGCTAATCTACTGTCTATCTGTCTGTGACTGTCTTCTTTCACTTAGCAAAATGCTTTAAAAGTTCATCCATGTTGTAGTTTGTATTGGTATTTCATTCCTTTTCATGGTCAGAGGCTCTCCCACTGTTTAGATATACAATTTTGCCACATCCGTTCATCTGCGGATGCACACGGCCGCTTCTACAGGTCAGCCATTGCAAACAACACTGCTGTGAGCGCTGGCAGACAGGTCTTTGTGGACATCCATTTTCGTTTCTCTTGGGTACATACCGAGTAGAATTGCTATGTCAAGTGATGGACCATGTTGAACTTTCTGAGAACTTACCACTGTTTTCAAAGCAGCTGCACCATTTTCCATATCCATATCTTTAACTACACTAGGGACTGTCTTTTTATCTTGATTTTCATTTCTCTAAACTAATGATGCTAAGCATGTCTTCACAGGGTTATTGGCTATTCGGATATTTTCTCTGGAAACAAGTCTATTCAGCTCTTCTGTTCATTTTAAAAACTGAGTTGCCAGCCAGGGGCTGGTGGCTCATATCTATAATCCTAGCCACTTGGGAAGCTGAGATCAGGAGGACCTTGGTTCAAGACCAACTCAGGTAAATAGTTTGCAAGATGCCCCCATACCCGAAAATAACCAGAGCAAAATGAACTAGAGATGTGGCTCAAACAGTAGAGGGAAGCCCTAAGTTTAAACCCTAGTCCTACAAATAACAAATAAACAAACAAAAGCCTGAGTTATCTTTTTAGTGCTGAGTTTTTAAGAGTTCTTTGTTTTAGTTTGTTTGGTTTTTTTTTTCTTTTTCCCCACTTGTTTTTATTTTGGATCTTTTGTTTTTTGCTTTTTGGCAGTACTGAGGGTTGAACCCATGGCCTCAAGATTGCTAGGCAGGTACTCTAACACTTGAGATACTCTACCAGCTCTATATTCTGTTGTGTATTTTCAAGATACCCAAACAGTCTCAAGAACTATTTACCCAGGCCGGTCTCAAACTTTGATCCTCCTGATGTTTGCCTCCTGAGTAGCTAGGATTACAAGCGTGAGCCACTAGCACCTGGCTCTTATTAAAATTTTTAATTTTAGTCAGGTGCCAGAGACTCATGCCTATAATCCTAGCTACTCAGGAGAATGAGATCAGGAAGATTACAATCTGAGGCCAGACCAGGCCAATCGTTTGCAAGACCCCATATTCAAAATAACCAGAGCAAAATGAACTGGAGGTGTGGCTCCAGTGACATAGTGCCTGCTCTGCTAATGCTGGCTTTGGAAGTGTGAAGACCTGAGTTCAAACCCCAGTCCCACCCCCAAAAAAAACCAAAAATTAATTTTGATGAAGTACAATTTTTCTAGTTTTTATTTTGTTAGTTGTGCTTTGATTTTATATCTCAGAATCCATTGCCAAATCCCAGGTCACAAAGACTCCCAGCTATATTTTCTTTTAGGAGTTCTATAGTTTTAGCTCTTACATTTAGGTCTTTGATCCATTGTGAGTTAATTTTTGTATATGGTATTAGGCAAGGGTTCAACTTCATTCTTTTGCATGTGATATTGAATGCCTCCGCACCAATTGCTGAAAAGACAATTCTTTCCCTCACTAAACAGCCTTGCCACCCTTGCCAAAAATCAATTAACCATAAATGTATTGAGTTAGTTTCTGAACTCTCAATTTGGTTTCATTGATCTCTACGGCTACCCTTCTGCTAGTAAGTACCACACAGCCCTGATTTATTGTTGTTTGTAATGAGTTCTGGAACTGGGAAGCAAAAGTTTTTCAACTTGGTTCTTCTTAAGACTGTTTGGTTATTCTAGGTCCCTTGGGCTTTCTCAGTTTTTTAAGTAATAGTTGCTTTTCGTTTAAAAACAAAATGTATTCTCTTTTATACAATGACATGCTTGTATTGGATTTATCATATCTTCCAAGATAGCATGGGAAATCTTTCAGTTGCTTGCTCAGTCTCATTTTCAGATGAATCAGAGAAAGCAGGTTTCAGGTCGCTCCAAGTTCCAAGTGATGGTGGTTGAGGTGCCTAACCAATCAGCATCCTTGGCCACACAGCTGGTCCCTGATCAATGAAGGCGTCAGTGTCCGGCAGCCCCTCTGCAGGCCCAGGCCTTACAACTTTTCCAGCAGGTTAAGTGAAATGTGACCTCCTGCATGTAGATTGGGGAGGAGCAAGGCCTCAGGGTACACAGCACTGGCTCACATTTCTATGGCCCGCTGGGCCCCACTCTCCACTATGCCTTTGCAAACCATGACTCTTACTCTTTTGTGTGTGTATACACCTTATCTTCCTCAGGTGGGTGATAAGCAACTTGGAGGCCAGGGCAGGTTCACTCACCTACCCCCCTCCCTCCCCAGGGCATCAAGGTCGCAGTGTGAGTGTAGCTGGTGCAGTAAGAACTGCCAGGGTCAGGCACATGGCCTGTTCACGCCTATACTCTACCAGGCAAAAGACTCCAAGGAACGACTTCAGGTAAATTCTGTTGGATGTCTAGCTAACATGTTATGATTATAGAGCTGTTATTCCCCACAGAAAACTAAAAAGCAGACTTAACTTCTTTGAATCTCTTTAGCTCACTACCCTCCTATTTTTCACCCATGAGGCTGGAGGTAAGGCTGCCCCCTGCTCCAGCTCCAGGGAGACCAAAGTGTGAGTCACAATCACAGCCATAGTGATTGGGTCAGTATGAACACATGATCCAAGTCAACCAGTCATGGGCCCCTCCAAGACCACTAGTCCTTCAGCGTGAACAAGGCCAGCTCTCTGGCTGGGACTCTAGCCAGGGAGGGAGATGTCAGCCTAGGGCTACAGGGCTGTGTCCCCATTAGAAGGGCAGAGGTGGTCCATGAATGAAGGCAACACAGTAAAGCCAGGCTGACTGACAGAGTAAGAGACAGAGCAGCTCCTGACAAGTAGACTTCCCATGATAGAATCTAGAATTTCCCCTTTTTTGCCTCAAATGATTTGAGTTTGATTTATTGCAGCTACAACCAGAAGGTTCCCAAGTTCAATATTCTTGTGTAGGGAAGGAGCACCCCGAAATACTTACTTGCCTTCTATAACAAAAGGAATCTATCATCCCTTTTATATCTCAGGTTGGCTCCCCAGGTCACAGCTGAGGGGTACTGTCACAACCCACTGCAGAAGGACCAGAACTGCAGTCTGGGGCTCACCCCATTTTATGTGGGGTGGAGGTGAAAGTCTGCCTTGGGTCTCCTTCAATAACATCAGAGATGCCAGTGAGTTCTGGAAGACTGCACCCTTCCTCTAGGGGCAAGGCTGGCCCAACAGTAGGGGGGAGCCTTGCAAGGGACTGTTGCAAAGTCAGTTATTAAGTTTCCATAATGATATTGGTGATGGGCCCCTCTGTGTACTGATGGCGGTATGCTGTTTCCAGAGCCCTTCCCTCTGTTCTTGATGACAGTCCTGCCAGACAGGAAGGGCAGAGATCATCACACCCATTTTACAGATGAGGAAGTGGAACCTCACAAAAGTGAAGTGAGTTCTCCAAGGTTATGCAGAGAGTGAATACAGCACCAGAGACTTATCCAGTGCTCTGGATTTTTCGCTTTATTTATGAATTGTTTATTTATTTTTTCCCTTTGACTTCAAGTTCAGTGTCTTTCTACAGCAGCAAGCTTCCTTCCAACTTCCTCATGAAATCATTGGTCTCAAGCTGGGCACTGGCTGCCGGGGCCTCCTACTTGAAACTTCTGCACACATTTCCCATTTCCACTGAAGCCAGGAGAGCCACTCTTCAAGAGAAGCCTCATTAAACACAGCATCTGAAGGGCCCAGCAACTCTGCGTCCTAATGACAGCCATTATTACCCGCAAATAATGGAAGACAAACACAAGGACAGATGTCTCTCCAGTACAGGCCTGTGCTGAAACATAGGGCAGACACAAACTCCACCTTCAGGAAGTGCCCAGCTGTGCCCTGCCAGCCAGCCCCCATGAGAACCTTCACACACAACCCAAGGAGATCACCAGACATGCAGATTTCACAGAGGGGGGCAACTTCCAGGATGATCCAACCATCTTCCAGACAGGAAACCTGAGTCAGCCCAAATACCAGAGGAAGAAAAGGGAGCTATTCTCCTTCCTTGGTCGGAAATGTAGGACTGTATATTCAGGGCCCAGCGTAGAGAGACATGCCTGTACTCCCAGAAGCTATGGCAGGAGGATCCAGAGTTCAAAGTGAGGCAAGGCTACAAGGTGAGACATTGTCTCAAAAAAAAAAAAAAAAAAAAAAAAAACCACAAAAATCTATAAATCATTCTGCTTTGCATGAAAAAAAAGATAATGGGATATCCAAAAGCTTCCAGGAAATATTTTGTTGGTTTCTCTTTTGGTAAAAACCATGCTAGTGACTGTGATGGAGAAGCAAAGAAATATCCAACCGTATATGCCCTCAAAAAATCGTATAATCTAACTGGTACCTCTGATATCTTTAGTGATAAGAGGAGGAAAAAAAGGAGGATATAGTCGGCAAAGTCTACTGAGAGGAACTAAAAACACCTAAACAAAAAACCCCACCGTCCATAAAAACAGGGAGTAAAGTTAATTTAAAACACGGGCTGATGTGTATCAGAATGTGTGTTATCAGATATGTTTTCAGAGGTCTTTTCAAAAAATCAGCAGGTTCAAAACTCTGAGTCCAGTCCACCAAGGTCAAAGCTGGCAGGAAAGAGAAAGTTGGTTTCTCCCTTTGCCTAGGAAATCAGTCTTCACTTCACAGGCAGGGGATTTCTCAGTGTGCCTCCATTCATGGTGAGCTCCACTTATCCTTCTGTGGTTTGGGATTGCCACCAATTCTATGCTGACTAATTACTACTGTTGAAGAGTGATTAACATTTCAAAAAGAGAACAGCACATGACTTCCTATTAAGGAGACCTGCTTTCAGATTACACCTGTGGTTCTTGGAGGAAAAAGCCCAGGGATATGGGGTGCATCAAGTCCTTGCATCAATACTCAGGTCTGTGAGGACCATTCCACTGCAAGTGTAGCCCCAGGGCATATGAGCCCACCAGAAATATCAGGAACAGTCACAGGAAAAAGGCAATAGGGTTTGTTCTTAAATATCCTAAAAAGAGATCCTAACCCCTAGTACACTGGATTCACATTCTTATTTGGAAATGGGGTCTTGGTAGATATGATCTAGTTGTGAAGAGGTCATTGTTAAGGAGTACTGGAGGGGCCCTCAGCCAAAACAACAAGCTAAAAGGACCCACCTTCCTATGCACAGAGCACCCAGATCCCTGGGGTTCAGGGCTTTGGTTTCACCCCTCCTCTCTCTTCCTCCTTTTGTTCTCAACACTGGCCTATGTTGCTGAAAGGCTCTAACTCTTGGTCCAATTGGTACTGAAGGAGACAGCCTCAAAAGAGGCATGGGCTCAGACTGCTGGTTCCAATTCCACAAGCACTATAGCAACGTTTACCAACAAGAGCAATAACCACAAATGCTATTACATTTAAGACACCACTCCTTATGAGATGCACTATTATTGGATGTGACATTAACAAAGAGAAGCTGGGTGTGGTGGTGCCCACCTGTAATCCCAGATACTCAGGAGGAAGAGGCAAGAGAATCACGAGTTTAAGACCAGCCCAGCCAAAGTTAGTGAGACTCTGTCTTGAAAACAAAATACAAACAAAAGGACTGAGGGCATAGCTCAAGTGGTAGAGCACTTGCTTAGATGTATGTCATCCTGGGTTCAATCCCCAGTACCACACACACACACAAAATCAACAGAGATAATCATAAGATGCAATTATTATACAAAACAGTGCAGATATCAGATATTTAAAGAAACAAACAAAAAAAAGAAATAGCCAGGTGCCAGTGACTCACACCTGTTATCCTAGCTACTTGAGATCAAGAGGATCGTAGTTCAAGGCCAGAGCAAATAGTTTGCAAGATCCCATACCTGAAAATAACCAGAGCAAAATGGACTGGAGGAGTGGCTCAGGCAGTAGAGCGTTTGCTTTGTAAGCATGAAGCCCTGAGTTCAAACCCCAGTCCCACAAAAAGAAAAAAAAGTGTTCCCAAATAGATAGAACATGATAGCAGGTGGGAGGGAAGGCAGTCGTACCACGTTAAACAGGTTAGGTCACATTCTGAGACCCTCAAACTGTGGAAATGGTTGGTGGAGAGAGTGAGCAGGAGCACCCCTCTGATCTAGGGTCCTGGAGCCAAGCCAGAAAGAAGACAGGGTTCAGGAGGAAAAAGAAGGCACCTGGTGTTCCTCTTCCTCCTAGGTTTCTACCTGAGCTGGTCACACAGCACCAGGTGCCTGCTGGGATCAGGTATCCTTTGGGTTCTCCATCCAGAGCCCCGCCCAAGCAGGTGTTCTCCTGGGGCTGCCCACACCATCTCTCCCCCTGCTTTCCTCTCAGGCGGTGAGGCGCCTGGGCTTATCCATGGCTGATAAAAAACTGGAACTGACCTACAAGGTCAGTTTGTAGCCACGGACATGAGAACACACCTAGGGCATAACCTCTTCAGGACTTTTCAAAAGCTAAACTGCTGGTAACCAACTCAAGGAACCAAATGAACAGAGACAGGGAGAGCAGATTCTAAAGCAGCCAGAGAAACATCCAAGACATAGGAAGCCAATGTGTATGCGAGAAGTGAGCCCCATCAGCAGACACAGAGTAAACAGCTAGTGCCCTTCATTGGGCTGAGTCTCACTCAGGACTTCCCAAGGCCAGCTGTAGCTGGGCAAGATTCTCCCCGCTCCAGCCTGTCTCTTGCCCTAGGTCATAAACACCACAGCAACTGCTGCAGCTTCCCTGGCGTCCCCACACAAGCTGCTTTGAACAGCCTCCAGATAAGATTTAAAACCTAGAGCAGGGAAGAAACAGCAGGCCATACTCACAGATGTACTCGCAAGGGAAACTCAACTTCCTCATAACCTCCCTCCCCCATGGCATGCAGCAGGTGAGTGCCAGCATAGGGCACAGAATGCAGCTCACAGTGGATTCCTGTGCAGGAGCCAAGCTGGGGCAGGCATGGCACCCACTCCTGCCAACTAATAACTGCACGCTGGCCAGGCAGAATGGCCTTCACTAAGCATGGGAGCCTGTGGGCTCCCAGCCTCCACTGTGCAAGATCAGGGCTAATGCCACTATGCTGGGATGGGGTACTGACAATCCTCAGGAGCCTCTCAACTCCCCACTGCAGCCTGAGCCACCGGGATGCAGACTGAGAGGTCTGCTTTGGGTCTACCTTGATTTAATATCTAGGGAATTTGTTCAAATAGCATCTTGAATCCCACTCTGAGAGTTCTAGCCACCAGGATTGCTACTTATCTGGGGTACCAAAGAGAGGCTGGCCTTGGTGCTCCCTGATTGAGAGATTCCCCTAAAATGAATCCTTCATTTGTTCGGGGGAGACATAAGAGCAATTTGCACAGTATCTACAAAACCTTAAAGACTATACTTTCAAAGCGTCACAAGCCATCCCATGGCCTGGCCCACGAGGACAGGTCAACCTTATCCAACATGGTATCCCCAGTGCCTGGCTCAGGGCAGATGCTCAATAGACATATGACAGACAGACAGGTGGATGGATGGATGGATCAACAGATAGAGCAATGGATCTATTAATGGATGGATTGATAAATGGATACATGGATCAATCAATCAATGAGTGCATCCATCAATGGGTGGGTGAATGGGAGAATAAATGGATGGAATAGGTGAGTGAGTGAATGAGTGAATGCGTGAACAAATGAAAGTGGGAAGGGTGGCTTCTCTGGGTAAGAGGCTCACCTGAACCATCAGGAATGGACCTTACAAAGGTTGGCAACATCTTCACCGTGGCTGTCGGATTAAAATCTCGGGAGAGGCCATTCTGCATTTCCCTCTTGAAGCGCATCATAATATCTATCAGAGTTTCATCGGAGAGCCGCATGGCAAACAGATACTTGTCAATCTAGAGAAGGACGAGACGGAAGAGAGTGAGGCGGAGGGAGGTCACTTCAGCTCAGGCCTGGCTCGGAGAGGACAGGGCAGGATGAGAAAGCTCCTGCCAGCACCGGAACACCCACGCCACCCACACTGTGGGAGGTCACTCAACTGCCATCATCCATGACACCCAGAGCAGGCTTGCAAATGCTCTGGCCTCACCTGCAAAATGAACGGGATGGTTCCAAGGCCCTTTCTAACCCTGGAATAGTACATGGAGACTGGCCTTCAGTCCCCAAGGACACAATGGAGGTGGGCTTCCTCCAGTACTGGGAACACATCAGGCCTCCTTCCCTGCTTAAGAGGTGGTTAGTTCATGCTTACGCGGGCTGCAGTGCCCTATAGGTTAAGAAAGAATGAGGCCTCTGCTGGGTTCAAATCCCAGTCCCAGTGCATAACAGCTACGTGAATTTCAGTTCCCGAAACTGAAAAACTCAGACAGTAAGTTGGGCCTCATAAGATGTCAAGATCAATTGAGCTGGACGGTCACTTGGGACATATTAAGCCCTCAATAAACATCACCCACTCTTACTGAGGCAGGAGTGTGGGCAGGTTTCCTTTGGCATGACTTATAAGAAGGTAGAAACAGTGGCCAGAGAGTAGAACCCTTTAGGAAATATGAGGTGACAGATCCAGAGCACAGAGACCTTAACCCACCTCAGAATGCACGGGGACAGCCCGTGGGCCCCCATGCCTAGGTGTGGGGCCTGTATGCCATGCCAACATGCTCACATCTCATCCCTGCCGCGACACAGATCAACCTGTGTTGATGCATCCCGTATCTCCTCTAGCTCCTGACCTCAGGCCCCAGGCTTGACACTGGCTGCTCTTCCTTCACAGTATCGCTACATTTATTCTCTCGGAAAGTGTCTGCAGGGTTTGAGGATTGGAGGTATGGCAGTGGTAGAGTGCCTGCTCAGGATGCACAAGGCCCTAGGTTCCATCCCCATTTTACAGATGCAGAAACTGAGGCTACAAAAAAAACCTGAACGATCAGTTGAAAGCACACAGCCAGGGAAGCAAGATCTTACCCCTGCAGGTATAGGTTTAAGGCTCGTCTGTACACTCATCCTCACCCGTTGGGGGAGGCAGGTCTCCCTACTCTGCAAGAGCAGACCTAAAGTAAGTTATTGAGGTTTTTCTAGTCAGGAAAGGAAGGAGTTTCTAGAAAGGGTGGGGCTCTCTAGCTCCATAGCCACCCTGCTCCTAATTCAAGGTGCAGCTCTGCACACGCACTGATCCAAGAATCCCAACTTTATAGGACAGCTGAGCCACACCCAAATAAAGCCTAAAAGCACAGATGAAAAAGCAGGTTAGGGACATGGAAGACAGCCTGTCCCCATGCTTTTATGGAGGGAGGTCTCTCCTCTCCCTGCTCAGGTGCACAAATCACCATGGGTTCAAGTCCTCTGGGAAGAGACAGAGTAAGTGGGGAGAAGCAAGAACTGAAGCTGAGGCTTCGTGGATCTCAGCTGAGTGACAAGCTATGGGGAGCCTTCTCTTGCCACTGGTCCTCAGTAAGTCATCAGGGACCACTGAACCAGGGTAGACTTTGAGCCATGGCTGAGCTGGCCAGGGAGCAGTCACCTCCCAGGTTCTGGAACCACTGCCCAGCCAGTCAGCTCCTGGTACATGCCTCAGCAGATATTAGCCTTGGGAACTGTGGCCCTTCCTGGGACCAGAAGCAGCAGCACTGGAGAAAAGCCACATCAAGGCAACCTGCAAATGCTCCCCAGAGACCAGAGCAGCCACGCCTCCCTGAGCAAGGGGCCTCTTCCTCTTCAGACCAGCCCTGCCTGGCACTGGGTTGGGCCACTCATCCACTGGGAAGGACAGGCTGAGAATGAGCAGTGGGCAGAGGGAGGGAGGATGGTGGCCAGGGAGATGACACTGGGGAAATCATTCTTGCACATTTGCTCCAGGCTCACAAGAAACCCCAGCAGAAGCTAGGCATAGTAGTACATACCTATAATCCCAGCACTTAGAAAGCTGAGGCAGAGGATCACAACTTTGAGGTCAGCCTGGGATACATAAAAGGATCCCCTCAGGAAGGAGATGTCAAGTCATAGGGAAGCGGAGGGGAGGGGAGGGGAGAAGAGGACTCAGTACGAAGTGTAAGCCAAGAGTTTGGGGGTTTGCAGGATATCTGTGGCCCTTTCAGCTTCTCTGTTTCTGTCCTAAGCACGGCACCTCCAGAAGCTTTCCTCTTCCCTTCCTCTCTCCCTCCTTCCCTCTTCTCCCCCCACCTTCCCATACTCACATATCCACAATCCCATCCCTTCTATTAGGGTTTCTGTCACTGCTCTGGCCAGAAGCTGGTACCCATAGAATCCCTCCCGGGCCCCCAACCCCACCTTACACTTGGCGATACTGGTCGCTTCTGCACCTCAGCCTTTGGACATCTGTCATAAGACGGGGCTCCCAGAAGGCATAATAGGAATACTTGCCGTCAAAATGCTCTTTCTGGGATGTGACCCTGATAGGAGAGTGCCAGGCCCTGGCCAGGCTGGGCCCTGCAGCTCCTGCCTGGGACTGACTAGGGCACCCCATCCCACCTACCCCCATCCAGGGTCCAGGGCCTCTTTCACCAGCCCCTCAGGAAGAGCCCTGTCCATGAGAGTAGAAGCCATGCTGGCTGCACAGAACAAGAGTTCTTGTCCAAATACTGCCCATTCTCAGGAGTCCTTTGTAGACTGAGAGTGCCTTGATGCTCAGCAGAGCCCATGGTTGGACCCAGGTGAGGCAGGAGCCACCATGAGCAGAGAAAATGCAGCCTCGCCAAACACCCTGGGCCCAGAGCCACCCAGCCAGTGGAAGAACCCAGTGGCCTGGCACTGGGTCCCACTCACAAACACGGCTCTGCCTGACCCCAGCCCCACCTCCTCTCCCAAAAGAGCACACCCAAAAACTAAATTCAAGACTGGACATGCCCAAGTGAGCAGGTCAGTTGTGTGGCAGGAGCACAGTAACCACTGGTAACCTGGGTATTTTCACCTTCCAACAAAGGGACCTGGCCATGGAAAATTTCACTCCCTTTCCATTCGTTCTTCCCTGAGGATTAAGAATGAGCAGAGCCAGGCATGGTGGTGCACACCTGCAATTCCAGCACTGGAAAGACTGAGGCAGGAGGTTGGTGAGTTCAAGGCCAGCCTAAGTTACATAGCAAGGTCCTGTCTCAAAAAAAAAAAAAATTTTTTTTGAAGCAATACAACAGTCAGGATCCCTGTGCAAGACTTTAAAATGAACTTTCCAAACAGACACAGTGAAGGGTTAAGAAGGATGCTGCCTTATGTGGGGGGTGGAAATTTCAACACCAGATTCACTTCCCTTTCCTAAGAACAGAGAGAAGGGGCCGCTGCTGCTAACACCCCACCTGCAGAGGACTTGCCCAGGACCTTCATCTGGTTGCGGTTCACTGCAAGAGATGAAGCAAGCCAAATGCCAGACATGAAGCAGGTGCTTCAGCATGTTAGGTCCTCTTCTTGGTCACTATAATTCCGTGAAGAAGGCAGGAAAGTATCATTGTCTCCATTTTACGGGAGAGGAAATTGAGACCCATGAGTCATGCAAAGTCAGTCACATGGCTTGTAAGTGGCAGCAGGACTTAGATTCCAGGTTTTACAGTCCCTCATTTAGGGCTTCTCCTTATGCGTTTCTGATCTTTCTTATGGGCTGGGAAGAATAAGGGGCTGTACACAAAGAGCTCTGAATTCAAATCCAGAATCTGGCATTCATTAGCTGTGTGACCTTGGAAAAGTTACTTAACCTCTCATGCTCTCTCACTTTTAAGATGGAAATAATAATTCCACTGGAGAGGTCTATGGGGAAGGATCTTAATAATGTGCCAAGAACAAAGTAACATCAAGTATGACTTTCCTCCCCATCCATAAGAGACATAACCATGTGTCCCCAGTTCCTTTTATACAAATACCTAAAAAATGTGTCTTCTACAGATGTTATTGAGCCAGGCATGGTAAGACGTGCCTGTTAATTCTAGCTACTTGGGAGGTGGAAGCAGGAGAATGTTGAGTTCAAGGCCAACCAGGACAAAAATGTAGTGAAACTCTGTCTCAAAAACAAAATAAAAACAAAAAAGCTGGGGGTGAGTTCAAGCCCCTAACCACAAAAACAAACAAAAACCAACAATACTATTGGCCCATTTTATAGAGGAGAAAACTTACAGATAGGTGGCAATACATCTGAAAAGGTGGCAAATGAAAGATTCTGGCAAAATTCCTCTGAAACATTTGTACTGTTTTATTGTTTCTAAAAAGCAACAACAGAGCCAGTTGAGATGGCACACACCTCTAATCCCAGCACTCAGGAAGTTGAGGCCAGAGGACTGAGTTCAAGGCCAGCCTGGGCTACATAATGAATTCCAGGCCAGCCTGGTCCATAAGGAAAACCCTGTCTCAAAAATGCAAAAACAGAGCCAGGCACCCATGTCTCATGCCGTAGTCCTAGCTACTTAGGAGGCAGAGATCAGAAAGATTACTGTTTGAAGCTAGCATGGGCAAAAAGTGAGACCCTATCTTGAAAATACCCAACACAAAAACAGGGCTAGTGAGTGGTTCAAGTGGTAAAGCACCTGCCTAACAAAATTGAGGCCCTGAGCTCAAATCCCTGTACTGCCAAGAAAAAAAACACAAGTGGAGATGTGGTGTCTACTCTACAAATTCTAAAGACCCAAGTTCAAATGCCAATCCCACAAAAAAAAAAAAAAAAGCAGCAAAAACTAACAATGGGCCTAGGATTACAGGAGACAGAGATCAGGAGGATCACAGTTCAAGACCAGCCTAGGCAAATAGTTTGCAAAACCCTATCTCAAAAACACCCTTGACAAAAAAGGGCTGGCAGGTAAGCCCTGAGTTCAAACCCCAGAACCAACAAAAGAAAAAAAAAAAAAAAACCCTAACAATGGTAATATATATTATATTAAAAAATATTCAAATACACCTAAATGGATAAAGTTAAAAAGTATTGGGTTTTCCTCAACCTCCCTAGAGATATCCCTGCTAGCAGAGCTCTCTGTTCTAGGCAGTTTTCCTACCTAAACAAACATTTGTACAGATCCTGGCTTCTTAATTTTGTTTTACAAATCTGAAAGCATACCATGAACACTTGCTTCTCATTTCCACCTTACCTCTTCCACTAGACGTCACTGACAGTCATCCTTAAGATTTCCTCCCTTGGATCCCTGCCTGGTTGGCTGCCAGGACACAGAAGGGGCTGTGCAAACACTCACATCTGATTTCTGGCTTTGCTATCCTGGTGGCACCTCAGCCCTCCTATCTTGTGGGTGTGTTCACATGACCTTAAGCTACAAAGACCTCTCAACTTTGCCCAGCACTTTTGCATGTTGGGCCAGCATGGTCACTTCTGATGCTCTAAGTGAAAATCAGAGGCCAGAGAGGATCCTGGGCTGGCCATGGTGACCTGCCGGTCAGTGCTCCTGGTCCTGTGCTCCTTCCTTTAAGCACAGGGAAAGCCAGACTAGGGGCTTCCTGCCACTCTGCAAGCAGCGTGGCTCTGAAACTTCCCCATGCCAGTGTGATTTCCCAGAGGCCTGGTTTGCCCTGCAGCCGGGATCAGACCTGCCCCTGCTGCCTGAGTATCTGTTCCTTTCTCCATTCGCACATCCTGGGATGAAAGTTCAGAAGCCATAGCAAGCCGGAAGCCCCAGCCTACCCAAAGCATCCGCTGTGGTAGGTGGCAAGCCCATGCCTCTGACTCGCTTCCTGCCTGCATGGAGCCCCCGACTGCCCAGCCCCACCTCACAGCTGTGGGTAGAAGCTGAGTAAAGGAGTTTCTGTCCCACTCTTGGCAAATGGTTTCCAAGCAGGGGAGGAGCTGGCCACAGGGGAGTCATCTTTTACCTACTGGGGTCCCTACAGCAACCATCAACTTCCAGTACCACCCAAGGTGATTCTTCACCTCCTCCCCAAGGGTCCGTCCTCAAAAACCCACCATTCAGTGGCCTCTGTGATCCTGGCTCCTTATTCCTCTCAAAGCCACCTCCAAACTCACCTTCTGCACAACACATGCCATGGTCTGCCCCGCCTACACTGTCCACTCCTCTTCTCAGCATCCCCTCAGCCTTAGGTGTCCACTATGGAGTCAGCTGACCCTGGTACACAAGTCATGGTGGGTGTTTTTCCTGGTGCTGCAGGGACACATGAAGAGCCCATGCCTCTGCTACACCAGGACTGCCAGGGCTTGAGAAGTCATGCCTTCTGCCCTTATGTGTACCCCTAAGTCCTGGAGATGGCACCACGTGGTGGCCCCTGACTGCATTGGGTGGCTCCTCAACTGGGCAGGAGGCCTCTAGTGTGCCTACCCAGGAAGGTCTCAGAGGGTTTGCAAGTTCAGATAAGGCCTAGTGACTCCTCTGCCTCAAACGGCCCAGCTCTTCAGGCCCTCTCTGAGATGCGGTGAGCTCTAGGACTTTCAAACTCCCTTCTTGCTCTCAAAACATCTTCCTTGCTGACTGAGGCCCAGAAGGACAGTGAGGTCCTAAAGATTAGCGGGAGTTTCATTCCCCTGTTCAAGCTTCCAGAGACTGCTAAATTATCTACAAGTCATTAAGGAAATGTGTTTGGGAAAATAAATTCCACCACAGATGCACTTCAGTGAAAGATCTGGTGCAAACATCACCAAAGCTGTGGCGGGGGAGAGTCTGAAAAGACCCCTAGCTATATACCTTAGGTGCTCATACACAATGCCAGGGAACCTCCCGGCTCTGCTCCCAGACTCATGTATGGCTCTCCTTTTGTTTATGTATGTGAAAAGTTGGTTCTGTTTCAAAAGTGTGAACTAAGCTCCACAGACTATGCATACAACTTTGTATACACCACAAATCAGGAAGAAAAGGAGATCCCCATTCTTAGTGAGGAAAATGAGGTTGGAGGAAGAAGAATGTGGTGAGGCCCATGCTGGGTGCGTCAACCTATCCTGATCCATGTTTGCACAGCCTGTAGGATGGCCATTAATGACCTCATGTTACACAGAAGGAAGCATAGGCTTCCTGGTTAAGCAAAGTTGCCCCCAGCACCCAGCCACCAGGGTGGCAAGGGCTTCCTACTCCAAACTCAGCTCTCCTTCGCTTATTCCTCAGCCTCCTCTTGCTAGAAGGAGCAGAGTGAGAACCTGAGGTCAGGCCCAAGATCCTCGTGGTGATCTTGGCACCTATAAAGAGCAGCCAGGCCTGGGCCAAGCCTATGCCCAGGAAAAGAACAAAGCCACACCAAACTAGCTACAAATATAGGAGGCTCCCGTGTGCTCCTGAGGAAGGCAGGAACAACAGCTCATTACCCTGGAATGTGGTAAGACAGGAACAACAGGTCAATCCTCAGCTTCTTGTGCTTGGTAGGGGAAGGGGCAGACCTCCAGCCTCCAGCCTCCCAATTCCCAGTTCCCAGGAGCTCCTGGCAATGGAGGGAGGGCATATGAAGTACAGACAGGTTTCCTTTCCCATGCTGTGGGTCACAGACATGGCAGTGATGAGAGGGACCAGGCCAGAAATTGAAAGCCCTGGCCTCCAGAAGGATTGATTGCAAGAACACTGAGCAAGTCCCTTCCATCTCTGTGTGCTTCCATAAGTAGAACAGCAATGATCACATGAGTTCCATGGCACTTTGGATGCCTCAAGCATTTCAAGCACCCACGGTGGCTTTTTATTTGGCTATTTGGCCAGGGACCATGGACATGTACTTGGCCCATGAACTCTCCCACAGTGAGAGGCAGAGGCAGAATGGCACCCAGGATCTTTGCAAGGCTTGAGGCTCGTTATCCAGCAAGTTATCCAGTTTCTGCCCCCTGGCTTAAGGTGCCTCAGGTGTGTTCTGGGTGAGTCATCATAACAACACCTGGCATTTGTATAGTTCTGTACACTTTCCAAGTGTCTCCATGTCCATCCTCTAGTTTAATAAGCATGTAGGTAACAAGACAAGAATCATTTACCTCGTCTGACAGATAAGGCAACCAAGGCCCAGAGAGCTTGACAGCTCCCCAACAGTGCTGCCCAAGTGAAAGGGCCCTTTCAACATCATGGATTACAGCTTCCTAATCTTCCAAATGAGGAAAATGAGGCCCAAGGGCCTTGGGGTCCTGGCAGTGTCTCTTAGCCAGACTCACTGTCCAGCAGAGCACCATCCCATAGGAACAGAATGCAAGGCAATGTGGTAACTTAAAATATCCAGTAGCCATGCTTCAAAAACTCAGGTGAAATTAATTTAAAATAACATATTTTATTTAACACAGTATATCCAAAATACTATATCAACATGTAATTTATAGTTTAAAATTACTACTCGTGTGTGTGTGTGTGTGTGTGTGCATGTGTGTGTGTGTGTGTGTGTCTACGCGTGTATGGGTGGTGCTTGGGGACGGAACTGGGAAAGTGCTCTACCACTGAGCCACACCCCCTCCCCCGGCATGGCCCTAACAATTATTGAGTTATTTTATATTCTTTTAGCACATGAAGTTTTCAAAAACTTGTGTGGACTGTACATTCACAGCATATCTCAAAGCAGACTCACCACATTTCTAGTGCTTGATAGCTACAAGGGGCTGGTGACTACTGCCCTGGACAACATGGCTTAGCATTCAGGTATCTCCACTATAGGAACCTTGCATGGGAGGGAACTGCGATACAGAGCACAGCAGGTTCAAGGGAAAGAAATATGGATCCTTCCCATCTTCGCTTCCCTACAACAAAAGGGAGATTAACAGGAGAAATGCTTACAAATTAACATGTTTTATGTGACATGGAAGCCTTCATAAGGAAGCAAAGACCTGAAAAAACAGTTTTATGCTAGTTTTAATGAAGAAGGGGACAGTCATGAATTATGATTGGACAAAGCAAGAATTATCCATTGGTAATAAACTGGGAAAGCTGTCAGCTGGGCCAAGTCAGGGAGGCCACGAGTTCCAGGCCAGCCTGAGCTATATAGCAAGACCCTGCCTCAAAAATAAATAATAAACTGGGAGGGTGAACTTAGCAAGGCCTATGTGTTCAGATCCTTCTCTATGTCTGTTTCTTCAGACTTCAGGATACTCCAATCCTTCGGGTTAGTGGGGTACTTCTTGAAGGAGGGTCTGTCAAGACTTGCTTCAGGGGAAGACTGGAAAAATCCTTCCTAGATTTTATGAGCCACTCTGGGGGGAAAGGGCAGGGAAAGAGGGAGTGAGCTTCCCGTTTCTACTGTTTTCTCAAATGCCAACATATCATGATCCCATTGATGGGGTAGCAATCCCCTGAACCCCATCAATGACTGTGGCCATCTGAAGCCCTGAACCATAGCTCTGGTTTTGGATGAGGAGCAAAAGCTGCCCATGGTGTCAAGGAGGTCTGTGTCCCCATGCTGGCCCTCCTGCTTTCTGAACAAAACAACTCTACTTACCGGACCTCACCTACCCCCTAGGTAAGATGCAGTAAAAAATACCTACATCCAAATTGCTGGAAGAATTTGGCCAAATCAAGCATCTTTACCAAATTGTTTCATAAATAGAAGAGAACTTTGCAAAGTGAGGCGGTGTCTTTATTAAAGTGGAGGCCTGGATCTCCCACTCTACTCACTCCACCCACCCAGACAAGGTCCAGGAAGGCACCAGGATCCACTACAGAAGTGAGGTCTGGGCGGAAAAACTCCCCTGAAGGCAAATTCCATGTGTCAATCAACCAAGTCCCAGCATGGTCAGGAGGAGGGGGCAGTGGGTGGCACAGCAGGGACTGGGGGTCTTCTTCTAGGGTAAACACTACCCTCCCAGGGTCCTCTTTTAAATGTTAACAAGGATGGAGGAAGGGAACAAATGAAAGGGAAGAGAAAGAAGTCCAAAAGACAAGTTTCTAACATCTCACTGTAAATGATCTTGTTAGATCAATTTCCTCTCCTAGAGGAAGGCATCCTTAACACTGAGCAATGGGGTGGGGGTGGGGGGTGGAGGGGTTGGGCAAGCACCAGCCAGAGAACCAGTGTTGGGGAAGAGCAGGAGATGGGGGTCAAGGGACTTGAATCATCCCAAAGCAGCTCTGCCTCTCCCCAGCGGGCCTTTCTCCCCTTGAATCTGTTCCCCTAAGCTACAAAACAAGTCATCTGGGTATAAAACAGTGGAAAGAACATGGGTTTCTGAGTCAGGGGACCTGTGGTGGCAGTCCTGTCCCTATCACTCATGAGCTATGTGGTTATTAGCAAGGCACTTCACTGCTTAGGGGTCCTTAGTTTCCTCATTTCTAAATGAAGACAGTGCTTTTCTCCAGGAGGATAAAAGCAGGGGATCTCCCAGAAATTCCACTCCTCCATATATACCCAAAAGCTACAAAAGCATATGCCCACGAAAACTCATACACAAATGTTCCAGCAGCATCACTCATAACAGCCCAAAAGGGGAAGCAATCCAAATATCATAAACTGACAAATGGACGAACTAAATGCGACATGGATGAGCTTTGAAAACATTAAGCTAAGGAAAAGACAGGCCACATTCTGTATGACTGCATTTACGCAAAATGTCTACAAGAGATAAATTGTAACCAAGAAAGCAGATTAGTGGTTGGCAGGAGCTGGAGGGAGACAAGAGGCAGTAATGTTAGTGGGCACAGGGTTTCTCTTTGGGATGATGAAAATGTTCTGGAACAGGATGGTAGTGATGGTTGTACCTTATGATTGTGTCAGAAACTACTGAACTGAACTTTAAGGTGGAAAGTTTCAAAGCCAGGCATGGTGGCTATTGCCTGTAATCTTAGTCTGGGACACTAAGGCAGGAGGACGGCCAGCTTAAGGTCAGCTTGGGCTATATAGATGGAGAGACCCTGTCTCATAAAAACCAAAGAAAAGATGGAGAGTTTCTGTTATGTGAGTTATAGCCCAACTGAAAATAAAGTAGGGGTCCTCCACCATGTGATGGTCTGAACACTGGCTCTACCCTTTACTCTCTGAGTCCAGGGTCTTCATCCAAAGTGGAGATTGCAATGGTACCCACCTCACAGAAGCCTTGCGCGGATTAGACAGCTAATACTCGTAATACCTTTAGCACCGTATTGTAAATGTGACAGGCATTACAGGCTGTCCTTGATTAATTAGTGTTACCACTAGTAGCCCCTAAAGGAGACCTATGTTAAGAAAAAGCTAAGAAAGAGGAAAGACAGGCCTGTAGGAAGCACAAATGCCCCGTGCCCTGGAGGGTCCCTGCAGGTCTTAGCATCTGCAGCCTGGAGTCAGACATGGACTGAGATAAACCTGAGCCGACATTTTCTGCCTGCACGGGGCCAGCTCAGCTTCTGTTTGCAAAGGACTTCTCCCTGCAGGCTGTGGGGGCATAGCCACCCTTTCCTTTTACGGAAGATAGTCTAAAAGAGGCTGCTGGCTGGAGTTTTCTCTGAACAAGACTGGGCACGTTTAGGGGACAGATAAGCCTGCCCTGCCAGAGGGCCATCCACTCAGAAAGAGAAAGTGCAGAAGCTAAGAGCACACATGCATGTTTAATTCCCAGGAAAGTTTAACAGAGTCGACCTAGAGTGCAAGGAGCCATGGACAGCGGTCCTCAGCCTTCCTCTGCAGCCACCCCCTTGCCCAGCACAAGCCAAACAGCTCAGCCGTGGCAGTCAATGGGGCATGAGGCTCACAATGAGAGCTGTCAAGTTCACTCAGTGAGACTCTGCAAGCAGGGCCGTTTGATAAGGCAAATTAGGAAACCAGCTAATTTTAACCTAAGCTCCAATGCTATGATGTGAATGGAAATGACTGAGGAAGGAAACGGACTGAAAGCGATCTTACAAATTTGCAAAGGTCTGACCATACCAAGGCTTGGCAGGGCAGATGGCAACCCCCACACACCTTCAAAAGGAATGTGATATGGCACCGCCACCAAGGACAGCGATCTGGCAAAATCTGATAAATGGCAAAGTGCCCCTAACCTTTTCACTCAGTAATTCCAGCCCGTGGTAAAAGGATAACTTAGGGACCAGAGAGATGTGTGCTAAGGAGTTGGTTGAGAACAAGTTATTAGAGACATTGTTAGCTGAGAAATGAGAAACCCCAATCCCTGTCGAAAGAAGAATGGATAAAGTAACCATCACATTGCCATAAGAGCACTGGGCAGTTTAAGTTAATAAGAATTACATGGACGAACATAAAAAAAAAAAATTGCCAAAATATAATGCTGAACTAAAAAAAGGAAGTTGACAGAAGGTCGCATACAGTATAGCACCATTATAAAAATGAATACAAAGCAATACCATATCCGTATTACTTGAACACATGCATTTACAAATGTCAAAAACAAAAAGCAATAAAATATACTGGTGACAAATACACGCATGTGTAACAAAAGTACAAAAGCATGCACAGAAATGATAAATGCCAAATTCAGGACAGCGGTCACCTCTGGAGGGAGAAGAGAATGGGATCAGAGGTGGCTGTGGCTCCCGGGATGTCCATAATGTAACTAACTGTGTCTCAATTCTCAAGCTAAGTAGTAGGTAGGAACGCTTGTATTTATTGACTTGCGGGGGGAGAGAATGAAAATACAGGTTCCAAGATAAAGCATTAAAATCAACAAAGATGAGTTTTTCTCCTAAAGGAAGCAGAGGCAAGGAAAGGCCCGTGGATCCCATTTCTGATTTTCTTGCAATCTTAGGAAATAATATTTCCTGTGTTTGTGTTTCAAACATTTATAATGTAATCTCAATTATATATAATTGATATCTGATATGATACATATAAAGTATTTCAGGATGCTCAGAGCTAACAAACCACTAAAATGAGAAAACAAAAACTACATTTTGGTTACTATCCATTTGACTTCCCCTACAAAGTTTCTAAGTCTGATATGCTATCTATACAGTTTACCAGAAGATCAGATACAATGAACACAACCTAGTGGTAAGTGGTTTCATAACATCCCCTTGATGTGGTTTATTATGCTGGAAGGTGGTAGGCACCTGACCTATTTCCCCAAGCAGACTAGCGTCCATTCCTTCCCAGGTTAACACATTACAGCCTGGCTTTAAGCAGTCCCTAAGATATGACTTCCCTCCAAAGGTCCAGGCTCCTAACAGTCTACGCTTGGCACACATCTTTTTGTTGTTGCTGTTTCACTTTGAGCATATCTTTAGACAACAAATAATTACCTGTGCTCCATGAGAAAAAGGACCCTCTTCTGCCACATTTATACTTTCTGCACAGTACTCTGCACATAATAACCTTTTTGAAACACATGATGCATTCCTATGATCTGATTTGATTCTAAGGGGCCTCAAATCAATGAGCAGGGGCCAGCCAGCACTCTGGCCACTGATGATTCCTGGACATGGAGTTGTACGACTGCCTCCGTGTATCCAAAGTCTCTCTCAGGTCCTCCTCAGGCATGCTCAGAGCTGGCTCCAATGGCTAATTCTATCAGCCAGGCACACACACTCACAGAGACAGTCCCAGTCACGCCCAGCTTTTGGGGAGAAAGCTGCCCGTGCTTCCTGGGAGAACAGCAGGAGCGTGGGAGCAAGCACTGCGCAGAGTAGTCAGACGTGGAAGCACCTCCCAGCCCAGTTTATTCCCTCACGACATTCCAAAATGATCCAACCAGATGAATTGGAGAGATTGTGAATGCCCAGGTCCAGAGGTATATGAAACATTTTCATAATTTTATAACCTCACCTCTCTCACCCCCCAGTCCACCCCAGCAGTAAGGAACAG
The DNA here is from genome assembly GCF_047511655.1 of Castor canadensis. Lineage (NCBI taxonomy): Eukaryota > Metazoa > Chordata > Mammalia > Rodentia > Castoridae > Castor > Castor canadensis. The sequence goes on along the minus strand of NC_133392.1, from coordinate 59,971,616 downwards.
GCTTTTTTATTGCCTGGTTTTGCAGCTGGAACATCCAGACTCTGAGGAAATGGACCATGGATGGCCTTCAATTGCTAAGCATGAGCCAAGAGACTCAAGGACTCCAGGGGTTGGCCCCTGGACAGATCACACCTATTTGCCCATCTCCTAATGGGGATTACTTAGAGCCATGGGGAGCCCCCACAGAGAAAATCCACTGGGGTTTGCTCATAATTCTGACAAACCTAGAGGAAAGGAAGTCTGGTCTTTCTGTAGAGGCAAACTTCAAATCTTCCTGGATCCATCTTCCTTTTCTAAACAAACAGCACACTATATATCCTTTGCCCTCCTCCAGGTCCCTCATGGCTAACCCAAGTGGAGGAAACTGGCAGGACGAAAAGCATGCTAAAAGTCACTTAGAGGTCAAAGGACACAGCGTCTAGCTGCAGAATGAGCAGATGTCCAGCAGTTGCTCATAAGCACACACGTGCCTCCTTTTCCTCCTAAAAGCATTAGAAGAGTGAGAGGAAAATGTGGGTTTTATGCTTTGCTCAGCCTACTGCCAGGACACCCTTTCACAGCACCATTAACCAATATTGTGCAGATACAGCCCAAAACATGGGGCTCCAAGCCGGGAAGTGTGACTCACGAACTGTTTCAGCCCAGAACATATTTTGTAAGGCTGAGTTATTGATGTGAAGAGAGAAATGACACCTCTCATGGTGGCATTTTTATTCTGTGCAATCTTGAAAATCTTCCCCAGCATGATCCCACCTTCTCTTCTCCTTAGAGTGCAAGAAGACCAGAGCAAGTTACTAGGGGATGCCAGGTCTGTCTCAAGAACCCGGAAGGCTGCCTAAAACTGGAGGGCTGAATCATCATGACCACATCCTGGGGTCTCCCTTGGTGTGGCACACAGGGCTCAGCCCTCTAGGAAGAACAGAGCTCGGAATCCTGAACCCCCAAGTCGGCCTTTCCCATAGTGATTGGTGGGTGCAAGGGCAGGTCTCTAACAGGCCCGGAGCCCCAAATGGCAGAATATGGTCCCCCAGCACCTGCACACTCGACAGTGGGTAACAGAGCAAGTACCTGGAAACTGACCAGGTACCACACCCACACATGGCAGTGCCACACAACCCCCACCATGCAGGTGGAGGCAGTGCTGGAACAAGAATCTACATAATCCACCCCATAGAAAGCAGCATAAGAGGTCCCGGGCTTTTAAGAATTTCCTTCACAAAGAATGTTATCTTGTGAAAGTTTTGCCCTCAGGACCCTCCTCCAGCAAGGTTCTGTGGCTAGATATTAGGATCACATCTCAGAGTGAGCAAGGACTTGGTTAAGGATCAATTGATCAGATACCTACAGGGGCCTGGAAGATAGAATGTGTATTGACAGAAGTCCATCAGGCCATTTACAGTAATGAAGGGCTCTGGGGCCACACTAGACACTGCATGTCTTCACATGCTGAGTGCATCTTGTCACTCACTCCATCCCTTATCCCTTGAGAAGGTCTGAGACTAGGGCCAAGAGTGGCCCTACCAGGAAGGTGAGTTCCCAGAGAGCAGAGCTCTGCTTGAGGGCAGACCAGGCAGGAGACGCTGCATGTCCGATGAAACAGATGGTCAACTCAGCTGCTGGACACTACCACCAGGGAGGAGTGCAGCCGGCAGCTACACAGGGGGTAGTGTGTGTGGATGCTGAAGGGGTTACAAGGTCATTCACACCCCCACTCTAGTGATCTGCTGTCTTGGGCTACAGAGGACACCCAGTACAAGAGGAGGACTGGGAACTCTTGGCTTCAGGGCACCTGTTTCAGGTACACTATGAACATGCAGTAAGGCCCATCTCCCCTTTCCAGAGGAAGAACATCAATGATGTGCAGTACACTGAAGAAAACTTGTGGGAAATGCAGCGACCAGAAAGGTGTTCCAGGGGAGCGACTGTGCATCCTGTGGTGTGACAACCCTAGTTTCATGGCAGATTTCCAAGCCCATTTCCCAACTACCCTAGTCTTGGTCCCCACCCAGCACACAAAACCCAGAATCAGAGTAGCTCGTCCACAGGCCTTGTCTCTCAGCACCAAGTTCTTGGGCGGAGAGAGATGGGAGCCCCGCCCTGGCTCCACCCTTAACTGGCTGGGTGACCTTGATGAGGTCACAGCCTTGATGAGGTCCTAAGGTGCCAGATGAGGAAGCCTTAGGTGGAGAGGGCCATCCTGTGGTTTTAGGGGCAGATAATCAAGGCCTGTCATTTCTGCTTCTCACCTGTAGATAGACAGCACTGCCTTGAACTTGAGTCACGCTGACTTTGTCCATTCCAGCCAATCCCAGCCATAATGCAAGGGGCATCCCGTTGGGTGAGGGGCATGTGCCAGACCTGGCACTGATAAAATGGGTGTCTTTCCCTACAACTTAGGCTGTTTCTGGAAACTATGGTATCAAAGCCGGCAGAAGGGTGAGATACACCTTCTTTAAGACGGCTGGCAGACAGCATTTTACACCAGAAGGACATCAAAGGCAGAAACTCTGAGGGTAGGGTGATTGTGACCATGTGCAAGAACACACATGCTACAGCACACACAAGTCCTCCATCCTGCTCAAGTGACCACAGTCTCTTATTTGAGCTCCTGGGCTGGGGCTGGATGAAAATTACAGCTTAAAAGGAATAAAAAATTCCATTCAGACATGCAACTCCAGACCTGAGGCCTATGAGCAAAGCTTCCGGTGGCCTCCACTCCCCTCCCCACTCCGGAAAACTAGGCGGGTTACCGGGTCCTCAGATTAACGAGCAGTTGCAACAGCTGGGGGAGCCCGGGTGACACCTTCTCCGGGGCACCAGAAGACCTCAGCTGGGAACCCCAAATATAGGATGCCTGGCTTCTAGCCACCACGCCAGCCAGCTGCTCGCTCACCTCCCCAGCATCTCCGTGATCACACCTCCCTCCGCCCACAGCGCTCAGACCTTTCCAATCAAGCCCTGTGGACCAGCCCGCTGGTCCCCACCCAGCCAGCTCCCTGTAAGGCCTGGGGGTTCATATGACATCCACAGCCCGTTTCAAGGACACTGCAGTAACCCAGTCTCGGGGATCTTCAGCCAACCACTACCCTCCTCAACACACACTGACAATGCCAGGGGATTCCCATGTTAGGCCTCTTGCCGGCGCCCTGGGGTCCAGCCACATGCTGGCCAGGAGAGGCCAGCCAGGCGCGGGAGGATGGAGGCGGCGGCGTCGAGCGGATGCGCGAATGCAAGGCTGCGGCCAGGGCGCGGGTGGCGGCGGCGCGGCGCGGGCGGGGCTCACCTTTTTGACTTGGTCATCCTTGAGCTCGGTGAAGTAATAGGCCAGGAGCTGCGCGGCGATCATGCTGGCGGTCGGGGGTGCCGGGCGGCAGGTGTGGGGCCGGTCAGTCTTCCGCAGCCCAGGCAAACAGTGGTCCTCCCGCAGCGGCTCGGCGGCTCCTCCTCCTCCTCCCGCGGCTCCTCCCCCTCGGCCCGGGGCGCGGCGTCAGCTCGCGCGCTCCCGGTCTCCGCGCTCCCGTCCTCGGGAGGGTGACAGCCGCCAGCCGGCCCACCTCCTCAGCGCCCATTGGCTGCCGCGTGCGTCCGGGCTGGGAGGGGGGGACGCGGCGGCCGCTCCCTCCCGCGCCGGAAAAGGGGCGGGCGACGTCGCGAAATCCCCAGCTGTCGGGCATCACCCTGCACGTCCCCCACGTACGGAGCCGGCGCCGGGCGGGAGGCTGTGTCTAGGGCGCACTGTCACGGGTGGCGGCGCCGTGCCTAAGAGCGGGTGGGCGGGATGCAGGCAGAGAGGTGCGGGGCGCCGCCGGGCGGGTACGAGAGACCCCGAAGGGTTTGCTGCGGAACAGGGCACAGCTTGGAGGACGGGGTGGGGTTAGGAACGAGGCAGCTGGCTCCTTCCTCGGCAATTAGGGCTCTCCCCGGGGATCCCCGTGGGTGGGGAGGCGGCTTGCAGAAGTGGGCGTGGAAAGCGAGCGGAAGCGGGAACCAGGCGGCCTCGCCATCCTTGCACCCGAGTCTCTGCGCTTGCCGGCGTTCGCGGGTCCAGTGCGGCGTCCCACCTTCGTCCTCTGCGGCAGTGCATCACCCCACCCTGGGCCTCCCGGCTCATATCTCAGGCTGGCGAGTTTGTATTGCTAAACCCAAAGTGCCAGCCCCTGAGTCACCCGATCCTGTGACTCTCCCCGAGGGCGGAGACTTGGGCACCGGGACACGGTTAGTCCCCATTCTCTCGGCCTGCTCTTCCTCTTGGGCATTCAGAACCACCGGGGTCGAGGGTATAGTTCAGGCGCCTCCCAGGTGCTGTCTTTTTCACTTTTCCGGAGAAAGTTATGCGGAGCAGTACCTTACCAGACCACAAGAGCTCAAACATACAGAAGTGGCTACTATCCTGACTCAACAGGTAAGGAAACTGAGGCTCAATGAAGCCACAAGTTTTGCAGGACCTTATATAGCCAGGAAGTTGAGGTCAGGATTAGAGCTGGGGCCTGCCTGTCTTTAAAAGCTGGTACTCACAGTTGTACGCAGCTCTCCCTCCCCTGCCCAGTCCAAGCAGGCCATGTTCCTGGCTGCACCTTGTAGGGCAGATGGTCAGCATCCCACTTCTAACCCAACACTGGATGCTGGGAGCACCTGACCAGGCCTAGCAAAGTTACAGCTGCCTCAGGGGGAAGATGGCCTAGGACCAGGTCAGCCCTCCCCAGGAACCCCAGGGCCCTGACCACTGCCCATCCCCCACAGAAAAGGAGGAGCTTAGATGCCCACAGGTCCCCACATCCCCTGTACACATTCCTGTCCCCTGCTTTATGGTCTGTGCAGAGAGGCATTCACAGCCACCTCTCTGGACCTGTTTGATCATCCATAAGATGGAAATACTAGTGCTCACCCTGTCCCCTTGTGAGGGTCCTTAAAACACCTGCATCTAATACAAAATAAATGCTAGGTATTAATAGAATTGACTGGAAAGCTGATCAGGTTAAAGCTTCAGGGCCTGTCACCTGCCTGTCTCCCTTTCCAGGCTGTGGCACAGCCTGGCAGTTTTATATTTGAATTATTTTGCAAAGAGATGCCCCCCCCCAAAAAAAATTATTTAAACTTAAAGCTCCACTAAACCTTGATCTGCCTCTGGATAATTATAAACCAGGAACAGCAGGGTTTTATGGCACATACCAGACACACTACCACCGTGGCCGTAAGGCAGATTTGAATAGATGAGAACAAGATGACTCTGAACTGCCGTTTACTTTGAGTCCTGCAGATGTGCCTCTGCCAAGCTCCCATGGCTGGGAGATCACTGAGGATGGTGGACTGTGTTTTGCCATTGCTCTGACTCCCACACCTGCCCAGGGCTGGCACCATTCAGCAGACTGAATGGAGCAAAGGTGGTGATCACGAGCATGGCCCTCACTCAGCCCCCAGCCAATGCCATCACCCTTACCTCCCGACCACCTCATTTGAGCCTGGAGTTGGAGAAAAGCTGCCCCTGTAAATGGCCAGGCCACCCTGACATGCTCTACTGAAAGACAGGAAGGTATTTCTGTTGTCTCTTCCCAAGCCTCTAAGGGAAAAGCAACCTGTCAGGGTGACTTGACCTTCCCAACCCCTGCAGGCAGCCAGGCCTCAAGGCCCAGCAATATTTCCGGAGACAGCTCTAAGCCTGAGCCACTGCTTCTCAAAACCCCCAAATCTCCTCTCTGTGGACCAGAAATATTACAAGAGCCTTCGAGCTGTCCTCCCTGGTTACTGGCTTCCTGCCACCCAAGCCATTCAAGCTCCAGGCCACATTAATCCTGCTAAAAAGCAGCCTAATCACATCACACCCCTGCCCACAATACTTCCTGGCCCCCTCCTTCCCAATGGACCCAATTTAAACATCTCTGGCCTGGTGGTTGTGGCCCTCTGTAATCTGACTCCACTCTTTCCCACTTATCTCTTTTTTCACCCCTGGCTACAGCAAGGCCACTTCTCACTGTCTTTCCCCAACCAAGTCCATTCTGTTGTGCCCCTTGCTTATCCTGCCTTCTTACTCACTTTCACCTGACCAAGTGTCCCCTCATTTAAAGCCCAGCTGGCCCACCTTCCCTAGGCAGCCTCCCCTGACCTCACCTACTTACCCCAACCTCCCTGGCCTTGGCGCCTTCACAGGGCATGCACAAACAGTGCTCACAGTCCATCCAGATGGAGACCAAGGCTCTTCTGTACAGATGGGGAGCCTGAGACGCAGCTGGTGGGCCATTTTGCCCAGTGTCAGGTTGTGGGAGAGTTTGGAGCCAGGACTCAAACTCAGTTCTGATGCCCAACCAGAACTCTGTTCATCCTTCCCTACCACCTCAGGCAGCCTGGGCCCCAGATAAGTAACACTGAGTCACCACCACCTCCCTGATAGGAGTGACTGTCTTCTGGGGGGCTGTCTTATCTGCCCCCATCAGACTGCTTCCTGAGCTCAGTACACAGGCAGTGTTGTGTCTCCTCTTAATCAAACCAGTGATCACCTCATGTATGTCTTGATTATTTTGCCTCTTATGGCTGTGACACAGCTCTTAAAGTCCAGCTCAGCCACCTTGATTACTCCCTGGACCCACAGGAAGACCTCACCCCAAAGGGAGTCCCTAGTTTCCTCCCCTCTGAAGTCTCCCCTCAAGTCCCCTGAATTCTTAGTTCATTTACTGTGGTTCTCCTTGTACAAGTTGGTGGAAAGATCAGATGGTGCCATACTGTCACCTCACAAAACACACCTGCATTTCTAAAAACAGAATTCCACCAATTCCCGTCTGACTCACAGCATTCGGAAGTTAACTGCAGCAGTGATCTCCAACAGATGGACACGTACCTCAGCACCTGGGAGCACACCACACAATAACAGCAATAGTGTTTGCACAACGTTGACAGTTTACAGAGCAGTTTCTCATTTATTGCCTCATTTCTCCTGATAACAGCCTGGTGAGGTTAGAAGGGCAAATATCATTATCCACACTTAATCAATCAATGAGGTGTGGGGTGATAGAACTTGCCTAAGGTCTCAAAGAGAGTGAGAAAAAGAAGCATTAAGGCCAATGCCTGTATCAATGTGCATGGTGGAATCCTGACCCAGTGGGGACTGGCACACACAGCACTTCCTGCAGGGACCCTTATCCAGTATTTCTGTAAGATCAGTGGTTTCAGCCTGGCTGCCCACAAGTCACCTGGAGAACTTTGCCAAATGTCCATCCCCAGAACGATGCGGAAAGCAGAGACTGACTGGCTTGATGTCGGCTGCAGTCCAAACATCACTTTTTCAAGTTCCCCAGGTGAGACTCAGGTGCTACCAGGAATGAGAACTGCTGATACAGACCTTGGCTTTCCATGGAACATCTGGAAGAAATTTTTTCAATGAATTGACTTCTAATACTTGTAACAGCTTCTCATGAGCGGAGCCGAAGGTGGGAATTTGGCTCAGTGGGGTGAAAGTTCATTTCCACTTTCTCGTCAGCTCTGCACAGTTCTGCTTCCTGCTTGAAAAGGGTGGTGATGTTTTGTGAGCTTCCCAGCCCCTCGAGTGGCTGGACTTGTAAAATCACATTCTTACCCAGCCTCCCTCCCTTTTTCATTTGCCCAAAGTTCTACCCTCCACCATCATAACAGGGTCAATGAACTCGTCAACCTCCAGGCTAAATCTACAGCCTATGGTATCTTACCTCGTCCATCTGATAGTTTATAAATATGGGCCAACACTTAGCAATTAGGAGATTTCGCTTTAAAACCCAGGTCTCTGGCATCTAGGTCCAGCTTCACCACCCACATGGGTGATTACATGGCAAGATTGGGCTAGAGCAGAGAGCAGCCACTGCCCTCTCAGATAAGGTAGGGGCCCCCAGCAGCCCAGGCCCACCCGGCCCACCCAGCCCACCCACTGCACTGATTTCCACTGACTGCCTTTCTACCCTCACTTCACATTGTACAAGCTCTGTAAAGCATTTCAGCTTTCAGCTCCTAGTGATTAGAATTTACAGGCAAAGGCCTCAGGTATTAGGGTCAGGGTTAGGATAAAGCTAGATTGGTAAACAGGTTGCAGGACTTCAACTTTTCACCTAGATCTTGTACTCTCCAGCTTCCCCCAAACAACTGCTCCTCAGATAGCATAAAGTCCCCTGCCTGCCTGCCCCTTGCTCCACCCTGTTCACCACAGCTCAGAGAGAGGACCTGAATCCCAGACACGTTTCTCAGCTTCCACCTATGAAGGCTTCTCCTCCCCTCTGGGGTCGACAGTCCAGGGGAGCCAAGGGAAGCCCAATCCCACCCTGTCACACTGGATATTCCATTGCTTCTGACCCTGACAAACCTCCTAGGCACAGAGAGCTGTGGCCTGGAGGAGGAAGGTTAACAGACTGCTGAGGCCTTTCCAGGTTTAGACCTGTTCCTTATCTTAGGCTGGTCTTTCCCCAAAGGAAGCCCATATCTTTTTGGGCCAGAGCAATGGCAGATCACCCTGCTGGCTGGCTACCCTGAGTTTCCTGGGATAGTTCTCCCCAGAATCCACACACAGTTTACAGAGCCCACCAAGGTCCTCCACCCTGACCTTAGAATTAGCATGAAAACACACTGGTAAGAACTTACAGAGTCTACACCCATACCCAGGCAGGGTGGCTGTGGGAGTTCACAAGCCAGCAAATTAAATATACAAATGAAAATTAGGTACTGACTTTTTATTTTGTTAAGAAAGGGCCTTTTAAAAAATTATAATTTCCATTTCCTATCAGCGTAATTTCCTAAAGGAAAAGGTATTTTAACCCACAGAAGTAAGAATAATGATCACTTTTTTTTTTTTTTGGCAGTACTGGGGCTTGAACTCAGGGCCTTCACCTTGAGGCACTCACCAGCCCTATTTTCGTGAAGGATTTTTCAAGATAGGTTCTCATGGAACTATTTGCCTGGGCTGGCTTCCAACCACAATCCTCCTGATCTCTGGATCTCTGCCTCCTGAGTAGCTAGGATTACAGGCATGAGCCACCGATGCCCAGCATAGCGATCACTTTTCAAACTACATACTCTTGGCTGTATGATAGGAACAGCTAATGCTTAGGCAGAACTTAGTATATATCTGGTATTCTTTGAGACCAGGGGCATAGCTAAGAAGTCAAGTGCATACTTAGCACTTGCAAGGCTTTCAGGTCAATCCCCAGCACTGACAAAATAACAACATACTTGGCTTATATTAACTTGTTTGAGCCTTAAAAATACCCCAGTGAGGGAGATACTAATAATGTCCCCATTTTATAGATGAGAAAACAGTCACAGGGAGGTTCCGTGACTTCCCCAAGGTCACAAAGCTCCTGAGTGGAAGATGTGGAATTGGAGTCAAGGCCATTGGGCTCCAGACTCGTGCTATCATCCAGCAAAGTGAAATGTTGTTGTACCATATTGTCTTTTTCTCTTTTCTTTTAGTGGCACTGGGGGTTGAACTCAGTATTCTGCCACTTGAGCTGACACAGACACCTCAGTCATAGATGGGTCCAACGACCTGCATACCAGGGAGTCTGTCAGGATGGAGCCGGGATTCTGGTCGGTTTGTAAAGTCTGGCGTGTGGATCCTGGCTCTGCAGCCTCCTATAAAGGGTATTCTTGAGCCAAGCAGGAAGGCAGCTGTGCATGACCAGGGAAAGGGGCTGTACAAGAGCTCCGGAAGCCCTTGAAACCAGGGTGTGTATGAGGGACTGAACTCCTGTAAGATCCAAAGGAACTAGCCAAGTGTGCCTGCTCTCTCACTGTCCTCTGCAGGTCTGTCCCCATGTGCCCATCCCAAAGAATCACTCTTGTCAAACCTTTTGGTCTTCACCTCCCTCCCAAACTCCTGACCCATATTTCCAACCGCCTCTGAGTGGCAACTCCTCTCTGTCCCAAAGCATTTTCTTTTTCCCAAGTTTACTCTTTCTTCTCTAAACCCACCCTGTCACTAATTCACTCAGCACCTAATCAGCACCTTGTTCTTCCCTGATCACTGGAATGTGGAAGTGAAAAAGACAGAGTGCCCACCCACACTCTGGTAGAAGAGACAGGAAACCAACCACTAATAAAATATACATCAGGCTGAGGTCTAGGAGGCAAATAGAAAGCTGATATCCTAGGGTGTCCCACTTCCCCTTTGACCTAACTAATAAAAGCTCAGGGTCCTTGGGCTAAGGCCTACATTTCAAACCTCGCCTGCAGCTAACGTGGCCATGTGACCAAGTTCTGGCCAAAGAGGAAAGCGAGAGGGTCTCCTGGAAGCCTGCTTAAGACCCAACTCCTATGCAGCTTTCCCTTTTCATTCTTCTCTCCTCCTTCCTATTGGCTCCTGGATTAGGAAATAATCTTGGGAATGGCAGCCACACAAAGTAAAGCAACAAAATAAAATAGGAGCCTGTGTCACTGTCACCAAGGTGCCCCCCTATCAGCCCCACACCAACTACCTCCAGATTTCTAAACTTTGAGAGAGAAATAAATTCCATGAGTTTACCCAACTGCAGTTTTTGGGTTTCCTGTTACAACCAGGCAAATCTCATCCCAGCTGATATGCAGGCTGAGCAAACACAGGGTAGGGGTATCATTTTAAACAGGATGGATGGGAAGGCCTCTCTGAGGAGGTGACAATTGAGCAGACTCTAAATAAAAGGAGGGAGGATGCCAGGCTGGTGTCTGGAAAGTGCTGCTGGCAGAATTAGCTCCTTTCACCAAGCTGGACACCTGAGCACCATCCCCAGGGCTCCTTCATCATCACAGGCCATATCTAACCTGTTATCAAATCCTGTCAGTCCTCTCTATGGGTGTGTCTCCAGAGCACGGGAAACAAAACAAATCAAACCTACAAACTAGTTTTTTATTTTGTGTTTGAACTCAGGGCCTATACCCTGACTCACTTCACCAGCCATTTTTTGTGATGGGTTTTTTCAAGATAGGGTCTTGAGAATTATTAGCTCAGGCTGGCTTCAAGCAGTGATCCTCCTGATCCCTGCCTCCTAAATAGCTAGGATTACAGGGGTGAGCTACAAACTCTCTTGAATACAACTTTTCTCCCCATTCCTTCCCTAGACAGGCCCATAGTGGGTTAAACTGTGCCAGCAAAAAGATGTGTCTCATATGAATAAACAAAACAAACAAAAAAAGATGTGTCTCTGTCCTAAGTTCCAGAGCCTGTTCCTGTGACCTTATTTGGAAAAAGGGTCTTGCAGATGCAGTTAAGTTAAGGATCTCAACATAAGGCCTGGGGATGCAGCTCAGAGGTAGACTATGTGCTTAGCATACTTGAGACCCTGAGTCTAATCCTCAGCACCAAAAAAAAAAAAAGATAATTTTAGATTACCAAGATGGCCTTAAATTCAATGACAAGAGGCAGAAGAGAAGACAGGAAGAAAAAGAGCATAAAAATAAAGACAGAGATGACTGATAACCTTTAGCCACAAGCCATCAGACACTGAAGATGGGGGGGTGGTTCTTCCCTAGATCCCCAAGGACACCTTGATCTCAGACTTCTGGCCTCCAGAACCTTGGGACCATGAATTTCTATTGTCTTAAGCACCAGGTTTGTGAGAATTTGTTATGGCGGCCCCAAGAAATTAATGATCAGTATCAACTCTCCCCAGCCCCAGCTATGGAACATATTTATTCCGGAACCATCAGAGAAAATGTTTTGGTCATGCAGCAAATCTTTTAATCATCAACTCAATAATACATATATTTATTTATAACTATCAGTGCATACCATCATATTAATATGTATATTATAAAACATCTGTAATATAGACATGAAAAACAGTGAGATACGTAGGAGACTAAAATAATACAGCAGCTCTGAGACTGTTTCTAATAAGGTTTGGCTGTTTCTAATAAGGTTCATTATATAGCTTACCATATCACACAGCAATTCCGCTCCAGGGTATTTACCCAAGAGAAATGAAATACTTTAAGGATCATCCATGTTGTAATACATGAATAAAATTCATTCTTTTTTCTTTTTTTTTTTTTTTTTTGGTGGGACTGAGGTTTGAACTCAGGGCTTCAAGCTTGCAAAGCAGGTGCTCCACTACTTAAGCCATACCTCCATTCCATTTTTTGCTCTGGTTATTTTGGAGATAGTGTCTCAAGAACTCTTTGCCTGGGCTGGCCTTGAACTGTTATCCTCCTGATCTCAGCCTCTCAAGTAGCTAGGATTACAGGCATGAGCCACTGGTGCCCAGCTCATTTATTTTGTCCCAAGTAACGTTACATAGTGTAGCTAAACCACAATTTGTTCACTCATTTAAAGATCTGTGCACATGTCCATAGTAGCTTTACTAGTAACAGCCCAAAACTAGAAACTAAAATGTCCATGAGCAGTGACTAGGTGAACAAATTATATGTCCATACAATGAAATAGTTCTCAGCTATGGAAAGGAATATGTTCTGGAGGGTAACAAGGTTTTTGTTTTGAGGATCTTGTTTTGTTTTATTTTTTGGCAGTACTGGGGTTTGAACTCAGGGGCTTTTATGCTTACTAGGCCGGCACTCTACCACTCTACCAGCCCTTTTTTGTGTTGTATATTTTTGAAATAGAGTTTTGCTTTTTACCCAGGCTGGCCTTGAACTGCAATCTTCCTGATCTCTGCTTCCTGAGTAGCTAGTATTATAGGCATGAGCCACTGGTGCCCAGATGGAGGGTTAACAGTTTTATTGAGATAGAGTTCACGTGTCACATAAATCATCTCTTTTTTTAGGGACTCACTATTACACATCCCAGGTTTCAAGGAATCGTCCTGTCTCAGCCTCCCAAGTAGCTGGAACTACAGCTACTTCACCTATTTAAAGGGTACAATTTCTAGTGGGTATAGTGGCTCTGTCTGTAATGTTAGCTACTCAGGAGGTGGAGACTGGAAGGATTACTGTTTGAGGCCAGCACAGGCAAAAAGTTTTCAAGACCCTATCTCAGCCAATGGGTGGATACAGTGGTGTAACACCTGTCATCCCATCTACTCAGGGAAGCACAAATAGGAGGATGTGATCCAGACCAGCATGGGCATAAAGCAAGGCTCTATCCCAAAAATAACCAATGAAAAAAGGGCTGGCAGAGGGGTTCAAGTGGTAGAGCACCTGCCTAACAACCATGAGGCCCTGAGTTCCATCTTCCAGTACCATTAAAAAAAAAAAGTACAATTTAATGATCTTTGATAAAGTCACAGAGTTGTGAGATCACCATCACAATTAATTTTAGAATATTTTACATCTCTCCAAAGGACACCCTGTACCTATTAGCTCACACCTCCCAAACTCCTATGCTTCCATAGGAAAACACTACTACACTTTCTGTCTCTATAGAGTTGCCTGTTCTGAATATTTCATATAAATGAAATCATATGTCATGTGATCTTCTGTGAGTGGCTTCTTGTACTTAGCATAATATTGTTAACATTTATCTATGTTGTATGTATCTGAACTTCATTCTTTTTAATTGCCAAATAATATTCCATTGTGTGAACATATCACAATGTACCTACTCACTTTTGGATTCTTTTGGTAGTATACTATGTTCTTTAGGAGTTGCTAGAGCTCCCATAGCAAATTACCACAGACTGGGTGACTTAAACAACAGAAACTTATTGTCACCCAGTTTTGGAGACTAGAAGTTCAAGATCAAAGTGTAGACAGATTTGATTTCTGCCAAGGCCTCTCTTTTTAGCTTGCAGATAGATGGCTGCCTTTTTTTTTTTTTTTTTTTTGTGGTACTGGGCTTGAACTCAGGGCCTTCACCTTGAGCCACTCCACCAGTCCTATTTTTGTGATGGGTATTTTTGAGATAGGGTGTATCAGACTACACGCCTGGGCTGGCTTCAAACTACAATCCTCCTGATCTCTGCCTCCTGAGTAGCTAGGATTACAGGCGTGAGCCACCAGCGCCCAGCTAGATGGCTGCCTTTTTCATGTGTTCTTTTCTCTGTAGGTTCTCAATCCCTATATATCTTTGTATGTGCTTTGTTGTTTTCATTGTATTTTTAAAGGGTTGATTTTTTTTTTTTTTTGGCCATACTGGGATTTGAACTCAGGGTCTCATGCTTGCTAAGCAGGCACTCTACCACTTGAACCACTCCACCAGCCCTTTTTGTGATAGTTTTTTTTTTTTTTAAACAGGGGAGAGTGCAAACGCAGTCCCCCACTACCACAAATTATGCCGTCAAGTTTCCCACATTTGGGGAAATCGCAGGGGTCAGCACATCCAGAGTGCAATGGATAAGCCTTGCCCTGGGAAAACCACCTTTGTGATCTGGTATCTCCCCTGCCAGGTAAGTATGTGATAAGTTTTTTTTGAGATAGGGTCTCTATTTGCCCAATCTGGCTTTAAATCATGATCCTCCTGATCTCTGCCTCCTGAGTAGCTAGGATTACAGGCGTGAGCCACCAGTGCCCAGCAGTTTCACATTGACTGATTACTGTAGCTTTATAAGTTTGAAATCAAGAAATGTGAGTTTTCTTTTTCAAAATTGTTCTGGCCATTCTGAGTCCTACCATTTGCATATGAATTTAGGAGCAGCTTACTCTCTCATGCAAAGAAGCTGGCTGGGATTTTGATAAGGATTGGATTAAATCTGTAGATCAATTTGGAGAATCTTCCCATCTTTTTTTTGGGAGGGGTTCACAGGGATTTGAACTTAGGGCTTCAGGCTTGCTAGGCAGGCACTCTTACTGCTTGAGCCACACTGCCAGTCTTGCCATCTTTTTTTTTTTTTTTTGAGACGGTCTCACTATGTAGTCCAGTTTGGCTTTCAACTCATGATCCTCCTCCCTCTGCCTCCTGAGTGGTGGATTGCCATCTTCATATTAAGTCTGCCAATCCATGAACATGCAATGTCTTTCCATTTATTTACATCTTTACTGTCCTTCAATAAGTTTTATAGTTTTCAGAGCAAGTTTTGTGTTTCTTTTGTTAATTTGTTTTGTTTTGTTTTGTAGTACTGGGTCTTGAACTCAGGCCCTACCCTTGAGCACTCCACCAGCCCTTTTTTTGTGATGAGTTTTTTCAAGATAGGGTCTCACAAACTGTTTGCCTGGGCTGGCTTTGAACTGCAGTCCTCCTGATCTCTGCCTCCTGAGTTGCTAGGACACCAGCACCTGGCTCTTCTGTTAAGTTTATTCCTAAGTATTTTGTTCTTTTTGATCCTAGTGTAAATGGAATCGTCTTCTTAATTTCATTTTTTGTGTTGTTTATTGCAAGTGTATAGAAGCATGACTGATTTTGATATATTGATCTTGTTTCCTGTAACCTTGCTGGACTTGCTCATTAGTTCTGCTAGGGAATTTTGTGACTGTCTTGGGTTTTTAAAAACATGTATCATGTAGGAATGAAACCCTTGGTACCTGCAGTAGTGTAAAACATTCAGGTACAAGGTTATGATTATATTTATATGAGGCTCAGCACATGTGAGGACCTGAGTCCAGGCCAGGGTGGTAGGGAACAGAAAAACTTTTGATGATAGGAGTCATGATAATGATAACCAGAGTGTGAGGGGTTGGGGGAAGCAATGAAAATATTCTGTATCCTGGATTGAGTAATGGTTAAGCAGGTATATACATATTTTAGAACTTATTAACTGGGTGTGGTGGTACACACCTGTAATCTCTGCATGCAGGAGGATGAGGCAGAAGGATCTTGAATTTGAGGCCAGCCTGGGCTACACGGGTCAGGCCACTCTGTGCTGCATAGTGAGACCCTGTCTCAAAAAGTAACAAACCTTTGGATTTGTGCATTTGACTTCTAGTAAGTTATAATATCAATAAAAAAATAAAGAGAAACAGAGAAACTCTTTTAAAATAGGGTGACCCAAGAGTGTCACTAGCTAATTTCTCTCAAGGCACTCTGTACACATTAACATCAGGGCATTAACAATAATATATGTAAAACCAGAGTTTAAATAGCCTTACTCATTTTTAACTTTTTAACTGACTTCTTATTTTATATCTCATCATATATTCATTTTGTTTTAACCTCATTGTATGGACAGCTTGTAGCAGGGATAGAAAACTACCAATGTCTTTTTTTCTCTGCTTGTTTTTGTTAGTTTCGACCTACAATTTGTATTCGAAATTCTTTGTGAACCACTTGCCTATTTTTTGAGTGGAGCTAAAGCCAGATAAAACAATACATAAAACACTTCAACAAAGCAGTTCTTTTGTTTTTTTAAATACCTTACACTGGGTAATTTAATTAATTAACATGTTTATATATTTTGCAGTACTGGGGATCGAACCCAGAGCCTCATGCATGCTAGGCAAATTCTCAACCACTAAGCTACATCCCCATCCCCCAAGCAGTGCTTAAACTATAATGCCTCACAATATGCTGAACGTGGCCTGGGAAACAAAAGAGGGGACTACTGTTGACCCTGCCTCATTGTGAGAGGTCCCAGGTAGAGAGTGATTCAAGTGACCTCCTAAAAGGCTCACTGAACAAGGCCACAATGTTGACTTGTCTTAAAAAAAAAAACCTGGAGGCCAGGTGCAGCGGCTCAAGCCTGTAATCCTAGCTGCTGTGGAGGTGGAGATTGGGAGGATGGTAGTTCAAGGCCAGTTTGGGCGAGAAGTTATCTCCACCAATATAAGCTGTGTGTGGTGGTGTGCTCCTGTCATCCCCTACACAGGAAGCATAAATAGGAAGATCACAGTTCAGGCAAGACAGGCGTAAGTGTGAGACACTGTCTCAAAAATAACTAAACCAAAAAGGGCTTGAGACATGGCTCAAATGGTAGAATGCCTGCCTAGCAAGTGCAAGGGCCTGAGTTCAAACCCCAGTTACACACATACACACATACACACATACACACATACACACACACACACACACACACACACACACACACACACACAGTAACAGTAGAATGTAATTATTTTCTTCCCATTCCTAAGTGGATCATCTTACATACCCCTTTTCTGGAGGTCTCTCTATACTTAACCCTTCCCCCTACCTCTGGTGTCCTGGATGCCCAGACCTCCCTCTAGATCGTGCTTCTGGTCTCAACCCTTCAGAAAACCATTGAGCCATATGGGTCTTCAGTCTAGAGCATCCTTCAGACCCCATGGATAGAGCTGCTTGACTGGACAAACAATCATGGCCCCTCCCAGCTTCCTCCAGCTCTATTCCATCCTCCCAGGCACTGCTTTTATTCTTGCTGCTCTATCTGCTTTGAATACCCTTCCTGGGCTTGGCAAATTTCTTCTGCTGCTTCAACTGCCTGTGCAAATCTCACCACCTCTATCTAGCTTTCCCTGTCTCCCAAGACAGGGTTGATTACTCCTCACCTATCTCTTTAAGCACATCTCAAGCCAGGCACAGTGTATAATCCCAGCATTCAGGAGGCAGGCATAATAGGTGCTTGGGGGATCTTGAGTTCCAGGTCAGCCTGGACTACATAGTGAGATCCTGTCTCAAAAAAACAACGACAAAGAAAAACCCATATCACTGTATGTTGTAACTTTTTTTTTCACCTTGAGCTCTTCTCAGTCATAAATCCTCTGAGGCTAGGGTCTGAGTTTGCTCATTTCCAAAAGAACAAAAATATAGTACCTCAATCAATACATGGTGATGAATCCATACCCAGCCTTGGGTCTCACCTGGAACCGTATAATGGACCCAGGTACAGGGGAATTGAGAATTACTGGACTTTTCTTCTAAGAAGTTAATTCTTAAAGCCCTTACCTCACCACCTTTGCATGAAGCAAGACATCTCACATCTTCCCGACTGCATATTTTTTGGTCGTCTTTTCGCTTTTTGAGATAGGGTCTCACCATGTAGCCAGGCTAGCCTCGAACTTGTGATTCTCATGCCTCAGCTGGGAATGCTAGGATTACAGGTGTGCACCCCCATGCCTGGTCCTCACTACAGTTTTAAAGCACAGGAAGGTGTCTGATTGCACAATGGGAAGAAGGCTCAGAAAACTCTCTGATTTGCGGTCCTATGGGATATGTCAGCCTATGTCAATAGAAAAGATGTGTCCATGTTGAAGTGCAGAGGGAATGTGCACCAAGTCCCTAGTCTGCCTGCCTCAGCACAATGGAAAAGACAAAAGAGGGACCCTTGCCCTTCCCCACAGCCCCCCACAATTACTATGCCATGCAGCTCCAAGACAGAAGGGCCCTGTGTTTAGTTCTGATACTGAGCATTTTGATTCCAAGAAAGGGCTGAGAAGGAGCCCTTGTAACAAAGGCCCCCCTTAGAAAGCACCTGCCCTGTGGAGAACGGGGCCCTAGATGGAGAAGGCTGCAGGGAAATACGGCTCCCACCCAGGGAAAGGGAATTGCCATGCATTATCTGTCTTTTACAGAAAACAGTACAGAAGGAAATGAAAAGAACACTTTGGCTTCTTACCTTAGTTTTAGTAAGTGGGGGCTGTATCTGTGATTCAACCGCTACAGCCTTAAAGAAAGACAGGACAAGACACAGTGTTACAAAGGCACTCACAACATATGGATGCCCACAGTTAATCACCACATTCAGAGCAAAAGCAACTCCAAGGGGCTGTGAACGTCTAAGCAAATTCGAATGTGACGACTAACTGTTCTCTGCATGAAGTTCAGCAAAGCTCAGAAATGTCCAGGTCATGAACTGATTCCCATAAAACTTCCCAGGGGCTTGCATATGTGCCAGGCATTGTGCTAGGTGCTAGAGATTCAAAGATGGAAAAATACAGCAACTCCAACCCTCAGGGAGCCCACAGTCTGTGGGCTGGTCAGTAATGAATGCACAGCTGTGGCTGGAGAGGCCTGGGAAGGAGCACAGGGATCTGGTCCCTGCCCAACCTTTGGTCCCACCAAGTCCTGGGCACTGCAGAAAGCCATGCTTCCCAGGTGAGTGTGGAGGAAGGCAACATGGCCATCAAGCAGTGGCCAGCTCTTGGTGGGACAGGGAAGTGACAACTTAGCATCCTGCTCTCTCACAACGTCCTTTGCCTCACAGAGTGTGGGAGCTTCTGCTTCCAACCAGAGAATAGCCCAAGTGAATTTCTTTATCATGATAACTAAAGACATAGGGACTGCACAGGATAAAAAAAAAAAAGCCACAGTAATTCTCCTCCTTTTACCCACCTACTTGGGATTGGTCATGTGATTTGCTTCGGCCAAATAGGACTGTAGCAGCATGCTGCAGAGGCTCAAATAATGAGTGTGCTTTAGGGCTTGTACTCTGTCATCGCTCTTGGGACCCTTGCAACCACTCCCATGTGACTGAGTGCCAGCTAGACCACTGTAGGGTGGGTGACCCATGCTCACACCTCTTCATCACTTCTGCCTATCGTCAGTCAGCTGCTAAGCAGGTCAGAGGAGCCACAGACCTCAAGCTGACTGCAGTGCCTAAGTAAGCCCAGCCAACAGTGAGTGGAACAGGAAGGAGCCATCCCAGCTGAGCTCAGTCCAAACTGCCAACTCCCAGGACTGTGAGTAAATGACAGGATGCTATTTTAAGCTACTAAGTATTAGGTAATTTCTTATGCAGCAAGAGGTAACTGATACAGAGGGAGATTTCAAAGTTGGAGGCAGAAATGATAGCAGACACAGGTCTGAGAGAGATCTTCCCTCCTCCTCCAATATCCTCCAGATTCAAGTGCAGCCCTGGCTGATAAGAGGCCTGGCTCCATGGCTGCTGAAATATGTCACAGAAAAGGAAGTTTAGACCTATAGGAGGTAAACTGATGCTGGAACCTCAGGGATAGGGAGCAATAGCCCTCCTGCCTAGGGCACATGTGGGGGCATCTGGCTGAAGCTAAGGACCACACTGTTACCTGCCAGCAGGCATCAAAGATGATCAGTGACCCAACATGCAGAGGGGTTGGGAGATGAATTTGAAAACTCAGTAATGAGCTGTGCCTGTTATCCTAGTTACTTGGGAGGAGGAGATCTGGAGGATCACAGTTCAAAGCCCCAGGGCAGGAGAAGTGAGCAAGACCCTATCTTGACCAATGGAGGGTGCAGTGGTATACACCTGTCATCCCAGCTACTCAAGGAAGCAAGAATAGGAGGAACATAGCTCAGTTAGCCCAGGCATAAAGCTAGAACCTATCTTAAAAATAACCATTTGGGCACCGATGGCTCACGTCTGTAATCCTAGCCTACTCAGGAGGCAGAGATCAAGAGGATCATAGTTTGAAGCTACCCTAGGCAAATAGTTTGTGAGACCCTACCTCAAAAATACCCAACACAAAAAAAGGGCTGACGGAGTGGCTCAAGTGGTAGAGCACCTGCCCAGCAAGCATGAGACCCTGAGTTCAAACCCCAGTACTACAAAAATAAAAATAAAATAAAATAGGTTGTGTGGAGTGGTCTTGGTCTCAACCAATCCCCGGGCTGCTAGAGATAGACTTTCTGGGGACCCTAAGTCAGAACATATATGGCCCAAATTCAAGTATCTTGGTCCTGACTAAGAGGTTCAAGGACTTCTGCTCTTAACTTGGAGACCTCACGGAAGTCTGACTGTCAGTCGTCCTGCATCCCTGCAGCTCTCTCTATAGCAGCAGGGAATGAAATGTTTGTGTGTGGCGTCTGTGTGTGTGTGTGTGTGTGTGTGTGTGTGTGTGTGTGTGTGTGTAAAACCTGAGGTCTCTCCTCAGCCCTCAATCTGCTTGCCTGTGAAGTATCTCCTGTCTTAGTGCCCCCTGGTCCCCAAATGCAAAGCACAAATAGTCCCTTCTCTCACAGCTCTTCATAGGTGAAAAAGGATAGACCAATAAGTGACAAAGGACAAGAGGCAACCTCACTTTATAAGGAAGAAGACCGACTGGGAAGGTTTGCCCACGGACAAAGCTCACTCATGTAAAAACAGGAGATAATCAGTGCATGTATGTCTCCCACAAGGCAAGAGCTTATATTGTCAGTACCTCTTGTACTGACTTGTATACAGTAAGTGCTTAGTGTTGGATGTTCATGAACTGAAAGTGCTCACTAAATGTTTGCTGTTCATGAACTGAAAAGCCAGGCCCTCTTCCTAGTAGGCCCCAAATAAAAGAAACTCCACAGAGCAAGGTGTGGTTGTGTATGCTTATAATCCCAGCACTTGGGTGGCTGAGATCGGAGGATTGAGAGTTCAAAGCTAGCCTGAGCTACACAGAGAGAGCCTCAAAAACAATAACAGCCTCCTCTCCACAAGAAAGAAGCTCCTAGGGGAAAAAATGGAATTCTATAGACATTCCAGAAACACCTAGGCAAGTTTTCCACTTGCTCATGGCCCAACCTCCCTAGGTCTTCCTTCCACTGGTGCCTCTGTTGGAAGGACCTTAAGGAAGCCTTGCAGATACTTACAGGCCTAAGTGAGAGTTACGAGTAAGGCTACAGTGGGAAATGCTGTCTGGAGCTGTATCAGCAGGGAACCTAGGAGAAACAGAGTAAGTCACTCAGTTGTTGGCTCTTCCTTGGGCTAAGAGCAGGAACTTAATATCCAGAGCACAACGTTTCTGAGCTTGGAACACTCAAAATATACCCGTCCTCCAGAAGACATGGTTGGACTAGCACACCTCACCTCAGCTGTATGTTTGATGTATGGGTAGGAAGAACATGGTCTTGGTGTTAGAGAGACCTGAGTTTATGCCCTGAATCTGTCAACTGACCAATTGTGCAATGTCAGGCAAGTAATTTAACCCTTCTCAGCCTCATTTTTCCCACCTGTAAAATGGGAATGATGCTGCTTCATTGGGTCTTTATGAACACTTAAGGAGACCATATAAAGTGAAGTGACCAGCACAAAGTGTAGTTGTTTCTTAGTAACCGTGGGATATTGGTGCCAGGAATTTCCCACAGATAAGAAAACCCATGGATGCTCAAGTCTCTGATATAAAATGGCATAGCATTTTCATATTACCTATGCAATACTCCTATAGACTTTAGATAATACCTAGATTATAAGTAATACCTGTAGATTACTTTTAATACCTAACACAATATGCTGTTATAGAAACCATTACTGTATTGTTTAGGGAATAATGACAAGGAAAGAGTCTAACATGCTCAGTGGAAGCAATGTTTTTCCTGAATATTTTCGATCCACCTTTAGTCGAATCCACATACATGGAAACCATGAGTACAGAAGGCTGACTCTACCAGCTACAGCAAAAGACTATCAGTTGGCAGAGACATAGGACAACAAGAACTATAACTTCTTACCCTAGGCTACTCAATTTCTGACACCTGGGTTGAGGCTCCAGAACCCATGCATCTCTCTCTGGACCCCCAAATGCCTCAGAGGACCAGTGCCCAAGTCTGCTGACTGCCACATGGCACCGGTGACATGCCTGCTTTAAACTCTTGGTAGCATTCTGCATGTGGCTGGCAAATCCAGTCAGGAGCACAGGAAGGGGTAAAGAAGGTTGTGAGAAGGCAGCAATGACATCCCAGACAAAGCTCACGGCTTGGGAGTCAAATGCTTCTCTTTCCCAGAGCAGGCAAAACTATTTTCCACTGCAGCTGGGGTGTGGGGCAAAGGAAGAGAAAAGGAGGAGGCTTCAGATTTATGTCTTTTGTGTGTGTGTGTGTAAAGTAAAAGAGTTTTATTATTATTATTATTATTATTATTATTATTATTATTTGTGGTACTGGGGTTTGAACTCAGGGCCTATACCTTGAGCCACTCCACCAGCCCTTTTTTGTGATGGGTTTTTGTTTTTTTTTGTTTTTTTTTGTTTTTTTTGTGAGATAGGATCTCACAAACTATTTGCCCAGGCTGGCTTCAAACCGCAATTCTCCTGATCTCTACCTCCTAAGTAACTAAGATTACAGGCATGAGCCACCTGTGCCCAGCTTGGAAGAGTTTATTGAGATAGAAAAGTAAAGGGGTGGGGGAATGGGGCAGAAATGACCCAAACATTGTATGCATATATGAATTAAAAAAAAAAAGAGAGAGATAGAAAAGTAGCAAAGAGTAGATCTCCCAGAGCTGGGAGGGATTCCAAGAGAAGGTGCCTCAGATTTATGTCTTAGGGGCCTCCACTCCCCACTGGAATCTAAGCAGGTGCCCTAGGCTGGACAAAGGGAATGAGGTTCAGAGATTCCACCTGGGTTTTATTCTTTTGGGTTTTTTTGGTTGTTGTTGTTTGGTTTTATAATGTATGTAGTAGAGTTATGTTACCATATTATCCTTTTGTTTTTTTTTTTTTGGTGTCACAGGGATTTGAACTCAGGGCCTCACACTTGCTAGGCAGACACTCTTACCACTTGAGCCATACCACCAACCTACTCAGGTTTTAGACACAGGAAGAAATTCAGGGCTCTCTGAGCCCTATTGAGGGAGGAAGGACATATCTGAACTGGACTTTGCAAAGCCCTCTCGGAGATGACAAAGGTAACATCTAAACCACTCCTGCAGGACTGAGAGGAGTCACTTTGGTCCTTTGATCCAAAACAGCTCCCAGGGCTTCTACTTCCAACTTTCTGAGGCTAATTGGGATGACTCTGTCCCTGAGGGATGACAAGGGAGGTCTTTACAAAGCAGGCAGGCCACTGCCCCTTCAGCTCTGAGAGTCTGGTCCCCAGGGCACTCATAAGAAAGAAAGAGATCCCTGTGTTTGTCCTTGGGCTTGTACCCTGCTGTGCTCAAGTTCCTACCCCAATCCGTGACAGGAATAACTGTGGTCCTTGTTCCAGGGCCCCATGTGCAGCAAGGGTGGGCTTCAGAGGAGCCAGCTGCTCAGAACATAACTGGTTAGGTGGCCATTCTCTGAAGTTTGATTCGATGCCCCAGGGAGAAGCAAAACTCTCTCCAAGATGTAAGAGTGAGCTGCTGCCTGTACAAGGCCACAGGAAATCCAGCCAGAAGGCTTTTGGAGGAGAAGCCAGACTCCTGCCTACCATCTGCATTCAGACCTTCATGGCCCAACTGTCCAAGTGATCAGCCAGGTAGCCTGCTCCCTCAGGCAAGAAACATATGGCTTGGGTGAGAGGTTAACCTGCACTGAGAGAGAGGCAGGGCGGGTTGAGGGATCCTCCCTGCCTGGTGATGTGCTCCTGCTATGCCCAGGGTCTGGGCTTTTCCTCCCCTAAGATGGAGCCCAACACGGCTCCCTGCCAGAGACAGTGGGCTGAGAAGACAATGGCACATGGAACCTTTACAGCACAGGGGATCCTCTGAGAAGTGAGGGGAAGCAATTGGGAGCTTACCTTGGTCCTTTGGCAATTCTGCCCCATGATGGGGAGGTACTTCTGTTTGGATCCCTTCTTGCTGTCTTCTGCTCTTAGCAGTAGTGTCTCCAATGCCTAGAGAAAGGTCAAGTTCAGAAGAGGTAGGTCAGAGTCTCCAGTCTCATTCTTGTCCTAACCAACTGAGACAACCTAATACTGAGGACCTAGGACAGAGTACAAACGTGTTTCTAGAAGGATCCATAAACCCCGGTAAAATGTCATAAGGTTTCTAACAGGATATTATTCTATTTAAAAAAATTTTTTTTGTAGTACTGATGTTTGAACTCCGGGGCTACACCTTGAGCCACTCCACCAGCCCTTTTTGTGATAGTTTTTTTTTTTGAGATAGGGTCTCATGAACTATTTGCTTGGGCTGGCTTCGAACCACGATCCTCCTGATCGCTGCCTCCTGAGTAATTACAGGCGTGAGCCACCAGCGCCTAGCTAGGATATTATTCTAGAAGAAACTCCCTGGAGTCTTGCTGGGGTAGAATCTCATCACTGACGTCAGGCTCCTCTGTATATGAACTGAGTTGTGCTCAGGGAAGAAATCCAATAGAAATAGAAATGGATGCATCTTCAAAAGGCAAAAATTTCAGAACTACGACTTTCATTACCATCTTCCTTTTCCCTCATCTGTCTAATTTAAACAGAGTAGGGAAAATCTCAGGATAATTATTTTTCTAATTATAAAAGTAATGCACAGTCCTCATAAAAGAAAGTCAGAAAATATAAGCGAGTAGTAAAAATTAAAATTACATTTACTTCTAAAGAAATAACTTCTAGCCAGGTGTGGTGGTGCATAACTGTAATCCCAGTACTCAGGAGGCAGAGGTAGAAGAGGGCAGAACAGGTTCTGCCTGGAAGCAAGGGGGGTGGGGGAGAGAGGAAGGGGGTAGGGGGAAGGGGGGAGAGATGGCCCAAACAATGTATGCATTTATGAATAAATGAATAAAAAAAAAGGAGACAGAGGCTGGAGGATTAAGAGTTCAAGGCCTTCCTGGGTTACACAGCAAGATCCTGTCTCAGGAAAAAAGAAAAATATAGTTTTCCTTACATTTTTCTAGATAATTACATACCATTAAGAACATAAAAATAGAACTATGCTTTAATGTTCCTTGTTTTTTTATAATATTCTTTTTAAATCTACTTTTTTCCATGGAATAATATATGGCGGAAATCTTTTCATATACATATAGATATCTTCTCTGTTTTCTTTTTCTTTCTTTTTTTTTTTTTTTTTTGGCTGTACCGGAGTTTGAACTCAGAGCTTGCACTCATGAAGCAGGCACTGTACTACTTGAGCCACCCCTTTTTGTTTTGCTAGCTTCGAGACAGGGTGTTGTGTTTATACCTGGGCCAGCCTAGATCACGATCCTCCTATTTATGCTTCCTGTGTAGCTGGGATGACAGGTGCACACTACCACTCCCAGCATAGTAATTGAGATGGAGTCTTGTAAACTTTTTGCTCAAGCTAGCCTTGAACTGTGATCCTCCTGATCTCTGCTTCTCAAGTAGCTGGGATTAGACTTGAGCTACTGCCACTGACTAGATCTCCTCATTTTCACTGGCATCACTAGGTATAAATTTTATAATTTACAAAAAGCTAACTCAAAAATCCCTATTCAGGAATTAAGGCCATTGCTCAGTGTTAGAGCACTTGTCTGGAACGCTTGAGGCTCTGAGTTTGATCCCTAATCCCCCCCGAAAAAAAGAACCCCTATTCACTTGAATATGATACCAAAGGCACAGGTAACAAGAGCAAAAAGAAACATGCAGGACTACCTCAAATGGAAACCTTGTGTACAGCACAGGGAATAATCAACAAAATGAAAAGGCAGCCTCTGGAATGAGAAAGTATTTGCAAACTATATATCTGGTTAGGGGTTAAAATCCCAAATATATCAGGAACTCATACAATTCAATAGCAAAATAATAATAATAATAATAATCTAATTTTTAAAATGGGTAAATGACCTAAACAGAAGACATTTTCTCAAATACACACAAACGGCCAAGAGGCCCATCAGGGGATGCTCAACATGACTAACCATCAGGGGAATGAAAGCCAAGCCACACTGAGCTCTTACAGCACATCTGTTAAGAGGGCCGTTATCAAAAGGACAAGAATATGACAAAGATACATGTACTGGCAAGGATGTGAAGAAAAGAAAATGTGCCGTGCACCTATGGCTCACGCCTGTAATCCTAGTTACTTGGGAGACTGAGATCAGAAGGACTGAGGTTCGAGGCCAGCCAGACAAATAGTTCATGAGACCCTATCTTGAAAATACCCAACCCCAAAAAAGGGCTGGCAGAGTAGCTCAAGTGATAGAGTATCTGCCTAGCAAGCGCATGGCCCTGAGTTCAAAGCCTAGGGCTGCCAAAAAGAAAAAAAAAAAAAGTAAATGCTGTGTGCTATTGATGAGAATGTAAATTGGTCAAGCCATTATGGAAAATGGTATGGAGGGTCCTGAAAAAGTGAAAGTAAAGTAACACATGATCTGGCAATCCCACTTCTGGGTATATATGCAAAGGAACTGAATCAATATTTGGAACCAACACCCGCACTCCATGTTCATTGCAACACTGTGATGGGCACAGTGTTTTGATAAAAGCACCGACTCCTCACTTGGCCCACAAGTCAACTAAAAGCAGGAGAAAAGCTTGGCATCCCTGCCTCCATTTTGCATCTGTCTCTTTTACTCTGAGTCTCTCTTTTGAAGTCACCTGGGATTCTAGGAATAAAACAAATGACTGACAACATCTTTACAGCAAGGGATAGAAACTACCTTAAAGAATAGCAGAGCCTTACAGGACAGACCCCCGCCCCACCCAACGAGGACACTGCTGCAGCGTGGAACAGGAGTAGTCCTCTCATGGGAGCCAGATCGCTCCCCTCACTTACAACTTACATCTCTGGAACCCTCACAGAGCCAGAGCTGAGATAATGACCGACCACGTCCTGCTCTGCCCTGGACTGTTTAGTTACGTACACCTCTCCAGTTAGTTCCTCCTCTGCTGAAACCTAAAGCTCATGTCAGTGCCCCAAAGATGGGTCGAAGTGCTCTCTGTCCTCTTTCTCCACCTTTATCACTACTCTTTCTTCTTCTTTTTTGGTGGTACAGGAGTTTGAATTCAGGACTTCACACTTGCAAGGCAGGTACTCTACTACTTGAGCCATGCCTCCAGTCCACCACTACTCTTTAATTGGTATATTGGTATAAATGACCAGACCTTACATGGTGGAACCCCCAGAGTTAGGCCTCTGTCCTAGGACTCAGGTTACAGCACTATTCATAATAACTAGAGCACAGAATCAACCTGAGTAGCCATCAGTGGTGAACAGATAAAGAAAATGTGGTATACATACACACACAATGGAATATTATTCAGCCAGAAAAAGAAGGATGTTCTGCCATTTGCAACGGCAGGAACAAACCTAGAGGACGTTATGCTAAGTAAAATAACCTGGGCTCAAAAAGACAAACACCACTTGATCTCACATATATGTAGACTGTTAAAAAAAAAATCTTATTTTTGGTGGTACTGGGATTTGAACTAGGGCTTCACACATGCCAAGCAGGCACTGTACTACTTGGGGCATGCCTCCAGCCCCTCCACATGTAGACTTTTTAATTAAAAAGTTGAACTCAAGGAATGAGTAGAAAGTGCTTGCCGGGGATGAGGGGTGAGAAACATGGGGGAGATGGTCAAAGGGTTCAGACTTTCAGTTATAAGATAAAGAAGTCTGGGGGGTCTGCCATGCAGCGCAGTGACGAGTTAGCAGTACTGCACTGTGCATTTGAAATTTGCTAAGATGGTTGACATAAGTGTTCTCAGCACACACAAAAGCAACTGTGTGATGATGTGATGGGCGTGTTAATTAGCTTGAGGAGGCCATCATTTCATAGTGTATATGTATCAAATCATCACGTTGCACTCCTTAAATGCATACAGTGTTTAAATACACATCAAAAAAGCTGGGACGTCAGTAAGTGACAGATGCCCTGAGTCAGCATTTATGGCAACTTTGTTAATTCTCCAGCAGCTCCCGGACACTGACGGGTGTTATGTGTGTTACGTGAGTTGCCTGACGATTAGCATGCTGCCGCCGGATGCAGAAGAGCCGCCTCCACTTAAGGCCCTTTCCACTCTAAGGCGACAGCAAGAGTCCAGGCTTTTAAATCCTGGTGTCACACTGAGCCACACAGAGGCTTGGGCATTGGGGATCTCTGCTGGAGCCCCGTTCAAAGGCTCAAACGAAATTGGTGCATTTTTTGTAACTGTTACTTATTTACATTAGTGAAATTTGATACTTAATCCCTTCAACCCAAGGATTTCTGTAAGAGAGGAGATGCAGAATTTGGCACTTACATATTCTTCACAGTACTTGCAAGTGTCAGTCGTTGCCTTATATTTATTTGACTGTCCCCACCCCTACCCCCAATTAGATTATAAGACTGAGGGTCTCTACCAGTCTTTGTGTCTCTCACACTTTGTGTCTCTACGGGAGTACTCAGCACACAGTCGGTGTTGAATGCGGCCCTGAGATCAAGTGCAAGTGCTGGGGCCAGGCTGCTTGGTTTGAAGCCCTCCTTGGCTATGTGAAAGCTTTGACCTTGGGAAAGTTTCTTAACTTCTTTGAACCTCAGTTTCCTCAACTATAAAATGGAGATAACAGTAAAATAATAGAGCCACACAGGATCTGGAGGTATTTGTACATAAACAGAGTACTTGGAATAAACTGCGTGGTGCCTCGGATGTACTCAGTGTATGTTAGCTAACTGGCACTGCTGTTGATTTACTGGCAATTTTGCTAAAACTCAAAGCAGTTGTGAAGCAAAACAGGTTTTACTGAAGGCCACACATTACTTCTGACTGGAGGCGCTGCCCCCTCAGACATACTTCAAAGCAGTGGGTTCCCAGGGAGAGCACAGGGAGATTTGTTGAGGTGAAGAAAGACAATATCAGAACATTTGTTTATGAGGTTTTTGTTTCATTTTGTTTTTTGTGGTACTTGGGTTTGAACTCAGGGCCTCATACTTGCTAGGCAGGACCTCCACCACTTGAGCCCTTTATCTGCCAGCCCTTTATCTGGTGTTTTTGAGATAGGGTCTCATGAACTATTTGCCCGGGATGGCTTTGAACCCTGATCCTCCTGATCTCTGCCTCCTGAGTAGCCAGGATCACAGGCATGAGCAACCGGTGCCTGGCTTATTTATGAGTTCTTAAATCTCACCCTACAGGGGCCAGGGGTATAGCTAAGTGGTGGAGTGCTGCCTTGACATGATCTGAAGCCCTGGATTTGATTCCTAACACTGCCAAATAAGTAAATAAATCTCACCCTCTAACTTTTTAGGTGATTCTTTATAATGTGTACATTGTTTTAGCTTATTCTAAATGTACACAATTAAAGAAACTGAAATATAGCCTACATACCAATCATCAAGTGCACACTGGGGTTGAGGTAGATTCACAAGGTGTTCAGCCATCACTGCTATCCAATTCTAGAAAATTCCGTCACCCATGAAGAAACCACACCATCTGCACCCATTTGATCCTCCCCCAGTGGCTGGCACCAATAATCCATTTTCTGCAGATTTGCCTGTCTGGACATCTCAGTTACGTAGAATCATAAACATATATGATCTCAAAGTATGTGAACTGGGGAACATGTCAGCAAAAACATTTTACTGATGGAGTGCGTGACCCAAAAGGCTTGGGGCACTGGCTGGAAGTGTGAAGCCTTCGGATGTCCCCAGCCTCTTGACCAGCCTCTCCCCGTCCTCCACAGAGGCACTGACGGTGCCCTCCAGGCTCCGGCAGCCCTTGTGATGAAATTCCAATAGCTGGCAGAACATGACATGAACATATAATGTATGATTTAACTTTTTTCTTTTTTTTTTTTTTTGAGGTACTGGGAAATGAACCGAGGGCCTCGCGATTGCTAGGCAAGTGCTCTACCATGTGAGCCACATCCAAGTCCTTTTGCTTTTTAGTTTATTTTTCAGATAGGGTCTTGCACTTTTGCCCGGATAGTGATCCTTCTACCTCTGCCTCCCAAGTAACTGGGATTACAGGCATGGACCACCACACTCAGCCCTTGACTTTGTTTTTATAAAAAATTGTGTCATAGTCATGCTACATGGTTCACAGATTCCATGCACACTTGAATTTTTTCTGACTCAGCAGCTTCCCGAGTCTAGTGCAAACGCTGCTCTAGCACACAAAGCACCTTCCAGGGAATCACTGTTACCCTTTCCTATTGCAGTGGTGTCCTGAAAGCACCATGGGTCTGTAGGGTGACAGAGAAGATGGTCTTTTGCCTTCCTGTCTTCTCCCTCCATGTCAGACACAGGGCAGATGAGCTCCCAAGGCAGCCAGTGATGCGGAATGCTATCTCCCAGCTGGGAGGAGTGCATGCACTAGGGAACCACGAGATATACAACACCCATGCTGTGGAAACACGCCCACCCCCCACTGATCTCTAGATCAAGCAGTCTTGTGCCTTGGGCCAAGCCCCAGAGTTCCTTCCTTTCCCCGTTCTATCTCTGGAGTTGTGTGGGTAAATCAAGTGTTTCCCTTCCATAATATTCTAGAATATCATGACACAGTTTCAAATTAGATGCTTCATTTCTCGGGCCATTTGTCTAACTGAGGGATCCTGATAACTCAGTATTTTAGTAACAGAGAAACTCAGGATTAATTCACATTTGGCTAGTGGCTGGATTCCTTATTGCTATCCAGTTATGACTCCCATTGTGTTGTTTGCCTGTGTTCCAGAGGATGCACCCACCGTCCAGTGACCTGCCCACCTTGCACCTCACCTGGAGGTAATCATAAACAGCATTTACACCGCGCTTCCTGTCTGCAGGCATCCGTGCACAAGGGCTCTCATATGTATTGTTATTCCCACCCACAAATGAGAAAGCTGAGGCTCCCAGAAGTCCAGTCACTTTCCAAAGTCAGACATGATAACTAGCAAGGCTGAGATTTGAAATCAGACTAACTCCAACCCACTCCCATGCTCTTTATGGCGGTGCGGCCACAACAAAGGGCCTTGCACTTGCTGGTATAAAGCTCTACCGCTGAAGCCACACCCCCAGTGCTTTTGCTTTTTAATGTCTTACGCTTTTGTCCAGTGCCAGCCTCAAACTGTGATCCTCCTATATCTGTCTCCCAAGTAGCTGAAATTACAGGCATGTACCACCACACCTGGCCAGACCCCCCTTACTACACTGTCCCTCAAAAGCACAGCATTGATTCACATACCAAGGCTAATAGAGAAGGGCAAGCCAGATCTGATGGTGCATGTCTATAATCCCAGCATTCAGAGAGTGGGGGAGGATTGGGGGTTTGAGACTAGCCGGGTATACATAGTGAGACCCTTTCTCAAAAAAAAAAGGAAGGAGAGAAGGCAAATGAGTACCCAGGGGGAGAATGCATTTTACAATTTATCAAATTGTGATGAATGGCATCTACCTTTAGAAAATTATATTAAAAACAAAACCAGTCCAGTCACTTCAAACAAACAGATTAACTGTAGTGAGTTTGGGTCCCTTCCAAATTACTGTGGGACCCTAAGAAACAGTTTGCCCCTTTCTGGGCCTCATGCTGAAATCCATGGATTTGAACGCTGGGACTCTGAGATCTGGGCGTCTCTTTTGCACCTGATTTACACAGAGCTGAGAGGGTGCGAGACCACTGTGGTTCACAGCCCCAGCCCGGGCCGCCCACCTACTTGCCTTGGGACAGCTTGAGTCACCTCGGCTGGCTCTTCACTTGTGTTCACTCTCATTTTTCCAAAAGGACAACATATACTTTCCTTGCAACCAGATTGTGGATTCTTGGCCCACGGTGTGGGGGTGGGTGCTGGGCTCTTTCCTCCCTCAGGAACAATGCTTGGGGTGATGGTTCTTAAGTTGGTTAGATGGAGTCCTGAGAAGAGAAAGAGACAAAAGATGCATTTGTCATAAAATCAATAGTCACCAGAGGACTGGAGGGGGTAGAGCCTACACGGCATCCTGTGGAAAGAAAGACACAGCCTTGGTTGTCCCTGAGGGGAGGGCCTTGTGGCAGAGGCTGGGGAACACGGATGCCCTTGACATTCAGACAGTACTTGATGGTTATGAAGTTGTCCCCCTGGGACCTCACAGAACCCCAAGGTGGGGCAGGAATGGTGACACTGGTGAGGAAGAAAGTGATGGTAAAGATGGTGATGTGTGTCCGGCACTGCACTTAGGAAGCTTCTGAACTACATAGGGAAGAAGAGGTCATTTACAGATGGGGAAGCCACAGCTCAGAGAGGTCAATTCATGCACTCATGGAAGCACAGCAGTGGCTGTGTTCAGAGATGCATTCTGAGCTCTATCTCTTTGATCCTGGAACTGTAACCCTTTATTTTTGGGGTGCAGTCTCTGAGGCTCAGAGCTCAGAGCTAATAAAACCAGTGCAGGTTTTAAAGTCTGTAAAGGAATGCCCAGGCTGGCGCACAGTATCAAGAAGGCAAAGCTCTGATTGGTACCACACAGAGCTGGACTCCACCTGGCAAACCAGCACCAATGAATGTCCCAGGCCACCTCCCTCCCTCTTCCTCCCTCCCTTCCTTTCTTCTATGTGGACAAAACCTCCTACTCTTTCACCCTCTCTATTGTGCACAACCTGGGGTGACTCATAACCATCCCTGCCCAACCACCCCACCTCTTCCCTGTTCTTCTTAAATCATGTCCTCATGTAGCTAACAAACAGGAGAGAGTGGTTCCTAAGTCAGGAACTACAGAAATTACAGTGTAAACTATGAGTTATGGTGACTGTCATGAACGAGAAGAACAGGAGCCATGAAGTCCAATCCTGGAAGGCTTCCTGGAGGAAGTGACTTTGGAACTGGGACACATTGGTCTGAGTTAGAGTTTTCTTTGCTGCCTCTGAGGCAGGGGCCAGGTGAACCTTGATAAGAAGAGGCTCAGAAACTGGAAGAGAAGCAGAGAACTATGTCACCTGCCACCTTGAGATTTCAAACTTAACTAAGAGTGGGCTGCCTTGGCCTTTGTCCTCTAGGGTAGCGGGTTCCATAGTGTAGTTCTTGTGACAGCAGCGGCAGCTGGGAACCTACTGAATGCACATTCCCAGGTCCCACACCAGCTCTGGGGACAGAACTAACAGTGTGTGTTTTAACACGCCATCTTGGCCATTCTGTGATGCACTGAAGTGTGGAACCTATTTCTAGATGCCTACAGTCAAACAGATGCACTCATTAGAACTATCACGGATCCCGGCACTCTCTCTCTCTCTCTCTCTCTCTCTCTCCTTCCCTCCTTTCCTCCCTCCCTCTATCACTACATAAAAAAGGAATCTGTAAATGAGACCCTGAGAGATCTAATAGGGTCTACAGTTGAAGAGAGATAGGGCAAGTTGTTTGGTGAGGTGGGGGTAGAAGATAAACCCAAAGACTTTAGCAATTCAGAGATTAAGGCTCCAGGAAGTAGCAGCATATTATTTGAGAACTAAGGAGGACCTAGCCCACCCTCACCGTCTTCAGCCCTTTGAGCTACTATAATAAATTATCACAGGCAGAACTCACATCAGAACTGTATTGCACACAGTTCTGGAGGCTGGAAAGCCAAGGTCGAGTCTCCAGCACACTGGGGGCTGCTGAGCGCTCATTCCTCACAGGCAGCACCTCCTGCCATGACCTCACAAGGTGGACCGGGCAAACAAGCTCTCTGAAGTTCTTTTACAAGGGCAGGGATCCCAGTCTCTTAGGAAAGAGCCCTCACGACCTGATCACCTCCCAAAGGCCCCACCTCTAATAAATCAAGCAGAGATTTGGCTCCAATGTATGCATCTGGGAGAGGGACACAGCATTCAGACCATATCACCCTCCCAAAAGGAGGCTTGGGTGGGCGGTGCTCCCTTTGCAGAGCAGCCTTTTCCATCACTGGCTGCTTAAGTCTGAGATGAAACCTAGCCTATGTTCTCTGGATTCTTTCAGGTGAATCTGAAGGGTGGACTGCAGGAGGTCCCAAAAGGTGATAAGTAGTCAGGGAGACACTTCTGCTTCTCAGGAAACGTCTGATTGCCCTCAGGCAATAAAAAAAGGCTATAAAAACCCAATTCCCATCCTGACCCACAGGACCACTGGTTTCCATCCTGCCGCATGTCCCCATGCAGCCTTTCTCTTTTCTTCTCTACAAATGAAATCTTTCTGACCTCTGCTGCTCAAATCCACCTCTGCTGTCAGTCTCAGAGCGGACCAAGAACCCCAACACCTGAAAATTCCTGCATGTTATCTGTGTATCAAATCTTCTTGTCCTTCCTCATGACTGTAAAAGGATGGTCATGATCATTGGTGATTCTTGGTGAATATACGATCACCAGCCAAACAAAGTGTAAGAGAAGACTGGACTTCATTACAGCAAGAACAAAACATGGTACACACTTCATGTGCACATGCTCTTCAGCCAGGTCGGGAGGTTGGCTTTGTAGATGGGCCCACACTATAGACGGTATTATAAGTCACAAGGACCTAACTGTGACCCCAGACTGGTGTTTTCTAAGTCACTGACATCTCTCACATTTTTTGGTTTTTAAGTTCTGCATTCATGATTTGGCTGGTTAAGAAGCAATTTGAGGACCACCTTCAAGCTATCTTTTCTTTTCATGAGTATTAACTACTTCACAGCCCAAAGAGGGCTTCTGGAGGAACATGTTTCTTGTATCATTTTGGGGTTCCTCATCACATTCAACAAATCGTATGCTCATTTGTCAAGCTGGGAGGTTAGTGTAACACTCATTAACCATTCCACACATCCTGTGAACCACATTCAAGCCCAGCCCACCCTCTTCTATTTACCTGAAATTGGTCAATATGCAATTTCTTCTCCTAATCAAGAGACCCAAGCCAACCCTCGACAAGTTCCACTCCAAAGAATAATTCTAACAAAAGACCCAACTAAGAGAAAGCAAAATGTGGCAGAGTACAAAAGAGCAGCTTAATTTCTCTTTCAACCCATTCAAACTTCAACAAACACTTTAATTCAAAGAATAAGGGAGACAGAAACACCAGCCAATGACCAGACTCCAAGTAGGCACAGCTAGGGGTGGGGAGCTAAAAGCCTACTCCTGGACCTCCATCCCTATAGCAGCAGCAGAGAGAAGCAACAAAAAGATTGTGAACACCACACCTATAAGGGACCATAGCACAGGTCACTCTCATGTGCCTTCAGACCTGTGGACAAGACTAGAGGAGTAATCACAGAGGTTGTACACCACCTACTCCACTGTCCATTACACATTTGCCTCATCCACTAGAAGTACCCCCACTCTTGTGAGACCTACTGAGAAAGCTGGACCACTGGGCTCTAACACAGTGTGCACTGTGTCAAAATATACTAATCACCACCAAAGAAGCAAAGGAAGTTATGCTACAAAATCCAGCTGGAAATCTAAATCAATGCTTCACAACAATCTGAATCAGTACACATTGCCAAGAGAAGGCTGTTCCCTAAATAAAGCTCCCTCATAAAAGTGGAGGAGATAGCCACTCTAAAATATTCACAAATCTCAACATAGAAATTCAAGAAATATGAAAAAACAAGGTACACCTTGCCAACAAAGACATACACAGACTGAAGCAAGTGGAAACTGAAAGCAAATGCAAACTTCAAACCTCACCTAGTAGACTCCAAGCCAAAATTAGTCAGAAGAAAAAGATTATTACACATTGGTAAAGAGAACAATATGTCAAGAAGTTAGAACAAGCTGAGTATGGTGGCTCAAATCTGTAAATCCTAGCTAATTTATTAATTGGTACACCAAATTTCATAAAACAAACACTATTGGAAGTGAAGAGATAGGCTCCAATACACTAAGAGTGGGTAACTGTAATACCCCATTCTCCCAATGGATGGATCATCCAGACCAAAAAATTAACAAATAAGCCAGGTGTGGTGGTTTACATCTATAATCCCAGCAACTCAGGAGGTAGAGATCAAGAGGATCATGGCTCAAGGCCAGCATGGGCAAAAAAGTTAGCTAGATCCCATCTCAATCAATAAACCAGACATGGTAGTGTGCCTGTAATCTTAACTACACAGGAGGTATATGTAGATGAATACGTATTCAAGGCTGGCCCTGAGTAAAACTGCAAAAACTTATCTGAAAAATAAACAAAGCAAAAAGGTTTGAGGGTATGGCTCAAGTGGTGGAGCACCTTTCTAGCAACCATGAGACCCTGAGTTCAAATTCCAGTTCTGCAAAAAAAAGAAGAAACTTTAGAGTTAAACTACACTATAAACAAAATGGACTTAACAGATATCTAGAGAGTGATTCATCCAATAACTTCAAAACATACATTCTTTTTAGCAGCTCGTGAAGCTTTCTCCAAAATAGATTATACATTAAGCCATAAGGCAAGTATGAACAAACACAAAAAAAGAAAGAATTTCTTGTATCTTATCAGATCACAATGGAGTGAATGTAGAACTCAACACCAAGCAGAAACTATATAAGCACATGGAGATTGAACAACTGCTGGGTCATTAAAGAAACAGGGAGGGGTGACTAGCAAATTCCTAGACTCAAGTCCTAGAAACACAGCATACCAGAGTCTGTAGGACACAGCAAAGGTAGTTCTAAGGGGGGAGTTTAAAGTTATATAAGCCTACATTTAAAAATCAGAGACCTGTAGTTAGTAATGCATCTCAAGGTCTTAGAAAAACAAGAAGTCAAGCCCAAAGCTGGCAGAAGGAAAGAAATAATAAATGCTGGAGCTGAAACTCATGAAATAGAGCCTAAAAGAACAGTCAAGGAATCAGTGAAACAAAGAGCTGGTTCTGGGGAAATGTAAACAAAATTAACAAACCCTTATGCATACTAAGCAAAAGAAAGAGAACCAAATTAATAGAAGTAGAGATAAAAACTAAGATGTTACAACAGATTCCACTGAAATCCAGAGGATTAATAGGCATTATTTTGAAAACTTATACTCCACAATAAATTGGAAAATCTAGAAGAAATGGATAAATTTCTAGACACACGTTAACCTTCCAAAATTGAACTAAAAGGATATTTAGAAAACCTAACTATGGCTGGTGGTGTGGCTCAAGCAGTAGAATACCTGCCTGGCAAGGAGGAGGCCCTGAGTTCAAACCCCAGTACCTCAAAAACAAAACAAAACAGTAAACAGATCAATATAAGCAATGAGATTGATGTGGTTATAAAAATCTCCCAACAAAGAAAAGCAAAGGACTAAATCCTTTAAAGAAAACCTTTGAAGAACAACTAACTCCAATGCTCCTCAAACTATTCCATAAAATAGAAAGGGAAGTCATGGTTCGAGACCAGACCAGGCAAAAACAGTTCACGAGACCCCATCTCAAATAGGAAAAAAGCTGGGTATGGTGGTGTGCACCTGTCATCACAGCTACAGCACGAAGCATAAAATAGGAGGATTGTGGTCAAGGCCTGCCTCAGCAAAAAGCAAGACCCTATTTCCAAAATAACCAGAGCAAAAAGGGCTGGAGGCATGGCTTAAGTGATAGAGCACCTTCCTAGCAAGAATGAAGCCTTGAGTTCAAATCCCAATACCAAAAAAGAAAGAAAGAAAGAGAGAGAAGAAGGAAAGAAGGAAGGAAGGAGGGAGGGAAGGAAAGAAGGAAGGCAGGAAGGCAGGAAGGAAGGGAAGGAACACTTCTAAATTCATTATATGAAGCCAGTATTACTTTGATACCAAAACTAGATAAGGACACAACAAAAAAGGAAAACTATAGACCAATACCTTTGATGAACACAGATGCATAAGTCCTAACAAAATACTTGCAAACCAAATTCAACAGTACATTAGAAAGATCACATGATATCACGATCAATTGCTATCATACTAGGAATGAAAGGTTGGCTTAACATATACAAATGAATAAATGTAGTACAGCACATAAACAGAATCTAGGACAGAAATCACACAATCATCTCCATAGGTGCAGAAAAAGCCTTTGGCAAAATTCAACATTCCTTCATCATAAAATCCCTGAAGAAACTAGGTAGACAAGGAGCATCCCTCAACACAATATAGGCTATGTACAACAAACCCATAGGCAACATCACTCTGAATGGGGAAAAACTGGAAACATTTTGTCTAAAATCAGAACAAGACAAGGATGTCCATTCTTACCACATTTTTTTTTTTTTGGTGGTACTGGGGTTTGAACTCAGGGCCTTCACCTTGAGTCACTCCACCAGCCCTTTTTTGTGAAGGGTTTTTCGAGATAGGTTCTTGTGCACTATTTGCCTGGGCTGGCTTCAAACTGTGATCCTCCTGATCTCTGCCTCCTGAGTAGCTAGGATTACAGGCGTGAGCCATCAGCACCGGCACTCTTACCACTTTTATTCAATGTAGTGCTTGAAATTTTAGCCAGAGTAATAACGCAAGAGAAAGAAATAAAAGGGATATAAGTAGGGAAAGAAGTCGAGTTATCCCCATATGTAGATGTGACCCTATACTTAAGAAGACCCTAAAGATTTCACCAAAAGACTTTTAGATGTGATAATCAAATTCAGCAAAATAACAGGATATAAAATTAACATAAAAACCAGTAGCTTCTTCTTTATTTGGGGTGGTACTAGAGTTTGACTGAGGGCCTCACCTTAGTTAGGCAGGCTCTCTACCACTTGAGCCACTCCACCAGCCCTTTTTTGTGTTGAGTCTTTTTTGAGTTAGGGTCTCTTGAACTATTTGCCTGGGCTGATTTGTGGTTCCTGGGCTGGCATGGAACCACAATCCTATCTCTTCCTCCCAGGTAGCCAAGATGACAGGGGTGAGCTACCAATGCCTAGCTAGTAGCTTTTTTTTTTTAATATACCAGTATTGAACCCACTGATAAGGAAATCAGGAAAACATTCCCATTCACCATAGCATCTACAAAAAACAAGACCACCACCAACAACAAAAAAAACCACCTAGGAATAAAGACCTGCAATGAAAACTATGAAACACTAAAGAAAGAAACTGAAGAAGACACTAGCAGATGGAAGACCTCCCATGTTGTTCATGGGTCAGAAGAATTAATATTATTAAAATGACCATATTAGCAAAAGTGATCTACGGATTCAATGCAATTCCCATAAAAATTCCAATGATATTCTTCATAGAGCCAGAAAACACAATCCTAAAATTCATATGAAAGCATGAAAGACCCTGAATAGCCAAAGCAATCCTGAGTAAAAGGAATAATGCTGGAGGAATTATAATACCTGATTTCAAATCATACTACAGAGTCAGAGTAACAAAAACAGCACGGTACTGCCACAAAAACAGACATGTGGATTAATGGAACAGAATAGAGGACCCATAAATAAACCCAAGCAGCTATAGCCACATGATTTTCAATAAGGGTGCCAAAAACATACGTTGGAGAAAAGACAGCAAGACAGTCCCCCAACCACTACTTTTGCAGTACTGAGGTTTGAACTCAGGGCCTTGTGCTTGCTACACAAGTGCTCTACCACTTAAGCCACGCTTTCAGCCCTTTTACTTTATTTTTCAGGTAGGGTCTTGTGCTTTTTTTGCCCAGGACAATCCTCCTACCTCTGGCTCCCATATACCTGGGATTACAGACGTATACCAGTATATCCTGCCCAAGACAACCTCTTTAACAAATGGTACTGGGGAAACTGAATAGCCACATGTAGAAGTCTGAAACCAGATCCCTATCTCTCCCTGTAAAAAACCAATTCGAAATGGACCAAAGATTTTAATGTAAGATTTAAATCTTTGAAATTACTAAAGGAAAACATAGGAGAAACAAAGACATAGGCACAGGCAATGACTTTCTGAATAGGCCTCTAATAGCTTGGGAAATTACGGCAAGAACTGGCAAAAGGGTTGGGTGAGATGGCACACAACTGTTATCCCAGCACTCAGAAGGCTGAGGCAGGAGGATCAGGAGTTTGAGGCCAGCCTGGACTACACAGCAAGACTCTGTCTCAAAATAAATAAATAAAACAAAAAGAATTGACAAATGGATTGCATCAAATTAAAAAGTTTCTGCACAGCAAAGAGACAGTCTACAGAGGGGAGGAAGTCTCCCAACTAGTCATCTGACAAGAGATCAATATCCAATACATAAAGAACTCAAAAATTACTCACCAATGGAACAGATAATCCAATTAATAAATGGGCAAATGAGCAGAAAAGACACTTTTCAAATGAAGAAGTACAAGTGACCAATAAGTACATGAAAAAAGTTCAACATCTTTAGTCATCAAGGAAATAAAAATCAAACACCCAGTCAGAATGGCTATCATTCAGAAAACAAAACAAATGCTGGTGAGGATGTCAGGGGGTGGGAAGGTCAGTTATTTGAGCCACTATGGAAATCAATGTGGAGGTTCCCCATAAAACTAAAAATAGAACTACTAATGATCCAGCTATTCCACTTCTGGGTACATACCCAAAGGAATCCAAATCAGCAAACAACAGAGACACCTCCATACCCATGTTATCACAGCATTATCCATGATAGCCAAATCATGGAATCAGCACAGGTGCCCATCAGTGAATGAACACACACACACAAATGGAGTATTTTTCAGCCATAAAGAAGAACAAAATCATTGCAACAAAATGGATGGAACTGGAGAGATTATCATATTAAACAAAATAAGCCAGACTCAGAAACACAAGCATCACATGTTCTGTCTCATATGTGGACCTCGGCGGGGAAAGCCATGAAAGAAGAAGGGAGACTGTTGGGGAAGGGGATGAGGGGGTAAGACAAGATAATGGAGGGTGATTATGATCAAAGTTTATGATATGCATGTATGAAAATGTCACAATGAAACCCATTACTTTGCTGGGTACCACAGTTCAAGCCTATAATCCTAGCTACTCAGGAGATCAGGAGAATCTCAGTTCAAGGCCAGCCAGGGCAAAAAGTTTGTGAGATTCCCAGCTCAACCAAGGGCTGGGCACAGTGGCACATACATATCATCCCAGCTATGCAGAGAAGCATAAATAGGAGGATCACAGTCTGGGCTAGCAGATCACAGTCTCTTTTCTCCCCACTGTTCCTCTCCTAATAAATTTCACTGTTAATTTTACTAAAAAAAAAAAAAAATACTGGCAGAGTGGCTTAAGAGGTAGAGCACCTGCCTTGCCAATATGAGGTCCTGAGTTCAACCCCCAGTACTGCCACACACAAAAAAGAAAGAAACCCAGTAAGATGTTTCAAAAATTCTTTCAAACTTATGCATGCATAGAGTTCAGGCATCCTCCAAGGCACAAGAAAGACAGTAGCAAGATGATTACCCCATGTCAGAGAGCCTGGATGAAGTCCAGGAAGACATTCAGGCAGGAGCTTGCCACTCAGCCTGGTCATCCCAACACCAACCAACCAGTGCCCCAGGCCTGTGAAGGCACTCAGGACGCCACCATCTGGAGATTGCTTGGCCTTAACTAATGACACAGCATCTACCAAGACAAAAACCTCAAAAGAACTTACTGTGAAATGGGGCTCTGACGCTTTTTGCACAAAGATGGTCTTTGGAGAGTCACAATACAGCTCCCTCCTCCAAGGCTGCAGTCACAGCTTCTCCACACTCTTGATGCTGTACAAAAATGCGCCCATATGATCCCAGACTGGCTTCTCACCAAACACAGGACACAGAACTCATTTTCCCACCACCTCGGAACATCCAAGCCAAATCTCTGTTTCATTTTTACCAAAAACAAAACAAAACAAAGAAACTCCATCCTACCACCCTACCACAACAGTCCATTGAATTCAAGCCCCTCACAGAGGAAGCAAAAGACTTCCTAATCTCAAGCAAAAAATGCCAGCTATGTCCTCCCACAGGCTTCCAGCCCTGGAGGGTGAGAGCACCAGGCTGTCACACTAATCTCCCAGCTGATCTACAATTCAATTCTCTTTTGTGCACAGCCCCAGACACTGTCCAACAGTTCAGATCCAAGCTTCCACCCCAGGGTGATCCACCCCTGTCCTCACCCTGAAGCATTCCCTGACCTCCCAAGCAGACTCAGAAACAGAGACAGTCTAGAATCTGGGCCAAAGACTAACCACATAGCTGTAGCTCTCTTGAGAGGAATGTTGGATTTCTGATTTGACCCTGTGAGCACTGCCTGCTAAGGACCAGGCCCTGGAGGGAAAGGGTATGGAGCAGGGGGTGAGCAGAGTAGAACTATGAAGCTTCCAAAAGGCTTCAGAAGTAAAGTACATATTAAACACACCTGTGCTCAAGTGGCAAGTGCTGCAGGTGTCAGAGGAAGCGGCCTGGTGGCTCCAAGAAGATGGAACCGGGATATTGGCTAAACTTTAATTTCACTGGAAATGTCAGTGTCCTTTCTTCCACTCCCTCAGCCTAATTACCACCATCAGATTTACTTTTTGCCCATCTCTGTCCCTTAACTCTCCATAGTTCACTATAAAACAAATTGTTTTTATCAGCCAGCCTCTTGTGCTGGGGTTACAGCTGTGTACCACCACACTCGACTCATCCATATTTTGTTAAACCAAAAACACAAATGATAAAGCTTATTGTTAAGCCAAAGAAGAATAATGTGCAGAATAAAACCCCATTTTTATTACTACTACTGACAATAAAAGTAACCATATATCTGTGTATTAATTGCACCCTTATGAAATTACCAGTATTTTTTGGTAGGGGAAAGTGAAGGTTACAGAAGAGCAATTTAAAATTTGCTTCTGGGCTAGGAGTGTAGCTAAATGTAGAGTACTTGCTTAGCATGTGGGAAGGACTGAGTTCAATCTTCTGCACTAAAAAAAAAAAAAAAAAAGAATTAAATTCTGCTTCTGCTTCTTCCTGCAGGTAACCTGAGATAACTGTCTCCTGCTCCTTTATGGTGACAGGAAGATAACCCAGGACAAGTTAGCAGAGTGAGATCAGGCACAGAACTGGGAAAACAGTGAAGCTCACCTAGCCTCCCCCCTTGGGCTGGAACATCATGATCATGGTGTCTCTTCCCAGTGCTGCTGATTCTCAATAGATTAAAGGCTAATCCCTAAAGCCCTGTCCAAGATGGTGCTTGGG
The DNA here is from genome assembly GCF_047511655.1 of Castor canadensis. Lineage (NCBI taxonomy): Eukaryota > Metazoa > Chordata > Mammalia > Rodentia > Castoridae > Castor > Castor canadensis. The sequence continues at coordinate 59,928,418 of NC_133392.1, read as the reverse complement.
GCTGACAGGAGTGTTTCCCTGAGGATTTGAGGTGATCAGAACTTCCCACCCTCGAAGCCAGCCTCTCCCATCTCATTGAACTTAATGAACTCAGCCTAGGGCAATTCTAACCCAGGACACATTCTAAGACAGAGCACTGGAAGACCCCTGGGTGAATATAAGCTCAGGGAAGAACTCACCAGACATCTAAAGAAGAAAACTACCTGAAAAGAATACCAAGAAAATGAGAAATATGTGTTGTTTGAAGGAGAAATATTAGAACAGGTGAACCAAGAAAGTAAATTAGGAATGTCAGATATTCTTAATGAAGTAAGGAAGAAGATAAGTACATGAAATAAGATGAGAAATTATAAAAAGAATTAGAAATACTACACATGAAACACATAAAAAACATGTTGTTGAAAAAAATAAGATAATAGAAACAGGCAAAGGGGTTTTTTAGATAGGACACAAAAACACAGGCTATAAAAGGAAAAAAGTTGACCTAATTAAAATTAAGAACATTTGTTCTTTGAAAGACACTGAATATTCATCTATTAGAATTGATATAGCTAAAGAAAAAACTGTTGAGTTGGAAGATCAGATTGAGGAAGTATCCCAGTAAGCAGCAAGAATGAAAAAGAAATAGAAAATTTTAAAGTCAAACAATATGGAAGCTAGAAATAGAAGTACCAATAACTGGATGATAGGAATGCCAGAAAGAGGAAATAAAAATAGAGATTGAAAATATTTGAATGAAAAACAGATACATTTCTTAGAATTAGTAAAACCAAAGGGCCTCAGGTTGAAAAGTTCAAAATGCTAACAAGAGATAAAGGGAAAGCCCACTCTACATTACAGAAGATCATAGACAAAACCCAAAGAAAATTCTAAATGTGTCTAGAGAAATGGAACCACAGTAGTGTTAGCACCACTGTGATTTTGTCTCCAGGGGAAACCAGATATTTTCATTGCTGTTATTGCAAATAACTCAAAATATCGCTTATACTTATAAGACTTCAAAATTAGGATTGTTATTCGGTTCTGCTGGATCTTGTTATACAATGCACTGACAAACAAACACATGCATTAAGACATCAGAACTTTCTTAATAACTGTATTTCGATGCCATTGGTTTCCTTTGAAATTCTTTATGTTTTACGCATTATTCTGAAAAAAAAGATCCATAGGTTTCATGTTATTTCCAAAAGGGTATATATGGTGCATGCATGTGCACTAGCACACATACACAGAGGTTTATGGTTAGGAACTACATGTTTACCTTGGTCTTGTTTACCATTTTGTATCACAGATATTTACGTGTCTTTCTTGCTGCCTATGAGTTCTTACAGGGCAGCAATGGTGTCATATTTCTTTGGGTCCTCAGTGCCTAGAACAGGGCTTCACATTCACTGAACCATCCATCATTTATACAGGATCTATTGTGTGTAAGTCTCAAATCCTATTGGTGAGGCAGAAGAATGGAGAGATTCAAAGGAAAGCCATCATTCATTCAAGTGCTTGTTTCAGCATTCATTCTTGTTCAGACAACTGCTCATGGCTACTCAGTGCCAGCCACAGTAGTAGACTCTGGGGACAATTGAAGGAATGAGACCCAAGTCTTTACTCAGTGGAGCACCTTTTCTACTAGTGAGACAACACAAGATTTCTGATCAAAGACAAATGGAATGAGGTCATGTTCTGGAGAATCAGAGCCATGGGGCTCTTTCTACACCAAAGGTTGCTAGGAGAAAGTAACCACAGGGCTACAAAATGTAGAAGAAGATGCTCTTTTGAAGAGGAAAAGTCAGGGGCTCCCCTGAGGACAGTTTACCTGTTGGTGACCTAGTAAACCTCGAGGAGAAGTGGACTGTCCATGGCCCCACGTGTTTCAGGGGCTAGCCCGTGTAAACGCAGATGGACGCAGCCCTCCTTGGAGTTTCAGTTCTGGTTCAAGGATTCTATGACGCCATCAATTAGTCAGAATGTGCAAGGTTGCCTAGATACCTCAGGGCTCCTTCTTCTTCTAAGAGATCAGAGCTAGGAGAGAAATAGGCTGGGTGACCTCCTCTCTCCTGCCAAATGTGCCAAGAGACTAGGTCATGGAAGAACTTGGTGGCACAGCAACCTGAATCTCTAGACCAGATCATCTGTCTAGGAAGGATGGTGCAGACCCAAGGGGTTAGAAGGACAGGAAACTGAGGGTGTCATACCCAGGACTGAGAAAACTGGGAAAGAGAGTAAAGACAGCCAGGATTTTGGTTAACTAAAACAAAATCTGATAAGGTGAAATATGTTTCCGAAGAGGAATAGTCTTGAAATACAAAAAGATAATTTTTTTTCTAGTACTGGGGCTTGAACTCAGGGCCTTCACCTTGAGCCACTCCCCCAGCCTTTTTCTGTGAAGGGTTTTTCGAGATAGGGTCTCATGAACTATTTGCCCCGGCTGGCTTTGAACTGCGATCCTCCTGATCTCCGACTCCTGAGTAGCTAGAATTGTAGGCGTGAGCCACCAGCGCCCGGCAAACAAAGATAAATTCAGTATGTCCAGTATGATGCTTCTCCAAAAAAGTATAACCTTAAAATACAAAGGGCGACGCTAATAAATCCAGGACCCGCCCACATGTGTCGCCACACGTTTGTTGAATGTATAAGAAAAACATTTCCCAGATACCCTTCAGCTCCCTCATTTGTCCCTAGCCCTGGCTGGCTTCTCGCTCACTGTTTGTGGCTCAGTCTCCTCCATTCTGTCCATCTGAACATCTTGCTTCAGCAAATAGTGATACTTAGCACTGGAGACCATCCTCTCATGAAGAGGTAGTCAGTAACTTTGTGGAGTTGTGTAATTAACCACATAAAGTCAGCCTGGACTATCGGCAACATTACTTTTCTTATTTTGTTTCCCAAAATAATGGTCTCTAATTTTTCCCAGGAATAATTCTCAAAAAGCTTTATTTTTCAATTATGCCTCTTTCCACTAAGTATTTAATAAGAATGACACAGCGCTGGGTTCACTGGGGGTAATACAAAAATAGGCCTGACAATGAGTTTGCAATCTACTAGGCCAGATAAGAAATTCACATACATAAGTATGTGACAAGGTGGAAAGTCACAGACCATTCAAAGAAAGGGAGGATGAAAAAAGAAAGGGAGGGAGAGGTCACTCAGAGGTTAAGGATTTCCAGTCAACTGTAGCTGTTCAAGAGAGAGCTATAGGATGGCATGGTAAGTGCCCAGTCTCTGGAAGTAGCCAAACAAAGTTTAGCTAATCTGTTAAGGATATTATAGAAGACTATGCATGTATTTCCCCCGTTGGTAGGCAGTTTGAACTGAAGAGAACCTCAGCCCTAACTCTGTGGGGCCTTTATTCTACCACAGGACATGGAGACACCAACAGGCCTCTCAGAAGAAAGATTAACACCTCATACCAAGTTTCTTGGGAAATCAAATACTTTTTATTCATTTACTGCATTTCATACACCTAACAGTCCTTACAAAAAAACCAACAGCAGCAACACCAGCCACATCACATGTGAAATAAAACACAGGTACCCTTGAGTCACCTCCCTCCCCATGACACAAATACTAAGGAATGAAATCCTAGCAGAGCCCCTCCACCCTGCCCTCAGGCACAGAAAATTTCACAGGGCTTCAAGGGCTCCCAGCCCCTCTGAACCCCAAGGCTTTGTTCTTGCTTCATTTTGAAGTCAGCAACTAAATTAAGATCAAGTTAGGTTAGATCCCCTGGTTCGGTACATGAGTCTGTCTCCCTTTCAAATGCTCATCACAAGCAGAGGCCCAATCTACTAGCAGAGACAGCTTAAGCATGGCAGGGAGGAACTTAGCCAGCCAGACCACACAGGCAGATTTGTATACGGTTCCGAGCCAAAGGACCCAAAGCCACAGAGAACTGACAGCTCAGGACTCATCTGGCAAATTTGCTAGAAAGGGATCTCTCTGGCCAGATACAAGTTGGCCCATCTTTGGCCTAAACATACCATATGGAGATGTCATTTAGTGCCACTGCAAAACCAGTTACAAGATGCTAAGAGTACCCAAGAACCTGGGGTTCTCTTTCATCCATGGAGATGGTGAAGTCAGCCAGGAGGTTGCCTGCTGGTCCCTGACTGCCCCTCTGCCAGAGGAAGGGCTGGTCAGCATCCACAGCACATCAGGCCTGGCTGGGGGACTTCTAGTTTTCCTTCCGTGGTTGCTGTAACCTCTTGGCCACAGCCGTGATCAGAGCTGCTCCCTTTCCGCTGCCATCTTCTGACAGCATGAACCCCACATCACACCGAGGGGCTAGTTCTTTCACTGTCTCCTGCAGTACCCGAGAAAAGCTGTGACAAAGAGAGAGAAACATCATCAGCCCTTGCATATGGGTCAGGAGATTAGAAATTAGTCCAATCCAGCTTTTTCCTTCCTGATCTTCAGGGAAAATATTTTTTTTCAGGTCTTGACACACTCCTCCTGCTTCAACCTCCCAAGGACTTGTATTACAGGCATGTACCACCATGCATGGTAGAGAACACTCACTCTTTTACCACTAAGTATGATGTTAGTTGTGGGTTTTCGCAGATGCTTTTTAACCAGGTCAAGGAAATTCTCTTATTCCTAGTTTGTTGAGTGCTTTTATCATGAAAGAGTATGGACTTTTATCATGAAAGAGAATGGACTTTTGTATCAAGTTCTTTGACTGTATCTGAAATGATCATGTTATTTCTATTCCTTGGTCAAGGGGAAGACTTATAAGAACCAGATCAAAGATGTGTGACCCCCAGGGGAAAACCAAGAGAAGATTCCAGCCAGCAATTTGTACCAGAGTAAGGCTAAGGATTGAGGACCACAATAATCGTGTCTTCATGAGTACAGTTCAGCATGATTGGAATTTATAAGCTTGTTATTACATTTCCTTTTCACCAAAATAAAAAGTGAAACACTGAATACAAATAATAGCTTTTACTGCTGACGCTATTAAACTTAATCCTCACACCAGCCTATGAGGCAGGTAAGACTGTCCTCATTCTACAGAACAAGAACTGAGACCTACTAAGGGTGAGAAACTGGCCCTCAGACTCCCAGCTTCCTCAGATGAAGCCAGGAGACAAACCCACATTGTCCAAGAGCTCTTAATCCTCTGTCCACTGCCTCTGAACTAAGAATATCGTATCTGTGCTATGCAAAATAACCAGATGAGGAACCTGGGGTCTACAGAGGCTGGTCAACATTCCCACATTGTGCCACCAGGAAGCAGAGTTACTGGGCTCACCCCAGCCTCAGGTTCAACAACTGAGCTACTTCCCACCACTCCCAGCAGGAGACAGGGTCACATCTTCCCATTCTGCAGCGGAGGAAGCTGTCCTAAGTCCATCCTCGGCCCCAGCATGTCCCCTGTCCCACTCCCATGCCTCTCACGCACTCACTGTGGGTGCAGCTTGTACAGGGTGCCATCCACACCCACAGTGATCTTCAGGTGCTCCAGCCCTTGGTCTTCCCTCCTTTTCTCCACGATGGCAGCCAGACCTGCACCACAGAGCTGGGCGGCCCGCCGAGACACAGCTCCACACACTTCCTTCACCACGATGCTGTCTTCACATGTGCTGTCCAGACCCAGCTGCTGCAGGATCCTCCTGACCTGCAGGAGGGCCAGCCGGTCGCTGCAGACAAGCATGGCAGGATGTCAGCACCTGCTTCCTGGTGCCTGGAGCCTGCTGAATATAACCCAGAGCCTCCCACCCCACCATGTTTTAGCGGGAGGAAGGAGAACACCACCCAGGCCATGGATAGGTTGAAACAGAATGTATTAGAAACTGAGACTCAAGGAGATCCACCACCCTGGGAAGTTCCATCACATTTCAAAAGCAAAGTGTGAGCACCTCTTGTGTTGGGCATGTCCACCATCACACTAGGAGCTAATATTTAAATCAACAGACAGCATACATGATGGGCAGTTTTCAGAAGAGGAGTCTGAGGTTCATAGTGCTAGAGACTTGTCCTCTTGGACAGTAGAGAGTAAGGCTTCAAATACAAACCTTCTCCCACCAACTCTAGCACTCTCCACAGACCTTGCCAGCTCCCAGTACTCTGCTCCCATTCACCTGGAGGCCAGTTTTCCTTCTATTTAACTTTTTCTGATTCTCTGCTTTCTCTTCTCAACTAGATCATATGCTATTTGAAGATAAAAATATATTCCCAGTAGTAGTCAGCATAGGGCTGGGTATATTCAAGAAGCAAGTGAATGAATGAATACACAATTCCTATCAGCACATTAAAGAATGGGAACCTGAGAAGGCCATAAACACATGCAGAGAAGTGCCCAGCATGGCGTTAAGCTGCCTCCAGTCCAGACCCTGACTGTCTCACAGTGAACCAATGGGAAACCATGACACTTGCGCACAGCTCTGAGCTCAAGCTATACAATGGGAAGTTACATCCTTGACCTTCTCTATGAACTGAGGGAAGATAAGTGTCATCAAGAAAGAATAACTGAGATTGGGGATATGGCTCAAGTGGTAATGCTTACCTGGCAAGCTCAAACTCTGAGTTCAATCTCCAGTAATAATAATAATTTTAAAAATAAAGAATGACTAAGAAACAACTTATATGGACAGATAGGTGATAGAACAGGTAATGAATTCTTTGTAGACCTTACAGATGAGTTCTCATCAGAATACTTAATGTCATGGAAAATGTTCATGGCATAGTGAAAAAAACAGATTATAAAATACTATGTGCTATTTGATCTTCAGTTTCAATGTGTTTGTTTTAATGTTTGTCCTTGCACAGAAAAAAAATCAGAAGAAAAGCTATTCAGATATTAGTAGGATTACAGGTGGTTCTTATTTTCTTCCTTTTGCTTATCTGTATTTTTTTACTTTCTAAAATGAATAGCATTTGTAGAGTTTATTTTTTTAAAAAAAGGTTTATTTTTAGAGTGAATGAAAATCCTTTAGTGTCTTCCAGACTTTCTTCACAGTTTAAGTTCTTTCATGTTTATTCCCTTTCTCAATCCTCAGAGAAATCCAGGTGTTAAGCAACAGAGCAATTATTTATCTTATAGAGAAGTAAATCGAGGTCCAGAGAGGAGAAGCCACCTACCTGGGTTGAAGACTAGACAGAAGAAGGATGCTGAACACCTGCTAATCAACACTTCCAAACCAGAACCACTACTGCTGCTAAAATGCTGCCACCAGCTCCCTACATAGCAGGAACATCTCTGCAGCAACCCATCTGACTTCCCTCATGAAGTACACTGCTTTCATTTGTAAAGTGCTCTCTTTTTTTTTTTTCCCTCTGAAAGTGACTTTTCACTTGTGGCCCTCTGACCAGAAAGACCAAGAGAATTCGGTGAATGAATGCAAATGGAGATTCCCAACATATAAAACTATGATAATATCCAGCTCCAATACAAAAAGCAATGAAATCTCTTCTCAGCCTTTTGGCTAAGATCAAGTATAAAAAGCAATGAAACTACACATTCACACATGATTGGTGGTGGTGGGAACAGCAACTACCCTTCTAAAACAGTGTATTCACAAGGAAATGCTCATTTTATCCAAATGTTTCTACTGCTAAGAAAATAGCTCATAAAATGCAAATGACTGTGTACACAAAGAATAATTATGCTGTTATTCAGAATAGCAGAAATTCCTGAATTACAAACTAGACACCAATGCTAAAGGGAAAATTAGTTAAATTATAGTATAGTAACATAATGTAGTTTTATGAAACCACTGAAAATGATAATTACCCTAGCAAGTTGATAAAGGGAAGTCCTTTCTAGAAATATTTCAGATATTAAATGCAAAAGTGATAGCATTAACATATCACCATTTTACAATCACTAGTAAAATAATGGGCAAAGGCAGTAAGTGTCAGTGTCTGGTAATATCATAGAGAGAGATGGACAGAGACATGTAATACCACCTATGAAATATGCTTGTCCAAAATTCAACACTGAATCTAGCCAAGTATCTGGGTCCAAATGTAAATTTTTTAGAAAACATGAGACAGAGGAAAATGCCTAATGATGTAACCAGAGAATCTAGAATGCAGAAAACTCATAGGATAAGGTGATAGTTTCTTCAATACAAAAGTCTCCTGGGAAAAATAGAGAGGGAAGGGAAACCTGTAAATTAAAGGAGATTTTAGGAACATATCAACCAAATGTAATTTATGGACTTAGCTTTGATATGGATGCAAATAAATCAAGTGTAAAAATCATTGTTTTTGGCGATTTGGGAAATAGGAACACTAAGAAGATATGTTGCGGCTGGAGATAGGAGGCAGCCCAGGAGCCAATCTCCATTCAGCCAGCATCTTCCTGTTTTCATCTTTAAATATCAAATCTGCCCAGTCCTGGTATGATGACAGCATATCCCATCCAAAGTGTCTTACACCAAGCAAGTGAACTTGATCACATGTCACCTTTCAATTTGGGACAGGAATTTGGTTTCAAAGATGCCCCTGGTCCGGAGACGCTCTGAAATCTGCCCTCGGAAGAGAAGACCCTGCTTGGTCAGGTCGATGAGGATCTGTCGCACAATCTCCCCCAGGTACATCCCACTGGTCATTTTCTCATATCTGTTTGTGAAAGAGGGATAAGGCTGGTGAAGGCAGGAAAGTCAGTGCTGGTGAGACTATTTCTGAAGAGCTCCACGTTGGTGTGAAAGGCATGCACACTGACTGGCAATTACAAGTCTGGCTCAGAGCGGGCCTGGGGAGAGATGAAATGCAGAAGGCAGCACCATGTGAGAAAGCCAGGCTTTGGAACCACATGGACCGGGAGCCGTGACCCAACTATCCCACATCTTGGGCTGCATGATGTGAGCAAGCACTGGGAACCATCACCCACAAAACAGGGACCAGACCTGGACTCCACAAGGCTGTAAGAGGCAGGCATCCGGCATGAGGAGACACTAAGCAGAAGTCAGTCCCTCTCCTGGCTTTGTGCCGCCAGTCTGTTCTAGAAAGATCCCCCAGCTTTGCATTTGAAGACATTGTCCCACTAGAGATTTGGCTCCATGTGACAACATTTAAACTTCCTGTATACACACACACACACGTGCACAAACATGTCCATTCCTCCCCACTTTCTGCCAGGCTATGTATGAGCTCTACAAGGGCAAAGTTGGTCAGGCACAGGAGTGTGAAAAATGAGCCCACTACACCCAACAAAAATGCAGAGCTGGGCTCCCACTGCCTACATGGGCAAAGGGAAGCACGAGTGTGCCTGAGACCTATGGGTTGCACTTACGTTCTCTAAACTGTCCAGGACCTGTTCAGTTGAAGGAACCAACATGAAGATAGAAAAATAATGGCGACTGTGAGGCAAATTCAAGTGTTCTGCCCCTTAAATTCTCAATCCAGAGAATTTAAGAATTTTCAGTCTCTGCACATATGAATAATAAAATAATAAAAAAAAATTTCTAAGTTAAAAAAAAAAAAAGAATTTTCAGTCTCCAGTAGATGCAGATACAAAACTAAATCCAAAGGAACCTCCTTCCCCTGAGAAGAGTTATGACACTCAGGATTTAGAAGGATTTAGAAGGAAGGCCCTTCTTTTTGGAACAATTACTGGCTCAGGTGGGCCTACCACAACTCACCTGAATTTCCAGTGACAAAAACTAGCACCAAAGAAAGATGAGGGATTATTAGGGCTGGTCTTGGCCTTGTCCAAATCTCATCCTAAACAAGTTCTCAGCTCAACAGACCTGGAGGTGTCCTAGGCCGAGACATCATATCACATTTCCTGCCTACTCAACTTCTCAACTTGCACATGACCCTATGATGCTGAGCTTAATTTCCACAAAGACCATATGGCCTGCAAAGCCTAAAACATTTGCAATCTGCCTCTGTTCCAGAGGACAGACCCAGGCTAGTAAATAGATGTCTGACTGCTCTTTCTCCTTCCAGAGCCACCACTACCCTTATGGTAAACTATGGTAATTAGAAAAATGGACCCCTTCATTCTGTATGTTGGAAATACAATAATTTTATTTCATTCCAGGAAGACACTACACTGGCATTTAATGAACAGTTGTAATAAACATCCTGTCAGTTGCATTTGCCATATGCAAACGGCACCCCTCCCCAGGTTTAGTGAAGGTGCTCACCACATGGTCTGTATAAAAGTACATGTCCTTCTCCTCACCTCTGCTTGCCAGGATTCAAGGACCCTTCGTCCACCTCCTTGTCATACTGGGTCCTAATGTCATCTATGCAGTCATTGTCCCCAAATCCTCCCCACTCTGTGTTGATACACATCTTTCCTTCATCCCCTTCCACCAGCTCGATGTTCCTCATCTCCTCCATGTAGCACACGTTGCTTCCTGTCCCTAGAAGGAATGGTGAAGGTACTTTAGTCCTCAAAGACCACTACAGAGGCAGCAGAGTACAGTGAGTTGCAGAGTACAAGAGTTGAGGCTTGGAATCAGAGATGGCTGAGTGAGATTCTAGCTGGATTAGATGCTCAACTGGCTGACCTTAAACAAGTACCTTATCTTTCAGAGGCTCAACTTTCATCTATAAAAAGAAAATGCCTACCTTGTGGATTTGTTATCAAGAAAATATGAGGTGATGCTTGTTTTTTATTTTTTTGTTTGTTTCTTTGTTTGTCTTTGTGGTACTGGGGCTTGAACTTAGGGCTTATCCCTTGAGCCACTCCACCAACCCTTTTTTGTGATGGTTTTTTTGAGATAGGGTCTCATGGAACTATTTGCCCAGGCTGGCTTTGAACCACAATCCTCCTGATCTCTGCCTCCTGAGTAGCTAGGATTACAGGCATGAGCCACCGGTGCCTGGCTTATGAGGTAATATTTGTAGGACTTCTCCACATGGTGAGTATCCAATAACAGTACCTGTCTTCTCTATCATCATCATCATTAAACCATAGGCACGCAAAGCTTTCAAGCACAGACTTAGCAGTCAGAGCTGGGAGGGGCCAGGACGCATCATCTAAGCAAACATTTGGCATCTGTGAGCCACATTTTCCTTCCTTGCTCACAACCTGGCTGACTATCCTCAACACAACAGTCCTGGCAACTATCATATTCAATCACACAGACCTCACCTTTCTAGCATCCTGGACCTGACCCACCCATCCCACAGAGGAGGAAATAGGTCAGATAAAATAAGCAATGTCCGAGCTCAAAAGGGGTTAAGAATCCGAGTGAGGTCAAGACTCTGCCTGGCCTCAAAGGCATCTCAGTGGGTCTGTATCTCTTTGTCCCACCTACTGCTCACATTCAGGAAGCCCAAACAACCCCCTGGAAAATTTCTCTCCCCGCTCCCCAGATTCTGTCATTACTCAACCGTGCCTGTCACCTGGAAGATAATACCTTTACCTGTTCAAATCCTACCTGTCACCTAATCTCTTAGAGACACTCATCCCTCTAGAATCTACCCCTGGCCTTACTCACTACTAGACTTCTTCCAAAGGCCCCTAAAAGGCTGTATAGCCTCAAGCCACTCCCTTCCCCTCTTCTAAATTTCCTTCTAACTCTTCTCCTTCCCAGAGATCCAGAATAATCCAAGGAACAGACGAAGGGCCCACTGGAGCCAAGTGAGAACCTAGCTCCCTTAGCTCAAGGCCAACAGAACTCAAGGCCTCCAAGGACAGTTGACTCATGGCCATAATTTGAAAATTCCTTTTTTCTATGTCATCTCCTTCCTCAACAAAAAGGATGACCTTCACTTAGAACTCTTAATGAAGAAAGATACTAAGTATAGATTTAGGAATTAGGCAACCTGGAATCCTGATCTTTTCTATTTTATTTTACCTTACTTTGTGGTACTAGGAGACGAACTCAGGGCCTCATGCTTACTAGGCAGGCACTCTGCCAGCCCAGGAATCCCAGTCTTAATTAAGGTCATCTCTACCTTGGACAGAACCTCTGTGTAATGCAACAATGATTCCTACACACCCCTCACTATGTTCAAAGGGAACCTCAAAAGAACCAGATGGAATTAGGCCAGTTGGCTATGCCTGACTACTTACCTGCAATCAAGCCAATCTCACAATTAGGATCTTCATAGCCACAGGTCATCATGGTTCCCACTGTGTCATTCACCACTGCAACTATGTCCAGGTCAAACTCCTGCAAAGGAAGCAGGTATACTGGAAGCGGGATGCTCAGGGGCCCATCAGCCCAAGGCAGCAGAGGACTACATCATAGGGGCTGGGCATAGGATGGCAGAGCAGAGGGACCAGGGGAAGGGGCAAGTCAGGCATGAGCCTCAACACCATTTCTTACATTTCTCCTCTTGATGGCTTCTCTGAGCATGTCCACCACGTCCTCTCCTTCACAGTCGGTAGCCTTGAAGCCTTTGGTCCACCCTACGAGTGTTCCCTGAAAGAAAAAAGGGGACATTCATGAGAACAGCAGTCACTAGGACCACTATGCAACTTCAACACCTAATAGACATAAGGCACGAGATTAAATTGCTAGTCAAGCACATGTCCTAACACAGCACAGAGGGAGCACGATGGCCAGACAAGGGCTACAGTGTGCCCTTCATATTCCTTAGGGGTCAGGTGTGTTCTCTGTCCTACCACAAGCTAAGCTGAAGGTCAGCATGACCTCATTGCTGACTTAGTCAATGATAACTGAGATGTTATCAAAGGTAGAGGTACAAAATATTTGTCAAAGCATTATTCCATAGTGAAAACCCAGACACATCCTATCACTCCAATAATGTCAGGGAGGCCTCTCATACATCAGCATAAAAAATAGTACACAAGCTGGGTGCCAGTGGCTCACGTCTGTAATCCTAGCTACTCAGGAGTAGCTACTCAGCCCGGGCAAATAGTTCCATGAGATCCTATCTCGAAAAACCCCATCACAAAAAAAGAGCCAGTGGAGTGGCTCAAGGTGTAGGCCCTGAGTTCAAACTCAGTACTACAAAAAAAAAAAATGCCATAAGAGAAAATTGGATGTTAGAGACTAATGTTCATTATACACTGTTAAGTGAAAGCTCATTAAACAAATACAGATAGTGAATTAATCTAATTTTACTTTAAAATTACACACACACTTGAACATGGAAAAAGGCCTAGAATAACATACACACTGAAGGGGGTTGACTGATCATCTTTGGGGCAAGACTATGAGTACCTTTTTTTAGTCTCACCTTTTGTCTGTATTTTCTAACTTTTCTAAAACAAACACATTTCTTTTAGAATATGGAGGAAGTTGTACTTTAATGTTTAAAAGGTTACCTGTTCGCTTGAGACAGGAGTTAATCTAGTATGAGCTCCACAGTTTAGAAAGCTGGGAGCGGGAATGATGCGCAGAGCTGGGGTTTATGACCTAGGACAGATGGCCTCCAAACCTTATGGCAGAACCCCAACTCATAGATAGAGGCCACCTCACCTCAAGCTCCTCAGCCAGCAAGCCCCCATCTCCTCCTTAACTCCACAGTCCTCAGCACACTGGCTTATTCCTTTCCTGGTTGATATATTAGACAATTAAAGATCCCGCCAACTAAAAACCCTTTCTTATAGATTGCAATTATGCAAAGTAATATATTTTTAATCTCTACACTCTCTCCTCTTCGGTCACTCTTGCTTTGCTTCCAGTTGTCTGCCCTCCTTTTTTTTTTTTTTTTGAGACAGAATCTTACTATGTAGCTCAGACTAGCTTGGCACTCACTATGTAGACCAAGCTGGCTGGAACTCATGATCCTCCTGCCTCTGCTTCTAAGTGCTGAGTGTATACCACCATGCCCAGCTTATCTGTATCTTTACAAACCTGTGCGAAAAGAGAGGCTCTGGAAGGTCAGTGCCCTGGGTCAGAGGTGCAGCTAGGGCCCACTGATCACCACTGTGGACATCTGCACATGGCTTCCCTCCTCCACTATATATAATTTTTAATGGCAGCAGTAACACAGGAATGCATTATTCTTGTTTAAAAAAAAAAAACCAAAGTGTTACTGATAAGGAAATATTCCCATTTAGTTTCCCATCTGCCCAATTTGAGAGGTAACCTCTACTATTATTAGTTTGTTAGGAATCATCTAGACTCCTTTCCTCTCTGCCTACATGTATTTTGAAGTAAATAAATTCATATGGTGTATAAACTATTGCAATTTGTTTTTCTTGCTCAATAATATGTTGCCTAGATCCTTCTACATCACTTAATGTGGATCTGCTACATTCCTTCACTAAGCAAAATAGTCCTCAAATAAAAGTGCATAGAAAATTTTAAATCCACAAAACATACTATATTTTTTTGTGTGGGACTGGGTTTTGAGCTCAGGGCTTTGAGCTCACAAAGCAGGTGCTCTACTGCTTGAACCACACCTCCAGTCCATTTTGCTATGCTTATTTTGGAGATGGAGTCTTGTGAACTATTTGCCCAAACTATAATCCTTCCAATCTCAGCCTCCCAAGTAGCTAGGATTGCAGGCATGAGCCACTGGCACCTGGCTAAATAAGTACTATTTTTATCCTCATCTTTCAAATGAGGCAAACAAAGCACAGAGAGAGTAAATAACTTGCCCAAGGTTACACAGCCAATAAATAAGAGGTCAAAACTTGAACCCAGGCAATCCAATTCAGAGCCCATGCTCTCAACTATTGCACTCTTATGGACCCAAATAGGTAAGGTAAGAGTCATGAAGCACATAAAACAGTGTCTGGAACAGAACAAGTACTATGAACATGTTTGTTTAATATATATTTGCTCATTTAATCCTCACCATTATCCTAGACACCATTACCTAGGAGAAGGTCAATGACCTGCTCAAGTTATTTAGGTAAGCAGCAGGAGTATGCGCATAGAGCCTGTGCTCTTGTCTACTGAGCTGCCCTGCCTTGGGGTGGACATGGGACATCTTTGCGATGGGCCTGCTCCTGAGTTGCTGACGAAGGGCTTGTCGCTGCCCACAATCAGCCTGTTTAGGGACTGCATGGGCAGAGATTGTCCTGTCTCCATCTATGGCAACAATAGTTCTGTCCCTGGCCTTGCCCAAAGGCCCAAATCATCGCCCACTGACAGCTCCAGGAGAGGACCCCAGGAGCAGTGGGTCTCTGGGGAGTCTAAGAAAGGACATCTAGTCCTTACTTTCCAAGCTCTACCTCTTGGTCAAGCTGGTTTGTCAAAAAACTGTGTACATGACCTACCTGCATCTAAACAGCCAATAAAAAACCTTTACTTCATACACAGAAAATTCTTTTATCCAAGAATTCCAAGAAAGACTTTGTAATGTTTTTAAATTGTTATGAATTATCTATTAAAATAACTATGATGTTCTTTGAAACCAGCTAAATAAGTATCCATAGATAAATTCCTTCTAAGTTACTACTATCAGGAAAGAGGTACATTTCTTAGGATACACTGGTATCATTTTTCATCGGATGATAAAATCTCTGTAACCTATGATGTCTGCCTCCCTGTTTACACCAGCTGCTCAGGACCATACAGAAGATAGTATTGCCTAGTTGTTATAACTTTAAGTCCTTCACTGGTCACTACCTTTTAAATGCCTCTCCATAATATGATCTGATCTCTCTTTTAACAATAGTATTATTCATGTGTCCCTTTATTGTACTGAACTATCATCAGTTCTCTGTATTCAAGGGGTTCACACCTTAGATTCAGCCAAGTGTGGATCAAAAATATTTGGAAAGACAAACTGCACCTGTACTGAACACATACATTTTTTTGTCATTCTTCTCTAAACAGTACAGAGCAACAATTATTTACATAGCACTTACATCGTACTAAGTATTGCAAGTAATCTATAGATGACTTAAGGAACTCAGGAGAGTGTGCATAGTTCATATGCAAATGCTATACTATTTTATGCACAGGACTTGAGCATCTGTGGATTTTGGTTTCTTTAGGGATTACTGTAACCTATCCTCTGCAGATAGCGAGGGATTACTATTCTCTACATTCTTTTGAGTTCAATCCAAAACGTAATGAGAAATTGAAAGAAGTATATGGAAAAAATGAAATGGTTAAAATGCTCTACCATGTGTTCCCAGCTGCCCTGAACCTGTGACCCCTAAATAAAGTGAATGGTGACTCTGAACAACCTTGAGATGCCCCTGGTAGAGAAGGGAAGCTGGCTGTGAGCCTGGCAGGCTGTCTTACCCTGTCAATGCTCGTCTGCCTGCAGGGAAAGGAGAATGTGAAGCCCAAAGGTAGCTGGGCTCCCTTGAGGCCCATGTAGTCCAGGAAGTCAGCAATGCACTGCACGATGTGGTCAAAAAGCTGCAGGGAGAGAGTGGCATTCATAAAAGGTGGGCACTAACTAGGGTGGCAGGATGTCACCCACAGGGCACAGGACCCTCATCTGGCACTCACCTCCTCGCCAGTGCCCTGCATGATCTCCAAGGGGATGGCAAAGATCTTATTGTACATTCGCACCGACTTCCGCCCACTTCTGATCTTCACCAGGAGGACCCGGAAGTTAGTTCCCCCCAAATCCAGGGCAAGAAACTTTCCTTTTTCTGTAATAGAAAGAGTGGAGGCTGCATTTTACCAGTGTGTACTGAGAAGAAATTTGTACTGGGTATCAGGAGGAAAAGGAGATGTCTGAGCCCAGCAGACCCAGAGCCTCCCTTCCTGGGCTCCCAGGAGTCAGGTCCTTGAGCCAGTCTAAAGCCAGACCACTTGTCTTAGTCTCCGCTCCACTGTGTCAAAGACCCAGGTACCACCTACACTACCACCAATGAGGTGCTATGAAAAGAGCCCTAGACTGGAGGCAAGGGACCTGGCAGCTCTGAGAAATGGCTTTTCATCTGGAGCAAGAGTGGCCAGGCCCCATCTTTCCACATTTGCAGAGTATAGATATTGGGGCTCTGAATGTCCTTCCTGCTCTAAACTCTAGTGACCAACAGCCTTCCAGGAAGACCCAAGGCACCATGTTCTATGTGCAAGGCATCTGGTAAAGGACATGTTGAAACTGAAACTCAAGGGGCCTCTGAGGGTAAACCTGGGCCAGGCTACCGGACTGCAAAGGCTTCCAGATGTTTCCATCCTATCTGAACAGCCCAGCGGAATCACTCAACAAAGCATGAAACAATTCTTCTTGCTCCACTTACCCCTCATCCCCGCACCTCTGCCTGCCTAAGAAACCTTATCAATCCTTCTCCCAATGCAGGGCCTCTCACTTCTCTGCCACCTCACAGAGAGTTTCTGTAGAACCTTTCTCCTTACTCTCAGCCTCACTCACTCAGTGCTAACCACACTGATCTCTTTGCTATTCCTTGAATGTACCAAAGGTGTCACTCTCAGCCACCTCTTTGGCCCCTTACCCTGCTCTATTTTCCTTCGTAGCACCCATCATTACCTGACATCATGTGACATTTACTTGCTCATAGTTGGACAGCCTGAGCCTCATCCATAAGGGCAGGGACTATTACTGCTCTTTCGCTGTGCCTGGAACAGACCCTGACATACAGCTGATGCTTAATGGAGATTTGAGAAACGAAGGCAGAAAGATTAAAGAGATAAAAGAAGGAATAATCAAAAGGTTTCTTTTAGGGTGTTTGCTTTCCCATGTAAACTCAAAGGATTTTGGCTCTGGAAAAGGTCTTTGTTGTTATAAGATCAAAACCACGTGACCTTCATAAGCCATTTAACCTCTCTGAATTTCAGTTTTGACACCCATAAAATGGGAACTGTTCCCTCTTTAGGTAACAAAGTGATTGAGAGATGCAATGAAAGTAAAAGTTCAGAATCAAATTATAAGATGTTAAGCATTTTACAAAAGTCACTATTCCCAGAAGAGGCTCATGGGATTCAAAGGGGCAAAATAACTTGTCTAAAGAACAGAGCTCAGCACAGAGGAGCTGGAACAGGATCAAGAGTTGGAAAAGTCCAGGGCAGAAAATGACAAAAGGAAAGAGGAAGTAATCCAAGCTCTAGAAGAGACCAGCACCAGAGAAGCAGAGCACGGAGATGGACTCAGACAGCCCAAGTGTCCAGATAGAGGATAACAGTCAGTTTGCTGACTCAAACCAAGGCACACAGGTTCACAAGGACTAAACTTCTACCCTATATCACACCCCTTTCCTCACAGATGTGAATCCAGAACTTTAAAAACTGAACACTCTTTGGATTTAGGGTTTTGTTTTATTGGGTTTTTGTTGTTTTGTTTGAGACAAGCTCTTGCTATGTAGCCTAGGCTGTCCTCAAACTCACATTCCTCCTGCCTCAGCCTCCCAACTTCTGGGATGCATGTGCTATTATGCTTGGCTGATTTAGGAGGTTTGGAGGGAAACTCTGCATGGTCCTTCAGAGCAGGGGGTTGTGCCAACCTACCTGTGCCATCAGGCATCCCACAGACATAGGTGGGCAGCATCTTGACTGTGGCCAGTGCATGGGTCTTCCTCTTCAGCCCATATTCGAGCTCAGCCCGCATCTTGTGCTGCACACCATCAAGTTGCTCTCGGGTCAGCTGGAACAAAGCCAGCACCTTGTCAATCTGTTTACGCTGGGCCTGCACACGTGAAGCCACTGCAGTCACCATGGCAGCTCCCTTGGTGCTGCCACTCTCTGACAGGAGGAAGCGGACATCACAGTTTGGGACCAGTTTTCTCACTACCTTGTGTAGGCGTTTTGGGTACCTGAAGGTAGGGATGATGACAAAATATTGAACAGTTATAAAGGTCAGGTTTGGCCAATGGGAACAGACACAGGGATAGTGGGAAAGAGGTCCTGGAGGCTCTGCTAGGCCAGGGCTTACCCTTTTATTTGCTGAATGGTAAGGAGGGAGTAACTAGGATGCTAGGGCAGTGAAAGGGCACTTGGGGGGCAGGGGCTCAGGGCAGTGCCCATTTGGTCAGCTAATAATTCAACCTATATAGAACATGCATGCATATGTGCTGTGTGGACATCATCTCTGTCCAAAGAGGAAAGGATCTTTCTCAGCTTTTTTTCTCTCTCTCTCTCTCTTCTTTTTTTTTACTCAGGGTTTCATGCTTGCTCTGCAGGCACTCTACTGCTAGAGCTACTCCACCAGCTTTCTGAGCAGTTTCTAACTTTCAGCACCACCTCTGTTAGCCAAAGGAGCTTTTGTTCTGTCTTTCTGATATGTTCTCATTTTCCTGTGTCTTCCTACCAGAATCCTTCAGGTGAAATTGGCAATCTCTGCCATCCCTGTTTTTCCAATTATTACTAGGTATAGCTTACCTTCCAGTGTTACCACATACCAGGTATTCAGTAAATAATGGATAGATAAATGAATGGGTGGATGCATGCATGTGTGGATAGAAGGATGGATGGATGGGTGAAGGATGGATGGATGGACACATGAATGGACAGATGGATATATAGATGGATAAAGGATGGATGGTTGGACGCATGGATGGATGGCCTTTGGCTTTAGCAAACTATTTCTTTAAGAGTGATTCCCAAAAGCCACTCAGCCAGCTAAATGAAAGTAGGTTACCCTCTCCCTTGTAATCTCAGAGCTATTAAGCTATCCAGCTGTCCAAACAAGCAGCACAGACTTAGCTCTTGGGGAGATGTGGTTGTGGGGGTGTGGGCTGGCAGGCGGCACTCACTGAGGGTGTATCTTGTAAAGGGTGCCATCCATGCCCACTGTGGTCCGGAGCCGTGTCAGCTTCTTGTTCTCCCGGAGACGTGTCAGGATGGCCGCCAGGGCAGCCGCACAGAGATTGGCAGAGCGGAAAGAGACAATGGTGCAGACGTGCTGGACAGCAATGCAGTCAGCCTCGGAGGGTTCCAGGCCTAGATCCACCAGGATCTCTCTGGTGTTAGCAAGGCCTTCTTTAGACCTAGCCAGGGGACAGGAATGAGAGGACTGTACTTCTCCATGCCAGGATCATTTGTCTCCCACCTCTCAGGATTGTGAAAATAAATAGGCTGGTTCATAGTAACATAGTAATAATAATAATATCAATATTGACACTAGCAGCTACTATTTATTGGGCACTGAGTATATGCCAGGTCCTTGGCTAAGGACTTTACATGTATTAATTCATCTAATCCTGGGGAAAGTACTGACATTACCAAATTATGTATCTAAGAGGTATGAAGTCCAGAGAGGGTAAGTAATGTGTCCATGGTCACACAGCTAGTAAGTGCTAAATACCAAGATTTGAACTCAGATAGTTCGATTACACAGTCTACACTTTTAGCCACCCTGTGCTATGCTGCCTCTCACAGAAAGTCTGATTCTGCCAAGCTCTGTACAGTCACAGACTCTGGGGATCAGTGTCACTCTGCTAGGCTCAGACTCTAAACTGATTATGAAGAACAGGACAAAGCCACAGATTCTAAGCCTGAGGAGCAGGGCTCTGAGTGACTGGGCCATCTTTCTTCACCAGTCATGGGATCTCAGTGTAAGGCCTCAAATCATCAAGTCCAAAGTCAGCCTGCAGGAGCATGTGGAAAGGACTCTTGCTACAATGAGAGTTGTTGACTTGGATTCCATACAAGAGTATCAGCCTGCCCTGATACTGTAAGTAAAATTATGCACAACTATGCATTTTGGCATAAAGCGACCAGAACTCAAATCAGGTTCTCTAAGGAGTCTACAACCCTAAAAACATTACAAATTAACTTTGGGGGGAAAGAAGCCAGCAAAACACAGGGAGAGGGTGGCTCTCTGACATCAGAGTCTCTGACTGACGAAGCCAACAAGAATGTAGCATTGAGTTATGGCAGAAATTGCTAACCTGTCCAAAGCCTTGCCCAGGCCTGACACCTCCTGTGAAGGAGCAAGATCTCATCCCTCCTGATGTCCCACTGCCAGAGCACCCTGTGTCTTGGTCACCCACCCAGCCCACTGCAGAGGCAAGGCAGGGAGATGTGGCCAGTGGCTTACTTCTCCATGGCAGCCACATGCTGTGTTTCGATCTTGCCCTTCGTGTGAAGAGCAGAGGATTTCTCACCGCCAAACAGGAGACCAGCCTTGGCCATCTTCAGCAAGATGAGTCTAACGAGCTCCCCCATATACAGGCCACTGATCATCTTCTCAAACCTGCAATTTGGGGAACACATTGGTTGAAGCAATGCCTTTAGTTACTTACCATCATTCCCAAAAAACCAAGAATGTTGGTCCAAAGTCAGGAACATGGGCAGGGCAGAAACTCAGAGAATCAAGAAGTCTCAGTGCAGCTGAGGCACAAGGGTGGCCTTGGGAAAGGAGCACTGCCCTCTCTGAGCTGCATGGTCTCACCTGCATCAGGAGAGGGCTAAGCCTGAAGACAGCGAAGACTCCCTCCTGCTCCCAAAGCCCTGGACTCCAAGTCTTTACCGAAAATAACTCTGGCCATGGGGTACCATTCTTACTTTGGGCATAAGGAGCTTCCATGTCACAGACCTCAGGTAATTTCCTAAGATTAGACACTCGGGTGCTTCCCACTCCTACACTTGTGTCCAAGAGATTAAAAATGCTCCTACGGTTTGGGTCTGGAGGACCCTCAAAGTCCATGTGCTCGAGGCTTTGTCCTTGGCTTGCATGGCACTATTGAGAGGTGGTAGCTCCTTTAAGAGGTTGGGGGGCATGACCTTGAAGGGAATATTGGGACCTTAGCCCATTTCTGTTCCTCTCTCTTTTTTGTATTCAGCTATGTGGCCAATAGGCTTCCTCCACCACACACTCCTGCCACAGTGTACTGCTTCACCACAGGCCCCAAAACAATGGAGCCAACCAATTACAGACCGTGAGCCAAAATAAACCTTTTCTTTTCATAAATTGATTATCTTGGATATTTGTTACAGTAACAGAGAGCTAAGCACACCAGGCAATTGCTAATTGTTTCCCAGGTGAGCTACTAAATACAATTTTCATCCTCCAAACACAGTAAAATAGAATATCAGAGACAATCTGTTTCATAATCAACCTTATATATTTCACTAAATATAAAAAGTCTTAGAACATGAAAAGACAGAAGATAACCAAATGAAATTCAGGTTGGATTTGGAGAGTAAAATTTAAGTAAAACAAAAATGATAAAATCCAAAAAAAAGGGTACCACCTCCTTGGTTTGTACCCACTCATGGTTACCAGGGAAGTCGGTATGTGCTGGAAGCAGGCACAGCCAAGGTATGAATGTATTATATGGGTTTGTAGTTATGGTGTTTGAGCAGTTTGTAGGAGGTGCCTGAAAGCTTTATTCATGAGGGTATCTGGGCAAAGTGGTAGGTCTGGTGCTGGGAAAATGTGAAATGAACCTGGGACATGTTATCTGTGCCAGAAAACAAAGAAGGACTTAAGGAGCAATGACTATATGTCAAAAGTGCATGGAGCCAGCTTGAAAGGGCCAAATCTGAAAAAATGTGAGCATCAAATAAATAATGATAGGAAGAAATTAGAATCCATTAAATTAAAAGAAAGGAACCCATGCATCTAAACAAGTATAAATAAATGGGAGAGATAGGACAGCTCTTCCTTACAGTAGAATAATGACTAAAACACAGAATGGATAAAGTGGTTTTAAAAATTCATGGGTGGATATGAAAACTAGTCAGTGAAAGGTTGACAAAAACAGGATAGTTTCATAGTCTCAAAGTGTCTCACCAGATACAGACTCATTACAAGGCAGTAAGGATAATCTTATGGTAGAAAAACCTGTCAGGTTAAGGGATCTTAATCAAGTGTTTGGAGTGAGCATGAGCAGTAATGGAGCAAACACCAGGCACTTCATGCCACTTATGTGACATGCCTGCCAGATAGTGCATCACCTGGATCCAATCATGAGAAGACAACAGGCAAATGCAAACTGAGAGACAATCTGTAAAGTCAGTGGCCTGTATGCTCCAAAGTCATAAGAAGAAACAAAGAGAAAGGAAGGCACTGCTCCAGGTTAGGGGCTAAAAAAAGCTTTGGGGATATGACAGAGCACTTGCCCAGCCTGCACAAGGCCCTGGGTTTGATAATATAAAGAGACGTGGCCACACAACGTAACCTGCAATCCTGGATTGGGTTCTGAAAATGACAATTTTCTTTTTACATATGTAAAAGACATTAGTGGGGTAACTGGTAAATTGTGAATAAAGTCTGTAAATCAGTCATTAGAACTGATTAAGTGCTAAATTCCTAAGTTTGATCATTGTAGTGTGATTACATATAAGAATGTACTTGTTTTCAGATAATACACCCTGAAGTATTTGGGGTGAAAGGATATTATGTCTATAACTTAGACTCGGACGACTCAGAAAAAGTAACTCTATACATACATATATATAAGTGTATTTTATGTGTGTGTATAGATACAAATACATACAGAGACAGAATGTTACCATTTAAGGAATTTGAATGAAGAGGCTGTAGAGAAACTTTGTACTATTTTCACAAGCTTTCTCTAAGTCTAAAATTATTTAAAAATATTTTTAATTCAACACTTAATGGTCTACAATAGTATATAAGACACTGTAGAAAAGAAAGGAAAAATCAACCATGTCACCTGCCTTTTGCAAGCTCTGCATATGGCTAAAGAGCTGAGGCAGATGCCTAAATAATTGTTCTGCAGGTGAGCAGGGGACAAGGCTGGGAAGGGTGTGACAGCAGACACAGAGGGAAGGCCCTGTCAGAGCATGGTGGCCAGGGAGCCAATGGAAAGAAACATGAAGCCTCAACTAAGTCCTGCTTCTTTGCTGCCTGCCGCTCTCCTATGGCCACTCACCTACCTGCTCCAAGAAGGCAGGACCTGAGTCATTTGGTTCACAACTTTATCTCTAGTGCTTTGTATAAACATATGAACTCCAGAAATATGGACTGAGTTAGAGTTAAGGTGATGACCTAGGAGATACCTCTCCATTTTCTTGGCTTCAATTTGCTCCTCTGTCAAATGCAACTGAAATACAAGTCTTGCCTTACAAACTCTCTATGATGGATGGCTAGTGCTACTAGACAACCTCCAAGGGACAAAGGGGACCTAGTGAGCAGGTACTGCCTGGTGCTGATGCTGGATCACAGCAAGAGGGCACTCACAGTTGCTTCCCTGGATTGAGCGAGCCGAGGTCCAGTTCCCTATCAAACTCGGTGCGGATGTCCTCCAAGGCCCCATCATCCCCGAAGGCCCCCCACTCCGTGTTGATGCACATCCTCCCCTCGTCACCTTCCACAAGGTCGATGTTGCTCATGTCCTCCATGTAACATGCATTGGTGCCGGTCCCTGATAAAGGGATCAGAGAGAATATGCAAATAGAAAAGGGAATTGGCTGGACAAGACAGAGGAACTCAGTGGCCATTAATCCTCCCAAAGAATGTGCACAAAGTGCTTTTGATCTACTCCCTGGATGGTTCTGGAGGAGGAAAGCAGCTTCGGCAAGCCTTGGTTCATGAGGAAGGAAGCTGACATATCAAATCTGTATTTCTCAGGGTGTTAATTTCATCAGGGACCTCTTCCTATTAACACGTCTGGGAAGAGGTCCCTGATGAATATGTATGAGACAGATGAGTTATGCTAACTTTAGATATAAACAATACCAAGCCAGAGTAATTTTTTAATCCTTTCCTTAAGCTATTTACATTCTTCTCTATTCAATACTTAAAGTATTCTTTACCCACCACTTGCTGTAAGTTGTTCCTAGCATAATCTACATCTTATCTGTGAGCATGATTATTGCCCAACAAAAGCAACAGTCAGATACAAAATCTCTCCAAGGAAATGTCTCAAACACTTGAATATTGAGGAACAGCTCAAATGGACTAAACCTCTTTAGAATCTTTTTGTTTGTTTGTTTGTTTGTTGAGGAACTTGGGGTTGAACTCAGGGCTTCACACTTGCAAAGCAGGCGCTCTACTGCTTAAGCCACACCTCCAGTCCATTTTGCTCTTGTAATTTTGGAGATGGGGCTATCCTTCCAATCTCAGTCTCCCAAGTAGCTAGTAGTATTACAGGCATGAGCCAAAGGTGCCTGGCTCTTCAGAATCTTTTGGGATGGCAAAAATGTTCTAAAATTAGAATAGATGGTTACAAAGCTCTGAAAATTTACTTTAAAAAATAATTAAATCATATACCTAAAGCAAGAGAATTTTTATGCCCCATAAAGCTGCTTTAATTTTTTTTATTTTTGTATTTTTCCTTGACTGTGTATTTTAAATGCTAACATGAAAAATGAGAAATCTAAAAAAGCAGAATGTAATGTAATATTTGGAAAAAGCTTTACTCAGGAGAATGTGGACATCACTCAGGCATAGCACCCAGTATGAGGGCCATCAGACACAGGGGACAACACCAGTTACATGCCATGACTGGAACATGAGACGTGGGGCTCCTGCAAACAGGCACGTCAGGCTGCTCGGGTCTAAAGACCCTGCCCTTAGGGAAAGTTAGGTTGGGAAGGCACTTTTGGAAATTAAGAAAACACCATTCAGAAAACTTTCCCAGGTGTGGTAGAGGAATGGAAAGGAGAAAAATGGATGTTTGAGAACACCCTAGAAATTGGATCATTTTGGTTTTGCTGTACCCAAAAGCTTTCTTATCAATTCCACCTACCGAACCCCTCTCAGGCACTGGATACCCCGTGGCACGTGATCTTCCTGGTCCAGGCCCCTCTCCGTCTAACCTGACAGCCCAGCAGCCTCTTGACTGATCACCTTGCTTCCCCAAGAATCGATTCTCCACTCAGCAGCCCAAATGAGCTTTTTAAAATGCACATCCATTTACCCATTCCCCACCCAATGTCCTCCAGTGCCTCCCTGCCTCCCAGTGGCCTTTCAGTGACTGTCCCATATCCTCAGCAATGTACCCAGCCCATCCACCCTCTCTGCCCTGAACTGCCTTCCACTTCCACCCCTCCCTCACTTGATTTAGCCACCATGAGCCTTTGGGGTTCCTCAAGCACCCCAGGCTCACTCCCATCTCTGAGACCAGAGGTTCCCTCTCTCTGCCAGGGATTCCCTTCCCCCCATTTCTATATTGCTGTCTGTCTTCATTATCACTGAGGTTCTTGGCCAAATACCTCCCCCAGAACAGCCCCCTGCTGTCCTTACCCTCACTCTGTCATGTCACCCTGCTTTGATTTCTTCACCACTCTAACCACCACCAGAAATTAGCTTCTTGGTTTTGGCCTTCCTTTACCCACCCACCCTCCCTCACCCCAGAGCAGTACAGAGGCACCACTGTGAACCACCACCCAGCACAGGGCCCACACACCACAGGTGCTTAGGGAACACTTGCTAAATGGATGAATGAATTAGTGAATCAATGACCCATCGCCCTATGTTTGCTTCTCCTAAACAGATAGCATCAGTGCCCTTCCCACTTACTCAGACTTTGCTGGAACTAAGTACCAAAGGGCCCCTTCCCCCCACCTCCAAAATCCAAGTTCAGTTGAGTTACCAATGATGACACCAACTTCACAGTAGGGATCATCATAGGCACAGGTCATCATGGTCCCCACAGTGTCATTGACCAAAGCCAGGATATCCACGTCCAGGTCCTGTGAACACAACCCCAAATGGTGTCAGAGATAGAAAGGAGGTGGATTCCCCTCATCCTTCCCCACAGAGGAAGCGAAAGCAGCAAAGGCCACTGATGGAGACATCACTAGACACTGCCTGCTGGAGTGGCCTGAAGAAACAGGCTTTTATCAAGCTTCAGAGTCTAGGGGAGCCAAACAGGGGACCCTGCACTGCTACATCAAGAGTGAAGGCCTCTGTGCAAGGGGAATGAGGTCGGCCCACCAGGGGTCCAACCTAGTTTGAAGGACCCTGGGAGGACATAGAGGTACCTCCTGTATATCCTGGAAGCCATGATGTTTCTGGGTGAAAACACCAAATCCTCACCCATTAGGACATTGGCCAGCATGCACGATGTCAGCCACATCTTCTCCCTGGCAGCACCATGGTCTCCTGCCTGCCTTTCCTATTCTTTAGAGTCTACTTGATTCATCTCAGCAGGGTTTGGAGGAAAGTTTTAAAGAAAGCTGAAAAGACTAAGAGGAAAGCACACACACAAATGAATAGCATCCCAGCTTTAAAGAGAAAAAGACTGCTTGCTGCAAGACTAGACAGCAAAATATTCCTCTTGGGCTGGGTGTGGCTGGGTGGTACAGTGCTTGGCTGGCATTCAAGAAGCCCTGGGTCCTATTCCCAACACCGCAAAAAACAATTCCTCTTGCCATCAGGGCAACAAGCTATTTGGGTTTATTTGTGTACTTTGACACTCAACAAGGAGCAAGTCTTGCTTTTGCAGTTATATAAATTATTAAATATCTTGAACAACTAGAGATAATTAGTGAAGAGAGAGTAGAAAGTGGAACAGAGAGTTAGACTAGGAAGGAGTCTCAGAGAGGAGATGGGGTGGGGGTTTCACACCCTCTGAAGGGCTGTGATGCAGGTGGGGGCTGAGTGCAGGGCTGCCTTTCCGTGGTGATGGGAGCCAGTTCCACAGCTATAAGGTTCATTGATGCACTTACCCGAATTAGCCACACCATCATTATAGAAGGGCCCCACCCGCAAGGTCCCTCTCTGATTGTCCCTCCAGGCAGGCGTAGTAGTGAGCCCCCAAGGAAAAGGGGCTAGGACTGGGAGAGTCCCTGCACCCAGGTGAATCCCTCACCTTGTGTTTTTTCATGGCACTGGCCAGGCGGCTCACTACATCAGTGTCCTGAACTCCCCGTGCCTTGAACTTCTTGGTCCAGGAAAGCAGGAAACCCTGTGGGAAGTGTTCAGGTGGAGTCCAAACGAAGGAGAGGCTGAACATCACACTGAGCAGCTAATAATTGCACATATGTGAGGCACAGTGTGATGTTTCAGTGCATGTATGCAATATGTATTGATCAAATCAGGATAATTAGCATAGCCACCACCTCAAGTCTTCTTTTTTAGTTTTTTTTATTGCACAGGAATTATTCCTGTGCAATAGAACACCAGAATTTATTTCTTCTATCTAATTTTGTATCCATTGACCATTCTCTCTCTACCTCCCTCCTCCCTACCCTCCAGCTTCTGGTAACAGTAACCACTATTCTACTTTTTACTTTCATGAGCTCAGCTTTTTTAGATTCCAAAGATGAGTGAGATCATGTGCTACTTGCTTTCTGTGCCTGGCTTATTTCACTTAACATAATGTCTTCCAAGTTTATCCGTGTTACAACAGCTGACAGAATTTCATCCTTTTTATGGCTGCATAGTACTCCATTGTGCATATGTTCCACGGTTTCTTTATCCATTCATCTGTTGATGGATATTTAGGTTGATCCACACCTTGGCTATTGCAAAAAGACTCAATGTTGCTTCAGAGGCATTTTCTAATAATTTAAACATCTGTATTCCTCTCGTCTGAAAAAACTGAAACATCATATATAGTAACAGAAAGAGCAATTGCCAAAAAGTCAGAATACTTGAATTCATGAGACACTGGAGCCTCAGTTTACTCACTTGTATAATGGAACACTCCCCCCACACCCAGGGAGGAGGAGAGGAAATGCCATCTCTCTCACGGGCATGCTCTTATTAGATGTCTAGCCACATATTGTTTGTGCAGAATGTATAATTTGCAGGTCTCCCAAACAAAACATCTCGTGGCATGCCCTTGAGAACTTAATTTCAACTGGAAAAGTGGTTCTCAAGTTGCATTCTCAATTAGTTCCTTTAAAATGGCATTTCCCAAGAGTTTCATGACTCCAAATGATCATAGAATTTTTCAGATTAGCAAAGAACTCGGAGGTTAATAGAATTGCCCAAGTCCACCCAGCTCCTGAGCCCAAGCTCACAAACTCTATCCATGCCTGATCCAATCCTCTGTTTATGGATAAAGACACTGTAACTTAGAGACAAGGAAATTGTTCTAGTTCTCACAAGGAGTGGAGGACATTCTAACTCCCCATCTGCCCCCAGATTGTTTTCCTGCACCACAGTGCCACCCTGTGGCAGCTCTATAGCTTCTGCCTTCATAGGCTGTGGCAAAATCCCTGCTTCATCACAGTGTAGAGTGGCTTTTCCCAATAAGGGTGCTAAGGACAATGTGGGACCTGTTGAGGAGAGAGTATATGTGGAAGTGAAGGATTAGAGCTTATGATATAAGCTTTTACACCCCTGTAATTCCAGCACTTGGGAGGCTAAGGTAGGATTATGAGTTCAAAGTCAGCCTGGGTTACACAGCAAGACCCTGGATCAAAATACTAAAAATTTGTGATACGTTAAGTTGGGGGAAAAATAAGCAATAACTATCTCCAGCACCAAAATTAATAAAACAAACAGTTCAGTGGCTCACACCTGTGATCACAGCTACTTGGGAAGTGGAGATTGGGAGGATTGTGGTACAAGACCAGCCCAGGCAAAAAGTTAGTAAGACCACATCTCGACCAATAACTAAGCATGGTAGTATGCACCTGTTATCCCAATCTACTTGAGATACTGAGATCGGGAGGATCATGGTTCCAGGTCAGCCTGGACAAAAACACAAGACCTTATTAAAAAATAACTAAAGCAAGCCAGGCACCGGTGGCTCACACCTGTAATCCTAGCTACTCAGGAGGCAGAGGTCAGGAGGATTGCAAATCGAAGCCAGCCCAGGCAAAATGTAACACCCTATCTCCCCACCCCCCAAAAACAAACTATCACAAAAAAAGGGTTGGTGGATTGGCTCAAGGTGTAGGCCTTCAGTTCAAACCCAAGTACGGAAAAAAAAAAAAAGAAAGGCTGTGGGTGTGGCACAATGGCAAAGTGAGTGCTTAGGATATGAGCAGCCTTGGGTTCAATCACCAGTGCTAAAATGAATAAAACAGTGTGGTAGTTCATGCCTCTGATCCCAGATACTCTAGAAGCAGAGATTGGGAGATTCATAGTTTCAGGCCAGCTCAGGCAAAAATGTTAGCAATACTCCATCTCAACCAACAAACCAAGTGTGGTGGTACACACCTGTGACCCTAGCTATGCAAGAAGTAAGTACGAGGATCAGGTCTGAGGCCAACCCTGGGCAAAAACAGGAGACCTACCTGAAAAATAACTGAAGCAAAAAAGGGCTGGAGTGTGGCTCAAGTGGTAGAGCAAGCATAAAGCTTTTTTTTTTTTTTCCACCAAAGGAAAAAAAAAACACCCACAGACAACAAAGACCCCAAGTGGCTTCCTCTTAATTCAGATAATCACTTTTAGTTTCTCAAAGAAGTCCTATGAGTCACACCTCCTGACCCCACAGAACCTGAGAGCCTTCCACTCTGCTTCCTGGGCTCTGGTAAGAGGCATCTGATTCTGGCCTGCAGTAGGCAGTCACTTCTCTGCCTGCTCTACAGACTCCAACTGGGAGGCCTGATGGGTCCCATCCTCCCATTTCCTGCAGTCCTTGCTCCTCTAGGCATCAAGCTGGCTGTCCTTAGAGCAAAGCTCCACTTGGCCTCATCTAAACATTCCCTGTCACCTTCTTTTTGTCATTTCTTCCCAATCCTTTCTTTATAAAAAGATAAACCTCAGCTTAACCCCTGCACAGATGAGGCAAATTCCCGCTCATTGGAATCAGATCAATGATGGATAGCACCTTTCCATTGTCACCAAGCCATTTCAGAGAGTTATCAACCACCTGTTAAGTGGGAGCGAGGAGAAGAAGTATACAAAAACACCTGCCCTCCAGAAACACCTGTTGAACTGGGGCCAGTCATCACAGCCCAATAGCCACCATTTATGCACCAGGTGCACGCAGTGGTAAGTGCTTTGCAAATACTGTAGCCAAGCTTCACCTTAGCCAGCAAGTAGATATTATTATGCCTGGTTACCAAATGAACAAACAGGAACTAATTTGTCCAAGGCAATCCCACTGGTTCTGAGCCACAATTCAAGGCCAAGTCTGTGGACACAAGGGCTCATTCCCTTTGTACTCTTCCAACCAATAAGGGGCTCAAGCTAGCAATATCAAATGCATCCCAAGGTGGTCCAGGATTTCAAGGTGGTCCATGATCTGACTGTCAACCAGGTGTCAGAACCATGATGTGCCATAAATCAGAGGCCACTGCCCCAAAAAGGAATGGTCTGGGAGACCTGACTCTTGACAATCCTCCTGACCCCAGAAAGTTCTTTTATATGGTCCTTTATTTATTTCCACAGATTCTCTTAGGATTGCATTGGACTTCCTGTTGTTCTCAAACTGAAAAATTGAGACACACAGGGCTGAATTTCCAGGCTCCCCACCTGGCTAGAGGCACTGCTGAGACCGCACATCCCAGGTGCTGAGTCTGCTTACAAACATGTTCACACCACAACTCCACTTCAGTCCTTGTCCTAAGGGCTCACTATAGAGGGAGGTGCCCCAGGCTTTCCATGCCAACTTTAGGCAACTATGTCAGCTGTTCTGGGTGTACACCTCAAACCAGCAGCACCACATCTCCTGAGACCTGTTAGAAATGCAAGCTTCGAGTCTGGGTGCATACCCACCAACTCTGTAGGGCCCAGCAAGCTGAGTTTACCAGGCCCTCCAGAGGATTCTAATGCACACCGAGGTTTGAAAAACATTCCACTCTTTCTAGTTGTGCCCACATTAAGTGTAGAATCGAGGCTGCCACATCAACCTGCTCTCTGCCTCACATTGGTACCTCATTAGTAACAAAAAGTGGAAAAAAGACAAACAAACCAGAGTGGTGCTGTGCCCCTGCCCCCACTGGCCTTACCTCTTCCAACTTTGTCTGTCTGCAGGGAAAAGAAAAGGTAAAGCCAAGGGGCAATTTCTTATGCTTCAACTCTTTGTTCTTCATAAAATCTGCCAGGCAGTCAGCTACATAGTCAAACAGCTGCAGGAAGAGAAAGCACAGGACACTGAGTAAGGCTTGGTTTCTCATGACTGAGGCTAAGGCCTTCCCCACCTGCCAGTACCTCCACGCCATTCCCCCGGATGATTTCATTGGGTGTTGGGTAGAACTGACTCTCCATCTGGACATTTCGCTTCCCCTCTTCAGAGACTTGCACCTTGAGGACTCGAAACTTGGATCCTCCAAGATCCAGAGAAAGGAACTCTCCATTTTCTATGAAGAAAGAAAAACCGTCACCATTTAGTGAAGTGCTGCTCTGTGGCAAGTTTGGATTACAAGTGGGACATAAAACAAATGCCATTAAGCCAGGGCACGCTGATAATTTCAGCACTTGGAGGCTGAGGCAGGAGGATCATGAGTTCAAGTTCAGCCTGGACCACACAGACTATATAGCTACACCCTGTCTCAAAAAAAGTCATCAAATCTCCCAACCCCCTCCCCCTATAGGCTAGTATCATGCCCACTTAGCTGAGGCTTGAGGGAGGAGTGCAGCAGTGGTCTGAGCCATGCAGCAGGGGGCAGAGCTGGGGTATGAGTTCAAGTCCATCTGACCCCACAGTCTGAGCCAGTCCCTCTCGGTCATACTACAGGAAATGAGCATGTTCACATGGAGAAGGCACATGTGAACTCACTTCAAGCAGGTGGCCTAAGAACTGGGCCTTGAGGGTGGAGCCTATTTTGGCACAATGTAACCAGTAAGAGAGTGATATGTCAACCTTGAGGGACACTCGATTAAAGGCATGAAAGTGTGCAGTGTAGAGAAACCAGCCTCATACCAGCCTCAGTCTGATGGGCAGAGGAAAAACACTCCAGAGGAAGAGGGGCAACAGAGACCCTGTTGGCTGATGGCTCTTAAGGTACCCAGGACAATTAAGTTTTTAGGCCCGATCCACTCCAAAAGGAGAAAATAGAATACGACCCAGCCTAGCCCAAGAGTGATGCTATTAGCAAAAAGTGGAAGCGATGCATGTGTTGGGGAGGCAGTTCACCTTAATGGTGTCTACTCAGGAGTCCTACCAGTACCATGGGCATCAGACACGGGCTTGGGATGGGAACTCAGGTGTATATGCCTTTGTACACAATTATCCATGCCTGTAGATTGACTCAATGTCCACATGCCCAGCACCCAAGTGGCCATGTTTTGTACCACATGATGGTAGCCACAGCTGGCCAACCAGAGACAGTCCTTGTGAGCCATGAAATCCAACACAGAAGAAGATGCCAGTACATGGTAAAACCGAAACGTCAGCACTGCAGCACTTGGGGACCAGCTACACTATGATCCTGGGGAGGAAACGCTCAAGGCCCAGTTCCCTTGAGGCCAAATGCACCACAATGCCTGCCCTCAAATTCCCAAGAGATCCTGAGTGGCTCCTTCTTGGTCCCCAAGTTCTCACATGGCCAACTTTCCTTGCCTGGACTGCAATGGGTTTCTATGTTCTGGCAAAGGGCTAGAGGCGAAGCCTTAGATGGCCCAGAGTGGTGCTGTTCATGCTTTCACACATGCGCATCACGGCTACCTTAGATGGGCACCGCAGACCGTGACTCATTTCCACACAAGCTCCCAGTTAGCCAAGGTATATAATCTTCATTTACAGGCCCAGCCACTCCATCTTTTGTTTCTGTGGAGACATCTGAAAATGGTCTCCCCAGATCAGTCCTGAAAAAGCCCAAGGGAGCCGTTTACTGGGGAAGGGAATCCAGGAATGAATCTTATTAGCACTTATCACATACCCAGCAAGAGGTGCTCTGACTCTTTATCTTGGTGTGGAAGTCATAGATCACATGATTCACATACACATTTACTCATTCTGCACCAAGTTATGCGTCAGATGCTAGGGATTCGAAGAGGAAAGGCTGTTGGCACCCTGGAGAGCTTATCAGAAGTAGCCACTGTCCATCTATAGGCAAGTGCTCCAGGGAAGCACAGGGAGAGGTACCCAGCTCCCCAGGAAGGTGAGTCAGAGCCGAGTGTAGGGATTAGAGGGAGTTGGGCAGCCAGGCAGGGGACAGCAGGTCTGCAGCAGAAATGGAGCTGGAAGGTGGCAGGGTAAATTAGGAAGGATTTGGAAAGCCACCCATCCTAAGGAGTTTGGGCTTTATCTAGAAGGGGAGAGAGGACTGATAGAGTGGCTCAAGTGGTAAGAGTACCTGCCTAGCAAGCATAAGGCCTTGAGTTCAAACCCCAGTAGTGAAGAAAGAAAGAGAAAGAAATGCTAACAGAAGGGGAAGAGAGATTTTAAGGAAGGGAAAGCCGTGATCTGACTGAAATTTTGGGAAAACTCCAGGGTAGACTGAGGATTTTACAAAAGAGGAAGTTGCCTTGCTGGTGGAATGGAAGATGACAGGCTGAGAACACAGGTAGCAGCAGACACATTCCTCACTCCGCCTCCCGCACTGCCCTCTTATCACTGTGCAAACACCTCGTTCCACACCTGACTCAAGATACCATTTCATGGAAATCATGTGGTGTGAGCCCTTCCACAATGTGACTGACTCCAGAGGAAGGATTCTTGGACCCTGGAGGAAGGAGGCCTTGCCTGTGCAGATGAAGAGGGCAAGGGCAGCAGGGGCCATCATGGTTTTACAGGGTTATTAAGAAAACAGCCTCTGAAGAGGGAAGAGCCTCAGAAACTGGGGATTCCCGTCTCCTAAGCTACTGGCAGGGCTTGTGCCTCTACTCCTTTGCCACTCCCTAGTGCAGTGTCCCCCAAAGGCACACAGAGGCCAAATGCATATAGTCCTAGAGATTCAGAGTCTCCAAGGGGAGAGGCCTGGAAAACTATGTCTAGAAATGGCCCAGATGGGTAAATCTTATGTTTAGGCAAGTATGGAAATAGGTCTGGCGCACATTCCTGCCCCCTCAGAGGGCCCTGGATGACTACCTCAGCACTCCAGGGCTCACCCTGAGGACTACCAAAGGGCAGAAGCAGAGGTCAAGAAGAGAGCCAGTGGGGGAAGAGGCAAAGAATGGTAATCACCCACTCAATCCTGGGCTGAACATTTCCTGGCTCTTCCTCCATGACTGGTGGAGAAGGCACAGAAAAACCAGGAACCCTCTGTGCAGCTCACTGACTGAGGCTGAGAGGCCAGGAAGGTCCAGCCAAGTTCAAATGAAAGGAGAAACTGGAATTGCCAACAACAGCTACTTCCCTCTCCCCTATGGTGAGAGTGCATAAGTCACAACCATCTGGCCCTTCTTTGAGTTTCATATTGTATATGACTCCCACGCATATGTGCACATTAATAAAATTATCAGCCTTTTTTTCTGCTGATCTGTCAGTTTATTCCAGCAGACTTAAAGACTCGAGCCTTGAAGAGAGGGAGGGAGAACCTCCTGTGGCCCCTCCACCAACTCTATAAGTTGGTGGGACATGCTGACCACCTCCTTTCACTGATGGGGACAGGAGGGCAGTGATCCTAGGATTTGCCCAGGGCATCTGCTCATTAGGGACTTGGCCCAGGGACCTCATGGCAACAGAATGTGATAAGAGGTTCTGAGGGAATAAGAAGGAGATGCACATGTCCTGGCCTGAGGAGGAGGAAGTTTCTAGAACTTGGTCAGTCTCACTTATAAACCTTTGGAAGCCTCTAGACCATCCAAGGCCACTTTCCCTTGCTTCTGAGTCACACCTTGCTGGTATCTGAAGGAGGGGCCACATCTCTGGAGGCCAGGAGGACTTAGCCCTGGGCTCCTTACCACCCGCCCCCATCCACCCCATGACTCAGTTACTTTTGCAGAATGGCCCTAGATGACCTGTCAAGAACCACAGTCCCCTCAGCACTCTCATCCAGTACTGTGAGAGGCGTGACTGAAATTTCAAAGAAGGCTGTCTCTCTCCAAGGCTTATGATCCTCCAGGGTGGTGCACTGCCCACGCTGAGCAACCACTTGTCAGTAAGGAAGCAAGGCCCTTCTCATCACTGTGTCCCAGGGACCCCTCAACCATCGGTGCCAAGCTGCTTTGACCCAAGTATTGCTCCAGAGGGGCCCAGAACCTGGCTGATCCAATCAAAGACCTGAGACCACTGCAAGCTTCAGTACTGGATCTTTCAAGGGCTCTAAAGCTCCAAGCACTGGGACATGAAACTGAGGAGAGGGGGTTTCTTATTCCTGTCTCTCATCTGACCCTTAGCCACCCCACGGTGTTCTGTGAGGAGTACTTGGCACAGTGAGTCCCTAATATCTCTTGATCACAATGGGTGCTCAGTAAATACCAGGGCTTTCCCCTCTTAGGTAGCTTGGGCCAGAGCCTAAGAATGGAAGGGTCAGGTGTGAACTCACAGACCCCCTCTAGAGAGCACTAGGCTGCAGTGGGCAAAATAATACTGCCATCTCCAAAGATGTCCAGGTCCTAATCCCTGGGTCCTGTAAACATGACAGGGCATGTGGCAGAGGAGAATGAAAGCTGCAGAATGCAGATGGCATCGAAATTGCTCATTGTCTGACCCTGCGATTGAGAGAAGATCCTGGATTATCTCAGTGGGCCTGTTATCACAGGTCTTTTAAATGTGGGAGAGGGAGACAGAGGGTTGGAGTCAGACAGATATCTCAAGAACTACACTGCTGGCTTTGAGGATGGAAAGCTCATGACACAAGGACTGTGTGTGTTTCCAGTGGCTGGAAAAGGGAAGGAAACAGACAGCCCAGCCCACGCCCCACAGAACCTCCATAAGAAACTGTCTTGTGGACACCCTGATTTTAGCCCAGTGAGACCCATTTCAAACTTCTGATCACTGGAACTAGAAAAGAATAAACTGGTGTGTTAATCAGCAGACTTTATGGCAATGTTACCAGAGTCTCCAAGGGGAGAGGCCCAGAAGTTAGGAATTGTCCCAGGTGAATCTCAACCTTATGCTCAGGCAAATAAGGAACCCATGTCCTAGTGCCAACCCC
The DNA here is from genome assembly GCF_047511655.1 of Castor canadensis. NCBI lineage: Eukaryota > Metazoa > Chordata > Mammalia > Rodentia > Castoridae > Castor > Castor canadensis. The sequence continues at coordinate 59,891,873 of NC_133392.1, read as the reverse complement.
CGTGTCCATCAGCTGGCCTTGATGACTACCTTAAGTCTCCTGGGCTCACCCCCGAGAATACAAAAGAATAATAGAAACCCCATACATAGACCAACTCTTTCATGTTACAGATGGGTAAACCAAGGCTAAGCATTTGCCTGTGTCACTAAGAAGTGTCAGAGCTGGACCTAAGAACCCAGGTGATTTGAATTGCCATTTAATATTACTTCCGCCACACCTTGCTTCCCTTCATTACTTACTATCTCTAGCCTAAAATCTAGACACCCAGGAATGAATGCCACTCACAGTTCATTCATCACATGTCAGGGCCCAGTTTGCATCAGGTGCTCGGAACACTGTGGTGAATAAGGGCCCAGGCTGACAGGGCTTTGGTTCAGGGGGAGCTTCTCAGCTGCAGTGGTGACAGGGCACCAATGAGGACACTTCCTAGAGAAAGGCAATGAGTGATCTCTAGGCTGCACTTGGAAAGCGAAGGTGGTATTCTTGAGGATGAGAATGAGAGAGCAGGGGAGGGGAGAGAATAAGTGAGGCCAACTTACTGAGGCAGGGAGAAAGCAGGGCACCTTGGTCAATGGAACCCTAGGTGTTCAGCAGAACTGAAGCAGAGACTCAAGAGGGCAGGAGGGGGAATGTGGACAGAGGAGCTGGGATACAGGAGTAAACGTCAGGGACATGTTTGCTAAGGAACCAAGAGAGTGGGGGCCCTGGCAGCCCCAGTACCACTCACCTGTCCCATCTGGAATGGCCCTGACAAAGGTGGGCAGCATCTTCACTGAGGCCGTGGGGTTGGTGTCCTTCCCCAGGCCCTTCTCCATCTCAGCCTGGAACCGCGCCATGATGTCCAAAAGGGTCTCATCAGAGAGCCTCATGTGATACAGGAACCTGTCCACCTGGAACAGACACCGGGGCGACCATGCTTGCTACTGGGGTGCTTGCCCTGCAGTCCAGGCTGTTAACTCCCAGCACCCCCTGCGAGGCCACATTCCCGATTCTGGGGCCAGCTTCATGATGTGCACTCCCAAAAGGCTCCTTCCTGACCCCTCACCAAGCCAGGGATGAGGCAGGGAGTTCGGGGAACAGAAAGGAAGGTTGACAAGATGTGGGTTTATTCCTCTGAAGGGCAAACAGACTGAGGACAAAGTCCCTATCATTCTGACAGACAAGGGGGTGGGGAGCTGAGAAGGATTCAGGGTTTCTAACTCTCACTTCAAGCTTCCATTGTATCATTGCCTCTCCACTGGAAAACACTAGCTATTCCTTGAATCTTAAATTCCTAAACATACAAGTGGTTTTTTTTTTGTTTTGTTTTGTTTTGGTTTACTGAGACAAGGTCTCACTATGTTGCACAGGCCGGCCTCAAACTCAGATCCTCCTTCCTCCACCCCCCAAGTACTGGGATTATAGGCACGCACCACCATACCCAGCTTACCATGGAAGCTTTATTTCATCCAATTATGACAACAGATATATCCAAACACATTTCTCTTTGTTATTGGCTGCTACAAAGCTCAGAACTAAATTCTATTTCCAACTGCAATCTTTAAAATCCTAATCCTACTTTAAATTTCCATCTTGGTTTAATTGAGGTTGTTCTAATTAAAATGAAGGTTAATTTTTTTAGAGACAGGGGCTTGATAGGTAGAGGTTTGTTTATCTATTTTTGTGGTACTGGGAGTTGAACTCAGGGCCTCAGGCTTGCAAGGCATGTGCTCTACCATTTGAGCCACACTGCCAGCCCACTGTAGAAATTTTATTATTTTGGTGGTACTGTGGTTTGAACTCAGGGTTTTGTGTTTACTAGGCAGGCACTCTACCTTTGAGACCTTTTTACTCTGGCTACTATTATTATTTTGGCAGTTTGAACTCAGGGCTTCATGCTTGCTAGGCAGGTGCTCCACCCCTTGAGCCACTCCGCCAGCTCCTCTGGTTATTTCTGACACAGGATCGTTCTTTTTTGCCTGGGCTGGCTTGGATCATGGTCTTCCTATTTTACACTTTGCACTGTAGCTGGGATGGCAGGTGTATGCCACCATACCCAGGGTTTTCCATTAAGATGGGGTTCTTGTGAATTTTTTTGCCTGGGCTGACCTAGAGTCATGATCCTCCCAATCTCAGCCTCCCTTTTAGCTGGAATTACAGGCTTGAGCAACCATGCACATCTGAGAAGTTTAATTTTTAAAGTCACTTCCAATTGCTATTTCCTGGTTACTGCAAGTAACCAGGAAACTGAAGCCAAAGGACCACTCCCCTAATAGAGGGAAGATATAAAAACTTCTGTGACATACTCAGTCTCCTTGATGGTAACATGTCACATTAGAAATGGCAGAAAAGCTTCCTCCCCCAAACTAACGTCAATCGATTGCTGGTGGCAGTCTGGATCCCCAGAGCCATGACAATGGATTATCAATGGGACAGGAGGGACCCTGTGTTTGCCAGCCCTATTATATTTACTGAGCACCCACCCTACCTATCCAGGTCACAAGGAGGCTCATTTCAGACACATTCCTGGAATGGGTTCTCTTTATTGAGGTCTAAGATCATGTGTGACACTCTATTTTTCTGCATGTCCTCCATCAAGTCTCCATGACATCCTTTGAGGCAGTCAGATAAGGTCAAAGCTATTGTCCTAGAGTTAAGGAATATGAGGCTCAGAGCATAGAGTAGCATCAATACAGCCATAGATAAGTGGCAGCACTGTGGCTGCAATACAATCTCTAGACCCCTCTTTCCACAGCCTGGTTTTGGCTCACAGCTCTTAGTGGGGGTCAAATGCCCAACAGGCAAATTATGCTAAAAGTGCAGGGCTCATATCACCCTTGTCATAGGACAGGTGTCCAGCCTTCAGCCAGGCCTCAGAGGACAGGAGGATCCAATTCAGAGACCCAACCCAGTGAAATGGCCCCATGGTTCTGGGGACTCAGGAGCCAGAAAGAGGCCAGGAAACCATTAGAAAGTCATCAACAAAAAAGGACAATTGAGCTTTCAGCATATTTGAGAAGATAGGATGTAACCAGGTCATGCTTCATTACGGGCTTCCTGTTCCTACTGTTTATGACTAATTGGTTGGCACAACCACATGCAAATGGAGAACACTGGAAAGGACGTGACCCAAGTAATTGGGTAGAGGAAGGGTGGAATGCCATGTGGAAACTAAAACTGGATCCTTTATCATCATGCCAGAGCCCCTCAGATAGCATCCCTGAACCCACAGATCATTTGCTCAGCCCAAGAGCTTAAAGAGCTTCTCCAGGCATCACATATGTCATCCTCCTTTGTAATTCATGGTTTGTGAAGCCCTTTTGGGGTTACTTGTGAGCTGCAGTGCAGTCACTTAGCACCATGAGTTGCTGCTGCTCTTTTAAGTTAAGGTTATGGCAGAAAAAAATGTCAACTTAGCACTTTCTTGTTTATTCTTTGTATCTTCCTAAGGGAAGGTAAGACATGTTGGGACCAAAAAAAGGCTATATTTTCAATCTATTACACATGATTTTGGGGCATGTGTAAGCAAGAACACATGTCTCAGACACTAAGAGAGGGAACCTGAGTTGTAGAAAAATGGAGCCTCCTTCTGAAGGGACTCAAACCATAACAGGAAATATGGTTCAGACAGGAGAGCTGACAAGAGTAGCACCTAAAGACTTAAATTAGAAAGAGTAAATTTAAAAACTTGAAGCTCAGAACTATTCAATTACAGAATGTAGGAGTTTTAAGGGACCTTGAAGGTCAGTCCAAAGGTCTCATATTATGAATCAAGTTGTAAAGAGGTTCCACTCTTTGATCTACTGGTTTCACTTCTGGGAATCTATTCTCAGGAAATTTCTGAAATACAAGAATGAAAAATATATGCCAATGCTTACCAGAGCAATATTTTTTTCACTGCCGGAATTTGGCTTTTATTAAGAGTCAAATCAGTGAAAACTGAGCAGAGAACCTGAATGTTCTGACCTATATCTAGCAATATTTTAATTGTTAAAAACAAAGTTTCTAAAAGTATCCAACTGTCCAACAATAGAGAATGTTGAATAAATTTTGACATCTCTACTTAATTGACATTAAAATGATAATTATGAAGAGCACGGAGAAATGTACATAAGTGATTACAACATAACAACAAGTAAGGGAAGTACTCAGAACTGTATTTATAGCACATTACAGACATGGCAAAAACATACACCATGAAGAAAAGACTACAAGGTCATCCACAGAGCACACCACAGTGTTTTGATTAAAGGTAACATTTCCACTTTTTTGAAATGCTGACTTACTAAACTGTAAAAAATATGCAGCAAAACCTAGCCAGTCCTGTTTTTATGGATGAACAAGCTGCAGGTCAGTACCAGGCTTGGCCCAGTGTTATCAATAGGTCAAACAATGTGTCAATCAATATATTGAATTGGAAAAGAAGCTGTCAGAGTGGTTTCTTTTCTTTCTCTTGTGTTTAATTCATTTTTGTCTCAAGGTTGATAATGAGGAGATTTTAAAACACAGTTCCAGGATCTGAACAGGAACTCTCACAGACAAGTGTGTCCTAGACCTTGACACCTCCAGAGATAGGAACTGCACAAACTAAGATGGGCATTGGCTACCTGACCCCAGAGAGAACATGTTGTGTCTTTTGACCAGGTGTGTTTTTGCCACATGGAGGAATGTTCTCAGAATCTGTGACTCAGACTGACAACCATAAACCAGCCTCCCATACTGCCCCAGAGACCTGCTGGACCCTTGCTTAGGATGCCTGTGAAGTGCTTCCGACTTCCTTGCTCCCCACAGGAAGGGAAGGTCAGCTCCAGGTGCTGACAAAGGCTGACCCTTCTTTCAGAAGGATTTGGAACACATCAGTGGCCTGCACCTGGGCTGGTGGAAAAATGTCCCACCTTATCCTGGCATAGAACCACATGCAGGGGCCAACCACCACATAGGGGTCAAGGAAATGAAGTGACTTTGCAGAAACAAAGTTCTTTCAGGAAGAGGAGAGACACCCCTTGTGGGTGGGAGAGCCACCGAACAAGTGGTACCTTTCCTAGGCAGGTAGTGACATAAAGTGAATTCTGAAGTGAAATAGGGCTGTGGAGGACATTTTTTGCCTCCCTCAGTAGCCAGTAGAGGACTCTGTGAATCTGAGCAACAAGTGAAAATTAAGACAGGTTCAATGTGACTGATTTGTATTTTTAAACTTGCTGCAACCTCGAACCTAACCCTCTAATGAATAGAATGAAAGGGAGTTTGCTCACGAAGCACTTGAGGGTTGTAAGGGGTCACACTTCCTCTCTCTGTCTGAAAAGTAGGAAGGCATCATGGTAAATGGAAAGAAGGCTGAAAGAGGCATCCACTGACTTAGGTTTGATGCTCATTTCATTTAGCTGAGTTTATCTGCCAGCATGACTTCTGTTATCTGTAAACTGAGCGATGCTACACGCCCAGGCAGCCAGCCAGCATGATCAGTGGGACAGGCTGCCAGGAGAGAATCCTGATGAGCCTAGTAAGCTAGCCCACCTCAGAGTGAATTTTCTAGACTAGTTCCTGGGGCAAAATCACAAACTAATGTACACCACTGCAATATTTACATGTTAACAATAAATATTTTCATAATCATTCATTAAAATTCATCCCAGTTCAAACCCTGGAAAAAACCCCAAAACCTCCAACACCCTCATATCCTAGGCAGGCATAGGGCACACCCTGTAATCCCAGCTGTTTGGGAGGCTGAGGCAGGTGATTTAAGTATAGTAGTTCAAGGCCAGCATGGGCTACATACCAAGACCCCTTTTCCAAAAAGTAAAATAATAAATAAAACTCACATCCTTTTTAGTGCCCATATTTTATATGCTTTCAAATACATGAATAATTAGACTTGCTTCAAAGGTTCTTAAAACTTCCTTCCAAATGACTCTTCTCCATTGTGTTCTTTTTCTCCAAAGATCCCTGAGCCAAACCTGTTCAAGTTTTGTAAAGACTTGCTCTTCATCTGAGCTGGTATCTGCCAGGAAGTTCTGACTGGAATTCAAGGTTCAGAACAGTGATGCAATGATGAGGGGTGTGGGAAATTAACTTCCTCTTTCCTCTTTAAGTTTTTACTCATTCATAGGTTCCTAGTATCTTTTCTAATAAGTCTTTTTTTTCTTTCTTTTCTTGCAGTGCTGGGGATTGAACCCAGGACCTTATACATGCTAGGCAAGTGCTCTACCACTGAGTTACAACCCAGCCACTAAATCTGTTTTGATGTAGTCAGAGAATCACTTGATTCTGTCAGTGAGGACTTTGGGAGTTCTTACCTTCTTGATCTGATCCTCCTTCAGCTTAGTGAAGTAAAACGCCAGCAAGTGCACTGCAAACATGGTCCCCAATTTTGGTTTCTCCTGAGATTGGCAGAGGTTTCTGTGCGATGTTTACTCCCACCTCTCCAGAGAGCTGCACACTTCCAATTCAGGCCAGGAGATAGGTGCTGTGGACTAAATACTTCCAGCCTGCCTGGTTCAATGATTAAACTTCGCCCGTCTCTGGTCCCTCCCTCCGCCACACACTTAATTGTCTAACAGGAGGCTCTGATGGTAGTTGAGGGCCGGTGAGGGGGAAGCCAGGAATTGATGGGTTGCTTGCCTCTTGAGAACTGAGTGCCTCAAAATCTTGTTGCTGAGCAACACTCTCAGGCCAGTGCTCCACCAAACTCACTCAGCCGAGGAAAATCTTCTGAGAAGTTGGAAACTGAACAAAGCCAACTTTCAACCAGTGGAGCTACTCTACACATTTCCAGTCCCAGGCTTTCCTCGTGTTTACTCTTTTTCTCTTCTACCCAGTGAAATAACTCCTTGACTCTCTGGTCCTCTGAGTATTGTCTTACTTAAGACTAAACTGCCCTGATCAGAGAGATTCCAAAAATGTTGAGGCAAATTCCTCCATTTGTGACAGATCAGATCTCTTAGCTAACAGCCCATGGTTAATGAAAAACAATCAATAAATGTTTATCTATTCACAATGCTAAGCCAGACAACCAGTGACTCAGGAAAAAAAAATGCATTAAGAGAGAATCAACCAGGACTTACTGGGAAGCTGCTACTAAAGGAAAAAAAAAAAACTTAAGTTGCAGGTGGGAAAGGTTTCTGGTCACTGAGATATTTGCTTTACTTGCTTATCTCACTCATCATACATGATGTGAGGACCCCGAGACAGGCCAATGTGTGGGAATAATAAACCTTGCATACTTCCCACAGTCACTGGCTGGCTAGCGAAGTCAATAAGAACAGTGTTAACAGCAGCAAACATGGACAGAGCACTTTCTAGACCCACTTTGTAGACAACAAAACTGAGGCCCAGAAAGGTTAAGTGACTTACTCAAAAATCATAAAGCTTATAAATGCTTCAGCCAGGAATCAATTCCAGGAGTTTGATTCCAGAGCCTAGCTCTTAACCAACATATAACACTCTCAAATGCTTCTCTCTCCGTGCAACGCTTGACTGACAACTGTTAATAGCCTTCTGTTGGCTTATTGTTAGGAACTTCAACTACTTGGAAAGCTAAATATAGAGATATTCTACAGGGAAAGTTTTTCCTGAAAAAGAAAATTCCTGACTCCAAATACTACTCAAATGCGCCATAAAATTAGTAACAGCTAGATGGTAACAAGTCTGCTGGGCACCCCAGGGTTTCTTGCTCCTGCATGGCACCTGGTCTTCAGTACAAGTGGCCTCTGAATAAAATGTGTCCTGGTCAGCTTAACAGTCTCAGCTTTGTCTGCCTTTCTACAGCTCAATCTTATTAATCAAAACAATGACTGAATGATTGCCCGAGCAGGGGACCTTCCACAGCTGCTTCTCAGAAGCCCCGAAATGCAGGGGGCAGGAATTGATTAAAATAACTCCAGATATTTTCTCAGACTGACATCCCAGCCTCCCAGATGGAGAACCCCTATCCTTTTCTGTCTATTTATCCCTCAAACTATGACTTTCAACTCCTTTACTGTTGCATAAGCAAACAGAGGCTAACCTTCAGTTCTCAGAACCATTCAGTTCCCCCAACCCAGCAGAATGACCAGTATTCTAAAATAGGCCTTGCCTGCATCAGCCGAGGGTAATACCCTAGGACAGCTCACCTGCCCACGAATGTTAACATTACCTGTCTTAACTCCCCCATTAAAAAGTAACCTCTGCAGTGCACATGGCACCAACTGGGGTTGATTTATTCAACATGGGGATATGAGCCTATAATGACCAGTGGGCAGGAGGAAACAAAGCCATAAAAAAAGGTTGCTGCAATCTCCGGGTTGCTTCCGTGAGTCAGACAGGCAGCCTTTGGAGTTTTAATCAGGCAGATGACACCATAGGCTTTTCCTCTGTTGACATCACTCCAAGTTTATCAACTTTTTTTTTTTTTTGGTGGCACTGATGTTTGAACTCAGGATCTCGCACTCGCTAGGCAGGTGCTCTATCTCTTGAGCCACGTCTCAGCCCTCTGCTTTTAATCTAAGCACATTATAGCTCCACTCCACGTGTGAGTTAGCTGAGCAAACGAAGACGTTTACTGATTAGTAAAGCTCACATGCATTGGGGGTCATTTAGCTCATCTCATTTTATAGAATCAAGATAAATAATTAATTACTTTATCATTCCTCATCTGATTATTCTAATCCAACCCTTGGAATGTTTTACTCTTATTAAAATTCTCTGGTGCTATTCGAAGATACTGGGGTATAAGTCTTATAAAGCCAGCTTTTGCCTAAGAACCCACCTGTGAGGGCTGTCACTGCAAGTGATATTTCAGCTAATGCATGTTCCCCACCTAGCCAAAGCTCTTGTAGGAAGGGAAACTCTCTCACCTCTATTTTCACAGAACTCTACTTTAATCTAAAGGTCCCTTTGGCCGGGCCCAAAGATGGTATCTGCTTGATTTTAAGTACTGAACATGGTAGAAAGATCAAGGAGTCCAATAAAACTTTCCTTTTTTTTTGGCAGTACTGGGGTTTGAACTCAGGGCCTTGCACTTGTCAGGCAGATGTTCTACCACTTGAGGCCATGCCTCCAGCCCTAAAATTCTATTTATTTAGCACTTATTTGATGCTTATGGGCTCTTTACAGTATTAATTCCCACAACAACTATCATTCTCCCATTTTATAGTTGGAGAAGCAGAGGTTCAGAACCCACTGATACTTGGTGGAACAGAGATTCAAGTGTGGGCAATCTGGCTTCTGTCATGCTTCATAGTTGCTCTGTGCTGGCTCTCATAAACCTGGAGGCAAAGCACAGCAAAACTTGGGGCATAGACTGGAAATCCAGGAAAAGCCTTGGGTAGCACAATGGAAAGAGCATGGGCCCTGGTTCTCATTTGGCTCTGCCTTTCCTGAAGATAAAGAGCCAAGTTCATATCTGTATAGGGTTCATAGCCATCTCAGTGGTCACTTTGTTAAGGAATGGCTCACAGCCCACACTGGGCATACTAAAAACATGCCCTGACTCTAAACTGACTCTAAACCTTCACAAGGTCAGGGGCCCTTCATGAAATTCCTATTTCATTTCATATCACTTGTTCCCTAAAATAAAAAAATGTGTGCAGTCCTTTCAATCCATTTTATAAAACTATTAGAAGGCACCAGTTCCATTTGCAAGATTAAAAGAGTAAGTTAGGTATTTTATTAAAATTCTGCTTATGATACTAAATAAAACAGATCTTGAATTCTGCACTGTATTCTTTTTAATGGTAAGTCTGAAGTTAAGTTGTCCAAAACATAAATCATTCTGACCTGCTGGTATTTGACTTTCTGCAAAAGAATGAGAGTGTGTGAGAACAAATGTCCATAAAAAGAAAATCAATGTAGAAACTTCTAAACTCTGCCAGTAGTTACAGTTACTATGGTGTCACTATGGGAGCAACTACAAATGAATCAGAAATGCTACCTTCAGCAAGTTTCAAAAGAATGCTACTGGCCATTTTTATAGGTTTATTACTGAATTAGAGAAGACAGCTCATGGAGCAATTATGACACAAATATTTCTTTTTTATCACGGCTGTACATTTAAAGTCATATTTGCAAAACACCCATCAGGAAAGACAAGGAATATAAGGATACGCAACTCATATGTTAAACATTTCTCAGCGTAATTACAATCTCAGTTGCACAAATAACCAACTTCTAAAAGTAAACAAGACTTCTGGTTAAACATAAACCCAAGAGGACAGAGAAAGGAAAGGAAATAGTGATCAATAACAGATCTTAACATAATTTTAGAAATAGAAAGCTGACAGAGAAGTAATGGCTTAGCAAAGGAAACACTGATACCCAAGTGCTTAGGCAGGGTGATTCTACTGAGAAATGAGCTATCAACATTTGTGAAATTCTAGAAATCACTGGGAATTGAAGGCCTAGCTAGCTACCTGGGTTAAAAGGGAAGGACAAGCTGGCGGAGTGGCCCAAGCAATAGAGCTCCTGCCTAGTATGTGTGAAGTCCTTAGTTCAAGCCCCAGTATCACCAAAAAAAAAAAAAAAAAAAAAAGCAAAAATAAAAGGGAAAGGCAAGACATGGAACTGAAAACAGGAGATTGGTCAGAATCTACAGTAAACCCATCTTATTTGTGGATTTATTACATGCAGTTTTGACCAACTGTGGTAAAAAATAATAATACATTTTAAAAAATCAAAAGAAATTTCAATGACAAAAATTTTTAATTTCCACACACGCATTCTGCTCACCGATATGGATAGAGATCTCAGTCGGTTCCTCATTATTAACAGTTGTATTTAAATCACTGTGTGATTCTTAATTTTGTGAAAATCTATCTCCCCAAAAGCAAATGGTGCCCAAAAGAGCAAGGTAAAAGTTACAGCAATCTTCCCAAGCCAAAAAGGCATATAATGTGCTAAATTTAAGTGAACAGTTGGCAATTTGAGATTTGTTGAAAGGTGGCATGTCTTTAGCAGAAGTTGGGCAATATTAAAGGAAAAATGAATCAAGCACTCACAGTATTTGATAAAGAACAAGAAATAAGATCTAGTTTTTGATGAGCAGTATTAATGTGTACAAAGGTAATTTTGTGACAGTAATGTAACCTACTCCATGTGGTTTTATGTGATGGATGCTCAGACCTACTATTTGCACAGCATAGGTAAATATGAGTAATTTTAGAGCACTAAACTCTAGCATCCTGAACATCTGTGGGTTTTTTTTCAGTGGTGGACTCCTTGGAACCAAAGAATCATGGATACCAAGGGTCTACTGTATATAAAAGAGCAGTTAGGTCTTAAGGTCTCCCTTCTTTACTCTTCCAGGAGACTGGACATTTATTCTCTAGAGAGATTGAACCCAGTAGCCCCTGGACTTGGGGCCATCAGGCACCACACGAAGTGGGAGTGCGACATAAGACTGAACATAGGGAACCAGGTGAAGACCTCAAATTGAACAATAGGACCTGAATCACTCTTTTTTGTCCAGCCTCCACTAGCAGACATCTATTCACAAATGTCCCTTTCCCCCTCACTGGGAATCTCATTTTTCCTCTGATAAAACTAAATGGCCTCAGAATAATAATTTAAAACCTGCCTATGTGGATAAGGCAAAACACATCAGTGGGTGCCAGCAATTTGGAGACAGGTGAGGGTTAGATAAACACAGAGGCCAAGAGTGGGAACTAGGACAATGAAACTATTCTGTACAATACTGTAAAGGTGAATACATGCCACTGTACACTTGTAAAAACCCACAGAACCTTACAGCATGGAAAATGAATTTTAATGTATGTGATATGTGTGTGTGTGGTGTTGAGAATCAAAACCAGGGCCTTGTGCATGCGAGGTAATTGCTCTACCATTAAGCTACACCTGCAGCCCCTGTGAATTTAAAAAAAAAAATTTAGGTCAGGGATGTTAACACAAACTACGACAAAAGAATATGTGAGGACTGGGGGTGTGGTTCAGTGGTACAGCAAGCCTGGGGCCTTGAGTTCAAACCCCAATACTGCCAGAAAAAGGAAGAGGAGGGGGAGAAGGAGAACAAAGAAGGAAGACTCTGTTATAAAAGTGAGGGAAGACCTAGGTAACATTAGCTATGTGTGGACTCAGAAAGACTGAAAACAGAAGGAATAGCATATAACAGTGCATTCTGCTTAATAAAGCTGTTTTCCACAAGAATATGACCTAACAATTCTGAAACCACTAACAATGTATACTGGTACTGGACAATTAAGCACATGGATGGTGGATGGTAGGAAGTAGGTTTCTCACTGCTGGAGTGAGAGGGTTCAGACAAGTAAGGGAAGACAGGATAATCTGTGTTACTGGACATCGGTATAAATTCAAGTTTAGCTTCATATAGATATAGATGGCTATATGCATGTTTATATAAATATTTGCAGATACATGTATATACACAGACTTGTATATATATTTCCTTTGCCAACTAAGAGGCCCTGCAAAGCAATGACACTTTATACCAACAGACACCTAGTAGCCAGATCTTGATTTCTAACATTCTGCAAAAAAACCCCAAACAGATTTTATATATATATATCATCATATATATATATATATATATATATATATATATATATATATATATATATATATATATATATATATATATATATGATGATCCTGGACACAACGTGAAGTAGCCAGGGAATTTCACCTCAAAATATGACACCCCCTGGCCTGATGATCATTTTAAATTAAAGGCTCTTGGAGAGCTACAGATGCTGGAAGAGCTTTACTCTGACGTTCCTTATCTGCCTAAAGACCAGACACATCAAAGGAGAAAATAACTGCCTTTGTCCCTTCCCTGAGTTTTTATCAAATAAACTCATATCTGCAAGGAAGATTAAATAATGTATCAACACCTAGACAGATTTTGTCACAAGCTATTTTCCATCTCCTAGGTGCATTCTGTTCCCAAAGAGAATCACTTACTATTGTCTGAGTATTAGACTTATTCATTTACCTAAAATCATTTACTACTCCCTCAAAATGTCACCTTCCCCATCCCCTCTTCACTATGAAAAAAGAGTATACAAGCATCTGGACCTTACTGGGTTACTAGGTAATCCCATTCCTGATTGTCCCATGCACAGCAGACATATTTTTACACCTCTTCCTCCTACTAATCTGTTTATTATCACTTCATTCCAGCAAACCTTCAAAGTGTGAAGCTTCCCTTTGGTCCTACAAAAGAAAGGATGTGATGGATAGCAAAAAGCACCAAAATGATACGGATATGACAAAGGGACACAGAAGTTAACTGAAAGAGCTCATGATAACCAATTTGAGCAAGAAAGTAAAAGTTATTATTACATCCAAAATGTAAAATAAATTTTCCTTAGCCCATATAGACAATAAATAATTAAATAAATTATATTAGTAGGGAAAAAAAGACAAATCTCCCATGGAGAAGAATTCCAAATAATTTATGTAGCTATGTTACCCTCAAAGAGGTGGAATAATAACTAGACATAGTGACTTCTTTCTGAAGTGTTCATTAGTGGAAAGGGGGTAAATAGTAACTTTGAAATGGAGAAACCTGGCAAACTACCTCAGTCAGCTGATCAAGGTCAACATCAGCAGTAAAACCTCATGTTGATGATATGTACTCTTGATGTGATATGATAAAAATGATACTTTACCTCCCCCCCAAAACCACAGTCTCAATCAAATCATCAGAAAAACATCAGATGGATCCAGGCACAGCATTTCACCATCTGAAATCCCAGCTACTTGAGAGGCAAAGATCAGGAGGATCATGGTTCAAGGCCAACCCAGCCCACACAAAAAGCTAGCAAGATCCCATCTCAACAAATAATTTGGGTGTGGTGGTAAACTTCTATAATCCCAGCTATTGTGGGAGGCACAGCCCAGGCAAAAACTACAAGACTCTATCTGAAAAATAACCTAAGCAAAAAATGGCTGGAGGTGTGGCTCAAGTGGTATAGCATCTGCCTACCAAGCTCAAGGCCTTGAGTTCAAACTCTAGTACTTCCCCTCACCCAAAATAATAAAGAAAATAAAACAAAAACAACAGACAAATCCCAATTGGGAGATACTGTATGGAATATACATATATCTCTAATATATGTAAACACACAGATGATGCAAAGCTGCCAAGATTATCAAAAGCAAGAGAAGTCTGAGAAACTGTCACAATTTAGAGGAGTCGAAGGGGATTTGACAAATAAATGTGACATGATGTCCTGGAAGGAAACCTGGAACAGAAAAAGGCCATTCTTTAGACCTGAGTTAATAAGATGTATCAATCTTGGTTCACTAATGTCACTGTACTAATGTAACATGATGCCAGGTATGTGTAAGGGAACTCTATCTTCGCAACTCTTCTGTAAATGTAAAACTATTCTAAAACTTTTTTAAAGCTTATTTAAAAAAAAACAAACCTACAGATATATCTGGAGCATACACTAAAAAAGTGAGTTTACCATTCAATCAAGCAACCTTCATCAAAACCCAAAAGTCGGTAAGCATGACCCGTAAGCAGCACTTCCACTAGCTTCATTCCTTCTTTTCAAACGTGAACATGGCTAAAGATCAGCAGACACTTGAGAAGTTTACAACACCACAGGTAAAAGAGGAGGAGGATGACAACAGAGAGGAAGAATTAGAAAGAATATAGGAAAGTTTCTGAAAGAAAGCTTAGAATAGAAACCAGTATCAGGATGGGGTTGTGGTTCAGAGCCTGTCTAGCAAGTGAGGACCTAGTTCAACACTCAGTACCACCCAAAAATAAAAACAAAAACAAAAAACTATAGTATCTTCAAGGAAACACATGATATTGCAACCCTGAGATAAGAACAAGATAATAATCACAAAAAAAAACAAAAAAAGCTGGGTACTGGTGCCTCATGCCTGTCATCCTAGCTAGGGAGGCTGAGATTGGGATTGGAAAGATTGCAGCTAGGGGCCAGCCCAGGCAAATAGTTGTCGAGACCCCCATCTCCAAAAGGACCAGGGCAAAATGGACTGGAGGTTTGGTTCAAGTGAAGCCCCAGTCCCACAAACAATAACAACAAAGGAAATGAAGAAACTAAAAAGGACCTATATAACACTTAAAAACAAACAAACAAAACAGTACTTTTTTATTCCTAGCAGAGTTTTACACTCAAAAATGAATTGAGCCAGATGTCATGGCACACACCTTGTTATCTGAGCACTAGGAAGGCTGAGGGATCAAACACTGGGCCTTGCACTTGCATGATCTCTTGATCTATAGCCCTAGCCCTTATGGAAAGTTTTCATTTCTAAGTGAGATTTGTATTTAATTTATATTACACATTTAAAGTTATGTACAAACAGATCAACATCCATCAGTTTATCAGGGTTTTGTTTTGGTGTTTAAAATAGGCACCATGCAGCCTGGTTGTCCTTCTTCAAGTGCTGAGATCATAGGCACACCCCACTATGTCCGGCCTGAATCAGTTTTAAAAGGGTAATAATGCTAATAAACATTTGAAGAAAATAAAACTGTGGCTGTTACGAAAAAATAAGGCAATTTGGTGAACATTATAATTACTTACGGAATTTTAAAAGTTTTTATAAATATCACAACCTGGGGCTGGTGGAGTGGCTCAAGTGATAGAGTGCCTGACTAGCAAGTATGAGACCCTGAGTTCAAACCCCAGTGCCACAAAAAAAAAATTAAGATCCCAACCTGATTACAGGCATGTGAAAAAAGATCTTCCACTAGGAAATTATCAATTTCTATGTACTTCACAGGTGTGTCAGATAGTGATTCCGAGAAGTCAGGTGGGTTACAAACCTTTCCCAAGCCTCTGTAAGCACGACTTTTGCCAGGACCTACGGTGAATAGAAAACATGTAATATTGAATCTGCAGGCAGATTCTTAAAGAGCCAACTCTGCCCAAATTTGCCAAAAATGCCTTCTGAAATTCAATCTTCAAAGCCTGATCCTACTTCAAAAGTTTTTTCAGCCAGACATGGTAGTACACACTATAGTACTAGCTATTTAATAGGCAGAGGCAGGATGATCTCCAGTTCAAGACCAGCTCAGGCAAAGTTAGTGAGACCCTAACTCAAAAGCAAAAGGGCTGGGGATGTAGCTCAAATGGTAAGAGTATTTTTCTAGCAAGTGCAAGACCCTGGGTTCAATCCCCAGTACCACAAAAAATTTTTTTTCTTCTCCAGCATTTTTTGTCTATAGTCTTTCACCTGCCTCACTGTCTTCAATGACAGAGGTTTGGAAAACAGTAATTGCTCAGAAGCACACTTATAAACATTGCCATTTCTGTACAAGTTTATATATTCTAAGGCTTTGGAAGAGGAGGAAAGTCTTAGCATGATTCATTTGCCTGCCTCTTAGGAAACTACAACTTTTTATTTTATCTTTTTTGTTTGTTTTCATGTCCTTATGGGCCTTTTTTTCTGTTTTTATTAGAATATATTAGTTGTACAGAAGGGTTTCATTATGACATTTGCATATTCATTTTATCTCAAGAGCTAGACACACATAGAATGACTGCATTATAATTAGACTCTGGTCTGGGCATGAGATACTTTGATGGTTTGTAATGATAGTTTTATATGTCTGTGATTAACAAAGTCATTTTCAAAGGACCCAGTGCCATTTTGTAGAATTCACTCTTCCACAGATAAAATGTACAAAATGTTGGCGCGATTGGGTATTAATGCTAGCCAGTTAGCGCATATTCTAACCACATTTCACTAAATTACCCAGGTCTGCAGTGAGAGAACCGAGGTCAGTATCTGAGCCTCAGTCCAAACTTCCTGTTGAGGGATGTTCAGCTGAATCCACAATTATCCAAGAAGGGCTTTCAGACAAGTACTTCAAAACCTATTAAAATGCCACAGAAAAAAGAAAACCAGTTTTGTTTTAGAAAAGGGGGAACATGACTATAATTAAATGCACATCTGGAACTCAGTGGCACAGAAACCCATAAAAAAGATGAGTGGCATGTCAAACTCTTATAGAGAAGGAAGACCAGGCTGCTTTCATGGGGACAATTTTTAGCACACTGCAGAGATTTATCCAGGGCCACTCCCATTATATTTTTCCTGCTTTGCTTCCCTGATGTTATCTTGTTTTAGTCTCTTCTACTTAACCACAGTGCCCTCCTGTCCCCAAAAAGGTGAAAGAGTAAACTATTTATCACTGTTTAGCTAACATTCTTCAGCTAAATGTTCCAGCAGCCCTTCCCTTGCAGTACCCCTTCCCCCCACCTCTCTTACCTGGGGCTTTATAAACATTTAACTTGCCCATATTTGTAAGAGCCTTGCCTCAGCATCTTCTCCCAATTAACCAACTCTGGCCTCCAACTGAAGAAAATTCAAGAATTAACAACACTCTTAGTTATATGTCTTATCACTTAGATATAATGGAACCAAATTCATTATCCAATTCAGTTCACGGATATTTCATGGAACCATCTGGCAAGAATGGCTGCCTATTATGGTGTAAGTTGCAGAGAAGAAAGCAAATTCTCTTGGTCCTAGGGATCGATCCCAGAGCCTTGCTTATATAAGCCTTCTACCACTGAGCTATATCCCAAACCCAAAGAATGCAAATTCTAGAAGCTAGAGTTGCCCAAACACAGATTTATCCAAAGAAATTCAGCTTTCCAGGCATTTCACCACCCTTCTACCCACAAGCAAGGGAGAAACAGTGAGTGCGCCTGCTCAGCCTTAATTTCCATGAAATGCAAAGGTCCAAAGAATAAAGACAATCATCACAGTTAAATGAAATGTCATCTTGACTCTGAACTATCAAGGAAAACTGAGAGATGACTATGTTGGCCAATCTGTCTCTGTTCCCTGACCTAATTTGAGCCAGTCAGTCTAATCCAGCAGCTATTCAAGAAATCAGTTCAATTCTCAGAATGAACTAAGGGGTCAATTTACAGACAAAGTGAACCAAACCTTCAGGTTTGTTTAGAAAACACTTGCTGTGGGTCAGCACATCATCCTATTTAACTCCCCACCCCCAACAACTTTAAGAAGCGCAATTTTCCACCTTCAGAGCCAATTCAGAGGCAGAGACCAAGACCAGTGAGGGCAAGGTCAAAAAGCTGCTAGTGAGGAAAAAGGCTGAACCAGGTTTGCCCACCTCCAATCTGACACCTTTAAACTCCTTTTAGATGTTTTCTACCTGGGTGGACAACTTTGTTGGAAAAATAGAGGCTGCAATACATCAGACTAGCCCTTGGACAGGGATGACCACCTATGTAAAACAGTTCACTGCTACCATTCATCATTCTCTTTCCTCACTCTTCTTCTCTCTACTATTTATCTCTACAACTCTAGCCATTCATTTTGAAGACTGATTGTGCCTCCACTATAGTCCAGACATTGTGGATACAGCAGTGAACTATACAGACAACAGCCCAGCCCTCACGGAGTTTTTGTTAGGTTGTTCCCATCTCTCCTACCAAAATCTGAGCTCCAGGAGGGCAGGACTCTGGTTTGCTTACTGCGTTATTTCCAGCTCCTAGAGCAGCCTCTGGTATATGGTATAAGAGACAGCAATGTTTGCCAGAGTTCCATCCATGACATCTTCAGCAATGGTGCAGGAAATGGGTTGAGCATTTCACCAAACTGATCTGATTCCTGTGCAGAGTTCCTTATGGTGCAGTCCCTCAGAGCTATCCTACAAATGACTATTGTATAAAAACTTAAATAAAATCTCTAAGACATTACATTATTTTTTAAATGTTCAAACAAAGAGTAGTTTGTCATCTTTAAGAGTTCATTTTCTGTGCAAAAAACCAAGTACAAGCTAGCCATAAGAAGGAAGTAATTCATATGAGCAAAAGGATTTAAAATAGATTTTTATTTGCAAAATTAAAAAAACAAAAACACCTAATCAGAATTGGGTTCCTTCTTCTTTCTTCTTGTCCCTTTTGAGTAAACCCCAGACTCCGTTCTTTCTTTGCTGTGTTCGGTTTGTTGTGTCAACCATTCTTTCTCCAGCTGCTTCAGCATGTCTGGAGTGAGGAGTCCCTGCTGCACCAACCTGGAAGCAAGGGATATCTCCCCAACATGGGGGTCAGGGGGCACAGCAGCTTTACTCCCTGCACTTTTGGTACTGCGTGTCCTTCTTGCTTGGCTCTTTAAGGTTCCTGACAAACATGACTGCTTCCCTGGTGGCAAGCCCTCCAAATTCAATAGCTTATGTGTCTCAGAAATTTTAATGAGTTTGGTGATGTTGTGCACACCATCTTGAATAATGGCATCTAGTTCTTTCTGGAGGTTTCGAACAAGACTGGCATCGGGAAACATATCCATAAACCGGTAGCTGTGAAAAGGACAAAATACATTATAGTAACAGCTCTGAACCAATCTCAACAACATACTTGCACGTTGACACTGGTTAATTTCAAAGTTCTCTATTTACAAAGTCTGTCCAAGTCTTTGCTCAACCTTTGTCCCTGCCCTGACACACCTGAGGAATATGTTAGTATGAGGATGGGCCAGTGCTCTACCTCGAGACTCTAATGTTCTCCAAGGGGAACACGCCCCTCCTTGGCCTTCTCAAATGCTAATGTCAAAGTGAACTGCTTGGGATCGTGTTAAAATGCAGACTCTAATTAAGTCTGAGGTGAGCCTATGATTCTTTAATTCTAAAAAGCTCCCAGGTGATACCAATGCTTTTGATTCAAGGACCACTCTGAGTAGCAAGGGTCTAGTGGTCCTTCCCACTTGGCTGTCTTAACAAGACCACAAGAACTCCTGAAGTTGTTTTTGGAATAAATTAGGCTTAAGTGCCTTTATGGAAAATAAACATAATTCAGAGCATGTTGCAAATATGCACCTAATTTGAGTGAACATAAAACCTCTGCTTTGGCCTATTGCCTAGAAAAATAAGAGCATATAAAGAAAGAAGTATGGTACCTTAGCCACAGATAAAGATCCAAGACATCATGGACAGCTTCAAGATCCATTAGGTCTTTAATATTCTTAGGTGGTAGTAAAGGCCATTTGATGTATCGGCGTAACCATGCAAAGGTCAGGGGCTCATTCCTGCTGTACTGCCTGGCAAACTGAGAGGAAAAGAAGAAAAGAGTGCAGTAAAAAAAACCCAGAAATTCCCTTAAACCTATGACTAGACAGAAAAAGAAAGGAAGTACAAGACAATGTTAACTGTGGCTATGTTTCAACAGGCAGGCTAGTTTCTTTCCCACTTGACACTTTTCTGTATTTTAAAAAACATTTAATACTTTATAAAGATATTTTTGCTTAAAAATAAAAAAAGATGAAGCTGCCAGGAGGTTTGGTGATAAACACTTGTAATCCCAGCTCTTGAGGGGCTGAAGCAAAAGAATCACAAATTTGAGGTCAGCCTGGATTACACAGTAAGACTCTGTCTCTTAAAAAAAAAAAAAAAAAAAAGACTTTCTTCTTTTTCAAAAGTCAGAGCAGCAATAATATGTGCATCAGAAGATGTACAAAGACTAACTTTTCTGTCTCTTAATTCTTATTTATGACTATGGGCAGGTAGTCCCCGAAGACTCCCATTTCTACCCCATCATATAACAGCCCCATAAGAGTTCTCTTTTCTTCTTCCTTAATATAAAGAAACTCTTTGAGGTGGCTTCCTGCAAAGCTGGTCATGAGTCAATCTTGACCACACCTCCTAGTGGTTGTAGCATTGGTCAAGCTGCCACTCTGCTTCAGCTTCTTATCAGTAACAGGAGACCCACACATCTCTCTTGAACCACAAGACACCATTGAGGAAATGTGCATGACAAACTTACTGTACCCCAGACAGTGTCAGGATCCATTACAGATCACCTAGACTACAGAAGATAGAAATGCAACTGCATAATAAGATCCCTCAAGCAAGAATTTAAGCCCTTTAATGTCAAGAAAAATCTGATTTCAAATGTTTCATTTCCTAATTAAAGAAAATTATCTCTAAATGCATAATCTAAGCAAGGTCGATACTTCAAGAGGCAGAGCCATTTTAGACCAATTATGGCTAAAGAACATTATGATGGTGTGCATTCTGTTAAGTTTAAGAAATGCCAATTTGGATAGCATGAAGGACAAAAAAATGACCATGCTACCTGCTAAGTAAGACATGCTAAGCCTGAGTTCTCAAGTTCTTCTATCAAAACAATGCTAACATTTTTGGCCACAAGTAACTAGTGGAAGCCCGATACA
Source organism: Castor canadensis (assembly GCF_047511655.1). Lineage (NCBI taxonomy): Eukaryota > Metazoa > Chordata > Mammalia > Rodentia > Castoridae > Castor > Castor canadensis. The sequence goes on along the minus strand of NC_133392.1, from coordinate 59,870,756 downwards.
TAAAAGAGCTAAGTAAGGAGCTGCCCAGAGCAGCCAGGGAGAGAGGCTCATCCATTCAGATACTTTCATACAGCAGAAGTGCTATGGAAGCTCTATGGAGCAGTTTCAAAACCACTGACCTAAGCAGCATACTCCCAATCAGCACAATTGAGCTCTTTATATAGTATAGGAATGATGGAGATCAAGAAAAAAGGAAAAACCTCCAGATTTCACATCCTAATCTTTAAACAGAAGACATAGCAATTGTTGCCCTATGCTGTTCCAGAGACTCTTCACTCCTTAGTCAGAAGCTCCTGCCTCATTAGAATGGCTGCTTGTAGGACAGTGTAAATAGGGCCAAGGCCAGGGATGGGATCCAGCTCCAGTCAGCTCTGCTTATAGCAGCTAAAGACTGTTCCATAACCTTCAACCTTATCCTAGCTAACCCTCCACAGATGCCAGCTCCAAGAAATATATTTCTAGGTTAACACCTTGATACAGAAGATCTCTAAGACATATTGTTATGGGAAAAAGAAAGAATTATTAAGGTAACATTTACGGGAAAACAACAAAACTAGAATTCCTCCATGTATATGTATTCAGGCAGATGCAATGGAAAAGGTCTGCAAAGTTACATGTGAACTGGTAACAGCAGTTATTTCAGAGGGCTGACACTGGGAATGGCAGCCAAATTTAACCTCTCTGTAATGTAAATGCAGTATTTATATAATTTAAAAAATAAATTCAGAAAAGATTTGACTAAAATATAGTATGCAGAATGCTAAGGCCTATAGAAGACATGGCAACAATGTGTCTTCAGAGGAGGCCTTTGGGTTTAGTGGCATGAGGAGAGCATGGCAAGCAGAGGTAACAAGACATGGAAGGGTCCAGAGAGATGGGAGAACAGCATGGGTCAGTTCAGTTCCAATCTACGCCCCCTCCCCAAAATCCTGTGCTCTTCACAAGTAAGAGATTCATATCCATATGCCAATGGGTGAAAAGAAACAATCTGGAATCTTGGCACTGCACTCTCACATTCAGCAGCCCTTGGCTCAGGGCCTCACAGTTAAGAAGACTGAATACTAGCCAGGTGCTGGTGGCTCATGCCTATAATTCTAGCTACTCAGGAAGCAGAGATCAGGAGGATAGCGGTTCGAAGCCAGACCAGGCAAATAGTTCTGCGAGAGCCTATCTTGAAAAACCCTTCACAAAAATAGGGGTGGTGGAGTGGCTCAAGTGAAGGCCCTGAGTTCAAGCCCCAGTACCACAGAAAGAAAAAAAAAGACTGCATACTATTGCCACTACTAAGCCCTAATTCTCTACCCTTTCAAATATTAACTGTCACTAACAAGAAAAAAGTGTATTCTTCAAAAATTTTTACACAATTATTTTTGTTTTAGCTTCTTCAAGTGGCCACTATATAATCTCAAAAACAAGGCAAGGGTTCCTACTTCTCTCAAAAATTATCTGTAAGAAAAAGAGTTACTTCATATTTAAGTTTTTACAAAGTCTCTCATTTATAGGATACCCTCCCAAATGTTTTATTTTGAATAACAAAATACTATTTGGAGAAAAAATGCATCAAAACAGCATAGAGAAAGAAAAAAGGCTTACCTGTAACAGTGAGGAGCAGACAAAAGGCTGCTTCTTGTTGATAGGGGCTGTGCAAAACACATACCTCACTCGCAGACTTAATGGAATATGCTGGATCAACTCTGCAGAAAATTTAAAATCATCCATATTGCAGACAAAATATTGCCCATCAACTTGTGAAAAGTCTACAAAAATATCCTGGAGGGAAAAGGATATATAAAGTTACTGGACTGCCTCACTGGACATGACTAAAGTACTCAAGTCTACAAAAGACAATCACTTCAATCCATAACAGACTTCCAGAAACCTGCTTTATTCACTGCCTCCTGAAGTAAAGTGCTTTCCCCAAGGTCTTCACAACCTGAAATACTCAGAAAATTCCTCAGAATAAAAATCCCCAGAAGATATTTTTTGTACAGCATCTTGCTATGTAGGCCAGACTGACCTCAAATTCTTGATTCTCCTGCTTCCAGAGTTCAACTGCACAAAGGCAGAGTATCCATTCGTGCCCATGAAGTGAACCAGTTAAGTGTGTGGCATATCAACATTTTTAGAAGAGATTTAAAAAGTGAGTTTCCACTTACAATGAGATTAGAAAGTGTCGTCTCAGGGAGATGGTAGGCAAACATTTCAATCTGCTCAGCAGTTGGATGAAGACCAGCTGCCTTTAGTAAAAGTAAAAGAAAAAACAACCATGAGCTGATATTCTTTCCTCTTTCTTTGAAGGAAGTTGAAAAATAGAGATTTTTCTCTATTTTACCATTTACTGTCAATCAGAGAAGCTGATGAAATGATTTAATAAAAAGAAACAGGTTATATTAACTTAATAAACAATCATTTACTTATATTTTAGTCATATTTCCAAAACCTATTATGATTTGATGGGATACCAAAAGTACTTTCCAGAATAAAGTAATTTTCTAAGTCTCAATTTTCTGCCACTGAATAAAAATGAACGCAGAAACCCCAGTTGCATTAACCAGGGCAATAAAACTGACATACAATCACACATGAGAAAGGGTCTAGAGACACTTTTGAAGCTATCTCTTCACATATTGTAGTGTTAAGAAATGCTCTCAGATAAGTATAAGGAATGGAGATAGGGAGAAGGAGAATTGCATGTAAAAGAGCAAGAAGAAAGGAATTAGGTTCTAACAGAGGAAGGAAGAATATGAATACAAGAAATGAGGACATAGGAAAGAAAAAGTGTTAGTATCAACTGCACAGGAAGCTACCCATAAAGCTACCTGTATTCTTAACAAAAGCTACAGAAGTGATTTCCACTAGGGATTTTTCTTTTTTCATTATCTCACATATATTCCCATTTCCTAGTATTACTGGAAATGTAAGTAAATTTTCCAGGCAACTTGAAAGTATTTTTTGGTTAGTTTGTTTAAAATATGTACAATTCTGACTCAATAACTATGTTAACTAAAATTTAATGCTATCCTTATTGGCTTGAAAATGTACTGCTCAGTGCTAGGTTTTCTTCTATATTCTATAGTCATAGCTGTGTGTCCATTTGAAGCAACTGTGTCCCTCCATCCTCACCTGCTAATAAAATTCTATGAAGAACTAAAGGAAAATCAGGCCAACTAAACTTGTTCAATCTGGATCTCTGACTTGTGACAATTCTCTAACCAAGGGGTCTCTATGCCTCTCCAAAACAATAAAGGAGAGCTTTCTTGATGTGGTTTTTACCACACAAATTTCTCTTGTGCTTATTTATGTTTGCAGATGTCTGATGCAAGTGTCTGGCTGGTAGGTGAGGGAAGGAATAACTGTCCTCCACACAGAAGTAATAAATGGTACACCTTACCCTTATAGGATCCACAGGCCTATTCAAAATTTCTTTTAATAAACTGAGGTCTTCATAATTCATCGTTGTAACCTCTCCTTCTTTAAACTGTGAGCTGAATCGACCAGCCCTGCCAGCAATCTGCAGGGCTTGAGAGGTGGTGATTGGTTCTATTTCTTTCTCCCCCTTTTCATTGATAGTAGGCTTTATAAGGGAGTAAAAAATAATTCTCCTTATGCTCCTGAAATAGAAATACAAGTAATCCCACAGACTGTACAAACAACCTACTCAGGTTACTACAGAAATGCTTACTCCCATTCTAACTTAGGCCCACTTGTAATCTTGCTGCCATTTAAAAAATAAGGGAAAGAGGTTTGCTGGTAATTCTTTTTCTTCCTCTCAAGCAGTATGCTTAAATAACTATGAATATTTACTAAAAATCACCAAACTCTACAGTTAAAATGGGTGAACCCTGTGGCATACAAATTATACCTTGATAAAGCTATAGAAAATGACTTTTTATAAATGACCCAAATAAAGTGTTCTCATATTGCTTTAAAAAGTGAGCTGCAGGATGGGCCATGGTGGTACAACCCTATAGTCCCAGTTACTCGGGAGGCTGAGACAGGATGATCCACTCAACCCAGAAGTTCAAGGCCAGCCTGGGCACACTGTGAGACTCCACCTCCAAAAACAAAAAGGGTTAGCTAAGTTGTTTAATAGTTTTCTGATTCATAAAGGATAGGATAGCTGCCTTCACAACCCAGTGTGGAACATTTAGGCTTAACATTGTTACCAGTAGAGATAATGGCTGGCCACACATGTATGATAGGCACGTGGATACCAGTGACTAAAAAAGTGAAAATAAAGTATGGTAATGACAGATAGTTCTTCTGCTACACATTTTCCTTTTTCTTAACAGGTATAAGCAAGATAAAACTCAAACCTATCCTATAAGTAAATCAAAATGTTTGATCATTAATGCCAATTAGAAAATTAAAAAACAAAAAATGGCCATATAACCCAGTGAATAGCCATGCTTATTAAAAACAAATTACTTACAAATTAAGTCCCATGCCAATTGCATCTGTAGCAACCAGGATTTTGCATGGATCATTGGGATCATTAAATTTTTTTGCTTGAGCAAGTTTGGTCCCTAAAATAGGAACAGTTTATGTTAAATCAGTGCCCTCCATTTTTTATTGCATCATGCTAAGCTTATCTTGGAGCCCCTCATCCCTGCCCTCTTCATTTTTATGGATAAATTTTTATTGTTTCTTTATATTCTCAAAGAGTCATTTATCCTTTACTTCTACTCCTTTAAACAACCTTTCATACAGCAACACAGCCCCCCAACATGCTAGTCTTATCATTTCTGAGGACACTTATTAGATTTCAGGCTACAGCTTGAACAATATTGCCAGGTTCATATTTTAATGACATTTCATAAGGAAATCATAAACTCAACATTTAAAATATAGTCTGAAAAAATATATAATCTAATAATAGCAGCATATAACAAGAGATATTAATACAATTAAGATATTTCTATTTTACTACCAGGTTAAGTAGAGAAATATTTATTTTATATGGCCTGTAACAAATTACCAATACATCAAGCAACTTAATTCATTATTTTTTTTTTACTATGTCTTCTATACATATTTCAAGATAAATGGCAAAAAATAAAGAGACTTCACATGATGAAAATCAGTAATTACCGGGTGGGAGACTGCCATAAATGACAGCGGATTCCAATCCCCGAATTTCAATCTGTCGACTCACAGAATAAATATCATTCTTGCTAAAACAGACAATGCAGTCCCCAGGCCGAAGGTTATCTAAAGATTCTAGTGCATGATCCAGCACAGAAATGGGGGTAAGCCTCTTATAGTTTTTAACCTACAATGAAGACATGAAATGGGAAAATATAAACTCAATTCAACTTTTTTGTGACTAATCACTAAGAAGCTTACAAAGCAATCAATTGTAACTAAAAACTGGTAAGTACCAAAATTTTTCAAGGTAAACACACAAACTTTATTATGATATTGTGTTACTACAGTTCTCACTGGCATTTCTAAATTAATGAAATGTCATACAGTGTTTCATACATTTTCAAAGCACTTTCACATACATTGATTTTTATGATAATGAAGCAACCTCAGAAAGGTTATTAACTGTTTTTCTATTTTCATGAAATGGTAAAACAGAGCCCAGTAAAAGATTAGGTCAGTGCCTACCAAGTACAAGGTCATGAGTTCAAACCCCAGTACTGCCCCACCACCAAAAAAAAATTTAGGTTAGACACTTTTTCCAGTTCCAGTCTTATAAGATTTGCCTCCAAACACAAAGCTAAAAAGACGAAAGCCTAAGAGTGGAATCCAGAATTTCTTCCAGTATATTCCCTTCCCTATCTGTCCCTGAAAGACGAGCATAAAACTGAAACAAGGGGCCAATTTAAAAATAATTCTTCATCTTATTACCTCATTGAAGAACTCTGGTAAAGAAAAAGAAGAGCAGTATTCAAAGGAAACCATTTACTTACTACTCTAGGAATTTGTGAAAGGGGTACAGATTGCCTGACTATTAGATGACTATCAAAGGCCTCAATAGGAAACACTGGGGTTTGAGCTGGGTTTCAAACTCATCAGTCCTGACTTACTTAATTCTAAAGAGATCTGCTCAAGTTCTAAAAGATTTGGTAAGGATGAAGACTCTTGGAAAACCTGGAGTGCTATGGCTACTCCATCAGAACTGCACATTGTATTGCTCATATATACATGCTACAAGAAAATGGAGCTTTCTTTTTAGTTCATTTCTGACTCTGTCACTGTTTAGGGCCTGTGAGGTCACTGCAAAGTACTTTGGCTATCTGATGTGCCCTTTGAGAATGAAGCATATAATCCAGTACCTCCACCTCCTCCCCAGTGGTGTACAGAAGCTCAGTGACTAGGTCAATAGCAGCAGATTCTCCACACAAATGGACTTCTTCAGCACAGAGTCCTGTAAATGCATAATTGGGATTCGTTTTTTTTAGAATTTCACAGATTTATAATATGCAACACTCACATAGCAAAAATACATTTGCTTGCCTATTATTTTACAACACTATCAAATGTTTTCACAAATATGGTCTCTTTGATGCAAACTCAAAACAACCACCACCTTCTAATGGGCAAAGATCATCCCCATTTTTACACATCTCAAGGCTCCTAAATTGCTCTGGCCAAGGTTTTAAATCTATTATAGGGTGAAGCCAGACAGGACTGAAGCCTGGCATTTGATGCTAAGTATTGAGCATTAATCCTATGTTTATGTTCTTTAAATTAGGCTCCAGAAAAATCACTGAGGTACGTCAGAAGTGGGAGCTCAAGGGCAAAATTAACTTCAAGTTCCTTATGCCTGACCAGATCCACTTTCTTTCTTTCTTTTTTTTTTTTTTTTTTTTTTTTTTTGCGGTATTGGGGTTTGAACATCTTAAGCCACTCCACCAGCCCTTTTTGGTGATGAAGTTTTTTTAGATAGCGTCTTGCAAACTATCTGGGCTGGCTTCAAACCTCAATCCTTCTGATCTTTGCCTCCTGAGTAGCTAGGATTACAGACGTGAGCCACAGTACCTGGCTCACTTTCATCTGTTTTATAACAGGCATCAATACAAGCTCTGTTTGAAAGAGACTTCGGTTATTTGTTTTTAAACTTGAAAACACGTGTCCTATAATATGCTGAATTAAAAATTCACTCCAGCTATGCATGATAAAGCACACCTGTAAGTAATCCCAGCACTCAGAAGGCTGAGCTGAGGCAGAAGGATCTCAAGTTCGAGGCCAGTCTATGCTACATAGTGACATCTTGTCAAAAACAAAAAACACTCCAAAACCAAGCAATAGAAATGTTCATTCATATTTTTGGACTTCAACAACTCCACTTCCAAGACCTTACCCTAAAGAAATTATAAAAATAAAAGGGCCAAGCATGGTGGCAGAGATTGGGAGAATCACAGTTAGAGGCCAGCCCAGGCAAAAAGCTAGTGAGATCCCATCTCAATCAATAAGCTGGGCATGGTGGCTTGTGCTTGTGATCCCAGCTATGTGGTCAAAGAGCCCTGTCTGAGGCTGGCTCTGGGCAAAAGTAACTTAAAAAGCAAAAAAGGGCTGGGGGCATAGTTGAAATGGTAGAGCGCCTGCCTAGAAAGTGCAAGGCCCTGAGTTTAAACCCCAGTATGACCAAAAACATTAAAAAGGCCTCGCAGAGTGGCTCAACTGGTAGAGCACCTGCCTAGAAAGTGTGAGGCCCCGAGTTTAACCCTGCCTCCAGTACCGCCAAAAAAACCATAATTATATATTCTTGAAACACCACACCCATAAGAAAAAAGATTGGCACAAAACATTAATATGTATCATACTTACACAATGGTATTTTTTGATGTGCTGGGATTGAAACAGGGCTCTCACATGCTTAGTGAGTGCTTTACCAGTAAGTTAACCCTCCTATACCCCCAACTCAAAGACTTGAACACTTTAACTTTATGCTACTTGTGTAACAGAAAAAAATAGACTTCTCATTATTCAGTATTTTTAAAATAAAAACTGACTTAAGTGATTTTTTTTTTTTTTGATTGGGGATCTAACTGACTACCTGGCAGGATGAAACAACCAAATCTCAGTGCAAATGCCACAAAGTGCAGGTTTTATAGAATTAAGATACCAACCTAGAAGTGCTCTGGTCCACGCCCATCCTCTAGCTGGGTCTCTAATCATTTGAATTTCATCTATTACGGCCACTTCATCTGCAAACAAAAAAGTTATCATGAGCACTACAATCTACTTAAATGGTATTATAAACAAATTGTAACACCAAAATTTAAACTTTCATCACCACCACCACCATCATCGTCTACTGGCGCTTCTTTTCTGTCAGGCTTCTTCTAAGTAGTTTATAATGGCATCTCCTTTAATTCTCACAGCAAACCTATGAGGTTAAATATTATTTTGACAGAAGAATAAACTGAGGCCCAAAGAAGTTAAGTTACTTGACGGGGTTAGATGCTAAGTGTCAGGATGAAATTCAAACCCAAGCTGTTAGCTCTAAGGCTCACACTCTAAGCCACTCTACTGGCTCTGCTCTGCCTCCCAAATAAGCACTCTCATTTCTCCAATTTTTTGCAACCTCAGACACAGCCTAGAATATAAGAACTTTGCATCTACATGACTGCAAACATGAAGCAAGTACGTTTGCTTCCAGGAACAAGACGGACACAATCCACCCTTCATTCACTGCTTAAGCTTTGTCGCTAAAGGAAACGGTCAGCTCTCAGGAGCAGACAGGCAAGTGGAAAGTATCATTCCTTCGGCCTCAGCTCTGTTCATTCTTAGGGGTTTTAAGCCCATAATGGTGTGAAAAAAATTAGTGCCTCACCTTATTTTTCTAATGCCAAAAAAGTCTCCAATCTTTATTTTGTTCTCTATAAGTTATATATTTTCTTCCCGAAAGTACCAAGGAATTGAAAAGAGAACATTAAAGAAAGCTAATTTTATACTGAAGAAAAATCAGATTACAATTATTTATATTTGGATATACACAAACAGCACTAGAAAAGAGGGTGCAGAGGAAGACATTTTGATTTGTAAGCTTGTGAAGTATTTGAATTTTTACAATATATTATTTTTATAATACATTCAACTTTTTAAAACTATTCATTTACTCAGAAAAATAGCTATAAAATTAAAAGAAAACCACCAATTAGTAAATAGTATATAATCCCTACTGTATTTACTATACATATCCACAATGCACACACTAGATACATAGGCAATATGAGAACTAATGTAGAAAAAGTCTGGAAAACATAGACCATAGAGTTAATTAACATTTGTTGGATAGGTGAGATTGGAAAATTACATCTATTTGTTTCCTTCTCTTTGCTTGCTTATATTTTTAAATTTTCGAAAATGAAAGTATTGCTTTCATAAAAAAAAAGTTAATTTTCATTTTAAATATTTTCCAAACTATTTAAATAGAAACTCACTGAGGGGCTGGGATGTAGCTCAGTGGTACAGCGCTTGCCTAGCATGCGTGAGGCCCTAGGTTCGATCCCAGCACCAAAAAAGAAAAGACAGAAAAATAAATAGAAACTCACTGGGCACTGTATATAACAAGGATTTTTTTTTTTTTTTTTTGGTGGTACTAGAGGTTTGAACTCAGGGCCTCACCCTTGTTAGTCGAGTGCTCTTAACACTTGAGCTATGCCTTCAGCCCAGGAAAATTTTTAAACAACCTAAATATTCTTTAGTGAGGAAGTGAATAATTTTTGTCACAAGAAAGAATACTATATAATAATTAAAATGAATGAACTTCAAATGTAGAGATATGGACATCTCAGCCATACTAGGTCTTAAAAACGTGTGGAGTTAACAAGTTGCACAAATGTAATAAAATGATAACCATGTAAATGTTTTAAAACACAACGATCTATATTATTGATAGGTAATATGTACTAGTGATATAAAAGAGACAAAAAAGAAATGGGAGCAGTGGTTCACACCTGTAATCCCAGCTTCTCTGAAGGTGCATATCAGGAGGATCATGATTCCAGGCTAGTTCAGGCAAAAAAGTTAGCGAGACAGTATCTCAATCATTAAGCAGGGCATGGTGGTACACACCTGTGATCCTAGGTATGAGGGAAGCCGTAGGTAGGAGGATTACAGTCTGAAACTGGCCCTGGGCAAAAACACAAGACCCTATTTGAAAAAATAACTAAAGCAAAAAAGGGCTGGGGGCATGGCTCAAGTGTGAGGCCCTAAGTTTAAGCTCCAGTACTGAGAAAAAGAGAGGGAGAGAGGAAGAAAGAGAGAGAGAGAGAAAGAGAGAACACAAATATTCAGAAGTAAGCATGATAATGAATGTTTAGTATTTACGTATATGCTGTATTATTTTTTTTCTAGATGTTCAATGTTTTTTCATAACAAAACATACAAGATAAACTGTATTTTTAAAAACTATCAAGTCAGTTTCTCAAGTGACATATACATACAAGGGGTTGTAACACTGCACATCTCAACAGTGCAAGCAACATGGGCAGCTTGTCTTCCATCTAGTTCAACTGTTACCCTCTCTTCACCTGTCACCAAGTCACATGGCACACCCTAGAATGACAAAAAGAAATTTAGACTTATTTCTACCTTGAAAACAATAGCAAAAAGTAGTTTTGATATTTAAGAGAATAGTCTCTCCATTAACATTAAATTTAAGAGCTGAAATAAAGTATTCTCAATGCTTTTTTCTTTTTTATAAAAAACAAAAGAACGGCAACTTTCTTACATAACTTAGGTAAAACTGGAAACATCTCAAAGCAGTCAAATCCTCAAGTAATAGAAGCCTAAGAAACAGCAGCAGTTTCACTCTTTAACTTTGCACATTTCTTTGTGGTCAGAGTTAATAAAATGAACATGAATTGATTATATACTCAAGAATGCAATGAATAAAATTTAAGACTATAAAGACCTCTGAACATAATTCCTCAAGAAGAACCAACATCAATGCTATGGTAAATTAGGTGATTAACTATCCCAACTTGCCCAGAACTGGGGGGACTCCCCAGAATGAAGGCAGAAAGTCCTAAATCTGGGAAAGCCCAGACAAAGTCGGAGGGTTGGTCACCACCCCTAGCGTATGAATCTAATCATAAGGGAGCATCAGATATATCCAAACTGAGCAAGAGTTTACAGCACAAGTGACCGGCTGCCTTTCTAAAATATGAAGGTCAGAGAAACAAGGGAAGACTAAGGAGTTATCCCAGATTAATGGAAACTAGAGAAATGGTAATTAGGTACAGTGTGAAGCCTTGAATGGGATCCTGAGAGAGTGAGGGGGTGTAATTAATTATATAACTGATAAAATTTAAATATGGACTGTGTATTAAATAATAGTATTTTATCAATTAAATATCCTGCTTCAGATACATATCCTATGGTTATGTAAAAAAGTCTTTGTGCTGAGAGAAAACGTTCTCAAAAATTTATGATTATTTTAGGTATTGTACAAGCAAATTACTCAAATTATTTAAAAAACACAGAATTCAAATTACTTAACACAAACTGGTTAATCTCACATTATAAAGTCCTAATAAAACAGTGAGCCTAAACATGTCCCATTTAGTAAAATGATGCTTCAGACCATTCCATTCTAAAAAAGTGTCTTTACTTTTTATCATTACTTGTAGGTGATAGCATCAAAGTCTAACCTAAAAAGGGGGAAAAAATATCTTAACAGAGCACTGGTTTACTCTGAGTCAAAGGAGTTCCATGAAGTTTCAACTCATCAGTAATATTTTCTTTCTTAAAAAAGTAAATAAGGCAAGCTAGGATGTGATAGAGGTAGGTGATGGGTTCAAGGTTATTCATATGCTATTGTGTCTACATTTCTCTATATACATGAAATATTCCATAATATTTTATCTCACTCATTGTATTGTGTACATTTTTTCTCTTTGTTTTATTTGTTTTCCAAAACAGAGTCTCACTATTGTAGCTGAAGCAGCTGGAATTCCCAGTCCTCTTTCCTCCACCCACTGAGTGCTGGGGATACAGGCATGTACCACCACACCAGGCTTCATTTTTTCACATTTCAGTGGTAGCATGTTCATTCAGCATTTCTCCCACCTCCCTCTCCCTCCCTCCCTCTCTTCCTCTCTCGGTTCCCCTTCCCTTCCTTCCTTCTTGACAGTACTGAGAGTTGAACTCAGGGCCTTAAGCTTGCTAGGCACATGCTCTACCACTTGAGCCACTCAGCCAGCCCTTCCTTTCTTAATTGTATACATAACAATGTTACATCTTATAATTAATAATTTTAGTGCAATGAAATATGGTAAATTTTTGTTGACAATAAATTACTACATATGGCTTTCTCCCACTTCTACTATCACCCCAGGTACAGAAAATTAGCAAGAAAAAAAGACCAAATATTTGGTAATATACTGACAGCAGTATTAGTCTTTTCGAAGATCTCATGTGCCAGTAATTTTAAAGGGCCACAATACACTCCAGACTTTGCTGACAAGTATTTCTGGATTGCATGGTAAGTCTTCCCACTGTTTGTAGGGCCAGAATGGAATATTATCTTCCTTTGTATGGCTCTGGCTTCTGGGTACCTAAAACATGAGTAGGTAAACAGCTTAATTCCATTAATCTCAAAATCCATCCTGACAGAGATATCAATTAAGAAAAATTCTAAATAAAATGTCTTCTTAATATTTACAAGATAGTCTTTGAAAAACTAAACAATAGGTTTGACATCTACATAAAAATAACTGACATCCAAGGCATTTACTAACTAGAGGACAGAAAACTCCAAATACAAATTAATGTCTTAGATATTTTCCCCATGGTACAAATCTCTTTTTCTCAGGAGTTACTAAAAATAACTTCAAGCTGCTATCAGTTCCACAGATATGTTCACATCATCTCCATGTTCTAAACAGAAAACCCTAAAAGCAAATATCCCTAGGCCTCTCTGCATTTTACTACATACAAATATAACAAGGACTCTTCTGTTTCTGCCATGAAGGAACATAACTGATAATGAGCGGGCCTGCCCTACCACCATAAGCAAAACAAAAGTGGGCAAAATATATGCAGCAACTGTTTGGGCATGAACAAGAGGCAGTCTGCAGCCCCTGAAAGGGAACACTCAGATGAGACCTACTGCACCCCACCAGAGCACTGGGAGGTAGAACTCATGCATAGTACAATAGTCCCACTGAACAAAGCAGCAGACCATGCTCAGAGCTGCTGAAGCAGCTGGAATCTGACAGGCAGATGTGACAGCAGAAAGGACTCAAGGATGGGGACCCCTGAAGTCTACGAGGGCCTGTGAGTTCTTGGACAAAAGCTTGCTGGACATCTGCAAGTGAGAACTGACAAGGCCTAGAGTAGAAGGGTCTGCCAAGGGTTTAAGCAGAAAGTTTCAAGAGGTCTTGAAGTGCTGGGAGACACTGCAGCTCCAGCCATGGTGGAAAGGACTCATAACACCCAGGCATAGACCTCACATGGGGCTACTTCAGCTCTGCCCTAATAAAATCTAAACCCAAGCTTGATCAGGATCCAGGAATCACCCCAGTGAACTGCCTGACACAATGACTACTACCTGTTTTTTCAGGGAAAACAACAAAATCCAGTCTTTATAATTTGTCATCTAGCATAGAGTAAAAAGATACAATAATCATTAGTTTCCCAATCCACGGATGAAGGAACTAACCAGTTAGGTGGTATTCTTAAGTCACTGATTTTGCGTAGATCATCCTTACACTCCAACACAGGAAATATTTGTTTGGCATGTCTCAAGAAAAATGGAAATAAATCATCCACATGAGCTGGAAAATAAGACACTGATTAACATGTACAATCTACATGTTATCCACAACTGAACTTGGTGGAACCTTATTTTTTTGGGGGGGGGTCTTTGTTATATACCCTAGGCTGACCTAGTCCCAGTGGCCCCAAACTCAGAAGCCTCTTGCCTCACTCAGCCTCCTGAGTGCTAGGGAAACCTTTTTTCTTAGTGAGGCACACTAGGGAGGCATTATCTGCATAAAAAGAAAAGATCCTGCTTTGTCTTCCTTTTTCCTCCAAATTTCACTTATTTTTCTGTAAAAACAGAAAACTGGCCACCAATCACTATGTTCTACTCTTTCAGTGCAACTACGCAGAGATTAACATTGGTGAAAATTGAACTAAAAAAAAGAACCTAGACAAATACATTAGAGAGAAAGCCCACCATTACATGAAGAGAAATGAAAGTATAAACTTTTTTGTTTTCTTTTTGATGTGGGAGATTACACCCAGGGCCTTGTACATGCTCTACTATTGAGCTATGCCCCCAGCCCAGAGCAAGCATTTTTTTTAAATGTCAAAGGCCACAGAGAGCCAAACCATGAAAGTGAATTGGTGTGTGTATATATATATATATATATATATATATATATATATATACCAAACAGCCCATGGGAATAAAATGATGATGTTCTTACATTTTTTTTCTTTTATAGCAAAAATTTTATCCTGATATGAAGAAGAAGCCAGTGGAGAAGCAGATGGAATCTGCCATGTACTAATTTAGGTTGTGTAACAGCTCCTGTCACTGTGGCCAGTGTTCACATACAGCAGAGAGCAGACGATGATAGATGACTTAGTAACTGGTAACTAGCTGACCCAATATAAAAGCCATGTGGCCTACCAGGCCTCTCGGGAAAGGACTGAGCATGTATAGAGATGTTACTAGGACCTACTCTGAAACAAATAAGCCCTGATAGAGAAACAAACATGAAGTATGGGAAGAAACAAAAGTATATTCAACAGGATTTAAAAATTTCTCTCAACACTTGCCTGCACTGAAGCAAATGTCATTCAAAACAATGTGAATGTCCACATCCAGGGAATGAGATTGCATAATATAATTCCTAAAGCTGATAAAAGCTTGGTGAAAGAGACGAGCTGTGAAAAACAAAAATCAAGATGCATAAGGCTTGGTTTTCATTTTAGTTCTCATTTTTAAATCACACATAAATACCACCCCAAGGTGACTTTTTTCAATTATTATTTTGGTAGTACCGCTGCACTAAAGCTGAAATCCTACTGCGACATGAAAGAAGGCTAAATGTGCTTCTCCCCTGCTGTGTGGTCTAGCTGTCAGGTGAGCCTTGACAGCCTCCTGACCCAGGAGAAGCCAAGGTCAGGGACTTCTCTCTTTACTACAACTGTGTATTTATTTCTAGGCTGCATAAGGCCCCACACAACACCAACAAATATGAGGATGATATTGGTCTTACCATCAAGTCCATAATCAGTGCCCAGTTTTTGAATTTCTTTCCTCTTATAAAAGTTGTCTAAGATCTTCTTTACTTCATCTAGAAGGTAGAAAAATGAAACATTTGTTTCCTAGTTTAGACAAAAGTCCAAAAAGCAAAAGAAACTTGAAAGTCATAACATTAAAACCAGCAGTCTACTGAGTGTTACAGGAACTTGAAGGTTTTAGTTCTCTCTATGGGTTACTGTGCAATGGAATGTCTAGAAAAATGATAAAGTCAAAAAATGCAATATTCCTTCTGCACTGCAGGGAATGGGCAAGTGCCATGGGCTCAGAGCTAAACTAGCTTTCCTAGGGCCACTTTTAGATAGCAAGCCCTGTTTCATTTGCTTATAATCATTCTGTGCATGAAGCAGTGAGCAGCTAAAAGCCACGCAAGAAAACAGCCAATATAGCTAGGACCAGATTATCATGCTTTTATGCAAATGACTAAAGGAACTCAGATTGGCTGGAGGTGTGGCTCAAGCGGTAGTGCCTGCCTACCAAGTGCAAGGTCAGTATGGCCAAAAAAACCCAAAAACCTTTGACAGGAGCTGGGATGATCTTTACCTTATAGATGATTGGACTGATTTTAGTGAGAGCATGTTACTTTTTTTTTTTTTTTTGGTGGAGCTGGGGCTTGAACTCAGGGCTTCGTACTTACAAACAGGTTCTCTACCACTGGAACCACACCTCCATTTTGCTTGGTTATTTTGGAGATAGAGTCTCACAAACTATTTGTTTGACTGGCTATAAACGGTGATCCGATCTCAGCCTCCCAAATAGTTAGGGTCACAGGCATGAGCCACCAGCGCCTGGCTACATGTTACTCTTATTTTGTTCTAGATGACATAACTAATCAGTGTAAGAGGCAGACTTGAGTGGAATTTATAATAATCAGAACAGCAGAAAGGGGTTATCTCACAAAAGTGAGAGCTCCCTGTCACTGGATATATTCAAGCAAGGGTTAGATGGTTGAATTTTATGAGCTATAGCAGAGAAATTTGTACTGCAGGAGAGGCTGAATTAGATACCTGCTGAGCTGCCATCCTCTATGAATCAATCACCTTATAGTTAGAAATGTTTTAAAGTAAGCTGAGACTGTATTAAGGGCATAGGTGTTAAAATACTACTCTATTATTCTGTAGAGATATTTTACCGGCCTTGCCACATACTATGTATTCTGGGAAGAGAAGTCAAAGTTGATGACGAAGTCCTTGCCCATGAAACACAGAAAAGCCACGTGGCCTGCATTTTTACCTCCCACAAAAGCACTAACCACATTCTCCTGCAGTCCCAACACACTCAACACTCATTAAAGAAATTAAGCCTGAATATAGCATCCCCCCAAAAAAATCTTTGTTATATATAATGAAATCACAAAATTGACAGTTTAGCCACTAGGTTTGCCTACAAGTAAATAGGACATAGACACACACATCTCAGATCACAAGCAGCTATCCTGGTAATTTTGGGTTTCTGTTAGCTTGTACCTAGTGAGGGCAACAGTCTCTTTATATCAATAGCAGGAAAATCAGTGACAAAAGATTGAGAAACAGCATGTGCAGTTAATTACTTGAGAAAAGTTCTACTGACCTATATTCAACATAAAGGAAAGACAGATCACATTTATTAGAACTAACCCTGGGTTCTGTGACTAACGCTCCAGTGTAAAGTGAGAATCATAGCTTACTCAACTTAAAATGCTTCAATGATTTTGGGGGAGTTCAGTTTTCTGAGATCCTGTATATTCTGGTTATCAGTCCTTTGTCTGATGTACAGCCAGCGAATACATCAGTAGGAGAATATCTTCTCCCACTCTGTGGGTGGTCTCCAGTTTACGGACCATTTCTTTTGTTGTGCAGAAGCTTTTTAATTTCATGTAGTCCCATTTGTCCACCCTTTCTCTTAGTTGCTGGGCTGCTGAAGTTTTATGACAAAGTCCTTGCCTATACCCACTGCTTCCAGAGTATTCCCTGCTCTTTCCTGTATTAACTTCAGAGTTTCAGGTCTGATATTAAGGTCCTTAATCCACTTTGAGTTGAACTAGTGCAGGGTGATAGACATGGATCTGGATTCAGTTTTCTGCAGGCAGATAACCACTTTGCCCAGCAATATTTGTTGAAGAAGCTGGCTTTTCTCCATCATATGTTTTTGGCACCTTTGTCAAAAAAAAGGTGGGCATAGCAGTGTGGATTCATATCCAGATCCTCTATTCTGTTTCACTGGTCTTCACATCTGTTTTTGTGCCAGTACTATGCTGTTTTTATTGCTATGGCTCGGTAATATAGTTTGAAGTCAGGTATTGTGACACCTCCAGCATTGCTTTTTTTGCTGAGTATTGCCTTGGCTATTTGCGGTCTCTTGTGTTTCCAAATGAACTTTAGGGTAGATTTTTCAACCTCTGTGATGAATGTCATTGGGATTTTGATGGGAATTGCGCTGAACATGTAGACTGCTTTTGGTAGTATAGCCATTTTAACTATGTTGATTCTACAATCCATACGCATGGGAGATCTTTCCATCTTCTGTAGTCTTCCTCAGTCTCTTTCTTCAGAGGTTTGTAGTTCTCCTTGTAGAGGTCATTCACATCCTTTGTTAAGTTTATTCCTAGGTATTTGATTTTTTTTTAGGCTATTATAAATGGAATTTTTATCACATATTCTTTCTCAATTTGTTCATTGTTGGTGTATAGAAAAGCTAATGATTTTTGTAAGCTGATTTTGTATCCTGCCACATTGCTGAAGCTATTTATGGTATCTAGGAATTTTGGGGTAGAGTTTTTTTGGTCTTTGAGGTATAGGATCATGTTGTCTGCAAATAGGGATACTTTGACAGTTTGTTTTATCTATTTGTATTCCTTTTATTACTTCTTGCCTTATTGCTCTGGCTAGAAATTCCAGGACTATGTTGAATAGAAGTGAGGAGAGTGGACACCCTTAAAGAAGTGGGCAACTGAACTAATTCTCAAAGGAAGAAATCCAAATGGCCAAAAAAACACATGAAAAAATGCTCACCATCCCTGGCCATTAAAGAAATGCAAATCAAAACCACACTAGATTCCACCTCACTCCTGTTAGAATAGCCATCATCAAAAACACCAACAACAAAAAATGTTGGCGAGGACACGGGGGAAAAAGGAACCCTCATACACTGCTGGTGGAAATGCAAGTTAGTACAACCACTTTGGAAAACAATATGGAGGTTTCTTTAAAAACTAAACATAGATCTGCCATATGATCCAGCAATCCCACTCCTAGGGTTATACCCAAATGAATGCGACTTGGGTTATTACAAAGGCACTTGCACACCCATGTTTATTGCAGCGCTACTCGCAATAGCTGAGTTATGGAAACAGCCAAGATGCCTCACTATCGACAAATGGATTAAGAAAATGTGGTATTTATACACAATGGAATTTTACTCAGCCACAAAGAAGGATGAAATTTTGTCATTCACAAGTAAATGGATGGAAATGGAGAATATCATCTTAAGCAAAGTTATCCATGCTCAGAAGGCCAAAAATCGTATGTTCTCCCTCATATGCAGAATTTAGACCTAAAACAAACACAGTAATATTATTGGACATGGGTCCGACACTAAGGGGAGAACATGTATAGGAGGAATAGGGAAAGGGAAGAAAACTTAAAACTTGAAAGTGTTTGATGTGCCCACTGTAGAGGAGTGAATAATCTTAAGCCGACAGAGGCCACTATGGGAAGGTGACCAGGTAGTGAAGAGGTCAGATAGAGATGAACCAATTCGGGCTGTAATACACATGTACATGGTAGCCATGCTAGGAATCTCTGTGTATAGCTATCCTTATCTCAAGTGAGCAAATATGCTATGTCTTTCTTATTATCTCTTATGTTTTCTCTTCAACAAAACTGGGTAAGAGGGTAGAACAAGTTCTGCCTGGAAGTGAGAGGGGTGGTGGTGGGGGGAACGGGGGTAGAGATGGCCCAAACAATGTATGCACATATGAATAGATGAATAAACAATAAAAAAATGCTTCAAAAATGTGATGTTTCTCAAAATGCTTAGTGAAAGAAACCAATCACAAAAGATCACATATTATATAACATAATTTATATGAAATATACAAAAAAGACAAATCTACAGAGGCAGAATGTAGATTAATGGTTACTTGGGACCCCTCAGAGGAGATAGGGGAGTAGAAGAATTTAAAGTGAATGCTAAAATAGTTTCTGCTGGGTATTGAGGGGGGGGAGCGGGAGGGGGTGGAGTGGGTGGTAAGGGAGGGGGTGGGGGCAGGGGGGAGAAATGAACCAAGCCTTGTATGCACATATGAATAATAAAAGAAAAATGAAAAAATAAATAAATAAATAAATAAAGTGAATGCTAAACCAGGAGTGGTAGCACACACGTGTAATCCCAGCACTCAGAAGAATGAAGTGAGAGGATTGCAAGTTTGAGACTTGCCTGGGTTACATGGCAAGACCATATTTCAAAAATCAAACTAATGAGGGAGGGAGAGAGGAAGGGAAAAAGGAAGAAAAGTGACTGCTTAGCAGACGCCAGGTTTCTTTTGGGGGTGATGAAAATGTTCTACAATGAAATTATGGTGTAAGTGTATAACCCTGCAAATGCACTAAAAGCTTTGGGATATGTAAATTATATCTATTAAGCTATTTTAATAAACCTTTATTCACAAAAAGTGAGATTTCTCCCTATCAATACTTTATCTAACATGATCGATTATTTTTTAGAAAGTAAATGTAAAAACATTAATGCAAGGGAAATAGCACAAAAAAAAGGGAAATGTACTATAGAAGTATATGGAAACACATTTTGTTTTTCATCAAAATTAAGCTTTGGGGCTGGTGATGTGGCTCAGTGGCCCAGCACTTGCCTAGCGTGCAAGAGACTCTGGGTTCCATCTCTAGCACCACAGAATCAATCAACCAACGAATCAACAAATAATTTTTAAAAATTAAACTTCAGGAACTTTAGGAACACTTTCATTGTTCCTAAAAATCAAAAAACTGAATGAGCCACGCATGGTGGTACATGTCTTGTAATCCTGGCTACTTGAGATGCAGACACAGAAAGATCATGCCAACCTAGACAAAGTGAAGTGAGATTCTATCTCAGAAATAAAATACTAAATTAGAAAAGGACTGGGGGTATGGCTCAAGAGGTAAAGCTCTTGTCTCTCACTTTAGAAGCACTGGGCTCAATACCCAGTACCACCAAACAGAAAAAAATCAGGATGAGATCACACTCTGGAGTTGCATCTGCCACCTGTGGACAGCCAGGGCCAACCAGGCCGAGGTGAATGCCTCCTTCCATCACTGCTCCAAGACTTCCCAGAGCTCCCAGCTTAGCCAACACTCCCAGGAAGAGGGCCACTATGCTATCAGACAAAGCTATACTTCACTGCTACACCTACCAAAACCTTACAAATTTCATTCACAATAGTGTGCATGAAAAAGCAATACAGCAAAAGGCTTAAAAAACACTGCTCTGGGTGGAGGGCAGTGGACTATGAATAGCAATATTTCTAAAAATGTTTACACCAGCTATTGACAACCTCAGGAGAGGCTTAGAAAAAAATTCCTTATTTATATAATAACCTAAAAAACTATACATTAATTTGTTAGTTCCTCCATCAACTTATTATATAGATAGGGCAGGTGGCTTGGGCACGGAAGGGATAGATTTCCCAGCTTCCCCATATCACAGATTCTACTGCAGGGTGACAATCCAGCAACTTTTAATTCCACTTTTCAAATAGGAAATGTTTAGACAAATGATACCAGCTTACATTGGTTCATCCCTTTACATTTTTCAAAATGCTTTGCCAAATGTATTATTGATGATAATTACAATCCAGAAATATGGACAGAGAAAATATTATTCTCATTTTACCAATTAAGAAACATGGGGCTGGAGGAGTGGCATAAGCAGTAAGACCGCCTGCCTAGCAAGCGTGAGGCCCCGAGTTCAAACTCCATTGCCACCCACCCTTCCCACCCCCCCCAAAAAAAGACGCTGGTGGCTCACTCACACCTGTAATCCTAGTACTCAGGAGGCAGAGATCAGAAGGATCATGGTTCGAAGCCAGCCCAAGCAAATAGTTCACGAGATCCTATCTCGAAAAAACCCATCACAAAAGGGATGGTGCAGTAGCTCAAGGTATAGGCCCTGAGTTCAAGCCCCAGTGCCACCAAAAAAGAAAAAAGAAAAGAAAAGAAAAAAAAATGGGGAAAAGATCAGAGAATTTAAATATTGTATCCCCCCACAAATACTGCACCATCCTTCTAGCTGTAGTCAATCTACATCTGTGTCTAAATATGTCAACCGATATATAGGAGACACAGACACACACAGATATCAAACACTGAGCACTCACTGTGTTATTAGAACAAGTAAACATTCAGTAAATATTTGTTGAAGCACTACACAGATATGTCAAACTGGAAACAGCAGTGACCAAGACCCATGGCCACATCTTCCTGAAGCCCACATGGATTCTGGGCTATGAAAATAATCACTGATTAAGCAACTATAAGTGTGAGGAATGTCACAGCAGGGGAAATAAAGGATGCTGAGGATGTGTGGAAACTTAGCCTACTTTGTTGGTCAAAAAGCAGAATTTAAGCTGCTTTGAAAAATCAAGAGGATTCACTTAGATTCAAAATGAAAATGCAGAGACAATGCTTACATTGGAAGAAAATATTTGCAAACCATACATCTGATAAGAGGCCAATATCCAAAATAAGGAGGTCAAGCAACATAAGAGCAATAAGACAAATAATCCAACCAAAATAATGGGCTTGGTGGCATGTCTGTAATTCTAGCACCTGAGAGCCTAAGGCAAAAGGCTGAGGCAGTATGTATCCCAAGACTTGGGATAGTGAATTTGAGGCTAGCTGGGACTACACAGCAAGATCATGTCAAAAAATAAATAAATAAATAAAGGACATAAAACCTAAAAAGCCATTTCTCAAAAGACTTACAAATGTCCAACGGATATATGAAAAATATTCATCACTAATAACTAGGGAAATGAAAATTAAAACCACAGTGAAGTTGGACATCAGTGGTGCATGCCTATCATCCTAAGCTACACAGAAGTCAGATCAGGAGGATTTCAGCTTCAGGCAAAGCCAAGCCAGGCAAAAGGTTTACAGGATGGAAAAAAGTTGAGCATGCTGGCACACACCTGTCATCCCAGTTACACGGAAGGCATAAAATATCAGGACTGCAGTCCAGGCCAGTCAAGGCAAGAAAAGCAAGACCCTACGTGAAAAATAACTTCAGCAAAAAAGGCTTGGGAGCATAGCTCAATCGGTAGAGTACCTGCCTAGCAAACACAAGGCCCTGAGTTCAATCCCCAGTTTCAGAAAAAAAAAGACAGCAAGTGCTGGCAAGGGTGTGAAAAAAAGGAAAGCTTTACACACTGTGGGTGGGAATGGAAGATAGTGTAATTATTATGGACAACAGTATGGAGGTTCCACAGAACTAAAATAGCTCTACCACCTTACCTAGCAATTCTACTTCTGAGTATACAACCAAAGGGATAAATCAGTGTGCCCAACAGATAACTGTCTCTGTGCTTATCACAGCACCATTCCCAATAGCTAAAATACGGAAGCAACCTATGTCGAATATGGATGAATGAACAAAAAAATGTGGCACACACACACATTGGAACATTATTCAGCCTTAAAAAGACATTGTATCATTTGAGACAACATGGAAACAAACCTGGAAGACATTACGCTAAATGAAATAAGGCAGGCACAGAACAACAGATAGCATATAATCTCTCTCATAAGTGGAATCTAAAATCATCAAACTCAGAGTAAAGCGGTAGTTACTGTGGCTGGTGGGGGTGACTGAAAGGAGAAAGTAGAGATGTTGATCAAAGTATATAAACGTCCAGTTAGAAAGGAAGAATAAGGTCTAACAATTGATTGTACAGAATAGAAACCGTAATAAATAATAATGCAGTATATATTTTAAAACTGCTTAGATTTTAAATGTTATCACCACACATATACAAAAAAAGGTATGTGTTAATTAGCTTGATTTAATCATTCCACAATGTAAACATATATCAAAACACCAGTGTACTCCATAATTGCTTATAATTACTTTTCAGTGAAAATATTTTTTTTAATGAAGGCACTACAGGGGTACTCTATGCAGAAGGAGCAGCAAGTATCAAAGGTCTGGAGCAGAAGCACATACGTCATCCACATGGCCAAAACATACAGTGGCATGCTACGACACTGGAGAGGAACCAGGCCAGATCAGGCAGGTACTACAAGCTGTACTATGACCTTAGGACCCTTTTAAACTAGGGACAATGGAAAAACATTAAACAATTTTTAGCAGGGGAGCAATAGGATATAATCTGCTTAAAAGGAATTCTGACTGTAGATAGAGAATGGAATGAAAGAAAAGGTATAATGAGGGATGTGTAAGGTGCTATTTCAAAAGTCCAGTCAAGAGCTGGAGGTGTGGTTCATGTGGTAGAGTACTTCCCTAACAAGCATGAGGCCCTGTGTTCAAACCCCAGAACGACAACAACAAAAAAGCAAAGCAAAAGACAAAAGCTAGTAACTTAGGCCAAACTGACTGCAGTGGAGAAATAAATGAATTCAGTATTTATGAGACACAATCAACAAGACTTGTCAACTGAACTTTCTGATTGTTAGGTGTAGAGGGTGAGGGTTTTTTGCCTGAGCACCTGGAGAAGGTGCAGGTTGAAAAGATAAATGGTCTTAGACAAGCTATAGTAAGGTGTATGTAAGAAATCCAAGTGGAAAAGACTTAGTAAGCAGCTATCTAGGTTGAGGGTGATTGAGAGAGGTCCAGAGTAGAAATATTGCTTTAAGGGAGAGGAAAAGAATGAGACACCCTAAAGAGAAAGAACAGAATAAGAAGGCAGGTGACATAAACAGAGCCTTGAGATACATCAACCTCTCTGGCAAGGAGCAGGCAAAAGAGATTGAGTGACAGCGTCTGGTCCTAAATGCTACGTGGAAATCTGTTACCTTAACCATGTGACTACTAAGAGTGTTACTAACACATCATTCACCTCTGTAGTCCTTCTTGCAATGCTGCAAAATCATTCTACTAAATTCATTCCTACCCGTCCCAGTCAAAAGAGATAAAAAAATCACCCAGTCAGAGCATCAACTCAACGAAGTATCTAAGGATTCTCCACCAGAAAAAAACCTGATGCTGACAATCCTCTGTCTTCATTCTGTCTTCTTACTAGAGACATCAAAGACATTTACATTTTTAGATAGACTGGGACAGCTGCACAAAGTAAATTTATCAATATCTAAATACAAAATACAAAGCGAATTATTTCACACAAATTACCACATGCATTCAAAGAATATACAATGGGAAACTGTTAAGTAGGTAAACTTATGCTTGTCACTTTTTTTTTTTTTTGGCGGTACTGGGATTTGAACTCAGGGCCTCATACTTGCTAAGCAGGTGCTCTACCACTTGGGCCACTCCGCCAGCCCTAGAAAACTTATTAAGTTTCAATTTTTAAGTTGAAAAAGTTCCATAGATCTGTTTCACAATATGAACATATATACTCAACACATCTGAACTGTACACATAAAAATGGCAACTTTTGTTATTGTTTTTGCAATATGAAGATAATCAAAAATATTAATATGGTTACAATATTGAATATATTATTAAAATATTGTCCCCTTACTGAAAAGTCTTGCTTTGCACTGGCTTGGAACAAGTCAAAGAATAACATATACTGTGAATTCCATCACGTTCCTAGTGAAAGTATTGTGCTTCCATCCTGAAAAACAAGATTTGACCCACAGCACGTTGTAGTCTACATTTTAAAACTACAATAGAAGGCACCAGTTTTGCTTGCTGATGTGGCTTCCTGAAGAGAGTTCCTTAACAGCCTGGAAGAACTGTGGCGTTATCTGGTCTCCCAGAGCTTCATTTGCTCAGAGGAAACCTATCACCATCCTAGTCATCCAGAAGCGAAAATGCAGCCATACAATCTTAAATTCCCCTTGAAAACATTTACCCACCTCCGTCAAAGCCACCCGCAGTTAGTTTGGGGGGCAAAACGCACTGCCCTCCTGGATGCCAAGCCTTTCTCTCTGGAGCCTGGGATGATGAGGGTACCTACCACCTTTGGCGAGGACACCCTCATCAAACTCTACCTTGCACTACAGTAAGTAGGTTGTCCACACGTCCGTCCGCCTCACGAGACCATAATTTTCTTGAGACTATCAGGATCTGAGACTCGTTGCTCTTGGCAACCACTGCGCAGCCTAACAGTGTCAGGTTGGCGTCTGCGCCCAGTCAATGACAAAGAATGCTGAAAGAAGTCCTCTGGACTGCCACCGCTTCATTCCTTTCCCCTGCTCAGAGGCAACAGTTCTGAGCAAAGGAACAAAGAAAGATGGGAAGAAAAGAGGTGGACGGTCTAACGACAAAAAGTCGTGAATAGTTCCACAATAGTGAATAGTCACAAGAAAGAGAGCCCAAACCATTCAGAGAAGAGATGGAAAGGGAAAAGGCCACTATGGGGCGGAACGTTAAGGATCAATTAGACGCCAGCCAGAAGTCGAGAGGGCTCGCAAGCCAGCGAAGGAAGCAGACACTGATGGCCACGGCGACGATGCTCCAGGGGACCTCAGGTCACCAAGGGAAGTGAGGCAGTTCCGCCCGCATCCCAGACACCACCCCTGCCGCCCTAGCTAGCTCCCGCACTCACTCTTGTCCAGAGGCCGGGTCAGCTCGGCGCCGACATCACCATCGGCGCTGGGGCCCTGCGGTTTCACAGTTAGGGGCACGAACAAGGACGTGTTTGGAGCTTTGGAGCCACCAGAGGCAGAGGAGGAGGCAAGGGCAGGAGCGCGCCCCAGAGGCCCGGGAAAGGGCCCAACGGGGGCACGGAGTACAGAGCAGACGGTCGCCCGGTGCCCTGCCCGGCGGCTCGCCGGGAGCCGAGCCCACAACAGGGCACACCGGGGAAAGGACATCAGGCCACAGGCTCGAATCGAGCCAGGAGCAGCCCAGGGACACGGCGGTGGACAGTGACGAAAGCGCCGGCGCCGGCGTCGGCGTCCCGGAAAGACCCAAACCCAGCCGAGGTCGGCCCGCGTGAATGCCTGATCATTAAGGAAAAGGTAATGCCGTGAGGTTGCTCCTCCAGAGAGGAGGAACCCTGCAGGGAAAACCTACCGAGAGGAACTCCTGCCCTCCCTTCTCGTTCTGGAACAATTTGGAGAACAGCTTTCCCCAAAGAGAGGACAAGAAACAGGGATCTTTGGGGATGTCACAGATGACAAAAGGGGGCCGTGCCAGGTGTGTCACGTGACCCACGTGGGTCGGTTTGGTCAGCAAGCATCCAGAAGCTCGTGGGTGCCAGTGCTGAGGGCTCCAGCGTTGCTGAAAGACTCCGCTGCTAAACAGCATTTCCCACAAGTTTGCTGCATTAACTATTTTTCCTAGTAGGGAAAATGTTAGGGACATAACTTGATTTGCCGTCAGAAGAGTTGCAGAGGAATTCGGTTGTACCACTGTAAATAGGACAGCACAGCATGTGTTAAGCACAGCGCTTCTACTTTAATGTGAGCAACTTGTGTACATCATCCTAGCAACTGGCAAGTCATAACCACACGGCAAAAATATGTGCTGTGGGTGGAGCTAAAGATTAGTTTCATTGGTGTTCGTTGGATACTGTGTCCTCATGAGGTTGCAACATAAAATCAATCTGCTAGATGTTCCACTTCCGCCTTCACACAGCATTAAGACCTTGCACTTTAAGGAACATAGTATGTAATATGTAACATGGTGTGTCAAATAGGATTCCACTAACCGTTCGCTACGTGCCTTTAATTTACAAAGTACTTTTAAACATCAGGATACTGGGACAGTCCTTTGCATTCCCTTTCTGATCTGACTTTGATGGTAATGTTACAATGCTAAACAGTGCAAATACTTATTACTAGTCTACTAAGCCAATGGCAGTTCAAAGAAAGCAATTTCAGAGCTGTAACAGCTTTAAAATCAAACAAACTATATAGAAAAGTGTAAGTAAATTCTAGTCAGTAGAAATGATATAAGCAGAGGTTTAACTATGGAGAAGGCACAATGAAAAAAATTTAAATACCAGAATTAAGCCAGGCCTCATTCTATACCTTACAAATAGTCACTTAAGTTTTGAAAAGAGAAATTGTTAACTTAGAAGATGCCACGGATAGGCTAGAACAAGCAAACACGGATAGAGGAAAGCCAATTAAAACTTTAGCAGTAGCTATAGCTGAAGGTAGCAGATTAGTGTGTCCAAATTATGATAGTGGTAAGTGGAATGGAGAGAATTGGCAAAAGGAAGCTTTACACACAATTTAGTGAGTGGCAAATATGGTAGGAAATGGTATTAAACAAGGATATCATACCAGATTTGGAGGGCTGGAGGCGTGGCTCAAGTGGTAGAGTACCTGCCTAACAAGTGTGAGACCCTCAGTTCAAACCCCAGTACTGGGGAAAAAAAAAATCATAATGGAAACTGAAAATGAGAAACAAACCAAGTATTTAATATGTAATATATGTTACTTCAGTGATTGTACTTTTTAAATTTGTTCATGTTCCTGAAAAGCATTTAGAGGCACTGTCACCAGGTTTACAGAGAGTTCAGTAGGATGAGTAACTTGCCCTAATGCTTTGGTATACTATGTGTTCATCACAAACGTGAAAAGAAAAAAAATTTTGACTAAACCTTATTTTCCTAGAGATTATAAAACTAAAAATGCCATCCTTTAAAAAAATCTGGGTGATGTTCTTATACGTAAGAACCGAATGCACCTCAGCATTCGAATAGAGGAAATGGACCACGTTGTCTAGGGGGCGTTACCAGGTCCCCAAAAGAAAGCAAAATGGAGCAAAGTGGGATCATGTGGGTGCTATCTGTACAATTTCCACAAGCACACCTGACGGGTACTCCTCCTAAATGTGGGGTACCTAAAATGCCCATTTTTCCCCATTCCGCCTATTAACATGGTATGTAATCCCCAAACTAAACCAACTCCTTTTGAGCCACATTTTTATGAGCTCTTACAGATGTGATTAAATTGGGCTGATTCACTTGCATGGTTTTTGTCAAGTCAGTTCACAGGCTCCAATCACTCAGTACAAGAAAAGGTTTTCTTTCGTAACTATACGGAAACAAGAAAACTTCATTAGCGAAATAACAATTTAAGTGGTTTAGATCAGTGGGTTGATTTTTTCTTAATGCTAATGTCCCACCTCCTGAGATTCTGATTTTGTCTGGATGGGGCCTGAACTGGTTATTTTTAAAAACTCTTGATATGATTCAGTCATGCAGCCAGGGTTGAAAGCCACTGGGCTAGATTCTGCACTCTGTTAGAAACACAAATTCTTCAGTTTATTGTATCTAACTAGCCAACTTTTTTTCCTTCCTGTAGTACTTGGGGTCAAACCCAGGGCTTTGTACATGCTAGGCTATACATACCACTGTTCCCTATCTGGCCAACTTTTGACTCAAATTAACAAATACTGAATTCAAATTTTTATTTTTCAAATTGATTATACAACAAAGTCTCAAGCTAGTAAGCATCTTATATGTGATGATGTTTTAAGCTAATTTAAAACATTATGTACTTTAAACTAAAACTTGTACTATTTATAAAAACTCACTGTGTCACTATTGTAGCTTCCTAAATTATGAGCAATCTTCAACAATAAAGCCTTAAAAGTGAGAAGACATTTGAGAATAAAACTTTTTTTTTTTTTTTAGTGGGACTGGGGTTTGTACTCAGGACTTCACACTTGCAAATCAGGCATTCTACCACTTGAACCACACCTCCAGACCTGCCAGTTCTTTTTGTGTGTATGTCTTGGGTATTTTCAAGATAGGATCTTGTGAACTATTTGCCTAGGACTGGCTTTGAACCTCAATCCTCCTGAGCTCTGCCTCCCAAGCAGCTAGGATTACAGCCCAGCTATGTTGGGTATTTTCGACCGAGTCTTGAACTATTTGCCTATGCTGGCTTCAAACCACAGTCCTCCTGACTGTACCTCTTGAGTAGCTAGGATTACAGGAATGAGGCACCTGCAAATGGCTGAGAATAAACCTATATTAATCAAATAGCAAGCTGAATTTCTGTTTCAAATTCTTTATTATACATCATGGTTGCACAATTTGAGGCTAGTTAAATACAATTGCTTTTCAAAATCTCTTTTGAGTGTTTTCTAGATTACTACATGCAAGTGACCTTGAAAATATTTGGCATTTTTAAAATTTGAAACTCTGAACAGGCACTTACATGAAGGAAAACATTATCATTTATAGATATACACATTTAAAACAGATGCTCCAGTTCCTGGTACCTGGAACCTTTGGCCAGTAAAGAAGTTGGTTACTATTTTATCAAAGTGCCACAGTAGTAAAACAGGTTTAAAGAAATGTAATTTGCATTATTTAGCTTACTCGTAAGGTAAAGTTAACTGACAAAACTTGCACTGAAGTGTATTAAAAAATACTGGTACAAAAATCAATGAACCATAAGTGAAAGACTTTCCCACATAGTAGGCTTCATTCTGGTTCCCACAGTCCATGTTTAGTGTATGTGCAGTCAGACCCTAGGTGAAGGAGTGGATGACTACAGCCTTCTTTTTTTATAGACATTGAACAAATTAATTTAGTGTTTAAAAAATAAAATAGAGTGGGTGAAGTTTAAATGTGATTTTGAACTAGCCAAAGTTCTAGCTGGCAAACATGAAATTGTCCAGGTTTAGATAACTACATATGCTTCATAGGTCCCCGAGTCTACCATTCCCAAATTTTCTACCGAAAACAATACATCTGAAAAGTCAAGAAAATGGTATTTGCATACAGGTGGCAAAAAAATTTCTAAAATAAAAAAATACACATTTCAAAGTATTTATGGAAAAATTATAGTTTTAGTAAGTTTTAAAATGCCAACATGTGTCACCTCCACAGTGTAACATATATGGTGGTACCGCTGGGAAGTAGTAGCAAAATGCTTACTTTAAGATGGGGGTGAAAAAGAGGGCTACAATGACATGCCACATGATCCCTTGGGGAACAAAATTTAATATGCCATAGAAGATTTGAAAGAGGAATCCATGAAATGGTAGACACAGAAACACCTACAGTGAAACACTCCATATACATTTCTGAAATGCATATGTAAAAAAATACAATTCTCAAAACTATTGCAAAGGCATGTTTTAAATCTCTGCAGGATGTAAGGGCCACTCAGGTTTTCTAATTTTATCTGAACACAAATATTTAATTTTTTGCATGTAGAGAGTAAGAGGTAATCATTAGCATGAAAAAAGAAGATATACAATCAACATTATGCAGAAAGAAAGCAAAATTACAAATACCAGCCTCCTTACATGAAAATCTTTAATGTTTATGCTGCTGCATATCTGAGTGCTTATCAGTGTGCAGTTAAAAAAAAAAAAAAGGCAGCTTAAGAAATCTCCAGTGTTTCAAAGAAAGCACTTTTTAAAATGTATATACATGAAGAACATTTATACTATAAAATAAATGCAGCACTGTAAGATAAAGGAAGACTATTATATATGGAATTTTGGCCTTCCCCCTGCCCCCTACACGCTGCAATCATCTTTAACCTGCTGAACTTAATCTCAAAGATTACAGTTTTTTGTTTTTTCTTATTTTCTCCTATTCAGTTCACATTTCAGGCTGTTCAGCAGATGCCTGTGAGTCTGGAGATTCAAATCGCTGGTGAAAGTTTGTTCTCTGTTTCCTCAGTTTTTCAGGAGCTTTTCTCCACAAAATAATCTCCTAGAAAAACAAATGTCAGATATTAATACTCTCCATTATGCCCTAAATTTTACCATGGAAGTACTGACTGCAACTTCAATTTTAGCCAAACAAAATTAAATTCCTCTTACAAAAGCCTTCATCTTTCCTGACTGACCCACTTTCTCCCAATTCGAATCTTGAACTGCCCCTCTGCCTCTCTAATCCACCCACCAGAACCATGCACAGCACCAAAGCAATCCAATCTGATACACAGTCCTAGCTTTTATTGCCCTTGTCACTTCAATCTTAGATACTGAACCTACTTCCTGGCAATTGGCTCTTGCCTGAGACCCTTTTCTGATTTATCCTTCATATCACTACCCGATTAATCTTACAAACATTGCCTGGATTGCTCTTTAGTAGTTCTCAGTGCTTCCAGAATAAGTCTCCAAACACTCAGGGCCCTCCATAACTTTAATCTATTTTTCCAACACTACTGCCCTTCCTAGACACTTCTTCCCTAAACTGAATTACTCTCTGTCTCCAAAAAAACTTGGCTTACATCTTCACCTATATAGTCTTCAAATCCCTCTTACTCTGCCTATGTAACTCTTATCCTAATCAATTGATCCTGAAATCTCCCCTCTTCTAAATTCCTAACATAATTACATAACTTGCTTTAAGGTGTGATTGGTTTTCTAGATTTTTTTAATTTTTTGGTTTTTGTTTTTAAACCAACATCAGAATTTAAACATCAAATGAGTGCCGATGGGAAGTAATAACTTCTTGGGAGGCAGAGATCAGGAAGATCATGGTTCAAAGCCAACATGGACAAATAGTTCACAAGACCCTATCTCAAAAATACCCTACACAAAACAGGGCTGGTGGAGCAGCTCAAGCAGTAGAGTGCCTGCCTAGCAAGTATAAGATCCTGAGTTCAAACCCCAGTACTGCAAATAAAAAGCAAAACCAGAAGAGATCTATCACAACACCTACTTCTTTATTATACCCTCAGTGTTTTTACTTAAGAAACCCCCACTCACTCAGTTCAATAAAGCTTAGAAAAGGGAGTGCTTCCTAAGTGTTTATAGATCTGCCAGGGAACAAAAGACCAGCCTGGGTAGCAACGTACCTGTTGTTTGAAGTACCTTCTGTCTTCCTCATCAACAAGCACTAGATTCAAAAAATACCTTACTGAAAATTTTTTGTTCACATCTCTCATTGTTGGAGTTGGGTCATATCCTGCTAAAAACAGTCTTATTGGAATGGATTCACCTGAAAGAAAGGCAACATCCATTTAATTCTAGGAGTAAGCAGTAGAGTAGACACCAAGGCTTCAGTTCCTCATGAGATACAACTTAACAGAGGGTTTCTCAGACTGCTTCTATTAACATTTTGAGTCAGATGATTCACTGTGGAAAGGTCCTATGCACTTAAAACAGCATCCCTTTCTTCTACCCACTAGATGCCAGTAGCATTCCCCCAAGTGTGGTAGCCCAAAATTTGTCCAGATGATATCTTGGGGAGTTGCCCCTAGATGAGAACCACTGCTCCTAAGCTAGAATGCCCGGACCAAGCTGTGTGACCTTGCCTGGTGTGACTTAACGACTATGTTTCAAGTTTCTCATCTGTGAAATTGGGAGTAACAATAATATTTGAATTTGTAAGGATTATGTTCATGGATAAAGCTTAAAACAGTACCAGCAGGTTAAGTACTGTCTATACGTAGTTTGCTGTTTTCTGCTTTCATGAAGTTTACTGTAATTTCATCATGTACATAGTCTTAATTAACTAATTCATCCAAAGCAACATACATACAAAATGGTGACATGCCTTCATTCCCAAAAAGATTGCTGTTCAGATTCTCATGCTTTCTATTTTCCTAAGATGGGTGACTATTTCCATTTTCTCTCTTTCTTTTTCTTTATTTTGAGATAAGGTTTCATTATGTAGCCCTGGCCTCCCAAGCTGGGATTTTCAGGTGTGTCCCACCACCCCCAGCCATGCATGTTCCCTTTTAGTATTAAATATTTAATTTTTTTCATGCACATCTTTTTATTGAAAGATATAAAAACTATCAATTCTAAAAGAAGCTTGTGGCTGCTACACTCTTACTAACTAATACTGCATAACACAAGAGTACATATACATGGGTCTTGGGAGTCAGGCCTGGCTCAAACTTCACCTCTGTAATGATTAGCTCTATCACCTTCATCAAGTTTGTTTTTACCCTCTTTGCACTTTAATTTCATCTGTAAAATAAAGGATAAAAGCACCTAACTTGAAAAACAGCCAGGAGCTATAACACCAAAACCTGCAATGTCTCTTCTAAAACTAGCCCGCAATAAATGGTATCAACTTTTTGGAGTATTACTACCAAAGTGAGAAAAATACAGAGACATAAATTTAAAATAATACTGGCTTCATTGCCTCAAACACTAAAGAT
Source organism: Castor canadensis (assembly GCF_047511655.1). Classification (NCBI taxonomy): domain Eukaryota; kingdom Metazoa; phylum Chordata; class Mammalia; order Rodentia; family Castoridae; genus Castor; species Castor canadensis. Next base: position 59,837,303 of record NC_133392.1, on the reverse strand, counting down.
TAGTAATGAAACTACTTATTTTCTTGGGGCTACCAGGACACCAAAATCCCATAGAAATTAATGCTCAGCCATTCTGCACTTTATGGTCAGAATGCAAAAAGAAAATAGAGATAAACTATTTTGACAGAAGACAAACATTACAAATTCATAACCAGAGAAGAGATACACAAAACTAAGTTCTAAATTTAAACTGAATGACATATTCAGCCTTATTTCAGACTACAAAGTACTGTCAAAGTCTTCTCAGCAACTATACAAAGATGATTTTAAAAACCATCATTATAAGCATAGTTTAAGAATTTGTAAATATTTTCATGCTGAATGAATACTCACAAAGTAAACTGCCAGGAACACTGCCATCTGCACTACACAAAAGTAGTAAATGAAAGTGGGTTACCTTTAACTGGTGCACCATCCATTATTTCGTATTTGGCAATTGTTTCTGTTTCTGTTGTGGTACTGGGTCCTAGTAAAATAACGTAAATCACGTCAACTGAAATATTTCCAACCTTAAACTTTGTCCTATTTTCCAACTATGTTATTTTTGTACTATTTTATCTTCCTATTTTGTAAAAAATGTTCAGTCATTCTGTTCTGCCTTGATACTTAACATCCTCATCACTCAACTAAATATTTCACTCCCTCATTTCCAAAGGTAAGATACAGGGGAGGTTGGGGGGAGGTGGCACAAACAATGCACATACATGTAAGTAAATGTAAAAACCATAATATAAGGAGAAAGAAAAAAAAAAAGGTAAGATACAGTTCAGAAAAAATCATCTTCACATAGTTCCTTCTATCATTTCTAGTATCTGCTAAAACAAACTAGCAGCTTCTGAGATAAATAATTGCAAGCAGGTGTTCTTCTGCATCTCCCGAACTGTCTTTTTGTGGAGTTAATTTGAACACAGATAAAACTTCAAACTGAATACTTAAAATACATAATTTTGGGATCCACTCTGTTAAAAATTATTTGGATTCACACATTTAAAAAGTAAAGTCAATAGTACCCTTAAGTTAAAAAAAAAAACTATAGCAAGGGCTGGGGGTATAGCTCTGTGGCAGAGCACTTGCTGGGCTCATAACCGAATGGAAATATATATATATATATATTTATAGATGTTTATAATTATGACTAGCAATTACAAATTCTCTCTCCCTCTCTCAACACAAAGAGCTGGCAGAGTGGCTCAAGTGGTGAAGTGCCTGCCTAGCAAGCATAAAGTCCTCAGTTCAAATCCCAGTATCATAAAAAAAAAAATTACTTAGTTACTTAAAACCAGCAATATTAAGTATCAAAGTTAGTGTGTAGCTATCAAATATTTTAAGATTTCTAAAATGTCAACTGAAAGTATTTTAATTCAAACACTCTTCAACTTACCAATTCCTGTGATCTCTTTTTTGATCAGTTGTAACTCCATGTGTTGTATTTTTATTCTTACTAATAAAAAGTAAATTTTTCCAACAATCACATCCTTTAAATGATACCTATTGGGAAAGAATATATCCTACTTACTAAACAACAGTTTCAACACAATCACAAAGGAGGAATAGGTCATGAAAGGCTTTAATAGGTATCTTTAGGATAATAGATATTTTTAAATACATTTGGGGAGAGGTTTTTTTTTTTTGGGTCTTTTCTTTTTTGGTGCTGGGATCGAACCCAGGGCCTGACGCATGCTAGGCAAGCGCTGTACCACCGAGCTACATCCCAGCCCTTAAAATACTATTTGACTACTCATTATTCAAATATGGAATCAAACTTTTACTTGCCTATCAATATATCTTGGAGGAAATCAGTAACCTAATTAATTAGTCCTACTTAGGACTTAAGTTTCAGGAAGGCTAAGCACATAACTGGAATGAAAATTTAAAATTTTTATGCTGTAAATATTTATTTCAAACATTAAATGCTCTACCCAAAAGTTTAGTGTCATTAGTATTTAAGTGCTAGAACAGAGCAACTAACATTTATCATCTGGCCACAGAGATTAACAGGGGCCATACCTCCACAGTTTGAATTGGTATAATATCTAATAGCCAAAGACCATTCAAAAGCACTTTAAAATCATGTGGCAACAAATGTGGGAATCCCCTACAATACCCAGAGGACTTTTTTTTTTTTTTTTTTGATGGTGCTGGGGTTTGAACTCAGGACCTTGTGCTTGCTAGGTAGGCACTCTACCACTTGAGCCATGCCTCCAGCCCCCTAGAGGACTTTTTAACCTCCTTCCAAGATTGTATTAATAAATTCTTAGGATGTTATTGAGATTCAATTACATAAATCTGAAAGGAGGCTTCAGTAACAAGTTTTTAGGTCCTAAACTGTGTGGCAGTTTTATCAACAATAAAATTTAAGCTTCTGAAAGGCATGTGTATCAAACTTCCAATGATATAAACTTGGGAGTGACAACTTACAAAAAAAAAAAATCACATAACAGAAGAATGTGAGGGATAAAACGATGCCAATTGTTTCTTCAACAAATTAATTTTAAAAAATGGGAGATCACCTATAAAATTAACATAGATTTGAGTCAAAAAAACAAATGTGATATATTGGAAAATCTCTTTGTTTGGATACTGATCTGAACCATGTGAAAAAAAGATATAAGATGATTAGTGATATGTGAATACTGGCTAGATAGATGAAGATATTAAGGAGTTATTATGGTTCTATTATGTATGATACATAATCTTACGAACTAAATTATATGTCTGGAATTTGGTTCACTATCGACCTATATGGGAAGTGTGGGAGATGAATACAGATAAAACAAATGTGACCATGTGCTGACAACTGATGGAGCACGCATCTGGTGGTACATGCCTATAATCCCAGCACTGTAAGGCTGAGGCAGAAGGATCAGGAGTTTGAAGCCAGACTGAGATACACAGCAAAGCCCTGTCTCATAAAACAAAACAAAACACCACTGTTGAAACTTGGTAATGAGTACATGAAGATTTTACTGTTCAATACCCTGGTAATTAGTGTACTTTGGTATATGTTTGGAATCTCACATAATAGAGGTTTTAAAAGGCATTAAGAAAATAAAATATAAGCCCACTCTGTAAAAACACAAATAGGAACATTTATATTTTCCCACTTTCCCCTGAAAAGATATAGAGAGCATATTAATAGTGGCTAAATGGTAAAGGTAAAAATGTGATATTTTCATTTCCTTTCATCTTTTTTTAACGTCCTCCAAAATGTCAGTAACTAAAATGTATTGCTCAGGTAGTAAAAAACAAAAAGGATTTTTGATTAGTTTGAAAGAGATAAAATGATGTCAAGCCAGTAATAATTTTACAAACATAATGGGACTGGCTGCCTTCTGAGATGGTGAGACCCTCTACATGAAGTGTTCAGAGACTCATCAGGAATAGAATATGAAAAAATTTTGGTCTGAGTTGGAAGCCAAACTCCTGAAGCTTCAACTCAGAGATTTTATTGGTCTTGTTAACATCAGATTAATGTCAACTCTATCCTTATTTTAATCAATCTACAAGACCTGGAAAGCTTAATTTTAAATTGTCCCCCAACATTTATCTGTGAAAGGTACTCACTTTGATTTGTTATATTCAAACTCTATATGTAGACAATCTTCAATGCCCACTTCCATCTTAATAGAGTTATTAACATCAGGATAGGTGGCAAGTTGATGAACAATAAGATCATACTCTTTCACCATGTCTGTAAGTCTTCGCACTATTGTCACCTTAAGAAAATACCTACAAAATTAATGAAGATGAGGTAAATAAGCAAACATAAAGTCAGCATTCAACTTTGGGATTACGTTAGTTCATTTACCTCATGAAGGAGTTCTAGTTCTTTGGGGTTTTGATGCTGGGAATTAAATGAACCCAAGGCCTCATGCAGAGAGTAAGCATGTGCTACACCCCTAGACTATACCCCTAGCCTTTTTTTTTTTTTTTTAAAAAGTCCCCCAAATTAAAAAACAAAAAGCACAAAGCTCAATTTTAAGAGTATTTTTCAGATGAGTTTGTAGGGCTATCATCAAGCCTACTAGGGAAAACTTGTCCATATCACTCTTTTGTTTTTGGCAATATGAGGGTCTGAACTCAGGGTCTTGCACTTAATAGGGCAGGTACTTTTTCACTCGAGCCACGTCCCCAGTCATAACATAGGTTTTGATGCTGTTGTTGTTTTGTTTTTTAAATACGTCCCTATCTAGTCAAGGCAATAATGTTTAGCATATGGGTTGTCAAATCCAGTACCGGATGGATGATGACAAATTAAACGGCGAAAGCAGGATCCTGGACCTGATGATTCAGATTAGTATCTTCATTACTCTAGTCTCTGAGATATGCATGGCTTCCTGCATAAAGACTTGGTGAAGGAGCTCTGCCACTTCAGTCCTGCCATTTGCTCCTTGCTCCTTTGTTCGCTTCTATAGGTGAAGATCACTTCTTAACCTTACACTGAATGAGATTTGTTAGGAAGCCAATGGATTTGGAGAGTAAATCAGTTTACGTGACAAATGAGTACCTAACATATTAGCCATACAACAGAAGTGTATAACTAAAACTTTCTGTGATGGGGTGCTCTGAATGTATCATGTTAGAAAGCCCTTATTACTTCAGATCAACATTAGCCAGACAAAATATGTGACAGAATGTTTTAAATCTTAAGTCTTCCAGTACAGAATTACAAGTTCAAATAAGACATCAACAGTAGCCATTACTGGTGTTGAGTCTGCTTACAATTTCTAATATACATTCATTCATACCTCAAGCGGACATTGGCACCGATGTAAGATTCATATGGCTTTTCAACTTGCATAAATTCAAAATCATAACTTCTGCTCTGAGTCAGTTCTCCAGGTAAAGCTAGTTCTTTCACTAGGTTTACAAATTCGTGAGTATTACTTTTGTCATTGAAAAGTTCTAAGAAATTTAAAAAAGCAAAAAGACCAGTTAAATTTTATATCTATTTCAATAAAACCCAAACTTCTATCTTAAAACAAAAAATTTTACCAAAAGAACTAGGTGGATTTGTCTCTAATAAACCAGAGCTATGATTTGAATTTTATTATCATTATTATGTTCCACTTAGGCATAAATAAACTTAAGAAGCTAGCACAATGAAAATTTGTACTAGAAACGAGTTCATTCTTTTCATGTAATATGGCCTCTCCCAATCTGAAGCTGTTTGACACATTACCACCAATAAATTGATAATTCTCTTTAAAACAATCCTGCTTTGTGTTTTATTAGACAGATACATTACCTTGATAAAACAATGCACTAAAGAATAAAACTATAGCTAATTACTATAACTTGCCCCTCAAGTAAAAGCTCACCTAAAACAGATATGTAAACAAATATCCACCTGTTATAATTTTGATACTTTCAAAATGTATGGTAAAACTTAGCTAGATTTTAAACCTAGCTATGAAGACATACTTTCTTTTCTCTTTTCTTAATCTGAGGTACCAAAAGATTTATATAGTTTAACTCCCTACTAAGTCACAAATGTCTCTGAAATATATGTATGAAAATGTACACAATTTGATCTAAGTCAAGAAGAAATTGCTTCTTTCCTTTTTACATGGAATTTTCTATTGACAGGTGAGTCTAGCTACAGGAACACACTAGGTCAGGAAGACAAATGGCATGAGTAATTAGAAACTGAAAGATGAAGGTGAGGCTGGTAATTGTTAAGACTGATGAAAAATGTAGGCAGATGGAAATTTCAGAGTCAATTAATTTACTTTATTTTTCAAGACTGGTAGTTTACGTAACTCTTTCATTTTCAGTAATGAAATCCAATTAGGGCAGAATGAGTCAAATATTTAATACAATTAAAAGAAACATGATTTAACATATTATTAAATCCCCTCTTTTATTATGCAAAATCAATCCCTTTCTTCCATAAAGTTAAGTTTTAATTCAATTATTCAACTGCCAAATCCAACACTCATCAAACTCAGTTATCAAAGGAAAAAAATACTATTTTAAAACTCACCAATTTGACCTACAAATTCAATTCTAATTCCTTGGTGCTCTAGCCTCTTTCCAGGTTGTTTAAAGGCTAGGTTTACCTGCCAAAACATGAAATTATAAGAGATGTTAACAGTCCTTTGAGTGGGCCTGCTAGATTCCTTCCAGATGAATATAATACACAAGTATTTCAGGTATTCATTTCTGAAATATAAGACACCACCACATACCTAGGATGTCCTTATAGCACCAGAGAAGGTATAATTTATTCATACAAAATCATTAATGAACCTATTACACATATGATTAAAACATCAGCTTTATTAGGAAGGAGTCCCTCATAGCTGGAAAAATACAAGAATACTCAAACGAAAACCTTCAGCTATTCACATATGTTTTATGGTCAAATAATGAAACAATTCTACAACTAATAATATCATTTTAATGTGAAGTAGTCACTAATTTCACGAACTGACCTAGCCAGGCCCTGGTGGCTCACACCTTAACCCTAGCTACTCAGGAGGCAGAGATCATCAGTGGAATATCTCAAAAAGCCCCATCACAACAAAGGGCTGCTGGAGTGGCTCAAGGTACAGGTTCTGAGTTCAAACTGCACTACAGCAGAAAACACACAAACACACACACACACACACATCTTAACATTTAAATTTTGGATATAATTTATTTTGCATACTCTTAAAATAAATACATAATTTCAAACCTTTCACATACCTGCCAAGTGGGAACCTTAAACATAAATTTTAATTTGAAAAGTATCTGCATAGTACGTAAAACTCCAAATGTTTACGGATTAGCTAACAACAAATCCTTTCTCTTCCAAAAAAAAATAAATAAATAAAGCCTCCAAGTTTCTTTTCTTAGGTTGGGGATCAAACCCAGGGCTTTGCACGTGCAAAGCACAGGCTATTCCACTGAGCTACATCTTTAGCCAGCAGGTTCCTTTTCTATAGCAAATACTGGTAATGACTCTGAAAAGCTTTTCTTCAATGCTTCTCAAAAGGTGATTGAAATCAGGGACCAAGAACAACAGAGGTCCAATTACTTTTGCCTATAAAATATTCATTCTTCTGCACCTGAATCTTGAAACCAATGTTAGTTACTTGCTTCAGAAGAAGTAAATTGTGGTATATCATATGATGGAATATTAAAAGTTTAAAAATAACAGCTTTTAATGATGTGGGAAGATGTGCATGATATGTTATATGAAGGAAGCATGATCAAATTGTAGACAAGTATAAAGCCAATTAGATAATCCGAAACTACAAAAAGAAAATATTCTTATTAGCAGTTGCTTCTGGAATTAATGATTATAGGTAATTTTGTTTTCTTCTTTGTAGATTTTTTCTTTTAGCTATTTCTTCCTTTTATTTCCAGTTTGTGTTCAATGCAAATCAACCCCAAAACATGAGAAGTTAGTATGAATCATAGCATAAACTCACAAATATAACATACAATCCAATAGATGTACAGCTTTCAGGTATGAAGCAAAAGGAAGTTATTCAAACACACAGCAACTTCAGATCTGTGTGATCTGGCTACTCCTGTGTGTATTTCTAAAGATGGAAAAAAAATGACTCTGGTTTATCAAAACTACTATGGTCATATTAGATTTAGATACTGGAACATGTAAGCATCAATGTGTGACCATGTAAGCAAAAGATTTTTTCAGAAGTCTATTTTTTTGGCAGTACTGGGGTTTGAACTCAGGGCCTCACACTTGCTAGGCAGGCGCTGTACTACCTGAGCCACTCTGCCAGCCAAGAAGTGTTTATTTTTTTTTAAAGGTTTCTTCGTATCAAGACAGTTGTAAAAGATCTATTACATAATCAAGCCCACTTTTAGGCTTAGGACCAGGTTCTAACTATCTAAAAATATTAATGAAAACAGAAAGTATTCAAATGTGGCTATTTTGGTATCCAGTGTTTTAGTATTTATAGGAGTATTCATTTTTGTGGATTTAATACAGGTTAGGTTCTAGGCTTTACTTCCCAATGCTTGATTTACAGTTTTGGCTCCTTAACATATTTACCTTTCTAATTTCAAGATTTGTAATTTTGACTTCAAAATAGACCATATTTTAAATTGTGAAAAGTACCCACACATACAGATATAAAAAGTAGCAATTTCAAATTAGTTGAGGCCAATAATTCTACTTGTTGGAATCACTTTAGCTAAATGAATCTGGTGTTCTTGTTGAATGATGCAGTTGATAAGAAATGCCTACCATCTGATTTTGTAAGGATAAGATTACTCATGATGATTGGATTTGGGGGTGGAGTCTAATCCATCATTTTCCTGGCATATGTCAATTACTACAGTCAAATACAGTCCAAACACCAGTACTACAAAGAAAAAAAAAAAAGGTCAAATTCATGTCAAATCCAAAGCCACAGAGGACTGAAAGAGTTCCTTACAAGAGAGTAGTGATAGCTTAACAATGTGAAACTTTAAAGTATCTCACATTAAATTAGTGCTGTTGAAACAATACATTGTGGATTTACAGTAATACCTGATAGTTCCTTCTCATATACACAGAAATACAATCAGGAAGCTTTTATATTAACTGTTTCCTGGCCTTATAAATTTAATGAACCAAATGAAAACTGGATCTTCCTCCTGTCCTTATCTCTTTCTCTCTTTTTTTTTTTTTTTTTGGTGGTACTGGAGTTTGAACTCAGGCCCTCACCCTTGCTAGGTTTGCACTCTACCACTTCAGCCACTCTGCCAGCTCCTGTCCTTATCAGATAAAATCTATTCTCGTTTTTAAGGTAGAATGTTAAGTATCCGTATTCCTTAAGTCACGTTCAAGGAAACTGTGATCATCTTCAGCTCGCACATCAAACGCCAGCAGATTCAATGTTTGCATTCATCATCTGTCAAATTCTTCAATCAAATTTGGAATTCTTAAAGGTTTCTGTGTCAAGAAAATAAGGTGTGAGACTTGATGCAGACCTGTTTCTTCCGTGCCACACTCGACTTCTAGTTGCCACATGCATTGGGTTTAGAATATGAGCAAGTACAGACATTTCTCAGTCCAAGTCTCTAATCTTTGTAAAGACAGAAAAAGCTGGTTGCCAATGGCTCACACATGTAATCTTAGCAACTTGGGAGGCTGAGAGAGGGAGGATCATGGCTTGAGGCCAGACGAGGCAAATAGTTTTCAAGACCCATCTCCAAAATAACCAGGACAAAATGGACTGAAGGCATGGCTCAAAAGCAACAAAGCACCTGCTTTGCAAGTCCAAAGCCTGAGTTCAAACCCCCGTCTCACTCACACACACACACACACACACACACACACACACACACACACACACACAAAATCTATTTGGCATTACTTTGAGAATGGCTTAACATGCTATGTCTGATTTTTTTAATTTATGTTCTTAAAAGAACATTATGAAACCACATTAAAATAAAAATGCCTATCTACCCAGTTTTTTTAACTGAACTGCCTGAACTATGAAAATTTTTTGATCTCCCACTGATGTTAAAATACAGTTGCTTTTAATGCCTAATGCAATCGACTCTGCAATGTGAAGGTTTCCAGAATTAGAAGGCATAATTAAACATCTTTGTTTAAAAGCTGTTATGCAAGGGAGCATAAAAAAGTAACTGAAACCATAATGGTGAACTGGACCAAATAATTGTATTATCTTCTCCTTACATACACATGCACAGATCACTTTTCATAACCAAGAATAAGCTGGAAACATCGTGCTCCATTACCCCTAAAACTTTCATGTACAGTCTAAGAAAATGGGCATTGTCTTATGTAGTCACATTAAAATTATCACAATCAAGAAAGTTAAAATTCCATAATCTATATTCAAATTCTGTCAGTTGTCCCAATAATGTACCTTATGGACTTTTTCCCACTTGTCTAGGATCCAAGCTAGGCACACATCACATGTAGTTGTGGTATCTCTACAGTACTCTTTAATCTGTAACATTCCTCAGTCTCTGCTTTTTATTTTGTTCTTTTCTTTTTTGAGACAAGATTCTCTATATGTAGCTCAGACTGCCCTTGAACTTGTGATCTTCCTGCCTCATATTCCTCAGTGCTGAGATCACAGGTGTGTACCACCACACCCAGCCTAATCATTGTCTTTCTTGACATTGATTTTTTTTTTAATAAGTTGATTACTTTGTAAAGTGTCACTTAATTTGGGTTTGTCTGATGTTTTACCCCAATTAGATATAGCTTATGTATTCTTTGCAAGAATACTACAGAAGTGAAGTTGTACTCTTCCCAATGTGTCGTATTAGGAAGCACATGATGCTAGAGCCTACAATAGTGGGGATGTTATCTCTCATCACATGGTTACGGTCATCTACCTGATTTCTCCAATTTAAAGATACTATTTCTTCCTTATAAGTTATTAATAAGTAACTTATGTGGAAACACTACACATGCTTAAAAGGTCATGAAAACTGAATGTAGGGAAATCCTATCTGTACGTAAAACATCTGCCCTACTCCAATAAACCAATCTCAAATCTCATACTTCAGCATATGATATTCTATGGATGTCTCAAATGCTCCCGTCTTTGAGATTTATTTAAGAAATGAAATTCTATATTGTGTATAGTCAATGTACTATACGCCATTTATAGTGTTAATTAAGAGATGCCAAATGTCAGTACACTTGTTGCTATATATTCTGAGTATCTAAGATCATGTTTGCAGGTGCCACCAGAAGTACACGGTCCATTATCCATGTTGATTAACGAAATTAGAAAAATATTCCTTGCTTAAACAGGTAAATATAAACTCCCATGATCTGAGACTAAACATACCCCTTTGTTCACAGGGAACAGATACACAGTTCAGTGTATATCTGTCAGTATACACTGACTGCCTGGCATTCGTATCATTACTTCAAAGTATTTTACTGACCACAGAGCAATCTAGTCCCTTTCTCAAGACAAATAATAAAAAGTCATCTACAAATGGAAGTAGGGAACAGGAAAAATTGATTTTTACATAAAATGTCACTTTGAAACAATTACCAACTATTTTTAATTACTATCTCTTTACCTTAAAGAAATCTGGTAAGACGTTCTCTCATTTCTGCCTCCTGTTACAATAGCTAATACATATTTACAGAATGGATAATTCTCACAGCAATACTTAATCAGTTTGAAAAGGAGTACTGTAAATTTGAGGCCGAGACCCTGTCTCAAAAATCAAAAAAATGAAACAAAGCTTAAAAACTTAGGATACAGTCTAGTTGAATTAGACTTAGAAGAAAATTTTGTCATTTGATGCGAACCAAAGCAGTAAATAGCATACTAAGTAATGATGAAAAGATCCTGAGAGAAAAAAAAAAGGAAAAGGGGGTGGAGGAAGAGAGAGAGAGAGAGAGAGAGAGAGAGAGAGAGAAAAGAACTGAGCATGGTACTGTAATGCCAGAGCTGGAGACACACCTGTAACCCTATCTACTTGGATGGCAGAGATCAGGAGAATCACAGGGCCTTGCTCTATAATCCAGAATGGCCTTGAACTCACAACCTCCTGCCTCAGCCTCCAGAGTGCTGGGGCTACAGGTGTATACTACTCCACCCAGCTTTGATGCAGTTTTTAATTTATATTTCAGCAGTACTGGGGACTGAACCTAGGGCCTCAATGCTTACTCTACCACTTGAACTATGTATGCCCCCAGTCCTTTGTAGTTTTTTAAATTTCAATTTTAATCTTCAATGCAGTAAGTATCAATAATATAAACCACAAAAGCTCTTTGTAGTCTTTAATATCTTACGAGTATAGCCGAGCACAGGTGGCTCACACCTGTAATACTAGCTACTCAGAAAGCAGAGATCAGGAGGATCATGGTTCAAAGTCAGCCCCGGGCAAAGAGTTCACAAGACCCTATCTCAAAGAAAAAAAAAAAAAAAAAAGGCTGGCAGACTGGCTCAAGCATAAGAGCACCTGCTTGTCAATGTGAGGCTTTGAGTTAAAAACCCCCCACAAAAAATAAACTATTTAATGAAAGTGCACACTGAGTCTGAGAATCTCAACCCAGAAAAATAAATAAATAAATAACACTAAGACACAGTCTAGTAAAATCATGGGACTTTAAAAAAAAAAGAAGAAGGAAAAGTTATGGCTTGGTGGAACACTTGCCCAATATTTGTAGAGCCCTGGGTTTGATTTAAAAAAAAAAAAAAAAAAACAGGAAGGAAGGAAGGAAACCCCTTGAGTATCAAGGCAAAAAGGAGATGCCAGGTTATAAGGGAAATAAAATTAAGCTTTACCAACAAGATTTTATGCCAAAAGACAATGGAATACTAAATCTTAAATATTCAAAAATGTAAAATAACTTTCAATTATAAAGGACACTGAACAAGCTATTATCAACATGCAAAAACTTAGGGAATATCATTCTCATGAGCATTTCCTGAGAAATCTATTAGACTCTAGTAACTAGAAAATAAGTGTCATAATGACTGGTGGTGAGCAGTTACTTACAAAATCAAGATTAAATGAGAGTTAAGAGGAATAGCACAGCTGGATGCCAGTGGCTCACGCCTCTAATCCTAGCTACTCAGGAGGCAGAGATCAGGAGGATCAAGGTTTGAAGCCAGCCTGGGCAAATAGCTCGTGAGACCTATCTTGGAAAAAAACCCATCACTAAAAAGAGCTGGTGAAGTGGCTCAAGATATAAGCCCCGAGTTCAAGGCCTAGTACTGCAAAACAAAAAAACAGGAATAGCACATGGTATAGAATGACTATGCTCTGATAAACTATTTATGGTACATTTATGAAGTAGGGCTTAAAATACAGATAGCATTTGGAAAATATTAGCTAATTTCATAACCATATTAGTAGTGGTAATATCAGTATTTTTATTCTGAGACTATTCTGTATATAAAGCAGGATAAAGCAAGTGAGTACATTAGTGGATATGCTAATTGCATTCTTTGTGTAGAAGAAAGGAAGACAGATGTAACATAACAGAGGTTAAGTAAAAAACCCTGTAGTTCTGAAATTGAATCAGAAATGAAAATATTCCTAAGACATTTTATCTTAAACAATATACATAAATAAAAATAAACTTATAAGGCTGGAGGTGTTGCTCAAGCAGTAGAGCACCTGCTTCAAAAGGATGAGGCCCTGAATTCAAACCCCAATAACATCAAAAAATAAATAGAAGTAAGTAAACAATCATATATTCAACTAAAATAAAATGTTCCCTACCACCACCATCTAGCCACTGAAAAGCATAGAAATAATGACCAAAAAACAATCAGCATTCCTAGCACAAAGACTAGGGTCTTGAGATATATGGCCAATTCCAGGTCTGAAATAAGATATATGTAAGACTCTAGAACATCTTTTCATATCAGCTAGCAAGGAAATCACCAAAAACTCCCAAGGTCTTTGACAGTTTCTTAAACAGTTAAATTTAAGTTTACCTGAGGGTTGGCAGAGTGGCTCATGTGGTAGAGCACCTGCCTATCAAGCATGAAGCCCTGAGTTCAAACCCCAGTATCACTTTAAAAAGAAAAAAATCCAGCAATTCTATTCCTAGGTATAGTCCCAAAAGAAATGAAAATATAGACCCACACAAACACTTATAAACACAAATGTTCACAACAGCATTATTTGTAAAAGTGGAAACATCCCAGACACCCATCAACTGGTATATTAATATATAAAATGTGGTACAGTCTTAAAATGGAATACTACAGAGCAATAAAAAGGAATAAAATACATGCTACAACGTGTATGACTGTCAAAAACATTATACTAAATGAAAGAAACCAATCAGAAAAAGCTTCACGTCGTATAATTCTATTTATATGAAATGTCCAGATCAAGTAAGTTCATAGAAACAAAAATATATTGGTGTTTTCTATGGTCTGGGGGTGGGAGGAGGGAAAGAAAAGTGACTGCTAATGATACAGACTTTCTTTCAGTAATTATGAAAATGTTCTAGAATCAAGAGTGAGGACTGCACAATTCTGTAAATGTACTTAAATTTTTAAGTACATATTAAATGGGTAAGTCTCAACAAAACTTTAAAAAAAAAAAAAAGAACCTAGGCTTCTATGAAAAGAACACATGAGCCAATATCAAAGTGGGAGAGTCCTCCATATTACCACCACCTGGTCTATACATCCTGTATAATCCTGTTCTTTCTAGAGTAAGTGGGACCAGAATATTATAGGATATCACTCCTATGATTAGGTTACCAATCAGCTAATTTTTTTAATCAAAAGAGAGATTATCTAGATGGGTCTGATATTACCAAGTAACCCCTTTAAGGAAGGTGAATGCTAGAGAGATGGTCTCCAGATGGACTTAAAAATAAAGCAAACTGCCATGTTGTAAGAAGGGCCACACAACAAGGATCTGAGAGCAGCTTCTAGGAGCAAAAAAGTGCTCCGGAGCCAATAGCTCAGAAAACAAGGACCTCAGTCATACTGCTACAAAGATATGATTTCTGCCCCAAACCAGTAAGCCTGAAAGAAGACCAAAAACTTCAGATGAGACTGCTACCTTAGACAGATTTCAGCCTGCTAAGTCTCTAAGCAGAGAACTCAGCTAAACCACATATGGACTCCTAACGCACAAAACCGTAAGATAATAAACTCATTCTATTTTAGGCTGCTAAGTCTGAGGTAATGTGTCAACCTAGGAATGAAAACTAAAACAACTGGACCTTCTATTGGGTACTATCTATGAACATCAAGTATGTTTAAATCGTAAGTTCATATTATTGAAAAATAAAACTAATGGTTTACCTTTGGGGGATAAGGAACCAATTTATTATTTTTAAAACCTGGCAAAAAAGTGGGGAGGGGAGGATCTAGTACTTCTTGTCTTTTCTATATGAACTGTACCACTAGGTAACAACATAACAAATGAATAGCATTTCTTCATAAATCTTTTTCATCTATGTAAAAACAAAATGATAGAATTAAAAGTAATCACCGTCTACAACCCCAAATGAATGAAATCAATCTAGTTATCGAGCATTAAGAGTTGTGAAAAAGAAGAAGAGAAAGAAAATGAGACATTACACACCCCCAATGAAAAAACATAGTACCACCTATGTTCTTGCCAAAAGAATCAATCTTGAATCTCATCAAGCATCTGGATCCAGCTGCCAATGTTTAGGCAGGCAAAAACTGTACCGTAAGTATGTAATCACAGAGAACTCTGTGGCCCGGGTTCTTCAACAGACAAAAAGAAAGTCATAAGAAAGGAACGTGAGATTAACAGATTTAAAAAACATACCAGTTTTTTTTTAAATGAGCAAAGCTAAATAACAAACCCAAGAAATTAACCACTGTGAAAGTCAGCATAGTGGTAACTTCTGAGGGGAGAAGGTTGTGATTGAGACAGGATATATGGAGTTGCTGGCAAAGTTCTACCTCTTGACTTAGAGTATTAAAAAAAGATATGCCTTATAATAATTCATTCTGTTTTGTGTGGGTTTTCATCTAATCTTTATTTTACATAAAAGGTTAAAAATGGAAAAAAAAAATCCCAAGTCACTGAACAGATTCAAGATACAGCATCTTTTAAGCAACAGAAAATATTTACCTGCAAGAGATTATCATTTTTTAATGAACTCTACAGTTATTGATTAGGTCTACACATAATTTCTAGCAATTCCAAAATGTAATTTGAACACCAATTATTTTCCTCTTCCCATAAAGCATCATCCATGAACATTCATTTGGTATACATAACACAAATTACTTTAAACTAGACAGGGACAGTTCTCTACTAGACTTAAGAAGAATAAATATATCAAATATTTAGTGAAGGCTATCAAGTAATCAACACTATGATATAGTCTGTGGAAAATATTAGAAGCTCACTCTAATCCCCTGACCTTAAAAAGCTTACATTTCATCAGGAGAGATATTTACTTACTTATCATTTCTATTAAAAAAAAAAAGCGCTATTAACAGATTCAATCTCTCTCTAGAAAAAGACTAGATAGGTATTCCTACCCAGTCCTTCCAACTCCATTAGCAAGTCATCATTTTTATACGTTAAACATTATTTCTTTTACTCTTCTTTCATTTAGTATGTTCCATACTCTCCTTTAGGCCTCTTCATTTAATCTCCAACTTTTTAAAGAAAAAGTACCAAAGAAGAAAAGTAAAATTCATCAGTTAAGACACTAAGACTCCACTAAGTAATTTAGCAAAGGACATCAATAGACAATGCAGTATATAAAGAATCCCAAATCGCTAATAAACGTAACTTCATCGTACCTAGTAACTAAAGCAGTGCAAATTAAAATAAGATTTTAGCCTGTCAAAAGATTACAAAGTGCCCATATTCCATGATGCTGTGTGTGAAAGACAATATAGGTAAAACAAGTAATTTAATGCAAATAAATGGTCCAGATTAATGTGCTTCAAATACTCCTATCTTTTAGCCCAGCAAGTCACTTCCAGGTATCTATTCTCAACAAAAAATCTTATACTACAGAATCTGGAAAAAAAAATTCATGCCTATAGATATCCATATTACCAAAGATGTAATCATATATTTTTTTAGACATCTAAAAAATACAAACTACTTAAATATCCTACAACAGAAGATTTGTTTAACATACAGTTATGCACCACATAATGATGTTTCAGTCAATGACAAACTGCGTATGTGATGGTGGTCCTGTAAGATTATAATGAAGCTGAGAAATTCCAAAACCCTAGTGACTTCATAGCAGTCATAACACTGCAAAGTATTACGTGCATGTTTGTGGTGATGCTGCTATAAACAAACCTACTGCACTACCATGCATATAAAAGTATGACACTAAGACCCCAACAGATACTTAACAATTAATAAAAATTTAACAATTGTGTATAGTATACATAATGATAATAAACTACATTGCTGTTCTGTGTATTTACTGTCATGTACTTTTTCGTTATTAGAGTATACTCCTACTTACTAAAACAGTCTGAGTCTGGTCTTCGGAGAGGCATTCCAGAAGAAGGCGTTGTTATCACAGGTGACGACAGCTCTAAGCATGTTGCTGCCCCCTCAAGACCTTCCAGTAGGGACAAGTTGTGGAGGTAGAGAACAGTGATACTGATAATCCTAACTCTGAATATGCCTAGGCTAATGTGTGTATTTATGCCTTAAGTTTTCGACACAAAGTTTAAAAAGGCAAAAAATTTTGAAATAAGCTACACCATGTGGTCTAGGTGTATAGAAGACTCTACCACCTAGGTGTGTAAGTATACTCTGTGATGTTCACATAATGACAAAATTGCCCAAAGACACATTTGTCAAAAGTGTATCCTTGATGGAGGGGGTGAATTCAAGTAGGATATATTTGACATATTGTAAGAACTTTTATAAATGCCACATTGTACCCCCAGCACAATAAAAAAAGAAAAAGAATACATTACATATATAAGTGGACAGAAAAAGTACATCCTTGTCATTAAGTGACACATGACTGTACTACAAATACATAAACAATAATTAATGCAGAAATTAAGAGGAGATATACCTAAATTTTAATGAATTATTCCCATGATGAGATTATAGGTTTTATTTCCAAAACTATCTACCACATGTATATATTACTTTAGCAGAAGAGAAAAATGTTAATATTTGTATTTTAAAAATTTACTTCAGGGCTGAGCTCAAGTGGTAGAGCACCTACCTAGCAAGCACAAAGCCCTGAGTTTGAACCCCAGGACCACCAAAAAAAATTTTAAACTAGGTTCCAATAGCTCATACCTATAATCCTAGCTACTCAGGAGGCAGATATCAAGAAGATTATGGCTTAAGGCCAACCTGGTCAAAAACTTCACAAGATCCCATCTCAACCAGTAATTGGGTGCAATGGCATGTACCTGTCATCTCAGCTACTGCAAGAAGCATAAAGAGGAGAATCACTGTTCAGGCTGGCCTGAGCAAAAAGCAAGAGCCTATCTCAAAAATAACCAGAGCAAAAAGGGATGGAAGTGGCAGTAGAATGCCTACCTAGCAAGCTTGAAGCCCTGAGTTCAAACACCAGTACCACTAAAAAAAAAAAAAATATTTCAAATGTTTTTGGCTTACTTTTTTCTGTGATTATTACCATTCCCTAGTATCACAGGCTACTAAGTATTGATCATATAGAATAATCTTACATATCACTGGATAAGGAAAAGGGAAAAAGGAAGTAAAATCTTATAGAAGGCATCCTAAATGTATCTGACTATGCAAACGCTTTCCAAAAGGACTTAGGTCCTCCACAAAGTACCAAAAAATGAGAACAGACACAAAGGGAGGACAGGAAGTAAGCTAAAAACAATGAGAAAGAAACTTTTAGAATGCCATGCCAAAGAATTACTCCCAATCTCTAGAATTCAACTTTATATTAAAGGAGAAACAAATTTTGAGGCATCCCAGCCCCATTCTGGAGAAACTCTCCAAAGCTGGACAGAGGCAAAGTCACAAACAAAATTTTTGTGAAATTTAAATACTCTGCCCCTGAAACTTCCAGGATAAGAATTTTTCCTTAAATGTTCTAATCAATCAGTAACTTTAGCTGATGATCAGGGAAAAAATTTCCATCTCTAATAAAATCATTCAAATTTGGACACAACACACACTATTTTAATAACTAATTCTTATATCTTACAATTAGGTAATTCTGCCAAACAAAAGATTTACCTTTCCTGAAACAGATTCTCCATCATAGAAGAGATAGTGTTTTTCTACTTTACCATCTTCAGTTTTCATTTCTGCCATTTTTCTGGTTTCCCCATCATTAAGGACAACATCGATCTCACAAATGGGACCAAAAAAACCTCCAAGAAAACTCTGAAACAAAATAAAAATGCTTGTAATTATCATGTTTAGCCAGTCACATTTTAATTCAAATTTAATTACCTTTGACCTACAGCTAAACAGACTACAAACCTTTGAGTTCACAAGGAAGTAAGAACTTATCAAATTCTACATCAAAACTGAACTGACAAAAAAGGGCAAAAAAACTGAACTGAGTGAAACAATGTGCATACAGTTAATACTACAGTGTACATTAAAAATTTGTTGACATTAGGTTTCTTATGTGTTAACCACAGAAGAGAAAAAAACAACTTAAACATGCTGTAATTTCAATCATTTCCATAAGTAGCCATTATATATCATCAAATACTAACATTTAGAAACAGAAAAATAGGAAGTTAATTCTTAATGTCTGGACTTGAAAAGTTATCTTTCATTATACCTCTATAAGATTCTTTCATCATAGAAGAACTTAGGCAATCTTTCAAGCCCAAATGAATTACTACAATGTACTACTTACTATAAAATCTACCTCTGCATTAGGTCTAAACAGGATTCATTATATTGTGTAAGCCCTTTGAGTAAAACTGGCTCTAATGAAGGAAACTAATGAAATTTCCACAAATTTTCCCAAAGAAAACATGTAAGCCTTTTCCAGTATGACAGAAATATAGCCAGGTACTAGTGGCTCATACCTGTAATCCCAGCTACTTGGGAGACTGAGATCGGTCAGATCATGGTTCAAGGGCAGCCAAGGCAAATAGGTCACAAGACCCCATCTCCAAAATAACAAGAGCAAAATGGACTGGAGTTGTGGCTCAGGCAGTAGAATGCCTGCTTTGCAAGCACCTTTGCATACCCTAAGTTTAAACTCCAGTCCCACCAAAATAAAAAAAGACAGAAATACAAAGGACAAAAGACCAATTGCTTATCAATGCCAAAACTTATTGGTTGACAATAATAATGAACTGAATCCATTAATAATTCTAATACTGGATATAGCTATAGATTAATTTTTGTTTCTAACAAAAGCTAGTCTTCCAGTCAGTTTTAAAATATACACAGAGAAGTCTCCTTTCATGTTGGCCTACATCCCTTCTTGTGCTTATTTGGTGTTTTGTTTGTTTTGGGTTTTTTTGGTGGTACTGAGGTTTGAACTCAGGACTTCACGCTTGCAAAGCAGGTGCTCTACCTACCACTTGAGCCATTCCACCAGCCCTTTTTTGTGATGGGTAGTTTTCCAGATAGGGTCTCTTCCAACAGTGATCCTCCTGATCTCTGCCTCCTGAGCAACTAGGATCACTGGCATGAGCCACCAGCACCCAGCTTGTGCTTGTTTTTTTAAGATGGGGTCCCACCATGTTGCTCAAGCTGGTCAAACTCAGTGCTCAAGCCATCCTCCTGCCTCAGCCTCCCAAGTAGCTGGGACTACAAGCCCACACCACCACAATGGCTCTCTTCTTACTCTGCCCTACACAAAACCTAGAGAAATATTTAAAACCATTAATCTGATCATAGCATTCAGGGCTTAAAATCTTTTAATGGGCTTATAAATTGGAACTACTTTAGAAAATAGTTTGATTATTATCTGATAAGTTGAAGATGCACATATCCCATGGCTCAGCAATTCCTCCTCTGGAATTCTGTCTACAGACAAACTCTTACATACATGAACCAGAACACAAATATAAGAATGCTCTTAACAGCTCTGAATAAAACAATCCAAATATCAAAGAGAATGGATATATAAATTTTAATATATTCATACAATAATAGTGAACAGTAATAGAATTAAAGAGATACAACTACACACACAAGGTGAATCTCATACACATATGCTGAAAAATAGGTAAGATTACATTTATATAAGTCAAAAACATGTAATGTACATTATAGTATTAGAAGTTAGAAGTAGCTAGAAGCACAAAGGGAGCTGGGATGCTAGTCATAGTTTTTATCTGAGCACTTGATTCTCAACCACGTTTACTTTGTGAAATTAATCAACCTATACACTTAATCTGTGCAATTTTTATAGGTAACATTAACGTCAACTAAGTGTTATTTTAAACATGCACAATATATTCCCTAATGTGACCTACATATAACTGGTCTTATTTATCTCTCCAGAAACGTCAGCCTTAAATGATCAAGAGTTCTTACCACAATAGTCATCAAATTTGCCAGTCTCTTGCAGTAGAGACAAGCAAAGCACCTTAATCTAACTCATTCATCCTTAGACTCCTCTCCGTAAAGGCTTTCCCTGATTCCCTAAATCCAAATTAAATTCAAACTTATTTCTGATTTAGTGCCTGACTCTCCTAACTGAACTGTAAATTCCCTGAGGACAGACACCTTATTCTTTGCTCATCACTGAAGACTTAGTGCCTTAACAGTAGCATGTGGCATTTAATGGAAGGCATTTAAGTACCTGTTGAATATTAAACTACAATACATACATAGTATTCTAATAATAGAAAATAAGTGAATATACAAAAGAAACTGGCTGAAATCTGTAACAGGTGGTAAGATTAGCCCCTTCCCAGCAAAACAGGATTAGTGCAGTAGCAAAGTTTAGAGCACAGAACTTGTGTTAAATCTCCGGTCTGTCCACCAAAGTAGCCAGGGTAAAAAAAAAAAACACACACACACACACACACACACACACACACGCCTCCTAAGGTTATGGAGGTCATAAGAGACATTACAATCAAATGAGATTGCTTTTCCAATCCTGGGTTTGTTTCTTTGTTTTTGTTACTCCTGTGTTAATAAAAGGGATTATAATTTCAAGAAACCAACTAAAAGAATTGCTTAGTATTTCTGATAGTCTAAAGATACAACCTGTGAGGGGATTTTTTTCTGACATGTTTACTCTTTCCTCGCAACACTGTAAGTACCCCAAATTTTAATCAGAAAATCATAAAGAACTACTTTAGAAAAGAGAGGAATGCATAGGTCACATGCACCATCCATTCCTAGTTACCTTTTCCTCTTTTTCCCTAGGTACTAATGATTGAAACTAAGGCCTCATGCATGCTAAGCAAACAGTCTACCACTCCGCTACAACCTCCACCCCCTCTCAAATTTTGAGACAGGGTATCACTAACTTGCCCAGGCTGGCATCAAATTTGGGATTCTCCCTAAGTGGCTGAGATTACAGGTGTGCACCATCACAACCAGTGTCCTAAGTAGCTTTCATACTCTGAGTCTTAAACTCAAAGATTGTTCAAAAATGGTGAATTTTAAAACACATTTTCACCTAAGGGCTACAGACATGAAATGCCTAGCAACTCAAAATCCATCAGCTGGTCTGGAGGTGTGGCTTATATGGTAGAGCACCTGCTTTGTGAGTGTGAAGTCTTGAGTTCAAATCCCAGTCCCACCCAAAAACTAAATAATCAGCTGATATTTACTAATTATCAAGTATGTGCAAATCACTGAGCCGGCAAGGGAGGAAAGCTGCTGCGGGAAGATCGATTATAAAGTGTAAAAGACAACATACCCAAGTACTGGTCTATTTTAGATGAGGAAACAAAGTCAGATACATTAAAAGATAATGTCACCTGGCAGTGAGGAGGATAAGGGACTAAGCTTTTCTTTCTTATGACACCCACATTAGCTCATTTAAGTCACAAAATAAAAGACAGAAAAATTAAAATTGATTGCCTTCCCCAACCTTACAATTTCCAGAGCTACTTCAGAGAAAAATGCAATTTGAAAATTTTTAAAATGGTTTTACAGACAAATGAAAAAATAGCAACTTTTTTCCACATATACCTTAAAACATACAGCACTGCACTTGGGATTTGAAAGCTGACATTTAAAGATCAAATTATCAAAAATTAAGCTGAGCACCAATGGCTCACGCCTGTAATACTAACTACTTAGAAGGCAGAGAGATCAGAAAAATTGCAGTTTGAGGCCAGCCCAGGCAAACAGTTCTCAAGACCCCATCTCCAAAATAACCAGAACAAAATGAACTGGAGGAATTGGCTAAAGCAGGAGAGCACCTGCTTTGCAAGTGTGAAGTCTTGAATTCAAACCCCAACCAGTCCCACTTAAAAAAAAAAAAAAATCAAAAATTAAGCACAATTTTAGCAAAAGTAAAATTGCCACTAAAAATTTTACCAAAATTAAAGTTACCAACACACTTTTATAAAACTTCGCAATAACAATAAACAGAGTTATGACACAATTTTTAAAAACTCTTAGGAATAAAAAATATATTCAAAAACTGTGCTATACACTCTCACTTTCTGTATGTATGAAGTATTTCATAACTAAAATGAAAAGCAGAATTGCAATACATTCAAAAATATTAAAATTGAAAGTGTTAGAAGGTATTTTAAAAAGCCTTGTATAGCATATGCAGAACAGTAATAGGTTGAGTAATAAACTATAGCACTTCAACAAGTTAACTATGCCATGAGAATTTAGTAACTGACCTACCTATAAGCCTCACTAAAAAGAAGCCTCCAGAAAATTATGGATGTCTTACACTTAACAAGTCAACAACAGAAGAAAAAATATGAGTAAAGAGCTTGGGTTTTTGTTTTTGTTTTCCTTCTCAAAAGAGTTGAAAGGGTTTTTGGTTTTTTGTTTGAGACAAGGTCTTACTATGTAGCTCAGGCTGGTCTGGAACTTGCTATGTAGCCCAAGCTGACACAGAACTCACAACCCCTTAGCCTCCTGAGTGCTGGGATTATAGGCGAGCAACCTTACTCATGTCTAAGAAAAGGATTCTTCATCCAAAGTTTTGCCTTCAAATGTTTTATCTCAAGATGTGCATCTTCTGTCATTTCCAAAAGTTGTAAAACTTTGTAATTAGTCACAAATTATAATACTTCTGATGTGTTAAAGAGGAAGTAAAATACAGAAGGAAAGGGAATAAAAATTGAAAACAGGGTTAGGATACTTTAATGTGGACTTATGCTGAGCTTACAGAGGGTGGTTCTGAGGTCTTTTTAGTGAAAGATTACTACTCAGTTCTTTTGGCAAAGACAGCTTCAAGAGAGCAATCAAAAAAACGTCAGCAATGGGGAGGATGATGAGTTCCAGGTCAGCCCAGGCTACACAGCAAGACTTTGTTTCAAAAAACATACAAGAATATGTGTTTGGGGGCTGAGGATGCACTTCAGCGGTGGAGCACTTGCCTAACATATGCAAGACCCTGGATTCAGTTCTCACTCAGCACCACAAAAAGAAAAAAAAAATTAAAAGAAGATTTTCAGGAGCAATAGTTGAAAATAAAGTTTAAACTCTTAGGAAGCTTTTAAATAACTACAAGGCACTATATATTACTGGCAAACCCTTACAGCAGTTTGTTTCTTTTCCTTTTTTTTTTTTTTTTTTTGCGGGACTGGGGTTTGTACTCAAGATTTTGGGCTTGCAACTTAGGCGCTCCATACTGCTTGAGCCACACCTCCAGTCCACTTTGCTCTGGTAATCTTGGAGATGGGGTCTTGCAAACTATTTGCCTAGGATCCTCCCAATCTCAGCCTCCCAAGCGCCCAGCTACAATTTTCTAATGTTGGCCTAAGCCTCAGATTAACCACGACGTTAGATTAAGATTTTTCATGTAATTTGTAAAGCCTGTATTGAACATTACCATCTAGCAAAATTACATCTACCGAACTTTTTAGCTCTCATTGAAGAAATTTCACCAAGTCTGGTGGATGGGAGAAAAAAATGCAACTCAAGGTGAGGTGGAATGAAGGCTCTCAAATTTTATTTAGCCTACACACGATGAAACAGCAAATTTTCATACATCCTTTACATGTGTCCATTTCAATGTTTTAAAGCTTTACAACTTCTTTTGTTTGATGAGTAATTTGAAATAAAAACTGCTCCTGAACATAATTCAGAAAGTTTAATGAAAGTACTAATTACACATGTGAGAAAAAAAAAAGGGAGGGCTTTTAAATTTTCTTTTCAAATTATGTTTAATTAAAGAAGGCTTTCCTAATTCCCTGGTGAGGCGAGTTCCCCCAGTTAATTCCATCTCAGAATTTATCATGATGGTAATTTCCACCTTAAATTAATTTACAAAACTAAATGTATCTCTTTCCTAGACCGTAAACTACAAGAAAGCAGGCAGTTTTGCTTAGGCCCTTGGGTGCACCAAAATATATTTTAATATAGGGAAAAAGCTACAAGAATGAACTTTTTTAAATGAAATCACTATTTCCGAATTTAAAAGTTGTTTATCCAAAATAGCTTAAAGAATAAAGCTTTGGCCTTTAGCCAACAGTATCAAAGCAGTTTATTGAGCTTTGGGAAATCAGGTAGTAAAAAGGGGCGCACACAGTAGGCGCTCACGTCCGCACGCTCCCGTAAATGAACAAAGAAAGAACCACCACCATAACACGAGCCGGGGCGCCCCAAGTGCACCCCCGCCGCGCCCACCCCGAGCTCCCACTGACCGCGGCTGGAGCGCTCGGACTTCCCTCCAGTCTCCAGGCCATCGTCACCATCCCGCAGCGCCAAGTTAGAGAAATGGCTCGGGCAAGGAACTGAGAGCCCACGCCCCAAACTGCTGCTCCCGACACCCTTTTCTTTTCGTCTCCCCCATTCTGTAAGTGCCAACAGCCAGCCTCAACCCGGGTCACGAAATCGTAGAGCGTTGCCCCATCCATGTCGAAAGGCACCAGAGTTTTATCAAGCTCGTGACCACGTCCCGCCGGAGTGCCGGCCCGCGGGACCCCGGCGTCACCCGACCCGCACGGACGCGAGGCTGCCCGGGGCAGCGGGGAACCCGCTACCTTAGGAGAGGCGGCGGCATTGAGCCCCAGCAGAGGCGGGGACCCAGTGCCCAGCCAGGGCGCCCGCAGCCGGTCGAGGAACGCGGGCAGAGGCTCCGACATGGCCAGGCGAGCGCGCCGTCGCCCGCAGGCAGGTGCCCGGGCCCAAGACCGGGAAGAGGCGGCGCCGCCCGCTCCTCCGACCCCGGGCAGCCCGACAGGCCTGACCCACTCCTCCCCGGGCTCGCCCGCCCCTTCCTCCTTCGACGCAGCTCCCGCCGTTGGCCGTCCTGCCGCGCGCTACGAAGCGAGCGCGGGAGACAGGGGCGCAGGCCGCCGCGCACTCACCATTGTCAGCGTCGCCGCCGCGTCCCCGCCACTTCGCTCCTCTTCCCTCAGGAGAACTCCCAGCCCCGCTCCCTCCGCCCCGGCGCCCCGTCACGTGACCTCGAGCCGCCAGCCGCACGTGACTTTTCCCTTCCTCTCCTCCCCTCCCCCCGCACCTCCCTCAGGCTCCTGGCCCCGCCCTACTAGCCGGCCTGGCCCTCCGGGAAGGCCGTGTGGAGGCGGGGCCTCGTGCTCCTCCTTACGGTGGACGGGGCGGAGCCACACAGAGTGCGTCGACTGGGAGGGGCCTGTGGGAAGGTAGGTTCCTGGGTCCTTCAGCGCTGGGCTCTGTCACGTGATGGCAGTGAGCCGTGGGACTCCTCTGGTCACACCCAGTTCCTGTTCCCGAAGGAAGTTTGTACTGCATTGTCCAGGCCAGCGCGTGCCAGCACCCGGGGCCCTGCTTCCTCAGGCCTCGCTGGGAACCTGCGCTCTAAATCGGACGTGAGGCGATCCCGACTTTTCCCGAGTTCAAGGCAGCTCCTCTTCTCCCTGTGACAGCGTCAGGGTTTTGAGAACTTGTTAGCTTTCTCGCCTCCGAAGAGAAAACCAATATGAAAAAACAAGTCTTAGAGTACAACTTTATTTGCTTCCCCAAGTTCACGTGGCCCTTCCACCCCTGCTCAGTGAGAGGAAAAGAGCCTTCCTAGAAAGTCCCGGGAGGTAGATGTCTGACATCTTCTGTGTGCTAGTCATTGTGTAAGCCTCGAGGACCTCCAGATGAATGAAAACTGCTCAGGCTTTCAAACGCTGAGGCGACCACCCACCGCCTGCACTGCACCCATAACCAAAGCAGGAAAAAAGGGATCCTAATCATCCCATCATGGCAAAACAGCCAAACCTGGGGGCAGGATCACAAAGAAAGTCTCATATTTTTCAATACAAAATATTTAATAATCTACAACTCAAGAAAGTAAACATTCGAATTACAAAACTGGTAGCCTCATGACAAGACACTTTACGAAGAGAGTATGTGAATGGTCCATAATCACATGAAAAAAGTGCCCAATATCATTGTTCATCAAGAAAACAAATTAAGGGTTGGTTAGAGTGGTTCAAGTGGGAGAGCAAACTCCAGTTACCGCCAAAAAAAAAAAATCACAGCAAAATCAGCCTACACCCATAAAAATGGCTAATACTGAAAACACAGACATCCTCAAATGTAGGTGCAGACACTAAACTTGCACACTGCTGATGGGAGAGTAAAATGGCACACTTTGGAAAATGGTGTGGTAGGGTTTTTTTTTTTTCATAAAATTAAATACATTCCTAACCTTCCCAGAAATTCCAGTTTAGTTTTGTTCATCAAAAGACTTGTACATGAATGTTAATAGTTCTTTATTTACACACGATAGAAAAAAAACTGGAAAAAAAAAAGATGTCCATTAATAAAAAAAAATGTTCTGTGGTTGCTTCACACAATGGAATACTACTAGTAAGCAATGAAAAAGAAGAAACTACTGGTACACAGAACAACATGAATTTTCTTCCATTGTGATTAGCAGATGGAGTGAGACACAGAAGAGTTCCTTACATTTATGGATGTCAACCCCTTATAAAAAATATGGTTATGATCTTTTTTATTTATTTGTGTGTGTGTGTGTGTGTGTGTGTGGTACTGGGGCTTGAACTCAGGGCTTTCACTTTGAGCCACTCTGCAAGCCTTTTTTATGATGGGTTTTTTCAAGACAGAGTCTCATGAACTATTTTCCTGGGCTGGCTTCAAACGATGATCCTTCTGATCTCTGCCTCCTGAGTAGCTTAGATCATAGGTGTAAGCCACCAGTGCCCTGCTAGTACTGGGGTTTTTGAACTCAAGGCCTCATGTTGCTAAGCAAACTCTCATTACTAGAGTCATGACCCCAGCCATTTTTTGCTTTAGTTATTTTTCTGATAGGGTCTACATTTTCGTTCCTGACTGCAATTTTCCTAGCTACACATCTGGCTGGGTTTGCAGGCATGAGCCACTGTGCCTGGTTTGATTATGTCCTTTGATATGCAAAAGTTTTAAACTTTAATTCAGCCCTGTTTTTTTTTCTTTTAGCTTTTGTTGCCTGTGCTTTTTGTATCATAAGAAAGAAATCATGGATAAGTCCAATGTACTGAGCCTCTCCTATGTTTTCTTCTAGGAGTTTATGGTTTTGGTTTATGTCTTATGTTTTCAACTTACTTTGAGTTAACTTTTGTATATAGTGTATGATAGGGTTCAACTTCATTCTTTCGAATTTGGATATCCAGTTTTCCCAACATAATATTCGAGGAGGACTGGAGGGATAGCTCAAGGGGTAGAGTGCTTGCTTTGCAAGTGCAAAGCCCTGAGTTCAAACCCCAGTCCCATCAAAAAAAAAAAAAAGTAGTCATAATATTCCAGGAGACTGTCCTTTGGTCACTGAGTAGTTTGGCACCCTTGTCAAAGTCATTTGATGCATAGACCTTAAAAAATAGACTTTGTTTTTTAAAAGCACAGTTTTAGGTTCACATTAAAACTGAGCTATGTACTCTCTTCTCTCTCCACAGGCTAATTTACTTTTCAAAAAGTTTCCTGGCCAGGGATGGTAGGTCTCACCTGTAATCACAGCATTGGGGAGGTTAAGGCTGGAGCATTTTTAATTAGTCACCAGCTACATAGGAGATCCTATCTGAAAGACAAGACACAGGCAAAACAGCATGGCTGAAGTGGTAGAACACTGTCTAGCAAGGCCCTGATTTCAATACCCTGTACAGCACAGGAAAAAAAAAAAAAAAGCTTCTTAAAATAGAGACTTGGATTATGAGCTTTTAACCTTTTTTCCAAATATAAGCATTTTAAACTACAGATTTTCTCTGTAAGTCCTATTCAGCTGCATCTTACAAATTTTGACAAAGTATTACCTAACATTGTCTTTTAATTCAAACTATTTTTAAACTTCCATTGATCAGTTCTTTGACCTGAAGTGTAGAATTGTGTTGGTTTCCAAATATTTACAGGACTCCCTGGCTATCTTGTTAATTTCCAGTTTAATTCTATAGTGGTTAGAGCCAATACTCTGATTTCAGTCCTTTTATCAGATGTACCAATCACAAATATTTTCGCCTAGTCTGTGCCTCACCTATTTGCATTTCTACAATGTCCATTGATGGTTCAAGACTTTTGACTTTTTTAGCTGGGTGTCAGTGGCCTATGCCAGTAATCCTAACTACTTGGGTTGAGATTGGACTCTGTCTAAAGAGAGACAGGGCTAGTGCTAGGTGTAAAGTTAATGTTAGGGTTACGGCCTAGGTTAGAGTTAGGATTAGGGCTAGGGTTAGGTTGGGGTCAGTACTAAGGCTAAGGCTAGGTCTAGGAGCAGGCTTAGGGCTAGAGCTAGGGCTATGGCCCTAAATTACAGTTAGGCTTAGCATTAGGTCTAGGTGTAGAGTTAGGATTAGGTCTAGGTTCAATGTTAGGTTTAGGGCTATATCTGTGTCTAGTGTTAGGCTTAGGGTGAGGGTTATTTTTAGGGCTAGATCTAGAGTTAGGGTTAGAGAACTCCATCTCCAAAATAACCAAAGCAAAACGAACTGGAGGTGTGGCTCAAGCAGTAGAGTGCCTGCTTTACAAGTGCTAAGCTCTGAGTTCAAAACCAAATCCCAGCAAAAAAAGAAAGAAAGAATTTTGACTTTGATTTTGAGGCATGTGTCCATCTCAAATTAAAATCTGCAAATAGTATGAGGTAAGATTTTTTGTGGAGGGTCGGTTCTCAGTGCCTCACACTTGCTAGGCACATGCTCTACCACTTGAGCCACTCCACCAGCCCTGTTTTTGTGTTGGGTATTTTTGAGATAAGATCTTGCAAACTATTGGTCTGGGCTGGCTTTGAACCACAATCTTCTTGATCTCTGCCTCCCAATTAGTTAGATTTACAAGCATGAGCCTCTGGCACCTGGCAGTAAGAGGTATGATTTGAGGGCTCACTTTTGTCCATGTGGTTCTAAGTACCATTTGTTGAAAATACTTCTCTTTTCTCATTAAATTGCTATGGTGTCTTAATCAAAAATCTCTTGACTAGAGTGCTTTCTTAGCAAGCATGGGACTCTGAGTTCAAACACCAGTACCATAAATAAAAATATATTTACTATAATAGTGAGTCTATTTCTGAACTTTCTATTCTGTATTTATTGATTGCTACCGCAAATGTCTTGATTACTAAAGCTTTTTAGGAAGCTTGTGTTAAGGTAGCATAATAACAATGTTCTGATCCATGAATAGTGTACATTTCTTTCTTTATTTAGGTCTTCCTTAATTCTTTTAGCAATGTCTTTTAGTTTTCAGTGTCTTACATATCTTTTAAGACTATTATCTCTAAGCTGGTGGTATGTCTCAAGTAGTAGAACACCTGCCTAGTGTGTGCAAGGCCTGGAGTTCAAACCCCAGGTAATAATGATTACCTCTAAGCACTTTGCACTATTTAAATGGAATTTATAGTTCATTCTTCAATCGTTTATTCCTTGTACATGTGTGTGTTTGCATTTGTGATTTTTCCCTTTTCTTCTAATCATATATTGAGCTTCCTGAATTGATTGTCATTTTCTCTCCTATTTTCCATCTATCTGTGTTTGTTTTGTTTTGTTTTCTAAGACAGAGTCTTGCTATGTAGCCCAGGCTGGCCTCAAACTTTTGATTCTCCAACTTCAGCCTCCTGATGGCTGGGATTACAGTGTGCACCACCATGTGCAGCCTGTCATTTTGTTCTCCTTTCCATGTGATTTCCCAGCTCCATGTTGCAGCTCTTGTAGTGATCTTTTTATTTCTGTATTAGAGCAGCTGACTTCTAATATGGCCCTCAATGGCCCTTGCCTTCTGGTATTCATACCCTGTATAATCTCTTCTCAAATTCCATCAAGGTTGGTTTGTGTAACCAGCAGAGTAAGATGGAAGTAATGATGATGTATGACTTCTAAGGCTGCTTCTGACTTGCTTTCTCTTGGATCAGTCACTCCCTGAGAAGTCAGCAGCTACATCATATAGCTCCATAGAGAGGTCCACATCCGTTGAGGCCCCCTGTGAATAGCCAATTCCAACTCGTCAGCTACACAAGGAAAACTGACTCTTGCTAGTCAACTTTTCAGATGACTTCAGGCTAGCAAGTATCCTGACTGCAATTTCATGAGAGACCTCTTTAACAGAACCACCCAGATAATCTGCTAAATTTCCAATCCACAATGATTATGAAATAAAGGAAAAAATATTTATTATTGTTTTAAGCCACTAATTTTGAGGTAATTTGTTACAGAGCAATAGTAACTAAGTATCCTATCATATTTTTAATTTCTATGAGCTCTTTCTTACTCTCTGGAAGTCCTATTTAATTAGCATTTTGCCCTTGTGAAGACAAACAAGACACCCAGTAATCAACATACAAACACCTTAAAGAATAGATTTGTGCGTAAATCACTGGAGTAATTTCCTCCATAGAAATTTCAGAGCTAGTAACTGAACAATTGTGATAATAAAGTTCCTACTTCTTATAATCGTAGTATTGATAAATCATACTATACCATTATAAGATAAGAACATAAGTGATAAGACTTTAGTCCAAAAATAATTATTATTTTGGTGCAGTTTGGTCAAGTGGGGAAAAGTTTTTTCCCCAGAGGATATTTGTACATTTTGGTTGTCAGGTCTAGGGGAAGGGTCTGCTGAGCTACTCAAGGGTTAAAATCAGGAAAGTTGCTAAACATCCCACAATAAATAGGATAGTGCCTTTACAGCAAAATGTCAGCAATTATGAGGCTGGAACCCTGGTTCAGAATAAACCTAAGAAGACAAATAGAGTTCTGAAAGATCAATTGTATTAATATTTTAAACAGTCACTCAAATAGTAACTCAGACAACATGCTGAAGTGGAGACACAAAGCACCTGAATAATCGATCACCCCTTTCTCATTGCTTTCTTAGCATTTCGTTCATAATTGTTATAGACTTGAACAAAATGTATGACAGAAAATATATTGCAGTTATTTGTGTTTCTGCCACTAAATTATCAGTAGACTTAAATGCTAATTCCTGATGGTTTGGTCCTCAGGAGGCTTTTGTTGATTGTGTAATATCAGATAAAAGAAGCGACTATGGGGAATGGCTCAATGGTAGAGGACCTGCCTAACAAGCATGAGGCCCTGAGTTCTAATTCCAGTGTCATCAAAAAAACAAGTGCAATAATATTATTGGACATGGGTCACACACTAAAGGGAGGAATAGAGAAAGGGAAGGGGGGAAAAAAGTGACTATGAATTAAAGCTCCTCAAAAGTACAAATTGGAAGAAGCCTCCAGCCCCCCTCCCCCACCCCACACAAAGCACCCTTATAATTATGCTAAATGGTTGATTAACAACTAGAACCCAAACAGTAAGAGAGCAAGAATTAGAAAGAGCTCACATGGTTAGGTACTATTTCCCCTGATAATATTTACTTCCATCTATCTTCTTTTGTGTCTGGCAAGACTAACACATTACATCCACTTTCATTTATTTCCTGTTAGACTCTAAGCTCAAGAACAAAAGCTATCTGGTGTGCCTGTATTTCCCTCTATATCCCCAGCACCTAGCACATAGATGGAATTTTGCAATAATTTTATGAAGCAGCTATAATGCACATTTTCATGATTATAATTTTCAGAGAATTACTAATTTTCAGAGGATTCCTCAGTGCCAGTACTGAGCTAAACATATCACACATCTTGCCTCATTTAATCTTCACAACCCTAAGGGCAAGAATTGTTAACAGATAATGATAATAACCCACTTTTATTGATCACTCACTCAATGGCATTGTTCCCAGCATTTTACATATATTTACTTAATCTTCTTAATAAACCCATAAAGTAGGTCCTACCATTATTCTCCTTTTAAAGAGGAGGAAACAAGCCAGGTATAGTGGTACACACTTGTAATCCCAGCAATCAGGAAGCTGAGGCAGGAGGATGGAGAGTAAGAGCCAGTCTAGCCTACAAAGTGAGCCCGTGTCTTAAAAAAGAGAAAAAAGAAGAAAAAAAAAAAAAAGAGGAGGAAGTAGGGGCAGAGATATTAAGAAATACACCCAAGGTTACCCAGTTGGTAAGTGGCAAAGCTTTGAACCCATCTGATCTGGCTTCTGAGTCCACACAACTCTACTACACCACTCTCCTAGACATGTTTAAATCAGGTCACTTGCCTAAAGCTATCCTCTGAATAAAGAGTGCAACTAGTGTTCTAAGAAATTCTAGGGATGGGGGTGTGACTCAAGTGGTAGAGCACCGCCTAACAAATGTAAGACTCTGAGTTCAAACCCAAGTACCACCAAAAAAAAAAAAAAAGAAAGAAAAGAAGAAATTCTAAAGCTTTCACTCTTTCTACCAGTATAAGTACCTCTCCAAAGATACTAATATTCCATAGACATACACGCATCCTCTCTCTCTCTCATACCTTGTGATGCCTTGCACTACCTTGGGACTGTGCCAGCAAAAAAGCCACCCACCAGATAGAGCTTGTCAGCCTTAGACCAGAACCATGAGCCAAAATAAATCCTTTTTGAATATATATATAACTTTAAAAAAAGATAGAAACATTCTGCATTTCCTGGTAGCAAGCTTGTTCTTTCTTTTTTCTTTCTTTTTTTTTCCCCACTGTACTAGTGTTTGAACTGAGGGCCTTGGACTTGCTAGACAGGTGCTTTAACATTTCTGCCTTGCCACCAGCCCCAAAACTTAGCATCATTTAAGAACACAACACAGGGCTAGGGTGTGTCTAAAGCAGTACAGTGCCTGCCTAGCAAGTGTGAAGCCCTGAGTGTAAACCCCAGTACCATCAAAAGAAAAAGAACACAACATGCCATGTATGTTTTCTAAAACATGCCTTATTTTCTCTGCTATAATGGTTACAGGAGCCAAAAATAGATCTCATGACAGTAATACACTACTGGGCATAAAAACTCACTAAGTTCCTTTAAATAATAATAGAATAATTTTAACAATTGTCACTAAGAGTAAAATATCATAAAGATGGTTTCTGCAAGGTGGGTTCTATGAGAAGCAGAATCTGAGATGAGGAATCACATGGAGGAATTTTATTTGGGAGTGGTTTTAGGGTCAAAACCTGTGCAGAACTAGAAGTGGGATTAGACAGAAATAAATCAAGCTGCAGTATAATCACAATAAGGTTTCAGGTGACCCCATAGAGAGTTTGAAAGCTGAGATATCCTTTCAGAGTTGTCTTTGTGTGTGTGTGTGTGTGTGTGTGTGTGTGTGTGTGTGTGTGTGTGGTATTAGGGGTTTGAACTCAGGGCCTGCACCTTGAGCCATTCCACCAGCTCTTTCTTATATTGGGTATTTTCTTTTTTTTTTTTGTTTTGTTTTGGTTTTTTTTTTCATTTTTCTTTTATTATTCATATGTGCATACAAGGCTTGGTTCATTTCTCCCCCCTGCCCCCACCCCCTCCCTTACCACCCACTCTGCCCCCTCCCTCTCCCCCCCCAATACCCAGCAGAAACTATTTTGCCCTTATTTCTAATTTTGTTATAGAGAGAGTATAAGCAATAATAGGAAGGAACAAGGGTTTTTGCTGGTTGAGATAAGGATAGCTATACAGGGCATTGACTCACATTGATTTCCTGTGCGTGGGTGTTACCTTCTAGGTTAATTCTTTTTGATCTAACCTTTTCTCTAGTACCTGTTCCCCTTTTCCTATTGGCCTCAGTTGCTTTTAAGGTATCTGCTTTAGTTTCTCTGCGTTAAGGGCAACAAATGCTAGCTAGTTTTTTAGGTGTCTTACCTATCCTCACCCCTCCCTTGTGTGCTCTCGCTTTTATCATGTGCTCAAAGTTCAATCCCCTTGTTGTG
Organism: Castor canadensis; assembly: GCF_047511655.1. Taxonomy (NCBI): domain Eukaryota; kingdom Metazoa; phylum Chordata; class Mammalia; order Rodentia; family Castoridae; genus Castor; species Castor canadensis. The sequence goes on along the minus strand of NC_133392.1, from coordinate 59,802,597 downwards.
TTTGCCCTTGATCTAATGTCCACATATGAGGGAGAACACACGATTTTTGGTCTTTTGGGCCAGGCTAACCTCACTCAGAATGATGTTCTCCAATTCCATCCATTTACCAGCGAATGATAACATTTCGTTCTTCTTCATGGCTGCATAAAATTCCATTGTGTATAGATACCACATTTTCTTAATCCATTCGTCAGTGCTGGGGCATCTTGGCTGTTTCCATAACTTGGCTATTGTGAATAGTGCCGCAATAAACATGGATGTGCAGGTGCCTCTGGAGTAACAGTCTTTTGGGTATATCCCCAAGAGTGGTATTGCTGGATTAAATGGTAGATTGATGTCCAGCTTTTTAAGTAGCCTCCAAATTTTTTTCCAGAGTGGTTGTACTAGTCTACATTCCCACCAACAGTGTAAGAGGGTTCCTTTTTCCCCCGCATCCTCACCAACACCTGTTGTTGGTGGTGTTGCTGATGATGGCTATTCTAACAGGGGTGAGGTGGAATCTTAGCGTAGTTTTAATTTGCATTTGCTTTATTGCTAGAGATGGTGAGCATTTTTTCATGTGTTTTCTGGCAATTTGAATTTCTTCTTTTGAGAAAGTTCTATTTAGTTCACGTGCCCATTTCTTTATTGGTTCATTAGTTTCGGGAGAATTTAGTTTTATATTGGGTATTTTCAAGATAGGGTCTTATGAACTCTTTATTCTGGCTGGCTTCAAACCACAGTCCTTCTGATCTCTGCCTCCTGAGTAGCTAGGATTGCAGACGTGAGCCGCCAGCGCCCGGCCAGAGGTGTCTTAAGTGGAGCATGAGGTCTGGGCCTTATACCCCAACATAGATGAGTCTTTGGCTGTGGTTGAACAGAGACGGCAACATGACCTTGGCCAAGATGGCTCTCTTTGCCTAAGATCTTCCGTTATGAGCTAACATTCCCAATAGCTCAAAGAATATGCCCTCCAGTTCAGAAGAGGTTATCAAACTGACCCAGTACAGCATCCATGTCGTTCACCCCTGTGCCACTCACATCCTTTCCTTCATAAAGACATTGGAGAGCTCCTTTCCTGGGAAAAACTTCTGAATGGACTATCAGTGGAATAAGGTCAAGCTGCTGCCACCACAACTGGTCGCAAGACTACAGTTGATACTCATCAAGTTCCTCCTCTACTATTAATTCCTAGATTTCCCCCTCACCCTGAACCAACACCTGTGTTGTCTAGATGGCTTTGTTGGAGGACTGACACAAACGAGAATCTGAGCCAATGGTTACCAGGCTCTTCAAGCTTGGCTATTGAATTTATCCATTTATCATTTATACTAAATAAAGAAATGTTAAGAGAAGCCTCAGTAGGTCATCTGAGTATCAAGCACAGCCCTCTCTGTCCCCACTGTGCAGTGGCAACACTACCTCCCCCACCCATGATCATGTCTGTTACACCCATGGAGCTAGTGACTTCCTCTTCTTGACTGCCATCCCTTCACTTATAGTGCCATATTTAAAGTTCAGTAGGACTTCTTTGGTGTCCCTTAGTGGAACTATTGCCCCCAGTGAACCATAACATCTAAACCCGCTAAACAGAGTTGCAGGAATGGGAAGCACAAATTCCTTAAGTAGGTTTATTGCAAAGTGAGTCCTCTCTTACTTTCGCCCCTTATTTTTGCTCTCTTATTTTCCTGGGCCCATGTATTCAGCCTATTAAGGACATAGCACCATACAAAAGATTTAGCACATATATTGCATCCTGGAGGTTGGTGCTCCAATCTCAGTGAATCACAGTCAAGCTAGTATCTCAACTGTGCTTTCCATCACTGTATCATGTTGGTGGAATCTAGATGATGTGGTGTGTGATAGAACCAGTGGACTCCAGGGTCCTGTCTGAGCTTACTGCTACATCTCCTTGCTGTAATGTTATAGTGTAACATTCATGCAAAGTCCTGCTGGTGAATCAAACATTCTGTAAGCCCTTAGATATTCATGCTGCTGGAGATGCCATGGGAAAGAAAGGCAAACCTTTACCCAGAACACATCCTATTCCTGTTAGAAAATAATCCTTTGAACCTCCAGGATGGGAAAGACTTATGTAGTAAACTTGCCCGCAAGTTCTCCTTCAGAGAAGGTGCCATATCTGTGGCTCAGCAGTAAGCTCTGTTGCTAGCATTTTGGACATTTGGCAATATTAATAGCTAGTGGGAGACAGGTATAATGTCACACCTGCCACTTCGCTGGCATTAGGTGGCCTATGAGAGAGGCTGACTGACATCTCCTCAAGTCATTCTTTCCACCTGGTGTTATTGTCTCTTCTGTGGTGGATGCTTTCTGGTATGCGTTAACATTTAATATAAAGATTTGGCACTTCCTAACTTCTCTGTTGGCCCACACACATGTATTACCCCAGACTTCTGTTTTAGGCTTCTAACCAAAATTTATTCACCAGTACCCCTCAAACTGTTCAGATGCCAACTTCAGACTGCTTTTATTTCCATACTGACACTCTGCTTCTTGGGAGGATTCCCTTTTGGGGCTGTTTTTCAAGGCCACTCCTAATGGGCACAGTTGCCATCCAGTTTGGGCTTGCTTCTATTTACCCGTCTATCCATGTGTGAACAAAGCTTGAGCTTATTCCTATTGTCAGATGGTCAGAAGGAGCCCACCAAAGTAGCCATAGATGTGGGCTGAGAGAGACGTGGCAAATCAGTGTAAAGACCAGGGGTGGAGGGGGGTGGAATCTGTCCAGGGGCATGTGGTCCACTGACTCAGTGGACCACTGTGATGTTCTATGCAGCTCATTCAGGTCTCTTCAGTTGATGCTATGATGAACAGTGGAAAAGCTAATGTAGCTCTGGGAAGAGACTATAAATGTATACTGTTGTCTGTGTCAGGAGAATGTAAACTGATTCCTGATTTGGGTTCACGTTATTTTTAAGTTGCTGAAGATCAAACTCAGGTCCTTATGCATACTAGGCAAGCACTCTGAGCTTATGCCCCAGTCCTGGTCTTCCCTTTTTGACAGGCATAGAAAAGAAAGCATTTGCCAGACCAGTGACTGATGACCATGTTCCTGAAGCTTGTGACTCTGTTCTAGCAAATATGACACCACAGTTTCTGCAGTAGAGCTGCCACATGACCGAACTGGGGATAGTCCACTATCATCTTCTGATGTTTTTCAAGGCCCAGACTTGTGAATTAAATGGGAACAAACTGGAGACCAGCATCCCTGGTTCTTTAGACTTTTAAAGATGCTACTAACCTCTGACATTCCCCTAAAAGGAAACACTGAGTTTCGATTTATTAGCAGACAGGGAGAGACATTGCTTAAGAAGTTTCCAGGGGAGACGGAGAGGTGACCCAAATAATGTATACACATGTAAGTAAATGTAAAAAAAAATGATAAGATAAGATTAAAATAATACCAAAAAAAGAAGTTTCCAGCTATTTTTCTCCATTGCAATAGCTCCTATTACATAAGTCAAGAAGCCAAAGCCGAGTGGTGGTACACACCTGTAATCAGGAGGCTGAGGCAGGAAGATCACAAATTCAGGGTCAGCCTAGTCTACATACTGAGACTGTATCTCAAAAAAAAAAAAAAAAAACAAGAAGAGGAAGAAGAGGCGGAGAAGAGCAAGAGGAGGGGAAGAGGAAGGGAGGGAGGAAAGCAAGCAAGCAAGCTAGGATTGCACTAATTAACAAGCATTCCATTTAATTACATACTTAGGGACTAGAAAAATGGCCATTATGAGCCAGATCTGCGTTGAGATTCCTTTGAGTTCTTGACCACCATCTGCCCCACTAACAGGGAGCCATAATTTAAAGATGCTTTGTTAAGACTTCTAGAAAAAAATCTAATAAAAAATAATTATTTCCTGGGTTTAGAAAAAGAGATTCCAGACACTCTTTGGTTATACTTCTGCTTTAATAGAGTAACATATGAAAATAGACACATATTCAGGACAAAGGGCAAAGCAGTATGTAGTATGAGACCACAACTGTACTTTAATTGGGGTCTTAAGTTTCTAATTGTATCATCAATTACAGTTATAGCTACACAATGTCCAGTGGTGATAGTGCAGTAAAACCCTTCACACTGTAAACCACATCAAATCCCCACTCTGTAAGTTCCCTCTGTTGGCTTTTCATTCCACAATAAAATGGGGTATGTCTGGAATTCACAGTCAGTTAGGTTCCTGAAGAGTTAAGTGTGAAATATTGCTTATCAACTTGCTTCTCAAACTGAATTTTTCAAAAACAGTATAATTTTTTCTCTAAAATAATTTTACAGACATGGAAGTCTAGTTAATTTCATAATGATGTTGGCAGAATATGATACCAAAAAATGTAAGTATTTTTTCCATAATAGGAGAGATAACAGTATTAAAGCATGATCCTTTAAGAATTAATGAAGGAAAAAAGTGACAGAACTTAAGGTTCTTTTTAGACTGGTTTCAAATTTCTATAAAACTCACTTCCCCAAGACTAATCATTTAACCATGGTTCACGAAATACACAGATTACATTGCCTGGTGTCAAGGTAGGGACACCCTCACTTTTATATAATAAAATCATCTTCTAGTCCATCTTGACCCAACTCCAGGTTATCTGAGGGCAGCTTCTTCCCCTTGGGAAAGTCAGTGTAGAAAGCATCATTTTTATCTACTGGTTGGTATTCCCATTCCATTTCATTTAGGAAGCCACTCCCAGAGCCACTTCCAGACCCAGAGCCGGAGCCAGAGCCGGAGCCGGAGCCAGAATAGTCCTCAGAAAGAGGGAAGACATTATTCATTTTCTGGAGTCTTGTTATTCTGAAATATGAAAGGAAAAAAACAGTAAAGTTTGATTATAAGGACTATAATATTTTAAGATAAGAAAATAAATGCAGTCACTCAGTTGTTCAAACTAAAGAGTTAAAACCTTCTGAATTATTTAATACTTTAAAACAACAATAAAAAATCAAACATTCCTATGTTTCTTGCTATACTTCCCATCCCTAACTCATTACACTTAGCAATTCCACATTTACCCACTGCAGACAAAGATGAGCAGTGCCAATTTTCCTTATCACAAACATAGCTCTCCTATATTTGGGATTTACTAAAGGAGTCATTTTTAAAAGGTGGGGGAAGCATGGCTCAGTGGTAATGTTCTTGCTTGCCTAGCAAGTGTGAGGGCCTGAGTTCAAACTCTAGTAGTGCCCACCAAAACTAATTTATTTTTAAAAATATAAAAGAAGTGGTATCATTTATTCTTTTTTTTAAAGAAAGGACCTATTTTTTTCATTTTCTCCCTAAAGAAAGGACAAATAACTAAGTCAGCCTATGCACATGACATTTTTTCCTAATTTAAAAGTTTCACAGAGCTAATAATTAACAGAAAGCTCACTCTTGAGAAATTCTTTTTCTTTTCTGCAGTACTGGAGTTTGAATTCAGGGCTTCACATCGGCTAGGCAAGTACTCTTCCACTTGAGCCACACCCCCGGCCTTTTGTTTATTAATAGTTTTTTGTTGGTGGTGGTAGGGTTTTTTGGCAGTACTGGGATTTGAACTCAAGACCTTGCTCTTGCTAGACAGATATTCTGCCACTTGAGTCACATGTACAACTTGAGAATAATTTTTTTTTTGCAGTACTAGAGTTTGAACTCAAGGCCTACACCTTGAGCCACTCTGCCAACCCTTTTACGTGATGGGTTTTCTCAAGATAGGATCTTGTGAACTATTTGCCTGGGTTGGCTTCAAACCATGATCTTGATCTCTGCCTCCCAAGTAGCTAGGATTGCAGGCATGAGCCACCAGTGCCTGACTGAGAAATTCTTTATAGCATGTTAAGGATTATATTTTCTAGCATATTAACATCCAGTTTTCTCCCCAAAACCATATTCCAAATTACCCTGCCTTCAAACTGCATTCATCAGCCGAAGGATGCAGAAGGGCAAGGCTACTGTGGCTGAATGGTGTATGTTGGTTAGAAGTCCAATAAGCACCTAACGACCAGAGCAGTAGAGCCACTCCCTCCGTGGCAGATCAGGGAAACAGAATCAAAGGCAAGAGTTGTGTGTCACAGCCTACAGGTCATTTTCTCCATGAAAATCAGAAACCACAGTTCATGCAGATGATGAGTTGTCAGTCGTGCATGTATTTGTTCAATATATTCGTTAAACATCTGGTCCCTGTTATGAGTGCCTGGGAGAGAACAGGGGCAAGTAGATAAGAAGTTTCTAACTTAGTGGTGAAGACAGACAATAAAAAGTGAATAAATCAATCAGGAAAATAGAAGATGATGACCTGGGTGGTTGAAGATAGAGGAGCAAAAAGCTGATAATACAGACTTGACAGTACTGACTTATGGATGGAGTTTAAAGAGCCATAGAACAGGAGGACCAGAACACAGCCAGGGCCACCCCACATATTAAACTTTAAACAGGACTTTTTGCTTAAAAAGAGAAACTTGAGCAGAGAAGAAAACAGCCAGGAAAACAGAAAGAAACCCAGGATAAAGTGGGGCCACAGAGGAAAAAGCATTTCAAAAGAGGAGATGGTCAACTGCTTTTGAAGGTAATTAAGAGGTCAAGTCAGCTAAAAATAGAGACACAATCAATGAATGTGTAACCAGGAATGATCACCACCTTACTGAGCACTCCACAGTCAAATGCTCCAGATAGAGGACAGGAGCAGAAGTCCATCCCCAAGGGGTTGAAGAAAGGAGGGGGCAGACAGCAAGCACAGGTGACCTTCTCAGAAGTGTTGCTGCGAGGAGGAGCAGAGAATGGGACACTAGCTGGAGAGGATGCAGTGGAAAGGGAGCAAGTATACCTCAGCATAGGTGTGTCCGGAGACGCTGGGCTCAGAGAAGCAAGTGCAGAGTTGAAGTCCTAGAGAAGGCGGTGGGAATAGGATGCCAGTTGGCCTTAGAAGGTGCAAGGACTAAGACTAATCAGAAAGCTTCTCTAAATACTTAACACAGAGGAGAGCGTTCATACGTGTGATTGAGGGGATGAGAAGCCACATAGGGCCTGATAAGGAACCCAGAGATTAGCAACAGCAAGAAAACACTTCCCCACCTGGCTACAGGTAGTGGAAGGAGGTGACATTACCTGAGCCCAGGGACTAGAGACAGTCAGTGGGAGCTGAAGCCATGTATGACAGTCATGCCAGAGGTGCTGCCCAAGGTCTCTCCCTCCCAGGCTCCCCAATATCCCTTAGTGCCTCCCATTGGCCGAACTCAGCCACAAACCTGAGAGCCTGGCATATGGAGATCACAAGGGCCAACACTCTCTTGCCCACACACAGAGCAGGACAGGAAGGACAAGGACTGTATTGGAAGGCAAAAGGGCCCAGGATAAGCACGGAAGCAGGGACCATCTGTCCATAGTGATAGGAAGAAAAGCAATGTCCCAGTGACAGGCAAAGTTACTGGCTTTGGAAGGGAGGACTGCAGAGGCTTTAGGAGAGAGGAAATGGTGTGAAAGAGTTATTTTGTAGAATTTGGGTTATTCCTCTAACATTTTAGACTTGAATGAGTTATTACTGAAACCCATGACTTAGAGTAATATAGGATGTGATATTAGGTTCAAACTTAATACTATGGACTTAAAGTAAGAGCAAAGGATAAGACCACAAGAAGTTGCATTTTGAGGACTGCAATGACGTCATCTCTAACGCAGGCAATGCCTAGGATGAAGGTCACTAGCATCCAAGGATGGTGGGTTTACTTGCTGAGGGGCTTGATGAATTACCTGGCTTTGAGGAAAGTGATTTCCTAAGTTTGAGTCTGAAAATGAAAACTTTTATGATAATCCTTTTCTTAACACATTTTTGCTACATACTGTTTAACTTTGATATTCATTAAAATGAAGAATTCTAATATAATTTAATTTTTGTTACTTACGAATTCCTATGGGGCTGTTTTGCAAGTTTAAGCAGGTTTTATATGATCAAGAAGAGGTTTGATTTTTGTTTTACATGTCCCTAATTTCTTTTTTACTCATCACTATCCAATTACAGAATATTTTTATCACCAGCTCCACTCTCCCCTGCCAAAAAAAAAAAAAAAAACCTATCCAATAGTTCTTATCTTCCTCTCTTACTCTCCCTCTCCCCAGCCCCTGGCAACCATTAATCTAGGACTTGACTTTTCCAAACATTTTATATAAATGGTATCATACAATATGTGGCTTCTTTCACTTTGCTTAGTGTTTTCAAGGTTCATCTATATTGTAACATGTATCAGTGCTTCTTTTTTGTTTTGCTTTGTTTTGTTCGAGATAAAGTTTTGCTGTGTAGCCCAGATTGTCCTCAAACTCATGATCCTCCTGCCACAGCCTCCCAAGTGCTGAGATTACAGGTATGTACCACCACATCCAGCTCTAGTTCATTCTTCTTATGACCAAATATTACTCCACTGTATTGATATACCACATTTTGTTTATTTGTTCACTTGGTCAACTCCTACTGAATTTTAATATATAATATATACTGCATTAATAAAATAATCTTCAATCATCTTCATTATTCATTGGGGAAAAGTACTCAATGCTTGTCTCTACCACCCACAAAAAACCTTGGGAAAACGTAAACGAATTGTGCACACTTGTATGTCTCATTTACCTGCATATTTGGTAGAGTTTTGCCATGAACTGCAGAAAAAAAAAAAACTACCAAAGCAGGAGCCTGGGGGGAGAACCCTCTGATGGTCCTCCTACCTGCACACCAAGATGAAGATTCAGCTGAGGTTGGGAAATGACGAGTTTAAAATCAGAAAAAAGTCCACTTACAACAAAGGGTTGGTAGTCCTTGCAGGGAGAATCCTGTTGGGTTCACCTGGAAGGAGGTTGAACAGTGGTCCCTTTTCATCAATGCAGTTTGCAGAATTGCTGTTGGGATTGCAGTGTACCCACTGGTACCTGGCTCTCTGCGTAGGATAACCTGCCGGAACAAGGAGCCCACATGGGTCATAGGTATCTCCTCTGCAGCTGCTTGTCACTCTTCCCTAAGAAGTTAATTACATAGATTCTAGCCTTGGCAGAAGGTAACGTGTGGACAGGTTTGATGGCCTTTGATACAGAAGCAGCAGCCAGTGTGTGCCAGCCTCGTATATGCATTGTTTGTCCTTCTCACAGCATTCCTATAACATGGCAGAGAGTTTAAGATCAGAATAGGCCTTGGAGTCAGCTGTCTGGAGTGAAGTCCCAGCTCTGCTATGACTGGTTATGAAACCATAGCTTCTCTGAACCCCCACTGTAAAATGTAGTGTCATAAACTTGCCATAGAAAATTAAATGAGTGAGGGAGGTATGGTTCAAGTGGTAGAGCTCCTGCCCATCAAGCATAAGACCCTGAGTTCAAGCCCCAGAACTGCCCCCCTGAAAAAATTAAATGAGAAAATACATATAAAAACCTTAACAGTGCCAGGAGTATGGTAAATACTTGATAGTACTACGATTATTTGGGTGTTTTGTTTGTTTGTTTGTCTTTTGGGTGTACTGAGGTTTGACCTCAGGGCCTCAACACTTGCTAGGTAGGTGCTCTATCACTTGAGCCACTCTGACAGCCTTGTTTCATTTTGGGGGACAGGACCTTGCTGTGTAGCCCAGGCTACCTAGAACTCACAATCCTCCTGCCTCAGCCTCCTTGAGTGCTTGGATTACAGGCATGCACCACCACACCCTGTGCTACTATTATTTTTGTATCGTTAGCTCCACTTTACAAAAAGGTGCTAAGTAGAGGAGCCAGGATTCCAATCTGTACCTGATGTCAACGTCTGCCTCTGTTAGTAGAAATGAATTACATTCCAATTGCAAAAGATTGAATATACAAAAGATTGAAGTTCCCAAAGCATTACAGGGCCATATAGCTTTTTTTTTTTTTGTCTTCTTGTGGCAACACTGGGGTTTAAACTCAGGGCCTCACAGCTTGGCAGGCAGACCCTCTACCACTTGAGACATTCTTGCAGCTCTTTGTGTGTGTGTGTGTGTGTGTTGGGTGTTTTCAGGATAAGGTCTTGTGAACTATTTTCCTGGGGCTGGCTTTGAACTCCCATCCTCCTGATCTCTGCCTCCTGAGTAGCTAGGATTACAGGAGGGAGCCACCAGCACCCACCCAGCCCGTAGAGTATTCTTAGGAATAAAAAGTAGATCAAACCTCATTCCCTTTCTCTGTGCTCAGATTTCACAGGAACAAGGCTCCTCTATTGGTGGAGGGACAGAGTAGTTTCTTGCTGCTTCTTTGGAAATTCAATTTCTACAGAAAAGTTTCCAAGTCTACTATTCTGCAGTTACATTGGAAAGCCTTTATTAGGTCATGAAATACATTCTTCATGACTCAATTTAGCAAGGACAGAGGCCTGGTGGTGAGAAATACTGCACCCCTCTTCAAATGGCTCATCTCCTCCCCACCTAAGCATGTACTTTATTCAGACAAGTGCTACTAAGAATCACAAGAAGGGGCATGTCTAGAATTCTTGCAAAGCAGGAAAGGTGGCTTGAAAGCCCAGCATGCAGCAATAGGAAGCATTAGGATAGATGACAAGGTGTTCAGAGGATAATAACCAAGCACTTAATAAAATGTAGTTGTTATGGAAAAGATTATGCAGCAGCATAGGAAAACCTAAACTTACAAATGAGTGAAGAAAAACAAAGAATACCACTTTGTACACATGCTAGCTTCAACAACGTAAACACATATTAGGAAAATGGGAGAAAATAAACAAAGATTACTGTGGTGGTAGAAACTTTGGTGATTTTTTTTCTCTTTTTTTTTCTAAAATGCTATAATAAATAATGTTCCTCTAAAATACAAACATTTAAAAGACTCTAATGTGGAAAGTAAGTGTTTTTTTACCTTCAGCTTTCCTTCCTTCCTTTCTTTTGTCTCGACCTCCCTTCTTTCTCTTCCTCCTTCTTTCCTTCCTTCTTTGTTTCCTTCCCTCCCTCCCTCTCTTCTTCCTTCCTTCCTCTCTTCCTTCCTCCATGTGGACTACTATTCTATCTTCTCTATGGCTCCTGACTATAGTTTACAACGTCTGCTCTGAGAATTAGTTGTCCAAAATGGCTTAGCTCTGGAGATAAGGCAGGCAAAATGGCAGCAAGATCTTCCCCTTACTGGCTGTGTGACCTTGTCCAAGTTAACATCTTTGTACCTCAAGTTTTTCTTCTGTCAATGGGAACTACAATAGATCTAGCAACGAGACACAAACGCTAGGTTCTTGCCATGGTCCCAACACCATGGTCAGAGTTCCTCAAATGCTATTCAAGTGCTAGTTTCTCTGATGATGATGAGGAGGAGGGTGACAATGACCTATCTCTAATAGTAGACAGCTTGTAGGGAGACCAGAATTTAAGTTTAAATTCCTGTCTACCACTTAGAACCTTCCTGATTCTCAACCTATCATGTTTCAACTGTGAATACTATGGCAGAATTCCTGTTTGAATTCTGTAAGTGTAAGTGAAGTATCTAACACAAGCTTTTGCACATGGCAGGTATTCAATACATTTTAACTTTGTCTTTTTTTCTTTTCTGAGTCTTCCTGAGGCAGCATTCATTTGGCACATAATCATTGCTTAGGATCTTCTTGTGGGTGAAATAAAAATCCAGCGTCTCGCCCACCAGAGGGCGATGTCTTCACACCTCTGCTGTCCAGACCAGCACTGTCCAATAGAAAAAGTCAACTACATATGGAGTTTGAAATATTTTAGCAGCTATGTTTTAAAAAGTAAAAAGGAATAGGTAACATTACTTTTAGTACATTTTATTTAACTCAACATATTAAAATACTGTCATTTAACATAAAATCAATGTAAAAGTTACAAATGGAGTATTTTACATTTTTTTTTTCAAACTAAGTCTTCCAAATTGTGTATATTTTGCAGTCACAGCACATGTCCATTTGGACTCGCCATATTTCAGATGTTCAGTAGCCACAAGCGACTGCTGCCTCCTGGACTGGACAGAGCGGGTGGAGACAGTCACCTCTACATGGAGCTGATGCATTGGATTTCAGAAAAGGTTCACTTGAATAGGAAGGTAAACAGACAAATTAAACTAATTTTTCCCCTGCAGTGTTGAAGATTGAACTCAGGGTCTCACACATGCTAAGCACATGATTGTCCTGCCACTCAGCCCATCCCCAGCCCTAAACTAATGCTTTATGACCTAGCGTCTCAGTGAAAGACCTGCCTTTCCACTAATAGAACAACAATGACTTTGGCAAATTAGTTTCTTTTTAATTTTCTAAAATACATAATCCCCCATAGTTTAGAAGTTCAGCTTTTAAAATTCATAAAGAGTTTCTTTTTTAGGGGTGGAAATGATATAAAAGCAAGTATGGTGATGGTTGCACAATTCTGTGAATACTTACAATTCTCTGAACTTTTTATATGGTGTGTGAACTCTATCTTAATAAAGCTGCTTTTAAAAATTATAAAGATCACAGTTCAAGGCCAGCCCGGGCAAATAGTTCATGAGACCCTATCTTGAAGAAAAAAACCCTTCACAAAAAAGGGCTGATGGTATGGTTCAAGGTGTTGGCTCTGAGTTCAAGCCCCAGTACAGAAAAAAACTATAAAAAAATAAAAAGTTTAAAAAGAAAAAAGAAAACAAAAAAAAATAAATAAAAGTTACATCTAGCCAAAATCCATAAACTTTGGAGTCGATGATATCACAGTTACTTTAAATGAAAGAACACAACTACAGGCATTAAATTTCTGATATAGCTATTTATGGATGTGAAAATTCATGGCTCTGGCCCCTGAAGTTCTGTTTTGTTTCTTGAGATAGGGCCTTGTTGTGTAGCCAAGGCAAGCTTTGAACTCCTCGTGAAGGCTAGGGATTACATGTGTGCGCCATTACATTCAGAGTGATAATTATAATTTTTAAAATAAAAGGAAGCCCATTCCTGGACACAAACATCTTAAAAGGCCCTACTTGCAGAGGATCTGCTGGTTTAGCTTGCAGTGGATTGCAGGGGAAAGAATGATTTTTACTTAGAATCCCTGCTTTCCACCCCCACACACACAAACTCACTAGCTCTGCTTTACCAAAATACCTTCTGTGAGTAAACCTTACCAGAGCAAACAACTTTCTCCAGCACCCTCTGTATCTCTTCATACTACGTTACCATTTTCTCCTAACTTAATCACAATTTAGTAATTTTTTATTTTTAATGAAACTTCTTGCAGGTGCATTAGAGAAACTTTATCAAAAACTGCCATAAGGGAAAAGAAAAAGACAATTTTACTATTTTAATCCATTCAAAATGGTAGCTTTGAAGGAACAGTCATTATCTCAGCTGGAGTTACTTCCTACTGGTCTATCACTTCAAGATGGATAAGCTTCCTCCACTCTCACTCAGTTTGATGAACTATAAAAAGCTCCAAGTTTACTTTCAATTTCTCCCTCAACTCAGAAGTTAACATTATCAAGCACCATTGTCAAAGGAAGGTGTCTTATTTTAAATAAAGAAAACTTCTAATCCCTGAGTTGAAGTAGAAGGCTAATTCTGACTTGAAATTGGATGACTAATTCTGCCCTTAGTTGTAGTGGGCTGTGGGCAAAACTCACACTGTTTTTTTGTTTGTTTTTTGCAAGAGGTTGATGTCAGATCCAGTCTCTTCCTCTACCAGTTGGTGCTAATTCCTCCTCACAGGTATATGGTGATTATTATCAAGGAATGGACATGAAATCACTCCACAAATAACCACAGACATGGGTGGCATATCGGTAGCATTACTGGGGTCTAGGAGTTAGTGTAGAGATTGGGCGGGCTAGCCCTGCCTCTCTGGCCACACCTGCTCATGGATTTTTCCATTTTTTTTCTCTTTATGGATATCTTTGTAAAAGAGAAGCAATAAAGTGTAGGATTCACAAGCATTATCAACAATTCCCAGAGCCTACATTAAATAGATTAACTACCTGTGTTCTCCATTTTCTGCCACATGTCACCAAATTTCCTGTCATTTGCACTCACAGTTTTGCATCATGTCTTTATTCGGATTGATTAAAAAATAAGTATGTTGTAGGCTGAATTATGTCCCCTACAAGATTCATATGTTGAAGTCCTAACCTACAGTATCTCCTAATATGACAGTACTTGGAAATAGGGTCATTACAGACGTAATTAATTAAAATGAGGTCATAAGGACAGCCCTAATCTGACATGACTAGTGTCCTTATAAGAAAAGGGTATTAGGATAGGGTGGTGATGCATGCCTGCAATCCCAGCACTTAAGAAGTCAAGGTAGAAAGATCTTGAGTTCAAGACCAATCTGGGCTACATAAGTGAGACCCTGTTTCAAAAAGACAGGAAAAAGAGAGAAAAAGAGCATTAGAACACAAACACATGGAGGAGAGAGGCCATGTGAAGGCAAAGAGAGAAGGTGTTTTCTGTATGCTAAGGAGAAAGAAGTCAGAATGAAACCAACACCATGATCTGGATTGTAGACTCCAGAACTGTGAGAAAATAGATTTCTGTTGTCTACGCCACCCAGTCTGTGGTACTTTGTGATAGTGGCCCAAGCAAACTAACACAGCAACCCATACGGTTACTGAGAGTCCTCATGTTCAGGAAAGCAAGCTAAACCACTGGATCAGGCAAACCAGCGCACCAAGACATTTTTTTTTAAAACAGGGAGAGAGACATCTGGCATCACATGGCAGCCTGATGAAACAGTGTCGAGGTTCAGCATTGTAGCCTCCTGCTGTACCTTTGACACATGGGCAGTCATCTGTTTTCCTTCATGTTCAGGTGTGAGCACAAACCCTTTGAGTCCAATGCCAAGGGTCCCTTAGAAACACCCCAGTTTCTCAGCTCATTCATTGTCTCTATTTTGATTTCCTTTCCCAACAAAGAGCTAAATCAACTAGATGATGATATAAATGCTAGTGTTTTATATAATCTCATGATGCTTTCTTTCTTCATTTCTTTCAAATGAATGCACATATAAGGAAAGGTTTTGTTTTCGTGCTAGTTTTACCTACTAAGTCAGTGCAGAATGGAGCATTGGGATGTATGTGGCACGAACTGGCCACTCAAGTCTGTGCCATAAATATGGACTTCTCTGCTCTCGGTCTCATCAGAGCACAGGTTATTAAGGAATCATTACATCAAGCTGAAGATTTTTCCTAAAAGACACAGGTAAAGCATGTTCTCTATGCTTTGTACTTTAAAAATAAGCAGATTAATGGATAAGTATCAGCAACATTGCTTGATGGTTTTTTCCTCCAATTTTAGCATAACTAGAAGAAAATTATTTTACAAATATCCAATCTAGAAGGAATTTCTCTGAGATCATCTATAAGATTTCATTTCCATCAGAAGTAAGAGTATGAGGACAGAGAGAGAAGTCACTTCGAAGAAACAAATCCAGGACATGAATGTCACTATGATTCAATATTTCCTTTACCAATTGGGGGAATTTAATGTTTTTCTACTATAAGTTCTGCCATCTATTTATCAGGCCATGACCTCCTGTCTTATTTAGACTTAATTTCTCATGGGCCGCGGTAGAAGAAATTGTATTTTTCTCACAAACTGGTCATTTTCATTGTCTTAGTCATTACAGGTTTTAAGTTGATTCAGTCTGAATAAACAGCCCTAAATGATAGAGAAACCTAAGAAGATATTTCTAACTGCGATGTTTCTCTGAGCAACAGCACAAATACCAACAAAGCTTTGGTCTCTCTTTAAAATCTGAGGTTTGCATTAACCACTTCTAAACAGAAAAGAATTTTCGGTAAGAACCAAGCCCAAAAAAAAGATAAAAGAAAAAAAATACAGTCAAATTTACCTCGGTTAAAAAATGGCATCTCCCAGGGTTAAAATAATTATTCAAACTCAGGATTGATGTAGGGACTTGGGGGTAGACAAATATTCTAGAATTCCAAATGCCTTCTTCATGCAGCAAACACATGGATCATTTTCCTTATTCTTTTAAATAGATAAGCCACCCCTTCTTCCACAACTAAAACAGCATACTTCAATCACTCTAAGAGTTTGCAAGGCTGCACCTGACTCAGAGTTTAATTTTCCTTGGTACCAAACTCAAGTTCAGTTACTCCAAATACCTTTTTTGCCTCCTTTCCCACAAGATGATTCATTTGGTACCTTAAATTGAACCCAGTCATTTGTACCAACTCTGGGGCTTGCAAAGATCACAGGGGAACAAGATTCCTGGTCTTACCTTGAACAGAAGATCCCAAAATCAGGATGAGAGCAAGAGCCAGGACAAGCTTACTACACTTGAGTGTCTTCTGCATCATGACCAGCTCTCTCCAGCACGCTAGCCTCACGATTAGGAAATGTAGCGGGGTGCTCTCTGTCCCTTTTAGAAAAGTTTCCAAAACCTCAAAGCCTGCCCAGAACACACGTCACAATTTCCTGAACAAATAGAAAGAGATCCACATCAACACCCAGAAAGAAAGAAAAGGAAAGCAGCAAAAAATAACTCTGCATACCCATTATGAAACTGCCCTGGACTCTCCCCAGGCCTGCTTTTGCAAAAGTTTTGTTGTTTTGCCACTTACTTGTTAGGAAAAAAACAAATTTCCCATGAAAATAGTAGAATCAGCATTCAGAACAATTTGTTTTTCCTTTCTTCAGGTAACAATCTAAACATGAGGAAGACTGAGCTGCCTTTCATCACGGAGCACCTTCAACACAAAACCTTCTCGATTTTCTTTTCCATCAGTGAGTACCACAAATCCCTGAGCCAAACTCAAAACGTGAAACTTGCACGCTGTGCTCTCATCTACTAGTATGAGTTGTTTGATTTCCCATAAACAGTTTCTTCTCAGACTCAACGTTTTCATTGGATCCCTCTACCTCAAAAACAATAGTGAGGGGTTTTGGTTACAAAAACCCTGCTAAGACAGAAAAAATATTTTGCATTCTTCTGCTACTTTATTTACACCAACTATTTCTTATAATTTGATTCCACGCATCCTTTTATCTTTTCTCCTGGTTAAAAAAAAAATCAACTTGTTTTGGGGTCTTCTGGCCTTGAATAAGGAACAACTTAGAAGCAAGGGCAGGTTTTCCTCCCAGAAGGCTGTTTGATGTGAAAACACACAAACCACTGCCCTCTGTACATACAGGAACAGCATTTTCCCATAGTCCTGGGAAGGCCTACAGGTTTCTGGAGGATGGAGGCTCCATATTGCAGTCACACGATAAACACAGCAGCCTATGACATGTCCTCACCCTGGGGGAGCACTCTTTCCCTTACTTCCTTTGAAGATGTGACCACTGTCCATCTCAGCACGCTGTGTCTGCAGTCCCAGACACTGCAATGCCCTTGTCCACTTTCCACTGAGGCTGCCTCTTGCCTGTCCTATGACAAGAGGGAGGAGTTTCCCTTCCCTTGTTCTGGGCTTCCTGCTGATTCCTTACCATTTCCTGCTAAGGGTGGGGCCTCAGAATCTAATCACTGAAGAGTAGCTGGGCTGCAAGAACAAAGGAGTGCACACTCAGAACCAGCCGCAATGGGTCCTGCAACCAACTTCCAAACTCACAGAGCCACTGAGCTCCCCACTGTGGAATATTGGTTTCCACTTGAAATTTCCTCCGTCTTTGGTCCTCTTCATGCTAACCCCCAATTTAAAACCCTGGCACCCATGAAGAAGAACGAAATGTTATCATTCGCAAGGTAAAAGGATGGAACTGGAGAACATTATTCTGAGTGAGGTTAGCCTGGCCCAAAAGACCAAAAATCGTATGTTCTCCCTCATATGCGGACATTAGATCAAGGGCAAACACAACAATGGGATTGGACTTTGAGCACATGATAAAAGCAAGAGCACACAAGGGAGGTATGAGGATAGGTAAGACACCTCAAAAACTAGATAGCATTTGTTGCCCTCAACACGGAGAAACTAATGCAGATACTTTAAAGCAACAGAGGCCAATAGGAGAAGGGGACCAGGAGCTAGAGAAAAGAAAGGTTAGTTTGAGAAGAATTAATTTAGAAGGTAACACACATGGACAGGAGGATTGAGGTTCAAAGCCAGCGTGGGCAAAAAACCATGAGATCTTACCTAGAAAATAATTAAAAAGCAAAAAAGGGCTAGGGGGTGTCACTCAAGTGGGAGAGCGCCTTCCTAGCAAACACAAGGGCCTGAGTTCAAACCTCAGTATGGCAAAAAAAATTTTTTTAATTAAAGAAAAATACATGATTACTATGGAAAGGTCAGCTGTTGGGACTTTTAAGGAAGACCTGAAGAGAAAGGATGCGTGCCTTGTCATCCCCCACCCAGAGTCATAGCAGCCAGGCCCTGCCTTTGGCAACTCAAAGTGGCACACACCGCTCTCTAACACCGCTCTCTTCATCTCCCTTAATTGCCTTCATTTTATACACTGTTCTCTGGTACTAGGTGGCCCCCCACTCATGTCCCTGTAACTAACTTGGTCATTGATTCTAGCCAATCCTGTGACACAGTCATCAAGACCACCACCTCAAGGCCTTCCACTCCCTCTGGAATAATCTGTCCAAGTCCCCAAACTCAGCAGCAGTATTTCCTAGGCTTCACAACCCAATCTCATTCCTGCTTTCTTGTCCCCAGAACACACATCCCAAAATTACACCCATACCTACCATTATTTTCAAGGGTCTCAGTTACGAAGGAAGAGGGAAGAGCTTGCCCTTTAATGTGTAACCACAGAGCATCAACCAGATCTTCAATGGCCTTTTCAGTTCAATCTCAAGGGGCTGAGCACATTGACCAATTAAATTACTACCCTTTAGTTGGTTTTTATGACCAGACTCTTTTTTTTTTTTTTTTTTTTGAGACAGGGTCTTACCAGGAACTCTAGATCCTTCTGCCTCAGTCTCAGGAGTGCTGGGATTATAGAATGTACCACCATGTCCAGCTCATGGTGGATAAAAATATATAACTACCCTGCACCCAAAAGCCCAGCATCTGGTACTGGACTGTGTTGCTCCCTTTCTGACTTAATAAAATGTACTTTGAGGCCATTTATTTGATCATATCCCCAAATAGACTGAATTTTCAGATTACTTTAGCATACTTCTGTAATTCCCCTCAAGGCACTGAATAAATTAACAAGTTCTATATTTGAATATTTTATGCATGTTCTAGTGTTGGCTTCACGCCAATTTTATACCAAGGATATAGTTTGACTGATAGAAACAATAAGGAGTTCAAATAACTTTGATTGCAAAACAGTTAGCAGTGATGTTTTCTAGACAGGAGGATAACAAATGTTTCCTTTTCATCCTTTCTTGACTATTACAAATTTTATACAACAGAATTATGTGTCACATAAGTAACCAGGAAAAAAAACACTCAATAAAATTATTTTGATGGTTTACAACATTTTGACTTTCAAAAATCCATGAATAGAGCATCAACTTTGGATAAACTCCCTTGAATCCACATTCAGAGATGGACTACATAGTGAATTCCAGACAAGCCTAGACTGTGAGCTTGGGCTGCATAGGGAGATACTGCCTTAAACAAAAAAATAATGATATGCCTTGGGCCTGTGGATGTAGCTCAATGGTAGAGCACTTACCTAGCCACAGAATACCCTGGGTTCAATTCCCAGCACCAGGGAGAAAAAAAAGAAGTAATTTTCCTCAAGACAATGTAGCTGGTAATAAGCTAGTACTCTGTTGTCAGGAAGTCAAGAAGACTGAAGGGAAAGAAGGGCATTGGGGGTTAAACAGATAGCTCGAATCTCAGCACAGATGAAATAAGTTTCTTTTTTGATTTTAGAGCACTCACAGATTAATACTATTAGCTTATGGCACTGAAACTTGGAAAGAGACCTCCTTCAAACAAACTTATAAGAGTGGACTGAAGGAAAGATGTGCAAATTAATCCTAAGACAACAAAAAGAGGTGGGGAGGGAGAGGGAAGAAGGGTCCTGTCCTCAAAACCAAGCTAGGCTTCCCCAAGGCATGCTCTACTCAACAAGCCTTAAATAGGCTCAAAGAGCAGTTCTCTAGGGGTTCAGGATGGATGGAGCTTTTTAGCTTGATGGGTGGCCAGGAGAAGTCTGAGGTTTTCTCCTTCTAAGGACAGCCACATAGCTTTCAGACTCAGATTCCTTCACCTGGAAAAATACAGTCCCATGTGCCCAGAGTGCTAGTCTAGTCTCCCCTTCAGAACTGCTGCCTTTGGCTAAGGAGGTTCCCATGAGAACCAAGTGGCTTGGGCTAAAAAGCTCATTAAAGTCCCAGGCCTGAGAAGCCACTCGGGACTTTCCTATCAAGGCTGGCTCTGAAGCAATGCCAGCATTCATTTTCCAAACCGAATCCAAAAGACATTCAATTCCCATCCTAATCCTACCTCAACTACCTTCACCTCAGCTGATATTCAATGAAGCTATGACCCCAACATTTGTACCTCTTTAAAAAAAATTTTATTTACTTATTTTTATTGTTGTTTTTTTTTTGAGACAGGGTCTGAATATGTAGCCCAGGATGTCCCAGAACTCTTAATACTCCTGCCTCAGCTTCTTGAGGTCTGGGATTATAGAAATGTATCACCATGCCTGGCTTCTTTTTTTAATTAGTTAATTTAGGCTGTACTGAAGGTTGAACTCAGGGCCAAGAGCTAGTCCAGCTCTTTACCACTTGAGCTATGCTTCTAGTCCTTTTCATCTTAGTGATTTTTTTTTTCAGATAGGGTCTTCAGCTTTTGCCCTGGCCTACTTTGAGCCATGATCCTCCTCCCCTGCCTCTCTAGTAGCTAGGATTTCAGGTGTGTACCACCATTACCACCCTCTTTTTAACTAACAAAAATTGTATACATTTATCATGTACGACATTATGTTCTAAAATATGTCTGCATTGTAGAATGACTAACTTGAGCTAATTAGCATGCATTGTTTCACATACTTACCAGCTTTTTAGGTGAGAACATTTAAAATCTACCCTTACCAAATTTCAAGAACAGGTGGAATCTAGACCAAAGAATGACATGAATGCGAAATGGGGACTGTTAGGGAAGGAGTGAGTGGAGGAAGAGGGTGGGAAGGCAAAAGGAGAGGGTGATGAGGGGGTGATTATGCTAAAAGTACTTTATATATATGTATGAAAATAGAGTGATGACACTCTTTAAAAATGGTTAAGGCTGGAGGCATAGTTCAAGTGGTAGAGCGTCTGCCCAGCAAGCATGAAATTCTGAGTTCAAATTCCAGAAATGCCAAAAAATAAAAAAGAGCCAGGCACAATGGCCTTAGACAAATAGTTCTAAGACCTTGTCTCAAAAAAAAGAAAAAAAAAAACATCACTTGAGGCCTGTCAGAGTTACTCAAGTGGTAGAGTACCTGCCTAGCAAGCATGAGGCCCTGAGTTTAAACCCCAGTATCATCAAAAAAAATAAAAAATAAACTGTTAAAAATAGGGAGGGGGAAAAAGAAAAAGCAATAGAGGAGGTGAAGTCAATCAAAGTACATTATATGCATGCATGGAAATAACTCCTTTGTACAATTAATATGCACTGGTTTAAAAAAAAAAAATAGCAGGCCCAGTGGCTCAAGCCTATAATCCTAGCTACTTGGGAGACGGAAATCAGGAAGATTGAGGTTAGAGGTCAGCCTGGCAAAAAAGTTCACAAGACCCTATCTCAGCCAATGGCTGAGCATGGTGGTGCACACCTGTCATTCCGTTGTTCAGGGAAGCACACAGGAGGATCTCAGTCCAGGCAGGCCCTGGCCCAGGTATATAAAGTGAGAACCTATCTCAAAAATAGCCAATGGAAGAAAGGCTGGCCAAGTGGCTCAAGTAGTAGAGTGTCTGCCTAAAGAACATGAGACTCCTAAGTTCAACACCCCACCCCCGTACCTCAAAACAAACAAACAAAAAACAGAGGGGACTAAATGCAATGTGGTATCTGGGTTGGATTCTGAAATAGAAAAAGATCCTTGGTAGAATTTATTCAGCAAAATCTGAATAGCCTGCAGTTTAGTTAATAGTGTTGATCAATGTTAATTCCTTACTTTTGCATTTTCACAAATGGGTCTTGGTTATGTGAGATGTTAACATGAGGAAGAGCTGGGTTGGAAGTGCATGAAATCTCTCTGTACTACCTCTACAACTTTTCTATAAACTGAAAAACCATCTTTTTAAAAGTTTCAAGAATACAATACAATAGCCAATTATGGTGCTCCCATCTGTAAACCCAGAATTGGGGAGAGGGAAGCAGCAGGATCACGAGTTCAAGGCCAGCCCAGGCTACATAGTGAGAACCTGTCTCAAAAACAAACAGAAAAAGAATGCAGTACAGATGGTTCCTAATTTATGAGGATTTCACTTATGATTTTTCAACTTTATGATGCTACAAAAGCAATACACATTCTGTAGAAAGAATACTTCAAACTTTGAATTTGTCCTTTCCCCAAACTAGCCAGGAGCTTGCAGTTCCCAGTCAGCCAGAGGGCCAGGAAGGGAGACAAGCGACCCTCCACAGCTCACTGTTGCTCAGTGGCTGGGATGTACAGTAGGTTTGGTGGATGAAGAGCATTTTGACTTAGGATATTTTCAACTTATTGTTGGTTTACAAGAACATCGCCCATCATAAGTCACAAAGCACCTGCACACATCATTAGCTATGGTCACCATTCCATACCACAGATCTCTAAGCCTATTCTTCCTCTCTAACTGAAAATTTGCAACCTAATGGAAGATGACAATCATTGAAAGATTGATGATCATCTTAGAATGCAATCCTCAAGATGGGCTGAGGTGAAGGAGTGAGTGAGGTTAGTGTGGAGGAAGGAAAAGACCGTTAGAGGTAAGAAAGAGCTTGCTCAATGTATCTTAGTTCAAAACCACACTCTTGGAATAAAAGGGTTTGCATAGGGATCCTCCTCGATCCGGACCAGAGGACCCCAACCCAGAGGCCTTTCTGGTGATCATAGTATGATTAGGCCAGAGTCAAGGCCCAGCCTGGTCAGTCCACCCAAGCTCACAGCCAACAACCATCCCTGGTCATTTAGAAGTGCACTGTTCAACATGGTGGCCACAGGTGGCTATGAAACCCTCGGAGTGTGGCAAGTCCCAGCTGAGGTGTGCCATGCTTGTAAAATAAAACATGGCTTTTCAACATAGGGAAAACAAAACATAAGTCTCATAGTTTTACATTGGTTATACATTGAATATTTTGGTTATTTTGTTTTGTTTTGTTTTGTTTAGAGACAGGGACTCACTATGTAGCCCAGGCTGGCCTCGAGCTTTCTAATCTTCCTGCCTCAGCCTCCCAAGTGCTGGGATTTCATGTGTGTGCCACTATGCCTGGCTCTGGAATAATATTTTGGGCATACTGGATTGAAATACTTTTGTTTTTATTTATTTTAGTTGATACAAAAATATGTCATTTAAATTAACTTCACCTGTCTCATTACTTTTTTTTTTTTGGTACTGAAGTTTGAACTCAGGGCCTTCCCCTTTAAGCTACTCCACCAACCCTTTTTTGTGATTTTTTTTTTGAGATAAAGTTTCTCAAACTATTTTCCCAGGCTGGCTTCAAACAAACTGTGATCCTCCTGATCTCTGCCTCCTGAGTAGCTAGGATTACAGGTGTGAGCCACAGTGTCTGGCTCTTTTTTTTTTTTTTTTTTTTTTGGTGGGACTGGGGTTTTTAATTCAGGGCTTCATGCTTGCAAAAGCAGGCACTTTACCGCTTGAGCCACACCTGCAATCCACTTTGCTCTGGTTATTTTGGAGATGGGCGTCTCACGAATGTTTTCCCAGGCTAGCCTCTAACCCTTGCCAGGCAGGTGCTCTATCCCTTGAGCCATGCCTCTAGCCCTTGGAGGTTCTTTTAAAATTAAGAAAAATCTTGGCTGATAGAGTGGTTCAAGGGGTAGAGCACCTGCCTAGCAAGCATGAGGTTCTGAGTTCAAACCACAGTACCACCAAAAGAAAAAAAAAACAAAAAAAACCTTGGTTAGAAAGAAGAGAGATACATCACCTGAAAATGTGCCTGCACTGAAAAATGTCCCCTAAATAGGCTGTCCTAGATAAAAACACTCAGACACTACTTGAAAGAACCCATGTAACCCCAAAACAAAAGCCCCAGCGCTGGCTTTCACTGACATTTTAGATACCCTTCTGAGAACTGTACATACATTAATTTACTAGCTCATAATAACTGCCCTGAGAGGTACGCATCATTTGTTTTTATACCTATTTTTTTCTTTTTCTTTCTTTTTTAATGCCTGCTAGGCAGGTGCTCTACAACTTGAGCCATACCCTCAGCCCAATAATTCAGACTTTTTTTTTTTTGGCAGTACTGAGATTTGAACTGAAGGGCCTATGCTTGCTACCCAGGCACTCTACCACCTGAGTTACTCCACCAGCCTATACTTATTTCACAGATGAGGAAACAGAGGTACAGAGAAGTTTAAATGCAAGCAGGATTTGACTTTTTGAATCTGACTGCAGATTCTGAGTTCCCTCACATGAGCTCTCCTTTGTTCAGGGAGGGCATTTTGCTTGTCAGTCCTATTTCCCAAGCAAGCTCATCACATCTCTACCCTGGAATTAAAAAAACAAACACTCCCGTCTGCCATGAGAAAGGAAAGGCATTCCCTGGAGTCACAGGGCCCTGAATCTGGGCATGGCAAAATCAAGAGGGTGCCACCATGACGCTCTCCAAGTCCTCCTTTGGCAACTCAGCGTATTGTGAGCACAGGATTTGACATTTCTTCACCCCAAAACCTAAAGGCTAAGACACTCAGTCAGGTTTTATTTCTTTATTGTCAAAAACCGTTTTGTTTTTTTTTTTTCCTCATCTTTTGCACAATACTTTCCAAACCTTCCCAACGAATGGACTGACAGTTGCTGTTTGTGGATGTTTTAAACCTCAGGGAAGGAACCCCAACCAGGGAGCCTCAAGGGTACTGTGCCCAAAAAGCAAAGATTGTGCAATGCTGGTAAGAGGAAAACTTCCCTTTTCACCTTTTTTTTTTTTTTTTAATTTTTTTCTTCTGGTGGTACTGGGGTTTGAACTCAGGGCCTTGTGCTTGCTAGGCAAGTGCTCTACCACTCCTCCCACCCTTTTCGCTGTAGGTACTTTTTGAATAGGGTCTAAATTAGCTGGATGACAGGCATGCACCACCATGCCCCACTTTTTCATTAACTGAGATGGAATCTTGTGAATTTGTTGCTCAGGCTGGTTTAGAACCTTGATCCCACTTATTCTATCTACCGAGCCCTCTGCTCAACTCGGTTTTCTTTTTCCATGCCCTTGCCTTTCTTTTCCTCAGAAACCACTGAAGTCAGATGAAAAGATTTGCTGCTGATGTTAAATAGACTCAATCATAAGAATGAGCTAAGTCACCCTGGAAAAATGCTGCAACTATCATCTCACTGATACATCATTATCACTACGATTACCGAGTACTCTCAAGAGTCACAGCACGAGACCAGATGTTGGTTATCATCTTACAGTGAGTCCACTGAGACCAGGACAGAGCAAGCTGGGTACGCAAGGCCATGTCCCCATTGTGAAAGAGCCTGGGTCAGAGCTAGTTCCACCAGTTATATTTGTCTGATTTCAGTTAGCCCAGGGGTTTGCACAGAGCTGGTCGGGGGTGAGTCACCCCACCCTCAGGGCAGCCACAGGACGATTAGCAGAGGCGTGCCAGCCTTCCTCCCTTCCTTTGGCCCTTCCTCAGACCCCTTATCTTTTGGGTGGCGTCTCCCTGATGTTTGTGTTGGATTTTGTTTCTTTTAGGCTGTAGCTGTTCAAGGGTTCAATTCCTCACCTCTTCAATCTTGGCTTAAATCGCACCTTCTTACGGAGGCTGGGCCTGATCCCCCACTTAATGCTGCTGCCTCCTTACACCCAGCTCACCCAGCTCTCCTACCCCTGCCCCCCAGCAGCAT
Organism: Castor canadensis; assembly: GCF_047511655.1. Classification (NCBI taxonomy): domain Eukaryota; kingdom Metazoa; phylum Chordata; class Mammalia; order Rodentia; family Castoridae; genus Castor; species Castor canadensis. Next base: position 59,776,766 of record NC_133392.1, on the reverse strand, counting down.
TCACTCATTGTTCGCCAAACCCCACCAGGATGCAAGATGACAAAGACTCTTGCTCACTGATGGATCCCAAAAGCCCAGAAGAGTCCTTTTCTCCAACCCTAGTCTGTAAAAAGGAGGTGGTCAACATCTGGGCCCTTGCTGGTCTCAAGACTGCAGACCCTGTGTGTACAATAATGATATCAATAAGATGACAGTTGCAGCATCTGTCCAGGGTGAATAATTGTTCTCATTATTGAGTCCTTTAGCATCAAAAGCAAAACCATCTGACCTCAGTTGTTTCTGAGGAAAAGAAAGGCAGTTGGTGCTTAGTCAATAGCAGCTGAAAGGAAATTACTCAGAGCTCTGACGCTCACAATCAGAAGCCATACCCCTGTAGGGCACACACACACATCTGCCCTCAGGTGGGAGTCAACTCTAACCTGTATCAAACTGTCAGGGGAGCAGCCTGTGTAGAGAACTGGTATGAGAAAGATCTGGGAAAAAAACAATTTGAAGGAGGAGGGATTAGGATAGCATTTTTTCCCCTACTTCTTTATACTTTTATTTCATTCTGAAATCTTCTGGAGTATAAAAATAGCTCAGTAAACTGAAAGAAAATTCTGAGCAGGGGCAGAAGATCCCAGACAGTGTGGTGTGTTCTGGGCCCTGAGTTTCTCTACCCATGACCTCATTGGCCCTCACTTCACCAGTGTAGACACCTCCACACATTTTTCTCAGGGCTGGGGACAAGAAACCCGTATAGGGAAAGAAACCAGGCCTCTCTAGCTTCAGAGAAGAATCAGTTTGACAGACTTCAAGACACCATGAGATTATTTTCAAACCTTAAAAGGAACTCATTGATGAGTAGTTTTCCAACTCCATAGGTGATAAAAGCAAGAGAAAATATGCCTATTTTTAAGCACAAGAGACTTCAATAAGATTTACAAAGAACGTCTTATTTAGAAGATTAAACACCAGCAGAATATAATCAGGAGAAATCTGGAATTTCCAAGTCTGGAGTAAAATATCTTTAAAAAATAAATTAAAAAAAAATAAAGAGCTGACATTTGTAGAATAAACATCTCTCCTTTTCAAATTGCTGTGGATTGTAAACTGTACGTTAAACTGTACAGGTGATACTCCGTGGGTTCAAATGTGCCACTTCCTACCAGTGATCTGAGGCACATTATTTATGGCATGGTACTTTGACTTTCCTATCTTTTCACCAGAGTGATAATCACTCCATCTTCATGGAACACTGTGAGGATGAGGATCAAACAAGCGCATGCAGGTGAAGAGCTGGCATGTGGTAACTATGGACATTGGCAACCACAACCAGTGCCCAGTAAGCAGGCGCTGTTACCATCAGAGTGTGGTATGGTCAAGAGTCCTGAAAAGTGTGCATCACTTCCAGAAACGATGGGCTGGACTAAGGGACAAAGAGTAATGCGGAGTTACACAGAAGCTGCAAGGAGACATACCAGATCCTGGAACTGAAGGGCAGGTCACCACAAGAGTGTCAAAAATTGAGATGTTGGGAAAGGAAGACAGCAGAAGCAAAACTTCTCCAGAAATCTTAAACCCTATTGTAAGAACTTTTGTACATGTCACAATGTATCCCCAGTACAACAATAATAAAAAAAAATTAGAAATTAAAAAAAAAAGAGTTAGGCACTGGTGGCTCATGCCACTGGTAGCCTGTAACCCTAGCTACTCCGGAGGCAGAGATCAGAAGGATCAAAGTTCAGAGCCAGCCCCCGTCAAATAGTTTATGAGACCATATCTCAAAAAATCCTTCACAAAAGAGGGCTGGTGGAGTGGCTCAAGGGGTAGGCCCTGAGTTCAAACACCAATACTGCAAAAAAAAAAAAAAAAACAACAAAAACCTTAACCCCATTTTCCTTGACCTTTTTTTTATAAGAAGGCAAAGAGAGGCCTACTATGTGCCAGGCCCGGTGTGGGTGCGAGAGATCTTACCTGGTCCTGGGCTACTCTGCCAGGTTGGCCTTCCCAATCCCACTCACTGGTAAGAATGAAGGGCTCAGGGCTGGCTGGTAAGAAGAGGAGTTGAGGTGGGCCCATGTCCCTGTGGGTCTCTGTTCAGGAGGCCAGGGGTAATTAAGACCACTCCTGCATAAGCAAAGCAGGCCCTGCTCTAAGCACTTTCCACAAATGAGTGTGTTTAATCCTCTCCCCAGTCCTCGGGGGATCAGACCGATGAAGGAGCTGAGGATCTAATTTGATCCTCCACATGAGAAAGCCTAGGGGGACCTCTCCAACCCAAGATGTCCAGAGCTCCAGCTGAGGTGGAAGGACAGTCCAGGTCCAGTCAGCCTGTCACACCCAGCAGGCTTATTAAACCATGAATCAGAGCCTGTCTCATGCCTTCAGAACCTCCCCAGGCAGCACCACCTAGTCAAACACGATTATTCCCAGCAGCAATTTCGATTTAATCCTGTTCTCAGAACCTCAGGGGAGGGGTGTCACTGATAGGGTCCTGTGACAGCATATCCTATCCTGTGGTGTGTGTGTGTGAAGCAGAGATAGGGAAAGCCCTAGAGCGGGTGTGTGACACAAGGTGCCGCAGAGGCCCAAGTCCATAGATAAGCAGACCCTTGAGACACCTGACTGCTTGCTTCAGTTCCCCAAAGGGTAACCATTACCTCAGGGTGGTCACGAGGCAGGATGAGGTTAGTGTTGCCCCTGCTCGCCTGTCCCAGGCAGAGTGGCTTCCTGTGGGACCCACTGACCTCTGGATGTCCCTTCCTCCACCCTGCCTGTCTCCACACGGTCCTGGTGTAAAGATGCCAGCACATGGGCCCCACAAGGACAAGGACCATCCAAATCCACGAGTGCTTAACACGTTGGGGGCTCAGACACAGCCGATCCAGCACTGACTATAAGACAGCATGGTGACAAAAAGTTGGAAAGTGAAGCTCTCTGGGGCCCCTTCCAGCTCTGACATCTGCCGCCTGAACACCTGGAAGAGCCATCAAAACTTCCTATACCCAAGTTTCTGCACCTGTTCAAATGGAGATTTACATCCTCCTCAAGGATGCTAGGAGGCTTGAGTTGAAATGGGAAGCCCTTGCAGTGCCTTAGTCCATGAGCTCTCCATGGTGTCAGCTGTAAATTCACATCCTATATTTAGCTACACGATACTGGGCAAGTCACCTGTCTGAGTCTCCACTTCTTCCTATAAAATAGGGCTCCTATCTACCTCACAGGACTGGTGGGAGGATTGACAGAGGATGTCATGTGTAGATAAAGGGCTTAGTACACTGCTTGGAAAGCAATGCAGAAGAAGTCAACTGCCTCTCTGTTGTATTCTGTTCTCTCAGGGTCTTGCAAGTTGAGTGACCATTCGATGTGTTTTCATTAGTACTAGTAGTCCAAAGAGACTCCAGGAAAGGTTGTTCTGGGTTGCCCTAGTGAGGGCACATCATGAACAGCTCCCAGACACAATTCCTGCCTTGATATATTGGTTAAATTCCCTAGAGTAAATTCACCTGTGGTTCTTGTCCCATTGAAGACATGGCTCAGAGAGCTTCCCTTTCCAGATCTGTGCCTGAGCAGGGCCTTCAGACTCAGTTCTCAGTGGTAACAGTGCCATTTCAGACACGGGGGGAGTGCGGAGCAGTGGGGGGAGGGGTTGGTGAAGGAATATTGGAAGGAAGACCTTTACCAGTTAGTAAATGTCAAACCAAACCAAACTAAGAGCATCCTAATCACTCCTCCCAGACAAGTGAAGTTGTCCCCTGTCCTGACCTAAAGCCCCTAGGGAGGCTAGGATAATTATGGACCTAAGCACCAAGATCCCAGGCAGGGAGAGATAGCAGTAAACTACAGCAGTCCTGTCCCCAACTCCACAGATGCCCACCCACAGAGAAAGGGAGGTCAGTCGTGGTTATAGGTTCTGGGTTCAGGACTGAAAGGGAAGATCAACTAGGCAGCTTTATTACTGGCTCTGGACTCTAAATCCAAATGGGGTCTCCTTCCTGACAAAGGGCTTCGTCTCCTCTTTTGCAATTTTACTTACATGTGAGAAGTAGAAGTACAAATAAGTAAGTAATTTGATTCTACATTCACTGAAAAGAGTTGACTTTTTTTTTTTGGTAGTACTGAGGTTTGAACTCAGGACCTCAAGCTTGCTAGGCAGGCACTCTACTACTTAAGTCACTCCACCAGCCATCATTTGTGTTGGGTATTTTCAAGATAGGTTCTCTCCAACTATTTGCCTGGACCGGTTTGCAACCGTGATCCTCCTGATCTCTGCCTCCCAAGTAGCTAGGAGGCATGAGCCACCAGTGCAAAGCAAGAACTGACTTTTATGTAACCAAGATGAGAGATTCTTGGTTCCTGTAATTCTGGTTCCTATACCAGAAATCACAAAACTATTCCCCATTGTCGGAGTTTCCCGGTTTGGGTTTCTTCTCCTTCTCCTTCTCCTTTTCCTCCTCCTCCTCATTTTCTAGGTTTTTTTTTTTTTTTTTTTTTTAACAGGGTCTTGTTACACAGGCTAGGCTAGCTTCAAACTCAAGATTCTCCTACCTCTGCTTGGGTACTCTCCCTGAGTACTGGGATTACAGGAGTACACCACCATCCCCGATTTGTTTTTGTTTGATTTTGATTTTGCTTTGCAGTCGTGGAAAACTGCAGTGTTGGAGGACTCAGTAATGCTTGGGGAGCACCTGGTCTGCCCAGGTCCTGTATGAGATTACTGGGGCCCACCAGCCAGCCACTCTGGCTCACAGAACTTACGGTCCCATTGGGCCTTCAAGACCCAAGAAAATGCCAACAAAACATTTCAGTAAAAGGTGAAGACACCCCAGAAGGCATACAACATGAATCACATGGAAAAGCCCAGCTAAAGGGACTCCAGTCCTAGAGACCAAGAGTTACACATCTTCAAAATGACTGGTGTGAAGTGTTTGAGGAAGTCCCAGCTTCCAGGGCTGAAACTACCTCCACATAAGGCTGCATTTCTAAATGGCAACTCTTCTGATCTCATTGGCTGGAAAGGAAAATCCACCCACCTTTATTTCAGATGAACTCTCTAGTCCTATTGACCAGGCAGGAAATCCCAGAACCCTTCCCCCCTGGGATGGAAAGTTCAGGACTGTGTCCAGCACAGGAGGTCACTACATGGCCTGGCCTCTCTCAGGAACTTTCTTTCTCCTCTCCACCTCTCACTCCAAATAGGATGGGAAAGAAGCCCTAAAAAGGGACCTATGGTTTAGATTTCCATGTTAAACAACTTTTCCAGTTTCCTTAGAAATAGAAATAAGACTCAGGAGGCAGGAGGATCAAGAGTTCAAGGTCAGACACAGTGAGAAACTGCCTCAACACAATAGAAAGAGAGAGAAAAAAGAAAAGGAGAGAGAAAGGAAAGGGAAGGAAGGAAAGAAGGAAGGGGAGGGAGGGAGGGAGAAAGAAAAAGAAAGAAAGAGAAAGGAATGGGGAGGAAGGAAGGAAGGAAGAGAGAGAGAAAGGAAAGAAAGGAAGGAAAGAAGGAAGGAAGGAAGGAAGAAAGAAAAAAAGGACAAAGCCCACATTCATTTATTCTGCCTGGTAAGACTGTCTCTGCAAAATGTAGTTCTCTGGCCCCCACCCCACTCCAACTGCCAAAAAGCTAATATAGAAGAAAATCCAAAGGTGCCCCAGCTGGAAACTCAGGCACCTCGGGCGAGATTGTGTGGGGAGGGGGTGTTTTCCCTCTTCCTCTGTGTGCAGTGGCGTGGGGGAGGAAAGAACACTTATTGGTCAATTTGGAAGTTTCCAACACAGCAGACTCCTCTTTTTCTCCAAGGTCGGTTCCAAGGCTGTCTCTACTTCGAAGGCCTTGGGGGATGTGCCGGAGCACTTATCGTGTTAGGTCATGCTGGAATGCAAAGTGCAGTTTACTTAGCCTTAGGAAGCCCTGAGTTCTGAGGGAAGGACCCAGAACCCAAATCATAGCTTAGTCAGTATCCTGGAATCAGTACATAATTTTTAAAAAGCTTCTGCCTTCCTGGTCTTCATTAGATAGGATGCAGGTAAATCACATCCAGTCCCAGTCAGGCCCTGATAACGAGAAAAAAACCAACAGAGAGGCATGCATCACGTACACTTTACTGCTTGGAATGAATCTCTCTGGCTTTAAATCATTCTAGGGCCTTGGGATGTAGCTCAGTGACAGAGCTCATTCTCTACACACACGTGTAAGGCCCTAGGTTAGGTTTCCCTGCACTAAAACAAGCACTACAAAGACAAAATTCCCACTTGACTCAGCTCAAGGGAAGGGGATCTCCAATGGTGCTCAGTAGGTGTCCTTGACAAAGCCCAGGGGACAGGAAGGCATCTACAGAGAACCCCCAGATCAGAGATGGAAGGAGCCTCACAGAGGGGGAGCCCAGAAACGCTAGCTCCTGGTTCTCAAAGTAGTACTGGGGATCCAAGAAATCCTGACGACCGGGAATGAGTGGATGGATGGATCAACAAAGCAAGCATAGTCAAATGTCCATGGTAGAACATAAGTGACAGATATACAGCTGTCCACTGCAGAATTCTTTCCATTTTGTTACATGTTAGAACATTTCCTTAAGCACTGTTGAGGAAAAAAATTCCAGTGCATGGTCCCACCCCAGGGATTCAGATTTAGTTGGTAGAGCTGTGCCAATAGAGTTCCAAATGAGTCTGCTGTCCAGCCAAGGTCAAATCTCATTGCTGCAGTCTGGAAAGAGTACAAGCCAGACCAACCTCATTAATATATCATCCACAGGCTTACTGGACATGTAGAGTCTGATAAACTGAGCATGGTGGCGCACACCTGTAAACCCAGCACCAGGGAGGCTGAGGTAGGAGGAAATTTGGCTATATATCAAGACCCAGCCTCAAATCCTCAGCCAGGAGAAGAAGGAGGAAAAGGAGAAGGAAGAGGAGGAAGATTCTCAAGTCAGCTGTCCAGATTCAGAAACTCTGGGGGTAGAGACAACAATTGGTGTTTTTTAAAAATAATTTATTTACTGTTTGATGATACTGGGAATTGAACTCAGGGCCACACAATAACTAGGCAGGCACTCTACCACTTGAGCTACACCTCCAGCCCTTTTTGCTTTAGTTTATTTTTCAGATAGGGTCTCCAGTTTTTGCCCATGGCCAGCTTCAGATTGCAATCCTCCATCTCTGCCTTCTGCATATCTGGAATTACAAGCATGTACCACTACACCCATCTCAGAATTGATGTCCATTAGGTAGTTAGTGGCTCCCAAACTTGCTGCAATTAGAATCACTGAGGAATTTGGGGACAGAATAGATAAGATTTCAGAGTAAGGTCAAACCTTCTGAACTAGGCCTTGTAATCTGCAATCTTTTTACATGTTCCCTAATGATTCTGATATTAACCAAGATTTGGGCCCAGGACCCTTGGCAGGCCAATCAGGAACTGAGCCCTTGGAGCACTGGCCGCATCCAAGGCTTCAGCATCCCAGAGGAAGAGCAGCATTAGGACTAGGGCCTCTGGCTCCCAGCTCCCCAGCTCCCCCACACTTGCCCGCCCTGTGTATTACTGTATTGTTGATCAAGTGATCCTCACTCTAATGTCTAGATGTCTGGTTGTCAAACTTGGTGAATGGTGGGATCACCTGGGAAGTTTTTTTCTTTTTCTTTTTTTCTCTCTTTCTGTTTTTTTTTTTTTTTTTTGTGGTACTGGGGTTTAAATTCAGGGCCTACACCTTGAGCCACGCCAGCCCTTTTTTGTGATGGTTTTTTTTTGTTTTTTTTTTTTGAGATACGGTCTCGCAAACTATTTTCTCAGGCTGGCTTCGAACTGAGATCCTCCTGATCTCTGCCTTCTGAGTAGCTAGGATTATAGGCCTGAGCCACCAGCAGCACCCAGTCTCACTGGAAATTTTAAAAGATGCAAAAAGCTTTCTCTGAAGGAAGTGGGTACAAGAAATGACCTGTGACATCATTACCCCTCTACTGCTTTTCTCTCTCTCTCTCTCTAACTCTGGTGAGTATTCTGTAACTGCCTGATAGCAGCTATTTTTACTCAATCTAAAACAAAGTTCAGTTCATTTACGATTTGTGCCACCAGCTTGCTGGGTGCCCCTGAATTGTTAGGGGTGGCCAATAATAAAATGTATGGCCTGTGTGGACTCCCTTCTCACCTTCTGTCTAAAGACCCTCAGTAAATAGGGTCTCTAACATATTACTGTTAAGGACAATGAAAAAGAGGAGAACCCCAGCACTGCCAAAGAGAGAGAGACAGAGAGAGACACGGGAAGAAAATGAGGCAGGACTGAACAAAGGCTCTGAGCATGGGAGCTTTCTCAACACAAGCACTTAGCATTTCACCTTCCTAGGGCCCCAGGGACCTCTCACGACTGGAGATCCCAATGTTACAGAAAAGTGCCCTGCCATCCAATAGAAGGGACTTGTCCCTCTTCCCAGGCATGTCACCAACTACCAAGGAGACAGAATAAATAGAGTGTCAGGGCTGAAAATGGATCAGAAATTCCCTCTTACAGGCAAGGACACTGAGGCTCCAAAAATAGAGCAACTTACACCAGACTATACACTAGACAAGGGAGATCCAGGGTTTGAACCCAGCTCTGTCTCCAAAGAGAGGGCCCTTTAGGTTGAAAGCAGCCAAGCTAAGATTCAAATCCAGGTGTCTAGACTCGAACTCTGAGACTTTCCTAATAGCCACTGTTGGATAAGGCAGGAACTTCTCAGAGCACTAATGAAAGTCAAGGTCAAAGTCTCCTCAGAACAGAAGACATGACAGTGAAAGAACCAACAGTGCATCAGTGTTCAGCCTTCCGGCAGCCGCCAGCCCCAGTCTGGAGTCCAGCTCTCCCTTTCTCCATTTGTCTTCCAAATTCTTAGTCTGGGTACATCCGGCCAAAGTGACTCTGTTCTTCAACACCAAGACCTGCCAGGTGATGTTTTTATAAAGAAATGAACTTTATTGTGTCCTAAACCAAACCACCCCCCAGGAGAATCACTACTTATGTGCAGGAAAGTTCAAACCTCCAGCCACTCACCAGTGTTTGGCTCCTGTGTCTGTTCCTTCTGGGCTGTGCTGCCAAGGACAAGGGCAGAGGAGGATCTCCAACCAGGTAGAGACTCTGCCTTCCAGCAAAAGAGCTTGGGTCTGTGACACCTGGAAAAGCTAGACAAGGACAGCTTAGGAGTATTTTACATACAATGGGACCATCTTCAGGTCAGCTGACCTCTGGTCCAACGGAGGGGCTCAGAGACTGCATCTTAAGAGCTACTCAACCAGAAGGCACTGAATGGGAAGTCACTTCAGAGGGGCAGGAGAGATCCTAGGTTCTGGGTTCCTTGTGGGCTAGGATTAACTTCTAGCATTTGAGACTTAGTTAAAAAGAGCCTTAGAGGGGCCAGGGTACATAGCTCAGTGGTAGAGAGCTTGCCTGGCATGAGAGAGGCCCTGGGTTCTATTTTCAGCACTGCAGAGACCAAATAAACAAAAGCACTGGGATTAAGTTCAGGAGATGCTTTTACTTATCAATCTATTTACGAATTTTTCTCTCATTCACTCATTCATTCAATAGACAGGTTTTTAGCATCTGCTATAAGTATCTGCTATGAGCTAGGCACTAGAGGAAGACTGATACCCCGGCACCTCAAAGGGTTCATCATTTTCTCAAAGGAATCCATGGTCCATTCAAAGTGCTCTTAACCCCCAGAGCCACCACAAAGCACCCCTTCAAACACTGATGAGGGAGTGTTGGTCTGTGGTGGACCACTTGCCTAGCATGTACCAGATCCTGAGTTCCATCCCCAGCACACGAGCATGCGCACACACACACACACACACACACACACACACACACACACACACACAGGTGTTGATGATCTCTCTTCTCAGAAAACTGACAGTAACCATAGATTATTCACATAACTTTTCAGGGTTTTTTTGTTTTGTTTTTGCGGTGCTAGGGTGTGAATTCAGGGCCTACACCTTGCACCACTCCACCAGTCCTGTTTTATGATGGATTTTTTCAAGATAGGGTCTTACAAACTATTTTCCCAGACTGGCTTCGAACTGCAATCCTCCTGATCACAGGCGTCAGCCACTGGTACCCGGCTTCGAGATTTTAATAAACATTCAGAGTCAGAATTTCTGGTCTGATGACTTCTAAATGGCTTCTGCCACCAATTCTCAGAGACACATCTTCAGCCCAATCTAGGTCTCACTTTCCCAATCAGTAACATGAACTCTGGATTCATTTGACCAGAAGATCCTTGAAGCCTCTCAAATCTCCAAGATGAGATTTCAGAATCCCCCACTCCCACATTTCTCAAAGGTCACGTATGAAGAAAGCAGTCGTGCAGCCTTGGAAGTACTACAGGGTGGACAGTGAACGGCACAAAGCATTGTCCTTGGGAGAGATAACAGAAAGAATACTGGTCCCAGCCCAAGATACAGGCAACCTTCTCCTAGGACAAAGGTTGTCTAAATTGGCCGGGAATAGGCCCCTCAGAGAGGCAAGGGGCTGGGGGTTACCGTGACACCTAGAAGTAACCTCTTTTGTGGGATGAATTCCCAAGAGGATGAGATTATGGAATTGTTCATCCATCAGCAAATAGTGATTAGGGCAAACTCTGGGGAGGTGGACAGCCAGAGGAAGCCCCTGACCTCATGGAGGAGCACACCAACCACTCCCATGTAAAACAAGGTCATTTTTGATAGTCACAAACTAAGAGAAAATAAAACCCGTGATGGAATAGTCAGGGGGTGAGGCCTACTTTACCCAAGGTAGCAGAAAAGGTGACGCTTGAGATTAGAGCTGAACAACAAAAACAAGCCAGCCAGGAGAAGATGGGAAGGGCTTTCCAGGCAGAGGGAGCAGCAAGGTCAGAAGTCCTGGGCAAAGATGGGGTGTGAGGCAGTGGGAAGCCCTGGAATCAGAGAAGCAGGCGGGGCCACGGGTGTGGAGTCCTCCAGCTCAGGGAAACTGGAAGCCACCGGAGGCCTTGCAGAAAGGAAAGAGTGGGTGCCTGCAGTGGCCCAGTGGATCCTGCCCCTCCTTCCCCTCCTTGGCCTCATTGCTTTCTTCCCTGCCCCAGCCACACTGCCTTCTCTTGCTGTTCCACAAACTAGACACGAAGGCCATTCTGACTGACCTTGAGCCCTTTCCACTGTTTCCTCCTCCTAAAATGTTTTCCTTCAGACATCCTTGTGGCCCACTCCCTTACCTCTTTCAGTCTTTGCTGAGTGACATACTGAAGACTCTCAATGATGTCTTCCCCATGACTGAATTTTTTTTAATAGTAAAGAGTGATTTATTAGCAAAGCAGAAATTACCCCCTGAGGGGTGAAGTGGGCAGTTCAGGAAAGGACTCACTGCCTAACCAGTGACAGTAGACCTTAAGGGATGAGGAGGGCAGTTGGATAAGGACTGACTGCCCTGAATTGTTTTTGTTTTGTTTTGTTTTTTTAAGACAGGGTCTCAATTATGTAGCCCACAATCCTCTTTCCTCAGCCTCCTGAGTGCTGGGATTACAGGCATATGCCACCACACCCATCCTCACTACTGAATTTTAAAGTGTAATGCCTCCTCCAGCCTGCTCTGCTTCCTTCCTGGGCCTCATTGCTTAAGATTTCCTAATAATCACATCATTGTATACTCATCTGTTTATGGCCAACTCAGGAGGATTTGGGTCTTATGTTGTTCCAGTGCCTGGAACAGTTCCCCCACACTAGAAGGTGTTAAACAAATATTTCTGGGATGAATGAAGTCAAGAGAAGCCCCTGCAGTGGTCCAGACACAAGATGATGGTGGCTTGTGGAAGAATGGTGCTAGGCTGAATAGGTCTCTGGCTAGCTGGTCCCCATCCTAGCTCTTCTCACTTTCCTCTATGTAGTAGGCCTGTGGGGCCAGATAACTGGAATCTCAGGCTCAGGGCTGCTCTCTCCTCCCTCCTACCTGACGCATCATCACCTGAATCAGATCAGAGGGAAAAAAATGTCATTTCTGAGATTGTCCCCAGACCCCCAATTCCTTGCAAAATGTAACTAGGTAGTCAACCTAAATTAACCCAAATTTTGGCATATTTTTTTCATTTGCATTATTTTTGAGACATAACTTATATACAAGAATGCTCAGTCTTTTTTAAGTGTATAACTAATTTGCTTTTTTGCTTGTTTTATTGTTCATTTTTATGGTGCTGGGGATTGAGCACAGAGCCTCACGTGTTAGGCAAGCACTGCTATTGAGCAGTATCCTCAGCCTTTACTATATTTGTAACCATCACCACTCTCTAATTCCAGAACATTTTTATCATTCCAAAAAGAAACTTTGTAACTTTTAGCATCACTCCCTCAGTCCCTCAACCAATCCCCAGTCAGCACCAATCTGTTTTCTGCAACTATGGATATTTTGTGACTCATTTCTTTACTTAGCATGAAATTTGTAAAGCACATATCAACATTTCATTCCTTTTTATAGTCAACTATTCCAATATAAGGATATGCCATTCACTATAAATCCCTACTCTTCCTGTACTAGCTGGGGGACCTCCCTCTGCCTCCTCCTATGGAAAATGGCAAAGTCACAGTACCTATGTTGAGGGTCATAAGATAGATCCAAAGCATTAAACTCTATAATGCACCTAAAACCTAGCACTAGTGGCCCCAAATAGATACAGGTGTCAAGGTTGCTATTATACAGCCTACATCCTTCAGGCCATCTAGGGATGTGTCCTGGTGCCGCCACCTCCCACTTTCCCGAAGCCCTCCTCCCACTACTACCTCCCCTCCTGGCCTGCACACAGCTCTGTCATCAGCCAGGATTCCACAGTGCTCTTCCCCAGCATCCTACCAGTCATCACATCTGCTGTGACACTTTCATTAGAGCCCCTCACTGCACCAAGAAGGAAAGGTTTTTTTCTATATTTATCTTTTCCCCTTAACTAGATTGTGAGCTTCTAGAAGCCAGGTCTTTTTGCTCCTATCCTTCTACAACATTTTGGCAAAAAAAAGAAGTGAAGGCAAAGTCTGAGAGCAGGGTGGTAGGGCCGAACGTGTGGGGGGCTCTAGGGCTGACACACCTGTGGCCATAACTCTGCTACCTGTTGCCGCCTGACCTAGACAGGCCCCTGAGCCATCATAGCCTCCTGTAGATGGATATCTGCACAATTTGGAGAGGAGCAGAGTGAGCTGGCACAAAGTGGGCTGTGCTGCTGTAGAGCCAGAGCCCTGCTGGACAGCACGTCCAGCAGAGGTAGTGGGGTACAGGAAGTACACAAGGTCAAAAGGAAAACGGGCACTCAGAAGTTGTCCTCTGGTCACTATCATGGATACTGGGTGAATGGTCTGAAATTTGCTGGCATTTTTTCCTTTCCTAACCCCAAGGATGCTTCTCTTGCTATTCTTACTAACTGGGAGCAGGAACAGAAAGTATTCATTTAACTGTGTCCAGTGAACTAGTAAAAAATGCATATGAGCCGAGGCTGTGTCATTCCCAGGCTGTCATCAACCCACGAGTCTAAGAAAGACTTTTATGCTCTGAGCTGTTCTCTGTTCCTGAGAAAGTCCTGAATTGGCTTTAGTGCATTACTCAAGAGCTATGGCAGAGGATTAAAAAAAAAAAAATCCCTGCTAGGCAGTGATGTCCCACAAAAGCAACCACATCTCAGCAGTACATGTCACATGTTAGTCTTCATGGATGCCTTTGAAGGGAGTCTCCTCTTCGAAGAGATGATTTGCTTATTTGTAGTAAAAGGAGTTATAGATTTTTTTTCTCCTGTGATAAGCAAGAATCTAAAAATAAAGGTACATACAGATATGTTAAATGGTTTTCAATTTTTTTCCCTATGTCAACTTCAAGAGGCAGAGAGGTTTATTATTCCTGGGGTGCTGAAAAGCAGAGCCTGCTTTATCTTGGGTCTGTATTTTGAGGCATTGCTACGTCAGGGGACTCGTGCAGAAGGAGTCTGGGAAGATGAGTTGAGACTTAGAGAAACCTCATTCATTTTGGCAGGACGGAGCTGAAACAACCTTTTGCTTGGTAAGCTTCTGAGATGGAGCAAATGAATTATACAAACAAGATGTGGGGTCCTTGTGATTTAAGGAAACTTAAAAGAACAAACTCTTCACTAATCACTCTGTATTTTGCCCAATATTGGTAAAATTTGGCCATGAAATCTGAAACCATTTGGAGGCAAGAAGAAAGAGGTGGTGTGGCTAACGGTAGGTAGTAAGAAGAAAAGATGAGAAGGAAAACAGAAAACAGAAGGGAATGGACTGGCTCACACTGGACCAATATTCAGAGAAAGCAGTGAGGCCCCAAAGAGGGAAGTCTGCGGACAAAACGCTTCGAATCACAAACTACTAAAGACTCCACTAAGTCCAGGACTTTTCCCTAGACCTGAAAGACAAAGTGTCTGAAAGAACCCAGTGAACTGAAGGGTAAGAGTATGTATGAACTGAAGGCCTCCGGTAGAACTTTCCAGAAGCCCAGTCTGGAACCCCTACAGCACAAATCACTCTGGAACCCTTTGGGATGTAAATTGGTCCACCTCTGAAAAGGGATCAGCCCCCTCAAAACCCTTCCCCTCTCATTTGTAGGTGGAAGCAGTTGGAGGATGGTGGACCATCCTCCACTTATTTCTAGTAGGTTCCTTCATCATCCACTAAAGCCTGAAGGAGTTCTGGGAGAGGAATTGGCCTGGGCTGCTCCCCTCTTGCTGAGAAGGCACCACTTCCAGGTAGCCTGGTGCAAACACCTCTGCCCACTTCCCTTTCAGGTTTCAGAAAGATGGATACTCTGGGGTCACTATGGTTTGGTTCTTGTTGAAACCCTGAAGCTTTCTCTGCTCTAGGAGGGAGGTCTCAGATAAAGAAGAGGCCAGAAGGCTTTTCCTTCCCCCAGGAGAAGGAGAACAGGTTACGACTCAGGGAGAAATCTGCTGTTGTGGCCTGGAATCAAAAAATCAGGGGAAGATTGAAAAGTGGAGAGGACCAGAGGCTTCCACTGCCTTGTGTCCCCTAGTGTCCTTTCTTTATTTCTACCAATTAGCTCCCTCCACACATAGACATGATGTGGAACCAGAAGTGTGGACTACCTCCACCACTGTCCCACTTCCTCCTCAGTGACGATGGTGAGGGTCCTGGCTCTGCCATCAGCCAGACCATCAACTGACCATGGGGGCTTCATTCCACTTCTCTAGCTTTGTTTCTTCGTCCTCCACACACAGGGTTTTGCACCCTCGAGACGACAGCACCTGCACTAGCATGCAGAACTCAAGTGACCCAGTAGCTTTCTCCAGGGGCTGAAAGAGTTCCTGACCCTACAAAGAGTACAGGTCATGTCTAAGGGCCTTGGTCTCTGCCTCTGGGCAGCATGGCGACCACTTACTGGCAGAGTTTTTGTAAGCTATTACCTTGGGGACCTCCCTCTGGGTTTTTTGTTTTGTTTTGTTTTGTTTTGTTTTTGTGGTACTAGGGTTTGAATTCAGGGCCTTACCTTGAGCCACTCCACCAGTCCTTTTTTGTGAAAGGTTTTCTGAGATAGGGTCTTGTGAACTATTTGCCTGGGCTTCGAACCGTGATCCTCCTGATCTCTGCTTCCTGAGTAGCTAGAATTAGAGGTCTGAGCCACCAGCACCCAGGAGGGATCTCTTACTTGAAATTCAAACATCTACTCAGACGTCCAGGACTCCTGCGCTCTATAACTACCCTTTAACAAGGCCTTGTTTTGGGTTGCTAGGCTCAGAGGGCAAGCTCCTCCATGGTGACACTGCCACCACTGGCCAACTGGTCACCAGTATGGATGTCCCACAGTGTGCTGGGGGGGGGAGAGTGGTCCCAAAGGACACACTGTGAGCTCAGTCACTGAGACTCCAGCCTCTTCTTTGTCCTCAACAAGAACCAAACCACAGTGACCACAGAGTGTCCACCTTCACAGAACTCTCAAAGGGAAGTAGACCAGAGGCATTTGCACTGGGCTGCCTGGAAGTGGTGTCTTCTCAGTAGGAGCTGAGCAGCACAGGACAGATGCTGTCCTCAGCATTCCCTGCCCCTCTGCTGTGTTCCCACTAAGTCTGGGTCCCCCTGAGGCATAGCTGGGGGTGTGAGAGTGTGGAGGGGCCATGAGAAGTCAATCATCTGTTTCTGATTTGCTCTGCACACCTGCGCCAGCCCCAGGTGCAAGTCCCATACGCCTTGCATTTCTGTCCACTCTCAGCTCCAAGCTCTGATCCTTCACCCTGCTGGGTTCCCTGAGGTGGGACTGAGCCTCACAGGCCAAGCATCCGCTAAGCTGAGGAAGAGCTCCAAGGAGCCCCCGTGGGAAGCTGGGCCATCTCCTTCCTCTTGTCCAAATACTACTAATACAGAGAAGGAATGGGGAGGGACAGCAGGGAGCCAGCGGTGGACATGCGCCCCAGTGACTAACTTGTTCTTATTTCCTCTCTGTCTGGGTGGCCCCTGCCCAAGGTTGACCTGGCAGAAGTGAAAGCCCTTGTGGGCCTCCTCTAAGGCTGTGCAGGTGAGCTAAGGGCTGCTTCCTCCAAGAAATGAGAAGCAGTGTGAATGAGGGGATGCTGACCCCCAGGGAAGACAGATAGCCCTCCCCACACATGGTGTGACCTTTGCCTGTAGGCCACAGAGGGCAAAAGAGGGATTTACCGCTTCTATGCCAGGCCACTTTGCCTCCCCTGAGGACAGTGAGGAACCTCATCTTCTGGACACCTTCATTTGATCAGGGATACCTTAGCTGTCTGGGGAGCTCATGGACCCTCTTCTGACAATGCTAGGGGATTTTTTGTGGGGGAAGGTTTATATTGAGGCTGAAACCCAGGACCTCATGCATGCTAAGCCCACGCTGTACCCCTGAGCTATACCCCAGCCCCAGGATACTATTTTAAATAGGGAATAGAAGGATGGCTCAGGTAGTAGAGTGCCTGCCTAGCAAGCGTAAGACACTGAGTTCAAACCCCAGTATTGCCAAAAAAAACCAAAAAAAATATCCAAACAAATAAAAGATCCCCACAAAAATTCCTGTAAGTTATAGAGCTGGCACAGTAGCTCCTGCCTGCAGTCCCATCATGTTGAAGGCTGAGGCAGGAGGATCACTTGAGTGGTCCTCCCAGGAGGTCAGGGCCACCCTGGCAACATAGCATTGTCTCTGAAACAAAACGAAAGATTAAGAGATAATGTGTGTGTGTATACAGATTTATGATTTCAATTGAAACAAGTATATTGAATACCCGTAATTATAATAGTCTTTAATTGGTGATATACTAATATGTGTGCATCTTTATTAATGCACTAAATAACAAAAGCTAGGAGTCAGTCTAAAAACTACCTGGACTTTTTCTTTTTTGTGGTGCTGGGGATTGAGTGCATACTAAGCACACATCTACCACTGAGCCAAATCTCAGCCTGATGACTTCAATTTTGAAGTAGGGATGAGCTTAAATGATATTTCAAGAATCCCACAACAACCATAGAGTAACAGGAAATTACCTAGGATTTCCATGGGTGACAAAGTCACAGGCGCTGTTGACACTGCTATGGTTTGACACCTAAATCCATCATGATTCCCCACTGGGACTTAGTGAAATTTAAGGTGTAGTTTGTTCCCATTGAAATTCAGGGGTTCCTTTGAATTTTATCTGTGGAGCTACAGGGTTAAGAATTCTGACCTGGGCCAAGTGCTGGTGGCTCCCTCCTGTAATCCTAGCTACTCATGAGTCAGAGATGGCAGGGTTGGGGTGTTGCAGTTTGAGGCCAGCAGGCAAAAAAATAGTGAGATCCCATCTCAACCAATGAAAAGCTGGGCATGGTAGTATGCACCTGTCATTCCACTCCTTGGGAAGCATAAACAAGAGGATCACAGTCCAGGCTGTACCCAGCATAAATGTGAGACTCCATCTCAGAAATAACCAAAGCGAAAAGGGCTGGGAGAGTGGCTCAAAAGCTAGGTAAAGTGCTGACCTAGCAAGTGCAAGGTCCAAATAAAAGAAATTCTGAACCTGGATCTTTCCACAGTCCTGTAGCAAGTTCTAGAATCGCAGTTTTCAAACCTGGCTCACATTAGAGTTGCCTGGTGGAAGATGCCTGACCCCACGGCTGATCACAAGGAATAGCTTAAAATTCCCCAGGGGATTTCAGATCCTACCAAGTCTCCAGAAAGCAGGTCCAGCAGCTGGAGGAACAGAGTCAAGGGGACCGAGCTGTAGGGTAGGTACTTTGGCAGCCTCCAGCCTGCTCTGGGGGCTGGAGCCTGGGCATCCCTGCCCACATCGAGGCTTCATGTACTGGGTGCTGGCCCCGAGCCAGGCCTTGTGCCAGGTGTAGGAAGCCCATGCGGGTTGTCCTCCCCGCCAAGCTACTCCTGGCCTCAGGATAGCAGCCTCAGCTGTCACACCTGTGCAATTGTGCTCACTCTCTCTCTGGGCCCCACACCATGCTCTGTCCATAGCCTCTCCCCACCTATCTCCCCCCTCGGCACAGCTCTGGGGACAGCCCTTACATTGTGAGTTATGAAAATTGTGGCCCCTGGAGTTGTACAAGGAGGTGGCACTGCCAACCTCACCCCTCAAGGACAGGCAGGTTCTATGTGCAGTTCCACTCCCCCCTCCAATAATTCCTTTCTGTTCCTTCGAGGAAGACAGTGCAGTAGGCTTTGGGTTCTTTTTACAACCCATTCACTCCATTCACTTCAGTCCACAAATATTTTTTGAGTACCTACTACGTGCCAGACACAGTTCTAGGTGCTTGGCCTAAATCAGTGAAAAAAGGTGCAGCTCTCTGCCATGTGGAGCTCACAAATTTAGTAGGAAGGGGGCGGAGGTAAGGGGAGGTGAAGCAACACATAATGCTCAAGGAATTCCCACGGAGTGCCATGGAGAAACGAACAAAGTGAAGCCGGTAGCAGTTGGAAGTGGGGTGCACTGCCCTTACATGAGGAGGTGAAGAGAGCCCATCCAAGAAGGTTCCATTATCGTGAAGACTGGGAGACCAAGGAGGGACCCCCGATAAGACAGTTCTCTGTCTGCCACCAGTTGTCAGGAGCCTGGGGGTCACTTGCCCCTTTCCAGAGGAAAACAGAGGCCAGCCTCAAACCCTGGAGAGTCCGGGTGAAGAGTCTCAGGTACATTCCTGCGGGAAACAAGAAGAAATGGGGAAGGGGCTATAGGACCTTGAGCTCCAGCCAGTAGTGGACAATGACAATGACATTGGACTGCTCCAATGCTCAGCAAGAGCCAGAGGCAACCGGCCTCCCCTAGGAAGGAGCTGAAGGAAGTGAAACCATGAGCCATAAGTCTCATGAGCTACCATCACCACCACCACCAGCCCACCTGGACCAGCAACGCCACCAAAGGAACGGATGCCCAGCGCAGGCCTTGCCACTCCTCCATGCTGGCCCTGGTGCAGATGGGAAAGCCACTTCTGTTTGTCAAACTCATGAGGCATATGCCTGCCTGGGAACTTTACGATTCTCTTGGCTCTGCCCTAGCTTCTGCTCCCAAATGCTTCTGCTCCTCGCTGACACTTCACTCAGTTCTATTCTCTAGTGTGACCCCAGTGCGCTCTTCTGTGCGGCCCCTGTTCTATCAAAAATAGCCCACCTCTTCAACCAGTCTGTTCCTCTCTGTCTCCACACTCGGCTTTCTACAACCCAACATCATATCACACACTGACACATACCTAAGTACTGACTGTCTCCCTCTGTCACTAGAATGTGGCCTCCACAAGGGCCACAAGTGTGTCGTGTTCCCTTGTGACATGTCATTGAGTCCCTGGAGTTTAGACAGGCACTGTTCTTCCTCTTCTTTGGGGTAGAAATTGCTTGGGAAATTATCCAAATACTAACCAGATTCTTATATCTTTCTCACAAAAATTTTCATCAAGCTGGGCACTGGTGGCTCACACCTGTAATCCTAGCTACTCAGGAGGCAGAGATTGGGAGGATTTCGGTTCAAAGCCAGCCCAGGCAAATAGTTTGTGAGACCACATCTCAAAAAAAATCCAACACAAAACAAGGCTGGCAGAGTGGCTGAAGGTGACACAAAACAAGGCTGGCAGAGTGGCTGAAGGTGGAGGCCTGAGTTCAAACCCTGTACCTCAAAAAAAGAAAATGCCTATCAATTGTACCAGATTGAACAGAGCCCCCCAAAAACAACATCCACTGGACACCAGGGTGGGACTTTATTTGAAAATGGGCCCCTAGGTAGCTGTGGGAAGTCCATGAATTTCCCTGAAATTGTTAGCCAGGATTTGGGTACACCTGCTTTTTCTTCACAAAAGGGTTGATGGTTGTATTAGATGTGTGTTTGTGTGTGACTGGGATTTGAACTCAAGGCTTGATGCTTGCAAAGCATATGCACTACCACTTGAGCCACACTTCCAGTCTATTTTTTTGTGGTTATTTTGGAGATGAGGTCTTGAGAACTATTTGCCTGGACTGGCCTTGAATTGTGATCCTCTGGATCTCAGCCTCCCACATAACTAGGAATAGCAGGTGTGAACCACTGACTGTATTAGATTTTCAAAGGAAGAAAGGGAAGGAAGGGTCCTCCTCTGGCACTTCCAGAGGGAGGCAATCCTGAAGACACCTGGATTTCACACTCCCAGCCACCAGAACAAAGGGTGAGAGAAGATACTTCTGTGGTAGCAAGCCACCCAGCTGGTGCAGCTTTATTTGAACAGCCGTAGAAATGAATCCAGCAATGTTGCCTGGAACTCTAGTCTCATGAAAGTCCATTCCCTGGTGTCCATCCCTGGCCATTAAGGAACTTTCCATGTAGCTGGGAACACATCACTTACAGAGGACTCTCGCAAAGATTCCCCTGCCCTTCCTGTAACTACAACTTCCAAAAAGAGGAAGGGACGGGCTTGAAGCACAGGCATGAGATGATTGAGAAGGCAGCGGAACTGACACCTGGGTATCATCACAGAACAGTGATGCCAGAAATGTTCTAGCCACTTTTTTTTTTTTTTTTGCAGTACTGGTCTTGAACTCAGAGCCTTCACCTTGAGCCACTCCACCAGCCCTATTTTTCTGAAGGGTTTTTCAAGATAGGGTCTCATGAACTATTTGCCCAGGCTGGCTTCAAACTGTGATCCTCCTGATCTCTGCCTCCTGAGTAGCTAGGATTACAGGTGTGAGCCAAAAGTGCCCAGTTCTAACCACTTTTTTATGAAAAGAAACAGATTTTTTTTTTTAATGGTTCTGGGCATAGAACTCAGGACCTTGTACTAAGTAGGCAAGTGCTCACCATTGACAAACTTATATTTTAATATGTTTATACTTAATATAAAATTAATGAGATATTTTATTTTACATTTTGGGGTGCTGGAAATTAAGCCCAGAGCCTCATGCTGAGCTGTATGCCCAGCTACATTCTTCTTCAACACCATGTATTCATATCTGCTTTGCACCTCTCAGTTCAGACCAGCCATGTGTCCAGTGCTCAGTGGCTTCCCGTGTTGCCTGCTTGATGCAATAGCATTCGAGGCTTCCAGACAGAATAGCCAGCCTTTCCGTGGGCCCCTGGGGCCCTAGGCAGCTATGGGAAGTCTGTGAATTTCCCTGAAATTGTTGGCCAGGATTTGGGTACACCTGCTTTTTCCTCAAGAGAGGGTTGATGGTTGAATTAGGTGTGTGTGTGTGTGTTTGTGTGACTGAGGTTTGAACTCAGGGCTTCATGCTTGCAAAGCAGGTGCTTTACTACTTGAGCCACACTTACAATCTATTTTTCTGTGGTTATTTTGGAGATGGGGGGGTGTCTTAAGAACTATTTGCCTAGGCTGGCCTTGAACCGTGACCCTTCGGATCTCAGCCTCCCAACTAGCTAGGATTACAGATGTGAATATTAGATTTTCAAAGAGGTCTGGGCCCCCAAAAGGTTGAGAACCCTTGCAGTGGGTACTGACTCATAATCTGCAGATTGAATCTTCCCTCTGTGGGACAGGAGCCTGTGGTCAGAGAAGGGGGCGCTTTACTCAGAGGATCACAGTGGCTTCACGACAGTTTGCACTGGAAGCCATGCTTTGGGACCATGGTTCCCTGCCCCCACCCACCCTCAACCCCCCCCCCCCGACCTCACCCCCACGTCCACCTCACCCCAATCCCCCTACCCCACCCCCACCCCCTGCTGCCTGGGACAGCTGAGATTCTCAGCATGACATCAACAGCAGGAGGGCGTGGGGAAAGAGTTTCTTGTGCCTGCAAGAGTGACACATTGCACTCACTCTCTGTTCTCACAGAAGTTTCCACAGCAAGGCTTCCTCTTTCTTGCTTTCTTGTCTTACTCATCAAGCTGCCACTCAGATAGGTACCCAATAGAAAGCCTTCATTCCCCCCCGAGGGTGGACCTACAAGGAAGGCTCTTTGCAATGACGTCCCCAAATCTGGCTGGTTGTCAGAATTACTTGGGACCCAGGACTCCTCTGCTTGTAACCTGCTCTCTTGGTGATTCTGCTTGCATGAGCTTTTGGGTTGGTTTCTGTTTTTTTCTTAAGGGACAAGGCTCTGGCTGAGGAGAGCTGGGCTTTGCCGTCACCTAAATGTTGAAGCCAGAATCCTGCCACTGCCCAGCTCTGTGACCTAGGCAGGGTTTCTTTCATCCCTTGAGTCTTTCTTTCCATGCAGAATAGCTATACCATGAGATTGAATGATTCATAGCTGTAAGAGCCCTGCTCTTGGGCCTCACAGATAGCAGCCCCCTGGATCCACCCACCCTGCCCTCCCCTCCCACTCCCTCCTCCTCCATCTCCTCCATCTAATAGGGAAATATGTTCTGGTGGTTTGAAGAGTAACCAAATGGGTCACATACCAGCACATTTTGGTTCAAGGTTCCTCCTTAACTTCCTCCTATGCTAGCTTTCCAACACTGACAAAATACCTGACAGAAAGCAACTTAAAGGGGAAAAGGTTTATTTGGGTTCACAGTTTCAGAAGTTTTGGTCCCTGGCTGCTTGACCCAGTTGCTTTTAGGCCTGTGGCGAGGCAGTCCACCATGGCAGGCGTGTTCACCTCATGGCGGCCAGCAGCAAAGAGAAAGCTGGCTTTTCTGACTCAGCCCTCTTCTGAAGCCGGTTAAGCTGCAAATCCAGAGATGACTGAATCCTTCATGAGGTCAGAGTCCTCATTATCCAATCAGCTTCCAAAGGCCCCACTTCTAAACACTGCTGTATTGGGGACCAAGCCTTCAACACATGAACTTTCAGGGAACATTTAAGATCAAACCATGACACCTACAAAGATGTCAAAATGTAGATAACTGAGGAGCTGGAGGCATGGCTCAAGTGGTACAGCGCCTGCCTAGCAAGCTCAAAGCTGTGAGTTCAAACTCCAGAACCAAGAAAATGCAGATAACCACAGTGATTTCCTCGAAAGGATGGGAAAAGAATATTCCTGGAATCAATCTCAAGAGTCGTGACATGAAACTCATGGCCTAGTCCTACGTGCACACCACCCATCCTGTGGGCTTCCTACGAAGCCAGTGACTGGGATTCTGCAATTTCCACTGGATGGGATTGTGAACATTAACCATCAGCCACACTTACTAACAGATAATATATTCTTTGAAGTACATAAATTTCCAAGAGACAAATTGTTTCGGAAAGTCCGCACAGTGGATTCCTTCCAAAGATCCCCTAAGAGCAACACAGAAGCAAGCATGGAGTTTCCTGACTTCCCCACTCCCTCTGTGGACCTCTGCTCCAAGCAGGCCAGCTTCCCCCTTTGCCTGAACATAGTTAGGCCAGGCCGGCCTGAGTCCTCGTCATCACACATTGCTTTTTTCATCTCCCTGCCATCCTTAAAGTCCCAATTCTCCTGAGGTTCCATGCTTCTCCAGCAACCTGTGTTTGCAGGCTAGCTCAAAATCTGGATTGCCTGCACCCCTTCCTTGGTCTCTCTTCCAGGAAGCTGGAAGCATGGGTTCCCGGGCAGGGCCCAGGGCAGGGGCCTTTCAAAAAAGAAATGTTCAGGAAAGTTCTGCTGATTGCTGGGTTGGATAAGGTGTGCCAAGGAATGCAAATGGAAATTCAGATGGACTCAAGGCCTAGACCTAAGTTAGCCCAAGCACGGGGCCTGCAGTTGCATGTTCACATCAAGTCCCACTGAACTTAAAATTGCAAAAGAGAGGAAGCAAGTGTTGCTGCACAACGGCCTGACCACAGAGTTATCTGCGGGTGACGCCACTTGCTTTCAGAAAGGCAGCCTTATTGCAAGATTAGTTCTCTGGCCAGGAATGGGGTGTTCTTTGTTAGATCAACTGGAGGTAGTGAGGGGTGGTCCCTACCAAGAGTCAGGCCTTCTATCACATTCAGAAACTTTGCCACAAATGGTCCTCTCTTCAGTAAAATGAATCACAAGATAAAGAAGGAAGCATAGAGAGAAGAAAAAAAGTCCTGCCCAGATGTGTTTCTCCTGAGCCAGTTTTATTTTATGAACAAGTGTTGGACTGTGTTATTGGTCCAGTTGCCTTTTTCTTACTGGTTACAGGGAAGCTTAGAAGCAATCTTGTGACCCACCAAAGTGAGGGTGTCCATTTCTATATTAGTCTCTTGGTTGTCTCCCTCGTATCTTCATTTTCCTCTGTTTTTCTTGTCATCATGCTGGGATTTGCTCTGAGCTCCATTTAGAATAAGGAGGAGGGGAGGAGGAGAAGGGGGAAAATGGTCCTTGTCCTTGAGTAATCAATAAAAGATAAGGGGATAAGTAACAATGATGGGCATAATACCTTTGTTGCTGGGCTAACATTTACTTCGCACTTATGCAAGGGGCTGTGCTGTGCGTCTTCTCAGTAAATACCCCATGGCCCCACTGATGAAAGTGCACAACTAGTACTTCCCGAAATAAGTATTACAGGCAAGGAAAGGGAAGCAGAGAGAGGTTAAGCCATGCAGCCAAGGCCACAGCTGGTGGGACTCGGCCCAGGTCCAGATGATGCTGAAACTTGTGTTCACAGCACCACATGACAAAAAACAGCTGGGTACCGGTGGCTCATGCCTGCAATCCTAGCTACTCAGGAGGCAGAGATCAGGAGGATCATGGTTCAAAGCCAGCCCAGACAAATAGTTCACGAGACTCTATCTCAAAAAAACCCGTCACAAAAAAAGGGTTGGTGGAGTGACTCAAGTTGTAGGCCCTGAGTTCAAACCCCAGTACCGCAAAAATAGAAAAAAGAAAAAAGAAAAAACAGACAGGGCAAAGGTGAAGATGCTGAAGTGGGGCTCACTTCCTGCAGCTGGCTCTAAAACACTAAAATTTTTGACAAATGGGGAGTATTACTAGGTTCATAGAGCCTTGGTTGTAGCGATGAATAGCTAAGAACCTGTGGATCCCAATTGCTGTGTTTTGTTGTTGCTGTTGTTTGTTTTTTTGAGACAGGATCTTGCTATGTAGTCCAGGCTGATCTTGAACTCATGATCCTCCTGCCTCAGTCTTAGCAGTGCTGGGATTACAGGAGTGTACTACCATGCCCCACCTGTGGGTTTTAATTCTACTGCTCTTCACTTCTATTCAAACCCAGGAAGGCACTTAGCATGCTTCCCAAGGGCAATGACCATGCCTGCGCAGACTTGGGAAACTGTTCCTTCACATGCAGGTCAGTGTTGACTAACAACTAACACAGCAGCTGGCCGCCAAGGAGTGACATTAGTTTTAGTGCCACCTAGGCCTACAGCAACCATATCTACAGTTATCACTTAGCATTACTTACCATTCCTGCATTTGCATAGGCTTCCACTTTCAATAATCCTACAGCAGGGGATGGATCTCAGAGGACAAGGATTTGCCTACATGTGCAAGGCCCTGGGTTCATTCCCCAGCCCTTTTCAGTGCTGTTGTTTTCAGTGTTGTTTTTCAACATCAGCTCCATTGTCCTCAGGCTCACTAATCCATTGGTAATACTAATGATCAAAACTGAAATCCATGATAGAAGGAGAAGCTACGTTCCAAGGCCAGCAATAATGGCTCCAAAAGGTTAGGGTATGGTGTAATTGCATTTATTCTGTCGGGAGGAAGGTTCACACAGACCCACACAAACGTGTTCTCATCACACCGGCGGCAGACACAAACACATGCAGACCCCATGGGTTCCTCCAGGCCTCTGCTTTCCCTATAACACTGCTCACAGAAGTGACATTCAGCCAGTGAAATTTCAATGAAAAGACTGGAGACATGGCTCAAGTGGTAGAGCACCTGAGTTTAAACCCCAGTCCTTCAATGAAGAGGAAAATAAAAATAATCCAATATATAGAAAATAACAAAATTAATAAACACTGGTTGTTGTGGTACTAACCTGTAATCCCAGCCCCTGGGAGGCTGAGGCAGGAGGATGGTAAGGTTGAGGTCAGCCTGGACTACATAGCAAGATCCTGTCTCAAAGCAAAACAAAAGAAATAACAAAAACAGGTCTGTGGCAAGGGCTAGGCAGAAGATCCAAAGGGCTTAGGTAGAGGGTTCACGTTATCTTCAGACAGTGAGGCTTGGTTTGTGGCATCAGGGAACGCAGTGCTGACATGCAATCAGTAAGGCTTGGAGTTATCCCCAGAAGTGCCCACTGCCAGGGGAGGCCATCCATCTCTGCATGTTTCAACCCCAGTGTTTTGCTTGGTCAAGCCTGGATTGCCGTGCCAGTGAAATACAGCACAAACAGAAAACGGAAATCATCACGCCACCTTAGACACTGTGTGGTCAGGGTGCTCCCTCCAGAGAAGCAGCATTTATATAAGTGTGTCTGTCTATCTATCTATCTATCTATCTATCACCTATCATCTACCTATCTATCATCTATCTATCCATCTATCATTTATCTATCTATCTATTATCTATCTATCATCTAGCTAGCTAGATAGCTATAATCTATCTATCTATCATCTAGCTATCTATCTCATGTAGAGGTGTGGAGGGGGTCATATAACGTTTGGTCAACCATGGGCCACGTGTAGGATGGTGGTCCCATAAGATTACAGTGGAGCTGAAAACCTGTCACCTAGCAATGTCACAGCTGCAGTGACATCATAACACAAAGCATCACTCACATGCTTGTGGAGATGCTGGTATACGTAAACCTACTGTGCTGCCAGTCATCGAAAAGGGCACACAATTGTGTGCAGTGCGTTATACTGGGTAACCATAACGAGTGACTGTTACGGGATATATATATATATATTTTTTTTTTGGTGGGACTTGGATTTGAACTCAGGGCTTCACACTTGCTAGGCAGGCACTCTACTCCTTGAGCCATGGCCCCAGCCTTTTTGCTCTGGTTATTTTGGAGATAGGGTCTTGCTTTTTGCTCCAACTAGCCTCAACCCTGATCCTTCTATTTATGCTTCCCACAGTAGCTAGGATGACAGACATGCACCACCACGCCCAGCTTTTCCCACTGAGATGAGGTCTCACAAACTTTTTGCCTGTGCTGGCCTAGAATCTTGATCCTCCCAATCTCAGCCTCTTGTGTAACAGGGGTAACAGGTGTGCACCACTGTGCCCAGATATTGGCTGAGATGGGGTCCCACTAACCTTTTGCTATCCTCCCAGTCTCTACTTCCCAAGTAACTAGGATTACAGGTGTGAGCCACCTGCACCCGTCTTCTATATTATACTTTGGTGGGGGGCAGTATTGGGGATTGAACCCAGGACCCCATCCGTGCATGCTGGGCCAGTGCTCACCATTGAGTTACAGTCACAGTCATTTGCTATTTCTTTATTTTGAGACAGGGTTTAGCCAAGTTGCCTTGAACTTGTGATCCTTCTACTTCAGCCTCCGAAGTAGCTGAGCTTACAGGTATGTACCGCTGTGCCTGGATTATGTAACACTCAGTCTGATGGCACAACCACAAAATCACCTAGCAGATGAATTTCTCATAATGTACCACTGTCTTTAAGCAATGGGTGGCTTAATTATTTTAGGGAAATGGCTCATGCCATTGTGGGGCTAAGTCTGAAACTGGAGGATGGGAATGGTAGCAGGAGTTAATACTATGGTTCAAAGGCAGTCTAGAGACAGACTCCCTTTCTCCTCTGGGGACCTCAGCCTTCTCTTTTAAGTCCTTCAGCTGACGTGAAAAGGCCCACCACATTGTGGATGGCAATCTGTTTTACTCAGTCCACTGATTTAAAGTTAATCACTGGAGGAATGGCTCAAGTGGTAGAGCACTTGCCTAGCAAATGTGAGGCCCTGAGTTCAAACCCCAGTACCACCAAAAAATAAATAATAAAATAAAGGCTGTATTATAGCTAGGCATGGGTGGCTCATGCCTGTAATTCTAACTACTCAGGAGGCAGTGATCAGAAAGATTGCCATTTGAAGCCAGCCCCAGCAAACAGTTCGAGATACCCTGTCTCAAAAAAAATCCATCTCAAAAAAGGCTGGTGGAGTGGCTCAAAGTGTAGGCCCTGAGTTCAAAACCTAGTATCACACACACACACACACACACAAAACCAAGTTAATCTCATCCAACAAATATCTTCACAGCAACATCTAATATAATGGTTTTTGGGGAATGGATTGGTTCTGGGGCTCAAACACAAGGCCTCATACATGCTAGGCAAATGCTCTGTCACTAAGCTATATCCTCAGCCCTAGAACAATGTTTGGCCAAACAACTGGCACCATAGCCTAGCCAAACTGACACACAAAATTCACACACACATACCCCTGAACACAAAACTAACACAAAGCCAACACTTGCTAGCTTTGGACTGCATCTTGGTTAAGAGGTGTGCTTTGTAAAGATGGGCCAGACATGGGGTGCGCAGGAATGCGTGGCTCAGTGGCTCGGTGGCTCAGTCTACTTGGGGCTCTGCAGTGGAGCATGCAGGGGATCCACGTCTCTGGAGTCCCATGTTGGGCTAGTGGCAGCCATCTTTCAAATCAGGGGCTCCATTCCACCAGGCTTGAGCAAGAGGGCATGGACTTGTGCACTTCCCTCCTTCCGTGCAGTGGGATTTTTTTTTGTTGTTGTTTTTTGTTTTAGTGGGACTGGGGTTTGAACTCAGTGCTTCACATTTGCAAAGCAGGCACTCTACCACTTGAACCACACCTCTAGTCCATTTTTTTGTGGTTATTTTGGAGATGGTGTGTGTGTGGGGGGGGGGGAGGTTCTCATGAACTATTTGCCCAGGTTGGTATTGAACCTTGATCCTTCCAATCTCAGCCTCCCAAATAGCTAGGATTACAGGTGTGGCACCAGGCTGCTGTGTGGCTGGCGTTGGCACCTGGCCTCCATTCGGTGGGATGACAGCGTTGCTCTTGAGTGCCACCCTGAGGGCAGCGATGTTAATGCACTTGCTGAACGGAGCTTGGATTGTCACTGAGTCCTTTGACAATTTAAAGGTAGGATTAGGCCATCAGGTGCAGCCGTTCAAGAAAGACTGGCCAAATGCTGTTGGCTGAGAGTTTACGGGTGTGTGACAAAGTTAATCCTGCCCCCAGATAGCAGTTTATAGCAAAAGCACTTGCAAAAGGAAATTGGGTTTTGTTTGTTTGTTTGGGTTTTGTTAGGCCCAGTCTGGTCTCGAACTTGAATTCAGACCTGGGCCAGCACCCTGGTAGGAATACTCTCCCATTGCACAGTGGCAAAGTGTACATAAATCCAGATCTTTACTATCCAATAGTTACCAGCCATTGAAATTGCCCTAAAATATGTGAAATAAAATTTAAAATTAACTCACATAGGAAGTTCCAGGCCAGCCTGGGCTACATAGTAAGACTCCATCTCAAACAACAACAAACAAAAAGTATTGGCCAAGTGTGTTGATACACACCTGTAATCCCAGCACTCAAGAGGCCACGGTAGTGGGATCACAAATTCGGAGCCAGTCTGAGATATATAGTGAGTCCACATCTCAAAAAAAAAAGAAAAACAAAGTGACTGAGCATATGATTACAACATACCAAGGCTGGCGGAGTGGCTCACGTGGTAGAGCACTTGCCTAGCAAGCATGCGGCCTTGCGTTCAAACCCCAGCACTGTTGTGTTCTCCCCCCCCCCAACCACCAAAATGATTACAACGTATCCAGGTAAGCACCAAAAGACAGTTAACAGGTTTCCTCCTGGGAGTGGCTGAGGGGAGTAGGGAAGAGAATCTTGGGGACTGTTACTTTTCATTTTAAACTCTTTGAAACTATTTTTAAATTAAGGGTATTTCCTAAATGGATAAAAAATCATTTACAATAAAATTATGTGTATGTTGAACTCACAATCTTCTTGAACTCACGATCCACCTGTCTGTGCCTCCCAAGTGCGGGGATTACAGATGTATGTCACCATACTGAGCTTTAATTTTAAAAAGGAATGAATGCAAGAGTTTGTGGTGTGTGTGAGAGAGAGACAGACAGAGGTATTCAAAAGTTCTACTAAGTGGGGGAAAGTGAACTGAAAAGATTAAAAACTAGTGTTGCCACTACGCTGGGAAGCCTGAATGGGATAAGAACCCAGGTGGAACTCCTGGATCACCAAGCTTAAGGGACAAAGTGAAAACACTTTTAAATGAGACACAAGAAAAGGCTGGAGGGAGGGGGAGATGGAGAGCAGGGGAAAGTGTTTGGGATGGAGAAGGAGGGAGTTTCAGGGAGGGACCACACTGATGTGTCCAGGGCTGAAGTTTCCATTGGGCTCAGCAGCAAGGAGGTGCCTGGCCCTGCCGCTGACTCGCATGCATATTGCAGGGCATGCTCTGTGCGGGTGGACACTCTCATAGTGGACTGCCTGCCTGGCTGCAGAGCTATGAGGGGAACTGGGAACTCTTATTCTTGGAGCTTTAAGCTCACCTCTACTGCAGACGCAAACAGCACCAAGGGTAGAGGCAGGATGCCAACATAGGTCTCCATGCTCACTTTGAGGACATCCCCAGGGAAGAGGTGCTCAGTCTGCTACTGGAGAAAGGGCTGCTTCTCCAGGAGCCAGACACTGCCAGAATACATCCCTTCTTGGGCTGTTAAAGGTGTGTGTGTGTGGTATGGGGGAGGTGGAGTGAGAACCCAGAATACTTGATCTACTCCGAACTTGTCAAGTTCCTGAGAAACAGTCCTGGTTTTATCCTGCAGAAAAAGTAGTTTATGCCACACCAATGGGACAATCATTTGGGTGTTTCCACTCAAATCCTCTTAGAAGCCAGGCACGGTGTTCACGGCCATAGTCCCAGCTCTCAGGAGGTGGAAGCAGGAGGGTCAAGAGTTTGAGGCCAGGACTGGAGGCGTGGCTCAAGTGGTAAGAGCGCCTGGCTAGCAAGTGTGAGGCCTGAGTTCAAACCCCAGTACCCCCAAAAAAAGAAAAAGAAAAAGTTTGAAGCTAACCTAGGCTACACAGCCAGATCACATCTCAAAAAAAAAAAAAAATCAAATAAACAATAAAAAACCCAAGCCAAAAAAAAAAATCAAATCCCTCAAGAATTGCTGTTTGCCTACTGTGCTGTCTTTCCCTTTCCTCACCTCCTTTAAGGCTATCTAGACTATGCCTCAGGAGTCATTAGGGAGTTCCTACTGAGACCAAGTGCTGTGGTTACCAGCCTCAGCCCCACTGGGATGCACCCAGAAGAATTCTCTCAGGACTAGGAGCACCAGGAAGGGGATGGCTGCAACTAGGCTACCTAAAGCTGCTATAAAACATTCTGTTGCTGTGTCCCCAGGCTGGCATCTCTTTGGGAGCTAAAGTCACAGAGTAACTTTCTGGTTCAGGATGCCAGTCCCTATAAAAGCTGCTCTAGCACTAACTTCTTTCTTTTAACTCCATAAACAGGCATTCCAGCACTGCAGTGTACCAAAGAATTCACTAAAATATGAATTCCTGGCCCCCAGAGTTCAAGACACCTCTCCTCTAAATGATTCGTGTGTGTGTGTGTGTGTGTGTGTGTGTGTGTGTGTGTGTATGGTACTGGGGCTTGAACTCAGGGCCTTCACCTTGAGCCACTCCACCAGTCCTTTTTGATGA
Organism: Castor canadensis; assembly: GCF_047511655.1. Lineage (NCBI taxonomy): Eukaryota > Metazoa > Chordata > Mammalia > Rodentia > Castoridae > Castor > Castor canadensis. The sequence continues at coordinate 59,744,870 of NC_133392.1, read as the reverse complement.
AGGGTTTTTCAAGATAGGGTCTCACAGAACTATTTGCCTGGGCTGGCTTCGAACCAGGATCCTACTGATCTCTGCCTCTTGAGTAGCTAGGATTACAGGCATAAGCGCCCAGCTCCCCTCTATATGATTCTGATGCAGAGTCCTGGGTCTTGTCTCTAGGAAATAATGCCTTCTAACTTATGCTAATAAAATCTGGTCCTAAAAGATGATCTTGAGCACAATTATGCCAATTATTCAGCTGTCAAAACTTTTAGAAATTCCTGCTGATGACCCTAGGGCACTGCTAGTTGGCTGTGTGAGAAGCAGCTTCATTAATCATCAACACTTAAATTTGGGGCTTATGTTTAAACCTATTTGGTTTCTCTGTAAAACCAGTGATTAAGACAGCCAGCAGAAAGAACTCAGAAGGAAATGGGGAGAGCTCTGAGCTGATAGGGCCGCTGTGTGACTGCTGCAGGGCATGTCACGTCACGTCTGCTGAACAGGGTCAGTCAGGCCTTCCACACATAATCATAGCTGCTCTGGAGGGTACCTGCCTGGTTCTCTAAGCACGTGGAGATAATGCAGTGACTTTTCTTAAAATATATAACCATATTTCAAGAAAGATCACTCCAAACATACCCTCTAGATTTAGAACATGTGCCTCATTGAATTTTAGTGATAGATACATATTTTATCTTATTTTTGAATTAAGAAGGTAAAGAGCAGGGCTGGGGCACTGTGGCACATCCTCAATTAATGAAACTTAGGCTACTTTCCCTAACAAGCTTGAGAGTCATTTTACAAGTGGAACATGATTACATTCTATGGGCTCCCCACACAGAAAGAAAGAGATGAACAAGTAAATACTCTGAAGCAGAGTTTAAATTGTTGACGGGCCAGGTGCCAGCAGCTCAAGTCTATAATCCTAGCTATTCAGGAGGCAAAGATCAGGGGGACGGCCAGCCCAGGCAAATAGGTTGAGAGACCCTAAAAACAGGACTCACGGAGTGGCTCAAGTGTTAGAACACCTGCCTTTCAAGCAGTAAGGCCCTGAATTCCAACTTCAGTGCCACCAAAATACAAAAATAAATAAAAACTGTTGAATTTAGGCCAGACACAGTGGCCCATGTCTAATCCCAGCTACTCAGGAGGCTGTAGGTAGGAATTCGGTTTGAGGCTGGTCCTGGGCAAAAGTGCAAGACCCCCTACCTGCCTCAAGTGGTACAGAGTCTGTCTAGCAAGTGTGAGGCCCTGAATTCAAACTCCAGTACCACAGAGTCTAAAAGGACAGTAAGTTCTTAACATAAAGCCACTCTACAGTTTTGCATAATCAGTAGAGCAGAATGTAGACTATTTGGTTATCATCTTTAAAATTTCTCATGATTGTACCATTCTCTTAGCACCCAAGCAACAGCCTTTGAGTGAATATTGAGCGTAAAATCATGCACACACAAGATTACAGATGATTATAGATGCAATGAGTCTTCCGATAACAAAACCTATCACGGTTGTAACAGGAAAGGCAGAATGATTAAGATAAGCAGGGGAGAAAAAGTAAGAAAGAGAATTCAGGAGGAAGTGGTTGGCGTGTGGTGTTGGAGGCATGTCACATTCAGCAACTCACCATCCTCCAGTCCATTCTCAGGTTTTTCCTAACTATATTTTTGAACTCCATTTTCATACAGAGCATTATTACAAGTCCCTTTTGTCATTTCCTGTAGATAAAAAGTTAATATTGGTTCACAACCTTCCTGAGAAAGAGATCAAGGGCCTGAAGAATCTGGTAGGATTACATGGTCACATGGGTAGGATCTGTGAGAGATGTAACCTCTCTGGGATTTCCCCTTGACACAGAATCCCTGGTTACTTTCTGGACATTTTGTTCATATCCTAGTCGATTTCAAAATCTAATTAGTCGAGGCTGGGGGTGTAGTGCAATAGTAGAGGATAGGCTTGGCTTGTATGATGCCCTGGGTTCAACGGTTCAATTCCCAGTGTGCACGCGCACACATCTAATGATAACGATAACAATAAAAACAATAGAAATAAGGGCTGGTGGAGTGGCTCAAGTGGTAGAACACCTGCCTAGCAAATGTGAGACTGCGTTCAAACCCCCATACTGCTAAAAAAAGAAGGAAAAAAAGAAATGGATATAATGGCTCCAATTATTTTTTCGAAACAATTAAATCTCCCTGGAGCATAGAACCAAAAGGCCCACTTGTGTAGAAAATGAGCATATCCGTATGTCTACTGGACCATTTGAAAAATGTTACTGTTGCCCTAATGTATTTGAGTTTTCTGTCTTCATAACTCATGATTGGTAGCCGATTATCACAATTTTTAAAAAAACAGATACGCACTGAATGTGGGTATGGGAAGGTTGGAAACACTTCAACAGCCACTTAAAAGCCAAATGGATCATTTAAACAATCTTTATGTAGCTGGAATTATGGTGGGGACAATGTGTGGTTTTTGGGTGATTTTCCCATATTGCTTCTGCCTGTTTTAGTGCTCTGTCAGCAATTTTTCTTATAGACATTCAAACTAAAATGATAGAACCCGCAGCTTGTTAACTTTGTAAGATACTGACCTTGGTTCAAATAGGTCTGCTGCTCACTATGGGACCTTGGATAACTCACTGACGCTATGAACTTCAGGTTCACAAGCTATTTTAAGAGAGTAGCAGTATCCACATGGTAGTTTTTGAGACAGCTTCATGTGATAATGCACACGAAGTGCTCAGCAGTGCTGGAATAAACTCAATAGTGTGGTGCTCAATGCTAGCTTGTATAAAGAAACTCCAACAGTTAGTAAGAGCTGGGAACTAGGGCCCATAGGCTAAATCCAGCCTGCCACCTGTTTTTGTGAGTAGAGTTTTATTAAAACACAGCCACGTTTAATTCATTTACGTAATATCTCTAGCTGCTTTTGACAGTAGCTGGAGTAGTTGTGACAGAATGTATTGCTTGAAAAGTCTAATATATTTACCTTTTGATCCTTTATAGAAAAAGGCTGTCAGCCTGGTGCCAGTGGCTCATGCCTATAATCCTAGTTACTCAGGAGGCAGAGATCATGAGGATCACTGTTCGAAGCCAGTCTGAGCAAATAGTCTCAGAGGTCCTATTTCAAAAAAAACTCACCACAAAAAAGGGTTGGCAGAGTTGCTCAAGGTGTAGGCCCTGAGTTCAAGCCCCAGTACCACAAAAACAAAAACAAAAAAGAAAAAGGTGGTCAACTCCCAACTATAAGAAGAAATCTGATTGAACAAAACAAATGGCATTTGAAATGTGAACATGTCTGTTTTCTAATCAGCAATAAAAACAAAAATTAAAAATTAAAAAGATAATGCCTACCTTTAGCAAGTTCTTCCTTTCAAACAATTCAGAGAGAAACTGGTGGCATAGACTCAAACTGTGATCTAGGGAGTGGAGATGAACCATACAGGAACACAGAAAATCCCAGGTCAGGTAACTGCAAGAACTTTCCCCTAGGAATTGTAAAGGAAAAAATCTCTCTTTCACCCAGTGTGCAACCCCACCCCACCCCACCAGAGAACAATAGCAAAGGAATGGGAATAGCATTTAGCATTTAAAGAGATATGGGTTTTTTTTTTTCCACTTTTTGCAGTGCTGGGGATTTGAACCCAAGGCCTTGTGCCACGGTATGTTAGGCACATACTCACACTAAACTACATTCCCAGTCCCCAAATCTATTCTAAATAATTAGGATTTTCCCAAAATATAGCCTATGTTATTTGGAAGATCTTCAACTTCACATATAAATTTAAATGTTTTTCTCAAACTCCTGCAGGACTAACTGGTAACATACAGTCTTCTGGTAAAAGGCATTCATTATGTATCATTGAACAGTGATACGTATTGCTAAGTGGGTGAAGTATATGAAGTATATGAATGAAGGATGCCTTTATTTATTAGTTGTCTAAATCCAGTAAGATTTAGACAACTCCTTTGAAACAAGAGTTTTGTGTCAAAGAAGCATTTTTATTAGCTCAAACTGTTTGCTATTAAGCCAGTTGTTAAAGATATTTGCAAAAATATGAAATATAGCATTCATCACTATTTTCATTTTTGTTTTGAGAATTATTTTCATGAACGGTTATGTTTAAATGTTGTGGTAGGCTTACTAGTCTTTTCTTTTGCAGATTGGGGTTTGAACTCAGGGCCTACACCTTCAGCCATTCCACCAGCCCTGCTTTTTTTGTGATGGGTATTTTCAAGATAGGGTCTCTTAAACTATTTGCCCAGGCTGGCTTTGAACCTCGAGCCTCCTGATCTCTGCCTCCTGAGTAGCTAGGATTACAGGTGGGGGCTGCCAGTGCCAGGTTCTTACTAGTAATTTTTACATAAATTGTTAAAAATGCTCACCTTTAATTTTAAGTAGGGTAAACATAGAAAGATATAACCCACACAAACAGCTCCTTGGTGTCTTCCACAAAGTCACACGCAAAGAGGCTTTGAGACCACAAAGAAGTACTCTCTAGAGAAGTGACAAAATCTCAGAAGGCAGCTGTTTTAGGGGAACCATGGTTGGGGAAGCAGTATTTGAAGAACGAGCTGTGTGATCAGAGGACAGGGCTGCAACGCATCCAGCAAGATTTTCTATTGCTAACTAAAGACAAAGTCTTTAAAGCATAGAAGTCACTGCAGACAGCAAATGACAGAGGAGCATCTGTCGCTGATGGCTTTGGGGATAAAGACTGGCTTTAAGATCACTGCCTGTTAGACTTGAATTTCATCTTTTGGGATTAAATTGAATAACACAATCAGGAAGAAGAAAAGCTAGGATCTAACACAGTTTGTCTTAGACATCATATTCTCAAAGCTTAGCACACAGAAGGAGCTCAGTAAGTAGTGGTTAAGTAAAAGAATCCATAAATGAAGCTATGAAGCCGAATGAGGATGGTAGAAAAATGGCCATCTCAAGAAAGGTTTAGGACAGAGGGATTTTCTTATGAAGACAGATGCAGAGTCATACCCTCAAGGAACCTCCCTCCCTAGTTTGTCTCCCCTTGATCCTTCCTTTTAAGAAAGGTCTGATGAAAGGATTTTTGAAAATTTTATTTATTTACTTATTTTGAGCCAGGGTTTCACTATGTAGCTTAGCCTGGCCTGGAACTTGATATCCTCCTGCCTCAGCCTCCCAAATGCTGGAATTATACAGGTGTACACTGCCACACCTGGCAAAAGGATGTTGTGTTAAACAGCAATCATTTCATCTCGAGCTCAACATCCTAAAGTCAACATGGCCTAACCACACAACCTGCATAGGAATATGCATCGCTTGCACTCTTCCTCACCTTCATTTGGTCTTGATTCTTTGTCCTCCATTTAACCCCTTAGCGAGTCCTGTGGGTCTACTTCCAAAACACACTGAATTCATCCACTTCTCTCCATCCCCACTCCATGACCCCAGAGAAACCACTTTTGTCTCTCCCTTGGACTCATCTTAATAAAGCCTCGTTTCTCTCCCTGCTTCCTCTCTGCCACTTCCCCTTCTTCAACCTATTCTCCTTTTTAGGAGTACATGCCTAAAAGTTCTAACAGTATCACTCCAGCCCTCTTCTTAAAATCCTACAAAGTACCCTCTGCACCTAGAATAAGAGCCAAACATTTTCTGTGACTTACAGAGCCCCCTGCCTCTCAACTCTCCACTCCTGCTCCCCCTCCCACTCCTCATTCCATCTGCTCTAGATGCATCTTCTAAAATGCCAAACTCCTTCCCAACATTGGTGTGGCCTATCTACCATTCTCTTGGTGTGCTCTATCAAAGATTATATGGCTGCTTTCTTCTCCATTTACTTCTCAGCCCAGTGTTCCTTCCATCTTCACAAAGGTTTTTCTAGGTCACCATAGCTAAAACATGCCTTCCTGTAAATATTTACCATATCAACTTGACTTTCCCTGCTTAATAGCACTTATGACCTGAAATTATCTTGCTTTTTGTTTACTTGCTCCATGAAAGCAGAACTGTTCTTTGTTTACCTTGCTCATCACTATATCCTCTATAATCAGAAAAGTGAGAACAGAACCTGCTCCATAGTGGACTTACTTTTTTGTGGTACTGGGGCTTGAACTCAGGACCTATACCTTCAGCCACTCCACCAGCCCTATATTTGTGATGGTTTTTTCAAGACAGGCTCTGAACCAAGATCCTCTTGATCTCTGCCTTCTGAGTAGGTAGGATTACAGGTGTAAGCCACCAGCAGCCGGCTCAAAGAGGACTTTGATGTGACGCTACATCTAACCTAAGCTTTCGGAAGCAAACATTAATAATAGGCAAGCAAACACAAAGAGCTATTCTCTATATTACATTTTTAATGAACTTTGATCAAATTCACCTCTAGTGAATTTCTAGTACTTTCTTATCCCCTCCCCATTTTACTCACAATTTTTAACATTATTTACATACATACTTCATGTGTATGAAGTACTTTGATCATATTCACCTGCTCTTTACTCTTTCACCTTCCTCCTCACATTTGTTCTCACCCCAAGCAGTCCCCCCCACTTTACACTCATACTAGTCATTATTTTTTTCATTTTTAGGTCTAGATTTTGCATATGAGCGAGAATATGTGATATTTGTCTTTCTCAATCTGGCTTATTTCACTTAACATGAGGATTTCCAGTTCTATCCATTTACCCACAAATGACTAATTTCTTCTCCTTCTTTTTCTGCTGTCCAGGGGTTCATAGCTATACCTCCAGTCCTCAATTCTGCAATTCTTAAAATGACTAATATATTAAAAATGTTTAATTAGGATGTACATGTCATTTTTCAACAATACTTAAGGCTTCTAAATATAGAAGGATCCTAAATAAGGATCCTCTGGTTATAAACTATAGTCAATAAAATTTTCCACTTATTTAATGTTTTCTCATTGCAGTCAAAGAAATATTCTTCTCGGCCTCTGAAGTGTCAAAAAATAAAACCAATTTTTACAAGAAAACAAAAGAGGAAATGAAGTTTATATTAGTTGAAACAAGTCAATTTATTGTATTTCCAAGGGCTTTACCCCTATAATGAGATAAACCATTTTACAACACTTTGAAACAACATAACTTACTTTTTAGTATTTTTGAAAGGGTCAGATTTCTTTCAGAATTTAGGAAAGTAAGTATTTTAGAAAGACTAACTATAGGAAGTTATTGTCTCAAATTTAATACAGTAACAGGCTTGTCTACTAGGTATTTTAATCAGTATTCCTCTTTGTAAGGAATCTATCAAGTACTAGCCAACAAAGGATCTACATTTAGAAACTAAGGCAGGAAATGTTTAGATATATACATATACGAATATATATACATACATATATACATACATATGTATTTTTTCTTTTTTTTGTTTTTTTTTTTTTTTGAAAGGTTTCACTACGTTGCTTATGCTGGCCTTCAACTTGCTATGTAGCCCAGGTTGACTTCAAACTCAAGATCCTCCTGCTTCTGACTTCCAAATGCTGGAATTATAGGCATGTACCTCATGTCCAGCCCAGGAAATGTTTATGTTAAATAGGGAACAAGCAATCTAAAATGCAAATCACATGTCACTTTAACAAGACAACTTACATCATTATGTATAAATTATTAATTAACTTTATTTGCTTAAGAGCTTAGCAAAGACTCAGGTGATCTATTTTTCATGGTCAGGCTACTGGTCTGGCCCTGTTGGTAAGCATCACAAACGCTTATTTGGGGAGCAGGAATCACTTCAGCATTGCACATTTCCTTTCTTTAAAAACGAAGATTAAGTCAGGGCCATCTTGGTTCTGAATCTCTCCATTTTTGTTGGGAGAAGACTAACCATCTCTTTACTAAGTTCTAGCTCAACCTCTATTTCCTGGGCAGCCTCAGGGTGCTTTTCACAGTAATCGACAATAAATTTGTAATGTTCCAATGATGTTGCCAAATTTTCTAGCTCTTTCTTGGGATCTGCAGTGATGATTTTGCCATAGAGACGAGCAACTCGAAACTTAGCTAACATGGCAGGGCGAAGAACATCTTCCCCTATATGCTCAGGAAATACTTTATTTGGGTCTCTCAGGGAATCTAAGAAGAGCTGGTAGTACTTCAATGCTGACTTATTAAGATTATTGATTTTTTTTACAATGTGTGAATCAGGATCCCTTAGTTTGTCAGCAATGGCAACCTTCAAATCCATCATATCATAATAAGCATGTGCAATTTCAAATTGAATCTGTCTGTTGATTAACAGGTAATACTGTGGATTCAGGTCCACAATTAGGGGCTCTAGCATGGCTATCCTGCGTTTATGCATCTTGCACCTTCTCTCCATGTCAGTTTCAAAGAATGCAAGCACCTTGAACAGAGCACTGTGATCTTGAACAACTTCAATATGGTCAGTGACATACCCATCAATTTGGAAGAACTCTTTTGCCTCAAAGACATAGTGCTGACCCAATAGGAAAAGTTCCCTGGCTTCTTCAAAATCTAAAGGTCTCAAATATCTCACTTTCTCTTCTACTGCAGAGATGGCATCACACAGTTCACCAGTTCCAAACTGCACAGCTTTTTTCCTAATGCTTTCTTCCTCATCTAGTTCTTTTTTCCTTAAAGCTCTAAGTTCAGACTGTTTGTCAAGATCAAGCTCTCCTATGTTGTCCTGAAAGAAAAAAGATAAATTATGGTTAAGTAGGATATTCATCTCCTGCTATTAAATAAAACTTGAAGTGTAAACCTAAGAGTAAAGAAAACTCTTTTACTTCCTAGTCTAGCTGAAGGAGGTACTGTAATTTTGTTTTGTTGTTTTTTGTTCTAGGGATAGAGCCCAGGGCCTTGGGCATTCTTGACAAATACTCTATCACTGAGCTACATCATCAATCAGCCCATGGGATAATCTTAAAGATCTTTTTTTTTTTTTGAAAGAGTTTTACCATGTAGCTCAGACTGACTTCAAACTCTTGACTCCTATCTCAGCCTCCCAAGTGCTAAGATTTGACCACCATGCCTGGCATGACACACCCTTTAAAACTACTTTCTTCCAATTACATTAAACATTCAAGAAATGTGAAAAAAGTATTTAAATAAAAAATAGACAAACCACTTATATAATACTAATACTCTCTGGGAACTCGAATTCATTTACTCCTTCAAATATGATGAATGTTGCATATTTAAGTACTTTGAAAATTGTGAAACATTAGATACATGTTATATATTTGTAGTATTTACTTTTTAAAATTATAGTAACACTGTAATCTACACCCTAAAACTATTTCACTGGGATTAAGATTCTTAAAATATATTATAGAGAATGCTCTAAGTCCCTTGAAGACACTAAAGTGAAGACAGAGTTAAATCTACTTTCACAAATGAAGTTCTCTTCTTTACCTGGGGGAGATGGGAATGACAACAACAACAACAAAAATAGTTAAATATAAAAAAGCGATGGTTAAAAATAGAGTAAGCTTTTTTCGGGATGGGGCTGTACTCAACAGTAGAGCTCCTGCCTAGTATGTGTAAGGCCCTGAGTTCAATATCCAGGATATAAAGAAAAAAATGAGCAATCTCTTTGACTAGTAGAATTAAACATTAGATCCCTCAATGTTCAGCCCCAAGGCCTTTTCTTCTTTTCATTTGACATTGTCTCCCTAGTGATCTTTCCAAAAACCTTTCAAATGCTCTTACAATAGACAACAGTCCAAGGCCCTGCTTGTTCTAGCCCCTTTCTGACTCTAACTTTGTCTTTTATCAAATGCCCTCTTTGCTCTGCTCCAATACCACTGGTCTTGCCCCACCCCTCCCTTCTGCCACAGAATTTGTAAACATGCTGCTTCAGCTCCTTGGAATGATACACTTTCTTTTCTCAGACTAGGCACTCCTACTCATCCCTGGAGGCTGCCTCAGATGTTATCCCTCCTCTTGTGCTTTCTCATGGTATGTGCCTCTCCTTTGTAGAACTAAGCAAAGTTGGACTTTTGTATGAAGTCAAAGACCAGGTCTATTTTTGTTTATCATGACATCTCTTGAATCTCGGATAATAACTAGCACAGAGTTAGTATAAAAAATGCTTAATTGAACAAATTCATATGTTTTAAAGCTTGAATTAAGCTTTTCAGATAAATACACAGATGATCAAAGGATGAAGTGAAGAAAGAAGAAAGGCAAGGGAGGGAAGGGAGGAAAGAGAGGGAAGGGAAGGAGGGAGTCAGTTTAAGGAAAAATCTGAGTAATTTAGCAGCATGGTAAAACTTGAGTTTAAACTAACCAAATAAAGATCTCGTTCCCAGATTGAAAATTGAAGTCCAAAAGGTAAGAGTTAAACCACAGTACATTCTGCTTGACACTATTACATCAAATGCAGGTCCTAAATTTTTAACTCTTGTTTATTCCCATAATCTCTAGGCTGCTTTTTCCTATTAGCCCACTTTTTTTGAGCCAATAATCCCTGCAACTGTCCCTTTCCACGATCTTCCTTACCCGAAGGGGAAAGCTGACAGCTCTTACTGGCCAACTTCTCTATTTATCTCTAATACACCTTATCTCTACCTTCTTTCTCTAAAATGATCTCAACTTTTCAATACCTATGTCTCTGGAATATTGAGGTTTCTTTTCTTTTGTTTAGTAGTTTCACAAAGTTCTATATTATTTACTATTAGATTTTGCCATGAGATCCAGTTAGTAACAAAAAAGTATATATATATTGGGCTGGGAGGGTCTGTGGCTCAAGTCATAGAGCACTTGCCTAGCAACAGTGAGGCCCTGAATTCAAAATACCAGCATTGTTAAAAAAAAAAAAAACAAAACGAAGGCATAAAATAATAGGAAATTCTGCTACATATGTACACTGAGTAATAACTTATTTTATTTTCCTCCTTAGTGCTTAAGAACTACAATTCAGTATAGATTAATAATAATGATGATGATAGTTTACATTTTTTGAACATTTAGTGTATCTTAGATGTTTTTCTAGGTCTTTAGATACATCGATATTAAGTAGGTGTTGGCATCTCTAGCTCCCTTGTGAGAGAGCTATACAGTGGCAGAGCTGGGTTTATACCCACACAGTGCATCTGCAGAGTCCATGTTCATCAGTGTGATCACTTCTGCAGCCATACTTCAATTACCACAGTGGCTACTTTTTGAAAGCTACTATTTTAGGCTTTATCAGTGCATAAGATAACACTGCAAAGCATATTAAGATTAATAAGGATTATTTCCTGACCATGAGTGGCTTATAGTTCAAAACTAGATAAAGGAATAAGATTTAAAAAAAAAACAGTAGGGACTTCTTTCTTTTTTTTGGTGGTACTGGGGTTTGAACTTAGGACTTCACACCTGTTAGGCAGGCACTCTACTGTGTGAGCCACTCTGCCAGCCCCTGAGCATTGTAACAGTGAAAAGCAACTGGCATCTCCCTAAGTAGTGGTTCTCAAGCTTCATCTGCAATGTATGGCTTAATTGACTGGAATTGCTATCTATCTATCTATCTATCTATCTATCTATCTATCTATCTATCTGTCTATTTTTGTGACAGAATCTCACTATACAGTCTAGTCTGGCCTAGACCTTGGTATGTAGCCTAGGCTGACCTTCCTGTCTCAGCCTCTGGAGTCCTGGGAATACAGATGGGTGCCACCTCACCCAGCTGGCTAGAATTCTTTATAAGCAGATTTTTTCAGAAGGGCTTCTGGTGCTTTTTTTTCTTGAAGAAAACTTTACTTTTCAGATAAAATAGTATTACAAGTATTAAAGGAAGCCATAGCCATTAGAAAATTACCATGTTTAGAAATAACATTAAGATAAATTTATATTAATGTCAAAAATCTCATTTCAGAAAAAAAAAAAAATAACACTGGATTGTTTAGCTCTGATTTCGAATTTTCTCCCGATTCTGTAGCTACACATACACTGACAACCTCAATGTTGTAAAATGTTCTTGTTTCATGTGCTGGCAGCTAGTTCACGTTGAACAATAAAAACATACAACAGGGATAAAACACAACAGAGTCAAATCACTTAGGAAAGAGTAAGAAATTCTATGGCGTTTAAAGGAGAAGATGCTATCTGTAGGAGGTAAAGAATAATTCATTCAGTAAGTATTTTTAGAACTTATTGTGTCTGGAGATAATAACATAATATGAATTTGATATAGACACCACCTGTCAAGGATCTTATAGTCTAACCAAAGGAAAGTATGCCAGGAGAAAGCATTATTTTTGCTTAGTTTCTGAGACAAGGTCTCAATATGTAGCCCAGGCCTTGAACTCACAATCCTTCCACCTCAGCCTCTTGAGAGCTGGGAAAGAGGTGGTATTTAACTTAGGTCTTGACAGGCTTAGTGGCATATGTCTGTTACCTTACCAGTTGGGAGGCCAAGACAGGAGGATCCAGAGTTCAAGGCCAGCCCAGGCTACATAGTGAGACTGTTTTAAAAAAAGAAAAGGAAAAGGAAAAAGAAAAGGTAGGCCTCAGACTGGAGGCATGTCTCAAGTGCTACAGTGCCTGCTTCACAAGCATGCAGTCCTGAGTTCAAACCCCAGTACCGAAAAAAAAAAAAAAAAAAAGAAGAAGAAATAACAGCCCTTGAATGTTGAATAAGATTTTAGTAAAAGGTGAAAGATTTATATGATCTATAGAGAAAGCAGAATCTGAGGAGCAATATTTTAAAAAATGGAAATGGAGGGTAAGTAACAAATATATATGACAGCATTCTACATACTTCCATAATTAACACACAGTGAGCCCAATAATCACAACCCCCAGTGTAAGCTTTTACTCACATCTGTTCCTTTAAGAAAGAAAAAGGCAACCCTTCTCTGCATTACCTGCATGGAAAGCTGTGCGTTCTGCATGACAGCCAAACAGTATTTGATCCAGCATCTTGCTATTTCTCCTTTCCTCTGAAGATAGAGCTCTGGCATGTCTCCTTCGGCTTCAGGAGCTGTAACCACACACATGATATGTCTGTCAGCTGTCACAACTATATTTCATTGTGTGCTGTGTTCTTATTTATATCACCTTTTCCTGATCACAAAAGTAAGACCTTCACTGAAGCAAGGGGAAACCACCCCAAATCCTAAGACTGGAGGTATTTCACTGCCATTACTTTTGCATGTTTTTCTAGGACTTTTTATGTTTTGTCTGTAGGGTAAACTTTTTTTTTTATATTTAAAATACCATTTATTTGTGATTTAACATTAATTAGCATAACATCTAAGAGCAATATCTGATAACATTTATACAAGTTTCCACAGGACTGTAGGTTAAACTTAAGATCACATTTCTGAACATAACTTTTTCTTCACACATTATACCACTAACACTTGTCCATATCATTATCAACTCTCTGTACAATTAAACAGCTATTTCATACTTTAACAATTTGTCTAATACAGGAAATCCATTCTTTGCTATTATAATTCTAAACATGAAGATCTATATGTATAAATCTGTTTAGATTGTGGATTCTTTCTTAGGACAGAGTTTTAGAAATTGAATTTACTAGGTAAAAGAGTTTACACAATTTTAAATTTCCTAAATACTGCCCAATTTCAGTATTTTCAACAAATATCCTAATCAACACTAATGAGTATAATCATAGAAAAGCATTCTGAAAATATTGGATATTGTCACTTTTTCAGTTGTTTTTGGTACCAGCATCGAATCCAGGGTTGTGAATGCTAAGCATAAGTTCCACTACTGAGCTATGCCCAACTCCACAGCTTTCTATTTTAAAGAGTAAAAACAAAATGATACCTAGATGGTGGCTTAGTTCATGTTCATTTCTTTTGAGACAAGTGCCTTTTAGAACTTCTATGAATCTATCATTAATTCAAGGTACAGAATAAAGGGGAAAAACATCTATTTGATTAGATAATGTCTATTACATTAACTCCTCAGAGCCTCTGCATTCCTCTGATACATAATCATGTAGGCTTTGTTTTGCTTTATTTTTTGGTGGCACTAGGGTTTGAACTCAGTACCACTTGAGCCACATTCCTATCCCTTTTTTGCTTTATTTTTCAGATAGGGGCTTCTGTTTTGGCCAAGCTAGCCTGAACTTCAACCCTCCTACCTATGCCTCCCATATAGGTGGAATTATACTTATGAACCACCATGCCCAGCTTGTTTGTTGAGGTGGGGGGGGGTCTCCCAAGTAGCTAGGATTATAGGTTTATACCATCATGCCTGGCTCTAGAACATTCATTTGTAAAGAAAAGATGGTGTTTCAAAATCTAGATTATTTTAGCTTGGAGACTGTTCAACAGTGAGTTACAGAATAAAGAAAATGGTAAACTTATCAGAGATTTCTCTTTTTTTGGCAGTACTTGGGTTTGAATTCAGGGTGTCACCCTTGTAGGCAGGTGCTCTATCACTTGAGCCACTCCGCCAGTGAAAATGGTGAATTTATTTGTTAAATGACTCAAATATACATTAACTGGGATTTTTTTTTCTTTTAAGGCTAAATGAAACATTATAATGAAGGGGTGGGGATGTAGCTCAGTGGTAGAGCATTTGCTTACCATGCATGAGGTCCTGGGTTTGATCCCCAACATTGCAAAACACAAACAAAAGCCCGCTACAATAAAAAAGATATTAGGACACACCACTTACTCATACAGTATTCCAACCAAAAATGTATAATCTTAATCTAGGCAAACTGATGCGAATGCTATGAAATAACTGACTCTATTTCCCAAAAATGTTATGTGATAAAAGACAAAGAAAGGCAGAGAAACTGTTCCAGATAGCAGAAGACTAAAAAGATGTGACAACTGAATGCAATACACAATCTTTTTTGGGGGTGGCAGTACTGGAGTTTGAACGCAGGGTGCTCTATACTTGAGCCACATGTCCTGCCCTTTTGGCTTTAGTTGTTTTTCTTACACGGTTTTTGCTCCAGCTAGCTTCCAACCCCAGTCCTCCCTATCCATGCCTCCTGAATAGCTGGGACTACAGATGTGAGTCACCACACCCAGTGCAATATGCATTTCTCAACTGGATAATCCAGGACTGGAAAAAACTGCTTAAAGAACATTATAAAGATAACTGATGGAACGGAAATATGTAGTATAGGTGAAAGAATTGTATCAATGTTATATTTCCTGAATTTGCTAACTATTCAATCATGTTGCAAGAAGATATTCGTCTTAGAAAATATACATGGAGTATTAAAAGGTAAAAGAGCCTAATGTATGTAATCTCCTCTTAAATGGGTTCAGAAAGAAAAAATGTGACTGAAAATGAGGCAAATATTAAACTGGTGAATTTAGGAGAGGATGTACAGTAGTCCTTTGTTCTGTTCTTATTACTTTTCTAAGGTTTAAAATATTAAATATTAAATGTTTTATTTATTGATTTATTTATTTTTTGCAGCACTGGGGCTTGAACTCAGGGCTTCACACTTGCTAGGCAGGTACTCTATCACTTGAGCGACTCCATCAATCCTTTTTTGAATTGGGTATTTTCATGATAGGATCTCATGAACTGTTTGCCTGGGCTGACCTTGAACTATGATCATCCTGATCTCTGCCTCCAAGTAGCTAGGATTACAGGCATAAGCCACAGGTGCCTGGTTAAAATGTTAAATATTAAATGTTTAAATTTAAAAAAAATTTTTTTTGGCAGTACTGGAGTTTGAACTCAGGGCTTCAAAGCAAGAAGCCACTCTATTGCTTGAGCCACGTCTCCAGCCATTTTTGCTCTGTTTATTTTGCAGATAGGGTTTTACTATTTGCCCAGGTCATCCTGGATCACAATCCTCCTATTTATGCTTCTGACTGTCACTGGGCTGATGGGCTCACGCCCAGCTTTTTTCTTTTTTTTTTTCCCCCCATCGAGATTGGGGGGGTTAGGGGGAATGCCGGATTTACAAACTATTCTGCCTGGACCGGCTTTGAACTGCAATCCTCTTGATCTTAGTTTCTCAAGTAGGTAGGATTACAAGTGTAAACTACCAGCATCTGGAGTTTGAAGTTAGGGCCTCATGCTTGCTAGGCAGGTGCTCTACCACTTGAGTCACTCCGCCAGCCTTTTTCTGTGGTGCGTATTTTTGAGATAGGGTCTCTCAAACTATTTGCCCAGGTTGGCTTCGAGCAATGATCCTCCTGATCAACTAGGATTACAGGCGTGAGCCACCAGTGCCTGGCTAATTTTTTTACATTTTTAAAAGCTGCTAGGCACCAGTGGCTTGCACCTATAATTCTAGCTACTTGGGGAAGAAGAAGTAAATAGGATTTGGTTCAATGCCAGTCTAGGCAACAAAAACAAGACCCTATCTTGAAAATACCCAACACAAAAAAGGGTTGGGTAGCTCAAGTGGTACAGCATCTGCCTAGCAAGTGTGAGGCCCTGAGTTCAAACCCCCGAACAAATAAACAAAAACAAATTAAAAACTATATAATGACAAGGGCATAGAAGCACAGGCTTGTTATCTTAGCATTCAGGAAAATAAGGCAGGAGGATCTTGAGTTCGAGGCCAGACTGAGCAACATAGCAAGACGCTGTCCCAAAAAAAAGCTATAAAATGAAACACACACACATAAACTTACAGTCTTCTGTGGCGGGAATTTTTCCAGTTTGACCAAAAATAACATTAGCAGCTGATAAACAGTGCCTGGCCTCCATAAAGCATAGCTGTTGAGAAAATAAACAAGAATGAATATAACTAACACAAAGCCTTATTTACCATCGATATTTGCATATGGTCCACTGATATGGGAAAAGCTATGCTATCAAGTAAACTCTATTATTAAGGAGGCCCGATGCAGTTGCTGAACATTAAGAAGGTATGGAAGATACATTATAGCATTATCTGGTAAGAAGCTACCCCATAGATTAAAATAACAATGTTGCAAACTCTTAATAAGCCAAACTGTCAAAAAGATAACTTTGGGCTAAAAGTTAGCTCTTCTCATGTAATCAATACATATACAGGAACAAATATAATCCTAAACTCCAACAGCCTCACAGTTCAAATAGTCGAAGTTCCATGCACAATAATTCTTACATTCTATCAGAGGAATGAAGACTTAATTTTTATTAGATTAAGAGATCTCTTTCACATCCTACTCTTCAAAGGCAAAAAGGAAAGATTCTGATAGGAAGAGATTCCTGTCTTCTAAAAATCTTTGGGATTTCCAGACAATGAGGTTTCCCACCAAAATTTGAAGTTCATAGATTTCTACAAATGAAGTTTATGGAATTGCTTTACCAACACAGACTTCATAATTCAAATCTGGGCATGGAAAACTTCTCTAACACTTAAAAAAGATCTCCTTATTGGTTCAAATACTTCACATCTGTCAGGCAAATCACAGGATCACCAGCAGAAGTACGAAGTTAAAGTCCAACTTATAGTTGGAAGCCACCCTCATTAAATAGAACGCCTACTTTCTATTAATAAATATGAAAGACTTTCAATGGTTGGCTATGACTTTTAGATCTCAGCATTAAAAGTATTTCTCCACTGCTGGTGGCATGACTCAAGAGGTAAGAGTGCCTACCTAAAAGTATCTCTCCACTATGGTAAGTTCAGAAGTCACCAGTGAGAACAGCTGGGTACCACGTGTAGTATTAGCCCAGCAACATCTATCCATCAAAATGTTGGTGTGGAATCTCAAAAGCCAAAAGAAAGTTACAGTTTACAAAAAGAAACTTTAACTGGCCCTCCACAATCCCTTAGCCATCATATGACAGCTCTGTCCAGACTGACTCCCTATGAGCAAGCACTGCTAGAACAGTGAGAGCCTTGTATCCTGAAGGTGGCTGGTAAATGTGGAACTTCAGCACTGCCAAGTAAGGACTCACCACATAGTAGCAAAACCTTATCACTGGAACCAGATGGAGATGATAAGGATACAAATGAAACAGTACTGTCAAACATGGCTCAAATCACTCTTTTTTTGTAAGGTAATTTGGCTGGTTGTAACAAAGACTTAAGAAACATGTTTGGCATAAAACAAAAAAGTGGGGTAGAGGAGGTGCTTATGAAAATTACTGCATGCTCCACAGAAGTAATGCTTAACAACTTCAAATTTTAAGTCACACTTTAAATTAATATCTAGGTGTCTTAGCATTAAGAATATCCATGGAGTTTTAAGTGGTAATTAAAATAAAAATGAATGTCATTTTAAAGTTGCTAAACAAAACAAGCAAGAGGCCTCCAAACAGCTATAGTAAAGGAGCCACAAGCAGAGGCACTTCTTGATGATGACCACAGTGAAATGGATTCATGAGAATTAGGTTTAACTGAATGCTCTGATATGCAGTAGCATTACTTACACGCTTGATCTTAGACCAAAGTCCTAGAAGCGATGCTGCAGTCACCACAGCCCTTTTTCTCCTGCTAATAGTTTTTCTGATTGAAATTCTGTGGGACAATACTTTAAACATAGGGCGCATTTACAGAACCAACACTAACAAAAAGCTTAGAAAGGATAAAGGCCCAAGGGTAAGGCAGCAGGTAACCAGAGAGATGAAAGAAGAAATTCTGATAAGCAGAAAATTACCAAAATTTCAAAAAGGCTTATGACTTAGAAATACAAATAAAAGTTATTTCTATTACTAAGATATCTTAAGAATTAATAGAAAATCTAGTTGGAAAAGGTGGCTTAAGAGTGTTTTAATATTAGAAACTTAAGGATAACAAAGAAATGGGTTTATTAAAAGTACATCTACATAATACTAAGAAATTCGATTAAACTAAGAAGCTCAAATTTGTCCCTGTGTAACAGTCCAGAAGAAGAATGTCATAAAAATCTGGAACTCTGGATCTCAGCAGAGATATTTTCAACATCAAAAAGTTATTAGAAAGGAATTAATTCTGAAAAATAACTGAAATGTATCACATGCTTTTATCAAAGCCCACATTTAACAGTCAACTTCCTCAAATTCTCAGTTACAAGATTACCAATACATAAAGATTACGTTCTATCTATACAAGATAAATCTGCAATTTAAGGTAACATATCACTAAAGTGAATTTAAGTATCATGCCTATGTCAAAAAATAACTGGTCTTTGGTAACACATAATTTTAAGGGCTAGTAGCATGTAAGACAATGATAAAATTCAGTATCTAAAACTCAAAAGTATACACACATGCCAGGCATGGTGGCACAAACCTATAATCCCAGTACTTGGGAATCGAAGGCAGGAGGATTATGAGTTTAAGGCCAGACAGGGGGCTATATAGTGAGACTCTGGCTCAAAAACAAGTAAATTAAAAACCACTCATGCAACAAAAAGCTACAAAATTTTAATACACTAACAAGTTGGGTGGCACATTTTAGTCCAGTTTTACATCATAAAATACAAGCTACCTATTTTAGAAATTATTTTCAAGCTATTATTGGGTCCACCTTTGGACCCATTATTGGTACTCTGCTAGGTACCTACTTGGAGAAGCTTACCTTATTGATGTAAAATTGAGACAAGGTAGCAGCATTAATAGCCCATTCCATAGGATGGTAGGCACCGTGCTCAAGCTGGCGCTTCAGTGTGCTATGGCAATAATGAGCAGCCTTCTCAAACATTTCCATATGCTGGTAGACTTGAGCCAGGTAGTATAGATTATGAGTATAAACCTTCTCAAATCTGTGAAGGAAAAAAAGTCAACATTCATTTGAATACCGGTTTATAAGTAAATTTCATATGTGGTTTTCTTGATCGCCCACCAACCCTTTGAGTTGTTTGGTACCTGTATTTATTTGACAGATAAGGAAACTGAGCCTCAGGTTTGACCAGGGTCATGTAACTCCTAGGTGGCAAATGTTTTACTTGTATCAAAATCCCCTGTGCAACCTGGGTAAGTGTCTTGAAGCAGCACACATCATGCTTTTTTGAGCAATCATCTTATCTACACTATATGGAAACACCTGTAATTCTTATACCTACTAACCTTTTTGATCTCTCTTGTTCAGGAAGTTTCTCTTCTTCAGGAAGAAAATGCTCAGTAGGATCAAGAGGCGGGCTCCCAATCTATGATTAAAGAACAAAGCTCTTTAAAATTTTAAACTTGGGGTTGGGGAACATGGCTCAATTATTAGAGCACCATCTTAGCAAGCAAAGGTCTGGAGTTCAAACCCCAGTACTGTCAAAAAAAAAAAAAAAGAAAAGAAAAAGAAAAAGAAACCTATGAATACCAAGCACCCTCTTCTGGAAGAAGTGGAAAAATCAACTTAGTTTGGGGTTGGGGTGGTTGAGACAGGGTCAGCTGAGGCTGATCCTTGAACTCTCTGTCCTCCTGCCTCAGCTTTCTGTGTGCTGAGATTATAGATGTGTACCACCAAGCCTGGCTAAAGAAATTAACTGATTTTTTTTGGGGGGAGAGGGGTTGAAGTTTTTTTTTTTTTTAATTAGTACACATTAATATTACAAGGGGGTTTCACTGTGGTATTTCCACAGATGCACAGTGTACTTTGTTCACAAATTTACCCCTACATATGCCATATGAATTTTAGCATTGATTTTTCTATGTCTGTGAAGAATGACATCAGGATTTTGATGGGAATTGCATAAATTCTGTAGATGCTTTTGGTAGTATAGCTATTTCCACTACAGTGATTCTGCCAGTCCATGAATATTGGAGGTCTTTCCATCTTTTGGTCTTTTCCAGTTTCTTTCTTCAAGGTTTTATAGTTTCCATTATAGAGATCTTTCACACCTGTAGTTAACTTTATTCCTATTCATTTTTTTTTGAGGCTATTGTGAATGGAATTATTTTCCTAATTTCTTTCTTAGTCTATTCACTGTTGGTATATAGAAAAGCTACTAATTTTTGTATGCTAATTTTATATCCTATCACATTGCCAAAAGTGTTTATCAGATTTAGGAGGTTTTTTTTTTTTTTTTGGTGGAATCTTTAGGGTCTCTTAATCATCTGCAAATAGGGATAATTTGACTTCTTCTTTCCTTTTAGAATCCGTTTTATTTCTTTCTCTTGCCTTACTGCTCTGGCTAGAAATTTCAGTACTATATTGAGAATGGACACTCTTGTCTCACTCCTAACTTTAGAAGAAATTATTTCAGTTTTTCCCCATTTAGTATGATTTAGCTATAGGTTTTATCATATATGTCATTTATTATATTGAGGTACATTCCTTCTATTCCTAGTTTCTTCAGAATTTTTATGAAAGAATGATGAATTTTGTCAAAGGCTTCTTCTGTATTTATTGTGATTTTTGCCCTTGTTATACGCTGTATTACTTTATTGATTTGCATACATCAAACCATACTTGCATTCTTGGAATAAAACTAACTTGATCATGGTGTATGATCTTTTCAATGTGTTGCTGAATTTAGTTTGAAAGTATTTTACTAAGAAATTTTATGTCTATGTTCATCAAAGAAATTGGCCTATAATTTTCTTTTTTGTTGTTTTTGTGTCCTTATTGAGTTTTGGTATTGGGGTGATACTGGCTTTGTATACTGTGTTTGGTACATTCTTTCCCTTTCTACTTCATGGATTAGTTTGAGGAGTATTGGTATTAATTCTGCTTTAATTTAAAATCTGGAAGAATTTGGCAATAAATTCATCCAATCAGTAGATCTTCTTTGTTAGGAGACTATTACTGCTTCAACCTCACTGCTTAGTATGGATCTGTTTAAGTGGCTTATATCCTCTTTGTTCAATTTTTGGTAGGTTAAACGCATCTGAATCCATTTCTTCTAGACTTTCCAGTTTATTTGAATGTAAGCTTTCAAAGTATTCCCTAATGATCCTCTGGATTTCACTGGTATTTTATGCAATATCCCCCTTTGCATCTCTAATTCTATTTTATTATTATTATTTTTCTTTTTTTGTTTTTTTTTTTTTGATGGGACTAGGGTTTAAACTCAGGACTTTGCAGTTACAAAGCAGGCGCTCTATCACTTGAACCACACCTCTAGTCCATTTTGCTATTGTTACTTTGGAGATGGGGGTTTCACAAACTATTTTCTTGGACTGGCCTCAATCCATAATCCTCCAAATCTTAGCCTCCCAAGTAGCTCAGATTACAGGCACAGTCATGAGCTACCAGCTCCCAACTATCTGTGCTTTTAAGTAGTGCTTGTTTGGTGAAATTGGGTGAGCAAACATTTGGTGCACACATGTTAACAATTGTTAACAGTCCATTCTCCTGACAGTCCATTTCCTTTATTAATATGAAGTGACCTTCTTTGTCCCTTCAGATTAATTTTGATTTGAAGTCTGTTTATCAGTTATGAGAATAGCTACTCCTGCCTGCTTTCAGGGTACATATGTTTAGAAA
This sequence comes from Castor canadensis, assembly GCF_047511655.1. NCBI lineage: Eukaryota > Metazoa > Chordata > Mammalia > Rodentia > Castoridae > Castor > Castor canadensis. The sequence continues at coordinate 59,722,655 of NC_133392.1, read as the reverse complement.
ATCTTTTTCTATCCTTTCACCGTAAGTCAATGTTTGTCTTTGTAAGATGTATTGCTCCTGGGCAACCAACAGTCAGGTTTTGCTTTTTAATCCAACCTGCCTTTCTATGCCTTTTGATTGGAGAATAGAGACCATTAATATTCAGTGTTAATACTGAATGTTGGGGCTGAGAGTGTGACTCAAATGGTAGAGAGCCTGCCTCACAGGCCTGAGGCCCTGTGTTCAAACCACAATGCCACATACACACAAACAAAATTTAGTAGTTATTGAATGTTAATAGTCTCAGTATGTAGCTCAGGTTGGCTTTAAACTCTCTATCCTCTTGCCTCAGCTTCCTGAGTGCTAGGAGTACAGGCATGTACCATCATGCATGATTAGAGAAATGAACTTCTAAAAGCTCAGTGCATTCAATTTTTTCCTAGTTTACTTTCATGTTAGCCAAGAACAAGAACTTCTTGTTCTAGATCTTCTTTGTTAGGAGACTATTACTGCTTCAACCTCACTGCTTGGTATGGATCTGTTTAAGTGGCTTATATCCTCTTCGTTCAATTTTTGGTAGGTTAAACGCATCTGAATCCATTTCTTCTAGACTTACCAGTTTATTTGAATGTAAGCTTTCAAAGTATTCCCTAATGATCCTCTGGATTTCACTGGTATTTTATGCAATATCCCCCTTTGCATCTCTAATTCTATTTTATTATTATTATTTTTCTTTTTTTGTTTTTTTTTTTTGATGGGACTAGGGTTTAAACTCAGGACTTTGCAGTTACAAAGCAGGCGCTCTATCACTTGAACCACACCTCTAGTTATGAGAATAGCTACTCCTGCCTGCTTTCAGGGTACATATGCTTAGAAAATCTTTTTCTATCCTTTCACCGTAAGTCAATGTTTGTCTTTGTAAGACAAACATTTTTGTTTTTGTTTTTGTTTTTTTACTTTTTGGCAGTACTGGAGTTTGAACTTAGGGCCTCATGCTTGCTAAGGCAGGCATTCTACCAGTTGAGCCACAACACCAGCCCCTAAGAGATAATTATTTTATTTTGTAGATAGAGTCTCACTCTTTGCCCAAGCTGGCCTAGATCTCAATCTTCCTGTTTTATACTTTCCACTGTAGCTGGGATGACAGGTGGGCACCACCACACTCAGGTCTCATGGACATTTTGCCCAGGACTGCCTGGAACCACAGTACTCCTGATCTCAGCCTCCCACATAGCTAGGATTATAGGAATGAGCCACCAGTGTCTAGCTCAATCAGTTTTTTATGCTGCATTTCAGAAGGGTTTCATGAGTTGAAAAAAAAGAATGAGGGCTCGTGGAGTGGCTCAAGTGGTAGAGTGTCTGCCTAGCAAGCATGAAGTTCTGAGTTCAAACTCCAGGAATGCCAAAAACAAACAAAAAAATCATGGCCTCGCATCAGTGGTCCTTAGAAGACAGCACTTAAACCAGCAGCCTAAGTATCACCTGAGACAAATTCTCAGGTCCCAACTAAGAACTACTGAATCAGACTAGAAGCCCAGTCTCTGGTGAGATTTGTTTTTTCCTTCTTTTTTTTTTTGAGATGGGGGGGTCTCACTGTGTTGCCAGGACGGTCTTGAACTCAGAATCCTCCCACCTTAGCCTGAGTTGCTGGGATTACAGAAGTCTAGTCAGCCTACTGATTTTTAATAGCTTTCCAGGTGATTCTAATGAGCATGCTTACATTTGAGAACCACTGCCTCAAAGACTTCAGCTATTTTGCTCAAATAGCTGAAAAAAGTTCTTGCTTGTTTTCTTTAAGCACTGCTATTTTCAGTGGAATTAAAACAGAATTTTTAGATCACAAATATAAAAACATCTAAATGACATTTTGGGATAACATTAGACTATTTCCTTTATGATTGTATTCAGATTATGGCTGCCATTATATCTTTATCCCTGGATTATTTTTAGAAACCCCAAAGTCTTCAATATTCAATAATAAGCTATTAGGCAACTTCCTAGACAACGCCATAGAGAAGTTTCTGGGTACACAGACGAATTATATCAATATTATGAATGAGGAATTCAGTTCAAACTTAAAATTTAACCTGATGTGTAACATACCTCTTTCATGTATTGATTATACAGTGTTTCTGATGATTCCAGGTAAGCCTGTGCAGTTTCAATTTCTTCTCTTTCAGACCATAAGATACCCAGGTTATTCTGGAAAATAAAAACAATGATAATTTAAGACTTCCAGTTATGATGACTTTCATAATTTTAAAGTTAATATTTACTGTTCAAATAGTAATGGAGTTTGATTAACAATATATTTTTTTTTCTTTTTTCTGTTTTTGGTTATACTAGAGTTTGAACTCAGGGCTCAGCCCTAAACATTCTTCATCTTTTCGTGGTACTGGGGTTTGAACTTGGGGTCTTGCACATGATAGGCATATGCGCCACCATTTGAGCCACAACTTTAGTTGAATAACAATAAATTACTTGTAAGAATATTGTATTGTGGTAGACAACCACTCTGATGGGCCCCCAATGATTCCTATCTCCTGATATTTATGCCCTTATGTAATCTCTTCCACAGGAGTATGAACTGGAGTTAGGGATTTGGTTCTAATAAGTGGAATATAGTAGAAGTAATGGAAAGTCACATCCAAGACTAGGTTACAAAATACTGACATCCATCTTCGGTGTTCCTTTTTGTTAGCTCTCTCTGAGGGAGTTCTGTCTTGTTGTGGGCCATTCTATGGAGAGGCTCATGTGAAAGGAATTGAGGGAGGTCAACAGTCTTGAGACCCTCAGGAAGAAAGCCTGTACCCATATGAGCTAGAAATGCCTCCTCCCCTACTCACATCTTTAAGTGAACCCTCGCAGATCAACAATGAGATGAGAGACCTTGAACCAAAGACAATTAGAACTTAGTATCCTCCTGCCTTTGCCTCTTGAGTGCTGGGATTACAAATGTGTGCCACAGCAGCTAGCTCAGAGTGTTCTTAAAATTATGGTTTTATAATTATTTCCAAAAACTCATTGATTCTTTTTGGTTGTTGTTTTTAAAGTGTCAGAGTTTATTGAGACAGAGAAGTGCAGAGAGGGAGAGTAGAGCCCCTAAAGTTGGCGGAGGCAGGGTTGGGGGGTGTTGGAGATGAGTGAGAGATTGGTGCCCTAGTCCTTGATTCTTCTTTCTCTGTTTTTTCCTATACTGATCTCCTCTTTTTGATTTCCATTATGCCAACTTCCTTCTGCAATCATGGAGGCTAAGGTAAAGCTGACTGGATTTGGAGTTATATCCTAAGTAATATTTTTAAAACCATGTCAGTTTGTCCTCTGCTACATGACTCTCTTATCTGGCTCTGCCAGGTGAACCAGGACTGTTTGGATGATCAGAACTCAATACTGGAGGCCTAGCTCCCCTTTAGACAAAAGGGTTAGATTCCCTCCCATCCTCTGGGACAGTCTTTTAGGCCAAGGATACTATTGAGGTCTTCTTTCTACCATGTTTTGTTCATTTCCCTAGGAAACGGAATAGGATTTTAAATACAGTTTGTTGTGGGTTTTGTTTTGTTTTGTTGAGACAAGATCTAGTTATATAGCCCAGGCTGGCCTTCACAATAAATCTTCCTGCCTCAGCTTCCTCAGTGCTGGGAATACAGGCACCCACTACCACGCCAGGCTAAACACAGAGTTTCAATTTAATATAATTTACTTATTCAGTCTTTTTTTTTTTTTTTTGAGACAGGATCTTACTATGTAGTTGAGATTGGCCTCAAACTCACTATGTAACGAAAACTGGCTGAATTCACAATCCTCCTTCCTTAGCCTTTCAAGTGCTAGAATTATAGGTGTGTACCACTACAACCAGAAAAACAATTTTTAATGCAGACATTCTGGGGTTTTTTTTGTTTTTTTTTTTAATTGGGGTTTGAACTCAGGGCCTTACACTTGCTAGGCAGGCACTCTACCACTTGAGCCACTCTGCCAACTCCTAATTCTTAAACTCTAAACTCAAGTCTGTACTTCAAAGTAACCCATGAAGAGAATTCATAGCCTATGAATTGGATATAGAAAAAAATTACACATTTATTTTCACTAATCTGCTAAAGTTCAGCATGTCTTTTAATTATCAATACAGGAAACAAACTGGAGCAGTATTATAACTCAGGACTGTGTATCAACAGAAATTTAAAAATTCTTCCTATTATACTAGTTTGCAGATATCTCAAAATATGATTTATGCTCATTATTACTTTAGGATTATTCAGGCTATTAGACACATTGACACATTATTAATATTGTTATTTAATGTGTTAATAAAATACATTCAAATTGTGTGGGGTTTTTTTTGTTGTTTTTTTTTTGTGGTACTAGAGTTTGAACTCACTTGAGTTATACCCTCAGCCCTTTTTGGTTGTTATTTTTTAGATAGGGTCTTGTGCATTTTACCCAGGCCGAACTCTAACTCTGATCCCCCCATTATTTGCTTCCCGCATGAGTGGGATTACAGCCATGTACCAGCATACCTAGCCAAACTGGTTTTTATATTAAATTAGTTTTAATGTATTAGAATTTTATTAAGTATTGACTCTGTAGAGATAAACACTATTGACATATTATATGATTTTTTTTTTCTCCCCCGGAGGTACTCTACCACTTGAGCAACAATCCCAGCCCTTTTGCTTTAATTATTTTTTGGATAGGATCTTACGTTTGTGCCCAGAGCTAGCCTCAGACCATGATCCACCTACTTATGCCTCCCATGGAGCTAGGCTCACAGGCACATACCACCATGGTCACCTTGTTAGCTGAGATGGGGTCTTGCTAATTTTTTAACAAGACTAGACTCCAACCTTGATCCTCCCAATCTTCACCTCCCAAGCAGCTAGCATGAAAGGAGTGAGCCACTGTGGCTAGCATGTAAATTATTTTTAAAATATAAATCCTATTAAAGATTAAAAAAAAAATTACACCTAGGTTGGGCACCAGTGGCTCACAACTGTAATCCTAGCTACTCAGGAGGCAGAGATCTAGGATCACAGTTTGAAAACAGTACAGACAAGATAGTTCATGAGATCTTATCTCAAAAACACCCATCACAAAAAAGGGCAGGGAGGGGCACGGGGACTGGTGATGTGGTTCAAGATATAGGCCCTGAGTTCAAACTCCAGTACTGCAAATAAATAAATAAGTAAACTACACCTGAGGGTCCTGAATCTTTCACATACTCTGTCCTTGTCCTTATACCAAACTAGATAGGGAAAAAAGTAAAATATTAAATAAAATCAGCCAAAAACCTTGTTGATAAATTCTGCCAAACCTGTAAGGAAGAAATAATACCAGCACCACACAAACTCAAAAAAGAGAAAACAAAACAGACCGTTTTCTTTTTTTTTTTTTTTTTTTGCAGTACTAGGGTTTGAACTCAGGGCCTATACACCTTAAGTTACTCTACCAGCCCTTTTTTGTGATTTTTTTTTGACATAGGTTCTGGGGAATTATTTCCCCCCACCTGGCTTCAAACCATGATCCTCCTGATCTCTGCCTCCTGAGTAGCTTATTAAGCCAAAAAAACTAACAAGAAAAATACAAGTGATATCCTGCATAAACATAGATGAAAAAATTTTAAACAATTTTAACAAATTGAGTTCAATAATACACAGAAAGGATAACACAGTTGGGCTAAATAAAGTTTACCCCAGGAATGCAAGTTTGGTTTTATACTGGAAAATCAATATATTTTACCATATTAACAGACTAAAAAAAGAAAAAACCATGATCATCTTGATAAATACAATGATGCTAAGTGAAAGAAGTCAGACCAAGAGTATATCTGATTTATTTATATAAAATTCTACAAAATCTGGGGTGAGGGGCAAGGTGGGAAAGAAGAAAAAAGAGAGGAAGGGATTACAAAGGAGCAAAAGGACACTTAGCTGCACCTACTGTTTCACAGGTATACTTAAACATAAGTGCAGTTTACTGTATGTCAACTGCACCTCAATGAAGCAATAAACAATCCTAACAATAAAAAGTACTTCTTATGTAGTAAATATATATCCTGGGAGTAGGGTGAGCAATCTACCAATGTCCTAGGAAACTTTACTAAACTGAAGTAATCAAGATGGTATATTGCTGCAACAAGGATCAGAAGGAAAAGCAGAGAAAAATTATTCCTAAGGCCTCCAGAACCTAGTGAAGGAAGAAGAGGACCGGCTTTTTTGATAATCTAACGTGGGTCCTGTAGTGCTGTATTGCCCCAAAGACAACAGACTGAGACAAAGTAGTTAGAACATCATGAATTCCCATGAACTGATACTTTCAACATTTTTAATATATATATGTATATACACGTGTGTGTATATATGTACTGGTATATATATCAAAATGTATATACACACATACTTCACATATATTATGTATATATATGATCATACAATCTTACACAAAAATCTACAAAAATTTTTATACAAAAATAAAATCATTCTACATAATTTGGGGGTAAAGGTGGGATTTGAGAGTCTTACTATGTAGTCCAAGCTGGCTTTGAACTTGAGATTCTCCTGCTTCAGCCTCCCAAGCGATATGATTATAGGAGGGTACCACCTGACAGGTTTCATTCTACATAGTTCTTAACATGCTTTAGCCTTCTCCCTCCATCCTAATATTGACTCTTTTTTTTTGAGATGAGTTCTTGCTATGTTGCACAGGCTAGCCTCAAACTGCTAGATTCAGGTGGTCTTCCTACTTTTGCCTCCCAAGTAGCTGGGATTACAGGCATATATCACCATGCCTGGCTGACATTTTTTGGATAACAAATGTAAAACTTTTTTTTCTAAAAAACTTGTTTTTGTAAAAATAAAAAAACTTGTTATTGTTTTTGTGGTTTGAGGATCAAACCCAGGATCTTGTACATGCTATGTAAACAGTCTACCACTGAGCCATAACCCCAGTACAAAAGAGTTTTGATTGATATTGATCTCCAGAAAAGTTCTATAAACTTCTATTTCCACTAGCAGTATGTGATAGCATTCACTTCTTCATAGTCTCTACAAGACTAAGTGTAATAAACACCTTTAAGAATATTTGCCAATATAATTTTTCTATTTCTTTCTTTTAGTTTACCTTCTTTTACTAATAAGGTCAAATCCCTCATTATTAATAGTAAACATTAAATCTAATACAAAAGCCACATACTGCCATTGGAATAAATAGATCAGCTGAGCAGATTGTTCAGAAACAGATTAGAATACAATTTAGTTAAATTATTATTACTGTTCTGTTTTAATGTTTAGTGAGTTATACTATGTTACATTTCTTTTTATATTTTTATATTAACTTTTCTTTATTCTTTCAGATAAACACATTCATTTTATCAAGTTCTTTTTTATGTTTCGTTTTGTTTTGTTGAGACAGGATTTGGCTATGTAACTCAGGCTGGGCTCCATCTCAGATATTCCTGCTTCTTCCTGAGTGCTGAGATTACAGGTATGTACCATCACAGCTGCCCCATTTTATTAAGTTCTAAAAAAAAGCCTACTGTATTTCAGCAAGAATTACATTGGACCTATAAATGAATACCAGGATAATGGTATTCTTATATTTAATTCTACCACTCAGGCTAGGTACCAGTGGCTCACACTTGTAATCCTAGCTACTCAGGAGCCAAAGATCAGGAGAATTACAGCTCAAAGTCAGCCAAGGCAAATAGTTTGGGATACCCCATATAAAAAAAAAAAAAAAAACACAAAAAGGGCTGTGAAGTGGTTCAAGGTGTAGGCCCTGAGTTCAAACTCCAATACGCCCGCAAAAAAAATTACCGCTCAGAATATGGTATCTCTCTTTTTTTAAAATTATTAATTCTATTACCCCTAATGTTACTGTTAGGAATGTAAAATTTCTAAATAAAAACCTCATTTTATTAAGTACTATGCTTTGTTGGTTTTTTTTTTTTTTTTTTTTTGCGGGAGGAGGGTGTCTTTTGTTTGTTTGGTAGGTTTAATTTGAGACCAGGTCTCATTATGTAGCCCAGGCTGGCCTGAACTCATGATCCTCCTGCCTCAGCCTCCGAAGTGCTGGGATTACAGTTACATACTACCACATTCAGCTCTCTAAACATACTTTTTTAACTAGTTATGACTTATACACAGGAACATTACTGATATTATATATTTACTTTATATTTTCCTGCTTTGCTGAGTTGATAATTCTAATAGTTGTCAGTCAATAACTTTAGGTTTTTAGGAATGAAGGGATCGCACGTGCAAATGATCATTGTTTATCTATTTATTTATTTATCAAGACAGGATATCACTATATACCCAGGCTGGCCTTAAACTTGCAATCTTCCTGCCTCAGACTCCTGAATGCCGATATTGCAGGCATACCTCACCATGTCCAGATTCATGACTTTTATTTATTTTTATTTTTAGCATCCTTTATTTATTTATTTTTTGTGGTAGTAAGGAATAATCCAGGACCTTGTAAATGCTAGGCAAGCCATGCTCCAGCACCCACAGCTTTTATTTTTTAAAATAATTTCATTTTCCCAAAATTTACAATTCTTGTTTTCTATATTTTGTACTAGCCAGAACTTTTTTTTTTTGGTGCTAGAGCTTGAACTCAGGGTATCATGAACGCTAATCACTGGCTTTACCAGAGCTACACCCTCAACATTATTTTTTTTTTTCCCCTTTTTGGCAGAACTTCTTTTTTTTTTTTTTTTTTTTGGCAGGAGTGGAATTTGAAATCATGGCCTCATGCTTGCTAGGCAGGCCCTTTAAGCTACTCCTCCAGCCTGTTTTTTTTTTTTTTTTTTTTTTTTTTTTTGAGATAGGGCCTCAGAATTATTTGCCTGGGGCTATCGTTGAACTTGATCCTGTCAATCTCTGCCTCCTGAATAGTTAGGATTATAGATGTGAACCACAGGCCCAGGCTTGGTAGGTTTTTTTTTTTTGGCAGAACTTCTAATCAAAGTTTTATTCCTGCTTTTGGTAAGACTACTTGTAATAATTCACTCTTCAGAAAAGAATGGGTATTTGATAGGATAGGGTGTGGCTCAAAACCTAGAGTGCTTGCCTGGCAAGCCCAAGGACCTGAGCTCTGAGTTCAAACTCCAGTACCACCAAAAAAGAAAACAAAAAAAGGTATTTGAAATACAGTTAGCCCTCTGTATGAGTGGATTCTGGTCTTATGGATTCAAACAACTGCAGATAGAAAATATAGATTTTTTTCTTATTCCCTAAACAATACAGCTTAACAAGTATTTAAACACCATCTATGGGTTTCTGGTATCACCAGGGTCCTGGAACTGATTCCTCATACGTATCAAGGGATTGACTGTATTTCACTGAATGGAAGATGTTACAACTGCCAGGCTTGTTGTTGAATGCCTGTAATCCCAGTATTTGGGAGACAGAGGCAGGGAGAATCACAAGTTCAAAGGTAGTCAGTCAGGGCTACATATGGAATCTCTGTCTCAAAGAAAGAAAAAGATGCCACAATTGTAAGGCACACCATTATTTTACATACCAACAAGCAAACACTGCCAAGTAAATTATAAAACATAATTGATCAGCCATAAGGTACATCCTGATTTCAGAGATATCAAAATGTGAAAGCATGTGCATCTTAAAAATCAATAAAATACAGTATATACTAAGCACACATTCCTATATTACATTAAAGAAAGTTCCTTTTTTTTTTTTTTCAATGAGACAGGATCTACCTATGTGGCCCAGGCTGGCCTGGAACTCTCTGTATAGCCCAAGCTAGCTTCCAACTCACACTCCTCCCTTTGCCTCCCAGGTACTGGGATTACAGCATGTGCCACCTACCTGGCTAAGGTTTTAAATATTATTAGAGGTTATAAACATGTTTAAAACATTAATAGGGTTAAAGAAAAATGAAAATAATTGAGGTTTTCTTTGAATTCAACATCTTATGAATTTCATTAGCTTACTTATCCAGGGCAGGGGGAGTTGCTCAAGTGGTAGTGTCCGCCTAGCAAGTATGAAGCCCTTAGTTCAATCCCCAGTACTGGGGGAGTAGGGATTAGGGGAGAGGGGGGAGGGGGAGGGCAGTGATAACTTTATCCACTCAACAAATGTACAATATGCTCATTATGTGCCATGTACTGGGCCAACAGTAAGCAAAAGAGATGCAGCCCTTGTTATTACATGGCTTTTTAATTTTATTGGGCAGTGATAAAAAGAATGTAAACTATACAGTTTCCTTCTAAATTTGGAAATTTTTCTCTAAGGTCTATGTACAATGTGATCAATTTTGGTAAATGTTGCCGGGCTCATATGCATTAGGAACTGCTGAAAGGATTAGTGAGTGGACCCAAAGTACCTGGCACATGCAAAGAGTTCATACATTATCTGTACTTTTAAGTAGCATGTTCCCAATACAGAATGTCACATTTACTTCAAAAAAACCAAGCACCATATAAATGAAAAAACAGCAAGTATTATACGAATCTAAAGGTTGAAAGAAGAGATCAATTTCGATGAAAATGGTCCAAATAAAGTTACTAAAACGAGGTCAATTCTTGAGATACATTTTGAAGAATGGGCAGGAATTCTCTGAGGGAAACAAAACAATATGTCCAGGATGGAAACTGAAGATTTTTAGACTTTTTTTTTTACATGTTATGAAATCATTTTATTTTATTTGTTTATTCATATGTGCATACATTGTTTGGGCCATTTCTCCCCCCTACCCTCCGCCTCAACCCCTGGACATTTTGTTTTGAGTGTATTTTGCTGGCGGAGTGGCTCAAGCGGTAGACCACCTTCCTTTTCAAGTGTGAAGCCCCGAGTTCAAACCCCAGCACTGCTGGGTACTGGTGGTTCACGCCTGTAATCCTACCTTCTTGATATGCCGAGGTCAGGAGGATCGCTGTTCAAAACCAATCCGGCGAATAGCTCTCTGCAGATCCCAATATCCAAAATAATCAGAGCAAAATGGACTGGAGGTGTGGCTCAAGCATTAGAGCGACTGCGTTGCGAGAGCAAAGCCCTAAGAGTGTATTCTAGGAGGCTGGGGGCGTTGCTCAACCCGCCTAGCCAGCACAGGATTCTGAGTTCAATTCCCACTACCACCAAAAGAAAAAAAAAAAGCATGTTCTGGCCATTCTTTGTCATTTCCTCGAGCTCTTAGGATTTAATTTTTTTTTTTCCTTAATAAAACCAGCAGGGTTGGATGGTGAAGGGCTGGGAAGCACGACCCGATGCAGGAGGGGGTGGAAAGCCGACGGGGGCACAGCGAGTCTTCTGAAGGCCTAGGGACCCCCTGGGGCTCGTCCCTGAGCCGCCATCTCCCGCAGCACCTGCAGGCCTGCAGCCCAGACCCGCCCGCTCACCTGCGCTTGGACGTAGAGCGAGACGCAGCCGCGCGACAGCCGATACCTGCCCAGCAGCCTCAGGCACTTCACCAGGTGCTCCTCCCCCGCCGACAGCTCCTCCGTGTCGATGTGGTTCACGCCGAGGTGGAACTCGATGACGGCCAGCCTCAGCGCCCGCTGCGCGCTGGATCCCTCGGCCTCCACCGCCTCGGCCGGCAGCCCCAGGACTGGGCCCCGCGCGCCCAGGCCGTCGTCCGCCTCGGGCCGCTCATCCTCGTCCTCCGGCGCGGGGCCAAGCAGCGCCTTCACCTCTTCCAGCAGCGCTCGGGCGCCATATTTGGACTTGTACGGTTCCTTCTCCGGGTTTTTATGCAATTCCACCCGCGACAGGGCCAGGGCCGCCTGGAACTTCTCCCGGATCTCCGCCCACGGAACACTAGCCATAGCGGCCTCCACAGCCTGGGTTGCCTCTGGGCTAGCAGTCGGGACTCCCGCCTTCCTTTTGCTTTGCGACACTTCACTTACGGCCCCTGGAAAGTCGTGCTACGGGACGAGAGAACCGCTGTATGCTCGACAATGGCCAATGAGAAGACGTAATGGTCACCATGGCAGTCGTCGTCCTGGGAACGAAGCTGTCAACACCCACCCACACACCCTCTGCTGTGACTTTTCTTGCCTACACACAACTCTCTCTCTCTCTCTCTCTCTCTCTCTCTCTCTCTCTCTCTCTCTCTCTCTCTCTCTCTCCTCTCTCTCTCTCTCTCTCTCTCTCTCTCTCTCTCTCTCTCTTCTTTCTTTCTCTCTCTGCTGTGTGACTTTTCTTGCCTCACTCTGTGGTGTCCGGCCTGCAAAAGCACTTTGAATTGTATACAAGAGCACTGATTTTGGAAGCTCAAACATTAAGTTTTGAATCTCAAGATCTAGTCCATAGGAGTTAACTTTTTTAAGCTTCAGGTAAATAAAACATAAATTATATTTCTGGGCTCTGCAGAATTATTGAGGGGAAAACAAAATTAAATGTCTACCCCTTAAATGATCATGCTATACTAGGCTTCCTTCCTAAACCTTATCCATTTCCATCTGCACATTATATGTGCTGCTCACTCCCAAATCCAGACTATGGTCCAGATGGCTCTCTGGAACTCCAAACCATAATATGCAACATCCAAGTGGAACAATCAAACCTGAATGTACCATTGGCTCCAGTACATTAGTAAGTCATCCCTCAGTGCCTGTGGGGAATTTGTTACAGGATCACTACCCCCCCAGATTCCAAAATATGTGAATATACAGTCCCTTATATAAAATGGTTTGCATATAATCTATGCATGTCCTCCCATGTATATATTTTTAATACTATTTGATTCTTCAGGTAAAACAGCAGAAGCAATGACTTATTGTACGTGTCACACTTGGCAACAACAGAGAACTAGTCCAGAATATCACTAGTCCAGAGCAAAGGACCAACAGGGACTGTTTTGGTAGGAGCAAAGTAGGCCTCTCAGAGGTGGTCTCAGAGATCAGATGACCATGGGAGTTCTAGGTCCATTGAGAGGCAAGTTCTAAAAAGCAGCATACAGCCTTCAGCATTCCTTGTTTCTGCCCCTTTGGCCTCCATAGGTGCAAAAGCTAGCAATTTACTTGGACTTCTGCTTCATCTGCACTTCAGCCTATCTGCTTCTTCTTCCTCTTGGCTCTTACAATCCCACTTCTAAAATGGCATTATGGCTGAAAGCCCTTTTGTATACTTCAAATTATCTCTAGCTGGTGGAGAGGCTCAGGTGGTAGAATGTCATGTGTGAGGCCCTAAGTTCAAATCCCAATACCCAACTGCCCCCCCCCCAAAAAGTATCTCTAGATGACTTATAAATACCTAATACAATATACAAGCTATGATCAATGCAAATGATTCTGGTTTGGAAGCAGAATATGCCTGGATATTTTGTCATACCAGAAATCAAAGAAACCATCTAAGACTCTGAAGGCCAGGTCAAAAGGATGGAGAAGGCACCAATTTAAAAGGGAGCTCTTGCCAGACTCTGTGGTACATGCCTATAATCTGTCCTGGAAGGACTGATGTGGAAGGATCAAGAGTTCAAGGCCAACCTAGGATACACAGGAAGCCTGTCCCAAAATAGCAAAAAACAAAAACAAAAAGGCAGGGGGCTCTTGGTTGCCAAAGATGGGATAATTTAAGCAGCAATATAATAACTGCAAGAGATTAATGTAAATCAAACATGCTGCAAACCCATGATTTGTAGTGAACCAACAGTAATAATGAAAAACTTATTGGCTGACATTGGAAGAACAACTAGCTAATTCTAACTATTAGAGAACAGTTCTGAAAACTGGCACATAAATAAAGGGGGGAAAATCAAGTACTTCTCCTGTCTTTTCTATAGGAATATTTAGGGCAAAGATTTATGGCAAGCTACGTTATTCAGATGTATTCCAACCAATGAATGAATAGGAAGCGACAGACTATCACCATTTTACAAGAACCCTAATAAAATTACGGATTTAGGCAGTGACTATCTTGTATTACTAACATCAAAAAAAGAGATACAAGTGAATATTATGTACCTACGAATAAAAATACACATCACTACCTCTAGATGTTTGCTCCTCTCTCGAAAATAAAACAAGTTTAAGTTGATTCAGATCACCTCTAGAACTAACTGCCAATTATCATTAACTTCAGGGAGTGGAAAAGCTTGTTAAATAACAGATGAATATACAATGAGCAAAATTCAAAATTGGCAAATCTACAGAACAAATGGTCCAACCAAAAAATAAATTGCAAGGAAAGAAAAATGAGACCCTAAAAATTAAGACAACCCAATTCCTGTTTGAATCAAACTTACTGATAAAATATAAGAAACATGAAGAAATTTGTAGATTTTAGTTTTTGAGCCCAGGCTAGCATCTGCCAGCATTCGCCTCCAGGGTATTGGAATTACAGAAGTGCACCATTATTCCTGGCTCTATAGTTGTAATGAATTATTGTTAATTTCTGCCCCCATGCCCTCACCCTAGCCCTTCCTCCACAGGACGACATAGCATGAAAGTTCTTGCCAAATGCTAGTTCTCTGATCTTCCCAGCTTTCTGAATTGTATATGCCAAGAAATAGAGATTTTACAAGAAAGTAAGCTGGCCTCTTATCATTTCCTGTAAAGTGGAAGAAATATCCCTTTCACGTGGAGCATCAGACACCGTGTATGAACACATGCAGGCAGACCTGGAAGAGTACAGCGAGCTAACAGGCTCTGCAACCAGTCAGCACCAACTTCACTGTCATATAAGTGAAGCACTTTAGAGGTAGGTCCTCTAACCCTCTTGCTCAGCCACTGGAGTAGCTGGGATTCCAGACGAGCATCACTGTACCTGGCTCAGCTACAATTTTCGTTTGGCAAAGAGCACCATAAACAAAATGTTAAAAATAGCCAAGTTATGGAAACAGCCAAGATGTCCCACCACTGACAAATGGATTAAGAAAATGTGGTATCTATACACAATGGAATTCTATGCAGCCATGAAGAAGGACGAAATGTTATCATTCGCTAGTAAATGGATGGAATTGGAGAACATCATTCTGAGTGAGGTTAGCCTGGCTCAAAAAACCAAAAATCGTATGTTCTCCCTCATATGTGGACATTAGATCAAGGGTAAACACAACAAGGGGATTGGACTATGAGCACATGATAAAAGCGAGAGCACACAAGGGAGGGGTGAGGATAGGTAAGACACCTAAAAAATTAGCTAGCATTTGTTGCCCTTAACACAGAGAAACTAAAGCAGATATCTTAAAAGCAACTGAGGCCAATAGGTAAAGGGGAACAGGTACTAGAGAAAAGGTGAGATCAAAAAGAATTAACCTAGAAGGTAACACCCACGCACAGGAAATCAATGTGAGTCAATGCCCTGTATAGCTATCCTTATCTCAACCAGCAAAAACCCTTGTTCCTTCCTATTATGGCTTATACTCTCTACAATAAAATTAGAAATAAGGGCAAAATAGTTTCTGCTGGGTATTGAGGGGGTAGGGGGGAGAGGGAGGCGGCAGAGTGGGTGGTAAGGGAGGGGGTGGGGGCAGGGGGGAGAAATGAACCAAGCCTTGTATGCACATATGAATAATAAAATAAAAAGGAAAAAAAATCACTCATAATGAAAGGAATGCAGATTACAACTATGCTGATATACCATTTCTTATTAGGCTGACAAAAAGTTACAATAGCCTAAGCTAAGAGTGAGTTCAAGGTCAGTCTGGGCTACATAGCAAAATCCAAAAAACCATAGTCTGCTGGTAAGCCTATGGGGAAACAGATGTTCTGACATTGCTGTAATAACAGAAACTGGCACTGTCCCTCTGATGAGGCATTTGCAATATGTAACAGACTACATATGCATTTACCCCTTGAACCAGCAATCCTGCTTCTAGTCACAAGGTTTCTCCTTATAGCATTGTTTATAGCTGCTGACAGTATGAGAAATAACATATATGCCCATACATAAGAAAACGGTTGGCTCATACCTGTAATCCTAGCTACTCAGGAGGCAGAGATCCGGAGGATCACAGTTTGAAGCCAGCATAGGCAAATAGTTCCTGAGACCCTTATCTCAAAAACTCCCATCACAAAAACAGGCTCGTGGAGTGGCTCAAGGTATAGGTCCTGAGTTCAAACCTCAGTACCATAAAAACAAAAAAATACACTAAGAAGATGGACCCCAATAGCGAAACTGGTAATTAAATACAAGTGGTCACTGTGAGAATGTTACATAATGTAAATGAAAACAGCACAATCTCACTTTGTGCCTTATGAACTGACAAAGACAGATAGACGTTGCAGTGCTGTGGCAAAACAGGTTTTCACATGGATGATAGGGTGGGAAGCTTTGGAGAACTTGAACCAAAATCAAAATACACTTACTTCCACCATGTGATTCTACCTTTAGGAAATAAACCTAGAAGAATAATCATGCAAAAGTTTACATGAGGATATTAACTTCGGGTTGTCTGACAGTGAAATTGAAAAAATAACCAACATTAGCAGCCAGTCCTGGTTGAATGTATAGTACACCCATAGAACACACGAAGTCATACTAGATCTGTTTTAGAAAGTTATGCACAAAATGTTGAGGCAAAGTGATTCTCAAAAAAATGGGACTCCAGTTTTATAACTCATGGAAAATTGCTTATCAAAATGCTAAATATGTAGTGACTTTTAAATTTTGTTTTGTTATAGGGTCTCACTGTACAACCCAGGCTAGCCTAAAAACATTTTTGTTTTGGCAGTACTGGGGGTTGAACTCAAGGCCTTGAGCTTCCTAGGCAGGGTGCTCTACCACTTGGGCCATACCACCAGCCCTTTTTGGTTTTGGTTGTTTTGAGATCTGTTCTAACTTTTATGCCCAGACAACAATCCTATCCTTGCTTGCCTATGTAGCTGGGCATGAGCCACATTCCCCAGCCATTAGTTAACACGGGACCTCTCAAATTTTCTGCCCCAGCTGACCTGGAACCTCCATCCTCCTGCTGGAATTACAAACATGCATTACCATATCTGGCTTAAAATGTCATTTGCCTCATTGACTACTGGCCTGCACCACCACAGAAGGTACTTGTTTTTTCCTGGATTTTTGTACCTACCTTTTATTATTATTTTTTTCTTTTTTGGTATGTTTTTAGCTTTTATTTTTATAATAAAACCTTCAAGCTTTTTATTTTAGAAAACAAAAGCCACAAAAACTATACAGTACTAACATCTTTATTATATATCATAAAGCAGTTTTATACATTAACTCATTTTACTGTAAAAATTTTATGTACAACTGCTGAGAAACCACTACACAAAATGCTCTAACATAAAAAATGAGTTGTAATTAGAAAGTCCATTGAGTTGTTTAATAGATATATTGGAAAATATTTTCCCTATAGAAAATAGTAAAAATGACATTTCCCAGGCTAGCCCTACAAATCCATTTAAACCAAAGATAGCTGAATTATACACTTAAGTATAGTTTAAATTCTGGGACCAGAAGAAACATTAGCTTCATTTGTTGAAAACTCCCATGTTTTCCTTAAAAAATTAAGTCAGTGAAATTCTTATTGATCTTCCCTCTCACTCTAGATTTAAACGTTTTTTCCCTTCATCATGTCACTTTAGGTTAGTCCATAATCCACATCTAGGTTTTAGCTGTTCCTTCCAAAAGGGCAGCTGCCATATCCTGTTAATCTGCTTGGGAAGGTTACCTGTTCCTATCCAAATCATGGAAGATTTTTAGTTATTATTAAAAGCATGCCAAGTGTTTGGGCAAAACCAGAATCTAATAAATTGTAAAGCACAAGGTACATGTGGACTACCATCAAATACCGTATGGCTTGATGGGAAGCTATGAAGAGTAGGAATATAGTGAAAACTGACAAGACGGTAAAGGAACAAAAGCCTAGAGAATCCAGAAAACAGAGAGCACGGGCTACCCAGTTAGGATTTGAGGACAAAACTTAAGTTCAAACAAAACAATATTGCCTCAAGGATTGGAAACAGAGTTGGCTGTCTGGGCCCATACTGCAAAAGTGATTCAGGTAAGAGGCAATCACAGGTAAAGACCAGGTAGAGAAATCAGAGCCTAGAAAGACTTCAGTTCTAACCAATTCAATAAAAATGAGATCATGCGTTTTCAGTTTTCATTCCTAGTAGAGAATTTCTAGAAAGGCATTAAGACAATGCCACTCTTAAAATTCTATGCTATGTAGAATGTTTCTCACAGAAATAGTATCTGAGAATTTACAGAGCCACCTGGCCAAGCACTGCACTGAGTTTGTTAGTTCCCTCAAAGCAGTAACATAAAATAACCATATGGTTCATGTTAAAAAGGAGTCTCTAAGCAGTGAAAACCTTTTGTAGAGAAGCTGTTTCACAGAAATAGGTCCTACACTGTGGATTAACATCTAGGCCACTGAGAAACACCCTGGAACACTGATGATCCATGAAGTCATCGCCTTTAAGAGAATGCTTTATCATGCACTTTTACTTGTTCTTCAAGTACATATATCTCCTTCTTACATGGTAAAAATATTTTCAGTGATCTTTTGGACATACTACTCAGCAAAAGTGTGTCCCCTCATCCCTTAATTCCTTGTTAGTAAATAATGTTAAAACTTCCAAAGGTGGAATACAGTTATTTAAACATCTATTGAGCCTCCTTACTGACAAAGAAAGCTATGGAATCAACTCATGTATTTGGAATTTATAAAGACACTGGCTTTCTATTTGAATGTATTTCTATATACACTATCTGTGCAGGATTCACTGGAGCATGAATCACTTTACAAAGAGAAGCTAAAAGTGTATCATATCAGAATTCACACAACTGTATGAGGATTCCATAAAATGTATTTTACCCTTCAAATCTAGAGCATACACAGGCATAAACAGTATTACAACTAGCTAAGTTTGAAATCTGATTTCAAAATATTGCTCAGTATTAATTCTCAGAAAATACCTAGGACCTAGGACCACATGAGTAATCGCTTGGCAGGAGGCCAAGGAATGCCAACTACAGGAGAAAAAAATAAAAGCCTTGCCTTTCAAAGGCTAAAGTGGTCCTTCAGAGATTGGTGAATTTAGGGAAGAACTCTATTAAAAGGCAGTTTGGGGGACTGGGGATGTAGTTTAGTGGTAGGTAGGGTACATACATGCTCAGCATGTGTAAGGCCCTGGGTTAAATCCCCAGCACCCCCCGCCAAAAAAAATCATCTTACAAGTAGAAGATACATGCTTGATTTTTATGTTGTAATCTACAAAATAGGAAGAAAAATGAGACGGATTCATATTCCTTTCATAATAAAAAGCTGAGAAAAGTAGTAGCAATAAACTTACAAGTAATAATGATCAGATGAAATAACTTAGATGAAATGAAGCCTGTCTCTTCAAGGGATGAGGACTAGGCAAGTGGTCAAAAGGAAGCACAATGTGCTAACTGAAATGACAGCATTCAGTTCTGCGTCGTCAAATATAGTTCCATTTTGGCCACACAAATCCTATACTTCTAATCACTGACCAAATGCTTTACTGAAACTCCGCTTCTGGCCTTTGTTTTGGGATCTGTTATTTTTATTGCCACCTCCTGACTGCTGTCCTCTGAAGCTTCTATTTCCTCCCCGCTGTCCCCTGAAGTTTCTGTTTCCACTCCGCTGACCCCTGGAACCACGGCCACCTTCTCGCTGACCCCTGCCGCCTCGGTATCCTTCCAGTGGTCCTTCCAGCTCCGGTTGTTCTGTAGCCACAGTGAGCTGCCAACGTCGCGAATCATGCCATTTCTCCTGTTGAAAAAAGGTTTTGTTTTTACCTGTTTTGGTTTTTCTTAAATTTGGTAAAGTCATGAGAAAAGCACTGTTGCTGTTTCTCCAAACAACTAGGTTGATAATTTAGGTGTTTAAAAAGGCTGTGGTCCAATAATCCCACATGTCAGTGCCACTGACATGAGGGAAAATATAACTGAGAAGCAGTCCTCATCATTACTACATCAATTTATTACTACATTCAACTCAATGGCAATGGGTCTTTACACCTGTCAGAGGTAATTAGACAAATACATCATTACAACCATACTTCTCACAACAGTACTGAATAAAGATGTAGCAACTTAAAATGTGGATGAAAACAGGTACAACAGAGTATTGTTTGCAATAGCAGAAAGGACAGAAAGGAGGCTCAACAAGAACATACCAGTATAAAAAAAAAAGTAGGAGGAATAAGTATCAATTTAATTCTCAACTGTCTTTTAGGCCTGGGGCATGACTCAAGTGGCATAATGCTTATCTAGCAAGCAGAAAGCCCTGACCCCAGTACTACCAACAGAAATAAAACTGTCTGTAAAGGGACTAGAGCAGTTATGTCCCATCCTGTGATTCTGTATTTTTGTAGTGAACACTTTACAATTTAAACACATTAACTTTAAAATCCCAGAGAAAATACCTGTACTTCTGTGACTGCTGCAGTAGGGATATCAAAACAAACACCCTAGAAATAAAAGCAAATGAAGTTAATCCAACTAATAAACATTAAGTAATACTGCAAACCACAAGGCATTCTGTTAAAAACCACGAGGTATTAATTGTAGATGAACTTTAGACCAAAACCAACACATGATTATCTCCTAAAAGCAAAACAGCAGAAACTCAAAGTGTATTTCAAAAAGGACTAGGATCTGGATCTATATAGATTCTTGGCTATCATACTGCGATAATCCTGAAATAGCTATTAGCTCCTTTAAAGTAATAATAATAAGATATTTAGATATTTTATGTCAAAGACTCTGGACACTGTCAAAGTTTTCCTTTAAGTTAGGTATATCCAGATCCATACCAAATGGACCCCTGTCTGGGTAGCACAGAGGTTATTAATCTATCTCCAAAGAAACAGAGGCTTGGAGAGGCTAATGACTTGTCTAACGCCCCAGAGCTGTTAAGTGGAGCAGGTACTTAAAAACATGGTCTAGGGCTAGCAGAGTGGATCAAATGGTAGAGCGCCTGCCTAGTAAGTATTGAGGCCCTAAGTTAAAACCCCAGCACCACCAAAACAAACAAAGAAAAAAGTAAATGAATAAATAAGATCATGGTCTACAGGACTTTAAAACCAGTATCAACTACTATCTTCCATCAAAAAAGCACCACCAGTTATTCAGGATGACCCAACTTAAGCAGAAAAATAGATGATTTTCTGTTACTAATTTCTCACTTTTCATAATTCAGCCTCCTGTGACAGAATATGGGGAAAAGTATATTTTTTACATGATTCTTAATAATAAGTACTTTCCTTTTGGTTGACAGTGGCTCAGGTCTGTAATCCTAGCTACTCAGAAGGCAGAGATCAGGAGGATCAGAGCTAGAAGCCAGTCCGGGCAAATAGTTCAAAAGATTCTATCTCAAAAACTCCATCACAAAAAAGGGAAAAAGGGCTGGTGGCATGGCTCAAGGTGTAGGCCCTGAGTTCAAACCACAGTGTCGCAAAAATAAATAGGCAGACTGGACTGGAGATGTGGCTCAAGTGGTAGAGTGCCTGCTTTGCAAGCACAAAGCCCTGAGTTCAAATCCTGGTCCCACAAAAAAATGTTTCCAATAAATAGACAGACAGACAGATAAATGCTTTCCTCACTAGCTAAGGAAGTCACCAACAATGTCACACTACTACTATAATGACCCAGGCACTCCCCCTCTCCCTGCAGTCTTTATCTGCAGTATTTTATGAGAAAGACTGCCTTCACCCAATCAGGTATAAATCAGGTGAAGACACTAGGCATTACTTAGGGTATTCAGTAATAAGAAAGTTTTTGCTGTTGAGCAGGTCATAGTGTTCTTGAGGCAAGCACAGCAAGATAAAATTCACCTAAGTTTTATGTCATAAGAACTCTGAAGTGCAGATATGAATGCTGCTAACAGGGAAGCTTCACATGAAGACTTAAAGCTAAGTAAAGTGAAAGGACACCAAGGGAAAACACTAAACAGTGGTTTCCAGCTTGCACTCTGGATGAGAAGGCGTGATATATTTGGCACAGCCTGAGTAAAGGGGGTCGGGGGTGATGAGACAGAGCAGAGCTGAAGACGGCAAGAGAGCAGGTTTATCTTCAACTCCCTTGTCTGACCATGCTGTTTACCTCCTCAAACAGCCCCACAATAAACCTGTTTTGTTCACTAGGCCAGGGGCTTTCTCCATGTAGTTGATGTACCTCTGACCCTTCAGGGATCCCACAAAGGCAAAATTATTTTCACAGTAATACTTATGTGTTACAAGTATTCCAATTTGGGAAGGTGAGATTTTAAGTTTTGAACTTGTATTTGAGATTCTGAATTAAGTAACTGAATAAGCCACATAGATGGAGATGTAGCTGGATCTTCAAGTCTGGCATTGAATGCAGAATTAGGAATGGAGAATAGATGTAGTAGTTGTCAGTAACCAAGTGGCAACTGAGGGCCATGGAAAAAGACTGCTTAGGGAAAGCTATAGACTAAAAGTTGCAGGGTATCCGCATTGGGCAGAAAGACCACCACCTTCTTTTCATGACCATATTCAGCTAGTGACCAATGTGAGGTCACGTCAGATGCCCCAGACTTACCAGCTTTCCTTTGAGGAAGACCATTCCCTTCACTTTGGAATCAATACTCTCACCCAGTTGCTCCTTTAGTTCTTTCCAAGCATAACTAATGTTTGGCATTTCAATTGAGCACCGCAAGATCATGGTCACAAAACCCTTATAGAAGAAAGAGGAACAAAATTTAAGGCATGGACTGGGGGGGCTGCCTGGCAATTGCCAGGTCAAGTTCAGAACTGCCAAAAAAAGTCTCTAAAATAAGCCTGTATTATGAACACTTGTCCTCATGATTCTTAAGTATTTCTGGACAAGTTCTAGAATTTCTAAAAGTGAATGCACATCACATGTACACACACACACACAACTAATACAAGTAAAACTGGGGAACTAGGCAAGATTATTAGTGGATTATACCAATGTCAAAATTCTGGTTGTAACCCAGTTTTCTAAAATATTATCATTGGAGGAAACTAGGCAGAATGTATAAAGAATCACTATTTCATGCAACTATATGTGAACCTAAAATTATCTCAATAGCCAGGTGCTGGTGGCTTAAGCCTGTAACCTTAGCAGAGATCAGGAGGATACTGGATCAAGCTAGTCCAGACAATTAGTTCCTAAGACCTATCTTGAAACTTGAGCAGTAAGAGTGCCTGGCTGGCAAGCATGAGGTCCTGAGTTCAAACCCCAATGCCACTAAAAATAAAATAAAATTATCTCAATAAAATTTGAAAAGTTCAAATTTATAAAAGGAAATTAAAGGCAGACAGTTCTAGGACTGAAGGTGTGATTCAACAGTAGAATGCTTTGTAAGCACAAAGCCCTGATTTGAACCCCAGTACTGCTAAAAAAGTAGATGGTTCTGAAGTTGCTAGGTATGCTAGCTAAATGTTCTATACCATATTCATGTATATATATTTATTGGGGCGCTTATGACTTAAAAAAAAAAGTATATTCACATACCATAAAATTCACCATTTGACAGTATATAATCAGTCTGTTTTTCTGTAAGTACATTCACAAAGTTTGTAACCATTACCACTATGGGCAATTCCATATTTCATCAACCCTGTAAGAATCTCACTACCATTTTACCCTCCACTTTACCCAGTAGTCATTAATCTATCTCATTTCCACATATTTGCATGTTTTCAATTAAGAAAAGTAAAATACAGTTAGTACCTTCCTATCTTCATGAGAAAGTAAAAGTGAGAAATTTAAATAAACTCTTTCAAAACGTGCTAAAACCCAAATTATAATGTGTCTAAAATTACCGCCTGTGAGTTGATCAAGGAACGCTGGTCCACTGAGGTGGCACCTGAAATATGGGCCAGTGCTGCTGCCAGGGCCTCCACAGCTCCCTTCTCTTCTATGAGCTTCTCAGCTGACTGCTTGAAGTGGCCAATAGCAGTGGGAGGTACAGTATCTAAAAGCCTATGGTTAGGATGAGAGTACAATTATTATAAGAAAAGTTATTAGAACACTGTAGTATGATATATAATGATAAATGTACATAATAAATGTGTATCAGATAAAATGAAAACAAATACAATGAAATGCCATACTGATGATGATAAATATTGGATATTTTTTTAAATAATAAGCATGTGTTAAAAGAATGAGAAGCAACAGTATAGGTACTTACATCCTGAAATAACATACCCCAAATCAAGTTTAAAATGATAGGGACTTTTATGAGCCTATATATTTGGTAGAAGGTGCCTACTACCTTGGCAGTAAAAAACTTCACATCTCAAAGCTGAGATTATCCAGCACAAGGATGAGCCAGGATACATAAAATGGCTCTGTGACAGGGCTTCCACTCTAGAGGCCATCTCTTATACCCTACTAGCATCTTTGTCTCTTTTCTCCTTCATGATCATCTAACTTCAGACTTCCTGAGCTTGTCCCTCAATAATCCTATCTGCACAACTATTAAAGAAAAGCATGCTATGCTTTTTCATTAAGTTTGAAAAATGCTGAATTAAATTTTTTCATTTGCAGATCTTTTCCAAGCTATTACTCATATGCTCATATCCAGCATTTCCTTTGATCATGAACTCCCCTGGTTTTTATTATAATATATTTACTCAAAGTAGAACATCTATATGACCAAAAATTCTTAAATTGTGTATTTGTTTTAACCAACTTTTGAGGGTAGTCACACCCAGAGATTTCAATGACATGATTACTTTCTTGCCCCTTTTTCCCCTATCTCTTCCTCCCTGAATAATCACTTTCAGATACCCTTCAAGGTAGAACCTATGCTCCTCATATATCTTTGAGGCAAGACCTGATGCTTCATGGTCAGGTCAGTATTTCTTGTCATTAAAACGGTTCTCAGAAAGCTTTATTATGGCTTCTTCATATCTTCATCCTCATATATTACACCATCTCAAATTAACCTGCTTATTAAACACAGCAGCATTGTACAATCATTTTTGATTACCAACCAACCACTGGCCTGCAGCAAGTCTTCTGGTTCAAACCCCCACCCTACCTTTAACATGATCATTTCACCTATCAACTATAGTAACTGTGGAAAGAAACCACACTAAGACTGATTCTCACACTTCTACCTCACTACTAGGTTATCTGGAAAATGTTTTTTGATTTTCATGTTAACCCTACCTACCCCCAGGGGTAAGCCATACAAGGTCAAGAGCCAGAGATCCTAAAGAGCTAAATATCCTTCAGTTTGTAAGACAATTACTTTCCTTATGCTACTAACACAACTGAAATACACTGCTAACTCAATTCTCACTGTCTAAAAATTTACCTAAAGGCATGATCAGCTAGGCACCAGTAGCTCACACCTGTGATCCAATCTACTCAGGAGGTAGAGGATCAAGGCTCAAAGCCAGCCTGGGCAAATGGAAAGAAACCCACAACAAAAAAAAAGGACTGGAGGAGTGGTTTAAGGTGAAGGCCCAAGTTCAAACCCCAGTACAGCACAAAAAAAAAAAAGAAAGAAAGAAATGATCAGTCTTCCTCCTACCAAGTGGGGGACTAAATTAATGAAGATGTAGAATGTAGTATCTGTGATCCAGTCTAATCATAGGAAGCACCTATAACACATCTCTGAAGAAACCCTCCTTAAAATTTCCAAGTCAAGCAAATTACTGATAGTAGTTTCTGGAGAACAGGATTGAGAAGTGATGAGTAGAAATAAGAATATTTACTCTATCAAATTCTATTTTAGCACAGTCTGAGTGTGTTATGATTAGCAGGTTATCAATTGTTTATAATGAATGAAGAAAAATAGTAAAAGCTCCAATCTCTCCACTGTACAAAGACACTAACAAACACCTTGGTGATGGTAGAGAACATACCTGATAGCATCTTTACTGGAAGCTTTTATTATTTCTGTTGCAGAAGGAACACCTATTCGTTTAAATTTGATTCCCTACAAGGAAATGAATCATAATTTAACATATAATGACCATCAATTGTTTCCAAGATTAGTATAGCCTAGTTTTATATCTACATAATAAATGTACCTATTACGTGAAAAAAAAGTTTTTAGAGTTGGGTATAGTAGCACAACACCTGTAATCCCAGCACTCAGGAGGCTGAAACAAGATGATGGGGAGTTTGAGGTCAGCCTGAGCTACATAGTGAGACCCTGTCTCAAAAATCCAAATAAGCCTGGTGTTAGTGGCTTATGCCTGTAATCCAACCTACTCAGGAGGTAGAGATCAGGAGGATTACGGCTCAAAGCCAGCCAGAGCAAATAGTTCAAGAGACCTATCTCGAAAAAACCCTTCACAAAAAAGACAAGGTGTAGGCCGAGTTCAAACCCCAGTACCACAAAAAATAAAGAATTAAAAACTCCAAATGAGCCTTTTATATGTATAGAAAAATTACAAAAACAGTACAAGGAATTCCTGTGTTGCACGTACCAAATCCCTGCCATCGTTAATGTCTTATGTTACTGTGACAGATTTGTTAGAACTAAAAGACTGACATTTCTAAATTACGATTAACTGAAGCCAGATTTTATTCCATGTCTGTCTTTCTTTGTTTTCAGGACTATAATGGTTTTATGGAGTTATTTTGTAAAACGTCCCTCAAATTGAGACCATCTGGGGTTTTTCTGATGCTTAGACTGGAGTTATAGGTCTGGGGAAGAATTGCAGAGGTGAATGCCTTTCTCACCAGAGGACACAGGCTCATTACTGATGGTGTGAACCATGACTTCCTGGACTGGGTTATGTTGCTGGATTCTCCACTACAAAATCCTCACCTTGCACTGTATTCTACTCTTTCAAAGTAAGTCAAAGGGGGAAGCTCTTCATATTATCATTGTCTGAAAATCACCTTTTCAAAATTATGAAAAGGAAACCACTGTTTTCAAAAAGTTATTTCTAAATGTGTCTTACATCATAGGGCCACAAAAAACATGTGTATAATAAGCTTTCACTCAGGGCCATGATATAAAAATAATGTTACTAGTTAATAAAAAACTAGTAACAATCCAAACTGACTATAGAATTCAACACTTGCTGAATCAAATTTAGAAGAGCAGTTTTACCGCTTTTTGTTCCACTTGTGCTAACTGATATTCTTCCTTGTGCTGATAAAAGCAGATGCAAACTCCTGTCCTTCCAGCTCTGCCTGTCCGCCCGGAACGATGAATATAGGACTCCACATCCTATTGAAGCAAAACACGCAAGTAACACAACAAAGACACACACCTGAGCAACCTACACAGAAGTCAAAGAACACTAGCAAGTTCAGTTACGTGCCTTGAGTCACGAGGGAAGAAGTCACTTAACACTTCAATTATGTATGTAGCAGCACTATTCACAGAACCAAACTATGGAAACTAGGTGCACATCAAGGATGAATGGATAAAGACACAACCGAGTATTATTTAGCAAAAAAATAATGAAATTCTGTTATTTGCTTGTAAATGGATGGAACTCAGAGGTTATCATGTTAAATGAAGTAAGCCAGACTGAGAAAGACATATATCACATGCTCTCTCTCATATGTGGACTCTAGTCCTTAAAAATGAATTAACAGGCCAGGAACCAGTAGCTTAAGCCTATAATCCTGGCTACTTGGGAGGGTGAGATCAGGATAATCAAAGTTCAAAGCCAGGCCAGGAAAATAGTTTTTGAGCTCCCCAACTCCAAATTAACCAGAGCAAAATGGACTGGAGAAGTGGCTCAAGTATGTGGTAGAGTGCTAACTTTGCAAACACAAAACCCTGAGTTCAAACCCTAGTCCCACAAAAATAAAACAGAAAAAATGAAGGATAGGAATATAAAAAAGGTTGTTAGGGGGTTGGTGCCAGTGGGAAGGGGAAGGGCAAAAAAAGAGGGAAGGGGATGAACATGATTGAAGTATTTTATACACATGCATGAAAATGTAACAATGAAACCTACTGAAATTGTTTTAAGAAGAGAGGGGACAAGGGGAAGAAATAGAAAAGGTGAATTTGATCAAGGTACCCTATATGCATGTAGATGGAAATATCACAAAGGAACCCCTTTGAGCCACGTGCCGATGGCTCATGCCTATAATCCTAGCTACTCTGTAAGCAGAAATCAGAAGAATTGGGTTCAAAGCCAGACCAAGCAAGTAGTTCATGAAACCCTATCTTGAAAAAACCATAACAAAAGAAGGTTGGTGGAGTGGCTCAAGCAGTAAGAAGGCCTGCCTGACAAGTATGAGGCCAAGTTCAAACCCTAATGCCACCAAAAAAAAAAAAAAAAAAAAAAAAAGAAACTCTTTCGTATAACTATATGTCAATAAAATATAAAAGCATCATTAAAATTAAAAAATAGCCAGGTGTTAGTGGCTCACACCTGTAATCCCAGGCAGAGATCAGAAGGATCAATATTCACAATCAGCCCAGGCAAATAGTTCGCCAGACCCTATCTCAAAGAAACCCTTCACAAAAAAGGGCTGGTGGAGTGGCTCAAAGTATAGGGCCTGGTTCAAACCCCAATACCACAAATAATAATAATAACAACAGTAATAATCAAATGCCTATGAGAATTTTTAAAGCCTTTAAAATAGTTGTCCCTACCCTGTGAGCAAATTTGCAAAGGGCACTGTCCAATAGAGGCATTTATTTCCAATTTGCAAGTATCCACAATAAAAGTTAAAAAGAAAATATTTGGGTGGCTGGCAAGCATTAGAGCACCTGCCTAGCAAGGCTGAGGTCCCGAGTTCAAACCCCAGTACCACCAAAAAAAGGAAAAAAAAATTAGTACTATATAATTACATATATCTTATCACTACCACATTATACACACACACATGAAAAAAAAAATTACCAACCAGATGTTTTATATGGCTGGAGGTATGGCTCAGGTGGTAGATTCCCTGCCTACTAAACAGGAATCTCTGAGTTTAAACTTCAGTAGTGCAAAAAAAAATTTTTATTATATCCTTTTTTTTTTTTTTTAAGTTTTAGCAAGGATTTATTTTAGTATAACAGGATAAAGTATAGACAAGGGGAAGGGGGTGGAGAGAAACATTTCCTGTCCTCATGTAGGAAATGGGAGCAAATACTCTTACATCCTTTTTAGAAGTCTTCAAAATCCAAAACTACCTTATGTTCTTTGAATTTCTTACATATCCTATGCCTACCCCCATCTAAGTCCCACTACCCAACTTCAAGACTCCACTCAAAGTTACATTAACCTCCATGAAGTTTCCCAGGACTTCCCTCTAACCAGAAGCCATCTTTCTAATCTCTAGCCACTAACTGCTCTTCCACTAAGCTATCAGTTCTATAGGCAGGGTCTCACATACAGGTTCATTTTTTAAGTCATATTTGCATCCTAACCCTCAAAAGACAGCTGCTATTGGCTGGGTGTGGTGGCGCACGCCTGCAATGGCTATACAAGAGACAGAGACAGGGAGGATTGCAGTTTGAGGCCAAACTGAACAAAAAGTGAGAAGCCATCTCAACCCATAGCTGGGCATGGTGGCACACACCTGTCATCAAGGCTAAGTGGGAACAGTAAATAGGAGGATCATAGACCAGGCCAGCCTGGGCAAAAACACAAGACCCTACTCTAAAAATAACTAACACAGAAAGGGCTGGGGGCATGACTCAAGTGGTAGAGCATCAGCCTAGTGACTGTAAGCACTGAGTTCAGCACCCCCAAGTTAGCACAAATAAAGAGGGAGGGCTGGAGATATGATTCAAGTAGTAGAGCCTTTGCTTTGGAAGCAGGAAGGAGGCCCTAAGTTCAAACTCCAGTCCCACCAAAAAAAAAAAAAGAAAAAAAAAGAAAGAGAGAAAGAGACAGCTGTTTCTAACCACATGCAAGTAAATGTACAATTCTGTTTTAGAGTGCACAAGAAACAAAATAAAATCTAAGTATAAAACACGTACCTTTGGTGGACAGCTCTGCACAACCAAATCGACCTCAGGAATGTCTAACCCACGTGCAGCGACATTGGTTGCCACCAAAACTCCAAAGTCACCATTTCTAAAACCTTTCAGGGTGATTTCTCTTTGCTTCTGTGGAATGTCTCCATGTAATGACTGGGCATCCTGCCAAAGAAATAAACTACCTTAAGAATACCAGATCCAAAAATACACCCTCAATTAGGCCTATAAAGACCTATTTTGTTGATACGCCTGATGACAGTATTACAAAGAGGGGGAAACAGGGACCTTCATACGTGGAAAAGCCTCCAAATTATTTCCAAATACTCAGGAATTAAATTCACTGCATCTTAACTCTATTTGTCATGGTTGAGCACATTAGACAAGAGTGACCAATCCTACTTTGTCATGCAGCTTTGGATTGAAGCACCCTTTCCCCCATCTGTGAGACAAGACTGATAAATTAGGTAAGTCCTAATGTGCATACCCTGACCATGAGAGAGAAGCTTCCTCTCATTTCTAACTTAAAATAAGCTTGAAGTCACTGACGAGTGACAAACAGATCAAAAGCAGACCAAGAGTCCAAGATGAAATTGATGATGGCTCCAGTCTTGCAATCATGAGGACCAACCTGCTTTATAGCTGTATTCTGCGACAACTCCTGAGCTTCCTTCTTTGTCTCACAGAAGATGATAGTGCGCCCTTGGTGACCACTGTATACTCGGATCACATCCCCAATAACTGCTGCCCTCTGAGTCCAGTGGCACTTAATAGCTAGATGCTTTGAGAGAAAGAGAAAACATATAGTAAGTATTTGCAGTAACCTGAAATTACCTTTTCAACCCTAACCATCTAATGTCTTGGTATGAGAAGCAACTGAGAGAGCTGACTGGCGCCACCACTACTTAGAGAGAAAATAACAAACTAAATAAAACCACCAAAGTAAACAGCAATATGGTCTGTCCTTGTGCCTCTCCATCTAACATCTTTATTTTCTAACTTAACTAGAAAATGTAAGAAAGGAAAGGCAATTCCCCAGATTTCTACAGGAAACCAAGTAACTGACAGGAAAACTGTTTTTGTATGTTTTGTCCCTTTGTCCACTTAAAAGTACAGTATGTAGTCAGTTACAATACAGGTAGGTATGTTTCTTGGGTGAAATGAATTCATCTAGGTACCGGACCCTACGATGAAAACAGCTTCAAGCATTTCTGTACTGCCCTCTAGTGGCTAAATTCTACATATAATTTCTTTGTTTACATAATTAAGACACATTTAGTTTCCAAATGATTCTGTGATCAGGCTGCTAGGTGATGAAATTTAGAAAACACAGACACTATACACAACTCAAACAGCAATATATCTTTAGTTGGCTCTTCATATGTATTTAGTATTTATAATTTCCCAGTCAATACTATCAGATAAGAAACAAATAAGACAATTTGATACTAATTCCGGCAACTAAATGAATCATTTACCTCCACAGTTACTGCTGTTTTCTGAGTCTTTTTACCAATCAGGTCCACCTGTTCATATGTAGATTTCATGTATTTCTTAGCAACATTAAATACCCAATGTGGGCAAGTTGCAGAAAAAAGCAATGTTTGGGGATTGTCTTCAGAATCTTTAGAGGGGGGAAAAAAAGTCAGTATGAATAATCCAAATAAGCCTACAGAGTATTCCACCTCACCTAGTACTAGTACCTCTAGGATCCAACAATATTCAACAGCAACCACTTGGGGCCAGCCATACATTGAGGATACAAAAAAAAAAAGGACAGAAGATTCCCAACAGCTGAAATAATCTTGGATCCTTCAAACAGTGACAAGTACTTTAAACTTATTGTTTTCTGATCATTGGCCTTTAGGAACCATGAAGGAAATCTGGACAATACAGTGAGACCTACCAACTCATGAAGCCCAATAACCAACCAGTACGTATCTCTAAGCAAACTAAGCAAATAACCTATAATGAAAACTACCACAGTGGACTACTTTATGAATTTGGAATTCCAGGACCAGGGGTATACTGAATGGTAGAACACTTGCCTACTATGTATGAAGTCCTGGGTTCAGTTCTCAGGACCACCAAAAAATAAAAATAAATGAATAAAAAGAATCCCAATTTATTTGTTCTTCTGAGGTCAACTACTATTTTTTGTCTGTCTGCACTTAAAAGAGTACCACTGCATTCTCATATAGCAGTGTGAGCTGGTAGAACCTAAAAAAGATTCTTTAAAGAAAGCAATTTCTGGAGCACAAACTATTTACAACTCTTAACTCAGTAACTCTACTTCTGGAAATCTGTCGTAAAGGACCAGTTCCAGATACTGAGAATGGAGACAGGTAGATGGTCTAATTAAAATCATGTCCAGTCACTTTAAGGAGTATTACGCTGAAGTTTTCATATGTATGGTTAATTTATAATCAGTGCACACACAATGACACACAACATCAGGAACACACTAAAAGTGAAATACACTGAGCTGATAGACTACATAAAGTTTCTTTTACTTTCCCAAGTTTCCCCCATTATATTTATGATAAATCACTCCAAGTTTTCCTGAACAATCTAAGTCACCTTCCAATTTCCCAGTGCTTCATTTATCTCCTAGAAGACTACATCATTGTTCACCACCCTTCCTTCCGTCCCTTTTATCAGTTCTTCAGTTTTAGGGTTTACCTTTTTTGTATGCCACACATAAAATCTCTTCCACTTGATCAGCAAAACCCATATCCAGCATCTGGTCAACTTCATCCAGGACAACATGCTTAAGTTTGGTAAGATCTAGTTTGCCATTCTGTACGTGGTCTTTGATGCGACCTGGTGTCCCAACCAGTATATCAATCCCATTGCGCATTCGTTCAACTATAAAGGACATCAATGAAAAGATTTGTTCTGTTTTAAAATAAGTCCTTTTATCAATTGGGGTACTATTTAAATATATTTTCATTCTAAAATACTTACTAAAGACAGTTACAGAGCAATGTGCAAAATAACAAAAATAACAATACTCAAGTTACTTCTGATCCAGCAGGGAAAATGTGTAAGTTACAAGTGACAGTCCCGTGTATTAAGTGACAATAACAGGGAAATGTAATATCATTGGGAATGGTAGCACCAGGAAATAACTCCCTTAGCTTGTGCAAAATGTCCAGGTTTCACAGGCAGACTGAAAATAAGAATCTTAAAGAAATAGGAACTTTTGTTTGCTTTTTGAGATAGCACCTCACTATGTAGCCTAGGCAGGCGTTGAACTTGTAATCCTCCTGCCTCAACCTCTCAACTGGGATTATGGATGTGCAACACCACACCTAGCTTGTAATAGGAACTTTCTATTAGGTAGGCAGGTATGAGGAGGATGAGACAGGACAGAAGGGCAATATTTTAACAAGACATACAAACACTCAGGGAAAATGGAGGCATTCAATATAATGGGGATGAAATGGTAATAATCTAGCTTTTTTAGTAAACTGCTATTGTAATCTAGGGAATCATACTAGGAACTTTACACATATTATCCAATTCAATTACTCCACCCCTACACAATGGGTTTAATAACCTTATAGACAAGGAAACTACAGCGCAGAAAAACTAAGCAACTTGAGCTAACGTCACACAACTACAATGTGAAAAGCAGTCTTGATTCAAATTCCTGCCTTTCTGACGTCAATGTGAGTTAGTTCCACCAAAGCAGGCAAGAAATAATCTTGCAAGTGTTGTGTGTCAATGCTGAGAATTAATACTTTAAATTCTTTCACATTCACTCTACAAAACAAAGCTGCAAATTCGTGATGAGAAAGTGTTAGAGAATAATGAAGAAGGGGTTGCAACATGCACCCCTTGTCCAAGGTTAAAAGAAGGCCTCCCTGCAACAAGAAACAAGCATGCAAAAGATGGCAGAAACTGACAAGCTGGATTCTGTCCTCTGGAGTTCAACAAGTTACCTCTGCAGTCTTTAGGTTAACACTGATAGGTAATAAGAAAGTCTTAATCACATACAGATTAGCTCTTCATCACTCAGGACCATGCTACTACACATCTTTAAATAAGGACAGCAAAAAAGAAACACCATGAACTGGATGAGGTGAAAAGGGTAGATGTCAAGTTTAGAAGGAATCCTATCACAATATCCATAACAAACAATAGCATTTCTCTTCCCCAGCTTTTGAATTTACTTACTTTGACCTCCATAGGGAGTTCCACCATAAAAACAAGCCACAGATAGCTTTTTTGTGATGTCACTGAAGTCTCTGCTTACTTGACTTGCCAACTCCCTTGTAGGTGCAAGAACCAGTACCTGAAACAGAAAAACTAACCACTGAACTCAAAGTACATACAGCATGTTTCCTGACCACTCTGGACTTCACCAGAAAGTTGAATTCATCCTATGCATCTTAATACATTTTCTAAGCATTATGGGTTTTGAAATTTGCTACCTATACCAAAGGATATAACACAGTTCCCAACAAAAATCCTCAGAGATTGTGATCATACCATTCAGAAGAAGTAGGTACCCAAATGTATGATGCTCCAGGAGGGCTGTATGGAGCAGTGTGGAGGATCACAAAGTTTTAGGGAGCAACATTTCAGGAAAAGAACCTGAGTTAGGAGCTGTACTGATGATGATGACAACATTAGCTAATATTTCTGCTTTTTCTGATTTAGCCTCTACAAAGTATTTAATATTCCTTATTCTGATTTAATTCTCACAGCAACCTTTGGAGGTACATATTTTAAATAAATAAAACTAAAAAAAACAAAAAAAACCCTTGATTTGGAGTCAGAGTCCCTTTACAAATAAGTTAGACACCTGACCAAATTTGTGAGGCCTCGGCACTTCCTATACTTCACAGGGAATATGATGAGTATTAATAATGATGATGATCACAACCATGGGACAGATTACAATATCTAAGTTTATAGCCAACAGATTTAAACATAATAGGGGCTTTAAGAGGAACTCTACAAAACTATGACCATACAGTTTTCCTGTGTTGATCTGGAGGCTAAGTTCTGTGTTTAGTTACCTGGGGAGCACGGCCTCTCTTCCTGTCTTGTAGCCCACCCTGTAGTTTCTCAATCAAAGGGATGGCAAAGGAGAATGTCTTCCCAGTTCCTGTCCGCGCCTGTGCAATTAAGTCTTTCCCACTATAGACATGGTGAAACGTCTTTGCTTGTATAGGAAACAGGAAGGTCACCCCACGGGCTGTGAACAAATTAAATTAACCATGTTATTTTGACATTGTAACTTTTTTTCTTTTTCCTTTTGTGTTGTTGAGGATCAAACCCAGGGCCTTACGCACATTAAGCACACAATCTGCCACTGAAATATATCCTGCCCCACCCGAACCCAAGCACACTTACGCTTCTGGCCCTACAGATTTAAGGAATCCTCCCTCCTTCTTGTCAACATCTACAAAGTCAGATTCGAATACATTCTGGTAATGAAAACTCCGAACAACATTAAAGTACCAAATACAGCAAATATTTATTACTTCAATAGTGAGATTAAGTCACTTGTCATAAAACCTCATCAATAGGCCAGTTTGCACCTGAAAATCTGGTGCTTTCCAAACCAGACTGCGCTGCACCCAGAAAACACATAGTGGACTACCTAGCTTAACAGGCAGACTGCTAAGATGAATTGAGTCAGTCAGCTTGGTGTCATTAACCTAAAGATGCTTCAAGTGGAAGAGAATAAAAAGGAATACACTAACATGGCATTAATATGTCACCAGCACTATCAGTCATTATATTTCCAAATGTTGAATAAATTTTAATCCCTGTTTAGAACTGCCCAGTTCTATTTTTAATATATAGGTCTACTGCACTATATGGTTGCATATATTGTCCTACAATAAGAATATGTCCTAATTCACTTCAATAGAGTGCTTCCAAATAATAATAGTGCCAAGAATATTACCTTTGAGAAGCTTAATAGTCTCTTCAGATATGGGAAAATTAGAGAAAGCTCCTTCTTTTTGTTCCACAGGTATTTCCTATCAAGTAAAGGGTCACAGAAGGAAATTAATAACTCACATACAAGTTAATACAAAGAAGCCATCCACAAAAAAAATAAAAGAGCCTGGGCTTTTTTTTTTTTTTGGAGAGTGGGGTGGGGAGGGTAATTAAGCAGGGTACTGGGGTTTGAACTCAGAGCTTCATGCTTGTTGGGGCGCTCTAACCAGCCCAAGGGCCTGTTCTAGAACAACACCTCTAAACACATAATTTAAAATCAGCCAAAGGACTGGTTGCCGATGGTTCAGGCCTGTGATCCTAGCCTCTACTTAGCAAGTAGAGATTAGGAGGATCACAGCTCGAAGCCAGCGGGGGCAAATAGATCGTAAGACCCTATCTTGAAAATACCCAACACAAAACAGGGAGTGGCTCAAGCGGTAGAGCACCTGCCTAGCAAGTGTGAGACAATGAATTCAAACCCCTTGCCAAAAAAAGCCAGGCACCGGTGGCTCACGCCTGCAATCCTAGCTATTTAGGAGGTAGAGATCAGGAGGATGGAGGTTCGAAGCCAGCCCAGGCAAATAGTTCCTCAGAGAACCTATCTCAGAAAACCCTTCACAAAAATAGGGCTGGTGGAATGGCTCAAATTGAAGGCCCTGAGTTCAAGCCCAGTACCGCAAAAAAACAAAAATCCTTGGTGAGGAAAAGAGAAAAGGGACAAATGTGTATGATATAAGGGTAACTATGGAATGGTCTAATAGTAAAAAACCTAAATGCTCAATAGAGAGATAATTCAAATGAACTTCCAAACATTTGCATGATGCAGTATGTAACCATTAAACATATTTAATATTTAAAAATGGCAAAAATGCTTATATAAAAGTGGAAAATATATAAAATTGCATATGATACAATCCTAATCTGATTTAGAACATAACAATTATATATATAAAACAGTGTAAGGAGTCAGGTGCTGGTGGCTCACACCCATAATCTTAGCTACCTGGGAGGCCATTATCAGGAGGACCACTAGGCCATCTGAGCAAACAGTTCTTGAGACCCCCATCTCCAAAATAACCAGAGTAATATGGTCTGGAAGTGTGGCTCAAGAGGTATAGCACCTGTTACACAAGCACAAAGCCTGGAGTTCAAACCCCAGTCCCACCAAAAGAGTATGCACAGCAATTATCTACTGATTTTTCTGAAACAATGATAAAGACATTCCACCTATTGAAGCACAACTTTACCTGCTCTGTCTCACTGTTACTTTCTTCACTGGCAGCTTCATTGGAGTTAATGTCAGGTTCAGAATGAGAGAATCCATTCTTCAGTTTGAGGCTTTTCTCTCCAATTTCTCCATTGTCTTCCTTTTCTTTCTTCATCTTTTTGGGCTTAGGAGTACTTATGTCTTCTTCAGAAGGCTCCTCACTTTTTGGTACTTTTGGGGTTTTAGGAGTGACAGCTTTCTTTTCAAGGGGCTCCTTTTTCTTTTTGGCACTTCTGGTTTTAGAAGAAATAAGATCATCTTGAGGTGGCTCCTCTTGCTTTTTTGCCCTTTTGGATTTAGGAGAACTCACATCTACTTCAGAAGATCCTGCTTTCTTTTTAACTGTTTTAGCTTTGGAAGAAATACTTTCTTCTTCTCCATCTGTTGATTCTTCAGTCTTCTTAGATTTTGGCTTCTCTTTTCTAGCTTTCTAAAAGATTAACAAAGATATAACACTGAACAAAGCCAATTTCAAGATTTCTTGCAATTAAGATCATAACTTTGAGACATGTCAACATTTGTATTTTTGCCTTGTGTTAATGTAAAAATCAAACAGTATGTTTTCTAGTGACAATTCTTAGCTAAGTGGTAATCAATAGTTTTATTAGCATGGAAAATTCAGTGTATCTTAGTAATACTACTCAATTCATACCAGTCAAACCATTATAATACTTGGTTTTCATTAAGGGATTTCAAGTGGCTTATGGGATGCTCCAATAAGCTCTAAGCTACATACTATAAAAAGTGATCAAGTACTGTCCAAATTTAATTCCAACAGAGAAATAAGGCCATATATGCCCACAGATAGATATTAAGCAGATTTTTTTTTCTTCTTTCTAACATTTCTATTCAGGTAAAACAGGGATTCATATCTGTACCTTGTTTATCTCACAAGAGCAAATGAATTAACATAAGGACATTTTATGAAACAAAATGCTAATTTTAATTAACCAGGCTGGTGAGGTGGCTCAAGTGGTAGAGTATCTGCCTAGCAAGCATGAGGCCCTGAGTTCAAACCTCAGCTATAAGGACATGGAAAGGGTAAAATCTCAAAAACCAAACCAGATAGATGGCTATGACTCTTACCTGAAATTTCTGATCCTCTCCAACTGTTCTAACTACTAGACAGGTGCTGCAGTCACCTCAGAATCTCTACAAGAGCTTCCAGACCTATTTCAGAAGTATGGAGAGCCGTGTAATCCCAGCTACTCAGGAGGCAGACAGGAGGATTGCTGTTTCAAACCGGCCCCAGGGAAAGAGTTGAGAGACCCTATCTTGAAAATACCAATCACAAAAAGGGCTGCCAGAGTGGCTCAAGGTGAAGTTCCTGATTTCAGGCCCCAGTACCACAAAAAAAAAAAAAAAAAAAAGTATGGAGAGACTATACTGAGCTAAATTCTGTGCCCCTGAAATTTCAAGCCTGACCTATACTCTCAAGTCATATATTAGGAGCTGAGGATATAATAGCTTCACTGGTAGAAGGCCTGCTTAGTATGTGTGAGGCCCTGGATTCCCAGCAAGATGAAAATAAAATTTAAATATCATGGACTAAGAGTAATCTGTCATATGATCATCCTTTGGATATCTGAAAAATAAGCTGGTCTCCCCACTACGATCCCAAAGACTAAGTTCTTTCATCCCTCACCCAACCAAGTGGATGTGCTTCCTATGCCAGAAGATGAGGTTTTGGAGCATAAAGGAGTATGGTCATGTCTCTCTGATCTCTCTGAACTTGAGCATCCGGCAACATACTAACTGATGCTGGGTGAGGAGACCAGGAACACTACCTTCCCGAGCTCTCTGGGCGTCCTACAGTGTTGCAATATCGCTGTTTTAAGAGCAATCACAAAGACTCTGAAACAGCGGGAAAGGAAATCCAAAATCGCGTGCAATCCAAGTTGAGGGTCAATCTTCGTTCCCACAGAACAGACTCAATCACAAGTTAAATCATTATCTAAGCAAGCAACATGTCAAAAAAAATCAAACGGCCCCGGGGTTGGAGATTTGGCTGAGTAGAAGAGAGCTTGCCTAGTAAAATCCAAGGCCCTGAGTTTTGATCCCAGCACAGAAATAAAACAAAGCAAAATTTAAAAAAAGAATCCAATGGCTACCAAGGTGATTTAAGACTGCTGCACACTGCGGCCCTATGCAAGAAGTAGCGTTTTCAGTTAGCATCACCACACGCTGTTACACTTCCGCGGGACAGCTGGACGATAAATACGAAGAGGATTTGAATTACTTCATTTACTAAGGGCTACTTACCGGAAAACAAACTATACTTCCCTGATGGGGAGCAGCGGGAGTTGGAGCGGGGAGAGCGATGTCATTGCAGACGCCGCCCACGTGCGCAGAGGAGCTTAGCATCTCGCTAGTCTAAAGCTTCAGTCCCCACTCTAACTACATTTATATTTCCCTTCACGCACGCTTATACGCCTTGGCTAACTTTGAAGCAATAACGTGAGACCTAAACGTGAACACTTAGCTCATGGGATGCAGGGAAACCAGTTTCCCCGGACCACGTGGGACACCGGGCCTCGCTCTACTTCAGCTCCCGCCTCCCTGCCAGAGCCCTACGGACTGGCGGATGGGAAGAGAAGTTGGCTCCATGGAGGAGACGCCGTCCGAGGGCCGCACGTCCACTGGCCGGGGACAGCATCACTCGTGGGGGCCCGCCTGTCGAGCCTCCGGACTTGCTGGTCCTTGCCGCATGCCACGCGCTCCCAGCCCGGGCACCTACCCCGTAGCTCCGGGCCCTCCCCGGCTCCTGGTCCTGCCTTGGCCCAGGTCCCTCAGTATCACCTTCTCGTTCTGCTTTCCCAGTGTCTCCATCTTTTCCACGGTCGTGTCTGATCCCAAACCAGCTTCACTACGGAGTTTTCCCGGCATCATTCAGCACGATCTGCCTAGGCCAACCGGTCTCCTCAGCCGCGTGCAGAGGAAGAGACAGCACAACCCCCTTGGCCCACCCAGCTTCCGTCATTTCCGGAAGCAAGGCATTTCCGGCGGAACCGGCGTGCGCACGGAAGTCTAGGGCCTAGCTGGTTGTTCCAAAGTGCCGGCACTTAGCTGGTCTGAACCCTGCCCTCACCCTGGAAAGCCTTGCAGGTCAGTTGTGCATTTTCTTTCTAAGGCTGTACATATTCTCGCCAGGCCCGCCTGATAGACGAGGACTTTCAGCGGCTTTTGAGTGGCGCCATCTCAGTGTTTTGTGAGATTGCTCCAAGTTTGCAACTTCCTTTCTCGTACAAACGCGTGTGATGTGTGTATTCTTAATCATCCCGTGGAAACCTTTTAGAAGTGACAGCCAAACTCACCAGCCCCGATGAGGACCAAATTCGCAAGGGTCTGCTACTTCATTCATGCAACTCAACAGACACTCCTACGTTCGTCCTGTCGGTTGTGAGAAACCGGGCTAGGGTTCACTAGCAGACAACACCCCTGCCTCTTCAAAAAGCTTTGTAGACTGTTGGGAGAGACAGATAAGTGTCTCCATCCAATCCGAAAAGGATGCAGCCGTGCCTGGTCCAAACAGCACAATAAATAAGAGCTATTCATAAGAGTGTCACAGTGTTTGGAAAGATAATTCAAAATATTAGATTTTATAAAAAGAAAGAAAGAGGGAAGGAAGGGAGGGGAGGGAGAAAGAAAAGGAGGGAACAATAGTTTGCAAGGCCCCATATCCGTGTGTGTGTGTGTAACTGGGGTTTGAACTCAGGGCCTCATACTTGCTAGGCAGGTGCTCTACCATTTGAGCCACTCTGCCAGCCCATTAAAACCATAAGATTAGTTTTTACTGCACATTTTTTAACCTGAGTTTTAAGGAAGATGTTTGATTTTAATTATTTGATGTTTCAGAGTCTTTAACAGTTGAAGTCAATGTGCAACAATGCTAAAAATGCTTTAACTTACGTTCTGTGATGTCCTTAAGACAGGAGCCTTGATTTATCCATCTTTATGTTCTCAAAATTGCAGACAGTACCTGGCACATAGTAGTCTGTCACTCAATGTTTACTGAACATGAACATAGCAATG
Source organism: Castor canadensis (assembly GCF_047511655.1). Lineage (NCBI taxonomy): Eukaryota > Metazoa > Chordata > Mammalia > Rodentia > Castoridae > Castor > Castor canadensis. The sequence continues at coordinate 59,681,632 of NC_133392.1, read as the reverse complement.
GTGGTAGGCTGACCCTGGGAATAAATTATGTGCCCAGGCAGGAAGGTGATTCGATCATTCTGGGATCGCAGGCATGAACACAATCCACCAACTGTGAACAAAATGCTTGATAGCTGGGATTTCAGAAGCATAACAAGGAGTTGGGAGAATATGTGAAGTTCGAGTCCTTCCCTTGAGGAGTCTTCAGTCTTCATAGAAGTGTGTGGTAATGCTGAATCCAGTACAGGAGCATGTTTATTGCCAGCCGATGTTCAACGAGAGCATAAGCCCCAGAACACTAGTAAACAGCAAGTTTATAAAGTATGTATAAGCTTGTTATATACAGACAAAAGCCTCTTTCTCAAGGAGACATGTAAAAGGCAATTTTAGGTTCAAAGGTGGCTAAATTGTTACACTGAGGCTGGACCTCAGTTAATAAATAGAAGAATTAAGTCATAAATATTTGACAAGAAATGTGAAGTTCTGCTCAAGTATCAGTTCTGCCAGACCAGATCACTCTGATCTTGATGTGATATAACATTCATAACATTCATAGCACTGATGGAAGAATTTATATTTTAAAGGTATTATACGTACATGCACACATATGAACTCAAAAGTCTACACAACAAAACTTGTATTTATCTCTGAGTAATGTGTTTTTATTTTCTTCCATTTTCTATTTTTTTCAGAACTTTCAACAATGAACATATATTAGTTATAGGGAAAAAAAGTATGGATAAAAAAAAAAACTATTGTAAAGCACTACTCCCAAAATACACAAAAGAAACAAAATGTGAGAGAAGACTCTCAGGCATTCATACCTGTGAATTCATTATTCCAAATTCTAATGCTGAATAAAATAAAATGTTACTTCTTAAAAATTCAAAAACCAAAGAGCTGAGCAATTGATTCAAGTTCAAATACCTGTTAAGTGCCTGCATGAGAGCACACAGTATCAAACTGGAGGTCAAAGCTGAAATCCACAAAGAAGGCAGAGCAAAGGTAAGTGGCTGAATGCAGCTCAAAGCTGAGAATCTGATGAGAAATTTGCCCTGCCTGCTCCTTCCTTCAAAAAGATATGGGAAGCTTATTGTTTAACCTCATTAGTCCTCTGTTAATAGGAAATGTGAAGTTGAGCAACTGGACACATAAATCCATCCACCTTGCTGGCATTTACCTACATGCTTGTATTTTTCACTCTCTTCCCTGAGACCCTTCAATGGCTGTCCAAAACAAGGCCTACAAAGCCCTCCAAGACTTTTGCTTTGTTCTTGCCATTGCTTTCCTGAAAGTTAAGACCCCAGCCTTAAGAACTACTTCAAATTCCCCATGCTATGACCATTGTTTTACAAACCTGTGCTTTTGTCTGGATGCCCATTCTCATGCCCTCTTCCCTTTTTTTTTGGGTGGGAGGGGGCAGGAGGGTAATGGGTTTGAATTCAGGGATTCATGCTTGCTAGGCAGGCGCTCTGCTACTTGAGCCACTCTGACTGCCCTTTATGTGTTGGTCATTTTTAAGACAGGATCACATGAACTATTTGCCAGGGCTGGGTTTGAACCCCAGTTCTCCTGATCACTGCTTCCTGAGTAGCTAGGATTACAGGTGTGAGCCATGTGCGCCCAGCCCTCCTCTCCTTTTTTTATTCTGACAAACCTCAGTCTTGATGTTTCTGAATCCCTTCTTCCAATCCTGGGCTGGGTGTCCTTATCTTGCAAATCATTGGTAGGTCCATTGCTTTGGACCTAAGCTTATGTATACGTCTATTATTTAACTAGATTCTGTTCCAGGGGGCAGAGACTGGGCATTCCTTATTCATGATACCTGGGACATTTTAGAAACACAACATAATCTGACTGAATGTACTAGTACTTATGCAACTTTGTAGGAGTATAAATTTAGAGCTTACAATTACATAAATGCAGTCCACTGAGATTTCTTCCCCCCCCCTACTCACAGCTGTCTGGAATCTTGTTCCCTCTACTGAAAACTTCCCCTTCTCCATCCAACACTGCAAGCCCCCCCTCATTGGCTTAACTGAAATGGAGCTTTTCCAGAAAAAACACACACTCCCCTATAGCTTTCTCACACAGATGCTGCTCGTTCTCTCACATTCCATGTGCCCTGATTGGTGTCAGTGTTCCCATTTTCCTCAAACCCATTTCTGAGCTCCATTTTCATGTAAAAGCTCTTGTAACTTTGAGGATATGTAGTACCCTGTATCACTCTTCATTCTGGTAACTTACCAAACCCCACCATCATTATTTTGGAATCTGGTTTAGTCTTTCTTCCTCCTTAGTCCTGGCTTATTTTCATCCTAGGAAACTTCACCGTCTTTAAAAAACACCTACACAACGCCCGGCTTCACACTTCCTCAACCACCTCAACTGAAATGACCTTTGGCCCCAACAGACCTACTACTATATCCTTCACTTGTCTTCTCCCCAATCCCTTCTTTCTTGAAATAGCAAATTCAGGCTGCTCTTACAGACTTCAGACCCTGCTATACCGTGTATCAACTCCGTTCTTCAATCCCTACAGAATATAGATTCCACAGATCATTACCGCAATAACTTTACAAAAGTTCTCCACATATTTACCTTGTCATTCTTTCACAGAGTTAAAATCCCAGTCCTAGGTCAATTCACTCTCTCCCTTCTCCATTTCTACAACAGAATGCTACATGTTGCTAGTGGAAAACACACAATTGCTGTCATTGTAGCCACTACAAATTCAGTCTATAACTTTTTACCTTACCTACATACTTGCCTGCATGGTAATACTTTTCTCCTAGCAAAATGTTGAGATGCTTCTCTCATCTAAGGCTAAAAATCTCCAGTTTTGTACTTGATCCCATGCCTGCAGTCTTCATAGGGAACTTGCTGAACCATACATTCTTTCTCCCAAATCTTCAGTGCCTTCCTTCCTCCATGGCTTTTTTTGGAGGGTTGGGGTGGGAGGCTGAATTCAGGGCTAAGGCCTTGAGCCACTCCACCAGCCCCTTTTTGTGATTTTTTTTTTTTTTTTTTTTTTTGCAGTACTGGACTATTTTTGTGATGGGTTTTTTTGAGGTAAGGTCTCAGGAACCATTTGCCCGGGCTGATTTCAAACCATGATCCTCCTGATCTCTGCCTCCTGAATAGCTAGGATTCCAGGTGTGAGCCACAGATGCCCGGCTCTCTCTGGCTTCTTCACATTACTATCAACATGCTCAGATATGTTTCACTCCCACCCACCAAACACACACACACACACACATACAAATCCTTACCACAAACTCCCATCCTCTCTTCTACCTCCAGCTTTATATTCTTCCCTTTCCACAGGCAAATTTCTGAAGAGATGTTTGTTCTTCCTACGTTTTTATTTTTTTGGACAGAGTATCTCTGTGTAGCCCTGGTGGGCCTCAAACTCCTCCTGCCTCAGCATCCTAAGTGCTGGGATTATGGATGCACACCAACATGCCTTATTTCTTTAGCTTTCTGCTGAACCCATTACTAAATGGCTTCTACTCTCAACACTGTTAATATGGCTGCTCCCCAGTGGCTATCTCAGGCTCATGTCCTGATTTCCACTGAAAGACTCACATTGTGGTGCTTTCTGCCCTCTTCTCCTCATCCCTTTTTGATGGGATCCCCTTTCTTCTGTGTGTGAAGTACACTGGTATGTATACCTCTGGGTTCCTTCCTCAGTTCTCATTTCTTATTCTGCTTTCCCTGAGTAATCTTACCTACTATATTAACTACAATTACAACTTTTTATTATTCCTAATTATGTACCTCTAGAACAAATCTAACTTCAGACCTATATACCCAATTAATTGCCTATTTATCTCCTTACAAATCTTTTGACCTACAATATTAAAACTATCTAATCATGAACTAATCATACTCCCACTCCTTTTGTTCTCTATCCTAGTATCTTACCTCGGTGATAAACATCTGGGTTTCACTCTTCTGCCCCTCATCTTCTAATCCCATCAATAGGTGAGTCCTAACAATTCTATCTCCTAAAAACCTCCACAATCTACCCCATGTTTCTCAAAGTCCACTGCTACTATTTACTATAATGACTGAGAGTACTGGTTCAAAAACTAGATTGATCTGGGTTCAAATCCTCACTCCACTAGATATTATTCAGCATTGTGATTTGAGGCAAACAGCAACTTTTCAAGTGTATTTGTTCTTATCACTCAAAACATGTTACCAATCATTAGTTCAGCTTACCAGCATCCCTACCTTTGATTACTCCTAGAACTTTTCTTTCTTTTTGCAGTTCTGGAGATCAAACTCAGGGCCCTGTGCATGCTAGGCAAGTGCTCTACCACTGAGCTACATCTTCAGCCCTCCTAGCATCCAGTTTGGCCCTCCTCCAATTAGGACTTCTCTGTGCAGCCAGTATTCTTTCTGGAATACAAATCTAATCTTATTCTCTCATTAAAACCTTTAATGGTTCTGCAAGGTTTTTAAGAAAAGCTGAACTCCATAATGCAGATAAGACCTTTAAAATCTGGTCTGTGTTAAATAATAAATCCTGTTTTCTACCTACATGCAATCCACACTGAATTAATTTAGTCCTCAGACTTACTCTCTGGGTTCCTGCATATGCTACTTTACCTGAAAGCCCTCTCTCTTCTTCTAAGCTCATCTTTCTACCATGGCTAGATAAACTAATACATCTGCTTTTATTCCCTAATGTGTATCACTTCCAAACACTTGTCCTTATTCCTAAATACAACCCAACTCGGTCCTTAGCATCCCAAACCTACCTTAACTTTGTCTTTACTTGTTAATCTCTGACACAATTGCTTGTCTGTTAGTAAGTGTCATGAAGACAGTGACTATGCTTGTTCACAACTACATTCCCAGTAATCAGCATAGCAACGGACACATAGCAGACATTTCATAAATATCTGTTGAATAAATTAATGAATGCAGTGCTTATACACCTTATAAATTAAACTTATCAAGTACCAAAAATGCTGTACTAACTAATCATGTCACGGGTTTATATAGCCCTTTAATGTGGAAAATATTTGTCATCACCTAACATATGCAAGGAATGATCAGAATACAAATACACCACATTTTATAGAATGTAAGAAAACTTAAGTAAGGTTAACTTGACTGCCAAGTTGTAGAAGAAATTTTAAAAGATTACATTAAAAACTTCTTAACACACAGTGAAAAGAGACAAGAAAAGGAGTTTTTGTTTTTTTATTATTCAAAGGTATAACTGGATAAGTAGATTTGTTACAACCACTCTTGTGAAATACTTTTTAAAAAAATACGACCAACTTCTTTGCAAATTGCAAACACATACCTTAACTATGATGACCTAATTTTTGGTGGATAATGTACATGATTAGGCAGAAATAGGCAAGCTCACACTGGTAGATTAACTATCAAATGCTCAGTCAAAACTCCGTTTGTGGCCCCCACTTCTTGATCGATTTCTGTTCCCACTTCTTCTTCTACCATCTTGTCGACTTCCTGACCGACTCCCCTGTCGACTCTGTCTACCTGACCGGCCACCAGATCGACCACCTGACCGACCTGACCGGCCCGACCTGCCACTTGACCAGCCACTCCTCTGTCTGGAATTAGAAGATGTGTTTCCATCATAATATTCTTCAATTTCAGGTAATTTGGCTGGCACTGATAGTATCCAGTCTGAATCATGCCACTCTGCCTGTTAGGGGATTTACAGTATTAATATAAATGCAAAACAGAAACCATAAGCAACAAGTGCTTTTTTCATATTCTTTATTTATTAGCTAAAAGCCATCTATTCCTTAAACTCAAAGTGTCTGGAACAAAAATGAAAACCAGAAAATGAGCAAAACAAAATCATGCTCAAAGCTCATTCAGTAATGTCCCAAATTTTAATCTCAGAAGAAACTCTCAGAATCATTTTAAGGACTCTAAATTCAGCCTGGTACCAGTGGCTCATACCTGTAATCCTAGCTACTCAGGAAGCAGAGATCAGGAGGATCGTAGTTCAAAGCCAGTGCAGGCAAACAGTTTGTGAGTCCCTATCTCAAAAATACCCAACACGAAAAGGGATGGTGGAGTGGCTCAAGGAGAAGGCCCTGAGTTCAAGCCCCAGTACTGCAAAATAAAAAAAGGACTCTAAATTCATTCACAGTATACACATTCTACGTTTTTTGTTGCTTTTGTTTTTGAGGCAGGGTCTTGCTGTGTAGCCCAAGCTGCTTCAAACTTTTGATCTTCCTGCCTTGGACTCACAAGCACTGGGATTACAGGTGTGAAGAACCATACCCTACCTAGTTTATATATACTAAAAGAAAGCACTAAGTACTTTCGCAACAGTTATGCCATTAATATGCAGTGAAATATTTTGAGGCTATACTGAAAAACCAAGAAGTAAAAGAACTGATAATGCAGATTAAAAACCTATGAATATCTCCCAAGAACTAAAAAAATGTAGCTACTGGAAACAATTTGGTATGAAAGTAAAGAAATAAAGATATATAAATTAAAGCCAGATACAGTGGCTCATGCCTGTAATTCCACCTTCTCTGGAGGCAAAGGTCAGAAAGATTGTGGGTTGAGGCTCGCTTGGGCAAAAAGTTAGCAGAACCCAATCTCAGTCAATAAATTGGGTGTGTTAGTACATGTCTGTGGCCCCAGCTAGCAAGAAGCATAGGTAGGATGATCTTGGTCTGAGGGTGGCCCACTCAAGAGAGACAAAATCCAAAAAATAATTAAAGTTAAAAGGATTGATAGCATGGCTCAAGTGATAAGAGTACTTGCCTAGCATGCATAAGACCCTGATTTCGATTTCCAAGACAACCCAAAACAAAAAGAGATAAATGTAGCAATGCATGAAGAATTAGCTACAGCAATGTTCAGTGAAATCCTCTTTATCATAGTGTTATGAGAAATAGTCTAAGTTTCAGAAACTAGGATACTGGTGATGAAAGTTAGGCTATCCATGTGGCCAAATACCAGGGGATAATTAAAAATAAGTAACAATATAGTTGGTACAGAAATACATCCATGATATATTATGAATTTTAAAAGACTCCAAAAATAGTATAATCCCATTCTTGTTTTAAAGTATGTATGTAAAAATAAATATGCAAAGGGATACACAAATTCTTCACTGGACCCTGTTCTTAAACAGACAAAATACAAGGAAATTTTTTAAAGAAAGATAAATGAAAGCATCCTTTAGATTAAAAAGACTTGGGAAACATCAAATTATATAGTGTGAACCTTATATTAAAAATATTCAGAAAAAAAGAAAAAAAAATTCAGGAGGTCTGGATATGTAGCTCTGTGTTACAGCAGTTGTCTATCATGTGGTGTGAGACCCTGGCTTCAATCCCCAGTAGCACAAAAAAAAAAAAAAAAGAATGAAGAAAAAATCAGGAGACAATAAGGGATATTTAAACATAAACTATTAAGGAATTAAGTCCACATTAAGGACTTAATTGTAATATCATAAATATTTTTTAAAAGTCCTTAACATGTAGATATGTGGAAACAGTTATGGTTAAAATGATAGAATGCCTAAAATTTGTCTCTAAAGAGTGGGAAAGTGGACAGAAATAGAAATGAAACAAAACTAGCCATGAAATGTCAAATTGGAGAAGCTGGGTAATATGTTCATGAGGATTTACTATATAACTAATTTTGTTTCAAATTATTTATAAAAAGAAAAACTTTTTTTTTTTTTTTTGAACCTTATTTCTTTTTTTTGGTGGTGGTACTGAGGTTTGAACTCGGGGCCTTGTGCTTGCTAGGCAAGTGCCCTATCACTTGAGCCAGCCTAAGCAAAATTTTACTTATGAGACAGGCTATTTCATATTAAGAAATTCTTAATTGATTTATGAATGATAATGATATTACAACTATGTTTTTCAAAACAATCTTTTAGAGAAACATACTCAAATATTTTAACAGGTAAAATTTTTAAAAATACCTGTAACCTTTCTGACTCCGTTGTAGGTACATCAAAGCAAACACCCTAAAAGCAAAATAAAAATATTTTTATTTATATGCATTTGGGTTAATTTTTTACTAATAAACAAATACTTGCTGATAATCTTTTATTTGCTAAAAAAAAAGTACATATTCCATAATTGCTTACAAGATCAAAATAGACAATACATTAACAACACACAAGAATATTTGCTTAATGTATTTTCTAAATCTGAAAACTAAATATGATATCTAATAAGAACTTAATACTAAGAAACTGTAATATTTTCTAGAAGAATTTTTGTAGAAACTGTTAACTCTGTTCCACTTCCTTGTAAAATGATCCCTCTAACACATTCTTTAAAATTTTAGTGAGAGGCTGCAAGTATAGCTCAGTGTTTGCCTAGCATGTGCAAGGCTGTAGGTTTAATTCCCAGTATTGCAAAGTTTAAAATATATATATTTTTTAGCTGGTGCCGGTGGCTCACACCTGTAATCCTAGCAATTCAGGAGGCAGAGATCAGGAGGATTGCAGTTCGAAGCCAATCCCGGAAAAATAGTTCACAAGACCCTATTTCAAAAAAACCCATTACAAAAAAAAGGGCTGATGAAGTGGCTCAAGGTGTAGGCCCTGAGTTCAAACTCAAGTACCACAAAAAAAAAAAAAAAATGTTTAGCCAGGCACTGGTGGCTCATACCTGTAATCCTAGCTACTCAGGAGGCAAAGACCAGGAGGATCCTGGTTCAAAGCTAGCACCAGGCAATTAGTTTGTGAGATCCTATCTCAAAAAACCCATCACAAAAAAGGGCTGGCAGAGTGGCTCAAGCAGTAAGAGTGCCTGCCTAGCAAGCACAAAGCCCTCAGTTCAAACCCCAGTGCCACCAAGTAATTAAGTTTTAAAAAAATGAAAATTTACTGCCAGAAAGTTTCTCTCCTGAAGAGCTTCAGTGTTTACAAGATATGAGATTGATACAAGTCAAGATATTTCCTCTAGAGTCTTGGTTGCCCATAAGTTAAAAGCTAATTTAATACTCAATAACTAGTTTGGCATATGGATCTTGTTATTTTTTCCTCTCTCTACATTTTTTTGTTACATATATTTTCTCATACTTGCCTCAAATTTTTGTTGAAGGTAAGTAACATTAAACCTGAGAGATAATTATTTCCAATAATAATCTAGTTAATAAATTTTAGTCTAAAATGAACCTGTGATAAAGTTAAATAATTTTAACATGTTTTTTTTCCAAAACCATTAGAAGAAATCACAGTCACTAAGAAGACAAAGTTTTAATTATGCTGTATAAAAATAACTTATTTAACTCATATCATTATCCTCATTAACAACCAAGAGCTCGCCAATTAAAAAATTATATTGTAGAATGGGGTGAGGCTCAAGTGGTAGACCACCCACCTAGGAAGCACAAGGCACTCAGTTCAAACTATGTTAAAAAATAAAATTTTATGTTCTCTTAAGTTACAGAGCCTTGAACTACTGCAAGCATAAGTTACTTATCTTAGAAACTAAACACATACAAACATGTATGTTTGTGTACCATGTATGCTATGTATACCATGACAGAAGCTTAGATAACTTGGCTTTTGGTCAAACCATGCAGCAGAATGACTGATAGCTCTGGAGGAAGGAGTCATTTATATAATTCACCAAATTTGTAAGTGGAAACAAACCAACACTCAACAAAAAACAAAAACAACAACAAGAAAGCAGTATTATTCATCCCATAAGGCTTCAAAAAAAGAAAGAAGCAACAAACATTAGTACTCTTTATAAACATTTGTGGTAGTTGATTTAAAAACTTTTATTTATCTATAAAAACCTACCATATTTCCTTTTAGGAGGCACATTCTGGTAACTTGGGACACAGCATTACTACTCAGCTTTCTGTTAAGTTCTTTCCAAGCACAACTGACATTTTGTATTTCTTCTGGGCTTTCCAGAGTCATGGTCACAAACCCCTTAAGGAATACAAGTCACATTATACTTGGAAAAAAAATCTTCATCAGAAGGACAGTCAAGTTCTAACTCTATACCCCTTTCATGATGTAATTGTGCATTTCTTATTAGTCAATAGTATAACTTGCCTGCTAAAAAAATAACATCTTTGAAACTATATTAGAAAACTAATGTGTACACATCATCAAAAGTATTCTGAAATGTCAGAGTGATGCAAGTGGTAGAGCACCTGCCTAGCATACATGAGGACCTGAGATCAAACCCCCCCAAAAAGAAAAAGAAAGTATTTTTCTGTGCATTGCTATTACAGACTTACAAACTATATAAAGACTATTCATAGTATTATGCTTTAAGAGAGAATTAAACAGCTGAGTGCCAGTGGCTCACACCTGTAATCCTAGCTACCCAGAAGGCAGAGATCAGGAAAATCGTGGTTTGAAGGCATCTGGGGCAAACAGTTTGGTCTCCCAAGTAGCTAGGATTACAGGAGTGAGCTACCAATGCCCAGCTAGCAAATATTTATTGAGTGCCTCCTACCTATGTGCCAGAAACCATGCTAGATGCTGTCTCACCTAGGGTCAGAAAGGTTTCTTATGGATGGTCCCCTCACCAAGGGATTCCTTCCACTTGTATTCAAGTAAGTAATAAATCTTTGAACCACTTACAACCAATGGTTCTGGTGTGGTACATTTAATATCTGACACTGATCTGGCAGTAGGCAATATCAGTGTTACACACATTCCCTCAAGCACACAAATACATCCCTCCAGACATATAGCCAGTCCTTACTATGCAAACTACTGTGTTTACTGCACAGAATCTGTTTCTCACTTTGTATGGTTCCATGGCAACTAACAAAATGAAAAGTACATTTTAGGATACAAGTTTCAGTTAACACAGTACTGTGCAAAGTCAGGCTTTCCTTTAGTCTCCTCCAGACAGATGGACAGACAGACTTTTTTTTGTATAATGTAGCAAATGTGAACATGGAATATATACTAAATGATTAATAAGCAACTATTACTAATTTTCATAGTTGAGACTGATACTATGATTATGTAGATGAGATCCTTATTTTTGGAAAATACAGGTTGAAATATTTAGAAATGATAGGTTTCAACTTTCAAATAGTTCAGCAAAACAAAAAGTATATATAAAGCGAATGTAATACAATATTAACAGTTGTTGAATCTGGTGGATGGCATATGATTTTTACTGTATTGGTCTTTCAATTTTTTCTGTAGGCTTGAAAATTTAGAAGAGGTAGATTTATCAAAAATAAAAAAGAGGACTGGAGGAGTGGCTCAAGTTGTATAGCACCTGTGCTGCAAGTGTGAGGCTATGAGTTCAAGCCCCACTCCTGCCAAAAAACAAAACATTGCATCTAAAATAAAAAAGAAGTATTGAGGGATAGAGGAAAATGAAAAGACCAATCAATTTCTTTTTACTTATTTTGTTTTTTGAGATAGTCTTGTTATATAACCCAGACTGGAATTAAATTCAAGATTTCCCACCTCAGATGCCCTAAATGCTGGGATTACAGGCCTGTAACACCATACCCAGATAAGAAAACCAACTTTTAATAGAGCAAAATAGTTTTATTCAGAACAGAAAAAACAGTATATTGAAGGAATTAAATGCAACGTTCAGTAATTCAATAGAGAATAAATGCTCTCAATTTTAACCTTTTCCCACACATACAATTTTCTCACACATTTCTACCTTATCAGAGGTGATCAGAGATCGTGGTTCAAAGCTCGATGCACCAGAAATGTGGGCTAATGCTGCAGCCAATGCATCCACTGCCCCTTTCTCTTCTATCAGTCTCTGAGCTGATGGTCGGAAAAAATCAACAGCAGCATAAGAAACAGAAGCCAGAGACCTACGGTTTAAAAATAGTAAATTTTCTTGGTCAAGATACAGGGAAAAACATAAAAGAGAATGGGAAAAGAAAGACTAGCACTTTCATATTTTAACATAACTTAATGTCTTCTGGTAAAACTGGTGATTAAAATTTTCTGATATTTGAACTAGGAGAGCCTAAAGATGAATAGCCTAATACAAAAGAAAAAAATTATTCAGCAAGGTCAGAAAGCATACCTGATGGCATCCATGCTTTTAGATTTAACTAAATCCATTGTAGAAGGAACACCTACACGTTTAAAAGTAATTCCCTGAAAATGAAAGAATTACATTAAAGAAAAATGGAAGTTGTTACAATTAATTCCTAAATTAATATGATTTGTTGAATTTCCATTTTTTGGACTTAAAGATTTCTAAGCCCTAGCAAATGAAAAGATCTGCTTTTTCTAATAAATCTTTCATAAATTTCAAAGAGAAAAAAAAACTGAATTGTTCCTTAGTTATAATCATGGAATTTCACTTGTAAAACAAAGCTGATTCCAAAAAAAATAAAAATAAGAAGACATTTATTACATCTATCAACTTTTTTCCCTGTTATTCCATTTCTTTGTTTTGGGCTGGGGGTGTGGGGGAGGGGTGTGGAGGGAGAGTGGGTACTGGGGTTTGAACTCAGGGCCTTTTGCTTGTGAGCCACTCCACCAGCCCGCCCACTTCCTTTTACAAAGTATATGAGATTGCATATAAAAACATACATCACAAAAGTAGAGGAAAAATCTGAAATACTACAAAAAAATCTAGGCCACAGAAAATACATTTTTTATAGAAACTGGTTATTGTACAAATATAATTATATATTGTACATATATATAATATATTGGATATATCTAACTGTATGAATATAACTTTTAATTACTACACCAAAACAATATCACAATCACCCATTTATAATGGTGGACTGGGCCCGGTGCCAGTGGCTCATGCCTATAATCCTAGCTACTGAGGGGGCAGAAATCAGGAGGATCAAGGTTCAAAGCCAGTCCAGGCAAATAGTTCACAAGACCATATCTCAAAAATACCCAACACAAAAAGGGCTGGTGGAGTGGCTCAAGATGAAGGCCCTGACTTCAAACCCCAGGACCGCCAAAAAATATGTATCTATATAATAATAAAATAAAAATAATGCTGAACTGAGATAATGAAATCATAACACACTTCTGATTTTAGTATCAAGGGAGAAATTCAAGGAAAACATGAGAAAGTCAGTTCTGTCTTCACAATAAAAGCTGTATAAAACAAAATCTTGCAGCTAACATAAATTTAGCTCTCCAAATGCTTCACATCCAAATGCAGAGTAAACTGAGAAAAGCTGGGAAGATCTATTTGTGAGAACAAATGTAAAAAGAACTTTCTTCTAAGTCATATTTAGATAATAAGCCTGAAATTAACTTTACTTACTGCTTTTTGTTCCACATATCTTAGTTGACCTCTTTCTCTTGGTTGATAAAAGCATACACAAATCCCTGTTCGACCAGCTCTTCCTGTGCGTCCAGAGCGATGGATATATGACTCAACATCCTAAAAGTAAGCAAGGAAATACTTTTCAAAAACTTGGCAAGCTCCATAGTCATTCAGCATCCAAACAATAATAATACTCTAACAATAATCCATTTGTACTTCAGTTCTATTGTACTTTTCAGTATCTCAAATGATTTATATGCTAGAATTTGGAGGTAAAGAAGTATGATTTAAAAGTTTTCTTATTCACCTATACCAGAGTTCTTCATATGCAACTTTTAAAATTCCTTTGTATGATTTTGTTGATCCAAGGTTTAGATGCAAACAACAAAGTTAATAATTTATGAAGGCATCGCATTCTGATCAATTTAACACCACCGTAACAAAATACAGTTAAGAGCAAGAGCAAATGATGTTATCTTTTACATCCCAAGCAATACTTTGTAAATAAAACAGCAATTTATAAAACTGCTCTTATTTTCCCCAAATCAAATTCCATTTCCTACCTGTGGAGGAGAACTTTGAATCACCAGGTCAACCTCAGGAATGTCCAAACCACGGGCAGCTACATTGGTTGCAACCAAAACTTTAAAGCTACCTTCTCTGAAGCCTTTCAGTGTAATTTCTCTCTGTGACTGTGCAATGTCCCCATGCAAACACTGGGCATTCTGTTTGAAAAAAGGAAAAAGGAAGTATACAGCTCATACTTATAACTGATAGCACCACAACACCATCCAGCAGTCTGTGCTCCTTTTATGGTATTTTTGGTTTTTATTTTTAAGACAGGATCTCCTTGCTATATAGCCCAGGCTAGCCTTGAAATCACATGGCTCCCCAGTGCTGGGAGTATAGTTGTGTACCACCACACCTGCTATGGTTTTTTTAATCTTCTTGTTTTCAATAATTATGACAATACATGTTTTTTTACAAAAAGAAAAAAGAAAGAAAAGAAAATCAAACATTCTAGAAAATATTTAACATAAAATGTAAAAAACTTCCTCTATACCAGCCTCTCAGAAATAATTCACTGCTGGCTGGTGGAGTGGCTCAAGCAGTAGAGCACCTGCTTAGCGAGTATGAGGCCCTGACTTCAATCCCCAGTACCACCAAAAAAAAAAAAAAAGGAAGAAAGAAAGAAAGAAAGAATTCCTTGCTAATAGTTTGGTGGATAATCTGCCAGATGATTTTGTTGTTGTTGTTATTTATGTTTTTGCAGCACTCTACCATTGAACTAACATCCCTAGCCTAAAGACGTTTTTGGTTTGTTTATAAACATTTTGTAAAACCTTTTGGTTTGTCTTTCTTTCTTTTTTTTCAGACAGTGTAGCCCAGGCTGGCTTTGAACTTACAATCCTCCTGCCTCTACTGACTGGTGCTAGGATTACAGGGGTATACCACTTTACTCTCCTTAGATTTTTTTTTTTTTAAGTACATATACACACTCTGTCATACAATTCACACTTACTAGCATATACTAAAATTTTAGGTACTTATAAAAATGGGATCACATTTATATGTATTGTTTTGCAGTATACTGTATAAATTTAGTGCTATATTATGGCCATTTTTCATACCTGTAAGTACTTAATTTTTTGAAACGGTATAGTTTTTCATGTTGCAGCAGCATTTTTTTTAGCAATATCTTACTGATGAACATTTGAGTCATGTCCAAACTTCACCTTCAGAAACAATGCTGCAATGAACAATCTTGTACTTACTTACATCTCTGGATGCCTCTATATATGTATATTTCAATAGGATATACATCTAGAAGTTGAATTTCTGGGTCAAAAATTATAAATATGAGTATCTGGGGCTGGAGATGTAGCTCAGTGGTAGAGTGCTTGCCTCAAATGTGCAAAGCCCAAAGTTCAATCCCCAGCACCCCTCCCCCCAAAAATAGCTATTACACTATTAAAAAAGGAGTTGTGTCCTTTTCTTACTCTTCAATGTTCTGTATTTATTTCATCATACACTATCCACCCTATATATTATGAATCATAATCCTTATTATTATAAATAAGAAAAAATGATTTCCAAACTAGTCACTGGTGAGACCCTATCTTGGAAAAAAAAAAAAAAACAATCACAAAAAAAGAGCTGGGGCTCACCAGAGGTCCTCAGCCATATAGGGACAATGGTGGAACTGGGTGAGGTGGGAGAAGTGGAGTTGCAGCACCTGGTGGCTGTCAAACAGCAGAAAGTGCAGTTCACTGCTCAGGTGCATCACTTCCTGGAGCTATGTTGGGATAAGTGTGTGGAAAAGCCAGGAACTCTAGTACTAATAATTGTCTCTCTAGCTCTGTGGACCACTTTGCTGACACTACTCTTGCCATCACCAGTCGGTTTGCCCAAATTGTGTAAGGTGACAAATGTGAGGGGAAATAAAATGGCAGAATGTCCCTAGAAACAAACGACAGAAATAACCCTGGGGATGTAAAGGAACTTTGTTTTAGATAAAGGAGATAGGAAGGCATACTTAAAAGCAAAACATTTAGGGAGACTGAGAAACCAGCTTCACACACAGGTGCTGAGTAGTTTCTCGTTCTAGGTAAGGGAAATAAGATAAAACATTCCTAAAGGCAGATGTCTAAAGGAATGAAATGCAGACCCATAAAAGGAGAGTAACATAGCAAACTTTCCCAAGATAAACAAAAAAGGGGTCTCACCAGAATGAGCGGTAGTCACAAAATGTAGGTGGTAAGCCTGAAGGACAGGATGGACTAATGAGACCCTCTTGGAATGTCCAGTCTGATAAGGATGGGGGGCAATTAGATGGTCAGGCTTGACCAAAAGTCAGTTAGACAGTCAATTATAGCCACAGTGTGAGGGCAATGTAACTAATGTACAATATAAGTCTAATCGGAATTGTTACTATGAACCCCCCGTATAATGAATATATCCTAATAAAAAAATTTACGAAAAAAAAAATCATAGCCAGTGTCAAAGGTAAACTGGGGAGGGGGTGCCTAAACTGCACTCTATATAATCTCATGAACTTTAGTTATCCCACAATTAGTTCTTTCACTAGGTCCCACTCATTAGGGTGCTTTGCTTTCCTTTCAATATAAACTTTGTGCTTGCTTTACTCTTAACTCCTATTCTGTGGCATGAACTTACTTTAACTCCTAACTGCTTGTCCGGCGCCTTCAATCATCAACTGCGCCAGGACACGAACCTGGGAAACAACAATCCAGTCCAGTATCAATTGTACAGGAAGGAGGGAAATAAGCCATTCCCCACAGGAATGACAGAAGAAGCAAAGGACTTATTACTAAGCAAATTGAAGGACCAGTGGCGGGGGCTACTGTCAACACATTGTCAGGTTAGCATCAGGTAGTTACCAAGTCTGTTGATGCCAAAACTAACAGACCAAATGTTCAAAAAGTGGAATTTATTTGGAATTAATTCCAGGTTGTACCATATCAGTCAATAAATGTGAATTCTCCAAAAAAAAAACAGAGCTCGTGGAGTAGCTCAAGCGGTAAGAAGAGGACCCGCCTAGCAAGTGTGAGATCCTGAGTTCAAACTCCAGTGCTGCCATAAATAAACAAATAATAAATTCAATTTTAGGACATAATGAATTGGGGTGTATATGGCCAGTTAGATAAATAAAGGCCCCGTTATTGTGGAGGCAGATCTAACCTGGAAAAAGTCTTGGGATCACCATCACAAACACAGTGACTAAAGTCACAGGAGTTAATTTACATAATTATATTTACATATATGTGTGTATCTACACATACATACCTATACTTCTGTTTTTACACTTTTGGACTATTTCCTACAAGAAAAGACTATGCTAAATGCTTTAAATAAATGGTTTCATTTAAGTATTGTGCTATTTTTAAAGGTTTTGTTTTGTTTTGTTTTGTTTTTTTGTCAGTACTGGAGTTTGAACTCAAGCCCTCATGCTTGCTAGGCAGGTGCTCTACCACTTGAGCCACCCTGCCAAACCCTTAAAGCATATTTCTTTTTTCTTCAGTATTGGTGTTTGAACTCAGGGCTGCACACTTGCTAGGTAGGCACTCTACCACTTGGGCCACTCCAGCAGCCC
The DNA here is from genome assembly GCF_047511655.1 of Castor canadensis. Taxonomy (NCBI): domain Eukaryota; kingdom Metazoa; phylum Chordata; class Mammalia; order Rodentia; family Castoridae; genus Castor; species Castor canadensis. The sequence goes on along the minus strand of NC_133392.1, from coordinate 59,664,295 downwards.
TTTTCACTGTCATTATTTTGGAGATAAGAGTCTCACTTTTTGCCCAGGCTGGCATGGACCACAATCCTATGCTCACCACTGCTGGGATGGCAGGTGCACACACTCACTTCCACATTTTTTTCTGTTGAAATAGGGCCTCAAAAACTTTCTTGCCCATGTGGGCCTAGAATCACAACCTTCCCAATCTCAGCCTCCTAGGTAGCTTGGGATGACAGGTGTGAAAAACTGAACCCAGCTGTAGGTTAAGATGGGGTCTCCCAAACTTTTTACCCAGGCTGGTCTCAAACTATGATTCTCCTGACCTCAGCCTCCCGAGTAGCTAAGATATTATGTAATTAGGCACCTGGCTTCTAGAAGTTCAGTTTTTTTCTTTTTTTTAGGTGGGACTAGAGATTTGAAGTCAGGGAGCTTCATGCTGGCAAAGTAGGCACTCTACCACTTGAGCCACACCTCCATTTTGCTCAGTCCATTTTGCTCTGATTAACTGTCTTGGCTGGCCTTGAAATATGAGTCTTCTGATCTCAGCATCCCAAGTAGCTAGGATTATAGGCATGAGTCATTGATGCCTGGTTCTACTTTTTTTTTTTTTTTTGGCAGTACTGGGGTTTGAACTCAGGACCCACACCTTAAGCCACTCCATCAGCCAATTTTTTGTGATGGGTTTTTTCAAGAAAGGGTTCATAAACTGTTGCCAGGGCGGGCTTTGAACTGCAAGCTTCCTGATCTCTGCCTCCTAAGTAGTTAGGATTACAGGCACGAGCCGCCAGTGCCTGGCACTACCACTTCTTAAAAAGAGAAAACACAAAAATATTAAGTGACTGACACAAGTTACACAACTAGTAAGTAGAACAACTGGAATTTGAACTCTGATCAGACTCCAAAGTCTGTACTACTAGTCACTACCATAGGTTGCTCATCCTTATTTCAAAAATCTGAAATTCAAAATTCTCTGAAATCTAAAGTATTTCAAAGCACCAACATGATCTCCGAAGAATTTTGGATAAGGGATACTCAACCTGTACTGCCTCCCAACTAGCATGTTAAAGGTCCTGGGTTCCAGCCTAGCACCACACAAAAAAAATATTAAATAGTTTAAAGTTTAAAGTACAGGCAAGAATACAAAAAGACCTTGAGGGCCAGGCATCAGTGGCTCACACCTGTAATCCTACTTACTCTGGAGGCAGAGATCAGGAGGATCAAGGTTTGAAGCCAAAAGTTCCTGAGACCTTATCTCCAAAATAACCAACACAAAACAGGGCTTGGCAGAGTGGCTCAAGTAGTAGAGCACCTGTCTAGCAAGCGTGAGGCCAAGTTCAAGCCCCGTACCACCAAAAAAAAAGAAAAAAAATCTTCAGAGTTTAATGGAAAACAATGTAAAAAGTAGAAGGGACCCTAAGATTAGGGAATAGCCCCACTTTCCACTGACTACAAACCAGACTTTGGTTCTTTTTTTTGGCAGTACTGGGGCTTGAACTCAGTACATCATGCTTGTTAGGCAGTCATTCTACCACTTAGACCACTCCACCAGACCAAAAAACAGACTTTGGTACAGAGGAAAGGTTTAAGTTCAGAGGAAGGAAGGAAAAATTAGCAAGATGCAAATTGAGCAAATTAAAGAGGGTGGGGTGAAATAGAAAAAGACCTCATCAGAAACTGTAAGATATTAGCCAGAAAAGAAGGAAGAAAACTTTGCATGGTCCCTGGAGTTCAATCCCTAGTAACAAAAAAAGAAAAGAGAAAGAGGGAGGGAGGGAAGAAGATAGAGGAATGAAAAGAGGGACAGATAAGAACAGAGAGAGAAGAAGGAAGAAAGACAAAACAAGACAAGAAAACTTGTTATCATGGAACCCAAGTTGTTAAGATAAATGTTTCAACAAAGCATGAAAAAATGTTTCATAATTAACATTTTTTAAGTTACAAGCAAATAAAAAAGTTATAAGCAAATATATTTTCATAGTAAATTTCTCAAATTCACTTAAAAAAAAAACTCAATGCAACAAGGGTCTTATACTTGGTAACTAACCCTAAGAGGAACATACATCAAAGATGGTTTTCAGGTCGCCAACTTTTAAATTGTTTCTCAAGTGTGCATGTATGCATGAGTGAGAGTGAGAGAGAGAGAGAGAGAGAGAGAGAGAGAGAGTGTGTGTGTGTGTGTGTGTGTGTGTGTGTGTGTGTGTGTGTGTGAGAGAGAGAGAGAGAGAGAGAGAGAGAGAGAATGTTTAGAATTCAGAAGGCATTTTACTGGTGAAACCAAGTAAAAACCTTGACCTTAAGAAGAAACAATTAGAGCCAGGAGCCAGTGGTTCAAGTCTGTAACTGTAGCTACTCAGGAGGCAGACATCGGGAGGATCACAGTTCCAAGCCAGCACAGAGCAAATACTTCTTGAGACCCTATTTTGAAAAACCGTATCACAAAAAAAGACCGGTGGAGTGGCTCAAGTGGTAGAGTGCCTGCCTGCAGGTGTGAAGCCATGAGTTCAAACCCCAGTACCACCACCAAAAAAATAATAATAATAATAATAATTAATTAAAATAAGAAATTTAAATTTAAAAACAAACTAGGGACTGGAAGCGTAGCTCAGTGGTGGAATCCATGCCTAATAGCATCCGGGAGGCCCTGGGTTCAATCCCTAACATGAATTAAAAAATGAAGACAAAATAAAAAGCTGGGCATGGTGCTCAGATCTGTAATCCAAGCAGGCAGAGGCAAGAGAATTTATCTAAACAGCAGTCACCATCCAGAGGGAAAGTTCATACTCTCAGGCACAGAAACTGATATTGTTCACTGAGAGGGAACTCTCCCCAGTCTTTTCAGCAAAGCTATTCTTCCCTGTTAGATAAAGCAGCTATGAGATAGCTGCTATTAAGTGTTATAAAGCAATGAAAGGAAAGGGAAATCAGCTACCCTCTAACTCATTCATTTATTTACTCTGGACATTTCTAACAGCAAAGCTAACATGACATAATCAGCTAAAATGACACTGGAAAAGATGGTGACAGCATAGTCTTTGAATCTCTAGTTCCTACATAAAAGCAAACAGCAAACTAGGATAAGAGAAGTAAAAACCCTCATACAACATCTTTGACAAAACTGACCAGGTATTTTAGTAATTTCCCAAACATGTTCAGGCAAGGGCAAAACCTATTATATAGGGGGAATGTGACAGACCTTAAAACAACTACTTCCTGGAAAACATACTCTCAAGCAAATTGTTTAAAAAAAAAAAAAAAAAAAAAAGGCTGCTGAAACTGGGGAGGATTTTGCACTCTCAAGGGTGACTGTGAGATGCCAGCCTGAGGAGGCTAGAGCAGCTCTGATGCTCAGCCCTACACAAACTTCCAAAACAAAGCCCCACAGTGAGGAAGAACTGCTGGGCCAAGAATCCAAAATACATATGACAAGGATAAGAGCAGAGAAAGAAAAGACTCAGACAAAGGGGAGGAAGGACACGGCCAGAGCTCAAAGAGTGGGAGATCTTTTTTAACATCTTTATTGAGGTGTAATTTACAGACCATATTTTTAAACATTAACAAAAATATCAGAAGCAGCTCTAAACCTGTGAAGCTAGAAAACTATCATGACCCATGCCTTTCCACTTAAAGTTCAGAAAGATTAACTTCATCTAAAAATGAGCAATGGAAAAAGATAACAGTCAAATCCCATAGAAAGTAAGTAGGAAGAGGAAGAAAGATAAATAGCAGAAAGCAGGGTAAAGGTGGCTCATGCCTGTAATTCTAGCTACTTCTAGATCCAGAGGACTGAGGTTTAGAGGCCAGCCTGAGCAAATAGTTCACAAGACCCCCATCTCCAAAATAACCAGGGCAAAATGAGCTGGAAGGGGGAATCACGTGGTAGAGCTCCTGCTTTGCAAGAACAAAGCCCTGAGTTCAAAACCCAGTCCTACCAAATTAAAAAAATATATATTCCCACAGATAATAAATGTGATCTAGAAAAGCATGTCCACAAAACAGATGAAAGTGTAACATAGTTCTGAATGAGGTAAAAGAAAACTTTTATTTATTTTTATTTTTTTTGCAGTGCTGGGGACTGAACCTTGGCCTCGCACATGTTAGGCAAGCTCTCAACCCTGTATCATTAGCCTTAAAAGGAAAAAAAAAATTTTTTTTCTGGTTCCCAGACTGCTGGAGCCCTAGTGGCCTGGCTCCAAATGAAGCCCTTCAGAGTCCCAACACCTGCCAAAAGAAAAATTTTAAACAACATAGTAAAGAACAAAATTCAGGGACTGGAGGAGTGGCTCAAGGGTAGAGCACCCGCCTGCAAGTGTGAGGCCCTTAGTTCAAACCCCAGTACCACCAAAATAAAGGAAAAAAAATTCAGACTGGAGGTATGACCCAGGAGTAGAGTGCCAGCCTAGCAAATGCAACACCCTAAGTTCAAACTTCAGTACCACCAAAAAAGAAAAAAAAAAAGCAAGAAAAACAAAATGACTTGAGAAGTGGAAATAAAAATTAGAAACTTCTCACAAATGAAGGCTACACTAGAAAGAAAGCAAGACTGAATAAATATGATACTTTAAAAATTGAAATTTTAGCCAGAGGCTATGGCATACTCCTGATCCTAGCTACTTGGGAGGCAGAAATTGGGAAGATTGGGGCTCAAGGGGAGCCCAGGCAAAAAGTGGGGTCTCATGACTATCATGCCAGCTACACAGGAAGTGTAAACAGGAGGATTACAGTGAAGGTTGGCTCCAGCATAAACAAAAGACCCTATCTGAAAAATAACTAAACCAAAAAGGGTTGGGGGTATAGCTCAAGTAGTAGAGCACCTGTCTAGCCAGCCCACAGCCCTGAATTCAAACCCCAGAACCACTGGGGAAAAAGAGGGGGAAAACTTCAACCAGGCATGGCAGCACATACCTATAATCCAGCTTACTCAAGAGGCAGAGGCAGGAGGATTGAGAGTTTGAGGCTAGTCCAGGCAAAGTCAGCCAGACCCTGTCTATAAAACAAAATACCAATAAAAGAGTTGGGGTGTAGTTCAAGTAGTAGAGTACTTGTCGAGTGTACAAGAGATCCTGGGTTCAATCCTCATTACTGCAAAAGAAAGAAAGAAAAGAAGGAAGGGAGGAAGGGAGGGAAAGGGGGAAAGGAGGGAAGGAAGGGAAGGAGGAAAGAAAGAGGGATTTTGAGCCAGGCGCTGGTAGCTCACGCCTGTAAACCTAGCTACTCAGGAGGCAGAGGCCAGGAAGACTGTGGTTTGAAGCTAGCCCAGGCAAATAGCTTGTGAGACCCTATCTCAAAAACATCTATCACAAAAATGGGCTGGTGGAGTGGCTCAAGGTGTAGGCCTTGAGTTCAAGCCTCAGTACCACAAAAAAAAAAAAAAGGGGTGGGGGGGTATTTTGAAAACTGAAATTTTGAAAAAAAAAAAAAAAGATTTTAAAAACTTTAAGAATCCCTAAAGAAGGAAACTGAAGCAATCAGACAAACCAAATACTAAAAATCAAAGTTCAAGGGCAGAGAATGTTAGTTCAGAGGTAGAGCATTTGTCTAGCATGTGTGAGGCCTAGAATGTCAGGTTCAATCCTCAGAAGAAAAAGTAATTAAAAATTAAATGAAAATCATAATTGAAGAAAATTTGGCTGAAACTTAAGTGAAAGTATATACTGTAGCCAGGCTCTGGTGACTCATGCCTATAATCCTAGCTACTCAAGAGGCAGAGATCAGGAGAATCACAGTTCAAAGTTGGCGTAATTCATGAGAACCTATCTAGAAAAAAATCCATCACAAAAAAAGGGCTGGTGGAGTGGCTCAATGTGTAAGTCCTGAGTTCAAACCCCAGTACCACAAAAAAAAAAAAAAAATTTATAATTCATTTTTATAAGACAAAAACTCTGAATGAAAATTGACAAAATCCTCTCCTAACATCATGTTGTAACCTGGGAGTGGCTCAAGTGGTAGAGTGCCTGCCTAGCAAGCACAAGGTCCTAAGTTCAAACCCCATACTGCCAAAAAAAAACAAACCCCAAAATCTATCCTGACTCACAAAGCAGAAGAGGCTTCCCTGCTTGCTTGCTTCCTTCCTTTCTCCTTATCTCCCTCCCTCCTTCCTTTTTTTTTGTAGTACTGAGGTTTGAACTCAGGCCCTACACCTTGAGTCACTCCACCAGTCCTTTCTTTGTGATAGATTTTTTTCGAGATAGGGTTAGGTGAACTATTTTCTGGGCTGGCTTCAAACTGCAATCCTTCTGATCTCTGCCTCCTGAATAGCTAGCATTATAAGCACAGGCTGCTGGTGCCTGGCAGTTTATTTCTGAATTAAACTCGATTGTGAGAATGACTACCAACTTTGGTCCACAAAGGACAGTATGATTTTTGTTCAGCAATGCATCCCCGTAATCTCAACTACAGAACACATGAAAAGACTTACCTGTTTTATGTGAGGGTTCATGGCCATTTCAGTTACATTCTTCTTGGTCTCACAGAAGATAATAGCCCTCCCTTCAGACCCACTGTAGACCTGAAGTACATCTCCAATAACTGCTGGCCTCTGAGACCAATGGCACTGGATTGCCAGATGCTTTGAGGAAAGAAAAGGTGAAATAGCTGATTCATCAAATTTTTTTTAAAAGATTTCTCTTATATTTTTTCTATGTGGTCAAGAACTGGCCTTCCTGTGAGATTGTAAATCTCTGTCTCACTCCTCAATCCCACTTAAAAACAATAAACAAATGGCCATCGATAAGTGAAAGAATAAACAAACTGTATATACAAACAGAAAATATTCAAAAATGAAATGAAGGAAACTGATCTGGCTGAGTGGCTCAAGAAGTAGAGCACCTACTTTGCAAGTGTGAAGTCCTGAGTTCAAACCCCAGTTCCACCATAAAAAAAAAAAATTAAACTTCTGAAAAAACACAGTAAATATAGATGAATCTCAAAAAACATACCAAATTAATTAAGCCCTACAGAAAAAAGAGTATATATAGTATGATTCCATTTAAATCAAGTTCTAGAATAGGCAAAAAAAAAAAGGCGATTACCTCTAGATGGGGGAGATTAGAAAGAGACATAAAGGAACCTTTCTGAGATGATGGAAATATTTAATATGTTCATAAAGATTTGGGTTATACACTTATATAAATTTGTCAAAATTGAGCAGATGCACACTTATTTCATTGTACATAACTCTTACCTATAAAAAATGTAAACAGGGCTGGGGGTATGGCTCAAGTGGTAGAATGCCTGCCTAGCAAGAGAGGTCCTGAGTTCAAACCCCACTAAGGCCAAAGAAAAAAGGGTAAATATTGTACTGATGAAGTTCAAAAACACGCTAAGGAAAGGAAGCCAGACACAAAAACTCTCATGATGTACAGTTAAATTTCTATGGACTATCTAGAGCAGGTACTTCCATAAAACCAGAAATAAGACTGGTGGTTACTAAGAGCTTGGGAAAGGAGGGAAGGGAGAATACATGATTAATGGTTATAGGGTTTCCTTTTAGGAAATAGTGTTTTAGAAATAGATAGAAGTGTGGATGTATATTATGAATGTACTAGATGATACTGAATTATACACATTAAAGTATTTATAGTTTTAAGGGCTGGGCTACATAGCTCAGTAGTAGAGCACTTGCCTAGCATATTGTGAAGTCATGGGTAAAATCCCCAGGAACACACACTACATACACACAATCAGGTAAAATGTTTACAGTTTTAGTTATATGAATTTTTCTTCAGCAATTCATCCCCATAATCAATGGGGATGAATTACATTTATGCTCTAGTTAAAGATAGACATGCTAAAAACACTTACGAGGAAGTACACTGATTTCTACAATTTTAAATGAATCAAAAAACATGGGGCTGGGAGTACAGCGGTAAGGAATATGCATTGCATCTGCAGACCATGGGTTTTATCTTTAGCACTAAAAACAATAACTAAAATAAAATTTAAAAGATATATATAGGAATGGCTAGATACATGATAAAGAAAGGTAAGTGCTGCTGGCTCACACCTATAATTCTAGCTAGTAGGAGGCTGAGATTTGAGGCCAGCCTGGGCAAATAGTTCAGAAGATCCCATCTCCAAAATAACCAGAGCAATTGGAGGTGGGTAGCACTGTCAATTACCTTGTTAAAGAGATTGATATGTTACTGAAAGAGTATTTACTCTTCGGAGACATAGCTGAAGCTGAACCTTAAGGAACTGAAAACTCATTTTCATCATTAGCTTGTTTAGGAAGCTACTGTCATGGTTTCAGAGTCAAGTGAAGAAAGTGCATTCAAGATAATTTTGGATTTATTACAATCTCTTTGGAAGTCTTCTACCATTTACTGTAGACCAAATGAAAAGGGGTTGTGAGAGAATTAATATTGGATGCCCCATATTCAAATTCTGTGCTGGAGAGATTTGTAGAGAGTGTTTTCAGGCTGAAATAATTTCCAAACAATTCAGAAACCTTTGTCCTTCAAGGAGCAGAAAGCATTTGGTTAAGTGAGGGAGATGGAGGTCATCTTAAACCAAAGAGCTACTGAATATAAGAACTCTTATGGTCTTAGATGTTATAAATACATACATACATACATACATATATATAATATATATATTCAATTCATATATATATATTGTAAGAGTTTTTAGCTTTTTTTTTTTTGAAAGCATTTGTTTTAGGTACAAGGCATTTCAGAAATCTTATAAACTTACATTTAAGGAAAATTTTTAGGGACGTGTTTCCTCTTTCTTTGTTTTTGAAGGGATAAAGGAAGGACAAAAAAGTAACCATTTAAGTGGAATATTGTTTTTTTTTTTTTTTTAACTTTTAGTAAGGATCATTTTAGTATAGTTTATCAGGATAAAGTAGGGAGAAGTGGGGGGAAAAAAGAGAGAAACACTTCCCATTTCCCATGTAGAAAACGGGAGTAAAGACTCCTTAAGTGGAATATTCTTAATATGCTACATTTTGTAAGAGCCATGTTTATGACCTACTCATTTCAAATTTTGCATTGATGTCTGCCTGCATGCCGTGATCATAAGTAGTCAGTACTCTGCATTGTGATGTCTGACTGCCATTTTTCACTTTCAAGGACAGTGTTTTTGGTAGTAAAATCTCTGGCTTAAACAAAATATTTAGGGAATAAAGTTAAGCTGCTAAAACCTCATGTTGAGCCAGGCACCAGTGGCAAAGAGAGCAGTAGGATCGAGGTTCACAGCCAGCCCAGCAGATAGTTCTGAAGACCCTATCTTGAAAAACCCCATCACAAAACAGGGCTGGTAGAGTAGCTCAAATGGTCGAGTGTCTGCCTAGCAAGCAAGTATGATGCCCTGAGTTCAAAAATTAATCAATTAATTAAAAAAAAAAAAAAAAAGACAAACCATGTTGGCTACTGCTGTTGAAATACTGGGAGTGAAAAAATTTTTTTTCCTTTGTCTTAAAAAATTTTTTAAAAATGAGTTAAATCATGAGACTTATCTTCCCAGGAAACACACTGATTGGTCTTAAAGACTAATCAGTTAAGTATTTGGTGTTTGGAACATCTATTTTTCTACAAAACTGGAAAAATGATCCCAGTTCTGTAAGAATGTACAACACAAAATAAACATGTGAAGGAAAAAAAAAAAATAGCAAAATGGACTGGAGGTGTGGCTCTAGTGGAAAGCAACTACTTTACAAGTGTGAAGCCCTGAGTTCAAACCCAAGTCCCATACTGCACATTTTATATACGGCATTTTAACATATATCCCAATGAAACTGTTTTTTAAATAAACATGACACATTAATTATAGTCTATCTAAAAAGCAAAGGAAAGCAAAAAGAAGAAAATTAAAAATCATTTGTATCACTATGACAAAGTCTTGCTCTTCTCCGCCTCAAAGAAAAAGAATCTGAATCTGATCATGCCCCATAGTCTAAAGGTCAATTCAAAGAAAAATGAAGACAGAGAACCATGTTATGTAACACCACAGGAATGCAAATCTGCAAAATTAAGGCTGTAGGAAATTCCTAAGATAAATGATGAGTGTTTTCCAACAAAAAGGGCAAAGAAAAAGTCAGAGAAACCTACAGATTGTAAAGTGATTTAGGACTCTCATGAACTATTGGCAATGTAAGGATTTTATTTGGATCCAGATTCAAACTGGATCCAAACTGGATTCAAATTTTATTTTAAAATTAAAAAGATAACTATAGTAATGTGCATACTAGATATTTATGATATTAAATAATTACTGTGGGATTAATGATATATCTCAGTGACAGAAAACAAATCTGCCCTAGGTTCAATACCCAGCACCAAAAAAAAAAAAGTGATATTTTCCTTCTATTGTGAAAATGAGTATGGATTTTTTGACTTTTGTTTCTTTTCAAGAGTCCCTACTTATCCTTTATAAATATATACAATTATCCAGGTACAGGTGGCTCAACTTGGGAGGCTGAGATTGGGAGGATTTGGTTTAAGGCCAGCCTGGATCAAAAGAAAACAAAGCTCCGTAAACTCCATCTCAACAAAATAGCTGGGCACAATGGCAAATGCTTATCATCCCGCATTTGAAATAGGGAGGATCATAGTTACAGACCAGTTAGGGCAAAAAAGTCTGAGAGAGCCGGTATCAATGGAAAAAAGCTGGGTGTGGTGGCGTACACCTGTCATCCCAGTGATGGTGGGAAGCATAAAATAGGAAGGGCAGGGCTGGGCTGGGCAGTAAGTGACACTCTAGGACTGGTGGAGTGGCTCAAGCTGTAACAACATCTGCATTATTTGAGGGAGGAGGAAAGGGAAGAAATATGTACAATTAAATGAGGACGAAATGACTGGGATAATCCAAATGCAGGGGTGAAGAATGTATCAGGGCACAGAAAACGTCATCGCTGAAGCCTGCTACATCAGATTCCCTATGCTACTCAACTTTTGAAATGTCTTTAATAACTAGCTTTCACTAGTATATTTTACATTTTTAACCATTACAAAATATATAAAGCTTCCTGTGACTATCCTGCACTATATTTGTCCTGTTTCCCAGTTTCACATCATTATTTGATATTGTTCCTTGGACCTACTTTTGTACATTTATATAAATACTAAAGAATCCATGTAGCATTATATATGGATTTTTGTTTGCTGCAGTGCTGAGGATTGTACATATTCTGTAACTGTTTTCATTTTTTGTTTTTCATAGTGCTGGGAATCAAACTCATGTGATTTGGTTTTTAATCACTTTTTTTTTTTTTTTTGTGGTACTGAGGTTTGAACTCAGAGCCTCACACTAGCTAGGCAGGCACTCTACCACTTTGAGCCACTCCCCCAGCCCAAATTCATTCTTTTTAAGCACTGCATTATATTCCGTATGTTATACTATTACTCATTTATATCCTATTGTTTCCTACATACATATATATATATATATATATATATATATAAATGGAAAAAGTAACATAGATGGTACAAACCTGACAGTCTTAAGTACTATAAATATTACTTTTAATTCTGTTTTTAAACATACACTTGGTTTAATTTTCATGGAGTCACACTATCACCCTTAGTTTCTTCTTCTAAGTTCTATTGTTTAGAAAGCCTTCCCTTTCCTGAGATCAAATAACTATTCACCTGTTTTTTACTAAGTCTTTCAGCACCATTTTTAGCATAGAGTATGAGATGAGAATCTGATTTTCTTCTGCTAAACTTAAAATTATTTCAGCACTATTCTTCTCCAGTCGGTATGAACTCCCTTCTGTCACATTCTAAATACTTTCAGTGTATGGCTGCTCATAGGTCCTTCCCTTAGGACTTGTCTGATCACATACTTTATTTTCCTATTTATTCTATTCTGCTCCTCAGTTTCAGGTTATAGAAACACATATATATTTTATTTATTAAGGGTAGAAAAGAGAGCTTAAGGCCTCATTAGGTACCGAAATCTTGAGTTTAGATTCAACAAATTTCAAAAATAAATACCAACTAAAAGCTAAAATCTATCATGCTGGAAAGCTACTTACTTCCACAGTAGTTGCAGCCTTTTGAGTCATTTTTCCAACAAGGTCAACCTGTTCATATCTGGATTTCATGTATTTTTTTGCAACTTTGTATACCCACTGTGGGCAAGTTGCAGAAAAAAGTAAAGTCTGAGGATTGTCTTCAGAATCTTAAATAAACAAAAAAAATTCAAATGTTTTCTTAATATCTCATGATGTAGCCAGCTCTTAAAAATCACCCTGAGCTTCAAAGAAATAATGGAAAATTCAAAACTGAGGGTGATATTTTAATATACAGACTTTATTGCAACTATTAAAACTTTCAACTTTCAAAACTGGGGTCAATATGAAGAAAACTGAACTCAGAAGAAAAGTGAGAATTTAAGAATGAACAATGAACAAAGGAATCCGTAAAATGAGTTAGTAAATCTGACTGACTATAAAAAATAATACATGGAAGAATGCACAGAAAGCCAAGAAAATATTTAAAGTATGCTATTGTACTTTCTTTTGTAGGGAAAGAACAGATGCCAAATATCTTTAGTTTTGTTAGAACACCAGGGGACAATGTAATTGAAAATATGAAATAAAAAATTCAAAGCTTTTGAGATCAAAGAATAATTGCTGATGTGCTTATTTCAATTAGGATATACCAGTTTTGTAGGATTCGTGGATAATATCTTCAACTTGTTCGGCAAAGCCTAAATCTAACATTTGATCCACTTCATCAAGTACGACATGACGCAGTTTAGAAAGATCCAAACGGCCACTTTGCAGATGGTCTTTGATACGACCAGGGGTCCCAACCAAGATGTCAATACCATTTCGAATATGATTAACTGTGAGAGAAGAGAAATGCCAGGAAGATGTAAAAACCAAGTATACATTTTCACATTATTCTTTAGAGTTAAGTAGGAAAACATCTTTGTGCTATCATACATACATATGTACTCACTTTGGCTTTGATACGATGTTCCACCATAAAAGCATGCCACGCTGAGTTTTCTAGTTATATCTTTGAAATCTTTGGCTACTTGGTTTGCCAATTCCCTTGTTGGAGCCAAAACAAGTACCTGAGCAAGAAGTTTAAAAAACAAAGATATTTTTCTAAAGACTTATGTAAACTCAACCTGAGAGGACTGTTTTTTTTTAAAGTAAGAATCTGAACATTGTCATAAGTACTTAAAGACAGGCTGCAGGCTGAGGGTGTAGCTCAGTGTACAACAATTATCTAGAATGTGTAAGGCCCTGGGATAGACTCCCAGCACTGGGGGAAGGCAGGGAGGCAACAAAAATGAACAACAGTTTTTATTTATTGTGTCCTACTTCTGTCAGATCTCTATAAAAGTCACTTTGTCAGTTAGGTTCCCCAGCCTCTTTTTATATCCTCTTGCTCTTCTTCATTGCTTTTCCTCAGTACTTATCCCATCTAAGATAGTTATATCTTCCTAATTTGCTGATTCTCTATTTCATCCACTAAAAGGTAAGCTCTGTGAAGGCAGGAACTTATGCCAGGTGAGTCACTGTATTGCTTACACTTCAAACAGCAACAAGTATTTGTTAAATAAAAATATGTTCACTATGTGCTGGCCACTAGTGCTTTATGTGTATTATAACACAATTTCATTCTCATGGAAGTCCTATAAGGTGGCCATTAGCCCAGCTTTATAAGATGAGGAACTTGAGTCTCAGAGAACTTACAAGTCTTACCCAAGATCAAACAGCTAGAAGTGGTGGAGCTGGAATCTCCAATAGCATCTTTCTAACATGAAAGCTTTTTAAAACAGTGTCAGGATTGTTTTCTATTTCTATTACTAACCTAATTTCACCAAGGAAATAGAACTCCCCAAGAAAGATTTGTCCTATAAGCCAACACAGCCAACATGATATGGGATAGCCGATCCAAGACCATTGTTGATTTAACTCTACTTAAGATACATGTGAATTTGCTATTACATTGTAATATCATTTAGAAGTCTTTCAAAGAACAAACATACCTGTTCAAATTATGATGCTGATTTTTTTTCTTCTTCACTTTTACAAACCTTAAAGTGCACTCAGGTTCTAAAAAGGTCAAATTTTAGGCTAAAATATTACTAGTACCCTATTAGTTGACCTACTTATAAATTAAGGAAGATCTCCAGTACCCCAATAATACAGAAAATAGCAATATCATGTCTTTAATAGTCTCATAAAAAGTCAACCAGTGAAAAAAATAATGTTGAGTATCTACTGAATGACCAAATAAGTGAACAGCTCTTTAGAAAATTCACTGAATAAAAGCAAAAGTCAGAAGACTGGGGTTGTGGGCTCAAGTGTAGAGCACCTGCCTAGCAAGTGTGAGACTCTGAGTTCAAACCCCAGTGCTGACACACACACAAACACACAAAAAGGTCAGGATTGAAACGTCACTAAATATACTAAATGTAAATGCTGCCAAAGTAAGATATATTGACTTCAATATATACAAAGTTATCAAAGACATCTACAGATCCATACATAATACATTCATGTGCACTAATTATTATACTTTCATACTTTAGCTTTGCTTACAATTTCCTCATGTGACAACCAACAAATTTTTGCTTTAAGTTTTAAGTTTTTACTCTATGCCACAGGGATAACTTTTCTCTCTCAGGAGCACTTGAATTTTAGACTACTATCTCTTTCAGAGCTAGGGGTATAGTTCACTAGTACAGCACGAACTTAGCATGCGTGAGGCCCTGGGTTCAATCCCCTGCACCAAAAAAAGACGAGAATATTCTGTCCCTTTCCATTAGAGTAGTGTTTAGAGCTTTTACTCCCTTATAACCGTTACCTTTGGTGAGCGGCTTTTTTTAATTGTTTCTTGGTTTCTTTGGAGCCTTTCAATCAAGGGTATGGCAAAAGAGAATGTCTTTCCTGTTCCTGTCCGTGCTTGAGCAATTAAATCTTTTCCTTCATATACAGGACCAAAGGTTTTAACTTGAATAGGAAAGAGATATGTTACCCCTCGACCTGTAAAATGAGATTTCATTAAAATATTTCTTTAAGACTAGCATTAGGAAAAAATATATTCATTTGAAAATGACAATCCTGCTTCCTCCATGTTTGCCTAAACATACACTACCTCATGACATTTACAGTTATTCCTACCCCAAAAAGGAATTATATAAAAAAAAAAAAAAAAAAAAATTTGGTCTGAACTTTTGACAAATACATGTAACTATTAAGGTTAAAAAACAGTTCAGAATAATGAAAAGGATGATGTAGAAATAACTGCAATTAAAAAGCTATTTCTTTCTTTCATACTCTCCTTTTGGTCAGAAAAGGCACAAGAGTTTTATAAAAACCAGTAGATTTCCAACTGCATATCCATTAAAATTCACAGTACCTTTTAGAAGCTTTATAGTCTCTTCAGAAATAGAGAAATTAGAGAAGGCACCTTCTTTCTGCTCACGTGTTAAGGTCTGCCAAAATAAAATCAAAATTCTAAATAGTTTATTTTGACTTGTACTCATCACTTTTAACTTTACTAAACTAGTACTTGCAAAGAAATTATGTAGATTAACTTAAAAGAAAATTTAGAGGGAAAATCTTATAATTTCAACAGTATCCCTTTAAATGGCAAGCTTCTTTTTTTTTTTGCAGTACTGGGATTTGAACTCAGGGCCTACACCTCAAACCACTCCACCAGCCTTTTTTTGTGTTGGGTATTTTCGAGATAGGATCTCCCAAACTATTTGCCTGGGCTGGCTTCAAAACCCTGATCCTCCTGATCTCTGCCTCCTGTGTAGCTAGGATTACAGGTGTGAGCCCACTGCACCTGGCAAGCTTACTTTATTATTTTTTTTTTTATTCATATGTGCATACAATGTTTGGGTCATTTCTCCCCTTTTCCCCCCCGCCCCCTCCCTTAAGCTTACTTTATTTCCCCCTAAAACATTTGAATTTTTTTCTTCAGTACAGGAGTTTGTTTTCAGTGCCTCATGCTTGCTAGGCAGGTGCTCTACCACTTAAGCCACTCCACCAGCCCTTTAAAGTAGTTTTATGGGTGAATAAACACTTTTAAATGTTTTAAGCCAGGTGCCAGTGGTTCACACCTGAATCCTGGCTACTTGGGAGCACTAATCAAGAGGATCACAGTTTGAGGTCAGCCTGCGCAAACAGTTCATGAGATCTTAACTCGAAAATATTCAACACAGAAAAGGCTGAAGAATGTCAGTGGTAGAGCATCTGCCCTGAGTTCAAGCCCCAGTACTGCAAACTACCTTAAAATACATACAGTGCAAAATCAAAATATTTCTATTTGACTAAGATATTACAGTAAGTTATTTCCTTTTTTATTTTATTTTCTTTTTTGGTGCTGGGTATTGAACCCAGAGCCTTGCCAATGCTAGGCAAGTACTCTACCACTGAGTTACATCCCAGACTACAGTAAGATATTTAATAACCTAAATCATACATCCAGATATAGATAGTAATTATGAAGATTAATACAAGCCTATAAAGTAGGCTAAAAGAAATTACACAGGGGGGCAACTAAACCTTTTTCAAAAACAAGTTTAAGATCTTGTTCCACAGCTTTTAAAAGCATTATTTCTAGGTCACTAATACAGGGAAAAGTTCTGAAGTTTAACAAGTTCTTTGGTGGGGGGGGCAATACTGATGTTTAAAACTTAGGGCCTCACATTTGCTAGGCAGGTGATCTACCACTTGAGCCACTCTGACAGCAACTTTTTTTTTTTTTTTGCCATACCAGGGCTTGAACTCAGGACCTACACCTTAAGCCACTCCATCAGCCCTTTTTGTGTTAGGTATTTTCAAGATATTGTCTCACAAACCATTTGCCCAGACTAGCTTAAAACCACGATCCTCCCAATCTCTGCCTCCTGGGTAGCTAGGATTACAGGTGTGGATCACTGACACCTGGCTAACAATTTCTTTCTATATAGGTTAGCATGACATTATCATTTAATATCTATTGAAAGCTGTGCCCCCAATGTGTATGCAGAACAAAGACAATATATCTACCCGTAAACTTTATTGTGTATTAATTAATTTATTTACTTATTATTGTACTGGGGGTACAATGTGACATTTACAAAAATTCTTACAATATATCATAGCTGAATTCACCCCTTTCATCATTCTCCTTTATCCCCTGTCCCTATTGTGTTTAAAGAAAGTAGTTATAATCAAGCATGGGGGTGCATGCCTATAATCCCAGCATTTGGGAGGTGAAGGCAGGGGGAGTGCATGTCCAAGGCCAGCCTACATCTTAGAAAGAGACTTCTCAGGGCTCCGAGTATAGACCGTGGTTTAGTGATTGCTTAGCATGTACAAAGTCCTGGGACCAACACTCAATACCACCAAACAGAGACTGTCTCAAAAACCCAGTCATTACAGAACCATACAAGATAGCATTTTCTTTAATTGGCAACCAGATAAAATACAAAATGTCAACTTCAAATTTTAAGCCATTTAGGTGGGTGTAGTGGTACATGCCTGCAATGACAGCACTTGGGAGGCTGAGGCAGAAGGATCATGAGTTCAAAGCTGGCCTGGGATATATAGTGAATTCCAAGCCAGCCTGAGCTACATAGCAAGACAGTCTCTCAAACAAAAATCAAACAAAAGTTGTCAGCCATTTAAACAAATCTCAGTACTGTTATGTTTTAAGAGTAAAAGAAAATGTATTATAAAACATTATATACTTTCAGTGTAGAAATTTTAGAAAACACAAACAGAAATTAAAAAATTTTAATTATCTGTAATCACTCAGCTAAAACCACATTTGAAATAAACTCCACTCTTCACTCTCTGCACATAAAAGTTTTTCTTAAATAAAAATAATACTGTATATATTGTTCTATAATAAAATACACTGAATATCTTTCTAATATTTTTTGCATGCCCTTTGGAATAGCTATATTCTATTGAATAGGCAGCAGGGCTTTTTGTTTTTGTTTTGTTTTGTTTTAGGAGGAGGCAATAATTTATTAGGATGCCATTCAGAGGGGATAGAATTTTTTTTTTCCTTTTTCTTTTATTATTCATATGTGCATACAAGGCTTGGTTCATTTCTCCCCCCTGCCCCCACCCCCTCCCTTACCACCCACTCCACCCCCTCCCGCTCCCCCCCTCAATACCCAGCAGAAACTATTTTGCCCTTATCTCTAATTTTGTTGTAGAGAGAGTAGAAGCAATAATAGGAAGGAACAAGGGGTTTTGCTGGTTGAGATAAGGATAGCTATACAGGGCATTGACTCACATTGATTTCCTGTGTGTGGGTGTTACCTTCTAGGTTAATTCTTTTTGATCTAACCTTTTCTCTAGTTCCTGGTCCCCTTTTCCTATTGGCCTCAGTTGCTTTAAGGTATCTGCTTTAGTTTCTCTGCGTTAAGGGCAACAAATGCTAGCTAGTTTTTTAGGTGTCTTACCTATCCTCACCCCTCCCTTGTGTGCTCTCGCTTTTATCATGTGCTCATAGTCCAATCCCCTTGTTGTGTTTGCCCTTGATCTAATGTCCACATATGAGGGAGAACATACGATTTTTGGTCTTTTGAGCCAGGCTAACCTCACTCAGAATGATGTTCTCCAATTCCATCCATTTACCAGCGAATGATAACATTTCGTTCTTCTTCATGGCTGCATAAAATTCCATTGTGTATAGATACCACATTTTCTTAATCCATTCGTCAGTGCTGGGACATCTTGGCTGTTTCCATAACTTGGCTATTGTGAATAGTGCCGCAATAAACATGGATGTGCAGGTGCCTCTGGAGTAACAGTCTTTTGGGTATATCCCCAAGAGTGGTATTGCTGGATCAAATGGTAGATCGATGTCCATCTTTTTAAGTAGCCTCCAAATTTTTTTCCAGAGTGGTTGTACTAGTCTACATTCCCACCAACAGTGTAAAAGGGTTCCTTTTTCCCCGCATCCTCGCCAACACCTGTTGTTGGTGGTGTTGCTGATGATGGCTATTCTAACACGGGTGAGGTGGAATCTTAGCGTGGTTTTAATTTGCATTTGCTTTATTGCTAGAGATGGTGAGCATTTTTTCATGTGTTTTCTGGCCATTTGAATTTCTTCTTTTGAGAAAGTTCTGTTTAGTTCACTTGCCCATTTCTTTATTGGTTCATTAGTTTTGGGAGAATTTAGTTTTTTAAGTTCCTTATATATTCTGGTTATCAGTCCTTTGTCTGATGTATAGTTGGCAAATATTTTCTCCCACTCTGTGGGTGTTCTCTTCAGTTTAGAGACCATTTCTTTTGATGAACAGAAGCTTTTTAGTTTTATGAGGTCCCATTTATCTATGCTATCTCTTAGTTGCTGTGCTGCTGGGGTTTCATTGAGAAAGTTCTTACCTATACCTACTAACTCCAGAGTATTTCCTACTCTTTCCTGTATCAACTTAAGAGTTTGTGGTCTGATATTAAGATCCTTGATCCATTTTGAGTTAATCTTGGTATAGGGTGATATACATGGATCTAGTTTCAGTTTTTTGCAGACTGCTAACCAGTTTTCCCAGCAGTTTTTGTTGAAGAGGCTGCTATTTCTCCATCGTATATTTTTAGCTCCTTTGTCAAAGATAAGTTGCTTATAGTTGTGTGGCTTCATATCTGGCTCTTCTATTCTGTTCCACTGGTCTTCATGTCTGTTTTTGTGCCAGTACCATGCTGTTTTTATTGTTATTGCTTTGTAATATAGTTTGAAGTCAGGTATTGTGACACCTCCTGCATTGTTCTTTTGACTGAGTATTGCCTTGGCTATTCGTGGCCTCTTGTGTTTCCATATAAATTTAACAGTAGATTTTTCAATCTCTTTAATGAATGTCATTGGTATTTTGATGGGAATTGCATTAAACATGTAGATTACTTTTGGGAGTATTGACATTTTTACTATGTTGATTCTACCAATTCATGAGCATGGGAGATGAGAGGGGATAGAATGTTGAGCAGCTATGCAAAGGAGCATAGCATGCTGAGATGGTTCGGAGTTTTATACCTAGTCCACTTTTGGTTTTGGGCAGCACTAGTTTGAACTCAGCACCTCACGCTTGTTAGGAAGGTGCTTTACCACTTGAGTCACTTCACCAGCCCTTTTTTGTGAAGGTTTTTTTTAAGGTAGGGTCTCAAGAACTATTTGCCTGGGATCCTCGTGATCTCTACCTCCTGAATACCTAGGATTTCAGGCATGAGCCACTGGCACCCGGTCAAGGGTTAGGCCACTTTTGACTGGCCATCTCCCTCTTTGTGAACCTTACTGATTGGTTGACTTTTCCTCAGATCATGGTTTGACTGCAAGTGGATAGAGCCCTTTTTCCCCATAATTTTTTTGGTTTCACCAGAGATATGCCTTGATCAGAGACCTGGAAATTTCAGGGGAAATAGGTCGTTCCACCTAACAGTCTGTGCAAGTCTCTTTGTCCCTAAGGACAATGGGTTCCAGACACCCAGGAACCGGAGACTTTTGGATCTCACCAGGGACTCAGCCTGGCCAGAGACCTGCAACTATCCCCAAGCCCCAGTGTAATACTACTGAAGGTGCTGATATGAAAAGAAAGGAGTTCCCCAAATTCCCCACATGGGGATCAGCATTCCCGGTATAAATCTCCACGTAGGCCACCATTTATGTCGTGATCTAGAGAGCTACAGGTTGAAGAATTTACTGAGACAGAGAGTAGGAGAAAACAAAGAATTATTAGCATGTCATTAAAAGGGGAGAAAATGGCATGTGGCTAGGCATATGTTTTGTTTTGTTTTCAGTACTGTGGGTTGAACCCAGGGCCTTGTACTTGCTAGGCAGGTGCTCTAGCACTTGAGCCACTCCACCAGCCACCATAGTATATTTTATTAAACCAACTGCCTATTACCAGACTTACAGCATTTTTAAAATTTCTGCTATTATCAATAATATCACTGAGGTAAGAAAATTTATCCATACAGCTCTATAGACTTTACCTCATCAGGATAAATTCCTAGAAGCAGAATTTCTGAAATCTAATTTGATCTAAACAAAATAATAATTGTAGCCTTTTATAACACAGAAATTTTACTAGGTAAAATTTCAACACAACAAGGAACAATCTACACATTCTACTAACAAGACAGATTTGTACAGCCTTATTTGAACTGCAAATAACAGGCGCCAGTGGCTCACACCTGTAAGCCTTGCTCCTCAGGAGGCAGATCAGGAGGCTCAAGGTTCAAAGCCAGCACCAAATAGTTTGTGAGACCCTATCTAGAAAAAACCCTTCACAAAAAAGGGCTGGTGGAGTAGCTCAAGGTGTAGCCCCTGAATTCAAGCCCCAGTACTGCAAAAAAAAAAAAAAGAAAAAAGCTTAAATTGTCAGCTATTATCAGACTTAGAGAATGTAGCTACAGACAAGGCTCAAGTGGTAGTGTCTGCCTATACAAACCCAGTACTGACAAAAAAATTATTATCAAGATGACAGAATATTATAAATGTCACAATGTACCCCCAGTACAATAAATAAATAAATAAATGCAAGAATATTCAAGTTGTTTCTTCAGAACCAGAGAGGAATTTACTAACAAGTCAGGTGCAGTGGTACATGCCTATAATCTCAGAACTAAGGAGGCATGTAGGAGGATCACAGAGCTATAACATCTACACAAAATTTTGGATTCTGTAGAAAAAAACTAGGAAACACTTTTTAACAAAATTCTCTCCAAAAAATTAAACTTTAACAGGCTCTGACAGGAGGTCCAAGAATGCAGATTCTGTACTAACAATGTTCTACACTTCCCAAAAATATAATAGTCAAAGAACAGACTTCATCAGATCATTTTAACATTTCATTTTACAATCTAATGATTACCTAAACATGCTATTGTTACAGAAGCAGAAAAAACAGAAAGCAAAATACACAAAGTCAAGAGGCCTTTGGTACTTCGTCTCAGAAAGTCACAAGTCAGTTCACAAGTACCAGTAGGAGCCAACGGTGGTGGCTCAGGCCTATAATCCTACCTAGCTACTCAGGAGGCAGAGATCAGGAGGATCATGGTTCAAAGCCAGCCCGGGCAAGTACTTTGAGAGACCCTATCTCAAAAATACCTAACACAAAACAGGGCTGGTGGAGTGCCTCAAGGGGTAGAGCACCTGCCTAGCAAGTGTGAGGCCCTGAATTCAAATCCCCATACCCCCCGCTCAAAAAAAAAAAAGCAAGTACTAGTAAAGATTGAAAGAACCACAGACGTGCAAGTAGGTCACTGGTGGAGTGGTTCAACTGGTAGAGTGCCTGCTTAGCAAGCAGATGACTATAAATAAGTAACGGGATCACTAATGTACAGGAAAGGTTTAAATTTGACCATTCCCCTACTTCTACCCCAAGAAAAAGATAATGCAGTAAAAGAAACAAGGCCAAAGGAAAAAAGGTTCTGATTTCTGCTGTATTGATTCTCTAGTCCAACTGAAGAATATCATGCACTAAGCAAGAAATACAAGAGAATCAATTCTAGTTACTAAATCATTATATCAACTAGTATTTCAAAGAATAATGTCAAATGCAAAATAAAAGTATCCATACCTCCTCTACTTTATTTTCACTTGATTTATGAGAACTCTCTAAGGAGGATACTCGCTTTGATTTTTTTTCATACTCATCAATATCTCCATTTGATAGATCTTTTCTTCTTGACTTATGAGATGAAGAGAATTCATCTGAAAGTCTATTATATCCTTCTTCAGTGTCTCCATTTAGCTTCTCTTTCATTTTAGCTTTTTTGGGCTTGGGAGCATCCAGGTCATCTGTAACACCATTTTCTCTTGTTTCTGTTTTCTCATCTGAGTCACAATGATGCCGTGACTTCCTTCTATCAGTCTGTGGACAAAGAAATAATCACAAGAGGGTCACTAGTCTTTTTTTAACACGGTAGAGAAGTTAGAGCGTGACTCCCCAAACAGTTACTCAACCTACATTATGTTTGTTTTTGTATTGTGTTTTTATGTGGGTCTGGAGTTTGAACTCAGGGCTTCACACTTGCAAAGTGGGCACTCTACTACTTGAGCCATACCACCAGTCCCTACAGTTATGCTGAAAACCAACCAGGGAGAAACCCAGACTATTAACATCAAGCTTTAATGCCTTACCTGTTACTATCTCTGTCATTCCATTTCTAACATTCTAAAAACTCAACTTCTGGCTCATCTCTAATACCATCATAAGAAATTAAAATAGCTCCTTCTTGGGCCAGTGGAGTGGTTCAATTGGTAAAGTACCTGCCTAGCAAGCTCAAGGCCCTGAATTCAAACCCCAGTACAATAAATAAAATGTTAAAAATAAATAAAATAAAATAGCTCCTTCTCAGGAAAAGAATGAAATCTCAAAATTATAAAGTAAAATACAAACAAAAACATCTCCAAGGGGGATAATAAATAGTAT
The DNA here is from genome assembly GCF_047511655.1 of Castor canadensis. Taxonomy (NCBI): domain Eukaryota; kingdom Metazoa; phylum Chordata; class Mammalia; order Rodentia; family Castoridae; genus Castor; species Castor canadensis. The sequence goes on along the minus strand of NC_133392.1, from coordinate 59,640,973 downwards.
TTATTGAGTACCTACCCAGTATTGTGTAATGTGTTTTCAGCTTATCTTGTTTTAAATCTTCATAACCCTATAAGGGAAGTATAAGTCCATAATCCCTTATCTGAAATTCCGATATCCATAAAGCTCTGAAAACCGAAAGGGTTTTTTTTGTAACTTATTGTAGGCAAAACTGTACCTGATCTGAATTCATATGATGGCAAAATTTAACTAGAAATAAAGCTTTTGTCATCCTTATTTATTGCACTTAGTGAAACTGTTCATATTTAATATTAAGGTATTTAATTACAGACTGCACGCCCCCAAACCCTTCTATAAATCCCCATAATTCTGAATTTCAACAAATCTAGCGCTAAGGATTTTGGATAAGGGATAGTGAACCTGTATTACCTTTGCCATTTTCCAGATCAGGAAATAGAATTTCTTACAGGGTAAGTACCTTGCCAAAGATTCACACATGGGATTTCCTGCAGGTAGAAGTGCTAAAAATTGAATCTAACCCTGTCTGACTTAAAAGCACATGCTCTGCTCACATCATGCTTCTTCCCTGAACTTTGATAATTATCAGGTTAAAGAAAAACAAGCTGGGTGCTGGTGGCTCACATCTGTAATCCTAGCTCCTCAGGAGGTAGAGATCAGGAGGGGCACACAGTTCAAGAGACCCTATCTTAAAAATACCCAACACAAAACAGGGCTGGTGGAGTGGCTCAATCAGTAGAGCACCTACCTAGCAAACATGAAGCCCCTGAGTTCAAACCCCAGTTCCACAGGAAAAAAAAAAAAAAAGAAAAAAGAAAAGAAAAACAAAACTAAGGCTACAGGCATGACTTAAGTGGTAGAGTACCTGCCTAGCAAGTGCAAGCCCTGAGTTCAAATCCCAGTACTGCCAAAAGAAAGAAAAGTGTGAAGGAGAAAGAAAATTATATAATTCATATAAAACTAATTGTTATATTTCCATGAAAGGTCAGTAACCCTGGAAAAAATTTAAATATATATTTTTTTTCTTTCTTTTTTTGGCTATACTGATGTTTAGACTCAGGGCCTTCTGCTTGCTAGGCAGGCGCTCTATCATTTGAGCTATTCTGCCAGCCCTTTTTCATGTTGGGTATTTTCAAGATAGGGTCTCTCATGAACTATTTGCCTGGGGCTGACTTCAATCCTTAATCCTCCTGATCGCTACCTCCTGAGTAGACAGGAGCCACAAGCACCTGGATAAAATATATTTTTAACTTAAAAAAAAAAAGACACTGTTCTGCAACTTCAGTTTTCAAATGCTAAACTGGTGAATTTTTTATTTGCAGACCACAAGAAATGTTTTGAGATTTAGCATTTCTTCAGAATTGCTTGGTCAAATGTCAGAAATTAGATGGTAGCCATTAGTGATAGTAAAAGTAACAGCACCACAATTTCACCATGACTTATGCAAAGTTGAGAGTACTTCAGCATACAATTTTCCCATCCACAAAACAGTTGCTGTGAAAAACTGAGTAACACTGTGAAAATGCTTTGAAATTATGTTATATCATTTGATCTTAGTTAACTGCACTAGCCCACATCTCCCCAAACTAGTAAGTTCTACAGAAAAACAAGACTACTTACAGAGTCAGCTCTAGGATTTGAATTGTTCCTGGGGCCTGCACTTCAGGGAAAAACTGGAGCAAGCCAAAGTGAGACCTCTAAATCCAAACTCAGCAAATCCCAAGATGACAAAATACATTATTCCACATCAGACTCACAGTGCTTAACCCTCTCCATTTCGGTATGCCCTCTCAAGTCTACCATATTTTCAGTGGTTCCTCTCCTCCCCCTTCTGTGGATACTCCTTAAGCTTCTGCTGTCTGGGTACACTTCACACCAGTCTCAGGTCTTCAGTGCACACTTCCAGACTCTCTTCCTTACCTTTATTCCAGTTCTAAAGAACACATATTTTGGCTCCACATCTCTACATATCCAAACCAAAATTACCTTCATCTCAATGCCAACCTAGCCTAAGGTCTGTTTCTATTAATTGGTATTCCAATCCATTCACAAATCTCTTGTTACCTTTCATAAAGAGCAATCAACAAGTTTCTAGAGAATTTACGAGAAGGCAACCAACTTACAAGGATATAGTGAAATATAAGGATAGACAAATATATGGTCATTTTCCTCAGGAATCTTTAGGAAGTAGTTAGGAATGATACAAAAAGGGAAAATGAACTTTACAAGGAAGCACATAATAAATGCCAATCCTAGCCACTCAGGAGGCAGCCATCAGGAGGATTGCAGTTCAAAGACAGTCCGGACAAATAGTTTGCAAGACCCTATCTCGAAAAAAAAATCACAAAAAAGGGCTAGTGGAGTGGCTCAAGGTGGAGGCCCTGAGTTCAAACCCCAGTACCGCAAAAAAAAAAAAAAAAAAAAAAAAGAGGAGCTAAAATTAACTGCTTGAGGATTCCATTTACATTCTAGTCTACTTACCTAAGTAGTCAAATTCATAGACAGAAAGTAGGATGGTGGTTGCTGGGATAGAAGGGAGGAATGGAGTTGGTATTTAATGAGCAGAGTTTTAGTTTGGGAAGAGGAACAAGTTTTGGAGATGGGTGATGGTGACACTGAAGAGAAATGTGAATGTACTTAATGTAACAGAATATATATTTACCAAAAAAAAATGGTTAAAATGTAAATTTTTAAGTTTTGTATGTTTTGCCACAGTAAAAGAAAATGGGATTGGTGACACAGCTCAATAACACAGCGCTTGCCTAGCATGCAAGAGGTTCTGGGGTTCGATCCCAGCACCCAAAAGGAAAAAAGAAAAAGGAAACTGGTTGATTGAAATGGCAAGTTTACCTTAGTGATAAGTTGAAGGGATACTTTCTACTCTCTGGCACCCTACAGAGTAAATCTTATTTTATCAAATGTCAGACTTCAAATACTGCTACCTTTTCCTCCTCTGTTTTCTTTTCTCCAGGTTAAACGTCTCCAGTAAAAATTTTACCTGCGCATTTTTCAGCACCTTTTGATCCTCTACTTTCTTGGGTTTTTTTTTTTTTTTTCCTTTTCTTTTTTTCCAAAGGGGATGAGGGGATTCTCCACTTCTGTACAGGCTCCTTGAGGGCAGGGACCATTCTGCGTATCTAATTAAACTCCTTGGTACTCAGCATACAATAGCACAAATTAGACTCAAGCACTTGTGGATTAAAAATACTGACAATAAGGGATATTAGTAATACAGCCATATGACCTCCATCACAGCCAAATCCTGGCTACACTGGCTGTGACATTATTCCTTAAGCCTCCTTCAACTAGTTACTGAGATCTGTAAGCCTAAGATCGCCAGCCTCAAGATTCCTGCACACAGGACACGGTGAAAGAGAGTAGCACACATTCAAAGCAATCACTTTTCTCAATCATCTTCTAAGAAGGCCCAAGACAACCAAATAACAGGCCTCGCTGCTGAAGGAAGACAAGACAAGAAAGAACAGATTTTGCGGTGATGGTAGCTTGTCTGCCCATCTCCTGGGAGATTCGGGCGCCAACGGATAGGAACGAAGGGCCACGGGAAGCCGGGCCAAGACCCAGAACCGTATTTCAGGTTGGGAATGTGGCGGTGGGAATGGTCGAGGAGCGACCTCATAGGGCCGAGGACGGCGCGGAAGGAAGCCCTCGGATGCTCGGGCCGGGTCCTGACAGGCCATCCTCAGGGACGGTTCCCCTCCCTGCCCCAGACGGCGCAACCCAAAAGGAGGCGCGGCCCGTCGTCAGCGCACCTTTTGCCGCTCCTTCTTCTGGTTTTCGGACTCTTCTAATGGTGCTTCCAGCTCCATAATGTCCCCCCAGAGGAGTTTCCCAGGCATTACTGGCCGCCGCCACAACCACCTACAGGCAGCAACAGCGTAAAAGGAAGCGGGGGCAGGGCGGCCAGGACCGTGCGTCACTTCCGGGACACGCACCGTAAGGCGGGAGAAAATAATCCCCATATTCTTGGTTTAAATTCTTCCCTTGCACCCGCAACCTCTCAGCCAATCAGTGTAAGAGGTCTCGATTGGCCCGCCCTTATTCTGAAGTGATTGGCTTCTAGAGTAAAACCCTGGCCAATCTCCATGAAGAACGCACCTACTGATTAGCATGAAGGATTCGGTTTCTCTCCCCTTCCCCCACTCTGAATAGTTCTCCTCAACACCCCCAAGACGCTTCAGGTCTTCCCAGCATGCACTGCGGAGGGTGGGAAGACTCTCAACGGCGGTGGAGAGGGGCGGGTGGGCGCTCGACGGTCTGGCGCGTGGCCAAGCCTGTGCTCAGGTGGGTTGCACCGCCACGCGCCCGCTTCCCATTCGCCACCGGAAGCTGCAACCCTCCGCCCCGCCCATTGCGGGAGGAAGGCGTTAACGTCCAACGGCTTCGCGCGAGGCCGGCTACGCGGCGTTAATGTAGAGACTTCGTGGAGTCTCGAGAGGGTCAGAGGGGCTTGAGGTGAAGGCGAGGGCAGAAAGGACGTCGGTCCCTGAAATCTCAGGATTTAGTCACGGAGTTAGTTAGTCTTAGTTCATTTCAGTCCTCAGGCTTTCTATCTGACAGGAGAAATCCACCTGAGAAAGGAATTGACTTGTCGGAAGTCACACAATCAGTTAGTGGCACAGTCAGGACTAGAGAAGTGATCTCCTGAACGCAATCAGTGCTTTCTCTGCCACGCCGGCCTGAAAGCTTTTGAGTTTCATCAGGAAGATGCTCCCATGAATCAATGGGTAGGAAAAAAATGCAAAGACACCTAGAGAGAAAGTAAGCCTAATCTCTTTGACAGATTGCGGGTGTGCAGTGGACAAAGCTAGCAATATAAAGGGTACCTTCTTAGCGTTTCCCTTTTCCTCCATCACGAGTGCTAGCTAGTTGGCTTTCTTCTCAGGACCATTTCCTGGTCGCTTCAAGACCTCTTCACCCCAGCTACTCTACTGAGTGGAGAACAAGAAACCACACTGGTTTGTAGGGGGCAGGACCACCCTCACAAACCACGTGGCAATGTCTAGCATGCCAGCCTTGTCACATTAGAGCATCAAACTCCTGTCTTAGCAAAATTACCAAGTGCTACAGGTCCTGAATAACTGGAGCCACAGTGTTAAATTTGTGATTGCTTCAGGCCTTTTGCGGAATTACGGATTGACGTGAAGTTGAGGGCTCTATGTTTGAATGTAACTTTATGGATTCAACACTGAACACAAGAAGTGTTCAGCTAAGGTTGACAGAAAAATGCATCCCTAGTTTATGAGGATAGTTAGGCTTCTCTAAATTTATACTTTTCTAAATCCTTTTGTTCCACTGCCTCACATCCACTCCCAATTCTACCATAGGAAAGTCTTAGTAATCCTGCAATAGGGTATAATGATGTGCATAGAAACATGGAGTAGATGTGGCTTAAGGATGCTACGCATAGATGGGCGTCAATGGGAATGCTAATATTTAGGAAGGCCAAGATAGGATTATAGTTCCAGGCCAGCCCTATAGAAACAGTTTTCAAGACACCATCTCCAAAGATAACCAGAGCAAAATGGACTGAAGTTTTGGCTCAAGCAGTAGAGAGCTTTCTTTGCGTCTGCAAGTGTGAAGCCCTAACTTCAAGCCCCAGTCCCACCACACACACACACACACACACACACGCCACACATAAAATTGGAATAAAAGGCACTCTCTTCTGCAGCACATATACTAAAATTGGAACAATACAGAGAAAATTAGCATGGCCCCTGAGCAAGGATGACATGCAAATTCGTAAAGCGTTCCATATTTTTAAAAAATTGGGATAAAAGGAACAAACGTAAAATGATATGTGTAATATCTGTGGTTGCCAGTCACATGTGAATGAAATTTTAAGCTCCTTAGGATCTTATTTTTGGTATACACATGTATGCCAAAGCTTTTAACAGCAAGTCTGAAAAAGGACTAGACTGTTCTATTCTCTCTATCCAAGTGAATAATAGTGTTTCCAGAATGATGTTATGTGACTGGAACACTTTACAAGTCCTTTCTTTATAATCCCTAAACTCACCAAAACAATTCTTTGAACTCTGTCTGTGCCAACTGGAAAGGACAAGTGTAAAGAAACACATGAAAAATTTGCCCAGGTTGTGGCTTAGCTGGGAAACATTTGCATGCTATACTATCTCAACAGATATCATCTTACCTCTATCAATTAGAAGACATAAGTATAAGGAACTATTTTTTTCATTTAAAAAATTTCTGTCTTATGATGAAATTTGGGATGAGGGGGTGGGTGGGAGGCATGTTGTGGAAAATGCTCAGTAATTCAAAATATCCTGAACTGGGCATAAGCAATCCTGCTGCCTCCACCTCCCAAGTAGATGGAACTACAGGCGTCTACCACAGTGCCTTTTACAAAATAAAATCTTTTTCTTTTTTTTTTTTTTTTTTTTGCGGTCCTGAGGGCTTGAACTCAGGGCCTACACCTTGAATTACTCCACCAGCCCTTTCTAAGTGAAGTATTTTCCAGATAGGGTCTCATGAACTATTTGCCTGGGCTGGCTTCAAACCAAGATCCTCCTGATCTCTGCCTCCTGAGTAGCTGGGATTATAAATGTGAGCCATCAGTGCCCATCTACAAAATATAATCTTATGAGAACTTTATTTTCAAAGTATCTTAACACAATCACTGATAGAATATTTTTTGCAAAAATTTAAGAGTTGAGGGCTGGCAGAATGACTCAAGTAGTATTGTACCTGCTTAGCAAGCATGAGGCCTTGAGTTCAAATCCCAGTACCTCCAAAAAATAAAAAGTTGAGAGTACCTTCTAGTCTCTGTTCCAAGATTCTATAAAGCTTTCTCTTCCCTTAGGCCTCATATTATTAAACTCTGCGATCTTTCAGATATAAATAAAAACAACATGACTTTCTAAAGTTGCTTCTGGTTATTCTCAAAACTACACAGCTAGATTTTAATTTTTACTCCAGTTAAAAAGTAAAAAGGTAAAAAAAAAAACCCACCAAATAAATCGTGTCAAACATTGTAACGAGAGGAACTTAAACCATTTTTAAATGGTATAACATGAAAACAGTTTGAGACAGTTACAAATTGAGATATTGGGGACAGATTGAGGGCTAAAAACACTAAGAAAGGGGCTGGAGGAGTGCCTCAAGTGGTAAGAATGCCTGCCTAACAAGCATGAGACCCTGAGTTCAAATGCCAGTACTATCAAAAAAATAATAATACAATAATACTAAGGAGACACGGGCACTGATGGCTCATGCCAGTAATCCTAGCCACTTGGGAGACTGAAATCAGGAGGATTGAAGTTCCAGGCCAACAGGTCACAAAACCCTATCTCCAAAACAACCAGAGCAAAAAATGGACTGAAGGTGTGGGTCCAAGTGGTAAAGTGCTTGCTCTGCAAGTGGGAAGCCCTGAGTTCAAATCCCAGTCTGACCCCACCCCAAAAAATACTAAGGAGAATGCTGGGTGATAGTGACTTATGTCTGTAATTCTAGCTATTTGGGAGGCTGAGATCAGGGGGATCTCTTTTGCCAATCCAAACAAATAGTTTAAGAGACTCCCATCTCTAAAATAACCAGAGGAAAAATGGACTGGAAGCAGTAAAGCACCTGCTTTGAAAGTGCAAAGCCCTGAGTTCAAACCCTTGTCTAGTCCCACAAAAAAAAAAAAAAAAGAGAAAGAAAAAGAAAAACTAAAGAGAAACAAAGTAAAGAAAGAATGAGAAGGGAAGAGGTTATCTCTGCCACTGCTAACCATGTGACCTTGGCCAAATCAACTGTAAAATCTGTTGTCAGTAAAGTGAGGAACAATAATGCTGACAGTGAAGGAAATTAGGACAATCTGCTATCACAGGACTACAAAAATGAGCTACAGAGGTGGTGCTCACACTAACCTGAAGTTTTTGTTTGCTTTTTGGTACTAAGGATCCAACCCAGAGCCTTGTGCATGCTAAGCAAGCAAACACTCATCCCCAGCCTGAGGTTTCCACAGCATTGGAAAGAGGAGGCATCTGTAGATACATTGCCACGTGTGTGTGGGTGTGTATATTATGTTTCTAGCTCCTGATTCAAATCATCGTAATAGTTTATTTCGTTTAGTCAATTACTCTGTAGATGGTTTGAATCTGTAGGAGTGGGTGGTTCAGAGTCACATCAGTTTTTCCAGAAGAGAGCACTACTACCCAATAAGTGTTTGGAAGCTGCTTCTGATAAAAGAGGAAAAATGTTTAAGGTTTCAAAAAGGAGGAAGATATAAGAGGCTAAAGTTTGTAAACAGGTTGTGAAAATGCAATGGATCAGCAGGGCACCATGGCTCTGTAATTCTGTTACTCAGGAGACAGAGATCAGAACTGCACATAGTTCGAAGTCAGCCTTGGCAAATAGTTCGAGAGACCCTTTCTCGGAAATACCCAACATGGGGCTGATGGAGTGGCTCAAGTGGTAGGCAAGCATGAGACCCTGAATTTAAACCCCAGTACCACAAAAAAAAAAAAAAAAAAAAAAGGGCCGTTCAAAATCTTTTCAGTTCTACAAGCTCTTTCTGTTGTTTTCCTCAGAGAGCTGACATTTCGAAACATTTTGTCTGGTAAATTGCACTTAGTAATAATAGATTCAAGATCATTCTAATCAAGAATAAAACACACGTGGTTTCACAGTATTATACTAACATAGGATTACATTACTGAGCTGGCATAATTTCAACCACTGGCAAAGAAACTTGATGTTTTAGCTAACAATGAGTTAAGCAAAGGTATTGTACAACTTTTGAAGTACTTAAAATAGCTTGCAGAGAATCAGTTATTCTCTGAGAATTCCTAGAGTCTGAGATCCCAGGTGACTGAGGATGAATGGTGCCTTACATTGGCTACCGTAAGTCCATACTTTCCATCTTGTTTTTAATAGATGAAAAAGTATTAGCTGAAAACTTATTAGCTAAAGACAGAATATCTTTCCGGTGCGTTCCTGGATGTGATGGCAGATACATTCTATAATCTTTACCAAAGGGCGAACTCTATAATGGAGACTCCAGATAACATGAAAAAAAGAGGGGCCACGTACTTATGTATCAGACAAGTTTTGTGACAAAATAAATAAAAACATAAAAACATGCACACATATAGCAGTATTGGGCATTTTTGATAGATGATTATCTCCAAATTTTACAATACTGTCAGGTGACATCAGCATTTTACAGATGAGAATATTGAATCAGAGAAGTTTGGTAACTTTATCACATAGCTGCGAAGGATTGGAACTGGAGTTCAAATTTATGCCTAACTCCTAAGCTCAGATCATCAAGCTGCCTTGAGAGAAGTTTTCTCATTAGAGACTAGACAATAGGGCTGGTGGAGTGGCTCAAATGGTAGAACATCTGCTGAAGCAAGTATGAGGCCATTAGTTCAAACCTTGGTACCACAAAAAAAAAACCTCGAGAGAGACAATAGACTACAAAGGGGAAAGAGCCAGGTGTGGTTGTTCATGCCTATAATCCTAGCATTGGGGAGGCAGAGGGAGGAGGATCAAGAGTTAGAGGCTAGTCTGAGCTACATGGTAGCAAGACTCTATCTTGATATAAATATGTACTTTTTTTTTTTTGCAGCACTGGAGTTTGAACTCAGGGCCTCATGCTTGCTAGGCAGGTACTCTTACCACTTGAGCCACTCCGCCAAACCTATAAATATTTTCTTTAAGAAATCAAGAAATAAGTTTCCACCGGGTGCTGATAGCTCATGTCTGTAATCCTAGCTACTTGAGAGACTGAGATTGGGAGGATCACTGTTAAGAGGCCAGCCCAGGAAATAGTTCCAGAGACCTCAACTCTAAAACAACCAGAGTAAAATGGACTGGAGATTTAGCTCAAGCAGTAGAGTACCTGCTTTGCAAGCTTAAAGCCCTGAGTCCAGACTCCAAAAAGAAATAAACAAACAAAAAGAATAAAAGTTGCCATGGAAAGCTAAACAGTGTTGGGGAAAAAAATACAGGCCACCTATTTTAGAGAAGAATCTAAAGCAACTTAGTAGCACATATTTACATCTTTATGTTTTCGACTATGAGGTTGATAAGAGAAGGAAAGTTTATTGGTTTCATAATAGGCTTCATTTAATGTATTTAACTAGAGAGTGTCATATGCACCCAGTGGGTTTCTTTAGTACCTGGATGTGGCTACAGCAAGAAGAGTCTCTGGATTCCTCACTCCATGAAGAGACTAGTCACCGTCCAAAAATCAAAGATGAAACACAGTTGTTGACTCTCCTTTTTCAAGGGTTGGCAAGGAGTTGTGCGGAAATGGAGAACGGTTCGGTGTTCAAGATCCACACTGAATATTATAAGACTAAAACCTTAAACGTGGAAAGATTCTTCAAAGTCATCTAGTTTAAGGCATCAGCTAAATACCAAACAAAGTCTGTAATGTACCAGTAAAAGGATCACCATCTGTTTGAATGACCTAAATAATGGGGAACTCAGGCTGGGGGTATGGCTCAAGTGGTAGAGCACTTGTCTAGCAAGTGTGAGGCCCCAAGCTCAAACTCCAGTACCTCCAAAAATACACAAAAATGTTTGCTTGCTCAAAATAAAATAAGCTGTGGGCTGGTGGCTCACACTTGTAATCCTAGCTACTTGGGAGCCTGAGATCAGGGAGGATTATGGTTTGAGGTCAGCCCTGGCAAATAGATCTCGAGACCCCAATCTCTAAAATAACCAGAGCAAAATGGACAGGAGGTGTGGTAAAGTGATAGAGTACCTATTTGCAAGTGCAAAGCTCTCAGTTCAACCCCCAGTTCCACAAATAATAACAATAACAGGGAAACTATTTTAGAAAGCCGTTTGCTTCATCTTCATAGTGTTTCATCTAAAGAAGTTGTTCAAAGTGGAAATTTCTCCTAATTTCCATTCACTGGTGCTGATTCCTTGCTTTGAAACCCCCACAAGTCCTTTCTGTGCCAGGTTACTCCTCTGGGTCCTTTGAGCAGGATTTCAAATGTCCTTGTGGCCATAACTAATCATTAGGAAGGCCATATGGATTGGTCAGGGTCCACTGACACCCAACCAACTGAAGGAAGTAAATCGGACCTCCCATTTTCTGCAACTCACAGGGTCTGCATCCAACTACCCACAGTGCTGGGCTCCCTCTGACCTTCTCTGTTACCACGATAGTGAGAGTTGGCAAGAGAGACTCTCCAATTATTAATTACCTTTGAGATCTAAGGCTCCGGCAATCCTTAGAAACCACTTAGGAAAAAAGTTTCCTTGACCATAACCAGCACCATCATCTTTCTTGATAACCTGAAACCAGTCTTGATCACTCCAGTTATCAACCAAACACAAACAAACTAACCATTCCACTTAATCTGAAAAAGCCTGAGAAAAGATTCTGGAAAAGTTATATGGGTCTTACGAGCAGAAATGGATCAGAATGTGGGTAGATTGCTGAACACATGTCTGTTACCTTCCATCTTTTCTCTAAATCACTAAATTCAGAACTCCTATCACAAGTTATTCAGCATTCGTTCTAATTTTTTGTCTTCACCATCTAACGTTTCACTGTCATGTTATAGAGGCCTGAAATGTAGAGAGGAACCAAATGTTCACTTCCACACAAGTTTTGGACAATGCCAAATCAATCACATCTAGAGGTGTATTTTCTGTCCAAAATGGTTGAAGAGACGATCCTAGATCCTAAGCAGCAATGATTGGGTGAAAGGAATTCCTGTCGTAAAGTAAGCAACACATATGAATTCTTTCTCATAATGGCAAAGACTTTAATTGCAAAGTACTAGGCAATCCTTAAAACACACTTTTCTGGATTTTATGTTGAAACTGCTGAGATATACTTATCCTAACAGCTCAGTTTTAGTGTAAGAAAGTCACTACTGGATATAAATTTGCATCCTACGTATTTGAGAAACTGATGAGTGAAAATCAAAGTTAATGACACTTAATTGGAAAAGGACAAACAATCTATATATTCCCAATAAATTCCTAGTAAAATATGCTAAAAACTGCTTTAAAATATCAAAGGAAAAAAGCCAATAATTAGAACAAAATATGTGATGAGGTTAATAGCATATTATGCTTGGCTGCAGAAGATTATTTATTCATGTGATTGAAGAGTTCTATAGTAATGCTATATACATTTTTAGACAAAAAAAGTTTCCAAAAGATAATTAAACATTTATGACTGGAGTAAGTTGTAGCAAAGAGTTGGATGTGAGTGTTTGATTATTCTTCGTGCCTTCGAAGTTCAGCAGAAAGTTCTGTCTTCTTTTAAGTCCATTCAAACCCACTGAATTATTAGATGCCAGGCTCTGTGTCCTATAGATATTAAAAATAAAAGAATTATTGCCTTCACAAGGGACCTGGAATGCTAAAATCAAGGCATTACAGTTTCCTTTGTTACTTTGGCAGTACTGCCAATTGAACTCAGGTACTAGGAATTGAACTCAAGAGCCTCACACTTGTTAGGCAAGCACTCTACCACTTCAGCCATGCCCCTGCCCTTAGCTAACGGTAAGGTACATTTATCAAATTAAGTTAACCTTTAAAGATCTAAAGTGCTCTTTACATTTTAAAGGCAACACAAGCAAGCGCTGGTGCCTCCCTCCTATCTACCCTGGAAGCAGACATAAGGAGGATCTCGGTTTAAAGAAAGTCTGAGCAAATAGTTCTTGAGACCCTGTCTTGAATATGCCCAACACAAAAAGGGCTGGTGGAGTGGCTCAAAGTGTAGGCCCTGAGTTTAAACCACAGTACCACAAAAAAAAAAAAAGCAACACAATAGCACCTCAATTACTTGACAGCTGCTTTCAAAGAAGTTCTTTCTCAGCTCCAATATCAAGTATATTCTAGCCAGAAACAATAAGTTCCTTGGAAAACTCTATATACATCCAAAGTGGCCAATATCTATATCATACTGTGTAATTTACTATTTTTGACAAGTCTCATGGCAGGGAAAAAACAACCATTACCTTTTTCACGTTGACAATGCTCTTCCCCCAAGGGTTGTAAGCTATGTTCCTTAACTAACCCCATTATGTCTTACTTGATTGGTTAGATATACCCTCTATCACTGAACTACAACCCCAGCCCCACTGTTTGTTTTATTTTGTGGTATTGGGGTTGGAACTCAAGGCCTTGGGCTTACTAGGCAGACGCTCTACCACTTAAGCCACTCCCCGGCTCTTTTTGCTTTAGTTATTTTTCAGATAGGGTCTTGCTAACTTTTTGCCCAGGCTGCCTCAAAGCTCCATCCCCCTGATCTCCACCTCCCAAGTAGCTGGGATTACAGATATGACTCGCTATGCCCCACTCTATCAATCACACTTTTTTTTTTTTGTAGTTCTGGGGTTTGAACTCAAGGCCTCATGCTTACTAAGCAGGCGCTTTACCAATGGAGCCACTCTGCCAGGCCAACAATCACTCTTAATTCACATATCTTTGACAGTTATGAAGAGTTTATGCTTTGTTCTGTGTGTGTGTGTGTATGTGTGTGTGTGTGTGATACTGGTGTTTGAACTCAGAGCATTGTGCTTGCAAACCAAGCACTCTACCTCTTGAATCACACCTCTAGTCCATTTTGCTCTAGTTAGTTTGGAGATGGGGTTGTTGGGGAGTCTCTCAAACTAATTTGCCCAGGCTGGCCTTGAATCTTGATCCTCCTGATCTCAGGTTCCCAAGTAGCTAGAATTACAGGTGTGAGCCACCAGCACCCGGCTTATGCTTTGTTCTTAAGTTCAACTTGTCTGTTGCTTATGAATCTCCTCAACTAGCCAGGCACCGCTGGCTCACGCCTGTAATCCTAGCTACTCAGGAGGCAAAGATCAGGAGGATTTTGGTTTGAAGCCAGCCCAGGAAAATAGTTCGAGACCCCAATCTCAAAAAAACCATCACAAAAAAGGGCTGGTAGAATGGCTCCACCGTGCAAAAAAAAAAAAAAAAATCAAGTTATTTTCCCTCTCCTTTCCTACAAATATCTTTAATAACTACAGTTACAAGCCTCTTAGGAAATCCATATTATAAACAATTTTTTTAATTCTCTGGCTTTTGCTAACTAAAATTCTCAATCACATATCAAGGAGTAATTTCTCTAAGCTGTTCTTTGGTTTAGTTTGGCCATACAGGAAAAAAGGGAACCTAAGGCATGTTGGTTTATACCACTACTGTGTCTTTTGGAGACAAGAAGTTTTGATTCTATTAAGCATTAATATGAAGAAGCCAATGAAGTGGCTCAAGTGGTAGAGCACCTGCCTAGCGTGTGTAAGGCCCTGAGTTTCCCCAGTTCCACCAAAAAAAAAAAAATTATATTTACAAGTGGATAGAAGAAAAAGTCTAAAAAAGTATGCAAAACTTTAACCATGGGGAATAGTGACGCCAGCCCTGCTTTTACTTCCTGTAATTTTGTATACAGTAATTTTATATAATAAAAAATTAGTAAAACATATACACCAATTTTTAGGATGACCTTTTAGAAAACCAACAACGTGAGAGAAATGTTCATGATGAACTCCTAACTGAAAAAAATGCAAGTTATTAACTCTGAGCCAGCAGACAAAATGTCTATATGTTCAGCCTGAAGTGCTATAAATATGTCAAATGGGAAAAGATTTTTAAAAAACAGATAGTAAATCATTATAAGTGTTTAAATTTTTTTTTTTTTTTTTTTTTTGGTGTTGGGAACTAAACCTTAGTAGGGCCTGGAGCATGCTCCACCACTAAGCCCCCCAGCCTTCAGTACTCTGAGCCCCCCAGCCTTCAGTACTCTGAGCTCCCCAGCCTTCAGTACTCTGAGCCCCCCAGCCTTCAGTACTCCTCACAAGTACTATCATGAACATATTAGTTCTGCAACATAAACAGTGGTATTTAAACAAACTGAATAGGAAAATATTGGTGGAAAGTTGTCACATCTCTTTTTTTAGCCTGCATACATAGATCCAAGAATACAAGGGAAACTTCCAACCCTTAGCTTATAGAGTGCTGTTATTAGCAGATCCTTTCTAATGTTAGAAATCAAGGTTTTAGACCAGTAAAATTTGGTTCACATTAAAAATGAACTTTAAGCCAGGTGCCAGAGATTCACGCCTTTAATCCTAGCTACTTGGGAGGCTGAGGCCAGCCTGGGCAAATAGTTCTGAGACCCCCATCTCCAAAATAACTAGAGCAAAATGGACTGGAGGTATGGCTCAAGCGGTAGAGTGCCTGTTTTGCAGGCGTGAAGCCCTGAGTTCAAACTCCAGTCACACCAAAAAAAAAAAAAAACTCTATCCTACTATATGAGATCTGATTGTAACTTTATACAATTTATTCACAAATTTTATCAGTATAAGAGTTTATTCAAGAGTCTCTCACTAGGCAATTCAATATGCCCTTTTTAAGTAACTCCTGTGGGATAGTGACTAATCAAACACTTTGATGCGCAATTACTCACCATGGAGAATCTATCCCACTGTCTCCTGCCATGCTGTGACTTTCTGTTCCTTCCAAATGATTGTGTTCGTTTTGGATATCCTGAGCCAATACTGGTAGACAGGGTGCACTGAAAAATTCTAACTTTTGGGTGAAATGTTTTCTCAGTTCCTGATTCTGACTCCAGCTAGCTGGTTTTTTCCCTGTGTCACCAATAGAGTGTTGTAGGATTTCAGCATCAGAACTGGTTTTCCTTGTACTATAGGAATGAAATGAACTTCCATCAGCAGATGCTGAGGCCTGTACACATTTAGCAACATCGGGTTCTTCTTCAGAGTGAAAAGGAAGCTGGGTCCCTGAATTTAGGCCACTGCTTTCAGCAGAGAGATCAGAGTTTTGTCTTTCCCTTGGTTTTGCAAGCAGACCAGTGGGTTTGTAGCGTGCATTTCTTTTCAGTACCTCAGACTCGAACCTGTCCAGTTTGCTGCTATACTCAGTCAGAGATCTCTCAGCCACTTTGGGTTTCCCTTCTTCTTGCTTCCACTTGCCTCCACCTTCAAAGGAATATTGAATGCATTCAGGCAACATTTGACATAAGTTGTCCTTCTCAGAAAAGTCATCATCATCTAGATACAAAGAACTGCAGTCCCCATCATCATCCTCCACTTCATCCTGATACAAGGCATGGTCTTCATCAAAAAGACTCATCTCTGCCTCTGGAACAAATGACTTTCTCATTAGTGCTTTGGAGTCTCTGTGTTGTCTCTTGTGTTGTCTCAAATGGTTCCCACCAACTGGGTAATCTAAGAGGCCAAGGTTTTGAAACTGGTATACTGTTTCATCAACTAATTGACACACAGAGGATGTTGGGTCTAAGGAGGAGGAACCTTGTGATGGAAGGATAGGCTGTGCTTCTTCAGTCTCTCCTAATTTGTCAAATTGAAATTGACTTTTCCTCAAAACCTCAGGGATTGCCTTGTTTTCTCCGCTATACACATCACTTCTCAACATGCTTTCTCTAAAGGAACAGCAATGAATATTATTTCGCACAACATTACATTGAGGGTAATTCATGAGGCCATCTCTGAAGTCATCAGGGGCAGGCTGGACATGAGAGCCAGTTATATAAATGGACTCTACTTTCTGTTTATCATGACATTGTTCAGCAGATGACTGTTGGGCTTCACCATCAAAGATTCCTGAGGGACCTGAAGACCTTGACCTTTCAAAAGTCTTTTCCTTTGGTCCAGTCTGAGTAGGCTTCAGATCACTGGTCTTCTGAATGTTGCACCCTTTGGTTCTTGGGTTCCTTCGGTGAGACAGGCCCTGGAAAGGATTACTAATCTGCTTTTTGTAAATCAAATGGGAACCTAGCACAGCTGTGTTGTCACCAAGCAGTTTCTGAACTTCTCCTTCATTGGGACTTTTAATTTGGAAGGCAGGCTGGGTAGCAGGAAGCTTGGGGTGCTTCTCCAGTCTAATGCTTCCTGGCTGGGGCTCACTCCCCTGATTTCCAGCTTTGTGTCTGTGCTGGTGAGAACGGCCCCGCCTGCAAGGCTGTCTTTTCTTAAGTCCCTCTTTCAAAGGATACTTATGCATGGCAGTCAGCATATTGGTGGAAGTGCCCTGGCTATTATATTTTTTCTGTTCTTCGTATTTTTGCATTAGGAGAGTATGTTTGGTTAAGTTGTCAACAGTCAGTACAGGGTTAATTCTTTTGATTATCTCATGTTCAACGTCTCGAGGAATATTGTCCAAGTTATCTTCATCTCGGACAGGCCACTCTTCAGGTGGGAACTGGGCAGAGAAACTGCTGTGCTGTGTTTTGGGCTTCTCCTTTCTGGATATGCTGCGCCATAAGAGACTAAAACCAAACCTTTTGCCTTTTTCTTTGTCTTTTGTGTATGGTAAAAGTTTAGGGCTCTCACAGATCCCAGTCTGTTCAAATGCTGAAACTGCCTGATTCTGAACCAAAGGCGTGGACTCCCCAAGACCTTTATGGCCTTTCCTAGTCACTTCTGCAGCAATATCCTGTGTGCACACATCAGGAAAACACTGGCAGGAGGGACAGTGGGAAAACGGGGCAGTGTCCTCCTCGACCAGCTCTGCACAGCTCTCCAAGCTCACCAGATAAGTCACAGAAGTAGGCACCAGGTGGCCTTTGGCTGACAGAACTTTTTTATTTTCCTGGGTGGTTGTGCTTGTGATGAAGTAAGTCTGAGGTGTAACTATAAAGTATCCTTCTCCAGTGTGATAAATCTTCCTTTCTTTAATCAAAGTTCCCAGCGTGGTGTAAAGAATATCTTGAGATGGAATTGCAATACCTAAAACAAACAAGCATTTTACATGGATAGATTTTGAATAAGAAACATCTTAAGGAGAGAAAGAAGTAATTCAGAAATGATCACACATTTGCTTGATGAACCGAGCCAGAGCTGACTGCAAAAACAATTAAGATATATAATTAAGGCCAAGTACAGATGGCTCACACCTGTAATCCTAGGCACTCAGGAGACAAAGACCAGGACGACTGCTACTCAAAGCCAGCTCAGGCAGACAGTTCAAGAGACCCTATCTTGAAAAAAACCATTACAGAAAAGGACTGGCAGAGTAGCTCAAATGGTAGAGCACCTGCCTCGCACACAAGCCCCTGAGTTCCAACTCCAGTACTGTAATAATAATAATAATAATAATGTCAAACATAGATAATATTTGGAAATTAACTACATAATAGTAATACAAGTTGGTCCCTATGAAGACATATGGCTAGGTTAGTGATAAATATGAGGCTCTGAGTTCAAGCCCCAGTACTTCCAAAAAGAAGAGAAAAAATCTGACTTTACTCAAACACAAATTTATTTTAATAAATTTTGAGGGGAGGGATGGAGATGTGACTTAATGAGAATGTTTGCTTTGCTTGCCTCATAGGCATGAAGTCCTGGATTCAACCCCCAGCACTAAAAAAAAAAACGACACTTTGAGGAAAGCATTCTTTTTTTTTTTGGTGTACTGGGGTTTGAACTCAGGGCTTCACACTTGCTAGGAAGGCGCTCTACCTCTTGAGCCACGCCTCCAGCCCCTTTATTTTTCAGGGAGGGTCAGCCTGGACCATGATCCTACTGATCTCTGCCTTCTAAATAGCTGGGATTACAGGCATCAACCACCATGCTCAGCTTAGGAAAGCATTTGCTCATCTTTAAAAACTAGTCTCATGACCTTGATTTTTCTAAGGAAATAAAAAAGAAAGGCACAGAATGTATAGAATGATCCTATTTATGTTATAAGAAGAGTTACATACATATATGTTCAAATACACCTTATGAAAACATGTATCAGGACTACAAAAAATAGCGGTTGTCACCTTTGGGAAGTGAGAATGGAAAAATGGGAGGTGGGGAGAGGTAAATTTTCCTTTTCACTCTTTTTACAAAATCTGGTTTATTTCTTGCCATAAGCAGTTACTTTTAAGTAAAGTTCACCAGGAGAATAAAAGAAATATGCTATCAAATCCATTGATGTAAGACTTTTTCTGGCAGTGTTCTGACACAAAATTCTGTAGAAGAAAAAAAGGATGTGACCCAGGATATCTATGTTTAAGATTATAATAGAAGCCAAGTGCCAGTGGCTCAGGCCTGCAACCCTAGCTACTCAAGAGGCAGCGGTCAGGAGGATGGAGGTTTGAAGCCAACTCAGGCAAACAGTTCAAGAGACCCTGTCTCAAAAATAACCAACACAAAAACAGAGCTGGTGGAGTAGTTCAAGTGGCAGAGTGCCTGCAAGCACGCATGAAACCCTGAGTTCAAACTGCAGTATCCCAAGAAGAAAAATAGAGCCAGGCGACAATGGCTCTTGCCTGTAATCCTAACTACTTGGGAGGTTAAGATCAGGAGGATTATGGTTCAAGGCCAGCCCAAGTAAATAGCTCACAATACCCCATCTCCAAAATAACTACAGCACAGTGGGACTATAGGTGTGGTGAAGTCATAGCATGCCTGCTTTGCAAGTGTGAAGCCCTGGATTCAAACCCCAGTCCCACCAAAAAAAAAATTATAAATAGAAACCAAACACATGCAATGAACTGCAAATGGGGGAAAACTGATTACCTGGGTAATGATTCTTCAGATGTCCCAAAAGTGATTCCTGTGTCACTATGATCTGAGCTATATTCATATCAGATATTGCACAGCAAAGAACTTCAGCCAAGGGCACAAACTGAGATTGAGCAATGGGATTCATTTTCACTGGAAAGACATCACCTAAATGGAGATCAAAAAAAAAAAAAAAAAAGTAGATGATAAATATGATACAGTGCAAAATGGTAGGAATCAGTGACCCAAGGATAGTTATGAAGACAGAATAAAAGGTGGATTTGAGCCAGGCATTGGTGGCTCATGCCTGTGAGATACTCGAAAGGCAGATCAGGAGGATCATGGTTTGAAGCCAGCCCGGGCAAACAGTTCAAGAGACCCTATCTCAAAAACACCCATTACAAACGAGGGCTGGTGGAATGGCTCAAGGTGTAGGCCCTGAGTTCAAACTCTAGTACCACAAAAAAAAAAAAGGTGGATTTGCTCTTTGTTCTTCTTTCATTAGTCTTTCCTCAGAGCCTATTAATGTGACATGTACAATAGTAAAAGTATGGAAGAAAAAGGTTTACATTAGGGTCTCAACTTTTATGAAGTTTGCAGTAGTCTGTCATGACTCTACAAGCAAGACAGTAAGTTTCCACAGCAAAGGCATGGAGTAAGAATTCACGATTTCCTGGTTATATAGCAGTTCACTTCTATCAAAGCATATTTTCACATTAGCTATCTGAGAAAGGCAGAAGTGGATTATTCCCTTACTTAAAATATAGAAAGTTATAGAAAGCTCAAGTAATTGTCCAAAGTTTCAAAGCAAGTAAAACATCAAAGATAGGTTTTCTGACTCCCAATCTGGTATTTTGACCATTCCATACCTTGCAGATTGGGATGATCTGGAAGATTTGAAGCAGGAAAGGGAAGATGTGCTTTCCAATTACCAAAGACCACAGAGGAAAGCACAGGACACCCAAGACTATGGCTATCCTAGTTGGATAGAGTTTAAGGATTACATAGGGATGAAGTGGCAAACAAGGCTGGAAATGTAAGTAAGTTAGGCCATACTGTCTTCTCTTAGCCAACATATTAGGTGTTCTTCTAACCTGCCATGACTCAGGTCACACTTTAGATTCTGCTGGACATCCATGGGAATCCTTTACTCAGAAAGAATGAGTTAGGACTTAGGAAAGATATTTAGAGAACTAGAGGTGTGGCTCAATCAGTAGAGTGCCTGCCTAATAAGAAAAGCCCTGAGTTCAAGCTCAGCCCCACCAAAAAAAATAAAATAAAAAATCAGAGACAGAGATATTTGGAAATCAACTAATAGAGATGTGATTTAAAGGTAAGGGGTGGAATTCTTTAAGAACAGAGTCAAGGAACACTTCAGTAAAAGAATATGTATACCTAAGAAATGGTAGAAATAGGAACCTTCAAGACAGGAGGTGGCACAGGGATGAGGGTGTAAGGGAGAACCAAAAGTGAGCAAAAAGGATTTCAAAATGAACAGTAAAGCTGAACACAGTAGCTCATGCCTACAGTCCCAGACGAGGATGGAGCTCTCAGGGTTCTTGCCAGGCTGTGCAACATAGGAGACTCCCATCTCAAAAAAAAAAAAAAAAAAAAAAAGCTGGCGGGAGTGTAGCTCAGTGGTAGAGCACCTGCCTACCATGCACAAGACACTGGGTTTGATCTCTAGCAAACACACACACAGACCCACACACACATACATACATACACACAAACACACACAAGCAACTTAATAGTGTCAAATGCTTAGAAGAATCAAAAAGATTGAAGAAAAGCCACTGGATTTCTTGATTGGAAGAAAATCACTGACTCAGCAGAAAAGAAGACAGAGACTAAATGTCACATTGAAGGGAAGGGAGTGGTGAGAAGACAAGCTAATGGGTCTTTCTTCTAGAGCAAGATTTCTCAACTTTGGCACTTTTGACATTTGGAACCAGACATTTGGCAACCAACGGTCCCAATATGCCCAATATGGGGAGTTTTTTGGGAAACAGGAATTTCAATGTTATAACTGGGAAAGTGTCAGGAAAACTGCGATGGTTGGTCACTCTGACCAGATAACTCTCTGTGTTGGACTGTCTTGTGCATGATAGGACATCAAACAGTATCCCTGGACTCTGCCCACCAAATGCCAGTAGCATTTCCTACAGTTGCAGCAACTGGTGGTGGAGGATGGGAGCAAAATCATCCTACTCAAAAAAATCAGTCTTCTAGCTGGGTGGCATAATACAAGTGGCAGAGTGCTTGCCTAGCAAGAACAAGGCCCTGGGTTCAACCCCCCCGGTAGATCACAAACCAGAAAGGAGCAGTAGTAAGTAAAATGAAAGCAATGGGAACTAGTAATATAACTGTGCATTTGTGTTGTGATTGTTTTAAAAAAAAGATCTCAGGCTGGGATGTACCTCAGTGGTAGAGCTCTTGCCCAGAATGTGTGAGGCCCTGGGATCAATCCCCAGCACAAAAAATGACCAAAAAACAAAACAAAAAAAGATCTCTGCACCTCTAGATACCAAAAAAGGAAGGCTAGAAATGATTCTGGGAGAAAGAAGTCCAGGTAAGACAGCAAGACCCCAATGAGGAAGGGAAAGAGTGTCAAAGGCTCACGTAGAGGAGCAACTTACAAATGAGAAAGTACTTTATCTGAGACTTGAGAACAGTAGGTGGCAGAAGACCAGGAATATATTGAGGCAGAGAAGGGGGCGGGGAGTTTTGCACAGCAAGGTTATCTCTGTAAAGTTAGAGGAAACACAAGCAGGGGAGGAGAAAATGGTGGGAATGAGGGGTGGAGAGGTTGGGAAGCAGCTATGGGGAGCTATTCTAGAAAATACAACAGGAATAAGAAGGCAGAGCCACTACTTCTAGCTGGCTCGGTAAGCTTTTTCTCAGCCCTTCAGGATCTGCAGCACCCAAGTACCAAGACCCTAGGAAGTGTACCAGCCTGGTGCCTAAGACCAACTCCTTACTGAGCTGAGCCGGAAGCTAGGCCTCCTCTCTTAAGGACTTCAACCGTGAAGTTCAAGTATAAATCAAGCAGCTAATTGAGTCAGACAGGCAGAATCTCCTCAAGGAGGTGGAAAACTTTTGCAACACCAGATCCTACAGCTCCCCAAGGCGGTGGGTGAGCTGACCTGGCTCAAGTCTTCACCTGTGGAGGAAACAAATAGGCCCTGGAAGAGGCAGCAATAGCTGACAGGGATGTTACAAAAATAAGTTAGCAGCCTGTGAAACCTCCCAAAAAAACAAAAGATAATACAAGTGGGTGAAATGATAGAGGAGATAAAAAGAAACACAGTCTTGAACAGATTCTGCTTTTTTTGGGGGGGAGTGGGGGGATGGTGGAGGGTGCACTGGGATTTGAACTCAGGGCTTTACACTTGTTTAGGCAGACACTCTACCACTTCAGCCACTCCTCCAGCCTAAACATAAAGTCTTTAAATAAACTACAAGAGTTAAAAGATGACCTTCATCTAAGAAGAGAACCCAGTCCATACAAGCAAAAGGCAAAAGCAAAAGATCAAGGAGGGCAACACTGTGATCCCAGCTGTGAGCAGATTAGTGTTGTCTCTGGTGAAACCAACCCCAAGTCTGATCCTCGGGTATGACTCCAGGGTCTTCAAGACCCTGGGCCTGCGCCCTCCAGCAGGTTTACATGTTAGCCAATGGCGACCCTCCTGTGCTGCAGCAAAGAGGTCTCCCTTGCCGTGCCAGTGAGTGGAGGCGAAGCATGTAGTGCTTGGCCAGTAACTTAGAGGATGGACATCACACAGATGGATCCAGAGGCTTCAGGAAACATGAAGAAGCTCTTGAGCCATCTCGCTCAAATCCACAGCAGCATACAGAAAGACCCACAAATGAGAAGACAGTTAAGCAGGACGAGTAGCAGCAGTGACCATAGCAGCAGAACATGCACATCTCCCCTCTTCCTCCTCCTCCTGTGGGGGACACTAAATGGGGCCTTGGAATCTTGCCCCTGCTGTGCTAATAGTTCTTGTCAAGCTGACGTGGAGCAGTATTTTGTGCTTATCCCTGTTGAAATGACCAAACATTACTTTGGAGGAAACTTCCAAGTCTTGTACCTCTACTCCTGTAATTAGTGGGAATTTGGATGAAGGGCTCATAGTAGTCTAAGGTTTTAAGTGACTGGCTGCAAGATAACTGTCTCTAAGCTCTGTGTCTAGTGGTCTCTGCCAGGTCTGTAGACTGCAGAGAGCATTCTCTCCTATGGGGATAATTGGGAGGGCAAGGATGACTTGTCACCTCACTCCACATATCTAGCCTTTGCCAGGGCACAAGACTAGTTTTACAGAGTCAGCAGTGAGATCCTTGTGCTCTGGCTCAAAGACTCCTGTTCCAGGAATTTGGGGCTAGAATTAGAAAAGTGTGCCACCCTGGGCTTGCGGGCACACAGCTTTCTCATGCTATTAATTTAACCCTATCTGGGTTGAGCTGTTTTCAACTTGTTTTATTCTTTTCCTGAAACTTTTACACACATTGCTTTCCTGAGTAATGGTGATTTGTTCTACTCAGAGATACTAAAAGATACCTGTTTTCAATAAATTCTGGTTTTGTTTTTTAATAATAATAATTTTTTAAATGGGGAATGAGAAGTCTGTGAAGGAACTCCGAGTCCTAAGGTTTGATTTAAGCCTTGTTTCTGGAAGACAGGTGACAATTTGTAACTTTGTAAAAGAAAAGGATGACAGCTATAGAGGCAAGCAGGTGCTTCTAAAACTTTAATGTGCATATGAGAATCACCAGGGGATCTTGCTAATGAATAGATTCTGATTCAGAAGTTATGGGGAAGAGCCTGTAATTCTGCATTTCTAACAACTTCCCAGGAGATGGCCTGTCTGAAGGCATGCATCATTCTTTGGCGTGGTAGAGGGTTAGGGTGCTAATGAAAGCAACGTTAAAATAGCTAACCAACAAATAAACTTGGGTCCTGGGAGCTGCATAGGAGTCAAGTGTAGCCAGAAGAAAAATAAAGGATTGAGAAAATGTGGTTCTGACCTGAAGTTAGCTTTCCTTGTCCATGCAGAAACATGGTTGTAGAGGGGAAGGAGTGGCGGATTGGTAAGGTGTGAAGGGTGGTAGCCAATGGTACTTGTTTTTATTATTTTTCTTTATTATTATTTTTTGTACTGGGGTTTGAACTCAGGCACTTTACCACTTGAGCCACACCCTCAGACTCCCAGCAGTACTTCTTGTATCTGTGTGAAGATAGAGGACTTCCACAAGAAATTGTTCTGTTCCCTTAAGCTTCTCTAAATAGCAGGCTGGGGCATCTGTGGCCTGGGCAGGTCACACCACAGAGTGTAGGATGTCTCCTGCTGCAGTTCTGACTATCTCACTGGGTGAAACTCTTGATGTTTACAGCATCGCTGGACAAGTTAGGGAGAAAGTAGTCAGTCACTAGCACTTCAATAGGTGATAGCTGATGAGTAGGCCATCCTTTACCTAAAATTCAGGCTCCACTTTGAAACCCTTCCCTGGAGCTAAGAGTAATTAATAAGCCTCTCTCCCCACCTTTTTGTCTTTCTTTTTTACCTCTGCAACTGACTGACTGACTTCTCTTCCATCTCCCTCCTCAAGCAGACAAAATATGAAACTAAAGTACAATTTCAAATATCCTTAGGCTTCTTCAATAGAATTTTATGTGTTTAGTTTAAGATAACTTTTAACTTTTGTAACACTGTCCCAAGAAACTAACATGTAATTTTGAACTGATTATCCATCTCACTGCGGGGGGACTTAGGGACCCTTAAAAGAAGGAGGGAAAGGGAAAGGTCTCCATGCCTTGAAAGACAAGGCCTAGAGTACTGGGGAAGCTATGAGGACTAGAGGGGCAGTGTGCTATGGGCACTCCTGCAGTGCCCACCTTCCAGGCTCCCTGCTTTCCATGTACTCCTCAGCTAGAACTGAAGTGATGACCCACTCTTTCCTTGTTTCAGGAAAAACCAATAGTCAAAATAGACTTTTCATGCGGCTGGGGGAGGGGCCTATGGGACATTCCTGTACGTTTCTTTGCCACCTCCTATGAATCTCTAGTCATCTCAAGATAGTAGTTTTTTTCAAAAAGCACAACTTTGTTAAGAAGCAGAAATATATGAAAAACAGAACTTTTTAAAAAAGAATCCTAACACTACCAAGTCCAAAGATACTGTTAGAAAAATGTATTTATAATTTTAAAAATGTATTTTAAATTTCTATATTTAAGAGTAAATAAACCTACTACCAGATAGGAAGATTAAAATTGCCCTTTTTTCCTCCTTAAATTAAACAACTGTATGTAAATTGCACTGTAGAGAAAGTGTTAAATTGCTTTCTATCCTAGCTGTTGCTAAGATACATCCTTCAGGTGCATAAATCATCAAGTTTTCCATGTGCAGCAAAGCAAAGTAAACCCTAACACGGGAACTTTTGTGACAGATATGGGGATCACTTCCAAGCTACAGCCATAGTCCATTTTAGTTACTGCTGCACTCCTTCAGTTTTTGGAATGCAAAATCAACTTTCTGTGCAGAAGGTCCCACTTAGAGATGTAACCAGATTTCACAAGAGAAGCCAACCCCCTTGGTTTTATCCTCAACTACTAAGGAGGAATATTTAAAGAGCACTCCTAAGTCCAGGCCTGCTCTTGGACCTTTGACCCTAGAGCTGGAGCAGGGACCAGAAGGCAAGAAAGACTGTGAGCCAGAGTAAAGAATGAACAATGCTCCTTCTGTTTACACAATTTTGGATTCATGGGTGCTTCAGAAATGGGAAAAGCAGTTAGTCTGAAAGATAAACAAATACCAACAAAGTAAAACAATATAGATGAAGCAACTGGTGTCTGATATATTTTCTGCAAAATATATATTTTTTTGCAAAGGATCTTTGTTAGTTTTTTGATTCCTGCTGTACTCCAAAAGGATTTGATTGGGTATTTTTGTTTTTTAATTTCCAAGTTATAATGAAAGCAAGGAATGATGAGGTTAAAAATATGCTTCAAAAGTATGTTGTTGTGGGGGGTGTAACAAAAAAGAAACACTGTCAGTGAGAACAGTGAGCTGTAGGTCCAGGGCAAGCCCTTGTAGCTGGGAATTTTAAAATGGTGACGAGAGTCACTGTGGGATGACCTGAGACTCATGTAATCCTAGGCAATCAGTCCCTGCCCATTGGTGTCTAGTGACAGTGGCCCAGAAATCCCCTGGGTCTACTGGAACAGACCCCTGGGAAGTGGGACTTGCCCCTGGAGTTGGTGACAACAGCTCAACAATAATTCTCTGAGGTACAAGACCTCATCAGTTTTAGAAAAAAAAGTCATTTCTTTATACAGCTACCCTTCTATAAGCCTCAAGTGGAAGGCTTCTAGAAAAATGCTTCATGCTGCCTGGTGGTTTGGTTTTGTTTTGTTTTTGGCAGTACTGGGGGTTGAACTCAGGGCCTCATGCTTGCTCCTCAGCAAGTGCTCTACCACTTAAGCCACATCCCAGTCCCCCCACCAACACACACACACCTTATTTTTGCTTCAGTTATTTTTCGAATAGGAGCTCACATTTTTGCCTGGGATTGATTCAAACTGTGATCATCCTACATACTCCTCCCAGGTATTATTGGGCTCAGCTTGTTGATTGAGAATGGAGTCTTCACTAAGTTTTTATCCAGGCTGGCCTTGAACTGTGATCTTCCCCATCTCCTCCTACTCTGGAGTAGCTGGGATTACAGATGTGTGACACCATGCCTGGCCCATATGTTGGTTGTTTTCTATCAACAAAATAAATGGCTTAAAAAGCCATTTCTTGGCCAATTTACATACCAATATAAAATATGAAGAGGGTTACCCATGACAAATACAGACACAGCAAGCTTGCCTTTCACTAGCAGGAGCAAGCAAACCCTCCTCAAGGGCTTTGTGTTGGAAAAAAAAATCTTCAACTAGGGACAGTGAACTACTAAAATCTACCAGTTACAGATTATTAGTGGGAAGCTTTAGTAAATTAAAACACTTTGTAAGTGGTAGAATTGGTGTAATGTCCAGTGGGGTCATGACTGGTAGATTGGTGGGTGTGGGGAACACAAGCCAAGTAAGAATGTGCTGAGGCCCAGCACTCTGATAGATACTCTGACAGAGGGCAGCAGTACTTGGTTCAAATAGCATATTCATGTCTAGAAGGTGATTATCTTAGTTTAAGGTGAGGTTTGGTATCATGACCATTTTAGAGGAAATACAGCCAGGCACAAAGAAAGTTTACAACCTAGGGGTCATCAAGTAGGAGAAGACAGATCCCAAATCTGCCTAGTCCAATCCTTTGCTGGTTTTGTCCATGGAGAAAACTCTTGAAATAAATGCATCTTTATCACAATTGGCTATTTTGGCTTTTTTTTTTTGTAGGGGGGAGGAGGTGGGACTAGGTTTGAACTCAGGGCTTCATGCTTGCAAGGCAAGCATTCTACCATTTTATTTTGATAATGCTGTAGTAAAATTTCAGGGACAAAATTAAAAATTTACATAAAAATCTATCTTTAAAGGAAGAAAAAATAACTACCATACTTACACATATATTTATCTTGTTTTTAAGGCACCTGAACAAATTCTAAGGTAGTGTATACTCTTGGAACTTAAATTCTGACATTTTAATTTGGGGCATTTAAACTTGACTTTAAGGTTCACAAAGACTGAAAATATGCAAAATGAAGACAGATTTCTTTGGAAATTTGGAAAGCATTCACATCCAAACTTTTTGGTGTCATAAGAAACAAGAATGAAGCAGAGTGTGGTAGTGCTCCTGTCATCACAGCACTGGGGAGGTTGAGGCAAGATAGAGCTTGAGGCCATGCTGGGCTACATAGGGAGACCCTGCCTCAACACGCACACACATCTGCTGTGGCATTAACTTATAGGTAAAACTAATCCTAATATTTCATATTTAATACACAAACTTTTCTCTACCACAAAAATATTCAGTGCCTACACAACTGTATTTATGGACTAGGCGCTAGGCAACCTGCCAGAAATTCATGCATTATTGACCTTCAAATGGTTTAACTGAGCTGCTGGAAGGGGCTAATTAACCGGCGTGTGAAATCTGAGACCATCTTCTTGGGTGCTGCTATTGAATCCCACGGTGGGAAAATTATCTTCTACCACAGTAGAGATGACAAAAGAGCACAAATAAAACAACCCACAGGCACAATCAAGTTTAATAAAAAAGGATGTTTTGTTCAAAGTAACCCAAGAAGCTTTCCTGGTTTTAAATTGCTCTTTTATCCAGGACAGAATTTCTACCAAATTTTTTAATCTTAAAATTAATCCTGAACTTGGAAAGCATTTTGTAACAACATGCTCCTCATCAGAGATAAAAGACTGTGGGAAAACTTCAGTGGCTTTAAATAATTAGGTCTATTGTGTTATAACTTCAAATAAGTTTAGAAAATCACTCAAAATGGATATAAAAAGGGTTGCAGGCCAGCAAAGCCAAGCCACCCCCTTCCATGTTTCCCTTTCAATTTAGTAAAGTGAAAGAATGCAAATACTTTCCTCCACATGGAGAAACAAAATAGTGCCAAGACTCAGGAGCTGACTGTGGATATAAGGGCAGCTGGGTTATCTGCCATGGAAGATGAAATTCTCTTACACACAGTGATGTTTATTTTGGACTCCCAAATGGTTCCCTTCTGGGAAATGCCCACCACTGAAACCTAATTGTCTCTCTTAGAAGGCTGGGCCATTCTACTTTAGGAATACTTAGTGATATCTTTTTTTTATAATCACACTTCAACCTGTTTGGATTAGTAAAGTAGCCACTTTCTTCTTTTCAAGGGATACTTGATCCACAAATATCAAACAGTTGAGTCACAGAGACCCTGGACCAATCATGACAGAGGCACTAAGATTTAGTTATCAGACAGCACATGGATACATGAGGAAGACAGGTGGCCCTACTTGGGGTGCTCTTTGAGCCTCTAGCACGGTTTCCCCATGGCCACCGCGCTCATGTTTATTGTGGATAGAGATACGAATTGATCCCTGCTGGGAGAGGAGGTGAATGACTCAAACCAGCTGGCTCTTAAAAACATTCCAACAGATTCAGGTCCACAGGTGTCCTTTCCTAACCTCTTTGTCCTTCACCTTCTACTTTGGATATTGTTAATGATGTCACCTAGATGGCTATCAAAATCAGTCATCACAAGCTTAGTGGTTTAAAACACTACAAATGATCCAATAGTCTAAGAAGTCCGGGCAGCTAGACTGGCTCCTCTTCCCTGGGCCACAAAGTGTTGGCCAGCCAGGGCTCTTATCTAAAGATTCTGGGGGGATGGTCTGCTCTCAGGTTTTTGGCAGAATTCAGTTCCTTATGGTCATAGGACTGAGGACTAAGGTCCCTATTTCCTTGATGGCTGCCAGATTCCTTGTCATGTTGCTCCCTTCATTTTCAAAGATTGCAGTGAATCTTTCTTACATCTCACTTCTCTCTGATTTGCTCCGTTGAATCACTTCTGCTTCTAACCAGAGAAATTCCTGTTTTTAAGGACTCATGTAATTAGATTGGGTCCATGCCAATAATCCAGAATAATCTCTCTAATTTAACAAATGCATTCCATCTTTAAAGTTCCTTTTGCCATGTAAGGTAACATATTCACAGTTCCAGGGATTAGGACGTGAGCATCTTTGGGGGACCATTCTACTCCGCACACTGGGAAAGCTGGTCAAGAAATAGCCAAGGAGAGAGACAGATGCTGTAAACTGCCCTAATCCCTACAATGGCTGTGCAGAGCCATCTTTTCTTCTTCAGGCAAACCTAGGACAGATTTGAGGTGAATCTTCTTCTTAGGATTATGGAGAAGAAAAAAAAAGATTATGGAGGCCAAATAGACAATGACATGACTGGCAACTTGCATTTCTGTCAGTCATGAAGAATATAAAATACCACTGTACAGAACCAGGGAAGAAAGCCCAACACCAAGGTTATTGTTCTAATAATAGATCAAGGGTTCTATAAGTTAAAAAAAAAAATGTCTTTTTCTAGTCAACTAGTCCTCATACTGGGGACCAAGAGATCTGATTGGGATGTCAGGGCTCTAACCTAGATTTTGTTATGTGGCCCCAAGTAAACTACCTCTCTTCTCTGGTCTCAGTTCCTTTGTGTGTGTGAAGCTAAGCTAGATAGAATAGAATTTCCCAAAATGTATTCTGTGGAACATTCACTGCATGAAACACTCAGCAAGAAAAAGGATCTCAAGTCCCAGTGTTTGAGAAATGCTGCTTGGAGTCACATGAAGGCTCTATAATGAACAATGATTCCAGATCATATTTGATAGCAAACCCCTTTGTTCTAAGTCATGCCTGTTACTGCCCTTCAGCTGTAACTTCCCTCCAATTCACACTGTCCTCTACTTGAACATTGTACTGTCCTTCCTCTATGTCCTTGTCCTTGTTCCCTCCACCTCTACCACTCTTCTTCATACACCAGCCTTTCAAAATTCTCCCTTTTTTAAGACTGGCTCAAAAGCTAAATGACTATCATAGAACGTTCTCTGATCCCAGCAACTGGGAATATATCCTTCTCATGTGCACCTTTGAGAAACATTTAATGAGTGACTACTGTGCTGTACCATTAGGTGCTCATAGTTGACTGGTGCCGTATCAGCAGATCACTCTTCATCCAGCAAGTATTTATTGAGTACCTACTATATGCCAGTTATCAGGAAAACAGTAGCGAACAGGAAACTATCTTTGCCCTCAAGGGAAAACTGATTTTTTTTCTAGCTAATAGCAGTGGTTGGAGGCAATCGCATTCCAATCAGAATGCTCTTCTCAGACATTTGTGGATACCTGGTCAGGCCCATCATGAGGACGAAGAGCCAAACTTGTTCCCTGTGTGGTCTTTGGTACCTAAAGCAACCTGGATAACAAGGGGAGCCCCAGAATTGTTCAGGCAGACCTGGCCTCAAATCCTCCACTTGCACTTACTGTGGGCCCTCTTTGAGTATTAATTAGTGACCTCAACTGTTCAATGTCAACAGTATCTGCTCAAAGGCTCTGTGGGAAAGCATCTGAGAGAACCTAGAATATAATTTGACATTTTAGCTCCTCCACTGATATCAACACTCTTTAACTTTAGGGACAGTACACTTGATTATCCCAGGTTCCATATTATTACTAGTACTGCAAATTTTTCTTGTAGGATACTGGTTAGTCACATGGATGGATTTCTTGGCCAATTCTAACTTTACTTTTTCCAACTTGCACAGCCTATTTGACCAGATACCAATTCTGACCATGGACCTTCTTACATGGAAGGAAACAATTTATGCTGGTAAAGCTGTGCTTTGGTTTTGAGAGGTATACTTTCCCAGTCTGGCCTATTTAGGAATATTTTATTGTGATCCCTTGTAGTAGTTAATATAGGGTGGCCATTCAACACATTCCCAGACATCTTTTCCCTTTTTATTCTTCTAGTGTGAAAGCAGGAAAGCTCAATACTCAATTTCTAGCCTTGCTTAAAACTAGCAGTATAAAAAAAACCAAAAAAACTAGCAGACATGTGACACTATGGCACAATAATGGCCAATAAGATTGAAAAATGCTCTTCCTTCATCTTTTACCCTTTCATCCTTGATTCTTTCTTCCTGCTTGGATAATGGGAAGGCAGCCATTTTGTGACCAGGAAAGAAGAATGAGGTCAAAAGGTCACTCACTAAGGAAGACAAAGCAGAGAGCAAGACAATGAGAGTGAGCCAGGGTCTCTGACAGCCTTACTTAGCTGTATTCACACCAGGCTGCCTACCTCCAAACCTCTTGCTGTGTGAGGCAAATCTACATTTATTCATCATTTTTAGAAGGCAAAACATATCTAACTAAAATCCCTGTACTGAAGGACATTTCACATTTATTGTCTCTTCATGTTTTCTACTGTCAGCAACATTTGCCATGGGCTTGACTAAAGCTTCTGAGTTTGATGACCATGAGATGCTTTTTAGTACCTTCACTGCCACAAAGAAAGAATGCTACGCAAATGGCTAATTACAGAAAAGATGCCAGGCTCCTGATGCTTTATATGTGTCACAGTAAGGTTGGGCTACAGAACCTTCCAGCGGTAGAAGCTTTAACTTCTACTAGCATTACTAGTTTCTAACTGCTTGAGGAAATTTGAATTAAAAAGCTTACAATCAGCACTCTCCTCTTAAAAGAAGGATTTCCTTTACAGCATGTGGAAATCACAGAACAACGGGCTCTTGAAATGGGTATCTAGAATTACAGCTGAGAGAATCAGATGCCTTTCAATCTCTCATGAAAGGAACTCTTTTGCCATGGAGACTAGGAGCCAATATCACCATTAACAGCGATGTACTAACCCTTTTACAAGGCAAATATGGATACCTCACTGGTATTTCAGGATGGGTTATCCCTGCCATTTATTGACAGAAGTTGCCTTGGTCCTGGAAGAGCCTGGAGAGGGGTTACGCCCAGCGAGGCATGTGCTCTGTGATGACAGGAGGGCTCCACTTTGCATCATGAGAAACACACAAATGAACATCCACATATGTGCTAACAAAAGCATCACAGAAATCACCACCTTCCCTGCTGCTTTCCTACTTATGGGGCAAGGAAGCCCAGGTGACCTAGAACAATGCAGGATCTGTCCCAGAATCTAGGGAGGCCTGTTCTTGCCCACAAGGGCTTCCCTGTGCCCCCTCCACCAGTTTACTCTGCCCACCGGCCACCTTCTCTCCCAGCCTCTGCACTACGGTGGCCCAATCTGGAAAGCATCACTGACTTTATGGGACCATGGAAAGCATCACTGACTTTACACATCAAAGGTCCCTTTCTCATCCCCCCCCCCAGATTCTCTGCACAGTTCCAGTTGCTTTTAAGTTGATTACACACTCTTCTGGTCTCGGAGATATAACCTTTAAAAGATAAAAGCCACTCTGAAAAATGACTCACAGGTCATTAGAAACTTAAAGACATAAAAGTATTCAGTTTTGAAGACTACAGATTCACTTTTCCCCAGCACAGAATAAGCCTTCATCCTTCATTTGGGCAGATGTCACTATACCTCAGAAGACTTCAGTCTACTTCCTCATGGTCATTGCCTTAAAAATCAAACATAAAGTTCGTGACCCCTATTGGACTTTGATCACGAGATAAAGCGAAAGCACACAAGGAAGGTATGAGACACCCAAAAAACTAGATAGCATTTGTTGCCCTCAATGCAGAGAAACTAATGCAGATACTTTAAAGCAACTGAGGCCAATAGGAGAAGGGGACCAGGAACTAGAGTAAAGGTTAGTTCGAGAAGAATAAACTTAGAAGGTAACACACATGCACAGGAAATCAATCCAAGTCAACTCCCTGTATAGCTATCTTTATCTCAACTAGCAAAAACCCTTGGTCCTTCCTATTATTGCTTATACTCTCTCTTCAACAAAAATTAGAGATAAGGGCAGAATAGTTTCTGCCGGGTAGCAAGGGGTAAGGGGAGGTAAGGGAGGAAGGGGGGATAAGGGAGGAAGGGGGGGTAAGGGAGGAAGGGGGGGTAAGGGAGCGGGCAGGGGGAAGGGGGGAGAAATGACCCAAACATTGTATGCACATATGAATAAAATAAAAATTAAAAAAAGTTTGTGACCCCTGAGAAATCTTAAAAGGGGCTGAAGGCCACAGGCTCTCATCTCTACATAAGAGGGTCACTTGATCACTACTTTCAGGAGCTGACCACCAACTTCCCACAAAGCATGACTGCACCTTCGCTTTGTCCCATGGCATCCAGAAGCAGTGTGTCCAGGCAGAATTCGCTAGATCCATCTACAAAGTATGTCTGGCCTCTTCCTTGGCCTTGCTAAGACCTCTCTCCAACTCTGCCTTCCCTAACAATCTCTCTCTCTCTCTCTCTCTCTCTCTCTCTCTCTGTGTGTGTGTGGGGGGGGGGTGTTTGGGGTTTCAGCCCAGGGAAGGAGCTCCAACATTTTTTTATTTTTTCCAACATCTTTTTTAAATACCTTATTGCTTCTCTACTTCCCTCTTATTTTTTTTAGGCACTCAAGGCTGATATTTTCCCTTTACTCATAAACTAGCCTCTCTCCCAAAGGTCGCACAGATAAATACTCCCACTCCCCAGACTCTGAAGCTTTTCTCAACTCCAGCTCACATCACCAACCCTGTACCTGGCCACGTTTTTTTCCATGAAGAGGAAAAAAACAGTGTTCCAGAGCATGGACTGCTGGGTCACAACTCTTGGTCCCATCTTGCTGCCAACCATTGGCAGCAAGAGCCTCAGAATCCTTGTCTTTGAAGAGTTGGGGCTTTCTGGAAAAATGCTGATGAAAACATGGGATCTCAGCTCAGTTATTTTACAATTATCTAGTGAGAGAGTGTGGAGAGATTTTTCTTAACTCAGAAGGTATGTCTACATTTCAAAGAAAAATGAGGCCCAAGATCTTAGAGCCACATGGATCTGGCTCCTGGAGAGATGTACTTATATTCCAAAAGGTTAGAGGGAGAAGCCAAGACCCTCTCCATTCTGTCTCACAGTAGCAAAGGGTTTTCCTCCCTCCTTTTAGGAGAGGAAGCAGTTGCCTCTTTCTACTGTAGGTAGTCATAAAGAAAATCCATTTTCCTCTGTCCCTCACCTTAGGTCTAACTACCCAAACTGAAGGCTTTTCTATCTGGATTTCATCCTGTCACCCTGGGGAAAGCACTGGGGTAAGGGGTGACTATGAAGTTATGAGTATTTACATAAGATTATTTTAACTTATTATATAACCAATCTGTGTCTGATCTAGAATACTTCAAGTGTGCATTCAGAACAAAATTAATAAAGGTGAATATTAAAAGCCCAACACTTATAGAGGTGAGGAGGATGGGATCCTGTCACATGATTTATGAGAAGAGTCATGAGAGCCCTGTGGCTGGTTAGCAAGACTTGAGCAATGGCACAGACTTGTTGAAGGACTGGGAAGTCTGTCAGCCAGGTTTTAGGAGACAGGGTTGGAAAATGCAGCCCGAATCACATCTCTGGATCTTACTCTCATCTCCAGGTGGGAGGAAGCCAAGGGGCTGAAAAATTCTGAGCTTTAAGTAGGACGAGAGAAATTTATGTTGCCCTGTTCTACAGGTGAGAAGAGAGAGGGTTAATTAGCAGCCACAGAAAGAGCACGTCCAAGATTGCAGTCAAGCCACCCAGTACTGCATGGAAGGTATCTGGCTTGCCACCTTGGAGAAGCATCTTTGCTCCCCTCTGTTCCTGAGTTCTCTTTCTACCCTGGTTGATTTCCCTGTGTCAGGAGACACTCACAAGTCCCCTAACACAGGGGAAACAGGATGGTGGAGAGGAGCGTGCAATGGTGACAGCTCTGTTGGACACTAGCACCCACATGCCTGCGTGGTGAGGGCATGCAGAACCCAGGGCAGATGGAAAAGCTGAGGGATGTCCCTCTGAGCCCCAGCATAGCAATGGGGGTGAGTGCTAAATGCCCCCTTTGTAGCCTGTACTGTGCCTCACTTCTGAACTCCCTAGCAAAGAAGAAACAGCTTCTCTCCAGGGCTGTAATTGTTATCCCTCTAAATACTGAATTTAACTGTTAGGAGTTTGTGTAAACCTTTGCAGTGGGAAAAGAGTTTTAAAAACTGCTTTATATTATTTATGTTCTGTGCTCCTGTGTCTGAATGTATGGCAGAAATTGATTTGGATGTTATATCCTTGTCATAAGTGCTAGAGAGGGATCATCAGATCTGGGGAAGCTGCAAAGAGACTTTCAGAGACTGCAGAGAGTTTATTTTGTGCCCTATTTGCCACCTTTGGGTGGGACTAATGCCTCTTTCTGGTAGTAAGCAGAAAACTACTGGCTTCTCAACCATC
Organism: Castor canadensis; assembly: GCF_047511655.1. Taxonomy (NCBI): domain Eukaryota; kingdom Metazoa; phylum Chordata; class Mammalia; order Rodentia; family Castoridae; genus Castor; species Castor canadensis. The sequence continues at coordinate 59,604,651 of NC_133392.1, read as the reverse complement.
CAAATGGAGGCCTGGAATCTTATTAGACTCTAGTATGGAGACAGAACAAGTCTCAGTGCTAGAAATTTGTATTTTTGCCTAAGAAAAGGCAGTATGCAAGACATCATGAAAAGGGGCAGTTTCCAGATCAAGGTATGCTTTTGGAACATGCACTTTTATGTAAAGCAACACTTAGGTTTACTAATGTGCTCAAATCAGATGCCCATATTGGGGCAGTTCACTTGCTTCTAGAAAGGCGTACTGTGTAGAAGAGGGCAGCTACTCTCTTCTGCTGACCTAAGCAAGGAAAAGCCCCTGGTGTTTAGGGGTGGGAGGGTAAGCCAGATTGGCTGACACCTTAATTCCTCAAGGTTGAGGAATGTTCAAACTAACAGGTACTTAAAAGCTGATTTTGCTGGGAAGCACCAATTCCTTGCTGGGCCTGCAAATGAACTAGAAGTAGGAGAAACACTTGGCACCCCTGCTTCCCTTTTGCATCTGCTGTCCTTTGCTCTGACCCATTCTCTCCCTCAGGCCCCCTGGAATCCAGAAAGGACAGGACTAATGGGTAACATGTTTACCAGAAGGGATGGAGAAACCTGCACCCAAGGAAAGAAAAACCAGAGACCCACAGGATACCAACTACTAGGCAATAATGACTTGTTTATCCTGACCAGATGACAGAGACAACAGCTTCTCTGGAACCCCTCCCAAAATTACTCTGACATAATGATCCACAGGAGCACAACTGCAACCAGGACTGTATAACAATTATGAATATCTCTTCCCCTCTGGTCCCAATTCTTTATCTAGTTAAACCTAAAGGTCACTTCTGTACCTAGCAGATGGCTGAAGATGAGCCAAAGTGCTTATTTTGCCTCTTACTGCAGCATGTCCCTCGCCGTGTAATAAGTCTCCTTTCTCTGCCTGTCATCATGTCTCTTTATTTCATGTATAGGGGTGAGTGGCTGAACTGACATGTGGAATCACAAGACTTTGGGCCTGGGGCCTAAAATTCTGATTTCAATCACATAATTTTTCATTTTTCAAGATGTTATAGTTTTTATTCACTGAAAATTGAAAATAATGTGAACAATCCCATATTCTTAGGAAATGGTGACTTATAAATAAATTACACAATAGGAAAAATCAGGACTTACCGGCCTAAGAGAATTGTGCAGTGACTCAGTGACATAGAACATGCCCACCCCTCACTGAAACGCAGGCCCAGAGGTACAAAGGGGCTTGCTCATTAGGGAAGAACTTAGGACTGGAATCCAAGGCTTGTAGACTCATGAGCCAATCATGCCTGGCTGAATATGAAAAAGCAGAGTCTGTGCCATATTAGGATAGAATATTTAATAAAGAGTGACAGAAAGAGGCTTCCCGAACAGTCTGAGAGGCAGACTTGGTCCACTCGTGGGCCAGTGAGGTGCACAATAATAATTGCTAACATTCCTCAGAGCTCACTGGTGTTAGGAACTCTGCCAAGTGCCTTTCATGCACTGCTTCATTTAAATCTCACAACAGCCCTTTGAGAGAGAGAGTAATGTCTATGATACAGAAATGGAAGCAGAGGCACAGTAAGTTTTATGAACTGTCTGCTGTCTTACATGTTAGTACCTATAACCTGACCTCAAACCAGGGAGTGTAGGATCACTAATATTGATTCAGAGTTATGTTGTAAAGACTCCTTCCCCCTTCTTAAATATCTGACTGCCCCACAGCATCAGAAATCCAAGCAGTGACATGAACAGCAACAGCACAGACTACTGGAAGGAACCCTTGCAGTCCACTGGGGCTTAGATAGCAGGTAGTAATGTGGCTGGCGTGGGTCTGACCCAGTCCTCTATAGGGCCTTCCTACTATGGTCAATTTAGTGAACACTAAGGGCCAGGCTCCATGCCTCCACAATGAAGGAAAAATAAGGAAAATAACAAATGTGTTTCCCAGTAGTCCTGCACGGCCTATATCCACGGGGCAGTAAGACTCAGTGCCCCTCACTGTGGCCCACCTGGCACTCACATCAGGGCTGGTTCTTGGTCAACACTACAGAAAAGACTTGATCAATTCCAGACAGCGTGCAGCAGAAGAGAAGCCCTGAGAATACTTCCACCCTCTTAATTCCCATCCACTCCAACCCTGCAAAATGAACTCCCTAACAATTCAAGCCACTATGGTAACATGTGTCTGCTGCCTCTCTTAAAACTTACACTAGGGGCACCTTTTGCTGCCTTTCTAAATATTCTTCCCCTCCAATGACAAGGATTTTTCTAATTCTCCCAGAGGGATTTGCTCCTTTTTGATCTCAGTGCCCCTGTGTCCCAGAGAACTTACGTGGGCCTTCTGGAGTTTCCTTTTTCTCTGCTTCCTCATGTACCTACACTGCCTACCCTTTGGTATATAGAAGGCATTTGGTTTAATAGGCTTTCAAAGACTCCAGAAGTCAAAGGTCAAATTCACACTTGTGACACACAGAGACAAAAAAAAAGATTTAACATGATTTTAATTTTTAGAAATGGACAATTCTTTTTTTTTTTTTTTTGCAGTACTGGGGCTTGAACTCAGGACTTTAACCTTAAGCCACTCCACCAACCCTATTTTTGTAAAGGGCTTTTTGAGATAGGGTCTAGCAGAAATATTTGCCCAGGATGGCTTTGAACCGAAATCCTTCTGATCTCTGCCTCCTGAGTAGCTAGGATTACAGGCATGAGCCACAATGAAATCTATTGAAATTGTTCCAAGAAGGGGGCGTGAAGGGATGAGGGAAAACTATGGAGGGGGTCAATCTAATCAAGATACATCGTACACACATATATAAATGTCACAATGAACCTCCCCATATGTGCTAATAAAAAGAAAGTGTTTATGTAGATTTAAAAAAAAAATTAAACACCAAATTAATCCAAGCCATTATTAAACACCAAATACTTAATATCATGTGCTCTCTGTGTAAAGCAGGAAACTGAGCTTGTTCTTCAGATGGGGAAACTACAGTACAGAGAAGCAGATAACCCAAGTGAATGGCACACATCAGGTAGGCAGAGTAGAATCCATGTGTCCTCACCTCCAGGTGAGAGCACATCAGATGAGGACAAGAGGCCTAGCAAGGCAGTGAAGTGGGCAGCACAGCCCCAGGGAGTCTGTACAAATGGAGCAGTGGGCACTGTGGGAAGATGGACCTCTGGGGTCTCACTGAAGACCCCACAGACTGCATCAAGGCATCTCCTACTACTAGAGAGGCAGGCAGCCTGTTGTGATGTCATTCAGGGTCTGTACTCTCAAGGCCTTTGGGTCCTGCAAGTGGGCAGGGAAAGAATGGAAAAGGCACCCTACCTCTTAACCACCTGGTCCAGCCAGATCTTGTCCCTCCTAGCTGTGGCCCCTCCTAGCTGTGAAGACGTCTGGGAAACATGCACCCTAAATGTGGCAATTTACTTGTGAAACTCCACCCAAGGAAAGAAGGCACAGTCACCACCTAACAAAGCTCTGCCACCAGGGCCATAAGGCCCATGTCTTGGAAACTAACGATCTAGATTGAAAGACAATCAAAATTTCACAAAATGCTAAATATCGATATAATGAGTCCCAACAGCTACTGCAGATAGTTCTTTGAGCTTTGAGCAGGGGAGTTCTTTCGGCTGTCATGGGCTGTACCATCCAGGATGACGGAGGCGACACCAATGCCAGCTGGCTGCAGGGACAGCCGGACATGGGTCAACCCTGGAACTGCGAACTGCCCAAGCAGCCAGATCAGGTGTCCCAGAGGATGTGAAAGCCACAGCTAAATGGGAAGAGGACCTACTCTACCTCTGGAAGTCCAGCACTAGGCAGGGACCTCTGCACTTGAGGGACAGCAGACCTACAAGTCCTGCTTAGAGATGAGAGACTCTGTGAGCAGCGGACATGGGGTCCCAAGAACCCAGAGCAACCAGCAGAGTGATTAACGTGCAGCTTATTCAGAGGAAAACAGCCACATTTGGATGAAGCAAATGCAATGATTAGATCTTTTTTTCGGGGGGCGGGGAAAGGGGGTGCTGCTTTTTAGTTTTGTTTTTCTCACTATGTATGTAGCTCAGGCTGATCAGGAACTCATGACGTAGCCTAGGCTGGCCTGGAACTTGTGATCCCCCTGCCCCAGCCTCCTGAATGCTGGAATTACAGGTGTGCATCATTCTCCCAGTACAGTGGTCAGCTACTCAAACACTAACCCAGGTGTGCTGTCAACATATTTTGTAGTTGTGATTGAGTCTATAGTCAGTTGACTTTAAGGAAGGGAGATTATACTATCTGATGTACATGGGCCTAATTCAATCAGTCAAATGATGTTAAAAGCAGACCTGAGGTTTTCCAGATGAAGAAGAAACTCTGCCTATGAATGGCAGCATTAGCCTCTGTGTGGGTGTTCCCACCAGGACGGCCTGCCCTACAGATTTCAGACCTGTCTTGCCAGCCTCCACAGCTGCAGTAAATCTCTCATACTGGTTGCTTCTCTGAGGGCAAGGGCAGCCTGACTGATACAGGAAGTAGGTCACCTTTCAGGAGCCAGGGAGAAAGGGGAGGCTTAGGCTGGGGCTAGATTAGAGAGCCTTGCAGTGCATGTGAAAGGCTTGGGACTTGAGCAGGGTAAGTGTGTGTCAGTAGTCCCAGCTACTTGGAAGGCTGACGAAGGAGAATTGCCTGAAGCCAGGAGTTCAAGGTCAACCTAGACACTCATTTGAAAAAAAAAAAAAAGGCCCCAATCCTGCCCCAACCCCCCCTAAAAAGAAAAAGTTAAGAGAACAGCAGTCATGAGAGAAAGGATCTGAGCAGATGAAGATTAGAATCAGATCTGTGCTTTAGATGTGAGAACGGAGAGATGTGGCTGGAGAGGTACTGGAATCACAGGGCCAGACAGGAGATGGCACCACCTAAAGGGAAAGCTGGAGCCACAATTCAGGTAACAAGTGGTGAGATCTTGGGTGGACAAAGGCCTGACAGTGGCAATGGAGAGAAAGGGATGGGGGTGGGAGACATGGAAGCGGTAAGCCTCGCGGTATTTGGTGACATACTGGCCTGGGACATGAGGGAATACCAGCTGCTTTTCAGGTTCCTGGCTCTTTTCCTCCCACTGGACCTCAATGCTACATGCCAGCAGCAGGAGGTGTCCTCTCTGACCCACCAGCTGCTTGTTAAGCACCCAGAGCCCGCATACAGATCATGCAAACGGCTGCATGACAGGAACAGGCCCACAAGACATCCTGCTGTGGGCCCTGCAGCTGCCCTGAGCAGAATACGGTAAAAGGCAACATCTGGCAGAACAAAACTAGAAAAACATGGCTGCAGACCTGGGTGGGAAGGGGGGAGATGACAGCAGCAACACAGTCACAACAGCTGTTTTTGCCACTTTCTAGGCCTTGAAGGGCTAAGGGCCTAGTGAGAATTTGACCACTGCCTGGGGAATATGAATACAGAGTGGTGGCTGGTGAGAAATACCAGTCTTCCCAGGAACCTGGGAAGATGGAGGTGAACAGAAAGGAAGGCAGGAAACCCTAGTGGCATTAGTCACATCACACCTGTGAAATGGGCAGACTCATTCCCGCTTACAACCTAATGGAAGAAAAGACAATCAAGCCAGAAGTGACTGGAGAGATGCCAAGATCTGTCCAGGAGGACCAGATAAAACATGCACTTGTTCCTGGTGACTGTGTAAATCATCTTGTCATGGTCATTACTTTCTCTATGACTAGACATCTCTCACCAATGGAATGACATTTTAAAAGGGGAAAACACAGGAAATTTAAATATTTGCTCATGGTCTAGAGATATAATTCAGTGGCAAAGTGCTTGCCTAGCATACATGAGGCCCTGGGTTGGATCTACAGTACCAAATACATAGGTAGATAAGATAGATAAACAAACAAATAAATACATTCCTTCATGGGATTTTGCTTCCAATAGTGGTGGACTAGATCCTTATTAGACTAATCCTCTTGCAAATTTCCAATACAAGCTTTGAAAAAATAAAAACAACCATTACCTACCAAAGGTACTAAAGAACCACTAGAAATAAGAGGGAGAGGAGTGGTCACTCTTGGAAGGGTAAGTTTCCCACTTTTTATAGTTCTTCATTTAAGGGTTGTTCCCTGAAGGAGCCAGGCAAGGAAGCTCAAATTCTGATGGAAACTCACAGTCTTACTGGATTTAACAGGATTGGGAGGCAGAGGAAGGAGGATTGCAAGTCTGAGACAAGTCTGGACTACGTAGCAGGTTTATGGCAAGCCTAGGCTAAAAAGAAAAATAAGGGAAGGAAGGAAGGGAAGGAGGAAGGGAGGGAGGGAGTAAAGATAGGAAAGAGAAGAGAAGAGAAGAAAAAGAAAGGCTTGAAAATAGGGCTGGGTTATAGCTCAGTGATAGTGGTATAGGCTCTGGGTTTAACACACAGAACACAGAATCTGAGGACACAGTTCGGAGCAGTTAAAGCTGAAATGTGACAGGGAAATAAAGGATTAAGTCATAAGGTGGAACTGCAAATTATGCATGTAAACTCGGACTGACTCTGCAGCTGAACTACAAATTGTGCATACACAGGGCACAAGAAGCCTATCTCAAGTTAAAACAACTGGATAGAGATATTAGCAATTCACTACAGGAGAGATAGAGTTCAGAGTTTTGAGTTCAGCCAAGAGAACTGCCTGATTAAAAACCACGTTCAGAGGAACCTAACAATCCAGTGTCTACAACATATCATTTACGGTCCAGTTAGTAGATAACACAGTCACAGGAAAATGTTACTCACACTCAAGAGAAAAGGTAACCACTGGGATGACCCTGAGATGATCCAGATTTTAGAATTTCAAGGATCTTTAGGGCAGCTGTTACAGTTGTGCTAAAAGGAAAATGTGCTTGCAATGAACAAAACAAATTGGAAATCTCACCAGATATCAGAAATCATTAAAATAACCACATGAGATCCACCCAAATATAAAAATTTATGTCCACACAGACTTGCCAACAAATGTTCAGAGCAGCATTATTCATACTATCCAAAAAGTAGGAGCAACCCAAATGACCATCCACTGATGAACGAACAAGCAAAATATCCACATGCAATATTACTCACCGTAAAAACAAATGAAGTACTAATACACGGTACAGCACGGATAATCCTTGAAAACATTATGTTAAGGGAAATACACAAAAGATCACATATGATATGATTCTATTTATATGAAGTATTCAGCTGGGTGTGGGGTACTGGTCTGTAATCCCAGCTCCTCGAGAGGCAGAGGCAAGAGGATCCCAAGTTCAAAGCCAGCCTGAGAAAAGTAACGGCGAGACCCTGTCTCAAAAACAAAATAAAGGAGCCATGTCCTACTGCCTCACACCTAGCTATTTGAGAGGCTAAGATTGAGAGGATCACAGTTTGAGGCCAGCCCAGGCAAATAGTTCTTGAGACTCCATTTCCAAAATAACCAGAGCAAAACAAGGTCTGAACGTAGGGCATTTGCTTTGCAAGCATGAAGCCCTGAGTTCAAATCCTGATCCAACCAAAAAAAATTTAAAAATAAAATAAAGGGCTGGAGAAATGACTCATACAGTAAAGTGCCTACCTAGCAAGCCCAAAGCCTGAGTTCAAACCTTATTTCTGCCCAAAAAAAACCACAATAAATAAATAAATAAATAATTCTCTTTGCCTGGAGATTTTTTCTCCCTAGAAGAAAGCTGAAATAGAGAAAGTGAAGAGGGAAAGAAAAGACACAAAACCTGGAGAAAACACATATCCCTGCAGGTCTTATATCAGGTCTGCCCCAAGGATTCAGATCACTCTTGTCTGCGTGGCCAGGGCACTCCCTCTTCAGGTCTTAAGAGGCCTCAAGAACCCCAGGACCAGAAGCCAGGAGAAGAGCCACAGGGCACAGTTGGGTTGAGATAGCTGGACTCCTCTCCTCCTTTCCCTGTATTTTCTGCCTGAGCTGGCCAGCAAGGCCTCCCCCTGTACCTAAATGCTTTCATGCAGGAGTTCATGAGGCTTAAAAATCCAAAACAACAAATCCACAGCAAAGCAACCAAATTGTTTCTTTGTGTTTTTTTCCAGCAATTTTCTCTTTCCCACAAAAGAGAAACAAGAACAAAGCAAGAGCCCAGTGCCTGTGGCTCACACCTATAAGCCTAGCTACTTGGGAGGCTGAGATCTGGAGGACCGCAGTTTGAGGCAAGCCCAGGCAAACAGTTCGTGAGACCCCCACCTCCAAAATAACCAGAACAAAATGGACTGGAGGTATGGCTCAAGTGGTAGAGTACCTGCTTTACAAGTGTGAAGCACTGAGTTCAAACCTCAGTTCCAGCAAAAAAGAACAGAGCAAGAACTTGCAACAGTGCACTGTGGCTCTTCCCTGCCTTCTTGGAGGCCCATTTTAGATTTTGGAAGCCCATGCTGCCAGAGTTGGGAGAGACAGCAGACTGGAACTTCACTTCCTTAGGGGGAGAGTAGTTTCTCCTGCTTTCACCATCCCCTGGGATTCCAAGGGGCCAAGAGCACTCTGATGTGACCCTGAGACCCCAAGTTAGATGGTAACTAGCAACCCTATTCAAAACAAAAGCATCCATCACATGGCATCAAATAAGATCTTTCCCCATTTTGCACCTCAAAATTACCTTCCTCTGGGTGCTTTTATCAAAATTTCAGCTGAATGTCTAAATACTTTTAAAAACTCAATCAAAAACCTCTTACTGCCAGGCATGGAGCTCATGCCTGTAATCCCAAGAGATGGGTTGGGGATCTGGGTTTGAGGTCAGTTCAGGGAAAAAGTTAGCAAGAACCCAATCTCAATCAATAAATTGGTTGAGTCCTAATAGGTAGGAGGATTGAAGTCTGAGGCCAGCCTTGGAGGAGAAACACAAGACCCTATCTAAAATTAATTAAAGAAAAAATGGTAGGGGTATGGCTCAAGTGGCAGAACACCTATCTAGTAAGCATGAGGGCCTGAGTTCAAGTCCTAGTACCACCAAAAAAAAAAAATTCCTCATTCCTTAAACACAGAAGGAAGGGATACCACACAAAGAAGACCTGAACAAACAGGCCCTTGCTGAGATTCCACCCAGTTTCTGACTTCTTTAGTCATAAACTTTGTGTCTGATTATATTTCTATATGCATGCTCATTCGTCTTAAGTTCTTCTTGAAGCTAAGCATAAAAATGGACAGTTTGCCAGGCTCTGCTCAGTCCTGTAATCCTAGCTACTTGGAAGGCAAGGCCAGCCCAGGAAATAATTCATAAGACCCCATCTCCAAAATAACCAAAGCAAAATGGTTACACTGGAGGAGTGGCTCAAGTAGTAGAGCATCTGCTTTGCAAGTGTGAAGTCCTGAGTTCAAACCCCAGTCCCACCAAAACAAACAAAAATGGAGTTTCCCTGGGTCTTTGGGTAATGTCTGAAGACGCCCACGTCACATAAAACTTTGATTTAAAAATCTGTTATGCTTTTCTCTTATTAGTCTGTCTTTTGCCCATAACAATGAGTAAGGATAATATCACACCTTTCTGTCCCCATACCAGCTTGCACACTGCTCGCTGGGCTCAGCACAGCCCTCTCTCATTTCACCCTCTCTTATTAGACCCCCCACACATCTACTCCCTCTCTGCAACACACTCCATACTCACCCTTTGAAAGGGGGCAGGAGAATCAGAGAACGTAACAGCTAATTCAAACCAGAGAAACCCAGGACACAGAACTGAAAAGAGGTTTTCATGCAGCCAGTCTGAAAGACCCCTTTCCCCGGTGAGGATTTTGGCTTGGCTACTTGGCTCGATACTTGCAGAGCCAGAAACCTATTTTCTTCACTCACTCCTGCGTGTAAAAGGAGATGAAAGGAAACGTGCCTCCATGGTTTTTCAATGAGTAAGGGTTTTTTCTTTTTTCTTTTGTTCTTAAGGAAAGAAAAGTGGAGGTGGAGAAGGGGCAAACAATATGAAAGTGAGGCTAAGGTTTATCTGCACTGGCCTGGGCTGCCTGAACTGTGGGGACACCATCTGTGGACACATGAGACATCAGGTGCCTCTGGCTGCCCCGTTCCCTTTCCCTGGGGAACTAAAATAAATGTTTACCTGCTGCTCCTCTTCAGATGGAAGGAGGAGGAGGATTTATGGACTAAGATGGGGGGGTTCCTTGATAGGAATCAAAATTGAGGGCTGTAACAACTGGTGACTTGTCAACAACACACCATCAAATGGCACTTGTGTAGGCGCCAGTGGCTCATACCTGTAATCCTAGCTACTAGCTACTCAGGAGGCAGAGATCAGGAGGATCACAGTTTGAAGCCAGCCTGGGGAAAACAGGTCACAAAAAAAAAAAAAAAGCCCATCACAGAAAGGGCTAGTGGAGTGGTTCAAGGTGGAGGCCCTGAGTTCAAACCCCAGTACCACAAAAAAAAAAATTTAAAGATGGCACTTGCAACCACACCTAAATGCAGACAGACAGACCTAGGCTGTTACTGGGAGCTCACAAGACGTCCCGAATTTAGTGGCCACTCACTCCTGCAGTGGTTTATTTTCTCAAACGAGGAGCTATGTTATACAAACGAAATGGTGCTGCTTTCTAACAAATGGGGAAGTCTGATTAGACTGAGAGGGTGAACCTTCAGCTAATGGAATGGGGTGTGTCCTGAATCAGCGCCGCCTATTTCTCGTTCCTACCAGTCAGGTTGGGGATGTAGATCAGTGGTAGGGCACTTTTCTGGTATGTGCAAAGTCCTGGGTTGGATCCCCAGCACTGCCAAAAAAACCCAAAAAAGCAAGTGTGAAGCCTTGAGTCCAAACCCCAGTACTGCTACCCCTTCTCCCCCCAGCAGTAATGACCCAAATCTTCTGCTAGGCCCTGATTCAGGATCATTCCACCATCCAGGACAGCAGGACATAAAAACCTGTGGATCGTCATCCACTGCAAGTCTGTATGTAGGTTTTTAAAAATAATACTTTTTTTAAAAAAGTCAGCCACCGATTCAGTGGATTCTGGACATCCCAGGGGTCCCCTTCCTAAGCGCCCCATAAAGCTTGCACCAGGGAGCATCACTTTCCCCAGGAGGAACCTGTGCACTCCCGGGACTGTGAGTTGAAGAACGGGACACCTAGCAGCTGGTCCTCGCAGCAGACAGGCGCATCCTGGGCTGGAGCTACAGGTCCTCGCAGGAGGGAGGGTCCCCAGGTTTCTCCGCGGGTCGGCCCTTCTGCCACACGCCTCACCCCCACGGCTCCCTCAGAGCTGCGTTCCCGCCCCTGTGGGCCGCCCTGGCCAGGGGCTCGGTCGGGTCCCCGCAGGTCACTCCGCACTCACCCACCGCCCTGATCCGGAAGCCGCGCGGCGGACGCAGCGTCCGGCGTCGCCAGGCATCGCGCAGCACCTGCAGGCAGGTGGGCGGCGCGCGCACCAGCAGCACCCGGCGCCGCAGCCAGCCCTGGAAGGCCAGCCGTGAGGCGGCGCGCGCCAGCCGCGCGTTCCAGAAGCAGCGCGCGTTGGCGCGGCGGAAGGCGCGGAACACCGCACGCCCGCCGGGCTCCCGCGCGGGCCCCGCTGCCTCGCGCGCGTCCAGCCGCCACAGCACTAGGGCCAGCGAGCCCGGCACCAGCTGCACAGGCCCGGCCATGCTGCGGCGGGCTCGCGCTCCGCTCGCGGGGCGGAGGGTCAGCGGACTGAGCGCGGCGCCGGCTGCCCAGGGAACGGGCCGAGGGGGCGGGGCGCGGGGGTGGAGCCCGCGCCGCGGCCCGAGGGCTTTCCAGGGCCGAGCTTCAGTCCCCACACCCCGGCCAGGGCTCTGTCCTGCCCCGCCCTCCCCGTGGTCGCTCCCGAGCGCCCCGAGGCCCCAGCCCCTCCGCGCCCCGCCCCCCGCCAGGGCCCCGCGGAGTGCCGCAGCCTCCCGGGACAGACGTGCTCTCCAGGAGCTGCCAACGGCAGTGCGAGCTGTAGTGCCAGGAGTCCCCAGAGCTGGACGGGGAGGGTCGTTGCCATCGCTTTGGCATTGGGGTGGACTGCACTTGGCGGTGGGGCAGGAGACCCAGGTTGGAGTCTCAGTTCTGCTTCAGAGGAGTTGGGCAAGTTATTGTGCTCCCCTGGGCTCAGAACTGACCAATCTGCTCGTTTTACGGGAAAGTAAACTGAGGACCCCTTTTGTTTTTGTTTTGGGCAAGCGGGGGTGAGACAGGTTCTGATACTTCAGCTGGCCTTGACCTCGTGACTGCTGGGATAACAGGTTACAGCACCCTTTCATTCATGACTTTGTGAAGTTGTAGTATCCGCCTCGCTCATCCTTTTGCGAGAGGAGCAAAGTAAAGTGTTGGAGAAGTGCGATCTTGATTGGTAAGGCGCAGTGGTGAAATCCAGCCCCAAGGTGGATCTCGGGAGGCTTTAAGAGTCCCTTGGAGCGAAGAGAGGAAAACTGGGATCTTCTCTCCTGCAGAGTGTGCCGGGTATTTCAGAACAATGAGGGACAATTCAGGTACTAAGAAACAAAGATGCTGGAACCCTGATTGAGGTTCTGGGTGAGGGCATGTTGAGAAAAAAAAAATTTGAAGAAAAGAGCCCAGTAAAAGGAGAGGCAGGAAATTGAGCTTAGTGCCAGAACTCAGCACTGTGAGGGAAAGGTGCTTGAGAAGCCATGGGGTCAGTGCAGACTTCGCTGCTCAGCTCATACACCACCACCATCAATACAACTCATACCTTCAGCTATTCCGTGCCTTGTCCCTAAGAAGCACACCACAAGTGATAGATGGTGTTAGTGACAATAGCATTAACTTCAGTACTCTGGATTAACTACTACAGTGTGCATCCCTAACCAGAAAATCCCAGATGCTTCAAAAAGGTTTGAAATTGTTTGAGCACTGACATGATGTAACAAGTAGGAAATGAAATTCCACACCTGCTGTGTGTGTGATACTGAGGACTGAACTCAGTGCCTGGCGCTTGCTGTGCAAGCCTTCTTTCTACTTGCAGACCTGACTATGACTTTAAGTGATGGGTCACAGTCAAAACATAGGTGCACTATTAATAATGTATAAACCCTTCAGGCTACATTTTGGTGGTATTGGGGGTTGAATTTAAGGCCTCTTGCTTGTTAGGCAGTCACTCTGCAGCTTGAGTCACTCTACTAGTCTCATAAACTATTTGCTCAGGCTGGCTTTGAACTGAGATCCTCCTGATCTCTGCCTCTTCCCAACATAGCTCATTATGTATATGAGACTTAGATAAGGCGTACTCAAACTGTATCATTATTCCTGTTTTTTTCACAGAGGAGGAAATTACAGCTTGCTGGAATGAGAAGTATTTCCCAGTCAGGCAGATAGTAAGAAATGAAGTGAGACAACCACTAAGTCAGGCTTCTCTATGACAAGTGTAACTTAATTTTCAATTCAAATAAGCATGTGAACCTGACCCAACCACCATTTCATGTCTTAATTCAGAAGTGAATGGATGGACGGATGGCTGGAGCACAGAGAGGAATGCAGTAGCCCTATGCCTGTGTTATCTCACAGGGTCATAACATTCCCTTGTCTACCATGGCACTCACTGGATCAGGGCTGCCTTCCTGTGTTCAAATCACAGAACCGGGACTTCCTACTCTACATCCCTAGCATCTAGTACCGTGTCTTTCTTATTATAATAATGATAGTGGTACTTTCCATTACTCTTAACTTACTTTGTGGCTAGAACCATGCTACAGTTTTTACATGTGTGCTCATTTTTTTTTTTTTTTGCAGTACCAGAGTTTGAACTCAGGGCCTACACCCTGAGCCACAGCAGCTCTTTTTTGTGATGGGTTTTTTCAAGATAGGCTCTGGGAACTACTTCCCTGGACACTTTGAACTGCGATCCTCCTGATTTCTGCCTCCTGAGTAGCTAGGATTATGGGGTGAGCCACCAGCATCCAGCTGTGTGGTCTAATTTTATCTACAAAATTAATTTTTTGAACAGAGTAAGATTAAGCCACACCTTCTACAGTGAAACAAAAGCTCAGCAAATTTAGGCAGCTTGCTGGTGAGGACAGAGGTACTGGATGGTAGAGCAGTGATTCCAATGTGGTTTGCCCACACATCTCACCTCACTAAATGGTGAGGTGAGGAGACCCTCCCCCTGACTCAACAAACCTATAGTCTAGTGTGAAAACTGGTTCTGAGCTTGAACCCTTCTCTCAAGAGTCCAGGGGCTGCAGCTGCAAGGATGCTGTGAGATAAATGCCAGATTTGAGGTTGTATGGCCTGAAATTATGAAGAACTTTTTTTTTTTTTTTGGCAGTACTGGGGTTTAAACTTAGGGCCTCATGCTTACTGGGTAGGCACTCTACCATTTGAACCACACCACTTACCCTGAATACTGTCTTATTCAGATGTATGAAAGTCTTATCATTTTATAGAAGCTATTCCAATTAGCAACAAAAGAGAAGAAAGACTGTAAGGAGAAAAAAATTTAAACTGTTTATCTCCCTCTCCCTAAAGGAATAACTACTCTCCAAACATCCCCCAAATTCCACAGAATGGAAGTTAAATAGGAAACTGGTCTCATCGCATGGTAAAGCCAGAGAGACAGAGACTTCTCAGGGCCTGTCACCTTGGGTCTCCACCGACCATAACAACATTTTAGGAGACAGATTCAACATCTTTCTCCATTTAATTCAGCACATGAATAGTAAAGTCAGATTTGAACTAAAAAGACTCAAGATAGAAGCAATTGTATTTTTTAAAAATTTTATTTCTGTGGTGCTGGGAATCAAATCCAGGGCCCTGTGCGTGCTAGGGAAGCACTCTACATTCCCCAGTCCTGGAAATTGTATTTTTTAAATTTGTTTTTGAGATGGGGGTCTTACTATGTTGCCCAGGGTAGCCTCAAACTCCTGGGCTCCACCAGTCCTCCTGCCTCAGCCCGCCAAGTAGCTGGCCCTACTGGTGTACACCACGTCTGGCTTTGGGAATTGTTTTTATCTTATATTTTCAGTGGTGTCTGTATGCCTAAGAAATAAGGGTATTCTAAAACTATGTGCAAAGCCAAACAATAGCATGCTGCTATTAAAAGTCATTAAAAAGATTGAGACATCTGGTGTGGTGGCCCACACCTGTAATCAGCCCTGAGGAGGCTGAAGTAGGAGGATCATCACAAATTGAAAGTCAGCCTGGGCTAAATAGTGCATAACAGAAAACAAAAGATTGAGGCAGAACTTTATGTACTGATATAAAACAGTATCTAAGATCTATTTTTGTTTTCTTACAGTGTTGGGAATCAAAACCAGGGCTTTGTGAATGTTAGGCAAACACTCTACTATAGAGCTCCATCCCCAGTCCCAAGATATATTTTTAACTGAAAATAGAAAAAGAAGACCCAGGCATGGTGGCACACACCTGTAATCCCAGCACTCTGGAGGCTGAGGTTAGAGGATCAAGATTTCCAGGTCAGTATAAACTGCCTAATTTACTCTCTCTAGAGTAAATAATTTTGTCAATTAACTTCATTTTTCTCCCGCTCTCTCTTGCGCTGTCTTGTCAAACCTGAAATTACTGCCAGACAGCACCGTCTTTGGAAAGGAGAGTCTCCCAAGTCCACTGATAAGGGTATATACATTCCCTCTCCTGTTATCCCATTGTTTGTGAAGATTTTCATCCAATTTGCCATTCATTGATTTCAAAAGTATAGAGGTCTTCTAAGAAACAGCACAGAGGCTCTGTGAAAAGCTTTTGGGCTTCAGGACACCTGAGGAAGATTAAGATAGCTTGTCCTGTAAAGGAGGGAACAGAAGCTAGCACCTTTGATTGAGTTAAGGCAATGAGACTACTGGAACAGTATCCCAGGCGGAGAGACATTTGTCCATGTTTATGGAAGCAACTCTGAGGACACAGTCTTTGACCTACCACTGTGGGGGCCTCTCTGAGGCAACAGAATTTCAGAAGTTGGTGGTCAGTGCAGGTAGAGAAGTAGCCTTTGACATCAGTACCTATCAGTAACTATGAGCACCCTAGGAGAAAGACCAGGACCCCTCCCCCCATTTCCTAGGCATCATATAACCCACCCCTCCAAGATTCTTAGTCAACACAGTGTCCCCACCCCTACCCCAAACAAGATTCAATTTCTGGCCAACTCTGACAAACAAACCTTAGAATTTGATTTGGTTTAGAAAACTCAATCAGCTAAGTGCAGTGATTCATAGCTGTAATTGCAGTTATTAGGGAGGCAGAGATTGGGAGCATCGTGATCTAAGGCCACCCGGGCAAAAAGTTAGCAAGACTCCATCTCAACCAACAAGCTAGGTGTAGTGGTACATGTACATCTCTGTAATCCCAGATATGCTAGAGGCTGTAGGCAGGAGGATTGTAGTCCAGGTAGCCCAGGTAAAAAATGTGAGACCCCATCTGAAAAATAACTTTAAAAAAGGGCTGACTGCATGGCTCAAGTGATACAGTGCCTGCCTAACCCTCAAGCATTAGACTCTGATTTCAAACCCCAGTACTGCCAAAAAAAAGGAAACAAATTCATATGTGTTCCATAAGTGCTATAGAAGATGAACCTGATCCTTTGATGCTGCTCATGGTTATGTCTGTCCTAAGTAGGACATCAGTGTTCTTCACACTGAGCCCAGACTTCATTTCCTTCATTCCTACAGGTAGCATCCCACGAAACTCAGCTTACAAACCTGTGACACATCCAGGATGATTTTATCTGCTCTCAAGCACATTGTTAGCCATTTCATAACAGTTCTTTGTGAAGGACTATAATATTTAGTTACCTGTCTCATCACGCAAGCTGAGATTTAAGTGTCATGCTCCTACCTGATCATCTATCTCTGCGTCCCCGCATCTAGCCCAGTGCCTGGCACATAGATTCAACTTGAATCAAATCCAGTGTAATTAGTGCTTGCTGCAGGATAACACTGCTTTGTGGCATTCTCACTAAGTGATGTCACCACAAACAAGAACATTTCTGGTTTCAAGATTGAATCACTTGGTTATCCAAACTGGGCCAAGGCAAAGGTGCAAGAAATGACCTCTTCACACAGCCAGACATCGGGGTTTCAGTGATTTCTGTTTATAATACACACGTCATAGTGAGGTGACCTTTGGATTAACTGCTTCAGTTTTTTTCACACCAAACTTCATACGTTATTAGCATGATGGTCATGTACACCTGTAATCACAGCACTGGGGAGGCTGAGGCAGGGAAGACTGGGAGTTAGAGGCCAGCTTAAGGCTTAAGAGAGACCCTGTCTTAAAAAGCAAAACAAGAAAAGTTCCAAAGCTGACAGTCCCTTCCCTTAACTCAGGAAATCAAGCCTGGACACTTATGGCTGACTTAGAAAGCACTACCTATCTGGATACTCTTATTATGCTCTTCTATAGCACTTTCCTTCCCTTCACCAGAAAACAAACCCACTTGGAGGCTTGTTTCTCACAGGGAAATGTGAGGCCTTGCTACACAACTCAGGGTAGGGAATGTTGAAGAAAAAATTACTCATTAGACTGGCTAAAGATGGTAAAGATTATTCATGAGAGGCCATGGCCATGGCGATAGGTACAAAGACCGCTGCAGTGGGGGAGGGAAGCTGGGCTCAACTGGAACTCCAGCAAGAACAAGCGGACAAAAGGCAGCTGGCTTTCTGCACTTTGGAGACATGGAAACCAATAAGCTTTTAACCAAAATAAGAAGACTCCACCACTCCCCCTCCCCTGAAACTCAGTCTTAGAGCCTAAAAATACTATTCCTGAAGAAAAGCCTATCAAGAAGGTGTGCAGTTGAGTGCCCTAGAGCATGAAGATGTCAGCAAAATTCTTAGGTAAGACAGAAAATCAGACTAACCCTTACTATATATATGAGAAAGAAAGAGAGAGAGAGAGAGAGAGAGAGAGAATATGAGAATAAGAGAATGAATGAGAATTAAGTATGGAAGCCTCAGGCAAATTTCCAAGCCTAGTTTGAGGATTTTAAAGGAGAAACCACACTTGAGTTTTATTACAGCAGAGGATGCAGAACTAGCTAGGCCTCTTACCACTGTTTATATGCAAATCCCAGCAAAAATGAACTGGCCCCACTCCAAGTGTCCAGATCTCAAAGGAACTCTGTTCCAGTGAAGCCCACGACTCCTAAAGTTTCTCTTCTCCGTTTCTTATGGGGGAGGAAATGTGCTAAGACTCCTCTTCCCTGTGCCCTGAAATTTTTATTGACTGGAAAATAAACTGCTTTCCCTTCTCGATTGATTTCCACCTATTAAGTTCTTTACGCTTAACAGCAGGAAGCCAAGACTCCTCTTTCTCATCTACACATCCTCCAGAACACCCATAGAACCACCCCATATCAAGAAAATGGTTTCCAGTGCAGTTGCAATCCTAGCTACTTGGGAGGCTGAGATCAGGAGGATCTCATTTCAAGGCCAGCCTAGGCAGATGGTTCAAGAGACCCCCCCCACCTCCAAAATAACCACAACAAATTAGACCAGAGGTGAGGTTCCGGTGGTAGAGTGCCTGCTTTCAAGTGCGAAGCCCTGAGTTCAAACTCTAGTCTCACCAAAAAAAGAGAAAATGGCTTCCTGAACAAAACAGTAAAGGGCAAAAGTGTGATGCAGGATGGCTACGCATCAAGGTGACGCCAATCCTGGGTTGGAGCTAAACAGATATTGTTCATTCACTGCTCTACAGTGGAGCGAAATAAAATGGAAGCGGCAAACTGAGTGAGGTGAGGTGAAGCATGCCCACAACTGTAGCATTCTGGAGGCTGAGGCAGAATGATCTACATGAGTTCAAGGGCAGCCTGGGCTACACAGTAAGACTCTGTCTCATAAAAAACAAAACAAGGACTGGGGGTAGGGCTCAAGTGGTAGAATACTTGCTTAGCAATCAGGCTTTGCGTTCTATCCTTGGGACTGCAAAAAAACAAGCTCAAGTTCACAGAAGGTAAGCAAGTGCCTACCATCCCACAGCTTATTAGTGGCTAAGCCAGGGACAGAAGTGAGATCTCCAAACCTGGTTCAAAGAGTATTCAAAGAGGTTTGCATACTATGACCCAAACCTGATCCACTGCGGAAAAGCTAAGAGTGATTTTTTTTTTTTTTTGAGACTGCCTTTTAGCCTAGGCTATTGAACTTACTTTGTAGCCCTGACTAGCCTCAAACTCACAATTCTGCTACCTCTGCATCCCAACTACTGGGATTACAGGTGTGGACCACCGCATGACGTGAAAAATTACATGAGATTCCAATTACAGTCTTATTTATTTGTGAGACTGGGGTTTGAACTCACGGCTTCGTCTTGCAAAGCAGGCACTCTTTATCACTTGAGCCACTCCTCCAGTCCATTTTTGCTCGGTATTTTACAGATGGGGTCTCAAGAACTATTTGCTGGCAATCCTCCCAATCTCACCCTCTCAAGTAGCTAGGATTACAGGCATGAGACACTGGTACCTGGCTTATTGTTTTTTGCGGTATTGAGGTTTGAACTCGGCTTACATCGTAAGCCACTCCTCCAGTCTTTTTTTGTGATAGTTTTTTTTCAAGATAGGGTCTCTTGAACTATTTGCCCAGGCTGACTTCGAACTTTGGTTCTGATCTCTGCTTCCTGAGTAGCGATGATTACAAGCATGATCCACCAGTGCTTGGCAATTTCTTTTTTGAAACAGGGTTTCCCTGTGTAGCTCAGGCTGGCCTTGAACTCAAAATCTTATGTCAGCTTCCAAAGTGTTTGCCCTATAGGCATGTGCCACCATGCATAGTTTCAGTGTTTATAAATAAACCTTTATTGGATCACAGCATTTTTATTTTTTGTGTACTGGAGATTCAAACCAGGACTCACATGTTATGCAAACACTACCACTGAGCTTCATCCCCAGACTTATCATTTATGTATAATCTCTGGCTGCTTTTGTTGGCAGTCGAGTGGTTGTAACCGACTGAGAAGCCTAAAATAATAATTTCCTCTTCCTCCCTCCTTTTTTGTTGGTACTGGAGAGTTTGAACACAGGGACTTGTACTTGCTAGGCAGGCACTCTACCAGTTAAGCCACCCTTCTTGCTTAAAGTCAATTTATGGGTCTTGTGCTTTTGTCTCAGTGCCAGTCTTAGATTTCAATCCTCCTGTGTAGCTGGGATTACAGATGTGGACCACTATCCATGCCATCTGTTGAGTCAGGGTCTCACTAACATTTTGCTTGGGCTAGCCTTGAACGTCTGTCCTCCCGATCTCCACCATCTGAATAGCCTGGCTTTTAGGCATTTGTCTCCAAGCTTCCTCTCGGGCCCTTTACAGAAAGCTTGCAGATCCCTGGGGCTTCTGGCCTCTCAGTGTTGGAACGGCTTTACAGAACCATGCCAGGCATAAGGAAAGTATTATGCACGGTGGTGGGCCTCCTGGTCTGATCCAGCTGTGTTACACGCTGGAAGAGTGAAGGATGGGTAGCTGCTCTGTGAGTCCTCCAGCCAATGTACTGAGTGTGGTGTGGGTGGTGTAATTTAGTTTTTGTCCTCACTGCCCATTCAATCATGAGCTTCTCAGCCATGCCTGTCAACACGGAGACCAATTAGTGCCAGTTTTGATGTAAAAGTTGTTTCCTTACAGTAGGCTGAGACCACATCTTGTTTTACACTAACAATTCAGGCCACAAGGGAGACCTGTGCTAGATACAAGCCACGCTTAAACAGCCATTTTATAATTCCTCAGCTTTTTTGAAGGAGAAAAGTGTGGAAGAACCCACCTGATTTGCCACAGGGACCTGACACAAGGGCAAGCAGCCCACTGGTGCTGCAAATTTAATATCCCTCAAGAAGTGTGCTCTCAGATTTCTCACAGACGTTTATGGCAAGACTTTATATTACAGCCATGTACAGTCATCGGCTTCCCTGGAATTTGATTCAAGAGCACCAGATAAGAGGCGCTACACTTTCTGGGACTGAGGCACCCACATCCAAGTAATTATTAATTCTCAAATCACTTTTTTTTTTTTGTGGGACTGGGGTTTGAACTCTAGGCTTTGTGCTTGCCAAGCAGGTGCTCTATCACTTGAGCCACACCTCCAGCCTCCAAAACACACTTCTTACAAGTGAAAAGATTCTTTTACTTGGGTAGGGGGAGAACATGCATTTACAGGTAAACTTATTTTCTACTAGATTGCCTAAAATTTATTGAAAGTCATTTTATGTGGATATTGGAATATTTTTAAAAAGCCCAAACAGACCTTACTCAAATTCTTTGGCGGATCATTTCACAAAGATAACTTTTTTTTTAACAGAAGAATTGATCAGCCATTCTCTCTTCAGCAGCACATAAAGTAAAACTGGAACCATACAGACATTAGCATTGCCCTTGTGCAAGGATGACATGCAAATTCATGAAGCATTCCATTTATTAAAGGAAGAAAATTTATAAGCCAGGTGTGGTGCGAGCCTGTAATTTCAGCACTGTGGAGACAGAGGCAGAAGAATCATGAGTTTAAGACCAGCCTGGGATATATAGCAAGACCATGTTTTATTTGTTTTTTATTTACTTTTTTTCCCCCCAGTACTAGGGTTTGAACTCAGGGTCTATACCTTGAGCCACAACACCAGCCCTTTCTTGTGATTGGATTTTTTGAGATAGGGTCTCAGGATCTATTTGCCTTGGACTGACTTTGAACTTTGAGCCTCCTGATCTGCCTCCTGAATAGCTAGGATTACAGGCATGAGCCATGGGCACCTGGCTAAGAACTACATCATTCTTTTATTGCATCTACTGTAAATTTTTTTTTCAAAGAAGAATTTTTAGTATATTTCCCTGAATTCAATTTCATTATGAAAAGAATCTAAGATATCTTGTTTTTATTTGGTACCTATCATGAAAATTAAGAAAAGTAGCTAAGTTGTACAACACTTGTGTGGCATGTGTGAGGCCCTGAGTTCAAGCCCCAGCACTGAAAGAGAGAGAGAGAAAGAAAGAAAGAAAAACAATTTACTTGTTTATGAAACTGGAAGACTTCAGCTTGTGTTACATGTTTTAGAATGTAACATTCCTGGAGGTGTGAGGCATCAGTGTTTTGTTTTTTTGAGACCCTCCCCCACACCTCCAAAATAGCCAGAGCAAAATGGTGTGGCTCAAGCAGTATAGCACTCCACATGTGAAGCAGGAGCTCAAACCCCAGTCCCACCAAAAAAAAAAACAATATGCAGCCGGGCTCTGTGGCTCAAGTGCTAATTGGAAGACAGATTGGAAGGATCATTGTTTGAAGCAAGTGCTGGCAAATACTTTGTGAGACACCATCCCCCTAATAACCAGAGCAAAATGTACTGGAGGCGTGGCTCAAGTGGTTGAGTGCCTGCTTTGCTAGTGGAAGCCTTGAGCTTAAAACCCCAGTCCCACCAAAAAATAAAATCAAAAGAAAATACTATCATTCTGGAATTCTTGAGTAAATAAGATATAGTTATTAGATATAAGAAATTATAGCCAAGCGCTGGTGGCTCACGCCTGTAATCCTAGCTACTCAGGAGGCAGCGATCAGAAAGATCGGGATTCAAAGCCAGCGCGGGCAAATAGTTCCGCAAGACTTTATCTTAAAAAATCCTTCACAAAAATAGGGCTGGTGGAGTGGCTCAAGGTGAAAGCCCCAGTACTCAAAAAAAAAAAAAAAAAATCATAGCTGCAAGCTACATTTATATGTATGTAAATATAGTTGTATCAAGCTGGAAGCCCTGAGTTCAAACCCTAGTCCACCCCCAAAAACAAGGAATTATAAACTTGTAAGCCATAATTTATCTACAGGTCTTGAAGAATTTAAAATGAGAGGGGCTGGGGATGTACCTTAGATGAGGACTTGTCTAGTGTGTACAAGGCCCTGAGTTCAATCACAGCACCACACATACAAAAAAATAAAAGGGACAGGCCTGTCATCCCAGCACTCAGCTGGCTGAGGCAGGAGGGTAGCAAGACTCTGTCTCAAAAAAAAAAAAAAAAAAAAACCAAAAAGGTAGGGCTGGAGGAATGGTTCAAGTGGTTGTTAAGCTTGCCTAGAAAATCAGTTCAGTATGACAAAGTAGTAAAATAAAAATAAGAGAATATTGCTAAAGATACACTGAATGTTTGGGAACACAGGTATTATCAGATGATTGGAGATCACCAGCAACTAAGAGCAAAATACTATCAAAATTTAAGAAATAACTATTGGGGGGGAGATAAAGGAGATGGAGGCAATTATGATATATTGTAAGAACTCTTGTAAATGTCACAATGTACTTCCACTGCTGTTCTTCAACAGCTCCTGACTGGGTTTGTTATTTTCATATGTATCTAACCACCTGCATGACTCTCTGCGTCTTTGCTCTCTGCTCTTGCCTTCAGAAAGGCCCCTGTGAACCTACAACAGCTTTAACCCTTTCATAACCAATCTGTGACCTATATATTATTGTGAAATGTAACGTGTGATCTGAGAGTAATTGTATTAAGATTGGACTAGAAGAACCTGTTTGCAGTGATTAATGACTATCAAGTGAAATCAGTAGTATTTAGTAAATTAACAGAAACTAAATTGATGTAGCTTGTGAATTTTATTATTTAATAAATTCTAGCATTGTGGAAAGACAAAAAAAAAAATTAAAAAGAAATAACTATGGAGTTGAAGACTTAGCTCCAGAAAAAAGGAATCTCATTTTAAGTTTGGATTCTTATGGTAAGAGTTTGTTGGCTGGTTCTCTTCTCATAAGAGCAGCTCAAAGGTTAAGTGTTTATCTCCTGGAAACATTTGCAATGCCAGGTGAACACCTCTGAGTTTGTAAAACTGGTAAAAACCCTGGTATAAATAACAGATGGCTTGAGGAAGTAGACTAAATGTAGCCCAAGGCTTATGCCTTATGGAAGAATGGTTCAAAGTAGATTTTCCTTTAATTATTTATGTTATAGCCAGAAACCGCAAGTGATCTTTGTGTAGACAGTGTATGTTACAACGTGTATGTATCTAAGACAGAAAATAAATGTTCATTAAATATTGATCTTACACGTTACAAGTAGATTCTGTTCTTTCCCTGCCTAAAGGAAAATAAAAGGGCTGGAGATTACCAGTAAACTGCACTTGGAACAGTTACAAAAAGACTAGGAAGCCCAGTTCAACTAGGATATGAATTTGGAGTTTTACTGATGGCAGAAGATGTGAAAAACTGAATCCTTTACCATTTATCTGGGACCATAAAGAAAGGGGAAAAATGGGGGAGGGAGGATTGCACTTTTTTCACCTTTAGAATAGGGAATATAACATCAATATTTTGTTCAAATTTTTATTATTAACTGCTATTACCAATTTTTCAAATTCTTCCAAAGGAGAATTTAAACCCAAGACCGATTTGTTTTATCTTTTAAATATTTTTTTATTAGCATATATTCATGATACGGGGGGTTTCATAGTGACAATTCCAATTAGACTTATATTGTACATTAGTTACATCACCCCCATCGTCTCTCTCCCTCAACCCCTCACCCCACTTAAAGCAACTGCAAGAGGATTCTTAGTTCTGTTTCATATAGGTATATGCAGTTCATCCACCAAATACCGTCACCTTAATCTCCTTCATTCACTGTCCCCCCTTGTTTTATATTGAATCTGAAAGTTTAGCATGATTATGACCGACACCATCAAATTCTTTTTATTTAGTCTCTTTTATTTTGTGGTGTTGGGATCAATTCCAGGTCCTTATGCATGACAGGCAAGAGCATTCTATCACTACATTAATATTCCAAGCCCCTTTAGTGGTTTTTTTTTTTTTTTTTTTTTTGGTGGTACTGGAATTTGACTCAGGGCCTCACTCTTGCTAGGCAGGTGCCCTACCACTTGAGCCATGCCCCCAGCAGATCATATTTAAAGCTATTCCCTATCCTTCAAGAAGTTTCTTTTGCCAGCAATACTACACTATCAACCTACTCTGGTTGGAACCAAATATGTATGTAATCAAAGGTAAAACTCATCTGGCTTTGGAGCTCAGAGAACTTTTAGGGCAAATTCATGAGAATACGAGTAAGTGTTATTAAAAAAAAAAAAAAAAAAAGGACAGGGTAGAAAAAGTTCAGTTCTGAAGTTAAATTAAGTCACCCAAGTTTGAGAACTTATAATAAACTTCATATAAATACAAATTCTCTTAACCATGTTAATAATGAAAGTGTTGTACTAGTGCCATAAAGGAAAATATTTCAAGTGATTTATGGTATCCTTTGATGTTAGATCCAGGGCACATAGGGTTCTAAAACTAGCAAACTGGAAAGCCATCTTTTCTCAAGACATTATATGTAAAACAATGTCAAGAGCCCAAAATTTAAAAGGTGACTGGTCTAAACCTAGACTTCAACATGTATGTATTTATATATTTTTGGGTACTAGAGATCAAATCTGGTCCCTTGTACAAGCTAAGCACATGTTCTACCACTGAGCCATACTCCCAGCCCCAACATATCTGTAAAGTTTACATACCTTCATAACCCCAGTGTGGGGTAAGTCAGAAGCTATAGTTATCCCACCAGGGCCACAGTGGGAAGGCCCTGTTAAAAGGAAGCTCTTCTGATTCAAGTACTTTACATGAACAAAATTTCTTTTTTCTTTTTTGTGGTATTGAGGCTTGAACTCAGGGTCTCAGGCTTGCTAGGCAAGTGCTGCCACTTGAGCCACTCCACCAGCCCTTTTTTGTGTGTTTTTTTTCAACATAGGGTCTCACCATCTGTTTGCTTGGGCTGGCCTTGAAAAGAGATTCTCCTGATTGCTGCCTCTTGAGTAGTTAGGATTACAGGTATGGGCCCTGCTTTGACCCTTTTTATGTCAAATTAGCTTAACATAGTGACTATCCTGTAAGTTCCTAGATACCCATTTATTCATTAGGTAAATTTTTCAATGTCTATTAAGGTTTATCCCTACAGAAAAATATTGAACTGCTCAGAGCTCGTACCTCTAAGACAACTTACTTCTTTCCCAGTTTGTATCACATATTTAAATAGAGAAATCTGCTCTGTGAATACGTAAGTTTGGAGCTTCTCCAAGTGTTAGAAATGCAATTTCTTGGACCCTAACCCAGATCTCCAAATCAGAAATTCTTGGGGGGATGAGGCAGCAAACTGTGTTTTATAAGCCTCAAGGTGACTCAGATGCATACTAGTTTGAAAACCACTGTTTTTGAACAGACATAATGAATACATGCAGATTCTACTTTTAATGGGGCTGGAATAAAGAGTACTTAAGTAAAGAGTGACTTTAAGTAGTACTCCATCTTATCTGGGGTGTAGTAATATGCCCTCCACAACAAGAAAAACTAAGCATATAATTTATATCAAAAGTACTCTGGGAGCCAGGCACCAGTGGCTCATGCCTGTAATCCAGCCACTTGGAAGGCTGAGATTGGGAGGATCACAGTTTGAAGCCAATTCCAACAGTCTGTGAGACCCCCATCTCCAAAATAACTAGCGCAAAGCGGACTGGAGGGGTGGCTCAAGAGAGAGAACACCTGCTTTGCAAGCATGAAGCTCTTGAGCTCAAACGCTAGTCTCACCCAAAAAAAAAAAAAATTCTGTGTCATACTAAGCATTAAATGCAGGACATCTCTAGCACTTGAACCAGACTCCCAGTCCTTTTGCTTTCAGTTTTGTTTGCCTGAGGTGGCCTCAAACTACAATCCCCCTTCAGAGTAGCTGGTACCACAGGATTGGATCACCACATTGGGCTTGTTTTTGAGATAGGGTCTCTAGCTACCTTTTGCCTAGACTGGCCTTGAACCCACGATTCTCCTTTTTCCACCTCTCAAGTCACTGGGATTACAGGCATGTACCACATGCCCAGCCTTCTTTTTGATGTGCTTGACTGAAACCAGGGCCTGCATTTACTCTCCCACTAAGCCTTATCCTTAGCCTCAAGATTCTTCTTTTTTCATTGGTAAATACACCCATTTATCTAAACTATAAGGCTTTTATGATTAAAGTTTTCAGGTTATTAGAGTAAAAAAAGAGAGGGCTTCAAATTTTAAGAGGCTTTATATACACTTAGGAAAGAAAAGAATTCCATAGTATCTGGATAAACATTGGCCCACCCCATCTAACCACAAGCCAAACATAGTGGTTCATGTCGTAATCCCACCTACATGGAAAGTGTAGGTATGAGGACTGCGGTGCAAGGACAGCCCAGGCAAAAAGTCAAAGACCCTATCTGAAAAAATAACTCAGACAAAAACACTCAGAGGAGTGGCTCAAATGGTAGAATATATGCATACCTAGCAAGTATGAGGCCCTGAGTTAAAACCCAGTACAGCAAAATGAATGAGTGAATAAAATGAAAAGAAAAAGAAATCAGGGGCCTATTAAAAAGTATTGTTGGGCTGGCAAAGTGGCTCAAGCAGTACAGCACCTGCCTAGCAAGTGTAAGGACCTGAGTTCAAACCCCAGTATTGCCCCTACAAATTATCTGTTGAGTATTACTGAAATTTTTGAGGAAAGAAAAGCATATTATGTAAAGTCTAAGTATCTTTGTATTTATTATGTTTATCTCTTTCAGAGAACATCTCACTCTGCAGCCTAGACTGGCCTCAAAATCTGGATCCTCCTGTGTCAGCCTCCGAAGTGCTGGGATTATAGAATGCCTCACCACATCTACTTTTTTTTTTTTTTTTTTTGTGGAACCTGAGTTTGAACTCAAGGGCAGGCCTCTACCACTTTAGCCACTCAGTCCTTTTTGTATCAGGTCTTGAGAACTATTTGCCTGGGGCTGGCTTCAAACTGTGAGCCGCCTGATCTCTGCCTTTATAGTGGTTTTGGGGAGTGTTTGATATGTGTAATACCCTGGGTTCAATATCTAGTATCACAAAAACCCAAACCATATAAAACAAAACAAAAAATCCCAAACCACACCACAAGAAAGGGACTTTTTTGGTCTTACTTTTTAAAAAACGGAACTTTTCTTGGACTCAGGCATATTTAACCTGTCATATTACAATGAGCCAAGCATTAGAATATAAAAATGGACACTGATAGGAGAACAGACTTTAAAGCTGAATCTGGTGGGACACACCTGTAGGCTCAGCTTCTCAAGACACTGAGGCAGGAACATCACTTGAGCCCAGGAGTTCAAGACCAACCTGGGAAACACAACAAAGCCCCACTTAAAAAACAAAACAAAGCCCCACTTAAAAAACAAATCCAAGCCAGGCGCCTGTGGCTCATGCCTATAATCCTAGCTAATCGAGAAGCAGAAATCAGGAGGATCGCAGTTTGAAGCCAGCCCAGGCAAATAGTTTGGGAGACCCTTATCTCAAAAAGCCCTTCACAAAAAAGGGCAGGTGGAGTGGCTCAAGGTGGAGGCCCTGAATTCAAACCTAATTACCGCAAAATAAACAGATAAAAAATACACAAAACCAAGACTTCTACATTTACTTCTGAATAATTATCCAGAACAGTGTAGAAAGACAAAAAACAAGCTGAGGCCTGCCTAAAGTGGTAGAGTACTTGCCTAGAAGGGGGAGGGGAGTAGAAAGAAGTTCTCTTTCCCTCATTTTCTCTAAAACCAATTTTTCTAGATGTAACTTGTTTTCGCCCCAATTTAGTCACGATAACATTCTTCCACGAAATTTTGTAAGAAATATAACAATATAACTTCCTCCATCATTCTAACCTTATTCTTACATTTATTGGGGAAAAGTAAGCCCCCCCTCCTTTTTTTTTTTGGCAGTTCTGGGGCTTGAACTCAGGGCCTTCACCTTGAGCCATTCTACCAGCCCTATTTTTGTGAAGGGTTTTTGGAGATAGGGTCTCATGAACTATTTGCCCGGGGCTGGCTTCAAACCATGATCCTCCTGATCATTGCTTCCTGGGTAGCTAGGATTATAAGCGTGAGCCACTGGCTCCCACCCTTCCCCACCCTTTTTACTCAGGGCTTCATGCATAGTTGGGCGAATGGTCTACCTCTGATCCACATCCCCATTTAGAAACATATTCTTAGCCAGGCACCAGTGGTTCATGGCTGTAATCCTAGCTACTTGAGAGGCTAAGATCAGGAGGATCATGGTTTGAGACCAGCCTGGGAAAATAGTTCCCAAGACCCTATCTCCAAAATAACCAAAGGAAAATAGACTGCAGATGTGCCTGAAGAGGTAGAGCACTGCTTTGCAAGTGCAAAGCCCTGTGTTCAAACTCCAGTCCCACAACAAATAATTTAAAAAAATATAATTTTGTCAAGAAACTTTATCATTACTCTTTTAAAGGTTTTTTTCCTCATGAAAAACACTTCCAAAAACTCACACTAAAGATGGAGAAATATTTATAATAACTACATAATTATGGATCAACCAGTAATCTTGCTTTGGAGAGATTTAACAAGTCCTAAGAACAGAAACATCAATTTAAGACAAATGTGATTTGAGAGAATTTGAGGTATTTTAATCCATCTATTACTAAGAGCCATGTGGATTCCATATAGCTTAAGTCATACATAACATGGTACTGTAATTGTCATATTCACCTACTTGAACACTTGGCCATTAATCCTATCAAAATAAAACAAACAAAATGAAATAAATTCTAATGTAGCATATATTTTCATAACAGCAAAACATTTCACTGAGTTTTTAAAATATAAAATATTTAATCATCTGCTAAAGATTAAGTTAAGTCTTTACTAGTATAACATGAAAGACAAAAGGTCATTGAACCCCATTTTCCTTTAGAGCAGGACACTCAAACTGGACACCGCTGGCCTTTGGGACTCTGTAATTCCTCAATGGGAATGGGTGGTCCTATGCAGCACAGGATGCTTAGCAACATCCTCAAGTCTCTGCGAAGTAGATGCAGAGAATGCCCACCTCAACCATCTCCACACACTGCTTCCAGCAGATAGATTTACCCTCAGGTGAAAACCACAGCTGTACAGCACATCACATTTCCTTTCTTTTTAACTCAACACTTAATCGACAATTCAACATCCACTAAAATTCTGAAGGAAGAACACAGATTAATTTCAAAAAATTATTTTTAATTAAAGAAGACTTAAGGCATTATACTGACATCTCCTGGCTTGTTACTAACCTGTACATTTGATGTAGGCTGCTAAAAACAAAAACAAAACCCCTCAAAATTACAACTAAAATATGTGGTATTCTGGGAAAGTGGAACTATTAATTGAAATCAGTAACATTAACATTGGACTATTATTTTTACATAAACCCTAACAAATATATTAACAAGGCTAGTTATCTATTGCTTTAGTAGTGTGTGATATTTTGTCTTTCAGATGAATTGACTTCCCCCTCCCCTTTTTTGGGGGAGTAGTGAAGTAAGAACTCAAGGCCTCACACTTGCTAGGCAGGTGCTCTACCACCTGAGCCACTCCATCAGCCCTCAAGGATGAACTGACCTTTTAATAAATGCTTTCAGAGACAAATAATTAGAGAAGAGTAAAAATATTTCTGGCTCAAAAAGTTGAAAAGTTAAAGCAGCATGCTATTTTATGGTTTATGCTAAAATGTGAAAAGATGGGCTATAAAAATAAAACCTAGTGATGATTCTATAAATAAAATCAAATATTCTAGGCATTTCAATAAAAGACATTTGGTAATTAAATACTACTGTCAATTAAATTGATGAACTTTATTTGGGTTAAAACTATAACAAAGTTCATCCTAAAACATTTTGCAATGCAAAATTATTTCACTCAAGGAGTGTTTAATAATTTGAATGCTAGAAATTACAAGCAATTTTCAAAAGCAGACTCACATTCATAAAACTTTATACATCATTTGAACTAACAGATATGTATACTACTAAAATCAAACATGCATCACCTTCAAACATTCTTGTATCATGATTTTATATATTACATTATTTAACACCATTCCTTATCACGACACAAATTTTATCATACACTTGCACCATTCTCCTTGGATTTCTGATCTTTGTCTTCATTCTTTACACTATCCTATAAAACAACAGGATGAGGAAAAATAGGTTTTATTAGATTCTCATTTCTTTTAAATTAGCTTACAATGATACTCAGTTATTAAATGTTTCTATTAATAAAGAATACTAATAAGTTAATATCTCAATACTGCCCAATAAATATGTTTAAAACAAATGGTTTTATCTTCCTCAAGTTCAAAGCTACTCTCTGCTTCTAAAAGAAATATAAACAACAAATTTTTTTTTTCTTCTGGTGCCAAAGATACAATCCAGGGACTCTAACATTCTTCTGCATACATCCTGCCAGTGAATGACTCCACCCTCAGCCCAAAATCTGCTTTAGGGAATATGTACACATGAACTATGTGGCTATAGCACCTAAGTTTCAGGAAAATAGAATCTTTTGGGAATTACGCTTGATTAGTCTCAGGAATGGTGGAAGGCCACCATTATGTTTCTACGAAAAACTACAAAGAGCATAATAACATTAAAATGACAGATATATTTGAAAATTTGAATACACTATGAAAATGCTAAAGTACAAAATTTCTAACCTTCTTGAGAACAGTGTGGATCTCATCCATTACTGTAGATAAGTTTCTGATTGTCTTATTCAGCTGGTTTTCAAATTGTAAATTCATGTTTTCTGAAACCTTTAGGTTTTCTTGTAACTGACTAAGTTCCTTTTTAACATCTTTGAGTTCACCAGAAAGGCTTTTGTTGGAAATCTCCAAATTTAGTATGGTTTTTTCATCTTCATCTGTTGAAAATTAAAAGCCAATACAATTCTATAAATTGGGCATAAAAGTCAATTTCATCAGTCATAAAAACAAACAATGTTCATTATTCATTTCATTAAAGTTCTTCAAGTAGGATTACTTCTACAACCAGGATTGGTGGTTTTTTGGGGTTTTTTTTTTGGCAGTGCTGGGTCTCATACTTCCTAGGGAGGCACTCTACCACTTGAGCCCTAGATGATTAAGATAGAGAACATAAAATAGAAACTGGTAAAACATAGGTACTAGAAGAGGTTTTGAAAGTACGCAAAAAAACAACAGTGAATCTGAGAATCTACATGAATAGGTAAGATTCTTAGAAAGCCAAACAATTTTATAACTTGCAAGAGAAATGGTCAAAAGTAAATCACCTATGCTGCCTAGACAAAAGAAAAGGTATGCCTACTCACATGTAAACATGAAATATCCCCAAATGGTTTTAAAGGTATACCATACCCAATGCTGTCCCCTCACCTGTTTTTTCTTCTAGTAATTGCAGCTTCTGCTCTACTTCAGCTCTTACTTTTTCACTCTTTTCCAATTTTTGCAACAGGCTTCCTATATCTACCATTGCACCATTGTATACGATGAGTCCTACATTTTCTTCCATATCTTTTGATTCCTGTTTTACTACTGGTGTTGGAAGTAACAATCTATTTCCTGTAATATAAAGAGACCATATTTTACTACGATATCTTTTTCTTCTTTAACTAATGAATAATCTATTTATAAAAAAGATCTGGTCAGTAATGGCTGTGGATGCCTATTAAAACCAGCACTCAGGAGGCTGAGACAGGAAGACTGAAAGTTAAGGTCAGCCGGGGCTACAGACCAAGAACCTACCTCAAAAACCAAATCAAAACCAAACCAAACCATAACAAAGCAAAACAAAAACAAAAAGATCTTAATATGCTCAAACCTAGCATATCTTCCTGCAATGATTCAGACTCTTCATGATTTTCTTCATCTTTGGAGGTGTCTGTTAATTTCCGATAAAAGCAAGATTCACGGAGCACTACTTTATTAAGAAGCTTCTTTACCTGTTGTATAAGCAAGTAAAGAAATTAATAGTATTGAAGTACTTTTTTCTTCTTTCATGGAACTGAGGATTGAAACTCAGGGCCTTGGCATACCAGCAAGTGTTCTACCATTGAGATACATCTCCAATCTGAAAATACGTTTTTTGATTCTCCTAGAATACTCTGGTCTAATTTTTATAAATGATGACCAGCCTTCGAAATTGCTTTCATAAGTATCCACTCCTAGTTAAGTAGAGCAATTATGCTTTTCAAAAGTGACAGCTCTAGAAAATAATGGTATCTAAGTTATCATTTGAAAAAATAATTTTTCTTTTTAGAGGTACTAAGGTTTCAATTCAGAGTCTCTGGGCTGGTAGGCAGGACCAGGCGCTCTATCACTTGGACCATGCCCCAGCCCTTTTTACTATAGTTAATTTTTCAGATAGGGTCTCACATTTTTGTGTGGGCCAGTCTGGACCCCCATCCTCCTACTAAGTATAGCCCTGACAGAAATACTAATACATGCATTAAAATAAATATATAAGTATGATTACAACATACTTTATAATTCCAAAAACTGAAAACCACCAGTAAATAGGGTACAGTTAAGTCAATTATGGTGCATCTATATAACAGAATACTATGCAACTATAAAAAGAATGATGTGAGTCTTTATTTCACACAATTATCATCAATATGTTACAGAATAACTTCAAGTTTTATTTATAAAAAAGGAGCTATCCAAGTGATGGAAACAGCCAAGATGCCCCACTTCTGACGAATGGATCAAGAAAATGTGGTATCTATACACAATGGAATTTTATGCAGCCATGAAGAACGAAATGTTATCATTCACTGGTAAATGGATGGAATTGGAGAACATCATTCTGAGTGAGGTTAGCATGGCCCAAAAGACCAAAAATCGTATGTTCTCCCTCATATGTGGACATTAGATCAAGGGCAAACACAACAAGGTGATTGAACTTTGAGAACAAGATAAAAGCAAGAGCCCACAAGAGAGATATGAGGATGGGTAAGACACCTAAAAAATTAGCTAGCATTTGTTGCCCTCAACACAGAGAAACTAAAGCAGATCCCTTAAAAGCAACTGAGGCCAATAGGAGAAGGGGACCAGGGACTAGAGAAAAGGTTAGATCAAAAAGAATTAACCTAGAAGGTAACACACATGCACAGGAAATTAATGAGTAAACTCCCTGTATAGCTATCCTTATCTCAACTAGCAAAAACCCTTGTTCCTTCCTATTATTGCTTATACTCTCTCTTCAACAAAATTAGAGATAAGGGCAAAATAGTTTCTGCTGGGTATTGAGGGGGTAGGGGGGAGAGGGAGAGGTCGGGGCGGGGGTAAGGGAGGGGGTGGGGGCAGGGGGGAGAAATGACCCAAGCATTGTATGCACATATGAATAATAAAAAAATAAATAAATAAAAAAGGAGCTATCATAAATATCTGAGTTGCTAAGAGCCAGATTCTCTGGGCATGGTGGTGCATATCAATAATCCCACGATCAGCAGGCTGAGGCAGAATGAACACAAGTTCAAGGCCAGACTGGAATATATAGTAAGTTACAGATCCTGACTCAAAAAAGGAAAAAAAGGGGCAGGGGGCCTAGGTCACAGGGCTGGAGGTATGGTTCAAGTGGTAAAGCTGTTTCACAAGCATGGAGGACTGAGCTCAAACCCTAGAACCACAGGAAAAATAAAAATAAAGATCTACAAAGTTACGTTAGCACTAGGGAGTATAACTAGAGAGAGAGGGACTTTTGATGGTGTACTTTAAATTTTTCACTACGGCTTTAGTGTTTTACAATTTTTTTGTTTTTTGCTGTACTAGGGTTGGAACTCCATGCTTTGTGCTTGCTAGGCTGGCACTCTACCACTTGAGTCATACCTCCAGCCCTTTATTGTTTTTATTCCTCAAGAAATATTAAAAGATGGGGCTGGCAGAATGGCTGAAGCAGCAGACCACCTGCCTAGCAACCTCCAGTACTGCAAAAGAAAAAGATCCCCGTTAAGCAGGGTGCTGGTGGCTCACATTTGTAGTCCTAGCTATTCAGGAGGCAGAGATGAAGAGGATCACAATGTGAAGGCAGCCTGGGCAAATAGTTATAGAGACCCTATTTTGAAAAAACACATCACAAAAAAGGGCTGTTGGAGTGGCTAAAGGTGTAGTCCTGAGATCAAACCCCAGAACTGCAAATAAATAAATAAATAAATAAATAAAACAAATAAATAAAAGATGAACAAGGTGGTGGTAGCTCACACCTGTAATCCTACCTACTCAGGAGGACTGTGGTTCAAAGCCAGCTCAAACAAGTAGCCCACAAGAAAATACCCAACATAAAAAAGGACTAGCAGAAAATAAAAATAAGTAAGTAAGTAAATAAATAGGGCTGGCAGAGTGGTTCAAGTGGTGGAGTGTTTGCTTAGCAATTGAGAAGCCCTGATTTCAAACCCCAGAACTACACATACACACACACAAAAAAGATGAAATTAAAAAGGTGAGCACCAAGACCATGGGATTAAATGCATTAATTTATTCTATTTTTTTTTTATTTTATTTTAAACTTTTGCAACACTGAGGTTAAACTCAGGGCATGCCACTCGCCAGGCAGGTGAACCATACCCCAGCCATTTTTTGCTTCCATTATTTTTCTGGTAGGGTTTTATAGTTTTTTCCAGGGCTTGCCTGCGACCTCAATTCTGCTACCTATGATCTCTCACATAGCTGGGATAACAGTTATACACCATCATTCCCTGCTTCTTGACTAAATGAGACATTCCCTGCTTCACTAAATGAGACATCATTTAGTGAAATGATGTCTCACTAAATTTTTCCTTTGGAAAGGTAATTTCTTGGAAAGTTACTGGGCTAGGAGTACAGATTAAAAGGAAATATGAGATCCAATCTATGAAATTGCATTTAATTTATCCTAGTATGCTTATTTTTAGAAATGTAACGTCTTGAAAAGTTACTAGGGTGGAGATGTTCCTCTGTGGAAGAATACTTTCCTAATATGAGCCAGGCCCTGGGGTTAATTCCCAGCACCACAAAGCGAAAAAAAAAAAAAAAAGAAGAAAACTCAAAAAATGCTTTCACTTTAAGTTCATAGGATAGATTACCTGAGCCCGAGAAAGATGTAGTCCAAGAGTATAGAGTATTTCTTCTAAATCCTTTTCAAGAAGGTACCCACAATGGCTTTGATCAAAATAAACAAATGCCATTAATAGATCTCTGTTAATTGTGATCATCTGAGTCTTTTCTTTTTCCTAAAAAATATGCAGAAGTAAAAGCCATATTACATAATTTACTGCAATTAAAAAATGAGAACTAGAGACAGTATCCATATAGCACTTACCTTTTTTTTTTTTTTCTTGGAGGCACTGGAAGTGCTCTACCACTTGAGCCCCCTCCAGTCCATTTTGCTCTAGTTATTTTGGCAATGGGGGTCTCACAAACTGTTTGCCCAGACTGGCCTCAAACCATGATCCTCCCAATCTCAGCCTGCCAAATAGCTAAGATTACAGGCGTGAGCCACTGGCCCCCTGGTCAAGAACTAATAATCTTAGTGGCTAAATTAAGTTTAAAAATAAATTTAGATTGTGTAAGATATGGAAATAGTCTGACTATAAAGAAATACCTTATCTTTAGAGGGCCTCTCCTTGCAGTATCTATTGAGTTCTCTTTTGTCATCTCTTTTGTTCATTTCCTCCTCATCCCGATCTGTAAAACAAATGCAACAGCAGCAAAAAACTCAATACAGATTATTTTCAACTATGTATAAAATGAAACTATTCTTCCATTACAAAGATTTCAAAACGTGAAATAGTAAAGAAAAATATGAATAACTTTTCGATATTATAAGAAACAATTACAACAAATAACGAAATATCAATAAAGAAACTAGAGGGAAAATCTGACATGCAATCAATTACAAGGACTTAATTCTATAAATATTTGAAGAACACATTTCAAAACACGGAATTAAGATTTTTTTGTTTCTTTGTTTCTGGACAAAGGGTCTTACTATATAGCCCAGGCTGGCCTTAAACTTGTAGTCCTCCTGCCTCAGCCTCCTCAGTGATGGGATTACAGGTATGCACCACTATGCCTGGCTAATTTTATACATAAAAATGAAAAATGCAGCACAAATTTAAATGAAGGAAAATGAGACAATGTATACTTTCTGAAAGCTGAAAAGAAAAAGAATACACATTAAAATTACCAAAGACAGATTATTACAAATAACGATGTTTTTAAGATGCTCTAACACTGTTAGTATCTAGATTTGCCAACATTAGGTTTCCCATGATAAAAATGTATACCTGAATAATTTATTCTTTAAAAACAAAAGAAGCCAGGCACCAGTAGCTCATGCCCTATAATACTAGCTAGTCAGGAGGCAGAGATTAGGATTGTGGTTCAGTCAGCCTGAGGAAATAAACCTGTCTTGAAAATAAACAATGCAAAAAAGGGCTGGCAGAGTGCCTCAAGTGGTAAAGCATTTGCCTAGCAAGTGTGAGGCTCTAAGTTCAAGCCCTAGTACTGCCAAAATAAACAAAGAGGGTCAAGAGATAGTAGCCCACACTTGTAATCCTACTTGGGAGGCTGAAATTGGGAAGATCATCAGTTTTGGGATACATATTGGCACCTCAATAGGCCATTTTTAAAAAGAGAGAACATGTCCTTGGAACCTAATTTTGAATTGTACAGAGTAGCTATGCTACTATTTCATAGCTTCCATTATCTTGGGGAATTTATCACTATGAGCCTCAATTTCCTCAATTATAAAATGGAGAAAATACTGGCACCTGGGCGTGACTGTGAAGGTTAAATAACAATTTTTACCAAGACACTACCTCACACTAAAGTACAATTGCCTCTCCTTCCAATTACTCAATCATAGCATCATGATGCACATTGCTGAGAACTTCTGTTGAAAGCATCACTTTCAAAACTGTTTGGGATTTTTTTTTTTTTTTTTTTGTACTGGGGTTTTAACCCAGGGCTTTGCACTTGCTAGCCAGATGCTCTACTACTTGAGCCACTTCCAGCCCTGAACTGGAGGCATGCTTCAAGTGGTAGAGCGCCTGCTTTATAAGCACAAAGCCCTGAATTCAAATCCCAATCTTAGTAAAATTCAGTATCTTAAAAAAAAAAAAAATCCATTTACCAAGCCATGATACTAATTTCTTAATTAGAGAAATGTATGTATTTTGTTATTAATACATAGATTTTACAGTTGATAAACAGTTAAAACTTTGGTCTCTTACCTACACCCTGGCTACCTGATTCTTCAAGGCCAGCCACCACCCTCAGGACAGCCACCACCCTTTGCTTCTTCAGTCTAAACTCTCCCAACTGAGTTATTTTTGGCTGGCCACTCCTAACTTCCTATAGAAGAAGTACTACAGCTGGGTGCAGTAATCCCACCTACTTAAGAGGTAGAGATAGGGAGGAAATTCCAACAGCTTTAAATTTTTTTTTTTTTTTTTTAAAGATAGGGCTGCCATGAGCCACCTGCACCTGGCTCATGCTCAAATACTAATTGAGATGTAGTCTTGCTAACTTTTTGCTCTGGGCTGGCTGTGAACCCTTCCAGTCCTTGTTGGGTATTTTCAAGATAAGATCTCTCAAACTATTTGCCCAGGCTGGCTTCGAACCCTGATTCTCCTGATCTCTGACTTTTAAATAGCTGGGATTACAAGTGTGAGTCAATGGTACCTGGCTAAAACTGTCTGTCTTGAAACTAATTTTGTACTTACTGCAATACAGTGGTTTGAACTCAGGGCCTCACACTTGCTAGGCAGGAACTTGACCACTTGAGCCCTCCACAAGTCTAAATTTGTAATTTTGGTAATTTCTTCCTTTTTTCTTTAGGGCCTCATGCTTGAAAGTCAAGCACTACAAAACTTGTGTACTATCAATACTTGCTTGTCACAAAATATGAATGAAATCATATAAACATACATGAAATTCAATTAGTGATCATATTTTCCCCTCACACATATATACTGATGCACATTAAACATATTTGTAGGAACATTCTATCCATAAAAACTGTTTTATAATCTTCCATGTCACTTTCATTCTCTAACATCTTTTACAATGGCTGCACATAAATTCATTGCCTGGCTACCTTAAAGGACATTTTAGGGCTGACTGAGAGTTTACTTAGCAAGAACAAGGCCCTGAGTTCAAACCCCAGTACCTCCAAAGGAAAAAAAAATCAAAAATGCTTAAAATCCAAAACCCAGGTGTAGTAGCCCATGCTTTTAATCCCAGTTACTTAGGATGCAGAGGTTGGGAAGATCACAGTTCAAAGCCAACCTGGGCCAAAAATTAATGAGATCCGTTCTCAACAACTAACCAGGTGTGATGGTGTGTACCTGTAATCCCAGGAATGAAGGATGCATAGATACAGAAGGATTGCAGTCAGCCCCAAGGAAAACATGAGACCCTATCTGAAAAATAACTAAATCAAAAAAGACTTGGGAGTTGGGCGCTGGTGGCTCACCCCTGTAATACTAGCTATTCAGGAGACAAAGATCAGGAGGATCAAGGTTCAAAGCTAGCACAGGCAAATAGTTTGAGAGACCCTATCTCAAAAAAAAAAAAAAGTCAAAAAAAAGGGTGGTAGAGTGGCTCAGGCCACTAAGTTCAAGCCCTAGTACCATTAGAAAAAAAAAAAAATACTTGGGGTATACCTCAAGTGGTATAACTATGTCTGAATCAAGTGTGAAGCCCTGACTTCAAACCCCAGTACTGCAAAAAATAGTAATTAAAAAAAAAAAAAAGAAATGAAGGTAACAAGTCCTGGTGTGGATGTGGAGAAAAGGGGACCCTTGCACACTATTGGTAAGAATGTAAATGTAGTATAGACAGTATGCAGTTCCTCAAAAGATTAAAAGTAGGGCTTGTGGAGTGGCTGAAGTGGCAGAGTGCCTGCCTAGCAAGCTTGAGGCCCTGAGTTCAAACCCAGTACTACCAAAAAGAATAGATTTACACCAGGCTGGGGGCATGGCTGAAGTGGTAGAGCACTCCCTAGCACCCAAGTACCAATAATGGGAAAAACATTGAAATCATTAGCTATTGCTGTATTGTTTTATTCTTATTTCTTATTTTATAAGCAATTATGGAATGAACATTATGTTGACAGTTTAAAGTACATGCTAACTCACATTTCCAAATTTCTGTCCAGAAAGGGTGTAATAATTTACAGTGTCCCCAAGAATAATGACAATGTTTTCTTCCCTTCTTCCATCCCATCTGCCCTTCTTTTTCTTTGTTGTAAAACTTGAGATTCTCCAGCCTCAATCTCTCAAGTAGCTAGAATTAAAGGCGTGAGCCACCAGTGCACCAGGTCTATTTTCATTTTTAAAAAAACAACCAATTCCACTTTTCCACAGGCAAATGAGTAATCTCAGGGACAGTATTTAATATGACGTAATAAAAAAAAAGGGACAGCCATGGTGGTGCATGACTATAATCCCAGCACTTCAGAGGCAGGAGGATTGTTGAGTTCAAGGTCAGCCAGAGCTACAGAGTGAATTTGAAGCCAGCCAGTCTGTACTCTATAGCAAGACCCTACCTTAAAAAATTAAAAACAAAAAACCCACAAAACACACATACACACACACAAACCAATAAAACTGTAACATATGTAACAGCAACTAGAAACACGAGGAAAACAAAAAAGAACTCTAATCTTCTACCACAGTATTTGGCTTTGCAGATAATTCACTCAATATATTACCCATTTAGAATGTTCCAAAAAGTTGGAATATATTAGTGAAGAACAGAGAAAAATCTCTGTCTTATAAAAATGCTTACATAGAAGTTAGGGGAAGATAATAAGCAAAACAAATGGTCTACAGAATAGATTACAGTTTCTATAGAAAAGAAAAACGTAGAGCAGGATGAGGAGGGAAAAGGAATGTGGCTCAATTTGAAATGAGGTGGTCTCAATGAGAAAGCGAGAGCTAACCGTAGGTTTCAAGAGTGAGGAAGTAAAGAGAGTTCACCTTTGGGAAAGAGCTGGCTGGCAGAAGGAACTGCCAATGCCAAGCTCCTAACCTAAGGAGCCCATGTGATTTGCTCAGAGAGGTCAGGGTGCCTGAGGTACAGTGACCAGGAGGGAAGAGTATTAAAAGACAAAATGAAGGACATAATGTGGTCGAGTCTTGTAAACACTGGCTTTTCTCTGAATCAAATAGTGGGGAGCCAACAGAAGAATATGAACAAAAGAAAGGAAAAAAGTGACTTCAATTATATAACATCATTTTGGCAACCATGCTTAGAAGAGGGTTTAGGAGAGCAGTGGGGAAGCAACAAAACCAATTATATATTTATATACGATAAGCTATCAGATGTGAAAAGTGGTCTGATTTGTGATATATTATCAAAACAGAATGATCTGGGAAAAGGGCTCCTGTGCTGTTAAATTTGCCCAGTGGTTGGTACAAGCCTTTTACCAGCCAGCCCAACCTTGACCTAAAGTCTTTCTTGGGATTTGAATCTGCAATAACAGGAGCAGGCATTCTAGCAGAACTTTGATGATCATGTATGATAAGGCAAACAGGACAAAAAAAGAAAAATAGAGCTGATAAGACTTGATGTAGTGAATGTAGAGAGCTGAGAACATGGCTTCAAGTGGTAGAATGGCAGCCCAGCAAGTGCAAGACCCTGAGTTCAAATCCCAGGACTGTAACCTAAAAAATAAAAGTAAAAGTAGCATGTGACACAAAGAAATCAAGGATGGCTCCTAGGCTTTAGCTTCACGAACTACAAAGATGGGATTGTGATAACTGAAAGGGGGTAGACTCAGGGTACAGCATTTTTGTTGACTTTTTTTTGGCAATAACTAAGGTTTAAACTCAGGGCTTTCATGCTTGCTAGGCAGGCACTCTACTACTTGAGCTGCTCCACCAGTCTTGTTCTGTGTTGGGTATTTTTGAGATAGGGACTCAAGAACTCTATTTGTTTAGGCTGCCTTCAAACTGTGATTCTTCAGATCTCTGCCTCCCAAATAGCTGGGAGTATAGGTGTGACCCATGGTCTACCAGCGTTTTCTGTCTTTGTTTGTTTTTATTTTTTTAAAGAAAGGTGGTTAAGAGTTCGGTTTTAGACATACTGACTTTGAAATATCAAATAACTAAGTGGAGAAGCCAAGCAGACATTTGAATATGAAAGGCTCAGAGGGAGCTTTGACTCGAGATATGCTATCCATACATAGATAGCAAAAACACAAGTGTAGATGAGACCACCAAGTTGAGTACAACAGACAAGTGATTGTTTTGGTGGCACATATAATACCTGAACAATACAGAGTAAATTAGCATGGCCCCTGCATAAAGATGACACACAAATTGAATGTTCCATATTTAAAAAAAGAGCCTGGTACTGGTGGCTGATGCCTGTAATCCTAGCTACTTAGGAGGAAGACAAACAGACACCAACACAGACAAAACAATAAAGGCAAATGTTAAGAATTATTGTTTTTCGGTGGTACGAGGGATAGAACCCAGTTATGCATGCTAGACAAAACACTAAACCAGTGCTAGAATTATTGAATAAAAGTGGAAAATATATGAATGTTCACTCCATAGTCTGTCCAACATTTTTAAAATCATTCATATTTATTTATTTAGAGACACAGTCTTGCTATGAATCCCAGGCTGCCCTCAAACTCATGACCTCATACCTAACCTTCCCGATAGCTGGGGTAACAGGAATATACCACCATGCCCGGGTTCAACGTTTCTTTCTTCCTTTTTTGGTGGGACTGAAGTTTGAGCTCAGGGCTTTCCACTTGCTAGGCAGGAACTCTTATCACTTGAGCCATGCCTTCAGCCCTTTATGCATTGATTGCTTATGAGGTAGGGTCTTGTTTTTGAGGTAGGGTCTTATTTTTCCCCTGTCCTGCTTCAACCAAGGTTCTCCTATTTTATGCTTCTTGCTGTAGCTGAGATGACAGGTACATGCCAATGAGCCCAACTATTAGGAGAGATGGGATCTTCTAAATTTCTTTTTTTTTTTGCCAGGGATAGCCTCAAACCTCCATTCTCCACTCTCAGCCTACCTCAAAGCTTGGGATGACAGACATGTATCACCATGCCCAGGTATTAACTTCAACATTTTCTTTTTTTTTTTTTTTTTTAAAGTGGTACTAGGGCTTGAATTCACGGCCTCACATTTGCTAGGCAAGTGCTCTATGGCCTAAGCCACTCCTCCAGCACTCAACCTTTTTATTTTTTTTGGACAGACTAGGGTTTGAACTAAGGGTCTCATGGCTTGCTGCTCAGGCACTCTACCACCTAAGCCACTCTGCCAGCCCTGTTTTGTGTCGGGTATTTTTGAGATAGGGTGTCTCAAACTACTTGCCTTGGCTGGCTTTGAGTGGCAATTCTCCTGATTTCTGCCTCATGAGTGGCTGGGATTACAGGCATGAGCCACTGGCACCCACCTCAACATTTTTAATGTTAAAATATTTTCATCAATGAGAACACAGACAAAATGATATGAGAAGAAAATACAGATGCAAGCCAATAAAAAAATAACAAAATGATAAATTTTTTTGAAATCACAATCTACAGGGACAGGTAAGGAGTTCACAAAT
The DNA here is from genome assembly GCF_047511655.1 of Castor canadensis. Lineage (NCBI taxonomy): Eukaryota > Metazoa > Chordata > Mammalia > Rodentia > Castoridae > Castor > Castor canadensis. The sequence goes on along the minus strand of NC_133392.1, from coordinate 59,561,374 downwards.
ACTTTATGGCTGACATCTATGACAGGTCAGGACACCTATTAATAAGTATTAAAAAATCAGAACACCCATTAAAAAGTATTTTGAAGGCAGGAACCAATGGCTCATGCCTGTAATCTTAAATTACTTGTAAGGCAGAGATAAACAGGATCACAGTTCAAGGCCAGCCCAGTGGGGGGAGGGGGAGGGACACTATCTCAAAAATAACCAACACACAAAAAATGGGCTGGCTGAGTGGCTCAAGTGATAAAATTTCAGACATAGCAAGTGTGAGGCCAAGAGTTCAAATGCCAGCACCTCTCCTCGAACAAAAAAAGTACTTTGAAGGCTGGAGGCATGGGTCAAGTAGGGTGCTTGGCTAAAAAACATGAGTCCCTGAGTTCAAATCCTAGTATCACCAAAAAAAAAAAAAACAAAAAGGGTATTTGGGGATATTTTTCAGTGGTAGTGATTGCCTAGTTTCTTGAAGATCTGGGTTTCAATCTTAGCATCACAAACAGCAAGGTCCAGATTCAATCCCCAGTACAAAAAATAAATAAATAAAAGATGTAGCTCAAGTGATTGTCTGCTTTGCAAAAGTGAAGTCCTGAGTTCAAACCCCAATCCCACCAAAACAAAAACCACACACAGACATTTTATGAAGTGAGTACTGTTATACCTTTTGAAACAGTTTAAGTACTATATTCAGGGAAATTATATACCCTAAGTTGGTAATATTAAATTTATCAGCTTCAGTGATATAAAATCACCAAAGAAATATTGTTTCAGCTCGGTGCAGATGGCTCACATGTATAATCCTAGATATTCAGGAGGCAGAGATCAGGAGGATCGAGGGTTGAAGCCATCACGGGCAAATAGTTCAGGAGACAGAATCTCAAAAAAACCCATCACAAAAAAAGGCTGGTGGAGTGGCTCAAGGTGTAGGCCCTGAGTTCAAACCCCAGTACTGAAAAAGAAAGGAAAAAAAAAAAAATTTTTTTTTTTCTTTTTTCAAGCTGCTGGTGGTGGTAGTATATACATATAATCCCAGCAGTCTGAGAACATAGAGGCAAGAGGATTTCAAGTTCCAACCTGGGCTACACAGCATGACCGTATCTCCAAAACACAAAATAGGTGGGCATGGTGACACAGGCCTATAATCCTAGTACTTGGGAGGATTTAAGGCCAGCCTGGGCTACATGGTGAGACCTATATTCTCTCACTCACACACACTGATTCATTCTCTCTCTCTCTCTCTTACACATACAAAAAAGAAAACAAAACAAAAATGGTTTCATATTCTAAGGAGTAATAAGTAAATTTGAAGCATACCATCTTCTTCATCCTCAGCTTCTTCTGCTTCCATTGGGTCATATTCATCTTGATTATTATCTTCTTCAGTTTCATCATCATCTTTAGAGTCATCTTTTCTTTTCTCTTCTTTCTGTAACTTAAGATGCTTTAATAATAAGAACATTATCTTATACCAAATACCAGAGTCCATTAAACTTATTTACTTCAGTGAACAGTTTCAAATCATAAATTTCTTGTAATAGTAATACACTTAGGAATAAAGTATCAAGCCAGGCACAGTGGTTCACATGAATAATCTCAGCTACCAAGGAATTGGAGATTGGGAAGATCACAGTTCAACACCAGCTCAGGCAAAAATAAGCTACCAAGACCTCCATCTTAACCAGTAAGCTGGGCATAGTGAGGTGCACCTTTCATCCCAGCTATTTGAGAGATGTAAAGAGGAGGACTGAAGTTTACGCCAGCCAGGGCATAAACACGAGAGCCTATTGAAAAACTATAGCTAGAATCAAAAGGGCTGGGGACATGGCTCAAGTAGTAGAGTGCATGACTAGCAAGGCCCAGAGTTCAAATCTCAGCACCACCAAAAAAAAAAAAAAAGTGCACATTTAAAAAGGGTAATAAACCATCAGAAAACTAGCTATAGATACTGAACCAGCTAATTCAAACACAAATTAGTGACAATACAGTAAAATCTTTCAGATTGGCTTTTACATTCCACTATTCTGAGGGAAGTAACATAATTTGTTATGATCGAAAAGACTAATAAAGAAACCCTCTACATTATGAAAAGTTCTAAATTACATTGCCATTCGTGGAAATAATTACAGACCTTCCTTTCATCTCTGTCTTCTTTTTTATCTTTATCATCGCCCGATTTTCTCCGTTTGGGTTTTGGCTCATCGGTTTCATCATCTTTTTCTTCTTTTTTATCTTTTCTCTCCTCTTTTTTGTTTTTCTTATCCTTTTCTTTTTTGTCCTCTTTCTCAGGAAGAGATAACAATGATTTGTATATTCTGACACCAAAATCTCTTTGAAGCATTTCATTGAAAAGTTCTGCAAACAATGAAACCTATAAAAAGATAGCAACATTAAGCCAGCCAAATTCAATACTGAATAAACTCTGCAGTTAGTAACTTATCAAATAACAACTTGCAACATCTAACAATCATTATGTATAAAAATTGATGTCAATGACATTGAAGAGATTCAAAGAATATTTTTTGTTTTTCAGAAAAGAATCTCTTTAGCTGTGGAGCTAAGGCTGGCCTCACACTCATATTCCTCCTGCCTTAAGCCTACCTAAGATTATAGGTAAGTGCCAATACAATGGACTCAAAACAATGTCTTAAAAACACAGTTTTTTGTAGTACAGTTTTGTCACATCCTATAAAAAATAATAACCCTAAAGACAATTTGAAAACAAGCAGAAAGAAGAGATAAACACATCATCATAACAAATGAATTAATCTTAAATCAGATGTGGTCCCTCATGTCTTTAATCCCAGCAGTCAGGAGGCTATTCACTCACCCAACAAGGTTTTTTTTTTTCGTCTGTGGTAACAGGGCTTGAATGTAGGGCCTACACCTTGAGCCATTCCATTAGCCCTTTTTTGCAAGGGTTTTTTTGGAGATAGGGTCTTGCAAACTATTTGCCTGGGCTAGCTCGAACCTTGATCCTCCTGATCTCTGCCTCCTAAGTAGCTAGGATTACAGGCATGAGCCACCAGCACACAGCTTTGTGTTAAGTATTTTCAAGATAGGGTCTGGCAAACTACTTCTCTGTGGCTAGTTTCGAACCTTGGTCCTCCTGATCTCTGCCTCCTGAGTAGCTAGGATTATGGACATCAGTCACCAGAGCCTGGCTTCAACAATTTCTTTGCAAGCTGAAGCTGGTCTAAGGGAGCTGACACCTGTTAGCCTACACTGGAGGCATGGCTCAAGTGGTAGAGAGTGGCCTAGCAAGTGCAAGGCCCTGAGTTCAAATCCCAGTACTTCCAAAAAAATTTAAAGCTGTTGGAAATTCCATTCTCTTGGGGTTAGGGACATAACTAAAGGGGTAGGGCATGAGGCCCTGAGTTCAAACGCCAGTCCTGCCAAAAGCAAAAAAAAAAAAAAGAAAATTCCATTCTGAGTAGGGCACTGGTGGCTCACACCTGTAATCACAGTAATCCTAGCAACTCAGGAGGCAGAGATCAGGAGGATCACACTTCAAAGACACCCTGAGCAAATACTTTGAGAGGCCCTATCTCAAAAAAACCCTTCTCACAAAAGGGTTGGTGGTTGGCTCAAGGTGTAGGCTCTAAGTTCAAACTCCGGTACCACAAAAAAAAGACAGAAAGAAAGAAAATTCCATTTTATTAACCATTAATGTAAACTAAATTCAATCCTCATTTGTGTAAGTAAGTAGCAAGATACATCTTTTCTCTAGTTCTTAATTTTCAACTACCCAGAGACAGAAAGTAATAATATAAATGGATTAGAGATGGAAAGAATCCTAGACCTGTTTCAAAAAAATTGGTATCTGTCACCACAGTGCCATTAGATACGTAGCATACACATTTATGAGCAAAAGTAATATGAAAAAACTATCTTACTCATTTACCTTTTTTTTTTTGTGACACTGGAGTTTGAACTCAAGGCCTTGTGCTTGCTAGGCAGCCACTCTACCACTTAAGCCACACCCCCTTTTCATTTCAATTTTTTATTGGTATGGGTTTTAACTCAGGGCCTCACATTTGCTATGCTTCCCACGTAGCTGGTATGACAGGCATGTACTACCACACCTGGGTTTATATTGACTGAGATGGGATCTCTCAAACATTTTGCCTAGGCTGCTCTCAAACCTCACTGTGAACCTCAACCTTGTATCTCCAGTTCCCCAGTAGCTAAGGCATGAACCACAACCATCACACCCAGCCTCATTTACTTATTTATCTGCTTGGTAGGCAGGTGAGCTACAATTTATGCCACTCCACCAATCCTTTTATGATGTGTATTTTTTCTTCCCCCACCTCCTACCTATGTTGGGTATTTTTGAGATAGGGTCTTGGTTTTTGCACAGATAGCCTCAACAGTAAATCTTCTATGATGTCTGTCCAAAAGGACCTAGGAATACATACTTATTTTCTGAAAGACTCTTGTGTGGTTATCACCATTAACAGTCACTTAACTCTAACAGATTCAAGTTGAAAAGATAATATGAATTACTTTCTCTTACTACAAACTTATCAAAAGTACTTATTTCTTTTTAGCAGTAGTGGGGTTTGAACTCATGTCCTCATGCTTACAAGGCAGGCACTCTACCAATTGAGCCACTCACAAGTCCTTTTTTAGGGTCTCTCAAATTGTTTGCCTGGTCTGGTTTTAAAATACAATCCTCCTGATCTCTCCCTACTGAGTAGGTAGGAATGAGGGCATGAGCCACAGTACCCAGCTTAAACAGTACTGTAATTCTAAACAAAATAATAAGGCATTATCTCAACTCAGAAATAGGTAACTAAACATTTACATATTTGCTGATATACTGGGTAAAAGAACACACCATTTCTCAAGAAATTACCTTAAGAAAAAAACACCAAAGAAACCTGAACTTAATTAAAAACTTATATCCAGCTCAATTTACAGGAAAATACAGAGAAAACAACCAAAACATAGGAATGAAATTAGCAAATGTTGAGTCTGTAGGAAAGTTTTCAGACCCACTTGTTTTCTTCCAATAAGTAATTGTGAGAGAAACACAAAAACACCTAACAATGGAAGCAGCAAGATGCAAAGAGATTCAAGAAATACACTTAACAGTTGAAACTGTGGATCTTATTTGATTCCTAATTCAAATTTAAAACGTTACCTCAAATGAATGTTCTTTGTTATCCTCTAATCTGTAGTCTAAAAGGACACTCAAAGACATGATGCTGCAATCAAACTTGCCACTTTTTGCAGCCCAATTTGGATGTACAATAATAGCTGGTTCATCAGGCAAAATATATCTTCTTTCCCTACGCTGTCGTTCCATTTCCTCTTGACGCTTTCTTTCTTCTTCCTAGACATTTGAAATTTTAAGTCATGATTTAACATCCACACATAACATGCATATCTATGTGTGATATATATACACACACAAAATACATATATATAATATAAAGAAAAAGGCAAAATTCCCACGACTTTTTTCTTTTTAGCAGTACTGAGATTTGAACTCAGGACCTTACATTTGCTAGGGTGGAGCTCTATCACTTGAGCCACTCCATTAGCCTCCCGTGACTTTTAGCCTCCCATGACTTTTATGGTCACTATACCCACCATAAGAGTTGAAAAAGGGAGAAAAGCTGAAATTTCCTAAGGGTAATAGCTTTTATGGCTCCTCATTCTTTCTTTTAGAGTTCTGAGCTTAAGAAACTGCCTTCAGAGAGAAATAATAAAAATAAGAGCTGAAATCAACGAAATAGAAACCAAAAAAACCATACAAAGAATTAATGAAACAAAAAGTTGGTTCTTTGAAAAAATAAACAAGATCGATAGACCCCTGGCAAACCTGACTAAAATGAGGAGAGAAAAAACCCAAATTAGTAGAATCAGGAATGCAAAAGGGGAGATAACAACAAACACCATGGAAATCCAGGAAATCATCAGAGACTACTTTGAGAACCTATATTCAAATAAATTTGAAAATCTAAAAGAAATGGACAGATTTCTAGATACATATGATCATCCAAAACTGAACCAAGAGGAAATTAATCACCTGAATAGATCTATAACACAAAATGAAATTGAAGCAGCAATCAAGAGTCTCCCCAAAAAGAAAAGTCAAGGACCTGATGGATTCTCTGCTGAATTCTATCAGACCTTTAAAGAAGAACTGATACCAACCCTCCTTAAACTGTTCCATGAAATAGAAAGGGAAGGAAAACTGCCAAACACATTTTATGAAGCCACTATTACACTTATCCCAAAACCAGGCAAAGACACCTCCAAAAAGGAGAACTATAGGCCAATCTCCTTAATGAACATTGATGCAAAAATCCTCAACAAAATAATGGCAAACCGAATTCAGCAACACATCAAAAAGATTATCCACCACGACCAGGTAGGCTTCATCCCAGGGATGCAGGGGTGGTTCAACATACGAAAATCAATAAACGTAATAAACCACATTAACAGAAGCAAAGACAAAAACCACTTGATCATCTCAATAGATGCAGAAAAAGCCTTTGATAAGATCCAACATCATTTCATGATAAAAGCTCTAAGAAAACTAGGAATAGAAGGAAAGTTCCTCAACATTATAAAAGCTATATATGACAAACCTACAGCCAGCATTATACTTAACGGAGAAAAATTAAAACCGTTCCCTCTAAAATCAGGAACCAGACAAGGATGCCCACTATCTCCACTCCTATTCAACATAGTACTGGAATTCCTAGCCAGAGCAATTAGGCAAGAAGAAGGAATAAAAGGAATACAAATAGGTAAAGAAACTGTCAAAATATCCCTATTTGCAGACGACATGATCCTATACCTTAAAGACCCAAAAAACTCTACTCAGAAGCTTCTAGACATCATCAATAGCTATAGCAAAGTAGCAGGATATAAAATCAACATAGAAAAATCATTAGCATTTCTATACACTAACAATGAGCAAACGGAAAAAGAATGTATGAAAACAATTCCATTTACAATAGCCTCAAAAAAAATCAAATACCTAGGTGTAAACCTAACAAAAGATGTGAAAGACCTCTACAAGGAAAACTATACACTTCTGAAGAAAGAGATTGAGGAAGACTATAGAAAGTGGAGAGATCTCCCATGCTCATGGATTGGTAGAATCAACATAGTAAAAATGTCGATACTCCCCAAAGTAATCTACATGTTTAATGCAATTCCCATCAAAATTCCAATCACATTCATTAAAGAGATTGAAAAATCTACTGTGAAATTTATATGGAAACACAAGAGGCCACGAATAGCCAAGGCAATACTCAGTCAAAAGAACAATGCAGGAGGTATCACAATACCTGACTTCAAACTATATTACAAAGCAATAACAATAAAAACAGCATGGTACTGGCACAAAAACAGACATGAAGACCAGTGGAACAGAATAGAGGATCCAGATATGAAGCCACACAACTATGAGCAACTTATCTTTGACAAAGGAGCTAAAAATATACGATGGAGAAATAGCAGCCTCTTCAACAAAAACTGCTGGGAAAACTGGTTAGCAGTCTGCAAAAAACTGAAACTAGATCCATGTATATCACCCTATACCAAGATTAACTCAAAATGGATCAAGGATCTTAATATCAGACCCCAAACTCTTAAGTTGATACAAGAAAGAGTAGGAAATACTCTGGAGTTAGTAGGTATAGGTAAAAACTTTCTCAATGAAACCCCAGCAGCACAGCAACTAAGAGATAGCATAGATAAATGGGACCTCATAAAACTAAAAAGCTTCTGTTCATCAAAAGAAATGGTCTCTAAACTGAAGAGAACACCCACAGAGTGGGAGAAAATATTTGCCAATTATACATCAGACAAAGGACTGATAACCAGAATATACAGGGAACTTAAAAAACTAAATTCTCCCAAAACTAATGAACCAATAAAGAAATGGGCATGTGAACTAAACAGAACTTTCTCAAAAGAAGAAATTCAAATGGCCAGAAAACACATGAAAAAATGCTCACCATCTCTAGCAATAAAGGAAATGCAAATTAAAACCACACTAAGATTCCACCTCACCCCTGTTAGAATAGCCATCATCAGAAACACCACCAACAACAGGTGTTGGCGAGGATGCGGGGAAAAAGGAACCCTCTTACACTGTTGGTGGGAATGTAGACTAGTACAACCACTCTGGAAAAAAATTTGGAGGCTACTTAAAAAGATGGACATCGATCTACCATTTGATCCAGCAATACCACTCTTGGGGATATACCCAAAAGACTGTTACTCCAGAGGCACCTGCACATCCATGTTTATTGCGGCACTATTCACAATAGCCAAGTTATGGAAACAGCCTAGATGTCCCAGCACTGACGAATGGATTAAGAAAATGTGGTATCTATACACAATGGAATTTTATGCAGCCATGAAGAAGAACGAAATGTTATCATTCGCTGGTAAATGGATGGAATTGGAGAACATCATTCTGAGTGAGGTTAGCCTGGCTCAAAAGACCAAAAATCGTATGTTCTCCCTCATATGTGGACATTAGATCAAGGGCAAACACAACAAGGGGATTGGACTATGAGCACATGATAAAAGCGAGAGCACACAAGGGAGGGGTGCGGATAGGTAAGACACCTAAAAAACTAGCTAGCATTTGTTGCCCTTAACGCAGAGAAACTAAAGCAGATACCTTAAAGCAAATGAGGCCAATAGGAAAAGGGGACCAGGAACTAGAGAAAAGGTTAGATCAAAAAGAATTAACCTAGAAGGTAACACCCACACACAGGAAATCAATGTGAGTCAATGCCCTGTATACCTATCCTTATCTCAACCAACAAAACCCCTTGTTCCTTCCTATTATTGCTTATACTCTCTCTACAACAAAATTAGAGATAAGGGCAAAATAGTTTCTGCTGGGTATTGAGGGGGGGAGCGGGAGGGGGCGGAGTGGGTGGTAAGGGAGGGGGTGGGGGCAGGGGGGAGAAATGAACCAAGCCTTGTATGCACATATGAATAATAAAAGAAAAATGAAAAAAAAAAAAAAAAAAGAAACTGCCTTCAAATAAGGAAAAAAATTATGTACTCTCCAATTATATAAAATTAAGTGATTCTGAGAAAATGGTGATTATTATACAGTTTCTGGATCTTCTTTAATTTCTACATTAAAAATAATGTAGACACCAAATCCAATAACCCATGGGCAGCCAGGCAGGGTGGCACAACCTTGTAATCCCAGCACGTGAGAGGCTAAGGCTGTACTATTGTGAATTCAAGGCCAGCTGACGCTATATATAGCCAGATCCTATCTCAAAATTCCAAAAATAAAACCAACAAAACTTAGTGACATCCACAACAAAAATGAATGACAAAGAATCCTCATATAGCAATGGGGAACAGTATCACAAGATCTACAAATCACTCTTTACTAAAAGGTTATCAGTTCTTTCTGGAGAAATAGTAGATTCCTAAGCTAGAACAGAGATAGTATACAGTAAGATTGAAACTTCTATCCTGCTAGAAAGCAAGTCCTCAAAAATTTCATTGGTGAAAACAATATTTATACTCACTTGCTGGGTGCTGGTAGCTCACACCTAAACCTGACTTCTATTCTTAGAAGTCAGCCTGTGCAAATAGTCCGTGAAACCCTACCTCAAACATAACCAACAAAAAAAAAGGGCTGGCGGAATGGTTGAAGTAGTAGAGCACCTGCCTAGCAAGCATAAAGCCCCAAGACTAAACCCCAGTACCATCAAAAAATTAAAAAAAAAAAAGTTCACACCAGTGAATATAGAAAGAAATCCCGTGCTCGCTTTAGCAACACATATACTAAAATCAGAACGATACAGAGAAGACTAGCATGGCCCCTGCACAAGGATGACAAGCAAATTTGTGAAGCCCTCCATACTTTAAAAAAAAAAAATCCCAAGTTATTTCAGTGCCTAAGGATGTGATTAGACTCCTACATTTATCAAGGCAAGCCTTTAGTCAAAAAAATGCCTTGATAAGCTGCCAAAATCAACTCAGATGTCAGGCAATCTGTCAGAGCAGATTCAAAAAGCCTTAAAAATCTTTTTCCCTTGAAGTTACTGAGAAAAAAACCTAAAAAAAAAACTTTAGACTGAATAGCTCTTAGTTCATCACTAATCACCCCAAGCAACACAATGTTGGTTTTCAATTATGTGGTAGGTAACTTTGTGCCTTGTAACAGCTGCCTAGGTTAGTTTACAGAGACTTGAAGGTTACTTTTGCTAAAAACACTGACTTCTTCCCTTGGGCCTGCAAATGACTGATGAGCAAGTGAAATGAGATAAAAATGCTTGGCAGCTATCTTTATATTGTGCCTATCTATCCCTTTGCTGCCATAATATTTGGGTCAGAGTATACTTGTTCTGAACATATCATGTCAATCATTTGAGAAATGTTTTCTCCAAAACTATAATATAGGGTTAACTTGAACTACATTTACCTAGTCTCTCTCTCCCTCCCTTGAAGGTACCTACCACCACCATGACCAGAAATACCGAACAATGAAAAAGGTGAGACCTTAGAAGATCTATTCCTATTTCCAGATGAGACATGAATATTCCTCACCTTTTTGTAGCTTCTCTCTCTCCTTCATTATCCCACTAGGGTTTGAAAACTGATTTATGAACAAAGATTCCTCCCCTTCTCTATTCTTTGGCCATGAATAAAGCCTCTTTTTCTTTTTTTCTCTTTTCTTTTGGCAGTACTAAGGACTGAACTCAGGGCCTTCAAGAACTCTGTAATTTAAGCCATGCCTCCAGCCCTTTAGCTTTAGTAATTTTTCAGGGAGGGTTTTGAGTTTTTTGGTAAGACTGGTCTAGGAACATGATATGCCTACCTCTATCTCTGGTATATCTAGGATTACAGGTGTGAACCACCACACTCAGTTTGTTTGAAATAGGGCCTTCCTAACATTTTTAACCAGGTTGGCCACGACCAAGTCCTCCTATCTCTAACTCCCAAGTAGCTGAGATTACAGGCTCTAGCCATGGTGCCAACATTCCTTGGACACTGGATTTTTCCAGGGGATAAGCTTCCATACCTGGACCTGGTAACTCTATATAATCACAAAACTTTTATAAGATCAAGAAATTTAATGTGGCTAGCATACTAACTAATGTCACCCAAATACACATATTCAAATTTTTCCTACTGTCCTCAAAACATTCTTTTTGTTTTTATGTTTTAAAATGGGGCTGGACACCCAATCCCACATACTAGGTACTGTGCATACTAGGTACCGAGTTACACTTCTAGCCCCTTTACGACATTTTTCTTCCTATCCAGGATCCAGTCAAGTTTCTCAGGCTATATTTTGATTGCCATGTCTTATTCTGTTATTATATATACATATTTTTAAAGTTCAGGAAACCTGTTTTATAAAAATTTTCACATTCTAGATTTGTTGTCTCACAATATGGTATTTCTAAAATAAATACCTGATCCAATCAAACACACTGCTTTAGAAGCAGCAAAATTCTGGGATAAGCTTTTCACCTGAACTCAACCTCTGAGGGTATTCCTAGAACTGTTTTATCTTTCTCTCTTTTTTTTTTTTTGCGGTACTGGGGCTTGAACTCAGGGCCTACAACTTGAGCCACTCCACCAGCCCTTTCTCTGATGGTTGTTTTCAAGATAGGGTCTCTCAAGACTATTTGCCTGGGCTGGCTTCGATCCTCCTGATCTCTGCCTCCTGAGTAGCTAGGATGACAGGCGTGAGCCATGAGCACCCAGATCTGTTTTATATCTTGATTGCAACAATGTTAAATGTTTAAAACCACATGTAGTAAAGTCAGGTGTGGTGGCTCACAGGGGTAATCACAGCTACTCAGGAGGTGGAGATTGTACAAACAAGAGCAAAAAAACTAAAGAGATATGGGGGAGCACAGCTTGAGTGGTAGAGCACCCGCATAGCAAGTGTGAGGTTCTGAGTTCAAGCCCCAGAACCAACAAAAAATTTCTGATGTAAATAAAGGCGTTATCAGAACTTTCAAAAAGGGCTAGTGGAATGGTTCAAATGGCAGAACCTAGCAAGCTCCAAGCCCTGAGTTCAAAAACCATACTCCCACCAAAAAAAAAAAAAAAACCTTACAAAACTGACAGCCAGGAATAGATATATACCTGTAATCCCAGCACCTGGGAGGCTAAGGCCAGAAGTCCAGGAGTTCCAGACCAGCTTGGGCTACAAAGTGAAACCCTGTCTAAAAACAGACTCCCAAAACAAAAAAATAAAGGAAAAACAATAGTAACAGTAACAAAAAACCCTAAACTGTTCATTGAAAAGTTTAACGTTAGACTAGGTGTGTTAGTTCATGCTTATAATCCCACTACTCAGGAGGCCTGCCTGAGCAAGTTTAGCACAAGACCCTATCTGAGAAGCAAACTAAAAAAAGTAAAAGTAATGAAGAGTGATTCAAGGTGTATAATGCTTGCTTAGCAAGCATGAGGGCCTAAGGTCAATCCCCAGTACTATAAAGCAAGGAAAAAAAAAAAGTTTGAACTTAACTACATGTAAATTACAACTCAGTAAAATTATATGTGTGGCTCAAGCAGAACGACAGCTTTGCAAGCATGAAGTCCTCAGTTCAAACCTCAATAACACACAAACACACAAAAAAGTATATATGCACACATATAACTTAGGTCACACCATTATTAATAACACTGTAGTGTATCTAAATGTTGAGTACAAACCTCTTTGTCATCTTCAGATTTCCTATCATCCTCTTCTTCCTCTTCTTTTTCAGATTTCTCTAATTCCTTCTGTTCTTCTTTTTGTTCTTCTACTTTAAGCTGTTTTGTCAATCGAGCTATTAGCTGGGATTTTAATCCTTTGGAACTAAGAGCCCGACTTTCTAATTCTTTTCGGAGATCATTTACCTAAAAATATGAAATATAAAACCACAGAAAAAGCAAATGAGATACAACCTAACCATAATTATCTTTTGTCTGATTTAAAAAAAAAAAAAATCTATTTTTTTTTTTTTTGGTGGGACTTTGTGCTTACAAAGTAGTAGTTTTACCACTTGAGCCACACCTCCAATCCATTTTGCTCAGTTATTTTAGACATGGAATCTCAAGAACTATTTGCCAGATTGGATCCTCCCAACCACAGCTTCCCAAATAGCTAGGCATAAATATTTTTAAACCAGGTACAAGCCTATAATATTAGCACTTGGGAGGAGGATTTTGAGATTGAGGCCAGCCTGGATTACATGATAAGATGTATGAAAAGAAACAACCAACCCCCCCATATATAAAAAACTGTTACCTGCCCTAGTAATTATACTTTTTTTTTTTTCAGTGTTGGGGATCAAACACAGAGCATAGTGCATGCTAGGCAACCATTCTGTCACCAGCTTCTGACTCAGTAATTAAATTTCTGGTAATCTACTTGAAGAAACAGCTTAGCTGGGCACCAGATAAAGGTTTAAGGCCAGCATAGCAAACAGTACCCAAGACCACATCTCTGAAATAACCACAATAAAATGGACTAGAGATGGTGCTCAAGCTATAAACTGTAAATACAAAGCCCTGAGTTCAAACTCTAATCTCACAAAAAAAAAAAAAAGAGAGAGAGAAATAATTTGAAAACGGGAAAAAAAACAACACTTAAAATGAGCCAAGAGTGGCAGCACATACCTACAATCCAACCATTGGAAGGTTGAGTTGGGAGGCTCACTTCTGCTTGGAAAGACCAGCCTAGGCAACATAGCAAGACCATCTCAAAAACAAAACAAAAATACCCCAAACACATGGGCTGGTGGAGTAGTTCAAGTAGTAGAGTGCCTGCTGAGCAAGCACAAGACACTGAGTTTAAAAAAAAAAACAACCCAATCCAAAGACCAAAAATGGCCGGGATCACAGCTCAGGTGGTAGAGAGAGCACTTGCCTAGCAAGCCCTAGTATCACAAAAAGAAAATGAAAAGGTTCATTTAGCTGGGTGTAGTAGTGCAAACCTGCAATCCCAGCCGCTCAGGAGGCCAATGCAGAGGATCACTTGAGCCCAGCCTGGCCAACATAATGAGACCATGTCTCAAAAAAAAAAAAAGAGGTGAGAAGAAAAGTCAACCAAAGCTGGGTGTGGTAGGGTGTGCCTAACATCCCAGCAGTGGAGGGAAGGGTAAAATAGGAGGATCATGGTACAGGCCCGACTGGGCAAAAACTGAGAGCAAAGAAGAGCTGAAGACAAAATTAAAGCAGCAGTGTCTGCTTGGCAAGCGGGAAGCCCTGAGTTCAAACCTCAGTATCACAAAAAAAAAAAAACAAAACCCAAAGTCAACCAAAAGAACAACCTTCATGTGTTAAATAACAAACTGCAAAAGCAAGTAATGATCAGTTTCTGATCTTCTGACCACAGATACAGTCACATTATAGGTGAGAAACAAAATTACAGAAAAATATCTGATCCAGATATACTGGAAAGATCCTAGACCTACCAAAAAAAAAAAAAGACCAAACACCTGTGGCTCATGCCTACAGTCCTAGCTACTTCAGAGACTGAGGTGAGGAGGCTCAAGGTTTAAGAGCAGCTCATGCAAACAGCTTCTGAGACCCCCATCTCCAAAACAACCAGAGTAGACAAGTGGTAGAGCCCCTACTTTGCAAGCAGGATGTCCTGACTTAAAATCACAGTCCCACCAAAAACAAACAAAAATCCCCAGATGTACTGTAAAAATCTAGCACAAGTTCCTTTTCTGGGGGGAGAGGGAGACACCAATGGGGTTTGAACTCAGGGCCTCTCACTTCTCTTACTTGCTAGGGAAGAGCTCTACCACCTGAGTCACTCCTCAGCCCTTTTGACTTGTGTATTTTTTGAGATAAGGTCTTGAGAACTATTTGCCTGGGCTGGCTTCAAACCGCGATACTCCTGAGTAGCTAGGATTATAGGAATGAACCACTGAAGCCCGGCTTCAAAAGAGGTTTTTAAAATTATTTCTTTCCAGTTTAGGGGTACACATCTATCTATAATTTAAATTTATTAAAAAATTTAAAAATTAAGGATTACCTTTTTTTCCATTTCTTCTATCCCCTTGAATTTAAGTTACTTAAGCACAGAAATCATGCCTTCTTGGTCAGTTTCCAAACCAGAAAACAATGTTACTGATACCATAAGCAGTTGCAAATTGCAGGCATTCCATAGATATTGGCTGAACTAATGTATAGTTACCTTTTGCTTAATTTATATCTACCTATATATATATACACACACACACGTATAAATACAATATGTAGTAATTATATAAAATTAGCGGACTTCATCTTGAATATTTTCTACTTAATAATGCCTTCAGTCTCGTCAGCATTACTCAATCCTGTTCAAACATTCCAAACTAAAAACCATAATTTTCCAAGTTACCTTCATTGTCTTAGGATCAAGTTTAGACCAATGGGTAGGAGTGGAAATTTCTTTAGCTTCACCATCATCCTTCTCTTCTTCATCCTAACATATAAAGTTAAGAATATAATTACTATTCTGAAAATTAAAATATAAGCAATTCATTTTTAAAAGTCTGTTGCTGATCTGTGCAAGGTCACAAATGTTTCAGATTGTCTTCTCCTAAAGTTATTATTTAGGCAAGTCCACGTACATACATTCTACCACTTTTAACTGATCACAAAGACACTCATCAGCCAATCAAAGCCAGATCTGTGAAACACAAAAGGGTGATAAATTACAACACAAAGGATATCGGGATGCACAAACACTGCCGGTCTCCACTAACCACACAGTGTGATTTTGCCCCAATTTTCAAGCCACCCAAAGACTGATGTAGTGAGACCTTTGAAATGTACCAAAGACGTTGCCACATAGCCTGAAATTTCAAATCTCTCAGACTTGTGGTTGTCCAATTTCAAATATCCATGACTAGAACTGATGACCGTGAAAGAGAAAATTTTAAAAATTTTAGAAAATGGCAAAATGTTTAAAATGGCTTAATACTGAATCTTGTTCAACAACTGGTCCCAGATTCCAGCAACTAGACCTATGATAAAAACAAAATTCTGTGCAACTTAAGCACAACTTATATTCTTTTGAGGTCTTAGCACTCTAAAAGTTAGCATAACAGACAGAATTTTTAACAGAAAAGAACACTCAGCTATACTGCTGAAAGCTGGATTACCAGTCGCTGTTACCAGTTATGTTCCTCCATGTGTGTTTGTTATGTGTAGTGTGTGGTGTGCATTTGTGCCTGTGTTCCTGTGCCTGTGAGAAGCGGAAATAGAAAAAGGGATTAGCGTTCAGTGCCTGTTCTCCATCAGCCTCCTTGCGTTCACCCTGAAGCTTCTCGACCAGCTGCTGCTTGTATCCTCGGGAGAGGGTTTCCCACTCTGAGCGGGTGGGAAGGCAATGCCAAACATCCGGGAAAAATAAAACCACTGTCTCCACATGAGCTGGAACTGTACGCCCCTTGTGGGTCTCCTCAGGGCGATGGTAGCGAATCTCTGCAAAACGGTACCTGTTGCAAGGGAAGAAGCATGTTGGAAAAAAAATTCTAAAATACATTTTAAAGACCCTAGTTCACTTGTAGCACATCAAGTAAAGAAATTTTGCTGCAAGAACTTGAGGTTGGTCTAAAGAAAAAAAAATTATAGAAGCCATAGTTCCTCTTTTGGTAATTTGTACAATATTTTACTCGCCAAAAGAATACGTTCCGACAAGGCCTTTCCAAGTTTGATACAGAGCTACCCTTTTTTTAGAGAATACCTGAAGAAGCTGGATAGCTGTTCAGATTTCATGTGCTAAAAAAGAATATTCTCAATTAAGTCATAAGAAATACACTAAAATACACAGGACAAATAAGCCTCAAGAGAAAATATGGCTGAACAAAAATAATCAGCAACTATATCAATTTATAACAAAAGAATTATAATGAAATGAAGTTCTCTCTTGACGATCTTCTCCAGCTATGCATGAAATGAAAAGTATTTTCAACATACATTCAACTTCTGTAGTACAGCATAATAAAACATTTAAATTATCAATTTGTTTTGATTAGTTCTTAATCCCTTTCCCCAAAAACATTTTTGGCACCAAATAAACTTTTGCTACAAATGGGGATTTTCCTTTGAGATTACCTGCATGATCAGTGTTGCTAAAATAAGGAAGGGGAAAAGGCTGATTTATATCAACATCTACATAAACTATTAGTAAAACATTTCTAATCCAGAAATGAATTGGTACTTACCATTGTGTGCATACACTTAGATCAATGCCTGTCAGAGCCTTACAACAACGAATAGCAGTTTTAATCAACACAGAGGGGTCCTTTTCTGGGTCTGGTCCATCCAACGAAGGAGACCAGTGGCCTCCAATGGCCATGGCTTCATCCTTGCCTTTCATGCCCACTAAAAACTAATTCAAAACAAAGAATCATTTACATATATTATGTAGCCTGCCAAATTACAAATAAATACATAAAAAGGAAGGGTACAAACCTTCCCAGTATCATTTTTACTACCTCCGGTATCTGTCAGTCAAGGAAGAGTTCAGTTCATCATGTTCCACACTGCATTTCAGCAATGGAATAGGATTTATACATCATAACTCATCCTTCTAAAATACTTCAAAGAGTTCTTTTTAAGAAAGAAGCTATAATATGAACTTAACGGCATCAAAAACACTCTAAAATCACATTATTATGACTTTAGAAGCTACAAACATAACACACTACCAAAATGACAGCTGAACTAGTTATATACAATAGTGATAAATCTGCAATGAGAAAAAGTATCTAAATAATATTATACCTTAATAATACTAAAACTATTCATTAAAATAACCAACAAAATTAACAACATGCTGTTTTTAAATTCTGTATCTACACAATGAAAACTAAGGTAAGTGAATATACACCTAAATGAAAGTTCAATGTTTCATTTTACCTTAACAAGTCTAGCAGGATGCTGAAATCCATCTCGAAGTTCTTGTGGATCTTCAGCAAGAGCACATGATTTATGATACAAATCTTCCATACTAGGGCTAGCCATCAGCATTACCTATTATAGTCAAATAATTCAATCCTGTCAGAAGTCTAAAGCAATGTAAAAAAAATGAGAAGTACTACTAATTAACTTCACTTATCAGATGTAATTTATATTTTTATAAAAGTGGAATGCACAATGCTATTAAGATGTCTTATAAACCTTTAACATTTCAAGGGATGGGGTGATTTTTTTTTTTTTTTTGAACAGTTTTAAAATAGAAGAAAACTGAGCTAGGCATAGTGGCTCACACCTTTAATTGCAGCACTCGGGAGACTGCGGCAGGAGGATGATGAATTCCAGGACAGCCTGAGTTACATGTGAGACCCTGTCTCAAGAAAAAAAACAGAAAACTACTACTGTAAAATATACTGAATACTGAATGTTATCCTGAAGACTAATATTAGGAAATTTGCCCAACATCCCAACATTAAGTTTGTTCTGGGTCTATAAGAAGTCATAACACTCAATAATATCAAGTTCATCTTCATATTTGTATGACGTTTAAAATATTAAAACAATGGTAAAGCAACAGCCATTGTTTTATAGCTTAAGAAGTGAAGTAGGAATTTAAATTACTTAAATAGCAATAACAGAATCAGGCATAGAAGAGAAAATATACATATTCAGGTCCTTTATCAAGTAACAAGTTTCTTAAGAGTTTCCATATTATCATCTTACTATGAACAACTGCTAAAAAATTTAAGCTGTATATCATAGTGGAATACAAACCTTTGCACTATATAAGTGATCAGCATCCGGTGGATCAAGAATGGCCACATTTTTTTCTAAGGACTCTACTTCTCTGTGCATTACGTAGAAATTGCAGTAATTTCCCAGCTGGAATGGTCTTGACAAAGGGAAAGCATCCACCCATGTAAACTGAGCATCAAAAAAGTCACTAGGTATATATAAATTTTGATAACGACGCCTTAGTTCCATCATGTCACAGCTAGGACTGAAAAACAGACATAAGTAGTGAAGTGAATGAACAGCCTTACTATTAAAGATTTTACAAACATTCACTTAATTTTTAAGCTAAATATTAACCTGACATGGTAAAAAGCTAGCTAAAAATGGACAATTATGAATGACCTATAGATTTGCATGGAGACATGAAAATCATATTTTCAAGTTTCTAGGTTCACAGTATTGAATAAATGGTAACTAAGGGTTACCTTTATTTCTCTATTTTTTTGTATGTAGCTTATAATTCCTTAGAGGAGACACTTTGAAATGAATTAACTGCAACCCCAGCTCCAGAAAAGATCTGAAAAGCAGTTGTGCCTCAGTTGGAGGTATGTATTACTTCAGAAAATTATAATTCATACAAAAATGCATAAAAGAAAGGATAAGAGTGGTACCAAATTAGTATTTTGAGTGCTTCCCCATCAGATTTATAAAGAATAGAAAAAATGCAATTTTTATTACACAGTAAAGCTCCTGGACCAAGCATACTTACATTAAAAATTAAATACAAAAATCCATATGAAAGCAAAATCCTAATGTTTTTTGGATTATCCACACCTCCATACCCCTCTATGTAAAAGATTTATGAATCCACACCTGATTACTATGTAAAGAAGGAATAAGTTTCTTGCATTTTTAAATCTGGCACTGATATTTTAGAAAAACACAAAGGTTTATCTATCTACCAGATTGATAAGGTCAAGATGTCTGTTAAAAGCATAATGAATTAAAGTGGAAAACATCAACAATTTGTAAGTTGAAAAAAGATAGCTATATTAACTTTTGTAAATACAACTGAAGATATGGGTATGAAATATGAACTTATCTGTACATAGAGGTATCTTTACCTGAAGCCTAAAAATAAGAAATATAGGTAGGGCAGGAAGTAGCTCAGTGGTAGAGGGCTTACTGAGCATGCGCAAGACTTGATTTGCTCCCTGGCACGGTAAAACACCACCACCCTGCCACACACACAGAAATCAAATATAGATAAGCTTCAACTGTGGTTGCTGTTACAATTGTACTTAACTGCTATAAAATTTTGTCAGAGTAATAAAAATATAAAAAAGTATGAGTTTTGTTTCAAGAAAGAAAGTTATGTATAAGCTTCCTTACATCAGAATTTATGGAGTTGTATTTTGCCCAATAGGAGTAAAATTTATAACAAAACAAGAGATAATCATGTAAGACAATTTTGATTTCCTCAACTACTCAAACTCTAGTATTAGCAAAAAAAAAAAAAAAAAAAATAATTGCGGATTTGACCACATAATTAAGCAAAGTCACCAAGAAAAATGCTCTGGGGATTAAGCAATTTGGATAAAATACAGAGGTTTACTTAATATAGACTAGTATAGAAATTTTAAGTTTTGAGAGGCTAGGATTATGAATATTAAAATTATGTATTGTTGAAATGTAGAAATGTCTTACATGTGCCCAGGATAAGTAGCTGCTTTTATTTATTTTTTTTTTTGCTAGTACGGGAGTTTGAGGAAGACCTTGCCCTTGCTAAGCAGGCGCTATACCACTTGAGCTACATCCAAGCCCTATATTTTGCTTTTTAGTTATTTTTCAGTCACAGTCAGTCTCATGTTTTTGCCCCAGGCCAGCCTTGGTCTGAAAACATCCTACTTACATCTCCCTGTTGCTGGGATTAGTGAAATTTACTACCATGCCAGGCTTACTGGTTTGAGACCGCACTAACTTTTTGCTCAGGTTAGCTTTGAACCCTGATCCTTGCATGTCTGGCTCCAGAGTACCTGGGATTACAGGGCTCAGGCAAAAGAACTGGCCTCTAAATAGTTTTGAATACTGCTTTTAAAGATACATATATTTTTAAATCATACTATCAATTTGTTTTTTTAATCTATTACTCTATTACCTTGTTGCCTCCAGAACACACTACTATCATTAATTATGGAGACTAAGTAATTGCCACATGCTGGGTTAAGTGTATTAGATCATGAATTCAACCTTACAAAATAATTCTACAAGTTGATATGAGATTTTGCATAGCAAACTCAGAAATGCTTAGTAATGTGACCCTGATCTATGATTACACACACACACACACACGTTTACAATATAAATGTCTATGTTTCTACATATGCTTCATTATATACAATGGATGATTAAAGAACTTAAAGTTATCAATAAATCTGGATGTTAAATAATTTTAACTTTAATGAACAATTTCATTACAAAGGCGTATCCAGGGCTGGTGGACTGGCTCAAGTGGCAGAGCATGTATACTCAAAAGCATGAGGCCCTGAGTTCAAATCCCAATACCACCAAGAAAAAAAAAAAAAAAAGACAACAAAGGAATATCTACTAGGAGCTTCCTTTATAAACAGTTGGTATGCATAATGTATATACAAAAATAACACTCCCTTATAGACATCTAAATTGCTCTTTCAAACTGAATTTCTGCCCTTTATGTAAAGAACACTAAATGTAAGTAACTGAATTTTGCAGGAAAAATATCCTTAATTTAACACATTCTACACAAAACTATACAAAATGATGCAACTAGAAATTCAATAAATAAATAAAAAAAAAGAACCTACCAATCTAAAGAAAACTTGGAAAATTGTACTGTGTAACGTGGAACAACACGTCGAACTCTCCGAGGTGATCGTTCTCTTTCTCTCCGGGGAGACCTCTCTCGGGAACGTTTCCTCTGGGGTGATCTTTCTCTGGATCTACGTCTTTCTCGTTCCCTTTCACGACTTAAAGCAAATATTTCTAAAATTAGTAATATTTTTGGCATTATGGAATGATAATATGAACAGGATTTCACAGAAAACTGTTTTGTTTTTTTTTTTTTAGGTGGTACTGAGGGTTGAACTTAGGACCTCACACTTTTGAGGCAGGTGCTCTAAACACTTGAGCCACACTTCCACCCTTTTTGCTTTATTTTTGATATAAGGTCTCCCATTTGTAGCCTGGGCTAGCCTAGCACAATCTTTCTATTTATGCTTCCCACACAGCTGGGGGTGACAGGTGCATGCCATCATGCCACCTACTGGTTGAAATTGGGTCTTGTGAACTTCTTGCTGAGGCTGGCCTCAAACATGATCCTCTGATCTCTGCCTCCCCAGTAACTAGGATTACATGCAAGAGCCACGGCTCCAGACCCATAGAAAACTTATCAAAATTGTGGTAATGGCTGGTGGAGTGGCTCAAGTAGTAGAGCGCCTGCTTAGCAAGCATGAGGTTCTGAGTTCAAACTCCTGTACTGACAAAAACTGCCAAAATAAAAAAAAGTTAAAAAAAATTGTGGAAAAATACATGTAAGATAAATTTTACCATTTCTAAGTAGCTCAGTGGCACTAATGCATTCACATTTTTGACAATCCAAACCACCATCCACAATATATATTTTAAAGCATACCTTCGGTCATCTTTTCTGTTAGGTATTTGATCTCCTCTATCATTCCTTCCTGAAAATCGAGATGGTGGATCTAACCTTCGTGCTGGTTGTGGCTGTGAAACTATACGAACAGGAGGCTGCAACAAACCAGCTTTAAAACACAGAAAAAACAAAAAGTAACTTATTAAACAAAGTTCAAAAGCACCATGGGGTTGAATTAAGACAGCCTAACAAATGGAAGCTACGAAATTTTTTTTCAAAGTTAGCATAATTAATGTTTTGGTTTTTTTTTTTTTTTTTTTGCAAGAAGAGGAACTGTGTCATGATTTTGACTAGTATGTAAAATTTTTTAAATTGTTTGCAAATGATATACATCTTTTCAGTTTGTTTGCAAACGATATACATACTTATTTTCCACATGGCAGAGTACAAGTCTACCTTCTTTGGTACAATACAAATTTACAGTAATTTACACACAACCAGGCGCAGCTGGTTCATGTCTCTAATCCTAGCCACCCAGGAGGCAGGGATGAGGAGGATTGAGATTCAAGGCCAGTCTAGGCAAATAGTTCATCAGACCCTATCTCAAAAACACACCCAACACAAAACAGGGCTGGCAGAGTGGCTCAAGTGGTAGAGCACCTGCCTAGCAAGTTTGAGGCCCAGAACTTATGCACAAATACAAGTATTTTCAAAATAACTAGAATAATTAGGGTTAGTATCTAAGTCCTTCATAATGCATGATAATTAAAATGCTCGTTTCCTTTCATTACTTCATCATTCTGTAAGAATTAAAGAGGTATTTTTCTTCAAAATTTGTTTAACCTCAATAGAAGTATTCAATTTTCAGGTTTCTCAGTAAACAGATTTATTACACATCATACAAAACAAGAAACAAAGATACAGCATAAGTAATTTCATTCTTCTTGACTAGTAACATGATACATAGGATTCACTATCCCTTATCTAGATCATATTTTCCTGCCACTAGCCTACGATGAAAATATTCTCTATATAAAGCCTACTAGGGCTCACTTTTATTTATTTTATTATTAATTTATTTGTCTATTTTGTTGTAATGGAGTTTGAACTTAGGTCCTTGCACATGCTAGGCAGACACTTTTTTTTAGGTGGTACTGGCATTTGAGTTAAGCACCTACCACTTAAGCCATGCTCCCAGCCCTACAGTATTCATTTGAATTATTACTCTACAATATTCCTGCTCTGCAGGAAAAAAAAAAAAATCTCAGCTACTGTGCTTCATAAAAACAGTTCAATGTGAGTCTGACTCTTTCATGATGAATGAAAAAAATTGTATTTTTTTCCAGTACTGAGATTTGAAGTCAGGGCCTTCACCTTGAGTTACTCCATCAGGCCTTTTTTTGTGTAGAGTTTTTTTTGAGATAGGAACTCTCAAACTATTTGCCCAGGCTGCCTTCAATCTCTGCCTCCTGAGTAGCTAGGATTACAGGCATGAACCACTGGCTCTTGGCTCAGAAAAAAACAATGTCTATGTCACCAGCATTCTTTTATGGTTCTTTGATGCTTACTTTCTTTAAAGGCCAACATCACCCCAGAAACTTACAGGCAGATTTCAATTTAATAACACCCTTGGGCTGGCAAGTGGCTCAAGTAGTAGAGCACCTGCCCAGCAAGTATTAAGACCCTTAGTTCAAACCCTAGCACTGCAAAGAAAAAAGAAATAAAATAAAAATAGCACCCTCATTGGGGACATCTATAAGAAGTACTCAGACCCTTAATGGGAGCAACTGACAAAGACATAGGAGTCAGCTTAAAATGCTTCCCCCTAATTGTATACAGATAATTAAAGCACCAAAAAGGGTTTTACATATAGCTATTGACAGCATGCTTGACCAGCTCAGTGACCTGGGGTCCATGCCCAACACCACATAAAAAAAAAATTTTTTAAAGGCTATAAAAGAATGAATGAATTAAAAACAAACAAAAAAAAGGAAGCAGCAGTAACAAGTAAAAAAGAAATGAGGAAAAAACTCATTACTACCTCAGGAGATGAGTTTACCTCCAGTTCCATACTTTACTAATTTTAAGGGTAGCCTCCCAGTTGGTAACAAAAAAAACTCTTTGTTGCCATGCACCAGTGGCTCACACCTGGAATCCTAGCTACTCAGGAGGTAGACATGAGGAAGATGGAGGTTCAAATCCAGCCATGGGCAAGTAGTTCATGAGAATCTATCTCAACAAATAACTAACCAAAAAAGGACTAGAGGAGTAGCTCAACTGGCAGAGTGCCCACCTAGAAAGTATAAGGTCCTGAATTCAAACCCTAGTACTGCAAAAATAAAGTTGGAAAAAGAACATGTAACTTACAAACATTACTTTTCCATCTTTTAAATAAATTTGTTATTAGGATATATTCATTATACAGGGGGAGGGATCTGAAGTGACAATCCTGATTAGATTTATATTGTACATTAGTTACATTGTCCCCATCATCTCTCCCCATCAATCCCCTCCCCACCCCACCTAAAGCAATTGCAAGAGGTATCTTAGCTCTGTTCCATATAAGTATATGAAGTCCATCTGCCATACACCGTCACCTTAAACACCTTCCTTCACTCTCCCCGCCTCAACAAACATTTCTTAATAAGCAGTATTATGCCATTGAATACTTTTTGTTCTGTACTGCTGATGGTTATTGTAATTGCCAATGGGAACTTTATAGTACTTTCAGCAAATGATCCTTAGCATACCCTCAACTCAGCTAACTCTACACTATTACATCTTTTTTCCCCTCCATTCTTTTTTGTTGACTCTCATTGCTCCTATTAATCATTTATAAAGTATATGGGGCATACCATTACCAGAAACAATGCTTCCTTGAGCCCTTCCAGAGTAACTTTTCTTTTTATTTTTTGATGGGTCTAGGACTAAACCCAGAAAGCATGCAATCTACTACTGATCTATACCCCATAACAGGAGAAAAATGATATTTAAGCTGAAACTCGCAATGTGAAAGTAGAAGCTCGTCAAGAAAAATATGAGGAAGAAAACAAATCGGAATTTGTAAAGTTAAACATAAGCTACCTGGAAAAACCAAACAGTCTGTGAATGTGTTTGATATTATTCAGCAATTCCACATATATACCTTAGAAAAACTCAAACACATTATTCCTGGACATATATAATGAGAACATTCATAGCAGTGTTTTCAGAAACTAAAAACTAGAAACACTCAAAACAGGTTCAACACAACAGCCTCACAAGTGTGAAGACCTGAGTTCAAATCATAGTACAGAAAAAAAAAAAGTTTAACAGAACAGGCAATTGCAGAATGGTAAACCACGCAAGAGTGAAAGCTAGACCCACATGGAATGAATAATACAATAAATATGGTGAACAAACCCTTGCACAAGAGATTATATAAATGGAAGCACACACTCAGTTCAAAATCAGATAAGGCACCGGACACCAGGCAATCAGACCTTTAATTATAACTTTTTGGGAGGCTGAGCCTGGGAGGATCACAGTTCCAGGCTATGTGTGCAAACAGTTCATAAGGCTCAATCTGCAATAAATAACCAGAGCAAAATGGACTAGAGGTTGTGGCTCAAGCAGTAGAGCACCTGCTTTGCCAGCATAACAACCTGAGTTCAAAACCCAGACCCACAAAAAAAGAAAAAGATAAAAGATAAAGTGTATTTAGGAGATATACTTAAGAGGAAAACTATTAAAAAACAAAGAATTAGCTAGCAATGCTTGATATTCTAACCTGAATAGTGGTTACTTGGGTGTTCATTTAATAATAACTCATTAAGAGCATCTGTCTAGCAAGCATGAGGTCATGAGTTCAAACCCTAGTACCTCCAAAAAAAGGGGAGAAATTGACTAACTCATTATAAAATATAAAATCTATATAATATAATCTAATATACTTTATCATGTTGCTACATATGTTCCATTACATTAATGGTTAACAGAATGTGTTTTCCAAAATGGCACAATTATATTTTCTAATGGCAATTAAGTGGGCTTCTTTTAGCCAACACTATCATTTTAAACAGTTTCTCTTAACAAAATGTCTAGAGGGCAGGGGATATAGCTCAGTGGTTTAGGGTTTTGGCTAGCATGCATGAGGCCCTGGGTTCAAATCCCACTATCACCAAAAAAAAAAAAAGGAAGAAGAGTTCATAGGTTTGATACACTGTGATTCAATAAGCAATTTATAGTGTTACTACCAGACTCTACATGTACATAAAATGTTGCTAATATACTTGTATAACAAGTCTAGAGAGTGTGGCTCACATGGGCATTTACCTAGCAAGCAAAAGGAAAAAATAAAAAGAAGTCTCTAAAACACCTCCTTCCTTTACAATCACCAACTAGAGAAAGAAGGAATCAGGTCCATAAACAGCCCATCTTTGAATTTCCTATTCACTGAACTTATTTTTATCACTATAAGCAGCAAAATAACAATAATTGCATACAGCTGTAGGTAGAAGATGCTCTACTGAGGACATTTAAGCTTCATTCCATGTTCTCTTGAAGTCCCTGTCATTTTAATAATTAAAAGCATACTTAGTGTTTTAGCAACTAGATATATATATATGTATATAATAGTCTGAAATAAAAAGCAAAGACACTTCCATGCAATACCTTTCTGCTGTGGCTGTTGTAACAGGGGCTGTGGCTGAGTCTGCAATAGTGGTGTAATAGAAGCTGCTGAAATCTGTGCCTGCAGTAGTGACTGGGGCTGGGGCTGAGCCTGAACACCAAATGTAGTCTGTGGTGCAATCGGCTGAAGTACAGCAGGAGGAGTCTTCAGTAAAGGTTGAGTTTGGGACTGATTCTTAACAAAAAGAAATAAATTAAAATTTTTAGAGAAAGAAAATTCCTTGTGAATCAGAAGACTCAATTACTAAGTTTCTGTAACACTTAACTAAATTATTTTATGTACCTGATTTGGTAGTGTTTGGATTCTTTGTGCATTCCATTTAAAGGGCATATTAGGATTATAAGTAGCTTCAACCAATACTCTGTCACCTACTTGGGGGGTTTTTCCTTTGACAGCACTAGGAAAAAAATATAAAAACAATTAAAAGAGGGAGGGGGTGGGGGCAGGGGGGAGAAATGAACCAAGCCTTGTATGCACATATGAATAATAAAAGAAAAATGAAAAAAAAAAAAAAAACAATTAAAAGAAATTCTCTCCCTCAAACATTTACATTTACACATAATTAAAAGAGATGTTCCCTGCCCCCCCAAAGAAGATTTTTATGTTTAAGATTTAAAAGTACTTGAAATGGAAGCCTAGAAAGCTTTTTTAAAAATGTAGGTATACCCCTAAACTCATTTTTAAACTGATTATATTTCACCCTCTGAATGTAAACAAGAAGGTTTGAAGCCAGTTGCCAGAAGGCTGTAATCCTAGCTACTTGGGAGGCTGAGGCCAGCCTAGGCAAATAGTTCTTGAGACCTCATCTCCAAAACACCAGTGCAAAATAGACCGGAGGTGTGGCTCAAGCAGTAGAGCTACTGCTTTGCAAATGTGAAGTCCTGAGTTCAAAACCAAGTCGCACCAAAGAATAATTTACCACTTCATATTCTCCTAGTATTATTGCCCTCAGCCTACACCACTTTCTTTTATATCCCAAGAATATGATTGCTATGACATTGGAACACAAATGGAGATGAAAAACAGAAAAGCCAATTAACCAAAAAAAAAAAAAAAAACTGTACAATAATTAATTTCCCACATATAATACTTATAAGTTCAATAGAAATATACTTGAAATATCTGAGGATATTCACATTTCATGCCGCGACAACAATGCTACGAAAGTACTATTATGAATGCTAGGCTATTAATCCTTTGATTGTATTAATTTTTCAATTACAAAATAATTGTTAGTCTATCTTCAAATATTTCAAACATAAAGTTTGATTAAAAAGAATATTAACTATTTTAACCCCCAATTTGATGGGGTCTTCCCATGAATATTGTTAAAAATGAAACCAGACTCTGATAAAACATTTATAAGGAATTCGCCATAATTATATCTTTAATGAAATTCTCCAACAAAAAGAGGCCTGGGTTCAAAATCAAACTGAAGGATTAAAAGAGAAAATAATAACTAAATTATAATCTTCACCATGATTAACCAAATAATTTACACCAAACACAAGAAGGCATATGTCAACATCTAATGAAATTTACCTAAGCTGAAAGAATACATCTTCATCTACAAATCCAAATGTATCATGTAGCTTTGTAACCACTCCTGTGAAAACACGCTGCTTCTGAGGTTGGGTCTGTTGTTGACTGGATCTTGGTGTTGGATATGATACAGTTATCTGTGCTGCAGGCTGTGGAGTAGATAGGCTAAGACTTGTAGGCAGTGCAACAGCTGGCTACGGAACAAAATCAACATTATTCAGGTAATGACTTGAAATGAAAACGTCTAAAAATTAAAAATGACTTAAAACAGACCCCAAAATCTAAAAATTGCTTTACATGAAGTCACAAAATATACACATTCAAGTCCGAAAAATTGTGAAAGTTTCTTTAGATGAGTACTTACATGCTGCTCCAAGGGAAAAAGCATAATGAGTTTAATAACCATTATCTAATCCGAGCCCAGGTGGCTCATGCCTGTAATCCTAGCTACTTGGAAGGCTGAGATAGGGAAGACTACAGTTCAAGGCCAGCCCAGGAAAATAATTCAGGACATCCCATCTCCAAAATAACCACAGCAAAATGGATTAGAAGTGTGGCTCAAGCAGTAGAGAATCTGCTTTGCCAGTGCAAAGCCCTGAGTTCAAACCCCAGTTCCACCAAAAAGAAGAAAAAGAAAAAGAAAAAAGAAAAAAAAATTAACTATTTTAGATCCATCGTAGAAATTCAAAATCCACACTAGCATTCTAAAGGCTCAGGAAAGTCCTGAAGAGTAAAAATAATTCAAGCCAGATGCTGATGGCTCAGGCCTATAATCCTAGCTACTCAGGAGGCAGAGATCAGGAGAATGGAGGTTCAAAGCCAGCCTGGACAAATAGTTTGCAAAATCCTATCTTGAAAATATCCAATACAAAAATGGGATGGTTGAGTGCCTCAAGAGGTAGAGCCTGCCTAGCAAGCTCAATGCTCTGAGTTCAAGCCCTAGTACCACAAAGAATTCAGTATTTTTTTTTTCTTATTTCCTGGGGTAGCACTGGAGTTTAGAACTCAGGGAGCTCCACCACTTGAGCCAGTCCCCCCAGCCTTTTTCCTTTTGGTCTTTTTCAGGTAGTCTCATGTTTTTCTGGTCTGACCATCTTGGACTGCTATCCTCAAACCTACAACCCCCACATAGCTGGGGTAACAACAGGCATGTACCAACCATCATATCTTTTGTCAAAATGAGGTCTCACTTTTCGCCCAAGCTGGCATTAAACTGAGATCCATCCAATCTCTGCTTCCCAAGAGGCTGGGATTATAGGTATGAACCACAGTGCACACACTAGAACTCAACATTTCTTAAATTCTGATCACAAAATTATTTTCTCAAGAAATTTCTTAAATTTTTTAATGTACTGATGCTTTATGGGCACAGTTTGGGAGATACTGTTTTAAGGAAAGCAATTTTTACATACTTTTACAGTTTTTCTACTTAATTTGGAAATTTTACCATAGAGAATTAGAAATATGAGATAGATATTAGGCAACTTTAGTACTTAAGTTTTGTTTTTTTTTTAATTTTGCGGGGGAGGGCAATGCTAGGAATTAAACCAAGGCTCATGCATGCTAGGCAAGCACTCTATCCCTGAGCTACACCCCCAGCCCTGATTTTAGTTCTCTAATTAAAACAGAAAGGTTGATTTCTCAGTTGAAGTGCACTTTATTTTTTTATTTTTATTTTGGTAGTACTGGGGTTTGAACTCAGGACTTCATGCTTGCTAGGCAGGAGCTCTACAACTTGAGTCACTCATGAGCCCTTGTTTTTTATGCTGGCCATTTTCAGCATAGGGTCTCTTATACCAGGTTGGCTTCAAAGCACAATGTTCCTGATTTCTACCTTTTGAGTAGTTAGGATGACAGGTGTGAGCCACCATCACCTGACTCTAGTATACTTTGTTTTTAAAAAATGATGAATATATACACAGAAACGAGCATGATTATATACAAACTCTTATGTAGAACATGTTTATAATACTAGAACTACTCTGGCATTTGGGGAAAGAGGAAAAGGAAAAGGGAATGATAGAGCATCAGTAATATTGTACAACATAACATCTGTAAAGGTAGAGGATATAAGGATGTGTATTGAAAGCTGTTGAAAAATGGGGGGTATAGGTAAAGGGGTAAGGGAGAGTAATAGAAGGGGTTGAATGGGCCAAAGTAAAGTATACTGACAGCAAGGATACATTGAGAAATCCCTTTGAACATCAACTTAAATATTAATAATGAAAGGACTATAAAATAGGTACAGTGTGTAGGAAGATACTAGTGGGGGGAGGGTGAATGAAGGCGATTAAGGGTAGGGTATATGGTTGATGGACTTCATATACAAAAATAACTTCTTGCAATTGTTCTAAGTGGGGTTGGAAGGGGATTGAGGGGGAGAGAAGATAGGGGTGATCTAACCAATGTATAATATAAGACTAATCAAATTTGTCACTATGAATTCCCCCTGTAAACAAGTAGAAACTAATAAAAAAAATTTTAAATGATAAACAGACTGAAGACTAAGAATAGGTACAAGAAATTATACAGTGAGGTCCGGGAGCATAGCTCAAGTGATAGCTTCTCCAACATGCATAAAGCCCTAGGTTCAATCCCCACTACCAAAAGTAAAACAAACAGAAAAAAAGAAAAAGTTATAGAGTAAAAACCTTCTTTCCTATTAGTATTCCTCAGCTATCCAGTTCTCTATCTATACTACCTATCACATTCATTATCATAAGGCCTTTTTTCTTTTTTTTTTTTTTTGGTAGGACGGGGTTTTGAATTTAGGACTTCATGATTGCAAAGTAGGCACACTACTGCCTAAGCCACATCTCCAGTCCATTTTGCTAATTATTTTTGCAAATGTGGTCTCATGAACTTCTTGCCTAGGCTGGCCTCCAACCATGATCCTCCCAATATCAGCCTCCCAAGTGGCTAGAGTTACAGGGGTTAGCCACAAGCGTCCAGGCTCATAAGGCCTTCTAAAGTTGTTTTATTTAAATATGCATAAACAAAAACATATTTTCTTCCTCCCTCTTAAATATATGAAAGCATATAATACATACTACGACATACCTTTTCTATCTCACATATAGAAGAAATAATTCCGGATCACCATATTAAAAAGTTCTGGAGACAGGAGTTGTAGCTCAATGGTAGAGAGGATGCTTAGCACATCCAAGGCCCTGAGTTGAATCTCCAGCACGCCACCTCCTCCCCCCAGTCAAAAAAAAAAAAAAAAAAACCCTGGGTCCTTTTCAATAACTGCATAGTATTTCATTATATATATATATATATATATATACTAGGGGTCAGCAAACTATGGCCCCTGGACCAAATCAAGCCCAGCTTATCTTTGTACAGTTAATAAGCAAAGGATAATTTTTGTACTTTTCAAAGGCTTGTAAGGAATGAGAGAGTATGAAAGAACCTCTAAGTGGTCCACGAAGCCTAAGGTGGAGCTACATATCAAAAACCAGGGCCTTGTATATGCTAAATATGTACACTATCACTAAGCTACACCCTCAATGACAAAAATTAAAACTTTCAAATGTTGCTGAAAAAGTAAATTGAAAATTTAACAATAACTTCATCTCTAAAGTAGCACTAAAGAACAAAATGTGCAAAAGAATTACAATTATTATTAGCTACAAAGAAAACATGAAAGCAACAAACCAGCAAGTTTTATTAACTTCATACTGTATGTATGATAGCTAGACTTATAACCAAAACACAGTACACTTTATCTTCATTTAGCAACATATTGCCATGTTACATTAACCCAAAAAATACCTTTAAACTTTGAAGAAAAGCTAGAATAGGAATAAAACATCATTAGTCAGTCTACTCTTCATTCAGATATCCAAAAGAAATAACACAAAACTAACCTGTGTTAAAATGGTCTGCTGGGGTTGCTGTAACTGAAAAGTAGGAAATAAAAAGGATCAATCAGAATTATTTCATGGATGCTGTATAAACGGAAAGGGGGGCCTTGAGCTTGTGATCCTCCTGCCTCATCCTCCCAAGGGCTGGGATTACAGATATGCACTTCCACACCCAGTAGAAAACTTCCTTTCAAACATTAGGTCATCTTAAAGAAAAATGCATGTGTCTTCAATCCCCAGTACTGCAAAAAAAAAAAAAAAAAAAAAAAAAACAAAAACCAGAAAAACTAACTTCTAAACACTTGCAGACCTGATATGTAAAAGTAACTTGTTCAACAATAAGCACTAGCTATTCAGGAGGCAGAGATCAGGAGGATTGCGATTCAAAGCCAGCCTGTGTAAATAATTTGTGAGACCGTATCCTGAAAAAAACCCATTACAAACAAGGGCTGGTGGAGTGGCTCAAAGTGTAGGCTCTGAGTTCAAACCCCAGTACTGCAAAAAAAAAAAAAAAAAAAAAAATTACAAAGTTGACTTTTTGGGGGACAGTACTGGGGTTTAAACTCAGGTCCTCTATCACTTAAGCCATACCCCCTGGCAAAAGTCAACCAAAAACCAAAATAATCAAACAAACAAAAAAAAAACAAAAAAACCCCCCCACAATTCTCTAAAAGGAAGATGTCTAGTTCCACAATGTATTAAATGCCATGAAAAGAATTGAGTATCACTGATACTGTAATTGTATCAAAAAATAGCAACAAATCTGGCTAAGTATTTTGGTACCTATCTGTAATCCCAGCACTCAGGAGACTAAGGTAGGAGGATGGCAAATTTGAGATTATCTTGTGTCTGGGGAAAAAAAAAAAAAAAAAAAAAAAACCTGGCCATTTTATACATATTAAGAAATGATTCTAAATGATCAGTTTTGCCATGAACATTATACCCATGGCATGAAAGAACATACATATACTCTAACATAATGCTTTTTATGGCAATGAAGTCTTTCTTGACTAGAAAGGAAAAGAAATCTCTATGGGGGGACAGACAACTATGGAATACAAATTCAACATAAGCAAAAATAATAACCTGTAGGAAGTTCTAACGCAAAACATCAGTTTTGGCTGGAGGTTTCACTCAAGTGGTACAGCACCTATCTAGCAAGTGTGAGAACCTGAATTCAAATCACCAAAACCAAAAAAACCTCATTTTACATGAAGTCACTACATATTAAAGGCTAAATCTTACCAAAATACTACTTTTCTGTAGAAATTAGCTGAGTAGTGCCATTTTCATGTGATTCAACCTAATACATAATAGTGTACATCACAACAATACTAAAATACGTCTGAAGGTTTTTTGGTTTGGTTTTGTTTTTAGTGGGATTGTGGTTTCAACTCAGGGCTTTGCAGTTGCAGACTCGAGCCACCAGTGCCCAGGCTGTTTTGTTTTGTTGTGGTACTAAGGTTTGAGTTCAGGGCCTTAAGCTTGCTAGACAGGTGATCTACAACTTGAGCTCAGCCCCAGCAAGTCTGAAGCAGGGATAGCATGCCAAGGGCCTGGGTTCAATCCCCAGTACCACCAAAAAAAAAAGAAGTTTAAAGCAATTATTAAGTGGGGTACTACAATCTTCATGGATGATACTGAACCATGAATGTATCTAGGAACAAGAGTTTTGTTTTTGTTATTTTTGTTTTGAGACAGGGTCTCACTATGTATCTTTGAACTCATAATCCTTCTGCCTTGCCTCCAAAGTGCTTAGATTATGGCCTTGTGTTGCCATGCCTGGCTAACATGAACGTTCTTAATCCATAAATTCTAGTTCCATTGTTCATGGTGGTACACATCTGTAATCCAAGCACCTTAGAGGCTTAGGCAGAAGGATTAGGAGGCCAGCTTGGGTTACACAGCCTCATGGTGTGTGGGAATATAGCTCAGTGATAGGGCACTGGGCTAGCATTCAAGAGGCCATGGATTGGAGCACCAATGCCACAAGAAAGCAGAGAAGGGAAGGGAGAGGAGGGGAAGGGAAACAAAGCAGTAGCAGCAACCTCATGTTCCTTCATATAATCATCAGTCCCCTCCCCCTCCCCTCTCCTCCCTGAGAGGAATTAAAAGATTGAACCCAGGCCCCCTTGAGCTACATTCCCAACTCCATCCACCCCTCCCCGAGTTTTCAGATAGGGTCTCAGTATGTTAGGCAAGTCAATCTTGAGCTTGATATCTTCCTACTTCAACCTCCCAAGTTTTGGGATTACAGGCATGGGCCAGCACTCCTAGCTCTCAACACTATCTTTGGGTCCAGTTTCTGTTCCCTCTCTCTTGTATTCCCCTTTCTTCTCTTGACTACCAGATGTCCTAAATATCTATAAAGCATGGTGCTGAGCATGCTAAGCACATGACTTACCACTGAGCAACACTTCCACCCTCATTCCTTAAAACTTTCTAATGTCACTCAAAATGACTAAACACTGTCTCCTAGCTATGGATAAGCCTACAGTGTTGCTTAGGCTAGAACCTATCTATTTGAAGAGGACAAATTCGCCTTTCCTTTACAATCTTCTCTTTAAGTTTAGTTACTTCTCCCTATCTCACAGATGCAAGATCTTGAGGAAAATGATTAGAATATGAGTCTAAGGGAGACGAACCAAAGAAATTTGCTTTTAGTCTAAATCAGGACTATTCAAATTGTTCAAATGTACCTTTGGAGTTGGAATATGAACAACCAGGAGAGGCTTCTTCCCATTCTCAACAGTTCTATTTTATTATTTTCTACACTGGATTTCCTCACAAAACGTCATAGTGGGGGAGAAAAAGGAAGTTAACTAAAAACATAAAGGCTGAAAGCTACAGCCCTTGTAGGGATTAAGACTTCAAGTAGGAAAGAAAACAGCTTTTCATTTTCACATGAAGTCTACTTTGCCAGAGTAAGCTAAGAGCTTCCATGGCCTTGTTTCTTTCTTTTTCATTTTTTGGTGGAACCGTGTTTTAAACTCAGAGCCTCAGAATTGGTAGGCAGGCACTCTTATCGATTAAGCTATTGCACCAGCCCCTCAGAGCTTCCAAATAGAAGCAGAAACCCAAAGACTCAATAACAGACTGGTTCTTTCCAGAATCACCATATTTTCTAAGAAACATGTACAAGGAATGGCAACAGTTGAAAATTTGAGCTTTTAGGGCCTCTGTCCTATCTCACGCTCCTTTAGACATATTCTTTTTTCTCCTTCTCCATATCCCCTTCTCCCCATCACAAAAAACTCACGTCACACATTAAGGTACCTGATAAAAGTCAATTTTTAATATGGAAAATAAAAACTAACCTGCTGCTGCACACTATACAAGGCCTGCTGAGGTTGAGAATACTGCTGAAAGATTAAAAAAATGTATATTATTCAAAGAAAAATATGGATAATAGTTTTATTCATTTTCAAAAAAGTGACATAAGCACATAAAGATACATATATACAAGCACATACAAAATAGATCTGAGAGAAATTTCCTAGAAGAGCTTAACTTCACCTAAAATAAATAAAATGGTGAATACTTACACGCCATCAAGCAGTAATTTTTTTCCAAATTAAAGTGAAGAAGTGGGAGAGGGAAGGGGCAGGGGGACAGAAATGACCCAAACAATGAATGCACATGTGAATAAATGAATAAAAAATAAATAAAAAAAGATAAAGTGAAGAAGTGTCCAATTTAAAAACTTAATTTAATAATTTGAAATATGCAACTCTACTTTTCTGTAAGTGCTGGACATACATTGTATAATTTATTTTCTTCCACTGTAACTTTTTACATGACAAAAAAGCACTAACAAAAAGCCACAATTCTTTGTTCTTTAAAATATGGAGGCAGCAAGCCTAGCTACTCAGATTTTCTACTCCTCCACACTTCATGCTAAAACTTCTTACCAACTTACCTGTTGCAGTGCAGCCGCGGCAGCTGCAGCTTGTTGCTGCAGTGCTGCTGTTTGTGTCAACTGATAGTTTGCTGGCGTTTGTGTGGTAAGGCCTGCTGCTGCCAATGCAGTTTGCTGAGTATAAATGGTAGGAGACGCTCCAAGAAGTGATGGCTGCTGAACACCCAGTGCAGCTAAAATGAAAAGGAGGATTGGGGAGGTAATGAAGATTATTTGGATCCTTTCAACGAATTTCCCAAGAGGGCTTAATTACCAAAAACTAAAAGAATAATTTTAGTAATGCTTGTTGAACTTAACTGATTTGTATCCCTCCAGATCCCAAGGCTTTATATAAAATGTTCATGCCATGCTAAATGTAAGGAAACATTTTCTTTTTTTGGCAGTACTCGGATTTGAACTCAGGGTCTTACATTTGCTAGGAAGGTGTTCTACCACTTCAGCCACACCACCAGACCTATTTATTGTGTTGGGTATTTTCAAGATAGGGTCTCTCGAACTATTTGCCAGGATTGGCTTTGTGAACCTCCATCATCCTGAACAGCTAGGATTATAGGCGTGAGCCACCAGTGCCAGGCTAAGAAAGATTATTTTGTAAAGTTAAACAAGAGTAACACAATGAAACTTACCTAGACCAAGAGGCTAGTTAAGAAGTAACTTAAGAAAGAAAAATAGAAAACTATCTATCTTACTATCCTAAAATTTATTGCTTTGGGCTGGGAATGGAGCTCAGTGGTAGAGCACTAGCTTAGCATGTAAAGGCCCTACCTTTGATCCCCAGCACAGCAGTGTTACTGGAAGCAAGCCACCCTTAAAGCTTTCTATTGGACAAAATGTTCATGTACCTCTATTCTGCCATAGGCTTAATAATCATAAGATCTGGTAAGAAACTCAAAATTAAACAACTAGCATCATATAAAACAAAAAAGCTAGTTGGGTGGAGTAGTGAATGCCTGTAATCCCATCATTTGGGAGTCTAAAATAATGAGACCATGTGGGGTGTAGGTAGCTCAAGTCTGTAATCCTAGCTACTCAGGGAGCAGAGTTCAGGAGGATCATGGTCCAAAGCCAGCCCAGACAAACAGTTCAAGACAAACAAAATACCTAAAACAAAAGAGGGCCGGTGGAGTGGCTCAAGTAGAAGAGCGCCTGCCAGGAAGCATGAGGCCCTGAGTTCAAACCCCCGTACTACCAAAAAAAAAAAGATGCAATACAACTAGCCAACAGGTTTATGGAAAAATGTTTAACACCACCAACAATCAAGGAAATAATCATGAAATATCACACCATACCTACTACAACTACTATTATAAAAGAGATAAGCCAGGTGCTGATGGTTCACACATATAATCCTTGCCAGCCTGGGCAAATAGTTTGAGACCCTATCTTCAAAAACCCATCACAAAAAAAAGGGCTGGTGGAGTGGCTCAAGGTGTAGGCCCTGAGTTCAAAACCCAGTACTGAAAATAAATAAATAAAAGGAGACAATCTGTGGCTGCAAATTTAGCTCAGTGGTAGTGCTTTTGATGCATGTGCAAGATCATGGGTTCAATTCCCAGTAACCCTCACACACTCACAAAAAAGGATTTTTTTGTGTTGGCAAGGATGTGGCCACTGTTGATGGGAATATAAATTAGTACACCCATTATGAAAAATAGTATGGAGGTTGCTCAACAAATTAAAATTAAAACTATCACATAATCCATCAATCACACTACTGGGTATATATCCACAGGATATCAAATCAATAGTCAGCCCTTTATATCTGTGAGTTCTGCATTAGCAAATTCAACCAACCTTGGGCAAAAATATTTGAACAATATCAGGGGTGGTGGCTCACACCTGTAATCCTACAGAGGTACAGATAGCATTTACACTGTATTAAGTATTAAGTGATCTAGAGATGATTTAAAATATACAAGAATACATAAGGAAGTATCATAATTAAAGCCTTTAAATTATACATATGAGTTAATAAAAAATATGGAGGAAAACATGGGGAGGTGGCTCATGCCTGTAATCCCAGATACTCAGGAGGCAGAGATTGGAAAGATCAAATTTCAAGGCCAGCTCAGGCAAAAAGTTCAAGAGCCCATCTTAACTAATAGTGGGCACGGTGGCTTGTCATCCCAGACACAAATAGAGCAAAAATAGGAGTATCATGGTCCAGGCCAACCCAGATAAAAACACTAGAGGCTATTCAAAAAATAACTAAAGTAAAAGGGCTGGGGTGCCTGACTAGCAAGCAAGAGGTCCTCTGAGCTCAAACCCCAGAACCACCAAAAAATAAATACATAAATCCACCACACTCCCATGTCAGTCTTTTATGCCATCAAATCACCACATATGGATGCATACGAAAAAGCAACCTCAAAAAATAAAAGACTTTGAAAGACAGCTTCATTTAGATAAAAAACAATACAATGATATGGGGAATTTTCTTTTTTTTTTGGTGGTGGTAATGGGGTTTGAACTCAGGGCCTTGTGCTTACTAGATAAGCACACAATCACTTTGTCCATACTTCTCGCACTTTGTAACAAGATCTCAAGTTTATTCTAAACTGACCTAGAACTCCATATGGAGCCCAGGCTGACCTGGAACTCACAATCCTGCCTCAGCCTCCCCTGTGCCTTCCTATGTCTTATGTTTCTTTCTTTTTTTTTTTTTTTTGGTGGGCCTGAGGTTTGAACTCATGAATTTGCAAAGTACTCTACTGCTTGAGCCACACCTTCAGCCAATTTTGCTCCAGTTATTTTTAGACTAAGATGGAGTCTCACAAATCATTTGCCTGGGCTGGTCTCAAGCCTCAGTCTGCCAGATCGCCTCCCAAGTAGCTAGGATTACAGGTGTGAGGTATAGGTGCCTGACTGGGAGTTCTCTTTAAAAGGGAAGTTGAGAGGGATGGGGGGGTTAAGAGGTAAGGAAGAGTAATGGAAGGGGATGAATGGACCAATACCCACAGCAGGGATACACTGAGAAATCTATTTGAACATCAACTTAAATATTAATAATGAAAAACAGGACTGTAAAATAGGTACAATGTGTGTAGGGGGGAGTACTAGTGGGAGGAGGGGGGGTGAATGAAGTAGATTAAGGTGAGGGTATATGGTTGATGGACTTCGTATACTCATATGAAATAGAACAAAGAAACTTCTTGCAAACCTCTTTAAGTGGTGCAAGGAGAGGGTTGAGGGGAAGAGACAATGGAGTGATCTAACCAGTATAAGCACAATTGCAATTGTCACTATGATGATTTTTAATAATAAACATTTTTATTAAGAAAAAGGGAAGTTACATCGTAGGCATTATTAACACATACGTTAGGCACTTCAATTTTTATCATGACTTTTTACTAAAATACTTATGAAAAAGGCATGGTAATATGTGCCTATAATCCCAGCATTTTGGGAGGCCAAAGCAGGGTGGCGGCAAATTTGGGGCAAGCCTGTACTACAAAGGGAAAAATCTGTATCTCAAAAAAAAAAAAAAAGAAAAAGAAAAAACTAGGCACCCATGGTGCATGCATGTAATCCCAGCTACAAAGAGGTAGAGATCAAGGTTCGAAGCCAGCCCCCGTCAATAGTTCACTAGACCCTATCTCAAAAAATATCCAATTAAAAAAGGACTGGCAGAGCAGTTAGAGCTTTTCTTAACTCTAAATTTTATGATCTGGAAAACTTTGATCTGTAGCTGATGTGTATTTTAAGTCATGTTGAAAGCTTAAATATTAACTTTGGGCAATATAAAACTTAAAAAGAGGGAGTAGTAGCTGGGCACCCGTGGCTCATGCCTGTAATCCTAGCTACTCAGGAGGCACAGATTAGGGGGACTGAGGTTCAACCAGCCTGGGCAAACAGTTCTCAAGACCCTATATGGAAAAAAGCCATCACAAAAAAGGGCTGGTGGAGTGGCGTAAAGTGTAGGACCTGAGTTCAAACCGAAACATCACAAATGAAAAAAGAAAAGGAAATGGAAAACTGATTAATATCCAAGGCAATTAAGGATGGAAAAAAAAATCATAGCACTGTTTAATGATACCTTCCACTGACTGTAAGAATCAACTAATAGATTAATTGGACTATGAGTAGAGAAGACTGCAGCCAGAGGCACTAGTTATCACTTCCCAGGAAGAAGTATTGTCTCCTATGACATTATCTTTTTTTTTTTAAAGATGTGTCTTGCTTAAGGTGCTCTGGCTGATCCAAAACAACTTCTCCAGCTTCACCCTCTAGAGTACTTGCAAATGCAGGTACATGTCATGATGGCCTGGCTTAGGATATTATATCTTTTCATTTTTTTCTTAATTTTTTTGGGGGGGTGTTACTGGGGATTGAATTCAGGGCTTAGGTAGGCATATGCTCTATCACTTAAGCCTTCCCAAACATTAAGAGAGTGTAAGAACCCCATTTAACACTGTTTTAGTTAAGGATTTACATTTTCTTAATAGCAGCAATGTACAAAAAGTGTAATATGCTGAGCCAGGTATAGTGGTAAACAGCTGTGGCTTGGAAGAACCAGGAAGAAATTACTGATTGTCAGTTTGGAGTCAGCCCGGGCTACATAATAAGACCTTGTCTCAAAAACTCAAAATCAAAATGAAAGAGAACACACTGTGAGGACGGGTATGTTCTATGTATACAGTGTTTAATATAGTAGCCACTATATTGCCACTATAAAACCACATGTGGCTTTTTTATTTCCCCTAGTGGTACTGGGAATTGCTTGCCAGGCAAGTCTTCTACCACTTGAGCCATGCCCTGAGTTCCCACATGTGAGTGTTTGTTTGTTTGTTTTTCTGGCAATTACTGGGGTCTGAACTCAGGGCCTCAAACATGCTAGACAAATGTGCTACCAACTGAACCAGGCCCCCAGCTCTCCACATGTAGTTTTTGAGCCTTGTGTACTATGATTAGTGTAACTGAGGAACTAAATTTCTAATTTTGTTAATTTTCATGAATTTAAGTTTAATAGCCTCATGTCGACAATGCAGACACAGACAATCCTAACAGTTGAAATATGGGTTTTATACATATACATATACATATATCCTTTTTTTCTGGGTTTTTTTTTTCCCCCTTTCCAGCAAGGGGGTTTAAACTCAGGATCTCATACTTGCTAGGAAGACACTCTACCACTTCAGCCACTCTACCAATGATAGTTTTCTTTCAAGATAGGGTTTCTAGGACTATTTGCCTGGATTGGCTTCAAATCTCCATCCTCCTGATCTCTGCCTCCAGAGTAGCTAGGATTACAGGTGTGAGCCACTGGAGCCTGGCTCTACTCCCTTTTTTAATGTTTTATATTGCCCAACATTAATATCTAAGCTTTCTACATGACTTCAAATACATGTCATCTATACATCAAAATTTTCCAAATCATAAAACAGAGTAAACAAAGCTCTAACTGCATAAACATGAGTTGCATGCTCAACTCAGGATAATG
Source organism: Castor canadensis (assembly GCF_047511655.1). Lineage (NCBI taxonomy): Eukaryota > Metazoa > Chordata > Mammalia > Rodentia > Castoridae > Castor > Castor canadensis. The sequence continues at coordinate 59,519,638 of NC_133392.1, read as the reverse complement.
AGACAAGGAACTGAGTGGTTATAATATGGTTAAGTTAAAGTTCACTGGTCGAAAATAAGCAGGACACTCTACCATTTGAGCTCCCATGGGATGACAGCACAAGTAAATGCTCTGAGGATGAGGAAAAACACGTATTAACAATAAGCCTTCATAGATTTTATGTGCAGGGATTAGGAATGTGGCTTAGTCAGTAGAGTGCCTACCTAGAAAGTACAAGGTCCTGGGTTTAAATCCCAGAACCACAATAAATAAATAAATAAAAAATTTACATTTGGAATCTCTACTGTCAATTACAAAAAAGAGAGACCTAAGAAGTAAAAAAAAAAAAAAAAAAAAGAGAGACCTATATTTACTACTATTGACTTTGTCTTTGACATATTTAATAAAAGTTTGGAATCTCCTTTGCTCAATCTTAAAAAACAAAGATGGGAGCCAGGTGTGGGTGCTCATGCCTATATTCCTAGTTACTTAGGAGGCTGAGATCAGGAGGATTAAGGTTCAAGGCCAGTGCAGACAAACAATTTCAGAGACCTCCCATCTCCAAAATAACCAGAGCAAAAATGGGCTGAAGGTGTGGCTCAAGTAGTAGAGGGCCCACTTTTCAAGTGCCTGCTTTGCAAGTTCAAACCACTGTCATACAAAAAAAAAAAAAAGACGTCTGCAACCTTCATTTAAGTAATTAAAATCCAAGCCAGGCACCAGTGGATCATGGCTATAATCCTAGCTACTCAGGAGGAAGAGATCAGGATGATCCTGGTTTGAAGCCAGGTGGGGGCAAATAGTTCTCATGACCCTATCTCAAAAAAACCCATCACAAAAAAAGACTGTCAGAGTGACTCAAGGTGTAGGCCCTGAGTAAAAAAACCCAGTACTGCAGGGGAAAAAAAAGTAATTAAAACAAAATCCCTAAGGTGTCTAAGTTATCTAGGTGTCACCTAGATAACTGTTTATTTCTCTCAAGTTTTAGAACACTCAGATCACAGCAATGTCTCAACAAGTAACCTCAAATTACAAAACAGGTATTTTAAGTAAAACACAGCAAAGAACTAGCACAAGATATGGATCAAAACAAAAATAGAAGGGAATAGTGGTGCACGCCTTTGATTAAAGCACTCAGGAGGGTAAGGCAGGAGGATCAAGAGTTCAAAGGAGACCCTGTCTCCAAAACAAACAACATGGCTGAAGATGTCGCTCAACTGGTAATGGGCCTGCCTAGCAAGTGTGAAGCCTAGAGTTCAAACCCCAGTACCACAAAAGAAAAAAAACACCAAAACAACACACTCAAATCAACAAAATAAGCAGCAAGTTTTCTGAGTACTGAAAACCACATTCCTAGAATACTTAGGACACTCATTTCAAAACCCTAAACTAATAGTTTATTATATGTACGTAAAAAATGCATCCAGGCATGATGTAACACGCCTATAATCCAAGCACTGGATATCCAAGTTGAGGCAAGAGGATTGCAAGTTCAAGGTGAGCAAGCACAACACAGCCAAGACCCTGCCTCAAAAATATAAAAATAAGATAAACAAGCCGGGTGCTGGTGGTTTACTCATATAATCCTAGCTGATCAAGAGGATCGAAGTCTCCAAAAGAAACATCACAGAAATAGGGCTGGTGGAGCCATGAGTTCAAACCCCAGTACTGCAAAAAAAAAAAAAAAAAAAAAGGTACTGGTGCTTGGGATCAAACCCCACCTCTTGCAGGGCAAGTTCTATTAAAAGCCTTAGTCTTTGATTCAACATTTCTATTTTAGGAATTCATGGATAATGGAAATGATATATGAAAATATTTAGTTATAATGACATTCACCAAAGCATATGCTTTGTTTTTGTTTGTTTTTTAAATACTGGGGCTTGAACACAGGGCCTCATGCTTCCTAGGCAGGTGCTTTATGGAGTCACTTGAGCCACTCCGCCAGCCCTGTTTCAGTTTTTTGAGACACGGTTTTGCCTTACACCCTAGCCTGGCCTCTGCCTCACAATCCTCCTGCCTCTGCATCATTTGCAAATATTTTACCATAGTAGACATACGCTAAATCAACACAGTTAGGATAGGGTCCCCCCCTTACCACACATTTACATCGCACGTGTTCAGGAGCCTGACCTGGCTGAGATACCGCAGTGGCTGTAAACTGAGTAGCCCATGGCGGATTCTTCTGTCCTCCAAATTGAGCCATGATGCAAGGGGAAAAAAACCTTCACTGTTTCTCTTCTATAGCAGCGATCTATTAAGAAAGGATCCATGTTTCAAAGATTAGCCAAACCACAAGTATCACAAAAGGGTATTTGAAAGAAATAGTTAATGTATCAAGGACATCTTCTAAGAAGAAATAACAATTACAAGTAAGGAAGGTTGCAGGTGAACATTTGAAATACAGCAAGAACATTTTACATCTACTAAATCACCACAAGTCCCCTATTTTAAAAGATCACATTAGGGGTAGATTTACAAGAAAGGCACTTCCTTCTGTGACTACAAATCGTCACATTCAAACAGAAGTCCGTCTGCTGTGATTTATCCGATGGTTAACAAACTCACAATATTATATTCACGGGAAATACAGCCTGGCGTTTGTTTGTGGGCAATAAGCTGGAGAGAGACGACCAGAGCAGTGGTGAAACCAATTACAGAAACTGAGACAAGACCCGAATCAAGGCACTTTGATACTATTTTAATAACGAACATCCCTGCTTTCTCGTAGGGAAGTAACTGGGGTTTCCATCAAGGGGAGAGGCAGTTGGGGTAACGCACGCCCCTTGAAGAACCACTGCGCAGACCCCTCCCCCAAAGTCAAGCCTGAAAAGGCAAGGACCGCCGCCCGCGCATCTCGGGCGCTGCGACTCGGACGTGCGAGTCTGCCATCCATCTTCCTCCCGGCCGGCTTCTCGCCGGCCGAAGTCCGCGGAAGGCGGAGCCCACCGCCCCAGTACACCGGCTGACGCGCCGACGGGAATGTGGGGGGAGTCACTTATAGCTCTGGTCCTCTTAATCCCCGGGCGGGACCGAGAAAACCTCCATCCCATTCCCGAACCCCACACCCCCGCGAGCCCCCCGACGCCCGGGGCCCGGAAGCCTTAACACCGTATCGGCCCAGTGCCAGGAATGGCAGATGGGCCCACGAGACCGAAAAAAGGGGCGCTGGGGGCATCGGGCGGGCCGACAGCGAAGAGCGCGGCGGTGGGGGAGGGGTGGGCCGCGCGGGGCCTGCTCCGACCCGCACAAAAGGGACCGCGTCCCTCCCGCCTCGGTCCCAAGAGAGCCCCACCGTGGCCGGCCTGCAGCTGCCGTGTCACCACAGCAGGCACTCCCAGCCCTTCCGCGGATCCGCTAAGATGTTAAGGACCCTGGCTCAGCAGCCCACCGCTCCAACCAAACGCTGACCAGACCTTCACCTAAGTCGGGTCCCGGTTAACACCGAAGCCATTTCAAACACGTCAGGCTCGTGCGCATGCGCCAACTTCCCCCTTTTCCTTCACGCCGCTCCTCCTACCCATCTTCAGGAGGAGCGACGCGTACGGCTTGACGTTCTGCGTGCGCGCTCCCCTGGGCGCCCCTTTCACTACGCAACTCGAACTGGAGCGCGCCTGAGAAGGGTTACCTTGGCTTCACTTAACAATGAGCATCTGTGGCTCTGCGCTACTGCTGAGGGAAAAGCTGTCCTTACAGAGGGAAGAAAACGAACGGCGGTCACGTGATCCGACTAGAGCAGCCGCCATTTTGTTTCTTCTTCTTTTTTTTTTTAATCTAGCACAATTAGCTGGAAGAACTTTGTCCTGTAATAGCTTCACTGCTTTTTAAAATTGATGGGTAATTTATTTACCATACAATTCACTATTTGCAATTCTTTTTTTTTTTTTGCAGTACTGGGGCTAGAACTCAGGGCCTACACCTGGAGCCACTCTTACCAGCCCTATTTTTGTGATGGGGTTTTTGGAGATAGGGTCTCTCAAAGTATTTGCCCCTGGCTGGCTTTGAACCAGGATCATCCTGATCTCTTCCTCCTGAGTAGCTAGGATTACAGGTGTGAACTATGGGAGATGGGTTATATTTTGTTTTTGAGACAAGGTCTCACTAACTTTGGCCAGGCTGGTATGGAACTTTAGACCCTCCTTCCTCTGCTTCCCAAGTAGCTAGGCTTAAAGGTATTCTCTCCTATGCCCAGCGATTTAATTGATTTTATTGAAGTTATCTTTTTCCTTTTCTTGCTTGTGCCAAATCCAAGGTCATGAATATTCATTTATCTCTATGCTTTAAAGAATTTTTTTCATTTTGTTCTTATATTTTAAGTCATTGATCCTTTCTTCCTTTCTTTCCATTCTGTCTTTTTTTTTTTTTTTTCATATGTGCATACAAGGCTCGGGTCATTTCTCCCCCCTGCCCCCACCCCTTTTTTTTTTTTTAATGTGATGCTGGTGATCAAACCCAGAGCCTCCACATGCTAGGCACGTGGTCTGCCACTGAACTGCATTCCCAGCCAGATCCATTTCAATTTATTTTTTGTATATGGTATGAGTTAAGAGTCCAGTTTATTTTATTGCATGTAAATAACAAGTCCCACCACCAATTGTTGAAAAGTCTATTCTTTCTGAAATTAAATATTCTTGGCACCATTGTTCAAAATCAATTGTATATGTATGGGTTTATTTCTGCAATGCTTTTCCATTTACTCAGGTGCTCTAATTTCTTTCAGCAATGTTTTACAGATTTCAGTGTAAAATTCTTTCACACTGTTGGTTGAGTTTACTCCCCAAGTATTTTATTTTTTGTTTTATTCATTTTTTATTAGCATCCACTAATAATACAAGGGAGTTTCATTGTAATAATTCCATAGATGCATGCAGTGTACTTTGTACAAGTTCACTCCCTCTACTATATTCTCTTAACCCCTCCTTCCTATCTATCTATTTATTTATTTTTAGTGAAAGTGATAGTAAACTTTATTAGGAAAAGAATACGCTGAAAGTGGGTCATCTCAGACAAGGAGGTTGAGTATGACCTTTTATTTTGAGATGGTATCTTGCTATGTTGCCCAGGCTGGTCTTGAACCCTGTGCTCAAGAAATCCTCTTTCCTAGCCAGGCACTGGTGGCTCACACCTGTAATCCTAGTTACTCAGGAGGCTGAGATCAGGAGGATCAAGGTTTGAAGCCACCTGGAACAAACAATTCATGAGACCCTATCTTGAAAACATCAAGGGCTGGTTCAGTGACTCAAGTGATAAGAATGCCTGCCTAGCAAGCATGAGCCCTGTAGCTCAAACCCCAGTAACCTTCCCCCACATACATACACACACACACACACACACACACACACACACACACACATACACACAAAAAAAAAGTCCTCCTTCCTAAGCTTCCTAAGTAACTGGGACGCCAGGCATGAATCACCACCACGACTGACATTTTTTATGCTATAGTAAATAGAACTATTTTTTTAATTTCATTTTTGCTTTTGTTTTTTTGGTTTGGTCATACTGGGATCTGAACTCAAGGCCTCATGCTTCCTAGGCAGGTGTTTTGCTACCTGAGGCCACTCCACCAGCCCTTAGTTTCATTTGTGTTGTGTGTGTGTGTTCATGTTTATGTGTGCATGTGTGTGTGTGTGTGTGTGTGTTGGTTTTTTTTTTTTTTTGCACTGGGGTTTTGGGTTGATTTTTTTTGAGGTACTGGGGCTTGAACTCAGAGCCTTCACTTTGAGCCATTCCACCAGTCCTATTTTTGTGAAGGGTTTTTTGAGATAAGGTCTCAAGGAACTATTTGCCTGGGCTGGTTTTGAACCTCAATCCTTCTGATCTCTGCCTCCTGAGTAGCTAGGATTACAGGTGTGTGCCCCTGCAACCCAGCTGCACTGCGGTTTTGAATTCAGGGTCTCATGCTTGCTAGACAAGTGTTCTAACCTCTTGAGACACTCAGCAGCCCTTAATTTCATTTTTGGATTGTTTGTTTCTTGTAGGAATAATTGATATGTGAGTGGTGATCTTAGATCTTGTAACTTTCTTGCAAATTAGTTTATTAGCTTTCATAGGTTTTTGGACTCTTCAGGATTTTCTTTATGTAAGATAATGCTATTAGGGCTGGAAATGTGGCTCAAGTATTAGTGTACTTATCTAGCAAGTGCCAGGCTGTGAATTGAGATAATCCTAGTTCTAAGTCCTTTTTATATTGGAAAGAAAGAACAAGGCATTCACAGATAACATGATGTGTTGTTGCTTTGGTAGTACTGAGGTTTTGAACTCAGGACTTCATGCTTGCTAAGCAGATACTCTATCACTTGAGACACACCACCAGCACTTTTTTGCTTTGGTTTATTTTTCAGTAGGGTCTTGCTTTTGCCTCAGCCAGTCTCAGACCAAATTTCTCCTACCTCTACCTCCTGAGCACCTAGGATTACAGATATGATCAACAATACCCAGCTTATTTGTTGAGGTGGGGTCTGGCTAATTTTTTGCCTGGACTGGCCTTGAGCAGTGATCCTCCCAATTTCTGCTTCCTGAGTAGCTGAGACTACAAGAGTGAGCTGCTGGCCTAAGAATGCATTTTATTTATTTATTTTATTATTATTTTTTTAGCTAGAAGTTCATATAACGTTGAATAGGGGTGGTAAGATACGACATCTTTTATCATTTTCCTGATCTTAAGGAGAAAGTTTCTGTCCTCTACCATTAAGTAGGATATTACCTTTGAGTTTCTCATTGTTAATCTTTTTTCAGGTTGGTTGATTATTGAATGCTTTCATCATGAAAGTGTTTGGATGTTGTCAAAAAATATTTTTCCTCCATAATTTGAGATGATAATGTGAATTTTTCTTCCTATACTCTATTAATACAGTACAGTACACTGTACATTCAGGGCAAGTGTCCTACTAGTTGATGTATGCCCCATATTTGTGGGATTTTGTGTATTGATCCATGCTTGCATTTCTGGGATGGATGAATCCCATTAGATTCTGGTTCATAGTCCTTTCAATATGCATCTGGATTAGTAATTTTTTTTTCTTTCTTTCTTTCTTTTGGCAGTACTGGGGTTTGAACTTAGGACCCAATGCTTGCTAAGCAGGTGCTCTGCCACTTGAGCCACTCCACCATCACACTTTTTATGTTGTTTATTTTCAAGAGAAGGTCTCTCCAACTATTTGCCTGGGCTGGCTTTGAACCTTGATCCTCCTGATCTCAGCCTCCTTCGTAGCTAGGATTAGAGGGCCACCAGTGCCCCAACTGTATTTCCTTTTAAATAATGTATCATAGAAATTGTTTCACATCCAAATACAACATGCTTCCATATCCTTTTTTTTTTTTTACAAGCTAGGTGATATTCTTTTGTATGAAATGATCATATTATATTTAGGGTACGGCAAATTTATGGGTATTTAGGCTTTATTTTTTGTTTTGTTTTGGGCAGCAATGGGGTTTGAACTCAGGACCTTACTCTGGCTACACAGGCACTTTATCACTCCAGCCACTCTGACAGCCCTTTTTTCTGGTGGGTTTTTTTGAGATAGGATCCCTCGAACTATTTCCCTTGTGCTGGCTTTGAACCGTGATCCTTCTGGTCTCTGCCTCCTGAGTAGCTAGGATTACAGGTGTGAGCCACTGGCACCTGGCTAAGAATCTCTTAAAATGATATTACACTCACGGTGTGGCTCAAGCAGTAGCATACCTGCCTGTAACCGCAAACCACCATCTTCCTCCTCTCATCCTTCCAAGTAGATAGGATTGCAGTTGTGAGCCAACAGTGCCCAGTTAAACCCTATCTTCTTGAAAAGAGAAAAAGTGTATTTAATTACCTTATTTTGGGTGTTGTGGTTAACATGTGCCCTTAAATCACAGGAAGTGGTATTTATTTAAAACCTGAAGAATGAGGTCAGGCTAAGAGGAAGGAGGAAGTCATGGTGACCTTACCAAGTACATTTTCTAAGTTAGAAGTGTCTCTCTATGTGATGTAATTTCAAATAAATTGTAGGCTAAAATATGATGTGACATTGTATAATGCCAGAGATTAGACCATATTTATTTATTTATTTATTTATTTATTTATTTTTGAAGCTCTAACACTAATACGGACTATATTGAAGATAAGGTTATTTTTTTAATTTTCAGTTTTTTTTGGGGGGGGTAGTACTGGTGTTTGAATTCATGGCCTTGTGCTTGCAAGGTAGACACTGTACCAGTTGAGTCAAGACCCAGCTCTACTAGGTTGTATCTAGATACTGATGGGAAGGATCCAGTATTGAGGGAAACCCTGAATTTAAGTCAGAGGGAGAACACATAGCTGAAGAAGTCCTTGAGCAGTCAGATGAGACAGAAACCACAGTGCACATGGAGGAATTAGCCTTTGGTTGATGGGAGAATATTGTCTTCAATGTAATAGATAGTAGGAGAAAACAGTGAAGTGGAGGTAGTCTTGTACCTGTAGAGATTAAAAGGAGATTTTTTTTTTTTGCAGGTTCAAACTGGGGCCTACACCTCAAGCCATTCCATCAGCCCTTTTTTGTGAAGGGTTTTTTTGACTTGGGGTCTGAAGAACTATTTGTCTAGGGCTGGCTTCAAATTGCCATCCTCCTGATCTCTGCTTCCTGAGTAGCTAGGATTACAAGCGTGAGCCACCGGTACCCAGCTTAAAAGGAGATTTCAATCTGTGAATTTTACTACTTCTCTGAGGAAAAAGGAGGTGAACATTTGTGACCTAGTGAGATTCAAAGATGTACAAAGACAGAATGGCGCCCCCCCCCCCTTTGGTGGAACTGGTGTTTGAGCTCAGGGCTTTGATTTAGCAAAGACGGTGCTCTACTGCTCGAGCCATACTTCCAGCCTTTGCACCTCTCTTTGTAAAAATCCAAGTTGGGGGCTGGTGGAGTGGCTCAAGTGGTAGATCACCTGCCTAGCAAGTGTGAGTCCCTGAATTCAAAACCCCAGTGCCACAAAACCAAAACAAAACAAAATCAGAGTTGGGAAGCTGCCCAGCATGCCATGGGATGCTTGGACCGTTCAGCCTCAGTAAATAGAAAGGCTCCCGGGCCATATGCCATGAGCTTGTGCCTTTCCCTGTGGTCATGTGGAGTCAGTGCTTGTTTTGGCCGTACAGAGACTAAAATTGAAATGAGCATATGAAATCAATAACCTGTTTCCATGCATGCATGGACCATCAAAACCTAGGCTTTTGCCTTCACATGGAATAATTTCTATGTAATAACCAAGGAAGGAAATAGTCACATTTCCCTCAGGGTTTATATTTTCCTCTATGTAAAGAGAATTTTAGCATGTTCACTACATTGTATTAGTCTGTTAAAGACTGAAGAAATCCTTATTCTCAATGGTTCAAAAAAGAAAGGAAAGTTCTCTCCTTTCTTTTTTGCTTCCCTTCTCACAGAAGAAGGAAAAAGCAAAGGAAGGGGAGGGAGAGAAAGAGACAGAGAGCGAGCACTAGGGCATATAGCTCAGTGCTATAGCACTTGCCTACTGTGCTCAAGGCCATAGCTTTGAATGCCAGTACCACAAACAAAAACAGCACGTGCTAGGTGTGGTGGAACATAACTGTAATCCCTGCACTGAGAATGCCGAAGCCAGGAAGAAAGTTTGATGCCAGTCTGGACTACATAGTGATAATGTGTCAAAAAAGAAAAAAGCCGGGTGCCAGTGGCTCACACCTGTAATCCTACCTACTCAGGAGGCAGAGATCAGGAAGATGGAGGTTCAAAGCCACCCCAGGCAAATAGTTTGAGAGACCCTATCTCAAAAATACTTAACAAAAAAAAATGGCCAGTGGACTGGCTCAGGGTGTAGGGCCTGAGTTCAAGCCACGATACCACAAAAAAATAAATGGAAAGAAAAGTTGCATATCATTATTGGTTTTGAACATAAAAGAAGGAGGCTCTCACAGGGTGGGGAGACAGTGACCAAGTCATCTTACAAAGCAGTTCTGAATCCCCTGAGATGGGTGGAGGGAATAGAGGATGAGGGTATGGATTGTGAAGTAAGGCTTCCCAGGTTCAAATCCTGGCTACTTCTAATAGCTATGGCATGCTTAACTTTTCTGTCTGTTTCCTGATTGAGGATTACATGGATTAATATATGAATAGCACTCCAAATAATGATAACACACAGCAAATTATAACCCTCTTTATTTCATTTCTGCCTAGGTTTTATTTCATTTCTGCCTAGGTTTTGATGGTCCATGCATGCATGGAAACAGGTTATTGATTTCATATGCTCATATGCTCAGGTAATGTTAACTACTGTTAACATTAGTAGAAAATAAGGCATTTTAAAATGCATGAGTTTCAAGAGCATTATGTTAAGTGAAAGCCTAGTCATTCCATTTTCATAACATTCCGAAAAAGGCAAAAAACAAACAAGCAACAACAAAACTACACAAACTGAAATCAGGTTAGTCATTGCCAGTGCTGACCATGGGGAAGGTGGTATTAGGGCAGTGTTAGGGGTGGTGGAAACTCTCTCTAACCTGTAAACACTTGATTACCTGGCTACTGAGTCCCTTAAATGTGGAGAAACTAAGGAACTGATTTTTTTTAATTTTATTATTCATATGTGCATACAAGGCTTAGGTCATTTCTCCCCCCTGCCCCCACCCCCTCCCTTACCACCCACTCCGCTCCCTTCCTCTCCCCCCCACCCTCAATACCCAGCAGAAACTATTTTGCCCTTATTTCTAATTTTGTTGTAGAGGGAGTATAAGCAATAATAGGAAGGAACAAGGGTTTTTGCTGGTTGAGATAAGGATAGCTATACAGGGCATTGACTCACATTGATTTCCTGTGCGTGGGTGTTACCTTCTAGGTTAATTCTTTTTGATCTAACCTTTTCTCTAGTTCCTGTTCCCCTTTTCCTATTGGCCTCAGTTGCTTTTAAGGTATCTGCTTTAGTTTCTCTGCGTTAAGGGCAAGAAATGCTAGCTAATTTTTTAGGTGTCTTACCTATCCTCACCCCTCCCTTGTGTGCTCTCGCTTTTATCATGTGCTCAAAGTCCAATCCCCTTGTTGTGTTTGCCCTTGATCTAATGTCCACATATGAGGGAGAACATATGATTTTTGGTCTTTTGGGCCAGGCTAACCTCACTCAGAATGATGAGGAACTGATTTTTTATGGTACTGGGGCTTGAACTCAGGGCCTTATGCTTGCCAGGCAAGTGCTCTGCCACTTGAACCATTCTGCCAGCCCTTTTTTGTGTTGGATATTTTCCCAGGCTAGGATCTCGTTAGCGGTTTTCCCTGACTGGCTTCAAACCATGCTTTGATCTCTGCCTCCTAAGTAGCTAGGATGATAGCCATGAGCCACCAGCTCCCGGGGTACTGAGATTTTAGGGTTAGGTGCTGGGGATTAAATCCCAGGGCCTTATGTATGCTAAGCAAGTGCACTAGCACTTACATCCATCCTAGTGCTGTTTTGGTTTTTTGGTGGTATTAGAGTTTGAACTCAGGGCTTCCCTCTACTACTTGTGCAACACCTCCAGCCCTGCAGCCCTAGTTTTGTGTATTAGCAGATCCAAGCTAGGCTTGGTAGTATACAGCTGTAATACCAGCACTCAGGAGGCAGAGGGAGAAGATGGAAAGTTCATGGCTACCTTGACTTACATAGTGAGATCCTGTCTCCAAAAACCAAGGGCTTGAGACTGTAGCTCAGTGGTAGGGTGCCTGCCTGCCATACATAAGAGCCTGCATTCTGTCTCCATCCAACAACACAACCACACAACCTGCCATGATCCATATGTTTGGTCATCTCCAAATCTTTCTTTTTTTAATTGGAGTTTGAATTCAGGGCTTTGCTTTGCAAGCACAAAGCAGCCACTCTATAACTTGAGCCACACTTCCAGTCTGTTTTGCTCTGGTTATTTTTATTTGTCCAAGCTGCCCTTGAACAACAATCCTTCCAATGTCAGCCTCCTAAGTAGCTAAGATTACAGGTGTGAGCCATTGGTGCCTGGCTCCAAATCTTAAGATCTTCTATAATTAAAACTGTGAATTCTATTGGACATTACATTTTAAAATATGCCTTTGAAGAGGAAAGAAAAATTAGACTACCAGGTGCAAAATAGAAGTATAAATTTTATTAAAACCACCCACAAAGTTCTGTGTAACCAGGAATGATACAATTTGCAATATTTTTTTAGAAACGCATGACAGATTTAAAATATATTTTCAATTACAGTATTCATTTAGCCTTATTCAGTTAGAACAATTTAAAAAATGAAATTTTATGATCTAAACAAATGAGACACACAAGGAAAATATAAGACAATTTCCACAACTATCTTTACATGTATATTTTTATACTACTACATTTTAATGCATTTTGCTACATAAACATGAAATCATGTACAACTGCTGTGCACCAAAATTTAGCTTAATTAGATCTTTCAAGTAACATGCAGTTCCAACTCACAAGTCTTCAAGTACTGCTAACAAGTGTTCCCTTGTCTGAGGACTAAAAGTTGATCCTCTATTACAATGATCATAAGATTATTATTTTTCCCTTCTACATGGTGAAGTGCTTTTTCATAAACTTTCCCTCATCTGTTAAGGACTAAACTAGATATTTTATGGAGTATTTCCTAAAGAATATTTTGGTGTCTGGGATATGTAATGCAGTAGGACAGCAATGGGTTAAAAAAAAAAAAGCAAAAAGCAAAGAGAAGAAATAAATAGTAAGGCCTGGGAGTACGGCTCAGGTAGAACAGTGCCTGACTAGCAAGCATGAGGCACTGAGTTCAACCACCAGCACCACCAAAAAAAAAAAAAAAAAAAAAAAAAAATTAACATATTCCAAGGAGAAAAAAGTCAAGTAGATACTTGAACTTGATATTTTTCTACTGGAAATTCAGCACTCCTGAATTTCTTCATTGCCTGTGAATATTTTAGTTCTATCAAAGATAAGCATTCTGGCTTCTCCTTTAAGTCACGCTACTAATATGCAAGTGAATTTACCTGGCAGATCACCATACAGCATGAGAGAAAATGAACAAAGTAGAAATTCATGTTTATTTCATTTTATTTTTATTTTTTTATGGGGAGCTGGGGTTTGAACTAAGGGCTTCACGCTTATAAAGCAGGCACTCTACTACTTGAGCCATACCTCCAGTCCATTTTGCTCTGGTTATTTTGGAGATGGGGTCTTCAGACCTTGAATTGCAATCCTCCCAATCTCAGCCTCCCAAGTAGCTAGGATTATAGGCATGAGGTACCAGCACCCAGCTTAGAAATTCATGTTTATCTTTCTGCCAAGTAACCCTACAAGTTTATCTTTAGGGAACAATTCATGATTTTCTTTTTTTAGTAACCCAAATATGATCATCCACCCATACATCACAATGCAAAAGCTGCCCTTAGTTTTTACTATAAAACCATTTCTGGAAAAAATATTTCTCTTAAAGCACGTATCACAATGTTATCTCCATAAAGGTTAAAAAAAATATGACCATACATTGCAATAAAAATATTTAATCTATTTCTTAAAAAGAGCTGTTTTGTAAAGTTATATATCGCCAACATTTTATCATATCACAAACAGGCATTGGTGAGAAAGTTATTGGACTCACCAAAAAGGGGGTTATTTGAATATTCACTTCTTTTGTGACCCAGAATGTATTGATGGAATAGTCAAAATATCCTACCTCTTTATAATGGAGATTACTAAAATAACCTATATAAAGAAGTGACTAAGAATTTTACAAATCTCAGCATTTTTCTTAACTCTCTAGGCAAAGATATACTTAAACTTTGACCAACAGATTTTGTGACTGAAGCAGAACAAAAATACAAGATAAATTCAAATAATTGAGAGACATTCCTACCTTTAAGAGATGTCAATAATTTTCATTTTTATCATGAGTGTCTGGGAACTAAAATTGTTTACCTAATACATTTCCTTCAAGAAACCCATATTTCAGTAAATTTGATTGTGAGATGCTGACTCTCATCACTGTTTTAAAAGTAATAATTTAAAAATTTATGTAGAGGAAATGATTTAGGATATTCCCCTTGTTTTAATAGCAAAGGGATATTCTTTATGGAAGCCTTTTTTCATAAGGAAGAAAAAATATGAAATGTCATAAATCTAAGCCCCAATGCAGAAGCCCTGGGAATTTGGGGAGACTTTCCTTCCTATGCATGAGAAAACAGGTGACTAAAAAATTTGTTTCACAAGTAAGGTTTTATATAAGTCTTAGATTAGGTCTGACAAAATGTCTCTTTAATAATACATGATCTCAAGTTGTGGTACAGAGATGTATTTAGCAGTCTGCAGATATTAAGTGTTGTACCCTCAGGTAGGTTGACTTGCTTTGTGACTTGGAGCAAGCCCCTGGCTGTTTTTGCTACCTGCAGGTTCCTCAACTGTAAAGTGAAAAATGTTGTCTGTATAACCCTCAGTTTGGGGGAGGAAAAGGTTGCACATAGTAAAGCATTCTGATAATCTAAATAATATAAAGCACAGGGGCCATAATTTTTATCACTACTATGTCTGCTTCCAAAATAGGTCCTTATTTTTAGCAGCTATTTTCAGATAAAATTGGCATAGAGGGTAGATAAGAAGTATTAAATGGGTCTCTTGCCTCTGAGTTGGGAGAGTGAACCTTAGTTGTAATAGCACAATTCTCACTCCTTACTCTCCCTCCACTTCCCTACAGTGCTTCATGAAGAGCTTCTCACAGCTTACTTATAACCCAAGAACTCTTCCAGTTTCATTTTAAAACTTTTCTCAGCCAGATTATAGTTCTTATTCTAGCTGAGTGTAGTGGCCCGAGTCTGAGATGCCAACAGGAGGATCATGAGTTCAAGGCCAGTCTGGAGCTCCATAGCAATTCCCTGTCTTAAAAACCAAAAGTTCCTACTATTGCCAACATTATGAAAGAATTCTAAAGGAGTACATTTATATTAGAAAATAGATACCATCTACAAAATTTGGTTGAGTTAAGAACAATAGGCAGGTATTCTATCCATAGATAAGACTCAGTCAGTAGTCACCAATTTTGTAATTAGCACGATGTGTTACACAGAAATAGCAAAGCCATACAATATAGAATATTGGAAAATTTATCTTAACACTCAAATGCCAACCAGGAAGTGAACTAAATACTGTAATCTGTGTTCTTATGACTACTACCTATTCCTAAAAACCGAACTTGCCTCTAACCAAAAGGACTGTATAAAAGCTCTTGGTCCTTCAGACTTTTGAGATGTGGTTATTAAAAGATAGAAAAACAGGTGGAGAGCATAAATTCCAGACTGGCCTGGGTTAGAGGGCAAGACCTCTCAAAGACAAATAACAAAAAGAAATATATTTTTTGCTTGTGGTACCGGAGATTGAACCCAGTGCATGCTAGGCAAACACTAAACCACAGAGCTACACCCCAACTCCCATGCATATTTGTGTAGGGGATCTGGGGAATGGAAGCAGGACAGAGACATGCAAAAGCATGAAGACAGGTCTTGCTATGTAGCCCAGGATGACAATGAACTCTTGATTTTCCTGCCTCTGGAGAGCTGGGAGTAGATAGGTAGAATTGCAGTTGGTTTCAATAATCTTTTCAGTCCTTTTCCTTTCTCTCTATTTCCTTTTTTTTGTGGTGCTAGGGACAGAACCCATGCCAGGCAATCACTCTGCCACTGAGCTATTTCCCTAGCCATGAACAGATTTTTAATTTAAAGGAGATCAGAGGAAAAGATTAAACATGCAAAAAAAGAATGAAAGTGCACTTAGTGGCCTTGGAACCTCAGTAAAATGAGAAAAGAAAAATAGTAACAAGCAGAGTTTCTGGTCAAGGATTCTAAGTTTATACCCTGCCAAATGGAAAATTGTTTTCCAATATCTCTTCTCCTAAAACGAAAATCTTTCTGACAGCTGCAAAATTTTTTCTCATGAACAATACAAGAGAGAGAATGCCTTACATAACAGCTGCAAGAGGCAAACATTCTATTTTTAGGACAACTAGCTTTATATGTTAATTTAAAGTCGTATGCAAAACCATCCTCAAACATAAATGGGCTAAATCAGCTAATGAACATGTATGGCTAAACAAACTAGAAGAAAACTTAGGATCCAGACAGAATCATGAGTATTATACTAGGGGTGGAAAAGGAGGAAGGAAATAAGCTGGATAAATTAAATGCTGTATACTACCAAAAAACAAATTTGAAGATGGTATGGGGCCTGTAAAAGGAAAGAGAAAATGAAAAGTAGCAGAATAGAATAAACAATGTCTTTTGAGCAAACAATGATATTTGATTGGCTATCCAGAAAAGAAAGGATTTAAACAAGCTGGGCACTGTGTCTGTAGTTCCCAGCTACTTGGGAGGAGAATTACTTGAACCCAGGAGTTTGAGACCAGCTTGGGCAACATACTAAGACCTTGTTTCAAAAAAAAAAAAAAAAAAAAATTCACATAAAAGATGGCTCTACCATCTCAGAAACTGACTCAATTTCTATTTGACAAACACAAGAAAAACAAAACATTCCATGAAACTTAATACACTGTATGAAAATATACAAACTCATCTTCTGATGGACATACTAATCCTGACTTTCTCAACTGCCTTCCTGAGACAGGGATGTCATCATTTTGTAAAGCTCTAAGAAGGCCAACATGGAACACAGTTTGATTTGGATAAACCCAGACTCTCTCTGCAACCAGGCACTGCGTACACTATTTTGATAGGAGGCATATGGACTGGCACTGAAACAATACACATATGAGCAAATTTAGGAGCTGTACATAGCAAAACAGTATTCAATTCATGTCGACAGCCACATCGAAACTAATTGCGAGGACATAACTAGGCAAGGGGCACATGAAGGGATCGTATAATCCTGGCTAGGTAGTATGGAAATATACTTCCCTTAATCATCTCAATGAAATAGTCTTTTATAACTCCTTTCTCGGTAGGTAAAAGTCAGCTAACTTCTGACATTAAGCGTATGTATAGAATGGATAGGCGAGGGGATCTTGACCAAGTTTCATTTCTAACTTTCTTTGCCTGAACCACTCAGGAAAAAAAGCCATTTTATTTTTGAATTGTACCAAAATAAGGCTATTTCCCAGTGATAAAATACCCTGTGGGTGAAAACTCCAAGTTTGTTTTGTACACTTCTCCTAAGCATCTGCTTCAACTCTGATTAGAAACTGACATTGACTTCTGTGTCTGGGCCCCAGTGATTGAACTACATGACTTAGGTGACTTCCACCACTGTGAGAGGCCACTACTTTACTACCTTATCCCATAATTCCTTTGTTATAAGATTCCACTAAAGATGCCTCACAATTTTATTAAATGTAGATGAAAAATTTTCCATGCATTCTAGTGAAATTGCACTAAAAGTTGCACATACCTACTGATTTAGTTGACACAAAATGAAATGTTGTAACCCACAATTGCTGGCAGTTGTCATGCAAGAATGTAACTTTATCTCAGATAAAAAGTCTCAATATAATTTCCATTTGAAAAAGACTACTTTGGGGTTATTTTCACACATGCTATTGTGAAATGGCAATCAGTAGTAGTCCACTGGAATGAGAACATTAGGAAGTAAGTTACTTCATATAAATGATGTCACTAGCTCATTTACACAGAGTATGCATTCAGTTAGCTACGCATTGAGGTTATGCCTTAAGTAAGTTGCTTATGGATCTCATCTAGTGAAATTCTGTATTTAACAAATGAAATTATTTCATCCACATGCAGACTGGATAACAAAGATGTTGGAAAGTTACTTAAGATGTAAACGTGTGGCAAAAATTTCTCTACAGCTATGTAGTTTCAGTTACCCTCACTTTCCAACAACTAATTTCAGTTAGGTTTAATGACAAGGTCTACTGAAACCTTTGTGGATAAACTGGAAATAAAATGTAGTAGGACAGACAAGCATAAGAAAAAAAAATTCACTGATATTCCCAATAGACATTAGAAGTGGAATTTTAAGGAGCAGGTACTTTTTTTTATAGGATTCTAAAATAGGCAGGGGTTATATATGATCATATTTGTTAACATTTTAACTATGAATCAACTAGGCTAATTTGAAGATTACTTTTGAATGAATTGAATATACCACAAAAGCAGAAAATTAAAAACCCAATTAGAATGCTATCAAAGAGATAAAATAAAAGGTAATTATACTAAAACATAAAGGAGTAGAAATAATGTTAGATGACAAGTTTTATGAGTGAGAATGTCATTTCAAACCAATTTATTTTGTTGCTTCATAAGAAAGAGCATTCGTAAAGCAGAGTAGTCAGCATACAATCACAATGCTGCAGGACATGGGAAAAATCACAGGGAGAATGGGACAACAAACGGTTCAAATCCAGAAATATACTCCAGAGAAATAGGAACAGAGTGCAGTTCCTACAGTGGGGTTATTGGTTGAGGCAGTCCATTCATGATGTTACTTACAACAGTGGAATGGAAACATTTTAGTTGAAACTGGATACTTTCAAGTACTTGTTTTGGTAAATTGCAACTAGCTTCACAAATCCTAATCTCATTAATCAACACTGGAGTTTAAAGTTTAGCATTAAGAAAGAAACTGTTTATTATACATATATTACCATGGATTATTTTGAAGGGAATTGTTTATTTCTTCAAAGATATTTGCAATCTTTTCAGTTTTAAAATTTTCAAATGTACTATGGCATAGGTGGTGATTCAAGGAAAAAGTAAATTGATATTTAGAAAGTTCGCATTGGAGAAATGGCTAGACGGGTGGATGGATAAAGTTGAGGACACAAGTTCTAGTGAAAGCTAAAGCCTAAAATCTAAACGATAACATCAAAAGGGTGTATTCCTGATAGGCTAAAACTAGTAATTACCTTATTGAAGCAGCTGAAGCAATAAACAATCACTTATATATTCATATGTATAAGAAACCTTAGGCTCAAAAATATACATGTTTTAAAACGGAAATCTAAGGCACACAAAACACTAAAACAAGTCAATGAAATACCCTATTTTACATATTCAAGAAGCAGAAATCTACTTGTACAAAAGATGATGGTCTTTCAATGAACATTTCATTATTTACAATCCCTTCATATTCCTTTACTTGGATTTTTAGTCAAAAGCTTTAAACTGATACTTTGCACCATATATTATTTTAATAAGTTAAGAACTTGCTGGAACTGTTTGAGTTTGCACCAAAGTTGTGTGTTAGCAGTTCTGGGCTTCCTATGGCATTTGCAAGGGAGAAGCACCATTAGGTTTTCTATACTCCCTAAGAATCTGACACTTTGAATGTTATAGCACCTCTGCAATTTAACAGGATCAAGTATTTCATGGAAGGTTCTTTTTGTTTTAAACATTGTTTGGGTAAATCCATTTTCTTTTGCTATAAAAAAAGGTCAATAAAACAATGGAAAAACTAAAATAAATGGAATGCCTACTTTTTCCTATTACCTAGAACGTAGGCATTCCCATCTTCCCAAATCCAACAGGTCAAGATTAATGGCTAAATGAGCCCTCGAAGCCATGTTTATAGTATCACTAGAACAATCTGACTGGGGGCCAAAGAAGATTTCTATGGGATTTAAAAAATTTTTCTATGTTAGAATGGATTTCAAAATGAAAAAGGCAATTTGGGATGGGTAGGCTTCTGGTTGCTTAATTTTTATAATTTTAATCACCATGTAACATTAGAAGCATTTGACTCTTCTAAATACCATTTTGTTCCATCTCCTGGAAACATCTTAAATGGGGTATAGTGAAAAGGCTGGGATGAAAATAATTTTGAGACCACTGTTGCTCAGTCAAACAGAAGAGAGCAATCTTTGTTCAGTCTCTCCCCACATACACCAAAAAAATGTTAATTGTTATTGGTGATGTTTCCCAACTCCAACTGTAGAGATTTAACTATTTTATATAATTAGCTAATATGTAATGGGAAAGGACACATTAAAAGAATATAAACCATGTATATGATTTGAATACATACTGCAGTTAACAAGATGGAACTCTACACAGCAAGAATAAATGATTTCTCTTGTATGCAAATATGCACAAACAATAGACAATAGGATTCTTATACTATACTATTTCAAGTTACTTTTAAAAATAGAAAGTGCTTTTAAAATATATATTTACAGTATATGAACAGCCTCCAACCATTACTAATAATAATGAATTATTTTATACAGGAGAAATATTTTCAGAGAAAGAAAGCATTTCATTGGTCGATTTCAAAAGGATATGCCAATTTTCTAGCAATGATTGGAAGATGTTAGAATAATGGCACCTTGAAATAAAAATTCAGCTTATGTTTTACTGTGTTGATGTGGTAAAGCACCAAGAGCTGTGTAGAGTTAACACTGTGTGTTTTGATTTTACATCACAGAACAGGAACCTGTTAAAATCCTCTTGTTTCATAGTAAACAGACTTAATTTAAAGCACCAAACTGAGTGATTCTATCAATGTTAACACCTAACCAAAACATTTCTTTATGTATTTAAAACTATAAAACTTTTTATTTTTGCTTAAAATGTGCACCTTCTACCAATTTTCAAAATATAGTCACAGTTAAGTACCCACCCCATTTTTTAAATTTTTACCTCTGACTGGAAATGGGTGAGATGAAGATAGAGTGAACGACACCATGACTTTCTTTTAACAGCACCTTGAAAAAATACACTGCACTAGCAGAGGCATTAAGGAGGGGAGAAAAGCCTTCAGACCCAATGGTTGTAGGGCCCCGCCACTTGTGTGAGTGCATAAGGGGACACGGTGACAATGTTGTCATGGGTTAACGTTAATGCTTTATGGGAAGGAATTTGGTTCAATTCATTTCCTGGTGGGGGCTGCCCACCACCCTCCATAGCTGCCTGGTCTTTCTGCTCTAAGGCCTTCAATCTCTTATTCCTAGCTTCTTTAGCTTCAAACTTAATCCTGTTGAGTTCGAAACCATGTTGGGGCAAGTTTAGGTTTTTGTGCTGGTAAAATACAAGGGAGAGGCGAGCGGGGTGACAGCGGTTTGGGTTCAAGACAGGAGTGGTGGCATGAAGCTCTCGGCGTGCACACTCAATCAAGATTGAGCTATGAGTGGGTGCTATGGCCACCCCACCAATGTTGGGATCCAAGAAGTTGGGCTCATCGTCTGACCAGTACTCTTCAACGTGGGCCACTCTGTCCTCTGCAGGAGACAGGGCGTCCTCTGACAGGGGATCATCTGACATAGGCTCATCTGCTTCAGAATGCTGCTCATCCTCTTCCCCTACACAGGGAGCCAGGCCTGCAGGAAAAGCAAGGTCTGGGAGTTGCTGGGCTGGCACACAACAAGGGAGCTGCCCAGATAGACCAGTGGCAGGCTCAGAGGAAGCAAGGGGCTCAGTTCCTGGAGGAGACAGGGTGGGAGGAGGAGCCATGTCACCAGGCTGGACAGCACCAGAGCATTCACCAGCAGCTGCATTAGCACCAGAAGGCATTGTGCAGGGGTAGATGCCACTTCTTTCTGAGATCCCAGGTGAGGCTGCTTTATTGCACCTCACTGGAGTCGTTTTCATGGATGCTGCCTGCAGAGGCCAGAAGGCTGGACACAGGTTTGCCTCTTTCACTGGGAGAGGAGTGCAGGGGACCGAAGAGCAGCTTTTAGTGTTCTCTGTACCTTGGAAGATAAAATGAGGTTTAGTTTTACTTTTTATGGTAGCTTACAGTGTCTCACTATTGATCTCTAACAGAAAGAACCAACAATGTGAAGATAAATATAACTTTTTCATATAATGACTTTTCTTCAAGAATTCTTGGGCTGGAGTTTGGCTCAAGAAGTAGAACACCTGCCAAGCAAGCTCTGAGTTCAAACCCCAGTACTGCCAAAAACAAAACGAAACAAAACAAAACACACACACACACACACACACACACACACATACACACACACACACACACACACACCAATTTCATCTTTGCTTCTTTACCACTAAGTAGGTAGATCGTTACTACTTCACTGGTCTCATTAGTAAGTATAGGCAACTTACCCTGTAATCATTACACAAGTCTAAAATGGAAATATTTTTATTAAAAGATATTCTACCTATTTTGAAGTTATTTTTTGGAGGAATACAAAAGGAGCAAAAGATGAAAAGTAAAGCAGCAATTTTCTGAAATGATTAACAATTTAACACAGCTTTGTTTTCTATAGATCTGCAATTCTCAGATGATACAACCTGGTGCTATGACAGTTCTTGTTACTCAAGAGAACTTACAAGCAAGAATCAAGCCATCACATGAGGAAACTGATGGAGCTATGTGTGGTGGCATCTCTCATTACAGAAGTAAAACTGTGACTGCAGGGAAGGAATGAGAAGAAAGGATTTTTAGAAAACTGTGTTGTTAAATGACCCGAACAATGTATGCACATGTGAATAAATGATTAAAAAAAAAAAAAAAAAGAAAATTTTGTTGTTGCTGCACTGGGGATTGAACCCAGGGTCTCAAACAAGCCAGGCAAAGTGCTCTGCCAGGCCTTCTGGTTTTGTATTTTGTTTGTCAAACAAAATCTTAACTAACTTTTCCCAGGTTGGCCTCAAAGTAGCTGGAGTTGCATGCAGGTACCACCATGCTGGGCTGGATAAATCTGTTAAAAAAAAAAAAATCAACAACACGTCCTTGCCTTGTATGTGCAAGATCTGATGTTCAGTCTGCAGCATCATGAGGTGGGGGGAAAGACAGTCAAAAGAGAGTTGCAAGTAATTGCAATCAGGAAAGGCACATGAAAAATGACATCATGGAATATAATGATATAAGAAACATATCATTAAAAATTGAGTATCAAGCTGGGCGCCAGTGGCTCATGCCTGTAATCCTAGGAAAAAAGCCATCACAAAAAAGGACTGGTAGAGTGGCTCAAGGTGAAGACCCCGAGTTCAAAGAGCAGTACTGCAAAAAAGAAAAAAGAAAAAAAAAGTCATTTTGGTTTTTTTAGGGCCTCTTGCAAGACTATATTAATTTTAAGACAAAACTGTGCAGTCCTATGAAAATGACAGAATTTTGATAGAATTACAGTGAATATGTAGATCATCAGTAAAACAAGGCAGTGATAACCAAGAAGGAATAGTAATTCTCCCCCACCTTGACCTAAATAGTTCTCTCTACTGGATTTGTCCCATCATTATATAAATGCCTGCATGAACCTGACACTTCCTTCATCTTTCTTTCTCACAAATATAAAAATAAAGGAAGCTAGAGAATACCTGCAAAAAAATTTTCTGTAGGAATGCTGAGGATGGAATCCAGGGCCTGCCAAATGCTAAGCACATTCTTTATCTCTGTCCTACTCTGGCAGCCTTACTCTGTAATTCTAAATTTGAAGATCAGTATAATTCATGATCTATTTTTTCTATAGGCTCCATAGAGAAATGGCTGATTTTAGATATGGGGCAGAGGCAGAATTATATAAGATAAGGCTGGAACATCCTGTGTAACAGAAGCTAAGAAAGCTAAAGAACCATGATTATGACAAAAAAAAAAAAAAAAAAAAAAAAATCCCACAATGCCAGCTTGAGTGGTTTGTACAAACCAAAGATGGGAACATTTGAAAAATCTGAAGCATTTTAAAACAGTGGGGAGTGGGGTGGATTGGGGAGGTGGATCAAGTGGTAGAGATGCCCCTGCAGAACAAGCAGAACGCCCTGAATACAAACTCTGATAAAAAAATTTTTGTACAGGGTAAAGAGTGGCTCAAGTAGTAAAAGTGTCTGCCTAGCTAGTGTGAAGCCCTGAGTTCAAACCCCAGTAAAAATAAAAGTGTTATGGAAAAAAACCAAAAACCAAAAAAACTTTAGTGAGGGGAAAAGCCCAACATATAGGCATTGAAATGTAAACTGTTAAAACATTTCTGAGCTGAAAATCATAAATTCTGGAAGATACATGGGAAGCAGTTAGTATCTGGAAAAATGATGACTGACCCCTCAGAATTGCTTAATCAATGAATGAGGTTGACAATATGACTCAATCAATATGAACATCACAAAAGGAATCTATAAAGAAATGAATTGTGCAAATCACTGGTGCTATTCTCTTTATGGTATTAAAAAATAAAGTGAAACTGAATTGGATGAAAGCAGGGTGCTGGAGGCTCAAACCTGTAATCCTATTTGGGAGGCTGAGATCAGGGGAATCTCGGATTGAGGTCCATCTCCAAAATAACCAGAGTGAAAAAGACTGGAGGCACGGCTCGAGCAGTACAGTGCCTGCTTTGTAAGCACAAAGTCCACTCACACCAAGAAAAGAAAAAATATCTAGTGTAAATCTAATCAAATTATGTATATCTAATTATATCTACAGTTCCAAATCTACTCTTCCTTCCCCAGGCTTCATCAGCATCCTTCCAGGTTCCTCTGGTCAATAACATTGGGACAAGTACTTATTGTCTTATACTCCATATTTAACCTATCAGTAATCCTGGTCACTCTATCTTAAAAAAAAAAAAAGAAAGAAAAAAACATAGGGGTTGGGGATTTAGCTCAGTGGAAGAGCGCTTGCCTGGCAAGTGCAAGGCTCTGAGTTCGGTCCCCAGCACTGAAAAAAAAAAAAAAAAAAAGAAAAGAAAACAACATAACCAGTCACCAGTCACCTCTCATGTGCTCCCCATTAGCTTAGCCACTATTCTCCATTCTCTCCCAAGTCATTAGGATAGATTCTTCATAACCTCCCTATTTTTGTATCCTCTGCCTCCTCAATTCTGTTTCAACCCAGTAACCAGAGATTTCCATTTCAGACCTATCACATCTTTGGTACATTCTAAAATCTCTAGTAACATTCCTCTGGCTCTCAAAACGTAGTCTTTACAAGGGTCTAAGCTCACTCATCCCCTTACCTCTCGGACCTCATCTCCTATCATTTTCATTTCACTGTTGGCTCTATCCATGCTGGCTCCTTTGCCTAGTTCATATACTGAAGATACAAGAATGCTAGTTCTCCAAACAGTGAAACCCTGTCTCAAAAAACCAAAGCAAAACAAAACTACAGAGGAGGCAGAAATACGAGGATTTTAAGAACGTATCTGGAAAAAAAATGGTGGATATGGTAATCCATCCTTGTAATCCCAGCTACTAGCTGAGAAAAAAGTGTGAGACCTCATATGAAAAAGAAGGCACAAAGCACTGGGGACATGGCTAAAGCAGTGGAGGAAGCCCTAGCCCCTCAGGGGAACCCATAGGAGCTTTCCTTCATTTTAAATGAAGCCAGAAATAAAAAGATCCTCAAATAGTGATGGGTCATATTTGTTGATTTCTTAATTTTAAACTATAATAATCAGAACAAATGAGATTAAAGAATGAGGAGTCAACCCAGCGCCTAATCCTAGCTACTTAGGAGGCAGAGATCAGGAGGATCATAGTTGGAAACCAGCTTATCTAGAAAAACCCATCACAAAAAAGGGTTGGTGGAGTGGCTCAAGATGTAGGCCCTAAATTCAAAGCCTAGTCCTCAATAAATAAATAAATAAATGAAAACAAACAAACAAAAAGATACGGAATATTTCAAACATATACAATGAAATGAGTATAATGAACCCCCATGTACCTCACCCAGATGTAACAGACAACACTCTGAGGTTCCCAGCAATGCTATTTTACAAGTAAGTGGAAGCTTTCGAATTAAAATAATAGTAGTAGTGATAATAATAATAATAATAAAGGCTGAGGGTGCGGTTCAAGTGCTAGAGTGCCTGCCTTGCAAATGCGAGGTCCTGAGAACAAACCCCAGTACCACCAAAACATCCGTTAAATACAGTAGTACTTTCTTAAGTTAAAAATGAGTCAGTATCTCTGCACAATGCCTCAAAGATGGCACAAAGGTCAAGGAGAGGAGAAAAAGTTCTGCCAATGAAGGGAGGAGCCCTTACTGGTGTTTCCTGAGGCCGAGGGATTCTTCCTCTTGAGTTGCTTCTTCTCCACAGCTCTTATCTTCCGATCCAGAACCTCGGTCATCATGGCCGACCTCTTCTTCCCACATCTGGGGACCGGCTGGGTAAAGCGGGTTCTCTTCTTGCGGGAAGGCTGCAGGACCTGAATGGCCCCGGACCTGATCTTCTCCTCCATCCCTTCCCTGGAGCCGAACTCATCAGTGTCCGCCAGTCTGTACAGCGGGAGGACGTGGAGCTGCTCATCCTCTGGGACTACGCCCAGGGAGCGGTTGTCTTCGCGGGTTAGAGTACACACCTGCAGGAGGAACGCGGGAACAGCGGGAAGGAGATGCAGCATCCGCGGCGCCATGGCAACCATTTATTTCCGACTGGCTGCTGCTGGTGCATTAATTTTGGATAGTTTTTCTAGCAACCCACCAAAGCGATTCAATTTTAGTGGCTATTCAGTTTTTTTGCAAACAGACAAGTGTAATTTTGAGATGAGTTCTTTTAAATATAAAAATGTTGTACATTTGGGGATGGAAGTATGGCTCAAGTGGTAGAACACCTACTTGCTTTGCAAGTGTAAGGTCCTAGGTTCAAACCCCAGTCTCACCATAAAAAAAAGTTGTGCATTTATGTATTTCTTTTTTCTTTCCTTATTTAATTTTTTTAAAGACAGGATCTGACAGCAAACATGGAGGTTGCCTCAGCCTCCTAAGTGCTGAGACTATAGGTGTGTACCACTACTTGGAACTAATAGCTTTGATTTGAAGCCTTCTTGTTATTCATCATGTAAGTTAAGGAACAGTTTTTAAACTGTATTTACTACATTCACATTAAATATTAGCTATTAAAAATATGACTGAGCAAATTGGTCATGCCTGTAATTCCAGCTATTCAGTAGGCAGATAGAGAGAGGAAAAGAGGATGGTGGTTGGAGGATAGCATGAGGAAAACATCAGGGAGATCCCATCTCAAAAAATAAGCTGGGTAAAATAGCTCGCATCTGAAATCCCAAATAGACAGGAGGAGTGTAGCTGGATGACGGGGCAAAAACTCAATTTCTTACCCAAAAAAGGAATGGGGTAGGGAGAGTGTAGTCTTTCAAGTGATAGAGTGCCTGCCTACTAAGTTAAAACCCCAGTACTGCCCACTCCCTAAAGAAGATTTAAATGAGGTCAGATTTTCTTTCAGCAGAGGGCTTAATTACCATGAATTATTCTAATTTGCTGGAGTTTCCTTAGGATTATTTTTTCCACTCATGATACCAAGCAGTATTTAGTTACAGAGGGTTTTCTATTCTTGAAAAAAATAAAACAAAACTGATTTTTAACAAGTTGCACATCTTAAAAAAAGTTTTAAAAAATCATGTTTTATTATAGAACATTTAGAATGTACAGACAAAATTTTTATTTTTTGGTGGTACTGGAGTTTGACAGACAGTATTTTTAATGAATTTAAATAACGTCACTGAAATATAAGATCTGAAGGTTAAATTTAAAAATTATTGCAGAGTTCTGGAGGTTTAGCTCAACTGGTAGAATGCCTGCCTAGCAAGCATGAAGACTTGACTTCAAGCACTGAGTTCAAAAAAATTAAATAAAAATTGTTGCAAACCATTTGACTTTGCTGATATACATGAGAACTTCTACAATTTCTTTTCAAAATGCTTTTACTAAGAGCTAAGGGAAATCACTAAGTTCAGATTTTTCACACTTCATACCAGTTGAATAAGATCAAAGCATATACTAAAAACAAAGCCAAAGCAAGCAAAATGCCTAGCACAATTCCCCACAAAATACCTGGCAGTCCACCTAGCAAAAAGAAACAACTAGCTTGCCCAATTGTTTTCATTATTATTTGGTGGTACTAGGGCTTGAACGCCGGGCCTCGTGCTTGCTTGGTAAGCATTCTAGCTTGCTAATTTTTTTTTTTTTTTTTACAAATCAGCATTTCACAGAATTGTAATTTATGTAAATCATGTATTTCTTAGGGAAAATGCCATAAATACATAATTCAAGCATGTCAACAAAATATCTAATATTGATTCTAACACTGAGAAATACATTGACAGTAAGTTTAACAAAAATACCACCCATGTATACACTTAACCTTCACAGCAGGTAGACAGTGGTCACGCAAGAGGCCCTGTGTGGTCCAGGCTGGCCTAAGATGTAGTAGTGAGAGAACTTTCAGACCAGCAAGCTCCTCAGTACATACCACAGTGCTCCCGTTATTCATGTTGTGAATGTCCCTGTGGGAGTGAGCACAGAAGTCCAGGCAAGCAGTGACACCAGAGAAAGGACGACCATTCTTGGTACCGAGGCGACAAGCTTGGGCAACATGTTCATATTCCACCTAAAAAATGTATAAGACACATTATTTAATTTTTATTATTATGAAGTTTTATTAGGATATTATATGGGGGGATTCGTAGTGACAATTCGGATTCGATTTACACTGTACATTATTTGCATTGCCTCCACAGTGATAGTGATCAAACCCAAGGGCTCCCACATGGCAAGTGATCCACCAGTGGAAACATCCCCACATGTTCTGGTAGAGGATCACGGCTTGAAGCAAGCCCAGCAAATAGTACAAGTATAAGTCCCTGAGTTCAAATCCCAGTACCACAAAAATAAACAACAAAAAAACCCCACTAAACTAAAAATTGATTCCTAACAAAAGGTCTGAAATGAATTCTACTTTGTAACTCCTGATCTTTCTGCGATGTCAGTGCATTGCTGTGGTAAAAAAGACCTTAACAGCACATATGAATAAAATTAAAAAAAAAAACAAAAAAACCTTAACACATAGATGAAAATTAAAATCATGGATTTGACGTGGAAAGGCAGAGAGAGGCCCCTAATGCCTAATGGTGATGGATAAAACAAGTCACATAAATTGGAAAACAGAAGAATGAAAGCAAATTAATCAGATATGCAGCATTTTAAATGTCTATGAAGGATAGACACACACTTCATGAGTCATTACAGAAAGCAAATTCATGTTTTTATTTTGTGATTAAATTTATTTAATTTTTTATTATTATAAATTTTTATTAGGATATTATATGGGGGGGATTTGTAGTGACAGTTCTGATTAGACTTACACTGTATATTATTTGCATTGCCTCCACAGTAATAGTGATCAAACCCAAGGGCTCCCACATGACAAGTGATCCACCAGTGGAAATATCCCCAGATAATGAGTGTATTTAAAATGAAAAGGTGGAGCTCAGTGAAGTGTATGCCTGTAGTCCCAGCTACTCCAGAGACTAAACTAATAGGATTGCTTGAGCCCAGAAGATGGAGGCCAGCCTGAGACTGCATTGAGGGAAAAAAAAAAAAAGCAGGAGAGGACAGTTGAGGAAAAAGAGATCTTACCTGAAAAAAATAACTAAACCAAAAAGCATTGGGGGAGTGGCTCAATTGGTAGAGCAAATGCCTAGCAAGCATGAGACCCTGACTTTAAACTCCATTATCACCAAAAAGATACCCAATGAAAAAGTATACATATCAAAGTTCAAATGTGAACCTTTTCTATTAGTAAGGACTTTGCTGATACAGAAATAGAACCATGCTTCAGATCACTAGACTAGTTTCTAATTCATACCTGATTTTGGTAAGCAACTGGGGCAAGCTGCATATAGATTGGAGCTAATTCTGTAGCCAAACTCTGCAAATTATCTTCAAGTTTTTTTTCCTATAAGGAAAAAAAAAAAGCAGTCTATAAGGGTTACTTTAGAAGGACTTCCTATTACAGTTTAAGGCATAAAATTCCATTATAAATAACTGCTGATGACACACAATACCATGATAAATCTAATATGGATAAAAATACATAGACACTCAGGAGGCTGAGGCAGGAGGACTGTGAGTTCAGGAACAGCCTGGCTACACAATGAGATCCTATCTCAAAAAAAGTTCTGCTATCATTATGCTATCATAAAGAAGGAAGAAGGGAAGGAACACTCTGGAAATATGAATAGTGGAAAGGCCAAAATGAGACTTGATAAATGAATAGTCACATGTAATGATAACAGTTGAAAGGGGATTGAAAACAAGAATGAAACAGGAACTGAAGAAGGCCAATGAGTTCTCGTAGGTGAAAGTGGCAGAAACAGACTCAACACCCTCATAAGTCAGTTTATGTCCAGTGTCTAAGAAATTATTAAAAGCCAAAGCCACTATGCAGAACTCATTTCTGTGGTGGTTTTTAACATGCCTCAGTACTGTAAAGCATCAACGGTACACCACCAGTGATGACCTATTGATTTTTGTTGATTCTTTCATTACATAAGGGACTGTTTCTAGATTGTTTTGTTTATCTGTCAACTTATGGTTTGTTGTTTATTGGGTGCTGGTGGCTCTTGCCTATAATCCTAGCTACTCAGGAGACAGAGATCAGGAGGATCTCAGTTTGAAGCCAGCCCAGGTAAACAGTTGGAGAGACCCTATCTCAAAAATATCCATCACAAAAAAAGGTCAAAATTCACCAATATTCTCATGTCATTTCATTAAACTTCATAGCAATATCTACTATATTATTGATGCAAGCTCCAAAATAACCAAACCAAAATGGGCTGGAGGTGTGGCTCAAGTGGCAGAGTGCCTGCTTTGCAAGACTGAAAACCTGAGTTCAAACCCCAGCCCCACTAAAAAAGTTTTATTGCTGTTTTAGTGAAATAGTTACAAAACGCTAAATAATTTCAATTATTTCTTTAAACAGACCATTAGGGAGTAATTCTATGCTGCTTAGGTTATACTAACCATATTACATATACAGTTGGATATTATGTGTTTTCAATTTATCTTGCACTATCTCAAAAAAATTTTTCTATCACCACCATTACTACTCACACTTTTTTTTGAATGTGTACTTTCAACACAGGTTTTTTGGATAAGATTGAGAGTAGTGTTTTCCAACCTGTGGGGCATGACTTTTGGGGGGTAGTGAAGTCAATGGAGCACCTGCCTTGCTAGTGTGAGGCCCTAGGTTCAAACCCCAGTGCCTCCTAAAACAAAACAAACAAACAAAAAATCTGTGAAATTTAATAAAAAACACTGTAACGCATCCTTAGGAGTAAGTATCTCAATATTAACATAGAAATTTTTTTCTTTCTTACATGTGATCACATTATTAATAATTGCTTTCTGATAATTTTACTTTATTTCTTCATAGAGTAAATGTATGTGTACAGTGTTTTGCAATGTAAAATATATTTAAGTATTGGTCACAGCTCAATGTTTGGGAAACACCGATCTTTGACTTAAAAAAAAGTGGGCCTTCACCCAAACAAAGCACAAAACATTACTGCATTTTGTTCCTATAGAGCCACAAACCCTCCCACTGCCTACCCATTCCCAGGATATTAAGAATAAAGATTTGTACCTACTTTTAAATTTTAAAATAAAAAGAAAAATAGAAGCAGAAAAAAAGAAAAGAAGAACTAGACTTATTTAAACTTAATAGCAAATCGACTCATTCCTTTGCTCACCATGGCCTTGTGTTCAGGACAGATTCGTTCTGGTTTAAAACATTTTCTTTTTCGATTAGATCCTCTAGAAATTCTTTCATAGTAGGCCTGTGGGTAGTGTTGATAGAAGTCTTTAATTTATTTAGAATTTTAAACTACTCACCTACATATATAAAAAATATATATATTATGTATAGTATTTTGTTACATTTGAGTATTTAATTTTGTGAGTGTTTCAAAAATTGTAAAGGGAATTCACTGTGTTAATTGAAGAGTAAAAAGGATACTTACATGTAAGGGCATGCTTGGATCAATTCTAAATCTTCTGGGGCTTGGGCTTCTACCAAATTTGCATCCATTGAAATACATGCTCCATGAGCAGCCAAAAGAGAAGGAAGCGCCACAGGTCTCGGGATTAGTGCCTTGACATATACAGGTCCGACTGTAAGATAACAATTGCAAGGATGTCAACTGGTAGAGCAGGACAGTGCTCAGTGAGAACAGGACAGGGTCACACAACCTTAGAAATGCACAATTGAACTTTCAAATGATCAAGATTGTAAAGCCAATGACAAACTACTCAAATCTAAAAAATCCATCACTTTGTTTGATTTGAGGCCTGCATTTATTACCATCAGAGATGAAAATAATCACTACTGGAATAACTCAAGTGGTAGAATGACTACATAGCAAGTGTGAAGTTCTAATCCCAGCATCAAATTATCACGCCTGTAAAACTAGCTACTTGGAAAGATTTCAGGCAAATAGTTCCCATCAGCAAGCTAGTCAGAGCAAAATGGACCAGAGGTGTGGTGCAAGCGGCAGTTCGCCTGCTTTGTAAGATCTCCAATCTCTCCCCCGACCACAAAAATAACAAAAACAAATAAATGAAATGAAAATTAGCCTGTCTTTCATTTATTTAGATTTTTACATTCTATCAAAAAAGGAGAGTATGGTTGGCAGAGTGGTTCAAGTAGTAGAGTGCCTGCCTAAGCAAGCCCTGAGTTCAAACCTAGGTGCCACCAAAAAAAAAAAAAAAAAAAAAAAAAAGACAATACACATATTGAATGTAAATTGAGACTTTATGACAGTCTTTATGGGAATAATAGAACAGAATGACTGTTTTATTCAGTAAGTTTTCAAGTACAACATGCTGGGTGCTGGTGGCTCATGCCCGTAATCCTAACTACTCAGGAGGCAGAAATCAGGATGATTGCAGTTCAAAGCCAGCCTGGGTTGGTGGAGTGGCTAAAGGTGAAGGCCCTGAGTTCAAGCCCCAGTACTGCAAAAAAAAAAAAAAAAAAAAAAAAAAAAGTGTAACACTCTGAGGATATTTCTGAATATTTTTTTTAACTAGACTTTAGTTAATAAAATTATGCACACAAGATAGGCTTTAAATTTTTAAAACTGTACATAGTATATTGATGATAAAAATACAAATAAAAACTAAAGATTAAAAAAAACAAATGAAAGTAAACAAAATATAATGTAAATGGGGCAAAATTAAATTTGAAATTGCAGAAGGAAACTGGTAAACAAATAGAAAAATACAGCCTGGCGCTGGTGGCTCACACCTATAATCCTACCTACTCAGGAGGCAGAGATCAGAAGGATCACGGTTCTACGCCAACCGGGGCAAATAGTTCTGTGAGACCCTGTCTCAAAAAACAAAAATAAAAAAAAACCCTTCACAAAAATAGGGCTGGTGGAGTGGTTCAAGGTGAAGGCTCTGAGTTCAATCCCCAGAACCACACACACACACAAAAAAAGAAGAAAAGAAAAATAAATAATTTACATACATCCTGGCAAAAATATCTAGGGAAAGAAGCATGTAGCTTAAAATACACATATTATTTTACAAACTAGAGTACACACCCAGACCTGGGTGCGGACACATGAAGAGGGTGCACTGAGTGCTCCAACCTGAGGTGTACTCATGGGAGGTAAAAACAGGGAAGGGGGAATTTAGGTTAAACATTCCTTTTTTCTTGCTGGCACTGGGGTTTGAACTCAGGGCTTTCCACTTGCTAGGCAGCCACTCCGCCAACCCAAGTTTATGGGTTTTAATAGAGCTTCCTCAGTTATCCTCACCAAAAATGGGACTAACTGATTTGAGCTAGCTTATGATAGTAAACACCAAGTTTAATATAATGGCCAAAAATGCAAAGCCTGCCTCAATTGAATTAGAGAAACCAAAATTAACTGAGTTGACTAAATTAGTTTTTTCACTTCAGCAATGTCAATGCTATGAAAGACAAAGACTGAGATGAAGCAATTAAGGGAGCAAAAAGACAAAATAATGAAATGCATTCAATACTAAAAGTGAAAAGTAGTATAATGCATATTTTTGCAAAATGGATATTTAACTAAGAACTAAAGATTACATAGTTTTCACGATTTTGATCATTATAGTGGGGTTACAGAAAAGAATGTCCTCATTGAGGATAAATCTGAGATATTAATTGAGGAAAAGACATGAAGCCTTCATCTAGTTTTCAAATGAAAGAAAAAATAGCAAAGTTTTTTTTTTTTTTTTTGAGATAGAGTCTCAAGAACTATTTGCCTGGGATGGCTTCGAACCTAGATCCTCTTGATCTGTTTCTTGGATAGGTAGGATTGCAGGCGTGAGCTACCATTGTCTGAATCATACTCTGTATTTTATCTGAATACCTCCATATGGATGTACAAGCAAATGAAATGTGGAATCTTTGTTTAGAACTGTAAGAATTCACTGAAGGATTCCTATGCATGCAGCCACTGAGCTATGCCCCCAGTACTGCAGTTTTTAAATGTTATGATATATCTACATTAATAAAAACAAAACAATATTTTACTGAACTGAGGAGATGTAATATAGTAAAATCTTTTGAGAAATAATTTCACAAGGTGTTATTATATACCCATGTAGTAAATATTTTGCAGATTTTAATCTTGTGTGAACCTTAGGAAGGAAATAATACATATTTTCATTTACACTTTGTATTACAACATTTCTTTGAGAGATGGGGGAATGGCTCAAGTGGTAGAGTACCTGCATACTAATGGGGCCCCGACTTCAAATCCTAGCAATGGAGAGAGAGACTTATGAAGTTAGTATAGAAAATTCTTGGGGGGGACACTAACTTGAGCAAATGTAGAAAACAAATTTTGTTACTAAATAGTAAGACTCAATATTACATATTGTGGAGATCCCTTTTCAAGGAACAAAAAAGAGCTGGGGGCTGGTGGTTCATGCCTGTAACCCTAGCTACTCAGGAGGCAGAGATCAGGAGGATCGAGGTTTGGGCAAATATTTTGTGAAACCCTACCTCACAAAATGGAACTGGTGGAGTGGCTTAAGTGGTAGAGTGTCTGCCCAGCAAGCCTAGCAAGCATGAGGCCCTAAGTTTGAGCCTCAGTTCTGCCAAAAAAAAAAAAAAAGTCCTGGAATAATTAACAGATATCGTCCAGAACAAGATTTAGAAGGGCCAGGTATGGTGACAGGGGGATCAGTTGAGCCCAAGACTTAAATAAAGATCACCTGGGCTATATAGTAAGACCCCCTTCTCCAAACAAAGAAAGAAAAAAAGAAAGGCAAGTAGCTTTTAGTCAGATGGAAAAACTCTGTTTCATAAGAATAACGCAAATCAGTTATACTGATTAAATTTCTCTTTTAAATACATAAAAATAAACCTCAAATATGACAACATAGTCAAAGTGCAAAATGACACAATCTCTGCAAGGTTCTTGGAAGGACCTTTCTTTGTACTGAAATTCCTCCAGACTCTAGGGGTGAGTGAGTCAGGTATCAAGGCAAGAAGCAATAAAAATACACAGGGATTGGGTATGTATATGGGTGGTTGTGACTCAGTGGTAGAGCACATGCTCTACATTCACCTGCACAACCCTAACCAAAAAGAAGAAAAAAAGAATATTCTAGGTGAATATTGGAAAATGCCCCTAACATACAACAAAGTCAATCTCACTTGAGCAAAATGCATACTGCTGTTAGCTTCACAATAGTTAAAACCCTATTCTCCCACATAATAGACATAGTTGGTGGTTAGTTAATTATAATTCATAATTTACCATTATATAAAGAGATCTGAATGTCAAAGCAGTACAAAACAGATTGATTACGTGTCATTGAGGGTACATCTTCGGTCTGTTGGGTGGCCATTGTAGGACTTTAGACTCTGGGTGAGCTCCGTGTACAGTCGGTCAGCCATGGGCAGGGGGATGCCCTCCCACAACATGATAAGAATGATGATCACAGCTGTTTGACAGTGGTGGCCTGGACGCTCCCGGACCAAGCAGAGAACCTTTTCTTCCTTACTGCTTCTTCTTATAACCTGCAACAACAGAGTGCATGCACGTGTGCAAAGGAGGATCCTACATTTGAATGCAATGCATATGCCTTACAAAGCTCTCTATGAATATATTTTAGTTTGCTATTTCTAAAAAGTATTACTAGGGATCGAAGCCTATGGAAGCCAATGGAACATTCCACCATTTCACTAGGTGCCTCCACACATCACAAGACTATCAGAGCTTCCATGATGAACAAAAAATAGAACAGAACCCTGAGGTATGTTGTTATTGTAAAAGCAGCACAAAAGAACCTGTGTCTTAGTTCATTATTGATAGTTTGCACAGGGAAACCTGAGAACTCAGGAAAACTTAAGTAACTGCCCTGCTCTTCTACAAATGTCACCACAGGACAAATGAGAGTGGACAAAAAGACCCAAAACTTATCCATGTGAGGAAGCTATAAAATTCCCCCTTTAGTGACACATTTTACCTTGTAGAATAATATAAAACACATTACAAGGAGAAATCACGTCTATTTTAATCAAACACTAAGGTGGTGTACCTGACTGGTAAATGCAAAGCACCATTTTGTCTTTGCTGGGTTTTTTTTGGTGGAGGTACTGGGGTTTGAACTCTGGGCATTGCACTAATTAGGCAGGTGCTCTACCACTTGAGCTACAGCCCCACCTGATCAATTTGTCTTACACAGCATCAATATCCACATTGCTAAAAGACCTTCACAAGGATTTTTATAGTTACTTTCTATTTCTACTGTTCATTGTTAAAACAATTAAAAAAAAATCCAAAAACTGTAAGTGTGAGCACTTAGAGCCTCCAGCTCTGTTCAAACTCCCCGCATAAATTAGATGCCTTAGTGCAGGTCTGTAATACAAGCTACTCTAGAGTAGCTGGGGCAGGGAGATTAGTTTGAGGCCACCCTGGGCAATAAGAGACTTTGTCTTAAAACAACCAACCAGCCCACCCTTCATAAATAAAAACTCTATACACAGCAGAGAGAATGAACAAGTACATTTTCAGGACATGATAATACTGCCCACTTTGAGGTATGTGTGGGGACAGTTGGGGGCAGGGGTCATAGCTCAATGGCAAAGCATATACTTGAGGCTACAACAGAACTCCTCTCCCCCAAACAGCCAACGTATGTGACCAAATTGGCTAATGGTAAATTGTCAAGGAATTAATATTCCAATTTTGTGATAACGAAAATGTTATATAAACTTTTCTTTTGGCAGTATTAGATTTTAACTGAAGGCATTAGGCTTGCAAAGCAGATGCTTTACAGCTTGAGCTTCAACTCCAGTCCTTTTCTTCCTTTTTTGAGGCAGGATTTCACCAAGTAGCCCAGACTGGCCTCAGTATGGTCCTCCCGCCTCAGACTCCTAATTGTTTCTAACCAATGTTAAAAAAAAAAAAAAAAAAAAAAAAAAATCATTAGCTTCCACATTAATTTTCCAATTTACTTCAAGGTGACTGGAATTGGATTCTTAGGTCAAGTTACTCTCCTGCCTCAGCCTCCTGAGGCCAGCATCATTTGCATATGAAGATAAAAATTCCTGGTGGCTCATTCCTGTAATCCTAGCTACTCAAGAGACAGAGACCAATAGGCTGGCAAATAGAGACATCCATCACAAAAAAAAGGCCTGGTTAAAGAGTAGCTAAAGGGGTAAGAGCATCTGCCTAGAAAGCAGGAGGCCCTGAATTCAAACCCTACTGCTGCCAAAAATTACTAGCATGACTTATTTCTACCAGTCCAGATGGTGGACAATAACTCCTACCAGCTAACTCCTTGAGAACTGTACTTATGAACTTTTCCCTAAACATAATTATTCCTATTAACTTTTTCTATACTTATGTCCTTGACTACCAAATAACAAATTTCTTGAAAAACAACCTCAAGAACAAAATGGCATATCAAACAGAATTATACCAGTTGATGACTGATGCTCATCAACTTTTTGCATGAGAAATTTTTTGACATGGGTTCTCCCTTCCTCTGCTGCCCAAGCTGCTCAAACTCCTGAGCTCAAGCAATGCTTTTGCCTCAGTTGCCTGAGTACAGAGACTATAGGGTATACTACAATGCCTATCAAAGATGCTTTTTATTGATAATCATCACTAAACATTTCAAATTTCCTTCAGTAATGAATACAAATTAAGCATAATAGGAGGAGGTGGGTCTCCAAAATTCAGATCTGAGGTCAATAAGATGCTTAAGTAGAAAGCCTGTGTAAGTCATGGAGAGGCAGAGATGGGAAGGATGGAGGTTAAAGGAGAGAGCAGTGTTTTGCTTTGCTATGTGACTAATTGTGATTGCATATTCTTTTTCAAGTGCTTGTTCAATTGTTATTGCCAATTATCTATTTGTGAAAATGTTTTACCTGCTTGAAAATCATGAAGATGTTTCTTACTAAACCTCTCGTGTTTAGATCTACAATTTAACTCAAGTTGATGGTGTAAGTTGTATATCAAAACTCATTGGTTTTTCTATAAAGTTATGGAAACAGTTCAATTTATTGAAAAAGAGTACACTTGTATTACAAGTCACATTCTCTGTCTTTGTTGCTTTGCTTGTCATGTTTCCATATAAATGTTGGAATAACATGCTTTGATCAACTTCCTCACAAGTACAAACATACACCTCTGAAAGGGTTTTCTTTTGGATTGCACTCAATCTGGAGATCAATTTTGGGAAAACTGACAGCATTTAATAATGGCTATTCCATTAACATGCTATCCTTCTCCATTTCTTTAGCCTTTATTGCTTTAAATATTTTTATTTATTTTTTAGGTTGTACTGGGCTTTGATCTCAAGCCTCTTGCTTGCAAGGCAGGTGCTCTACTAACTTGAGCTTCACCCCCAGACTTTTCTTCAGTTATTTTTCTACTGGGTCTTCCATTTTTGCCCAGGGCGGGCTTCAGACAATGACTCTCTTAGCTATGGCCTCCAGCACAGAACTCAGTTTAGGAGGTCACATTTGTTAACTGAACAGTAAAAGCCATAAAACCTGGTGGAACTTACATTTTTAAAAAATTCACCTACTACAATTTACACTATTAATAAGATGGAAACTCACAAAACTCATCGAGTTTTAGAGCCAGGTGGATCACAAGTCCAAGGTCAT
This sequence comes from Castor canadensis, assembly GCF_047511655.1. NCBI lineage: Eukaryota > Metazoa > Chordata > Mammalia > Rodentia > Castoridae > Castor > Castor canadensis. The sequence goes on along the minus strand of NC_133392.1, from coordinate 59,480,883 downwards.
CCTGGGCTACAGAGTGAGATCATATGTCAGCCCTACCAAAGAAAAGCCTAGGTTGAGCCCCAATTAATAGAAATCTTTTAGTCCTTTCCTAGAAAGGACCCTGGATGCCAGATCCCCTTCTTTCACCATGTAAACCAAAGGACTTTCTGTAAAAAATATGGTTAGCATTGGCCCCACAAAGGGACCCAGAATAAGAAAGGCAAGGATTCTCTGCATGCTCAAGGAATGACACATTATGATTCGAAGAAGCTACAATAGGCAGACAAGGCCAGTTTTCTAGAAGAAAGCCAAAACCACAAAGAAAAGGGTGCTGAGGGCTGAAAGTGTTAAACCTAATTGTTGACAAGCATTTTGAACTGGAAGGAGACAAGAAGAAAGGCCAAGTGAGCCAGTCCTAAGTTTGATGATTGTAGTTGAGCCTTTAATTTTGAGGGGAAAATATCATAGTGATAGAAGAATTACCTGTTAGAAAATAAAACTAGTGATTGTCACAAGAAAAGTATTTTGTTCTTTGCAGAAATAACAAACCTTCAGCTGGGCGCCGGTGGCTCATGCCTGTAATTGTAGCTACTCAAGAGACAGAAATCAGGAGGATCAAGGTTCAAAGTCAGCCTGGGTAAATGGTTTGCAAGACCCTATCTCGAAAATACCCATCACAAAAAGGGATGGGGGAGTGGCTCAAGATGAAGGGTCTGAGTTTAAGCCCTAGTACCACAAAAAATAAAAATAAGTAACAACTCTTCAAAATTCATGGGCAATGATTTCCCATGGGAATAGGATAGAATAATTAAATGATTAGTTCTATTGAATCCTAAATTGCTTTTGAATTGTGGCTTATACTAGATGCTTCCAGAAACTTTTATTTATTTTATCATTAGTAGGGCTCGGGATCAAACCCAGGGCCTCACGTATGCTAGGCACATGTTCTAACACTGAGCTATAACATTCCCAACCTTACCATCTACTATTCAAAATGGAGAGCCATAAGGTCTTCAAATCTTTCTGAATTTGGTTGCATCAAAGACCAGTAACCAGTTTGTCACAATGTCAACTAATATTTATGCGTTCTTTTTATGTGGTAACGGGAGTTGAACCCAGTGCCTCACACTTGCTAGGCAGGCTACTCAAGCCACTCCATCAGCCCAATATCTATGTATTTCATTTGGGTACTAGATACCTAAAAATTAACAAAATTAGGGCTGGGGATGACTAACTACCTGAAGGCTGTTTAATTAATAGGGACTCTTGTAGCCACTCAGACTTTCACTATAATTTATTGCTGTCTACAGTTTGATTTTAAGTAAGGCCAGATGTGGTAAAGCACACCTATAATTCCAGTATCATGGAGGCTGAGGCAGAAAGATAGAATTTGAGGTCATCCTGGGCTACACTAAAAAATAAATAAAAAAAAAAAAAAGTCTGTCACAAGTAAATGCAAAGAAGTGTCCCTGGGTTGGGGGCTGGTGGCTCAGGCCTGAATCCTAGCTATTTGGGAGGCAGAGACAAGGAGGATCACAGTGCAAAGCCAACCTCGAGCAAATAGTTCTTGAGACCCTATCTTGAAAAAACCCATCACAAAAAGGGCTGGTGGAGTGGCTCAAGGTGAAGGGTCTGAGTTCAAGCCCCAGTACTAAAGGAAAAAAAAGTGTCCCTGAGTTGGATGATGAACAAGGACAAAAATTTCTCACCCATGCAGGGTAAGACGTAAGAACCTCTAGAGCAACTCATCAACCAAAGGTACAGAGGCAAGGTACAGCAAAGAGAGAAAAAGGAAAACCAAAGTGGTGAAAAGGTACAATTGGTTAAGCTAAATGAAATTAAAGAAGATTTATAGGACCCGGGTACTTGTGCTTCAATGCCTGTAATCCTAGTTACTTGGGAGGCTGAGATCAGGAGGATCAAGGTTCAAGGCCAGACCTGGCAAATAGTTTGAAGAGACCCCATCTCCAAAATAACCACAGAGAAGGTGTGGCTGAAGAGGAAGAAGAGAGTTATGGACCAGTGGGGTTATAGCTCAAGGGGCAAGCTATATGGCAAAAAGTCCAACACCAGTGATTAAAAAAAAAAAAAAAAAAAAGAAATTCATGAAAACAACTTAAGATAAGCAAAGAATAAGCAAGAGCATAACCTGAGGAATAAGCAATGAAATTTGTGGGAAAGGAAAACTGTCTTTTCAGTTAAACTTGAACAAAACTCCTGGTATCCTTGGGAGATTGGCTTCAAGACAACTATCCTCACCTTGGATACCAAAATTCATGAATGCTCACATCCTTATATAACAGTTTGATACTCTGACTTAAATGTAAACTATGCACAACCTCACATAGCTTATCTCGAACCTATTCAAAAACAGCAAGTGGTAGGACATGGCAGTAACTTGGCCACTGGTGACTGCCTATAATCAGATAAACTCACCTAAACAGGCTTATAAGAGACACTGATTACAGTTGACCAGAGCTGTGCAGCAAAATCCAAGCAAACAATGAGCCAACCAGGAGGGAACCAATAGTATAAACTGCTAAAGTTACTATGAGACCTAACATTTTCACTGGTAGTTAAAAGTAAAAGCTCATGTGACCTTTGGGTAGCACTTTTAGAGAAGGAGTGGAGATAAATCACGATCTATCTGATGATCCTTACATTCCTTGAATGAGTCCTGAGCCAGGGTTATACATTATTCTGCTTCAACAGCCTGTTAGGAATAATTAGGAAAACTACTGCATACTACATTTCTGACAACCTGGTCTAGGTAAGTTCTGCAGGTGGCACTCTTAAGACAAGTTAAGACCAGGATCAAGAATGAAAACAGGATATTTGGGTGACCACTGGTGGTTCAGTTGGCTAAACATTCATGTTTTTCTTTTTGTTAGTACTGGGGTTTGAACTTGGGGCTTCACACTTGCCAGGCAGGTGCTCTTTACTGCAGGGACTTTTTTTTTTTTTTTTTAAATTGAACTCAGCACCTATACCATGAGCCACTCTTACCAGCCCTTTTTTGTGGTGGGCTTTTTTAAGATAGGGTCTCTGGAACGATTTGCCCGGGCTGGCCTCAAACCATGATCCTCCTGATCCTCTGCCTCTTGAGTAGCTAGGATTACAGGTGGCTAAAGTCATTACTTTTAAGCTCATAAAAAACCTGGGAGTCTGAGGGTGGAGCTCAGTTGTGGAATATGTGTTTACCACGTGTAAGATACTGGGAGGATCTGGCCAGTCTTGACAAATAGTTCAGGAGATTCCAGTACCACCAAAAAACTGTAACAATAAAAACAAAATGGTTCAAAGAGAAGATATTGTAAGAAACACAAAATCAGGATGGGACCATGGCTCAAGTGACAAAAGCACTTGCCTAGCAAGCAGGAGGTCATGAGTTCAAACCCCAATGCTGAAAAAAAAAAGAAACACAAAGTCGTTGCTACAATTTCCCTGTATGTAACAGTATTCTTATTAGTAGGGCATGGTTACTAGAAACTTGGATGCCCTCAACAGGGTTTTGCTGTAGCAGGTAAACTTGGCTTCTATAAATAGCATACACAACTAGGCATATAGAAACAAATATGTAAATAGCTCATTAATTCCCCCTTCCAAAAACCAGCGGACAACATGAAATGCACACACATCCTTGCTCTGGTTGTATCAAAATATAGTCTCTGTACATGTCAGTAAGTAGTAGCCTGGTTTTTATTATTTTTTCACTATAAGCACTAACTTCCTTTAATTATTGCATTTGAAACTTGGTATTTGTTCATTGCATTTGCACTACTACTTTGCAACATTTGACAGAATCAGCAGGTATTTCATGTACACAACGTGCTTTTGATTGCTGGAATTAAGGTGAAAATTTAGGCTATAATAAAGAGAAGCTAACAGAAATAGTTGTAAGTTAAATTTGGATAGACTCATTCCAGAATATTCAAGACAAAGAAAATCTAATAGATGTTTCCTTGTAAACACTGAGGACTCAAGAACATTAACACAGGGCTGGAGTCATACCTCAAACCCCAGTACTGAACATACACATATATGTGTGTATGTGTATAGAAATATATGTATCAGCAACAACCCAATAGAACTGGTTTACAACTTGACTCGAACACAGCAACATACCAGTAAGGATTATCATGGGGGGAATGCGTGTATCTGGTATCACAGTAAAGTATAGAGAGGTGGACACTGGTAGTCCACATCTGTAATGCTAGCTACTCAGGAGCACAGGAGGATCACACTTCAAAGCCAGCCCAGGCTAAGAGTTCAAGAAACCCTATCTCAAAAAAATCCCATTGCTGAAAAGGGCGGAGTTGCTCAAGTGGTACAGCACCTGCCTAGCAAGCATGAAGCTCTGACTTCAAACCCCAGTACCACCAGATAAGGACATAAAGACAGCAGAGGTAGAGGAACAACATTGATCCTAACTGGAAGCCCAGCTAGAAGAGTTCATTGCAGCTGCCCACCTCTTTCCCAATCTAAGGTCCACCTGGAAGAGGAAATGAGTCAAGTCAAGAGAAAGATAGATATAATTTTTGAAACGGTATTACTAGGTTTGAACACATGACCTTACTTCAGATATGCCCTTCGCCCATTTTGTTGCAGTTTTGTTTACAGGTAGGGTCTCCAGTTTTTGCCCAGTAGGCCTGTGATCCTCCTACCTCTGCTCAGCTTGTGTTTTGGAGGTGTCAGTAACTTTTTGCCTGGGCAGGCTTTGAACCATGTTCCTGCACAGACATGCAAGACGATACCTAATCAAGATTTTTCTTTTTAGATGGTAAAGGGGATCAAACCCTGGGCTTGCATACCATAGGCAAGCCCTAAACCACTGATCCTGACCACAAGCAATGATTTTTACTTATTTACTTGTTTATTTCTTTATTCAGCAGTGATGGGGATTGAATTCAGCACTTTGTACACACTAGGAAAGTGCTCTACCACTGTGCTACATTCTCAGCACAAGAAAAAGATTTAACAATGAGTGAATTTCAGTCTGTTTCCTTAAAAATACAGAAAACAGCGTAGAACCAACCACAGTGAACTATGTTAAACAAAACAAGGAGCAAGTGGAAATTACAATAGAATTTAAAAATCAATGAAAAGCCGGGCATGGTTGCTTATGCCTGTAATCCCAGCTACGTAGAAGGTTGAGGTGCCTGGATCACAAGTTTGAGGCCAACCTGGGCAATATTGGTACACCTTGTTTCAAAAAACAAAACCATGTAAAATAAAAATTCAAATTCTTGGCTGACAGAAGTGCTCAAGAGTTAGAGTGTCTGTCTAGCAAGTGTGAGGCGCTGAGTTCAATCCCCAGTACTGCCACCATCAAAAAAAAAAAAAATCTAATTATTGGCTGTCTAAATAAGCCAAAATTATAAAGCATGTATTTCAAGCTTCTCTACCAAGACCCCACCGGGGATGAGGAAGGGGAGAAAAAACAAAAACAGTACCACCAGGGACTCAAACTCTAAAGAAATCTAGGACTAGCCAAAGGTAGTCTAGATGATAGAAAAAAGAGAAGACCTAAAAGCAAATGGTTATGACGAGCAAATGCATGAGACAAATGACAACTAGCCTTACTAGTGAAAAAACAAGCTCAAGCACAATGACAAAACCAAGTTCAATCATCAATTGTGGGGTTTTTGCAATTTTTAAAATCCAACTATTAAAAATTAAACATTTGGCTGGGTGTCAGTGTTTCACACCTGTAATCATAGCTACTCAGGAAGGAGAGATCAGGAGGGTTGAAGCCAGTCTGGGCAAATAGTTTGTGAGACCCTGTCTCAAAAAAAAAAAAACCTTCACAACAAAAAAGGGCTGGTGGAGCAGCTCAAGGTGAAGGCCCCAAGTTCAAACCCCAATATCACAAAAAAAAAAAAAAAAAAAAAAAAAGCTGGGTGCTGGTGCATCATGCCCAGTCCTACTAAAAATAAAAATAAATAAGTTAAAATAAAATAAAAAATTTATATGACCTATCTCTGTTCAGCCATTTTGATCACATAAGTAAATTCTTGGATGCATTTTTTATACTGGAACCAAACCGCCCATGAAGGACTGAGCTAAACGTGTTATTTCAGTATGGGTGGAGAAGCTAAAAGCTTCTGATCAGGGGCATTTACAGCTACTTAGATATGATAATAAAATGAACTTCAGCTTTGAATACATGACTGGATTTTGAATATTCATCGAAATCTCCTTCTTGATCTGGCAGTAGTTTCTGGTTGTGTTCATTCTATAAAACATCACTGAGCTCTATACATTATGTTTGAATAGAGTGTCCTTAAAAATGAACTCTGTAGCACATGTAGTGGTCCATGCCTATAATGCATGATACTTGGGAGGCAAAGATCAGACTAGCTTTTTGCTAGTCTTGAGACCCCATTTCAATTAATAAATCAGGGATAGTGGCACACAATTCTGATCCCAACTATATGGGAGGCAGTAGTTGGGAGGATTGTGGTCCCAAGCTGACCTGAGTAAAAACAAAAGACTCTGAACTCAGAGCCCAGTGCTGCCAAAACAAAAACAAACACAAATACCCCCCAAAATCAACAACAAAAAAAAAACAACCTCTGGGACACACATCTGTAATTCCAGCTAATTGGGAGGCAAGGTATGAAGATCCTATCTGAAAAACAAACTAAAAGTCAAAGGACAGGGGTGTGGCTCAAAGGATTGAGTATTGCCCAGCAATCTCAGGCAGAGGCCTGAGGTCAATCCCCAGTACCACAAAACAAACAAACAAATAACTCTGCATATGCTACCATAAGTGTTTCCAATGTTACAATAGCAGATACTTAGGATTAAGTGAATCAAAACATGTATACCAATAAAATAAAGTACTGAAACTGAAAAGCTTAATCTATTTAACATCGATAGCAGCCAGTGTAGACTGTTTGCCCTTTGCCTAAAATTTCATCAATGACACATAAAGTAGTTACCATGTTAGGAAAATATCACAGGAATCAAATAAATAACCCAGGATACCAAGTAACCCTTTATTATGCTAACCTGATAATATGCAAGGAGGTGTCTGATTTAGGCATAGAAGTAGCACTGAATCCAAAGACCAATGCAGAAAAAGAACAGAATTTCAGTCAAAGAAGTAGGAAGAATGGCTGTCAAGACTATATAAAGGTGTACATGAATCCAGTGAAACGACTTAAAGACTTTTGGATGGTGTACACCTCCCAAAACTCAGTCACATCAGGAGAGTAGTGAAGAAAACACACATTGGAATATATATTCATTGCCATGCCTGTTCTATTGACATATATACAATCCTCCAGAGGGAGTCCACGGCCTTGAGCCATGTGAGATGCACAGTGCTTTGAATTCTTCTTCCTACTCCCACATCATCCCACAAACCACGGGGAACACAGTTCAGGTAGGTAACAGGCCCCTGGGGCATCTCAGACACTGTAGCACCCTTTGGACCCAAATCCTCTGAATAACAAGATAACTCGTTCCTGAAAAGATCCAAACTGACGGCAATGAACAAGAGTCAAAATCTCTACCAAAGACTAATAATTATGTGGGAGGATAAATAAATGATGCAAAGAAACATTTCAAAAAGAAGAAAATTAGCCAGGTCCTGGTGGCTTACACCTGTAATCCTAGCTATGCAGGAGGCAGGGATCAGAAGGATCATGATTTGAAGCCAACTGCAGGCAAATAATTCTTGAAACCCTTATCTCAAAAAAAAAAAAAAAAAAAAACCTTCACAAAAAGGGGCCAGTGGAAGTGGCTCAAGGTATGTAGGCTCTGTGTTCAAAATCCAGTACTGCAAATAAAAAAGAAAATTGTGTTTAAACAAGGAGAGCTGTTCGGTTTTGTGTGTGTGTGACTCATGCCTGTAATCCTAGCTACTTGGGAGGCTGGCAGGAAGGGCTGCAGCTGGAGGCCAGGCCCAGCATATAGTTTATTGGACTCCCATCTCCAAGATAACCAGAGAAAAATGGACTGGAAGCGTGGCTCAAGCGTACAGCACCTGTTTTGCAGGTGTGAGACCTGTCTCAAAAAAACACCGTCGCAGTGCACGCCGGGCCAGGAAGACTTCCAGAAGGTTCCCCCGCAGCTCGGCTGCGTGTCTGGCCTGTGCGCATGCGTGTGCGCCCTTCCGCCCCTCGAACGGAGGTCAGAAGTCGGAGCCCGGAAGTCTGAGCCGCTGAGGATAGTGCTGTTTTCTGAGCCCCGTCTGTGAGGACAGTGCGGTTTTTTGGATGGTGAGCGCAGCCGCTTTACGCGTATGGGAAGTGGGTGCTTTCTGAGGGGGCCAGGGTAGCTGTGGCGGGGCAGGGGACGGCCCGAGGCTTGGGTTTCTCCGATGTCCCTGCTTGCATTGACGCCCACCTTCCTTTCCTCTTGCTTTCACAGGGCCCCTGGGTGGGGGGGTGGGGGTTGCTCCCCAGCACCGGGCTGGCCTTGAACCATGATCCTCCCTACCTCTGCCTACTGAGTAGCTGGGATTACAGGAGTGAGCCATCGGTGCCCAGCTAAAATGTGTTACCACCAAAGCAGAAGGCACTCTTGGTGTACCTGGTGCATGGAAAATGTACAACTCTCTTCTTTGTACCTAATAACTGAAGAGAACCTAACGCGTAATAGAATTTGCATAGGCTGTTGCTACTGATTTTATATTTGTCATCAAATATAAAATAGAAAAAAGGAAAAGAAAGCTGGGTGTGGTGGTGCTGAAGGGAGGACTCTGAATTTGAGGCTAGCCTGAGCTACAAAGAGACCATATCTCAAAAAACAAAAATCAAACAAACAAAAATTAAAGAAAAAGAAAGGTACAAAACATAATTCCGTTAGTCATTATTATTATATTAGGGAAAGTTAGAAATGCAGGAATGGAGGAAGCATATAAAAGCCCATGACAACACAGCCACCTTGCTATCTTTTGGATCACCCTTGTAGAGAAAGTCACCATATGTCATGAAATATTTTTACTCTGTGATACTTACAGGCACATAACTAGGAGAACTGAATAACCGATCTTTGTCAATTAGCAGTGGCAGAGCCTGGGAATTATGCCCTGACACCTTCCTCAGCAAATGAGGCAGGTACTAGATAGATAACTTACATAGGAAGAAAACCAAACAACTGAAATATTGAGAAATGCAGGGGCAAGCCAGGATAGGAGGTACATGACAGGGGCTTTTGTTGCCTGAGTATTCACTTTACAATTGTAGAGAAATTGATGTTTAATAGCATTTATTACATGCTGTGAACAGAAGTTCTCAAATGAGAGCACTACCTGTTTAGGTAAGACAGGGCTGAGGTGGATGTTAAATATATATTACATGGGAGTAAGTTACATATAATCTACTAAGGCGGTGTAGTGTTGTTCTTTATCCATACTATTTTTAGGACTGGAGGTGTAGCTCAAGCAGTAGAGTGCCTGCTTTGCATGCACAAAGCCTGGAGTTCAAACCCCAGTCTCACCAAAAAACACAAACAAAAAAACCAAAAGAGCCATATTATTTTTAGCAAAGAATGAATGTTGTGGTTTGAGCTCATTGACTCCTGCTAGTTAGGCTCTATCACATGAGTCATAGCCATGTCCCCAGCCCTGTTTTGCTACATTCTTTTAAGGATAAGTTCTTGAGGTTTTGGCCAGAGCTGGCATTAGACTGTAATTTTCCCTATCTCTGCCCTAGATTATAGATGTGTACTACTTTGCCCAACCTTGTGATACAGTACTTTTTTTTTTGGTTTTGGGGTGGTGGTGGTGGCTGGGATTTGAAGTCACCTTGAGCCACTCCACTAGACCTTTCTTGTGAAGGATTTTTTGAGGTAGGGTCTCGTGAACTGTTTGCTGGGTGCTGGCTTTGAGCTGCAATCCTCCTGATCTCTGCCTTCTGAGTTGCTAGGAGTACAGGCGTGAGCCACCAGCACCCAGCTGACACTGTCTTTAAGATGGCCCTAATGGTCACTATATCTTAATACTGATACCCTTACATAGTCTCTTCCTACACTGATAACCAACATAGGAATTTTCAAGGCTGGGCCACAGATGACACTGTAGCTTCCTCCTTGCCCTGTTGTTTTATTTTGAGACTGGTTCTTGTAATATAAACTTGGGATCCTCCTGACTCAGCTTCTCAAGTTTTGGGATAATAGGTATGCACCATCATGCTTGAGTCTTTTCTTTCGATTGCTGATTCCGGGGGAAACCAAGCTGACATGTCATAGGAACATTAGGAGGAACTGAGGCCTCCAGTCAGTCATCAAAAAATTACGGCCTTGGACTGGGGGCATGGCTCAAGCGGACAAGTGCCTACCAGATGTGGTCTTGAGTTCAAACCCCAGTACTGTGTCTCCAAGAACAGGGTGTGGAAGTAACCCTGTGACTACACCACCCTCCCCAGTCAAGTTTCCAGATGACAGACCAGGCACACCCTGCACAACCGCTCTGCAGTCCTAACTCACAAAAACTGTGCCAGGTAAGAGTTGTTCAAAGTTGCTACTTTGGACAATCTGTTCAGTAGCAACATATCATTCACACAGATAATACCAGTTAATTCCTTAAACTACTGTTTGGAAACCAGAAAACATACTGCTCTCTCAAATACCTCCATGGCTTCACGTTGCTTGTAAAATAAAGCCTCATCTCATTATTATGTCCTACAAAACAATTCCAATGTGGCATCTGCCTGTCTTTTCCCCTCACGTGGTTCTATTCTCTTCCTACTCAACTGCACAGGAGTCTTCTGACATCATCATCATTTGGCAGTACTAGAGTTTGAACTCAGGGCCTCACTCTTGCTAGGCAGGTAGCACTCTTACTTCTGCAGCCACTCCAACAGTCCTTTTTTTTGTGGTGGGATTTTCCTAGATAGGGACTTGCCTAGGGCTGGCTTCTTAATGCTGGAATAGCTAGGATTACAGGAGTGAGCCACAGGCATCGAGCCTGACATTCTTTTTTTAATGTATCCTTTTCCTTGACTTGCTGTTTCTGGTTAGGAATCTGCTCTTCCCCCTGTATATTCTTGGGGATATTTTTACTTTGCATACGTTGGCTCCTTTTAGTGACTCAATTCTTTCTCCTTCTCTTTTCATTTGTTTATATTTTTTTGAGGTTTGAACTCAGGGCCCCATACTTGTACTTGCTGGGCAAGGGCCCTCCCACCAGCCCTATTGCTTTACTTTAGTTATTTTCAGATAGTATCTCACAGTTTTGCCCTGGGCCAACCTTGGACCTCAGTCCTCCTATTTATACCTCTCACATAAATAGAATCACAAACGCATGTCACCATGGCCAGCTTCTTTGTTGAGATGAGAGTTATCAGTAACTTTTTAGCAGGGTTGACCTCCTAATTCTGTGCCTTCTGAGTAGCTGGGATTATAGGTATGAGTTACTATGCCTCAATAAGGTCTATCTATGTTGCCACGGCTGGCCACAAACAAATGGAGTTAAATGACCTGAGCATGCTGTACCACCCCTAGCCATACTCACTTCTCAGTTTCAGTGTTCTCTCCTAAGAGAAGTCTGCCCTGATAACCCATGCTTAATGGGAAAATCCTGAAAGGATTAGTGCTGAAAGAAAGAAAATAAGAAAACTACCAACAAAGCAATAGACATTGGAGTTAGTCTGCTGGTCTAGCTACCTGCATTCAAAGAAAGGAATGAAGAGCATAACATTTGAAAAGGAGCCTATAAAGGAGCCTATAAATTTATTACTGGAGAAAATGCCATTTCACAGGAGATTCACAAGGCAAATAAATTGCAAAAGAAACATTGATGGGAATGAAACCTTTTTTAAGTGTATGTGTTCCTAGAGCCCAGGAATATAACTTTAAAACAGGCCTGAGGGACAACTGCCAATGTCTATACTAGTATTGTTTTAAAATGAGAGCTGGTGGTATAGCTGAAGGGATGGATTGCCTGAGTGAAGGTAGAGGCCCTGAGTTCAAACCCCAGTAAAAAAAATAATTGACACCCTCCCACCCCAAAAAAAGTGTACATCTCCCACTGAAACTCAAAACCCAAAGCCTAGGCAAACACAGATAACTTCTCCTTGTTGCCTCCCTATGGGAGCAGCTATTTTGTGCTCCACATTTTTATGGAAAAAACACATTATTTAACATACAAGTCCATTTCAACCATCTGAAAGTATGAAGTACTTACCCACTTAGCAACTGGACACCCCTGAGAGCTTTTTCCTTCTTTTCCCGTGTACTGTACTTTTTCTATCCTTATTGCCTTTCCTTTCTGGCCATACCTGAGTACAAAGCACAGTGGAAAGCACTAAATTAATCACTATCTATATTTGAAACCCTCAGCTCTTAACATCCAAGTATGCTTAAGACAGAGACGATCAGGTGTTGAAAAAAAATGAAACGCTGCTCATAACATACTTTTGTTAACAATTTGCTTTTGTGTGGTAGATATTTTATTTTATCCAGTTCTGATGACTTATGTTAAAGTCCACTCTTTAAAAATAGCCTGGCTCCAAGACAAACAACAATAATGCAGGGTTAAGGTAGTGTTGGGGTGATGATTTAAACTATTTTCCCATTACACAATAGAAAGAAGGTAGTTCTGAATTGATCAGAGACAGTTAACCTTGCTCTGGGAGGGCCTCTTTGAATGCCCAGGAGCTCATGTAATAAGGGCCTCAGGATGACACCTGGGCACCATTTTTCCTGAGCCCTAAGAAACACCCTGAAGGTTGCCATTCATCTGTTTATTTCCAGAGATAATTGGTCTACATTGAGTCAGGTCCACAATAAAGAATGATTTGAACAGGGAAGCACATTTCCTCACCTATTCTCCATGATTTCCCTGACAGCAGCAACACTTGGTCCTGCCCCAAGGTGTGTATAATATGGGCCTTTGTCTTTTTGTGTACCTCGATCTGTGGAAGGAATAAGATTATTAGACCCAAAGCTTTACCATATTGCACAGGGGCAAGGAGGAGCTAGCTTTACTTTTTTTCTTTTAAATAATTCGAAACCTGGAATTGTGTTAAGATTTTGGTCAGTTTTGATAATTAAAGTCAAGGACAATATGTCCTGGAACTCAACTAGTTCATGTTGCCGTCTGCCTGCTCCTAACTAATTCTTTCTTCCTCCAAGAATCAGAGGAGAAAAAAAATATGTGAAAGAATGGGTCATATTTATTGTCACATCGCCTGCTTAAAAAAAATCTACAAAATGGAGCTGCAGATTTACCTAAGAGCAATAGATCTGATAACCTTGGCCTTAGAATCCTATTAAAATTGAGCCCGGCAAAATTGTCCTACACATTTAGACAATTAGTTTACAATGTAAATGTACAACAATGTTCCTTGTAACAATTATCTGTAGTATAAAAGAGAAACAACCTTAACATCTGTCAGTATGTTAAATTATAGGAAGAGTATGGAGTGAAACACAGTGACATTTACAAATATTTAAAGAGCTATAATCTCACTAGGTTAAAAGGGCAAGTTGCAAAAAGTGTTTTTTAAGACATATATCTGTAAAACTGGACACAAAACTAAAACCAGGAATATCCTTTGTCCATACAGAAGTTATTTCTTCAGAGAACTAGGACAATGCAAAATGCTTACAAATTTCTGTATGGTTTGTTGGTTTCTTTGTTGTTTTGGTGAGACGGGGTCTTGCTACATAGCCAATGCTCCTGCCTCAGTCTCCCAAGTGCTGGGATTACAAGTGTGCAGCACCAAACCCAACTCTGTTTTGAATTTTTGTGAGTATGAATTCCATATGTCTTGGCCTCGTAAATCTTGGGCCACTATAATTCTTGGGAATTTCCACATTTTCTGCATTTCTTGCCATGTTATATCTACTCCAAAAAAGCCATGCATCATTTTAAGTGGATGTCAAATCCAATTGAAAATAGCCTCTTAGGTAAGATATACTGAAGAGATTTTTCACTTCTTATTGGTGATCTTGAACACTGGTTGTCACTCCTGGTGGTCAGTATGCGAAGACGATTTTGGTTGTGACACCCGCAGGTGTTTGTATGACAGCCAGTGGGTACAGGCCAGAGACGCTGTGAAACATCCCACAGTGCACAGGACCGTCTCTGAAAGGCCAATGGTGCTAACCTAGAGATGTCTAGATATGAAGGTCCTACTTGGGATGTGCTAGTTTTCTTTCTCTCAGTCTTTAAGTTCCTGTTCCTACATGAGGAACACGGCAACCTCACACAAACTGATTTAAGGACAACATGTAACTGACTGTGTGGAAAAGTCAGTTTTGGTTGCACTATAGGTGCTCAATTAACTTAATACCTGGCTGATTTACCTCCTACACTCTGTGACCAGTGACTTCCTATGAGGAACAGATCATCCTACTGGCACCATGCACATAGGAAAACGAGAGCAGTGCAGGAATGTCTGTATTTTTTTAATTGTAGCCTTTTTTCCATTTGCAAAGATTGTCATAAGAGTTATTTTCCCTTTTATATTTTATTTATTTATTTATTTTTGTAGTATGGGGGTTTGAACTCAGGGCCTCAGGGTTTCTAGGCAGGCACTCTACTGCTTGAGCCATTCAACCAGCCCTATAAGCAAATAGAGCATTGAGGTTACAAGCATGGCCTCTAGTTAAGACTACCTGTCTCCCAAAAGCAGTTCAGTCTCTGACTAACTGTGAACATCTCTGTGTCTCAGTTTCTTTGTCTGCAGGGATGTTGTAACTACAACAAGTCAAAGACATGGCTCAGTTCCAAACTTGTAGGAAGAGCTGCAGAATAGGAGTGATTATCACTGTACACTCTTCTCCTTGGTCAGTGAACCACTGATGATCCCAAGGACACTCCACTCAGCCCTTATCCTTTTGAGACACAAGGTAGTTTTTTGAACTGTGTGAGGGAGGAGGAACAAAGGAATCACTTTATTTAGAGTATCAGTTATACTCTGGATCATCAAGAACAAAAATCACTATACTTTGCTGTTTTCCTACTATGGTTAAAACAAAACAAAAAATCATAATGATATAGTTATCCTTCCAAACTATCCTTCAACTACCCATTCTGGAAAGTACTAAAGTGTACAAAGATGATATTTTTCTTGAGATAAGGTCAGGCTATGTAGTCCAAGCTGGTCCAAAATCAGTACTCTTCCTACCTCAGTCTCCCAAATGCTGGGATTACAGATGTGTGCTACTTATACCTGGCTTCTTCAAAGCAAATCTTGAATCTTTGTGATTTGTGCCATACTTTAAGTGGGACTATTTTAATAATTAAATACATAGAAAGGGTTCAATTGTATAATGGGTAAAATAAGAGGCTTTAAAAGCAACCCCAAAAAACTTTAATGATACACTCTATTTAATCTCCCTATTTTCTTTTTTGATATAGTTGTACTTTTTTTGTTATATTTGAGCTATGATGTGAACCTTGACCATAGATCAAATTACCCTTTCAATTTGTTTAGCAAATTTTTCTTAAGGAATGCCTGAGAATCTCTACCCCAGCAAGAACTTCTCAGAGCTTTTAACACACTGACAAAAACTGTTAGTTTCTGAACATTTTTCATTGCCTCTAAGGCACAAAACTTACATATACATTGGTTAGGAAAGAGTTCATGATTGACCTCACTAAACTTATTGTAGTTTTGTTACATATTAAATCAACACTTACAGAATAAATGTGCTCAAATACTTTAAAACTCAGAAGGAATAACAAATAATAATCAAGATTATTGAACTTCATTGTCTCTGGGTACACTTTTCCTATTGCAAAATATAAAAGGATGGGCTGGCAGAGTGGCTCAGGTGGTAGAGCGCCTGCCTAACAAAATGTGAAAGAACTAGAGAGGAACTGGGATATGGCTAAAGTGGCAGAGTGCACAAGGCTTCAAACTTTATCACCACCGAAAAAGAAAAAAAAAAGACACTGAAAAAGAAATTGGTTCCCTTAAC
The DNA here is from genome assembly GCF_047511655.1 of Castor canadensis. Lineage (NCBI taxonomy): Eukaryota > Metazoa > Chordata > Mammalia > Rodentia > Castoridae > Castor > Castor canadensis. The sequence goes on along the minus strand of NC_133392.1, from coordinate 59,465,022 downwards.
TGGGAAGGCATACAGATATTGTATTATATTTACATTCTCTCTTTGTAGTTCCGTCTTACCAAAAAAAAATTATGAATTTTTTTTTTTTCTTGGTGGTACTGAGGTTTGAACTTAGGGCTTTGCCCTTGCAAGGCAGGTGCTGTACCAATTGAGCCACACCTCCAATCCTATTTAATGAAATTAGTATAGGCTAAAATTCTGTTCAGCATAGGAATAAGATACAAACTATAATGAAGTATTAAGGTTTTCATTCTTATGCTATGACAATAAACAACTTCAGACAGTCTTCAGAGAAATTAGCATAATTCCCACTTGAAAAAGTTTACTTTTGTATTTTGAAATTAGAAGTTGAAATTTTCATTTTTCTGAACAGAATGGATAAAAGTCCAACAGAAAAATGGGTACAGAATTACTTAGTCTGTCTTAGTTAGAACAGAAATGGGGCAGAAATCCCACAAAAAATGAATTTGAACTTGCTTCCACCATGATGAAAGAACACATGCACACAAGCACTTACCAATACAGTCACAGGTTGGCACATCATAATTTGGCGTTGCAGTCACCAGGCTTTTAGCAGAGTCAGTAAAGTAGTTCATGGAGTAATCATTGAACCTTTCCTGTGCACTTTGTCCGGGGGAAACTTGGGCTGCTCCAACACTTGATGGACAGACGTCCTCTTCCCTTTTGGGAGAAACCACGGTAAGTCTACCTGAACTCACTATGTTCAGATTCCTGAGAATTGGTGTTGGGTCTGGTATAGGTAGCTCCTGAGAGACACCAGGCAAAGCTGGCAGTCTCTGAGGCGCGAGGTGCTCTTGACCATGATGTTGAAAATGTGTCTGCTCACTGCCAGCCATCACATTGGCACACTGGTTAGGTGGAGAGGAGGGCTGGGACAAAGGATGAGCATTCTCACTGACATTCACTATTGACTGTACCTGAGAATTACCAGCTGTATCTGTAAACACCTGTCCATTGGACTCTGTCTTCGTATGTAACATTGGGAAAGAAGTCAATGACTCAACCTTCTTCATTTTTTCCCGGACTAATTCAGGATATCGCTGGAACTTTATCTGACTGAGTGGAGGAAATAACTTTTTCTGTTGTAGGGATGTACTCCTTTGAGCCAATGGTTTCAATACTTGGGCAAAGGAAGGAATTTTTCCCAGCAGAAGAGGAAAATTGTGTGAACCAAATTGTCCAAATCTTTGAAATTTGGATGCTATCCAAATGTCATGTAAATTTCTGTACTCATTGGACAACTGTTTTTGCTTCTTCTGATCATTTTCTTGAGAGCCTGGGACTGTGGGCTTCTTTCTCCGGCGATCTCTTGATGGGGTAGATTTTGCCTTTTTCTGGGCTGGGTTCTTTTGCTTTGATAATGGCAAGCTATGATTGTTTTGTACACTTGAAGCCAGTTTCGGTTCTTTTATGCCTTTCTCTTGACTGTGTTTGTGCTGCACGTTACATGCACCAAGGCTTGTTGGTGTACTTTCAGCACTGTTTTCCTCTGGCTTTCCATGATTGCATTTAATGAGTGATGCAAGTTGTGTTAATTGTGTTGCAACGTCTTCCTCAATTTGACTATAGGATGCATCCTGACATGATGGATTATCCTTTGAATTCCAATTTTTACTGCCATCCAGTAACCGGGTGCAATGTCCCAATTCATTAATTCTTTGAGGCAATTGATGCAAATTCTTAGAACAGTTATCAAGGGTTCTTCTCTCTCCAACATTTTTATTGGTATCACTTGTAGCTGAATTTGATTTTGGTATTAAAACAGATAGGGAATTTTTGACATTTGCCTGTTCCTGTGGCTTTGCAGGTGCTTGGTTAGTAGCTGAGCTGACAAGTGGCAGGGAATTTTGGCCATTGAACAACACGGTATTGCATGAACTCTGCTTTTCCAAAGGTGGATGGCTATGAATGCTTTTTGTCTCTCCTTGAACATGTGGGGCTTGGAGGTCTTTTTTGACAGAATATAGGATAGCTTTACAACTATTAAGCAGACTAGCTGTTCTCTGATCTGTTTCTTCATCATTCTCTGACTTAGATGGTGAGGAATTCTCCGATGGGGCTTCAGAGAGTTGTGTAAGAGCCTCAATGGCTACTACTTGCTCCAGGGTTAATCTCCGATCTTTCATAAGGGATAAAAGACTTGGTTGAACTGGAGATCCATCTTTTGGTTCTTTACTGGGTATATTCTCAGGAGTGTTTGGATGACCACCTTCACTGTGTGAAATAGAATAACTATTTAAGTTTGCAGAATCTTCAACAGATTTACAATTAGAGTGAGGCCTCTGGAAGACTAAGACATCACTTCTTTCCTTGAGATTATCACAATTTGCACTAGAAGTGGTGGAGCTCATGGCATTGTTATGTTTTGCAGTATCTTTTAGGAATTTGTAGGAATGGTTTTCGAATGCCTTGCCAAATTCTTCAATTTTAAATTTGTTAAAAGACACCATTGTTTCAGTTGGTAAATAGTGTACATTGTTAATGCCGTTTCTTACTGGTTGTGCAAACTTTGAAGGTTGGGTTTGTTTATGGTCATCTCGAGAGGTTTCTGATTTCTCAGCTTCTGTTACATTTGCACTGAAGTCTCCTTTGACATGATCAGTTAAACGAGATTTCTTGTTTGGTGTCCACTTTTCCACCTCGATACCTGTCATGCTTTCTTCATTCTGAGTTACATTTTTAAGGGGAGCTGCATTCAAATCCAATCTTTGTTCTTCCCCATGACCACATCTGCCGTATTCCATGGATTCTGACTTGGGGCCATTTACTGGTTTCTTGTGACAATCAGCCTGTAAAATGAGTACAGAAATTACTATTATTAGCTTAATAATAATATATATAACAAATGTATAAATATAGCCATCGGAACTTTACAATTTAATAGCAACTAACTGTGAAGACTGTGTGAATACAACCTGAAAGATTCTTATCATTAAGTCAGGTTGTGGTGGTGCACATCTCTAATCCTAGCACTCAGAGGCTGAGGCAGGAAGATTGTAAGTGATGCCAGCATGGCAAGTCAAAGCCAGCCTGGAATGGTGGAGTGGCTGAAGTGGAAGAGTACCTGCCTAGCAAGCATGAGGCCCTGAGTACCCCAGTATCAAAACAAACAAACAAAAAAACAGCCTGGGCTTATATAGCAAGACCATGTCTCAATGTGTCTCAAACAAAACAAAACAAATAGACTTGAGACTGGGTCTCACTACATAGCTGAAGATGGCTTGGAACTCTTCATAGTCCAAGCTGACCCTTTAACTTGTAGTCTTCCAATCTTTGAGTCTTCCCCTCCCAAGTGTTAGGATTATAGGTGGGCATTACTACACCAGAATGCTACACCTCTTGAGCCATCCCCTGCCTACCAGTATAGCTCAGTTTGACCTCTAACTCACAATCACAGTGCTTCAGCTCCCCAAGGGTTGAAAATTATTTTGCTTTTGATGTTTTCCAGAAGTCATAAAATAGCAACAGGTTCAGTACTACGTATATATAAAAAAAGAAGAGAACAATCATAAGCCTATGTGTATTATTATTTTGGCAAAATCAATTTTAAGCTAACTTTATATGGGTGTCATTCAATGGGTAATATCTATCATTTAAATGCAAATTGTAAAGCCAGGCTCACGCCTGTAATCCTGCTACTCAGGAGGCAGAGATCAGGAGGATCAAGGTTTGAAGCCAGCCCAGGCAAATAGTTCTGGAGACCCTATCTTGAAAAAACCCCATCACAAAAAAGGGCTGGTGGAGTGGCTCAAGATGTAGGCCCTGAGTAAAAGCCCCAGTACCGCAAAAAAAATTATATTGATAGAAAACAGCACACAGAACCAGTGTATAAATAGTAAGTATATAGCTTATTCATTTTTCACAAAATGAACACCTGTGCACTCAGATCCCAAGCATGAAACTCTTTGGCCTCTCATCACTAATCCCACATGAGGTAACCATTAGCCTGATGACTAATGTCATAGATTTCTCACGCCAGTTTCAAGGTTCACATAACTAATTTCCTTTCACTAAAAATTATAGTTGTGTGATATCTGCCCGTTATTACATTTACTTGTATACCACTGATTCCCATTGACAGTATATTCAGTTTTTCTGCTGGAGATAGACATTAGGGTTGTTTTTAGTTTTTGGGTATTCTAAGTACATTGCTGTCGCTTCCTAGTGTTATTTTTCAGTAAACATGCACATACAACCCCCAGTGGTGAAGTTCTGGGTCATGTGTGTATTGGATGTATCTTTAGGTTTAATAGAAAGAACAGAGTATTTTGTAAAGTGGTTACCAATATAAAATCCCAAAAATAATAAATTAAAGATCCAATTGTTCCACATCCCCATCAACACTTGGTATATTCTGGAGTTTTGTTGTTTTGTTGGAACTGAGTATAGAACCAAGGGCTTCATGCATGCCAAGAAAGCATTCCACCTCTGAGCTACATTCCCAGCCTTACATTAGTGTTTTCTAACTTTTTACTTTTGCCATTGTAGTGAGTGGGAAGAATAATTCCTATATTTCTTTATTGAAATGAACTTCATAATAAATTCACACAACAAAATGCATCTCATTTTATTCTGTGTATACATTATCCAATTATACAACATTATCACCACCCCAAACAGATGCCATATTCCTAATAGGCAGATACTCCCTATTCCTTTCTCTATTCACTATTTAAAACCATATAAACAGCTTATCCAATATTACAGGAATTATGACAATGTGTTTCTATCCATGTCCGGAGCAAATGCAAGGACAGGCCCATTCTACAGCACATGTTTCAGAACAAGATGCTGTTTGGAAAAAAAAAAACAAAGAAAAGAAAGAAAAAGAAAAACAAGATGCAATAAAATGAGACGTACATACTATCTTTCAGGCGTTCTTCAAGTGGTAGAGCCCCTGCTCAGCAAGCGTGAGGCCCAGAGTTCAAACCCCAGTACTACCAAACCCCCCCCCCGCCCACAAAACCCACCTGAAGGTGTGACTCAAATGGTTACAGCACCTGCTTTCAGAGAGGGAAGTCCTGAGTTCAAACCACAGTCCCACCAAAAGAAAAAAAAGAAAATACTCTAGGCTAGAAATGCAGGTAATATATCTAACCTACCAAACATCATAGTTTAGCTCCATATGCCATAAACATGCTCAGGACAGTTAAGTTAGTTAAACAGAATCATCTAACAAAATAAATAAAAGTGCGTCCTCTAAACAACTGCTGTTTAACACAGCCTTGCAACATCTAATCAATGTCAAGAAGAGAGAAATAGACCAACATCAAAATTACAAATGACTAGGAATGTAACCTCAGTGGGTTCATCCCAAGCATGGAAGGAGGAAGGAGGGGAAGGGGAAGGAGAAAGGGAGGAAAGGAGGTGGGGAAGGAGAGGGGAGGGAATGTAAAAGGGGAGGGAAAGGGGATGTAGTACTTGCTTAGCATACAGAATTCTGAGTTCAATACCCAGTACCACCAAAAAACTTACGTGTGTATAGTTATGTACATACATACATACATACATACACACGTATGTATGTATGTATGTTTATAATATTTGAGCATTACTCACTTATATAAACATAGTGCTTTGGCTCAAGCAGCAGTGAAGTCTGAAGTCAAACGTTAGTACCACCAAAAAAAGAAAACAAAAAACAAAACCCAAAGGGAGTAACTAAAGTAGTAGCAGGAGGCCCTGGGTTCAATCCCCAGATGTATTAACTTCTAAAACTCCTAAGAAAAGTATTGTGTTTTTTTCTTTTTTCTGGAGGCACTGGGGTTTGAACTCAGGGCTTCCTGTTTGCTAGGTAGGGGCTCTACCGCTTGGGCCACTCCTCCAGAACAATTCCTCCTTTTTTGATCAGGCTTTGTTCAGGTTTTTTTAATATCCATGAAAACAGGTATTTATTACATACAAATTTCTCTACATACATAATAGATTTCAAAACATTTTCAAAATAAATTTGACATTAAGGGCAAACTTTTCTGTGAAAAGGAAATGTTAGATAAGTTTTTTGTTTTTTAAATATTACAAAGCCATAACAGGGTCAAGGGTGTAGCTTAGTGGTAGCACTTGCCCGGCATCCGCCAGGCCCTAGGTTCATGATCCTGCCCCCAGCCCCCAAAAAACTCAGTGATTTTTATAACGCACTGAATGTTTATAAGGCTGTGCTAACTGGGAGGCTGACACTGGGAAGATGAAGGCTCAAAGGCCAGCCTGGGCAAATAGTTCAAGAGACCCCCATCTCCAAATAAACCAGAGCAAAATACACTGGAAGTGTGGCTCAAGCAGTAGAATGCTGGCTTTGCAAGTGCAAAGAGTTGAATTCAACCCCAGACCCAACAAAAAAGGAAAAAGAGAAAAAAAACCTGCTTGCATTTCTATAAAAACTGTCATTTTTAAATAATGATATCATGTCCAGGGTGTGATGGTACAAACCTATAATTCTAGCTACTCTAGGGGTAGAGATAGGAAGGACTGTGGTCCAGAACAGGCAGGAACTGCCTGGAGACCCTATTTCAAAATAACAAAAACAAAAAGGGCTGGGGGTGTCTTGGCTCAAATGGTAGTATGTCTAGCAAGCATGAGGCCCTGTGTGCAACTCCCGGTATCACTGAGAAAACAAAGTGACGCCAGAGGAAAGTTTAACTCCAATCTTACAGTGTCCCACAAAAATAATATAAGTACAAATGATATGTGTGAATTCTGGATAAGGCATTCATACTTTTCTCTAAGGGCAGACAAATTGTTTTGGACAAAACCATTTTTTTGTGGTACTGGAATTTGAACTCAAGTCTTCACCCTTGCTAGACATGTATCCTACCACTTAAGCCATACCCCACTTTATTGCTTTGTGTTGTTACTTTTCAGAAAGGGCCTCAAGTTTTTGCCTAGGGGCCAGCATCAAACTGCCATCCTACTACCTACACCTCTCCTATATCTAGAACAACAGGTGGGCCATTATGCCAGGCTTACTGATTGATTGATTGAGATGTGTCCTTGCTAACTTTTTGCTAGGGCTACTCTTAAATCTTGATCTTTCTGATCTCTGCCTCCTGTGTGGCTGTACAAAGCCCAAGGGTTATTGTTTTGTTTTGTTTTGGGGGGGCACTTTTTTGGGTGGCTTAGGGAAGAAAACCCCAGGACTTGTCATAAAGGTAAGCAATTTACCACCTGGCTATGTTAAGCATGTGTGTGTGTGCACATGCAGGCACATGCATGCGTGCGCAAGTACTTAGCTAGGATTACTATTTTTCAGGCACTTACTGTTTACAGAACAAGCAGATTTTGCTACAGACAGATTAAAATTCCTGTTCATGCCATGTCAAAAGTGAATGATGCAGCCAGGTATGGTGTTTACAGAACAAGCAGATTTTGCTACAGACAGATTAAAATTCCTGTTCATGCCATGTCAAAAGTGAATGATGCAGCCAGGTATGGTGGAGCACATCTGTAATCCCAACACTTGGAAAGCTGAGGGGAATCACAAGTTCAAAACCAATGTGAGCTCAAAATCCTCCCTAAAAAGTGAGGCGGGGGCTGTGGGCGTAGAAAATAGTAGAGCATTTGCCTAGCAATTGCAAGGCCCTGAGTTCAAACCCCACAGCTGCAACAATAACAACAACAACAACAATAACAAAGGAAAATGATGCATGATGCTGGGTATGCTGGTTTGTGCCTATAACCCCAGCACTCAGAGGCTGGGCTAGGGGGAACAGAAGTCCCAGGCAAGCCTGGGTTAAGTAGGAAGATTCTGTCTCCAAACTATCAAAATATTTTCCCAGGAGGCTGGGAGGATAGTCAGTGGTTGAGTGCTTGCTTAGAATGTATAAAGCCCTGAGATTGTAAAGTCTGATCACAATTACCTTGGTGAAAAATGAGAGTGCAACACCTAAGCGAGGCAATTTGGCAATATTTACCTAAATTACAAATGCAATTTATCTTGCTCCACAACTTTTATATGTTTAGTTTTGAAGGGCTACAGATCAAACACCTGCTAGCCAAACCTCCAACCCTTGAGCTACATTATTTCCAAACCCAGTGTTTTGTAATTTATGCATTCATACTGCAATTTCAATTTTGGGGATTTCTTCCATAGTTAAACCTGTACATGATGACATAAGCTTTGACATCTTTGCATATGATTATAACTGAAAATACCCAAATGTTCATCTATACCAGACTAATTCACTGTTGTGTATTTACACAGTACCATACAGCTATTAAAAAAGGTGGGGGGATACTCAGCCTTTCTGAGACACCTCCATTATGGGGGTGTCATTCACTTAAAAAAAAAAAATCCCAACTACTCTGGAGTAGGATGGTGGCTCAAGGCCAGCCCAGGCAAAGTTTGAAAATCCATCTCCAAAATAACTAGATCAAGATGGACTGGAGCAGTGGCTCAAGTGGTAGAACTACTGTCTAACAAGTGTGATGCTTTGCATTCAACCCTAGTAATGCCAAAAAAGAAAAGCCAAGCACCAGTGACTCAGGCCTGTAACCCTGGCTACCTGGGAGACTGAGATCTGGAGGATTGGGGTCAAGACCAGACCAGGCAAATAGCTCCCCAAAACACAAAACAAAAACTACCCAATACAAACAGGGATGGAGGAGAAGCTCAAGAGGTAAAGTGCCTCCTGGCAAGTGAGACCCTGAGTTCAAGTCTCAGTACCACCAAAACATGAAAATTATTTCTATTAGTGATGTCCAGGAATTGTTTTTAAAGAGGGGGGAGTGTGAGCTGTTGCTCAGTTAGAGTATATGCTCAGCATGCTCAAGGCCCTGAGCTCAATCCCTAGTACTAAAAATAAAGGGTAATTTAGGGCCTACATACAGGCTAGTTCTTTTTCTTTTAAAGGTGATATGTATCTAACACGTGTGCGCACACAGAGACTATGCTCATATTTACATAAAAACAAGACACTAATATATTCAAGTGGAAAAGCAGTTGCCTAGTGTGAGGCCTTAGGGGTCAATCCACTGTATCACAATAAAGAAAGAAAACAGAAGAAAGGGAAGAGGGAGAAGGGGAATGGGAAAGGAAAAGGGGAAGAGAAGACAAAGAAAGAACAGTGGCTCAAGTGGTAGAGCACGTGCCTAGCAAGCCTACCAAGTGTGAAGCCTTGAGTGCAAGCCCCTGAACTGCAAAATAAATTAAACAAAGACGAGAAAGCACTCAATGAAAAAATTTCTAGAGCTGGGGTTGTAACTCAGTGGCACAGCTCTTGCCCAGCCTGGGTTCAATTCCAGGTACACTAAACACCTCTAGGATGTATTAAGTGAAAAACAAGCAAACATAAAAACCATGCAAGCTGGGAATGTAGCTCAATGGCGGACCACCTGCCTAGGATGCGTAAGATTCTGGATTTCATCCACAGCACTACAAAAACAAACAAAAAAATAACAGGCTTATGGGAGGTTGAGGCAGGAGGATCATGAGTTCCAGGCCACCCTGGACAACACCTGGAGACCCAGTCTAAAATAATAAGCAAGCAAACAAACAAAATAGTTCATGTACTATCAAAATACTAACAAATTACAACCTATGGCGGGGGGGTTGGTATAGAGTACCTAACTATTTGCTAATAATTGCTTGAAATATTTCTGAAGGACACACAACATTTATCCTCCATCGTATGCTTTGGAATGTTTAGCAACCAGCTTGAGAAGGGGAAAGAAAATTATGGTATTTTAGTATTGCCCAATTTTGGTGGTGTAGACACTGGCCGTGGTGATTTTCAGTTGGGAAAGAGATAGTTGCATTAAACTGAATTACCACAACACATGGAATAGGCTCCACTACTACAGTGTGACTTTGTAAATGAAGGCTTCTTTTTTTTTTTTTTTTTTTTTGGTACTGGGGCTTGAACTCAGGGCCTACACCTTGAGCCATTCCACCAGCTCTTTCTTGGGACAGGTTACTCGCCCTCCTAAGTAGCTAGGATTACAGGTGTGAGCCACCAGCACATGGCTGCCAGCCTTAGTGATGGGTTTCTTGGCATTTAATCTGCTCAGATCAAGTGTATTCCCAAACATCCACCTTCATCGTCAAGATGTTGTCTTCTCCAAGAGGAAAAGGAGGTCATGTTTAAGACTACTAAAAAATAAAAAGACTGCTGAAATGGTGGCTGGTTTACCCAACCTACCCCCTTTCAGTTATACACTGGGGACACAAAATTCACACAACCTGCCTATGTCACCTCTCCTCCTACGCCCTTCTCTGCATCTTCAAAACTCCCCACCCCCACCCCAAAGGGCCCAAGGGTACAGTTTAAAAGCGCTTGTAATCCTAGTTTCTTGGGAGGTAGGGAGATTGTCTGTTGAGGCCACGCTGGGCAAAAAGTTCAAGAGATTCTCCCCTTCTCTATAAAATCACCAGAACAAAATGGACTGGAGGTGTGGCTCAAGTGCTAGAGGGCCTGCTTCGCAAAACCCTAAGTCCAAACCTCAGTCCCACCATAAAAGCAACATCAACAAAGAAAAAAAAGGAAAGAGAGTGTAGACTGTAATTCAGTGGTGGCAGCTCAAGGCCCATACTTGGATCCCCAGCAGGGGTTGAGGGGAGGCACACCAAAAACAAAAAAAATAAATTTCATAAACTGACAGGTAGCATCCAACAAGGAGCATCCCAGTCATTGTCTCATCAGAAGTAACACCTTTAGTGGGGCCCTGGAGGCTCATGCCTGTAATCCTAGTTACTCAGTCACAGTTCGAAGCCAGCCTGGGCAAATAGTTGGTGAGACCCTACCTTGAAAAAACCCATCACAAAAAAGGGCTGGTGGAGTGGCTCAAGGTGTAGGCCATAAGTTCAATCCCCAGTGCCACAAAAAAATGAAGTAGCACCTTCTGTCCCTAGGTGATCAGCCTGAAAGGGAAGTGTTTGGAGAAGGAATTCAGAGAGCACTGGTGCTAAATTCACCTTGCCTGAGATCCCACCTTTCATCCTCTCCCAACTGCCGCTAAGCATGGAGTGCATGCATGATGCTCACTTCTGCTTGCTAACAAAACCAGATGAACCAGCTCCCCACCTAAGGAGCCACCTTGGAGAATTAAGAAATAAACCTTTAAGGCAAAACCAAGAATAAAATTTTATTGCAAAGCAAGTCTGCTCAGCAGCACCTTATTTTCCATGAGCAATAGCAGGCACCAAGCTCTCCATTCCCCATTTGAGCAACAAAGAGGAAACGTACTGACTGTATGAAGTTTGTGGGATTTTTTCTTGGTGGGACTGGAATTTGAACTCAGGGTTGCAAAGCAGTCACTCTGTCAGTTGAGCCACACCTCCAGTTCATTTTGCTGTGGTTATTTCAGAACTATTTTTTTCCAGGCTGGCCACAAATCTCAACTCTCTTGATGTCAGCTGTATGAAGATTTGTCATCATACTCTGTGACCCTGGCCTCAGATCTGTGCTCCTCTAGTCTGCCTATAACCAACAGCTAAGGGATGGAAAATCAGTACCAAAGAAAAGGTGCTGGTGGTACTCCTTCCCCCATTCATCCTACCTTGGTGCGGCCAGGCCTGGTGCGCTTGCATCTAATGGGAGCCATGGCAGAGTGCAAAGAAGTTTCCAAACTCTCCTCACTACCTGCACACTTCCTTTTATTCTAACTTTCTTACCAGTCCCCAACAAAAACCCCACCCTCATCTAGCCACAGGGTCTCAGAACCCAAAACAAATCCTTTTAAAATTCAGGGGTGGGGTAAAGAAGGTTGGAACAGGAATAGGCAGTTAATGGAGGGAGGAGTCAAAAATCTCTTAATTTCCAAAAGAAAGTAATAGATTCTGGTTCAATATGAATAGAAATTACTATTGACTTAAGTAAGAACTAAATCTCTCCAGCCACAGGTGTCCCTGGCCAACAGCCTCTTTCTTTGAGGCAATGACCCATACCTCCTTCTGAGATGCTAAATCTACAATTGTCCTACCAACTTCTGGCTTCATTCAAGAATCTTAAACTTTTACCCTCAAGGCTGTAACTGAATTTGCAGCAACCAAATTCAGTGTCAAGGACTTAGCCTGCTCTTTGTAGACCTCCAAGTAAAATAGTCCTAGGACCCCCCCCCCCCACTTAGCTGTCACAGCAAGGGTCCCTAGAGTAGATGTGTTCCCTGAGCCTAAGGTCATTCTAAAGCACAGCCCATTGCTGTTTCAAGGACAGTCCCACCCTTGCTGAAGGTTAATAGCCAACTGTGCCATGAGGTGGATTATTCTTTCTACCTTTGCAGTGCCTAAGGTGTGAGAGAGGTGTGAGAGAGTATGTCTTTAGTGCTGTGGATTGAACCCAGGGTCTCCAGCATGCTAGGCAATTACTCCCAGCCTGCTTCATATACGTACATACATACGTGTGTGTGTGTGTGTGTGTGTGTGTATTGAGACAGGCCCAAAACTGGCCTGAGCATCCTGCTGGAGTTACAGGTATGTATCCCATGACCAGCTGTTTCATATATTTTTAAGAACATGGGTCCACCTGGTATCAGACAACCTTTGGCTACTCTCTGAGGTCTATCATTAGCAATCAAATGGCCCAGAGCAAGTTCTTGCTTAATAGAACTTCTGTAAGCCCCACCTTCCTTGGTATAAAGTGCAACTAGTTATAATGTTTGAACAGATTTATTTTGCTTATTAAAGGAATCAATATATTTGTATATGTCACTGGATCTCAATATGTGTGAAAACAAACCTAAAGAAAAAAATACATATTAGCTAATTCTTCCTCTGTTTATCCTCTAAGATGTCAGAAAAGCCTAATAATAGAAGTCTCCACCATTAATACCTACTAACAGCTATCTCTTATTTATGTTTTAAGCATTTATTACTTGCCAATTGGTAGTGTACAACTTTTATAGGAACTCTCAAATTTGCATTCTTCACGAAAGAAAGTTTCTGACTCAACTCAATAAAGAGAACCAGGCCTCAGGGCTGGCTGAGTGGCTCAAGTAGTAGAGCGCCTGTCTAGCAAGCATGTGGCCCTCAGCTCAAACCCTAGTATCAAAGTTCAGACCCTAATATCTCACACACACACACACACACACACACACACAGGAACACTGTCCCTTTAGTGGTTTCTTCTTTTTCTTTTCATTTTTTTGAGGCAGGGTATCTCATGGGTAAACTTTATGACCCACCTCAGTCTCTGGAGAGCTGGGATTGGAGACTTTACCACCATGTCTAGTTTAATGGTTTCTTAAACTGTGCAAGTAGTTTCTGAACCAACTCATCAGCTTTTTTTCATCTACTTATGAAAATTATAAGTCAGGCATTGCTGGCTCATGCCTGTAATCTTAGTGACTGGGGAGGCAGAGATAAGGAGGATCACAATTCAAAGCCAGACAGGGCAAATAGAATTTAGAAGCCAGTTTTCCCTTCACATTTTTCTTAAACTATAACCCTCCTCAATTCTGGATAATCCTGATAGGTTTTATCTTTTGCCTAACATTTTCCTCAAATTTTTCAGTTTCATATCATTGGAAGACTAAGATCTAGTGAAACTTACTAGTATTAAATTATACTCCAGTATGAATTGTTATATTAATTTTTTTAAGAAGCAAACAAAGTAAAAGACCTTAAGAATTGTGGTTTACCCTAGTTCACTTTCTTTTCCTTTTCTTATTCATTCTTTTTTTTTTTTGGTATAGCCGAGGCTGATCCTCCTGCTTTGACTATCACTCATGGCCAAAATTAGAGCTTAAAAATGCTCAATATTTCATGAGATTTGTTCTGTGGCAAATCCTGTTTTCCACTAAGCTTTGTGTCTCCAGCCATCCCTTCTGGAATTCTTCCCCCTGGACAAAGGTAATGTTCAAGGACCTAATTCCATGAAGAAGGTCATCAGATAACTAGTTAATTCATGAACTGTACTTACTGCACATGTGTTAGTCATTCTGCAGGCAGTTTCTCCAGTGCATTTCTGCCTCAGCTTTCTAAGAACAGAAGCTCCAAGCATACTGAATACCTGTTCTCCATCAGCACTTGGCTGGTGATAACATGTAATGCACAGAGGTGTTTGCACATTCCTACCAGAAAATCAGCTTTTTGAAGCCAGAGTTTGGAAATCTATAAATCCTCCCCCCAGCTCCTTCCCGCAGACCACAACAAATTCAAACTTTTTTTTTTGGTGGTGGTGATGGTAGTGGTGATCCTGGGGTATGAACGAAAGACTTTGCACTTAGAAAGCCACCAGCACCTGGCTGAGATCTTGTCTTGTGGTTAAGTGGATGAATTGGAGAGAAGGCAACTGGGAACATCATGATTTGTAATGGCCCAGGTATAAGCACAGGTAATGAAGTAATGGGTACACAAAAGGAAAGGAGGACATTCAAAGAGGGAGGAACAGTACTAAAGTCCATTGCTGTTGGCAATTAGAAGAAATTTACAGTGAGTTGAAGAGCACATGGTAGAGGGGTGATGAGTACATGCTTTAATCGTAAAATGGTGAAATTAGGTGGGGTGGAAGCTAATACTTCTGAAAAGCTTAATTTTCTTATGATAGGAAAGACTTGAGGGCTAGTCACAGGTGGCTTACACCTGTAATCCTAGTTACTTGGGAGGCTGAGCTCAAGGAGGAACACTGTTCGGTTTGAGGCCAGCCCCAAACAAATAGTTCTTGAGATCCCCATCTCCAAAATAACCAAAGCAAAATGGACTGAAAGTGTGGTTTAAGTAGTAGAGTACCTGAGTTTAAATCCCAGTCCCAGAAAAGAAAAAAAAAAGTCAGGCATTAGGAGCTCATGCCTGTAATCCTGGCTACTCAGGAGGCAGAGATTTGAAGCCAGCCTGGGCAAATAGTTTGCAAGACCCTATCTCAAAACAAAACAAAACAAAAAAACCCTCCACAAAAAAGACTGATGGAGTGGCTCAAGGTGTAGGCCCTGAGTACTGAAAAAATAAATAATTCAGAGTATAAAAACAACACATCTCAAATTTTCAGTGGTTAAAGTAAAATGAAGGAGTAAGAAAACTATGAAGTTGTATGAGAAATATTTTACAGGGCTTCAATATTAAATTATTGAATTGTTAAGGAAAGAGAAAAAAAAAATCACAAAGTCAGCAAGTCAGTTTATTGTCTGCAGTACTCAAATTCCAAGAATTAGAAGAGTATTTGTAAGGGGTGTGTTCGAAAATGCAAATTCCATTCCTTTAGGCTTCATTCTCCATCTGGAGGTTTTAGAAAACCCTCAGATTCTAAGAGTCCCTTGCAAGGTTCCCCTTGGTCTAGAGATAAAAACTCCATAAAGATTCATAGAACAACTTGGTAAGAAAACCTGGAAAGCACTGATTCCCAGAGCACAGTTCACATTTTTCAGTGCAGCAAGAAGCCCTCCAGCTCCTGGCACTGGCCAAATTACACAGAAGGTCTCTTACTCCTACTGTATCACTACCCCGCCCCACCCCCAGCCTTGCCAAGTGCTTCCAGTAGGCTATTTTAAGTAGCTCTGTCAACCAAGAATGCCCTATGGTCATTCCAATTCTCTGCCCTACTCAGTCCAAAAACCACTTATTCACTACTCAGGAACGGGACAAAAGGTGGCCACAGGAACCAGCTATTTTTTTTTTAATTTTATTATTCATATGTGCATACAAGGCTTGGGTCATTTCTCCCCCCTGCATACCAGCTATTTCTTAACCTTCCTCACACAGATAAGACTGTCATTCCTTCCTTTACTATCTCTGCACAGATCTTTATCAAATCAATTGATTAAACTTCCTTGTTTCCATTGCCCACTCCCCATCCTGGACTTTAATCCCAGAACACAGAATTTGGGGATTGTCCTGTAGGCTCAAATTGTTTTATGTGGGGGACAACTGAGGAAATAGTACACTAGGCATTAAGTAATAAGAAATACCATTAAGAGATCTGAACTTCAGGATGATACCCTGGGCTTCCAGTGGTTCCACATACGAAAAGACAGTTACTGACTTGAGAACATCTATACAGTGGTGCTTACTATACTCTCTCAATTGTTTTTTTAATGGTGGTACAGTGGTTTGAACTCAGGGCTTCATGGTTGTTAAGGCAAGTGTTCCACCACCTGAGCCATTCCACTAGTCCTTTTTTGTGATGGATTTTTTTGAGATATGGTCTAGAGAACTATTTGCCCTGGCTGGCTTTGAACTGTGATCCTCCTTATCTCTACCTTCTGAGTAACTAGGATTACAGGTGTGAGCCACTGGCGCCTGGCTTTTAATTTGTTTTATATTAAAAACTTAGTTCATTAAAATATTGGGTGGAAGAAAAAAGTTGGGTGGAGGGGGTGAATCTAAGATCTATTGTAAGCAATTTTGTACATGTCACAATGAACCCTGGGTACAACTATGACATGCTAATAAATAAATTTTTTTAAAAATTGTGTGAGAATCTAACAACTCAAAGCCTTGTGGATGTTTAGGTGCTCTATCAGTGAGCCACATCCCCAATAACTGGTATTTTTCTTAATAATAATAAATACACAAATGAATTTAAAAGAAAAAAAACACAGATTTTCCATGATGGTTTAATCTGGGGTGTTTCCAGCTATGCTTGTCATTAGACTAGAGTCCTTATCTCATTTCTATATATCCATTTTCCAACATCTATTTTAAGAAGGTAGATCTTTTTTAATTTTTATTTTTTAATTATCATACATTAATAATCCCAGCTATGTGGTAGGAGAAGGCAGGAACATCTTGAGTTCTAAGCCAGACTGGGCAGTTAGTGAGAAGTTACCTCATTAAAGGAGTGTACGGGTGAGAGACTGCCCTTCAACTTAGGATTCATCTGCCTCTGCCTCCAAATTTTACATACTCTTACATATATATTCTACAACTTTAAAAAATAATTTAAAAGTTTGAAAAGCACATGGCACAAAGTATTAGAGCGTGGTTCATTTTGTGTACTCATTTGTACATGCAACAAGAAAAGTCTGAACAGTGCCTGTGATCATAGCTACTACGCAGGAGGCAAAGATCAGAAGGATTTCGATTAGAAGCCAGCCTGGGCAAATAGTTCACCAGATCCTATTTGGAAAATACCCAGCACAAAAAAGGACTGTGAGGCCCTTGAGTTCAAGCCCCGCGGTACCACAAAAAAAAAAAAAAAAAAAGTTTGAACAAATAAAAGAACATGAGAAGAGGTAAACTGTTACTTCTTTTCTTTCTTTTTTTTTTTTTGTGGTAGTGGAGTTTGAACTCAGAGCCTCACACTTGCTAGGCAGGTACTGCTATCACTTGAGCCACTCTGCCAGCCTGAGAGGAGGTAAAATGTATAAAACAAATCAAGTGGACTGGGTAATGGCTCAAGTGGTAGAGCACCTGCCTAGCCAGGTGCGAGGTCCTGAGTTCAAACCCTAGTATTTTCCCCCCAAAATTACAAACATACATGTATATAAAACAATACTATACACACATCAAGTTACTATGAAAGAAAAAAAAAATCCTTTATTTACAATGTGGCTTTTTCTCAGGGACTATCATATTGCAAAGAAAATGGCACAATATAAAAATGAAAGCATGGGGCTGGGGATGTGGCTCAGTGGTACAGTGCTTGCTTAATGTGTGAGACCTTGAGTTCAGTCACTGGCACAGCAAAATGAAGACAATGACGACGATGATGAAAGCACTGCACAAAACATTTTACAATCGTAAAGTCATTACAATTATATATAAGTGGATACTGCATTTCCCCATTTGTTTTTTTCTTTTGTTTTCTTTTGCTTTGCTTTTTTGGCACTGGGGTTTGAACTCAAGGCCTTGCACTTGCTCGCAGATCCTCTACTACTTGAGCCATGTAATCAGTCCCTAAGTACTTCTCTTTTTTGGTGGCACTTAGGTTTGAACTCAGGGCTTCACACTTGCAAAGCAGGTGCTCTACTGCTTGAGCCACACCTCCAGTCCATTTTGCTCTGGTTATTTTGGAGTGGGGTCTCTGGAACTATTTGCCTGGGCTGGCCTTGAACCTTTATCCTCCTGATCTCAACCTCCCAAGTAGCTAGGATTACACTCATGAGCCACTGGTGCCCAGCATGGGATTCTTTTCTTGGAATTATAACTTTTAAATTATATTTTAATTTAATTATTATGTCATATAATTATTTTTAAATTCCTTCTAAAATGGTGTGAGGGGCATGTCTGTAGTCCCAGCTACCTACTCGGGCAGTTGTGGCAGGAGGATCATTTGAACCCAGGAATTTGAGGCCAGCCAGGGCAACACAGTGAGACCCCATCTCAAAAACAAAACAACTCTCTTTAAATTACAAGCATTATAGGATATAAATCAAAACAAAGGTCAGAATTTAAAACATAAATTTATAAAAAGATTTTGAATTCCATAGTTCCCAAAAGACTCGTGTTACACAACAAAAATTAAGAGCACTAAATTTCCAAATCGTGCAACTGGGTATCAGTATAAAAACCAACACAGCTGACTATGGAAGGGTTTTAATGAAAATAAACAAAAATAACACCAGAAAATGATGTGGTTTCCTCGCCTGTGAACACTGAGGGCTTTTTGCTACTTGTGAATTTTTCTCACCTTTTATAAGTAACTTAGTTCCCGACCGACCCCGGAAACCTCTACTCTGCACCTTGATGGAATGTTGCCACAGAGCCTTTTGTGGCCTGTTCTTAAACCATTTTGATGCTGCTAACAAATGAGATGACAAGAGTGGGAAGCAAATGGGGCTTCTGAGAACACCAGGCTTGGGCAAAATGAAGCCTCAGCAGATGTTCTACATTTGGACGTTAATAATGAAGCAATTCCTACAAGGCCTCCTGGTATTTTACTTGCAAAACTGATTCAAACAAATCAGCTTGGGAAAGAGCAATCACGGAGCCTGGAAGCTGGATTAAAGACAGTCAGCCCAGGACGCTTGCCAGGAGGGAGAACACATGGCTAGGACAGATGAAATGAAACCTAAAACCTCCTAACTGCAATAATTAATTCTAAGATAGAGGTTGGAGATCTCAGTCAGTGAGAGCACTTGCCTCACTTGCCTAGCATTCATGAGGCCCTGGGTTCGATTCCCAGCACTGAAAAACAAAGCACAAATCAAATGTAGAGCCAGAAAATAATTGAAACCAATGCTACAAACTACTAAAAGGGAAGAATATTCCAGCAACTATTAAAAAATATATATGCATATATATGAAAAGAAAATGTGTGTTAGAACTTTTATAGTGCTTCATAGAATTATTTCACAAATGGAGGCGGTTATGTGGAATTGAGCTGAAAAATATGGAAATGAAGCGGGTGGGGATAAATGAAGGCTGAAGAGCAGAAGTGCTGAAAAGGAGACTGAAGTGGTAACAGCCAAGAAACCCAACAGCTATGTACTCAGCATTGGAGAACACCAGAAAATAAAAACACACAGTGAGAGGCCTCGCTGTGCTGTACTACATGAAAGTGGTGTCATTCCTAACATCTGACAGGTCTAGATTATTCACATTGAATTCACACTGCACATGTTGCCGGGGTGCTTGTTGGGTTTTACCCAAGCCTGACTACACAGCTGAGTAGTTCACAAAGTTATAAGAGGCCATGTATGTTTGGCCATTGAAAGGATGTCAAAGTTCCAAGAGACCTTCAAGGACATCTAGCCCAACCTGAGGGCAAAATCAGATCTGAATTATCTGCATAAGTGACTCTTCCACTTTTGCTTAGGTATCCAGATAACAAGAAACCACCTCCTGACAGGGCAGTATGCCTTTTGTCCCTATCTCCCCAACCTATGGCCCTATCTTTCTCACTTGGAGCCTGAGGGGGGCATGTTCTCTGTGGCTGGGGATGCAGCTAGCTCAGTGTAGAACACAAGCTTAGTATAAGGATCCCAGGGTTTGACCCCTCAGTATGACCAGAAGACAAACCAACCAAACAAAAAACCCTCTTTTTCTAATCCTTCAAATATGTCAGTAATGGACTGGTCCACAGACTAACATAAATAGCTTTGAGGCTATACAACTTTAACAAATCATCTAAGGAATACTAAACTAGGAGAAGGGACAGTACTTCCTTAAAGTAGAATTTCCATTAGCAAATGTAGGAAGGATGTGGAAATTGAAAATGACTGTTTGGTCATTCATAACTGCTGGAAGCAAGAATTATTAATAGATGCTAAAATTGCTGGTTGAAAATATAATGGAAAACAGGGTATTTCCATTATCTCCAAGTATTTCCCCCAGAAGACACTTGTTAATTACAAAGTGAAACTAATTTTACAGAGTAGAAATCTGACAGTTAAGCCGAGAGAGCAAAGTTAACCAAGATGAGGCCTTGTGATTACATAGAGACATGACACTTTGGGGGATTCTCAACAAAAATGTACACGCTAAATGTAAATCACAAAGAAGCATCATACAATCCCAATTTGAGGGATATTACCAGGGTTATTCAAAAGTGTCAATGTCACCAGGCACCAGTGGCTCACTGCCTGTAATCTTAGTTACAAGGGAGGCAGAGATCAGAAGGATCAAGGTTCAAAACCAGTTGGGACAAAAAATAAAGAGACTTTGTCTCAAAAATACCCAACACAGTAAAGGCTAGTAGAGTGGCTAAAATGATACAGTGCCTGCCAAGCAAGGGTGATGGCCTGAGTTCAAACCCCAGTACTGGAAGAAATTTAGGTATTCTAGAGCCATACAATGGGGTAATATTGAAAATGAATGTAGCTATCACTAGAATGACTAAACATAATGGTAGTAGAAATCGTTAAACATCCATCTAAAAATCAACAATTGAGGTATCCATTAAGAAAAGAGTGGACAAAAGGTAGCATATTTTACAATGGAATTCTTTTCAGCAAGAAGAGGGAACATGACTGATAATCACATCAACATGAATAAATCACAAAATATTGTTGAGTGGCAAAACAATTCAATGGGGAAAGGTGGAGAAGAATGACCTTGGATTAGGTAACAGTTTTATAAATAAGACATTAAGGGCTGGCTAAGTGGTTCACCTGCCTAGCAAGCATGAGGCCCTTAGTTCAAACCCTAGTACCACAAAAAACCCAAAGAAACGAACAAAAAAAGAAGCAAACCAAAACAGAAACAATTTAAAAACCTTTAATAAGAACAATTTAAAAACTTTTGTGCTTCAAGGAATACTATAAATCAAGTGCAGAGGGTGTGGTAGTGCAAGTTTGTACTTCCAGTGCCTGGGTAGGCCAAGGTGGAGTATTACCTCAGCTCAGGGGTTCAAGACCAACGTAGGCAACATACCAAGATCCTCCTCTCAAAAAAAAAGAAAAAGAAAAAAAGGCCAGGCACCAGTGGATCACGCTACTCAGGAGGCAGAAATCAGGAGGATCAAGGTCTGAAGCCAGCTCAGACAAATACTTCTATGAGACCCTATCTGAAAAACCCTTCACACAAAAGGGCTGGTGGAGTTGTTCAAGGTGTAGGCCCTGAGTTCAAGCCCCAGTACCACAAAAAAAAAAAAAAAAAAAAAAAAACCTAAAAAGATAACTCACAGAATGGGAGAAAATATTGGAAAATCATAATTGACTTAATAAAGTCAAATAGCTCAATTGAACAATGAATAGGGGACTGGTCAAGTGGTAGAGTGCCTGCCTAACAAGCACCAGAACCTTTGGGTCCAAACCCCAGTACTGGGAAAAAAAAAAATGGCTAGGCTGAATAGCTCAGTGGTACACTGTTTGCCCTGCATGGGTGCACCCTAGGTTATATCCCCAGCACAGCAAAAAAAAAGAAAAAGTTCTCTAATGACACATGAATGGCCAAACAGGCTTATGACAAGATGCTAAATCACTAGCATACACCATTTCATTTGCACATCCACCAGGAGGGCTGAAAATGTTGAGAAGGACATTAACAAGTGTTGGCCAGCGTGGAGAGAAATTGGATCTCCACACTGCTGGTGGGGAAGCAGAATGGTGCCACTGCTCTGGAAATGGTTGGTGGTTCCTCCAGAAGTTAAACAGAGTCAACATGTGACCAAGTAATTCTATCCGGGGTGGGGACCCAAGAGAAGTAGGAACCTGATCTGCAAAGAACCCTGCACAGGAATGACCATGCCCAAGAAGCGAGTGGGAGAAAAAGCCATGAACTGGAGAATGGATAAATAAAAAGCAGCATACACAAATAATGGACCATTATTAAAGGAAAAAAGAGAATTTCCACCACATGCTACAACATGGATGAACCTTGAAAACACTGGGCCAGGTGGAAGCAGTCAGTCACACAACACCATGTTCATAGGATACCATTTATAGGAAATACCAGAAGAGGCAAATCCATAGAAAGCAGATTAGCGGTTGCCAAGGGCTAAGGTACATGGAGGGACTGGGTGTTGGAAGCTATGATAAGGACTTTTTTGGGGTAATGAAATTGTGTAAATTAACAGTGACGATGGGTCTGCAAATGTTTGTGTTGTGTTGTATTTTTTTGTCATTTTGGTTTTTTTCAGCACTGGGATTTCAGTTCTGAGGACCTCACACTTTCTAAGCAGGTGCTCTATCACTAAGGCACTCTACCGGTCCTTTTTGTGATTTTTTTTTTTTTTCCTAGATGAGGATTTACAAACTATTTGCCCAGGCTTGCTTTAAACCTGATCCTTTGTCTCCTGTGTAGCTAGGATTACAGGTGTGAGCTACCAGCACCTGCTCACCTGCCTTATTTTTGTGTTTTGTTTTGCTTTTGAAACAAGGGTCTCAATATGTGGCCTAGGCTGTCCTCAAATAACTCCTGCCTTAGCCTCCCAAATGCTGGGATTATAGGACTGGAGATGTGTCTTAAGTGGCAGGGCACTTGCTTTGCAAGTGTTGAGACCTGAGTTCAAACCCCAGTCCCACCAAAACCAAAAAAAACAACCAAATGCTGGGATTACAGCTGTGTACCACCAGCCTGGCTCCACAATTACTAACAACTACTGGATTACACACCTCAGATGGGTAAAGTGTATGATATATGAATTATAAACCAACAAACCTGTGTTTTATTTGCTTCAGCAATAAACATTCTTTAGTATGGAGTTTGGGGAAAATAAAGATGTTTTTTACACACTAACTTTTTTTATGTTTTTTTTCAGACAGCGTGTCTTGATAGATCACAAAAATGTTTTTGCAGGGTGGTGGGGGCTGGTGGAGTGGCGCAAGTGATAGAACACTGCCTAGCAAGTGTGAGGTCCCAAGTTCAAACCCCAGTACCTTACACAAAAAAAGAAAGAGTCCACAGATTTGTGTGCATTCTACATACATGTAACTATAGATATACTTGTGTGTACATACACTACATCTAGAAGAATACACACAACACTATCAAGAGTATGAGTCTCTAAGGTAAGAGACTAAGGAGATTTAAAGAGGAAAGGAAAAATGAGTATATAAGGGAAGTTTACTTTTTCTGTGTGCATTCTGTTTAATTTCTTCAAGAGTGTGATTTTTAGCAAGGCATGGTGGTGCATGCCTGTCACATCCCAGCACTTGGGATTAAGTTGGTAGGAGGACTAAATTCTAGGACAACCTAGACAATGTAGTGAGCCTGTATAACTAGAACCTGCCTCAAAAGAAACAAAAATTTGGGGTTTTTTTTGGTGGTGGTACTGCAGTTTGAACTCAGGGCCTCATATTTGCTCAGCAGGCACTCTTGAGCCCTTCCGCCAGCCCCAGGCAAGAGTTATTTTGGCCAGGCATGCTGGGACATGCCTGTACATAGAACTTCTGAGGCTGAGGCAGGAAGACAGAGACTTCAATGGCATTCTGAACTACATACTGGGACCTTGTCTAAAAACACAAATATAGGGTTAACAGTTGCTTCATTATATGTGAAATAATATGAATAAATCAAACAGGCCTCAACACAACAAAAGAACACACAAAAAAATCAAAATCACATTGATTTTGGATGTGAGCTAGCACTTCACATCCATTAGGCTGGCTATTACCAAGAAAAGAACAAAACAGCCAAGCTTGTGATCCAAGAGTAAGGGAGGCAGATGTAGGAGGATCGTGAATTTCAGGCCAGCCTGGGCTACACAGCCTCACCCACTCCCCTAGTAAAGTGTTGTTTTTATAATTTAAAACTACTGTAATTCTAAATTAGTTCTTTGAATTTCCTTTCAAACCATACTGTTCAATTAGATTTCCCTTTGAAACAAAATTAATTTTGAATATGCTTTGCAATGTTGCGCTTGAATCACTACATAGAATTGTAGCATACTTTTCCCGTTAATATGATAAGCTACAAATTCACAGAGAGGTAATGAGGTTTAAGGTATTGTTTCCTATACATACCTGGAAGGACATTTTATACTTTTTTCCCTCCTATCAGGCCCATAAACAAATCTTTTTTTTTTTTTTTTTTCTTCAGAGCTATTAGGTCCTAGGCTGGGGATGAGGTATGTGTAGGGTGGGGGGTAGGTTATCACTGATTGATTAGTTATCTTCTATTTTACTTTGTCTCTGAGTTTTTCAGAATTGAGCTGCTTTCTTTTTGCTAAATTCCTGGTAAGATAAGGTTGTGGGGAAGATAAGAGCAGGAAGAGGCAAGATAAAGAAGGAATGAAGTCCATCTCACATTCCACCAGATTCTGTATCGAGTTATCCCATTTCCCAACATTGACTTTTTTTTTTTTCCAGTATTGGGGTTTGAACTCAGGGCCTACACCTTGAACCACTCCACCAGCCCTTTTGTGTTAGGTATTTTCAAGATAGGGTCTCCTGAACTAGTTACCCAGGCTGGCTTTGAACTGTGATCCTCCTGATCTCTGCCTCCTGAGTAGCTAGGATTATAGACTCTAGTTATGATGCCTGCAATTTTATCAGACACTAACCTGAGTCCAATCTCGAAACTGAAGTCAACCATCTGACTACACTGGAGGAAGAAACAGTAAGTAGAGCCATAGGTATTTTTCATTATGGTTTAAATGTTCTATCTACTCTTTAAAATTGAAGACATTTACCATTTGCATACCTACAAGAAGTGCCTTCAACAATAGGGAAGAAGTTTGCTGTCCTCTTTCATGTGGTTAAGAATGTGAAATTGAAGTCTGGAATCATGGCTCAAGTGGTAGAGTGCTTGCCTAGCAAGTGGGAAGCCTTAAATTCAAAACCCACATCCAACAACAACAAAAAAAGAACCACCCCCCCCCGAAAAAAAGAATACTGAACTTGCTAAAAACCAATGATACAAATATAAAACTTACATAGTTTTTAGTTTTTTGGATACTTTTTGTTTTTGAGGTGCTGGGAATGAAATACAGTGCTTTGTTTGGCTAGTGCTTTATCAATGAGCAATACCCCCAAAACTTTTACACAGTCTTAAAGTAGCTCCTAAAAAAAAGTTATACAATTACAAAATGAAAAACAGTAGTTTAGTACTAGAAAAACTTAGCAAATACCAGCATGTAGGAGGCTGAAACAGAAGGACCCTGAGTTCAAGGCCAGACTGGGCTACATAACCAAAACTGACTCAAAAAACAATAAATGGACAAATACAACCCTAACCAAGTCATACCCCTTGTGGACATAATAATGTGACAAACTGACATCAGATCCCAGCTGTAACACCCTGAATATCACAAACCCGCTTGCAGGCCCTAGATTACAACATTATGGTTTGGTGTGATGCATTGTATCTTACCATGGTGGCCCAGGTAATGGTCCTAACTTTTGTTAATTAACTCATTAAATAGAGGGATTAAATACACACAGAACTGGAGTACATTGCCGATGAAATGTTCTAGGCTGCAGTATAGCTGTTTTGCACTGTATTAAGTGAGGGCATAAAAACTATTTCATAGGTGGAGTGACAAAAGTAACATTACAGGGGTGGGGGAGTGGCCCCAAACAATGTATACACGTGTAAGTAAATGTAAAAACAGTAAAATAAAAATTTTTTTTTTAAAAAGTAATATTACACAATAGCTTTTAGCCACCCCCACTTTCCCATATCCTCCATAAGCCCCCTTGGGGGCACAGCAGCAAGTGGACGTGGCTGTGAGGCCTCCTGGATGTGTTGTCACTCATCGTGTGTGCCACTGCCTGAGCCACGGGTGGGCACCTGCATCTGGAGCACAAGAAGAGATTTTACCTCTTCTAGGAAAAGGAAGCTGTTCCTTGGCACCCAGGCCTCAGTGTGCTCCCTAGAGAAAACAGGCTTATATTCAACAAGCAGAAATTATTCTGTGCGCATTGGTGAAGTTTACGGAGGCCAACATGGGTATCATCTGCAAAGATGGTCACTATGATGCAATGGGATATTTTTGGTTTTTTGCAGTACTGGGCTTCGAACTCAGGGCCTATGTTTTGAGCCACTCCAGTGAAAGAGGGAATGGAGCAGTCTTCAGCAAATAATGCCTTAGATGGCTAACATGGAAAGGGTTATGGTTATTTTAAGCTGGGGATGCAGCTCAAGGGCTAGAGCATTTTGCCTAGCAGGTGCAAGGCCCTGGGCTCAATACCCAGTACTGCCATAAATAAGTAAGTAAGTTAGTTAGTTAATTAATGAATTAATTAAAGTATATTATTTGGGGGGAAACTCAGCCCTTAGAACTGAAAATGAGAAAACTTGAACTAAAAACAAGAAATGTTTAAAATGTTGACAGTCTGAGCAGATAGCAAATGAGACTTCAGTGTAGAAAAAATAGCAAACAAATTGTATTCGTTGAACGAAAAGAAGCTGCTGGAATTGAAGACAGAAAAGGTGGACCCACAAGCCCAGCAGGACCAGCCCCTGGCCCAGACAGGTAAGTAGACAGGAATTGAGGTCGCTGCCTCAAAACCATGCTCCAGGCACACCAGCTTGATCCCATCAGATATTTAGCAGGATCTGTATTTATGTGCCTAACAACAGCTCTGGAATTTTATTGCCTATGGCTGTAATAAAGCCTCTAAAGGAAGAGGGGGGCCGAGGGTGAAGCTCATTGGTGGAGCTCTTACCTAGCATGCAAAGCCCTGGGTTCAATCCCCAACACCAAAACAAAAAAACTAAGACAAGAGAAGAGGGCTGGGTATGTAGTTCAGTGGTTGAGTGTTCGCCTAGCATGCACAAGACTGTGGGTTCAATCCGAAATACCACACACAAAAAAAAAAACCCCAAAACTTTATTTTAATCTGTAAATGATGTATACATTTGCTTTTCTTTTTCAGCACTAGGGGTCAAAGCCTTGCACATGCTGGGCAAGCCTGCTGCCACTGAGAAACACACCCGATCCTGTTTATAATTTTATAAAGTTCTTCAAAACCCATACTTAAATTCAATAATATTTTTGTCAGTGCTTCCCCATGGCTTTCTAAAAACCACTACTTCATTTTTTTATTCCATCTTTTTTCTTTTTCTTGCAGTGAGCAATAGTTATGGTATCTTCCATTCAGTGCTATCCCCTGCTGTGAAAAGTAGAGATAAATTTAATATCTGAGTTTACCCACTTACCAATCTAACCTCTAGTTAGGAATTTAGAATGTTAGAAGCCGTGGACATTCTCCAAAGAACCAAAGTTAAATGTGGATGATTTACCTGAAACCTGAAATTTAATTGTCACTTTACTCAGATCACTTGACCTTCAAACCTATGGATTTTATAAAAAAGTAACTTAAGAGGGTGGGATTATAGGGTGTAGGAGTAGAGCACTTGCCTAGCATGTTTGAGGCCTCACAAACATTTTTTTTCCAGCACTGAAAAAAAAAAAAAGTAGCCAGGCTTAGCAGTGCATATTTGTAATCCTAACACTCAGAAGGTTGACAGACTGCTCTGAAATTCAAAGACAGCCTGGGCACATATTGAGGCACTGTCACAAAGTCAAAAAACAATAACAACAACAAACCACTTTTCATACTGGGAACCAGGCTCATGCCTGTAATCCCAGCACTTAGGAGGCAGGAGCAGGTGAATCAGTGCAAGTTCCAGGCGACCCTGGTCTACATAGCAAGTTCCTGGGCTGCACAAGACCCAGTCCCCGAACAACTTTTCATGCAGACTATGATGGTAGTAGTATGTGTCTTTAATCCCAGCCCACAGGAAGTGGAGGAGGAGAATCTTAAATTCCTAGTCATCCTGGACTATACATAGCACACAAACAAAAACAAACAACCCCTACCAAAAAAACCAAACCACCTTTTCACGTGCAGAAATGGACTTAAATTAGCAATTAAAACTAAAGCATTAGGGCTGCAGGCATGCATGGCTCAAATTGTATCGTTTAAACCCCAGCACCTCCTATTGCCAGCACCAAAACAAACAATAAACGAAACCACCGAAGCACCAGCACAATTTTTTTGGGGGGGCGGGGTGGTACTGAAGTCTGAACTCTGGGCCTTACACTTGCTAGGCAGGCGCTGTAGCAGTTGAGCCACTGTCAGCCCAAGCACAAATTTTCTTTTTCCACGAGCCCAAGCACTCAATGCATGAGTGCACACACACCACTGTCATCTGCATTCTCTTCAATAGGTAACTGGTGGGTTAGTCTTGCAAGGCAATGTTTGAAAACAAAAGATAATAAACCACCTTTTGGATGTGGAAAGACATCCCACTATAAAATAGTTATAATTTGAAAATGGATTAAGGTCAATACTAGTAAAGTTTAACAAATACTTAATGAACATTTATTATTTTTAAGAATATGTGCTACTTGGTGTATGGTTATCTAAGTAGACCTCAGAAATCATATGAGCCAGGCATTGCTCACCTGGAAACCTAACTATTCAGGGAGCAGAGATCAGTATTGAGGTTTGAAGCCAGCTGTGACAAATAGTTCCTGAGACCCTATCTTGAAAATACCCATCACAAAAAAGGGCTAGTGGAGTAGCTCAAGGTGTAGGTCCTGAGTTAAAATCCTAGTACCACAAAACAAAACAAAACAAAAGTCATATAATCTAGCAGTATCATAACACATTATGAGAACAGGTGGAGTGGCTCAAGTGGTAGGGCACCAACCTAGCAAGAGTGAGGCCCTGAGTTCAAACCCCAGTACCACCAAAACCAAAAACCCCACAGTATGAGCATAAGGACTTGAGACAAGCCATATGTTCTTTGGTGGACTAGGAAAAATTTGACAGACTTGTCTTTTGGAGACCGAATGAAATTTTCCTCCAGCCCATCCAACCCCACTTAGCTTTTATTCACTCTCATTGTCTATTTGGGATCATTCCTAGAAATCTCAGAATAGACATGTATTTTGAGTCACTGGAAATATCCATGCTTCAGTGATAAGTGAATGACTGTGTGTGAGCTGCTTTAGGGAGAACCCTAAACTGTAACTATGCTCAGTTACAGTTTCTGGGTATGCAAACAAGGAGGCCCATGTGCGCCTTTGATCTTATGACTCAACACTGCTGGATGAACACATGTCTTTAGCAGGTTTTGCCAGTTTATGACAATGAGGAGCCAAATACAGATCATGTGTTAAGTTACCAAACTAAATAATTAAATTATGTGCACTCCCTTGTGTTCTGAAATTGTCTCCCCCCCCATATATATGTGTCTCTGTGTGTGTGTGTATGTGTATACAATTTTTTTGGACAAAGGGTCTTACCATGTAGCCCAGATTAGCCTTGAATTTTTTTTTTTTTTTTGCAGTACTAGGGTTTGAACTCAGGGCCTACACCTTGAGTCACTCCACCAGCCCTTTTTGTGATGGTTTTTTTCGAGATAGGGTCTCAAAAATTATTTGCGCAGGCTGGTTTTGAACCTCACTCCTCCTGATCTCTGTGTCCTGAGTAGCTAGGATTACAGGCTTGGGTCATTGGTGCCCAGCAGCCTTGAACTTCTGATCCTCCTGCCTCAGACTCCCAAGTGCTGGGATTACAGATATGCACTCCCATCCCATTTTTGTTGTTATTGTTTGTTTGTTTGCAGTAGTGGGATTTGAACTCAAGGTTTCTTACTTGCTAGCAGGTGCTCTATTGCTTGAGCCATGCCACCAGCCCCTAACCCCTTTTTTTAAGCTTTTAGTTATTTTTCAGTTAAGATCTGGAGCATTTGCCCAGGCTGGCCTCCCCCAGTGATACAGTTTGCCTCCCTGCTCTTCTTTGAAAGCTGGACAGACACATGCCATCACATCAGTATTTGTTGAGATGAGGGTTTTACTAACTTTTTTCCCCTACCTGGCCTTGAACTGAGATCCTACTGATCTTTGCATGGATTCAAAATGGCCTATCTTTCCCCTGAACAAAGGTCAAGGTAATCTATCAAGTGATCTATCCCTTAAATTTGCAACATGTTGCTCTAAATAATAGAATGTTGCCTTATAACTAGAGTTGAAAAAAAAAAGCTATCATTTTACTAACAATTTCTTTTACTAATTGAAACAAAGTTGTAGGTAAGTATGCAGAAAAAAAAATCTTTAGCAACTATTACCTTCCATTTCTTGTAGCTTAATGGGTTTTTAAAATAAACAAAGTATCTCAAGTCTAATGTAGTTCTTTTAAATCAACACTATTATAAAATACTACTACAAAGGAACTAGTTCTCAAGGACCCCAAGTTCATTTTACTAAATGATGCTTTTCTTCATCTCCTGCTTTTTGTTTCCTTCAAAGCATTGACCACAGCCAAGCAAGGGTGGCTACTCAGGAGGCAGAGATGAGGAGGATAGAGGTTTGAAGCCAGCCTGGGCCAATAGTTTGTGAGACCCTGTCTCAGAAATACCCAGCATGAAAAAGGGCTGGTGGGTGGAGCACCTGCCTAGCAAGCTTGAGGCCGAGTTCAAACCCCAGTACCATCCCTCGCCCCCCAAAAAAGCGGTAACCACAATTTGCACTTTCATTTTTTTTCTTGCCTCAGCATATTTAATCTGGAAGGCAGGAAACACACGGGTCTTATATGCACACAGTTGCAGTCCCCCAGCATTTAGAATGTACTCCAAAACCATATACTGAATGTTAATAGTACTATTATTTGAAAAAAGCTCTGTATGGTGTATTTAATGGGACAAGGTACTGGTCCTAAATATTTTGAATGTCACTATGTCATGCCCACGAAGACCGTGTAGTGATTCACTTCTGCCTTGGTTCTGTTTTAAAAAGTTTCAAAAAGACATTTAAGTATAGCCATATACTTAAATGTAGATGTCCTGTCCCCTGCTAGTTGGGCTCTAGCCTTCCCCACAGCGCGCCTCCCTCCCCCCATTCATTCTGCTTCTTATCAGCACATGGAGGAAGGAAGGAAAGAGTAGGGCCATGAGGTGATCACTTGGTTTTCATTTTCCTTTTCTAAGTCAGTCGCTGCACAGTTTCCTGCTTTAGTACCCACTGACATTTCTCTCTATTTGTTCACAGAATTCTTTCAAATACTGTACTACTTTGATGACATTTTATAACCAAATGTGTAGAAAATGTCTGCGGGCAGCCAAGGAAGAACATCTAATCACAGAATGTATAAGCATGTCCCCATCCAATGATGCTCACACGTTTTGTTTTGAAATGATTTTAGATTACAGATGGCCTACAAACATGATATGGAGTTCTCATATATCCTTCACCGGCTCTCACCTAATTGACCCGCTCTCACCTAATTCACCTGTTCTCACCTAATGTAACCAGAATCACGATCATGAGTTTGTTTTGTTTTGCTTTTGTGGTACTGATGCTTGAACTCAGGGCCTTCACCTTGAGCCACTCCACCAGCCTATCTTTGTGAAGGGTTTTTCCAGATAGGGCCTCTCAAGCTATTTGCCTGGGCTGGCTTCAAATAGAGATGCTCCTGATCTCTACCTCCTGAGTAACTAGGATTAGCCACTGATGCCCAGCTGATCATGGTTTTAATACTCTTTTGATCCTATCATCCTGCCCGTGGAATCGAATAGGGCGGCACATGTTTGGCTGTTGTTTTAGAGACAGGGTCTTGCCATGTAGCCCATCTCAACTTGTGATCCTCCCAGGCTCTGCCTCAAGAGAGGGGATTATAGGCACGTACCACCATGCCCAGCTTTGCATTATGTTCTGTTTGCCCGTCCAGGTGCACACTCCACGTTCTACATTATTACATGCCCCGGAGGGTAGACCAGTATGTATTCATGAGAAAACTCCTTTCCTTTCTGGCTTGCCACTGGGACAGACCACCAGAAGCAGCAAGAGACTGGTGGGCAGGGTATTTCTCTCTCTCGCTCTCTTTCTCACACACACACACACACACACACACACACACACAAGAGAGCCTCCATGCAGAGGCATCCCCTCCACAAAAGGCCAGGCAAAAGCCCCTGCTTCCTCTGCTCTCTCTTCACCTGAGTTCCCACCACCACCCTTCCCTACCTCTTTAGGCCTAGGCATGGTGATAGCTCTCTGCTTTTCTAAACGCTGACATCCTTGGCTGTCTGAGTTTTGTCCTTAATCCTTCCCACACCTTCACAGATAATCCCTGGTTTCTTCCATTGCCCAGGAGCTGGTCATCCATACTGACTCATCACCTTGTCATTTGTTAAATTCACTCTTGGATAGTTTTATTGTAAATAAATAAATAAAATCCCTGAATGAAATTCTACACGATTGTGCTGTCTGATTTTCTCCAGGAACAATGACTGACAATAAGCAAATTATTACCTTAAAATTGACCTTCTCTAAGGAAATATTCCCTCCAACCCATCCCCCCAGCCACATACACAAAGTAGAGATTATTTACACAAATGTTTCTTACAGGAGAAATTCCAAACCATGTCACTTACCATCCCAAATTCATAAGTCCTGGGCTAAAACTAGTCCAGTTTATATTAGATTCTTGTAGAATCTACAAGAATCTAATATAGCTAACAAGTTTCAATATTGCCAGCACCAGTGGCTCACGCCTGTAATCCTAACAACTTAGGAGGCTGAGATCAGGAGGATTTTGGTTTGAGGCCACCCCAGGCAAATAGTTCCTGAGACCCCCCCATCTCCAAAATAATCAGAGCAAAAATGGGCTGGAGGTGTGGCTCAAGTGATAGAGTGCCTGTTTTGCAAGCAGGAAGCACTGAGCTCAAACCCCAGTCCTGCCAAAAATAAAACAAACCAAGTTGCCATATATGTATAAGAAAACAACTTAAAGTTACCAATGGGCTTCAGTGAGAAGCTGATGGCAACCCACCCCCAGCCCTTAGGGTGCTTTCTACAGACATGGTCATGTCAGCTAGAGGAAGGGTCTCTAGAAAGGAACTGGAGATCGCTACTTACAGTTTTAAATTTTGAAGTACAATAGAATGAATTATTGCTTGTTGCTTTACTTTTTATTTGATTTTAGTTTTGGCATTGATAGGTATTCAGGCCTTGTACATGCTAAGCACAGCCTTTGTCACTGACTTACATCCCCAGCTCACAGCAGTTAGAAAGAAGACAAAGCAACTTCTGCAACACAGCTGGACTCCGTAGTTACCAGGTTCAGAAGAGGAGTCGATCAGCTTTAAATTCTAATTTCCTTCACCAGCTTCTTCATCTAACTACTTCCTAATCAAGGATGAAGATGAAAAATGATTGCAGTACCTGCAACATCCATCCTGGGAAAGAGCAAAGACCACAGGCTACATGAAGATCTAAGGGGCAGAGAGAAACTGAAGTAGTAGAGCCCCTATCTAGCATGTGCAAGGCCTGTGTTCAAACCCCAGGACTGCCCCCAAAACAAACAACTAAGAAAGCAGGCCAGATTTGCAAGGCCAAATGCATATAGAACATTTAAGTCATTAAAAACCTTAAGCTGTGGGCTAGTAGAATGGCTCAAGTGGTAGAGAGCCTCTCCAGCAAGCATAAGGCCCTGAAT
Organism: Castor canadensis; assembly: GCF_047511655.1. NCBI lineage: Eukaryota > Metazoa > Chordata > Mammalia > Rodentia > Castoridae > Castor > Castor canadensis. The sequence goes on along the minus strand of NC_133392.1, from coordinate 59,431,362 downwards.
TCAAACCCCAGTACTGAAAAAAAAAAAAGTAAGCTGAAAGCTGTATTATTCTCTCATCCCTCCTCCCAAAACACACTCCTTTCGGATACATTTCCTTTATCTGAATTTTACATGTCTCAAATTAAAATCCGAACATTTCCAGCATTTTGTTTGTTTCTTTTTTTTTTTTTCTTTTTCTTTTGCAGTACTGGGTCTTGACCTCAGGGTCTCACGAACTTATTTATCAGGGCTGGTTTTGAACTGTGATCCTCCTGATCTCTGCCTCCTCAGTAGCTACGATTAAAGGCATGAGCCACCAACACCCACCTCATTTTTAGCATTTCTGTTGTGCAGAAAACAACCTTTTCTTTGGGAAAGGTAAAGAATGTCTAACAAAATTTAAAAAAAATTTTTTTGGCAGTACTGAGGACTAACCTCAGGCACTATACCTTGAGTCATTCCACCAGTCCTTTTTGTGATGGAGTTTTGAGATAGGGGCACAGGAACTATTTGCCTGGGATTAGCTTTGAACCACAATCCTGATCTCTGCCTCCTGAGTAGCTAGGATTATAGGCATGAGCCACCGGTGCCCAGTTTAAAATAAATTTTTTAATCCAAAAAAAAAAAAACATCAGCTTTGGCCAGGCCTGGTGGTGAGTGTTTATAATCCCAGAATTTGAAAGACTATGGGAGGAGGCTGGAAACTTCAAGACCAGTCTGGACTTCATAGTGAATTCCTGGCCTGCTTGGGCTACTTAGGTAGACCTTGTTTCAAAAACAAACACCAGGCTGGGCACAGGTGATTCACGCCTGTAATCCTAGCTACTCAGGAGGCAGAGATCAGATGGATCGCAGTTCAAATAGTTCCAAGAGACCCTATCTCAAAAAGAAAACAAAACAACAACAACAACAACAACAAAATCACAAAAAAGGGCTGGTGGAGTGGCTCAAAGTGAGGGCCTGGAATTCAATCCCCAGTACTGGGAAAAAAAAAAAAAAAGGAGAAATTAAAAAACACCAGGCTGGCAGAGTGGCTCAAGTGGTAGAGCACCTACCTAGAAAGTGTGAAGCCCTGAATTCACACCCCAGTACCACCAGAAAATGCTAGTTACAAAAACAAACACCATTTTTTCCTTTTAGAGTATTAGCCTCATCTTTTTTTTTTTTTTTTGCTGTTACTTGGATTTGAACTCAGGGCTTCCCACTTGCTAGACAGGCGCTCCACTGCTTAAGCCAAGTTTCTAGCTTAGCCATCCAGATTTCTCTACTCTTACTCAAGAACTATAAAGGGAAAGTAAGTAAGGATTCAGTTCTACCTGCAGGGACAGAGGAAATTGGGCCACCCACAAGCACTTACTTAAAAAAAAAAAAGTCAGGGTCCACTGTCATGATTTCCAAAAGCCACAAACGGTATATTTACTTCTGAAACTTATTTCAGGTGACGGGACACCCACACACTACCAAAACAAACACAGAATTAAACAGTACTCTGAAGCTCAATTCCATTTCCTAGCAAAGATGGGAAACAATGTAGCTCCAAGACTTGGTTTCTATTAGTTTTTTCTGCCTGTAGTCTATCTCTTTCTTCTATACTCCCCCTGCCCAAATTTAAGAGCCATTTATAACAGCAAGGCTAAAACTATTTCTCGCTTGAAGAATTTAATGCCTGAAATAGATATACCATTACAGAAAGTATAGAAAGATACCTAAGGAAGGCTTTTCATGCTAGCACTTAAAGAGTTGGGGGTGGAGAGGGGTGGATGTGGAGGTAGATGGGATCAACACGAAGAAATACAGAAGATGCTCTCACTCATCTTGAAGATGACCACTATTCTATCTGTCCAGACCTCTGAAAATTTGCATCAAGCAAGTCCATTCATTTCCCAGTGCCTAGCACACTCTCTGTGGTAAATATCAAGGAAATACTTGTTGATTGGGGGGAAATGTATGGGGAGTGTTGTGCAGACTGAGGAAACAGAAGCTCCAGGTGGTCAGTCAAATTAGAAAGCAAAGTGAGGGCTAGGTCGCAGGTGAACATTTTTCAAGTTACGCAAGCAGGGGCACAAATGAGATGAAATCTGCCACATTCAAAACCACAGTTCAACATGTTGTTCCTGTTTGAGTGCTAAAACTTTATTTGCAAAAGAGAAGCTATGATTAGGTTAAAATATTTTTCAATTAAATATACACAATATAATTTTACAGGCCAATAGTTTCATTGCTTAATATTTCTGCTAGAATTAAAAAGACCGCTTACATTTATAATACCAATACACCACTGGAAATCTTAAACCCATGAACACCTATTTGCTACACTAAGGCTAGCTTGAACTTTTAGTGATGTTCTATGCTTTTAAGTTAACCCTTCTATACACTGTACAAAGCTTGTAACACACAGCTGTCTTATATACAAGTTAGGTTACTGCTAAGTACTCCTCAGGCAGTCTATAGGAATGAAAGAAAACATGCATGTTCCCAAAGTTCTATGAAATTAAAGATGATATGAGCATCTGGGATTAAGCAATTTCAATTTGGCTGTCAGATCTCAATGACTTGTACAGTACCTTTTAAGTTAAACTAAAATCTCTAAGGACCTTTTTTCCTTTGGGAAAAAAATCACATTTTAAAATAGTATATATTGGAAGGTCTGTTAAAATGACAATGATCATAGCTGTCAACCTCAAATAGCACCTCTCCTATAAAGCTTAAGTTCACACTGGTGCAACACCACAAATGCAGATGTTACAAAGGGAACTATAAAGAAAAATGAATTTTATTCATAACACTTTGCATATAAACTTTTCCTTCTGCAAGACTTGTGTGGAGTTGAAAATAACGGTGCTAATATGCACATTACGCAGCCCATCAAAAAAAAAAAAAAAAAAGAGATGGGGGAATAAAACACTTTAGTTGAGTGAAATTTCATTTATCTACTGACATCTGGGAGACTCCACCTCCACTGCCCTGCAAATTTACTCTCGAGTGACAGAAAAATGCTTTATGAAATGGAACAAAAATTAAATCATTTAATCAACATCTGATTACCTTTACAACTTTTGGCTTCTTTTCCCTCTGGGGCCTCTTGTTTTCTTTTATAACCTAAAAAAAAAAAATCAAATTGGAAAATAAGCCTCCATTTAAGAAAAATTTTAGCTCCTACCCAACCACCCCCACAATTTTTTTTTTTTTTTTGGCTATTTCCCTGTCAAACTCCTTGTGCCATTTTAAATCATCAACATGTTTGCCAGACAGAACCTCAAGAGCTTATGTAAAATGTACACTTGAAAAGTCACTGAAAAAAAAAGCTTGCATAAAAATGAAGTAGGGAAATACCCTTTCTTCCCCTTAAAGTCTGTCTTAATTAGCCTCTGCATTCTTCACGGCGAAGCCCACGAGGTAGCCATCTTGCTTGCTTCTGCAGAGGAAGCCTCTGCCTGAGCAGTTCTGCAAACTGCTTTTGGTATGATTATCATGGTGTTTAAAGGCAGCCCTGGCCTGCCGGCACTGTAGACGTGCTGGGCATGCCTTTTGCAAAAACAGCCCCACAAAGAGTGCAGCCAATGGCAATGCAGAGTTTAGCAACTCCAAAGTGATCTTGTCTGCCTAGCCCTTCCTAGACAAAGGATCTCCTGTGCGGCTCTGCTCTCACCACAGGACACAGGCAGCCACAAGCTGCGACATGGAGTTCTCTGCAGTGGATCTGGTTGCGCCGAAATCACAGGAGGCTTCCGCAAAAACAATGCACACAAATCCCCCAGGTCGCCACCATGGGATCTATGGCGGCGTCGCCCTGATTAGTAACCTCTGGGTGGCTCCCAGGGCAGGCAGATCTGCGCGGGGGAGGGGGCGCCGCTCTGCCTCCAACCTACAGGAGACATAACGGAGCCTAGGGGGCCATCTGGGCTGGCTGAAACTCTGGAAGGTATTGTGCATTTTTACTTTATAAGGCAAGGCTCGATATTGGCGATATTTAAGGCGGGAGGTTACGTGAGGACAGGGTAAGCTCAGCTGTTGAGCTGTGTGTCTCATTCCTCCCAGCCACACCTCTTTGCAGCAGGCGCATTGCCCAGAAACACAGCAATTTGATTTCTGTCAATAAATGTCCAGTGACAAAGGCGAATTAGGAAGCAACAATAAGCCACTTAAAAGGAAAAGGACAGAAGGAGGACAGGAGAGGGGGTGGAGTTTTCAAAATACACTTGCCACTCTGAGTGGCTAGAGAGAAAGAGAGAGAATTTCTTCCTCTTGCTGTGCACATTCCTGGTGACCTTCATTTCCCAAAGAAATCCCTGCCTTACCAGAAGGCAGATTCTGACTTGCACTTTGGCTGTCTCACAAGATGTCAACTGTCACTGAGCATCTTTTCCTAGAGCTGCCAAGCCGGTCCCCACGTGGAGCCCGGTCTGCGCACCAGCATGGCGCTCAGACAGAGCCACCCACTTCCCTGGGACCGGGACCTGAGCCAGAAGCAGAACAAACCACCATCTCCCACACACACACCTGAACTGCCCCCATGCCCAGTAGGTGGCAGGCACTAGGAGAGTTGGCACCATAGTTGACACCTGCCAGACACTAGCAAAGTCAGGATTTAGAGAAATCTCCATCCAAATAATCTGGCAGCGGTGAGCTGGCTGGTCTCAAGATCACTGCCAAAAAAGCTGTGCAGAGGCCAGTCACAGTCCCATCACAGCCACCTTGACAGCTGCACAGATCTTGGGAAGACAGCCCTGGCTCCCGCTGCGAACGGCCAAAGTTTCAGCAGTACATTTGGAGGATTGGCAGGATGGCTTGCTTGGCTGCTGAGCCAAGAATGGGTTTTCCACTGGCAGATGGATTCAGAACAGAGTCCCACAACCAGAAATTAGGAATGGAGCAGGGCCGGAAGGCCTGCATTTCATCACTCTTTGCTTCCTAGCCTCTAAGTCTGCCACGAACGCACGCTGTCTTTGTTGGACAGTGAAATCCAACATGCTTGGTTCTCCCACTTTTATTTTCATTTTTATGGTGCTGGGGATTGAACCCGGGCCTCATATGTGCTAAGCATGTGCTCTACCAGACCTGAGCCTGCGTTCCCACCTTAAAATTACCTCTCTCGTGTACTCAACCCCCACAATTTTAACAAATTAATGTAAAAACAAACAAAAAACACGACAAAACCTTCCTTAAACACTTAGAGCAAAACCCATGAATTCTGTCCACCAGTGCAAACAGACTAAGTCCACACTATCTCTTAAGAGCCTTTCTGTAGAATACTGAACAACCAGGAAACAGGTAGAAATATAATTCAATATAATCAGGTTTGGAAACCAGGAATTTATCCTTTTGTGTGTGGTTCACTTCACTTAACAGGTTTTCAAGGCTCATCCATGTGAAGACAGTGGGATGTATCCAAATGTCATTCCTTTTTAAAGCTGAATAATATTTCTTTATATGTGCTTGTACCTACTGTATTTTCTTATTACCCATTCTTCCATTGTTAAACATTTCAGATGTTTCTACCTTTGGGCTGCTGTGAACAGTCGTGCTGTAAACACTCATGTGTAAGTGTCATGTGTAAGTGACACTCATGTGTTACTGCTTCCGATGCAGAATTGCTGCATCATATGATAAGTCAGGGTTTAACTTTCTGAGGAACTTTTTGAGAACTGTTTCCCCAGCAGCTGTACCATTTTACATTCCCATGAGCCATGCACTCGGGCAGCCCGACAATTCTTAAGCGTCTCCTGCAGTTCTACCACAGATTGGACCTTCTGCCCCCGCCCTGGATACATGATATATGACTACAGCTTTTAAATAGCATCAGCGTTCTTTTTTTTCCAGACTGATTGTTCAGTATTTAGTAAAGCAGCCATGATATATTATGACATAATTATGTATTTCAAGTCAACCTGCACCCTGTGTGATGCATACATTTGCCTCGATGAAATGAAACAGGCTGAGAGAGCTAGGTGTACTGAGTATCTACATGGGTGAGATGTTACTTTTCTCAAGCCCCATGGACAGAATTTTCACTGTATGAGACATTCATCAAGCCACACAACTACACCGAGCAAGCTAAGCAAATGTCGAAGGTCTGTGTACAGTGTTCTGGAAAATTAGTTAATAAATAAAGCCAAATCTTACCCCAGGGAGATGTGAGACCTCATGAAAGTGACAGAGATAGCATTAACTCCAAACATCAAACGGATGTGATCACATGAAGCCTTGCTTCCTTGAACAGACTAGATTGGTAACGTCTATTGGCTGTGGTCATCTGTTTCAAAGCCTACAGCTGGAGATTGGACAATCGTAGCTCAGGGCTTAGGTGACAAGAAGTTTTGATGGAGAGAATAATCAGAAATGACTAGCAGACAAATTGGATTTCAACCAAGAGAATTATTTTCACACTACCAGATGCTGCTGAAAGGTAGCTCAGAAACTAAGGAACTGAGTGTTTTAGTTTTGACTATTTAAAATTGCATTAAGTCAGGTATGGTGGCACACACCTGTAATCCCAGCCTTCAGTTTTATATGAGACGGGGGTTAATATAAGGAACGTGCCATCTTGCTACTTTAGCCTCCTGAGTGGTGTGTCCCACTACAAGGGGCTGTTGGGCTTTGTTAGGTGAACCTTGCTTTGTTCCCCAGGCTGGTCTCGAACTCCCGTGTTTGATTGACCCTCCCACCTCAGATATAGAATTTTGTAATAATTCATTGTGTATAGTTTTCTCATATTATTACAACATCAGACCTGCTTTCTCTCTCTCTTTCTTTTTTTTGTTTTTTTTGCGGTACTGGGGTTTGAACTCAGGACCTATACATTGAGCCACTCCACCAGCCCTGGTTTTTTGTTTGTTTGTTTTGGGTTTTTTTATGTTGGGTTTTTTTCAAGATGAGGTCTTGAAAACTGTTTGCCTAGGCTGGTTTCAAACTGTGATCCTCCTGATCTCTGTACCTCCTGAGTAGCTAGGATTACAGGCCTGAGCCACAAGCACCCTGCCTCTGCCTTCTCTTAAAAAAAAAATTATAGAACTAAAGAGAACATTAGAGACAATTCAAACTGTGTAGATAAACTGAGGCTGGAGAGGTAAAAATCATGCAGCAATTTAGAAACTTCACTAAAGTTATGGGGTGTAGTGATGCATAACTCCTGCACTGGAAACCCTGGGGCGGGGAGGGCGGGGGGGGGGGGAGAAAGCTTGTTTAGAACCATTTCTATTTAAGAGAATGACAGAATAGACACTGGGATGTAGGTCAGTGGTAGAGCTCCTGCCTAGCATGTGAGAGGCCCTGAGTTAAATCCCCAGCACCAAAAAGAAAAGATTAAATGAATAAATGACACATGATACATTGATGGGGCTGGGTATGTAGCTCAGCAGTAGAAAGCTTGCATGTGTGAAGACCTGGGTTGCATCCCCACAGCCCCAGTACCCCACCACCTGCACTCAGATGAGAGGGAAAGAGAGAACGATACATTGAAGTTTGTTTCTTATTACTAATCTGCTCAGTCTAGTTTATAATGAATACACCTTGAGGACTGCTGGCGTGGCTCAAGTGGTATAGTACCTTGCCTAGCAAGCTCAAGGCCCTGAGTTCAATCCCCCAGTACTGCTAAAAGAAAAAAAAAAAAATACACCTCGAGCCACTTCACCAGTCCTTATTTGTGAAGGGTTTTTTCAAGATAGGGTCTCTCAAACTACTTGCCCAGGTGACTTCAAACTGCGATGCTTGCATGCCAGGTGCCAGTGGCTCACGCCTATAATCCCAGCTACTCAGAAGGTAGAGATCAGGAGGATCGTGGTTTGAAGCCAGCTCAGGCAAATAGTTCAAAGGACCCTATCTCGAAAAATCCTTCACAAAAATAGGGCTGGTGGAGTGGCTCAAAGTGTAGGCCCTGAGTTCAAACCCCAGTACCACAAAAAAACAAAACCAAAAAACCTGCAATGCTCCTGATCTCTGCCTCTTGAGTAACTAGGATTATAGGCATGAGCCACCTGTGCCCAGCCAAGACAGGTATCACTCTGTAGCACAGGCTGGACTCAAACATGCTATGGAATCCAGGTTTCCCTTGAACTTGTGATCCTCCTGTAGCAGTTGAGAGATTACATGCATGCACCTCCAAGCCAGGCTTTAAAGGAAATTCCAAACCTTCAAGCTCCATCTGTATATCACTCATGCTAGACAGCTGACTCAAGATAAAATTTTCCTCTCAGCTTTTAGATTATCTAAATGTTTAGTCATGTCTACTAGAAAATTCTAAAAATTTACTTTTTCACTGAGTAGCTCAAGTAGTTTTTACACACACAAGCATACCTTCTTTCTGGGAAAGTTAGACACAGACTATCTCCTAAGTCTAGCAAAATCAACTTAGAACTGTTAAACTACCTTAAAAACCCCACATTCAAAAATATTTTCTTTAACATTTATTAATTCATCTTTTACATTGACATTGCCCATTTAATAACCCAAATGCATTAAACAGTTTGATAAATGGCCGGTATGTCTGTCTTGCAATCATGGTGCCGGGTATTCATGGGAGGAATTTCGTTCTTGTCCTGCTGAAGCCTACTGTCTCATGACAGACACTCGCCAACATTCATGATGGAGTATAGAATGGAGATGAGCTCAGGAAGCTAGGCAGGACAAGAAGGCTTCCCAGAGGAAATAAAATTTCCATTGAAACCCAAGGACAGGTAGGTATGAGCTGGCAAGATATACTGGGAGGGGAGAAAGGTGGGTGCCCTGGGTGGAGGTCACAACACCCATAAGGACACTGGGGGCATGCTCCAGTATAGGTGTGAATGCAGGGTGGAGATGTGCATAGAAACAGGAGAGCTACCCCTTGGGAATAAGGCTGGCCACTGAGTGTGTGTGAAAGGACCACATGCTTTAGTTTTCCACCATCCCAGTTTGAGTGTTTAGCTGTGGTTCTGTCTTTCAGTACTCCATAATTGATCCTTTGAAAACCCAACAAGGATGCTTCTGCTAAGTCAACCGTTTCAACAGATGTCTGCCGCATTCTCAAGGGAAGAACTCAGACAGTGCAAGGCCCTGCATCCCCAAAACAGACCACCAACAACAAAAGAACAAGAGGGCTGGTTGGTTTGTTCTAGGACTTAACTCTTTGCTTTTTAAAGATTTTTTTTCTTTTCCTGGTGGCACTAGAGTTTGAACACTGCCTCACGCTTGCTAGACGGGCACTCTACCACTTGAGCCACTCTGCCAGCCTAACCTTTGGCTTTTAAGGTAGAAAACACCCTTGTATAACTAAGTCTGCTCCCCAGAGAAAAAGCAGTACTTTAAGAACGGTGTATGTAAGAAGTTTGTGCTTAAGGAGAGTAGTTATTCAGGAAGAGTTTTAGTCCACAACCACCTGTGGAGATCGTGGAGACACAAGACTAGTCTGGCGCTGGATCTCACACAGGCTTCTGATGATGAAGTAAAGCATGTTCTTCATTTGTTCACTCCAGAAATTGAACAGAGACCATAAGCTATGTTCAAGATTCTACTTAGTAGGATCTCTGACTTAATGAGTAACTCTTCCAAGGAGCCTAACTCAGATAAAGAGAAAAGAGGAATTGTTGCCTACAGGGAAAAATAAAATAAAATTACAGTACTGGGGAGGCTGAAATGGAAGAATCTCAAGTTTAAGGCCAGCCTGAGCTATATAGGGAACCCTTGTCTCAAAACAAAAATAAAATGAAAGCAGCCTTACCAGTGCTAGCAGAGTGGCTCAAGTGGTAGAGCTCCCGCATAGCAAGCATGAGGCCCTGAGTTCAAACCCCACTACCACTCTAAAAAAAAAAAACAACTTACCAGGTATGAAACTTAAGCTTATAATTCTGTTACAGGGCAGATTTGATTTACCGGGCAGATTTGATTTAAGAGGAAAAAAAAATACTATTTTTATGAGGAATATTTTAGCAAAAACAATTATAATGGTGTTCCCATAGATACTTTTTCTTTCTTTCTTATCTGTGACTGATTGGATGACTGAGGAATGTTCTAGCTTTATAGCCTAGGATGGCCTCAAGCTTGAGATTACTCTACCTCAGCCTCTGGAGTGCTGGGATTACAGGTGGGCACCAACATGCCTGGCTACTCAGCTGTTTTGAAAGAGCCCTTCTTCCCATCTTCCCTCCTTCCTTCCTTCCTATATCTCTCCATCTCTCTCTTTCTTTCAACAGTGTCTCACTATGTAGCCCAGGCTGGCCTCCAACTCCTGATCCTCCTGCTTCAGCCTCCTTGGTGCTGGGATTACAAGCATGATCCTATTAGTTTTTCCTTTTCTTTCTTTCTCTTCTCTTTTTTTTTTCAGCTCTGGTTTTGAACTCAGGGCTTTGCACTTGCTAGGCAGTAGCAAGGTGCTCTAACACACCTGAGCCTCATCTCCAGCCCAGACCATGTTTCTAAAAAAAAATGAAAGCAGTGTCGGGGGGCGGGGGGAATAGCTCAGTGTTAGGGTGCTTGTCTAATACATCTAAGTCCGTAGATTCAATCCCCAGCACCACAAATATAAAAACAAAATAAAATTAAAACCTTTTTGTATTTCTATCACATGAACCTTATGATTCTAATAACATTCTAACAACAAAGTGTAAATGACTGCAGCATGACCTCTCCACATGTCCCACAACCAGTCCACATCTTGGTTCCCCTCTTCTCCACCCTCTGGCCCTTAGCATGTTGCTTACTACCCTAACTCAGGATCATGGTGATTAAAATGAACACATGCCATCCAAGCCAAGTCCTCTAACCTCTGACCCACTGTGTGGCCCTAGGGGAGTTTCCTGCCTCTTTAAGCATTGGTGTCTTACTTCCTAAGTAGGGACAGAATGTGTATTTCATTTTATTGATGTAAGATTAAATGAGATGTGCACGTCAGTGTTGAATGCAATCCTGGGCATCTAACAAGTACTCAATACACGAGAGATGTTATTAACCCCTTTAAGATATCAATGTTAGGAATGAGCACCTGCCTAGCAAGCATGAGGTCCTGCGTTCAAACTCCAGTACTACCAAAAACAAAACAAAACAAAAAAGCAGAGATTCAGTACAAGCAACCAAAGACAAAAATAAATATTAGAGGACTGGTAGAATGGCTCAAGTGATGGTGTGACTGCTTAGCAAGAACAAGGTCCTAGCCAGGACCCAGTGGCTCACACTTGTAATCCTAGCTACTTCAGAGGCAGAGATCAGGAGAATTGTGATTCAAAGCTAGCCCAGGCAAATGGTTCCATGAGACCCTATCTCAAAAAAACCCTTCATAAAAAAAGGCTGGCTGAGTGGCTCAAGGTGTAGGCCCTAAGCAAGCCCTAGTACTGCAAAAAACAAACAAACAAAAACAAAAAACCAAGAACAAGGTCTTGAGTTCAATCCCCCAGTACCACGAAAGAAAAGAAGGAAAGAAGTTGAATCCTGTTCTGGCTTTATTTTACTGCTTTTTTGGTTGTTTTAACACAGAGTACTGAAAGAGTCTCTGGAAGACAGGGTTGGTTGAATAAGAAATTGATTTAACTTCTATGTTGGCCACTAGACAAATCTTCCTGCAATTCTGAATTAACTCATAAACAAATTACTGCTACTCCAAGGAGAAATTTCACATATACACAAATACACTTCACTTTCTTTTTTATTTGGTGCCACTGAGGTTTGAACTCAGGGCCTCCTGCTTGCTAGGCAGGCACTCTACCATGTGGGGATGCCTCCAGCTCTTCTTTCTGAGAGAAAGAAGAGTTTTTTGTATGTTTTTGAGATATGATTTTTGCATTTGCCCAGGCTGGCCTCAAACTTTGATCCTTCTCATCTCAGCACCTGAGTAGCTAGGATTACAGGCAGGAGTCACAGATGCCCTATGTCTAACCTATATCCATCCTATCCAAAATTCCATGGCTGGGATTAACTGTGGCCTTCCACCGTCTTGTTTGTCCTCCCACTTCCTCCTGCCTTTTCCCTACTTTTGCTGGGTAACAAAAACCTCACCACAAAGTAGTGTTTGCATGTGAAATATGATATAAATATAAGTCTTATGGTGTAAATGTCTCGAATACACCAGAAACACCAAAACCCCTCTCATTACACGAGGACAAGAAACTAACCATGCACGGTCATCTCACTGGAAACCTCAAGTGCAACTCTGCATCTCATGGGAACCAAAAACCGAGTCATTCACAGCAGGAAAAAGGCTTGGCAGACATGAGCAAATGGTGTGTCCTGGCTGCTTCCCGTGCCCTCAGTTCCCTTCCTCCAAACAGCATGAAAACAGCAGCAATGGAAGCTGGCTGACACTAGGGAGATGAATACAGCGCTTTGGAGGATGGACTGGTCACCAGCACCTTAGCACAGGTGTGGTGTCGCAGGCACATTGTTTCTGTTTCCCCCATCCTCCCTGCGTCCCAGTGCGCAAGTGCATGCCTTCCCTAATGAGGACCACATGGGGAAAAGTGAGATTCTCCTGGAAGCGCCTTTCCTTAGCCACAGAACAGCTGTCAGTTACATTCCTTTAAAGCCTTAAGAAAGCAGGGTGATTCGTTTGTTTTGGTTTTGGTTTTTGAGACAGGGCCTCACTGGGTCAGCCCAGGCTGACCTGAAACTCTAGATCATCCTGCCTCAGCTTCCTGAGATTAGAGGTGCATCACCATTCCCAGCAGTGTGAGTCTATTTTTTTCTTTTTTTTGTGGTACCAGAACTTGAACTCGGGGCCTACATCTTCAGCCACTTCACCAGCCCTTTTTTTTTGTGTGTGTGTGTGTGATGGGTATTTTTGAGATAGGGTCTTGTGAACTATTTGCCCAGGCAAAATAGTTCAAACTGTGATCCTCCTGATCTCTGCCTCCTGAGTAGCTAGGATTACAGGGGTGAGCCACCAGCACCCAGCCTAGCAGTGTGATTGTTACTTCTTTTTATTCTGGGGAGTGGGGAACAAGACTTATATTTTGATGAAATCCAGTGAGAACTATGGACTCTCTCTCCAACGTATTTTAAAACAGAAAAAAAATAAGCCAGGCACCAGTGGCTCACGACTGTAATCCCAGCTACTTGGGAGGCTGAGATCTGGAGTACTGAGGTTTGAAACCTCTTGAAATCCTACTTGGGAAAATAAACTAAGGGGATGACCAACAAAAAGAGATGTGGTGTTCAGCTCTGTAGGAAAATACACGTGTGGCATGGTAGTACATTCATGATTACATAATAGTATAATTTGGATTACGCTGATACTAGATGAAGGTGTTGGCCAGAGGAGAGAGGGAAAAGAAGGAGGGAGGCAGGGAAGAAGAAAGGGGAGGAGGGAGGGAGGGACAGAGGAAGGGAGGAGGAAGGAGGAAAAGCATAGTTATTATAGGATTTTGGAGATTAACATCCACAGCTCAGCAATCATGACCATCAGCAGGCTTTTGTTGACAAATGGGGGTTACACACATGTACAATGGGCAACAAAGGGTTTTCTTCCCTATGTCCACCCTACTTTCCATCTGAGGTTAAGTCTAAGTAGTGATACAAAGAGATTCCTTCTAGGCATATTTAAGGACACGCAACATCTGCCCTCAATTGAAGGAGTTGGTAGCAAAAATTTGTTCCATATGCCACATACAGCATATGCCAACATGAGATCGGCTGTTTGAAAACACTGAGAAAAGCGTTAGCCAAGCAAGGCTAGACCCACTCCAAAAGCCCCCAGAAGGGGGAAATAAAACAAGTGTGTCAACCAAATCTGAGTGACACTTCTGAAACTGAAAGTATACTATTGTCACATGGAAAGACCCATCTATAAGAGTGGATAAACGGGGCAAGCCAGGTGCTGGTGGCTCAAACCTTTAATCCTAGCTGCATAGGAGGTAGAGATCAGGAGGATCATGGTTTGAAGCTAATCTGGACAAATAGTTTGAGACCCTATCTTGAAAAAAAATCACAAAAAAGGGCTATCAGAGTGACTCAAGCAGTAAGAGCGCCTGCCTACCAAGTAAGTGTAAGGCTCTGAGTTCAAACTCCAGTGCAGTGCCACAAAAAAAGTGGTAAAATTCACATCCTTACAATATAGCTTTTTTTTTTTTTTTTCCTGTGCTGGGGATTGAACCCAGGGTCCTGTGCATCCTACTTTTTAGCTTTTCTTACATAACTCTATGTGACTAGCACTATTTCTCCATGTGTAATTTGCACACTTTAAAGTGTTTTCTAGGACACTGGTATTTTTCTCTAACCAAACCATAATAACCTCTAATATTTTGAGGAGAAACATTAACCAGAGTAAATACAAGAAAGATTGTTTCACTTTGGGTAGATCAACTCACACTGTCTGGTCATTCAATTAATGTTAATTAAATGCATGATACTATAGCAAAATTCTCTGGCTAGAGACACAGTTCAAGATTTCACTCTGGCTAAGCGCCAATATCTCATGCCTATAATTCTAGCTACTCAGGAAGCAGAGATCTGGAGAATCACGGTTCAAAGCCAGGCTGGGCAAATACTTGAAAGACCCTATCTCCAAAAAACCCATTACAAAAAAGGGCTGGCAGACTAGCTCAAGTGGTAGAGTGCCTGCTTAGCAAGTGTGAAGACCTGAGTTCAAACCCCCGTAGCACCAAAAAACACCCTAAAAGACCTCACTCTCTATACCCCACACAGAAGCAGAGTCTACAAACACTGTATTATTGGGTTTTTGGCTTTTGCACACACCAAAAATAACTTGTGAAAAATGTAACCTTGCAAAAGCCCCTACCTTCTTTATTTTATACAGGTGTAAGCCATTGGCTCCCAGCTTGTGAGTTTTTCGGTTTTGGGTTTCTTTTTTATTGTTGACTTTTCTCTTTTGATGCTGGGGACTGAACCCAGAGCCTCAAGTTTTGGAGCTACATCCCAGCCCTTGTGTTTGTTTTTTGAAACAGGGCCTCCCTATGTAGCCCAGGCTGGCCTCAAACTTGTGATCCTCCTGCCTCAACTTCCCCAGTGCTGAGATTCCATTAAAGGAAGTCTTAAGTGGAACAATGACAGCTGCTGGGTAATCACTACAAAAACTGAACAGATGCTTATCTTATGAGTCTGCAATTCCATGCCTAGAAATGTACCCCATAGAATACATACATATGTTCACCAAAAGACACATACGATACTGTTCACAGTAATGAGTACTGCTCATTAACAGAAGAATGAACAAATTTAGTGTGATAATTTACATAATGAAATACTATACTGAAAAGACAATGAACCCTGCTAACTATAAGCAATATTACTGATGAATCAAATAAAAATATTGAGGGAAAGAAACCAGAAACAATTGTTCCTGGCTTTCCAAGAACGGAAATGGAATGGCTTTCTAAGAATGAACTCCAGCCAAGGTCTGTGCTTCCCTCTGCCTCTCCATGAACTGCTGGATGGGTCAATCTGTCTACCTCCAGAGCTCCGTGTAATGACAGCCAAATATATTCTTCACAAAAGCTTGTCAGAAATAAAAATGATCTATTGGAGAAGGGGATTACAAAGAAGAGGAAGAGAGGGAGAGAGAGAGAGCACAAACTAATTCAAGTAACTTTTGACTGAGCATGGTGATACTCCCTGTAATTCCAGGATTCAGGAAGATCAAGAGTTCAAAGCCAGTAGCCAGGTGCTGGTTGTGCACTCCTGTAATCCTAACTACTTGGGAGATTGAGACTGGAAGGATCGATCCTATCTCCAAAATAATCAGAGAAAAATGGACTAGAGATGTAGCTCAAGCAGTAGAGCGCCTGCTTTGCAAGCTTGAAGTCCTGAGTTCAAACCCCAGTTCCACAAAAAAAAAAAAAAAAAAAAAATTTCAAAGCCAGTGCTTGCCTACAAAGCACAAAGCCCTGAGTTCAAACCCAGCCTGGGCTATATAGTGAGACCCTAACCCAAAATAAAAAACAAATTTTTAAAAAAGATTTATTTATCTTTTTTACATTTACTTACATGTGTACACATTATTTGGGCCACCTCCCCCCTTCTCCCACCTCGGGGCTGTTCTCTGATTTTGTTGAAGAAAAAACATATAAGATAAAAAGAAGAACATCATATTTTTGCTAATTTGAGATGAAGATAGCTCTACAGGGAGATTCCTGACCTCTTCACTACTTCCTGGTCCCCTTCCCCTAGTGGCCTCTGTCAGTTTAAGATTACTATGTTTGTTCCTATATAGAGAGCACATCAATCACATTCAAATTTTAGGTTTCCTTCCCTTTCCCTATTTCTCCCGTGTGCATTCTCCCCTTAGTGTGTGACCCATGTCAATAATATTACTGCATTTGTTTTAGGTCTATAACCCACGTATGAGGGAGAGCATGCAATTTTTGGCCTTCTGATTCTGGCTAATTTCACTTAAGATGATGTTCTCCAGTTCCATCCATTTTCCTGCGAATTACAAAATTTCATTCTTCTTTGTGGCTGAGTAAAATTCCATTGTGTATAAATACCACATTTTCTTGATCCATTCGTCAGTAGTGGGGCATCTTGACTGTTTCCATAACTTGGCTATTGTGAATAGTGCCGCAATAAACATGAGTGTGCAGGTGCCTTTGTAATAACTTGAGTCACATTCCTTTGGGTATATCCCTAGGAATGGGATTGCTGGATCATATGGCAGATCTATGTTTAGCTTTTTAAGAAGCCTCCATGTTGTTCTCCAAAGTGGTTGTACTAGCTTACATTCCTACGAGCAGCGTATGAGGGTTCTTGATGGTAGCAATTCCAATAGGAGTGAGGTGGAAGCTTTTTTTTTTTTTTCTGTACTGGTGTTTGAACTCAGGGCCTATACCTCAAGCCACTCCACAGCCCTTTTTTGTGATGGGTCTTGCGAGCTATTGACCTGGGCTGGCTTTGACCCACAATCCTCCTGATCTCTGCCTCCTGAGTAGCTAGGATTACAGGCATGAGGTGGAAACTTACTGTGGTTTTGATTTGCATTTCCTTTATGGCCAGGGACGGTGAGCACTTTTTCATGTGAAAAACAAATAGTTTTTGAAGATAGCATTGACATGAGTGATAATAATCACATCAGGACAGTACTTTCCAGCTACATTCCTCTACCAAAACAAGCCTACTTTCCATAGGTGTGGGGCAGGGCACATTGTACAGAAACACATTGAACAGAAATTACTTGGATGGTTCGAGGAGCTCCCTGACCAAACTTGAGCATCAAATTAATAATAAGGGGGCTGGGAATAAGCCTATTGGTGGAGGTTACATGTGAAAGGTTGAGGGTTCAATCCCCAACACATACCGCTCCACAAAAAAAAAAAAAAAAAAAAAAAAAAAAAACTGATTATAGTGAAATCCAGGAGTTCAGATTGAAAGACAAATAAACAAATAAATAATTAGCTGGGTTGGAGTCAGTGGTAACAAGGCAAGTTATGACAAACCATTGGACTAACCCAATCTGAGGCACAAAGTAACTGATCCATACTTTTCAAAAGTAGCAATTTTGCCGTGGAGTGGCTCAAGTTCAAATCTCAGTACCACCAATTAATGAATAACCTTGCTTTTAGGAAATACACTCTCCACTATGTAGGGTAAAGAAGTGTCATGTCTGTACAATTTGCTCTCAATTGCTTCAGAAAATGAGGGCGAGTAGATGAAGTAATAGGACAAATTTTTTGTTCAGCTGAGATCAGAAGGCTGGAGGTGAAGCCAGCCCAGGCAATTAGTTTGAGAGACCCTATCTCGAAAGTACCCACCACAAAACAGGGCTGGCGGAGTGGCTCAAGTGGTAGAGTGCCTGCCTAGCAAGGGGGAGGCCCTGAGTTCAAAAGAAGAAAAAAAAAACACCTTAAAAGCTGTCAATACAGGATTGGTTACTAAGTTGATCTCTTGATTGCAAAGGCTCAAACAAGAAAGTAGGCTTTTGGGTACCATAATTTAAGTCAAGAGAGAAATAGAGAACTTTGAATAAAGTTAACTTCTTAAATCAACCCATTTTACTAAACCTGCATTCATAGTAGACGTAGTAGACAAAAGTAACATAACTTCAAGTGATCTAAAAATAAACACAAAACACCATACTTGTCAGGTGCTTTAAAGGCTGATAAGCAGTAATTTTGAGTTTGGGGTTTTTGTTTGTTTGTTTGTTTTGTGGTATTGGAGTTTGAACTCAGGGCCTACACGTTAAGCCATTCCACCAGCCTTTTCTTGTCATGGGTTTTTTCAAGATAGGGTCTCATGAACTGTTTGCCTGGGACTGGCCGGGAACTGTAATCCTTCTGATCTCTGCTTTCAGAGTAGTTAGGATTACAGGCATGAGCCACTGCCGCCCAGTTTATTTTGAGTTTTAACCGAATTCCATAAAGCCTTTTAAAGAAATCCTAAATCAATGGATAATTCTACTATCTTAGGTTCATAAACTGTAATAATAAGAACTAATGTTTATATCACATTGGAGTTTGCAGATCATTTTCATTTAATCCCCAAAACCCCCATGAAATATGCGGAACAGGCAGACATCACCCACTAAGTTGAGATGAAAGCTGAATCACTGGTATGCCTCCAAGGCAAAGTTTCAAGATTAAGGATGCAGTTTCATTCTTTCAAAAGTAAAAAGATTACTTCCTCTGGTTTTTCCAGGTTTCAAGGGAGTTAATGAATTTGTTCCGCTCAAACTTTAAATCTGTAACTTCCAAAAAAGACACACAACTAGCCAAAACGAGTGATAGTGGAAATCTTTGCAAAACCACGCTTCATACAATTTTCCTATGTCTCTATCAAATCCTATAACTGAAAAACTGCAGGTTCTTGTTCTCTGGGACAAATTTGAAAAGCTAACTAAGCCAGCACTCCACAAGACATTCTTCTGGTACATCCATAAGTTCTTACAGGTAAAGCAACATTTTACCAGCGTAAAAGGACAGAAGACTGAAGCAAAATTGTTCTCTGCACAGACCATTACATCAAGAGGTACAGTAGACCTCCAGCCCCTGGGCTCTTTACTTACCTCAGCAGGTACGATGATGGCTGGCTTCTTTTTCAACTCCTCACATTTCCTCATCTTACAGATCTGATGGCTGTTCTTTCTGTTCCTGCAGTAAGTACATTCACCACAGCTGGTCTTCCGCTGGCAGGGCTCACAGACCCCACATCGCTTGCGTTTCTTTTTTTCCAAGGTTGGTAGTAAGGTTGTATAGGAAGGAACAGAGATACTGGCAATTGACACTGGCAGAGGCACCCTTGTGTTGCTGACAACATCAACTGTGCTGGTCATATTGCCCTGGGAACTCTGGCTTTCTGAGATGCTGGGACCCGCCTGGGAGACTTGGGCAACACCCAGGGAGGCAGGGTGGAGTCCTCTCTCAGGGGCAAATGCAAAGCCCTGAACGTTAGCTGGAAGAAGGCTTAGATGAACCTGTTTCTCACTGTCCACATTGCTTGCAGCTATTACTGGAGGTATGGAACTTAGCTCTGAGTATGAGGATGATTGAGGAGTAGGTCCTGAACCCAAAGGCAAAATCGGCATAGCACCTTGGACCTCAAGCCCATATGCAACAGTGCTGTGGGGCTCAGGCCAGTTGCGGGGAGCACTATAGGTAGCAATGGTGTTTGAAGGACTAGGAAGGAAGGTTGGAAGGTCTGGGACAGCACCCACACCCAAACCAAGGGTTTCTTGTTGGTTTAGCATGGTACCAAAGACCTGTCCTTGGACTGAAATAGCACCAGCAATCTCTGGTGGGTCTGGGAGCTCACCCAAGGCCACACCAGGAACTTGGTTAGCACCAGGGAAAACCCACTGAGGAGGGAAAGCACTGAAGGCCTGTCCTAGGACAGCAGTGGTATCAGGAACTTCCTCTCCATCTGGGGTAGCTTTGAGGACCTCTTGAGGAACTGGTTTAGCACCCAGAGTTTCTGGATCTGAGCCTGCCAAGAGCAGTTTTATTAGCGTAGTAGGATATATAGGTCCACCAAGAGATAAGCAGTTTCTAAGGTCCATTTCAGGTGTGATGTGATTAAAACCAGAGGTGGGGCAGTAATTTCGTTCATGTTTCATGGGACCCAGGTAAGAATCAGACAGCTTAAGAGATTCAACACGTGAACCTAAGTCTTCTAACTGAATGTTAGCGCTTCTTTGATAAGTAACTTCCGGAATTGCTCTTTGAGGCAAAGAAGTGCACACAGTGTCCTGAGAAAACATTCTAGAGGAGCTACCGACATCATTTGGTGTCTGTTCAGATGATAGTCCTTCACCACAATGTGTCCCCTCCAAGGGCCCAGCAAGGACCCCTCCTCCAGAGCCACTGTGAACAGGGATATTGATTTTGGAATCCTCTACCCTTTGAGACCAAGACTGGGCTACCTCTTGGCTCTTGCCATTCATTAAAGATGTATTTTGTACACTAATTAGATTCTCTACAGCAGGGGGAACTGGCGGATCTTTTTTTGGGACTGGATCATTTTCTGAGTGTTTTACTCCCATGTCTTTGCACCCATGTTGCTTTTCCAAACTCCTGGAAGGTGGGACTTTCTTGGGTTTGCTGATAACCACAGGGGATTGGGAGAGCCGCCTGCTAAGAGAGGTGCTGCGGAGAGCCATCGTAAACCCATTGCAAGTTAAGGACTCCGGATTCTGAAAGAGGACCTCCGTCCTATCAAAATTCATCCGGGCTGCTCCAGCTCTTGTCAAAAGGCTTCTGACTGGCACAGGTGGTTTGGGTTCTGTTTTTTTCTTAACATCTCTTTCTTGAATTAATTGCTTCAGTTTTCCAGGGTTCACAGTCTTCACCGGTACCACATTTCTGTTGGCCGGTTTGGATGTATTCTTTGGTTGGTTGTTTTTCTTTTTGTTTAGATCTTCCTTCCTGACTAGTCTGGAAGGCTTGGCCTGGCGGGATCGAGACATAGTTACAGAGTAGGAAAAAAGGAAAGGGCACAAGAAACAGAGTCATTGGTCCTTTGGGAAGTCTCACTTCTGAGGAGAATCTGGATGGATTGCCAAGCTCAGTCACTCATGGTTTTGCTCTGAAATAAAAATAACAACAACAAATTAGAAGTGAGTATTTTTGCTATGTACTCTCAAGCATGAAATGGAATATTCACTATTATTCATTAAAATTAAGGATCTGAGGATGTTTACTGCCACACACACACACACACACACACACAAATAAAATATACACAAAAAACAGTAGGAATTCTTTAAACCTTAGATTCATGATAATGCTCCATTAATTACTATGACAATTGATGAATTCTTTGAATAAAGTACACATGAGGGTCTCTGTTAGAAGCCACACTTGATGCATTATATGAATTTTAACTCTAAATTCTAATCTTTACACTGTGGACACTAACAATTACCTCTTAATCTGTTTCCTGAGCATATTATCCCAACATGGGGACAGAGGTGTCATGTGCTTGAAGTAAAGGTGGTAAAGCCAGAGGAAGAAGAGACCCATATAATCCAAAAAACACAACTCCCTGGAGAGCCAATATTAATGCTATATCCCAATTATAAGTCCACCAAAGACACATAAATAGCATAAAATCAGCCTGATGTGGAGGCACAATCCTGGAAGAGACAGGAGGCCAACCCCTGGAAAGGTAGCAGGGAGACCCTGCCTCAAAAAATAAAAACAAAGGGACTGGGGGCAAGGCTCAAGTGGTAGAGTAGTTGCCTAGCAAACATGAGGCCCTAGGTTCTGGAATTAAAAAAAAAAAAAAATAGCATAAGATTTTTTTAATGATACAGGGGTTTGAACTCGGGGCCTACACCTTGAGCTACTCCTCCAGCCCTTTTCTGTGATGGGTATTTTCAAGACAGGATCCCACTAACTATTTGCCTGGATTGGCTTCAAACCAGGATCCTCCTGATTTCTGCCTCCTGAGTAGCTAGGATTACAGGTGTGAACCATGGGCACCAGGCTAAGATCTTGAGAGTGTTGGCAAATCACATTGCAAATAAGAGTCAAAGATGCAACAAAGATCTGTTGAGTACCTACTGTGTGTAAGGAAGGGGTGTGTGGCACTGCCCATACTCACAAATGATGTCTCTTGGACGGGGGCATAACTGAAGTGGTAGATGCCTCGCACTTACAAAGCCGAGCGTTCAACCCTCACTATTGGAAAAAAAGAAAAGAAATGATGTCCCTCTTGTCTCTTCTACCCAAAGACAATGTCCTGAGTTCTATCCCCAGCACTGCAAAATAACAACAACAAAAAGACATAGACTGCTGGTTCTAACATTCCTTCTACCAAGGGTCTCAAAAGTCTCCTGAGAAATATCTACGCAAAGAACTGGAAATAAGAAGAAAATGAGATAATTAGAATCGTGAAGCACATTCAGCAAGCATCATTATCTGAGAGACATAAAAAGGAGAAAATGTCAGAGGGCTAACAAAGTGCCATTGCCAATATTCTTTGAATCTCACATTGTCCAGGCGCTGACCCAGGCACCCCTGTAATCCTAGGTACTCAGGATGCAGAGATCAGGAGGATCACATTTCGAAGCCAGCCTGAGCAAATAGTTCAAAAGATCCTATCTCAAAAGAATCCAACACAAAAAGGTCTAGTGGAGTGGCTCAAGTGGTAAGAGCACCTGCTTAGCAAGCATGAGGTCCTGAGTTCAAACCTCAGTCCCAGACACTCAAGACTGAGGCAGAAGAATGGCTTGAACCCAGGAGTTCAAGATCACCTTACAAAAAAAAAAAAAAAAAAAAATCATACCTTTTGTGAAAATGTAGGGGTAGGCCATAGGGATAGGTTTATTTTTTTAATGTTATTATTGGCAAAACAAAAGGGGACAGGTCTCTATCATCCTCAGATTTTGGATGGTGGTGTTACGGATGTGACCCAGGCAATTCTGAGACCCGCTAGTTGGTTTGGTGGCTAAAAATGGTCTCAATCAGAAAGATTTTCAGATGGAGTGGCTCAAATCCTGTATCTGAGTCAGTGGCCACTGGCTATGTGTCAGTCAGCACACTGACATTTGATCATTTGAAATGATGATGTCTTGAAGTCTCAAGGAGCTCCAACAGGGAAAACCCAGTGGCCCTGGTTTGTCTTTGTGGTATCTGAGGTTGAGGGGTAGGAACGGTGGGAAGAAGGGTAAGAAGATGGACTTTGGAAGTAGGTAGGCATGGTTTTCCTTTTCAGTTTGGAAACATTAGTGGTAGCCATGATGTTGTACAAATTTCTAAGTGTCTATACTTCAGTTTCCTCATGTCTAATACACCAGGATGCATAATATTGACCTCATTGGGTTATCATGAGAATAAAATGAGATGACAGGTGTAAAGACTTAGCACAGAATAAACACAAAATAGTATTTCATAAAATGAATTTTAAAAAATAAAGGCTGTTAACAACTCCAAAATACAGAAGTACTAATGAAGCTGAGTAGTGCACACTGAGCGCTGGGTTCCATCCCAGCACGAATTTAAAAAATGAGGGTGAGGGTGAGGGGTAGTAGTTACCATTATTTAAAAAGAGTATAACTGACAGTCTATCATACCCTACAGAGTTTCTTATCCAATGTAAGTCAGACACCATGCTATAAGAGACCCTACGGCACATTTAATAGTCAAAGCATTTTGCCTTTAAGGCTTTTAAGACTGGGTTGTGCTATGTGGCAGGCTGGCCTCAAACTTGAAATCCTACTTCAGCCTCCTGAGTAAGTACTGGGATTACATGCATGAGCCACCAAGCTTTAAGACTTTTAAGATAGGCATTAGTGATGATAGTAACTAGGTGAAAAAATAACATCTTGATAAATCTGTACTGAATAAAAACACTAAGTCAAAGAACATCTCACTTGAATATTTGCCATCCACGCTTACTATTTCTCCTTTTTTTTTCAGTATTGGGGTTTGAACTCAGGGTCTCACTCTTGCTAGGCAGGTACTCTACCACTTGAGTCACTCTGCCAGCCCTTTGTTGTGCTAAGTATTTTTGAGATAGGGTCTTGTGAACTAGTTGCCCGGGCTGGCTTTGAACCTCCCTGGATCCTGCTGATCTCTGCCTCCTGAGCAGCTAGGATTATAGGAGTGAGCCTCCAGCACCCAGATAAACAAATGCTAGCACTGACTTTTTTTTCTTTTGCAGTACTTGGGATTTGAACTCAGGGCCTCATGCAAGTGCTCTACCACTTGAGCCACTCCACCACTCTCCCCTTTTTCTTAAACAAATTAAAAATTAAGTGTTTTGGCTCATTAAAGTAAGTAACTCTTTGGTTGTGAAGACCTGCAGGACATTTTCTCCAAAGAGCAACTGCTTTTAGAAAATAAAAGGCATAAATGTCACAATGCACCCCAGGACAATAATTTAAAAAATAAATAAATAAAGGCATTCCAATACCAATCTCTGGAAGATCCACAATACCTTTTTACGAGTGATTTCATTATTTAAAAAAAAAATCCATTCTAATCTCTGGAACTGTAACAGTAGGTATGTTTTATCTCTGGTATCAAGATTGCATTGCTAAAAAAAAACTTATTAGAAGCATATAATCTAAGTATTACAATCAACCACAAAAATTAAAATTCATGAATGTAGGCAAGTAATCTGGATTTAGCAGACTGTCATGGGATCTGCTTTTGAAAGTAGTTTATAAATTGATCTCAGTCTATCCATATTCTTTTATATTTTTAAATTGAAGTGCTTTAGAAATTCAGAGGTAATAAAGATAATGGTTACGATTCAAACCTTATCTCCTTTAAAAAGAAAAAAGAAAGAGAAGCCTACCAAGAAATATAAATGGTATGAGCAACATGGATTGGAAGATGTGGCCTCTTTAAATGATTACAGCCTTTTTATGAGATCCTGAAAGAGGCCAACGATCCCTGAAAAACCAAACTGCAGGGGGAAAAAAAACTGTAGCACCCAGACAAGGACTCAGACACATCAGAAACAAAATAAGGGCTCCAGGATTTTGGATTTCGTCATCCTCGGCTCTAGTTGATGCAGTATAACCATTTTTTTTTGGCAGGGGCGGGGGTTTGGTTTTTGGTGGTATTGGGAAATTGAACTCAGGGCTTCCTGCTGGCAAAGCAGGTATTCCACTGCTTGAGCCCCACCTCCAGTCCAGTATAACCTTCTTTTGTTGTAACCTGTGCTGTCCCAAGGGCTGAACTCTTGGAATTTGTGGGGGAGAAAAAAAAAAAAAAAAAAAGAAAGAAATGTAGTCTATTCTATTAAATAGGTCCACAAAGGTTGGACCTAAAGAAAATTAATTTCATTAATTTTCCTTTTTAGCTTATAAACATTATTAAATGTACTTTAAAAAAAAACAAAAACAAAAACAAAAACAAAAAAACAGGTACCAGTGGTTCATGCCTGTAATCATAGCTACTCAGGAGGCAGAGATCAGGAGGATCGCAGTTGGAAGCCAGCAGTTGGAAGAACAGTTCAAAAGACCACATCTTGAAAATACTCAACACAGAACAGGGCTGGCAAAGTGATTCAAGTGGTGGAGTGCCTGCCTAGCAAGTGTGAGGCCCTGAGTTCAAACTCCAGTGTAGCCAAAAAAAAAGGTATGGGCTGGGAGTGTTGCTCTGTGGTAGAGGGCATGCAAAGACCCTTAGTTTGATCCCTAGCACCTGAAAATAAAATAAAATAAAGCAGTTTATTCTAACTTAGAATGTCTTCAAGTGTCTCATTGCTACATCATGTGAACAGAAAGTAAGATTGGTGTCCAAGTTATTAAGCATACTTAGCAGGGGCCAGAAGGGAAACCATGTGCAATTAATTAACACCATCTTGTGAATTCTTATTGTCCTTGGAAGGAAATAACAAAACAAAACCAAAATCTAACTCTTGGATGCAAAAAGGTTCTTTCTTTTTTCTTCTTTTTGGTGCTACTGGGGCTTGAACTCAGAGCCTCACACTTGCTAGGCTTGTAGGCAGGTGCTCTACCACTTGATTGACTATGCCAGCTCTTTTTTTTTTTTTAAATGATACTGGCAATTGAACCCAATGCCTAGAAAATGCTGGCAAATGCTCTATCACTGAGTTACACACACACACACACACACACACACACACACACACACACACACACGAGTCCAGCCCTTTTGTGTTTCTGGTGGGGCTGTAGTTTGAATGCAGGGCTTCCTATTTACAAAGCAGGCACTCTGCTGGGCGCTGGTGGCTCACACCTATAATCCTAGCTATTCAGGAAGCAAAGATCAGGGAAGATTGCAGTTTGAAGCCAGCTCAGGAAAATAGTTCATGAGACCCTATCTTGAAAACACCCATCACAAAAAAGGGCCGGTAGAGTGGCTCAAGGTGAAGGCCCTGAGTTCAAGCCCCGGTACCACAAAAGAACAATCAAGAAAGCAGGCTCTCTGCCAACTGTGCCACATTTTCAGTCCATTTCACATGGTTATTTTGTAGATGGAGCCAATTGAATATTTGCCCAGGCTGGCTTTGAACCATGTTCCTATAGATCTCAGCCTCTCAAGTAGCTAGGATTACAGCTAGCCTTCTCACTCTCTCTCTCTCTCTCTCTCTCTCTCTCTCTATTTTAAAGAACCAACACAGATTTATTAGTAAAGTAGATTAGAACAGGGAAAAGAGCTGGGTGCTGGTGGCTTATGCCTGTAATCCTAGCTACTCAGGAGGCAGAGATCAGGGGGATATTGGTTTGAAGCCACACTGAACAAATAGTTCGAGAGACCCTATCTCAAAAAAAAAAACAACCCACTTCACAAAAAAAGGGCTGGTGGAGTGGCTCTCAGGATGAAAGCCCTGAGTTCAAACCCCAGCACACACACACACACACACACACACACACACACACAAAATAGCCAGGCACTGGTGGCTCATGCCTGTAATCCTAGCTACTCAGGAGGCAGGGATCAGAAGGATCAGTTTGAAGCCAGCCCAGGGAAATAGTAAGCAGACCCTATCTTGAAAAACCCTTACAAAAAATTGGTTGGTGGAGTAGCTCAAGGTGAAGCCCCTGAGTTGAAGTCCCAGTGTGTGAGGGGGGGTGCCTGGCAGTGTGGCTCAAGCAGTAGAGCACCTACCAAGCAAACAACAGTGAGGCCCTGAGTTCAAACCCAGTCCCACAAATAAATAAATATAAAAATAAAATGATGGTGCAAAAAAAAAAAAAAAAAAAAAAAGAAAAGAAAAAGTAAGAGGGAAAAGAAATAGCACTGCCTGACATGCAGAGGGTGGGAGCTGGGGCTCTTTTTTTTTTTTTAAATGAGTTATTATTAAGTTGCCCAATAAATCCTCAAACTTGTGATCTTCATCTCAGACACCCATATTCTGGGATTATAGATGTATGTTACCATACCCAGCTCACATATAACTGAAGTTTAAATTTACCTAATCATATTAGTCAACACATAGGATCAGAATTTTTGCTTCAATATGATTTGAACTTCTCATCACTTGGGAGGTGGAGGCAGGAGAATTTAGGAGTTTGAGGCTAGCCTGGGCTACTTGAAACTGTCTCAAAAACAAGCAAACTGAGGCCAATAGGAGAAGGAGACCAGGAACTAGAGAAAATGTTAGATCAAAAAGAATTAACCTAGAAGGTAACACACACGCACAGGAAATGTGAGTCAACTCCCTGTATAGCTATCCTTATCTCAACCAGCAAAAACCCTTGTTCCTTCCTATTATTGCTTATACTCTCTCTTCAACAAAATTAGAGATAAGGGCAAAATAGTTTCTGCCGGGTATGGAGTGGGTGGGGGGAGAGAGAGAGAGGGGGCGGAGTGGATGGTAAGGGAGGGGGTGGGGGCAGGGAGGAGAAATGACCCAAGCATTGTATGCACATATGAATAATAAAAACAAACAAACAACAAATAAACAAAAATGTCATGATGAAACTCTTATGTACAATAAAAAATGCTTGGGAAGAAAGAAAAAATAAAATAAAAAATATATATGCACATACATCTGATTTAAACTTACTAAGTGACAAAACTTTTCTTATCCAGTCTTTTTTTTTTTTTTTTTTTTTTTTCAATTTGGTGGAACTGGTGTTTGAATTTAGCGCCTCAAGCCTGCAAAGCAGTTAACCCACACACCTCCAATTCACTTTGCTCTGATTATTTTGGAGATGGGGTCTCAGGGACTATTTGCCCAGCTGACTTTGAACAGAGATCCTCCCAACTCAGCCTCCCAAGTAACTAGGATTACAGGTGTGAGGCACCAGAGCCCGATTCAAGAGCCTTTTTTATAATTATTAAAGAACCATTTTAGCCAGGCACCAGTGGCTCATACATGTAATCCTAGCTACTCAAGAGGCAGAGATCCGAAAGATCACTTTGGAGGCCGCCCTGGGCAAATAGTTCGTTAGATCCTATCATCCTGTCTCGAAAATACCCAACACAAAGCAGAGCAGTAGTTCAAGTATTAGAGAGCCTGCCTCGCAAGAATGAGGCTCTGCGTTCAAATCCCAGCACCGCAAAAATAATAATTGTACCACACTGCCTATAAAATGAAAGGCCGGCATCCTAAAACTATACCAGTTGTCTGTAAGTTACAATATTGACAGCAATATGTCAAAAAATCCTCCCACCTACATCTCTCCTCTTTCTGGATCTCCCAAAGTCCCTTGGCCAGAAAGTGGCTGAACTGATGTAACCAACCATCCAGCCCGCACATCAATTTAAAATTATATTACAATCCTTCCCACTACCAGCAGTGGCCAAAAAATGGCATTTGCATACCTAGAGGTAGCTGTAAAAGAGGGCGATTTCACAGTCTCTCAGCTTCCTAGAACTTCAAGGCTCTTAACACTTCACCCGAGAAAGCATTTCTTTTCAAAAGGCACCACCTGGCTTAGTTTCCTCTAGCAAGCAAGTTCTCCGTAGAAAGGAAGCGGCCGCCAGCGACTGCTGGCTGTTCCTAGATAGCTTTCTACCGCAGGAAGTTGGGAGAGCTCCGCACGGGCAAAGGCGGTTCAGGGAAACTCACTAGAGTGCCAGCCCATTTAGTCAAAGACTCCTTCCATATGTAAAACACCCCTGCCGCCCTGCAGAGCGCGAGGGGCAAGAAGGGAGGGGGGGCAGTGCTAAAAGGGCCAAGAGAAAGGGAAGAAGAAGGTTAAAATGGAGGTACACTGGCCCTTCCAAAGAAAGGCATGAAACATATCAAGAGGAAGAAAACCATACCTAAGAAGACCATGTCTAATTAGGAAAATAAATCAATGAATAAAAACCAAAGGAATAAGGGAGGTTAAGAAATTCATTTATAGTAATAAAGCTAGGATCTAAAAAGACAATT
Organism: Castor canadensis; assembly: GCF_047511655.1. Lineage (NCBI taxonomy): Eukaryota > Metazoa > Chordata > Mammalia > Rodentia > Castoridae > Castor > Castor canadensis. The sequence continues at coordinate 59,402,232 of NC_133392.1, read as the reverse complement.
GGGATCAAAAGGCTGACGCCCAAGCAGAGAAGGAAAGAAGTGTGCAGGAAAGACACACATACAGAAGAAGGTGGGGGAGGGGAAGGACAAACCAGATAAGGAAGATTGCAGAAGGTAGAGAAACAAAGGGCAGATCCAGTGGAAATCCAAACCGCTGAGCCATCCCTCCTGGAGAAGACCGGCCAGGAGGTCACATTTCATTAAAATGTGAAGCGGAAAATCTGACTGCTAATCCGCAATGAAAAAGGTCACAACGTGTCATTCACCAAATACCTTGATTCTGAAGTTGAAGCCGTATCTTGGTTTAAGACAGAGAGGTTGACAACCTAATTAAAATTCCTTAATTTAGGAAAATGGACACTTGGATTGTATCCTGTGTAACCAATGGCGATAAAAATCGAGAAATACCAAAAAATTCACGTCAACTCGGCCTTTTAATTCTTGGAAATAATACGGACTATGCTCCAGACATCGCCTAGTTAACGTACCTCTCGACCTGCTCGCACAAACGCACGCACCCGCGCGACCTAATGATAGCCATAAATTCCTAATATGCTCTAAATAACCCTGTTCCAAGAAGCTCCCTTCCCGTATTGTTTCAGTAGACTGAGGCGTAATGAAGCTAATGCCTGTATTTTACTTATATATTTTGGGGGGTTCTGGGGAGAAGAACCTGAGGTTGCAGATCTCTAGCGCCTCCCCTCAGTCATTCCGGGTGGCGCGCGCAGCTCACCCCAGGACCCCAGGCTGGGCACGGGTCGTGTCCTCGCTAGGACCCCCGGAAGCACGTTTCAAACGTTTCTTCATTAAGCGGTCATTACCACGAGATACTACTCAGCTCACTTGGTGCCCGAGTGAGACCCCGCACACAAGTGACCTAGGAGTGATGGGTGGTGAGCTGGGGAGGAGAATGAGATGGGGGCGGGGGAGGAATCCCGTTTCTAGTGTTCGGTTCTCTTGGAGACACATCAGTTTTCACTGGGTCAGAAATGCCAGAAGTGGGTTCCCGGCTCACGTGGAGAGGTTCACTGATGCGGGCCAGTTCTTTCCTGACCACTTGCATTGCGCAGCGCTGCTGGAGGATGAAGCCGACCAGGGGGGTCGGGAAACAGGGAGGAGGTGAGAGCGAGGGAGAGAGAGAGTGAAGGGGAAATTTTAAAATAAATCTTCCTTGCCCTGCACGAGAATTGGTGGCGGTCCCCGAGGCCCCCTGGCCAGGGGCGGGGATTGGGCTGCTCACGTGCGGCACGGCGGGTACCAGACACCCAGCTCCGTGCGCCTCCCACCCTAGGGGCCCGCTCCAGGGTCCCGCCGGAGCTGCCCGGGGACCGCCGCGACGCAGCGCGATCGGCAACCGACTGGTTCTCGTGGAAGGGTTTCAAAAAAGTCATTTTGACAGAACGCTGCTTCCTTCCCTACTGCCTCCTTCCCCACTGCCTCCTTCCCCAGTCTATGCAACTCCGGGTCAACTCCCAGCACTACTCCCTACTGCCCGGACTCCAAAAGCTTCGCCCCCTGAGGCCCCATCCCTGAAACGCTCCCAGAGGCAGGCGCCAATTGCTTTCCCCCAATCGGTCCCCTATGGAGGGATGGGGAGAGGGAGCGATCTCGTTCGTGGGGGACGCTGGAGGTCTGGACAGTCCAGGCTCCCCACTCGCAAGTTGCGCAAAGTCTTGCCACTGCTCCGGCTCAGCAGCGCAGGGACCTCCGACTCTCCCTAGGACGCGGACTCTGTAATCACCCGCATGTTTAGGGGTCTCCCCCAGGCCACACTTGCCCTCCCCCCTCCCCAAGCCCGATTTCCAACGAAGCACGGTGTCCGGGCCCCTGGCGTCCCTGCTGCCCTCACCCTGCACGGCGGCCAGGCCTCCGGGGCGGGCTGCACCATCCTCTGGCCGGGGGCATTGTTTACCACCCGCAACAAAAGCGCCGGGAGCGGCCCGGGGTGGGGGGTCGCGGCGGGGAGCGGGCCCACTCCTGCGGCCGCTGGAAGCCTTGGATGCCAAGCCCCCGCCACCTCCAGCCTATGCCGAGCGCTGCCCCCGTAGCCCCCTGGGGCCCCAGAGTCCAAGTCCCCGCTCCCCACTCCCCTGACCTCTGCCCCAGCCCCAGTCCACCGCTGACCGGCTCGGGATAGCTGCGGAACGCGAGTGTCCCTCGTCCCCAAGCCCGCCCCAGCCCTCGGGCAAACTTTTCCACTCCCGCTGCTCCCCACAACTTTGAAGCCTGAGGCCCCCGCGGGTGCGAGGGGCGCGGGCGGGCCCCGGGTGGACTCTTACCTTCCGGCACAGTCAGGGCCCCACCCCCCGGGGTGGGCAGCTGCTTCCCAAAGGTCCACAGGGGAGAGGCAGGTAGCTTCGCATGGCTGGGGTGGGGCAGGGGGGTGTCCCGGGGGGCAGACCCGGGAGCAGAGGGGCCAGCGGCTGCGCGCACAAAGCCGCGCCGGAGCGGACTGCGCGGCCACTCCCCACCAGGTCAGCCCCCCGGAGCAGCAGTGTCTCCCCAGGACAGACCTCAGGGAGTGAAGCTGGGGCTCAGCCTTCCCTGGACCCTGCACCGCCGAGCGAGAGGCAAAACGCGAGCTGGATTTCCCCAAACCGGAGCTGGACTCCCCTGTGGACCCCTCCTCCTCCCCTTCTCCCTCTTTCTCCCAAGATCCTATCCATACACACCGCCCCCTTTTCTTTAGGTTAAAGGAGACTTTTTTTTTTTTTTTTTTTTTTTTTTTTAGTACTGGGGTTTGAACTCAGGGCATCCCTCTTGCTAGGTTGGCGCTCTACCACTTGAGCCACTTTGTTGTGATGGGTTCTCCCCCGCCTCCACCCCCCCCACCATAAGTGTCTCCAGAACTATTTGCCCAGGGCTGGCTTCCAACAGAGATTCTCCTGATCTCTGCCTTGGGGAGTAGCTAGGATTGCAGTGTTAGCCACTGGGCCCCAGGCTAAAGGAGACTATTGAAGGAGGAGTAAGTAGAAAGGTGTTAAGATTTTCTTGTCAATACCTTCCCCCCCCAAGAGGCTCTCAGATTAGAGAAAAAATGTTTTGAGGATCTCTAAAATTTATGTTTATAGATGCATGCAGGGGGTGCCAGGTCATAGATGGGACCATTGAGCAATATCTGGGTGGTGAGCAATGGAAAACCATCCTCCACACCAAAGGGAAACCAAATGAGGGTTGTGTTCCTTGACTCAGCCAGCGTTGATGTCTGCAAAGGTCATCTTAATTTTTTTTTGCCCAGCACTGGAGTTTGAACTCAGGGCCTCATGGTTGCTAGGCAGGAGCTCTTACTACTTGAGCCACTCCACCAGCCCTTTTTTGATATGGATTTTTCCCAGATAAGGTCTCCTGAACTATTTGCCCCAGGCTGGCATGGAACCACTTGCCCCAGGCTGGCATGGAACCATGATCCTGCTGCTCTCCCTCTTGAGTAGCTAGGATTACAGGTGTGAGCCACTGTTGCCCAGTTCTAATGTTTTTATTAGTTATCTGGCCCTGGACCTCAGTAATGCCATATTCACTTTAAAGCTGAAGAGATAAAGGCACAGCAAGAGAGTAAGTTTTCACCATTAGGAATAACCAGTCAAAATTAAGACTAAGGCAGCCAATTTCTCCCCAAATGTTTGATGGCTGTTACTTCTTCCAATAGTCATCATTATACAGGCAAGGGAATCCAAGACTTTTAATGGGGTTCCCATGGTAAGGAAAACACTGATCATGGAACTAGCATTCCTTCCAGTCCAACTCCAACTAAAACGAAAGGATGGAAGTATTCATTGTCATTGCTTTTCACACCTTCCTACCTTCATTGCACACTCACATTTCGTTCTTTGTTATACACACTTTATAATTGTTCTTTCTAGAAAGGTCCAAAACTTTGGACCTTCCTGGCTGATTAATTTCATTCAAAATTATTCTTGAAGTAGGATTCAGGCATACAGAGATAAATAAAATTTGCCTCCTGCTCAGAAGGAGCATGGATTCCTGGTTGGCACACACAATGAACTGATGAGGGCCCCAATCCAAAAAAGTGCCTAGACTAGAGAAATTCAGAAATGGGGTACCTGGGCTGGGGGTGTAGCTCAATGACAGAGCCCTTATGAAGTATGCATGGAGCCTATGCTCAATCTTCAGCACCAAAAAAAAAAGTGTTTTTGGAAATAAATGGTTTTTTTCTTTCTTTTTTCTAGGGTCCTGCGACCTGACTGTTAATCAACAGAAAACCATTTTTTTTCTACAGCCCACGGGACACCACCCTCACTCCTATCCTACTTCCAACTCCTTCTCTCTAAACTGGTCATTATGCTGGCCTCCCTGGTCTTAGAGGTTCTCCTCAGTCAACTTCAGCCTTCCTGCCCATCAACCTACTTGCTCTGCTTACCTGCCCCCCAGACTCCCGTTCCAGCCTACTTGCCGCCCAGCCTCCCTCTCAGTCTTCCTCTGAAATAAGTCTTATAGCCAAAAATTGTCTTTCCTCATATACTGCTTCCAAAATTGTTTTGTTTTTTGAGATGGGATATCCCTATATCATACAGGGTGGCCTCAAACCCTTGACCTCTAAGGATTCTTCTGCCACAACCTCCCAAGCAGTTGGGACTACAGGTGCACTTCCCCCTGTACCCCACAAATGCCCAATTGTGAGTACATTTTTCTGGGTTCTGGGACCTAGATGAAAAGAAAGGAATGCTGGGAAATTTTGACTCAAAGCCTGAATCAAACTCAGGACTTTGAGCATGCTAAGTAGGGCTCTATCACTGAGTTACATTCCCAGCCTTTCAGTGTTTTTGTTGTTCTTTTTTTTTAAGCATCAGAATTTGAACTCAGAGCCCACACCTTGAACCACTCCTTCAGCCCTTTTTTGTGATTCCTTTTTTTTTCAAGAAAGGGTCTCAGGAATTATTTGGCTGGACTGGCTTGGAAACTCGATCCTCCTGATCTCTGCCTCTTGAGTAGCTAGGATTACAGTGGGAGCCACCAGCACCCAGTCAGTATCTGTTTCTTAATGTAGCACCTAGTGACATTAGTTCCATCTGGTCCATCAGGTCAAAAGGGGGCTGATATTTATAATAGAAACTAAAGTGTTGAACAAACTTTGGGAAACTAAAGGACATAAATCATCTACCTTAAGGAGGAAAAAAGAAATGCAGTGATTTTGTAGACCTCGATATCAAAGAATAAGCTGAGTGTGGTGATATACTTTGGTAATCCAGCACTAGGAAGACTGAGGCAGGAGGAACTCAAGTCTGAGGCCTTCCTGGGCTATCTCAAAAACAATAACAAAAAGTGTGTGGGGGGCAGAAATCTGAGGATGTGACTCAGTGGTAGAGCTCTCACCTAGCATTTGTGAGGCCCTGGATTGGATCCCTAACACTGCAGTAATAATAATACTCTGGCCAAAATGTAAAAATCAAGTGGAATACCAAGTGTTGGTGAGCAATATGTGTGTGTGTTTGTGTGTGTCAGTATAAATGGAAAAAGAAACAAAGCAGACTGTTTTCTATAGGGATATCAGGGATTTATGTGTGGATAGACTGACAGGTGAGTAGAGGATGTAAAAGAAGGTAGGAAAGAGCTCAAGGTTTCTGGGTGATGTGGAACAGCACAGTCTGCATGGTCCAAGGCAACAGAAGAAATTGGGCAAGAAGCCAAAGGTGACAGCGTTGGAAGGGCCAGTGCTGTCAATTCTGCTAGGAGTTAAGGGAACAAGAAATTGCATAGGAGAGCCAGGCACTGAGGTTCACAGCTGTAATCCTAGCGTCAAAGGAGGCAGAGATCAGAAGGATGGCAGTTCCAAGTCAGTCCAGATCAAAGAGTTCTCGAGACCCTATCATGGAAAAAAAAAAAAATCACAAAAAAGGGCTGGTGGAGTGACTCAAGCAGTAAGAGCGCCTGCCTAGCCAGTGTGAGGTGCTGACTTCAAAACCCAGTGCTTCCAAAAAAGAAAAGAAAAAGAAAAAAATCATAGTAGTAAAGATACAGGGGAATTACCAAATAACTTACACTGAGTATTTTTTCAGGAACTAGAATTTACTGATCAATCTACTGCCAGAATGACATTAAAAAACAAAATGTCTGTTTATCTCTACTAACACTCCACACCATCAAAGAGTATTTCTGTGACCAGGTGGTGTGAGGGTTTCCCCCCAACCCCAAGCAGTTCTTCACCAGTCACTGACTGAGGGTACTACACATTCATTCTTTGGTATGGGGGGGCGGGAACTGAATGTTCATGACCCTTGAGGGGCAAGTCCCTATGATAAAATGCCATAGTATTTGCTCGTCCTATTTCCTCCCTCCCTCCCTTCTTCTCCTTTTCTCTCCCCCTCCCCAATCCCATGGAAACTATGACTTTACTTATTGAGGGGAGGCTTTAATCTTCGTCTTGACTTCAATGGTCTTCACCTCCTCAAGGATGTCAGCCAGGAGCTCACTTTCTGCCAGAGGACTCACTGGACTTTCCTTTAGGTCCTTCTGCAGACACTCTCGGACATGCTTGGCCTCATACGTCATTCCAATCCAGTTAGGAAAATTGTACTCCTTGTTTGGGACCCAGGACACCGGGAACGCTTTATTCACCACCAGCTCTGTTGGGCACCAGGACGTGTGAATCTGAGTCCTACCCTCGGTACCAGTCACAGAGGCTGTGTTGGAGAGCTCAGCAGAAATACTGCAGGTGAAGGTGGCATGGAGTCCTCCTGGTGAAACAGCATGCTCACAGTGTCATCCACACCTGTTTCATAAAATCTTCCCACAGCTGAAATCTTCTCTGGCCTCTGCCTGCCAAAGACCATGGAGATGAACTGGAGGTCCAGCAGGCTGCCGCTAGCCTGGGCTGTGTCTGTGGCCCCTGGGAAAATGGAGCAATTTAAGCCCTAATTCTGCACAGTTCATTGAGCCAAAATTGACTTCAGAGCCTCCACAGCTGGGGGGGGGGGGGGGGGGGAAATGGGTCCACCCGCGTCTTGTGCGGTGGTGCTATGTGCCAATGTAGGCCACCTCTAGTGGGAGGAAGTTAAGTCCCCTGCCTTCCTTTTTGAGGAGGGGGTCTTGTTATGTTGCCAGGATAGCCTCTAACTCTCCATTCTTCTGCCTCAGCCTCCAGACTAGCTGGGATTATAGGACCCAGCAACCTCTCCCAGCAGTAGCTCATCCCATATAGTTTATTTTTTTCTTTGCAGTACTGGAGCTTGAACTCAGGGCCTTCACCTCGAGCCACTCCACCAGCCCTCTCTCTTTTTGTGATTGGTATTTTCGAGATAGGGTCTCAGGAACTGTTTGCCCAGACTGGCTTCAAAGCGTGATCCTGACCTCTGCCTCCTAAGTAGATCGGATTATAGGTGTGAGCCACCAGCTTCCTCCTACATGCCTTAAATCATCTCTAGATTACTTACACCAGAGACAATGTAACATTATGGAAATAGTTGTTAGATTGTATTATTTAGGGAATAATGAGATGAAAAGACTGTCTGCTTATGTTCAGTACAGATGCAATACCCCAATATTTTCAATCTAAGGTTCATCTAACTGGAGCATGCAGATTACCTGCTGGATTCAGAGCATAGGAGTAGCCCTTATTCATGCTTCGGCTGAGTATGGCTGTAATTATTCTTGGTCAACCACCTTCTAAAAACATTAAATGTAAAATTCCAGAAATAAACATAAGTTTTTTTGTATGTGTTGTTTGTCAGTTTTGGCCATACTGAGGTTTGAACTCAGGACCTCCCACTTGATAGACAGGCCTCTACCATTTGAGTCTTGCCCCCAACCCTGAAGCTTGAAATAACTTTTATTACAGTACCTTACTGCTTAATTTTACTATGAAGTTTTGTTTTTGATTTTGTGCTGCTGGCCTGGTACAAGCTAGGTTACCACTGAGCCACATTCTCAGCTATGTTGTTAATTTCTTACTGTGCCTAATTTATAAATTAAACTCTTTCATAAGTATGTACATATTAGGAAAAAGCATCCTGTATATATAGACCTTGGCACTATCTGTGGCTTCAGGCTTTCACAGGGGGTCTTGAACCATATCCTCTGAGTTTAAGATAGGCCTACTGTAAATCAGTTCAATATTTTTTTATTCATTTACAGTGCTGGGGATTGAACCCAGGGCTTTGCATGCTAGGCAAGTCTCTACCCCTGAGCTACATCCCCAAACCTTTATTTTTTTTAAGTTTTAGTAAGAATTTATTTTAGTGCAACAGGATAAAGGAGGGAGAAGTGGAAGGAAAATAAGGGAGAAATATTTTCTGTTCCTCATGCAGGAAATAGGAATAAAGATTCCTTTCTTTTTATCTTGAAACAGTCTTTCTCCTCCTGCCTCAACCCTCTAAGCAGCTGGGATTACAGGTGTGCACAACCACGCCCTACTAATTCAATTCAATTCTGATACACTGTAGACATATTATCAGATTGCACAGGCTAAGGACTCAGTCTCACAAGCCTGCCTCACTTGCTGGGTATAGTGGTTCCCAACACTTGGCAGACTGAGGCAGGAGGCTTGCAAGTTCATGGGTTGCAATGGGAAGACCTTGTCTCAAAAAGAAAAAAAAAAAAAAAAAAAAACACCCAAAAAGCAAAAAACTGTTCCTCTTGAGACACTAATTGCTATGACCCAGGTTGTGACTTATCCTTCTTATCCTGCTATAAGTCTTGGCACAATCCCATTTTAGGTCTGTTCATTTTCAGGAAGTGTCTTGGAACCCAGAGACTCCTTTACTTCTGTTTACCAGTTCCTCTTTTTTGTTTGTGGTCAACTGCAGTCCTCCTGATCTCTGCCTCCTGAGAGGTAGGATTACAGGCATGAGCAACTGGCACCTGGCTCGTGTACCAGTTTCTTACACAGGACACCAATGATCAGACAGACAAGGGATGTGTAGGTAAGGGTAGTGAATAAGGGAAGTCAGAGAGCTTCCACCCTCCCAGCACCTCCCTGGGTTCAGCAACCCACAAGCTTATCTAACTTCATTATTCAAGTTTTCCAGATGCAATCTTCAAACCCTCCCCCTTTCCTGGAAGACAGTGGATAGGGCTGAAAATTGCAATCCTCTAATCACTTGTTGCTTCTCCTGGACCAGCCCTACCCTGAAGGGCCACACTGTCTCTTTAACATAAACTCAGTTGTGATTGAGGGGATTGTTCTGAATAACTAAAGACTTTCTAGTACTCAGGAAATTCCAACAGCTGTAGCCGCTCTGTGACAGGATCTGGGGACAAAGACCCAATATATTTCATATTATACCATACCACACACCAACCTAAAAGCATTTTCTCACTCAAAGTTCCAAAATGAATTGGAAAAGTATCAAGAAAACACAAGGGGAATGGGGATGTAGTCTAGCATGGAGCATTTGCCTAGCATGGGTGAGACCCTAGATTTGACTTTTAGCACTAATAATAATAATAATAGTAATAACAGTAATAATAATAATAAGAAGAAGAAGAAGAAGAAAGGAGGTTCAAAACATTTCAGTGGACAAGGTGGAAGGAAAAGGAAATCAAATTATTATTCTGAGGGAGAACAAAATGAAATTGACAATATTGGTTTTGGAAGGAAGAGGAAGAATTAGCATTTTTCACAGTGACGATAGAGCATGAAAATACATTTTAGTTATGAACATGAAAACAAGGTATTTTACATTAAAGTCAGCTGGCAAAAGGACCAGACCCCAAATTGAGAACTTTTTGAGTGTGGTTAAAGTGAATCTATTTTGGTACAAAGGCTTTCCTGGCTTCCTATGACATGAATAGGCTGGTTCCTGCAGTTAAACTTTTTCCAGCAACTTCTATGCTAACCTTTTCAACCTACAAATTCAAGTGTAGTAGGAACTTTTATAACTGCCATGATGTACCCCCACCCAGCACAACAATAAAAAATAGAGAGGAAGAAAGAAAGAGAAAGGAAGAAAGGAAGGAAGGAAGGAAAAAGGAAGGAAAGAAAGAAAGAGAGAGAGAAAGAAAGAAAGAAACTGCCTTGCAGGGCACTGGTGACTCATGCCTGTGATCCTAGCTACTCAGGAGGCAGAGGATCAGGAGGATTGAGATTCAAAGTCAGCCCAGGCAAATAGTTACAGACCCTATCTCAAAAAAGTCCTTCACAAAAAAATGGCTAATGGAGTGGCTCAAAGTGTAGGCTCTGAGTTCAAGCCCTAGTACAGCAAAAAAAAAAGAAGAAGAAAAGAAATAAAGAAAAGACTAGAAACTACCTTATGCAAAAAAAGAAAAAAAAAATTCAAGTGTCCTCCTAATTACTCTCAACCCCACCCTGGAAGTACCCTCACTTCACGTGTACATCACTATCCATTTTCTCTACTCCTGTTTGCAAACAGTAGAATTCTGATGGAGCCTTAGCTGGCTTCAAAACCTCAAGAGTTTGACAAGGAAAAAAATGGAGCAGCATTAGTTGGGTGCACTTCAAATGGAAGTAGACCATTGTTAATCAGATCTCAACCTTGTCTGCAACTGAACCTTTGAGGTGGACCACAGACATGGGCATCCCCTGATATGAGTTGACCTTTGAAATACTGTTAGGTTATGCTGACCTTCTATACAACATACCTCTTTCCCAAACTGCCCAGAAGCTAAGACTTCACCTAGTTTTTACGAAACAGTTTCACCTTTGCAGCTCCAGTTGTAATTCCAAACAAGTGATATAATTCCAACTCCCTTGAAAGGCTTTTTTTTTTTTAATTATAACTTTCTTTGCTTTATATATTTATGTACTTAGGTACTGGGGCTTGAACTCAGGGCCTTGCACTTACATTTGAGTCTTGCCCCCAGACCCCCCTTGAGGTTTAAAGTTGTAACAGCCACCATTTTTTAAAGTGTCAGAGCACATTTTCAAGATTGCCTGGATCTGTGTTTTCCCAGATAACAATCTTAATTCATCCCAAATAAGTGAAATTTTCTTTGTTTTTGACCAGGTTGATTTTCTTCTGTGTTGACAAGCTAAACCTACCTGAAGTTTTCACGACTGTTGGTGTCTTCTCGCCATGAGACCAGCTCTAGGCCTCTATTCTCTTCACTCTCCAAAATGCCCACAGTCAAGGCTGAGGGAAACAGCCCTGAGTCATAGGTTTCTAATTTCTCTTCTTCCCTTCCTCAATAGCACTAGTATGTCTTTCCTTACCAGAAGTTTCTTCCCTGTACTATATTGCTGTCCATTTACTTGTGCCCTTGGACCCATCCTCGCCACACAACTTTATTTAAGTAGTGCTTACTCCACCAACGAGCCCATCTCTCTAGTATTTTCACTGCCCTCACTAGTTCCTTCTTCCCTGCCATTTCTGTGTCTTATTCTTGTAAATCCATGTGTTCCCTTTGCTTGACTTGTTACCCCATGTAACATTAGCTTTTTTTTTTTTTTTTTTTTTTGCGGTACTGGGGCTTGAACTCAGGGCTTTCACCTTGAGCCATTCCACCAGCCCTTTTGTGATGAGTATTTTGGACAAACTATTTACCTGGGCTTCAAACTTCAATTCTCCTGAGCTCTATCTCTTGAGTAGCTAGGATTATAGATAGGCGTGAGCCACTGGAGCCTGGCACATTACCTTTATTTCTCTAACAACGTCTGTTTGTTGCATCTTGTTCGTACAATACCAACAATCTATTCTTTTCTTTTAAAAAAATATTTATTTATTTATTATTTACTTGTTATTTTTTGTGTTACAGGGAATTGAACCCACAGCCTCATGCATTCTAGGCAAGCACCCTACTACTGAGCAGCATTCCCCTTATCTCAAAAATATCCAACACACACTTTAAAAATCACTGACTGGGGCTGGTGGAGTAGCTCAAATGTTAGAGTGCCTGCCTAGCAAGCTTGAGACTCTGAGTTCAAATTCCAGTGCCTGGCTCATCATGCCTGTAAACCTAGAGACTCAGGATGCACAAATCAGGAGTACTGAGGTTCGAAGCCAACCTGGGAAAATAGTTTACAAGACCTTATCTCGAAAAAAACTCATCACAAAAAAAGGGCTGGTGGAGTGGCTCAAGGTGTAGACTTGAGTTCAAACCCCAGTACCTCAAGAAAAAAAAACCTCAGATAAAATTAGTTAGGAGAGACACAACAGGTTATTAAATAAGATAGACTTAAATGAATTTTCAGGAGGGAGGAAGAAAATGTCCAGAAACAATTCAGTCAGTTGTTCAAGTGGTAGAGTGCTTCCCTAGTCTGAGGTCCTGAATTCAATCCCAAGTATCGCCAAAAAGACAAAGCACACAGTAGGAACTCACATTTTTACGTAAAGGGGCTTTGTCCGTCCCCTTTCCTATCTCTTCCTTTAATATCTGATAGGCATTTCAAAAATGTCTATCTTTCTCAATCCCCAGTACCACCAAAAAAAAAAAGAAAATGTCTATCACTGCTGTGAGAATTTCTTTTTTTTTTTTTTTGGTGGGATTGGGGTTTGAACTCAGAGCTTTGGGCTTGCAAAGTAAGGACTCTAGCACTTGCCCACACCTCCAGTCCATTTTACTCTGGTTATTTTTTTGGAGATGGGGGTTTCAAGAACTATTTACCAGGCCTGCTCTCAAATCGGGATCTTCCTGATCTTAGCCTCCCAAGTACCTAGGATTACAGGTGTGTGCCACCAGCGCCTGGCTTTATTTTTTTTTTTTAACGTTTTTTAGTATATAATAGTTGAACAGGGGTTTCATTGTGATATTTCCATATATCTGTCTCCACATTGTATCTGTGTCCTGTGCTCTGAACCAGTCTTTCTTGCATATCTACTTGCAGCCACCTTGGTAACCAGGAAGGACAGAACTGATAAGTAAACATCCTGTGAAGGGCATGGAAGCTTCTTCTCCCCCACCACAGGCAATAATGACTTTCTCATTGCAACGATCCTGAGAGAATGAGCAGAGCACACTTATGACAGAGACTGTTTAATAAGTAGGCATCCTTCTCTTCCCTGCCCCAATTCTTCTTCTTCTTCTTTTTTTTTTCCTTCCCCCTTTGGTATTGGGGCTTGAATTCAGGGCCTACACCTTGAGCCACTCCACCAGTCCCCTTTTGTGTTGGATATTTTCAAGATAGGGCCTCTTGAGCTATTTGCCTGGGCTGGCTTCGAACCATGATTCTCCTGATCTTTGCCTCCTGAGTAGCTAGGATTATAGGTATGAGCCACTGGAGCCCGGCTCTGCTTCTATTTTTTTTTTCCCTTTTTCTTTTATTATTCATATGTGCATACAAGGCTTGGTTCATTTCTCCCCCCTGCCCCCACCCCCTCCCTTACCACCCACTCCGCCCCCTCCCTCTCCCCCCAACCCCCTCAATACCCAGCAGAAACTATTTTGCCCTTATTTCTAATTTTGTTGTAGAGAGAGTATAAGCAATAATAGGAAGGAACAAGGGTTTTTGCTGGTTGAGATAAGGATAGCTATACAGGGCATTGACTCACATTGATTTCCTGTGCGTGGGTGTTACCTTCTACGTTAATTCTTTTTGATCTCACCTTTTCTCTAGTACCTGTTCCCCTTTTCCTATTGGCCTCAGTTGCTTTTAAGGTATCTGCTTTAGTTTCTCTGCGTTAAGGGCAACAAATGCTAGCTAGTTTTTTAGGTGTCTTACCTATCCTCACCCCTCCCTTGTGTGCTCTCGCTTTTATCATGTGCTCATAGTCCAATCCCCTTGTTGTGTTTGTCCTTGATCTAATGTCCACATATGAGGGAGAACATACAATTTTTGGTCTTTTGGGCCAGGCTAACCTCACTCAGAATGATGTTCTCCAATTCCATCCATTTACCATCTGCTTCTATTTAAATCTGAACTCATGTCTGACCCTGTAAGATGGGCTGAAGTGCTTACTTTGCCTCTTCCTGAGGCATGCCTCTATCACATAATACATTTTTTTCTCTACCCTTCATCACTATTCATCTCTTTATTTGGTGTACTGGGGCAAGTGACTGGACCTGACATTCAGAACCTCTGGAGTTGGGCCTCTGACCTAGAACTCTGGGTACTCTGTTTCATTCTCCCAGTCCCTAGGATTACAAGCATGTACTACCATGCCCAGCCAAGGAAATGTTCTGTGGTGTTGGGGATCAAACCCAGGGCCTCATGCAGGCTAGGTAAGCATTTTACCACTGAGCTATATCCCCTGCTCCTAACCTGACTGGATTAAGGTAACCATTGAAGTGTCACCTCTCTTCAACATTCATGAAGATTAATAGTGAACTTTATTCACTTGTACTTAACAATAGATAATTGGATACTATTTATTGGCATTAAGTGCCAATGTTTTATTCCCCCAGATACCTGAAAGATGCAGGTACATCTCAAGAAATTCATTGTGTCTTATTTTTCCTATAGAGCTTTGTGCTATATGGTGGCCTCAATAAGTATTGCTAACAGAGCACATGGATTGGTTGAAACAATTGGATGACTTTACTGAAGTGTTTTTATCTTCCAGAAGACCAACACTAAGTGGAGATTTCTAGTGTTATCATTGCTGGCCTGTTGCTTGGGTGCCATTTTTTCCCCTGTGGTACACAGGATCAAACCCAGGGCTTCACGCACACTAGGCAGGCAATGTACTACTGAGCCGCACCCCAACCCCTAAAAGCCATCTCTACACATTATACTGCCCTCTGAACAGTGGCAACTTAATGGGTCAAATTTCCATCGTTATCTACTTACCACCAAGTCTTACTTATTTGTGATCTAGGAAGACACTTGATTCATAGCTTTTTTTTTCCAGTACCAGCCCTTTTTTTTGCGATGTGTTTTTTTTTTTTTTCTTTTTTGTTGTTTTTTTGCGATGAGTTTTTAGGGTCTCCCGAACTGTTTGCCAGGCTGGCTGGCTTTTTTTTTTTTTTTTTTTTTTCAGTACTGAGGCTTGAACTCAGGGCCTTCATTCACCTTAAGCCACTCCACCAGTTCCTTTTTCTTGTGATAGGATTTTTCAAGAACAGTTTGCCTGGGCTGGCTTCAAACCATGATCCTCCTGATCTCTGCTTCCTGAGTAACTAGGATTACAGGCGTGAGCCACCAGTGCCTGGCTCTCACATTGTTCTTAATAATACTCTTCAGTTGGCTTCCATAACTTCTATTTTTCTCCCTCCACCTTGCACCACCCAGTTATGATTTGGATACAGCTGAGTTTTTGCACTCTACCACTTGAGTCATACCCCAGTCCATAGATACAGTTTGCATGAGTGTGCCAAGTTTAGAAGTGAGGTAGACAGACCAGTCTCTTCCTAGGGCACTGGGGCAGCATTGTCAAATGCTGTTGAAAATGCTAGGAGTGGGTGATTCAGGCCTTTATTGACTTATTTATTTATTTTGTGGTACTGTGGTTTGAGCTCAGACCTTTGTGTTTGCTAGATGTGCTCTATCTCTTAAGCCCTGCCTCCAGCCCTAATTTTTTTCTTTTTCCTGCAGTACTGGGGATAGAACCTGGGGCCTCACACTTGCTAGGCAAATGCTCTGCTGCCTATGCCATGGCTCCAACCCCTAATTCAGGGCTTTAAGTGGCTGTGGGTAGACCCTTTCTTTATGCCCAGAAGCTTGGAGCAGAGAACTGCTGAGGAGTCCCTTCTCTGATAACTGGCTGGATTGCCCTCATGGCAATTTAGCTATTTTGGATTCATTAAGGTCACTTTGAAGTCAGGTGCTGGTGGCTCACATCTGTAATCCCAGCTACTCAGGAGGCAGAGATCAGGAGTATCATGGTTCCAAGACTAGCCCTAGCAAATAGTCTGTGAGACCATATCTCAAAAATACCCAATAAAAAACAGGGCTGGTGGAGTTGCTCAAGGGGTAGAGTGCCTGCCTAACAAAAAGATATCTCTGAGGCCATAAGATCTCTCTCATGGCTATGCTTGTGATCCTAGCTACTTTAGAAGCTGAGATTGAGAGGATCTTGGTTCCAGGATAGCCCAGGCAAATAGTTTTCAAGACCCCCCCCATCTCCAAAAAATAACCAAAGCAAAATGGAGTGGAGGTGTGGCTCAATAAATAGAGCATCTGCTTTGCAAGCACGAAGTCCTGAGTTCAAACCCCAGTTCCACCAAAAAAGAGCACTCTGAGAAACTGCAGTGCCCACAGCAACTGAAACCACAACTCCTGCTCCAGAAGACCTTACTCCAGTCACAGCTGCTCCAGACAACCTGCAGCATCCCAGGCAAGACAAGTCTCCCTGAATGTCATAATACTCTGCAGCTATTCTAACTCAAGATGGAGAGGGAAGCCGGGAGCCAGTAGCTCACACCTGTAATCCTAGCCACTCAGGAGGCAGCGATCAAGAGGATAACAGTTTAAAGCCAGCCGGACAAAGAGTTTGCAAGACCCTATCTCGAAAACTCCTAACACAAAAAAATAAGGGCTGGTGGAGTGGCTCAAGGTGTAGGCTCTGAGTTTGAGCCTCAATACTGGAAAAAAAAAAAAAAGATGGAGGGGCAACCTGATGCTATCATAAAAAGGGAAAGGAGCACCTTCTTAATAACTCAGCAAGAATGCTGTGATTAGGAAAAAAAAAAAAGGAAGACATCGATTGGTGGAACTGTGATTCTGTGATTGGTGCAAATACAATTCTTCCTTTGCATACAATTCTGCTCCCCTGCCCCTTTCTACACAATCAGTCTGCTCAAATTACTCAAGTCAGTCAGAGATACCAGGTGGAGAGCCAAAACTGTGGAAAGTAGTGATCCAGAGACTAAAGTCCTCTCACTGGAATGGATCCTGGGAGCTGTCAAGCCTTGAAGGTCAAGGGTCCCAACACCCGAGGTTTGAGAGCTGCAAGGTTGCCGTCTATAAAGTCTGCAGGTCCCAATCCCTAAGGTTCAGGAGCTGTAACAGCAGCTGGTGCTGACTGCTGCAAACTGCTGTGATCCCTAAGCTGCTGCTTAGAGGATTTCACAACTGCCTCTGGAACTCAGAGCAGTATGCCTCCAAAATGAGCACATACAGCTGGAAGTCTTTGGCTTCTGTCACCTGGAGACATAACTCTCATTTTTCAGGGTTTGGACTATAAGTTCCTGGGTCTGTCAGGTAACCCACAAGCCTTTGGCACTCAAAGCCCAGGATTACCAAGGCTGGAAGAGCTACTCCTCCCTTACAGCTGATTTCCATCGGTGTAGAGTGAAAGGATCTCGGCTAGCTTATTGGTAACACCACACCCAGCTAGTTTATGATCTTATATCATCATGCATTGAGCATTCTCTCAGAAGTACTTCTTCTTTCAATTTAGGTGAATTTCTATAATTACTTGATTAAGACCTGTCTTTCCCACTAAAATGTAGGGGGCAGGGACCAAGTTTGCATTCTCTGTTGTATCTCTGATGATGCCTAATGCCTGTACTTTTGAAGCCAGGCACCAGTGGCTCCTGACTATAATTCTAGCTACTCAGGAGGCAGAGATCAGGAAAATCTCATTTTGAAGCCAACCCAGGCAAATAGTTTACAATACCCTATCTCAAAAAAACCCTACACAAAAAAGGGCTGGTGGAGTGGTTCAAGGTATAGGTCCTCAGTTCAAACCCCAGTACCACACACACACTCAAAACTTTTTGAAGGGGCTGGCAGCATGGCTTAAGTGGTAGAGCACCTGCCTTACAAGCATGAAGCCCTGAGTTCAAACCCCAGTAACCCCTGTACCGCTTACAAAATAACAACAACAACAACAAAAGAAATACTTATTGAGGACTGGGTTGTACCTTAGTGGTAAAGCATGTCTAGCTTGTGCAAAGTCCTGGGTTTGATTCCATGCACCAAACAAAAACAAAACAAAACAAAAACCTATTTGAGCAAATGAATGGATAAATTAACTCAGTTTTCTAAAGAATAATTGCTATATCTAATTGTAAGTGTATTGAGACAATACAGTACTGCTTCTGAAATATTCTTTGTAGTACAAGGCCTAGAACACTTTCACTTTTAAAAAACTTTTTTCTTCCTTCCTTCCATGGTACTGGGACTGGAACCCAGGGCCTTGTGCATGCTAGGGAAACACTTAACCACTGAGCTATATTCCCAGCTTTGTTTTGTTTTGACAGGGTCTCACTACATAGCCTGAGCTGGGTGGAACTCAGAATCCTGCCTCAAGCCTCTGGTCTGCTGGGTTTTCAGATGTGTACCACTATGACCAATTTTGCCTCTTTCCTTTCTGATCACCTTACTTTCATGCTCCTATCAGCCATTGTGCTTAGATTGTTGTAAAACCTTCCTAACTGGCTTCCCTACTGCCAGGTCTGCAGATGTCTGCCTTCACTGTCATCCTATCCATTTCTCTCAGATTAATTTTTCTAAAGCACAGCCATCACCAGTTTCTTATTATCAACTACATTAAGCTTAAACTCTCTCTTTGTTTCTTTTTTTTGTGTGTGTGTGGTACTTGGGCTTGAACTCAGGGCCTTCACCTTGAACCACTCCACCAGCTCTGTTTTTGTGAAGGGTTTTTCGAGATAGGGTCTCACAGAACTTTTTGCCTGGGCTGGCTTCGAACTGCGATCCTCCTGATCTCTGCCTCCTTAGTAGCTAGGAGTACAGGCATGAGCCACTGGTGCCTGTTAAGCTTAAGCTCTTTAGCCAAGATTAAAACTGCTCATGACCTAATTCTTTAACATTGGGGGTAGGGAGGAAATGGCCTAAACATTGTATGCACATATGAATAAATGAAAAAAAAAAGTCAATGAGCATGGACTAAAAATAAATAAATAAATAAACTACTAATTTTATTTATTCTAAAAAAAATTCTTTAACATTATTGGTTAGTGGTCTCTCATACAAATGTTGGGGAATCACAGGGGGTCGGGGTAGGGACAAGGAACTTAAGCCAGGAATATTGGACTAGTCTTTTTCCTTGAACAACTTGTGTTCCCTTATTTTTTTAGTTTTTGGATGTATTGGGGTTTAAACTCAGGCTTTGCGCTTGCCAGACACTTTATGCCTTATGTAAAGTCTCCAGCCCAAAGAAATCTACAAATGGTTATGATCAATTAGGTGTAAACATTATTGCACTGTGACTAAGTACTATTCGGACCCAACCACTGCTTAACTTCCGGGGTCACATGAGATGGGTACATTCAGGGAAGTATAATCATGGGTTTCCTTATTTTTGTGTGTGTGTGTGTGGTCTTGTTTAGTCACGCCAAAGGACAGTTGAATTACCTCTTTCCCTACTGACAAATACAGTATCTCTCTCTGGTTCCTTACTTGTTATCTTATTTGTCTATTATTGCTATTTCTCTGTTAGGTTCACTTTTATGCCTTGAAAGAGTAAATTCCTTCAGAGACAGGATTACTTTTTCTTCTCTTCTTTAGCCCCTGCATACTAGCTTCCAGTTACTCTAAAAATGACACAGGTATAAATGATTGATATTTAAGTTTGTTATCATTTATCATTTATTCAGCATCAAATCACACATTTAGCAAAACAGAAAATCCTTGACTTCATGACTTCATGGGGCTTGCATTCTGGTGGGCGGAAACTGACGAAAACATTTTATATATAATTTGGATATGTAGCTTGGTTTGAGCCCCAGTAACACATGTATGTACGACCTCCCTGTCAAAAGAAAACAAAACAAACCCCCTAAATTTAAAGCAGAGAAAAGAGTGAATTATGGTAAGATGAGGATGGAGTGGGTGGTAATTTTAAATAACATGGTAGAAAAGGTTTCTCTGAGAAGATGACATTTGTGTAAAGACCTGAAGGAGAGTAGAGAGGGGAAAAGCAGTGCAGCAGCAGAACAGAATGTGCAAAGGCCCTGAGGGGCGCTTGGGTGGTGTTTATAAGGACCAAAAAGAGGCCAGTATTTTTTTTTTTTTTTAATAGTGAAACTGAAGCTGGGCACTGGTGGTTTATGCCTGTAATCCTAGCTACTCAGGAAACAGAGATCAGGAGGATTATGGTTCAAGGGCAGCCCTGGCAAATAGTTTGCAAGACTACATCTTGAAAATACTCATCACAAAAAAAGGCTGGCGGGATGGTTCAAGGTGTGGGCCCTGAGTTCAAACCCAGTACCACAACAACAACAAAAAAATAGTGAAACTGATAGTAAACTTAGCAGGAAAGGAATTCAGTGTAACAGGATAAAAGTGGGGAGAAATGGGAGAAAAGGGAGAAGCATTTCCTGTTCCCTATGCGGTTAATTATGGAAGAAAAGTCCGGGAGTCCTAGTTTTGAGGTCAGAGATCAGTAGGAATTCACTGGATCACTGTACAGATTTGAGCTTTCTGTATGGAAAGGGTTTTGGGATGAAGGCTCTCAAGGTTTGTTTTAATTTTTAAAGAATTGCTTTTGCTGCTATGTTAAAAACAGACAGCAGAGGGCAAGAGAAAACAGGGAGACTATTTAGGAATTGACTTGAGGTTTGTGGACCCAGAATAGAGTTGTCATTTACTGAAAAGAGGGGGGACTGCAGGAGTAGTGTGTTTGGGAAAGAAGATCAGGAATTTAATTTTGGGTATGATTGACCTGATAAATCGATATCAGTTTGTATTTACAGATTAAGAGCCTCACATAGTTGTGCACACCAGCAATCTTATCACCCAGACGCTGAGGCAGGAGGATCATGAATTCAAGGCCAGACTGGGCTACCTAACAAAAGTTATGTCCAAAAAAAAGGAAGAAAGGAAAGAAACTTTTATGGGGGGAGGTAGTGTCAGTGGAATTTGAGAAGGCCCGATAAGGCAGAACTATGTCTGTTAATGCCTGGGGCCCTAAAAAGAGAAAAGCCGGCATTAGCAATTTTTTTTTTTTTTTTTTTTTTTTGGCAGAGGTGGTGTAGGTGAAGTGGAAGCTTAGTGCGCGGTGAGGAAGGACGGAAATTGAGGTTCAAAGAATAACTCAGAAGCCGAGCGCCGAGGCTCAAGCTTGTAATCCTAGATACTGACGAGCCAGAGATTAGGAGGATCGCGGTTCGAAGTCAGCCCAGGCAAACAGTTCCAGAGACCCTATCTGGAAAAACCCTTCTGGAAAAAGTAGGGCTGGTGGAGTGGCTCAAGTGAAGGTCCTGATATCAAGCCCCAGTACCGCAAACACAACAAAACAAAACAAAACTTAAAGAAGGCAGAACGGATTTGGTGAGAGATGGGGACAAGGTCAGAGATGTCTGGTAAAAAGTGTATCCGAGAGAGATCGGAAGATAGCCCCATAGCGGTTTCCAGTCAACAGTCAATACGGGCAAGAGCGGGCAGAGCTTTCTGAGGTCGTGGGTCGTGATGCGACACGCTCACTTGCCATTCCTTGCTTCTTCCGCCATAACAGAGGGCCCTGGAATGGAAAGCAGGTAGCGGAGATCCGAAGTGGACTGGGTGGAGTCGAACCTGGGTGACGCCCCCTTTCGTCTAGACCACGCCGAAGCCCCGCCCCCGACTACGCCATCAGCCTGCGCCACTCAGCCCTGGTTTTTCCGCCCCGCCCGCGCGGCGGTCGGCCGGCTGTCACTGCCCTCACCAGCCATGGTCCTAGCCTGAGGTTTGCAAGTTGGCATCTTACGCTCCCGACGTGGCCTGGTCCTGATGGCTGCGGCGGCGGCCCTGGCAGCGGCCGATCCCCAGCCCACAGTGCCGCAGGCGGCAGGGGCGGGAGGGCCCACCGCCCGTCGAGACTTCTACTGGCTGCGCTCCTTCCTGGCCGGAGGTGAGTGTCCCCGATAATACCCCGAGGAACTCGGGGCGGCGGGGCGGCTTCGCGGGCACGGCGCGTGCCGGCGGTCGCGGTGACAATCTCAGACTCCTCCTGCTTCCCGCCCTGCCGGGCGTAACCTCGTTCTAATAACCACCAGAGCTAGCCAGCCTCTCTGGAGTGGGGCCTTGGGCCCTCGGGGAGAGTCTGGGGACGGGGAAGGACTGAACCAGGCAAGGGGGATGCCTTGGCTCGGCACCCTTTTCTAAAGACCCAAGGTGACTTGAGTATAGAATTGAATTTTGCTATTTGCGTAAAGGAAAACAAATATTGGAGGTCAGCTTTTAAAATATGATTAGGAAATTGTGTTAAACAGTTTCTCGCCAAAACTGGTTCCAGTGATTCTAGTAAACTGTGCTACAAGTACTTGAGAAGCCCGATTATTGGTAAGACTGTGAGGTTTGATCTTGACATTTCCTCCTCCGTTCCCATAAACAGATGTTTCGATCTCCACCCTCCCATAATTGCTTGTCTGGGTTGTCATCACTTAATTATTTAAGACCAGGAATTTAAAAATATTCACATTATGAGAACTTGTAGAAAGATAGTATCTGAGAGTGCAGCAGTATTAGGAATTTAATTATTTTGTTCTGATAAAAGGAAATCCATTTATTCATACTGGGGAATATTTGAGTTCCAGCTATGTGCCTGCTTTGTGCGTGGTGTACACTAGAAAACAAAAGCAAGGTCTATGTCCTTTACCATTGGTTGAGGAACTTCGGAGGAAAACAATAAACAAAATGAAAAAATAAATTACATAGTATGTTAGAAAGTGATCAGTGTAGTGGGAAGAAGTAAAAAGGGAGAGTAAGGCAAGGAAGTGGAGAGATAGCATGTATGCAGTATTAATAGGATGTTGTGCTAAGTCTGGACTGGCATTGAACCGAGATCCTCCTGATCTCTGCCTTCAGAGTAGCTAGGATTATCGATGTGAGCCATAGGTACCGGGTGCACACCTGACATGGGACTGGAGTTTGAACTCGGGGTTCACACTCTCAAAGCAGGAGCTCTCACTGGAGCCACCTCCAATTCATTTCCTTGTGAATATTTTATAGAAGGGGGTCTCTGGAACTATTTGCCCAGGCCATCCTTGAACCTTGATCCTCCCATCTTAGCCTCCCAAGTAGCTGGGATTACAGGAATGTACCACTGTATTCACCTTTCTTTTCCTTTTTTTTTTTTTTCTGTTCTGGGGCTCGAATTCAGGGCTACACTTTGAGCCATTCCACCAGCTCTTTATTTGTGATGTGCTTTTTCGAGATAGGGTCTTGCGAACTGCAGTCCTCCCGATCTCTGCCTCCTGAGCAGCTAGGATTACAGGCATGAGTCACCAGTGCCCTGGTGCAAGCCCTTTTTGTGATGGGTTTTTTAGTCTGGACTGGCTTCAAATCTCAATCCTCCTGAGTAGCTAGGATTACAGGCGTGAGTCACTGGCACCTGCTTCTTTTCCATTTTTATTGATTCTTTTTTTTTTTTTGGCAGTACTGGGGTTTGAACTCAGGGTCTTGTGCTTGCTAAGCAAGCACTCTACCATTTGAGCCACACCTCCAGCCCAGCTTTTCTATTTTTAAATTAAAAAAAATTTCATTTTCTGCTGTGATTGTGGCTCAAGTGGTAGAGCACCTGCCTGAGGGCCTGAGTTCAGTCCTCAGTACCATCAAAAAAAATTACTTTTAGTTTTTTGGTTTTTGGAGACAGACTCTTGCTATGAAGCAAGCCTGGCCTTGAGCTCATGATCCTCCTGCTTCAGTTTCCCAAGTGCTGGGATTACAGGCATGCACCTCTATGAGGTTTTTTCTCTCTTTTGATTAGCATATATTAATTGCACAAAAAATGGGTTTCATTATGATATATTTGTTCATATATGACTTAACTTTGATCATATCCACCTTCTCTATTACCCTCCCTTAACCCCCCTACTGCTGATCCCCGTACAAATTTTTTTTTGTGTGTGGTAATGGGAATCCAACCCAGGGCCCTATGCGTACTAGACAAACCCTCTACCACTGAGCTACATCCTGAGCCTCCTCAAGTTTATTGACCTTATGTCTTTTGTATTTTCCTTCCTTCCTCTTTTCCTCTTTCTCTTCTTCCCTCTCTCCCGCCCTCCCTTCTTTTGGTGGTATTGTGGGTTTTTTTTTTGGGTGGTACTGGGGTTTGAACTCAGGGCCTATACCTTGAGCTACTTCACCAGTCCTTTCTTGTGATTTTTTTTTTTTTTTTCAAGATAGGGTCTCCAGAAGTATTTGCCTGGGCTGGCTTTGAACCAAGATCCTCCTGATCACTATCTCCTGAGTAGCTAGGATAAGAGGTGTGAGCCATTGGAGCCTGGTGGTACTGTGGTTTTGATCTCAGGGCCTCAAGCTTGATAGGCAGGCACTCTTTTTAAGATAAGTTATATTTTTGGATATGGTCTCCTGCTTTTCTATACTCCTACCTCCTGTGTAGCTGCAATCACAGACTTGGCTTGTTTGTTGCAATGGGGTCTAGCTAATTTTGCCTAGGCTGGCCTCTGACCTTGATCCTCCTGATCTTTGTGCTCCTCCAAACCCCCAGTAGATGGGATTATAGGTGTGTTCCATCATGACTAGACCCCTTTTTTTGGGAGGGAGATCTGGGGTTTGAACTCAGGTCTTCACACTTGCAAAGCAGGCTCTCTACTGCTTGAACCACACCTTTAGTCCATTTTTGGTCTGGTTATTTTTGGAGATGGCAATCTCATGAACTATATGCTCTCCCTGGCCTCTAATCTAACTATATGCTCTCCCTGGCCTCTCATTTCTCTCCCCTTCCCCCCGCCCCCTCCCTTACCTACCCCGCCTGCAAATTATGTTTAGATTACTTCAGTTTTACATAGCTGTGACTTTTACTTCCATTAGTTCAGATAAGAAAATAATATGAATGATAAGGGAACTAATATATTCAGGTAATACTTGAGTACAGAGTTATTAAGTAATGTTGTGAGATCATTGGTTTTTTGTTTGTTTGTTTCTTTTTGGTGGTACTAGGGTTTGAATTCAAGGCCTTGGGCTTGCTAGGCAGGTGATGTACTGCTTCAGCCATGCCTCTAGACTTTTTTTTTTTCCTTATTTATTTATTTATTTTATTTTATTTTATTTTATTCATATGTGCATACAATGTTTGGGTCATTTGCCTCTAGGCTTTTATTCACTTTTTATAATAGTAACTCACCGGGTACTTACTTCATGTAAGGAAATGTAGAAAGTCTTCTCATGATCATTTTAGAAGCATTTCACACTTTTTTTTTTCAGTACTGGGTCTTGAACTCAGGGTTTACACCTTGAGCCACTCCACCAGCCCTTTTTTGTGATGGGTTTTTTCAGGATAGGGTCTTGTGGGACTATCTGCCCCAGCTGACTTCAAACAACAATTCTCCTGATCTTTGTCTCCTGAGTAGTTAGGATTACAGGCGTGAGCCACAGTGCCTGGCAGCATTTCACACTTGTAGGTCAGTAGCATCCCAGTCACCCTGAGAACCCATGTAAACTCTTTACTTTGCTTTTATCCATTACTTTGCTTTGGCCAGTGGTACCTGGCAGGGACCAAATACATATTTGCCAAGTGTATAAATGAATGACTAATTTTTGTGGGTAACTGTTGCTTCAGTGGAAATGTGATCCAGAAAAAAAAGGTGGGTATTTCAAACACAACTTTATACTTGGGTAAATATTCAGTTGTGTTTAACAACTTTTTAGCAAATTGTTAGTGTATGTTATCAGGCATTAGGGACTGCTTTTCACTCTTAGAGTTTAACTTTTAGGTCTGACATGCTCAATTATTAAGCTGCAGGACATGGGATCAATCCTCTGCCTATCCCTGATAATGTGCAGTTCTACTCATGAAGACCAAACTAAAGATTCTTGGGTCTGCCGACCAGAGAATTGATTTCCTTGTAGAAAGATATAGTATGTAATTTCTTTCTGGTTTTATAAAAATTTTTAGGTATCGCTGGATGCTGTGCCAAAACAACAGTTGCTCCTTTGGATCGAGTAAAAGTTTTATTGCAAGCTCACAATCACCATTACAAACATTTAGGTGAGTTGATGATGTTAAAGATAAACTTGAATAAAAAAAGGTACTCATGTGATTCCTTGACTTCCAGTTATGAATTATAGTGAAAAGAGAACACAAAAGGCAATTCAAATTTGGGGCTACATTTTGCAAGGGATTAATTAATTAATTTTGCTGTATTGGGGTTTGAACTCAGGGCTTCCTGCTCTACCACTTGAACCATGCCCCCAACCCTTTTTCACTTTAAAAAAAATTTTTTTTATTGTTTTTATAATTACTTACATGCATATACATTATTCAGGCTACCTCCCCCACCTTTTGACTTTTTGCTCCTCTTATAACCACTCCTCCCCACTCTAGTAGCTGGGATGAGAGGTGAGTGTCACCATGCCCACTATTGGTTGAGATTGGGTCTCACAAACTCCACCCCCCCCACCCCCCCCACCCCCCGCCCCAGGCAAGTCTAGAACTGCCATCTTTCCAATCTCTGCTAGGATTACAGGTATGAGCCACTGGTGCCAGTGGGATTATTTCTTAATCATTTAATCATTTTAATCTGTTCACTTGCAATAGTAGTTATATATATTATCATTTTAGGATACTAATATTTTCCAATCTAAAAGCTTAGAATCATGGAAATATTACTTGGTGCTGGGGTTTGAACTCAGGGCCTTGTGCTTATTAGACAGACTCCCTACTGTATGAGCTGTGCCCCATATATGTATACACATTTAGACAAGGTCTGGCTATGTAGCCTCGGATGGTCTCCAACTTTTTATCCTCCTGCCTCAGCCTCCCAAGAACTGGGATTGACAAATTATGTAATTTGCAGACATACATAATAAGTCAGCCTGATTTTTAATTCAATTAGTGATAGAGATAGGGTTTGATAAATGTAAAGCTGAAATAATTAACTTCTTTAAATACTTAAACAAGCCTTATAGAAATCTTAGTCTAAGCAGAATACAAAGTAATTAGTATTATGGATAAAATTGCTTTGTTAAAGAAGACCTTAGGTGGATGGTGGTGGCTCAGGCCTGTAATCCTACTTGGGGGCAGCGATCAGGAGGATCACAGTTCTAGACCAAGCCAGGCAAATAGTTTTTGAGACCCTATCTCAAAAATACTCAATGTGAAAAAGGGCTGACAGAGTGGGTCCAGTGGTAGAGCGCTTGCCTAGCAAGCTTGAGTTCAAACCCCAGTACCGCAAAAAAAAAAAAGTTATTATTACTATTACCATTATTCTTAATTTTGTGATACTGGGGCTTGAACTCAGGGCCTACACCTTGAGCCACACCAGCCCTTTTTGTGATGGGTATTTTCGAGATAGGGTCTCTCAAACTGTTTGCCTGGTTTAGCTTCAAACTGCAGTCCTTCTGATTTTTGCCTCCTGAGTAGCTAGGATTACAGGAATGAGCCAGGCAAATGCCCAGGTGCCCAGCTAAAAAGCATTATTTTTGTGGGTAAAAAGAACAATTCTATGGTGGGTGTGGTGGTGCAACATAGTGAGATTCTGTGTCATAAATCTCCCCACTTGCTGGGCACTGGTGACTTATGCCTGTAATCTTAGCCACTCAGGAGGCACAGATCAGGAGGATGGAGGTTAGAAGCCAGCCCAGGAAATAGTTCCTGGGACCCTAGCTTGAAAAACCCACTACAAAAAAGGGCTGGTGAAGTAGCTCAAGGTGTAGGCCCTAAGCCTTGAGTTTAAACCCAGTACCACAAAAAAAAAACCCTAAACAACCTAAAGTGTTTAATAATAGAGAATAGGTTGGTACAGTTTATTCATGTTATAGACTGTTTTAATTAGCACATAATAGTTGTACAGGGGGCATACATTGTGAAATTTACATTATGCTTAAAATATATCTTAATTAGATTCATCCCCTCTATCCTTCCTTATCCCCCCTGCCACAATAGACTGTTTTGCAATCATAAAAAATTTATACCCAGCACTCAAGAAGTGGGCAGGGGGATTGTGAGTTCAAGGCCAGCCTGGGCTACATAGTGAGACCCTGTCTCAAAAAAACACAAAAGTTTATAAAAGAATATTAATTAACTGGGAATAATGTTCATAATGCCTTAATGAAATTAAAAAATAATATTGTAAAGTGTTTAATTATATTACATTTTATATTGGTAAGAATTTGTTTAGACAAAAAACTAGAAGTACATTCATTAACATTAAAAAGTTAATTTGGGGCAGATGGAGTGGCTCAAGTGGTAGAGTGCCTTGCCCAGCAAGGCCCTGAGTTCAAATTCCAGTACTGCCAAAAAAGAAAAAGCAAAAAGTTAATTTGGAGTGGTGGAATTATCAGAAAAATGTTTCCTCCTAGCTTATTTGTTATGATTCAAACATGTATCACCTTTTCAGTAAGGAGGGGAAAGATTTATTTTTTGTTCATTTGCCATGCTGGAGATTAAACCCATTGCCTTTTGCATGCTAAACCTGCAGTCTATCCTGAACTATACCCCAGCTCAAGAGGGCCAAAGATTTAGAAAAAAGAAGCAATATGAGACAGAGACCAAGAGAGAAATTAAGTCGGGCCTACTAACTCATACCATTAAATTGTCTTACAGTTTCCTATCAGAACCATGTGAGTTGTGAGTGATCTATGCAGCATCAGTATGTAGAGAAATGTTGAACAGGGTGAATAAGAATCAATTATTTTTGTAATTGGATTTTTAAAATGTGATTTTTCTGAAAAACAAGAATGTATATTTATGTTATAGATTAACTTTTTTTTTGTGGTACTGGGATTTGAACTCAAGGCCTACACCTTGAGCCACTGCACCAGCCCTTTTTTGTGAAGGGTTTTTTCGAGATCCGGTCTTGAGAACTACTTTCCCCCGTCTGGCTTCGAACCTCAGTCCTCCTGATCTCTGCCTCCTGAGTATCGAGGATTCCAGGTGTGAGCCACCGGAGCTGGGCAACTTAACTTATTTTCTTGTTGACATTTTTAACACAACAATCTGTATATAATATCAAAATAAAAAACTTGCAACTGTGCAGCAGTGAATTCTATATTCTCACACAGCATACTGTTCATGAATAGAAAGAATCAGACCTTTGAAGTTAGTGAGAGATTGTATAAAACTGAACAGAAAAGAATTGATTTTCTTTGCTTGTCTAAATTGAGGGTGAAGAGGAGATGAATATTTCACAAAGACCTAGCATAAGAATGTCTGAACAGGGTTGTTTTGTTCCTTTAACCTCCTCTCCATGTTGATGTATGTTGTTTTGTTTGCTGATTTGTAATCACTAGATTAGATATTCATGTTGGATTTCACGCTCTCTGGGGCTGCATGCCATAGGTTACTGTGCACTCTATTATGCATGCAGAGCTTGAAGCAAAAAATCAAAGTATTGATGGCTTTTAATTTCATTTTGAAAAATACCTTTTGGAATTTTATTCTAGGTACCTAATAAGATACTTCTTAAAATTATGCCTTTTGAAATTTAATTTTTGAGACAGGGTCTCACTATGTAGCCCAGGCTGGCCTTGAACTGCTGATCCTCTTGTCTTTCCCTCCTGAGTGCTTTATTTTGCTTTTCGAGACAAAGTCTCTCCCTGTAGCCAAGGCTGGTCCTGAATTTTCCATCCACCCTAGTACTGGGATTATAGATGTAAGCCACCACTTACACTTAAACTTAAGAGATCTTATTCCTCTTAAGTGTAATTAATTAGTTAAAAATTTTTGTGATACTGGGGCTTGAGCTCAGGGACTACACCTTGAGCCACTCCACCAGCCCTTTTATATATTGATTATTTTTGAAATAGGGTCTCAAGAACTATTTGTCCTGGCTGGCTTCGAACTGCAATTCTCCTGATCTCTGCCTGCTGAGTAGTTACCATTATAGGTGTGAGCCACTGGTGCTTGGCAATTTTTGTTTTGTAATACAAGAATTTGAGTCATTCATATTTTCTCTCCACTAATTTTATTTTCTGGATTTCCTTTTGAGACATGGTCTTGCTATGTAATCCAGGTGGGCCTGAAATTCAATTTGAGATTCTTGTGCCTCAGTCTCCAATACTGGGATTATAGGTGTGCACCATTGTGTCTGGCTTGACTCTCATGTATATTTCATATTAGAGGGGTAATGTGCTGACATTGTACACACAAGGCTTAGGAAGGCACATTAGGTACCATAGTGTGAAACCCTAATCATTATATGTATGACCCACAAAAGGATCTGTTTTTCATATTTGGTCAAATTTTTACTTTGAAAATTTAAATTACTAAGTAATGGAAGTAGTGATGTGTTTATGTGAAATTTGTATGCAGTAGTTCCCCCTTTATTTGTGGTTTCACTTTTTATGATTTCAGTTACTTGCAGTCAACCATGGTCCAAAAATATTAAGTGGAAAGATCCAGAAATAAACACGTCATAAGTTTTAAATTGTACTCATCATGAGTAGCATCGGGAAGTCTTAAACCCTCTGGTTCTATGCTGCCCAGGAGGTGAATCACCCTAGTATATTCTTGTTATGTATGCTGTCTTCTCATTAGCAATTTAGTTGACATCTTTGTTGTCTTCAGATCAACTGTTGAGATATCACAGAACATGTGTTCAAATAACCCTTATTTTACTAAATAATGGCCCCACAGTGCAAGAGTAGTGACACTGGTGATTCATATATGCCAAAGGGAGGCCATAAAGTACTTCCTTTCAATATCATCACAATAAGGGAGACTACAGTACATTATTTTGAAAGAACACATTCACATAACTTTTATTATGGTAAGTTCTCATTATTCTATTTGATTATTATTTGTTGTTAATATCTTATTGTGTCTAATTTATAAATGACGCTTTATCATAAGTATGTAATAAAGGAAAATGCATGGTGTACATGGGGTTTAATTCTGTCTGAGGTTTCAGACATCCACTGAGGGACTTGGACATACTCCCTTTGGATGAACAGGTATTTATTTCAATTTTTTTTTGTGGTACTGGGACTTGAATTCAGGGCCTCACACTTGCTAGGCAGGTACTCTCCACTTGAGCCATGCCTCCAGCGCATAAGCAGATATTTAAAGAGGGACTAATTGGATTAGTAATTGATGTTAACAGAGTAATGAACAAATCAATATATGGACCATACCATAGCCTTTTTCATCAATATTTGAATCTAAGTGAAATATCCTAATAATGAAATCTGCCCCCCCATTGAAACAAATTTTATTTTTGTGGTATTGAGATTGAACCCAGGGCCACTTGAGCTACACCCCCATCCCTTAAATAATTTTAACTGATAGACTTTATTTTTTTTTGGTGCTGGTTGTCAAACTCAGTGCCTCACACCACTGAGCTACACACCAGCCCCCATACCTAGTCTTTTGATTTGCTTGTTTTATTTAGTAGTTTTTTTATGTAAAAAATAATACATATCTGGGTCAGTCTGAGAAGCTTTCGTTCATCCTTTCAGGTAGAGTTGATCAGTCATCTTCAGTGCGATATTACTATCTTACACATACACACTCACACACATTTTGGTGGTACTGGGTTTTGAACTCAGGGCCTCATGCTTGCTAGGTGAGTGTTCTACCACTTGAGCCACTCCACCAACCTTTTTTGTGTTGGGTATTTTCAAGACAGGGTCTCCTGAACTATTTGCCTGGGCTGCCTGTGAACCATGATCCTCCTGATCTCTGCCTCCTGAGTAGTTAGGATCACAGGTGTGCACCATTGGAGCCTGGTCACATATTTCTGTTGTTAATCTTCTTTTGATTTTTTGTGGTTTTGCTATAGTTATGAGAATAACTTACTATAATTTGTAGCTGTTCTTGCTACAGTGAGTTTTATAGTTTATATGAGTGAGGCTTATTTTTATAATTTGAGTATGTGATATATTTTAAGTAGGTTTATCTGTTACATAGAAATTGCTATTTGTGTATTTTCTCAAGCAAAATTATGTTATGAATAATGGTGTAGTAATCTCTATCAGTGATTGTTGTCAAATTTTTAATTTAGATGATTTTCCCTGTTTTAATAGTATTTTCTAAAATCTTTCTAAAAATAGGAGTATTTTCTACACTTCGTGCTGTTCCCCAAAAGGAAGGTTACCTTGGATTGTATAAAGGAAATGGTGCAATGATGATTCGAATCTTCCCCTACGGTGCAATCCAGTTTATGGCATTCGAGCATTATAAAACGGTAGTTCGGTTTTCTTCTTTTCTCTTCAGTGTCCTTGGTTCCTACCTGATATTTGCTTTGAATTTTTTTTTTTTCATTTGAGACAGGATCTCCATATATATCCCAGGCTGACCTTGAACTTGAAATCCTTCTGCCTCTCCCTCCCAAGTGTTGGTTTTATAGACATGTACCACCATGCCCAGGCTTGAAATTCTTTTTTTCTTTTTTTTTTAGTGCTGGGAATTGAACCCAAGACCTTGTGCATACTATACTTTCAACTTTAAAATTATATTGGATGATGAATAAAGTAATGCCTTTTTAATTTAATTCTATATTTTATTATTTTTTTTGTGTGTGGTGTTGGTGCTTGAACTCAGGGCATTGTACTTGCTAGGCAGGTACTCTACCTCTTGAGCCACTTGCCAGGTCTTTTTTTTTTTTTTTTTTTTTTTACTTTTATATATTTTATTTTTATATATATATCATTCCAAATTAACAATTTAAAATTTTATCAAACTATTTTGACACTATTCTCAAAATGGAACACCTTCACTCTCATGAGCTAACTTCAGTTATCAATACATTTATTCACACATAACAAAGTTCCTTCTCTTTTTTCCAGAATAAAAGAAATTAAGTAATGTGCTGAAGACACTACTAAAGATACTTCACCTTTCAACTGTGGCCTCTGCACTGAATACTTCTAAGAACTTTTCTAATTAATTTTCAAGTCTTCCCACAACCTTTCTGTTCAAAGAAATACTGTCTTTGAACTAATCTGAGTAGATACTATGCAAATCAAAAACTGAACCACAAACCCTATGAAAATAGTAACAAATTTTAAAGTCTCCTAGGTTTGTCCTGTATTAATTTTCTTGATTACAACATGTCAATAATATGAACACACTTTTAATATAACAGTACATTTAATTACATCAGTTTGCCATCAACCTATCAGAGACATTTAAAGATAATTATATTGGCCATTTCCACTGGTTAGCAGGAGGCTCTTCCACTAATGGCTCCCATGGTTTCCACTGCAACATTTTTTTCGCCAAGCTTAGTTCATTTTCAGCCTGACGAATCACCTCTTCTATTTGGCCTCCCTGAAGTTGGTCTTCCAATTTTTTAACATCTGGTTCCACTTCAACCATACCCAGCTTCTCATTTGTAATCTGTTCAGTATATTTTCTACATGCTACATTTTTAGGGAACTGATTAAGAACATCGAGAATCTTTGCATACAATATTCTTAGTCTATCATGCGGAGAGTCACTCACAGCCAATCCCGTGAGGCCGGTGGTCTTCTTCAGGAGACCCGCCATGACAGCGCCGAAGAGCGCACGCCGCACAGCCCCCTGGGAGCCTGGATCAGACCAGCTCCGCCAGGTCTTTTTTGTGATGAGTTGTTTTGAGATAGGGTCTCAAGAACTATTTACTGGCTTCGAGCCATGATCTTCCTGAGTAGCTAGTATTACAAGTGTGAGACACCAGCGCCCAGCATGTCTTTTTTAAGGAATAAGATTTTTTTTTTTGTGATACTGGGGCTTGAATTCAGGATCTGCACCTTGAGCCACTCCACCAGCCCTTTTAGTGAAGGGTTTTTTTGAGCTAGGGTCTCTCAAACTGTTTGCCTGGGCTGTCTTTGAACCGCCATCTTCCTGATCTCTGCCTCCTGAGTAGCTAGGATTACAGACGTGAGCCCCTGGTGCCTGACCAAGAAATAAGATTTGAGAGAGTTTAAATTTTTAAATATAACTTGTTTTTGGAGTTACTGATTCCATAATTGTTAACTATTTGTGAATGTGTTCTGTATGTTCACGCTTACGAAGAAATTGTCTTTCAAAAAGATAGCAATAAATCCATTTAATAGTTTTATTTACTTATTTATTTTTTGATAGGACAGGGGTTGAACCCAGGGCTTTATGCTTGCAAAGCAGGCTCTCTACTGCTTGAGCCACACCTCCAATACATTTTGGTCTGGTTATTTTGGAGATGGGTTCTTGTGGACTATTTGCCCAGGTTTGCCTGGAACCTTGATCCTCCTGTTGTCAGTCTCCCAAGTTGCTAGGATTATAGGCATGAGCCATTAGCACCTTGCTTTTCACTTGTGTGGCAGATGCTCTACCACTGGAGCCACACTGCTGGCCCTGTAGTATATTCTTCAGTTGCATGAGAGGAACACTGTGTCTTTGAAATTTTCTTTGCCATATATATCACATCATATATACATAACACACACACACACACACACACACACACACACACACACATATTATATATTGGTTGTTGCTTTTTGCTATGTTGGAGGTTGCACCCATGACCTTGAGTGTGATAGGCAAGGCTATACCATTGAGCCACATAATCCCAGTACTGGATTTTCTTATTAAATAAGACTGTGAAACCAAATTGTGAAAGTCTATTTTGAAATGTTAACAGCTTATTTTTTTTTTTTTGGCTGCAGTGTGGTTTGAACTCAGGGCCTCACCCTTGTTAGGCAGGCACTCTTACTGCTTGAGCCACTCTGCCAGCCCACCAGATTGTCTTGACATTCTCATCAAGTTTCCCGTCTCTGGCTGAAAGGTTATTCCTTCAAACATTACCTGAACCAAAGGATTATCTTACATTGAAAAGGAAGCAGTTAAAGTGAGAAAAATGTTCTAGCTGGTTAGTCATTATTCATGCTGTTGGTATACGAACACTTCATTGTCTATAGATGCTTTTTACTTCTACTACTCTGATTTTAAGGGTTTATGGTTAATGTTGTAATTCTAAACTCCATAATTCTAAGCTTGATTGCTCCTGTAAAAGTGAAAGAAATTAGAGCACAGGCTATAGAAGATATCTCTTTGTATTGTGATATACTACCCAGCTTTGTATAATTATGCTCATTTCATTCCTATTTATTACTGTGTTTTACTATTCCCACAATTTAAAAAAAATAAATATTATTAGACAATGAAATGGGCAGCATTTTTTTTTGGTGGCACTGGAATTTGAACTCAAGGCTTCATACTACTAGGCAGGTGCCCTACCTTGATTCACCCTGCCACCACTTTTTGCTCTGGTTATTTATTTTATTTTATTTTATTTTATTCATATGTGCATACAATGTTTGGGTCATTTCTGCTCTGGTTATTTTAGAGACAGGGTCTCACTTTTTGCTCAGGCTGGCCTGTAATGGGATTTTTCTATTGTAGGCTTTCCACTGTTGCTGGGATGATAGGCACATGCTGCTGTGTCCAACTATTGGTTGAAATGGGGGTCTCACTAACTTTTTGCCTGGGCTGCCTCAAAATGTGATCCTCCCAATCTCAGTCACCCAAGTACCTAGGATTATAGGCATGAACCGTTGGTGCCTGGTTCAGTGGGCAGCATTTAAAACAGTGGCTGGACACGTAGAGCATATGCCCAGTATACATAATGTTCTGAGTTTGATATCCAGCCCTGCAAAATAAATAAATAAATAAATAAATAAATAAATAAAATGTGTCTTATTTTGAATTAAATGTTTTTGGTTTCTAGTTCATTACTACAAAATTGGGAGTTTCTGGTCATGTGCACAGATTAATGGCTGGATCCATGGCAGGTAAGAGTAGTAGGTATATTTTATGTTTGAAAAATTAATTTTCTATTTAAATACTTAATTTGGTTTAAATAATGTGTGATATTGGTTAAGTAGCACACATTTATCTTTCTATACTCAGTTACATAAGAAATCATTAATATCCAAATTCAAAAAGAATATTTTACAGTGGAGGGTAAGGAATAGTCTAAACTTACAACTGTGTGAAAAGCATGTATCCCATTTGACAATTCAGTCTGGAATTTTATCCGGTTTTTTTCTTCAAAAATTAAGAAAATATATAGTTGGGCATAGTGGCACATGCCTGTAATCCCAACACTTGGGAGGCTGATATAGGAGGATCTGGAGTTTGAGGCCAACCTGGGGGCTACATAGGGAGTCTCTGTTTCAGAAAAAACAAAACCAAAACAAGAAACACTAACAAAAGGACAATACTATGAGAAAAATATGGTAATTATTCTCATTTTATAAAAGAGAAATTTTAGTGTTTCTAAATCTTGGAATTTATAATTTTTTGGGCATCACTTTAAAATTTTCTGTCTCCTGAATTTACAAGTGAACAAAGTCCTTTCTTTGAAGATTGTAGGAAAGATGAAGTAGGATTATGAATGAGTTAAATACTGAAGACTTTGTATCATTTTATATTATGACACATGATTATTGATATACAAGTTCTTGTATTGATATACAAGTTCTCTTAAATTGTATATCTAATTTCACTTTTCTGAGCTTAAAGACAATAGCATCAGTGCTTCAATATTATATTAGAAAATGACAATAAAGAAGAAGAGCTTTAGTTATAAATTTTAGTTTTTAAAGGCAAATTCTTTTAATTGTTTTTTTTTGGTTCTACTGGGGCTTGAGCTCAAGGTCTCATGCTACCTAGACAGGCGCACTGCCACTTGAGCCATTCCCCCTGCAGGCAAATGCTTTTAAAAATTCTAGCTTTACCAATAGAACATGCCAGTACTATCCAATATTTCTATTTTTCTTCCATGTTTAAGTAATTACAGTTTACCTTTTGTTCCTATTACTTAAACATGTGAAATGAATGTTCTGATTCACTTATATTTGCTATATTTGCTTCTGTTCCTTGCTGGCCTTTAAATGTAACTTTGGAAATTTTATATTTGTCAAAAAAGTGGTGTTTTTTTTAATGATAATTTCTATACGTCTTATTTCAAACCTTTTTTGAACTTCAATCCTTTGCCTCATTCTACAATTACAATCCAGTACATGCTGAATCCCAGTCTGCCAGGAAAAGGAATAACTTCAGAGTAGAGGTTTGTATATTTAAGAGAAGATCTTTTCTGTGTATGTTTCAGTTATCTGAAATATATGTGGCTCGGCCAGTTCCCATGGAAGTAAGGGTGACAAGATAAAGACGAGAAAAACAGAAGACAGGTGCTAGAACCTAGTTGTCATGAACTGAGTTCTGCTTGTTGCCTTCTATGCTCTACTGCTTGGTGCTCTGGGTTTGTTTATTTATTTATTTATTATTCATACGTGCATACAAGACTTGGGTCATTTCTCCCCCCGCCCCCACCCCCTCCCGGTGCTCTGGGTTTTGAGGGAGGGAACACTCCTGGATCCTGGCTCGTCTCCATTATTCACCACCCTTTGGCCATGGGTAGATTACATAAGTCCTCTGTAACTTGCTCACCTGCTTGTTAGAGTGGAGGTTGTGTTCTC
This sequence comes from Castor canadensis, assembly GCF_047511655.1. Lineage (NCBI taxonomy): Eukaryota > Metazoa > Chordata > Mammalia > Rodentia > Castoridae > Castor > Castor canadensis. The sequence continues at coordinate 59,365,154 of NC_133392.1, read as the reverse complement.
TGTGTGTCTTTCTGCTTTTGTCTCTGTCTCCTTCCCTCTCAAAACCTTTATTTCATATAAAATCAGTATTTGCATAATTAGAATAAGGCAAATGCATTCTTGAGTAATTTACAGTATAAATTTTTTTGACTGATTTATAGTATAATTATTTTGAGTAATTTATAATATAAAAGACTTCAATAAACATGAGCGTTCCAGAGTCGTTTGAGTATTTGTCTATATGTCTGTGTGAATCTTCTGTTGTCTTTTTTGGTAGGAATTCTGTTTTCTTCTTAATCCTTCCCTTTCCTACATATATTCCATTTTTTTTTCTTTGTCAGTACTGGCATTTGAATTCAGGGCCTTGAGCTTGCTAGGCAGTCATTCTATCACTTGAGCCACTCCTCCAGCCCTTTTTTGCTTTTTAGTTATTTTTCAGGATGGAGTCTTGTGTTTTTCTCTGGATAGCCCTTGGATGAGATCCTCCTACCAATTGCCTGCCACATAGCTGGAGTCATGACCAACTTATTAGTTGAAATGGGGGCTCTCACTAACTTTTTGCCTAGGCTGATCCTCTCTGCCTCTTGAGTAGCTGTGATTATAGGTGTGAGCTGTTGTGCCTGGCTTTGCAATCTTCATAAAACGCTGGATCAATGTAGTAAGAAGTTAGACATTCTTTTAATGCAAAATTTTGTTTCTGGCATTTTACTACCATAAAGGACAGTCCTTACAACATTTAGTAAAATTTTGAACTTGTTCAGAACACCTTTCTCTAGCCTTTTTTCTTATTATTTTAGGGATTAGAATGCCTGAGATGCTGCTTTGCAGTATTGAGTGCCATCTTGACTGGCAGAGAAGGCAGCTGCTCAGTGACTCCTGGGCAGGGAATTCATTATTCTTCTTGTCTCATTTGGATCATAGGAAAGTTTTGAATTATAAATTTTAGAGTAATTTTCAAAATATTTAACAATCACTATAGCAAAGAAAGTCAATCAGAGCAGAGATCGACATCAAGCAGTCAGAATTGAGTGGTACAGCTCAGTGTCTTTTTAAAAGTTTTTTGGTGGGACTAGGGTTTGAACTCGGGGCTTCATGTTTGCCAAGCAGATATTCACAAAGCAGGTGTTTGTAAAGCATGTGCTCTTCTGCTTGAGCAAGGCCTCCAGTCCATTTCTCTCTGGTTATTTTGGAGATAGGGTCTGGCAAACTATTTGCTGGGGCTGTCCTCAAATTGTGATCCTCCCGATCTCAGCTTCCAAGTAGCTAGGATTATAGGCATGAGCCATTGGCACCTTGACCAGTGATTATTATTAGAACAGGTTGCACACTGTACTTTAGAGAATCTTAAAAATATTTGGAGGCAATTTCCCAAATAGTTTTACCTTTAAAAGGGAATTCTAGGGGTGGTACTGGAGGAAAAATAAAATAAAAATAAAAGGGAATATTCTATCCATCTTAAGTACTGGCCAGAATTCAAAAACAGTAAGCTTCCTACATATTTGCAAAAATTGCTCTTCTGAGCTGATGGTCCAACTCTTGAATTTTTTAAAATTGGAACTTTAAGTTCTAATTAATAGAACCTGTGTCTTGATTTGCATGTATAGTATTGCGGAGTTGCATGATAAACAGACCTCTGCTGTCTTGCCCTTTTATTCTTTTTCTTACATGGCACAGTTGACAGATCTATGCCTCTTTCCTTCCTTCCTTCCTTCCTTCCTTCCTTCCTTCCTTCCTTCCTTCCTTCCTCCCCTCCCCTTCTCTCCCTCTCTCTTCCTTCCCTCCCTCCCTCCCCTTTCCCTCCTTCCCTCCTTTTGTTTTGTTTTTGTGATGCTGGGGATTAAGCCCAAGGTCTCAAGCATGCTAGGTAAGCACTCTACCACTGAGATATGTGACATTTATGACACACAGGTGTTCTTTTGGTTAGTGATGATTGCAGTTGTAGCTCTTGAGTGTTACAACTGAATTATGTCTCCCTAGAACCATTTCTAAGAGTGATTTTGTTATTACACTCATTAGAGATCAAACACAGCTATACATAGGTGCATATTGGTTGTTTATAACTTATATTTAATTAAGATCAAAGCAATGATTTACTTCCAAAGGATAGTGTAGTTGAATTGTACTCCCTTAGACACATACCCAAGAGTAATTTTTCTTAACTATGTGGCTTAGCTTTTCTGTCTTTAATGCATTGTCTAAAGGGCCGGTTAGTTCAGTTGGCTAGAACGTGGTGCTAATAATGCATTGTCTTAGTCTGTCTTCTTTTCTGTTGCTATAGAAAAATACTTGAGGCTGGGTACTTTATAAAGATAAAAGGTTTATTTGTTTCACAGTTTTGGAAGCTGAAAGTCCAAGATTCTGTTCAGGATGAGGCAGGAGACCAGAGGGATTCATGGATCGGTCTTGTTCCTTTTGTAATAAGTCATGCTCATAGGAACTTACTTGCATCCTGAGAGAACTACATTAATTCTTTGTAAACATGTTGCCCCTAATGGCCTAACTACCTTTCACCAGTTCCCACCTCCTAAAAGCTCCACCACCTCTCAATATCTCTATACTGAGGGCCAAGCTTCCAGCACATTAACCTTTGAGGGACACACTAAAGCCATAGCATGTCCTTCCTTTGTATAAAGTATGTATTTAGAGCCTGTGTGTTTTTATGACACCTCAGTCTCTGAATATATGTGTGGGTTCTGGATGCTCTTTACACCATGGCAGCCTCACATGGAGATGGAGGGATGGCTTGCTGAGAGGGAAGCCATGTCTGAAAATTCAAGTCTGTTCCCATATTCATATTGACCTCAAGAGGAAGGAGATGTTGATGAGGGTCTGTGTGCAATTTCTAACCTTTTCTTCTCTTTTATTCTCTCGTAATGTTAGATCCTTTTCAAAAATGTCCTATGCATTCCATTCTGTAGCAGAATAAAGACATCAAATTTACTTTCTTTTTTTTTTTTTCTGTGATACTGGGGCTTGAACTCAGGGCTTTCACCTTGAGCCAGTCCACAAGTCCTGTTTTTGTGAAGGGTTTTTCAAGATAGGGTCTCGAGGAACTATTTGCCCAGGCTGGCTTTGAACAGTGATCCTTCCGATCTCTGCCTTCTGACTAGCTAGGATTACAGACATGAATCACTGGTCCCTGGCTCAAATTTACTTTCTGAATATGATTGCTAAAGTTTTAGTGAGCAAGGATTGTTTTTCGTCTTTGCTGTGCAACCAGAGGCTTTTGTTTTAATTTTTTGTTTAAGCATGCAGTGAGTATGTTGAATAGATTATAGAAGGTAATGTTCAGCTGTGTTATCAATAACACTACCACTGCCCAGTACTGCTATATTTAGATATAATAGCAAGTGGGAGTGTGATGGCCCATGCCTTGCAGGAGGATTTCAAGTTCAAGGCCAGCTAAGGTTAGTGAGACTTTGTCTTAAAAAAACACAAACAAACAAGAACCACATAGAAATATTAGCAAGATGTAGTTGGTTAAAGTATGTTCTTAGGCTTCCCACATTTCCTGGGATTCTAGACTATAAAGAGAATAAGAGAATGAGAATTTAGAGAAAAAAGTCTCACTTGGTTTGATGAATCATTAAGTCCTTCCTTCCTCCTTCCCTCCCTCCATCTTTTCCTTTCTTCCTTCCTCCCTCACTTTCTCCTATGGTACTGAGGTTGAACTGAGGGCCTCATGCTTACTAGGTAGATTCTCTACTGCTTGAGCCACTCCGCCAGCTCACGTTCTCAGGTTCTTTTTTTGTGGTACTAGGGTTTGACCTCGGTCTCCACCTTGAGCCACTCCACCAGCCCTTTTTTGTGATGGTTTTTTTCAGATAGGGTCTCACGAACTATTTGCCTGGGCTGGCTTCTAACTGTGATCCTCCTGATCTCTGCTTCCAAAGTAGCTAGGATTACAGGTGTGAGCCACCGGCGCCTGGCAAGTTCTCAGTTTCTTGATTCAAGAGAGGAAAGGGAAAAGTTTGCACAAACACAAAAATTGAACACAGGGAGGCTCTGACCCCACAGGGAGACACACCATATAGTGAGGCCCACTCCATAAGGAAGCTCCCACCACATGGGGAGGCCTACCCTATAGGGAGGCTCCAGACACACTGGACCAAACTTAGAGCAGCATCCAGCAGCAATACCCATTTGTGTTCTACATCTTGAACCTTGTAGTTACCATGGCCTCCCTCACCTTCCTAGCTGGACATGGCTTCATCTGCTTTTTCTAGCATATGGAATTCCAGGACAGCCTCTACTCCTAGGATGTACATCACAAGTGGGGGAGCCTGTCACTGCCTGGGCCCTAGACTCACAGAAGTCTGGGTAAACTCACTCTCTGGCTACTTTAAGACAATGAGGCTTGTTAAGGTCAGGAACTCCAATATAGCAAGGGGATTTGAAAGGTGGTGTACCAGCATACACCACTAGTGCCCACCTCTGATGTCATACTGGACATTAATCCTGCTCAGCTATAAGTCAAAAGGGTTTCACTCATTAGGCCCAAAGGATCCCAGAAAAGGTTGTGAAGAATGCACAGGTTTTACTCCATTTGCATGCAGTGCTGAGAACTAAATGCCTTTGGTCTAAACAGGAGACCAGGACACCCTTCTGTCTTGGCTACATAGTGGTAAAGCAAGTCCACAGAAGGAGAGGGCTGGAAGGTGATTCATACTCCTGTTGGCTCAACCTGGCCATCCTACCCATGCATCGGGGGAAATGTTGGTTTCATGGTTTTAGTAAGGTTCAAGGCAGGCCAAACTTTAGCTCCAGCAGTTGGCAGAGTGAGTTATTTGGGAGAAAACAAATGGGAAGCCCAAGACCTTGAAGCACAGGTCTTTCTTTCTTCCTATCTCTTGCTCAACACCCCCCCTCCCAATGCTGCTTAATAATGTGGAACTTGCTGCTTGGGGGAGAGCCAAGTCTCTAACTTCATAGACATTGGTGAGAGCAAATTTAATAAAGCCGAAAATGATAAAAAAAATCAAAAGCACATTTCAGCTTGATTGAGTCTCATTGCTTCCTGGTAGGTGAAGATCCTCTCCTCTTTGTACTGGATTGTAGTTGTAAAATGGGGGAAGAGGAAAATTGTCACCACTACTGTTTAAGGTAAGTAGTGTCTGATTTCCCTCATTTCATCATGGAGGTTTTTTTTGGCCATCCTATAAGTAGTGGAGTAAGGAGTATATAAGTGGAGAAAAGGGGACCAAATGGGAGACAGTAGTTTTATGAATCAGAAATCCTAGTCACCCTCTGAATGACTGGTATATATGTCAGTCTGATTACTCATTGTCCAGCTGGGTTCTACTGTTACCAACTACTCTACAATAACCCTCTGGTTGTGCTTCCCTTCTTATTCTAATAAAAGCATTGATGAGTAGGAAAGGGAGAGAGGAGGACTGGGGAGCCCAGTAAGTAGTAAACAAATGATTTAATTCTCAAAGGAGAGGATCAAAAAATTATTTGAGCCAGATGCCCATGACTCATGTCTGTACTTCTAGCTACTCAGGAGGCAGAGATCAGTAAGATCAAGGTGAAAAGCCAGCACTGGGCAATTAGTTTGAGACCCTTTCTGGAAAAAAACCCATCACAAAAATAGGGCTGGTGGAGTGGCTCATGGTGTAGGTCCTGAGTTCAAACCCCAATACCACAAAAAAAAGAAAGAAAAAAAAATCATTTGAAATACAATAGACTGGAACAACAATTAGCTCACATTTATATATGCCATTTACTTTGTTGCTGGAATTACTTTAAGCATTTATCTGTATTAACTCAATCTTCCTAAGTCTCTAATTTGGGTACTCATTTATTATAATATTCATTTTATAGAAAATGAAACTAAAGCCCAGTTTAAGTAACTTGTTCAAGGTCATGTAGGTAGTTAGTGACAGTCTGATTTGAATCTAGGAGGTGCACTCTGGAGTTTATACTCTTGACTTCTTTTGATTCTTTTGACCGATGACTGTAAGTTAAAAAAAAAGTTTAATAATAAAGTAATGCAAAATAAATTAGTTAAAAAATGAGGAAAGTCATCAAGTCAAGAAAATAATGCTAATGCTGGGTTACTTGACAGTTAGACTATATATATACATAGGGCCCCAGCAAAGCAGGGACTCCAAAAATAAAGAGTGAAACATTTTTCAGACATTGATCTGATTTATTTTTTCTTTCAGTACTAGGGATGAAATCCAGGGTGTGGTGCATGCTAGGAAAGTGCTCCACCACTGAGCCATAACCCCAGGCCAACATATGGTATTTTTTAACAGGGATAGGGATGAGTGCTGGTGGCTCACACCTATAATCCTAGCTATTTGAGAGGCTGAAATTGGGAGGATCGAGGTTCAAATTTCTCAAGACCCCATCTTCAAAATAACCAGAGCAAAATGGGCTGGAGGTATGGCTCGAGGTAGAATGCCTGCTTTGTAAGTGTAAAGCCTTGAGTTCAAACTCCAGTCACACCAAAAAAAAAAAAAAAAAAAAAAAGGAGGGGGGATAGGAAAGGAATCACAATCAGAGAGTTTTATAACAAAGTGGTCATTATGGGGAAAATGTAGTTAAAAATCTTCAAACTTATTTTACAGTGTAGTCCTTTTCATTTTCTACTGGTATATATTAATTGTACAGAGTGATGGGTTTCATTGTGATATTTCCATACATGCATGTAATGTACTTGGATCATATTCATCAAGTGAATATGATCCCCAAATCCCTCCAACACCAACCCCATAGTTTTTTTGTTTTTTTGAGGTACTGGGGTTTGAAGTCATGGCTTCATGCTTCCTAGACAGGCGCTCTACCACTTGAGCCACTTTGCCAGCCTGCTTATTTTTAGTTTGGCAGTACTGGAGCTTGAACTCAAGGCCTTGGGCTTGCTAGATAAGCATCCTAGCAACTTAAATCTCCCCCAACCCCAATCCTTTTTGCTTTAGTTATTTTTCAGGTATGACATTTTTGCTCAGGGCCAGCATTGACCAAAATCCTCCTAACTCTCCTTGTAGTATAGCTGAGATTATGGTTTACCCACCGGGCCCTGCTTGTTCTTTGAGATAAGGTCTCATTTACTTCTTGCCTAGTTTGCCCTCAAACCTTAATCTTCCTATCTCTACTTCCCAAATAGCTAGGATTACAGTGTTGTTTTTAATTTGGACAATGCAGGACATGATAATCATTTCTACATTTAAAGTTTCTAAAAATCTAAATCTAACACTGTAGAGGGCTTTGTAATTCTGTGCTTTAAGTGAAGGGTACAATATGATTATTATAGGAATATTCCTCATTTCCCCAACATGCCAATGAAAAGTAAGCATCTAAAGTCCTTGGATGGATTTTTAAGATTCATAAGAGAACAAAATAATGTTAAGAATATCTGCCTCATCTTCCAGGGATTAAAATTATCAGGCACATCGTTAAGTTCCTTTCAGGAAAATGAACACAACAACAAAACCTGGCAATTTTTACATGCTTGTCAACAGGTTCTGTTTTTCTTTAGGAAGAAGACTTGGTTGCGTACTGTGCACCATATAAAGACATGGTACGATAAACTGAAAAGTTGTAGACCTAAATCATGAGTTAGCCCTTCTGGGAATCCAATTCCTTAGTGTTGCACTATTGTAGCTAATGCCTGCTTTGCCTTTACAGATTTCTGGGTATACCTGCTTTCTGCCAGTTTATCATTGTGGCCACTTCATTGATTCACACAGTTATTTCTTACTGAACCACTTGAAGCTAGTAAGAAAGCAATGAGAAAGCGTGGGAACATGTGAGAAGGAAGGAACAAAGTACGAGTGAGAGAGGGAAGACCAAAGTGATCCAGATCAGGAATGAGAAAAAATAAGAGAGTTGTAAAAATTTATGGAAGTTGTAATAATATGATAGAGATGACTTGGGAAGATTTATACCAGTTAAATCTGATATTTACCCAAATTGTGTCAGCATGATCAAACCTTAAAATGACTAGCCTTTTGAGTCTGTTTTACATTTGTTATTATTATTAATTTTGGGGGTTGGTGCTGAGGATCAAACCCCAGGGCTTTGCACATGCTCAGACTGCTTTACCACTGAGTTATCTCACCCTAGCCCTTGGAGGGTAAGTTCTATTAAAAGCCTCACCCTTTGATTCAATAATTCTATTTTAGGAATTCATGAGTAATGGAAATGATACACAAAAATATTTAGTTATAATAACATTCCATAAAGCATATGTTTTTTGTTTTTGTTTGTTTGCTTTTTCAGCAGTACTGGGGCTTGAACTCAGGGCCTCACACTTGCTAAGCATGCACTCTACCACTTAAGCCATTCTGCTCACCATGTTTTAGTTTTCTGATACAGGGTTTTGCCTTACACCCCAGCCTGGCCTCTGATTCACAGTCCTTCTGACTTAGCATTCTGAATGCTGGGATTATAGGCTAACATGCCTGGCTTTTTTTTTTTTCAGAGTGGGAATCAAATCCAGGGTCTTGTGCATGCCAGCTTACCAAACCATGTTTGCTTACACGTCCCAAATGTCTAGTAGGATTGCTTTAGTGAATTACAGTATATTAAATTTGTTCTGATAATAGGGAGAGATATTCTCAATATAAAACAAAATATGAAAAATTGGCAACATGGCTGGTGGAGTGGCTCAAGTGGAAGAGCACCTGCCGAGCAAGCATGAGGTCCTGAGTTCAAATGCCAGTACTGACCAAAAAAAGGAAATTAGCTACAAAATAGAATTATCACAAGTTTTAAGTATAGATGTGTGCATGCATGTGTGTAATTGTACATATATAAACTGTCTAAAAGATTAGGTAATAAATATTAGAGGATAAATATGTACGTGTTTTAATATTTTCGTTTATCTGTAGTTCCTAATTTTTTGTTTTTATTTTTGGTGGGCCTAGGGTTTGAACTCAGGGCTTCCTTCTCTCAAAGCAGGCACTTGAAACAGTGCTGTATTACTTGAGCCACTCTGTCAGCCTTTAACAATTTTTAACAGGTTTTATTATAGATTTTTTTTTTAAATCTCATGATCCTCTTATCCTGTGCTATTTTGGTGCTAACAATATAACTTACTAATGGGAAGAATATTTTTACAAACCGACTTTTTACTTATTATATTGTGTTCTAGCTGATGATATTATTGTATAAGTCAGTCATTAATACCACCTTTGATTTCTTAGGGTTTCATCATTGCTATACTACTGAGAGCATTGATAATGATAAGGAAGATGTATACATGTATATGTCAAAAAGTTTTATACAATTAAGTTTCTACTTTCTTTTCAGGTATGACTGCAGTTATCTGTACTTACCCACTTGACATGGTTAGGGTACGTCTAGCATTCCAGGTGAAAGGAGAACATACCTATACAGGAATTATTCATGCATTCAAAACCATTTATGCAAAGGTATTTCATTTTTGCCTTTCTTGGTTATAACATGTCCACTTATTTCTTTCTTTATTTTTGCAATTCTAGGGTTTTAATTCAGGGCCTATACCTTGAGTCACTCCACCAGCCCTTTTTTTTGTGTGTGTGGTGGGTTTTTTCAAGATAGAGTCTCAAGAACTGTATGCCCGGGCTGGTTTCGAACCTCGATCCTCCTGATCTCTGCCTCCCAAGTAGCTAGGATTACAGGTGTGAGCCACCGGGGCCTGGTTAACAACTTGTCCTTTTATATTTAGGAAAATATTTTGAATGATATCTAAGTTTTCTTTTATTTGTAATTATTGATGTTGATAATAATAATTATGAAAGCCCATCTTTGTGATCCTGTGTGGGTTCTCAAATAATATTTCCATTGCATTATATGCTTTTGTTCTGTGATATCTATCAGAATGAGCACAATGTAATCTCACTTTTAATTTTCCTTTACTCAAAGGAAGGTGGTTTCCTTGGATTTTACAGAGGCCTGATGCCTACTATATTAGGAATGGCTCCATATGCAGGTAAGTTTCACATTTGGCAGAATTCTGGGTTGTGTTTGAATTATGTCACCCATGTTTTTTTTTGAAAGTGGTAGCATGAAAAGATGCTATCTCAAAAGATCTTTCACTTAAGTGAAGACAAAATGATTCATATGTGGTCGTACAATATCTTGTCTACTTTTCATGTACAATGAGTAGAAAGGTACTTTTACATCATTTTGGCAGTTCTGGGGTTTGAACTCAGGGCTTCACATTTGCTAGGTAGGCACTCTATTGCTTGAGCCATGCATCAGCCCTTTTTGCTCTGGTTATTTTGCGGATAGGGTCTAGCATTTTGCTTAGGCCAGCCTGGACCACAGTCCTCTAATTTTAGTTTTCTTGCTAAAGCTGAGATGACAGGCATGTGCTACCACACCCAGCTTTTTTCCATTAAGATGGGGTCTTGCAAACTTTTGCCCAGGCTTGCTGGGCATGAGCCATTGGTGCCTGGCAGGATTCAAGTTTTAAGAGCATGTAAATTAAAAGAAAGGGTTGAAGCTGGGCCAGGTGGCACATACTATAGGTAAAAGAGATGAGACAAGAGGACTGCTTGACCCAGGAGTTTGGGTCCAGCCTTGAGCAACAGAGTGAGAGGTTATCTCTTAAAAAAAAAAAAATCCAGGTGCTGGTGGCTTACACTTGCAATCCTAGCTATTTAGTAGACTGAGATCAGAGGATCACAGTTCTAGGCCAGCTGGACAAAAAAGTTTATGAGACTCCATCTCAACCATAGTTGGGCATGGTGATGCATTCCTCTCATCCCTGCTACTGTGGGAAACCTAAAATCGGAGGGTCACTGTCTAGACCAGTCTGGATAAAAAGTAAGACCCTATCTCTAAAATAACCAGAGCAAAACGGGCTAGAGGTATGGCTCAAGCAGTTGAACACCTTCCTAGCAAGTGTAAAGCCCTGAGTTCTAACTCCTGTACCACCTGGGAGAAGAAAAGTCAAGTTTAAAAGTGATTTTTCCCCCCTCATTTCTTTTCTTTTCTGGTCTTTTCCTTTTTGTTTTGGTTTTCTTTTGAGATAGGGTCTCACTGTGTAGTCTACAATGCACTTAAAGTAACCATTCTCCTGCTTCATCCTCCCAAGTGCTGGGATCACAGGTGTGCACCAGCATGCCCAGTTTATATTTCCTTTTCTGTGGAGTACCTGCTTATATATTTTGCCTATTTTTCTATTGAGTTGTCTTTTTCTTATTGGTTTGGTTTAACCTTTGTATAATTTGATTATCAACTTATTATTTATGCATGTTTAAAATATTTTCTCCCGCCAGGTGCCAGTGGCTCATGCCTGTAATCCTAGCTACTTGGGAGGCAGAGATCAGGAGGATTGCTGTTTGAAGCTTGAGTTTCAAAGCTAGCTGGGCAAATAGTTCTCGAGACCCTATATTGAGAAAACCCATCATACATACAAAAAAAAAGGGCTGGAGTGGCTCAAGGTTCAGACCCTGAGTTCAAACACCAGTACCGCAAAAAAAGCCTTTTCTTCCTCCCCCCAGACTGGGCTTTGAACTAAAGGCTTTGTGTTTGTTAGGCAAGTACTGTATAACTTGAGTCATGTCCTCAGTTCTGTCATAATCAATTTCAGAATGTTTTCATTACTCTCCAAAGAAACCTTGCACCTATCAGTGATCACTCCCCAGTCCTAAGCAGCCATTAATCTTTTTGACTCTTGAGTTTGCCTGTTCTTGTCATTTCATATAAATGGAATCACATTATATGTGGTCTTTTGTGATTGAAGGTTCTTTATGTTGTTGGATATAATCAGTACCTTAGCCAGTTTTATGGACGGATGTATTCCATTGTTTGGGTGTGCTGTATTTTGTTTATCCCTTCATCATTTGACAGGCATTTGGGTTGATTTTACCTTTTGGCTAATACAAATAATGATGCTGTAAACTTCATGTACAAGTCTTTGTATGTAAATATGTTTTCATTTTTCTTGGATATATATTTAACTATGTTAACTTTTTTTTTTTGGTGGGATGGGGTTTGAACTCAGAGCTTTGTGCCTGTGAAGCAGGTGCTCTACTGCTTGATTCACACCTCTAGTCCGTTTTGCCTCCTTGGTTATTTTAGAGATGGGGTCTCTTGAACTATTTGCCCAGGCTGACTTTGAACTGTGTCAAAAAAATAGAAAGTCCTGATTGAGATTTTTTTGTTTTTTGGTGGTACTAGGGTTTGAACTCAGGGCCTTACATTTGCTAGGCAGGTACTCTACCACTTGAGCCACTCTGGCAGTCCCTGGTTGGAGTTTTGGATGAAATTGAATATTTTTGTTAGCCATAATTATAAATATTTTGTAAGTTTTGCCGTGTCTTTTAGGCAATTACATTTCCAGTTTAATGCTTGGTTTAAGTTTTATGTGATGCTATAGCTAGCCATTTTTCTCCTTTTTACTGTATGAAGGTGAGCTACCATATCATCTGTAGACGCTTTGGATTTTCTACATGAGCAGTCACATCCTGTGCAGATACATCATTTCTCTGTTGCAATCCTTTATTTATGCTTCTTTTTTTTTTTTTTTTTTTTGTGGTACTGGGGTTTGAACTCGGGGCCTCACGTTTGCTAGACAGGCACTCAACCATTTGAGCCATGCCGCCAGCCATATTAGTCTCTTTCCTTACTGTAACTAGCTAGGAGCCTACAGGGCAGCAATGAATAAAAGTAATGACAATGGGTTGAGGAATTTATTTATTTATATTTTTTGTGGTACTGGGGTTTGAACTCAGGGCCTTCACCTTGAGCCACTCCACCAGCCTGTTTCTGTGAAGATAGAGTCCCATTTTTGTTGTCTGGGCAGTCCTTGAGCTAGGATCCTTCTGATCTCTGTCTCCCAAGTAGATAGCAATACAGATGTGAGCCACCAGTGCTCAGATAAGAGCAACTTTTTTTTTTCTTGTTTTTTTTGTGTTACTGGGGTTTGAACTTAGGATCTACACCTTAAGCTACTCTGCCAGCCCTTTTTTGTGATGGGTTTTTTTCGAGATAGGGTCTCACAAACTATTTGCCTGGGGTTGGCTTCAAACCACCATTCTCCTGATCTCTGTCTCCTGAGTAGCTAGGATTACAGGTGTGAGCCACCAGCGTCTTTATTTATTTATTTATTTATTTTCAGGCTGGGGCTTGAACCAAGGGCTTCATGCATACTAGGCAAACACTACCCCTGAACTACTTCCCAAACCCTGATAAAAATTCTAACAAAAGTTTTCTCCTCAGTACCGGGGGGTGAAGATAGTGCTTGCCTTGCATGTGTAAGAGGCCCTGGATTTGATCCTGAGAGATACAAAAAAAGAAAAAGAAAAACAAAATAACAATGCTTTGTCACTTCTAAATCTTTTTGCTTGTCTTACGTTATCATCAGCATTGTTATTGTAGGTACAGGTTGTCATCATATTTACTTGTAATGATAAATCACATATTTAATTTTCACTCACTTAAAAGAAACCTTGTAAAATTGTTTAATTGTACTCATATATAAGTTAAGTTTATGTTCACTGTTGCTTCCTTCTGTGCACAATACATTAGTATGTAAAATTTTTTACAGGTAGTAATTGCTTTGACTTTAGTATTTATAAACATGAATTAAGTCTTTTTATCTTAGCTTAAGCCAAACATCAGAAATTAGGAAATGCATAGTTGCTTCTTTGAGTTAATTGGTTATTATGTAAGAAAGGGGTCTTTTTCACAGTTTATGTTCTGTTCAGCATTATGGTGAATTTATATTTTGTTTTTCAGGTGTTTCATTCTTCACTTTTGGTACCTTAAAGAGTGTTGGGCTTTCCTATGCTCCTACCCTTCTTGGAAGACCTTCGTCAGACAATCCTAATGTCCTAGTTTTGAAAACTCACATAAACTTACTTTGTGGTGGTATTGCTGGAGCAATAGCACAGACAATATCGTAAGTTTCTTCATTGACCTAATTTAATCAAATTACAGTTACCCGGGCTGAAGGCATAGCTCAGATTGGTAGAGTGCTTGCCTAGCAAGTTCAAGGCCCTCAGTTCAAAGAAACAAAAATCCAAAACAAAAGCAAGAAACTTAGTTACCCATTCCTCATTTTTACCATTGGTAACCATTTAATTTTTTCCAATACATTACTAAAAATCAGGATCCTTTGTAAAATATAAATATTATTTTTTGGACACTTTTCTTAAAGACTAGAACTGGAGTGGCTCAAGGTTTATAGCACCTGCCTAGCAAGCATGAGGCCCTCAGTTGAAACATTAGTATTGCCTAAATCAATCAATCAATCAGACTGCAGCTAACTGGAGCTAAAGATAACATAACATGTAGTAGGAACATTGATAAAGGTGTTACTATATTATTATTGAAAAGGTGGCTTTAAAGAATTTCCCTACACCAAGAGAGATCAAGTAGCTGGTGGAGTGGCTCAGGTGGTAGAGTGCCTGCCTAGCAAGCATGAGGTCCTGAGATCAAATTCCAGTACCACCAAAAAAAAAATAAATGTGACATTTAGAGAGAGAGAGATCAAGTAGACAAGGTAAGAGGCTGCAGTACTGAGAAACAGGAACTTTTCAGAAACAGGAAGAAACAAAGCTTTCTGAGACTGAGAAGGAACTTCCTGAAAAACAGGAAAACATCAAGGAAGTCCTAGTATCATAAAGAATCAAAGAGGGAGTACCTAATGGAAAAAGAAGAGTCAGAGTAAGATAAATAAGGTATTCATTGGATCTCATAGTTAGGGATTACCTCTGTGTTTTGTTTTTGGTGAGACTGGGGTTTGAACTCATGGATTGCATGAATCTGTGAAGGCAGACTCTGTATATTTGTGAATGGGAGTAGAATATACTAGATTGAAGATACAAACAAAAGGCGTGTAGTTTACTGTTGGAAACTTGTCTGGGGAACCTCATTCATTTACAAGGACATGATCACCTCCAGCTGTCTGATTCTCTTCTTGATTTTATTGCCTCTCTTACTTCTGTACTAATTCCCAATTGGAGCCTTATTTCTGTCTTTTCTTTCTCACATCTTTTCTTTTTTCTTTTTTAGCTATACTGGGGTTTGAACTCAGGGCGTCACACTTGCTCGGCAGGTACTTTGCCATTTGAGGCACACCCCACCCCTGTTTTTGTTTTACTTTTCAGGTAGGGGCTCAAATTTTTTGTCTGTGACTGGTCTATGATCAGGATCCTCCTACCTATGGCTTCCTGTTTAGCTGGGATCACAGGCATGTATTATTATGCCCAGCTTATTGATTGAAAGGGTCTTGCCAACTTTTTGCCCAAGTTGGACTTGAACCATGATCCTCTTCTCTTTGCCTCCCCAGGGAAGGATTATGGGTGTAAGCCACCATACCCGGCATTACTTCTTTTCTTATATTCTACACCCATGGACCCATAATGCAATGGTCCCTTCTCAGTTCTTTCAAACACTTTTTAGAGGTTCTAATTCCATGACTCTTATAATAATCCTTCCCTTTTCATGTATTTCACTTGTTTATATCCTCTTACTACCCATCTGTGTGTGTTTTTCCTTCATCAATTTCTCACTCTGTAGCCTAGGCTTGCCTCAAACTTGAGATCGTTCTTCCTCAGTTTCCTGAGTGCTTGGATTATAGACATTCCCCACCACGCCCCATTTCTGTGTGATTTTCTTTTTGCACTGGGGTTTGAAATCAGAGGCCCGTGTTTCCTAGAAAGCAGTCTACCACTGTGCACCCCCCCACCCAGCCTTAACCTTTTCTCCTATGTGAAGAGGAAAATGTGGCTTTTTTCCTTAAAGAACTTAAAATTTTGTTTCTGGCTTGCTAATCGGATGCCTACCACTTGAGCCAGTCCACTAGCCCTTTTTTATGTTGGATATTTTCAAAATGGGGTCTTGTGAACTATTTTCCCAGTTTGACTTCAAACCGACATCCTCCTAATCTCTGCCTCCTGAGTAGCAAGGATTATAGGCATGAGCCACTGGTGCCGTTTTATTTATTTATTTTTTAATCTTAATGTTGGGATACAGTCTCTACTATGTAGTCGTGATCGTGAGCATATATAGATTGTTTTGGACAGGACCTAATCCAAGTAGTCTGTATTAGCAAAATAAAAGTAATTTTATTTTTATTTTTATTTTTTTTGGATTTTTTTGAAAATTTTTTTTTTAATTATTCATATGTGCATACAAGGCTTGATTCATTTCTCCCCCCTGCCCCCACCCCCTCCCTTAACACCCAGTCTGCCCCCTCCCTCACCCCCCCAATAAAAGTAATTTTAAAACATCATCTGCATTCTTACTTGTAAAAGAGATTGCTTTTCCATTTCTGTCAATGCTATAATCTTCTCTGCTCTCAAAATGCAATTATCTGTATCATTAGTTCTATCCTGTACAGAAAATTTTATATTGGTCTACTGCACTCAAGGGCACCTGCTGAATATTCTTAGGGTTGTAGCTCTCAGATGGGGTGAATTTGAATCCAATGGACATTTGTTAATATCTGGAGACATTTTTGGTTGTTAAAACTGGGAAGCCAGGTGTAGGTGGCTCATGCCTATACCCCTAGGCATTTGGGGGACAGAGATTGCAAGGTTCGAAGCCAGCCTGGGCAAATAGTTGTTGAGACCCTATCTTGAGAAAACCCGTCACAAAAAAGGACTGGTGGGAAGGCTCAGGTGATAGAACACCTGCCTAGCAAGTATAAGGCCCCAAGTGTAAGCCCCAGTACGAGCAAACACCCCCCCAACCAAAAAACTGCGGGAGTGCTACTGGCATCTAGTGGCAGAGGATTGTCCCCCACCAGACAGAAGGATCCAAAATGTCAATTGTGCCAAAGTTGAGGAGCCCTCCTTTAGGGCTACAGCAATGAAAAGCACTCAGTCTGTTTCTTCAGGAAGTGGCATTTAATTTGGTGTGGAGGAATTAAAAGAACTTGGTATTGTGGTGGTGGAGAGAAGACTCCTTTAAAGGAGCAAGGAGACCCTTGTAGAGGTAATTGACTTTCATATTTGATTCCCAGATTAGACAAAACTATAAGCAGACAGGATCATGTTATCTCCTGATATGGGAATTTTCATTTCATGGTTGTTGAATAGGAAATAAAAGTTATTTTTAAGTCTTTACGCCTTTTTTCTTCTTTTAGCTATCCATTTGATGTAACTCGCCGGCGAATGCAATTAGGAACTGTTCTGCCAGAATTTGAAAAGTGCCTGTAAGTCATTGTCATTGTTCACTTTCTTTTTTTTTTTGGTGGTACTGGGATTTGAACTAAGGGCCTCATGCTTGCTAGGCCAGCTCTCTACCACTTGAGCCACTCTTCCAGCCCATTGTAATGGGAAATGTAATGTTTAAAGTCAGTAAGAAGATAGGCTCTGGTCTCAGCAATAGTGAGACCTATTTTTATCTCCCATTGTATACTGAGGTAACTTTATAAGGTTTCAATCAGGCCCCAATTCTGTTAAAATTTTATTTTAGAACAGCTCTGTTAAATTGAAATATAAAGTGGACGACATGTAATTTAAAATTTTTTTGTAGGCAGTAGGGTGTATTTTTTTTTCTTTTGACGGTTCTGGTGATCAACCCAGGGCCTTGCCCATGTTAGGCAAGAGCTATGCCACTGAGCTATATTCCAGCCATTGTTTTTTTTGAGACAGGGTCTCACTGTGTGGTTCAGGCTGGCCTTGAACTTGGTAAGCAGCCCAGCCTGGCAATCAGTCTTCGTGCCTTTGCCTCCTGAGTGCTGGGATTACAGTTTTGCACCACCATGCCTGGAGCCTCGTAGCCACATTAAAAAAAAAAAAACACATAAATGAAAAAAAAAAAACACAGAAAGGAATAGATAAGATTGCTTTATTTATTTATTTATTTATTTGTGGTACTGGGGATTGAACTCAGGGCCTCATACATGCGAGACAAACACTAAATCACTAAGCTATATCCCCAGCCTGATAAAATGTTTTAAAATGTTTTTTGTTTAGCCTATTATCTACCTTTCTTTTTTCTTTCTTCCTTCCTTCCCTCCCTCCCTCCCTCCTTCCTTTCTCTTCCCTTACTTTTCCTTTCCTTCCATTCCCTCTCTTCCTGTCTTCCCTCCCTCCTTCCTTCCTTCCTTCTTTCTCTTTCTGTCCAGTACTGGAGTTTGAACTCAGGGCCTTCACCTTGAGCCACTCCACCAACATTTCTTTGTGTTGGGTTTTTTTGAGATAGGATCTCACATACTATTTGCCCGGGGTTGGCTTTGAACCATGATCCTCCTGATCTCTGCCTTCTGAGTAGCTAGGGTTACAGGCGTGAGCCACTGGCTCCTGGCTTGTTTAGCCTACTATTTCTAAAATAGTATAAGTTCAAGATTTCAATATCTTGTACCCCTTTTTTTTTTTTTTTTTTAATTCAAGGCCTCATACTTGCTAGGCAGGTGCTCTATCACTTGAGCTGATCCATCAGCCCAACATTTTGTACTCTTGAAGTATTGAAATCTAGGTGTATTTTATACTCACAGGACATCTCAGTTTGGACTACCACTGGTTGCCACATTTGACTAGTGGCTACTGTTACAACACAGCACAACTCTAGAATTTCCTATACTCTATGGAAATTTAGGGTCATTTTGTTTTGTGTTAGTCAGCTTTCTGTAACTATAGAAAAATACCTGAGATAATCAACTTATAAAGAGACTCAGAGTTTCAGAGGCTTCAGTCCACAAGGAATTGGTTCTGTTGCTTTTGGGCCTGTGGCAAAGTAGCACATCATGGCAGGAGTGTGTGGCAGAGCAAAACCATCATGGCCTGGAATTGAAAGAGAAAACAAAGAAGGGGCTAGAGCCCCACAATCACCTTTGAGGGTACATTCCCAAAGACTTCCCGCTAGGCCCCTTCTCTTAATTATTCCTCTATCCCCCAACAAACAGTGCCTCCCTGAGAATCAAGCCTTTGACCCATGGATCTTTAGGGCACTTTGTAGACCCAAACTACAGAAGTTTGGTGACATGTTATTGTTCCTCAGAACCTTGGATTGCCTTGTTCAATCAAGATTTTTTGAAGATTGCATATTGAAAGGGAAAGGCAAAGCCCAGAATGTTGATTTGAATGGAAAGAAATGAAATGAAGTCTTCATTGCTGAAATCTGAAGGGTAGTCCTTCAGGCTTTTGTTCTTTTATAATAGGAAAGTTGAGCTGTGACAAAAACTTAAAGGGCAGCTGGTGATACATCTTTTAAAAGGACTGCATCGGTATTTCAAATGCTGTGGCATAGTGCTTTCCCTAATGTCACAGATAGAATACAAACAAAATATTTTGTATTAAGGAGCCCAAAATTATGTCTGTACTTGATTGGGATGAGTTGGTGTTTCATTCTGATTTTTTTAGCTTGTTGTAACACTTGTCTTCTAAAAGCTATTGAAGATGGCATTCTAGAAGCTGGGTGCTGGTGGCTCACGCCTATAATCCTAGCTACTTGGAAGGCTGAGATTCAGAGGATTGTGGTTTGAGGTCAGCCTGGGCATAGTTTGTTATGAGACTGTATCTTCAAAAATAGCCAGAACAAAATGGGTTGGAGACGTGGCTCAAGCAGTAGAGTACCTGCTTCGCAAGCGTGAAGTCTTGAGTTTAAACCCCCAGCCCCACCAAAAAAAAAAAAATTCATTTCAGCTTCTTTTTAATATACTAATATGGATCATGAATCATGAAGTTGTGTCTTGGTGAATGGTCATAGAGCTGTCACCCTTTCACCCTTGTCTTTCAGTACCATGAGGGAGACTATGAAGTACGTCTATGGACAGCATGGAATTCGGAAAGGGCTGTACCGTGGCTTATCCCTTAATTACATTCGCTGCATTCCCTCTCAAGCAGTGGCTTTTACAACATACGAACTTATGAAGCAGTTTTTTCACCTCAACTAAAAAAAGTTATGGTCTGTGGTTTCCTCTCCCTAATAAAGTCTTAGAGGAAAACAAGAAAAATAAAATGATACTTTAATTATGGGCAAATAGTACTTGAACAAGAATATTTACCCTGTCACAGGGTTGTTGTTCTTGCTTTTTGAGAAGGTCTTGCTGTGTAGCCCAGGCTGGCCTGGAACTCTAGATCCTCCTGAGTCAGCCCTCCAAGTCCTGGGATTACAGGCATGCACCACCAGGTCCGGCATTACTTAATTTTTTTTTTCCTAATTCACAAGCCAAAAGTGATTAAAATACTTTTTTATAGCCAAACATTTACCTTTTAATGCTGGAAGAAATTCTTAAGCTAATGCTGGCTAATCAGTTTCGTTATTTGATACCATCTTACAGTTCTTTGGACGCAGAAGGAACTTTATAATGGGGTTCAAGAGGTTTCTGGTAGCTTTATCATACTGTTCCAAGCTTTTAATTATAATCATGATTTTTGTTGTTGTGTGCTTCCACATGCTAAGCACATGCTGTTCCACTAAGCTACATCCCCAGTCTGTAATTATTATTTTCTTCTCTTTTTTTCAGTACTGGCGTTTGAACTCAGGGTTTCATGCTTGCTAGGCAGGCACTCTACCACTTGAGCCACTCCACCAGCCCTTTTTTGTGTTGGATATTTTTAAGATAGGGTCTCCAGAACTATTACCCCAGGCTGGCTTCGAACTGTGATCCTTCTGATCTCTGCCGTCCCAAGTAGCTAGGATTACAGGTGTGAGCCATCGGTGGCTGGCATGAGTTTCTTTCTTTCTTTTTTTTTTGAATATAGTGTTAGGGATCAAACCCAGGGCCTCATGCATGCTGAGTGCACACTCTATCAATGAGCTACATCTCCAGCTTTTGCAGTGGTGATGGTGCTGGGGATCAAACACAGGGCCTCACTCATGCTGGGCAAGTGCTCAACCTCTGAATGTCATCTCCAGCCCTCTAACCTCGATTAGTATTGTTCATAAACAGACTAGGTTACAGAGTAGCAGAATGACGAGAACTGAATTATTTTTAAGTTCTGTGAAACAGCCAGCATGGAAGTATTATCTCATAAAGCTGTTCTACTGGATAAAGCGACAATCATTTTTTTCCTTTGTTTTTTATTTTTGCTATTCTGGGGATGGAATTTAGGGCCTTGTACATGGTAGGCAAGTTCAGCACCACTGAGCTACACCCCAGCCCTCCTTCATTTTTTTCATAAAATCAATGTTGTGTTTAAAAAGGAGAGAATGAAAAAATAAGTAGCAGGTTTTTCTGAAGTGTTATTAACCAGGCACTATGAGTGATTTACATGTGTTTTAAAAGTCAGTGTATTTCCCAAAGACAGTAATAACAAACACTGAATGTCTTTCTCTCAAAAACAGAGTAGTACTCTACCCATGCTTTTGTTAGATGACTTGGTGTATACTAGATTTATTTAAGTGGACTATGAAATACCCATTAATGTATATTTGAGTATCAAAGAATATTTCAGAGGTATTATGTCATGATAAGAGTTCTTCCATGTAAAGTAACTTTAGTATATTATAAACTTAAGTAAAAACATAACACGATTTGAATGTTATCCTTTATATTAAGAAAGTTGTTTAAAAATGTAAGGATTCCAAGTATTGTGTTTAGAGCACTGTCTATGTTTCATTGTAAGCATATCATAAATGTGAAGGAAACAGTTAAAATTCTCTATTTAGAAATAGTGATTTATAGAATTGATGTGACTTCTAAGACATTAGAAAACAAAGTTGCAAGTGTTATTTCTGCATCATTTTTTATTTTTTGCATAAAAGATTTTCTGACATATCTTGGTAAAAATTGATGAGCTGGTTTCATTTTCAGAGTCTTTATTTTAAAAAATAAACATGCATCTTTGTATGATTTGTAAGTGTACAGCAGGTAGAAAAATACATGTGTTTCTAAAACTATTTTGTATATTCTGATTTCTGGACCACAATGTAGCTAACTACTGTCATTAAGATAATTTAAGTGTCTGAAATAAGTATCTCATCTATATTATCCATACAGGGGAACTGCAAATAGTTTTTTAAATAAAAATTTGCCTTCTATGTCTTATAGAATTCATAGGATATTAAAATAAATTTTATCCTTAGTTTGATGCTTTTTAATGTATTTATTTGTATGTCTGTATGTCTGTATGTATGTTTTTGTTTTGAGACACAGTCTTGTATAGCCCAGGTGGCCTGGAACTTGCTATGAAGCCTTAAGTTCTATGAAGCCTAGAACTTGAGGCTGGCCTCAAATTCATGATCCTCCTGCCTCAGCTTCCTGAGTGCTGGGATTATAGCCATGTGTTACCAGGCCTGGCTGGTTTCTTTCTTTTCTGGTGTGTGCGTGTGTGTATGCGTGTGTGTGAGTGTGTGTGTGTGTGTGTGTGTGTGTGTGTGTGTGTGTGTGTTGCTGAAGTTTGAATTCAGGGCTTCACACTCACCAAGCAGGTGCTCCACCATTTGAGCCATGTCTCCAGCCAAACATTTTTTCCCTTCCTTGGGTAAGCACAAACCATGGTTTATTTCTTCTGTTTACATTACTGAAGCACAAATGCTAAACATAAGATGTCAGAATGGAAGAATATTTAAGAACAACAGTATGCTTATATCCTATTCATTTCTGATAGGTAAGTCAAAGTGCACCTTGCTAGCCTACCTTCCGTTTGAAGACTGGCAATTTATTTGTGGTTTGTACTCCCTTGTTTCTCTTTTCCTGCTCTCAGTTTGTACAGCCATCTGGACTGTGGAATGGGACTGAGGGGTGAGGTTCCACCCAAGCTATCAGTAGCTGCTTGCACGGAGGTGGAGAGCTTGCTGGGTCTATCCAATGACATGTTGCTCCCTTCTCCACCAGGGGACTGGTGACCATTTGCCCAGCATATTGCATACCAGGATTGCATCAGCATTATGGGGCACTTTCCTTGGGAGTCCAGTTCACTGTTCTTACAGTCTGATTTGGATGCCCAGTAGTATCCATACTTTATGATAACTGCCCACATACCTATGTCTCCCATGTCCAACCTCCAGCTGCTTTCCCCACTGCCAGAGCCATGCCTTTGTCTCCAGTAGGAGTCCCGTGGTCTGGCACCATAACAAGTGCTCAATAATGTGTACTGGTGGGAAGGACAACTCAGTCCCATTTTTGGAGAGCCTATGTTCAAGTCAAAATAACAATTTAGAATTAAGATCTTTTTGGTTGTTTCATAGAGAAAGGCCAGGTCCTGTAGTAGTCCATAGGATGAGGTAATGATTTTGTCCTTTATCCTATATGCACTGGGAAGCTACTGAAGGTTCTCGGTAGGGATGGAAAATTGTTACATTATAGGAGGGCGCTGGTGGCTCATGCTTGTAACCCTAGCTGCTTAGGAGGCTGAGATCAGGAGAATTGCATTCCTAGGGCATCCTGGGGAAATAGTTCGTGAGACCCTATCCCCAAAATAAACAAAGCAGGACTGGAGGAGTGGCTCAAGCAGTAAGAACACCTGCCTAGCAAGCATGAGGATGTGAGTTCAAACCCCAATGCTGCCTACCCCCCCAAAAAAACAACAAAAAATGCAAAAAGAAAAAACCTAGAGCAAAATGGCCTGGAGGTGTGGCTCAAGGGGTAGAGAGTGCCTGCTTTGCAAGTGAGAAGCCCTGAGTTCAAAGCCTAGTCCCATCAAGAAAAAACACATTGTCACATGTTTAACAAAGATCACTCTATGTTGTCAATAATGGCTTGCAGTTAAAACAGGAATCAACAAAATATGAAGCTGGTTGCTTGGCTCCAGTGGCTCATGCCTGTAATCCTAGGTAGTCAGGAGGCAGAGATCAGGAGGATCAGGGTTGGAGGCCAGTCCAGGCAAATCGTGAGACCCTGTGGTGGGGAAAAACCCATCACAGAAAAAGGGCTGGGTGGAGTGGCTCAAGGTGTAAGCCCTGAGTTCAAACCCCAGTATCACAAAATAAATACATAAATAAAATAGTAAGAAACCCCCCAAAACCAAAAACGAATAGGAGTTGAAATTAAAGATAGTCTTGATGAAAATTCTTTAAAGAAGTTTCTGTGGAGGGTGGCTAACAGAGGGATGGAGTCAGTCCTGTATGGGAAAAGACAGGTTCATATTACAAAAATGGGAGCAATGCAATAGTGAGAATGAGATGGATGATGGAAGAGAACGAGTAAGTGAAGAAGCCACACCTGGGACCCTGAGCATAGGTGAAGAGATTTTTGGTAACAGGAACACTTTGTTTAAAAAAGGCATAGGAAGCAGCGGTGGCAGTTTGGTAGATTCAGTCATGACCTGCTTAAGTTCCCACCAGACAGCTCATTTTCTCAATGAGCTTTTCAGTAAAAAAGTGAGGGGTTATCTCCCAGAAAATGCAAGATTCCCAAAGTCAACAGGAGCACCCGCATTAGTTTTGTTCAAACAACAGACGCGCGCTGGGCCTGGGCTGCAGCGTGCGGGGCGATCAGGAGCCTCGCGCAGGTCGTTTCCAGGCCCGGAGTGCGGGAGCAGGTGCGGCGCTGCATACTGCTTGCGTGGGAGGGGCGGGGCCCGGCGCGGGTCACGTGGGCACTCGGCAATCGGCGCATGCGTGCCAGGCCGCGCAGGCTCGCGTTTCTGTGCCTGGCTCTTCTGGGGTGGTCCTGTCTCCCCTTTTGTTTGGGGACCGTCTGCGGCCGCGTGCCCGGGATGGAGCAGCTGGACGAACTGGAGCTGCTCATGGAAAAGAGTTTCGGGGAGGAGGAGGAGGCGCCGCAGGCAGAGCTGTGAGCGGAGCGGGCGGGCGTGGGAAGAGCGGGAAATTTGAATGGGAGCCGTGGAGAGGCCGCGCCGGCGCCCAGTCGGAGACTCCGGGCTGCGGCCCCGCGGGCTACGCTAGGCCAGAGCTTGAAGATTTGGGACCTGCAGTTCGTGCTTGATTTTACCTCTTTCCCGAATTTGCGAAATGTTCTCCTAAAAGGAAATGGTCGGATGCTTTTCTCGTTTACTGAGTTGAACTTACCCCAGGAAGTTTGGGGTTTGCGCAACCGTACCGTTTTATTGCTGGTTGAGGCACGTCTCCTTAGGTTAACCTAGCTGGCCTTGAACTCTTTATCCTCCTGCCTCAGCCTTCTGACTGCGGAGAATACAGGTGTCACCACTCCCGGCCTCAGCAAGTACCTTTTGAGAAATCTTTTAGGCATCACAGCCAATCTTGGGAAATGCATGGCCTGAGGCTAGGTGGGAGAGTTAAGTAAAACGTTTACAAAATAATAGAATGTATATTCTAAACTATTAGGTGACTGGTAATTTATAGGGTAATGTGAAAAGTGTTTGATCTTGTAATTGGAGAGGGAGTGACTTTGGACTTTCTTTTGGTCACTTACAAATCAAGCCTTGGTGCCCTTCAACAGGAAAGACTTAAGGAAGGGCTGATTTCTAGAGATTATTTTGCATGATTTCAGGCGATCTGACCCAGCTACACTAATAGGTACTAAGTCTGCTTTCCAACTGGACGGGATGGTCATCAGCTGTAGTCCGAACTTCTTTGGAAGCTAAGGCTGAGGAATCCTTGAGTCCAGAAGTTGAGACCAGACTATGCAACCTAGGGAGACCCCCTTCCTGAAAGGGGGAGGGGAGCTTGCTTTCTCCTCAAAGCAGTGGCCAGTTGATTCCCAGTGAAATTTTATAGAGTGATTTCCTGCCAGTAAACAGACTAGAAAATTTGGGTTGTTTTGTATTTGGTAGTGCTGGAGAGAAATCCATGGTCTTGTGCTCGCTGGGCCCAAATCTTTTCCTAAAGATGACTGATTCTGCAGTTCATGGTGGGACTTTTAGTGAACCCTAGACAATTTTTTTTTTTTTTTTTGCCTTTTTGAGATAAGTCTTCATTATGGAGTCCAGGTCAGGCTTGCCTGGAACTTAAAATTCTCCTGAGTGGTGGGATTACCCTGCCTGGCTCACAGTACTCTTTTTCCATGACATTAGACTAAGGTTGGGGATCAAGCACAGAGCCTCCCCCATGCTAGGCAAGTGCTGTACTGCACACCAACACAAGCCTCTTATTTGGAAAAGTGTCCAGAAGATCTTTTAGTTGTACCTTCTAAAGGCTTTGGAAAGGATTTCACCAATGGTACAGAATTGTTTAATATTTTCCCGTTTATTTATTTGAGTGGAGTCTTGCTGTGTTGCCAAGGCTGTCTAAACTCTTAGGCTCAAGCCATGCCTGAACTATAGGCATGTGCCACCTAATTTATTCTTTTTTTTTTTGGAGGGAGGGGCAGTACTTGAGTTTGAACTTGGCCTTATGATTGCTAGTCAAGTGCTCTACCACTTGAGCCATGTCCCCAGCCCTCATTCGAGTTTATTTTTTGGCAGCACTGGAGTTTTGCACTCAGGGCCTTGAGATTGGTAGGCAGGTGCTCTACCATTTGAACCATATCCACAGCCCCACTTTATTCTTTGTTTGGGGGGGAGCTTGAACCCAGGACTTTGTGCTTGTAAAGCAGGCACTCTACCACTTGAGCCGATCTGCTAGCCCTGGTCAGTTTATTTTGGAGATGGGGTTTTATGAACTATTTGCCCAGGCTTGGATCAAACCTCAGTCTTCCCTATCTCATTCTCCCAAGTAGCTATGATTACAGGCGTGAGGCACCAGCACCCAGCATCCCAGTTTATTCTTAATCCTCATGCTGATGCACGATCCCCAAAACTCACAAAGATTAAATTGGAAAGACCATGTTTCATTTGTATATTGTGGCCTTCAGGTTCAAACCCATGCTAAACAAACACTTGGTGGTACTGGGGCTTGAAGTCAGGTCCTCATGCTTGCTAGGTAGGCACTCTACCACTTGAGCCAGCCCCTTAGGGAAGTTTTTATAGTAGGAATTCTCCCACTACATCTTTGCTCAGTTTCACCTATTTTAGTTGAAGGTCATTACTATAAGCTTTTTCAGAAGAAATGAATGAGTGACTTTTTTTTTTTTTTTTTTTGGTGGAACTGGGGTTTGAACTCAGGGCATCATACTTGTGAAGCATGCACTCTACCACTTGAGCCACAACTCCAGCCCATGAGTGACTTCTTATTTCATGGTGTACTAAAATAGATTTGTATGTCTGTGTTTTAGATTTCAGAATAAGGTGGAAGCTTCTTTTCCTAAACTGATTCTGAGCCGAGGAATGGATAACCGCTACCAGGTGTTAGCAGTTGATATGGTACAGAATGAAAGTGGAAGCTGTGAAAAGCACTTAATCATCACTGCTTCCCAGTCTCCAGAATATAAAGAACAGTGCATCCTGAGGAATGGCTGGTAAGTCTGTGTGACCATGTAAGAGTGTGAAGGTGTCATCTTTTATGTGGGTGTGGTGCTGGTGGTTGAACCCAAGGTCTTGTGTATGCTAGGCAAGCCTCTACCACTGAGCCAGCCCCATGTCCATGGTACCATCTTAAAACCTAGCAGATGGTTTGTGTGGATATTGCTATTGTTCTTAAAAAGGGAATAGATTTGAACCTGACTGATTCATTTGTACATGAATATTGTGACTACTGCCCCAACATTTCAAGTCCCTTGATCCCCATATTGATTTGTATTGTTATTTGAAGATCAGGTACAAGCTGAGTATCCTTTATCTGAAATACTTATGGTCAGAAATGTTTTTGAATTTTTGATTATCTCAGATTTTGAAATATTTACTCTAACTTTGGCTCTTTGTCTAGAGCATGAGTTAGTTTAAACTAGATAGATAAAATTTTATTCTTGGTACGCTGAGTTTGACCTTAAGTCTTAAGAATGAGAGAATTAATTATTAAAACAATTCAGTTCATAATTGGAGCTAGGTTTGATAGCTTTCATAGTAGACTTTACTATCACTAAGCAGTTTTCCTCCTTGGGATTTAAGGAAAGCCCTTGAGTAGTCTTAGATGTGTTTCATGGAGAAAGGAGTAGAGTAACTAGGAGTTGATTCAGAAGACTGTATTCTGTATTCTGGTGTTTATTTATTTATTTTTTTGAGTGAAAGAGCTGAGGTTTATTAAGAATAAGGAAACGAGAAGAGAAGTCCCTGTGTGGGAGTCTCAGACTGAACCCTGGTGTTTAATTTTTTAAAAAGACCCAGATGTTTACAAATATTTTTTATTCTTCAGATAAACTTGCTTATTTTTTGGAGCCTTCTTGATAGGTTTAATTGTAGGAAACTGAACTATGTATTTCTACCTTGACTTTGCTTTATTTTCAGGTGCTCTGTACCAGTAGAGCCGGGGGATGTCATTCACTTAGAGGGAGACTGCACATCTGGTACTTGGATAATAGATGAGGATTTTGGATATTTGATTCTCTACCCAGACATGCTGATTTCGAGCACGAGCATAGCCAGTAGTATTCGATGTATGAGAAGAGCTGTCCTGAGTGAAACTTTTAGGGTAAAAATTATTATCAACTAATGTTTGTACAGGATCTTAGAGTTTATGGACTGCAGACTCCAGACAGGATTCAGGGAGGGATTTTACAGTCTTGTCTCTGGGTTTTTTGTTTTTTTTTTTTCACGACTGGGGTTTGAAGTCTGGGCCTTTACCGTGAGCCGCTCCACCAGCCCTTTTTTGTGATGGGTATTTTTGAGATTAGGTCTCACAAACTATTTGCCCAGGTTGGCTTTCAAACCTCGATCCTCCTGAGTAGCTAGGATTAAAGGTGTGAGTCACTGGAGCCTGGCTTCTTCTTTGGGTTTTATGGAGAGTCCTTTGCCCTTCTGTGTTAGCCTCTTAAGGCATATGGACTACTTTTTTGGTTGATTTGTTTACCATACTGGAGATCAAACCCAGGGTCACCCTCATGTTAGGCACATGCTCTACCATTGAGCTGAGTCCTCAGCCTCTAAAGAACACTTATACATTCTCTTTTTCATTTATTCCTGTCTGTAGTCCTCCCAGGTAGATGATGCTAATTTTACAGAGGAGGAAAGTGGCCCAGGGAAGCTAAGGGCATCCAAAGTCATATAACTAAAGTGACAGTGCTGGGATTCAACAGTTCTTTGAATCTTGTTTAGTTCTTGATAAAAATATTATAATGATAAGAAAATTAAGTGATATATGTGTGTGTTCCTGAGGATTTAACCCAGGGCTTGGCAGGTGCCAGGCAAGTGCTCTATCACTGAGCTCCACCCCAGCCCTTAAACGAGAAGACCTTTTTTTCTTTTCTTTTTTTTTTTTTGGTGGGTCTGGGGTTTAAACTCAGGGGTTTTCACTTTCAAAACAATTTTCACTTTCAAAACAAGTGCTCTACCACTTGAGCCACACCTCCAGTCCAGTCCATTTTGCTCTATTTATTTTGGAGATGGGGGGAAGTGGGTCTCAAGAACTATTTGCGTGGGCTGGCCTTCACCCTTCATCCTCCCGATCTTAGCCTCCCAACTAGCTAGGATTACAGGCATAAGCTCCCAGTGTCTAGCAAGGTATAAAATTTTTAATTTAATACACCTAGGCATTTCTGATCTTGGCTTTATGTGATTCCCAATAAAGTAAAAATAAGTGAGAAAGTCCATTTAAAAAATTATTGTGGAAACTTTCACTTCAAAATGCACACAATAAATTAAACTGAAAAAAAAAATTATTGCGGAGCTGGGCACTAGTGGCTCACGCCTATAATCCTTACTACTCAGGAGATGGAGATCAGGGAGATCGTGGCTCACTGCCAGCCTGGGCACATACAATAATAAAAGGCTGAAGGTGCGGCTCAAGTGCTAGAGTGCCTGCCTTGCAAATGCGAGGCCCTGAGAACAAACCCCAGTACCACCAAAATGCCCCTTAAATAAAGTATCCTGTACCTAATAAAATTAAGAGTACTTCCTTAAGTTAATGCCCCCAGCTCATTTGTAATGTCTTCACAAAAAAATTTTTTTGTTGTTCATGTGTTTGAATCAGTATCCAAGCAAGGTCTTGGTATATTTTGCTGGTATGTTTCTTAGTTTCTTTTACTGTCTGTTAATTGTGTCTTCCACCTTCTCTGTCTTTTGCCATTTATTTGTTGACGAACCTGGATTATTTGTTAAAAGTTTTCTCCTCCTCTCAGGATATTTTAACTATATAATTAACCTGTATGCATGCAGAAAACCAGAAATCCACCTGAGGCTGCAAGAGTAAAAGAAGAAAAGTAACCTAAATAGATTTTCTAATCATTTTGGCTATTACTCATTTGTAGATTTTTTTTCTTTTCTTTTTTCTGGGTGGTGCTGGGAATCAAATGTACGGCCTTGTGCTTGCCAGGCAAATGCTTTCACACTCAGCTATGTCCCCAATCCTGTACTTTGTCTTAGCATTCTGTTAATTTTTTGTTTGTTTGAATTGTGAAGAAATACCGGTTTCTCTTTCAACTACGTAAAGCAGACTTGAATAGTAATTTTTTTTCCTTTGGTTGGTACTGGGGTTTGAACTTAGGGTTTTATGCTTGCTAGGCAGAGATTTTGCTGCTTTGAGCCATGCCTCTAGCCCTTTTTGGTCTGCTTATTTTGGTGGTATTAGGAGTTGAGCTCAGGGCTTTGCTTGCTAGGTAGGTGCTATATCACTTGAGCCAGGCCCTCAGCTTTTTTTGTTTTGATTATTTTTGGCATAGGGTCTCACATTTTTGCCTGGACTCGCCTGGACTGCAGTCCACCTATTTACAATTCCCCTATAGCTGGGATGACAAGCATGCACTTCTATGCCCAACTATTGATCGAGATGGGGTCTTGCTAACTTTGTCTGGGCTGGTCTTGAACCTCAATCCTCCCCATCTCAGCCTCCCAAGTAGCTAGGATTGCAGGCGTGAGCCACTGCAATGTTAAATATTTGAAAATATGTTGAACTTTTTCATATTGATGATTTTAATTTTTTCAAAATGGAAATATACTTATTTTGAAAACACCCAAGACTTGTACAGTTGAGATGATTCTGAATAGAAGAAAGTGAAAGTCATGTATCATAATTCTACCCACCAGATAAAAATATTTTGACATTCCTCTTTATCAGTATACTTTGGCTATAATGGTTGCATAGTATACAGTCATATGTATTAAAATGTTGTGAAATATGATTCACAACATATTAGCATGTTTCACAACATGTTTGTATGATTTGTTTCCTAGAGCTCTGATCCAGCCACACACCAAATGCTGGTTGGTACAGTTCTCCATGAAGTATTTCAGAAAGCGATAAGTGATAGCTTTGCCCCAGAAAAACTACAAGAACTTGCTTTTCAAACCATTCAAGAAATAAGGCATTTGAAGGAAATGTAAGTAATTGTGAGAAGAACTGCAGATATATTTTATCATGCAATTTCTTGCCTAGAATTTAGGGTTCAGGTCTTTTCTCTACAGGGCTGGTGGCATAGCTCAAGCGCCTAGCAAGTGTTAGGCCAGGGGTTCAACCCCCAGTACTGCAAAAAAAAAAAAAATTCAAAAATAGACTTGGACTTCTCAGGTCTATTTTTAACTAAAATGCAGACTTCAAGGTTGCAGTAAGTACTCTGTTGCAACTCTGAAGAGTTTCTGAAATTGCATAACAGGAGCTCTTAGGCAACAATACCTAAATATTCTGCACATGTGCACAACAGATTTCTTAGCTGTTGTCAGAGAATGTGTTCAAAATATTTGTGCATTAGTTCTAGAAGCAGTGTGACTGAAAATTATATGGATTTGTAGTTATGTGGAACTAGCTTCAAAATCGAACTTTAAAAATTCATAATGAAAGACTGGACTATAAAATTGGTACAGTTTGTGGGTGTTGGGTGGTGTTTGTGGGGCGGGAGGGTGAAGGAAGGAGATTAAGGTGAGGGTGTATGGTTGGTGGACTTCGTATACTTGTATGAAAAAGAACAATGAAACGTCTTACAATTGCTTTAAGTTGAGCCCCAAGGAGGATGACAGGGAGAGATGATGGCGGGTGATCTAACCAATATACAATGTAAGCCTGTTTGGGATTGTCATGATGAATCCACCCCATACAACAAATATATCCTAATAAAAAATTCTTTTTAAAATTGAACTTTGGGGGCGTGACTCAAGTGATAGAGCACCTGCAAGTGTGAGGCCCTGAGTTCAAAGCCCAGTGCTACCATAAAAAAAAAAAAAAAAAATCCAAGTTTGCCAGTTTTATGACTAAATAAGTTACTTAAAGTATCTGAAGGGCTTGGTAGACTGGCTCAAGCACTGCTTGTCTACCAAGCGTTGAGGCCTTGAGTTTAAACACCAGTACCAGAAAAATAAAAGAAAGAAAAAGAATCTGAAGAAGGCTCAGCACTGGTGGCTCACACTTAGAATCCTAACTACTTAAAGGCAAAGATCATAGTTCAAGGCCAACCCTGGGCAGAAAGCTCATGAGACCCCATCTCAACCAATAGCTGGGTGCAGCAGCATGCATCTGGAACCTGTCAGTCCAACTCTGTGGGATGCTGAGATCAGGAGAGGCCAGCCCTAGCAAAAATGTTTTCAGGACAAAACAGTATGGTGGTGCGCCTGTCATCCCAGCTACAGTGGGAAGGGTAAATAGGATGATTGCGGTCCAGGCTGGCCTGAGCAAAAAGCGAGATCCCCATCTCCAAAATAACCAGAGCAAAAAAGGCTAAAGGTGTGGCTCAAGTGGTAAAACGCCTGCCTAGCAAGCGCAAAGCCCTGAGTTCAGACTAGAGGAAAAAAAAAATCTGATAATAACTATTTTTGCAGACTGTTTATGACAGTGGAGATAATATATGTAAAAAATACAAATGACTGCCTGAAAAAGGATTGACATACTCTGCTGCACTCTACCACTGAGCTACATCCCCAGCCTATGTCTGTTTATTTATTTTTGCAGTACTGGGGTTTGAACTCAGGGCCTTATGCTTGCTAGGCAGGCGTTTTATAGCTTGAGCCACTCTTCTAGCCCCCTGTTTTTTTTTTTTTTTTTTTGCAGTACTGGGGTTTGAACTCAGGGCCTACATCTTGAGCCATTCCAACAGCCCTACTTTTGTGATGGGGTTTTTCAAAATAGGGCCTTGAGAACTATTTGCCTGGGCTGGCTTCGAACTGTTTCCTGAGTAGCTAGGATTACAGCATGAGACATCCAGCCTGTGTCTCTAGTTCTTGACTTCTATGCAGTCTACCATTTTTTCACAGAATTTTTTTTGTTTTTGTTTTTTAGTTTTTTGAGACAGGGTCATGTTATAAAGCCCAGGCTGGCCTCAAACCCAGATCCTCCTGTCTCTACCTCCCAAGTCCTGGAATTACAGGTGTACCACACCTAGTCTGAGGAATTTTCTGTTAGTGGTGATTTTGATTTCCAAGCTTGTTGACATAGACCTATATTTTCTAAAATGTAATCTAGTTAGCTTAATGTTTCTAAAACTCCATACAACTGATTTACTAGTGACATACAATCTTTTCTAAAAAATTTTTTGATCCTGTCATATGTTGGGTAAGTACTTTTATTATTATTATTATTTTTATTTTGATGGTACTGGGCTTTGAATTCAGGGCTTTCATATTTAACATCTTTTATTTTGGCAGGTACCGCTTAAATCTGAATGAAGATGAAATAAAGCAAGAAGTAGAGGAGTACCTTCCTTCATTTTCTAAATGGGCTGAGGACTTCATGTATTTGAATACTTCAGGGGACTCCCGTCAGATGCAGCTTTCTCTGTAAGAAGTGCATTTTATTTTTCTAACATTCATATTTTTAGACCAGTATTCTATTCTACATGTCAGATCAAAGTTTTTTAAAGGCTGAGTTATTACAATTAGTATTTTGTTTGCTTGTTATACAATGAAGGACCTTAGTATGATTGCATGACAAAAAAGAATCTAATGAGTAGAAACTTGTTTTCATTATAACAAGTTCTTCTAATATGTTGTTAACATTTTACAAATTCTAATTCTGTATGTAGATTTTAAGAAACTGAAATAGTCAATCCATGAATATTTTGAAGTGATCCTAAATTCTTTTCGTTTGGTGCTGGGAATGGAGCTTTGCTCATGGTGGGCATGCCCTCCACTGAGCTACAACTAACCCCTGTGCTTTTCATTTGATACTTTTCTGTGGAGTTCTTTTTGGCAGTACTGGGGTTTGAACTGAGGGCCTTATGCTTGCTAGTCAGGTACTCTACCAATTGGGCCACTCCACCAGCCCTGTTTTGTGTTTTGTGGTGGGTTTTTTCAAGATAGGGTCCCTTGAACTGTTTGCTCAGATGGTTTCAAACCTTGATTCTCCTGATCTCAGCCACTGGTGCCTGGCTCATTCTGGTCTTTATACCAATTTTCTATAATATTAACAAAGTTCATTGTATCTTTTTCTCTTCTCTCTTATTTTTTTTGGAGAGGGGGTGGTAAGTACTGGAGTCTGAACTCAGGGCCCCATGCTTACTGAGCAAGTGCTCTATCAATTGATACACTCCCCCAGTCGTTTTGCTTTTGTTATTTTTCGGATAGGGTCTCATGGTTTTGCCTGTGCTGGCCTGGATATTGATCCTTCTATTTATGCCTCTTAGTAACTGAGACAACTGATGTGCATCCCCATGTCCAGCTTACTGGTAGAAATGTGGTCTGTCCAGTTTTTTTGTCTGGGCTGGCCTTTCCTCAAACTGCCATCTTCCTGCTCTCTATCTGCCAAACAGCTAGGATTATGGGCATGAGCCACTGTGCCTGGCTCTCCTTTCTTTTGACAGGGTCTTGTTATGTAGCTGAACTTGTAAGGAGCTTGTATGTCATTCCAGTCTGACTTGAGATTCATCCATCTCATTCTCCTGAGTGCTGGGATGGCTGCACTATCACACCTGGCTAGGAGTTTTTTTTATATACAGTAGAAATTGAAGTTTAATGTTAGGATTTCATCACTTACTACTCTACGTAATAATATTTCTAATTTGTATGTGTGAGAGCTTAGTAGCAACCTTGAAAGTTTCATTACTGCTATTAGGTATCCATGTGACATTTTACATGTCATAAGTTTTGCTTTTTTTCATATAAGCTTATTTGAGGACATGCCATGATCAGGTAACATTTGGTGTGAAAAAACAGATGACTTTTGAGGAATTTCTGATAAATTGTAGCTTTCCTGAATTCCACTGTTGTCTTCAAAGATTCTTGAAGTATACATATTCCTTTTATATATGCATATACAAAGTAGACTTCAAACCTACATTGATCAAATGAGATAAAGAAGGACATTCCATACTAATAAAAGGGGAAATAGACTAAAAGGAAATAATAATTAGCAACCTGTATGCACCCAATGTCAATACACCCAATTTCATCAAACATACCCTGAAAGACCTAAAAGAATATATTAACTCCAACACAGTGGTTGTGGGAGACTTTAACACCCCATTATCATCAATAGATAGGTCATCCAAACAAAAAATCAATAAAGAAATCCAAGATCTAAAATATACAGTAGATCAAATGGACCTACTTGATGTCTACAGAACATTTCATCCAACTTCTACATAATATACATTCTTCTCAGCAGCCCATGGAACCTTCTCCAAAATAGATGATATCCTAGGGCACAAAGCAAGCCTCAGCAAATATAAGAAAATAGAAATTATACCGTGCATACTATCTGAACACAATGCAGTAAAACTAGAACTCAACAACAAAAGTAAAGACAAAAAACATGCAAACAGCTGGAAACTAAATAACTCATAACTAAATAACTGAATAACAATGGATCATTGATGAAATAAAAGAGGAAATTAAAAAGTTCCTGGAAGTCAATGAAAATGAAAACACAACCTACCGGAACCTATGGGACACAGCTAAGGCAGTCCTGAGAGGAAAGTTTACAGCCATGAGTGCATATGGTAAAAAGACTGAAAGATCCCAAATCAGTGACCTAATGATACATCTCAAACTCCTAGAAAAACAAGAACAAGCAAATACCAAAACAAATAGAAGGAAAGAAGTAATAAAAATAAGAGCTGAAATCAACGAAATAGAAACCAAAAAAACCATACAAAGAATTAATGAAACAAAAAGTTTGTTCTTTGAAAAAATAAACAAGATCGATAGACCCCTGGCAAACCTGACTAAAATGAGGAGAGAAAAAACCCAAATTAGTAGAATTAGGAATGCAAAAGGGGAGATAACAACAAACACCATGGGAGTCCAGGAAATCATCAGAGACTACTTTGAGAACCTATATTCAAATAAATTTGAAAATCTAAAAGAAATGGACAGATTTCTAGATACATATGATCATCCAAAACTGAACCAAGAGGAAATTAATCACCTGAATAGATCTATAACACAAAATGAAATTGAAGCAGCAATCAAGAGTCTCCCCAAAAAGAAAAGTCAAGGACCTGATGGATTCTCTGCTGAATTCTATCAGACCTTTAAAGAACTGATACCAACCCTCCTTAAACTGTTCCACGAAATAGAAAGGGAAGGAAAACTGCCAAACACATTTTATGGAGCCAGTATTACACTTATCCCAAAACCAGGCAAAGACACCTCCAAAAAGGAGAACTGTAGGCCAATCTCCTTAATGAACATTGATGCAAAAATCCTGAACAAAATAATGGCAAACCGAATTCAGCAACACATCAAAAAGATTATTCACCACGACCAAGTAGGCTTCATCCCAGGGATGCAGGGGTGGTTCAACATACGAAAATCAATAAACGTAATAAACCACATTAACAGAAGCAAAGACAAAAACCACTTGATCATCTCAATAGATGCAGAAAAAGCCTTTGATAAGATCCAACATCATTTCATGATAAAAGCTCTAAGAAAACTAGGAATAGAAGGAAAGTTCCTCAACATTATAAAAGCTATATATGACAAACCTACAGCCAGCATTATACTTAACGGAGAAAAACTGAAACCATTCCCTCTAAAATCAGGAACCAGACAAGGATGCCCACTATCTCCACTCCTATTCAACATAGTACTGGAATTCCTAGCCAGAGCAATTAGGCAAGAAGAAGGAATAAAAGGAATACAAATAGGTAAAGAAACTGTCAAAATATCCCTATTTGCAGACGACATGATCCTATACCTTAAAGACCCAAAAAACTCTACTCAGAAGCTTCTAGACATCATCAATAGCTATAGCAAGGTAGCAGGATATAAAATCAACATAGAAAAATCATTAGCATTTCTATACACTAACAATGAGCAAACTGAAAAAGAATGTATGAAAACAATTCCATTTACAATAGCCTCAAAAAAAATCAAATACCTAGGTGTAAACCTAACAAAAGATGTGAAAGACCTCTACAAGGAAAACTATACCTTTCTGAAGAAAGAGATTGAGGAAGACTATAGAAAGTGGAGAGATCTCCCATGCTCATGGATTGGTAGAATCAACATAGTAAAAATGTTGATACTCCCAAAAGTAATCTACATGTTTAATGCAATTCCCATCAAAATTCCAATGACATTCATTAAAGAGATTGAAAAATCTACTGTTAAATTTATATGGAAACACAGGAAGCCACGAATAGCCAAGGCAATACTTAGTCAAAAGAACAATGCAGGAGGTATCACAATACCTGACTTCAAACTATATTACAAAGCAATAATAATAAAAACAGCATGGTACTGGCACAAAAACAGACATGAAGACCAGTGGAACAGAATAAAGGACCCAGATATGAAGTCACACATCTATAACCAACTTGTCTTTGACAAAGGAGCTAAAAATATACGATGGAGAAATAGCAGCCTCTTCAATAAAAACTGCTGGGAAAACTGGTCAGCAGTCTGCAAAAAACTGAAACTAGATCCATGTATATCACCCTATACCAAGATTAACTCAAAATGGATCAAGGATCTTAATATCAGACCACAAACTCTAAAGTTGATACAGGAAAGAGTAGGAAATACTCTGGAGTTAGTAGGTATAGGTAAGAACTTTCTCAGCAGCACAGCAACTAAGAGATAGCATAGATAAATGGGACCTCATAAAGCTAAAAAAGCTTCTGTTCATCAAAAGAAATGGTCTCTAAACTGAAGAGAACACCCACAGAGTGGGAGAAAATATTTGCCAACTATACATCAGACAAAGGACTGATAACCAGAATATATAGGGAACTTAAAAAACTAAATTCTCCCAAAACTATGAACCAATAAAGAAATGGGCAAGTGAACTAAACAGAACTTTCTCAAAAGAAGAAATTCAAATGGCCAAAAAACACATGAAAAAATGCTCACCATCTCTAGCAATAAAGGAAATGCAAATTAAAACCACGCTAAGATTCCACCTCACCCCTGTTAGAATAGCCATCATCAGCAACACCACCACCAACAGGTGTTGGTGAGGATGCGGGGAAAAAGGAACCCTCTTACACTGTTGGTGGGGATGTAGACTAGTACAACCACTCTGGAAAAAAATTTGGAGGCTACTTAAAAAGCTAGACATCTATCTACCATTTGATCCAGCAATACCACTCTTAGGGATATACCCAAAAGACTGACACAGGTTACTCCAGAGGCACCTGCACACCCATGTTTATTGCGGCACTATTCACAATAGCCAAGTTATGGAAACAGCCAAGATGCCCTACCACTGACCAATGGATTAAGAAAATGTGCTATCTATACACAATGGAATTTTATGCAGCCATGAAGAAGAACGAAATGTTATCATTCTCTGGTAAATGGATGGAATTGGAGAACATCATTCTGAGTGAGATTAGCCTGTCCCAAAAGACCAAAAATCGTATGTTCTCCCTCATATGTGGACATTAGATCAAGGGCAAACACAGCAATGGGATTGGACTATGAGCACATGATAAAAGCGAGAGCACACAAGGGGGGGTGAGGATAGGTAAGACACCTAAAAAACTAGCTAGCATTTGTTGCCCTTAACGCAGAGAAACTAAAGCAGATACCTTAAAAGCAACTGAGGCCAATAGGAAAAGGGGAGCAGGAACTAGAGAAAAGGTTAGATCAAAAAGAATTAACCTGGAAGGTAACACCCACGCACAGGAAATCAATGTGAGTCAATGCCCTGTATAGCTATCCTTATCTCAACCAGCAAAACCCCTTGTTCCTTCCTATTATTGCTTATACTCTCTCTACAACAAAATTAGAAATAAGGGCAAAATAGTTTCTGCTGGGTATTGGGGGGGGAGGGGGAGGGGGCGGAGTGGGTGGCAAGGGAGGGGGTGGGGGCATGGGGGAAAAATGAACCAAGCCTTGTATGCACATATGAATAATAAAAAAAAAAATCCAGACACTCAGAGAACACCAACAAGGGTAAATAAAAGCAAACAAAAATCTAAAAAAAAAGGACTGAAAGATCCCAAATCAGTGACCTAATGATACATCTCAAACTCCTAGACAAACAAGAACAAGCAAATACCAAAACAAATAGAAGGAAAGAAATAATAAAAATAAGAGCTGAAATCAACGAAATAGAAACCAAAAAAACCATACAAACAATCAATGAAAAAAAAGTTGGTTCTTTGAAAAAATAAACAAGATCGACAGACCCCTGGCAAACCTGACTAAAATTAGGAGAGAAAAAACCCAAATTAGTAGAATCAGGAATTAAAAGGGGAGATAACAACAAACACCATGGAAGTCCAGGAAATCATCAGAGACTACTTTGAGAACCTATATTCGAAAATGAATACTAAACAGATATGTAGAGCCAGGCATGGTGG
The DNA here is from genome assembly GCF_047511655.1 of Castor canadensis. Lineage (NCBI taxonomy): Eukaryota > Metazoa > Chordata > Mammalia > Rodentia > Castoridae > Castor > Castor canadensis. Next base: position 59,325,772 of record NC_133392.1, on the reverse strand, counting down.
AGCACCACTGCAGTCCCAGTATTTAGGAGGCTGAGGCAGGAGGAACCCAAGGTTGAGGCCAGCCTGGGCTACATAGTGAGACTCTATTACAAAAAGTAAAAATGCCAGTGGCTCACACCTCTAATCCTAGCTACCTAGGAGGCAGAGATCAGAAGGTTCGTGGTTCGAAGCCAGCCGAGCAAATAGTTCCAAAGATCCTTTCTTGAAAAAACCCAACACAAAAAAGTGCTGGTGGGGTTACTCAAGGTGAAGGCCCTGAGTTCAGACCCCAGTACTGCAAAAAAACAAATAAATACTACAAGGTATGTAGATTCCCACATCCCACCTTTCTCTGTAGGTAATAGTGCCTGCAGAGCTCTTTTCTAATTGTTTTTGTGTTTTCCCCTCCCGGCAGGCCAAGTGATGGTAGTAGCAATAACTCAACATGTAACATTGAAGTAACAAAGTCACTGGATATTGAAGAAAGCATCTGGTCCCCAAGGTTTGGATTGAAAGGCAAAATAGATGTTACAGTTGGTGTGAAAATACATCGAGGCTGTAACACGAAATACAAAATAATGCCACTGGAACTTAAAACTGGCAAAGAATCTAATTCAATTGAACACCGTAGTCAGGTATAAATCTTAACATTGTCTGAGTCTTTAATGTATTTAAACATGTAATCTGTTTTATGTATGTTGGTTCAATTCAGGTAATGCTTATTTGAATTTCATGGGTATTCAGTTTTAGTACATCATAACCCGTGCTCGTCCTGTTTTATTAATATATACATGCTCAGTAGAAAATTTTCTCTACAAAGTGATACCAGAGCTGAACTTGCAAGGCAGTGATGCCAGCTTTATACTGCCAAGTATCAGTTTAAACAGATGCTGCTTCTAACTGATTTTTTCTTTTTTATTTGGTGGAACTGGGGTTTGAACTCAGGGCTTTATGCTTGCAAAAGCAGGTGCTGTAACAGCTTGAGCCACACCTCACAGATGCTGCTTCTAAAATAAAAATTCTTATTCATCTAAGTTGGGAAAACTTAAGTGTATTTGGTTCTGAACTAAAAAGTCTTTTTTTTTTTTCTTTTTTTAGTATTGGGGTTTTTTTTTAAGAAAGGGTCTTTGGAACTATTTGCCTGGCAAATATAATGATAAAGTTGAATTATAGTAATATTGTAAAACTTAACCCAACATCCTTTTATTTTATTTTATTTATTTTTTATTTTATCATTTTTACATTTACTCACATGTGTATACATTGTTTGGGCACCTCCTCCCTACCCCACCCCCAGCATCCTTTTATTATGTTAAAGGGCTGGTGGAGTGGCTCAAGTTGTAGAATGAATGCCTAGTAAGCCTAACAAGTGTGAGGCCCTGAGTTCAAGTCCCACTGCTGACAAATTATTTTATTTTATATATGTATATAAAATATATATATTTATATATATAATAAGATAGATAGATAGATAGTCGTAGGGCTAGGGTGTCGCTCAGTGGTAGAGTGCATGCTTAGCATGTGAAAGGCCCTAAGATTGATAAATAGCGTGCACACAGACATATGTACACGTCCCTCAAAACATCAAAACATGCTTCATGGGCTCAGATGTTTAAACACAGCCTGTCATGAGAATCTTAAAAGTCTGCAGATGAATTTGGGAGATCAAGTTAAAAAATCAAAATTTTCAGCATGATTCTTTCCTAAGACAGAATGTTTATATACTTTACTCTGTAGATATTTGAAATTATCTTAAGTATTTCTATACATGTCTTTGAACCTTGAGGCATCTGAGATTGTATTTTCTTTGCAAAATTTTTATATTGGAATTTCTCCTATATTTTTCTTACATTTGCTTATTGTGAAAACGCTGTTTTTTTTTTTTTTCTTTGAGGTCTTGTTAAATTGCCCAGACTATCTTGAACTCCCTCCTCCTGCTTCAGCCTCCTATGTAGCTGGGATTACAGGTACACACCACCACGCTGGCTTAAGACTGTTTTGTAGGAACTAAGGAAAAAACACTTTTTTTTGGTAAAGTTGTCTTGGACATTGGGTAGTGAGTTTATAGAGATACTTAGTATTCATATTGCAAGTAGGAATGTAAATATAATTTGAACTTACACATGCTAATTATAATTACTGGTCTTAGTGTTTGAGAACGATTTTCAAGACTCCTTATAGCATTTAATATTTGAATCTTTGAGAGCTATTAGAAAACAAATCAGCTTGTTAGGCTTCAACTAAATGACTTCTTGCTGCTAAAGCTTTTTTCTTTGGCGGTACTGGGGTTTGAACTAAGGGCTTCATGTTTGCTAGGCAGGTGCTCTACCGCTTGAGCCACGCCTCCAGCCTGCTGCTGAAGCCTTTTCTTGATTGAAGGGGACTGTTTCTAATTTGACTGATGGTTCCTCTGCAGTGCACCATTGAACCTTAGGCAGTTAGTGACACTTCCTGCTCTGGAAGAGCAGCACACTCACATCTATTTATCACAGTAATTACAACAGATGATACACATTTTAGTGTTTAGCTCATTTATTTGGTGTGACTGGGGTTTGAACTCACGGCTTCATACTTGCAAAGCAGGCACTCTACTGCTTGAGGCATACCTCTAGTCCATTTTGTTCTGGTTATTTTTTGGAGATAGGATCTTAGGAACTATTTGCCTCAGCTGGCCTCCAACTCAATCCTCCTGAGAGGAGGAATCCAAGTAGCTAGGATTACAAGTGTGAGCTACCAGTCCCAGCTAGCTCACTTGCCTGTTTATTTGTTGATTTATTTATGGTAGGAATGGGGTTTGAACAGGGGGTCTAATGCTTGCTAGGGAGGCACTCTTACCCTTGAGATACACCTCCAGTCTTAGCTCATTTATTTTAAATAGGGAACATACGACTGTTAACTTGTAAATATAAGGCATAGTTTGACTAATTTCCCTCCTAAAATTTTAGAAATTTAAATATGTACTAAGAAAAATTCTTCATCTTTTTCTTTCCTTTCCTCTCTCCCTTTCTTGTTTAAGCCAAGCAGATGGTCTACCACTTGAGCCAAACCCTAGCCACATAGTCTTTATTTTCTTTATTGTCTAAGGAAAACTGAGAACTATGAACAGTTTGTGCAAATTAAATGTTTGAAATTGTATTTGGGCTGTTAACCTTTACCAACGTGGCTTGTGTTATTTTCAAAATAGAAATAACTTCATTAACCTTTTTTGTTTGTATGTTTTGGAAATCACTGTGTAACCCAGGCTGGCCCACTTGCTATGTAGTATAGGCTGTCTTTAAACATTTTGAGGAAGCTGCTTCTGCCTCCTCAGTGCTGGGATCACAGGTGTGTACCACACACCCAGCTCGTCATTGACCTTTTGATTTTATAATTATGTGCTGATTACCAGATAGTCAGGGGAAATAATAGAAAGTTACAGTTTTGTTTAACAGCATATTCAATGTTTGCTTAACAACTGTTTTGCATAGGTTGTTCTGTACACACTGCTAAGCCAAGAGAGAAGAACGGATCCAGAGGCTGGCTTGCTTCTCTACCTCAAGACGGGGCAGATGTACACTGTGCCTGCCAACCATCTAGATAAAAGAGGTTGAGCTATTTGCTTCTGGTTTTACCTCTCAGGTCCCCCTCCCACCCGTCAAGTTTTGGTGATACAGTTTTACACCAGACAGTCAGCTTACTGGGCCTGTTACAGGATGTAATTTGTAGTTTTGGTATTTTAAAAACTAATTTTTACAGTGTACTCTGTAGTTGAAAATATCATTTACCTTTACATTTTTATTATACAAAACTATTTTCATCTTATTATCTGGTAGTAGATATTCTAGATTGCTTCCTTCATCCTTAGCATTCAGCCAGTTAAACACCAGCGTCACTATACTCACTAGGAATGAGATAGGTAGTCATTTTATGAATTTATGAAGTGAACAAAAACTTAATGGAAATATAACCAACAACAATTACTCTAGCATAGTGGGGAACAGGAATATCATTCTCTACTTTTCTTTGTTTCTGAATCTGAAGGTTATTACTGATTCAATGTTTTGTTTTTCATAGAATTATTAAAGTTAAGGAACCAGATGGCATTCTCTTTGTTGCACCGTATTAGCAAATCTGCTACGGGGAATGAGAAGGCACAGCTTACTTCTTTGCCACAAATAATTGAAGAGGGAAAAGTCTGTAGATACTGTTCACAAGTGAGCAACTGTGCTCTCTATAGCAGGTAGACACACTAGCTCCTAAAAGTGTTATTTATTTATTTATTTTTGGTGGTACTGGGATTTGAACTTGGGGGCTCATGCTTGCTAGGCAGGCACTCTTACCATTTGAGCTACTCTGCCAGTCCTGTTTTGTGATGGTTTTTTTTTTTTGAGATAGGTTCTCTCGAACTATTTGCCCGGGCTGGCTTCAAACCACAATCCTTCTGATATCTGCCTCCTGAGTAGCTAGGATTGCAGGCATGAACCATTAGTTCCCATCCAAAAGTATTATTTCAAATTGAATATGAACTTAGCTCAGTGATTTAACATTGGTAGTTTGTTCAGCATTGATTCCATTTCAGTTATTTTTATTTGTAGATAGTATTTGTAAAATGAAGGGAACAGAAAATAAAAAACAGCTTACATTGTCTAATAAGTCTGTTTTCTTGGTAAATGACAAGAGTACTTTTAAGCCGGGCTTTGGTGGCTCATGCCTGTAATCCTAGCTACTCAAGAGGCAGAGATCAGGAGGATTGCAGTTTGAAGCCAGCTGGGGCAAATAGTTCGAGAGACCTTATCTTGAAAAAACTCTTCAAAAAAATAGGGTTGGTGGAGTGGCTCAAGGTGAAGGCCCTGAGTTCAGTACTGCCAAAAAAAAAAAAAAAAAAAAAAAAAAGTACTTTTAAAACATTTTCTAAAAGTGAAATTTTTGTTTGTTTTTTTTTCACTTTTTTTGAGACAGTTTCTTATCATGTAGCCCTGGGTGACCTTGTACTCACTGTGTATCGCAGGCTGGCCTTGAATTTGTGATCCTCCTGCCTCACCTTCCCTAGTGCTGGGATTATAAGTGTGCATCACCACACCCAGCTTCAAAAATATTTTTTTTTTGGAGGGGAACTAGGGTTTGAACTTAGGGCTTCATACTTGCAAAGCAGGTACTCTACTGCTTGAGCCATACCTCCAGTCCAGTTGCTCTGGTTATTTTTGGAGATGGGGTCTCGAAATACTTGCTTGGGCTAGCCTCAAACCCAGATCCTCTTGATTTCAACCTCCCATGTAGCTAGAATTGCCAGCGTGAGCCACCAGCACCCAGTTGGTGAAATGTTTCATGTACAACCCTAGCTTGGAATTCTTGAGTTTTTTTGTTTTGTTGTTTTGTTTCTGATGGTGGGGGTTGAGCCAGGGCTGTGGGCATGCTAGGCAAGTGCTGTATTACTGAGTTACATCTCCAGCCCTCTAACTTGGACTTTGTATTTAGAGCAATTGAACAACCAGTGGATGAAAGTTCAGTCCCAGAGGTCATGTTGACCAAAATACAAGAAGAAACCCAGCATCTGCAGCGTGCACACTTAGAGTACTTCAGCCTTTGGTGTCTAATGTTAACCCTGGAGTCACAATCCAAAGACAACAGAAAGAATCACCAAAATATCTGGCTAATGCCTGCTTCTGAAATGTAAGTGGTCCTCTGATTGCAGTGAGATACCCATAGTTTATATCAGCTTGTACATGGCATTTGGAATTCACAACAAATTGAGGTTATGTAGCATGTTAAAGACACGTGGTTTCATTTATTCACGACAACCCCATATGATTATCCATGAAATGTTTCTAATAGACCTTCATTTCTTGTATGCTGTGTGCCACAATCATTGTTAGTAGTTTGTTTTCAGTAGGTTAAACATGCCTCAAGAAATTTTTTAAGGGCTGGTGGAGTGGCTCAAGTGGTAGAGCACCTGTCTAGCAACTTTGAGCCCCTGAGTTCAAATCCCAGAACTGCCAAAAAACAAAAACAAAACAAAAGAAGTCTTTTTAGGTAGGCTCACGCCTGTAATCCTAACTACTCAGGAGGCAGAGATCAGGAGGATGGAGTTCAAAGCTAGCCTGGGCAAACAGTTTGTGAGACCCTATCTCAAAAATATCCAACACATAAAAGGGCTGGTAGAGTGACTTAAGTGGTAGAGTGCCTGACTAGCAAGCATGAGGCCCTGAGTTCAAACCCCAGTACAGCTAAAAAAAAGAAGTCTTTTAAAAATAGTAAATTATTTGTCATCAGTGATATCCGCATAAACTTGAGTATATGATAAGGTGAATTATTACATATTAATTAGGTTTTACTTAACCTTTTGCCTTATTTAAAATGTTTATATTTTCAGTAAAATTTTGTATTATCATTAGAAAAAGTTTGCATTTTCTGTTTTTAATAGAGACTCACATTTTCTTTTTGTTGCTGTTGTTTTGTATTTTTCACAGTGCTAGGGATGGACCTCATGTGCTAGGCAAGTGCTCTACCACTGAGTTCAAACCCAGTCAGCCAAAAAAAAAAAAAGTTCATGTAGTTATGGATCAAGTGCATAAATGCAGTAAATATGTAAAGTGTACATACAATGAAGCCTCTGAGGTTGTGTAGTGTTTATAGTAGTACCTGAATACTTTAAATGCTAGAACTATCAGTGGTGTTAGCAACTTGCTTGTCATTATTTTAATAACAATAATTACAAATCCTCTTGTAAACAGTAAAGAAATAAGTTATTTCTTCACATCAAATTCAGGAGCAGATGTATCATTGTATCAGTGTCTTGTGTATCAGCACAGGAAATGGGGGTATTGATCAAGGATCAGTGTGCTAATAAATAGCTTATTGAGAGGTCCCAGCCTGTTGATGCAATAAGGGTGGGGATGGTGGTGGTGAAAGGTATTTAAAAACTAACAGGGGATGTTTACTTAGCATTTTTATCACTTTTCTGTAGATGGTAGGAAGTGTAAAAAGGAGAAACTCAATTTTCGTATTAGTTTCCAGGGACCAGATAAACAAGTAAATTGTGGAAAAACATGAATACAGTATTTATGTATATGACATAAATGGAGACTTTCTCTCTCTCTCTCCCCTGTCTCCCCTAAATAGGGAGGAGAAAGGCAGCTGCATTGGGAACCTAATCAGGACAAAACATGTGAATAGAGTCTGCGATGGGCAGTACTTACATCATTTCCAGCGTAGAAATGGTGCTATGCCTGGGACAAACCTAATGGCAGGAGACAGAATTATTTTAAGTGGAGAGGAGAGAGCGCTGTTTGCCTTGTCTAAGGGATATGTGAAGAAGATTAACATGACAACAGTAACCTGTTTATTAGACAGGTAATGAAATGCTGCTTTTGATAAGTTATTGATGGATAAGGGGGCGGAGTGGGTGGTAAGGGAGGGGGTGGGGGCAGGGGGGAGAAATGACCCAAGCCTTGTATGCACATATGAATAATAAAAGAAAAAAAAAATAAAAAATAAATAAAAAATAAAAGACACCCTAGGGGTGAGTCAAAGGAAAAAAAAAAAGTTATTGATGGATAATTCATGGACCGTATGATTCATCTGTTTAAAGTGTACACTTCCATGGTTTTCAGTATATTCAGAGTTGTACAAAAGCCTGGGGATGTAGCTCAGCCTTAGTGGCCTACGTAGCATGTGCAGAGCACTGGGTTCCATCTATTATATTGTTGTATAATCATCACCACAATCATTTTTAGTATTTATAACTCCTAAAAGAGACCTGTACCCTATCTTAGTCACCCCTGCATTTCCCTTAATCTCCCCCAGCCCCAGATAACCACTTTCTGTCTTTACTGAGCATCTCATGTACATGGAATCCCACAGCATGTGGTCTTTGGCTGGTTTTTGTCACTTAGCATATTGGTTTTCATGTGGTGACATGTAAAAATGAAGTAAAACTGACACAATATAAAATTGGCCATTAACCATTTTAATTGGCACCGAGCACCTTCACTGTCTTAAGTGCCCATCACTTCTCCCTAGTTCCAAGACACTTTCATCACTGTAAAAGGAAACTCCAAACTCAGTAAGCAGCCACTTTCCACTCTTCTTCTAGCCCCTGCCATCTACTTTTGTTTTCTGTATTAACTTATTCTGAATATATGATCTCAGTGTTGTCACACAGTGTGTGACCTTTTGTGTCTGGCTTATTTCACTTAGCGTAATGTTGGTGAAGTCCATCCATGTTGTAGCATGTATCAGTAACTCATTTCTTCTGTGGCTGAGTAACATTCATTGTGGGGACAGACCACGCTCTGCTCATCCACTCACCTGCTAATGGACATGTGAGTTTGAGTAATATTGATGTGGGCATCCATCCACAAATTTTTATGTGTGCATATTTTCATTTTCCTTTAGTTATCTAATAGTAGAATCACTGGGTCATGTTCTAGTTTTGTGTTTAATATTTTGAGGAATTACCAAATTGTTAATCAGGTTTTTTTGGCAGGGAGATATTGGGGTTTGAACTCAGGGCTTTGTTCTGGCTAAGTAGGTGCTCTATTGTTTGAGCCACACCCGCAGCCCTAAACTTTTGTTTAGCACATTGTTTTATAGTGTTAATGTGTGTGTAATCTTTCCTAATTCTCACAAGCACATGTGTGTCAGCATAACTGTGCTTTATTAGCTATGAGGCTTCTCTTTTGTACTCTGGGCTCTTTCCATTTTGTTCTCCCCTTAAAAAAAGTTTTTCTACTGATAAGTGTGATATAAAGTATACTTATAGCAGTTAAAAGAAAGTAAGTTGACTTGAAGTGGAGATAGCAGAATCATGGCTCACGTCTAGCCTGAGCAAAAGTTAGTGAGATCCTATCTCACAAATAAGCCAAGCATGGTGATCAATGTCTATAATCCCAGCTCCTGAGGAAGACTGGCCTAAGCAAAAGTGGAGACTCTTTCTGAAAAACAAAGTGAACGCAAGAGGACTGGGGCATGTCTGAAGTTGTAGAGCATAAGGCTTTGAGTCCAATCTTCAGTATTGTCAAACAAAGCAAAACAAAAAAACCCCCAAAAATCCGAAAAGAAAGTACCTTGATGTAAAGAAAAATGCTAAGTAAATAATAGTATGAAAACTTGTGGCAGAGACCAAATCCATGTTCACTAATACCTGTGGTACTCCTTTCTGCATGCCCAGCTTTCCTTCCAGTTGGTACAGGCATGCCTCCCCTTTTCCTAATGGATAGGAGTCATACATGGTTCTTTGGGGAGAGAGAGCAGATGGAATCTGCCTTCCCTGACACTCTGTGGTTTCCTTCCTAATGGATAGGAGTCGGGGATTGGGATGCAGTGACAGCTGGGTAACCTCAGCAGAAATGTCCGGGTTTGTCTCCTACAATTTAGTCATCAGTCAAGCCATGACTAGCCCTAGCTTGGGTTTCATGATATGGAAGGGTGAACCACAATATTTCTGCTGTTGCACAGGATTAACTGCAATCCTTTGTAGTACGTTTTGTTTTTTGTGCTGCTGGTGATGGAACCCAAGGCCTTGTATATGCTAGGCAACCACTGTATCACTGAGCCACTGAGCAATACCCTTAGCTCTCCTGGCAGTGCTTTTTTTGTACGTGTGTTTGTCTAACATGTATTAGGCACTTTGTGGATGTTTGAAGAATTTATAGTCTTGTGTGGAGACATATCTTTTCAATCTAGTAGTAAGTGATTGAAATGATGGGAATACAGGAGAGCCATTTAACTCAATTTTAGGAGGCTCAGGGAGGGCTTTTTGCAAAAGATAATTCTGGATCTCCATCCTATGGATTAATAAATTAGGCTGGCGAAGCACTGTGAGAAGAGTGTACCAGACTGAGTGAGCAGGCTGTGCAAAGGCCTGATCATGTGATGTGTAAAATGGAATTTTCAGGAAGATGCAGGTAATTAAGCAGTTCTGCAATGTGAAACATGAGGAAGGAAGTGATTGGAGAGGTCAGGTTATAGAAATTTTCTTTTCTTGTTTCTCAGTACTGGGGTTTGAACTCAGGGCTTTGTACTTGTGAGGCAGGCACTCTATTGGCCAAGTCACGTCTCCAGCTCAGACAAGGTCTTAATATGCCATGCACAGAAGTTTTAATTATTTATTAAGATATACTAAAGGATTTTAAATGGAAGGATAGGTAATAATTGGATTTGTATTTCCTGTGGGTGCACGTGGAGATTTGAATTAATAGAGGCAAAACAAAGCAGAGAACCTGGAAGCTGTTCTGGTGGGTAGAGGTGATGGAGAGCAAGGTAGTGTTGGCAGAGAGGACAGAATGATTTTGATAAGTACATATCAAAGAAAATTGGCAGGCGGTTAGATACTGGTTAGATCTGGTGTTGGAGGAAGGAAAGATCAATACACTGTGGATACAAGTGCCCTTGACTGAGGTCCAGACCAGAAGAAGGTCAGGTGGGGGGCGGGGGGATGAGGAGTTCAGTTTTAAACACATTGAACTTTTCTTGCCTGGGGCTTAGCCAGTTGGAGAGGTTTTGCTGTCTGCAGTTTGGGTGAGGAGCAGCTGGAAGAGAAGTACCAGGGAAGTCTGAAGATGTATCTTTGGGATTTGGAGCCACATGTTGGCCTGGGACCATAGGGAAAACCACAAGAAAGCAATAACAATGGTCAGGGGAGGGACTCTAGGGAACACCAGGATTTAGGGGGCTTTATAGAGAAGTGGGGAAAGGTGGCAGGAAAGAGACCATCTTCCAGGCTGGAGGAGATTAGAGCCACGTGTTCAGGATCCTTCTGGGGATGGTAAGCCCATGTTAGATTGCAAAGTCAAGTGTTTCAGTAAATGTTACAGGTTCCAGCTATTAATTGTTCTCAGCTTTGGGCCCTCTCCTTTTCCTGTCATCACCCATTCAGAGCCTTGTGCTGTCTTTGACTGGCAAGTGTGAATGATGGGTTGGTAGCATTTTATCTCATTTCGTTTTATTTATTTTAGTTTTTGAGGCAGGGTCTCTCTGTGTAGGCCAGGCTGGCCTCACACTTGTAATCTTCCTACCTAGGCTTCCCAAGTGCTAGAATTATAGGGGTGCACTGCCATGCTCATCTTGGTAGCCATTTTAATGGCTATTCTATCCTATTTGCCCTTTCTAAAGCAGGTAGCAGTATACTTCTTATGCAGACCATGCAAAATGGAAAACATTTATGTACATTTGTTCTGCTGTTTTAGGAACTTATCAACCCTCCCAGAGTCAACTTTGTTCAGATTAGACCAGGAAGAAAAAAACTGTGACATACATACCCCCTTAGGAAACCTCTCTAAATTGATGGAGAACACCTCTGCCAGGTTTGTAATAATGCAGGAATCTGAGTTTCTTCCCACTATTCTAAGGGATATACTACAAAGACTTTTTTCTTTTCAGCAAAAAGCTTCGAGATTTAATCATTGACTTTCAGGAGCCTCAGTTTATACCCTACCTCAGCTCTGTCCTCCCGCACGATGCTAAGGATACTGTTGCTGGCATTCTAAAGGGTATGCTATTGTAAGCACATCTGTTAACTGCTCTTGGATAGGATTTAAACTGTACCGTAGTTCTCTGATTTCTTAATAATTGATTAGCTTTTTAATTCTAATGATTGGAAGTAGCTTATGTCTATAAAATCACTGTGACATTGCTTTACTTTGAAAAGATGTATGTAAGAGCACAATCAGGTCGAGATGCTTTTCTTTTAAAATGTGAATTTATGAGCCGGATGTGGTGGTATATACCTGTAATCCCAGCACCCTGGAGGCTGAGGCAGGTGGATCACTAGTTTGAGTAAAAAAAAGAAAAAAAAACTCCACTGAAATTCAATGCTCTTTTTCCTGTTATTTATTTATTTATTTATTTTTAATTTAAATGTAGGTTTGAATAAGCCTCAAAGGCAAGCAATGAAAAAGGTTCTTCTCTCAAAAGACTACACACTCATCGTGGGTATGCCTGGGACAGGAAAAACGACTACCATATGCACTCTCGTAAGGTTACTGTTATCATGCTTGGAAACTAAACACCAGCTTTTCAGTTCAGGGTTTTGGTACCAAAGGGCTGCATTTTAATTAAAAATCTTTTTTTCAAGAATGATATGAGAAGTAATAAAGCTGAATTACAAATAGCTATAATCAACTTTTAGATTATTTTTGTTTTTGTTTTGTTTTTACCTTTCTCCAGAAAGGATTTTCTTTTTTTTTTTCTTTTTTTATTGTTTATTCATTTATTATGTGTGTATATATTGTTTGGGCCATCCCCCACCCCCAACTCCCCCCCACTCTACTTCCCTGCCCCCCTTACTTCCAGGCAGAACCTGTTCTGCTTTCTTCTCCAATTTTGTTGAAGAGAAAACGTGAGAGATAATATGAAAGACATAGCGTTTTTGCTAGCTTGAGATAAAGATAGCTATACAGAGAGATTCCTAGCATTGCTTCCATGCACAAGTGTATTATAACCCGAATTGGTTCATCTCTACCTGACCTCTTCACTACTTCCTGGTCACCTTCCCATGGTGGCCTCTGTTGGTTTCAGGATTTCTTGCATTTGGAGTTTCTTCCTTTTTTGTTGGTACTGGGGTTGAACTCAGGCCACTTGAGTCACACCTCCAGGTCTAGAATTTCTTAAGGTTCCTTTCTGTTGGTGGTTTGTAATTTGCATCATTGTAAGATTTTCTCTCCCTTTAAAAGTGATAAATTAGTCTGGAGGTGTGGCTCAATAGGTATAGCACCTGCCATGAGAGCCTAAGACTCTTGAGTTTAAACCCCAGTACTGCCAAAAATAAATAAATAAATAGATACATAAATTATAAAGCGGAATCTAGGAAAATGTATATTTTTTTTCACGTCTAAATTTCTAAGCAGTCAGAAAATCATAATGACAACAGTAAATATTTATTAGTTAATACTGTGTCTGGACAGTGTTAGAAGCTGATGTGTATTGAATTTTATTATCACTTACCGCAAGTATTATTGTGTTAATTAATAATGTGATAATAATGTCATATAGTCTTTGCAAAATCTTTTGGCTTTATAATTTTTTAAGAAGTTACTTGGCTCAGCTGTTCAGTAGGGTTCCTATTGAGCTTGACTAGCTCTGTTTCAAAACTAGAAGCATGTTGGAAGTTATCTGGAATGCAAAGTAACGCTGTCTTTCTTTCTTGCTTGTAACTAGGTAAGAATCCTCTACGCTTGTGGCTTCAGTGTTTTGTTGACCAGCTATACACACTCAGCTGTTGACAATATTCTTTTGAAGTTAGCCAAATTTAAAATAGAATTTTTGCGTTTGGGTCAGACTCAGAAGGTTCATCCAGATATCCAGAAATTTACAGAAGAGGAAATTTGCAGGTCAAAGTCCATTAATTCTTTAGCTCTTCTGGAAGAACTCTACAATAGTCAAGTAAGCACAATTATGATATGAGTGTTTTTGCTGAGTCTTCCCTTTTTTTTCACTTTATTTGAGCATATTCACAACTGCTTCTTGGAACATTTTTATCATGACTCTTCAAAACCTTGATCAGATAATTCTTACATCTCTGTCATCTTGGTGCTGGCATCTGTGAGTCTGCGTGTGTGTTCAGTGTGTTCAAATTTTCCTGGTTCTAGTAATATGAGTGAAATTTTCCTGGTTCTGCTAATATGAGTGACTGTCAATTGAATGGTTATTTTGTTTAAAAAATTTATTATTTTTATTATTTTTTTGTATGTGTGGTACTAGGGTTTGAACTCAGGGCTTCATGCTTGCCAGACAGACACTGTACCACTTGAGCCATGCCTCCAGTCCTTTTTGCTTAGGTTATTTTGGGGGTGGGGGATCTTACTTTTTGCCCAGGCCAGCCTGGACTGCGATCCTCCTATTTTACACGTTCTATCTTATTGGGATGACAGGTGCGCACCACTGCACCCAGATATTGGTTGAGATGGGAGTTTCGTGAACTTTATTTTTGTTTGGTGATAGTACTGGGGTTTGAACTCAGGGTCTCACGCTTGCTAGGCAGGCATTCTACCTGAGTCATTCCACCAGCTCTCATGAACTTTTTTTGCCCAGGCTGGCCTTGAACCACAATCCTCCTGATCTCAGCCTCCAAAGTAGTTAGAATTACAGGTGTGAGCCACCAGCACTGGGGTGAAACAAGCATTCTTATGTGTGGTTTAAAACCTCCCCTTCCTCTGAAGCTGTAGAGGAGGGCATACCACCTCTTTGCTGGCAGGTGGGAGGAGACCTGGTACCCAGTCAGTGTCCTTTCACAAACTGCTGTGCCAGTTTGCCTCCCATGTGGTCCACACCAATGTAGTTGGGATTTTGTTACCAGCCTGCAGGGATGAAAGATCTAAGTTCATATTTGGCCTCCTCCAAGACCACCCTAGTGGTTTATTGGGACATCTTGTTGCAGCATTAAGGAGGTAGGAGTCAAGGCCTTTGCTCAGCCATTGCTGGTGTCTGTGGGGGTGGTGCCATGGTGTTTTTTTCTTTTCTGTGATGACTGGCTAGAGTACTGTGGTTTTTGTATAAAGTTTTCTGTCTGCTAGGCCAGGTCTTCCCTTTCCTATTCTTTGGCTTAAGCTAGCAGGCTATTGTTGAAATGGTTTTGGTTTGACCCATTGGTGATCCTGGATGGTCAGCTTAAGTTTGGGACATATGAGACAAAAAAAAACCCCAGAAAGTTGCTCTGTTGTTCCTGTGGTCCTGAGCTCCTTATCTGACCTGCCTTCTGTCTTTCAAAGTTGTTTTGTGTATGATGTCTCGGGTGTTTTTGTTTCTGTGTTTGTTTGTAGTGCTGGAGATTGAACCCAGGACCTGACATGCTAGGCTAGTGCTCTATCCCTGAGCTACATCATGTGCCAAAATTTTAACTATACGTTGTGGGAAGGATAAGGAAACTCCGTCTTTCAGAACTGAAGTTCTAGTTGACTTAAAAAAAGAAAAAAAAACCTTACTAATTTACTGTCTCAGTGTTTCAGCTTCCATTTGGTAATGTCCAAATGTAAGCAATGTTCATATTATCTTTCAATTCATAGAAAAGAATTTAAAAATAAATTTCATGTGCTCTAAACATTTTGGAATTAAATAATATCAGATGATATTTGATGCTAGGAGAAAAATGTTTTTTGGTCTTGTAATTGAAAAATAGGAAAAAATAAACTACATTTTTGTACATTTAACTAATGCTTCTATTTTCTTTTTTTTTTTTTTAGCTTATAGTTGCAACAACATGTATGGGAATAAATCATCCAATATTTTCCCGAAAAACTTTTGATTTTTGTATTGTGGATGAAGCCTCCCAAATTAGTCAGCCAGTTTGCCTGGGGCCACTTTTTTTTTCTCGGAGATTCGTGTTGGTAGGGGATCATCAGCAGCTTCCTCCCCTGGTGCTGAACCGTGAAGCAAGGTAGACAGACTCTGAAGCTTTGTTTTTGTTTTACTAGAGATGGATTTTGCCTAGGCTGGTCTTGAACTCCTGTGCACAAGGGATCTTCCTGCTCTATCATTCCACCTCAACCTTCTGAGTAGCTGGGACTATTGACATGTACCACCATACACGTCAATTTTAAATTGGGTTCTTTTTAAGGAACATTGTTAGTCTACTGATAAGTGTGAATTTGATTTGTTGACAGAGCTCTTGGTATGAGTGAAAGCTTATTCAAGAGGCTGGAGCAGAATAAGAATGCTGTGGTACAACTAACCGTGCAGTACAGAATGAACAGGTACTTCTAACTCCGTTAGCCATGACTGGCTTCCATGCTTATTTTCATCTGCCTCAGCTAAGGGTTTTTTTCTGCAATTATTTTAGTAAAATCATGTCGTTAAGTAATAAGCTGACCTACAAAGGGAAGCTGGAGTGTGGATCAGACAAAGTGGCCAATGCAGTGATAAACCTACCTAACTTCAAGGATGTGAAGCTGGAGCTGGAATTCTATGCTGATTATTCTGACAATCCTTGGCTGATAGGAGTATTTGAGCCTAACAATCCTGTTTGTTTTCTTAATACAGAAAAGGTAAAAAAAAATTTTTTCTTTACTTTTGTTCTATTATTTAAATTTCTCAGCTTGCATTGTGTATGCTTATCACTTAAAAGCAAAATTAGCGTACTTGTACCTCAACACAAAAGTCTTTTATTTCAGTTGGCTCAGTATTTTTGAGAGATTTATTCTGGGAGTTGATGGATGTCAAAATTGACCTTTCCTTTCTTTTTTTTTTTACAATGTAAGGACTTGAGTATATGTCCCTGTGCAGGCACTTTATCACTTTAGCCATGCCTCCCACAGTCCTTTTGGTTTAATTATTTTTCAGATAGGATCTTACGCTTTTTGCTTAGGCCTTGGACTGCAATCCTCCCCCTTGTACCTTCCATGTAGCTGTGAGTACAGACATGCACCACAATGCCTGGTTTGTTTGTTTAGATGAGGTCTCACTAACTTTGTCTGGGCTGACCTCAAATTGTTATCCTCCCAATCTCTACTTCTTAAGTAGCTGGGATTACAAGCGTGAGCCACCTGTCCCCAAATTGACTTCTGAAGAAGGAAAGCCAGAAAGTGAATTCAAGGGTTATACTTCCATTTCCTAGGAAAGGTATTGGCATTGATAGTAATGGCTAGGTTTATAAGTAGACAAAGTATAATGAATTGTCTTTTTATTTTTTTTATGGTACTAGAGTTTGAACTCATGGCCTACACTTTGAGCCACTACACCAACTCTTTTTTGTGATGGGCTTTTTTGAGATAGAGTCTTGTAAACCACTTTCCCAGGCTGGTTTTGAACCTCGATCCTCCTGATCTCTGCCTCCTAACTAGAATTACAAGCCACTGGCGCCCATCAATGACAATTGATACCATTTTTAAGGACTTAGAATAACCTTTTTGGGGGACCACTTTTATGTTCACAACATATTAAGCAGACGGTATAGGGGTTTCCCATATGCTTCCCACACCTACAAATGCACATAAAGGCCTTTTAACAAACATGATATTAAAGAGAATCTTCACAGTGTACATTAAATGATTTGGTTCTTATTTCTAGCAACTAAGAATGAAGTTTTGTCCCTGTATTCCTACAGTTTTGTATATTGCATCTTAACACTGAATTGGAAGTTCAAATAAAAAACACAGTGACTAGTTGTATGTACACATATTACTCTGTAATAATTGTCTTTTATTGTTATTAAGATGGGTGGTGTTAACTAGTTGGTAAAAAAATAGGGCCTTGCCATAGAGCTGATGGAATTTTCAATCTCTTGGCTATTGCCCCTAGTGATTAAAAATTTGCTTTTAGATCTTGGTACAATGGTACATGCCTGTAATCTTAGCACTCTGGAGGCTGAGGCAGGAGGATTGTGAGTTCAAGGCTATCCTAGACTACATAGTGAGACTTTGTCTCAAACAAAAAAATTAATTGTATCACCTAGAATTGCTTGGCTCTGGGAAATTTTTTCAGATTTCAGTGATATCACAAATGACTGCTTTTATGAAACTTTTCTGGTTTATTAATTGTAATTTGAAATTTTTTACCTCACTGATGATTTTTGAGTTTCTTTATTTTTGCTACTCAGGTTTCTTCTTACTATGAGGAATAAAAGTAATCGAGGTTGTGTAGGGAAAATGCAGCCCTGGAGAGTTTTCTGGGATTTGGTAGAGCTTGGGAACCAAGCCCTTTCTGCTATATTATTTGTCTAAATGTCTTCAAGGACACATACAGTACACTGGTGCTGAGCCAGATACAAGTTTAAATCCTACAGCCTGGATCTACTGTGAGGCCTTTGATTCCTGTAACATGGGAGATAACAAAACATGTGAAATGCAGTGTCTGTGAACTTTCCTAGAGATTTTCGTCCATATTACAGCATGCTTCATATGGGTTGCTTTCTCTTCTCCTTCTGAAAATGAATACATTCAGTTTTGTTGATTCTCTCACTTTCAGCTTTGAAGATGGTATTTTTCATCTGTTTCTACACATAAGAGTGCAGTCTCTATGGGAACCTGTTGTTCAACTTTAGAGATTATGTTGTAAACAGGTTCCTTCTTTTTCTATTTAGGTTCCAGCACCAGAACAAGTTGAAAAGAGTGGTGTGAGCAATATAACAGAAGCCAAACTCATAGTTTTCCTGACCTCAATTTTTATTAAGGTAAGTTAGAATTTTCAAAGCTAATCAGTGTGAAGGTTCAGGGTGATAGAATATTATTAGGCTTTTAGAAACGTAAAATCAAGCATTGCCCTTGGTTTGTGAAGATAAGGGGACTAAAGCCCTATTGTTTGTTTTATTTTAAGAAATTTTTGCTAAGATGTGATTTTTTTATATAATGGCATTTATTTCCCATTTAGGTTAGTTTTGTAGTTCTGATTGGGGCAATACAATTTGGCACTGGAAACTTCTCTAAGGGAAGCAGAAAGTAAAATCTATTTCTCTGTGCTGTTTTGTGTGACAGTACTCTTTTTAGTGGCATACAAACCATTATGCTCTAAAAATCACGTGAACAATGTCTGAGGAATTATTTCATCACAGGAAATAATTAGTAAATTTAGAATACGTTGTATTTACTCTGAGATGGGAGCATCTGTTATGGACATTAGTTTGGCACTTAATGTAGAAATTTGACTTAATAAATTCAGCAAAGCTTCAAGAACTTAAAAATCAGGGCTTTTCATCTTAAATTGTGTCCTTTTCTGTTCAGGCTGGATGTAATCCCTCTGATGTTGGTATCATTGCACCATATAGGCAGCAATTAAAGATCATCAATGATTTAATGGCACAGTCTTCTGTTGGGATGGTTGAAGTTAACACAGTAGACAAATACCAAGGAAGAGACAAAAGGATCATCCTCGTATCTTTTGTTAGGAGTAATAAGGATGGAACTGTAAGTTAATTGTATTTGCTGTGATTCATTTGGTGTTGCTCTCTCTTATCCTAAGCACTTCTGGGAGCACAGTGCAATAGTGTAAGATATATGCACACTTCTGCTGAAGAGATCCCAGAGCCTTTACATTTGCACAGTTAAAACTACTCATTCCCAGACCTATAACCACCATTTTGCTTACTGTTGTTTCTTCTTTCTTTCTTTATAATTTCTACTACTATTACAGGGCTACAGTGAGTAGAGATACCTCTAGTTGTTTGATTTTTATTATATGTAATAATTTAAAATTACAGCTAGAGTGTCACAACATAAGATACTTGGAGTTGACATTGTGGCATGTTTTTTCCAGTTGCCTAGAATTTTTAACATGTTGATGAATCTTTTTGTTATCTGTTTTAAAAGTAGGAATAAAGTCAGGCACGATGGTACCATCCTTTGGTAGGCAGAGGCAGGAGGATTAAAAGTTCAAGGCCATCTTGGGCTACAAAGTGAGACCCACTATTAAAAAAAAAGAGAAAAGAAAACAAAACAGTTCAAGGCAACACATCATGTTCTTTTTCAGAACAAATTCAAATATATAAGAAAACTCAAATTATTGGAAAATCTATTTTTTTTTTTTTTTTACAGCTTGGTGAACTCCTGAAAGATTGGCGGCGTCTTAATGTTGCTATAACCAGAGCCAAACACAAACTGATTCTCCTGGGGTGTGTGCCCACACTAAAGCGATACCCACCTTTGGAGAAGCTGTTTTACCATCTAAACTCGGAAAAATCAATATCCTTTTTGTTAATTATGTGGTTGCATTTGATTATGCTACTATGAATGCTTTATTTAAAATATGCTAGTGCAAATTAATTCTTGTGAACATATTTCAAAGATCAAATTTGGAAAAGGAAAAAAGAACAGTTCACAGGAAGGCAATTAATGAAGTAATGAAGATGATGGAGAGGGAAAGTTTATGAGTTGAAAGAGGGAAAAGACAGGACATGATCGCTTGTCCCAGAACTGGCCTGTGCAGGAAAATTGCTATCCCTTCTGGTTCTTTCACCCCAAATTTATAACTTTGTTTTTATTGGGACTGGTTTTTTTTTTTTTTTTTTCCCAGCACTGGGATTTGAACTCCAAGCCTCACAGTTGGTGCTCTACCCCTTAAGCCACTCCGCCAGTCCTTTTTTTTTTCTTTTTTGTGGTACTGGGGCTTGAATTCAGGGCCTACACCATGAACCCTTTTTTGGTGATGGGTTTCTTTTGAGGTAGGGTCTCCCGAGAACTATTTGCCCAGGCTGGCTTTGAACTGCGATCCTCCTGATCTCTGCCTCCTGAGTAACTAGGATTACAGGCATGAGCCATTGGCACCCGACTCTGTAACCTTGTTTCTAATCCAGGGAAAGCATTATATGAAGGGCTGGGGACATGGCTTAAATGGTAGGATGGCTGCCAAGGAAGTGCAGGGCTTGAGTTCAAACCACAGTTCCACCAAAAAAAATAAAGGAAAAATCATTCCATTTTTTAAAAATTGTCATTTTATTTAATTTTTTTGTGGTGCTGGGGATAACACCAAGTGTTGTACCACTGAGTTATACTCCCTCCCCCTCCATTGTTTTTAAAATAGATTTGTTTAAAATTAGAGTTAAGGGCAAAATAGTTTCTGCCGGGTAGCAAGGGGATGGGGGAGGAGAGGGAGGGGGAGGGAGGGGGTGGCAGGGGGTGGGGTGGGGGGGGTTTAGGGAGGGGGTGGGGGAAGGGGGGAGAAATGACCCAAACATTGTATGCACATATGAATTAAAAAAAAATAGATTTGTTTAAAACAACAACAGCAACAAGCTTGTTTAATGACCTTCAGTTAAGATATGTAAACCTAACTGGGTGCTGGTGGCTCATATCTGTCTGTCTGAAAAAGAAATTTTGTATGTTTTCTGTTTTTTAAAAAATTTCTATTAGCATATTATAGTTGTACAGGGGGTACACTGTGACATTTACCCAAGTGCTTACAATATATCTTCATTAGATTTGCTCCCTCTACCTTTCTCCTTTATCCTCCCTACCCACCTTCTTAGAACCATTTCAAGTTTTTATTGTACTGTTTTCATACATGAATACAAAATACTTCCACCAATTCACTCTCCTTCACTTTCCTCATGCTCAACCCCCTCCCACTGGTACTCACCCCCTTTTTAGACAGAACCTTTTTACCCCCCTGTCCTTCCTTTATTTTTAAAAAAGAACATTTTTCTTAGTTTGTGATATTCAGGAGGGTTCATTGTGACATTTTACATATACACGTATTATACCCCAAACTGGTTCATCTCCTCCATTATTCTTTTTACTCCATTCCTCTTATGGTGACTTCAGCAGGTTTCAGTACAGTACTTGTATAGAAAGTACTGTCTTTATTTACCCTTCCCCCCTCCTTTACATGACCTGTCTTAACGTGTTCCTGTCCTTCAGTGGGAGTTTTGGCTTGGGATATAGTGAATAATGAAATACATCACAAGGAACAATGAAACACGCTGAAAACTGAACAACACAGGATGGGGAAAGGGTGAGGAAGAGTAGTGGAGGGAGGCTAGACTGACTTAAGTACAGTGTATTTACAGGTAAAACACATACACACACAAAAAAAAAGCCAAGAACCTTATTGCTTAAGCATATGATTTCCTGTAGAATACTGTAATGATCTTCACATTTTTTAATAGTAAACCAAATCACAAAATGTGTAGTAATGTCATAAATGTTTTTGTGCAATTCCATATTGTGTTAAGTGCATCTTCCTTAACTTACTTTACATCATTGATCTTCCATCAAGAGAACATGAAAGTCTCTGTCACATACTGGGTGATTTTCAAAAAGTATAAAACACCGTTGTTTTCCCTGTCTTTTCATATTAGGCTGGGATCTCATAGCTGGTGCCAAGTGTTTGTAATTTAGGTTTGCTGTAAGAGCAGTGCTTGGTTAAAGTCACTCTAAAGGTGATTTTTATCCAAAGGATACAAGATGAAGTAAATATACTCTGTGTAGAGTTCCAAGTTTTTTTTGTTTTCTATTTTTTTGATATAATCTTCTTAAACATTAAATCCTATTGCCAGACAATATTAAACACTATTAAAGTATAGATATATCACAAACTGTGGAAAATCTAAATTTATAGCTACTTCAAATGCATTTTTGTATGAACTAGAAAGAGTGTGATAAAATTTTTAGCAGATTTAAAGACAGACTGTTGAATTTGAGATTTAAACTTTTAAGTCTAAAATTTCAGTCAGATCCCACAGGTTGAACTCTCAAATAAATTACCAGGATTATTTGGATTTTGTAGACTTAATCATATTTGAAAGATCAGGTAAAGAAACTTGGTTTGTTTTCATTATTTAATCTCAGTCGTGGTGATGGGAACAAGAGTGTGGCTCTTTTGAGCTTTAAGGTTCATCACTGAGCCAAAGGCCAGTTTGCTGAGGTTTTTCTAACTTTGCTTTCTGGCATCAGATGAAGTTTCACTTTAAATTTAGTCTTTTAAATTAGACCTTAGGAGTGACTATTTCTAAACAGTTTCTTATTCTCCCCAACTATCTCCTTTTCTAATTTTCATTGCCCAATATTGCAGTATTCTAGAGTAGAATTTGATATAAAATAATTCTTTTTCTATTATTTTCTGAATTGATGACAAATTGGAGAGGGTACATCCATATTTTCACATATTCGTGTTTGTTGGCCTATTTGGGGATATTACTCAATTTTTCCTTTTTTGTGTAAAGATGTTTTGTAAAACAAAGTTACCTCAAAGTGATGACTTTTGTATATGGTGATAGATTTTAACTTCAGGGTATCCATCTTCTCAAAGGAAAATCTTTGTTTTTCAGTTTTTTTTTGTTGTTGTTGTTAATTGTTAAAATTGTTGCTGCTTCTACCTTGTGATTGTAGTTATTAAAGGTTTTATTTATTACATTGTTTTCCACTGACTGATACAGCTCGTGCTTTATTATTAAGAATGACTAATGATTAAGTTGAGGGTTGTCCAGCTTTTTTTTTTTTTTTTTTTTATGGTGGGACTGGGGTTTGAACTTAGGGCTTTGCACTTGCAAAGCCGGCATTCTACCACTTGAGCACACCTCCAGTCCATTTTCCTCTGGTTATTTTGGTGATGGGGGTTCTTGAAAACTATTTGCCTAGGCACGAGCCTCCCAAGTAGCTAGGAGACACCGGGCGGGATCCAACTTTTTTTTTTTTTTTTAATGATAGGTGAAATGTTAATCATACTGTAAAGCTGAAACCGAGGAGCATTGATGTTATAGAGGAATTTATGAAGTTCGCACAGAACAGGCTTGATCATGGAGAGCTCATAGATCAGACATGAGAGGCTGGAGAAATTGCTGTCATATGCCTTAAATATTGTGTGCCATCATTAGGTATAAATCTGGAAGGAATCTAAGATAATTTCTTAGAGGAAAATGAGTAAGAAAAATCTGTTTTAGTCCATGGTTGCTCCATCAGTTTGTATGGCCTGGGAAGAGCTCTGTGTTTCCTTGTCATTTTTAGGTATCTCTTGGTTTCAAGATTCAGACCATTTAATTGTTTGAAAAAGACAGGATATGTCTTCTACATATAAGGTGCTGTGAGTTGGAGGCTTGGGGTGACCTAGAGGTTAAACCCAGACCAGGTCTTCCAGAGCTTAACAGTGCTCCACAAGTCTGAGCTCCACGCTGAGGACTGACACCAGAGTAGCTACCAGTCACCCATGATGAAGGGCACCTCTAGACTAGACAGGGCTTTTCTTGTGAAAGTGAGAAGAAAACACAAGATGGGAAGACAGTGTGCAATTCCAGTGACCCCACTCCTGAACAGAAAATCTGAA
This sequence comes from Castor canadensis, assembly GCF_047511655.1. Lineage (NCBI taxonomy): Eukaryota > Metazoa > Chordata > Mammalia > Rodentia > Castoridae > Castor > Castor canadensis. The sequence continues at coordinate 59,302,135 of NC_133392.1, read as the reverse complement.
TTAAACCCTCTAGATTTAACTTGCTTTAGAAGCCCTTTAGCTATAACCTACTTTGCCTGCTCTTGCTTTTGTAAACGTAACCCACTTCACCTGCTCTTAGTAACTTGCTTTTGATTGATTTGAAAGTCACCAGTTTTAATTCTAGTACTTGGGAGGCTGAGGTAGGAGAGTCATGAGTTTGAGGCCAACTTGACCTATATAACAAGACCCTGTCTCAAAAGAAAGAAAGAAAGAAAGAAAGAAAGAAAGAAAAAACCCTTCAATTTTACAGATAACACCTCTGATGAGTGGCTAACAACTGAAGTTTGATTACACATTTGTAGCTACCGATTCCTTCCTCACCTCTAATCTTTTCATGCTTCAGAGTAGGTAGTCCCACTCTGAAACTTTCTCTCCTCTCTCCATGCTTGACTGCCTCGTGAATAAACTTCTGCAAACGTCATAGTTTCAGTGATGGGCACCCAAAACTGACCTGGCATAGTAACAAGTTCAGAGTTCCTGCCTCTGACCTCATCCTTGGTTGTCATTTCTGATTCTGTCTCTCCTCATCCTTCACTCTCTAAAGCAGGTCTTCTCTAGAGACTAACATCTGCGCTGATCCTCTTTATCTGTTTTTCTTTTGTGACTGGGGATTGAACCCTCGGCCTCAAACATGATAGGCAAACTGTACCACTGAGGTACACCCCAGCCCTGATCCTTGCTCCTTGAACCACCACTGGCTCAACCTTCACTTCTGTGGCTGTTTACCAAACTATACTCCACCCTATATGGCTTCTAGGTTCTAGTTACACATTTTGCCTTCAGACTATTTTGCGAGCACTTCAGACATAGTAGACAGAACATGGAAATTTCCATGGCAGTTCAAGACGCTGGCTTGACCAAAAATGGAAGACCCTACCTGAAAAGTGACTAATGCAAAAAAGGGCTGGGGGCATGGCTCAAGTAGTATAGAGTGCTTGCCTATGCAACAAGGCACAAGTCCTTGAGTTCAAACTCCAATACCTCAAAACAAAACACCCTTACCTCATAATGTCCTCATTGATTTGAGATGGTGGAACAGCTGACTGTATAGAAGGGAAACTGACATTTGACTATCACATTATTCACAAAAATAATTTCTGGATAGTATAGCAGACCTAAAATACGAGAAGCAAAACTCTTATGAGAGTATCCTATGTACTGAGGGTAGGGAATGTTTCTTAAGACGTGAAGGCATAAACCATGAATCCAATTTTAAGAAAATTAAGAACTTATATTTATCAAAGGTCACCACCAAGAAAAGACAAGCCAAAAAATATTGGCAACACATAACTACACCAAACTTACAAGTCAATAAAAGATAAATCAATGGAAAAACAGACTAAAGACTTGTATAGGTTCTTCACAAAACAAGCACTCCAAATAACCAGTCAACACAAGGAAAGGTGCTTGGTGTTATCAATAAGAATATACAAAATAAACCCACATACAACCAAAGACACACAAGACTGGCAGAGAATCAAAAATTCCCTCACACCTGTAATCCTAGCTACTCAGGGGATCAGGAGGATCACGGTTCGAAGCCAGCCCAGGGAAATAGTTCGCTGGTTCCCATCTCAAAAAATACCGAACACAAAAAGAGCTGGGGGAGTGGCTCGAGGTGTAGGCCCTTAGTTCAAGCCCCAGTATCGGGAAAGAAAAAAAAAAAAAAATCACAAAACAGGGTTGGTGGAGTGGCTCAAGTGGTAGACCGCCTGCCTGGCAAGCTTGAGGCCCTCAGTTCAAGCCCTCATAGCGCCCAAAAAAAGCGCGCACGCGTGTGTGTGTGTGTGTGCGCCCGCGCGTGTGTGTGTGCGTGCGCCCGCGTGTGTGTGTGCGCCCGCGCGCGCGTGTGTGTGTGTGTGTGCGCGTGCGCGCGCAGGGGGGAGGAGATTGCCACGATTCTCCTGAAACAGTATTTGCCTTGAGAGGGGGATGGGCTTTCCCTGGGAAGCTGGTTCTGTCCTAAGCTTTATCTACCCAGGTTTCCGCTTCATAATGATTCTTTAAACTGTATATTTCATATGTTCTCATCCACGTATGATTATCTCACGATAAGGAAAGTTTAACATCAAAAGAAGCCTAATAACAGAACTTGATACGAGCAAATTGACAGGAAAACATTGCCCAGGTCCACGAAGTCCTGCCTGTTCTAGCTCCGTGCTAGTGTCAACGCCTGCGGGTGTGACGACGAAGGAGGTTACTTTCCTCCTTTCCACACGCTGATAAAACCTAAGCCTCGTGTCATCGGACCCGGGATGAAAAACGCTAGCGTTCCCTCCACACCTCTTCCTCTCGAGCAATGACACCGTCGCTCGTGGCTCTTTATAAACGGGGGTTTGCTGATCAGAGGTCGTGATACGGGGGCGAAAGCGCAGCCGGGGGATCCCACGGACTTGCGGCGCTGGGGCGCAGCCCAGGCCTGGAGCTCCCCACGCCGAGGTCGCCGTCGCGCTCCTTCTTCTCTTCCGGGTCCCGCGGGTGCGGGGCGGAGGCGGCGACGGGCGTCCTCCGCGGCGGGCTCGGGGCTCCGCGGGTCCCCGCCGGGCCGCCCGTGCGTCCTCCCGCCGCCGGGGGCCGCTGTGAGCCGCAGCGTGCCGGGTGCAGAGGCGGTGGCGGCCGCCGCGCGCCTGCAGGGATTCCTGCTTGTGAGCGGGCCCAGCAACCCCCATCCGACACCGCGCCGCCGCCGCCGCCATGGGTAAGGGGAACGGACGCCGCCTCAGTCCCCACAGCCGGGCGAGTCGGGCACTGAGGCCGCCCAGGCGGCTCGCGGGCCGGAACCTGGGGTGGGCGGGAGCATCTCTGGGCTCGGGGGCTCCCGGGGTCGCCATGGCAACGCGCGGCCCCACCTCGCGCCTCCCCGCCCCCGCCCCCGCCCTCCGTTCTGGGGCCTGGTGGCGGAGGTCTCGAGGTCCGGCGGCTTCTAGGGAGGCAGAACAGAGCCGGCCCGGGTGTCGCTGCGAGGTCAGGAGCGCAATCGGGGAGCAACGATGACTTTTCAGGTTCGGGGGTGGCGGAGGGAAGAGGCGTCTCAGGGTTTGGCCTGGGCGCCCGACGCCAAGGGCGAGAGAGGGGCGGCGGTGCCGTGCAAGACGCAGGGTGAGCGCTCGACGGGGTCGGGGTTCGGGGTTCGGGGTTCGGGGTCCGGGGACCGGGACGCGCGGGGGCCGTCGGGGGGAAGGGGGCGCGGAGGGCGCCGGCCCGGCGCTGGGCGAACGCTGTCTGGTGGGTCTCCCCGCAGCGATTCCGGCCCGGCCCGGGCGTGGCCGCGAGTGACAGCCCCTCGGGCCCGCGGCCGCGGAGCCTCCCTTTGTGATGGGCACGGGAAAATGGAATTTGCCGTGGATTGTGAAACAGCTGGTGGCTTCGCTCCGGAGAAGAACGGGTGTCATACCACGGTGCAGATGGGAAGAGACGATGTCGTGTGCGAACATCGTCCACCCGCCAGCCTGGTCCTAGCAATTGTCTGCGATGCAAATCGCTAAGATTCAGTGTCGGCCTTCACGCGTAGCCAACCGAAGTCACAACTAGAATACTAGATCACTGGGACTTTGGGAGGATGGATTTGACACCGGGACTCTCTGTTAGCCCAAGCTATCCTGGAACTCTCATCTTCCTGTCTCAGTCTCCGGAGTGCTGGGATTACAGGGGTGTACCACCATGCCCTTCTTTAAAGGGACACCGAAAGACTGGGGGTGCAGCTCAGCAGTGCTGCGTTTGCCTGGCATGTGCCAATGCCCTGGTTTCAATTCCCAGAACCGCAGTAAAATAAAGTGGGCACATTGATTACTTGGATTTGTTCATTTGTCAGAGATTAGAAATATCATACTAAATGCTTCGTTTTTTTCCACATCTTAGTTTCTTTTGTGTTTGCTGAAAATATTCTTGATAGTCACAACAGTGTTGCAAGAATAAGGAAACAGATGGATTTCTAAACGAATAAAATTTGTGGTGAAGAAAATATTTTTTTAATGGAAAACATCCATCAGGACTTTAAAATGTGTCCTTATTTAACTTGATATTAAGACAGAAATAGTGGGATGATCCACAGAGAAAGCATTGGAATATGCAAAAACCATATAGGAAGGCTTCAAATGACTGAAAGAATTGGGCAACTTCTCTGGTAGCCACATGAAAATGTGTTTTATCTGTCACATTTGTTATGGGACATTCTGGCATCTTAGAACTTTACCATTTAGGCATGAGCCACCAGTGCCTGGCTTTTCTAGTTATTACTGGTTTATTCTGGATATCTGTGCTTGGAATTCACACTTATACCTGCTATGTACCATTTGCAGGAGATCCTTAAACTTGTTGTCTACCACCCAAGTTTATCTCCCCAGAGAATCATTTAAAAAAATCATTCTCTATGAGGAGGTCCCACAAAAATAAAACAAATAGAGGAGGATGGCATATTTGCAGACCTTGAGAATGGTTCATGAGCTTTGGCTTTTGTGGGTCTGGGAGTTTGCTGTGGTAAGTGTGAGAGAGACATAAAGAAGCTAACTTGACCTGGAGAGACACTGGGTTTGTCTGCTGAGGAAAAGTAAATCAGTGCTGGTTTTGTAGGGGAAGGGACAAGTTTTTATGCTTTTTCTGCCATGTCTTGGGAATAATGTCCGGCTTGTCTCGTGCTTTCAGCTACAAAAGACCCAACTGCTGTAGAAAGGGCAAACTTGTTAAACATGGCGAAACTGAGCATCAAAGGACTCATTGAATCAGCTCTAAGCTTTGGGCGCACCCTGGACTCCGACTACCCTCCCTTGCAGCAGTTCTTCGTGGTTATGGAACACTGTCTAAAACACGGCCTGAAAGGTATCACGAGATTTCAGAACTTTCACTCACTCCAGATGTCCCCCCTTTCATCCTAAATATCCTTGAAAATGTATCTTTGAGACCATAATTACTGTTATTTTGCACTGAAAATTATTGAGTGGGTTTATTTTGGAGAAAGTATCACCCCTTTATATTTTCTAATGAATGATCTTCAGAAAATGCTTAACTGTTAGTATTTTGTTTAATATATATATATATATATATATATATGAGGGTCGAGGGGTGTGGCTCAAGTGATAGAGCACCTGTTTGGCAAGTGCTCAAGAGTTCAAACCCTAGTGCTGCCAAAAAAAAAACAAGATTTTTTTTGAGGCTAGGGATGAGCTTAGTGGTAGAGCACTTGCCTAGGATGCGTAAGGCTCTGATTCAGTCCCCAACACTGTCAAATCAAAGTATATATGATTTAAATTTTTTTCTACTTGTACCCTGAACTGGTTTTCATTTTTTAAGGACAATTACAGAGTTACTTTCTCCTTTCTCCTTGTGATTTTTCTCCCTGAGGGAAAAGTTGCCCATCTTGGTGACTCTCCTTGGGTGATGTATATGCTAGGCTCATTGTAGTTGTTCCCACAGGAGATCTTGTCATTAAGAAAGAAACATGGGGGCTGGTGGAGTGGCTCAAGTGGTAGAGTATCTGCCTAGCAAGCAAGCAAGCGTGAGACTCTGAGTTCAATCCAGTACTGCCAAAAAAAGAGAAAGGAAGAAGCATGATTTCATGGCTTTATTTTGCCCAAATGTCAGAATAAAATAAAAGAGAAAGTAACTCACAGTTTTTCATATTTAAAAGGAAAATACCAATACCGGGCCTTAACATGCTAGGCAAGTGCTTTATCACCAAGTTACACCCCTGGCCCCTAAAACAAATTTTTTGGTGGTTTTGAACTCAGGGCTTATGCACTTGCTAGGCAGGTCCTCAACCACTTGAGCCACGTCTTCAGCCCTTTTTGATTTTAATTATTTTTCAGATAAGGTCTTGCATTTGTTTTGCCTAGACCAGTCTCAGACCAGGATTCTTCTACTTAATTCCTTGTGTGTAGCTGGGTTAAAGGTGGGCACCACCACCCCTGCTTGTTTGTTGAGATGAAGTCTCACTAATTTTTTGCCCTGGCTGGTCTCAAACCATGATCCTCCCTATCTGTGCCTCCAAGAAGTGCATTACAGGTGTGAGCCACTGCACCTGGCCAAAAAAAAAAAAAAAAAAAAAAAATGAAGATCGCATCTATACTTGTAGCCCAAGAAGGCCTCAAATTTATAATCCTCCTTCCTTTGTCTCCCAAGTGCTGGGATTACAGGTGTGTACCACCACACCTGTTTTTGTGCTTGGTTTATTTAATAAACTTATAAAGATCAATCTTTATGAGATCATTTTATTTTGGTAGTGGTAAAGAATGAGTTTGCTCATGGTTTACTTTAACTACCTTCTTGCCTATTTCTAACATATAGGAATGGCCAAGATGCATTTTTCTGATATGGCCAAAAATTACAGGATGGGCAACAGGATGACTAAACCAGCTCCTGGTCAACAGCTAGGTAGTGGGAAAATAGAGCAGAAAGGGACTGGGTGCCAGTGACTCACTCCTGTAATCCTAGCTACTTGAGAGGCTGAGATCAGGAGGATCAAGGTTCAAGACTAGCCCTGGCAAATAGTTCAGGACACCCCATCTCCAAAATAACCAGAGCAAAATTGAGCAAAATTGGAGGTATGGCTCAAGCAGTAGAGCTTCTGCTTTGCAAGTGTAACGCCCTGAGTTCAAATCCTAATCCCACAAAAAAAAAAAAAGAGTGGAAAGGTCTGTGAATAATGGTATGCTAAGTTAGAAATGTTGAAACTACCACAGTTTTATATGTTGAAATCATGTGCACTGTGGTTTTTTTTTTTTCAGTAAGAAAATCGTTTTTGAGTTATAACAAAACCATTTGGGGCCCTTTGGAACTGGTGGAGAAGCTGTACCCAGAAGCAGAGGAAATCGGAGCCAGTGTCCGGGATTTACCTGGCCTTAAGTAAGCAAGCTTGTTGTAGTGCTCATCCTTGGCCAAGAATGCATTTGCTGCTCCTCCAAAGTGCTTCATGTTCTAGTTCATTAGTCTCTTCGTTTTGTCTGTTCCATTTCCTTTATGAAGCTGAGTTTAGCTCCTTCAGTAAGATTTAACTACCTTTAGCTGGGCACCGGTGGCTCATGCCTTAATCCTAGCTGCTCTGGAGGTGAGACTGGGAGAGTGGTTGTTTGAGGCCAGACCCAGGCAAAACTGTAAGACTCTACCTGAAAAGTAACTAAGGCAAAAAGGGCTGGAGGCATGGCTTAGGTGGTAGAGCACCTGCCCAGCAAATACAAGGCCCTGAGTTCAAACCCTAATACCACAAAAAAACAAAACAGGAAATTCCAAGTCCTTTTAAAATAGGACATATCTATTAACATCTGTTTCCCAAGTGTTAAACCAGTTACACATAGTGGGCAGTTAGTATTTGTTGAAGACTGAATTAGATTGAATCCAGGGCACAGGCCCAGGCAGCTTGAGTCTTAGACAAGTCATTCATTTCCCATAGGACTTTGTGCAAATTACTTTTCTTCCCTTGTAAAATCGGTACCTGTATTACTTGCCTATTTCATCAGAAAAATGCGTATTGAACGTCTTAAAAGTTGGAGTATTCTATTATTATTATTATTTTTGGTGGCACTGGGATTTGAACTCAGGGCCTCACGCTTGCTAGGCACTCTACTACTGGAGCCACTCTGACAGCTCCCAAAACTGGAGTATTCTAGCTAAGTGTTGAAAATGAGTGTTGAAAATGTTTTGCAGATCTGAAGTGCTAAGGCTACATTCTTAGGTTTTTAGTGTATCATTAAGATGGAAGTGCTCACTTTAGCATATACTTAATTTCTATAAATGAGTTAACTTTTTTTTGGGGGGGGATGTTGGTCTGGAGTTTGAACTTGGGGCTTTCTGCTTACAAAGCAGGCTCCCGACCTCTTGAGCCACACCTCCAGTCCATTTTGCTCTGGTTATTTTGGAGATGGGGTCTCTCAAACTATTTGCCCAGGCTGGTCTCGAGCCTTGGTGCTCCTGATCTCAGTCTCCCAAGTAGCTGGGATTACAGGCGTGAGCCACAAGTGCCCAGGGTAATGCTTACCATTTTTCTGTCATTATCAGTTTGGTTTTTTTCTAACCTGACTTCCTTAGGTATTTTTTCTTAGGCACCTTTACAATTTAAGGTTTTTTTTTTTTTAATATGTTTTGGGGAATATGGCGGTATTTTCTTATTATTTTAACATTCATAATGTTTTTCAGTTGGGCTTAATTGCATGATAAAAATAAGTAGCTACTATTAAGCATTGTGTTGGGGAATATGTAACCTTTTTATGTTAATTATCTCATTTAGTGTTTAGGTCAATCTTACAGGGTAGCAGTATAAAAAATATATAGATATAAAAAATAAAGACCAGAGAAATGATAGGTAACAAGTGGCAGAGCCAGGACTTAAATGCAGTTTTTAGAGTTAAGTAGCAAATGATGCCCACATTTGATGTTACCTGTGATGATAGATTAGGTATAGTGGATTTAGATGAAGACAGAATGAAAAAGAAATTTCAACTCTCAAAAAGAAAATACAAGCCAGGCACCAGTGACTCACGCTTGTAATCCTTACTCAGGAGGCAGAGATGGAAGCCAGCCTGGGCAAATAGTTCACGAGACCCTATCTTGAAAACAGCCTCACAAAAAAGGGCTGGCAGAGTGGCTCAAGTGGTAGAGCGCCTGCCTAGCAAGCATGAGGCCCTGTGCCAGGGTCGAAGAGGTCCTTAACCCGAAAGGACTTAGGGCAGAAATGAACAAGACAAGACAAGACACATATTGAGAGGACCAACAGGTGATGACCAACTGGCAAAATTTTATTTCTTTTAGCCAGGCTTATACAAAAGAGAAAGAGACTTAAACATCAAAAACACTCTGACCTAGTTACAACCTTTCTGTGTTTTCCACCCTGCATTCTTCCTGCCAGTGTCCTTGACTAAGTATAAACTTCTTTAGTCAAGGAAAACCATTTAGTGTTCCTTCCCACTGTGATAGAGACATGGTGCACCTGAAGATTCCGACCTTGTCAGAATGCTGCTAAGCCACAGCGACCTTGTCAGACTGTGGCTTTTGGTTCCCAACAGCACTGAGTTCAAACCCCAGTACTGCCAAGAAAAAAAAAGGAAATACAATGTTTGGTTTCATTATAATATGAAAAGACTTTAAAAACAAATTCTGCAGAAATGAAAAGTCATACTGAAGAATGGTGTTCATTAAGTTGCTAAACTCTCAGAAACTCATTATCTATTAGAAGTGAAGGTTAAAGTTTCTTCAAGCCCCCGGCAACATGTTCTCTGCATTACAGCACATGAAGGGGAGAAGATAGTACTCTCTTTAAAAAGTTGTACATTCAGGGCCGGAGGCATGCCTCAGGCGGTAGCACTCCTGCCTAACAAGCACGAACCCTTGAGTTAAAAAGTACACATTCTGTAAAACTTGCTTTTTATTTTCACCAAAAGAGTTTGGGTAAAAAATTATGAGATTCACTTTCCTAAATGCAGTTGGTTAAAGGAAACATTTGAAAAGCAGCATGACTGTCTTTCCTAATAACCAGCTTGGTACCTTTTTACCTTCATTACAGTTACTAAAATTCAGGAAGATCAAGTGTGTTTTGAAGGCATTCCATTGCATATTCAGTTTTAGAAGGCTGAACTCATTTGGATAAAATATTCCTTGTAGAAATATCCGTACTATTTAGAGAATCATTTCTTCCAAGGCATAATAATGGTACTTAAATGTCCTGCAAGGAAAGGTTTACCTACTTCTCAAATATTGGTTGCTGGTTTAAAAAACTGGCTTAAAACTATAAAAATGAAAACAATACCTTGATAAAAAGCCTTTTCTTCGTTAGTGGGTACCTCAAAAGAGATAGAACATGGAGTCTGGGATGTCAGAGCTCAGGCTGTTTTCTGACCAATCACTTCTTCTTAGAACCCCCTTGGGTCGTGCAAGAGCATGGCTTCGATTGGCTCTCATGCAAAAAAAAATGGCTGATTACCTGCGCTGCTTAATCATTCAAAGGGATCTCTTCAGGTTAGTACAATTAAGTCATGTTTATTTTCATTCTTTACTTCATTTATATCTTTTCTTCCGAAAAGAATTGGCTAGACATAAGATGACATATAGTAAAAGGAACAAAATGGAGAGGATAAAAACCATGAGAGGGTGGAACATAGATCAGGAACTAGCCCAAAATAAGAATATCACAAGTTTTTTTTATCCCATGTGATGTAATTTGTATATGTTATATTTCTAAGTTTGTTTCATTTTTCTGAATTACAAGTAATTCTATGGATAAAAACTTACAATAGAATTTGGGGGGTTAATTTCACATTTCTTCTTAGATCTTGAATGTCCAAATTAATGCTTCAGTTGTATTGGGAGCACATTTTAAATTGGAGGCCAAATATTGAAAATAGACTTTTCAGAAACAGGTTATCAGTCTTCAGAGGGCGTGGGCCAAGCACAGCCCTTCATTTGTTCTTTTAGGCTGCCTCTTCAATGTTCTATAGATTATACTCTGTTTTTGGCTTCACTTGTGACTCTGGTTTTTCATCTTGGTTTTCCCATTTTTTAAGTGAGAGTGACCATACTTTGAGCACTGCAGTTTATCCATAATATTCTGAATATAACTAAAGTGATTAAGTAATATACATGGACTTATTGAGGAAGACATAATATAGTGATAGCTATTTTCTGAATATATATTGACAAGTTTTAATTTTAGGCTGTGCTATTTCTTTCATCAGTCTCTTTGAGCATTTTTTAAGAGTGTAGATTCCTGTGTCTTTAAATGATGATTGTGTATTAATGACACAATGTGCCTCTCAAGTACACTGATGTGAACATGGACTTTGAAATGTTTTATGGTTCTTTTCCACCTTAGTCTTTCTCCCAAGGGTCTTAACAAATCCTTAGGCTGAAAATTCAGCTCTAATAAAATTCAGCTGTAATAATCTGATCAGCAATAGTCCCTATGTCCTTCATGTCACCCTTGGAGTTGTCTCTTTTCTTTTGATCTCTCTGTTTTTCTGTCTCAAAACTCTTCTTCCTCTTTTTATTTCTTTAGTCACCCCCCATTTTTTTTTTAAATTTGGTGGGACTGGGGTTTGAACTCAGGGCTTCACACTTGCAGAACTTTACCACTTGAGCCACTCTGCCAGTCCATCCTTTAATCCTTTTCTTTTGATATTTCTATATAGAAATGAAAACTTGGAAAAGTTAATTTGTAGAAAGGCTAATTCAAAGATACCTGACTTGGATTGTTTCCATCTCTATAAGGTGGAAGATTAGGTTTCAAAATTTAGTTTTAGAAATAAATTTGTGACTGAAAGGTTTTGTTCTCTGAATTCTCGTAGTGAATTCTATGAGTACCATGCCCTAATGATGGAAGAAGAAGGCGCAGTAATCGTTGGGCTGCTGGTCGGCCTGAATGTGATAGATGCTAATCTGTGTGTGAAGGGAGAGGATTTAGACTCACAGGTAAGTAGCACGCAGTACAAATGCCTTGTGTCTTCCTGGCTCACTTCCTCCTCATCTGGTGTCCCTTGAAGTTGTACACAGTGCTGTTAAACATGTAAAGGAAAATTGGGTGAAAATTGTTTGCAGGTTGCTATCAGTCAGACTTTGTGTCACTGTAACAGATACCTGAGAGCTGAGAGAAACAACAGCGTTTCAGAGGGTTCGGTCCATGATCAGCTTCTCTGTTGCTATGATCTTGTGGTGAAGCAGGAGGGTGTGCAGAGCAGAGTTGCCTACCACATGGTGACCAGTAAGCAGAGCGATGTATAGATAGGGGCCAGGGCCAAGATATACCCTTCAAAGGCACACCCCCAGTGACCCACTTTCGACAACTAGGCTCCACTTTCCACAGCTCCACCACCTTGAAATTGTCTATTCAGAATTTGAATTTATCAGTGGATTAGCACGTTGATGAAGTCAGGTCCCTGATGATGTAATCATCTCTGGAATGGCCCTCAAAGACACTCCTGGGGGGTGCTCTACTAATCTCCTAGGCAACTCCCAGTCCAGTCAGGTTGACAGTCTGATAATTAACCTTCACACCTGTTTGATAAAGTATCATTTTAACTTCAGGTTGGGGTGATTGATTTTTCCATATATTTAAAGAATGAAGAAGATACTGGAAATAAAGAAAGGTATGATTTTCTTAAGTTTTTTCATGTTGTGTTTTTTTATATAGCTTTTTACAAATGAATTTGAGATCCACCTATACACAGTGTGGTATGGTGTGTGCTCCTTCCCCACCCCTACCATGATTTCTGCTTACTTTCATTTTCACTTCCTTTAAAGTTTTGCAAAGCAAATAAGGAAAAAAATCACTTAGAAGGTGACTTTTGTATGAAGTAGGACTTTTGGTCATACCTGTGCTTACTGAGACTCATTTTAATATAATAGTTGTATTTTGTGATAATGGCAATTTACTTCAAGATCTAATTAGCTTTAAATTTGAAATGTATTAATAATACTGTTAAATCTGACATTAGCAAGTTCAGTCAACAAAGGTTGTAGTTACTTAGAATCAGCTTACCACCATGTGATTACAAAGACTCTTGAACTTTTGCTTTTTAAAGACAAGGCAACAAATTTTAGATGATTTAGATTTTTTTTTTCACTTTTCCAACTAGCACAAAGCTACTTTTTCCCCCCTTAGGAATGTTCAAATTGCTGCCATCTTAGACCAAAAGAATTATGTTGAAGAATTAAATAGACAACTCAAGTAAGTATTATCGATACTTAGTGTATTTATATTGTTCTAGGGTTTTTTGTTGTTGTTCTCAGTTTAACCTGATTCCTTTCTTCTAAGCAGCTGGCTAAAGGGATAGACACAGAAGAGAAGTTAAAAATCCAGAAAGGGCTGGGTGTGGCTCAGCAGTAGAGCACTTGCCTTACCTGCACGAGGTCCTAGGTTTGAGCCCCACACTATAAAAAACAAAAACACCTGAAGAATTATTGGCAATAATTCATTTTTATCAAAAAATTAGAATCTGATTTTAAATAGAATCTTCAAAGAATCTATACAGAACTTTAAACTTATCTCCTGTACCCTTGTGAAAAAAAGTGTGAATAAGATGAAAGTTTATATCATTTTGATGGTTCACAAACTTTTCCTTCTTCAGAGGGTTTCATGTGCAAATCTGGGTGCCCTCTTTTATGGAGGAAGTTCTCTATGTTTTCATCTGGACGTAGAAATCAGTAAACATTTAGCTGAGAAAAATTTCTAAAAACTATGTAAAATAGACTAGTGCAGTCTAATAGGAATATAATGTAAGACAAGTCAAATTTTCTGGCAGCCACATTAAAAATAAAAAGTAATAATATATTTTATTTAATCAAGTGTACCGAGAATATAATTTCAATATGAGTGTAAAAATTACTGGTATTTTACAGTCAGGCGTGGTGATGTGCACCTGCAATCCCCGCACTGGAGAGGCAGAAAGCAGAAGGATCTTGAGTTTGAGGCCAGCCTGAGCTACATAGGAAGACTCTGTGCCTCCCAAAAAATCCAAAACAAAATAAGTCAAAAAAACCCCAAAAAACAAAAACCTAACAGAAAACAACACTATTGAGGGCTTATTTTCAAAGCTTTTTTTTTCCTTTTTGTGGTATTGGGGATTGAAACCAGGGCTTTATGCTAGGCAAACACCCAACCACTGAGCTACATCCTCAGCCCCTCAAAGCTGTTTTGTTGTTGTGTTTATGGTATTGATCTCCACATGAAGGCAAGGCAAATGTTACCAGATTTTATAGAAAGGAATTTAAAGAGCTGAGGGTGTTTTTTAATAAAAAGAAACGGAAGCTCAGAAAGGAGTATAGCTTTCAATATGGCACAGTTAGAAAGTAGAAAGGCAGGGCCCATAACCTGATCTTACAGCTCCCAGTCCTGTTCTCATCTTTGTCACCATTAGGACATCATATGCTATTTGTGGAATCATTCAAGTTGTTTACCTATGAATGTTACTGTTACGTTTACTTATTTATTTAGTGGTACTGGGGTCTGAACTCAGGGTCTACACCATGAGCCACTCCACCAGCCCTTCTCCCCCTTTTTTTTGTGATGGGTTTTTTTCAAGATAGGGTCTGTGAACTATTTTCCCAGGCTGGCTTCAAACCGAAATCCTTCTGGTCTGTGCTTCCTGAGGAGCTAGGATTATAGGCGTGAGCCACCGGCACCCAACCTGAATGTTATATTTATTTTAGTTTATTCTTTTCTATGTAAGAAGTCTTTATTAAGGTACCCCATTTATTGGCATAAAAATGAAAGTTCCAAATTAATCATAGCATTGTTTTATTTTCACAATGGATTTTTTTCTCAAATCCCTTTGAAATTAAACAGACTTAAATGGAAATATATCCTTCTATGTTATAGCTGCATCCCAAATCACAAAGACCCCACTTCCCATTAACTTGTATGGTTGGAATTTTATTTCCTCATGTTATCCAGTATACAAAAATAATCTTTGTGTCAATAGTTAAAAAGAGAGCCTTAGGTTTTCAAATGAATTTCTAAGTCACCAAAAAAACCAAAACCAAAAGCAAAAAAATCACCAGTATCCAAAACTTTTTTTAAAGCAATAAAAATTTCTTTTTTCTAAAAAGGTATTTACAGACTAAAATTGAAACACTGCATTGCCATCAGTATAATTATATAAGAGCATGTGAAGCCCTAGGAAAGAGGAAGTATTTCATTATAAAAAAAATATGGAATGCTTCACGAATTTCTGTGTCATCCTTGCACAGGGGCCGTGCTCATCTCTGTATCATTCCAATTTTAGTATATGTGCTGCCAAAGCGAGCACCTGAATATTATATTTAAAAAAATAATTTTAAAATATCAAAACTAGTTGCTGAGGCCAGTATAAAATTTGTTCTGTGTATTTTTCAAACTATGGGTGATTTGCTGGTTTCTGAGTTATGAGAAGAGAAGAAACAGAAAGGGGCTGGACATTGTCTCTTTATACTCTTCAGTTAAACCACATAATTCTAAAATGTGTGTCTAAAGTTCATCCTTTCAGAAATAATCTTAAGCCTGGTGTGGTGGTCTTTGTCCGGTTACCCCTGCAAGAGGCTGAGGCAGGAAGATTGTAGAGCTGTGCTACATACTGAGCTCCAGGCCACCTGGGCAACATAGACCCTGTCTCAAAACACCAGGAGGAATGGAATTTTTTTAAAATACAATTTTAACAGTAGTTAGTAATCTTCTTGTGGAATTTCTGTTTCCAAATATTATCATTTAAATATTAGAAGGACCCTAAGAAGACAATGAAATATAATGAGAGCCAGGCATGGTAGTGTACGTCTGTAATCCCATCATTAGGGAGGCAGAGGCCAGAGGATTATGAATTCAAGACCAGCCTGGGTTACATAGTGAGACTGTCTCAGAAAACCAAAGGGTTGGGGATATAACTCTGTGGAGAGCATTTGCATAGCATGCGCAAGGCCCTGGATTCAGGCCTCCAGCACTGAAAAAGTAAAAACAACAAAAAATGAGCAACAACACATGGATTTTTAGTAGAAATATTGATTCTTTTGCCACAATCCTCATTGTGGTCCTGGCTAAATCAAGTTATCCAAATAAACGAATTTTCTCCCATCTAGAAATTTGTGCAGAGTTGGTGGAATGGCTCAGGCTTTAGAGTGTCTGCCTAGTTAGTGTGAGGCCCTGAGTTCATATTCCAGAACCACCTAAATAAAACAAAACAATAACAACTATACTACTGCTAATAAATATTTAAGAAAAAAAAGAAATAACAAAAGACATGTATGCGGGGTAGTCGGCGTGTGTGAGTTAACAGGAGTCTGAGGTTACGTACTTTCTCTTGTCTTTGGGAGCGTGCATGATTTTGAATGAATTTTTCTTTGCTAATTTCAGCAGCACAGTCAACAGCCTCCATTCAAGAGTCGATTCATTAGAAAAGTCAAATACTAAGCTGATTGAAGAGGTATTGTCACCCAGTGATGGATAACTGTCTTTCATGGACCTACTTCTTGTGAGCTTTTTCCATGTTAAGTATGAATGCATTAAGTGCACGCACACACGCACACTTGTCATGATGGAATACTGAAGTTGTCACTGATGATTGTAAGTTCTAGAGAAACCACATATCTTTAGACAAAGTATCAGTTATACGAATCTGTGAGATGTTATTTGTGCTACCCATCCTCTAGAAATGAGCCCCCGTGGTGAAACTTCCACAAAGTCTTGTATAGATAAGGTGTGACTCATTTTATTTTATTTTTATTTATTTATTTAAAAAAATTTTTTTAGTATACGAAACAAAACTGAAGCTATTTATTTATATCTATTTAAATTAAAGCATCTTTTTTTATTATTCATTTATTCACATGTGCATGCATTGTTTGGGTCGTTTCTCCCCTGCCCCCTCCCCAACCCTCTCTAACCCCCCCACCCCCGGGACTCATTTTAAATTGGATGCCCTATATTTAGGTAGCAGAGGAACTCTAGTAAGAGATCCTTGTTAAAGTGATACTGCCCCTGTCATTCCACTAGTTAGATCATTTTTCTTCAGAAGCGTAGCTGCATGTCCTAATCCACCCTTCTTCTGCCCTCTCCTGTGTAGAACTCACCCCACCACCGTGGGGTCCTGCCTTGTGAAAGTGGCTGGGTGTCCAGTGGTCCCAAAGCTCATTTGCAGAAGACCCCCATTCAGCCTGTAAAAAAGTCCCAATCTCTCTTTTTAATACTATTTGTAGAGTTGCTTTTTTTAAATTATTACTTTTTAATTATTTTTGGCAGTATTGCGGTGTTGAACTCAGGGTCTAATGCTTGCTAGGCAGGTGCTCTACCACTTGAGCCACTCTGCCAGCCCTAGAGTTGCTGTTTTAGGATAAGTTTTTTTCTTTACTCTTTCAAGTCAGAGTTATTGCTTGCTATTTTCATCATTATTTTGGCCTGAAGAAGCAGCCTGTTAATAGTGCTATGAACCCTGTTTTCCATGTTGATTAAAACTCTTATTTCTTGGGCTCAAGTGGTAGAGCATTTGCCCAGCAAGCCTGAGGCCCTGAGTTCAAACCCCTGTACCTCCAAAAAAGAAAAAAAAAAATCTTAGAATTGGTCTGATTTTTTTTTTTTTTTTTCTGAACCAAAGGGTAGATGATAATTTGCATGACTGCAATTAGGAATGCACGTGTGCATCGATGGTGGGACTCCAGATCAGGGCTATCAGAGAGCTAGTGTGCCTCTGCTTGACCGTAGGCATGCTGTGGGGCTCATGTGTGTTCATGAAAGTGTGTTTAGAAGTGTAGCAGTTACACTTCAGTCTCTGCTTTCCCGGGATCCTGGTTTACATGCTCTGCCTCAGAGCCAAGCCACCTACTCATTCATGTTTAACTCTGATGGTGAGAGTGTCTTATTTGCCATAGTCACTCAAGTAATTGTTCTGTGTCCTGTTACTTTCACATGGTGTCCTGTTCAGTCACCATGCATGTCTGTTACACATTCAGGGGTAGCTCAGTCTTCTTTCCTTAGGCACGTTTGTATGTTTATACAGGTCTTTACAGTCTTCTTGTTTAACATCGTTATTCACATGCTGGCTCCCACACCTTGTATTCAGGACATATTGTAAGCCTGACAGTAAGCATAATATGTTTACTATAAGCACAACAAATAAGCAGCATGTGTTTCGACTGCAAAAAAAAAAAAAAGTAGATACAGCACAAAAAGAAATTATTTTTAAATTGGTATCTTGGGATGGTACAGAGTACATTTTTATTGTGACAGTTTCTGTAAACAAGAGAGCCATTTTACTAGTTTTAAGATTTTATTTTCTACTGTTTATAGCCATGAACATAATGTAAAAGCAAATATAAATAAATATGTTAAAATTTTTTTAAATTTCTGATTTGTAATTTTCAGTTAGCAATAGCAAAGAATAATATCATTAAACTCCAAGAAGAAAACCATCAGTTACGAAATGAAAATAAGTTGATTTTAATGAAAACACAGCAGCATCTAGAGGTAAGTATAGATGCTTTCAAACAGACCATCCTGTGTAGAAATTACCACGCTAAGGGACTTGCATGAGCAGGCATGTGTTTATAGTAGTGAATGTAGACTACAGAGTTTGATGTTTTCTTCCTAGGTTACAAAGGTGGACGTGGAAACTGAGCTTCAGACATACAAGCATTCCCGGCAAGGTCTAGACGAAATGTATAATGACGCCAGAAGGCAGCTTCGGGATGAGTCACAGTTGCGACAGGTAGCTCACATCGCAGTCACACTAGCAGAGTCCCTTACCCAGCAAGCACCATGTCCAGTTGCTCTAGCCTTGTCTTTGATGAGGATAAGCAAGTGCACACCCTTAATGTGCTCAGATGCTTCCCACTCCCACTCTGTTGGTGCTTTGAAAACTGTGTGTTGTAAAATGAATAGGTTATGACCAGCATTACAAGATAACCTACAGTAGAGTGAAATATGCAGATATTAGTAAAACCATGTTTAAAAGCAACTGCTTTTACCCCTTGAAATTGTGAAATCTAATAGAGAAAAATGCAAGTGGACAGCTTAATGAATTATAGTTTAAATACCTATCAACTTCCCAGGTCAAGAAGAAAATATTGCCAGCCTTTTCCCATTTGTCTTTAACTTTAGTAAACTTCTTAATGTCATAAAATTTTTTTTTTCTTTTTTCTTTTGTTGTGTTAGAGATTAAACTCAGGGCCTCACTTATGCAAGGCGAGCACTTTACTACTGAGCTACCTCTCCAACCCTTTTGTTTGTATTTTATTTTTGAGATAGGTTGTCAATAATTTTGTCTGGATTGACCTTGCTATGTAACCCAAGTGGGCCTCAAACTCAAGATCTTTCTGCCTCTATCTCCTGAGTAGCTGGGATTACGGGTGTGCACCAATATGCCCATAATTTTTTTTTTCAAGAAAAGAAGTCAAAATTGTTTTGAATTATCTTTGGTCTTTACTTACATAGGCTGCTTGCTTCATATGCTTTTATTTAAAGAAAGTTAATACTAAATTTTTGAGGCATAAAAAATACATTAATAAAAATAACAGAATATCGAAGATGCTTTAATTTTAATAAAAAATATATTTGAAAATATTTAAAATTATGTTATTGTAAGACCTGGCTGATTTTTTTTTTTGGGGGGGGTGGCACTGGGATTTGAACTCAGGGCCTTACGCTCACTAGGCAGGTACTCTACCACTTGAGCCACTCTGCCAGCCCCCCTTTTTTTGAGACAAGGTCTTGCTATATAGGCCACCAGGCCTTGTATGATTTTCCTGCCTTAGCTTCTCAAGTGCTGGGCTTGCAGGCATGTGTCACCATGTCTGGAATAAGTTGATTCTTTTTTTCTTTTTTTGACAGTATTGGGGTTTGAACTCAGAGCTTTGTGCTTGCCAGGCAAGCACTCTGCCACTCGAGCCACACCTCCAGCCCATTTTGCTTTTATGTTATTTTTCATAGAGGGTCTCATTTTTAACCCAGGTTGGCTTTGGAGTATAATCCTCCTACCTGTGCCTCTCCTGGTAACTGGAACCACAGGCCTATACTACCATGCCTGACTTATTTGTTGAGATGGGTTCTTACTAACTTTTTGTCTGGGTTGGCCTCAATCTGTAATTTCCCTATCTCTGATCCTGTGTAGCTGGGATTATAGCAATGAGCCACTGTACTGGCACATAGGTTGATTCTTCAGTAGACTTATATGGAATAGTTGAGTAGAAAATTTTTCCTGATGTCATTAACTGCTGTTAATTTTGACTTTCTTTCTTTTTTTTTTTTTTATGGTTCTGGAATTTAAACTAAGGGCCTACACCTTGGGCCACTCCACCAGCCCTTTTTGTGGTGGGTTTTTTAAAGATAGGGTCTCACGAACTATTTGCCCAGGCTGGCTTTGAACTGCAATCTTCCTGACCTTTGCCTCCTGAGTAGCTAGGATTATAGGCGTGAGCCACCAGCGCCTGGCAATTTTGACATTCTGAAGTAGCACGTGACTTGAAGATGTTTTGAAATTTCAGGATGTGGAGAATGAACTTTCAGTACAAGTTAGTATGAAACATGAGATTGAACTTGCCATGAAGTTGTTGGAGAAGGATATCCATGAAAAACAAGATACTCTGATAGGTCTTCGGCAACAACTGGAGGAAGTTAAAGCAATTAACATAGAGATGTATCAAAAGTTGCAGGTAAATAGTGCTTCTAAATTCTTTACATTGCTAGAAATGGAACCCAGAGCCTCACATGCCATGCAATGCTCTGCTACTAGCTACCCTCTCCCCGCCACCCCCCCAGCCCAGTTTCTTTCTATGTAGATTTAAAGTGAATATTTGTAGGAAGGTTTTGCGGTACTGGGATTTGAACTCCCTGCATCACAGTTGCAAGGCAGGTGTTCTACCAAATGAGCCACTCCACCAACCCTGTAGGAAGATTGTGTTTTTTAAGAGATGACCCCGTTTTAACTGTCGCATACTGGTTATAAAAGTTTTTTTTTTCCTAAATGGAAGCTTAATGCAATGAAAATGTATCAAAGAACAACAACAAAACCCTATCTGAACTAACTTCCCTCCCTTCCCTTCCTCCTCCTCCTCCTCTCATTCTCTCATTCTTTCTTTCTTTGAGTGGAGGGCAGAGGAGTGGGGTTTGAACCCTGGCCTGACACATGGTAAGCATGTGCTCTACCCCTGAGCTCTCTCTCATGCCTGAAGTTTTTTTTTTTTTGGTCTGGGTTATCAGTCTTAGGGCTTTGTGCATGCTAGGCTAGCCATCTAACACTGAGGTACGTTTCTAGCCCATTTTTGGTTTCTTGAGACAAGGTCTCTCTGTGTAGTCCAGGGTTGCCTCCAATTCAAGATCCTGATGTCTCCAACTCCTGAGTCCCTGGGTTAGATGCATGCATCACCACACCCAACTTTTTTTTTTTTTGGTGGTGGTCATAGTGGGGATCAAAACTCACCCCCCGCCCGACCCCCCGCAGTCTCTGCATGAGTACCTGGTGTGTGCTAGGCAAGCACTTCATCCTGAACTACAGCCCTGGCCCCTTTTGTTTGTTTTTTTTGTGTGTTGCAGGGGAGGGTTAGGAAACCCAGGGCCTTGTGCATGCTAGACAAGCACTGTTCCTCTACACGACATGATACTCCAGCTCCTCTTTATTACAGTTTAAATGAGGGTTAGTGGTATTATTTTTTATCACAGAATTTTGTTTTGTTTTGTTTTTTTGAGATAGGTTGTGCTACATAGCCCAGGCTGATCTGTAACTCACAAATCTTCCTGCCTCAGCCTCTCAAATACTGGTTTTACAGGCATGTACCACCATGTCTAGCCAGAATTAATATTTTTTATTACTTTTATTTATTTATTTTTGGCAGTATCAGGGTTTGAACTCAGAGCCTCACACTTGCTAGACAGGTGCTCTACCACTTGAGCCATTCCGCCACCCACAGAATTAGTTTAATGTCCAAATTAATTCTGCCTGTTTCAAAGCAACAATCTCACTGTAAGATACAAATAGGAAACTTATAAACTTTCAGGTATATAAGTCAAAACCACTATAGCTTTTATGTTTTTATAAACAGGGCTCTGAAGATGGTTTGAAAGAAAAAAATGAAATAATTGCCCAACTAGAAGAAAAAACCAATAAAATTACTACAGCCATGAGGCAGCTGGAACGAAGGTACCGCACCTCCAGTGTTAGCTGCTTCTTCTCCCTCCTCCCTTTTTCTCATTCAACTCTGACTGCCACAGAAACAATTAGAAAGATTCAGATTAGGGCATGGTTTTGTTTTAGCCGAGCAGGGCTTTTGCTTTTTGTTTAGTTGTTGCATGGAATCAAGTTGCTTTGTATTAGGCTGATTGATTTGAAGTTGCCATCTTGCAGAATTTTCAAAAAGGCTTAACAGCAGCAATTTCATGTGGTTCAATCTATAACATAAAACAAACACACAAACAAAAATCTGAAAGAATTAAAAATCAACAAAAGCCATGGTGGGATTGTCCCAGATTGATTTCTATGCATATTAATTGTCATACCCTCTGCCACTCCCGGTCTCTTTACCTGAACTCCAGCGTTCTGAACAGCAACTTAATTTGGTTTCTTTGAGCTAGGACACTCAGCCTAACCCAAGATAGAATTTTGTTTAAATTGAATTGTTTTATATTGGCATTTTTCACTTTTATTATTGGAAAATGTAATGTACTTCCATTGCCCTGTCATGTTGATGTCAACATATGTCTTACCATTGCTTTCTTTGAATCTGCTTATGAAAAACATAACTATTAATGCTTTATTGACATGAATATTCTTTTATTGACATCCTCTTTCTTCTTTTTTCTTTTTTGTTTTCTTTATCCCCATTTTTACATTTTGGACATCTTTATTACCTTTTTCTGTCTTTGATTTCTGTCCATTCCATTATGAAGTGACAACGATTTGTTAACTCAAACTAGGACGATTGCAATGTCATTGGTGAAATGTGCCAGCAGTGACACACAGGACCAGTGCAAGCTGGTCAAAGATATATCTTTCTGAAAACCACGCTTGTTAAGCAGACCGAAAGAGAACCCATAATTTTATAATATATTAAATTACAAAAGAATTTATGTTCTTAAGCATCCTGAAAGGTCCTGGGAGCCCTGTGCACTTTGTGGTCAGTCGCCATGAGTATACTGCCGTAAAGCACAGAAGGTGCAGTTGGATTTCCCTCGGACCTCAGCATGAGGGCCCATTTGAGTATTGACCATTTGGGGTCGAATCTTCAAATGCGATTTTATCTTTTTAGCTACTTTTTGATGGCAGATATAAAAGCATTGTTTAAAAATACATTAATTCCTGTTTTCACAACATATTGGCTCAGATACTTCTCTGTCCATTGGCCAACTCTGCCTAGTGGCTCCCTTACTGATCTTTAAGTGTTTGAAAATAGTTTCTAACCCAGATTGGCCATCACTCTGTGCTTTAGCATCTCACCTTTCCAGTCCCCTCCAGCCCTCTTCTGTGATAGCACAACTTCAAGGCCTACCTCACTCTGACTGATGTCTGGTAACCTTAGAGAAAAACGGGCCCACTTCCACCACCTTAATATTTTCATTTAAATTTAAACTCTGAGATAATGTAGATGTTCTTCTGCTTTCCTTGGAGACAGCATTTATACTCCTGACATGTGTTAGGTTGCCCCGTTAGTATGATTTTAAGGCAGGAAGGAAGAGGCAGGAGTTTTTTGTTAGTTGAACAGAAGTTTCTCTTGTGATTCCAAACAAGGAGATAATGACCATTGAATCCTGGTAAATATTTTCTTATAAAACATTAAAATGAAGTCGTGGAAATCCTGATGGCCAAGGGAGGCAGGGAGTGGAGCTAAGCCTGGGGAGAAGCAGTGACTTTCAAGTAAAAACAGAAAAACTGAAGAGCAGAACATTTTTAGCTAATTTTTAATAATCACTGGTGAGAAATAAAAATATCTAGAGAATGATGCCAACTAGCACTAAGTCCTTTTTGAATCTTAAAAATATACATATATATATACACACAGATATATATATATATATATATATACACATACACACACACACACATACATATATCTTTGACATAATTTAGTAAGTCCATAAAAATCTGATAGCAAGGACTCTGCTGTTATTTGGAGTAATTGTAGGTCTTTGCTCTTGGCCTTGTAGCACACTTGATTCCTGGCATATGCATCTTAGCATAACATATATAATGGGTGACTTCTTCACCTATTGTACTATGCTTTTTTTTGGTTTTGTAAAAAAGCAGTAACATATCTGTTAAACTTTGAAATTTGACTCATAATGCTTACACAACTGGTAAAGGCTGTATCGCTTTGCATTGTTAATCACAAACAAGAAATAAAACAAATTTGAAGATAGTATTCTGGGCATATTATATGTTGTATGGAAAAAAAAAATCACAAAACAATTTCTAGACATTGTGTGGCTCTTTCACGTTTGAGTTTGTGAGTTTCCCCCCAAACTTTGTTTTCATTTAGAAATGTTTCTATTTCCCCATTTTTCTTTTATTTGTCTTCTTCACCCTTTTACACCCTAGTTCTAGCCTCAGTTTTACCCAAAGTTGATTTGAATTACACCAGATTGCAGCAATCAGAGAAGGCGCAAATGGAAGCTGAAGGTGAGGACGAGAAGTTTCTACAGGAATGTCTGAGCCAATCCGACAGTCTGCAGAGACAAATCTCTCAAAAGGAGAAGCAGCTGTGAGTATTTGCTCTTGAAACAAAAACTTGTATTAGCATAATTCCCTCCCAGTTTTTTTGCAAATACCAAAATTTTATTAATCCAATGATGCCAGCTAATATGTTCACTTTAAAAATTAAAGAAAAA
Organism: Castor canadensis; assembly: GCF_047511655.1. Classification (NCBI taxonomy): domain Eukaryota; kingdom Metazoa; phylum Chordata; class Mammalia; order Rodentia; family Castoridae; genus Castor; species Castor canadensis. The sequence goes on along the minus strand of NC_133392.1, from coordinate 59,277,864 downwards.
ATTAGACTGAGGACGTAGCTTAGTGGTCATGTGCTTGCCTAGCGTACCTAAGGTCCAGCATGGAACAAAAATTGAAAATATAATTGTGGTGACACATCTTCAGTACTTTTATTGTTTACTAAGTTCCCTCAGCTCTCTCTTGCTGTCTCTGCTAGGAGAGTTTTCTTCTCTTGTTTAATATTAATCTGATGGCCATTAGATACTGAGTATAATAGGCTTTTATAACTCCAGGGAATATGTTATCAAAAAACATGCTGTGTTCTGAGAATTTTTTTTTTCAGTTTTGGGGATTTAACCCAGAGTCTTGTGCATGTCAGACAAGCACTCTACCACTGAGCCACACCCCCTCAGCCCTTCTGAGAATTTTTTTTTTTTTTGATACTTTATATGATCTATTTATCACCAACTAGGAAGGATGTCAGTATATGTCACGGAGTTAGTGCAAGCTTGGAAGCCAGGCATGGTGATGCACATCTGTAATCCCAGCACTCGAAAGGCTGGGGCAAGAGGATCATGAGTTTGAGACCAGCCTGGGCTATATAATTAGACCCTGTCTTCAGAAAAAAAAAAAAAAAAAAGCAACTTTGTATACAGATTGTTGAATTTGATTACATTTTAAAAATGAAGTTAAAACATGTATGTGTATGTATTTATATGTAGTTAGAAAAGTTTTGGCTTTGTGGGTGTTTTCTTTTGTGGTGCTGGGGTTTGAACCCAGGGCCTCACATATGCTAGGCACATGCCGTATCACTGAGCCCAGAGAAGAATTTAAAGAATAGATTCTGGAAGAAGAGTGTCTCTGGGGAGTGATAGCAAATTGGTAAGAGCATTTTTTAAAAACTTTGCAAACCTCTGTGTTTTTTCCCCAGTAAGTATGTACCACTTTTGTTATTAAAAGAAAATAACAATGAAAAAATAGAAATCTGTTAACAGGTCTTACAATAAGACAAATTCCATATGTGATGAGTAAATTATTAATCTGCCTTTACATCTACTGTATCCTTAGTGATTTTCTCTCTAGTATTTTTGTTAATTATAGATGGTCCCCAATTTAGGATGTTTCAGTTTTGTTTTGTTTCATGTTGTGTTGTTTGGTTTTTGAGACAGAGTCTTGCTGTGTAGCTCAGGCTGACCTCAAAATCAGTCCCCATGCCTCAGCCTCTGGATGCTGTGTGTTTATAGCCATGCATCACCGTGTCTACCTGTGAGATAAGACTTTTTGACTTTTATGATGGTTTGAAACTATACTTCCAACTTGGTCCTTTCCTGGGCTTCTGCTAGCCTCTCACCATGCTGGGCAGCATCAGGGAGCCAGTGACTCCCACAAGAAGTTGAGGGTAAACTCCTAACACTCCACAGCATTCTGGGTTGCTGAGCGATCATGTATAGTAGGTTAGGTGGATGGTGGTTTTTGTTTTTTGTTTTTTGGTGAGAGGGTGTCACTTGTAGCCCAGGCTGGCCTAGAACTTGAACTCCTCTTGCCTCTGTCTGAGTGCCCAGCTGGTTAGGTGTGTTAAATGCATTTTGACAATCAGTATTTTCAACTTGATGGATTTATTAAGATGTAACCCTACCATAAGTTGGAGAAGAGCTGTACTGAGGAAAGATATTTGAAATTTCCAACTATAATTGTGTATTGTGTATTTCTCTTTTCAGTTCTACTTGTTTCTGCTTCCTTTTATATCTAGTGTAATTCTGATATATTAGAGCTTATATCTATCATCCTTTTACTTATTTTGTTCTCTGTTTTTCGCTCCTATATTTGATTTTTTCCTGCCTTCTCTTGGGTTACCTGAACAGTGTTTAGAATTTCATTTTGGCTGAGCATGGTGGTTGACTCCTATAATCCCAGCTACTCAGAAGGCAGAGTTGGGAAGGATTGAAGTTCAAGGTCAGCCCAGGCAAAAAGTTAGTGAGACCCCATCTCAACAAACAAGCCAGGCATGATGCACAACTGTAATCCCAGTGATGTAGGAAGATGGGTAGGAGCTTTGGGATCTGAGGCTAGCCCAGGGAAAAAATTTGAGACCCTATCTGAAAAATATCCTAAAAGCAAAAAGGGCTGGAGGTGTGGATCAAGTGATAAACACCTAGCAAGTCCAAAGCCATGAGTTCAAACCCCAGTATTGCCTAAAATAAAATTAAAAAAAAGTTTGGTATATCTATAGTGATTTTGAATGTTTTTTACACTCTCCTTTTACTTTATAATTTGCTTAAATTTTTCCTATATATAGAAAATAAAATCAATTAGAAAATTTTATTTATGCTTCAACCATTAAACATAATTTAATATTTTTTATTTAATTTTAAAAACTTCCTTTTCTATTTGTGTGTGTGTGTGTGTGTGTGTGTGTGTGTTTTGTTTTGTTTTTCATTTTTTGAGAGTAGGACTCGATATGTAGCCAAGGATAGTCTGGAACTCACTGTGTAGACCAGGCTGGCTTTGAACTCAAAATCCTCCTTGTTCTACTGCCAGAGTGCTGGGATTACGTGCATGTACCACCGTGCCTGGCTGGTTTTGTTTTGTGTTCTAGGGAATGAATCCAGGCCATGCAAAGCAAGCTCCCTACCATGGAGCCCCACCCCCAGTCCATCTCCCCATTTTTCTTTCTTCATTCCTGAAGTACCAAGTTTCCTTCTTTGTATCTAAAATTTTCCCTGGCTATCCTTTTAGCATGGGTAGCTGGGAATAAATTCTATTTTACTTTAAATTCTGAAGGTTATTTTCATTGGGTAAAGTTTATTTATTTATTTATTTATTTTCGGTACTGGGGCTCTAACTCATGGCCCAAGCCTTGAGCCCGCTCCCAGCCCTTTTTTTGTGATAGGTGTTTTTGAGATAAAGGTCTCACGAACTATTTTGCACAGGCTGACTTCGAACCGCAGTCCTCCTGATCTCTGCCTCCTGAGTAGCTAGGATTACAGGCGTGAGTCACCAGCACCTGGCAAGGGTATAGTCTTTTTAGAACTTGAAAAATGTGCTTTCTTGGCTTCTGATGAATAAACCCTGTCAATTGAATTATTGTTCCTCTGAGGTACCATGTCATTTCTCTTAATTGCTTTCGAAATGTTTTTTGTTTCTCTTGTGCTGGAATTGAACAGGGCTTAGAGCATGCTAGGTAAGCACTCTTCCACTGAGCTACATCCCAGTCCTTTCAAAATTCTTCCCTTGGAGTTTTCCTATTCAGGGTTTGTGCAGCTTCTTGAAGCTATATGTTTATGTCTGACAAAGTTAGGAGAATTTTAGGCATTATTTCTTCATATATGTTTTTCATTTTCATTTGTTCTTTTCCCAGTCCTTGAGAATGTCAGATCTTCTCTTTATAGTCCCAAAGGACACCTGAGTCACCTCCACCAAACTGTTTTCTCTTTGCTCATTGTTTCTGCTGTTCTGTTTTCACATTCATTCTTTCTTTCCTATTACCTTCATCCCTCTGTTGAGCCTATCCAGTGAGATCATTAGAATTTTCAATTGTAAGATTTCCATTTGACTTTTTTTTTTTTTCTGGGTGGGACTGGGGTTTGAACTCAGGGCTTCATGCTTGCAAATGCTCTACCACTTGAGCCATCCCTCCAGGCAATTTTGCTCTGGTTATTTTGGAGATGGGGGTTGGTTCTCAAGCAGTATTTGCCTGGGTTGACCTTGAACCTTGATCCTCCCAGTCTCAGCTTCCCATATTGCTAGGATTACAGGTGTAAATCATTGGCGCCTGGCCCTTTGACTCTTTTTTATATTTTCTCTCTTCTTTGTCTCTGCTTGCTAGGGCTTCTTATTTATTCAAATGTCCTCTTTATTGGTCACCGCAGTATTTTTATCATAGCTGTTTTAACATTATTGTTGGATCACTTTCATCTGGAATTACAGGCCACATTGGCATCTGCAGGTCTTTTTCAAGTTGAGATTCTCTTGGGTCTTAGTATAAAAGATGAGTTTCAATTGCACCACATGCACTTTGGGTATTATAAGCTCTGGGTCTTACTTAAATCTTCTGTTTTAGCAGAGACCTTTATACCTGGTGGGGGTGGGAGCCCAGGACCATCCGACATAGGATGGAGAAAGATGCCTGATAACTGCTGGGTGGGGATTCCACCTGGCCTCCCCTGACTCCGCAGCCAAGGGGAGTTGTGCCTCCGTTACCATTAGAAAGAATGGAGTCCAGGCTCCCCTAGGATTCTGCCCCAGCCTGGAGGAGAGAGGGAGAAATGCCTCATTATCAGCAGGCGGAGATGGAAACATAGGCTTCCCTGTTGGCTGTCTTTGACACTGCAGAGTGGGCCAGAGTTCAACTTTGCCTTAGCTTTCTGTGATGGTAAATGCTGTTTTCTTTTTCTGTAGCGCTGGGGTTTGAACTCAGGGCTTTGTACTTGCTAGGCAGGCACTCTGCCACTTGACCCACTCCACCAGCCCTGTTTTGTGTTGGGTATTTTTTTTTTTTTTTGAGATAAGGTCTCATGAACTATTTGCTGGGGGCTGGGTTCGAACCACGGTCCTCCTTATCTCTGCCTCCAGAGTAGCTGGGATTACAGGTGTGAGCCACTGGTGCCTGGCTTATGGTTATAACTTAAAACTTTTCCTTTTTTTTTGGGCAGTGCTGGATATAATTGAATGCAGGGCTTTGCACATGTCAGGCTGTAACACTGAGCTACATCACAGCCTTTCTTTGCATTTTCATTCATTTTTTTCTGATTCTGGATGATGAGGCCACTCAGTAGGGTCTTATTTACTTTGGCTATTTTGGCATTAGTAACATATAACTGTCCCTCTGTATTCCTTTTAAATTTGTAGCAAAATAGTGTTTCAGGTATCTCCACTCTTTGACCTGAATTATAAAAACTAAAATTTTTGCCACTAGAAAATATGTGGCTATGGATGGAAATGCTAACAATGAAACCACAATAAAAAGTGATGAAAAGAGTAACACAAAAACATTAAAATAATACTGTAATGCTGTGGTATTCTCATTATTGTGAGACAATTACTAGTAAAGTGTGAAGTGTTAGAAATTGTAATATCAGTATGTGGACCTTACTTCTCCCCACTCGTGAGAGGTGGTTATGGATATTATCTTCTTGGCCAGTCTGAAGTGTAGCACTTTGGTTACTTTTGTTAGGAGCTGCCCTGTTGTAGAAGGACGTAGGAGTGCATCTAGATGGGAAGTGCATTTCCAGGTACTGTACACCCTGCTCAAAAGTCAGCCTGCCCCTGCATCTGGCCTGTAACTAGTCAGCTTCCAACAGTTGTCTGCAAATTAGCACTTTGCACCAGGGCTCATTTTCCTATACTGATACTATTATTGTTATTATTATATTATTATTATTATTATTATTGGGAGTACTGGGGTTTGAACTCAGTGCCTTTTGCTTGTTAGGCAGGTGCTCTACCACTTAAGTCATGCCTCCAGCCCATAGGGGAATAAATTACTTTTTTTTTTTTTTTTTGGCTTTTTTGTTTGCAGTACTGGGGTTTGAACTCGAAGCTTTGCATTTGTGAGGCAGACACTCTACTGCTTAGCCACACCTCCAGCCTATCTGATATTACTGATTTAGCAATAATTATATCAGAACAATCCTTTTCATTAGTTTGCTGTAAAAGAATTTTCCATACTGTATGTAGAAAGGTAAATAATGAAAACCTTTAACCTTAAGCTAGGTGTGATGGTGCACCACTCCTTGAGGTGGAGGCACTAGGACCAGCGGAGGCTACATAGTGAATTCCTGTCTCAGAAAACCAAAAAAACACACAAAACTTAAAAACCTCACCTTGCTCTCTTACTCCCATTCCCAAGATGTCACCAGTTTTGTTGTTGCTGCTGTTTGGCGGTACTGGGGTTTGAATTCACGGCTCTGTGCTTGCTAGGCGTTCCTCCACCACGGGAGCCACCTCCCTCCCAAGCAGTTTTCATAGTATGGTGTGTGCCCTTCTAAGGCATTTTCAATGCTTGTGTAATACTTATGCAAATGTAACAAATGACAGATTATTGTTAAGCAAGATTTTTTTTTGTAGCAAACAAATGAATTGATACTAAGTGACCAGAAAACCTTGTGCTACTGAACTTGTTTACCAAAGAGCATTTATGAAGGAAACTGTCTAAAGATATGCTCTCCAGACGCAGAAGCAACCAAGCAAAATAATGCTTGTGATGTGAGAAACACTGAGCATCTGTGTCCTATTTGTCATTCAAGGGCACAGCTGGAGACCGATTGGAAGATTGAGAAGGAGTGGAGGCAGACCTTGCAGGAAGATCTTCAAAAGGAGAAGGACGCCTTATCTCATCTTAGACTCGAGACCCAACAAATTCTGAGTCTTAAAAAAGTAAATAGTGGTAAAATGTTAAATATTGTACCTTCACAAGTGTTAACTTATTTAAAAAGAAAATTTACATAATTAATATTTATATAAGGAAATGGGATATGCCACTCATTTTAGGAAATATCAGTAGGGAGATTAAGTGAATGGAAAATAGTTGATACATAGAGTAGCTTAGAAAAGGGCTTCGAACACATGCTGTCTTTCTCTTTTTCTTTTTTTGTAGTACTGGGGTTTGAACTCAGGGCCTTCACCTTGAGCCACTTTACCAGCTTAAGGAAATATAGGCCTCAAAATGACCACGTGGAGAGGAGTGATCTGGCCAAGAGATTCTTTATTGCCGGGTGGGAGAGGGAGAGAGCAGAGAGCCAAGAGAGAGAGGGAGAGAGGGGCAGGGGCTTAAATACCCCTCAGTGAGATTCAGCATGATCTGATTGGTTAGGATCTTATGGTTCATGCTGGTTGGAGGTTGGGGCAGAAGGAGGATTCAAGCTAGACTTGAGGCAGGACCGTGACCCTGGGAGGCAGGACCATAACCCTGGAAAACAGAAGCTTAAGGGTACAGTAAGAACTGAAACCTATCGGCGCCATTATTGCCAACACCAGCCCTTTTTTGTGATGGGTTTTTCAAGATAGGGTCTCAAAAATTATTTGCCTAGGTTGGCTTTGAACCATGATCCTCCTGATCTCTGCTTCCCGAGTAGCTAGGATTACAGATTTGAACCACTGGTGACCAGCTTTTTTTTTTTTGGCAGTACTGGGGTTTGAACTCAGGGTCTCACACTTGGTAGGCAGGTACTCTACCACTTGAGCCACTCCATCAAACTTGGTTGTTTCTTGTAGAAAAGCAGGACATGGTGGTGTACACCTGTAATCCCAGCATTTGGGAGGCTGAGGCAGGAGGATCAAGAGTTGGAGCCCGGCTTGGGCTGTATAGCCAGATCCTGTCTCAAAGACCCAAAATAACAACTTAAGAATATTTTTCCCCTAATTAATGGTATATACAATTGTAGAGCTTCGTATTTCTTTCTCTTAAATTGCACTTTTCTTACTATTTTGAAGGAGTTCCTTAAACTCCAGGATGAAAACCAGCAGTTGAAAAAAATATACCAGGAACAAGAGCAAGCTCTTCAAGAACTTGGCAACAAACTGAGCGAGTAAGTTTCTCTGGTTTCTTTCAACTAAGTGGTCATGGACTCTTAGGAAAGTGTGAGTGTCCAAACCAATTAGACAGAAAGGCTTCAATACAAGAAAAATGTATGAACTATTTAAGAAAAACAAGTAAATTCTAAAGATTAAAAAATTAGACTAGTCATGGCACCAGTGGCTCATGCTTGTAATCCTAGCTACTCAGGAGGCAGAGATCATGAGGATCATGGTTCAAAGCTAGCCAGGGCAAATAGTTCGTGACACCTTGTCTTGAAAAAACTCTTCACAAAAAAGTGCTGGCAGAGTGACTCAAGTGGTAGAGCACCTGCTGTCTTTTAGACTGGGATGGAAGCAGCATCGTGAAAAGTAGAGGTGGTTTTTGCACCTTCTGGACTCGGCTTACAACGTGGTTCTAGTGTAGTAAAATGTCATTGGGATCCTGCAAAGACCAGAAAGGAGAAATTGTGTGCTGCCTTCTAGCACTTTCCTCCTCACTCCCTGTGGCTTGTGCTTTGGGTAGCAATCGCTTTATGTCCCGGTTTCTGTATTGCCAGGTATGTGGGCTAAGCTTGGTGGGAAGGTTTTGAGACAGGGTCTTGCTAGATAGTCCAGGTTGGCCTGGACTTCAGTCTTCCTCCATCAGCCTCCTCAGTTAGCTGGGATTTTGATTATAGGCATGGACCACCATACCCAGCATATCACCTTTTTTTTTTTTTTGTTACTGGGGTTTGAACTCAGGACCTCACACTTGCCAGGCAGGTGCTCTACCATTTGAGCTGTGCCCCCAGCCCATGTCCTCTTTTTTAACATAGAAAAGTAAAACTAAGAAAGCTACAGTGGGCTATACTCCAGTTACCTATATAAATCTCTTTGATGTTGATAATTAAAAAATTCCAATGGCATGAAAATCTGCAAAGAACAGGTACCTCCCTCCTCCCAGATGTCATTTTCCAAAGTTAACTAACCTCAAACAAATCAATATGTAAGCATCTTGACATACATAATACATATGATTAGTTACAAACATACAGACATGTATTTGTAAACATTCAACTCAGTAGCAGTCATACCAGTATGGAGACTTATTGCTAAAGATGAGATTCCATTAAGGGGTATTGCACTTGGTTTCCAAGGAGTATAGTCATTTACTAAACTATGAAAGGAACACCAGCTGTCATAAAGGTAGTGCTGGCTTTGTCTGTAGCTTTTCAAAGAACAGTCTGCATTGTGGTTCTGTTAAGGAACATACCAACACCAACCTGGCATCTATTTATTGAGTACTTGGAGCCAGACCCTGTGTGAAGTGCTTGTGACTTTACTTCCCCCTTTGTCACTTGACAGATACTTAGTGAGCTTCCACTGTGTGCCAGGAATTGTGCCTGTAGAGATGAGACCATGAACATCCTCACAACAACCACCAGTATTTACCTTGCAAGCATAAAAGTTTAAGGCAGGTGGAGTAGCTCAAGTGGTAGAGCGCCTGCCTAGCAAGGATGAAGCCCTGAGTTCAAACTCCAGTACCGAAAAAATAAAGAAGGAAAAACAAAACCATAGTGGAATAGTAAAAGAAGAAATATGTGTTACTTTTACTCACCTACCACTCAGTACTAGAGCCTTTATAGTTGAATTAAAGGCACGGTTATTTGCGTATCTAGGGGCTGCCTTCAGACTGTTGTTATTTCCTTTAGCCTATTTCATCGCTTCTCAGATTTTAGTTGCAGGAAAATTACTGCACAAGGTTGGATAATCTCTCTCAATCTCTGAGCTTCCAGGCAGTGTAAGGAATTTTCAAGGCTATTTGGACTATTAAATGTTTTTCTTCTGTGCTGACAGCCACACCTAACAGCTGTGTAGCTCCGCAGTCTGCTCGTTCTCCCATGGATTGAGGTTGTTCTTAAAGAATGTGTGTTAGAGGGTTTTCCAGGAGTGCACACAGATACTCCGTAGGATGCGTGTGCTGCACACTGTGCATGTAGATGTTGATAGGTCTGGACACGTTCGATGGGTTTTTCTGAACAGTAAGTTCCTAAAGATGACGTGCTGGGCACAAAAGAATGTTTTGATAACATTTTGATAGTGTCAAATTGCCTTCCACATCCAGTCTGTAGTGAGAAAGAGGGTACCTGTTTTTACCATTCTAATGGTTAAAAATCATACTTGATTTGTATTTCTTTTAACCACAGGCCAGGTTGAGCACCTATATTTATTTGTGTTCCATTTCTATTTGTAGTAAACTACTGTTCAGATGTTGTACACATTTTTTTTATTTGTCTGAGGCTGGACTCAACCTTGGAATTCTCCCCCCTCAGCCTCCCAAGTGCCATTTGCCCAGCTTTGTGGATCATTATTTTATCGACTTGCTCATTTTTAATGAGATCATTGGAAATTGTACATGGTGCACATCTTTTTATCCTTGTTTACCACTTATCCTCTTACTTTATGATATGCATATTATTTCCTTGCTAGTGTTTTTTGGTGGTGGTGGCACTGGGATTTGAACCTAGAGCTTCACACTTGGTAGGCAGCCACTCTATCTCTTGAGCCATTGCATTCCACCAGCCCTTTATTTTATTTATTTTTTTTTGTCTGCTGGATATTTTTGGCTTGGGCTGGCCTTGAACCAAGATCTTCCTGAGCTCTGTTTCTTGAGTAGCTAGGATTATAGGAGTGAGCCACCAGCACCAGGCTAATATTTGAATTTTTTTTTTTTTTGACGGGACTGGGGTTTGAACTCAGGGCTTCTTGCTTCCAAACAGGCACTCTACTGTTTGAGCCACACCTCTTGTCCATTTTGCTCTGTTTTTTGGGAGATGGGATCTCTCAAACTGTTTGCCTGAGCTGGCCTTGAACCATGATCCTCGTGATCTCAGCCTCCCAATTAGCTAGGATTACAGGCGAGAGCCACCAGTGCCCAGCTTGAATTTCTATACTGTAATCATTTTTCAGAATTTTCCTTTATTGCTCTGAGTCAGTAGTTCATAAAATATGGGTAGGTAGCACCGGTTTGGGTCAGAATATATTTGTGCAGTTTTTTCTTCCTCAGTACTGGGGTTTGAACTCAGGGTCTCATGCTTGCTAGGCAAGTGCTCTGCTACTTGAGCCATACCTGCAATCCAGGGTCAAACATATTTTATCCTTTCCTAACTCTATTGCTCTTTGTAGTGACCTTTTTTTTTTTCCTGTAGTGTGGTACTTGGGATTGAACTCAAAGCCTTGACCACTTGAGCCATGCTGTCAGACCTTTTGCTTTTGGTTTGTTTCTCAGATAGGGGCTTGTGCTTTGTGCCTTGGCCAGCCTCATCCCAATCCTTCTACCTCCGTTTCCTGAATAGCTAGGACCACAGGTGTGCATCACCACACTCAGCTTGTTTTTGAGATAGGGTATCACTAACTTTTTGTTCAGACTGGTGTCAAACCATGATTCTTCTGTCTCCACTTCCTCAGTAGCTGGAATTACAGTTGTGCACCACCACACATGACTTGCAAGGCTAAAATTTAAAGCCAGAGACAGGATCAATGGCTCCTATCATTTTTTCCCACATTTACCAACTTATTTGCTGAAACACTTTTACTTCTTTCTCTTAGTCCTGTATGTTATCAGACTGAAATAAGTAAAAACAATAAATTCCCTCCACCACACAGGATACTAAATATTTCTTTCAAAAACTTGGTGTTGGAGCTGAGCACCAGTGGCTTATTCCTGTAATCTTACCTACTTGGGAGGCTGATATCAGGAGGATCATGGTTTGTGGCCAGCCCGGACAAAGTTCGAGAGACCACATCTCCAAAAGAAGATGAACAAAATGGACTGGAAGTGTGCCCCAAGCATTAGAGCATCTGCTTTGCAGGCATGAAGTTTTGAGTTCAAATCCAATTCCTCCAAAAACAAAAACAAAGACCAAAAAATCCTGGTGTTGGATGGGGGTGCAGTGGCTCACACCAGTAGTCCTTGCTACTCAGGAGCTAGAGATCAGGAGGATCGCAGTTTAAACTTTTGCTTGGGCAAAAAGTTCATGACACCCCATCGCAATCAGTAAGCTGGGCTCCATGTCAGGTGCCTGTCATCCCAGGTTATGAGTGGGGTAAAGAGGAGGAGGGAGGATCAAGGTCCAGAGATAAAGGGAAGCCCCTACTTGAAAAATTCTTAAAGCAAGATGGGCTGGAGGAGTGGTTCAAGTGATGAGTACCTGCACAGCAAGCACAAAGACCTGAGTTCAAGCCTCAATCCCATTAAAACAGAAAACCAGGAAATTTGTGGTGGTGCGGGACTCAGGTTAGAGCAGTGCTCTCTGTCTTTGTCTGGTGCTGGGGATTGAGTGCTGTGCACTTGGTCGCTGAGCTAGGCCCCAGTCGGTGTCAGTGCTTTTTAACCTTTGCTCTTTGTTTGCCAGAGCTGGCTTTAGGCTTTGTCAACCATTTAGGTCATATTTTAAGTGGTATTGGGAGTGTCATAGCATATGGAAAGGTTTGAGTCTTTTAATTTTGTTAAAAAGAAAAATTAAAGTTCAGAGTTGGGTTTTTTTGTTGTTTTGGTGGTACCGGGGCTTGAACTAAGGGCCTCATGCTTGCTACTCAGGTGCTTTACCACTTAAGCCATGCCTCCTAGGCTTTTTTTGGTTTAAGTAATTTTTATGGTTGGGTCTTGAGCCCCCTTAGCCCCATCTGGCCTGGACCTTGGTCCTCCTATTTGTACTTTTCATGTAGTTGGGATGAAGGTGTGTACCATCATGCTCAACTTAATGGTTGAGATGGGATCCCAATAACTTTTTGCCCATGGCTGGTCTTGAACCATGATCTTTCCAGTCTCTGCCTCCCAAGTAGCTGGGATTACAGGGGCAAGCCAGTGCTCTTGGCTTAGGTTTTATTTTGACCTCCTCTGTGCTGTTTTCATAACAAAGTCAGGATATGTTCTCACACTTGCAATACATGTTCCTAAGTAAAAGCTGATTAAAATTAACAATATAGATAATTTTCTTCCCTTTTTAGAACAAAGAGAAGATATTCTTTTATAATATGATTATTGAAACTGTAACTGATGCCCCTTTTCTTGAGGACCTTTTGGCAATGTGTTGTAGGGAGTAGTCATTTTATGAATGAAAGTATCTAATTGAAAATATGTTACTAAGCCAGGCCCCAGAGGCTCAAGCCTGTCATCCTAGCTACTCAGGAGGCAGCGATCAGGAGGCTCAAAGCCACCCAGGGCAAATAGTTCAAGAGATCCTGTCTCAAAAATACCCAACACAAAAAAAGGGCTGGTGGAGTGACTTAAACGGTAGAGTGCCTGCCTAGCAAGTGAGATGCCCTGAGGTTTTTGCCCCCAGTACTGCAAAAAGAAGAAAAAAAGAAAACAAAATATTAATAGCAGTACATTTTCCTAAAGATAATATTTTCTGTGGCAAATGGCAGTAAGCTACTTTAATTCCATACTGGGGTTTCCTATTAACAACACAGTGAAACCGTTGCCCTGGGCCGTCATTCCCATCAGGGTCAGTTTGTCCCGAGGCACATGTGAGAAGGAAGCTTGGTTCTTCAGACAGTGCTGTTTTCACAGTGCAGGCTTTGTCCTGGTTATGTCCTGCCTAAGAGTTAGTGTGAGCAGTGCAGATCCTAGCAGGGTTTTGTGCCTCTGGGGCAGGACCATGTGCAGGGCAAAGGAGGTGCCTCTTGCTCTGCCTCAGGAGCAGAGACTTTGGTGTTTTTTGAGACATTAATATTCTATGTACCTTTGTGCAGTAATTTAACTTCTAAGTAGAGATACACAGATGTTTTGGTCAGTTTCGTTTTTTTGTCCTGCCCCGTGAGGATTAATTCTAGACATGCACTCTGCCACTGAGCTACACCCACAGCCCAGTCGTTTCAGTTTTAGTTTTAGACTTTCTTTTTTTTTTTTTTGAGATGGGGTCTTATTCTATTGCTCAGGCTGACGTTTGAACTCCTGAGCTCAAGGGATCTATCTTCTTGCCTCAGTCTTCCAAGTAGCTAGAACTACAGTCATGTGCCACTGTGCCCATCCATTTCCATTTTTTTCTTTTTGTCTGTTTTTTTGAGTCAGGGTGGCAGGATGCCCAAGCTGGTCTGGGACTCCTGATCTTCCTACCTCAGTCTCCTGAGGGCTGGGATTACAGGTGTGAGCCATCACAGCCAGTCTTCCATTCAGTTTTTATTTATTTTTGAGATATGTCTCACTAGGCTGGCTAGAAATCACTGTTTAGCCTAGGCTCATCTTAAACTTGAGATTCTTGTGCCTCGGCCTCCCAAGTGCTGGGATTATAAGTGTTTACTACCATGCCTGGCTTCCCTTTTCATTTTAATGAACAACTTTTGTGGTGAGAAATTTGAAACAAGTTTAAAGTTCAACAGTAGATAATTATTCAAGGTATTTCATATTTTTTCATAGTATATACTATGTAACTATTTAATATGATGTAGCAGGTACTTGGTGACAGCTTTAGCATTCAGATGCTGTCCAGGATATATTGCTATGTAAAATGAGCAGGTTTTAGAAAAGTATGTAGATAATATTCCATTTAAAATACTTACTCACACACACTCACTTATATACACTTACACACACACTCTCACATAGACATGTAGATATTATCTCTGGGTAGTGGGGTCCAGGTAACTAAAAATTGCTTTTAATAATCTGCATTTTCATTAACACATATTTCAAAAGGTAGAAGAGTATCACTAGTGTGTCTTCTATGGTATTTTACTCCTTAACACTTCTGTGTCTGCTGAAGTGCATACACTAGTTAGGATGTGCGCTTTGGTACCACACAGACTAAGGTTTGCACCCTGGCTTCCCCAGGTACCATCTCTGTGACCTCTTACAAGTCACTGTACCCCATGAGGCCTTTCTTCATCTTTAAAGTCGATTTTTGTGAAGATGAAATGAGATTATACATGCAAAGAATATATAGCACAGCATTCGGCACACAGTAAACTGAAATGATAGCGATTGAGATTGTTATCATCACTGGGAAGTGTTAATATTTCTTAAGTCAATTTGTAAATCTGAAAAATTCATTTTTGCTTTAGGACATTTAGAAAATATAAAGAAAATATGAAACACTGCATTAGCCAGAAAGAATCATTATGATCTAAAATTATATGTAATTTTATTTCCTATGCAAAATCAATACTTTTGTAATAAATTACTAGGTGCTCCATATTTAAATATTTGTAGTAAAATACGGACCTGTTTGTAATCTTTTTAGGTCCAAACTTAAAATAGAAGATATAAAAGAAGCCAACAAGGCACTGCAGGTGAGTTGTGTTCTCCTGGAGAAGGCCACTAAATACAGGGGGGGGGTCTCCAAAGGCCCTGCGGAAACCCAAAGCATTTTAGGACTTGGGTTAGTGCTCAGTGGGTAGATAAGGCCCTAGCACTGAAGGGGTAAAAATATCCAAGGTGTTTTTAATGAGTCCCAGGCTAGATAGAGACAGAAGCGCTGAGCAGGGAGCAGGGACAGAGTGCCCCTCTCCCTCTAGTATCCATTAATAACCTTCCTGATAGACATTGATCTTAGAAGTAATTGTCATTCCTTGTAAACTGTGGCATGCTAGAGTGGCATGCCCCGTTCGCTTAAGAATCCCAAGTGTCTTTGCAGTTCGTGAGTGAATGCTTATAATTTAGTAGTTTTTAACTTTTAGCACTTTCCCCTTCTGAAATGGGCTTATGATTCTGCATACAGTTACTTTGAATATGGAGTATGTTAATACATGTCAAAGTGGTTAGTACCATTTTATCAGTATATGGATGGAAAGATGTCTGAATGAAAAAACCTTCTACAACATGGGAGAAAATAGTGCCTGTTAAGCACTTCAGTGACGGTTGGCTTCCTTGCCCCTGGAGTACCTATTTAATTTTTATCAAAACATTATATGAAAGTAGTTTTTAAAATAATAGTTCTAGAGCCTGGTGTGGTGGTGCATACCTGTAATCCCTGCTCTTAGGATGCTGAGGCAGAATGATTGTAATTTTGAGGCCAGCCCAGGGTACACAGTAAGATGCTTTTTCAAAAACAGCTGCCTGGGACTGAAGCTCAAAAGGAGAGTGCTTATTTAGCAAGCATGAAGTGCTGGGCTCGTCCCCAGTGCTGCTAAACAAAAAACAAAGAACAAAAGAATAGTGCTAAAAAGACTTAAAACACAGCAAGAAACAATGTTTTTGTTTTTTTTCCTTCCTTGTCCCTTACCCAACTCTAGCTCCTGCTACCCAAAGGGAGCTACTTTAAATTCTAGCTCCCCTAGCATTCTATATTTCTGCATAATGTGCAGGTCATACTGTTTGGTGTTTTTCGTTGTTTTTTTGGTGTGTTTGGAATTTGAATCCAGAGCTTTGTGCTTGAGAAGCAGTCAGTTCTGCTCGAGGCACACCTCCAGTCCATTTTTCTCAGGTTATTTTGGAGATGGGGGCCTGAGAACTGTCTGGGCTGACGTAGAACCTGATTCTGCTAGGATCACTGGTGCCTGGCTCATATTGTTTGCGTTTTTGTTCTTCCCTTGGTACTGGGGCTTGAACTCAGGGTTTCATGCTTGCTAGGCAGGCACTCTACCACTTGAGCCACTCCACCGGCTATACTGTTTGCTCATCAATTTTAGACCTAGTTTTTGACTTAATGTTGTGGATGCTCTCTCTTACGTTGCCCTTTCTTCACTGTCCTCTTCATGTAAAGTTTTTGTTTTTTGTGGAATGACTATTAATATTGTTCCTTGGCAGGCCAGGTACTGTGATATTTTCTCATTAGAATTACTTTTTATTTTCTCTGGAGTTAGTAATGACCTTTTGTTTGAGTATCAGAGCATTCTCATGCCTTTTAATGCCTGTATAAAATGCTTCTTGAAGTTTTTCACCTGGTAAAATGTATCAGGTAATTAGTTCATTGTTTTTTCCTTAGAGTCATCTCTCTAGATGTCTCTACTCTCCCGCTCATTTCTGGCCTGGTTCCCCGTCCTGACATTTCCCTTTGCTGTTATTCTTGGGAGTTCCCATTACCCTTCTTTTTTTTCTTTTTGAGTTACTGGATTTTGAACTCAGTGTCTTATGCTTGCTAGGCAGGGATGGGTTTTTTTGAAATAGGGTCACATGAACTATTTGCTGGCTTCAAACTGCAATCGTCCTGATCTCTGCCTCCTGGGTAGCTAGGATTACAGGCGTCCAGCTCCTTTACCCTTTTGTGGGAGCTCCTATTGGCTGAACCGTGTAACTTCTTCCTTGGGTTTCTCCCTTACTGGTAAGTGAACTTGTCCTGGCTCAGCTGTAACAGGACACAGAGCAATTTCCCTCCCAGTTTAGGAGGGCAGTCCTGAGAATAGGGCTAACTCTTAAAGGCACAAGAGGACAGTTTAAAAGAAAAAAAAAACAATGGTGAGTGAAGGTAGATTCTGAGAACTTGTGTATCTGAATGTGACTTCTGTTCTTGTGCCTCTTTTTAGGCGATAGACCAAACCATCATTTAAACTATCCAACTTTCATTCTGTGTACGTTGTGTGTACAGAATAGTGCACGTACAGTACAACTTGGGTGCCCCATACTTACCTGCACCTTAGAAGCCCCAGCATGCTTCCTGATTGCAGTCTCCTTCCTGTAGTAACTTTCCTCTATTTTGTGTTAATCGTATTGTTTCTTCTCTGTATAGTTTTTTCATCTTTCAACAAAACACCTAGTTTTGCAACTGTGGACCAGTTGAAGTGTGAGACAGCTTCTCTATTTTCCTCATTATGGTTTTATCTGATGGAGTGTTCTTTAACTCGCTGCTCCTCTTTAATGACTGTGAGCCGGAAGTTAAATCTAGGGCCTTCATTAGGTTCTGGTGCAGCCTTCTGTTGTGGCTTTTTATTTTTGCTACATTTTAAAATATTCAATAGAATATTGTTTGCTCATTTTCCCTTTAAAATATAGTATCCTGTTCTATTTTGCCTTTAGGATAATTACTTTTAAACTTTTGTTTTACTACCACCATTCTGTTTAGATTTCCATTCTGGGGTTTATTTCCTTGACTTAAGTATTTCATGCCCAAGGCTTTCCTCAAATACGATATCCCAGCTAGGCATGATGGTGCATGCTAGTAAGTGCAGTTCTTGGGAGGCTGAGCAGGAGGCTCATGAGTTCAAGGCCAGCCTGGGCAATATAGTAAGACCATGTTTCAACAAACAAAAAAAATAAAGTGATATCCCCCAATTTCAATAAAAGGGACATACACACATACACACACACGCTTATTGGAAGCCTGGTGTTAGTTACAGTGGTAGGTTTTCACCACAGAGAAATTTCTAACTGGAGATTAGGTAGGTACCCTTTCTAATTAAGTGTCTGTGGGAGTTTTCTCTGGGGCACTTGAGTCTCTCTAGTGGGGGCTCCTCTGATGTCCTTTCTGGGGTGGGGGGGCCATAGTATAGTGGCTAATATTCTGGAACTGAACAGTCGTTTATTTGCAGAGCAGTAGTTTGCTGTCCTACTCTCTTGTTTGTTTCCTTAAGCAAGCAGCTTTGGCTCTCTGGATCTTAGATTTCCTCATCTGTAAAATGATAGGTGAAGGCCCAGCCAATGTCAGAAAGTTATTTCTGAACTTAATGACACTGTTTGTAAATCTGCCCTTCTTCAGAGGGCCTCACATCAGGCCCTCCTTCCCTTGTAGGTATAGCTAGGCAGAAAGCAAAGCTGCTTCCACTAGGTGGCTTTGGGACATTTACCTATTTACTTTCATTTATATGGTACCTTATCACTTGGATTGGACTGATCTTTTGGTGTGTGACGAGGGTGGATCCCAATTAGTGCCCTCGAACTGTCAGTCTCCTTGCTTCAGCCTTCTGAGTGCTGGGGTTACAGGTATGTACCACTACACATGGCTCTGGATACTTTTAAGGTCCCATCCTGCTTAAAAAGAAACTCCAGACTGGCAAGTGTTTCAAGTGGTAGATTACCTGTCTAGCAAGCTTAAGGCTTTGAGTTCAAACCCCAGCTGGTGGAGTGGCTCAAGTGGTAGAGGACCTGCCTAGCAAGTGTGAGGCCCTGAGCCCAAGCCCCAGTACTGCCACAAAAAAAAAAAAAATTTTCATGATTCAAGTCATCTGAGCCATTGCTAGTGCTTGACTGTAGAAAGATCTTACAATCAATCCTGTTTCTAAGAAACCTAGACTTCCTGGAGTAACCAGACAGTCTTTACTCACAGACGCTAGTTATTAAGTCTGTCTTTGGAGGCTGGAGTATGGATCGGTGGTAGTTTATGTGCTTACCATACATAAGGCATTCAGTTTGACCCCTAACCATGACCAAAAAAATCGTCTAACGGTTGCCTTCATGGAAGAAAATGGTTTTTCTAGTCCAGATTAAGAGTGATTGGTTAGCCATATTTAAGAATGAGTCAATTTTTAATTTTGAGGTATCAAGTTACTACCCGTTTGAGTATTTTCATCCATTTTCTACTAGTTTACAGAGTGGCTATTAAAATTTGGTAAGTTAGCCATATAAAACTGACTTTAAAGTGAGTTCTTACTCAAATATTGAACTCATGTCTCATTTTCCAATCTCCTCCACATTTTAGGGACTGCAAAGTATAGCTAATGCCAAATTCTTGCATTTCACGTGGTAATGCAAGAAATTTACCCTTGAACGTTGCTGTTAAGCTTCTTCTAAAAGACTTCTCATCAGCAATACTTTTATTTTTTAAAACATTTTAACATGGGTATGTTAAATATACACAGTTGTACAGAGAAGGGCAAAATGAATTATCATCCAGTCCAAGTATGTATGGGCAATTTTTGCGGGGAGGTGGTGAAGCAGCACTGGGGTTTGAACTCAGGAATTCGCAATGCCTAGGCAGGCAGTCCACATGTGCCACACCTCCGGCCCACTATCTTGTTTCTTATGCTCATCTGCACCCCTCATCTCCTCAGCTCACAATATTTTTAGGAAGACTCCACATTTATTCATTCTAAATCTTTCAGTATGTCTATTTCTGATTTTTCATCTACCCCTGTAAAATGTTTTGGGGCAAAAGTTTTCACTTGTAGTGTTACTAATATGAATATTAGTATTTGTCCTTTTCTTCCTATTAGGGACTGGTTTGGCTGAAAGACAAAGAAGCAACACATTGTAAGCTTTGTGAAAAGGAATTCTCACTCTCTAAGAGAAAGGTAAGGGAGGTAGAGAGTCCAAAAATTTTGGTATAAAGATGGTTTCTAATTTTATTTTTTTTCTGATTCTTCCATTTAATAGCACCACTGTAGAAACTGTGGGGAAATCTTCTGTAATGCCTGCTCTGACAACGAACTGCCTTTGCCTTCTTCACCAAAGCCAGTCCGAGTCTGTGACTCCTGTCACGCACTGCTCATTCAGAGATGCTCATCTAACTTGCCCTAGGACTCCACAACCAAATCCTTCCCTATCAAAGTACTTGCAATGAATGCTGTCTGTGACCATGCATACAAGGTATTCAGTGTTCAGTCAGTATTGTATGTTTATCTTCTATATATTCAGTTCATGGGAATTATATGTTTGATCAGACATTTACTTTCCAGTGTTACTCAGAATCTTCAACAGAGCATGGAACCCTTACCTTAACTCCACTGAAAGGCCAGATAGCATACATAGCTAACACACATTTGCCTTATTTTATAAAGGCCTTCTTAAAAATAAGGCTTCAGATTTTCTGAATTCTGTCAAGTTGGCATTTGATGGTGCCTCTCATTTTCTTAGTGCACTTTAAAGCTTCACAGTTCTCAGAGAAAGACTGAAAATGCATCATAAATTCCTCAGAATTTTTATTCCAATACAACATTGAAGGTCTCACAAAGGTGTCTAGGTTGGCCTTGAACTCATGATCCTTCTGCCCAAGCTTTGTGAGTGCCGGGATAGCAGGCATGTGCCACTATGCCTAGCCTGTACATTTCTCATTCTGTTAAGATTGCAACTTAATTGTATTTTATTTGCTTTTTTCTCCCTTTCCCCTTTTTTGCAATAGAAAAGGCCAATTATTTTATCCTATATAATTTCATTGGCTATAAAGGTCTTTCCTAAAAATCAACCACTGTTTTGTTTGCAGATACTTTTCAGAGTGGGTTAAATGTACACTGATTTGGGGGTCAACCTTTTCCTTCTAATCTTGAAAGGAAGTTACACGCAACAGTCTTCCTTCCTAGACACTAATTTTTTTAAGGGAGTGGGGTCAGACACCAATTCAAAAACAAAAACTCAAGTCCCAGACTGGGGGCATGACTCTAGTAGTAAAGCACCTGCTTAGCAAGTGCAAGACCCTGAGTTCAAACTCCAGTACCACCAAAAAAATAAGACTAGAAATCCCTCCCCAGGGTAGGAAAGTGTTTTTCTACACAAGCTGCAGGGAATTATAGGCTTATACAGATTCTCTCCTTTAAGCGTCATAGTAAGGGGGATAAAAACTTTGCCTTTGATGGTGTAGAATAATTGAATAGTTAAAAAAGTTTCTATTCTACTACCACTGGATTAACTTCTAAGAAACACTGTAGTGATAATGTATATCCACAGTAAAATTTTACCATGTCTGGGCTGGAGTGGCTCAAGTGGTAAAGCACCTGCCTAGCAAGCATGAGGCCCTGCCTTCGAACCCCAGCACTGCAAAAAAAAACAAATGCCCAGTACCTCTGTGCCTGCAGGGGTCTTCGGTAGGTGAAGATTGGTGGCTTCTGAACTATTTCAAGCAGAAAAATTTAATGAACACTAATCTAGTTATATTGGTTGTAGCGTACCAAGAATTTAATTATTGTTACCTCTGTATAATCATTTCATCATGATTCAGAATCCTATTTTTTTTATTAATCTAATTTTCAGCTGTGCACTTAAGTTTGTGAGCCTTTCAAAAACACCATATATAAATTTCACACTCCTAGAAGGCACATTGCCCCTCCCTCCCCCTAACATATTTATTCTACAGCATTTTTTCCTCATTAATATTTAGCTTTCTAAATTGCCAAAGCATGAAAAAAAAAAAAACTGTATTTTACTTGAAGACACATTTTTCTAGAACCTGTAATTTTCAGTCAGCTTCGGAGCTCAACTTCAGTAAGAGCTGACATAGATTTTTAGATGCCCTTCCTTAAATGACAGAAATACTGAGAATGAATTATATTCTTGAACCATTTTGCATTGATGGGATAGATCAACATTTTTATGATTGTTGCAAATAAGTATAAATGAAAACTTTCAAATAGGTAATTCTTTTTATTATGTGGTTTAAACAAATTTGGAAAGGTTACTTAAGTTGTGTAAATTCCAAGGCTCATTTCATTAAACCATGATGTTTAGTCATTCATTTAAATTTCTCACCATTCAAAACTTATGCCGGGTGCCGGTGCCATGCCTGTAATCCTAGCTACTTGGAAGGCTGATAAAATAAGGAGGATCGAGGTTTGAGACAATTGCCAAAAACAAAACAAAACAACAACAAAAAAACCCCAAAGCAAAATGGACTAGAGGTATGGCTTAAGTGCTAGAGTACCCAGTTTGCAAGGGCAAAGCCCCGAGTTCAAACTACCCCAATCCCACCAACTTCCTCCCTCCACCCAAACTTCTATCATCACCATCAATTTGGGTTTTTGGGGAGGCAGCTTTTATGACAGCAGTGTAACTTGCTCTGCTTAGTTTGGGCTTACTTTTGGGGGTTGGGGATGTAGTTGAATGATACAGTGCTTGCCTTGCATGCATAAGGCCCTGGGTTTGAACCCCCAGCACCACAAAACAAAAAAAGCCTTCATATTTTGTAGTGTGATCCTACATACACCACTTTCACTTTTCAAAACTAGACTATGTCATTCCCTGACCTAGCCAGCACTACAATGATCATGGTGCCAAGGAACTGCTATTGTAATTCTACTAACCAACCTGTAATATTTTAAAATAAAATATGAATTTTATAAAATAAAGATGTGAAAGATTAGTCTGCTTTAGAAGGGCAACGTTCATTTCTAACATTTTGTACTTTCACTTATTGAAGATTTTCAGAGGGCATCCTGGGACAAGTACTTTTGACATTTGTGCTGGGGATGTAGGCTCAGTAGAGCACTTGCCTACCTACCATGCACAGCTCAGTAGAGCACTTGCCTACCTACCATGCACAGAGATGCTAGGTTCAATTCCCAGTCCTCAAAATTATCACAGGGCCAACAGGTTCCAAATTTATTAGCTATAACATTCCCTTTTCTTTCTAACAACAGAAATCACTTCTTTGTAGTCACCTAAATTCAATCTCCAATTTAAACATTATATGGTACTTTCTACCAGTTTGATTTATGTAATCAATAATCAACAGAAAGCATTCTAGCAGACAAGATACTATTATCTCCCACACTGACATTTATTACAACATGAATAACATTTCTAGCCAAAACAAGTAACAAGTTCAGAACTGAATTCACATTGACAGGTTTCATTTGATCCATCAGCCAATTTGGAAACAAAAAGCCATACTGACCAAAGTGATAAATTTAAAAAGCACCTTTTCCTTGCTACATAAAACATTTTAACTAAAACTGTAAGCTGAGATCATACAAAAATCCAGCTGCAGGATTCTTGGTTTAATTGAACATGACACAGATTTGCTTTAAATTTTAAAAAATGTAGTTGTTTATACAGTTATTTAAAAACCATGTGCTCTTTTGGGTATGAAACTGAAGATACATCTGTGAGAACTGCATTCTCCACAGTAAACACTTATGTACTTGCCTGAGTTCTCATGTCATCATCGAGAACTTTAAGCTAGTCTAGGACATCTTGAGATAAAGTACAACTCTCATTTTTTGGAAAACATTTTTGGTATTTGATCAAGTCCTAAGGGAATTCAATCAGGAGCTAGAATTTAAACTTTCAACACCCCCATCCCCAGATAACACGATTATGAATATTCAGAAATTGAGATACCTCTTAGATCATTTCAGAGCTATGCCTGATAAATTATATTTGAAAAAGAATATAGAATTAGATGAATTTATATTCCTGAAACCACAAAAATTCATCTTCAGGCATTATATTTACATTGTTGTTCAGGAGAAATTAAACAAGAGTTGCACTAATTATTCAAGCTTTCTTCCAGATGCCTGCTTATTGACTTGCAGTTTATGCATAAGCAGGCCGTTATCCTTTAACATTACACCGCTCAACTTTTTGTAGCGTTAACAGTAAAATACATCAACCCAAATCTTATGAAGGCAGTACATCTTCTGCAGTAACTATATATAAAAAGTATCAACAACAGTGGTTTGAATATAAAAATTTATTTTTAAGTCAAAGTATGCAACAAATAAAACCTACAGAAAACAGATTTTCCCATCACAATCTGTTGCTTTACCAAATAATAGTTTGAAAACACATTCCTTCAGTCATTATAAAGTTCTTAAAATACAAAAGAAATTAAATCTGTAAGAAAGTCTAGTAGACCAGATGCTGTTGTTAGGACTTGTGTGTTGGTGGTTTTGCTTTTAGTACATCCCGCGCCATCCGCCTCCACTCATGCCACCTTGCCCATAGTAACCTCCACTGCCTCCACCACCGCGGCCTTAAGAAAAGGATATTAAGGATCATTGAGCAGGATATATCCATGCACAATACAGCATCTACACTTTTAATTATGAGGACTAACAAACCACTAGACACACTTACCATAACCACCCAAGCCATCAGGAGTACCATATCCTCCACTGTAATTGTTCCCCATCCCCATTCTTCCAACAGATCCATATCCTCCCTGATTATCTTTACAAAAAAGAAATAAAAAGAGAAAAACGTTTGAAATTGCTTGCCATGTAGCTAATAAACACTGCATTTTTAAAAAATTTTTATTTTATTCATATGTGCATACAATGTTTGGGTCATTTCTCCCCCCTTCCCACGCCCCCTCCCTCTCCCCTACCTTGCTACCCAGCAGAAACTATTTTGCCCTTATCTCTAATTTTGTTGCAGAGAGAGTATAAGCAGTAATAGGAAGGAACAAGGGTTTTTGCTAGTTGAGATAAGGATAGCTAAGCCAGGCACTGTGGCTCACGCCTATAATCCTAGCTACTCAAGAGATAAGGATAGCTATACAGGGAGTTGACTCACATTGATTTCCTGTGCATGTGTGTTACCTTCTAGGTTAATTCTTCTTGATCTAACCTTTTCTCTAGGTTCCTGATCCCCTTCTCCTATTGGCCTCAGTTGCTTTAAAGTATCTGCTTTAGTTTCTCTGCGTTGAGGGCAACAAATGCTATCTCGTTTTTGAGGTGTCTTACCTATCCTCACCCCTCCCTTGTGTGCTCTCGCTTTATCATGTGATCAAAGTCCAATCCCCTTGTTGTGTTTGCCCTTGATCTAATGTCCACATATGAGGGAGAACATATGATTCTTGGTCTTTTGGGCCAGGCTAACCTCACTCAGAATGATGTTCTCCAATTCCATCCATTTACCAGCAAATGATAACATTTCATTCTTTTTCATGGCTGCATAAAATTCCATTGAAACACTGCATATTTTAAAAACTTTACCTACCCATTCCATCTCTGCCATAGCCTCCCATTCCAGATCCTCCCATTCCAGAACCACCTCCAGGAGTAGAATTCAAGAAGAGTTCAATGTATCGATGTTCTTTAAGAAAAAAGGTGAGTCATAGTGAAGAAAGAGACATTAGATCAAATTTATCAATAAAAGCTTTGAAAGGTCAATTAGTATTAAACTGAAAGCAGGCCTATCGATTCCTAGAGAGAGGAAGTACGTAAACTTTTAAGAAATCAAATGGGTTTTAGGTCTCAATGATCGTGCCTACAGTTACCTACAGATCCTAGGACCTCTTACATTTACTTAAACCAATTAAAAATTCATTTTTATTGTGAAACTGACATCTAGGAATCAAGACAGTAAGCCAAAGACACCACTTACGCATGTTATTTTTATCCTTAGACATGGCAGCTACTGCATCTTCATGTGTCACAAACTCTACATCTGCTTCTCCTGTTGCTCTGCCATCAGCTCCAATATCAATATGAACCCGTATTGGATTTAGTGGTGAGAAAAACTAAATAAAAATTAAACACTTTTTACTTTATCCAAATTATTGAAAGTTAGTACATACCTTGATTTTTTTCCCCCTCACCCACTGAAACAAACCCTTCCACTGCCCCATGTTACTGAGCAACATCTCAATTAATGAGAGGTCCTAGGAGTATGAACATAAGACTACGCACTTATGAAAAATGAAAATTACTGCCTTTAAAATAAGGTAGGTGATATGAAGTTTAAAAGGAAAAAATGTATACATAATAAACAAGCCTGTCATGGGGGGAGGATGAGACAGGAGGATAGAGTTCAAGGCCAGTCTTGGTTACAAAAAAAGATGGGGAGGGGGGAAGAATGCTTCAGAACTGATATAAAACCACTTATAATTACTCACGTTTGCAATATCATTTTCAGTTGCACGAAAAGGCAACCCTCTCATATGTACAAAATGACCACCATGAAAACCTGAACTCGCATCACCAGCTCCACCATAGCCATGTCCTCCCATACCTAGAAAATAAAATTTGCTAAATTCTAAATCATAAAAGTATACATATATACAAAGTATAAAGCCCAATAAAGATGTGCACTGAAATATGTCTGAGTGCACTGTTATGTAAGCCACCTAAGAGTACCACTGAAAACTTACAAGGAAAATACTAAAATTTACTTTAGAATAAAAAAATTTTTTTACCTCTTCCATCTCTCATTCTGTCATCAAAGCCATCATTTCCATAGCCATAATTATTATAGCCACCATAGTCATCAAAACCTCCATAGCCTGTGTAATTCAAGGAGAAATACATGAATACCATCCTAAGAGATTTTATAATCCAGTTTACAAAAACACATTTTGTGGTAAAGGTTTAACGTCATTATTTCACACTTGCAATCCCCCAACTTAGTACAAAGGAAAAAAAGCAGTTAACATTTGATAAAAATTTAAACCCTTAAAAGTATAAATTCAGACATGACATATAAATTGAATTCCACCTTTATGCTAAAAAGAAAACATGCCAATTATGTACATTTTTATTTCTGTGGAAGTTTTCTGGGTGTCAATATGTGCATCAATCAAATCCCGCAGCTCGCCATGGGACTCTGTATGTTCATGAACAGGTTTTAAAACCAAGTAGGTACTGAGATGACTGCCATTTCTGTATTTCTTGACAAAGCGTCAGGAACATTAAGAAAATGACAACAGAACCTTTGTTCATTAGATACACATACCACCATCATATCCATCACCTCCTCGTCGCATTCTGTCATACATACTTCCACGCCCAGCTCCATAATAACCCCCTCTTCCTCCTATTGGTCTATCATATGGTCCTGGTCGCTGTCCCAGCAATCTTCTTGGTGGATCATAAAATCCTTTGATTTCACTCCTGCTACTTCTGAAGATCTCAATATACCTATTTAAAAAATGTTTTAAGGTATAGGTTTTAGCACAAATGCATTAGAATAAATTAGGTATTGGGTAAAATGCAGTAAAGTTTTTCTACATCTAGATATATAACCCAATTTAAATTGCCTAAATACACAGTAAGTCAACATTTTTATACCTACAAACTTAAATAATTAAATATTTAAGTTTTACATTAAGACAAATGAGTCATTTGAAAGCAATTAATAAAGTAGGAATTTATTTTTAGTTTGTTTCCTTTAGTACATGATAGGTGTTTAAGGAAAATAGGTCATTATACAAAAGCATTCATCAACAACATCCTACAGAGAAATGGAAACAATCTAATTTTAATTTAAGCAAACTATCAGCATTAATTCCCCACCCAAATCTGTAGTTTCCATGTTAAATTTAGGTAATTATCAATTCTTTTAAACTACCCCCAGAAAAATGTTATGGTTACCCCCCCATTTAAGCAAGTGACCCGCAACCCCCAAAAATAAAAATTTAACACCATCCCAAACTCTCCATCCCCACCTGTGCCCTATTCTTTCCTTGTGTTTCCCCAGAGCATTTTCTGCTATCTCCTTTGAAGCAAACTGCACGAAGGCCTCCCCTGTGCTTCTCCCCTGGTAGTCCATCGTCAATGTTATCCCATTTGGCACGATTTCCAACCCTTTAACCCAAGGACAAATACCCCATCAAGGGGAACAGTGTTAAAGGCTGAAACATTCCCATCTGAATCAAATATTTAAAACAAGTCTAAACAAATCAAAACAAAACAAAAAAAAAAGCTTAGTTTCCCATCACCCCGTAATACAAATGGATTATCTGAAATATTATTGGATTAAACTTTTTTGCAACCAGTGTCTTCAAATTATACAACACTCTAAAGCCCACCTATATTACATGAAAAAAAGCTACAAATCAAATTTAACTATGCTCCGAATGCTAATTCATGGTTCATTTCATCACATAATTATTCCCAAATTAATTGTACTGTATATCAGTTAGGTTTCACATATTCTATGCATTCTGTATTGAATATTAAATGGAGCACATTTCATATTTTATATATTTAATGGAGATTATCACAAATTTAAAGTTCCAAAATCAAATGGATTTTATAAATTAAAAACTGAATGAAATAAATTTAAAATTAAAATGTTACTAAACTTTGACTAATACTGGAGGTACCTTGAAAGAACTGAACTATTTCCTCTTTGCTGCAACCAAATGGCAGTCCACGAAGTCGTACTGTCCCATCACTAGCGTCATTTGGACCATTATGTTTCATAACCCAATCCATTTCAATATCCTTTGATTTAAATGCTATAAAAATAAACAAGCACATAAAGCAGTCAATCAAAACATACTCTTCTCAAGAAGTACCTAGAAACACCTCTCAGAAGTGTTACAATAGGAAAAATAAGGTTTAAAGTGACTCATGCAACAATATTCCCAATACAATGGTGTACAAACTTCCTATTTTGGGGTAGGGAAAAGGCAGTGAATTCAAAGCCCTCTAACCAAAAAATCTACTTCTTAGGACCAAATGTTATATATTGTCTAAATCTGAACACATTAAACCATCTTTTAAAAGGGGAAAATGCCCACTTCTAAATCTAGTTTAAATACTCCTCAAGAGTAAGAGTTTTAAGTGACTGAGTTAGTCTGACTTTTAAAATAAAGGTAAAAGTGATGGCAAGCTGCACATGGTAATCCCAGAAAGACCCAGATTTTCAAGCCAGCCAAGGCTACACAGCAAGACCCTGTGTGAAAGCCTTCCAACAATATAACCCAGTTTAATCACTGCTTTATCTTTTCTATTGATTTAAACAATTTTTTAAAAAGCAGTGAGTTCTCCTTTCCCTCCCAAATCAACCTGGTCACCCATTCAGTTCTCTTTCCCATAAGCAACCATCCTTTCTTTGAAAATTCCAGAACATTTTCAAAGAGGCTAATGCTTAAGTCTTTCCTTCAGTTGCAGAAACTTACCATACCTTACAAATCTCACTATGCAGCTGTAAAATCCCACTCACCTTAACATTTCAAATCTTTCCCTCACCACCTCCTCCCCTGTGAACAAAGCAATTTGTTCACTCGATTCCTTTATGCTTGATCCCAATGATCTAATTATCAGCACAACTTCAACAAAGATTTAAATTTCCTTTCCTCGAATTCACGCATTAAAATAAGCAAATGTAAAAATTCTCCCCAAGTGGGTATTAATCTCTCCATGTGAACCATCTTCAGTGCCTGTGTTTTTGTGTACTAGGAATATCAAAGGCTTATACCACTGAACTACATCCTCACTTGATCTCCTGAAAGCTAAGATCCTAGGTGCCACTCGACAGAGAACCAGAATCAGAAGAACATTTTTATAACTAGCCTTGCAACTAATTCTTGCACACAAACTACTAATATGAACCCAAAAAGAAACCCTATTCTGCCATTTACTAGTTACTTAAACTACTTAACTTCTGAGCCTATTAAATTATAAGACAGAACAGAAGATACCTACACCTCACTTACACTGTTCAAAGAGTTAAAGTGCTTGTCTGCTTCAGGATAAGCATCACCAGTGGCAATGATTGATAAGATATACCACAAACAAAATATCTGAACCTTAAAGGAAATAAGGACTATTAAAACAAGTATTTTACCAAATCAACAAAGCAGTTTTTAAAAGTTTAATACTATTCTAGAGAGTAGCCCTGAACAAAGGCCCCAATTCAGTTTGAGAGGGAAAAAGTTCAGAGGTATTGTAAGAGTTCAATAATTTTCCTTAAAAAATTTTTTAAAGTATTCCAACAAAGGGCAGAAAAGATTAAAAAGTGGAAAGGATGTAACATCAAATATTACTTCCTCATGAAAATCATAAGAACTCTAAAAATTCAGTCCAGGCTGACTTTGAGCCTGCGATCATCGCATCTCTATCAAGGAATGCTGGGATTACCAGACAGCACCATATTAAAAGTTCAGACGTTCTTTTTTCAATGTAAAGATGAATTCAACATATAAATTTTTATTTCAGTAGCAAATAACAAAAAAGATGTTAATTGGTTTTACTGTAAACCTTAGCATTTCACAAGAAAATATCAGCAAGCAAACTAGTTTTTAGGATCAGCTTGTACCATTGAGAAAATTCTTATGAAAATAAAAGTATCCTACAACAAATTACAACAGTCAACACAATTTTTAATTGGGGAAAAGTTAACCAAATCCGGAACACTAACCATTTTATAGAATAACTTTCCATCCCATGTTATGCAGACTACATAATAAAAAGATGGTCTTGCTTTAGTATCCCTTCAAAACTCAAGTTTGGAATTCTACTTAGAAACTCTACAGGCAGGGCTGGTGAAGCAGCTCAAGTGGTAGAGCACCTGCCTACCTGAGTACCAAGCATTATGTCCTGAGTCCAAACCCCAGCACAGCAAAACAAACAAAAAACCCTCTAAAGGCAATGTACTCTAACATCTTAATAAAACTGTCCAAAATAGTTTACTAATTATTCAGTATAATCCACCTCAACCTTTCTTTGCAACAATTTCATGACTAATCACTACTTTGCTTTAAGAATTTCAAGAGCTGCCAGGTGTGGTATGTGTCTGCAGGACCAGTTAGGAGGCTGAGGGAGGATGGCTCCAGTTGGGAATTCTAGGATAGCCTGAGCAACATAACCAGAATTTATTTCAACACCGGCCCCCCCACTGCAAGTGTCAGCACCAATGAGAAACACCAACAGTTGAAATGATTTTTTGTCAATTTCATGTGAGATTTTAAATATATTTTCCTAAGAACCCAGTCACAAAATACTGCAGATTGTAATCTATAGTGTGGCTAAGGCTTGAAAATGAGGCAGCTTGCTAGCGTTGGAACGACTGCCACAAGTGCTTTTTGGGATGATAAAAGTTTGTTCAAAAAAAGTTTGTTGTGAGGTCCTGAGTTCAAGCCCTAGCATAACCAAAAAAAAAAAAAAAAAAGAAAAGTTAAGATTGTAGTGGTAGTCTGACAAGTCGTTATAGGTACTAAATCACACTGATAGGTACATTTTAAATAGAAGTTAGTTGTAAATGAAATGTGCCATAAAACTGAGGCATCAAGTAATAAAGAACTACAATATATTACTCATAACCTGAAGGGATATTGTATCTTTTCAGGTATAAAGCCTAAAGACATGCTAGTCACTTAATGATCAAACCAAGGACACAGAAAGGTAACAACACTGTTATTTTAAAAAGGGAATTATATGGATTTCCACATTATGACAGATGAAAAAGTGGGCAAAGAAATGTCCGCAGTTTAATGCAATAAGGAAAGTTTTTAGTCATCACATTACTGCTTCAGAGGAAATTCTGGGTTATCTGCCTTTACAAAAACCACTAAAAACCTGTTACGAGTAAGATTCTGGTAAACTTTTCCTTGTCAATCTTGAAAAAGTATACAGAACATCAACAACAGGCAATAAAGTTTTTTGTTTTTAAAGCTGGAAAAGGAGGGCAAGACTTTTGTAATGATTTATGCGCATCACTGCAAACTAAATTCTCAGACCTTGCGTGTCCCTTTTGTATTGTTTTCAATGAAAATTACCGGTGGAGTTCTAGTATAAGGACCCAAACCAAAACACACAACCCCACCCCGCGCGCGATTAGGCTCACACATCTCTAACAGGCTTATTTGCTGATTCGAAATACCATTCTAACCCTATACTAAAAGAAAAACACGCTCAGCTACCAAAAGAAAACTAGCTGTATTTCCATTTGACTCCCGGCCTTAAAGCAAGAACACCCCCCCCGCACAAGTCTTGCAGACTTATTACCGGAAAGTTGTTCAGCAATTCTAGGACATGCACACATTTTCTGACATCAGTGGTGTTTTAAGCAGTTGCTTCCCAGAAGGAAGCTCCTACTCGAGTCCCATCCAAG
The DNA here is from genome assembly GCF_047511655.1 of Castor canadensis. NCBI lineage: Eukaryota > Metazoa > Chordata > Mammalia > Rodentia > Castoridae > Castor > Castor canadensis. The sequence continues at coordinate 59,246,068 of NC_133392.1, read as the reverse complement.
TGCCAAACTACCGAAGCCCGCTGCGGCCACCCGCCCCACCCCGCCGTCCAAAAAAGCGGCCCCGCACATCCCCGGGCCCACTCACGTCCTAGGAGAAGCCACCCACTTCTCTGCTCGCGAAAGTACTCACAAAGCCTTTGTGAACGTTTACGCGAGAACACCGCGAAAAGCCTTTGTCAGCCGGTACGTACTTGTCGAGGTTCCGAATGCGGACTACAAGGCCGGCTAAGCGTCCTTTCTCCCCCGCAGGCTTCCTCGCCAGCGGCCCTGGGGACCAGAGCGCCAGGGAGAGTACGCCCCTTCCCCCTCCCGCCCGGCGGCCAGGCCGGGCTTAAAAACCTGCGCCAGCGGGCGGCGGAGTGACAAAGGAGGTCGTCCCTCCTTTGTCCTGGACTGGGACTTGCGCGCCTTCGTCGCCATTGGCCTCCTCCCCCAGCTCCAGCCTCTCTCATCCTGCGATCTGCGTCAGAAGTCACTCGCAGTCCTGCCAGCCCAGGTAGCCCTGCCGAGACTGCGGAGGGAAGGGAGGCCGCGGTGGGAGGCCAGGCCCGTTCGGCGCCATTTCCATCGGGAGCGCGCCCGACAGCCCCGGTCCTCTCCGCGCCCCGCGGCCCAGCCTTGCCCTGCTCGCTGCGCTCCCCACCCTCATCCCTTCCGGGGAGCCCTGGCCACCCCCCACCCCTGGCCTTCCAAATCAGTTTTTCGAAGTGGGAAACAAAAAGTACAAAGAGCGGGGAAGGGCGGGAAGGCGAGGTGTCCGCGCCACCGAACCCAAAATGGCGGAAGCCAAACCAGCAGGGAAAGGGGAGGAACTGCTGGAAGCCCCCCACCTCGGGCCTCGGCGTCGTCCACTGAGCTCCACCTGGGCAAGACCTCCCCTCGGCAGGCCGCCCTCCGCGAAGTGGGAGATCGCCCGGGAGGCGCAGCCGGCCGCCTCCGAGAGGCGACCTCCACACTTCCCCCACCCCTCCCGGCCTTCTCCCGACTCCGCTCGGCACCGCCAGCCCAACCTACCCCCTTTTACTTCAGATACCCTGTCGGGCGATAGTAACACCGACTCCGGGCTCGCGGCGTCGGGGCGGGAGCAGGGATAGATGGTCCTCCCGCTGTAGCGCTCCCCACAACGGTTTTTCCAACCGTCTTTGGCGGTGGCAACCGCTAAGGAAGCTGCGCAGCACAGCTACTGCCTTGGGGGATGGGAGGGAGCGAGCGAGGAGGAGGGGGTGGAGCAAAGGCTATGGAGACCGGCCGCTCTGTTCTCGCGAGATGAGACCGGCAGTTCCGCCTTGGCGCGGGCGGAACGAAGTGCGCTTGCGCAGTGCTGGGCTGACCGGCTGAGGACGAGGTAGAGGGAAGTGCAGGTTGGTTCGGTGAGAGAAAGCGATGTGTTGACTCCGTTTTTCTTGCTTACCTCATAATCACCCAATTCTCAGAGCCTTCCTTTCTGCCCGCTTCGGGAGGATGTGAGCGGCAGTAGCAGCCTTGCTAGTGAGTTTTGAAGAAACGGCAGTAGCAGCCTTGCTAGTGAGTTTTGAAGAAACTGTAGTGTCGTAGTTTGGAAGAGTTCTGCTCTGCCTGCTCCACCGCGAACAAATCCCATAAAAGGCTCCGCCCGTAACCCAGTGTAAAAAGAGCGCCACGTGGTTCGATAGCTAAACCCGGAGAAGCTTTTTCTACTCTCCCATGTTTGCATTATTGGAGTTAAAAAAAAAAAGTTTTCTCTGCTGCGAAGATACAAAGTGTCTACCAGGCTCTTTTCCGCTCAGGATGTGGGTCTCCTCCTCTCCTCCATCCTATCCCCTGGAGATGCAGGCCGCCCTCAGCAGGTTCATGCGAGCTCGCTGCGCAGGGATGAGAGTTTGGAGGACCCGGGCTACTTGTTAGATTACCTCGCTATGGTGTTTCTCTGTTAAAATCTCAGTGACCCAACAGCGGCTCATGGCGGCAGGCTTGAGCTGTTGCCTAAACAGCCTGTATATCCTGACAGTTGTGCTTATAAGTGACACCTAATAAATGTTCTTTGCTTGTGCTCTCATGCACAAAAGTTCCTAATGAACGTTACTGTTGGCAATAATGGCGCCGATAGGTTTCAGTTCTTACTGCACCCTTAAGCTTCTGTTTTCCAGGGTCACGGTCCTGACTCCCAGGGTCACAGTCCTGCCTCAAGTCTAGCTTGAATCCTCCTTCTGCCCCCAACCTCCAATCAGCATGAACCATAAGATCCTAACCAACCAGATCATGCTGAGTCCTACTGAGGGGTATTTAAGCCCTTGCCCCTCCTGCTTCTCTCTCTTGGTTCTCTCTGCTCTCTCCCTCTCCCACCCAGCAATAAAGAATCTCTTGGCCAGATCACTCCTCTCCACGTGGTCACTTTTGGGGCCTATATTTCCTTACAGTTACAGCCTTTTGTTTTTGCTAGGTTTTAGACCAAATTTTCATGGGACTAGTGGAGGGCAATAGTGGTAAAAGACATGAGATGTGGCCAAGGGCCGGTGGTTTACGCCTGTAATCCTAGTTACTCAGGCAGAGAGAGGAGGATCGCGGGAAGATCAAAGCAAGTTAAAGTGGAAAGCAAAGGTAGCATAGAAGGAGCTGAATTTAACCACAGTGGAGCGATCCCAGAGGATGGGAATGACTGTAAATGTGGAGGAAGCTAGGTTGTTAATCAACTTTCAATGTCCAGCGCAAAGATTTTGGACTTTGTTACAGACATTGAGAAGTCCATTAGGTGTGGAGTGCACAGGAATGTGGAGTGTAGAGAATTTTTTGCCCTTGAGAAACCTGTAGTGTATAGGATGGAGTCAGGAGACCAGTTATTACCATCAGGTAATGGAAGCTTCCATCCCAAAGCTTTAATCTTCAAACCTGCTTAAGATCTGTGTGAATTAAGGCAGTAAGAATTGCCTGCTTCATAGTGTCCTAATGGTATTGTTTTAGCCCACTCCTCCAAATACTCAGAGGAATGGGGAAAGGGAGAGTATGAGCTTCATCACAAGACAGAAAATCTAGAATGTAACTATAGCTCACTTTCACTGAGCACTAACTACTTGGGAGGCTGAAATATGGAGGATTGAGGTTCGAGGCCACCTGGAGCAAAAAGTTTAGGAGACCCCATCTCCTAAACTGCGGTGAAATGGTGCGGTTGCCATCCCAGCGATAGCAGGAGGCGTAAAGTAGGATTGTGGTCCAGGAAGGCCTGAGCAAAAAGTGAGACACTGTCCAAAGTGACCAGACTAAAAATGGCTGGAGGCGTGGCTAAAGCGGTAGAGCATCTGTCTAGCAAGCGTGAAGCCAACCCCATACCGCCAAAATGATAAGTAAATTTAAAAAAAAAAATGCTGTATTAGCAAACTCCCACAGTCCAAATGGAGTTCTTCCTTTGCTCCTTCTAAGGGTTTAGGTTACATGGCTGTATTATCCTTTCAGTCTTTCAACCTGACTTGGTAGGTGGAATTCTATAATCCCTTCTTGTATTCAGACTGTGTAGTGCCTGATTGAATTCAGCATTCTTTTCACATACTCTGTGTAATTATGGGCTGTAATCCTAAAATCATCATGAGTGACTTTTCACCACTGAACTGCGATGTTTCTATTTTTGTTTTGGGGGGGTGCATAATTTCTTTGCATGGGGCACTCTTTGCCATTGTGAAGATTAGGAAGTCCTTGGAATTAGTCCATACATTCCTTTTGCCTTTTTGTTATTACAGAAGTAGGAAGTTTTGAGTTAACTACATTATGTAGTGGTAAATACAATCTTTATTTGGCTTCCTATTTAAAAAAAAACAAATGCCAGTTCCCTGTCTAAGTTGAACCCTGTAAGGCTTTAAGGCTGGGTGGCCTGGTTCACTGCTGCTGTTAGGGTAAGAGGCCGGCCACCTTCCGAGAGGACAAAGGACACTCGAGACAAAGGAGGTCACACGGCGAGGTTTATTTCTAGCCGGGCTAGGGTCCAAGCATCCGCCTGATGCAGCAGGTTTCAGCAAGGACCCTGAGAGAAAAGCTTAAGCAGATCTTATACTCTTTAAAGCATCAATCATCGTCACATAGGAATTCCTCATGCCCCTGGGGTCACATTTTCCTGATCTTGCCCACATCCTGATCTTGCCCACATCCTGGTGGTGGGGTAATATTATTTATTGGGAACTGGGGAAACACCAGAGGCTTACTTATCAGGTTACAAGGAATGTGTTCTCCCATAAATTAGGGGCTAGTAGTGGAATAGAAACCTAAGGTTTAGATAAGAACAGCAGGGAGTCCTGCTTTGGAAAGTTTATTTACAAGTGGAGACAAAGAAAGGCAGGGATGGGTGCTTATCTCTGCATGATGCCTTTTATCTCAGTCCCAAACTCTTGCATGGCTCTAATGAGCAATTCCTCACAGCTCTGTCCGAGGTTACAGCTTTTAATTGACAGTTTACCATGTTTTACAACCCTGTTTCAAGGCTATCTTCCTCTTCACGAGGTTACCCAAGGGTCATGCCAGTTATAGCTGATTTCTAGGCTAGGTGGGCTGCCAGTTAATGGCCCCAACATTCCCCCCTTTAGATGTTCATAACGAGGAATCATGTTCATTTGGATGATATGCGTAAATATTTTCAGGGCTAGGTAGCCCTTCATATTGTCTCAGGACCATGAGTTGGACTGTGCTAACTCGATCTTTTATGAAGGTCACTAGCTTATTCAGAATGCATGGGCCGAAAGTTAGGATAAGCAGCAGTATAACCAAGGGACCCACCAGGGTGGAGACCAAGGTAGTAAACCAGGGGGACTTATTGAACCAAGCTTCAAACCACCCTTCTTGGGCCTCTCTTTCCTGCTTTCTTTTTGCCAGTCCTTCCCTCACTTTAGACATAGACTCCCTAACTACTCCTGAATGATCAGCATAGAAACAACATTCCTCCCCTAAGGCTGCACATATTCCCCCCTGCTGAAGGAACAATAAGTCTAGCCCCCGACTGTTCTGGAGTACTACCTCAGATAGGGAGGTAAGAGATTTTTCTAGGTGACTAATGGAGGCTTCTATTCTCTCTAGGTCCTCGTCTATGGCTGCACGCAGCGAGGACATGCCACTATGTTGAGCAGCCAGGGATGCTATGCCAGTTCCTGCTCCGGCCACTCCTAGGCTAAGTAGGGTAGCAATGGTTAATGCAGAAATAGGCTCTCTCTTTTTCCTCTCACCTGTTCCTGTATTCCAGTATGAATATAGGCTCTCCTCAGAATGATAGATGATGCGGGGCAGCACAATCACTAGGACACAGAATTCCCTGGAGCCGTTAAAGACATTAGTCGATAGGCAAGGGGTGAGCCCAGACTGTGAGCATATCCACCATCCATTGTCTTTTGGAATTACCCACTTAATACCATCGCCCCAGCTGGGGTTGATATCTACAACAGCACATAGGTCCTGTTTTCCCGCCGGCACCTTCCCTAAGCAGGTTCCTTGGCTGCTCATTTGTTGTATGGTCAGACCTCTCTTACGGTTTCCCCAGGAACGTTGAGTGGGGTTTTCACTAGTCGAGACATTGTAGGTGGCATTTAGTCCTATTGCCTCATGGAATGGGGGCCTCACATCATAGCACAGCCAGCAGGAGGTAGTCATATTAGGGCTGGTGTGGTTCAATGTTAGGAATGCGGCATTTACCAAATTCCAAAGGGGGGGTCCATAGACCCGGTCATAGGGCTGGGCCTTCCCAGGGAAGTGCCAGTTCCTAGCGGTCCTGGAGATGTAATACTAGCATTTGTGTGAGGTCGGGAAGGGACCGGGGTTGTGCAAGGTCGGGGAGGCGGCTCCACATAGGGCGGCTTAATTACTTTATTGGGGCCTATTGCCCGAGTAGGGGTGGATTGCTGTGTGAGCCGGATGGTAAATAGGGCTCCCTGGTCTCGGGCCCTGAGCCTCATCGGGTCATAACGGCAAATCCCCCAGATGAAGCCTGATATCGATTGTCAGCTTTACCTTTTTCTGTAAATTTGATTTTTACAAGGTCACAGCGAGGCTTCCAGCGGCTTCTTTGTTCTGTAATACAGCCCTTAGACATGGTAATTAGGTCTGTTTTTTCAGGGGGAGGCCACCAGATGTTGCCAGTGGACACACAGGACCAGGAAGCGCAAAAATAATTCGATGCCCCCCTGTACTGTTTACTATTACTTTTACCTTTTAGGTGTCCTGGGCAGACATAAAAGTTATCCTTCAGAATCCCCGCACAGGCCACCAGTTTTGTCAGATCAAAAGTTAAATCAGGGAACCAGACGTTGGGAGGGGTCACCTTGGAGGTCCCCTGTGGATGTATCTATGACCACCCAGGTGAGGTGGTAGGGCTGGTGGGGATTAGGGTTCTGGGCAGGTCCCACCCAGCATAGACACAGAAGGCTTAGAATGCGTAGGAGGAATTTTATCATCTTGCTGGCTAATGGGCCTTGGGGTCTGCCCTGGTCCGGAGGTTACTGCAGGGAGGTGTTGAAAGTCACGTGGAGAGTTGCTCTGTACGTCTCCTGGGCCAGACGAGCTTCAGCTTTAACGGATTATTGGGGTGTCGCTGTGCGATCCACTCTCTAGCCTCTTCCTGTTCTTGCTGACTGGCTTGACGCACGTGGGAGTGATGGACCCAAGGCCCGACGCCGTCAACCTTAAGAGCAGTGGGGGTAACCAGAATGACCATGTAAGGGCCCTTCCATCTCTCTTCTAAAGTGCAGGCTCTGTGTCTCTTTACCCATACTTAATCCCCTGGGACGATGCCATGTTCCAGGTTTGATGCATATTTGGTCTCATACAAGGAGCTCACTAAGGGCCAGATCTCTTGTTGGACCTCCTGTAGGGCCTTTAAGCTAGCCAAATAATTTGGGGCCATACTGGGGTTTTGGTCCGGTAGAGTTCAGACAACAATGGGGGGCGGAGCCCCATATAGAATTTCAAAAGGTGTCAATCCATGTACATATGGTGAATTTTGAACCTGGAAGATGGCATAGGGTAGGAGGGCCACCCAGTCTCCGCCAGTCTCGATGGCTAATTTAGATAAGATCTCCTTCAGGGTCCAATTCATTCTTTCTACCTGCCCTGAGCTCTGGGGGTTATATTCACAATGCAGTTTCCAATTAGCCCCCACTGCCCGGGCCAGCCCTTGTAGGACGTTACTGATGAAAGCCGGATGGTTATCAGAGCCTAGAGTTTCAGGGATGCCATGTCTGGGTATGATTTCCTCCACCAAAACCTTAGCTACAACCTGAGCAGTCTCTCGTTTTGTAGGAAAAGCCTCCACCCAGCCTGAGAAGGTGTCTTATCAGAACCAACAAATACCTATACCCATACCTTCCCGGCTTCACCTCAGTGAAATCCACTTCCCAGCTCCGTCCTGGCGCCCTCCCCTGTACCCGTGTACCTGTATGTAGGAGTCCTTTTTTGCTGGGTTTCATAGCCTGGCACCCGGCACATTGGTCCACAATCCTTTGAATCTGGGCTGTTTGGTGCGGGAACCGGAGGTGGGCCGACTCGAGGAGGGCGAGTAGTTTTTTCTTGCCTAAATGGTTGGCTCGATGTAGGTTGGAGAGGAGAAACAGTCCTATCTTTTCAGGAAGAATCAGTCGCCCTTCATCATCACGATACCAGCCTTGCTGGTTGGACTCTGGGCATTGGTGACCTTGGATCCACTGTCTGTCTTCCAGGGTGTACTCGGGTTGTGGTGGCAAGCGCGGAAGCTCGGGCATGGGTAAAGTCAGCGCTAGGGTCGTGGAGGCCAAAGCAGCATTTCGGGCCACCTCGTCCGCTCGCCGGTTCCCCATAGCTTCCGGAGTCTGGGAAGACTGGTGACCAGGAATGCGTACTGTTGCCGCAGCCTGAGGCTTCTGCACTGCGATCAGTAATCTCTGGATCTCTGGGAGGTTACGTAGCTCCTTTCCTTCTGCTGTAATGAAACCCCTTTCCCGGTAGATGGTGCCATGTACATAGACGGTGCCGAAAGCGTAGCGGCTATTGGTGTAAACAGTCACTCGTTTTCCCTCAGCCCGCTCGAGTGCCTCTGCCAGCGTGATCAGTTCAGCCTTCTGGGCTGAGGTCCCCAGGGGCAACGGGGCACTCCAAATTATGTTCCCACCTTGGTCCACCACCGCCGCTCCCGCCTTACACACCCCATCTGAGACGAAGCTACTCCCATCTGTATACCATACCAGCTCACTGTTGGGTAGGGCTGAGTCCTGGAGATCAGGGCGCACTTGGGTGATTTCAGCTATGATCTCTTGACAGTCATGTAGGGGGGCTTCCAGGTCTGGATTTGGCAGCAAGGTGGCTGGGTTAAGAGAAACTGGTTCGGAGAAGAAGATTCCGGGGGCATCCAGCAAGAGCCCTTGGTAATGAGTCAGTCGGGCATTGGTCATCCATCTGCCTGGAGGGTGCTTTAAGACACCCTTTACTGCATGGGGGGGTTACCACCTTTAGATGTTGCCCAAAAGTGAGCTTATCTGCGTCTTTTACCCTTAGGGAAACTGTCGCATGATCCGCAAGCATGGGGGCCAGCCTGCTGCAACTGGGTCCAACCTTTTGGATAGATAAGCAACTGGACGCTTCCAGGGCCCTAGGCGCTGCATTAGTACCCCTTTCGCTATTCCCCTCCTTTCGTCTACAAAGAGGGTGAAGGGCTTTAGAGGGTTTGGCAGCGCCAGGGCTGGAGCTCTTAGGAGGGCGGTCTTGAGCTCCTCAAAGGCCTTCTGTTGATCTGGCCCCCAGGCCCATGGGACCTTATCTTTAGTTGCCTTGTATAAGGGTTTTGCCAGTTCAGCATACCCCAATATCCACAGCCGGCAGTAGCCCGCTGTCCCCAGGAACTCACAAACTTCTCGAGCTGAGGTGGGGACGGGGAGTCTGAGAATAGTTTCTTTCATGGCATTTGTTAACCATCTGGTTCCCTCTTTTAGTTCATACCCCAGGTAGGTGACTGTTTGTCTACAAATTTGGGCCTTCTTTGCACTGGCCCGATAGCCCAATTTCCCCAGCTCCTGGAGGAGGTCTCCAGTGGCTTGCTGGCACTCAGCTTCAGATGCAGCTGCCAGAAGCAAGTCATCTACATACTGTAAAAGTGTGACGGAGCTGTGGCTCCGGCGATATGAGTCCAGATCCTGATTAAGAGCCTCGTTGAACAGAGTAGGGGAGTTTTTGAAACCCTGTGGGAGTCTAGTCCATGTTAACTGTCCGGGGGTTCCCGTATTTTCATCATGCCATTCGAAGGCAAAAATGTGTTGACTGTTGGGTGCCAGGGCTATGCTAAAAAAAGCATCTTTCAAGTCCAAAGTGGTATACCAAACATAGGAAGGGGGCAAATGGCTCAGCAAGGTATAGGGGTTGGGGACTGTAGGGTGGATGTCCTCAACCCTCTTATTTACTTCCCTTAAATCTTGGACTGTCCTATAGTCTTTTCCCCCGGGTTTCTTAATGGGGAGGAGTGGAGTGTTCCAAGCAGAATGGCAGGGCTGTAATATTACGGCCTCCGGGAGGCGGTTAATGTGAGGGGCAATCCCCCTCCGTGCCTCAGAAGACATGGGATACTGACGGACTCGGATGGGCTGGGCCAAAGTCTTGATTTCTACCATTACTGGTGCTCGATGTTTTGCCAGCCCCACACCTGTTATTTCTGCCCAAGCCTGGGGGAAGGTTTGAATCCAATAAGTCATTTCAGGGGACCACTCAATAGGTTTCAGGGGAGGGTCCCGCAAGGAGAGCAAGCGATGTTCATCTTTGAGATACACAGTCAAGACTTGGAGGAGCTGTCCTCATCCATCCATCCCTTTGATTCCATCTGGCTCAAAGTGAACGTGAACCCTCACCTTAGTTAGCAGATCATGCCCCAGAAGGGGGGCAGGGCATTCAGGAATGACCAAAAAGGAATGGGTCACCTGATGCCGGCCCAAATCCACCTGATGCTTGCTAGTCCATTGATATGCCTTGGAGCCAGTGGCTCCTTGCACGAGACTAATTTTCTGAGACAGTGGCCCAGTAGGTTTATTTAGAACTGAATATTGAGCCCCTGTGTCCACCATGCATCTCACGGGCTTTCCCTCTACATATATAGTTACCCAAGACTCAGGGAGGGGTTCTGAATCCCATCCCCTCTAGTCATTGTCCAATTCAGTTAACAGAACCCGGGTGTCATTGCTGGGCCTGCTATTTGGCCTCAAGCGACCCTGGAGCTTGGGACATTCTCTCTTCCAGTGTCCGTATTCCTTACAAGAGGCACACTGTCCCTGGCCTAACCGGGGCTGATCTCTTCGGGGATGGGGGGGGCAGTCTGTCCAGAGCCTGGTCCAGCCAAACCTTGGACCCCTGCTAGCAATATTTTAGCTATTTCCTTCTGCTGTTTCTTGTTTTCCTTACTCTGGTGTTCCCTGTCCTCCCTCCAAATCTTTTCTTGTAGTTCCTGATTTTTTTTTCCTGATTCTATCCTCTTGCTCTTCTGGGGTTTCTTGGGTGTTAAAAACTTTTTCAGCTACTTTCATCAGATCCCGGATAGTCATTTCCCCAAGTCCTTCCTGCTTATATAATTTCTTCCTAATATCAGGGGCAGCCTGATTTATGAAGGACATTATCACGGCTGACTGATTCACCTCCGCTAGTGGATCTAGGGGGGTATACTGTCTGTATGCATCGTAAAGGCGTTCCAGGAATGTGACCGGGCTTTCATTCTCCCCCTGCACTACCGTCTTTACCTTAGCCAGATTGGTAGGGCAGTGAGCTGCCGCCCGGAGGCCTGCCATAAGAGTCTGGTGGTAGACCCGGAGATGCTCCCTACCTTCTGCATTCTCATAGTCTCAGTCGGGTCTGTTTAAGGGAAAACGGTCATCAATCAGGTTTGGCAGTGTAGTCGGTCACCCGTCGTTGCCGGGGACATTCTTTCTGGCTTCAGTGAGAATCCGCTCCCGTTCCTCAGTGGTGAATAGAGTCTTAAGGAGCTGCTGACAGTCATCCCATGTAGGACTGTGAGTATGTAAAATGGACTTGAACAGATCAGTCAGGCCTCTAGGATCCTCAGAAAAAGGAGGATTCTGGGCTTTCCAGTTGTATAGGTCACTACTTGAAAGGGGCCAATACTGATAGTGTCCCCCATCAGGACCAGCACTGCCCAGAGCCTGCACCGGGAGGATGGGGGGGCGGTGGAAGTGGAGGAGGGCTCCTCCTCTGGAATTTCCTCTCACTGCCTACGGGGCCTGAGTCCCCTCGCCGGTCCAGAGACCGGGGCGGGGGGTGCAGATGGGGAGGCTGATGAATGGGGAGGTTCGGGGGGGACAGCTGCCTCTGGCTGGAGTGGTGCAGTAGCGGCATATGGCAGGGGGCTCGCCTCAGAATCTAAGTCTATCAAGGACAGATAGGAAGTCGGTTCTTCCTGCAGAATAGGCTTCTTAGGGGAATTAACAGGAGTGGGGGCGTTCCCCAACACGGCCAGTATTGTGGGCCGGTCTGTAGGTGCCTCATGGGTAAACAGCCACAGCCAAGGGGGGGGGGTTCCTCTACTAAGGTCTGCCACATAAGGATGTAGGGATATTGAAGACCAGGTTTATTAATGACATCGCGGACCTTCTTAATTGTGTCCAAGGAGAAGGTACCCTGAGGAGGCCAGCCTACATTAAAGGTTGGCCATTCCACTGAGCAAAGGGAATCAAACTTACCTTTCTTAATTTCCACGCCATAATTGTGTCCCTTAGCGCGGATTTCTGAAAAATGACTCAGAAGAAGGGTCTTAGGAGTTACCTGGGCCTGTTCCATGATGATCAGAAGAGATGGACAAAGGAAACAACAAAGAACAAAAGAGACAATTCCACCAGACAAACAAATTCGCACAGGACTCTCCAACATACACAAGTACCGGCTGGTCAACCAGACTACTCTCACAGGCGCACTTCCATTCACACCAGACTCAGGATCCTTACCCAAAGACCGCCCAAACGGTGTCCACTGAGGACGCCGGCGCGGTTCCTGACTGTCGGGGACGTCTCCCGCGACTTCCAATAGTGAAGCCTCCAGGGCTGTAACCCCTTCCTTCCACTCAATGAGAATTCTCAACCAAATTCAGACGGGGACTCTAAGTCCCTCCAAACGGAGGTGGCCAATCCTCCTTCCGCGGTCTTTCCCAATTAAACCTCGGTATCGGAGGCCATTTGTTCCTCTCAGGGAGGGGCCGATCTTGGTGGAACCTCCAGCTGTTAGGGTAAGAGGCCGGCCACCTTCCGAGAGGACAAAGGATACTCGAGACAAAGGAAGTCACAAGGCGAGGTTTATTTCTAGCTGGCTAGGGTCCGAGCATCCGCCTGACGCAGCAGGTTTCAACAAGGACCCTGAGAGCAAAGTTTAAGCAGGTCTTATACACTTTAAAGCATCAATCATCGTCACATAGGAATTCCTCATGCCCCTGGGGTCACATTTTCCTGATCTTGCCCACATCCTGATCTTGCCCACATCCTGGTGGTGGGGTAATATTATTTATTGGGAACTGGGGAAACACCAGAGGCTTACTTATCAGGTTACAAGGAATGTGTTCTCCCATAAATTAGGGGCTAGTAGTGGAATAGAAACCTAAGGTTTAGATAAGAACAGCAGGGAGTCCTGCTTTGGAAAGTTTATTTACAAGTGGAGACAAAGAAAGGCAGGGATGGGTGCTTATCTCTGCATGGTGCCTTTTATCTCAGTCCCGAACTCTTGCATGGCTCTAATGAGCAATTCCTCACAGCTCTGTCCGAGGTTACAGCTTTTAATTGACAGTTTACCATGTTTTACAACCCTGTTTCAAGGCTATCTTCCTCTTCACTAGGTTACCCAAGGGTCATGCCAGTTATAGCTGATTTCTAGGCTAGGTGGGCTGCCAGTTAAAGGCCCCAACACTACTCCACTGATTCCTATAGAATGGTTTCCAGAACCATCTCTGAGGAATTGTTTGCACAGAGATGGCTTCAACTAAGAACTCCCAGCTGCTTTCAGGATTTCTCTCTTTGTCTTCATTTGTATCTTTCAGTGCTTTCCTGTTAGCATGGAGATTAGAGGGACCCTGGAGAGGATCTTGTTAGAAAATAATAAAAGAAAAGATGAAAAAGGAGAGGGAAAACAAGACGACAAAAAAAAAAAAAAAACAAGACATCATCAGGATGAAGAGAGGAAAATTCTGTGTAGAGCCCAAGTGAAAGAAATTGAAAGAGTTCCTACTTTCCTGGAGGGAAGGAAAGCACATTAACTAAAAACTGGTTTACAATAGTTGTTGACACACCCCTAATGGCTTTGTAAAGTACCATGAAAACTGGATTAACATGATCTGCTTGCCTATGTCAAAAGCAAATAAGCCAAAACATAACAAAACTCACAAGAAACTTACTAGGCTTATGTCTCATTAAAGTATTCCCTGGGTTTTAAGATGAAATCTTGACTTTAGTAGGACTTGGTGACCTGCTCATTCTTTGAGTCTATGGTGTATCTACTATCTCTCTACTGTCTCTAGAAAGCACTCATCTCCCTTGACATCATCATCACTTTTCTTAAGACAAGGCTGAATTACACAATTGATATTCTTTCTTTTCTCTTTTTTTTTTTTTTTGAATTCTTGACACAGGGTCTCACTGTGTATTCCAGGCTGACCTTGCTATGTAGCCCAGGCTGGCCTCAAACTCCAGATCCTTCTGTCTCAACCTCCTGAGTGCTGGGATTACAAGTGTGCATCTTGACACTTTCCTATTTCTTTAAGTCACCTAAGTGTTCACTGTGGGACCATGGAAATCAAAAGGCCTTATCCTTTTTTTTTTTTTTTGCAGTACTGGAGTTTGAACTCAGCCTCACACTTGCTAGGCAGGCACTCTATGCACTCTACCACTCCACTCTACCATTCTACCACTCTACCATTCCACCAGCCCTCTTTTTGTAATGGGTTTCTTTGAGATAGGGTCTCAAAAACTATGCTCAGGGCTGGCTTTGAACCCCATCCTCCTAATCTCTGTTTCCTGAATAGCTAGGATTACGGGCATGAGTCACTGGTGCCCAGCTCTTACCAGGCTTAATAATTATACTAAATAAACACATGGAAACTCAAAAGGAAGAAAATACATTCTTCCTCTAATTTTTGAAAAATTTTTTTAAAGTATTGAACCTTTCTGTTCCAGTGGATTACTATGAGGGCCGAGGAAAACAACTTAAAAGATAGTTACTGTTTAGGGGGCGGGGGTGGGACTGGGGTTTGAAATAAAGGCTTTATGCTTGCAAGCAGGCACTCTACCACTTGACCCATGCCTCCAGCCTTTTTTTGCTTCAGTTATTTTTCAGCTAAGGTCTTGTGTTTTTGCCTAGGACTGCTCTCAGTACTTGATCCTCCTACCTACAGCCTCCCGAGTAGCTAGGATGACAGGGGTATGCTACCATGCCTGGCTTATTGGTTGAGATGGGGTTTCAGTAACTTTGTGTGGACTGGCCTCAAATCTCAATCCTCCTGATGTCTCCCTCCTAAGAAATTGATATTATAGGCATGAGCCATCATGCCTGGCCTTAGGGCCCTAAATTCTAATAGGTCAGTATATGTTTCAGTCCACCAAAAAGACAAGTACATAAAATGAAGCTATCCCTAACTTTTCAAGGACACACAGATTTTTGGATGCCAGGGGCTCATGCCTGTAATCCTAGTTACTTAGGAGGCAGAGATCAGGAAGATCATGGTTTTAAGCCAGCCTGGGCAAATAGTTTGAGAAACCCTATCTCGAAAAAAACCTGTCACAAAAAAGGGCTGATGGAGTGGCTCAAACTGTAGGCCCTGAGTTCAAACCTTGGTACTACCAAAAAAAAAAAAAAGTATAGATACATCCTTTTAAAAAGATAAATTACATTCAAGGATAGCAAGTGATTAGATATAATGAGCACAAAGTAGAGCCAATACCACAAATTGAGGCTCCAGGGAAGCTTATTAAAGGAAATTACTCTTGAAATATGAGTTAGAGGATAAGTAAAATTTAGCTGGGCTATGAAAGATAGGAAAGGCATTTAATAAGAAAGGACACGGTAAGAGGCAAAGCATGGATGTAGGAAATAAATGGTAGGATGGGAACTCTATGCAATAGGAGCCTTGTGAAGTAAATGAAAGGTTAGAATAGAACGGGATCTTAGACAATTTTATATGTGGCTACGATGTACTGCTTCATAGCTTCGTGATTCAGATTTTGTTTTGAGGATGACGATCTACTTGGTATTTAATTAGATGATTCTAGTTTGTGTGTGAAGGGTAGAAGAGGATAAGAGGGAAGACTGGAAAGCATAGCAAGATGACTAGTACTTAAAGCATCAGGAATAGGGATAGATAAAAGAGGATGTCTTTGGGAAATATTTAGGAGCTATTATCAGTAGGATTCAGTGATTGAGTAGAGGGACTGTGAACAGGTAGTGAAAAGAAATCAAGGATGAATTATTTTTGGCTTAGGTTTGGGTAGTGAGGACAGTAACTGTTGTAGGAAATACAGGAATATGTAGATTCTGAGATGCTGTGTATAATCCAAGTAGATAGGGCTAGTAGCAAATTAATTTGGGATAGGGATACAGATTTGCATTCACCAAGATATAGTTTGCTCTTACACTCTGAAAACAAGTTTTGGGGGATTGGTTTCAGGCTAAGTAGATTTATTTGCTAAGGCTAAGCAGAAACTGCTGTGAAAACCAGAATGAGAATTTATTAACTTAAAATAAGGAATATAAGTATCCTACAAGTAGAATGCAAGTTGTCCCTGAGTTTACAGGGGGCTTTTCTAAATATACATAATTTGGTATTATGCATTAGCTGCACTAGTTGCTATTAGTTGTTACTACTGTGTAACAAGTAGCTCCAAAATGTAACAGAAAAGATTTACAAAAAAAAGTTACAAAGCCCAGAGATGTCCTATATACAGGTCACTCAGTCCCCTCTATTGTTACCATCTTATATCAATGATAATATTTATGCTACACTTCTTACAACTGATGAGCCAACCTTGCTCTATCCTAGAGAATGTTCATGTGCCCTTGAGAAGAATGTGGTGTTTTCTATTGTGGATCATTCTATACATAGGTTTTTTTTGTTTCTGTTTTTGTTTCAGTTTGGTGCTGGGTATTGAACTCAGGGCCTTGCACATGGTAAGCACGCACAAGCACGCACTCTACCCCTGAATTATACTCCTGACTTCCCTACAAATAGATGTCTTAGGTCTCGTGTGTTTGTAATGCTATTCAACTCATTGTCTTCTTTTTTGTTGTTGTTGTTGTTGTTGTTGTTGTTGGCAGCACCAGCATTTGAATTCAGCCTCATGCTTGCTCAAGTCTTCTTTTTCTTTGTTGGTCTTCTTTTGGTTGTTTAATCCATTATTGAATGTAGGTATTGAAATCTCCCAACTGTTAACTATTGAACTGCCTATTTCCTTCACTTCCGCTGATTTTTGCTTCATGTTATTTTGGAGCTCTGTTGTTGGTGTATAGATGTTTTTGGTTGTTATATCTCCTGATGGATTGATCCTTTTATTATTATAAAATGTCCTTTGTTTCTAGTAACAACTTTTGTCTTAAAGTTTATTTTGCCTGATATTAGTGTAAATTCTCTTTTTCTTTTCTCTATTTCTTTCTCTTTCTCCCACCTTCACCCACTATAAATCTTTTTATGCAGACTAAGATGCTCAGGATATCTGAGAGGTTTCAGTTTGTACCTTATCAGGCTCACTAGTGAGAAGCACACGGTGTCATACTTTTAGGTCCTCAGGCCTTCATCCTGAATAGATTCTACTATTTATAGTCAGATTTAAAATATGGTTCAATATTAAATTGAATTTCTTTCTTAATTCAGTTCTTCTGTGGACATGTTACTGTTGGTGATTACACCTTGCCGCAATTGCTTGTCTTGATTTTCCAAACTGGTGTCAATCAGATCATGTACTTCTGGGAGACTCTTCTTTCAGTAGAATAACAAATTACTCCAAAATGTAAAAGCATGAAACAACAAACTTACTACTTCACAGTTTCTGTGGGTTAGAAAACTTGGGCAGTTTAGTTTCTACCATCTTTGACTCTGCTCCTTGCTCTGACTTGAAGATCATATTGGTTTTGGTAGTACAGTACCAAGGATGTGTTGATTTTTTTAGCTTTTGGAAACGCCTAGAGGACTCTAGAATTATAGTTTCAGGGACACAGGGTGCAACTCCAGAAGTTGCAGAGAACATTGAGAAGAGCCACAAGGCCAGGATTTCTGGATAGAAGGGGGCAGAGTGGGCCTCGCTCTGTTTTAGTTACTCTTTGTAATGGCATATCTTTTTTTTTTTTGAGACAAGGTCTCACTGTGTAGTCTAGGCTGACCTCAAACCTCACTGTGCTCAACTCATGCTCAGCAGTTTGAATGGCCTTTTTTTTTTTTTTCAGTTTTTTATTTTTAACCTATTTGTGTCTTTGGATCTAAGTTTATATCTTATATAAAAGATTGGATTAGGTCATTTTTTAAAATCCATTTTTAGCTGGACATGATGGTACACACCTGTAATCCCAGCTCTTGGGAAGTTGAGACAAAAGGATCAAGAGTTTGGGGGGGAGGGGGTAAGGGAGGGTGCAGAGGGGAAGGGGGGAGAAATGACCCAAACATTGTATGCACGTATGAATAAAATAAAAATAAAAATAATAAAAATAATAAAATATTTTACACACATGCATACCATTCTATAGTGTTAATGAAATTTTTTGTGTTTCGCTACTAGCTAAACCTGAATGCTAAATGAATAAATAAATAAAAAGGAAAGAAAAAAGAAAAAGAGTTTGAGGCCAACATGGGCTACATAGGCTACAAGACCAGCCTAGGCTATATATTGAGACCGAGTCTCAAAAAGCAAAAATCCATTCTGTTGATCTCTGACTTTAATTAGAGAGTTTAATCATTTAGAGTTCTCATAAGGCAGGGTTTATGTTCCTCTGTGATATTTATTTTCTATTGATCTTATGTCTTTTGTTACTTCTTGTTCTATTCTTCCACTATTGCTTTTTTTTGTTTTGGTGGAGATGGAGCCCAGGGCATTATACATGCTAAGCAAGCACCCTCCTAAAACCAAGAAAAACCTAAATAAACCTCTGCTGCTTTTAGTTCCTTGCTATTTGTTTTTTTGTTTATTTATTTTTGTTACTGGGGTTTGAATTTAGGGCCTCCTGCTTGCTAGGCAGGTGGTTGAGTCACGCCTCCAAGCTCAGGTCACTAACTTTGGAGGTCACGCAGCTGAGCAGTGTAATGCCAGTCTCTACTAGATTTGCCATAGGTAGACTTCTGATATGTGGTTATGATGATAACAG
Source organism: Castor canadensis (assembly GCF_047511655.1). Classification (NCBI taxonomy): domain Eukaryota; kingdom Metazoa; phylum Chordata; class Mammalia; order Rodentia; family Castoridae; genus Castor; species Castor canadensis. The sequence goes on along the minus strand of NC_133392.1, from coordinate 59,227,783 downwards.
TTGCCCTGGTTACTGTCCAGGGACTTGAAGGTCACTTTTGTTGAAACTTCTGACGTCACTTGGGCCTTGTGCAAATGTTCAGTGGGTGATCTTTGGACATCAGAAGGCTAAAAACTTCACCCCCAGATCATGCTAGCACCACCATTTTCTGAACTTGAGTCCCACAAAGAGGCACGCAGTTTGCTCACATGTGCCCAGACCACCAATTGCTTCACCTCCAGTCACCCATGCCTAAATCACTGTGTCTTTATCCCTTAAGTACACCCAAACCCTGTCTTCAGGAGGTGGATCTGAGATGTAGGTCTCCTTCTCCACATTCAGCCACCTTTGTGAATAAATTCTTTTGTTTTGCAAAACTCATTGAATAATCGACATGCTATGTGGCTGGCAAAATGGGCATGGTTTGGTAACGTTACCACTGAGCTACGTCCCCAGTCCCTGCTTCCATTTTTTTCTTTTTTTTAATATTTACTTATTTTTGTGGTATTGGGGATTGAATCCAGGGCCTTGCTGTTGCTAGACAAGGGCTGTACCACTTGAGCCCTTGAGATGAGGTCTCTCTTTTTGAGATGGGGGTCTCCCTAACTTGCCTGGACTGCCCTTAAACTCTTGATCCTCCTGCCTCAACCTCCCAAGTGCTGGAATTACAGTTACGCACCACCATACCTGGCTTTTCCCTGCTTTTTTTCTTTTTTTTTTTTGGTGAGATTGGGTTTGAACTCAGGGCTTTGCACTTGCAAAGCAGATGGTCTACCACTTGAGCCAGACCTCCAGTCTATTTGCTGTGGTTATTTTAGGAGAGATGGACTCTCTTAAACTATTTTCCAGGCTGGCCTCAAACTTTGATCCAATCTCAGCCTCCCAAGTAGGTAGGATTTCAGTCATGAGCCACTGGTATCTGGTTCCCTGCTTTTTTTCTTAAACTAGATATTTTATAGTATACCTTTTATATTTTCCTTGTCATTTCTATACTATATATATTTCTGAGTTATGTTCCCAGTGGTGCCTGGAGGAGTGCAATGAACAGTCAGCTGATAACCATCTAGTTTTGATTAATACAATTTTAATGGCACATAAATTTTACACCTCTTTAATTGCATCCCCTCCCTGATTCTGTATGCTTTTCTTATTATACAAATATATCCTTTTACATTTTGTGCCCATCAACACAGATGTATAGTTATTGCTTTGTGCAGTTGTCTTTTTTAATTAAATAAGAGAAAAATACATTCCTGCTGTATTTACCTTTTCTGGTGGTCTTTATTTTTTGTGGCTAAAACACATAGCATTGAGTGTACTCTTTGTAGCATACAGTGTCAGCTATGTTAAGAATATTCACATTGTTGTACGACAGAGGTCCAGAACATAGTTATCTTATGATGAAACTACCCAGTAAACAGGAACTGCTCCCCTACCCCCTAGGCCTTTAGTAACCACCTTCCTACCCTGCTAGCATTTTATTTTATTTGGGATGCTTTGAGATGGATTCTCACTGTGTAGCCCATACTGTCCTCAAACTTTCAATCCTCTTGCCTCAGCCTCCAGAGAGCTGGTGTTATAGGTGTGTACAACCATGCCCAGCCTGCTGCTATGAGTTTGACTACTTTGAATACTTCATATTAGAGGATTCATAGAGTATTTATCTTTTTGTGATTGGCTCATGCACTTAGCATAATGTCTCAAGGCTCCTCATGTCTTAATATGTGATGTGAATTCCTTCTTTTTTTCAAGGCTGAATAATATTCCATTGTATGTTAGTTCCAGGAACCCCAATGATACCACAGATGCTCACATCCCTTATATAAAATACAACTTAGGTACATCCTCTAGATTACTTAATGCCTAATACAATGTACATCGTGAGAGAAATTGTTCATGTATTTGTTTTGTTTTGAGATAGGGTCTTGCTTATGTCACCCAGCTGACCTTTAACTCCTGGGCCCAACCAGTTCTCCTGCTTCAGCTTCCTGAGTAGATAGGACTAATAGTGTGTACCCCTATGCCTGGCTGTGCAAATAATTTTTAAGCTATATTATTTAGGGACTATTGGCAAGAAAAAAGTCTATACATGTTTAGTACAAATACAATTGTTTTTTCAAATATTTTTGATCTGTAGTTGGTGGAATCCTTGCAGATGGAACCTGTGGGCCATCTGTATACCACCTTTTCTTTATTCATCCCCTGTTTGGGATTTGGAGTTGCTGTGACCTCTTGGCTATGTGGATAACACTGTGATAAGCATGGTGTGTGAATCTTTGAGAATCTGCCTTCAGTTTTTTGAGGCACACCACCCTGTTTGACATAATGGCTGCACCATTTTACTTTTTCTCTACACCTTAGCAACACATACTTTTTATTCTTTTTTGGGCAGAGGTTACTGAAGTTAACCTTAATGCCCCATGCCCCCAGCCCCAATCCCTTTTTTGCTGTAGTTATTTTTCAGGTAGGGTCTCACATTTTGGTCCATAGTAAGCTTTGGAATTTGGTCCTTCTATTTACACCCTCCCTACATGGATGAGACCACAGGCACACACCACCAAACCTGGCTTTTTGATTGAGATGGGATCTTGCTAACTTTTTGCCTGGGCTGGCTTTGAACTGAGATTCTCCCAAGTCTGTCTCTGCAGTAGCTGGATTACAGTCGTGAGCCACCTTACCCGGCCCCTTTTATATTTTTCATAGTAGCCATGAGAAGACACTTCAGTGTGGTTTTGATCCACATTTTTTGTAATGATCAGTGTATGTGCATCTCTTCATGTGCTTATTGTACATTTGGGGCTCTGTCCGTTCATGGGGATTTGAGCTGCTTACTGTCTAGCATCCTTTCATTTCAACCTAAAGGCTAAATAGCATTTCCCACAGGCCAGAAATGCTAGCAACAAATTCTTTCCATTTGTGGTTATCTGAGATAAAAATCATGTGAGAAAGACAATTTCTCCTTTTTTAAAAAAAATATTTATTTATTTATTTTTGGCAGCACTGGGGTTTGAACTCAGGACTTCACACTTGCTAGGCAGGCGCTCTACCACTTGAGCCACTCCACCAGCCCTCTCCCTTTGTTTTGAATGACAGTTTTGCTGGATATAGAATTCTTGGCTGAAAATCTTTTCAGCCTATGTACTCGCTTTATGTATATCATTTTACTACCTTCTGGCATCCAGTTTCTGCTGAGACATCCGCTTTTAATCTTACTAAGAATTCATTTTGCATGATGAATCTCTTCTCGCTGCTGTCAAGATTCTGTCATCATGATGTGTCTAGGTGAAGATTACTTTGAGTTTATCCTACCTGGGATTTGTTGTACTTCCTGGCTATGTCGATTAATATTGTCTACACACTTGAGAAGTTTGGGGTCGGTATTTTCTTTTGTGTGTGTGTGTGTGTGTGTGTGTGTGTGTGTGTGTGTTGCTGTGTGTTGACCCAGGCATTGCTCATGCTAGGCAAACACTTTGCCACTGAGCTGTATCTCAGCCCTGCACATTGTTTCTTCAGGTAATTTCTCTACCACCTTGTCCTCTCCCCACCTGGAGTCTTACCGTGGGTATGTTGATATACTTGAGGATGTCCCAGAGATCTCTAGGGCTCTGTTCATTTTTCTTCAGTCTGTTTTTCTTTTTTGTTTATCAGACTGGCTATTCTCAATTGACCTATTTTAAAATTCTCTGGCTTTTCTTTTTGCCTGCTTAAATCTGTTGAGTCCCTTTAGTCAATTTTTCATAGCAATTTTTGCATTTTTTCAGGTATTTTGTCACAGTTACAAAAAGCTGCCTAACACTGAAAATTGGTATTGAGAGTGGGGTTTTTGCTGTGACGACCTAACCATGTGGTTCAGAAGCCTTTTAAAATTGGTTTGTGGGAAGAATCTGAAAGTTTGAAGATACAAGCTAGAGAAAGCCTACAATGCTGTAAGCAGAGCTTAATTGGTGATTCTAATAGGAGCTCAGAAGATCAGAATGTTGATAGGAATGTGGACAGTAAAGATTGTTTGCAAAGTTTCACATGGGAACAAGGACTCTATTGGGAATTGGACCAGAGACTATTCTGATACATTCTAGCAAAAAGTTGCCTACATTTTGCCCATGTCCTGAGACTTCGTAGAAGACTGAATTTAAAGATGATGACCTAATTTGATGGAGGACATTTCAAGGTAGCTCAGCACTCAGTCTGGGGTATGGTTATTTGTTGCTAGCTGCTTTTAGCCAGGTCTACACTGGGAAGTTAGAACAAGAAGCAGAGCATAAAGATTTAAAAATCCTGCAATTTGATCAGAAAAGTCCATGTAAAGTTAGGGTTAAGGAAGGCATGGTTGCTGAGGAGACCAGAGCCATTAAAAATAAGCCATGTTCTTTGTACTGGGACAACAGGAAAGATGACTTGAGGTCATCTTGGGACTCATCAGGATCCCAGCCATCACAGGCTGAAGGGTATAAAAGTGTAAACTCACTTAAAAGCTTTTTCTCTTTAGATGAGAACCCTTCTGTGCACCCTGCTCACCCAGGGCTGTCTAGGAAGTTGTTTCCCCATGATTTGATTCACCATGCTTGCCACCTAAGCACTTAGAGGCTCCTGCACTGTAGCCCAAGGTCCCAGGGCCACTTTTGAGCTACCAGTACACCTGTCATCATCTGCATGATGCTGGTTTTGCAGGCATGCAGAATGCAAGATTAGTCTAAGTTTTAAGGGGTCATGGAGGTTTCCACTCAGATTTCAAAGGAAAGCCTGGAAGGACAGGCAATGTATGGCAGGGTTGGAGTCCCTGCAGGAAACCCTTAAGAGGGTTGATTATGTGTGAAGCCATGAGATAAACTATGAAAAACCAGGGATGTTGAAAAGAATGAAGTTTGTATTGTTAAGGAATGTAATTCTATGAGATAACATGGAATGTGCCCACAATATATTGTTGTATTAGGAAAGAAAACTCATATTTAGGCCAGGTGTGGCGGTGCATGTACATAATCCTAGAACTGAGGAGGCAGAGGCAAGAGGATGGCAAGTTAGTTTGAGGCTATTCTGTGCTATGTAGCAAATTCCAGACCAGACTGAGCTATGTTTTAAGACTCCATCTTAGAAAACAAAACATACTTTTCTATTAAATTAAAAGTTATATATATATATATATGTAAACCGTTTCTTGTAAGCTTGCATTTATAAGTATACATAAAAAAAAAACCCAGAAAGATACAAATAGACTTGGCCACAAGGTTTTAAGAGTTAATATTATTTTGTTTCCTTGTTTATGAGATTGTGATAATGTTTTCAAAATATACTATTTCCCACTAATAGTTAAACCCAAATAGTAGGAAGGCAGAGACAAAATGTTTTTCCCTCAAGACTCTGCAGACTCAGTGCTGGGGGTGTGACTCAGGTGATACAGCACTGGCATAGCAGGTACCAGGCCCTGAGTTCAAACCCCAGTACTGCAAAAGAAAAAAAAAAAAAAAAAAACGAAACTCCAAAGACTGTTTCCCCCCATCAATTTCATTTCATTTCAACCTTTTCTTTGTTTTGTTTTTGTTAGTGCTGGGGTCAAATCCAGGGCCTTGGGCACTGAGCTAGACCCCAGCACTTTCCCATTAATTTCAGCATAGAGCAAAAGTCTACCAGTGCTTTACATGAAGATTGATATGACTTTAAATGTGAAGCTGTCTAAAAATCCCAAATTAAAAACACAAACATCCCGTCCAGCTGGATAGCCAAGTACAGTTTCCTTTTAGAGCAGTAGAAAGAACCTAAGTCTTTTTCTGCACATGGTAAGGGTTTTACCACTGCAAATAAATAACTGATTCATGTTTATCTTATTTAGAAAGTATCATAACAAACAAAGGAGGTGGTCCAGAGCTTATAGAATTCTAGAAAATGTGCATAAAAATAAACACAAAGTACATATGTTAACGGTACAGTCTGTGATCAGAAGATTTCCAAAGTCCTTGTGTCCCACAGGGAAGAAGGCACAGCAGGACACGTGGGTGTAATTGGGGTTTATTGAAAGTTAGGGAAAGGAAATACAAAAGGGAGCATGGTGGGCGCAGGTAGAATCTGCTGGCAGAGAGAGCATGCTCTTATTTTTCAGGGGTTTTTAAAACCTTCACTAACCCATGGGAAGGGCAGACCCAGGAGATTCCCATCCAATAATCTATGAGGGGGGAAGGGCACTGTGCAGTGCCTGGGCCAGGTGAGGGTGGTCCCAGGACCAGGCATGGGCAACCTAAAAACACATACAATATTAAGACATATATTTTTTATGAGTCCCGAACTTTCCCTGATCCTAGCCTGCCTCACATGTAGTGGTTGGGCATATAAAACTATATATGCAGCTAGATTAAACTAATTTACAAATTAATTGTATTCCAAATTTTGATTGAAAACTCATTTTACGTACAATTTGTAATTCTTTTTCCCACTTTTTTTTACCAGTTGAACTAAAAATACATAGTATCCTTGTACAATATAAGTGCCAGTACTCTTATTGTCACATATTTGCAATTTAAAAGAATTAAGCTGGTGTTAGTTTTGAGGCAGCAGTCCAATGCAATAGTTAAGTGAGTTCTTACATGCTAACACCTAAGAAATAATCAGGAATCAACTTTCTGTTGTGTGTAAGCAAACCAAGGCTCTTAAAAAGCAATAAATAAGTGTTTGTGTTCCCAGGCACACCCATGAACTGGTTTAATCACCAAACTATTTGCACAGGAAGGTTTATGATTTCCCTACATTTACATGATAAGTAGAACCAAGATTAGAATTCAGGGCGTGCCTTATACTTTTGTCCAAAGCATTGGTCCAGCCACCAGCAAAACATTTACATGAGTGTACACATTATAGTCGTAATGCATTGGTAGAACTCACTGAAACTTATTTGTGAGGCCTCAGTTACAACGGTCTATGCAAGAGTCTTTCAAAACTGCCCCTTGTATCCATAGAACAATCCTAAAACAGAATAAAAGACCTATAGAGAAGGAAACCCAATACATGGGAGAACACTCCTTTGAAGATTGGCAAGTAGAATTCATTCAGATGCCAATGACTACTGGAAACTTCAAAAACCTATTAGTGCTAGTTGATATCTTTTCTGGGTAGGTCAAGCCCTACCCCACCCAACTAAGAAAGCATCAGAGGTGACAAAGATCTTACTAAAAGAGGTCATTCCAAGGTATGGACTCCCATCTTCAGTTCAGATTGACAATGGACTTCTCTTTGTAGCAAAAATTACCCAAAAAGTAAGTAAAACCTTAGGCATCAAGTGGAAGCGACAAGTGTCATGGAGACCCCAAGCTACTGGAAAAAAGGAAACAAATGAATCACACACTGAAGAAGACTATAGTCAAACTGGGTCAAGAAATCCATTTAAAATAGGACAAGGTATTGCCAATACCTTCTCCATGTATGGGTGGCCCCAAAAGTGGTCTCAAGTTAAGCCCCTATGACATAGTATATGGGAGACCCTGCTTGGCCCCTGGAGGAAAAGGCGAAAGTGTAAATATACAAGAAGAGTCTAAGTTAAAACAGTATGTACAACAAATAAGTCCATTACTAATGGCTACACATAAGTTTGCTTCTTCCAGGTCAACACTTCAGCTGGAGACACTCCTCCATCCTTTCAGGACAGGAGAGCAGACCTTCTGAAAGCTTGGAAAGAGCCAGGCCCTGAATAACAGCTAGAAGGAAAGAAGAAAGGGCCTTTACAACGTGCTTCTGACAACTCATAACCTCTTTGAAGCTAGCTGGAGTCCAGCCGTGTGTACACCATAGAAGAGTAAAGAAGTGCCAAGCAAGCGACTTTACCACACCAGAACTCCACTGGGAGAGCCAACCGAGGGAGGATCTAAGGCTCTTCAGGAAAAAGACACAATGAATATTGTTATATGTCTACTAATCTGTTTCTGTCCTTGTACCCTTTCTGCAGGATGGAAGGATAACTCACTGGTCCGTATTGCTCAAACACTGGCTTCCTCAGCACAAGCAGTAGACTGTTGGATCTGTGTCCCTAGAGCCCGATCTGTCATAGATCATAGTGACCCTTTTGTCTACCCTGTCACTAATTTCACTCAGGTCCCAGATGGGGTCTGGACACCAACACTGGACCTCAGGGCTCGTACTATTATGTACCGGGTACGGATAGTAGGCCATCTGGTTGAAGGCATCTCTGCTGTTCCCTGCCTTACTCTTCCTCTTGTTGCCGCTAATACCATTTACATAACCCACATAGATGGTAGTCTCAGGGAAACACGGATTCCAGAGTATTTCGAAATGATACCCCCTCCCAAGTCAGGGCAGTTACCTCTGTGCATGCAGAAAAATACTCGATTTTCCGCAGAGGAGTTTAAAGTAATAGCTGATTACTCCTTCCAGAATCATCCTTGGATGGAACGTACAGGGTTTCGAGTGGGAGAATACTTCTACACCAGAGACCCATTAAAGTATTTTAAAGAAGAAATGGTTTTCTGTGCTCCCCCAGGATTTGTGTTTGTTTGTCAAATTAGTGGACAGCCCTGGGCAACAGACTGCCTAAGAAATTTTTCCAGCCCTACCCAGTGTATGCTGAGTACCCTAGTTACACCATTCTCCATTCACTCTTTAAATGAATCCACTCATTGGGGAAGCTCTTCGAAGCTTTTCACTAGAGTGACACGGGATTTACCAGGAAAGGTACCAGATGGGTATTGGTATAATTTTGACCATTCCTTTTTACCCTGGTGGGGAGCCCATCAATGGGTACTCCGAAACCTGTCCCAAACCCTGATCACCATAGCTAATGAAACTGCTTTATCCCTTTCTGATCTACCACACTCCTTGGACTCTCTTGCAAAAGTTGTACTGGATAATCGAATGGCTCTAGATTACATGCTAGCTGAACAAGGGGGTGTATGTGCTATTGCTAATACATCTTGTTGTACCTATATCAACACTTCCTCTCAGGTAGAAACCAGCATAGAAAAGATTAGACAGCAAGCTACTTGGTTATAGCAAATGTGAGCATCATAGGGCCATTTTAGATAGCAGGGGTGGGGTCCACAGGCTGGTTTTCTAGTCTTTTTTTTTCCCCTGGATCCCAAATGGTATCAAATCTGTTTTATTAGTTACCTTTCATTTTGGTATGATTATTCTATTGATTATAGGGTCAACATATATACTTTTCTGCTGAGCACTCTGTTGCATACCCTACCTATGCAAAACCACTATTGGAGCCTTTAGTACACACAAGGATGATTGGCAAAGGCAGGTACAGGCCTTCCACCAGAAAAATCCTCCAACACCATCCAACTTCAGCAGGAAGCAGCAAGATGACTACAGCGTCCCTTATTCCATGGAAGTGGATGGGAAAAAATTGACAGTGGGGAAGTTGTAACAGGGACTACCTAAATATGGTCATGGTGTAGTTTTAGCCTAGTGACTAACTTACTTTGCTAGCCATCCTGCTTTGCTGGATTACTCATGTTTAAAACTAACTTTTCCCCCTCCTTTTTCTTTTTCCCTCTCATTCTTGCCTCCCCCCACCCCCTGCCTTGGGTGTGTCTGGGGGGCAGGGGGGTAATTCAAGATGAACATTCTTTCTGCTCCCTATCTCCATGACCACAGGAATGAGGAAACTAACATCAGCAAGACATTTCAACAACTGGCACCAGCAAATGGGGAGATGTGGGCCCCCAAAGACCACCATCTGGCTGAGTCATGTCTTCTAGCATGCACACTCAGAGTCCACTTTGCAGACTTTACTTTAAAAACCACCTGGATCAGGGGATAGGGGTGGGGGACAGCAGCTTATGAGATGTTAGTCTGCTGCACTCTTCCTTTGCAGAGAGATCAATAAACCTCATTTTCCTTTTATTCCAAATGCTGCTCTCATTTGCGAATTGGCGCCGAGTTCCAGAACCAAACTTTGGTAACATTCCTCCTTTCCCCAGGGACCTGGTGTTGGAGCCTGGCACAAAATACCTATTGAACTAAACTGTGGATTTCTTGAACTAGGTCCCCCAAATCAAATGTCACCCATGCTAAAGTTCCAAAGCCACAAAACAAAGTTGTTAAATTTTCCAAACAGGCCAGTCTTCATGACAATGAACTTCCCCATGCTTTAATCCTTGCATTTTTTAATCCTTTAATGTTTATAAAAAGTTACCCAAAGTCATCTGATGTCAACCAATCTCTATTTTTCTAGTGTTCTCTCTCCCTGTCCTGCCTTACAAGGAAAGTAAATTTGAAATGAGCAATCCATGTTTTTGTTCTTTGTTTTTGCTTTTTTTCAACCCTTCTCTGTCTATAAAACCAACTGGTAAAAATCAAACAACAAACTTTTCTGCTCAGCCCATCAGAATACTTCATCCATTTCATGGCATGAAATGTTGTCCGATTCTAGAATTGCTAAATCAAGTCAATCACAATCTTGAAGCCAAATTATTACAGTTTTGTTCTTTGACACCCCGCATTTCTGGAGCTCCCTGTCTCCTGGACAGACCTACTGTCCCCTCATTGCTCTCCTGAGCATTTTATGTGTATCTTTTTCTGTTAGCATTTTTATATTGGTCTACCCTGCTGGGCATGAATAACATGACAGAGGAATAGTGTCATTTTACCACCCAAAGTCTAGCATGTGCTTGGAATTTAGGAAATACACAGTAATTTTCAAAAGTTAAATTGTTAATGTGATTTTTATCACAATAGAGTGCAAACAGGCACATTAATTGATTAAGTGAAATGACTTAAAAAAGACTTTTCTACTTCTAAATAAGAATATAAAATATGAAGCCCTAAGTTCAAACCCAAGTCCCATCAAAAAAGAAAAAGGGGGAGGGGCACAGAGAAAGAAAAAGTCAAATTAGTATATTTTTATACAACTTTGGTCTTAGAAATACCATACTTTTTCTACAGTGGCTCTCCAGTGCAGCCTCAGCATTATCTGGGAACTTGTTAGAAATGTTTCTTCTTGGGCTCCACCCCCAACCTACAAAATCATAACTCTGGGCATGCAGTCAGCCATCCAAGTCCTAACACGCCTCCACAGTGATGCTGAGTAAGGCTTGAGGACCACTGTTTTAGAACCAAATAAAGGTACTTAATCTTACACCTGCTCAACAACTCCTTTCATTTAATCAAAACCAAATACTGTTGGACATGGAGGTGCGGCTCAAGTGTTAGAATGCCTGCTTTGTAAGCACAAAGCCCTGAGTTCAAACCCCAGGGCCACAAAAAAAAAAAAAGGAAAATTGTCCATTTTTCATACATAAAATAATAGTTTTCTAGTTGTATCAGGTGCTTTAATACATCTTGAATGTCTGTAATTTCTAAGAGAATTTTAAGATAATTGATTTTTTTCATTTCAATGATGGTCTAAAAAATTATTCTAGCAGTTGAGACAAAGTTTGTCTTAGGCAATGTTAACCAGCTTTCTGTCATTGTGACAAAATACCAGAAAAAGCAAACTAGAAGGAGGAAAGGGTTTGTTTGGGCTCACAGTTTAGAAGTCCGTGGTCACTGGCACTGTTTCCTTTGGGCCTCTGGTGACAGTACATCTGGAGTGATGAGCATGTGGCAGTGGAGATGAGGTGGTTCTGACTGCTTAGGCCATTTCTAAGTCAGTGGGGCCTCCCCAAACAAAACTGGAGCTCTTGAAGGAACAGAAGGGGAGAGTTATGTATGTTGTGGGCAGAGAATTGGGGGGGGGGGTGGCTGTTAAAACAGGCAAATGACATTGGTTATTACAGTCTTTGAGAACTTTTTTCCATAAAAGAAATGTTTTAATTTGAGAAGCAATACAGTATTTCTAGAAGTCTAAAACCACACAAGTGTAGAATTTTATTCTGCTGAAATGATTAAAAGAAATTCAAAGCCAGGGGCAGATGGCAGTGTAGTACAGGCCCAGCTAATCGAGTCTGAGGCAGAAGGATCACTTGAGCTGGGAGTTTGGGGCCAGTCTGGGCAGCATGGTGAGACCCCCACCTCTTTAAAAAGTTCATGAATTTTGACTCGAGGGATGTAGCACAGTGGTAAAACTCGGCTTAACATGTACAAGGCCCTGGAATTCCACACACACACACACACACACACACAGTTTCAGAAAAGTATTTAGGGCTATAGGTGTGGCCCAGATGGCAGAGCACCTGCCTAGCAAGTGTAAGGCCCTGAGTTCAAACTTCAGCACTGCCAAAAAAAAAAAATTTTTAAACAAGCATTATTTTAGAAAACTTTCCATGTAATTTTTGGTTACCACAGAAAAGGTTAGCTTTTTTTTAGTGTGTATTTCCTCATTCAATAAAGATGTAGCTAGCTGATGGCTGGGACCAATGAGGCTGAAGTTTAATTAGGCTAACAGTACACTTCTTTTGACACATCTCTGACTTCCATGATAGCATCAGCCCTACTAAATTCATAAAAATGAGGCTTTATTTCTGAATGCTAATTCCTTTCTGCTTTTGACTCATATTATCTAAAATAATAAAGGCAATCTATAACAAAATTTCCGAATAATGACATAAACGAGCTGTAATGTACTGTCAATAATGGCAATGCTACTGAAAAGGAAATGTTGGCTGGCAGATGGGACCATGATGAGAAATCCTCCAACTTGTCAGCAAAGTTCAGTTCTGATGTATACATAGCATGTTACATCTTAAATAATTAATTCAAAACTATGTGTGCCAGGCATTGTTCGAGGATCTGATATTATAGCAGTGAAGAAAACAAGAGTTTCTGACTTCATGTTGTCTTCTGACTGATTAATTTAAAAGCCAGGCAACGGTGGCTCACACCTATAATCCTAGCTACTTGGGAGGCCAAGATCAGGAGAATTGAGGTTTGAGGCCACTCTGGACAAAAGTTAGCAAAGCCCATCTGAACCAATAGCTGGGCATGGTGGTTTGCCTGTCATCCTAGTTATGGAGGGAAATGTAAAATAGGATTGTGGTTCAGGCCAGCCTGGGTAAAAAGTGAGACCCTATCTCTAAAATAACCAGAGAAAAAGGGCTAGCAGAGTGGCTCAAGTGGTAGAGTCCCTGCCTAGCTAGTGTGAGGCCCTGAGTTCAGACCCTAGTATCACCAAAAAAACCCCCCCAAAAAACAAAAACAAAAAACCAGTGGCTTATATCTGTAATCCTACCTATTTGGGAGGCTGAGATGAGGAGGGGCATGGTTCAACACCAGCCTGGACAGATAGTTTTTGAGATCCCATCTCCACAATAATCAGAGCAAAATGGACTGGCAGTGTGGCTCAAGTGGTAAAGCATGAAAAAAGAAATGGACCAGGTGGCTGAGAGGGAGAGATAATGGGGACAATGTAAATAACGTACAATATAAGTCTTATTGGAATTGTCACTATGAATCCCCACCCTGTGTAATGAATATATCCTAATAAAAAATTTATTTAAAAAATACACAGAAAAAAATGGACCAAGGTTTACATTCAACAAGTTTGTTGACCACATTATCTTTAAGTGAAAAATTAGAAACAAATGTTCACTGAATGGGAAATGGTTAAATAACTTATAGCATATCCACAAGCCTATTCTAAATCTATTAAAATGATGTCTTTGAAGTATTGAATGTCCTGGGAAAATACTATGCTAGACTGGTTAAGAGGGTAAAAGCCCTGATAAAAAAACACTGTATCTAAAAGATTAATAATGTTATTTCTGAGGTTTGGGGTCACTTTTTCAAGATTATTATAATGAATATATTTTTTATAATTAGAAAAATATATTCTTATAAAAATAGTAATCTTTTTTTGATCATCCTGGGGTTTGAATTTAGGGCTTAGCTCTTGCTAGGCGGGCACTCTACCTCTTGAGCCATGTCCAGTTTAAGAAAAGAAATCTTCACTGACAGGCTGTGAACAACATAGGTGCCTCTTGACTGTTCCATGCATTTCATTAAAAGCAGCTTTAGCTAGCTTTGGCTGCTGTAAGAAAGAATATGATTTTTTTTCTGTTTTTTTTTTTAATGTTTTTTAGCTGATGTTCATGAAGGGAGTGAGTACTGAAACCTGTGCAGCTAATGAAAGGAAATCCTGTCTAAGAAAGCGCATTTCTTTACAGCACTGTCATTCCATCCATTTGGGCCTTCTGCTGGAAAAGTAAAATCAAGTCTCAAATAATGCCTTTTCCCCTGCCTTGTTTCAGTTGTCATTTTATTGCAAGATGGTAGAATCAACTGAAAATTTAAACTAGCTGGGCGCGGTGGTGCGCGACTGTAGTCCTAGCTACTCCGGAGGCTGAGGCAGTAGTATCGCTTGAGTCCAGGAGTTCTGGGCTGCAGTGCGCTATGCCGATCGGGTGTCCGCACTAAGTTTGGCATCAATATGGTGCCTCCCGGAAGCGGGGGACCACCAGGTTGCCTAAGGAGGGGTGAACCGGCCCAGGTCGGAAAATTTAAACTACAACCTAATAATAGACAAACTGCTTATCCAAAAGTGCGCTCCAAAAAACTCCAAATACAGATTAAGGATCAGAAATGTCTGATTGGCCAATAGATTTAGATTTACTCCTCACTCTCTCAGCAAATAAAATGTGAACTTTTCTTTTTGGTGGGACTGGAGATTGAACTCAGGGTTTCATAAGTGTCCCACTACTTGAGCTTCACCTCCAGTCCATTTTGCTTTGGTTATTTTGGAGATAGGGTCTCGGGAACTATTTGCCAGAGCTGGCCTCAACCACGGTGTCCAAATCTCAGCCCTTCTCTGCCCCACCCCCCAACCCAAGTAGCTAGGATTACAGGCATGAACCGCTGGTGCTGCTGAACTTTTCCTTTTAATAATGATAAACTGTAATTTCAGTAGACAGCAATACAGAAAGATTTTGTCATGTAGACTAGTTCCATTTAGTTCACTGTTTGTGGCTTTCCCAGTTGGGTGAGCTACAAGTACATAACTGGCTGCTCTTGAACTTTGGAGGGCAGCTATAGGTCTGCCATCTCCTTGCCAATGGCCTCCTTCTCCTGTTGAGTAGAGTGCTCTGCACATGCCCACTTCATCACATGCTCTTGCCCCTTTCCATGACAGAGATGCCATAGTCCAGGTGACTTTACCTCCTATAGGCCATGTAGCCCTTCCCAGTAAGCAATCCCCAAGGCCATAGTGACGTTATTCCTCTGGACATCAAAAAGGTAGTGGCCCTTCTTTTTTTATGCTTAATTATTGTTTTTTATTATTGCTGCACTAGGGGTACATTATGACATTTACAAAAGTTCTTACAACATATCATAGTTGAATACACCCTTCCATCATTTTCATTTATCCTCCCACCCCAGTTCCTAGAAGATCTCATTTTTTTCTGTTTTCATACATGAGTAAATAATATTTCTACAGTATTCACCCTCCTACATCCTTTCTTTATATCTTCCCTCCTTCCACTGGCACCACCCCCCAGATAGGGCCTATTTTACCTTCCTGTTCTCTATTTTTGAAAAAAGACATTTTTTTAAAGGTATCTTTACAGGGAGTTTCATTATGACATTTCCATGTATATATGTATTATAACCTGAATTGATTCATTCCCTCCATTTTTGTCCTTTTTGCCTTAGTCCCCTTCTTATGGTGATTTCAACAGGTTTAAATATTCTATATTCATACTTGTATAGAAAGTACATCAACCATATTCACCTTCTTTACTTCTTTCTTTTACCCTCTCTCTCCTGTTAGTGCCCTCCCCTTAGCATGACCTGTTTTTTCTAATATTGCTGTACGTATGAAGTCTACATTCCACATATGAGAGAAAATGTGTGGTCTTTGCCTTCTGAGCCTGACTAACTTCACTTAAGATGATATGCTCCAGTTCTATCCATTTACCTGTGAATGACAAAATTTCATTCTTCCTTATGGCTGAATAAAATTCCATTATATACAACATTTTCTTAATCCATTCATCAGTAGTGGGACATCTTGTCTGTTTCCATAGCTTAGCTATTGTGAATAGTGCTGCAATTAACATGGGTGTGCAGGAGACTTTATTATAACCTGACTTACATTCCTCTGGAATACCACCCTAGGAGTGGAATTGCTGGATCATATGGCAGTTCTATTTGTAGTTTTTGAGGAGCCTCCATACTGTTTTCCATAGTGGTTGTACTAATTTACATTCCCACCAGCAGTGTATGAGGTTCTTTTTTCCCCACTTCTTCATCAACATTTGTTGTTGGTGGTGTTCTTGATGGTAGCCATTCTAACAGGAGTGAGGTGGAATCTTAATGTTGTTTTCATTTGCATTTCCTTTATGGCCAGGATTTTTGAGGTAGTGGCCCTTCTGAGCCAGTGCTTGCTGTGACTTCTTCAATTCACCCCATCCTAGATATGTTTGGTGAAAACCTGCTTCACTTCTAGTTGGGCAACTTTTTGCTCATTTAGCTTATCAATAAATTCTCCAATAGAGGCACCATTTTTTTTTCTTTTGCCATACTTGAGCTCAGAGCCTACACCTTGAGCCACTCCACCAACCCTTTTTTTGTGTTAGGTATTTTATAGGGTCTCGTGAACTATTTGCCTGGGCTGACTACATACTGTGATGCTCCTGATCTCTGCTTCCTGAGTAGCTAGGATTACAGGTGTGAGCCACTGGCACCCAGCTATATTTTTAAATTATATTCACAAATCACCCTAACACTGATGAGGTAGAGAATGTCTCTGGGGTAATCACATTATTTCTTTGCATAGAAGACACAAGAGAAGCCCAGTTCCCAGCAAGTAGAGTCCTGTTACACCAGTTTGAGGATAAGAAACTGGAAGATTCTTCAGGAATCAGCTCAAGACTTTCCCTCTGTATCTGGAACAGGGTAGAGAGGGGCAGGACTTGGACTTGGCTGCCCTGTGTGAAAGATGGATCCTTTTTACCTGCAGTAGCCCTGGACTTGGAGAGCTATGATCTTGAGCCAACAGGCCCTGTGTGTGACAGTGGCAGAAAGGATTACGTGGCATAGCAGTCAGTAAAGGTTCAGGCAGAGGTCTTATGTCCCTGTAACCTGAACAGTGAATAATGCCTTTTTTATTGTACCCCTCTGGCCCTGTAGGTATAGGACAGTACTGTCCCAGAGTGCACGGGAACTATGTGGTACCTGCTTTATGACAGTTAGTAGTGACTCTGCTGTATCAGAGCTAGTCTTAATGCTGTTTCTGTAGGTGGTTTTCTTTCCAATGATTGAGAAGCTGATAAAATAATGGTGCTAGGCACCACAACAGTAACCAAAAAAAAAGGAAGAAGACAACAAAGAAAGAACTGATTACTCTGCTGAGTTCTATGTATGGCATGAAAACTCAATACAAATTTGAAAAAACTTCTTCCGTTTAGCCAGTGTTTTAAAACAAATTCAATTAGACTTAAAAATGAGGGTATTACATAGTTTAAATGTAGGCCTATTAGAATAACTGCTTGACTTTGACTTTGTTAGGGTGAAGATAAGGGCCTCCATGTTAGGACCATATCCTCCCCCTCGCAGGCAGCTTACTGGAAACACGTCACCACTTACTGGGAAAAAAATCACACCTGGCCCTAAGAATGATAGAAACCTACCTTACACTATTGGCACCAGGTGGCAAGAGTCCACTGAACAGCCCACTGACCTAATCACCACTTTTCTCCCTTAGCTACCCCTAGCAACCAGCCAATGGCAACATTTTCCTGGCCTAACCAGTTCGCAGGCACTTCCCCACTCCCCTCCTTAACTACCCCAGTCTGTAAGGGACAGTGGGCTCCACATTGTGCTGCAGACCCCTCCACAGGTTCCTTCTCCAAAATAAAGCCTGTGCTGACTTGAGCCTTCTCCTACCTGTCCATCCATGCCTTTCTTCAGTCTAACAGACTTTGTATCTGGGAACTGTTAATTGCTTCTGCACACCGAGTAAAACATTAACTTTTGATTTTTTTGTGACAACGAGAAGTAAAGCAAGTGACCTAGCAGCAATTCTGAGACCTTGCAAGAGCTGCTGGTCCGGAAAATGAAGCTCCCAGTGTTCATAGCAGACGCGTTCACAGCCAGAGCATTTCGTGGAAATCCTGCTGCTGTGTGCCTCCTGGAAAATGTGAGTCATTGAAATTCTAGGTTCCTATAGGACCAGGGTTTTTTTTTAAAGCCAGATCTCCTGTTTATCTCTTTGGTTTGTGTTCTTGTCGTATCAGTGATAGTTATGACTTCAAGTTGATCATGACTAAGATATCTGATGAAATACTTATGCCTAGATACAGTCCAGAAGAATGAAGACTCAGATAAAGAACTGGTTAAAAAAAGAGAGAACCATCCAGGTACCAGTAGCTCAGGCCTGTAATCCTAGTTATTTGGGAGGCTGATCTCTGGGTTCAAGGTCAATGCTGGGTAAATAGTTCATGAGAGCCCATCTCCAAAATAACTGTAGCAAAATGGGCTGGAAGTGTGATCAACAGGGAGAGTGCCTGCTTTGCAAGGGTGGTGAAGCCCTGAGTTCAAACCCTAGTACCACCAAAAAAATTTTTAAAAAGAGCCAGAGCCATAAGGTTTCATTCAGTTAGCCCAAAGATTAAGGAGTATGAAATTAATGAGTTTTATATGACTAGATATAGCTGAAATCACATTTGGCATATCTTCTTCTAGGTGGCTATCTTTGACCTTACCAGAGCTCAGACATTTAGGAATTCTTCTTAAGACCAAGAAAATGGGACATTTTTGCAAGGAATTAAGTAACTAAATAGAAAAGTGGGAGGAGTTAAGCTATAACAGGTAGAAAACTTAGCTTACCAATAGTCTCATTTTTATAATGGTTTTTTGATTAGGATAATTGTTAATGGAATAAATATTCCTTGACCTTATAAGCTTTGTGTTGTTCCCTGGGTAGTAGGAAACAGGAAATGTACCCTTCCACTGAGAGCAGTGAGCATAAGAGTACATTTTCTGAGAATTACTTCAAGAAGACAGTAAGCAAACCAGGTATGGTGGTTCATGCCTGTAATTCCAACATTCGGGAGGCTGAGGCAGGAGAAGCAAAATTCCAGGTTAGCCTGGGCTGCCGGGATCACATAGGTCCTTGACCTGAAAGGGCTCAGGGCAGGAATGAACAAGACAGGATACACAAAGAGACTCACTCACTCACTCAGGAAGGGAATGACAAAACACAGATCGAGAGGGCCAGAAGGCTGATGACCAACTGGCAAAATTTTATTTTTCTCAGCAAGCTTTATACAAAAGAGGAAGAGACTTAAACATCAAAAACACTCTGACCTAGTTACAACCCTGCATGTCTGTGTTTTCCACCCTGCATTCTTACTGCCAGTGTCCTTGACTAAGTATAAACTTCTTTTTAGTCAAGGGAAATCATTTAGTTTCCCTTCCCACTGTATAGAGGCATGGTGCACCTGCAGATTCCGACCTTGTCTGAATGCTGCTAAGCCACCAGTGACCTTGTCAGACTGTGGCTTTTGGTTCCCAACACTGGGCTACATAGTGAGCTTCTGCCTCAAAAAAAAAAAAGAAAAGAAAAGAAAGAAAGAAAAGAAGATAGTAAGCAATCGATGATCTTAAAAAAGTCATACAAAGTCGGGCATGATGATTGAGTGCAGTGATGTCAACTTGTCACTCGGGGAGCTGCAAAGATTCCTGTGCCAGGCTGCATCCCTGCAGTGCTGGTTTTAAAGCTGGTGATTCCACTGTGCAGTCACGATGGTGAAGTGCCAAGGTGGTACTGAGACTGCTCCGTGTTGTCGCTGAGTCCTTGGAGCACTTTAGTTCAGTGGAGCAGGAAGGCAGTGATGGAGAGCCCTGGTCTACTGGATTTGTGTCTCTATACAGCCTGGCAGCTGGCACTCTCCTTCTGGAATGCAGAAGGTAATAAAGTTATAGGCTTTATCCAGTAAGAAAAAAGCTAGAGAAGATTAGTAAGGAAAAAATTAACAACCAAATTCCAAATTGTGAACTTCTGTAGAAGCAAGCTGGCAACCAGAACTTCCTCCCAAGGAATTGTGGAGTTGACTTGTCTAGAGTCTTAATATATCTGTCATTCCAGTTACTCAGGAGATGGAGATCGGGAGGATGGAGGTTCAAGGGCAACCCCGGGCAAAAAGTTAGAGAGACCATGTCAATCCACAAGTGGGGTGTGGGGGCCTGTGATTTCAGCTACTTGGGAGGCAGAAGTAGGGGGATCAAGGTCTGAGGCTGGTCCTGGCAAAAATGTGAGGTTCTCCTTGAAAAATAACTAAAAATTAAGTAAAAAACCCAACAACAACAAAACAAACAAAAACAAAAGGCAAGGACTGAGCACGTGCTGCAGCTTAGCAAGCATAAGCCCAGCTCAGACCTCAGCATCTGAGCCCTCAAAAATGCCTCAATACATTTACCCTGCCTCTGTGCCATAGCCTTTCTTCATTGTTTTTGGTTTTTGAGACAGGGTCTTGCTATGTAGCCCATGTAATATCCTTGAAGAGTTTTGAAAATAGTTTGGAGTGACTTATGTATTCAATTTTCAGTTTTCCTTAACTTCTTTTATCCCCAGGACACTCCCTAAGCATCAGACTTATAGGAGCTCTCTGTCCTATCTATCTATCTATCATCTATCATTTATCTATCATCTATGTATCTGTCATTTATCTATACCATCCATCTATCTATCTACTTATCTGTCTCTATCTTTTTATGTCCATCTTTCCATTTAAATATATTTTATGTTATTTATATATCTGGAAAAGCTAGGAAATAAAAATTTGAGCAAAGCACTTAGCAGAGTTCAAAGCAATGTGTTTCAGTGCTAATGCAGGGAGGGAGGAAAGAAAGACAGGGAAGACCACAGCTTAGGGAAACACTCTCTACAGCCTTCCAGTCTTCATCTTTTGGTCCTTGGCCTGTGACACCAAGCTAATTTGATAGCCTGTCAGGGTTACCTAAATAGGTATCTAAAGATTTTTTTTTTCAACTAGTTAAGTGCAGTAGTGAGAATGGGAAAGTGTAGAACAAGGAGTTCAATCTGTAGCTGACTGTGAACACCAGTTGAGATAATGTACTATCTTTGGACCAGCCTGGATTGTTTTGCTGGTAGAGTGCCTGCCTAGTAAGCTCAAAGTCCCCAGTTCATTCCCCAGTACAAAAAAGAAAAAAGAGATAGATTCTCTTGCCAAGCCTCTTACTCATGTTTTTCTGCACTTTGGATGTTAGAGTATCATCGTCCTGGAAGCTAATGTGGCACTTTTCCCAATCCATAATTAATACAATTTGCAATAGAAACATAAACTGTGACTTCTGCCCTTGGACTCTTTTACGCATGTCTGCAGATGGTAAAAACCAAGAGAACACCAGTGAGCACAGGAAAATATCACAGACACTTGAGGGCTAACCCTCATAACACTGTTGTCATTCACCAGGGAGTGACACTAGCTTGTCATTAATGCATTCTACAAAGACTTATCAAGGCCTACCATAAGCCAGGCCCTGGGCTACAAGGTTCACAAGTTGACCAGCCCTAAAGATGCACCCAGTCCAGTGGGGAACTTAGTAGTCATCCCAGAGACTAGAAAGACCTAGAGATACAGGGACAGAGGGACTCAGAGGATGAACAGTGCTGGGTTTTATGAGAATTTGCCTGCAGAGCTCCAGTGGAATTTCTGTTGTATTTTGCTGTGCTTTGTTTAATTTATTTAGGAATTGACCTAATTGAATTGTCACATGACACCTCCTAATATGTGTAATTTTTATGTTTCATTTATCAGTTAAAAATAAAGTTAATTAGAAAATATTTGACTGAGATGAGACTAACCACAGAACTACTTTGTATGTAGATTAAAGAGTAGACTAATTGTACTTTGAGCTTCTTGAATACTTCTTAAAAGCCTGATGGAGCCAGGCACAGGTGACTCACGCCCGTAATCCTAGCTATTCAGGAGGCAGAGATCAGGAGGATTGAGGTTCAACACTAGCTCGGGGAAATAGTTCAAGACACCTTATCTTGAAAATACCCAACACAAAAAAAGGTCTGGTAGAGTGGCTCAAGTGGTAGAGTGCTTGCTTTGCAAGCATGAAGCCCTGAATCCATACCCCAGTCCCACCAACCACACCTCCCAAACAAACAAAAACAGACTGCTAAAAAGGAAGTAAACAATTATGAGTGGTAAAGAGGTAAGGTTCTAAGGGCTCCTATAACATTTGAAAGGTCATTTTTTATTTCTTATCATGTCTCTCTTTTTCTCTTTTTTTTCTTTGTAGTACTGGAGTTTGAACTCAGGGCCTAACAATTACTAAGCAGGTGCTGTACCACTTGGACCACTCCACGAGCCCTTTTTTGTGATGGGTTTTTCGAGATTCAGTCTTGAGAGCTATTTGCTGTGGTTGGTTTCAAGTCGTGATCTTCCTGAGTCACTAGGATTGCAGATGCGAGCCACTGGCACCTGACTTCATATGTAATGTTTTAAAAAAATAGGCTTGTCTTACAAACAAAATGTCTTTTGGGCTGGGGGCATATCTCAGATTGGTAGAGCACTTGCCTGGCAAGTGTGAGGCTCTGGATTCAATCCTCAGTACCACATATACTTCTCTGAGATTGTAGCTGGGGAATGCTCCAACACTTCCTGCCTAGCACATGGGTGGCGCTAAGTAGTGTCTGAAGAGTGAATGTGAAAATATTATAATCAATAAATTTTGGCAAAACCTCCTTCTGAGCTTCATGGTTAACCAGCAGCTACTGACTTCATGTTCTCACTGGCTCGTGTAGAGTGGATTGATGTAAGAAGTGTGAAGACTGAGTGTAGGCCTCAATGGCCGATGCTTGTCATGCATGGTTGAGGCACTGGTTGACCCCAACTTCACCAACAAAGAAATAAAGAAAAACAATTGACTAGGAGCTTGGGGTTCTATGGAGCTGAGGAGACAGGGAGGGCCTCCTTTGGAACAGTTAGGGACAACTGAAGGTGGCCATGGCCTGAACATTGCACTGTGTGGACACAACTGCTTTATAGCAAATCCAGGTGCTCAGAGCAGCTCTCAAATTCTCCCCGGGTGGTTTTAGAACTCTCCACATCCGGGTGTTTTTCCTTTGCTGGAATCTAGTACAGCAGAGGGACAGACTGAGAGTGCAGGGCTGTCATACTTAAGTTGCCATATTTCAAAACTGCCACAAGATGGGAGGGTTTTAAAATTTATTCTGATTTTCTGGTCAGTAGTCTGTGGGTCATAAGGTGATGAACCTCAGTGTCCCAGTGCAGTAAGACACTGGGACTCAGAAAAACAAACATCACTCTGCTTTTGCTGTTGAAAATTGTGTTTGTTTGAGAAAGCTTTAAAGCTAGAGGATTAATAGATGTTAGTTTTTTGTTTTTGTTTTTGTTTTCCTGGCAGTTCTGGGAATTGAACCCAGGGCCTTTTGCATACTATGTATTTGCTCTACCACCGAGCTACATCCCCACTCCCAAGTCCAGTGCTCTGAATGAATGCGTTCTCTTTCACTTGTTTCTAGGGCTCTCAAAGTTGAAGCCTTTACTTTTTGTTGTGGTTATTTTTTTTGTATATTTTTTCTTTCTTTCTTTTTTTTTTTTTGAAGCCTTTTTGTGATTCATTATTGCCTTGACATTTGGCTTCAGTGGAGATGAGTGGAAGTTTAGCTCCTTGTGGCAAGTGCATTCTGAGGATGCTACTATCCTTCTTCCTCCATTGTCTCTGGTCTCAAAGACAAGTATCAGCTTCACTTTACTTTTTTTTTTTTTGGAGCGGGGATTTGAACTCAAGTCTTTGCACTTGCAAAGCAGGTGCTCTGACCTGAGCCACACCTGCAGCCCATTTTGCTCTGGTTATTTTGGAGATGGGGTCTTATGATTTACTTTTTTTAAGTAGGTACACTTTAAGGGGTCCTGGGACAGAAAATTCAAATGCAGTTGGTGCAGTGTACCAACTGCAATTTGTGAAAGGGCTGATGAACAGTGAAGTGTGTGTCATGTAAAAAGCCCATTTGCAAAGAAATCTGTTACCAATAGTTGGTGTGTTTGGCTACAAGGTGGGATGCTCTGATGCTTTTACAGACTGTTGTCCTAAAGGTCACAGGAAACAATAGACAGAAAGGAAGAACAAGAGAGGAACTTTGGCCAGATCAGGTAAAGGAAGATGGGCAGCATTGCAGGCTGTGCTGGCTCATCCAGAAGGCAGAAGAGGTTCTCTTTATCTCTGTCCAGTCATCACTGAGGCCTGGGATTATAGACTTTGTGTCTTAGTACAGACCGAATGGTTCCATTTTCATCAGGTGTTGCATGCATGGTAGGTGGACAATTTCTACGGAGAACATTCTACAGACCATGGAAAGTACTTGAGTGAAATTCTTAGCTTCCTTCCTTTGGTAGCCTGGACTCTCCAGCAGTGCCCTGCACTCTTTCACTGAAGTGGGATGTCACACTTGCCCAAGCCCACAGTGCCCATAAGTGGGACAGGCATTCATTCAACTTCATTCCAACCATGCTACTTTTCCTGCCCTTGTCTACCAGTTCCAGAATGTCAAGGTGATATACGTCAATCCCTGATTTGAGAGGAGACCAGAAGTGAGATGGTGACTTACTCAAGACATGGCCACCTTTTCCCGTGCAACTCACCAAAATCTGCCCACTTCTTTAGGTCCATGGCAAGACCTCAAGCCGTGTGGTGTTTATTGTCAAATCTACAATCTCATCTAGGTGTGTTGGCTCTTGCCTGCAATTCCAGTTACTAGGGAATTCCAGTTACTAGCACAGATTGGAAGGATCAGGATTTGAGGTTGGGGGAGGGATGAGAGTGTGTATGGAGGGGTAAGCAAGAACCCATCTATTCAACAAGCTGGGCACAGTGGTGTATGTCTGTTATCCCAGCTTCAAGGGAAGCATAGATAAGAGAAAGTCTGGCCAAGACTGGCCCTGAGCAAAACCACAGGTTATCCAAAAAATAGCACTGGGAAGGCTTTCAGGAAGAAGTGATCTCCAGCTGAGGCCCTCACAAACAAGAGGGAGTAAACCAGGCAAAGATGGAGGAAGAGTAGTTCAGTCTGCCCACGGTGAGTGCTGAACATTTGTTTATCCATCAGAGCATGGGAGACAGGGGCATTTCCTTTTCTTGGAGATTGTTTTTCAAAGAAAGCCCATGATCTCAGACTAGATATTAATCTGCCAGAAGACAGGCCAGGTCTTTTGGGTTTTGTGAGAAATATGCTCACCTGTCCAAACTCAAAGAATGGACTCAGAGACATGTGAAGTACAGTGAAAGCTAAACTTTAATGATGGTCTTGCAAGATGGGGTGCCTGGTGAGCAGGCACACACACCAAAAGCAGTTACCGCAAGCATTATGTTTTATAGGGCACAGGTCCTTCCCCTGGTTCCTCACTGGCTGAGTACTATGGAGTGCACATTCTTTCCTATACTTTCTCTAAATTTCCTGTTGGGTTATTTTAAAATATGCCTGTCTTGGGATTGGTCAAATTTTAGAAGCAGGATTAATTCTCCACATCCCTTTGTCTCTTTGTGACAAGAAGGCCTCCCTGTGATACATGCTTTTGGCATGTACGTAGTTTTTACCCATTTCCTTATTGTGTCCCCTCTCCTGCCCCAATACCTTGTTTGTGACTTTTCTGGTGCATGAGCTTCGTCCTGTCTCCAAGTGGCTATGTAAGTTAGTTATCAGTAATTTTTCCATTCAGGGTTAACTGTATTGCCTTGAAAATGGACCACCATTGAAATTTATCTCCAACAGACTTTTAGTCTATTCTAGCTTTGCACATTTCTTCATAGGACCTTGCAAGCATGGGTTTCTGAAAAAAAAAATCTACAAAAGTGTGTCTAATTCCTTGACATGTAACTTGAATTTCCTTTTTAGCATATAGAATTTAATTTTAATAAACTGGTAGATTAACTGGTGGTAGTTGCTGTCCAAAAAAGTCTGATTTGTGTTTCTGGAGGTTTCATAACCTTTATGTTTTTAATTTAGGAGTTGCATGATGACATACATCAAAATATTGCTCGAGAGATGAACCTCTCTGAAACTGCTTTTATCAGAAAGCTGCATCCGACAGACACCTTCTCACACAGTAAATATACATTTTAAACCGTTCTCCAATGGCACCAGGAATTACTTTTAGGTGGGGAAATGACATTTAAGGGAAATGCTCATTTATTAGTGTAAAGTTAGTAGAGTGTGGCATGTTCTGATTTGGTTTTCAGTCCTTGAGAGGGAGCGTGTGTTTAAGTTATGCTGAAGTTTTTAGTGTTTAAGTTTATAATTTAAATGTGTGCCCTTCCCCGAAAAAGTTCACATATTAGAAACTTAATCCCCAATGCACCAGCGTTGGGGCCTGATGAGAAGTCGTGGATTGATGCCATTACTGTGGGGGTGGGTCCATTATCCCAAGAGTGAGCTCCTTTTTGTTCCAGGGCTTGGAGGCTTTTTTTGAGATAGGGTCTTGCTATGCAGAGGGCTGGCCTCAAACTCTCCATATTCCTGCCTCAGCCTCACTTGTGCTGGGATTGTAGATGTTTGCCATCATGTCCAGCACAAATTTGGTATTTTTGTTTTGTTTTGTGTGCTGGAGATTGACCTCAGGCTCTACCACTGAGCCACACCCCTATCAAAGAGTAGGCTTTTTGTTTTTTGATGGTCCTGAGGTTTGAACTCACACTTGCTAGGCAGGTGCCCTACTACTTGAGCCACTCTGCCAGCCCTGTTTTTTTGTGTGGTGTTTTCTGGATAGAGTCTCTTAAAATTTTTGCCAGGGCTGGCTTTGAGCCTCATTCCTCCTGATCTTTGCCTCCTGAATAGTTAGGATTACAGTGGGAGCCACCAGTGCCCAGCTAAGCGTGAGCTTCTTATAGAAGCAATTGGCTTGTGCACTCCATGGACTGATACAGCAAAAAGCCCTCGCCAAATGTGAGCCCCTCCACCGGGAGCTTCTCAGCCTCCAGAACTATAAAAAATTTAAAATAAATAGCCAACAGATAGTATTCTGTAGAGCAACACAATAGTAGTTTGCTGAAACTGAACATCTCGGCTCCAGCCTAGTGCAGGGAGCCCCGGAAGGCTACCAAGCCTGCACTCCTCCACCTTCCACTACAGGCTTTGCTATGCATCATGCCAATGAAACATGTAGAAAGAAGAAGTGACTAGCCAGGCACCAGTGGCCCACGCCTG
Organism: Castor canadensis; assembly: GCF_047511655.1. Classification (NCBI taxonomy): domain Eukaryota; kingdom Metazoa; phylum Chordata; class Mammalia; order Rodentia; family Castoridae; genus Castor; species Castor canadensis. Next base: position 59,200,728 of record NC_133392.1, on the reverse strand, counting down.
TAATCCTAGCTACTCAAGAGGCAGAGATCAGGAGGATCATAGTTTGAAGCCAGCCCCAGGCAAATAGTTCCAGAGACCATATCTCAAAAGTACCAACCACAAAAAGGGCTGGCCAAGTGGCTCAAAGTGAAGGCTTGAATTCAAGCCCCAGTAACACACACACTAAATAAATAAATAAAAGAAAAATCTACTGAGAAACTTGCAATCTGCTTGCGTGGGAATGACCTTGTCTCTCCTTATCTTTGTCTTTTCCTCCTTGGAAGGTTCCTGCTTTGGACTCAGGTGGTTTACACCAACAAGTGAGGTCCCACTGTGTGGCCACGCCACCCTGGCTTCTGCAGCTGTGCTGTTTCACAAAATAAGTAATGGGAATTTCTTTAATGAAAGTATCACTTGGCGGTAGCATATATAAGAAAAAAATCTCACGCACTCTTTCTGATGGACCAAAGCTAGCAGTATAGACTCTGCTGAGTGGTCTCATACGTGGCATGGTGTGGAAGCAGGAGTGGCAGCCGGTCACACTGGCCTTTCTGAGTATACACTGAGCTGTGGGTTGTTCCCTAATTCCATTTTACTTTAAATAAGGTTTCTCTGAGTTTTGTGACCAACATGGTGGGGGAATTTGCACCAGTACAATAGGCATGTCCCATGATGCAATATTGGGATTCATTCTACAATGAGAGCCTCTTGCTCTGAATTTCAATAAACCCCAAGCACTGACTCTGTACATTTACCTTAAGAAGGACTGCTGCGTCCTCATTTGCCAGTGGACATTTTAGATGCATTTCGTTTAAGGTACTACTGATTGGGACTTTTTGGGAATAGGACAGAGAAGAGATGTCTGGAAATGCCCAGAATGGGGAGACAACGGGCAGGTGTAAACAAGGAAACAAACAGGTATGGGGGTTGGGAAGGCAGGGTCCTTGGGGGAGTTATTTTAGAGGAGGTGTTAAAAGGTGTTCCAGGGCAAACGCCCCCAAAAGCAAACTCAGAGACGCATTTATGGCACACAAGAGAAACTGAGGGAAATATTCTGGAGCTCAGGATTGGCAGAGGAATGAAGAGAACTGAGCTCCACAGAGGAAGGAGTTGAACTGCAAAGTAGTAGCAACAAGCAGTGTTCCGGGCAAGCCCATGGGGAGCCCTGAAGCTGGGACGCAGTGGACTTCCACACAGAGGCACAGGTTCTGGCCTTTAGGCCCTCCATAGATGTACCCCAGGGCCCGGGGCGAGGTAGTCCTACTCAGGGAAGAACAGTTCCCAAGAGGCCTCAGCCAGGAGCCATAGCTGTTGTTCACAACATACATGTTTTGTCAACTCCGTGGCATATCTTAGACTAATAGGGTTTATGACTCTGTGGTTATTATTTCTGGATATTTTAAATCTGTACCAGTAAACATTATACCAACCCTATGAAGCAGGCTTCATTATCAACTCCTGGTATAGACGAGGAAACTGAGGCTGAAGGCATTATGTAATTTGCTCAGGGGTACAGTTCCCAAGCAGTTAGGAGTGAGACATGAAGACTTGCAGTGTGATGCCAGGTTCAATTAATTTTGGTCTTGCTTTTCAAGTTAGAATCCAGTGAGGGTTTGCCCTACTTCAGATCTCTATCACAGGAAAGGAGGGTACTACCAGAAAGTCCAAGAAAACCTGAGGTAATTCAAACAGATATGCAAACATTCAATGAAGTTCACGTTCATAATTCTTGACTTTTTTTCCTTTTTCATCAGAAAACCCACATAGCACTCTCACCTTTGTCACTCTGAGTGGGGAGCTAAAGGCCAGAAGAGCAGGGGATGGCATTGTCCTGGATGTCCCTCTCTACCCAACCCATGCTCAGGTCAGCCTATCTCAGCATTGCCATAAATTCTGTGCAGCCAACAGCTCACCTGCTTTCTAATTATTTGTCTGTTTCCCTTCTAGGACTTCGGTGAAGTAAAGAACTTGATAAAGGTTGGTAAAAAGAGTGAAATCTGAACCTATGTGGTCTGGGCCTTTGTTATTGCCTGAATGCAAACATTTGGTCTTAAAGGGTAGACCTCCTGCCAGTATAGAGGTGCCAGTGGAAGCCTGGATTAATAGTGCATGGTGATTTCAGGTCTAAATTTTAATAGTCAGTCTATTTGGTGAGAAGATTATTCACTCACTTTTCTTTTTTGGTGGCACTAGGGTTTGAACTCAGGGTTACACACTTGCTAGGCTACCACTTGAGCCAGGCTTCGTGCCTCTTAATGGTGAGCATCAGCCTCCATCATGGGGTGGGGAAGGAGATATGGTTGTGAGGAAGAGTGAGAGAGAAAGACCTGAAGGAGGCGCTGAGGAAGACAGAGTAGGGCATCTTCAGGATGGCTTTGCGCAATGATATTATGCAGAATTTCTCTCCATTACAGCCAGAAGGAGAGAAAGTGCCTGGGGCACAGATGTGGAAGTTCAGTTGTGACAGTTGGGGGTTTTTGAAAGAATGGATGCTGCCTGGAAGCTGTCAGTGTCTCCAGATTCTGTGGTAGAGGAGGGAACTGAGGCAGTAGGGCTGTGTTTTGATAGAGGAGACCAGCAAAGTGTGAGTACCTTCTGGAGAAGACAAGGTATCCAGAGTGGCCCCCTCATGTGGCCTGTGTGGGGTGGGGTCATAGTAATAGTAGGGAACATTTGGAGTCCCTTCTTTGTGGTACTATGTGCTAGGTGTCTCACTTGCATTATATCATTTTATTCTTGATGTCACCCAGTAAGGTAGTCACTATAAGTGTCCCATGAGGTTTGGAGGATGAGAGAAGCCCCAGATACAGAGAAGGGCTGGTCCAGTCTGGACCAGGGCAAAGGGGCTGTCATGAGAAAATGGCCTGTCATTGGCACTACCTGGGTTGTTCCTCACCAATGTTCAAAGGTAGCACTTGGAATCTCTTTAGTGTGCCACCTTGTCTAAGTTTTCAGAGAACAACCAGCATCATGGATTCTGATTTTACCCCTGGCTCCACGGATCGCTTGAGCTTGTGGTGAAGAGTCAAATTTATAAATGAACTGTTGGAGCATGTCAGAAAGAACATGGACAGTATTCATTATGGAGCCTTTGTTCGTGATAGACAGAGCATAGCCTAGTCTCTCTAAACCTCAGGGTCAGTATCTGTGACATGGGATGATAAAGGGTTATGTACTACGTAATAACACCTGTGTCCCCTCGAGAAACTGGCATTAAGAGTCCCAGCTGAGAAGAACCTTCCACATCAACACAGGAGCCGTGCAGAGAAGGGCAGCTATGGAGATGGAAAGGCCCAGAGAGCAGATGGGATCTGGCTGCAGGATCTCTGTTTCCTGGGGAAGAGACCTAGGTCAACCCATGGCCACAGAGCCACAAAGTCCATGTGCCATACAAGGCAGAGGGAGCCTGGGCCATGGGACCCTGGGCATTTCCATCTTTAGAGAATCCAAAGCCACCTAATGACACCCACATACCTACAATATACTTATCTGCTCTATCTGGTGGCTGGGGTTTATACCAAAGGATGATGTGGGGGAGGGAGTCGGCCCCTCAAAGTCTCCCTCCTGCTCAACCATCTCCAAACAAACAAACAAACAAACATTTCTTGGCATTGAGTAACATTAAGTGTAGTGTTATGTAGAGTGAACTGAGGCATCTTGGGAAAATGTCACAGTTTCTGATCTGTGACACAGTTTAAGTGAAAGTCCTGTGCTTGCTAAGGAAATAGCATAAAAGAGGAGTCCCCTAGCCTCCAGTTCCAACCAAACTGACAGCCCGGAGTCCTGGAATGTTCTAGTCACTGCTGCATAGTCCCCACATACATTATTTCATTGACTCCTCACAACAACTCCAAGAGTTGACACGAGGTTCCCACCTGTACAGACAGTTGACAGTTGGATATGCAGCTTTGACCCCAGGGTGACTCAGACCTGAATAGAGGGGTGTGTGTGTGTGTATGTGTGTGTGTGTGTGTGTGTGTGTGTGTGTGAGAGAGACAGAGAGAGGGAGAGAGAGAGAGAGAGAGAGAGAGAGAGAGAGAGAGAGAGAGGGATGCAAGGGCTTCTAAGTCTCCTCTGTGTGGAAAATACCCATTTGAAACAGCTGTGTTGAGGCACATGGAAAATGTGAAACCAGAGTTTTGGACCTGAGGCCCAAACTTCTGGGCTTCCACCGGCCAGATCCTGCTACCAGCCCCTATTCACCAAATAAGGAGACACGGTGAAGCCCTAATAAAGGGAATTTATTGGATGACCTGTGATAGGCCATGGGAAGAGCAAAGTAAACACTCAGCCTATCTTCAGCTGTCTTGGGGCAGACATTACCTTTAGCTTTAAATAGACAAGGAATCAGGGCAGGGGCTTAAGGAATGCACATTTAAACAGTCCCAGTCACAGATGTGGCCTTGTTGGACATTAACTCAACTCTGGTCCTTTGGTTCTGGAGAAGTTGTTATCGCTGTCATCACTTGAGGGGGGCGAGCTGGTTCCCCTCTCCAGCATGCAGCCTCGTCATTATAGGCAGTGGTCCTTATCTGTGAGGAGGTCTGTCCTGCAAGGCCCACTATTCCTTAGGGGTAGTTTTCGTTTCTTGTCATGAAGATGTGATTGGTCAGTCCTGACCTTCCTCATTCTAAGGTGGCTGCAGGAGAGAATGACTCAGAGCAAAGAACACAATTACAACATGGAGATAGAGGTCCCAAGCTTTTCCCTATTCTCAGTTGAATCCTGGGCCCGAGGAAGGAGTCAGTGCTTTTCAGCAAAAGTAATTTAAGCACCTCTTATAAGCACACTGGTGAGCAGTGCCAGGTTATTTGTTTTGTTTCTGTTTATTTATTTTTATGTGATTCTGGGGTTTGAAGTCAGGGCCTTGCACTTGTAGGCAAGTGCTTTACCACTTAAGCCATGCCTCCAGCCCAAGCAGCACCCATTTGGAGGCTGGTAGAGGGTAAACTAAGTGGCCCTGAAAAGCCCCTTGGTAGCCGGGTCGCCTTTGAGCCACTAACCTGAACTGACACTCTTGGAGACTTCAGATGATGGGGGAGCCTGGGTCACAGCAGATGCTTAATGAGGGGTTGCTCCCCATTTGTGAGAATGGAGGAATTGACTCCAGGTTTGCTCTCGGGGTTTGGGTCTGCCTTTACAGATGGCCATAGGTGACACCCAGGTCCAGGACATCCACTACTCTCCAGAGACGAAAAATCTCCTCGTCAGGCTTAGTGACTCTTATGACAGGTAAACACTGTTTTACTGTGTCAGCACCGCGGGGAGGCTGGGTTCCTTCCTACAGAAAGACTACTGTGGGCTCTTCCCTCGCCCTGCTGAGTTACCCTGGCCCATTTCCCATTCTGTGTAGATGGTGGGCTGTGAAATGGGTTAGTCCTAATTCATCCTGTTTGTGAGCAAGGTCATTTCTAGAGACCCTGAAGGTGAACACAGAGAATCTGACTCAAGTGGAAAACACAGGGAAGGTGAAAGGACTCCTTCTCACCCTTAAAGGAGAGCCTGGTGGGCAGACTGGCGCCTTTGACTTCTACTCCAGATATTTTACTCCATGGTTTGGTGTGGCTGAAGACCCTGTAACAGGTACTTTTCCCTTTATACCAGGGTAAAGTTAAACATGGAGAGGAGAAGCTAGGTGTGGTGGTGCATGCTGTAATCCCTGCTGAGGCAGGATCAGTTCATCCCAGGAGTTCAAGACCAACCTGAGCTATATAACTAGACCCTCATCTTAGACTACAGAGGTTTTTTTTAATTGTTTTTTGGTGGAGTAGGGTTTGAACTCAGGGCTTCATGCTTACAGAACAGGTGCTCTACTGCTTAAAGAACACCTCTAGTCCTAGACCCCTATCAAGGAAGGGAGGGAGGAAGGAAGGTCAGAAAGAAGGAAGGAAGGAAAGAGGGAAGGAAGGAAGGGGTCTCTTACCCTCTTCCTTCACTGAAGTCGCTCCTGAAAAACACAAAATGAAGGGATCATTATAGCAAGGTCAAATATTGCCATCAGATTGCCTGGGCTGCATTCTTAGCATGTTGGTTCTTGGCCTTGGGCAAGTGACAACTTTTTGAAGTCTCACTTGCCTCCTTTAAAACCCTGGCAGAGTTAGGTAACCACAAGGCATGCTAGGTCCTTAGTACTATGCCTGGCTCATGGTCAGTGCCCTGTAACTGTTAGTATTTTAATAACAATGCAACTAACTCCCTGAGCAGCACTTCCAGGTCTTCCACCAGCCTGAAACAGAGGAGGGAAATCAAATGAGCATCCTGCTTTCTTCCTCTCTCAATAGTGGTCTGAGCAGCCAAGGGCGGGAATACTCGATGGGGAGGTTGCTGGGTGGAATGAGCGCCAGGACTGAGGGAAGCTGGGCAGAAACTTCGAGGCTTCCATTCTGATCAGATGGTGAGGCCAGAATGGGTTTAGGACCTTGACTTAGTTGCTCTTTGAGGAACAAAGCTGTGGAATTCAAAGCTCAGCAAATAAGCCCTTTTGAAGACTTAAGAAAAAGCCCAACCCCATCCAAACAGTCCCAGGAATGTTGGCTAGGGGTGATGGGTAGGATTTGACCTTTTGTCAGAGCCCCCCTTGCACATGTACCTAGGAAGAAGGAGATAGTTTCCTTGGGAAGATGTAGAAAGATTTCTGTGAAGGCCTTGATTTTTCTACTAAGGGCTGACATTGAACTGGTGGAGAAGACTTAACACCTGCAGTGTAATTCAGCCTTCGGAAATGGAAGATATATTTGACGTAATCTGGGGGTTCAGATTCATAAATTCTCTATCTTCTTTCTGTCTCCATTCAGAATTCCCCGTTCTGTTGTAGCCCAGTTAACATAAAGATCAGCATTAGATCATTGGATAATTGATTGTAATTGCTTATAATTTACCCAAAGGCATCCTCACAGCTTTTCCCTTCTTTTCAGGGTCTACACACACTATTCTCAGCAGCTACTGGTCCCAGCAGCTCGGAAAGAAAGAAATGCGTGGTAGGACAGTCCTTTTCCAATGTCTTTTTTATTTGCCTAACTTTAAGCTAGTGTCCCTTCTCACATATGCAGTCCTCTTGAAAGTGAGGTAAAATGTTATGTATCACACATGTGAAATATTCCTTAAATATCCTCCACCCCAAACATTCTCCACCTGCCTCCCTCAACACACAGACACTTCTCATACAGAAAGTTCCCAATAAGTGTTTGTTGAATGAAAGTAACTTACCAAATAACTTTAGCTGAGAGAGGTTATTTACAGTGTGATAGGTTGAGACAGGATGATTGTGAAGGTTAACTTACTGCTATCGCTGGTCAAAAGAATTACAAAAATAACTTCTGACCAAGTCCCTAAGGCCCCTGGGGATGAATATTACTCAAGGAGAGAGAAAAGAGACTGCGGCCACAGAGACTGCATTGCCCTGATCATCAAAGTAGGACTCATCCCAAAGGATGGAGGTCTGTGTTAGTGGGAGGGTGAGGCCACTGTGACTCGGATTTGGAGATAGCAGGGTGGCTGCTCTCTCCCGTGGGTGAAGTATTACTCCTCTTAAGTCTGAGCACTTAAGTTCTTAAGTACTGAGCTCCTGGGGGGCAGAGGCTGTTCCTCAGCCTTCTTAGGAGGCCAACACCACCCCTCTCCATCTTTTTAGACCTCTGGCCCATGCCCCTCTCCTGTCACACATCCTTGCTGACTCCTAGAGGAAGCTACGGTTGGGAAGTAGCTGAGGCCTTAGAGGAAGTAGTATTAGAGGCTCAGGAACAGACCCAGGAAGGAAAGATGTGGGGCTGTGTTTTGTATTGCTTTGGTGGCCCTGTCAGTCTTCAGGACAGTGGGTGGGGGTGGGGTGGAGGTGGGCAGAGAAAGGAATGGCTTCTCCAAATTGACTGGGGAGAGGCCTTTTCCTAGGTTCTGTTCGTTACAGAGGCTGACAGTGTTCTTAATCCGTGGCTCCTTTTGTGTTTTCTTTAGCTTTTCAGTGCTCCTGCCGAGGAGGGGAGCTGGACATTTCACTGAGACCTGATGGACGAGTTGACATTAAGGGTGGTGCTGTGATTGTTTTGGAGGGCATGCTGACAGCCTAGAGGTGCTGTGCTATGGATAAAGCATTTTCTGCATAAAAGAAATTTAAGGGGCTGCCTTCAGCAAATTTGTATAGTAATTCACTTGATCCTCATGTTAAAAATAGAAAAATGGACTGGGAGTATATCTCAGTGATAAGCACCATGTAGCATGCTCAAGGTCCAGGGCTCAATCCCCAGCACTGAAATCAAAAAAAGAAGCCATGTGAATGGAGATTTAACAATGCCTGCAGGCTAATTAAGTTTAGTGGCATTTTTGAGTATAGTTGAAATGTAAGTAACCAGTAGAAAGAATAATGTCACTTCTTATGATTATGACTGTGAACCAAAGAGCAAAGAGAAGCAGGAGTAAGCCATTTCAACTTGGTGTGAATTCCTGATAGAATATTTGCAGCATTTAAAAGACTCAGTAACTGTGTGGAAATACAGAGAGCCATTTCAAGATATAACACTAAAAAGAAAATAGAGTAGGCTAAAAAAATGTTAGTGACATTGTGTTCTGACTATGAGAATAGAAATTTAGATGGGCAGACATGGTGGTGAGGATAGCAGTGTGAAAACAGGTCATGGAGGGTAAAATTGGAGGTCATTTTAATGTGCATCCGAAAAAAATATTTCCTTTATTGTTGTACTCATGTATGACAACTAAAAATTAGAACAAACCCTAGAAAACTAAAACTTATTTTACCTATTAGGCTACTTTGTATGATAGTAAATGAAATTCTAAAAGTAATGTAGTATTTTAGTCTTTTTGCTATGTGTTTTGGAGTGATAACTTAAAAGGGATTCCTGTTTTGCCTTAATAAAATGAGGTTTTAACGTAACTTTAAGTTCAGTGACATTTCTAACATTAAATATGGTCGTTGACCTAGTTCAAGACCATTTTCAAGGCGTTGACACTGTTTCCTTAGTGTAACCTCATCAAGGCCAAGTCTCAGCCTTTCAAAAATTGCAAGCTGATCAAGTTAGAAGTTCCTGCAGTGTCCTTGCTTTCTTTTCCTATGCTTCCCATTTTCATTTATTTTTGTTAATGCATTAAGAGTGAATTTAGGGGCTGACTGAGTGGCTCAAGTGGTAGAGAACCTACCTAACCAGCGAGAGGCCCTGAGTTCAAGCCCTAGTACCATCAGAAAAAAAGAAAAAGAGTGAATTTAGCTGAGTGTGGTGGTGTACAGCTATAATCCCAGCACTTGGGAGCCTGAGGCAGGAGGATCGTGAGTTCTAGGTCAGACTTAGTAAGACCCTGTGTCCAAAATGAGTAGTGAATTTATTATGGCAGTAATCTTCTGTCTCCTGCCTGGCAGTAAAGTAAATAACTCAGTTTCAGTGCCTCAACTTAACAAGTGACTACCACATTTCGCACCTCACAGCAACTCACCACACAGCCGTGGGCTCTGATACCAGAGTGAGAATTATCAGGAAGATTCAACACTGTGTGAGGTTTTCTCAACCTTGGGCTAAACTATATACAGGATTTTATATAAATTCACATTTAAATGGGTCTGAACTTGATCTCTCAAGTGTGTGCTAAGTTCTTAATAGATGCCCTCACAGGCCTCTGGATCTTTTTTGCATGAAAGCTGGTATTTGTAGTCAGTGAGTTGGGTTTTCATCCTTCATTTTCAAACCATATATTCAGTGGGGTGTTTTGGTTTTTGTGTTTTGAGCCAAGGTCTCATTATATAGCCCAGGCTGGCCTTGAACTTGTGATCTTCCTATTTCAGCCTCCTGAGTGCTAGAATTTCTGTTGTGCACCACCATGCCTGGTTATATATTCACCTTTGTAAGTAATTTTTTTGGGGGGTGGTGGGACTGAGGCTTGAACCCAGGGCTTTGTGCTCTACCACTTGAGCCACACCTCTAGTCCATTTTGCTCTAGTTGTTTTGGAGATTGTGTCTTTTGAACTGTTTGCCCAGCTGGCCTCCAACTGTGATCCTCCTGATTTTAGCCTCCCACATAGCTGGGATTATAGGTATGAACCACAGTACCCAGCTGTAAATGACTTTTTTCTTCAAATTGCCCATTTAGTAGTAAACACTAGGGGTTGTAATAGTCAGACCACTTGTTGTACCTACTATGTTTGCTCAGCCTGTGAAGGTTGGCCCAGTCACTGTGTGCGTAAGTGTGTGAGAAGCAGTGTTGAGGAGGACTAGTACACCTGAAGCAAGAAACAGGAAGTGAAATGATATCTTTGGGTGTCAGGAACACAGAACCCCTATGAGTAGCATACTATGTGCATTGACTCTTCTGCTGATCTGGACAGGGCAGATATGAGATTGATTTAAATACGCTAGTTGGGCTAGGGGTGTGACTCAACTGGTAGAGTGATTGCCTAGTGTGAGGCCTTGAGTTCAAATCCCAGTACCACCAAACAGCAAAAATAAAACACTAAGCTTTTTTTCCTGCCACTTCCACTCTGCCCACTTCTAACCTACCTGATCTTTCTGCGGAGGGCCATAGGGGAATGCTATCTGGGCACTCAAGGGCACTGTTGGCACAGGTTGAAGAAAGCTCTGCTGGCAAAGTAGTCCTCCCTGGTATACTAAAGCAGAGTAGGTTATGTCTAAATATGAAATGGCTACAAAACACAGTGGCTTAAAATACTAAGTGTTTGTTTCCACTCAGTTGTGTGGTACAGGCCTGAGGAGTTCTGCCCTACAGTCACACAGGCACCCAAGCTGAGTGTTCATTCCACCATCTCAACATGAGACCGCCACAGCAGGCGGGAGGCAGGTATGAAAACCACACAGCACTGGGGCTCACAAATGTTGAGCGTCAGTTCTGCTCACAGACTGGCTAGAATTGTCACAGAGCCCCGTCTAAGAGCTTGTGGTAATATTCCATGCGTAGTAAACACAGCTGCCACGTCGGGGGATGGTGTTCAGACTGCTGAGATGGCATTACTTGAGTCAGTTCATCACAGTCCGGGGTCTTAAGAGGTGCTGCTCAAGAGTCTATAATGCAAATGCACCAAGAATAAATCTCTTTCAGGAGCAGACCCACATTTTCCTAAGTGCAAAAAACTAATGTAAAAGCCAGAATATCAATTTATAGTTGGGATTACAGATAGGCACCACCATGCACGACTTGTTATCTTACAAATCAGAAATATAACCATGTGTATATGGCATACATTAGCCCATTTTCTGCTACTGTGACAGATTACTACAGACTGAGTAATTTATAAGGAACAGGAGTTTATTTGGGGAGACTGATAAGTCCAGTTTCAAGATGCCAGCATCTGGTGAAGGCCTTCTTACAGCATCAAAACATGGCAGAAGTCATTACATGACGGGAGTGATAGGGGAGGAAAGAAGGAAAGGGAAGGGGCAGGGAGAAGAGAGGAGAAGAGAGGAAAGGAGGGGAAGAATAATGAGTCAGTTACCTACTCCCAGGATGACAGCCTTAATTCTGTTCATGAGGGTGGTGCCTTCTGATCTAATCACATCTGACCTCTTAACACTGTCACACTCACAGTTAGATTTGAAGGTGAGCTTGGGAGGGCTATTCAAACCATAGTCCCGTGGAATAGACCAGACTGGAGCATATTCTCTCCATTTGCCTGTCTGTTTGGAAAGTCAGATTGTAGTCACAGAGCTGTGTGGGAACTAAGGAGTCAACACTAGGGGAGTCAGCAAAAATGGACTTAGGTGACAGATGTCCTTAAGACACAATGAGCTCCTTCAGTTTACCAGTGCACTAGAAATCCACCATGTTGGACTGGGGGCATAGCTCAGTGGAGGAGCACTTGCCCCGTGCAATTCACTTGATCTGACTACACATGCTCACATCAGGGCCAAAAGTGAATTTAGTGTTTAAATATATTTACTTTTAGGAAATAGTGAAATAGTCCCTAGTACAAACCAATAACTTCTAGTACTTAACAAGACAGTGATGTATTCTAGTAGCTATGGGAAAAAGCTAGCAGCATTGGGTTTGTGGATGGCTATATCTGTCCACCATGCTTTACTGATCATTTGTGGGATTTTTCAAGGATAATTGTGGCTACACCCAATTTTTTAAAAATATTTTTCTTTTTTTTTAAATTCATTTATTCATATGTACATACATTGTTTGGGCCATTTTTCCCCACTACCCTCTGCCCCCTTCCTCTCCCCCTACTTCCCCTCACTTCCAGGCAGAATCTGTTCTGCTCTTATCTCTAATTTTGTTGAAGAAAAAGTATAAGCAAAAATAAGAAAGACATAGCGTTTTTGCTAGTTGAGATAAGGATAGCTATACAGAGAGATTCCTAGCATTGTTTCCATGTACAATGTGTTACATTCTAAGTTCATTCATCTCTAACTGTCCTTTTTTCTAGCTCCTGATCCCCTTCTCATATTGACTTCTGTCGCTTTAAAGTTTCTGTATTAGTTCCTCTGCAGTGAGGACATCAAATACTATGAAAAAATGCTCACTATCTCTAGTCATAAAGGAAATGCAAATCAAAACCACACTAAGATTCCACCTCACCCCTGTTAGAATAGCCATCATTAAAAACACCACTAATAACAGATGTTAGCGAGGATGTGGGGAAAAAGGAACCCTTGTACACTGCTGGTGGAAATGCAAACTAGTGCAACCACTCTTTAAAAAAATTTGGAGGCTTCTTAAAAATCTAAACATAGATCTGCCATATGATCCAGCAATCCCACTCCTAATGATATACCCAAAGGAATGTGGCACAAGTTACTCCAGAGGCATCTGCACACCCATATTTATTACAGTGCTATTCACAATAGCCAAGTTATGGAAACAGCCAAGATGCCCCACTACTGATGAATGGATCAAGAAAATGTGGTATTTATACACAATGGAATACTACTCAGCCATGAAGAAGAATGAAATCTTGTCATTCGTAAGTAAATGGATGGAACCGGAGAACATCATTCTGAGCGAGGTTAGCCAGGTTCAGAAGACCAAAAATCATAGTTCTCCCTCATATGTGGACTTTAGATCTAGGGCAAATACAGCAATGTGGTTGGACTTGGGGCACATGACAAGGGGAGAGCACACATGGGAGGTGTGGGGATATGTAAGAAACACACTCAATTTTTGCCACCATCTCCCAACAATCCTCTTCTACTACTACTCAGGCCGTTATGTCATCTCCTCCCACACTGCGCTGGGGCTGATCTGTGAGACCAACAGAGTATGCAGAAGTGATAGTGGTATGTCTCATCTGAGAGTAGGTTATAAAAGACAGCATCTTTCTGTTCTGAATAGCAAAGCAGTCTTTTTTTGGTGGGACTGGGACATCTTTCTGTTCTGGTTGATGTCTGTCTGTCTATTTATTTGTCTCTGGGATAACTTGCTCCATGGGAAGCCGGCTATCTCATCATGAGCAGCTTTGGGAAGATTCCCAGGTAGCAAGGAGCTGAGGCCCCCAACCAACAGCCACGAATAAACTTGGACTGGAAGTGGATCCTCCAGCCATGGGCAAGACCCAGAAGACTGCAGTTCTGCTGAGGTCAGTGTGTGAGACCCTGAGCCTGACACACCAGCGAGGCTGTTCCAGTTTCCTGACCACAGAGACTGACATAACCAATAACATAAGAAATGCTGATATTTTAACTCAGTAAACTGGGAGGTAATTCATTTTGCAGCAAAAAAATTCCAAATACACATATGGTCATTTATCTTTTCATTTTTCTTTTCTTCTCTCTCTCTGTCTTTCTTTTCTTTTTTTGCGCTATTGGAGTTTGAACTCCATGCTTCAATCTTGTTAGGCAGGTGCTCTACTGCTTGAGCCACTCTTACCAGCCCTGTTTTGTGTCAGGTATTTTGGAGATAGGGTCTCAAAGATGATGGTATATATGCGATTATATATACACCTTACATAATTGTGTTACATAAGCTTGTAACACAATCTTTCAAGAGTCTCTTTCTCCTTTTTTCTGATGGTACTGAGGTTTGAACACAGGGCCTTACTCATGCTTGCTAGGCAGGCCCTCTACCACTTGAGCCACTCCACCAGCCTTTTTTGTGTTGGGGTTTTTTTTTTTTTCTAATTCAATGTTCTTTTATTTTTAAAATTTCTTTCCTTTTTTTAAAAAATATTGTTGTACTGGGGGTACATTGTGACATTTACCAAAGTTCTTACAATATATCATAGTTGAATTCACCCCGTGTTGGGGTTTTTCGAGATAGGGTCTTGATAGCCATTTGCCCAGGCTGGCTTTGAACTGTGATCCTCCTGATCTCTGCCTCCAGAGTAGCTAGGACTACAGGAGTAAGCCCTGGCACCTGGCTTCTTTTTCTCCCTTGACAGCTTTGAGGAAGCAAGGCCCCACGTTGGGAACCCAAAAGGAACAAGAGTGACCTCCAGAGGCCAAGGGCAGTCTCTGGACAAGAACCAGCAAGAAGCCGAGGCCCTCAGTCCTGCAAGAACAAGGAAGAGAATTCTGCCATAACTCCAGTGTGCTTGGAGGATCTTTTCCCTGGTTGAGCAGTCATATGAGACTGAGACCTGTTAGGGTCTGAGAATCCTATTCCTCCGAGAGACAGAGTCACGCGTGAATGCAATCAACAAGGCAGAGTTTATTGAGCTGGCAAGCCAGGGTCAGGCTCCCACACAGACGCACAGGTCCGATTGGGCAGACAAGACCCTGAGCCTCTTTAGGGAAGATCTTATATAGGCCCCTACCGGCCGTTACAGCAAAAGCCCGCACAGTACATAGCCAATGAGTTTGTAACACCACACACATTTCCAGCCTATCCATTTAAGAGTACATTACTTCTTAGCCTATAGATTCAAGGGTCAGTATTCGCGCACAAGGTTACATTTAGCAAGCAGGCAGGGCACATCTTGCACGTACTTCTAGTTATCTTTCGCAATCTGCTCACATTCCTCACATTCCTCACATTCCACCTGCCCCCATCCTGTTTATCTTATCCTGCACAGGACATCCTGTGCTGGCTTTACTGGTTTCTGCTATGGGAATCTGCTGGGGCAAAGGGCACATCCTTTCATTCCCCCCTTTTCTTTGGGCTATATTGAGGAATCATTCTCAAGGGGATGAAGAGCCTGGTATTGTTGGCGGAGGACCAGAAGTTGGACAGTGTTAATTCGGTTTTTGATGAAAGTCACAAGTCGGTTTAGAATACAAGGTCCTATGGTGACCAGTAACAGGAGGATTACTATCGGCCCTGCTAGTGCAGACAGGAGGGTAGCTAACCAAGGGGACTGGTTGAACCAAGATTCGAACCAGCCTTTCCTGGCCTCTCTTTTCCTTTTTTTGTTGCTCTAGGCCTTCCCGAAGTTTGGACATAGAGTCACGAACAACCCCGGTGTGGTCGGTGTAAAAGCAACATTCCTCCCCTAGAGCCGCACAGAGGCCACCATTCTTAAGGAACAGTAGGTCTAGTCCCCTTCGGTTCTGGAGGACTACCTCGGATAGGGAAGTTAGGGATTTTTTAAGGTGGCTAATGGATTTTTTAATACGGTCTAGGTCTTCATCAATGGCCGCCCTGAGGGAGGTGAGGCCGGAGTGCTGAGTGGCCAGAGAGGCTATGCCGGTACCCGCCCCTGCCAGGCCTATTTCAAATAGGGTAGCGATGGTTAGGGTGGTAATGGGCTCCCTTTTTGCCCGGGGGCCGTCGGACCAGTAAAGAATGGGATATTCAGCTGGATGGTAGAGGATTCTAGGCACCACTATCACCATCAGGCAGAATTCCCGGGAGGCATTGAAGACCGATCCAGCCAAGTGGGGGGTCAGCCCGTTCAGCGAGCATGCCCACCAGGCACCTCCAGCCGGGGTTATCCAATGGGAGGCATTCCAGTTTGGGTGCTCAATTATAGTAGCGCACAATTTTTTATTTCCTTTTGGGACCTGCCCTACACAAGTCCCTTGGCCACTGACCTGAGCCATGGTCAAGCCGGCGGGTCGGGCCTCCCAACCCGTTGGAGTGGTGGTGTTGACTACAAAAGAGGAATTGATTCCAATAGCCTCGTAGAAAGGGGGCAAAGGGCTGTAGCAAAGCCAGCAAGCCTCAGTTAGATTAGGGGCTGTCCTATTCAAGGTCTCAAATGTAGCAAACAGCAAGGTCTCCAGGGGGCTAGGTGGTACAGTGAAGGGAACGGTGGTTGTGGGTTCTGGGGGTGTCGCTTTGGGGCTCTGAGAGTCATTGGGAGTGGTGTTTTGGGGCATCCAGGGAGTTGTGCGTGGAACCAATTTTGCCTCAGACAACTCTGGCTTTAACACAGGATTAGGCCTTAACACGAGATTAGGTCCTATTGTTAGAGTAGAGACTGGTTGTCGCACATGCCGCAAGGTAAAAAGGGCTCCTGGATGATTTGTTTTGTAGAGTCTGACTCCCCAGGATTTACCCAATTCCCAATTTGTTGCCTTTTTTTCTAAATCAGTGAAATTTATCATAATGGGATTACAATTGGGGGGGAGTTGGGCATCCCTTATTTATAGGTCTAGGTTGGTGGTATGTAATACCAGATTGAGAGACTCTACTTAACTGAATAAGGTCCCCCTGTTTGGGGGGTGGCCACCATATGTCCCCTGAGCTCTCACAACCCCCTTTGACTTACAATAATAGTCTGCGATTCCTCCACATTTTTTTCTGTGGTTGGGTTGGGGAGCGGGACAGACATAGAAGTAACTTTGGCGCAAATCCCATTGTCCCCTGCCAGTGAATAAGGCCCTTAAGTCAAAGTATAACTCTGGGAACCAGGTGCTGGGAGGGGTCACCTTGGAGGTCTGGTTAAGAATGTCTCCTGTGGATACATCTACAATCATCCAGGTCAGGTTAAAAGGTTGATGTGGATTTGTATGCCCCAAGCAAGTGGTGGACAGGGTTAGAAAAAGGAATAAGGTTATCGAGGTCCAGTTTGCTGAAGTTTGAGTTTGAAGGAATTGTCCTTGTGGTGGGACACCCTTCTTGTTGGCAGGAAGTCTTCCTTCACAGCTACCGGGTCCGCCAGTCTGATGTGGGTATAGTGGACCCAGGTGATGATCCCATTCTAGGAGGGCTGCGGAGCATCTGGGCTGTTTTCGTTTTCCGGAGCATCCCGTATCAGCCGGAGCTTGAGTGGATTTGTGGGATGCTGTCGTGCAGTCCAATTTCCCTGCTCCTCCTGAGGACGTGCCCGTCTCACATGGGAGTGGTGTACCCATGGTGCAATTCCATCGACCTTGAGGGCGGTGGGGGTAGTAAGCAGTACAACATAAGGTCCTTTCCATCTAGGCTCTAGGGTTTTGGACTGATGCCTTTTAACCCATACCATGTCACCCGGGACTATGCCATGTTCCGGAGTTGGGACCCTCTCAATAGTATGGTACGCTTGAATTAAGGGCCATATTTGTTGTTGCACCTTAGCTAGAACCTGTAGCATAGTCAGGTAATTTGGGGCCAGATCACCTAGTCTCGGGCTTAAGGTCCTTTGAATGATGGGGGGTGGAGCCCCATACAGGATCTCAAAGGGGGTTAGCCCATGGACATAAGGGGAGTTCCGGACTCGGAAGATGGCCAAGGGAAGGAGTGTCACCCAATCACCGCCAGTCTCCAGGGCCAATTTGGCTAAAGTCTCCTTTAGTATCCTATTCATCCTTTCTACTTGCCATGAGCTCTGGGGGTTATATTCACAATGTAGTTTGCAATTGGCCCCCATAGCCTGGGCTAGTCCCTGCAGGACTTTACTAATGAAAGCCAGACTGTTATCTGACCCAATTGCCTCAGGCACCCCGTACCTGGGTATGATTTCCTCTAGTAAGGCTTTTGCCACTACCTGACTCGTCTCCCTCTTTGTAGGAAATACCTCCACCCAGCCCGAAAAGGTATCTATGAACACTAGCAAATATTTGTACCCAAACTTTTCTGGTTTTACTTCGGTAAAATCCACTTCCCAGCTTTTTCCCGGGGCCCTCCCCCATTCCCGAATACCTGTGTGGTGTCCCTCCCTTTGTCCTGGTTTTATAGCTGTACAGCTAGCACAATCCTCCACAATTTGACAGACGGCCGCAGTCTGGTTCGGAAATCGGAGTTGTGTAGATGTCAGCAAGTCTAGCAACTTTCTCCGCCCCAAGTGGGTGGACTTATGTAAGTTAGCTAACAGGAATCGGCCGAGTTTCTCGGGCAGGATTAGCTTGCCTTCCAAGTCGCTTCTCCATCCATCCTCCCTTTTTTTAGTGAGGGAGTGGGCTCTTATCCAAGTGAAATCCTCCGAGGAGTACTCTGGTTGGGGAGGTAGCGAAGGGAGCTTGGGGACAGGCACATCTATAGCCGCAACCACGGAGGGACTCACCATTGCTGCTCTCCTAGCTTCTTGATCCGCCCTGTTGTTACTGACAGCTTCCGGAGTCTTGGCAGACTGATGGTCTGGGACATACATCACTGCCACTGCCTTCGGTTTTTCCACTGCTCTTAATAGACGGTGGACTTCGGCCAGGTTTTTTAAGCCTTTTTTTTTTTTTTGCTGTGTGAAATCCCCTTTCGAGATAGATGGCTCCGTGGACGTGGATGGTACCGAAAGCATAGCGGCTATCGGTGTAGATATTGACTCGGGTTTTTTTTGCCCTTTCCAGGGCCTCGGCCAAGGCAATTAATTCTGCCTTTTGGGCTGAGGTTCTGGGTGGGAGGGCGCTGCTCCATACCGTGTTTTCTTCTTGGTCGACCACTGCTCCCCCTGCCCTTCGGACTCCATTTTGGACAAAACTGCTTCCATCAGTGTACCAGTTTAATTTACAGCAGGACGGTGGGGTGTCCTTTAGGTCAACCCGTACCTGGGTAACTTTGGAGAGGAACTCCTTGTAGTCATGGACAGGTGTCTGTAGTTCCAGGTTGGGCAACAGGGTGGCAGGGTTCAGAGTTACGGGATCTGTGAAGGTGATCCAAGGGGAATCCAGCAAGAGCCCCTGGTAGTGGGTGAGCCTGGCATTCGTCATCCATTTTCCAGGGGGTTGTTTAAGGACTCCCTCCACCGGGTGAGGGGCTGTGACCCGGAGGGCCTGTCCAAAGGTTAATTTGTCTGCTTCTCTCACTAACATGGCAATGGCCGCTATGATTCGGAGGCAGGGGGGCCATCCTGATGCTACTGCGTCTAATTTCTTGGAAAGATATGCCACAGGTCTCTTCCAGGGACCTAACTGTTGGGCCAGGACTCCTTTGGCTACCCCCTTTTTTTTATTCACAGAGTGAACGATTTTGTGGGGTCTGGTAGGGTCAAGGCAGGGGCCTGGAGAAGGGCGGCCTTTAGCTGGTCAAAGGCCCACTGTTGTTCCTCTCCCCACCTCCAATCCGGAGCCTCTTTGGTGGCCTCATATAGGGGTCTGGCTATCTCCGCAAATCCCGGAATCCAGAGTCTACAGAACCCTGCGGAGCCCAGGAACTCTCTCACTCCCCTAGTGGATGTGGGGGGTGGAATAGTCAAAATAGTCTGTTTCATGGCATCAGTCAGCCATCTTGCCCCATCTGCGATCCGATAACCCAGATATGTCACTGACCTTTCACAGATGTGGGTCTTTTTGGCACTCGCCCAATATCCCAGCTCACCTAACTCCGTTAGCAGGTGTTCAGTAGCCTTGCTGCACTCCTCTCGGGTTTCTGCTGCTAACAGTAAGTCATCAACGTACTGTAGTAGAGTGACTCGCGGGTGACTCCGGCGAAAGGGCTCCAGGTCCTGGCTCAGGGCCTCGTTAAACAGGGTGGGAGAATTTTTAAATCCTTGTGACAGTCTGGTCCAAGTGAGCTGTCCAGTCTGGCCCCCATCCTCTTGCCATTTGAATGCAAATAGCGGCTGGCTGATTTCTGACAATGGAATGCTGAAGAAAGCATCTTTTAAATCAAGGGTTGTATACCATACTTGTGAGGGCAGTAGGTGACTGAGCAAGGTATAGGGATTCGGTACAGTGGGATGAATGTCCTCCGCCTGCTCATTTACCTTTCGCAGGTCTTGCACAGGCCTATAGTCCCCGCTTCCCGGATTTTGGACGGGGAGCAGAGGAGTATTTCAGGCGGACTGACAAGGCCGCAGTACTCCTTTCTTTATTAGCCTGCGGATATGAGGGGCTATGCCTCTTTGAGCCTCTTTGGGCACAGGATACTGTTTTACCCAAATGGGAAGAGCAGAAGCCTTCAATTGTATAACTACGGGAGGGAGGTGTTTGGCGAGGCCAATTCCCGCAGTCTCTGCCCAGGCCGTGGGAAACCTTTTTAGCCATTGGGCTATGTCCCCTCCTGGCTCCTGTCGGCTCTCAAACAGTTGATATTCATCAGCCAATGATAGGGACAGGACGTGTATCGGGCTCCCCTCCCGATCAGTCACAATTATTTCATCTGGTTCAAAATAGATATGGGCCCCTACTTTGGTGAGCAGGTCTCATCTGAGCAAGGGAGCGGGGCTCTCAGGGACGACCAGGAAGGAGTATGTGACCTGGTGTTTTCCTAAGTCTACCTTTCTTTTGGTAGTCCATGAGCATAACTGGGTACCCATGGCCCCCTGAACGACACTTGTTCGTTCCTTGTTCAAAGGTCCACATGTCTTGTTTAAGACCGAATACTGGGCGCCGGTATCCACCATGAACCCCATCGGCTTCCCCTCCACACATACAGTTACCCAAGACTCGGGGAGGGGGTCTGAGCCCCGTCTCCCTCAGTCCTCTTCTCCGGCTAGAAGGACTCTGGCCTGCTCCGCTGCTCGTTCCTTTTCCCTGTTACCTCCCAGTCTCCTGCCAAACCCTCTTCTTCCCTTTAACTTAGGGCACTCTCTCTTTCAATGTCCAGTCTCCTTACAGTAAAAACAGTGTTCCTTATCCGGGGTCCTGGCGTGGCCCCCTTCCCTGGGTTGGTCCTGGACGCCCGCTAGGAAAATACAGGCCATTTCTCTTTGTTGCTTTTGGTTCTCCTTAGCCTGGAACTCCCTGTCCTCCTTTCTCAATTTCTCCTGGGCCTCCCTGTCTTCCTTTCTCCTCCTTTCCTCCCTTTCTTCTGGAGTTTCCCTTGTGGTAAAGACCTTCTCTGCTCTCTGTAACATTTCCCTAATGGTTATCTCCCCTAAGTTTTCCTGTTTATTGAGTTTTCTCCTAATGTCTGGAGCTGCCTGATTAATGAATGAGAATACCACAGCAGACCGGTGGATCTCCGCCTCGGGGTCAATAGGGGTGTACTGACGGTATGCCTCATAGAGGCACTCTAAGAAACCAGCCAGGCTTTCATTTTCCCCTTGGACAACTGCCTTTACCTTTGCAAAGTTGGTGGGCCTCCTAGCGGCCGCTCGGAGACCTGCCATAAGAGTCTGGCGGTAGATTCGGAGACGCTCCCTACCTTCTGCGGTCCCGAAATCCCAATCAGGGCAGCGTAGGGGGAAGGCCTCGTCTATGGCCGGTTGGAGGGTTGTGGGTCTCCCGTTGTCCCCCAAGACGTTCTTTCTAGCTTCGTGGAGGATGTGCTCCCACTCCTCCGTTGTAAAAAGAGTATTGAGCAGCTGGTGACAGTCGTTCCATGTGGGGCGGTGTGTATGCATGACGGACTCCAGGAGATCTATGAGACACTTAGGGTCTTCTGAAAAGGGTGGGTTCTGCGTCCTCCAGTTATATAGAGCACTGGAGGAGAAGGGCCAGTACTGAAACTGTTGCCCCCCTCCCAGTCCTCCTTGGCCTACCGTCCGGACTGGAAATGTGGGGACAGTTTCCTCCCCATGTGTTGATGAGGAGGGCCCATTTTCTCCCTCCCTTTCCCGTACCCCTCGGGGGCGGAGTCTTCGACCCATTCCTCCTCCGGCCGTCGGTCCTGTTGAGGAGGATGAGGAAATTTCCTCCTCCGGAGCACTG
Organism: Castor canadensis; assembly: GCF_047511655.1. Lineage (NCBI taxonomy): Eukaryota > Metazoa > Chordata > Mammalia > Rodentia > Castoridae > Castor > Castor canadensis. The sequence continues at coordinate 59,178,910 of NC_133392.1, read as the reverse complement.
GCCTGACCAGGGGGAGTCACGTATGGGGGCGGCCGATCTTCCTCTACCCCCACGAGGGACGGGTAAAGGGGGGAACTCTCCGGTAAGACCGGGGGTGGTAAAGAGGGTGTCCTATTTTGAGGACTGGTCAGGGAGGGAAGGGGAGGTTTTTCTTCCTCTTTTATGACCAAGGCAGGCGTGACTGGGGTTTTAGCCCTGGGAGCTGAACTGGAGGGGTGAGTCAGAAAAGCTGTTAACCAAGGGGTGGGGTTCCCCGCTAAATCTTCCCAAACCAAAATGTAGGGGACCTGATCTGGGTGGCCTTGATTGCCTGGTCAGAAAACGACAGCCTTGACCTTAGTGATCAGGTCTAGGGAGAGGGAACCTTGAATGGGCCATCCGACTCCGAAGGTGGGCCATTCTGCAGAACAAAGGGTGTTGAACTTACCTTTCTTAATGACCAGACCCGCATTTAATGCCCTTTTTTTGACTTCTGGAAAGTGAGAGAGAATCAAAGACTTTGGGGTTGCTTGTCCCTGTCCCATTGTGGGATGAGAAGCAACCACCAGGAGAGATAGAACAAAAAGGGTGAAAGCAACAATAACTCCACACACACAGAACACTCTCCACCACTTGCTTGGACCGGTCCTTCTCTCACGCTGGTGCACACCCCATTCAATCTCCTCACCGTCCAATTTGGATATCAGGCCGAAAGGCGTCCACTTGACGGGTGGTCGGTCGACTAGTTCAATTAGTTCTTCACCTGGCGCCAGGATTCCTGAAATGCTCGAGCCCAAATGAGAGGAAAGCCTCTCCCAGCAGGACCTTGTGGTCCCCTTAACGAGATTCCCAGAATGATTCTCCCCGGGGATTGGCCAAATCCCCGCCGTGGCCCAAACGGGAACAATCATCTACCAATTAGTTCCCTCCAAATGAGAATCTCAGACTCTCCCAATGCCTAGGACTTGGAACCACCTCTGCTTTCTCATGGACGGTCTGCCTTCTCGAAAAAGGGTATCTCGGTGGGACCTCCAAATATTAGGGTACGAGAATCCTATTCCTCTGAGAGACAGAGTCACGCGTGAATGCAATCAACAAGGCAGAGTTTATTGAGCTGGCAAGCCAGGGTCAGGCTCCCACACAGACGCACAGGTCTGATTGGGCAGACAAGACCCCGAGCCTCTTTAGGGAAGATCTTATATAGGCCCCTGCCGGCCGTTACAGCAAAAGCCCGCACAGTACATAGCCAATGAGTTTGTAACACCACATACATTTCCAGCCTATCCATTTAAGAGTACATTACTTCTTAGCCTATAGATTCAAGGGTCAGTATTCGCGCACGCGGTTACATTTAGCAAGCAGGCAGGGCACATCTTGCACGTACTTCTAGTTGTCTTTTGCAATCTGCTCACATTCCTCACATTCCTCACATTCCACCTGCCCCCATCCTGTTTATCTTATCCTGCACGGGGCATCCTGTGCTGGCTTTACTGGTTTCTGCTATGGGGATCTGCTGGGGCAAAGGGCACATCCTTTCAAGACCCTGGTCCTGGCTAGCTTGAATGCAGAGCACCCAGGCATGCCTGGACTCCTGACCTACAGAAACTAGTATAATAAACAGGTATTTTTGAGTCACTACCTTTGTGGTAATATTGGTATTGTTAGGACCCGGAATCCTATTCCCCCGAGAGACAGAGAGCCAGGCGTGAATGCAATCAACAAAGCAGAGTTTATTGGACTGGCTAGCCAGGGTCGAGCTCCCACACGGACACGCAGGACCAGTTAGGAAAGCAAGACCCTCAGCCTCTTAGGGGGAAATCTTATATAGACTGCAGTGGCGTGCATATTTTTGTTATCAACATTAGACAAGCAGGCAGAGCACATCCTGCACGTACTTCACATCTTGCTCGTACCTCACATCTTGCTCGTATCTCACATCTTGCTCGTATCTCACATCTTGCATTCCTCACATTCTATATGCCCTAACTGAGCCCTGCCTCATTGCTTATCTTATCTACATGGGATGTTTGGTACTGGTTTCTCCAACAAGGGGGTTGGGGCCCGCTGAGACCTCATATTCCTTTCAGTATGTAGCAAGATAGTAACATCCAAAACTTGGGGACAGTTGCTTAACATTATTGTTCCTATTTTCTTGATTGCTTTATGCATTTTTTTTACAGTGTTTTGTAAAACATGCTGATTTTAGGCTGCACCGTGGGAGAGGTAAGTCTACCATATGTGACCTGTCTTATGGATCGAGTTCTTTCCATGGCCCTGTCTCTGTATCTGATCCAATTGCTTGGGCTCTGCCACAGCTTGTAACCCTAAGTGAGCTTTCCCAGGGCCTCGGTGCTGACCAGCCCTGTCTTTTCACTTGGATCAGACTATAGTCAAGCTGTTCAGTTCCTTTAATGTTGCTCGACATTGCCAAACCTCTTCCCCTGATGAGGGCAAAATCCATCACCCTGCTGAGAACCACTGCCTTAGGATGAACTTGAATTTCTCTTTGTTGACTTGTTTGCTTTGTTTTGTAGTTGGATTTTCAGAGGTAATCTGTTTTTTTGATTCCCAACTTCTTTTCAGGGTGGAATCCCCCCACTGTGTCCTGCAAGTCAGGTGGGATCTGAATTCGGTGTGGATCAGATCCGCTGTTAGGCCATCTCACAGGGTTGGGGAGAGGCACTGTAAGACCTCCTGTTACCAGGCATCCTGCTGGCAGCCGGCAGAGTGGATAAGAGACAGCTCAAAAGGGGCTCTTTCCCACTGGGGAGACCAGGCTCATCCTTTCACGAAACAATACTGCGCACCGTCGCTGGTCTGGGATGAGGGCCTGCACAGGGCACCGGCTCTAAGTGCCTTGGCGTAGTCCCGAGATAGTTGTGAAAGACCAGGGCAGGAGAACAGGTCCAGAGATGAAGGCACAGGACACGTGTGGGTTTTGGTCTAGATCTTTTAATGTCCAGAAAGTAATTGTCGGGGAGGAGGAAGAAATGAAAAACAGTAATTCTTAAACTAATAATCCAGCTGAATAGAGAACATGAGACTGTAACAGGGAGCGCTGATCTGCGGGTGGGTGGGGGGGAGCGGCTGGACGTGTTGCTCAAGTGGTACAGTGCTTGCCTACTAAGTATGAGGCCCTGAGTTCAAAACCCAGTACCACCCCCCAAATAATAATAATAATAAAATTACCCATAGGGCAGAAAATTAACCTCAAGTAAAATGAGAAAAAGTTTAAAATCACATAGGACTCTGAGGATATGGCTCAGCACTGTGGTTTTTACCACACCTCCCCCCGAGGCGATTCTAGTGTGTGCTTAAATTTGAGAACTACTGAGTGTTCTGGCTGTATTTAGCCACCATTTTCTTCACTCCCAAGTGACCATTGGCTCTGCAGCTCAATGACTTTTAAATGTGCATTACCTCAAAATCCCCGACTATACTGATATACTTGCTGCTTACTGCATTTTTGGAGGATCTTTTTTTAGTTTAGTTTTATTTTTTCATTAACGTCCAGTTCTGTTCAAGTATAGAAAAATGAGCTGTGCTCAGGTGGGGACTGTCTGGTAATGTGTTGATAATAAACAGATTAGTTAATCAGCCATGATTTATTAATGATGAATTAATTATACCTGATTGTGCAGTTCTAGTAGCTAAATGGAGCTTTAAAGGAGTTATTTTATTAATCATCACAGTGCTAATTGCAGACACAGAAGGATCACTAATTAAACATGCAACCGTATGCAGAACAAGTTGGGCTGCTGAGATTTGCAAGAATAAGAAATATTCATTTTTAGGGGAGCTAAAACCAACTTTGTTTTGTCTAGTATTAGGGTGTTCACTTGGAAATGTGAATCACTGCACATTAATATTTTAATGCTTGAAGAAATCAATCCCTATATCAATATGTGTTTAGGACTCTAGTGAGATTCTGTTCTAGGGGAAGGCTCAGTCATGATTTATGTTTTCTGCACATTCAAACCGCTGAGGCAGAGACTATTGACTTGTGGGATGGACTTAGAGAAGAAAGAGTGAAAATCACACACAGTGCTGGGGGTGTGTGTTGGAGGGGTAGAGGCTGTAGTCCTGGCTACTCTGGAGGATGAGGTGGGGGGATCACTTGAGCCCAGGGGTTTGAGGCCAGCCTGCGCAACATAGTAAGCCCTTATCTAAAAAGTCTCCCATCGGGCCTTTACACCATGTATAGAACATTAGATGAGGGAGCAGTTGTGAATTCCTGGAGGTCAGGAACACCCTGAATATGTGTTGAATCACAATAAGAGGATTTAAAGCCTTAAGCCCTTGGAGCAGAGAAAGAAGTTACTGTCCCGCTGAAGAGGAACCAGGTTAAGCCAAGCATAGCTAAAGAACAGGGAAATTGTCTTCAAATTTTAGTTCAAGCATGTTAAAGCAGTCCATGACTTTTTGTTTATTGGTACGAACATTTGTCATTTGGGATTACTCCAAACACCATCCTCCTGGCACCTGAGGTGGGAAACTCTCTGTGTGAGTCTGTGGCCTCAGCCAGATGCTTCTCTCCCTGCAAAGGCTCAACCAAATCAGAAATGCTCTGAGCAAGGGAGGGTACTGTGGAGGCAGCTGGAGGCCTCAGTTTCTGCCGTTGCATGAGCTGACCTGTGGCAGTTGGAGAAGCTGCCACAACGCTGGGTGCGGGGTTAATATTGAATTTGGGTCCAGCAGGTAATAGAATTGAGTGTATTGTGTAAGTGCAATAAATGTGTGATGATGTGGTAAGTGTGAGCAGGAGGATGAAGACAAACTTCAAGGTTGTCTTGCTGAGATTGATTTAGGAATGGGCATGTGACACAGCTCTGGCCAATAGCATGAGAGTAGGTTTCAAATTCAGGAAGCCCTGGGAGGACAAAGGACGCCAGTGGGGTCTACTCAATTCTCCAGTTTCCAGGTGGCATCCCTTCTTCATCCATGCTGGATATCCCTGAGTCCAAAGATCTTCTGTTGAGCAGACTCCAAAGAAAAAACCTCCAGTATTTTCCAGAGTGGGCAAGGGAATTGCCTGATGTGGGAAATTGGGAGTGTAAATGTCATATGCATTTTAATACAAGTCTACAATGTGGTTCTATCATCCAGATAAAGATAGAGAATGTCTCCATCACCCCAGAAGGTTCTGCATGCCCTTCTTAAAAAACAAAACAAAACAACTCTTCATCCTTCCCTTCCCACAAGAATCCCTGTTCTGAGACTTCTACCACCATAAATTAGTTGCCTATTCTTGGATTTCCATTACTAGAACCTTGCAGTATATATAGTTCAGTGTTTGGTTTCAGGGCCTCATACTCATAAGGCAGGTGCTCTACCCCATGAACCAGTGCCTGTAATCCCAGCAACTCAGGAGGCAGAAGTGATGAGACACTGAGAGTCAGTTTTTCCTTCTGCCTAATCCTGCCTTCTTCAGATGCATATGGGCATGGCTCCCAACAGACACCACCAGTTTCTTTTGGGTAGCGTGTGCAGGGTGTATCTTGTTTTATCCTTTTACTTCCAGTTTATCTGTGGATTTCCTGGGCTGAGGAGGTGGCTCAAGGATAGGACGCTTGCTTAGCCTGTGAGAGGGACCCAGATGTGCTCATCAGCACTGAAAAAAAATAAAATGTGCTTCCTTTATTAAATAAGTAATTGATCTTATTTTAATTCCACCTGACCATTTATGTCTTTGTTTTTTTTAATGTCTTTTGTTTTTCTTGTCATATTATTGTTGTACTGGTGGTATATTGTGATATTTACAAAAGTTCTAGTTCTGTCTTTAATAGGAGTGTTTAATCTAATGATGGTTTTTAAATTACTGATAATTACTTGAGGGTGTGTTTAGTCTTTTTAAACAAAATTCCCCTTTCCTACTTTTTCTTTCTTTTCCCCTCTACATCTCTCTCTCTCTTTCTCTTAGATCGGTCTGGAATTTGAACTCAGGGCTTTGAGCTTGCAAAGCAGGTGCTCTACCGCTTGAGGCACACCTCAAGTCTATTTTGCTCTGGTTAGTTTGCAGATGGGGTCTCCAGAACTATTTGTCAGGGCTGGCCTCAAACTACAATCCTCCCAATCCCAGCCTCCCAAATAGCTAAAATTACAGGCATAAGCCACTGGAGCCTGACTCTGTTTTTTGAGACAGGGTCTGATTATGTAGCTCAGGCTATCCCTGAACTTACGATCCTCCTTCCTTGGTCTCTTGAGTGTGGAATTACAGGTGTGAACTCCCATGCCCATCCCTTTCCTACTTTTTATTTTGGTGGTATTGGGGTTTGAACTCAGGGTCTTGCACTTACTAGGCAGGTGCTCTACTACCTGAGCTACACCCCCAACCCCATTTCCTACTTTTTAAGTTAACCAACTCATTTTAAAATTCCATTTTCTTGACTGTGGGTGTGATGCAAATGGTAGAGCAGTTGCCTGGCAAGCACAAGACCCTGAGTTCAAATCCTAGTACTGCTAATGACAGTAGTAATAATAATAATATTTTCATTCTCTTGCCAGGCATGGTGGTGCACTCCTGTAATCCCAGATTCAGGAAGCTGAGGCAGGAGGATCATGAGTCTAAGGCCAGCCTGGACTACATAGCAATGCTGTGAAAGCAAGAAATTTTTATATTTGCAGCAATGTGGATGACACTGGAGGACGTTATGTTACGTGACATAAGTCAGGCACAGAATGACAGACACTGAGTGTTCACACTATTTGTGAAACCTAAAATGCTGACCTCAGATGCAGAGAACAGAATAATGTCACCAGAGCCCAAGAAGAGTGTGGAGAAAGAATGGAACGCGGATGGGGTAACAGGGATGGGAGTGGAGCTGTTGAATCTTTTTTATTTTTGCCAGTACTGGAATTTGAGCTCAGGGCTTCACACTTGCTAGGCCTGCACTCTACCACTTGAACCACCAGCCCATTCATTTTTCTTTCTTGGTGGCACTGGGGCTTGAACTCAGGGCCTCATCACCAGTCCTGGGCTTGCGGTTGGATGGAGGAATAACTTCTAATGTTGTATGGCACAGTAGGATAACCATGGTTGGCAACAGTTAGTTGAATATTTCAAAATCGCTAATAAGGAGGATTTTGAATATTCTAAACACAAAGAAATGTCTGAGGCGATGGATATGCCGATGACCGTGATCTAACAGTGACGCATTGTATACACGCCCTGACCGTGATCTAACAGTGACACATTGTATACGCGCCCTGAAGTGTCACGCTGTACTCCATATTCTAGTGCTTCCCTCTTACGTTCTTTATCTGGTTTTCTCTAATGTCTTTAGCTACTAACCATTTCCTTAGGCAACGCCGTGAAACTCCAGTGTCCGAATCATCTCTGGATAAGCACTTGTTGACTACTTTTCCTCTCAATTTTCAGTCATGCTTCTTGCTTCGTTGCATGTCTAGTGATTCTGTTCCCACATGCTGGATGCTGTGATGAGACACTGCAGACGCTCCAGTGCCGGGTCTCAGCTCCCCCTCCTCTTCTTCCCCCTCCTCTTCTTCCTCCTCTTCTTCCTCTTCCTCCTTCTTCTGACTGTGACAACTGTTTATTTGCTTAACATGAAAAAAATCTAAACAGTTCTAAGAATCAGATGTTTTTCCTGTTGTCTGCTGAAGAGTGCTAAAGTCACCATAACGGTTGATGTCTCTAATTTATTATCTACCTATTTACCATGTTATTGTTGCACTGTAACACTCCAGCACAGTTTGTCACATGATAGCTTGGTCCTATGAAGACCTGGTTTTAGGCTTTATTAGAATTAGTCTTTTTCAGTTTTTTTTCTAATCTTTATTTCTTTTCCTTTCAACAGCAGTGGAATTTGAACTCAGGGCCTAGTGTTTGTTAGGCAGGTGCTCTACCACTTGAGCCACTCCGCCAGCCCTGTGAATCTTTATCTCTAAGGTATACTCCTAGACTGGTGTGACCTCAGAGGGCTGTGCACCCAGCTTCGGGGGAGCACCTCCTCCCCAGCAACTGTGTCACCTTCACCCCAGCTGACTTCTTAGCCTTTAACTGGAGTCTAGTTCTAATCAGAGAGATGCCATTCTCTCTTGGATGGACTCTGTGGCCCAGCAGCCTGGCCTAGAAAATGTACATAAAACATACATGTAATTTAACAAATAATTTATAGCAAATACCTGTATAACCATCCCCATGTCAAGAAATAGGACATTGTCAGAGGTTGGAAAGTAGCTCAGTAGAGCTGTGTCAGCATGCGTGAATTCCTGAATTCAATGTGATCACTGAGAAAAAACAAAAAACATTGCCAGCTCCTCAGAAGGTCACTGTGTTCTCCTTCCTGGTTATTAGCCTCTCACTTCTAGAGGTAACCGTTCTTTCTTTCTTTTTTTTTTTTTTTTGCAGTATCTGGGTTTGAATTCAGGACCTCACACTTGGTGCTCTATCACTTGAGCCACTCCACCAACCCTGTTTTGTGTCGGGTATTTTCAAGTTAGGGTCTTGAAAACTATTTGCCCAGGCTGGCTTCAAACCTCGATCCTCCTGATCTCTGCCTCCTGAGTAGCTAGGATTACAGGTGTGAGCCACCAGTGCCTGGCTCATTATTGTGATTTTTGTGACAACCATTTCCTTCTTTTCTTTAGAATTTTGGTACCTGTTTATGTGTCCCTAAAAATACAGTTTGTCCATTGCAAACTTTCCCATATTGTGAGGTTCAACTACCTTCTTTGCAGGCAGGCATAATTTGTTCATTTGTATTACTATAAAGAACAAAGCCGGGTTGTGGTGGTGCGTGCCTGTATACTCTCAGCACCTTGGGAGGCTGAAGCAGGAGAATTGTGAAGTTGAGGCCAGCCTGGGCTACACAGTGAAACCCTGTTGCAAGAAAAAAAAAAAGAAAAAGAAAAGAAAAAAAGGAAGGAGGGAGGGAAGGAAGGGAGAGAGAGTTTTCTGTTGGTCAGACCTGCTGGCAGGCTTGCTAGGTAATAGCTTGTTTATATCTTCATAGGTCTCACCTAACCATTTCCCAACTTACGCTACTCCCAGAGTGTGACAATTCCCATCTTGTCACATCCTTACTAAGCCTGGTATAGTCATATTTTTAACTTTTTTTTTTTTTGGTCTGTTAGGTAAGTCACAAATATCTCATTGTGATTTTAATTCACATACCTTATTTATTAGAGAAGTTGGCCAAATTTTAGAATGCTTATTAGTTTCTATATTTCCTTTTTTGAAGTGTCTTTTCAAAATCACTTTGCTATAGATTTCACCTTCATTTACTGATTTGTAGGACTTCTGAATACAAGTACTTTGTCAGTTATATGAATTACAAGTATCTTCTCCTACTCTAGAGCTTGACTGTCATGCTGTCTTTTTTTTCCCCCTCTGGCCTTGAACTTCTGGGCTCAAGCAGTTCTTCTACCTCTGCTTCGCAAGTGTTTGGGACTACAGCCATGCATCACTGTACCTGGCTCTCATAGACAAATAATGTTGTAAGAATTTTTTTATACTTTGAGTTCCTAAGTTCCTAAAGGTATTCTTTGTTATCATTGTTGGAAACCTTATTGTTTTTCCTTTCACATTTAATTCTTTTTTGTGGGGGGGGATGGAGGATGGTACTAGGGTTTGAATGCAAAGCCTCGCCCTTGCTAGGCAGGTGCTCTACCACTTGATCCACTCCACCAGCCCTCACGTGTAATTCTTTAATGCATCTGCTGCTTATTTTTGTGTATGGCCTGAGGAAGGGGTACAAGTTCTTTTTCTATATAGACAGCATGATGGCTCACAGTCATTTATAGAAAATCCACATTTCCTGAGGATCAGTTTATTGCCACCTCCTTTACAGGCCCAGAACCCACACGCGATTACTGTTTCTAAGCCTCAATTCTTTTCTTTCTTTCTTTCTTTCTTCTTCCTTTTTCTCTCTCTTTCCTTCTTTTTTCATTCTTCCTCCTCCTTTCTTCCCTTCCTTCCTTCCTTTCTTCCCTCCTTCCCTCCTTCCTTCTCTCCCTCCTTCCCTTCTTCCTTCCTTCTTATGATACTGGGCCTTGAATTCAGGGCCCATGGTCTACCACTTAAGCACACTCCCAATCCCTTTGCTTTTAGTGAGTTTCCGCCCTTCTCACAAGCTACTATCTTTTAGTGGTTTGGGTCGACCTCAGACTTCAATCCTCCTACCTTTGCCTCCAGAGTAGCTGGAATTACAGATATGCAACACCACATCTGATTCTTACTTATTTTATTAAACTTTATAATATATAAAACATAAATTATAACTTTATAATATATATAAATTTATATATATTTCCTGAAATTTACTTATCTTAATTTTACAAATCTTTCAAAATAGCTACCATAAACCCTTGGTGAAAGATTCTAGCAATGCAGAAGTATACTTAGTGACAGTGAAGTCCCCTCCCGGCAGGGGCAGTCACTGTTACTCACTGCCTTCTCCCAGTCATCTGTCTGCAAGCACAAATGTGCTGGCGTGGGTGTCTGAGTGTGTCCATATGTCTGCCTAATGGTAGCTGGCTAATCACAGTGTTCTGTGTCCTGATTTTTATAATTTGATGTAAATTCCAGCAGCCATTATTATCACTAAGTTATAGATGAGGAAAGCAGTGCTGGGAATATAAGAACGCAATGTGACAATGCCTTGTTTAAGGTCACTCACTACTAAGCTGGTTAGGTCTAGATTCAAAACAGGCTCTGTGACTACAATCTGGTGCCCTTTCCGTACTTCAAGGCATGCTCACTTGGACTGTCCTGGTTACTGTCTTGTGTAACAAATTAGCCCCAGAGCAGAGGCTTAAAATAGTCATTTATTATGCTTACAGATTCTGTGGGTCAGGAATTTGCCCAGGACACATTGGGAAGGCTGATCTCCACTCCTCTTGGTGTCAACAGGGTGGGGCTCAATGGGCCACGGTCACCCGAGGGCTTGTTCGCCCTTAGCCTGGAACAGCTGGAGGTCCTTGGCCAGCTTTCTCTATCTCTGTACAGTGTCTGAACGGGATGTTTCCAGCATGATGAGACTGCCCTCCTGTTGGCTTAGCACCTAAGGTACATGGAAGCTGTGTCACCTTTTATGACTACACTCAGGCAAGTTCACTTTTGCTGCATTCTTCTGGTGGAGGCATTTACAAAGGTCTTTCCAGGCTTGTGGGCAGGAACACAAATCTTAATTCTTTTTTGACAAGGTATTAGTATGTAGCTCAGACTGACCTGGAACTCCAGATCCTCCTGCCTCAGCCTTCCAAGTGTTAGGATTACAGGTGTGCACTACCATCCATGCCTGTCGGAATCCCATTTCTTGAGGTAGAAGTGCCAATATCACAATGCAAGAAGAACAAAGGGAATGAGATGGGCTTAGTTGCAGCTATCTTTTGAAAAGAAAGTCTCCCTACATGTGTTTTCTAGGGAGATTCCCATATTCTTGGGAAACAGTTGTTTATCAGGAACAAGGAATAACTTCATTTAAAAAAAGAAAACTTGATGTAAGTCAAGTTTTAAAATATTTTGGCTTTTGTTTTGTTTTTAATGGAGCAAAGGCAACCACTAGGGTCGAACCACCTTCATCAAATGTATGGATGTGCTGTGGATCATCAGAGAGACTTGAAAATGTTTTTAGCCATCGAACCAGAAGAAACATTCAAGGAACCAGAAGTATGTTAAAGTCAGCTTTCAAGGACTTTGGGGCTGGTAAGCATGCTACGCAAAGGAGGTGGCCCAAATCTGATCTGTTCTGAAGTCCTGCATCAGTCTGAGGGTTACAGGGCCCCTCAGCTTTAACTCTTCTGGGCAGTGTCTCGCAGTCAGTTTGGTGATTCTGCCAGAAGCTCTTAGGGAGGCCAGAGTAGCTGCTGTCAAGAATTTGTGGTCCATGACTTTGTGTAGTAGCCGGTAGAGGTTATCAGAATACCTTTGGGCCAGGTTATTTTAAGTTACAATAGATGGTTTGTGAATTTCATCATCCAACTGGAGGCTCTCTCCAGCTAAAACCATGATTTCAGCATAAAAGAAAAGAAGAGGTAAGTTAAAAGCGAACACCTGTTCTTCTCAAATTGCCCTATGCAGGTCCCAGCCCTAGAGAGTTAGCAGATGGTTTTGTGTTTCTAAGCCTGACCTTAGCAGCCCGTCATCAATCTTGAGCTGGTTGATTCTCAGGAAAGAGGAGACTCCTGCTTCCCAGGGACCCAAGGTACCTTTGATTTACTTACTGCCTGAAGACCAATTAATTAGCCTACACTCATTCTCTCAAGTTTTCTTAACAAGGCTAAGAAACAGCACAGGCTGGTTGGGGCAACTTTAGACTAGCTCATTAATTACTGTCACTGCAGATCTGGAGACCACTATAAGATAAAGCAAAAAGTATCACTTTGTACCACGGAGAACAGATGCCCTCCAAGGCCTGCAGCTCGCCTGTGCTGGTCCCTAAAGCCAAAGAGCTCTTCGTATTTAAAACCTTCCACCTATAGGACTGACACTGCCAACTCCCATCCTATCCTCACCCAAGACTGCTAACAGGAGCTTGTTAATCATGACAGAAAACCTGTCCCTTGACTATTTGGCACTTCTTATTTTTTGAGTCTAGGAGCTTTACTTGTCAATTTTCTTTTGGAGTTGAAGGGGATTGTATTACTTTTTTATGGCATGGAATTAATTCACACCTCTCAGTCATCCTCTGGAAGGATTATCTGGGGGTCTCACTCTTCTCCTCTGAGAGCCTCTTCTGCCTCTCACTTGGCTCCATTGCTTTCTTGAACACTCAGTCTGCTCTTCCAAGCCAGGGCCAAGCTGGGGATGTGTTGTTGATGTGATGAGAAATGATTAAGAGGAAATAATAGATATACTACTGCCCCCCCCCCTTTTCTTTTTGAGACAGTCTTCCTATGTTGCTCAGGCTGGCTTAGAACTTCTGGGTTCAAGTGATCTTCTACCTCAGCCTCCCAAGTAGCTGAACAACAGTTGCTCTACCACGCCCACCTCTCCCACTTTTAAAGATTAGCTTCTCTGTGACTCTTCTCCATTAAGAAGGTAACCAAGGCACTGGGTGTGCTGGTTCATGCTGTAATCCCAGCTCTCCGTCCTCAAGCTTGAGGACGGCTTGGGCTATATCATAGTGAGACCCTGTCTCAAAAAAGAAGACAGGAAGAGGAGAGGGAGAAGGAGAAGGAGAAGAAGTTGCTATTTATTAGAATTGGAGACGCTGCTCAAGTAGTAGAGCCCTGAGTTGAACTCCTGGTACCACAGAGAAGCAAAGCAAGATCTAGAGGTGTGGCTCAAGTGGTACAGCAGCTGCTTTGTAAGCACAAGGCTCTGAGTTCAAACCCCAGTCCCACAACAAGCAAACAAACAAAACCCTTTGCCCTGTGATAGATGCTGTTTCTAGATAGTGTATGTGTTACTTTATTATTATGAAAAATTTCAAATATCCCCCCAGCCATGTGCCCATGATGCTGTATCACCAGTTGTCACATCATGGCCAATTTTGTTTCACATAAGCCCCCAAAGTCAGGTGCTCTGCACTCCATGCTTGGGTTTACCCTGAAACCCCATTTCCTTAGCTAATCTAGCTGACCTGGGTGTGTTGGACTCTTTCCTGACCATCTTCCATTCCACTCTTGAGGACCGAAGCTTGGGAATACCTCAAATGTCACATTCTATTTTACATGATGGAAAACTCAAGGCATCCTGGTGGCAGGCAGGACAAAAGGACAGCTGTGCTGGGCTGCTCACAAATTAGGACATCTCTGGAGACTATCTTCCAATTCTCATTTAATTTTTAGGAGAGCTTTAATTATGCCAGCAACAGTCCTCACTTGACAATCACGGGCAGTGGGCTGCAGTGGAGGAAAACAGTGACTGGCTTGATTTGCATAACCATTTACCCTAATTAGAATGTCAAAAGTTGGAGGCAAAGAGGCCTGGTTCTGCTTTGACTTTAGGATCATTTTAATTTAGTCCAATTTCCCATTATTACAACTGTCTTCCCCTTGGCACCCCAGGTCCTCTTGTAAATTATCTGTAGCAAAAAACAAAACTGAAAGTAGTAACTTGCTGGAAGTTGGAAAAAAAAAAAATCTAAGAAATTTCCTTAATCAAAATCATGATTTTAGTTTCTACCTAAACTTATAGTTGCATGGCTACTTAGACTCAGGACTGATAACTTAGGCAAATACTAGTAGTCTGCACTTTACGTGTGTGTGCGCACGTCTGTCTGTCTAAAGGTGTAGAAGCATCTTCAGGTTGTCCTATGGAAAAAAAATAGTGTCTTTGAATAGTCGCTTTTATTGCAATGTTTGAACAGAAGGGCTGGTGTTTGATAATACTCGTTAAGATACGCTCATTAGCATATAATATTTTAAATTACTTCTAGAACTTTGTGACCCCAAGGTTTGAAAGTACAAAGGGGCTGAGAATAAGCAGAGCTCCAGGTCTCAGGCCTGGAACCATCCTGACCCATTAGAGACCGTTTAGGCACGCATCAGTAGTTTCTGGGTCTGACCGGTGAGCTACTTACCCGGTCCTGGTTAAATCAGGCATCCTCTGTTTTTCTGCCCTCATTCTCTTTTAGCAGCAGGAGGCCACCTAGTTAATTAGTTGATGGTGGTAGCCTCTGTAATCTCCTGGGGGTTGGATAAGAGGGTGTGGCTGGGCTGTCCCCAGCAACATATGGGGAACCCACCACGCCTTCAGCCCAACATCAGTAAGCATTAGTGGAAAGGCCTTCCCTGCTGAGAACACACCCTACAAAGCCAAGGGCAGGCCGCGTCACTAGGAGAGGTCAAGACAGTTCTTAGACTGAACAGCATCTGGCAAACTGTGCCAATTGGAAATCAATGGCCTCCCTGGGCGGCTTTAATTTTATGGTTACTTGCACAAATGTACAGCCCCTAATGGGCTAGGCAGAGCTCAGAGCATCCTCCTAGGATTGTTCCTAGGGAGTCCCACGGAGAAGCTGAAGAATCTACTAGAGGCTAGTGCTGGAGTTGGCGGTCATGCTAAGCCACACACTGCTGGGGTTAGCCACGATTTAGGCCTGGAGATTTGACCATCAGTGCAACATGGGTCAGTCCCCAAAGTCTTACCACTCTATCCCCAGCCCCGAGGGCACATATAGGTTCCTCTGTCCATAGCGATGCTGAATCATTATACTCCATGCTTTTCTTGGAGGTCCATTGTTCTTAGACTGACATAAGATTTTATAGTGGGTAAGGGATTATGTTCTGCAGTCAGACAAATCCAGGTTCCACCACTTACCAGTAAAAGGATCATGGGATAAGTTTCATATCAACTGTGGGCCTCACTTCCCTCATCTCTAAAATGGGAATAATAGTAGTACTTACCTTACTGACTTGCTCAGAGGATGAAATAAGATAATACATTGAAAGGGCTCAATACAGTGCTTGGCATATTAATGCACTTTTAATAAGTCCTGGGTATTAAAAGTGACAATAAAGATAGTAATTCCAGTCAAATAGCAATAGAATAGGCATGCTTAAATAGGTGGGAACAGAAGACTTGAATGAGCAGCACTAGGTCTTAAATTTTAACACTTCTGCCATTGAATGCTATAAAGTTGTATGGGAGTTCTTTAAATTGTTCATCTGTCCCTTGTTCTGACTCATTAATCTTTCTTGTTTTTCATCAAAGAGATGAGGATCCAGCCATTATATGTTTTGATTCACCCTGGTATGAATTGTAAGCACTTCATGCCTATCCCTGAGTCCTGTCAGACCCAGAACTCAGAGAACCAACCACAGTCATGGCAATGACTTCTGTCTCATTTCTCAATAGGATGCTTCTTAGGAGAGAGATGGGTAATGAAGACCGGGTGATACCCAATATGGGAGAACAAGCTTTCTATAGCTGGGACTGGGGTTGTCTTCTTTGGGGCCAGACATTGATGGAGTGTGGGTGGCCTAGCCATGTGTACCCCAAGATCTCTTCTTCCTTATCAGAGGCAGCTTCATTGCAGTGGAAACTAAGGAGCAGGATTGCAGAGTCCTGCTTCTGATGGGGCTGGGTGAGGAGGACAGGAAGGGAAGGGCCAGTTCTCAAGACTATTAGAGGGCAGTGGTGATCAGAGGATCTGGGCCACAAGCCAGAATCATGGCTTCCGTATGATGCTCAATCACTTTCTCCTCCAGGAGGGTCCCCTCACTGGGTGAATCTGTCCATCTTTCTCTAATAGACACAGACTACAGTAGCTTCTGGCTCACAACCAATCCCCTGGTGACTTCCTGTCTTGTTCCCTAGTCAAAGCTAAAGACACCTGATAAGCTGGCCAACCAAATTCTTCCTCCCAGGGTTTTGAAAATTTGACTGGACTAGACAAGTGGGTTGAAGCAGAGTGTTCCTGGGCAGGTTGCCTTCCTTTGTGGCCTTGTCAGAGAATTGGTTGTTGAAGCTTCATTGATTTAGTGAGCTACCCTAGTGTTTCCTATAAGTCCCCCATGTTTTGCTTAAATTAACAAAAGATTGATTCTGTTTTCTTTTGAAAAAGTGACACTGTTTCCAACTAAAACAAAAAAAAAAGGGAGAGAAGGGTGAGTTTTGAAAAGTAGGCTTATGACATTTACAAGTAGTTAACCCCAAACCACTGATTCTCTAATCAGTGTTATCATCGTATCATAAAATTTCCCCATCTGGCAAGAGGTTGCATGGAAAGATACATGGGGGGGTGGGAAGTGGGGGGAGTGGGGGTAGGGGTTCCTATAGTGGACCTATTCTTTGTTTTCATCTGGATCTGGCGATTGAGAATTCAAATTTCTGCTTACACAAAATGACCAAGCGGGCTTTCCTGAGAATAGGAGACACTGGAGTATCAATTCTTCAGATGGCAAATGCCCACTGTTCCTTTATGAATGACCATATTACATTTGGTGATGGGCTAGAACATAGCCTTGGCTTGGCC
This sequence comes from Castor canadensis, assembly GCF_047511655.1. Taxonomy (NCBI): domain Eukaryota; kingdom Metazoa; phylum Chordata; class Mammalia; order Rodentia; family Castoridae; genus Castor; species Castor canadensis. The sequence goes on along the minus strand of NC_133392.1, from coordinate 59,162,048 downwards.
AGTCATATAGTGAAGCAGGTCATGGGATTCCTACCATTGGCACTGGAAATGTCTTCTTTCATGGTATCTATCTTTCTCATCCACATTTGGGCACCAATTCAGATTGACAAGGCTCTTGCCTCATCTTCAAAAGGCTTTCTCTAAGATCCAAAGGTGAAGCTGGATCCATGAATCTGTGTCAACTCTGAAACTGGGCAAAATCCCTGAACAAAAGTTCAAAATCTCACTCTCAACTCCCTCAGATAGGGAGACTTTCCATCTCGTTCCCCTGAGGGTTGGGAATTGCATCAGAGGTAAGGACCCAGGTCCCTGCTAATACCAGTTAAGTTCTCTTCTCTGGTGTTGGAACGCACCCTTCCTCCATGACTAAACAACCTGCCTGAGATAGTCAGCCTTGGCACAATCTACCCTTGCTTCTGCAGGACTACCCAGCACAAGAGGCATTGCTGTAGCTTATGGTTGGCATCCCATGATCCATCAGAACTTCCTCCATGATTCCTGGAGTGTTCCTGCTTCTGGGTCATGAGTTAGCAGTTATAAAACTTATGGTGCTCCCCCTTGAGCACTCTTGTACCCCTCCCCCCAAAACACACATGATACATGGTAGGATCGGGAGCAGGATGGGAAAGCATCTGGGAGTAGATCCAGCAGGCTCTGACCCTGCCACCAAATCTCTTCCAAACAAGAGAGCTGGGTTCAAATGTGCCTGCTGTGTTGCTCAGTTTAATCAGGGCCTCATGGTATCTATACACAATGGAATTCTATGCAGCCATGAAGAAGAATGAAATGTTATCATTCGCTGGTAAATGGATGGAATTGGAGAACATCATTCTGAGTGAGGTTAGCCTGGCCCAAAAGACCAAAAATCGCATGTTCTCCCTCATATGTGGACATTAGATCAAGGGCAAACACAACAAGGGCATTGGACTATGAGAACATGATAAAAGCGAGAGCACACAAGGAAGGGGTGAGGATAGGTAAGACACCTAAAAAACTAGCTAGCATTTGTTGCCCTTAACACAGAGAAACTAAAGCAGATACCTTAAAGCAACTGAGGCCAATAGGAAAAGGGGAACAGGTACTAGAGAAAAGGTTAGATCAAAAAGAATTAACCTAGAAGGTAACACCCACGCACAGGAAATCAATGTGAGTCAATGCCCTGTATAGCTATCCTTATCTCAACCAGCAAAAACCCTTGTTCCTTCCTAGTATTGCTTATACTCTCTCTACAACAAAATTAGAAATAAGGGCAAAATAGTTTCTGCTGGGTATTGGGGGGGGAGAGGGAGGGGGCGGTGTGGGTGGTAAGGGAGGGGGTGGGGGCAGGGGGGAGAAATGAACCAAGTCTTGTATGCACATATGAATAATAAAAGAAAAATGAAAAAAAAAAAAACAACAAACAACAACAACAACAACAAAAAATCAGGGCCTCAGGCTTTATGGCTACAAAATGAGAACTATAACAATCCCTACTCAAACAGGGTTGTGAGGACAGGCCCAGTGAAGCATTTGGGAAATGTTTCCTGAAGGCATCTATGGCAATGGTACTGGTTTCCTTAGTTTTAGGTCAACTTGAATAAGAACTTCAGTCAACCAAGTAGAATATATGTGTTCACTGAACACGCCCGTCAGGCTCAGGTATCTAAAATTTTCCTGTCTCTCAAAGAACTTTTAATCTTGGAGATCTGAAACTTAACAAAAGTGGAGAAACAAAATAAATTCATAAGAGCTACAAATAATACCAATTTTCTCCTTCCTTCCTTCCTACCTTCTTTCCTTCCTTCCTTCCTTCCCCTCCCACCCCCCACACAAGTGCTGGAGAATGAAGCCCAGGCCTTGAGCATGCTAACGATGACAAAGTTAAACATTCACATTGTCAGTGCTACATCTAGAGCCTAGAACAGTACCTGGCCGCACATAGTAAGTACAACAAATAATTGCTGAACAAATAAAACTCTGCTTGAAACAATGAAAGAAGCTGGTGTATTGTTGCCAGAGAGTATCTCATATGGCTCCCACTTAGAGATAGCCTAGGAACCCCATGATCAGCTAGTCATATAAATACACACATATATGTATATATTGAGTACTGTTTGAACTCAGGGCTGTGCTTGCTAGGCAGGTGCTCTACCACTTGAGCCAAGCTTCCAGCTTTTTTAAATTTAAGTATTTTTTAAAATAAGGTAATGCATTTATGTCCAGGTAGTCTGGACTGCAATCTTACCACATAGCTAGGATAACAGTTATGTGCATGGTGCCCAGTTTTTCTTGGTTGAGATGGGGGTCTCACCAACTTTTTGGCCTGGCCTGGCCTCTAATGGTGATCTTTCTGCTCTCTGCCTCCCATGTAGGTAGGATTGCAGGCATGAGCCACTGCACCCACTGTAGCCATATCTTCTTACTCCCTCCTCCCTGGAAGGGGCTGGGGCACAGCCAGAGAAGTAAGAGTAAAAATGTTGGTAAGGACAGACAAACCCAACCTCAGAATCAAAAGATCTGAATGTCTGGGCATTTAGAATACTTTAGCCAAGGTGCTTAAATTGCATAAAGAACAAAAAAGCAACTGTAAAATAAACAGAATTTAGAGTTCCTCCTGGGGCAGGGAGCCGACATCAGCGGCTGGCCTAGGCAAGCGAAGCTGCAGGGTTTTTACTCAGAGCTGACTCAGGTACAGCCTGAAACCTGGATTGTTATGATAGCCACCCTTTGGGGAAACAAGCCACCTGCTCACTGCAAAACAGCGGATGTCACATTTTCAGAGCAGGAACACAGGCAGCAGATCTGTGGCCATTGCTCTTAGAGGACATGATTCCCCCACAGAAGGGACAATTAGCAGGGAGAGAAACAGCTGTGTTGCTGGGGGAACAGTGACTTTATGTGGGTCCCTCATCTACATTTTCCTCCTCATTTCCTCCTTCCCTTCCTTTTTTTCTTTCAATAGTATTTCTTGAGCATCTGTTTAGCACTATACATAATTTTAGGGGCTGAAGATATAGCTAGGAACATTGCAGAGGAAGCCCCTGAATTCCTGGAGTTGTCAAACAACTGAGGAAACAAACATCAGACAGGAGCTGACCAACACAAGGGAGCCAGTCATGGAAGATCTGAGGAAATTTCATTTAAAGCCAAGGAAGCAACCAGTGCAGAAGCCCCAAGTTGGAGAGGAGCTAGAGCAATGGCAGAGGAGCAGCAGCCTTTGGAGGGGACAGTAGTGAAAGGTGATGTCACAGGTATCACAAAGATGTGAGAGATGATGTCATTTCAGAGCACCAGCTACAGTCCTTCCTCCAGACCATAGTAAGAGTCCTGCCTCTGAGTTTCTAACACTGATAATTGTGTATTGCCTCTTACTTGGGACAGTGGCCCTGACTTTTTTGATCATGCCTCCCATAAGTAAAAAAAAAAAAAAAAAATTCAGACATACTCACATGTAAGTATTTATATTTTGTGCTTTATAAAACATAACTCAAGACAGAAATTAATAGGATGAGGTAAAACAAATGTTAGTGAAATTTCTAATCTTTTCTCATACCTTATTGGACTCTCGTGTGCCTCTTGGGAAGCAAGACCTGGTTGACTGTTCAGGGTAGTTTTTAATGTGTGTTGGGTCTCTGCACAAATGGGTTGTGAACGCCAACGGCCTAAAGGCTGTCTTCTCAGTGATGCTGCCTGGCACATGGCTGAACAGATGGATAGAGTAATCACTATCCAGTAGTAAAATTCTCTGATCCTGGTGGACACATAGACAATGGGCCACTAGGGTAGAGGGTCCCCAGCAAAAGGTACTCTTGTGGCCTTTCTGTGGTCTGCATGAACTATTCCTTGCATCAGGAGAGTCCACTCAGGAAAGCAGAGCACTGTGAGCATAATTGGAACGGATTTCTTATAAGGACAAAGTCTTACACAGCTGGTCAAGGAGCTAAGGACGTAGAAGTCATGAAAGGCTTGGGTGAATCAGGCCTTGTAGAGGAGTCTGGAGGCCAGGCACATCCAGCTGCTGAGGTGAGGCTGGGGGTGGGGACCAGTAAAGAAGTCAGGTTCTTTGTGACTACCACCTCTGTAGGTTCTTATCTGCTAGTGGACTTGGGGCCTCTGTTGATCAGAGGGCCAGCAGTTGGGAGAGAGGGCACACTGGACATAGGATGAGAGAGTATAAGGACAAATGGGTCACCAGCATGCCTGTGTCTCAAAGCCTCTAACCACTTATCTTCAGAGCATGGTGGCTTTTCTTCTGCCTCTCAGAGTTCATGCAACCTCATTTTTCCCGTCCCAAATCTGGAACACCCACAGAGGTAAGGTACTCTAAGAAATGTAGCTTCTGGCCTAAGTTTACCATAGGCCTACCCAGCATAACCTCAAACTAAGTCCCTTTGTCTGGTTCTACACTTAGGAAGCAAAATCAAGATTTATTTTATCAAATACCTCCATATCAGGAAGGAAAGGTCATGAATGGTAAACACAAGTATTTCAGTCACTGGAAAAGTAGAGCATTCCCTGGAAGATGTACTTTTTTTCTGTAGGGGTGGGGTGGGGGGGGTCAGTTTTTATGGCTTTATTTCAAAACAAACAACGCACATGAACCATCTATTCATTTCCTTGGAATGGGTGATTGCAATGACTGGCTGGGCTATTCTTTTTACCATGACTTTGTGGTTTTTGTAGGAAACCCTGTGAACGATCTCAGAACAGTAAGACTCATTGCACATCAGCAGAACTTCCAGTTCCTTCAGGTTGTAAACTAAGAACTGCTGGAAGCCATGGGGCAACATGTGTTTTTCTTTCTTGTTGGTCCCATCACCAATGTTGAGCATTAATATCCAGCTCTAGAATCTTCTCCCTACCATGTTATCATTACCTCTGGGTTTTTAACAGTTACTATTAATTTTGACATACAGATCTGTCTGGGGCCAGATGAATTTCTTGGCTCTCTTTTTGACAAGTTGGACTTCACAAAGGGTATGAGGATGGCCATTGTGCTGGGTAGGAGATAGCTGCCACCACCAAGGAAGAGAAAGGAACATGGTGTGCAAGTGCTGACAATTGTGTATGTGCCTATACTATAAATCTCAGACTCAGATTCTAGTGAAACCACTAAATTTAGCACCCAGTAAAACTGTCTCTGAGAGGACTTTTGGCTTCTGTGTCTGATATTTCAAGTTCAGATTGCTCCAACATCAAAAGCAAAATGAACTCCTCTGAATTTTCCCTCCTTTCCCTGTCCCCACTCAATATATGGTACAAGCACCGAAGAGTAGAAAAATGAGGAAACAAAAATGAGCGGAAGGATACCTTGGAAAATTGTAACAGGTTATTTCATTTATTTCAGCAAGCATGTATACTGCATTAGTTGTATCCCTGGTAGAGATGTAAGCACTTTACAAAGAATAGTTCATTTAATTCTGCTCCATGAGATTGGCTCTGTTATGAATTCTCTTTTGTAGGTAAGGTAAAGTTGCCCAAAATTACATGAGTAGGAGTTACAGCATGACTTTAACTGTAGCTTTGTGTGTAAAAGATTTAAAAATTATTTATTAGATCCAAAGACCAATGAGCTGGGCATGGTGGCACACACTATAATCCCAGCACTTGGGAGTCTGAGGTAGGAGGAATGTTTATCTTTGAATGTCTTGGACACATAATAATCCCAGCCATTGATTTTTTTTTTACTCTCTAAGGTACTATGTCTCTTATTTATCTACTCCTTTTACAGGTGTAAGCTCCTTCTCTTCATATTGTCACTTGCCAAGTTTGATTTCTGCCCAGCCACCAAATAGTAGTATCAAAAGACAAAATTGCAAGGACTTAGTTTAAAGATCTAAATTGGCTTTTATTCATGATTGGTGTTTATTCAGAATTGGGCACATTTCTGAACCATAAGAAGTTCAAAGAACTTTAGCTAGCAACATGATCAGGCAGTGTGTGGACAGGCAACAGAATTGAGGTGTAGATTTTAACTCAGCACAGATTTTGACTTATTTAAATCAATTGTCTACCTAGGATTGACTGAAGTTCAGCTGCTGTAACTAATTGACACTCAGACATTTGTGTCAATATACTGAGTATACTCCTAGGGAATTATGCTCATTTAGCATGAATGACTCCATGTTGATTTGGTCTGCTGGGCCCTGTACAAGAGCCTAGTACAAATCAGTGGCCTCCAACAAACTATTTAACAACAGCAACTGCCAATTCAACCCACAATACAGAAATGCTGCAGAAATTTGTCTGATATGCATGTTCTTCTAGCCCAAATGGCTATGCGTTTACACACACACACACACACACACACACACACACACACACAGAGTCTGTGTTCAAAATGAGGAGTTAGCTTATGTTCTCTCTGCAGGTGAGAGATACAAACCATTACTATGAGTTATTCACTACAAATGTGCTCTTTCTTCTTTTTTTTTCTTTTTGGTGGTTCTAGGGTTTGAACTCACGGCCTCAGGCTTGTTAGGCAGGCACTCTACCACTTGAGCCACTTCACCAGACCCAAATGTGCTTTTTCTGATCAGCTTCTATCTTTATCGGATGAACTGTCCCAGTCATTCCTGCTGGGTATTTATTATTTTCTATGTACTGTGCTAGACACTGGGATTGTGATATAAACAATGCTGACCTTTAAGCATGGCATTTTAATTACATTCCTGAAACTTTTACCAGCAACTTCCCTGACTTTGGGAGATCACTGGTAGATCTCTTTTGCCCTGTTGTACAATGAGGGCCTTAAGAGAGCTCAGAAAGCCTTTAAAATCAAAGGGTGCGAGAGATGTGACTTCTTGTCTCAATTCAGTCCTTAAATTGCTCTATACTTTCAAGCACAGTGTTCAGTCTCTGGATCTGTCTACTCCTCTATAAAATAAATGGAAGATACTAGAGCAAGTTTGAAAAAGTGTTCCTAGACCTTTGTAGGAAAAAAGAATTCCATGTTCAAGCAGATCTAGGAAATACCGATGTTAGTAGGCTTTTTTTTACCCTGAGACTCTCAGAAACTTTCTCATGCAAGTTTTGATTTATGACTCTTCAAGTTGGAGATAGCAATTGTGTTTCTCGAATTTATTCGACAGTGGACCCCTCTTTCCCAGAAGCATCTTTGTAGTACTAATAATGTCTTTCATATTATGTTTGAGACATGTCTTAATCTATGCCCTCTACGGCAATACTCTACCCTTGGATCAAATTCATGTCATAGGCATCTTCTAGCCTATGTTCCCTTTCCTTTTCCTCTTCAAGTTATGCACTTGATGCTTTGGTGCCTGGGCTGTGTGAACTCACCAATCCCAGGTCCACAGTTTGCAAAGCCACACATTTCATTAATACTTTGGACAACAGTGACCAGAGGAGCACAGGGGCTGTTTTGCAGTGAGGTGTTACATGGAGCAGCACAGAGGGACCTCTCTGGGGAAGAAGATGAGAGAAATGAACATGAGAAACAAGAGCAGGAAGAGGGCAGATCTCCATGAAAACTCAAAAACACATATTTGACATTTTGCTGACTAAATAGCAGCCTTTCCCATTGCAGGACTGCCATTTGCAAACACGACTGTTAGGACTCGGAGTTAACAGCGTAGTGGCTCCATGCAAAAGTCTGTGTTCAGCATCTGTCATGCTGAAGATCATTAATGTGCAATTGCATCCTATTCAACTTCATTCATTATCATTGCTTCAGCTGGGGTTTAATAAACTATTTATGGGAGTCAGGATAGTCACAATGGGGTTACAGTCTGAGACAACGGCAGGGGAAGCAAGTCATGGTTAAAAGACTTGATTTGTGAGAGTTTCTTGATGATTTAATTAAACAAAAATATCTCAGAATAATGCTGACATATCCCTATTTCAAAAGAATGAAGACTGCACTTAGTATTCCTGAAAGATCCAGAAATGATTTTGAACTGAAACAATTCAAAGCTGGTTTCTTTGCCATTTTATTCCTCCTAAAAATAAGAAACAAAGGGAGGAGGAGGAAGGTAGGTTAAGAAAGTAATATAGATGGGGTGAATTTGGTCAAACCACATTATATACAAAATCACAATGAGGTACCTTTGAACAATTAATTAATACTAATAATATTTTTAAAAATTAAGGGAATATTCAGCACCAAAAAGTGAACAAAAAACAAGCTGAGGTGAGAGAATTGAATCAATGGTTTCTCTGTATAAATCATATAATTATCAATAGTGGAACTCACACATCATTATTGTTCCTGAGGACATGTGACACCACAGAACCATTTATTTTCAGCCTTATGAGATGGGCAAAAATTTCCAGTACGAATTATTTTTAAAACGCTCACAAATTACTTGGATGTTTGCATTTTGTACATATATGCATATGATTAGTTTTATTAGATTTAAATATCAAATAATTTATTAGTCATCGTTTCGATGTATATCCCACAAACATTTATGAACAAGGGAAATAAAGTATAGACACTGAGTTAATTTGCATCTGAACTCAGGTAATCCAATTACATAATCAGAATAATATAAAAGTTTTAAATATGTACATTAATATTTTAATGTTATTCATTATTTCACAGGAAATAGCCAAATTATTTGCACAGTGAAATTCCAGGTCTACAATGATATTAGGGCTTGCTAATGTGTCCCAATTTGCCTAATGGATACAATTAAAATACCAATATATTAGATCACCATTATGCAAAACTGTCACAATTCTCAACAAGGCTAAATCTTAAACGAGACTTCTGATGTGCCTCAAGATCGCCAAAATTAACATCTCCACGCAAATGATTTCTAATAATATGAAAGCCTCGGTTACATTTTTGATACGTAAACTACTCGCTGATATGGGAAAAACTGGACCAAGCTCTTCCCCCACCCTCTCCTTGTTACTCTTTTGGGGACGGCCAGGCCACTCCAGATGGTGTGGTAGTTAGCGTTGGACATAGCTTTGGAGAGACTTCAACAGACGAAGGCAGTGCTGTCAGGATTTTGCTGTGCGTCGCCCCCTCCCCCCGCAGTTCCCAGGGTAGGAAGGTGCTGAGATGGAAGCCGAGGGACGCCCGCCCACCTGCCACCACCTGTTCCCTCCTTTAGTCCTGGGCTATAAATTCTCCTCCGTCAAAGATTCATCCAGCGCTCGCCGACAGCTACAGTGCGGTACCAGCGCTCCTTCCCTAGCCGAGCTTCGGGAAAGATCTCATCAGGGGACCGGGGGTGCTCCCCCAACCCCCATACCCGGCACCGCTGCAAGAAGGTGTCCTTCTCTTTTTCAACCTCACGCTGGGAAAATGCCTTTTTCTTGAGCATCTCCCTCTCCCTTACATTTGCCTAAGTGATGAGAGACAGCCCGGTTATCCAGCAAGACAGAAGGCCGAGCCCCGCACTCCCCAGTGTAGACTGACTGCACGTGAGTTGCTGTGTCTGTGACTTATTTGCTAAGTAGAGCCACGTCGGGACGCGCGCGGCTCGAGTGCCAAGCCACGCACCGGTCCCGGAGCCAGCTGAGCCCCGCCTCTCCCGCCTGCGGGCCCCGGAGGTGATGAAATCTTGCAAGTTGGGCTGCCAGCCGGCAGGCGCGCGCGCCGCAGCCCCGTGCGCGGGCGGGACCGAGTGCGCAGGCGCGTGCGCCGGGGCCGGCCGGCTGGAGAACGCGGCGCGCAGACGCCTGGCGGCCAACGCGCGTGAGCGCCGCCGCATGCAGGGGCTGAACACGGCCTTCGACCGCTTGCGCCGCGTCGTGCCGCAGTGGGGCCAGGACAAAAAGCTGTCGAAGTACGAGACGCTGCAGATGGCGCTGAGCTACATCATGGCCCTGACCCGCATCCTGGCCGAGGCCGAGCGCTTCGGCTCGGAGCGGGACTGGGTCCAACTCCACTGTGAGCACCCTTACCTGCCGTTCGCGGGCGCGAAGCTGCCGGGCGAGGGCGAGCCCTACGGCCAGAGGCTCTTCGGCTTCCAGCCCGAGCCCTTCCCCTTGGCCAGCTAGGGCGCGCGGGGACAGCGGGACCCGGCCCCGGGGAGCCGCAGGGGGGTGGGAGGTCTTTGAAGAAAATTAGCCAGCTTGCGGTTGCTTTCCCTTCGCATCCTCGACCTATGGACACCTGTGGACGCAAGACTTCGATCGCCCCTCCCCTCCCTTTTCTGGATTTGGTAGATTTCATTCACGAATCTTGTGAATGAGTCTGATTGCTGTGTAAATAATGTCCGACCTTTTTCCGGGACTACTTAGAGGGAAATCAAGCTTAAGAAAATGTAAGCTTAGGCTGTACCGAAGTTTCAGTCCTCTGAACAATAGCCACTTGTCCTGTTGGGGAGAAGTGACACTATGCGTTACTGCGTGAGCACCCACAGCCACCTTGCGGTCGTGTAGATGCGTTTCTGCTCAGCGTCATGTGTGCATGCGTCAGCTAGAGCTAGGGCACTCCCACCCCCATCCCCCAGCACCCCGCTTCTTTTTACTGCTAGAGTCTGTGGGCATGAGTACTCTGTATTTTTAAAAACTGTGTACACATTATTAAAATACAGATTTTGTAAAATATAAATAACGTGGGTTTGTTATTCATGCCAAGTACCTGCTGGTTTTCTGAGTGCGCCGAGGACTTGAGGGTGATGATGTTGAGTGCTTCCTGGGTACCAGCTTGGAATGTTTAAAGTTTAATCCACCAGTTGGCAAATGTGCTGTTTCTAATACTTAGGCAAAATAGGCAAGCTGGCCAGAATATGAGTAATTAATTTGAAATCTTTATTTGCCAACTTGGAAATAGAGTTTTTTTGGTGGCTATTTAAAAAGGTGTTACACAACAAGGGGATTGGACTATGAGCACATGATAAAAGCGAGAGCACACAAGGAAGGGGTGAGGATAGGTAAGACACCTAAAAAACTAGCTAGCATTTGTTGCCCTTAACGCAGAGAAACTAAAGCAGATACCTTAAAAGCAACTGAGGCCAATAGGAAAAGGGGACCAGGAACTAGAGAAAAGGTTAGATCAAAAAGAATTAACCTAGAAGGTAACACACACGCACAGGAAATCAATGTGAGTCAATGCCCTGTATAGCTATCCTTATCTCAACCAGCAAAAACCCTTGTTCCTTCCTATTATTGCTTATACTCTCTCTACAATAAAATTAGAAATAAGGGCAAAATAGTTTCTGCTGGGTATTGGGGGGGGAGAGGGAGGGGGCGGTGTGGGTGGTAAGGGAGGGGGTGGGGGCAGGGGGGAGAAATGAACCAAGTCTTGTATGCACATATGAATAATAAAAGAAAAATGAAAAAAAAATTAAAAAAATAAAGATGTTACATTGGAATAATATTTAGCTTTTAATTAACAAGTCATATAGTTCCTCAATATTTTATTTTCCTTACTAAGTTAATTACTAAATTATCTACAAATACCCAAATATTTATTCCTACATGTGTACAGGAAAAAATAGATATCCACACATATATACGTTCACACAGGAATATATGTATTTCTACATAAAGAAATAAAAATGTTGCTTGTGGGAAGAGATTTCCTTGTAGTCAGTACAAGGTAAGCAATAAGGTTCTTACTACCATCATGGCTAATCAAAGTGGGAGCAAAATAATACACTTGGTATTTGGCTTGAATTACTTTTATAAATTTGCTGAATTATTATGTGAATAAACCAACCCTTGATGTGAAGAATACCTTGGTAGTCATCAGCATTTGGGAGGAGTGTCTCCCTCACAACTAGAAAAACTAGAACTTGGAATTTGTCGTACGTCAACAAATACAATAATGTCATCCTCTAAGTCCTGTTATTATGGAATCTAAAGCCTCCTATTTGCAATTTATTTACAGAGTCTCCATCAAAATTACTATTTTCTTATACCTAATGATCAAAATACATTTGGTTTGTAATTTGGAAAAGTGTCTTAAACTTACAGAAGCACAAATCTGGTTATCTCAAGACACCCATAAAGGTTGATGGTGAATTTCCTTTTCACCTGACATCTGTTAATAAGAAACCAAGGAAGGTTCAGGACTTGCTTCTTCACTGCAAATTACAGTATAAAATTGTTTATCCTCTTGACTCCAGCAACCCTTAAAAGATGCTGTGTAGTTAAGTAGGCGAACAACATAGCTTTAGAAGAGATGATCCCAGGACACCGTTCAGGTCACACTCCCCTTTGCAGAGGCACTGGAGTTAATGGCAAGACTCAAGGCATTTGCCTTTTGCATTTTTGGGCACAATAACCTACGTCCCTTAATCTTACAAATTGCTTTGTTAATAACCCCTATAAGTTTGTAGAGTTGTAAGTGAATAAAATTAATGCTTAAAAAGAAGTGTGTTCTTCAGTGAAGTTCTAAAAAAATATTAAGGTCTTTAATCATTTCACAGGATGCTACATTCCCCTCTTTGGAGTGTAAATACATTGGAAAGGGAACTTACTTCATTATATCTCTATGACTGTCACTACAGAGCCTTGCACAGAAAAAATGGGGGTTTTTTGGCTATGAATTTAATAGCACTTTCTTAATAAAATCAAACAATTTAATAAAACTTCGGGATCCTACTCCTAACCCTTCTCTAACCTCACTGCACCCAAAACAATGGAGATTTGTCTATTAAATACTATGACTTTAGCTGTCAGCTTTGGAAATTTCTAGAAGTAATTCAGCTCTTACCAAATTCCTCAGCTTTCCACCCCAGTCAATGTCCTATTTCTGTTTCCTACAAGTCATTGAAGGAAAAGTAAGTGATCACATTTGATGTTTGATGAAATTCAAACTGTATGTTGGGAGATTCATTATGACTTATGAGTTAAAAACTTAGATAAAGCAAATGTAAAATCTTTGTGTAGTTAAAGATTCACATTATTGTATAACATAGAGTTTAGAGTACCAAAAAACCTAATTTTGCTACATTATTGCTTTTCTATTTATCTATCTATCTATCTATCTACCTATCTATCTATCTATCTCCCTGCCTACCTACATAACCATCCATCCATCCATCTGAGGATCAAGCACAGTGTTTTATAATGTTCATCTTTGAAAATCCATCTTCCTAGTTTGGCCTTCAGTGTACTAAGAAGTGCAAACTTTAACAAGTATTTTATTGAATTAACATGGGACTTCGGGATTGCTATTTCAAACTGGTAGTGTATCCCCAGATACCCAACCTGAAAAAACAAAACAAAACTGGGGAGCAAGAATTTACCCATCTCATATACTAAGTGTATTGTTTATATTTAAATTTTTTTTCCTGTATGTTATGATGTTTTAACATCTCAAAAATTATTCTAGCTGGGAAGAGACTCCTCTTCCTAGGGCTAGGCAATGCTTAGAGATAGCAAAGGGCTTAATTTAAGTGATATGCAGATTAGCACTCTAGAGTCATACCTCCTCTATCTGGCCCTATTGGCAATCCCTTAATTAACACAGGGCCGGCTACCAGGCAGCTATGGACCTGTCCTAGATTTGAGAACCCGCCAGAATTATTCAAATTAGCCAATCCTGCCTTGTCTTTCATTTCTCCCAGAAACTACAAAAGAGGTCAAATGGGGTTGGGGAAGTAGTTTAGTGGTAGAGTGGTTCCATCTTCAGTAGCACCATTTTTTTGTTTTTAAAGCCATGTAGCAGTGTACCAGTGGCTCATGCCTTTAATTCTAGCAATTTGGGAGGTTGAAATCTGAAGGAATAAAGTTTGAGGCTAGCCTGGGCAAATAGTTCAAGAGACCCTATCTCCAAAAAAACAACCAGAACAAAATGCACTGGAGATGTGGTTCAAGTGGTAGAGCACCTGCTTTGCTAGCTTGAAGACCTGAGTTCAAACCCCAGCCACCCCCTCCAAAAGAAAAGCCATGATGTAATAAGCTTTTTTTTTTTCCTGACCTTTTCCTGTGCCTAATTTCGTGGCCACACCTGGCTGACCATCACATAAAAGAACAATTAAAACACAACTGGGTGCCAGTGGCTCATGCCTATAATCCTAGCTACTCAGGAGGCACAGATCAGGAGGATCAAGGTTTGAAGCCAGCCCAGGCAAATAGTTCCAGAGACCCTATCTCAAACCAACACAAAAACAGGGCTGGTGGAATGGCTCAAGCAGTAAGAGTGCCTGCCTAGTAAGCATGAGGCCCTGAAACCCCAGGAACACCAAAACAAACAAACAAAAAACCCCACAAACAAAATCCAACAATTAACTGAGAATAAAGAATGTTTTATTTAACAAAGTACCAGTCCATCATATCCTCTACATTGTCTTTAAAAACATCTTGGTTAAGCGAAATACTGATTCTTAATTCTTACCTTTTGCTAATTGTAACACATTTCCTAACAAATCCCAATCCCAACAAATCTTTAAGAAAGCATGACTAAGGAAAACAACAGGTGCCGTGGAGATGCTGTGGTCTGCCAGAAAACATTATCATGTAGCTTCTGTTACACAGGTTATGCTCACACACATTTTGTCCTAAATGATCACTGGATTTCAGTTCCACAGAATGTCTTAACATGCATGATGCTGAGGAACAGGACTAAAAAGCAAGGTCCATTTTTTGCTTTCTAGGAGTAGAGGCAAAATACACAGTTTGTGTAATTCACAATTCAAAATGGCTTCTAGAAAGGCTTTTCCATTAAGATTTCAAAAACCAACAGTGTACTTTAGAAAAGAAGTTGACCCAGGGTGGAGGATGTGAGGAAAGGGGTAGGAGGGTGAATATGGTGTAAATACTGAGTACCCATGTATGTAAATGTAAAAATGATACCTTTTGAAACTCAGGAATGGGGGGAACATAAAGGAGAATGATGGAGGAGGTGAATTGAACTATGATATATTTGACATATTGTAAGAACTTTTGTAAATGCTACAATGTACCCCTATCCAGCATAACAATTGAAAAAAAAGGAGTTGACTCAATCTTGCTGAGGTGGAAGTGAACCTTTTGGGGTCTGGTATGTTTTCAAGGGAAAGAAATGATGGAAAGGAGAGAAATGAAAGTTTCAGAGATGTCTCATGATTCTGATTGAATTAAGGATGCTATTGTTAACGGTGCTGGTATTACAAATTCTTTGTATCCCACCAGGAAGAGTCCATGGCAGGACATGTAGGTGTAAAGGGGATTTATTAAAAGTTAGGGAAGAGAAATACACAGGGAAGTATGATGGGGTCCATGTGGAAGCTGAGAGAGCCTGTTTTTGCTCTTCAGGTGCTTTTAAAACCTAGATAACCTATGGGAAGGGGAGGACCAAGTGATTCTCATTCAATAATCAGTGAGTGGGGAGGGGCATGGCTGTTCCCGGCCAGATGAGGGTGATTCCTGAGCCAAAGCATGGTTAATCAATGATGTAATTTTTTTTCTATGAGTCCTGAACTTTCCCTACTGTAGCCTGCCTCACTATGACTGCTGCATGGCTCCTTACTTCAAGTGTGCATTTGTGTGTATGTGGGGGGAGGGTATGCACGCTCATGTGTGCTCATACATGTGTCATTGTCAGCCTTTATGAAATTAGCAGAGTTTATAACTTGAACTTAATGTAACTAAGAATGCAAAGAGACTAAATGATATGCTCATTTGAGGGTCCACACGCACCTGTTAGCCTAAAGTGAATTGGTTTTAACATGAGGCCGCTGGCAGGCTAGGCTGGAATGTTTCTTCTTTAGGGTTTGGGGTAACACTACCATGGGGACGTCCTGAAAGAATGTGATGACTCCCTTGCTGTGAAGCTTCCAGCATAGACACAGGAGTCAGTGTTCTTTTTCCTGAGGGATTCTGCCCAGGCCGAAAGAATTTTTCCTTGAATCTGCCTGCAGAAAGACAGGCTAGTTCTTGAATGCATTTGATCATCCTTCAGATTTATTGCTTTAGGTGCTGGGGATCAAGCCTAGGGTGCTGGCAAGCTAAGTACATACTCTACCACTGATCTGCCCTGCTGCCCTCTGAATACCATCTTGGAAGAAGAAATTCCACCATTGCATACCACCTTCTAAGGAAAAACAAAGTAGTAGGAATAGGAATGTGAACTTTAAAAATGAATTATTTACTTTGGAGAAAAATATTTTAAATGTTCTTGGAATTAAAAAGAACTGTTTTTGTAAGGAGGGGTTCTAAAGTAAACTCTTCATAAATATTATTTTTTTCCACCCACCATCTTGGGAAAGCCTCAAGTATTTTCCTTATTTTTTTTTCCTTCTGCCTTGGGGATTGAACTCAGGACCTCATGCATGCATCCCATTTTGTGACACAGAAAATGTTTCATTTAGGAAGAATTTAAGGGAATGATTTTTTACCTTAAAGAATTAAAGAACATTCTGTGAGAAGTCTTCTGGATTTGCCAAATATTTCAGGAGGACCAAAACCCAATTATCTTTTTGTGGTTCTAGAGACATTTTAACAAGTTTATAGCTCATGTAGTAATTTATACTGCATGTAATTTTGGATAAGAATAATTTATACAAATTACTTTTGAGTCAACTATATTTGTACACTCAAAAATGGGTTCAATCATTAAGAAAGAATAATCTGGAAGTGAGAACTATTTTCTGCATTTTAAGAAAACTGTACATTTATTTCAGCCTTCAATTTTTCTTGTTAATGCTAAAACATTTTAATTTTTCTAATTAGGTAAACATTTTCTATTCACTTCCATGTTAAAATCTACAGTACAACCTCTACAGTACAGCCATTTTCTTTATGCTTCCTCTCAGCACTTATAGCACAATTCTCAGACAACTGAAAAGTGTGCCCTTTCTCTATTGTTTGTAATTTCAAGGCTCTAGCTCTTCAGGGTTGGAAGTGGCTATTATTTACATATTATCTACCCATTATTTACATACTAGCAAAAGGCAGCTTGTTTGCAGTTCCATAATATCAAGTATGCTAACTAATATAATTAGAAAGAAGAGGTGAACACATTTTTAACAAATACGCAATTTTTTTTTGCACTGCACAGATTTTTAAAAACATGGTATTAGCAACTTTTAAGCATATTAATGACCTCTGCTTCGTCAGAGTTTAGAAGATGCTTAGAGTTCTTAAACAATGCTTTGTTAATTAACTCTGGAATACTGAAAGGCCATTAGTGGTGCAAAGTACTTCCATGAGCTCTGTTGAAATCCAGGTAACTGCTCATCTTACTGGGAAGACATACTGATTTTCAACTCAATCATTGTCCAGGGACCCTGGAATGGACCTTGAATAAAGGTCGGTATGAGTAAATTTGCTTGTTTCTGGTTTCTCTGTTAACTTTGAGTTACAGCCAATTTATAAACCGACCATGTGCAACCAGACTCAAGATCCCAGCTTGGAAGGTACTTTGGGAGAGAGCTGGGGAGAAAGGAAATGGAAAGAGGCTATTATCAGCAAGAACAATGGGATGTCTGACTCAGTTCCCTGCATCTCCTCTCAGAGCCTGATTAAACAAACAAACAAAAACCCTCCAGCAGTTCTATTAATTAGAAGTTAATGAATATGTGGAAGATTTTTGTTTTGTTTTGTTTTGTATTTTTGAGATAGGATCTCACTATGTAGTCCAGGCTGGCTTCAAACTGGCCATCCTGCCTCTACCTCCAGAGAGCTGGGATTACAGGTATGTACCACCAGGCTGTGGTCGAAATTGCTTTTAAAACGCAGCACCTCAGTGTAGTTAAAAGACTCAGTCACTGGGAATTTGTTCATTTGGAATGCTTGCTTCTAAACACCAAGCCAAGATGTGGGAGCTGGAGTTAACATATATTGTGGAGCATGTAGTACACTGGCAGACTTTGGGGAAGGGGTGACAAGGGACAAGTTACAGCAGTGAGGATTATGAACATGGGGCATGGGCACCTGGGGAGAGAAACACCAAGTGGGGGCTGATGCAGAAAGGACCTTAAATGCTCTCTAGCTCTGACACATCATAGA
Source organism: Castor canadensis (assembly GCF_047511655.1). Taxonomy (NCBI): domain Eukaryota; kingdom Metazoa; phylum Chordata; class Mammalia; order Rodentia; family Castoridae; genus Castor; species Castor canadensis. The sequence continues at coordinate 59,144,210 of NC_133392.1, read as the reverse complement.
CACAAAGAAAGATGCAGGGAGTAGTCTTTCTTCTCCTTTTATTGGCTCCTTGTTCTTGGGATCATAATCCAACTAGAGTAACAGAACTATTATAATTTAGTCATTTGTTAGATGGGCTTTTCTGGGTTCACTTGGAAGTCAGCATTGGACAAATACGCATGTAAGGAAATCTAGCCTGTGTTTTGAACAGCCAATTTATAAGTCAACATTTGGAGGGCAACTTGTGTATCACTTGAAGATTATTCAAATGAACCTGTTCCGATAAAAGTCAGCTTCTGGGTTCTCTGGGAATTATTCTCCATGATATACATTGTTCATAGACCTAGAGAAGGATGCTTAGGGGACCCTATGGCTTTTTGAAACAAAGATGAATTACACCAGCTTTCCCTTGCCATTTTTACAGATTTTTGAGCTTCCTCTGGGGGCTCCATGAGTGCCACAGGTCTAGTGAGCTTAGCAATGAAGCAAATTTAGGTGTTTTTTTTCTTTCTGTTTTCCAGGTACACACTGCATGTGCATCCAGGGGCAGTCCATTCTGCATGTGTGCCAGCCCTATAGGTTTCTGCCATCTGTATCCCTTCAGACTTTTCTGGGAAATTTCTGTGATCAAATGTAATAAAATCTATAATAAAATGATTCTTCTCAGCCTTGGCCATTGTGGGGAGTGGATTATGAGAAGCCTACATAAGTACAGTTGTGCTCAATGACTGGCTGAGTTTGGTGTGGCCCCAGCCACAGAAGAGAGCCAGGCAGGATGCAGAACAGCTGCTTTTCCTAAGTTGTTTACATTCAGAGAAGGAGAGAGCAGGTTTCTCTTGTTCCAATGTCACGCCCCTCCCCAAGAACTGCTGCTCCACCTCCTTCTTTACCACTGGATATAAAAGACTCGCTGAAGACGAGGCTTTTGGATGGGGGATTTTGATTGGCTGCTGCTGAAGCTGTTGCTGGCTGCTGCATCTCCACCAGAGCAGCTTCCTGCACCAAGAACTTTATACTTAGGTTTTAGAAAAGCTACACTAAAGAAAAGCTAAAGGGAACATGGGACAGTGCAAATCTGAGGACTGAGACTTTAAGAGTTATGCTAATGCAGTTTTTAGATGCGGCTGCTGCTGTTTGCAAGTCTGAGCACCAAGACTTCAAGAAAGCTAAAGAAAGAACATGGGACAGTGCAAGTCTGAGGGCAAAGACTTTAAGAGAGATTATGCTAAAGAAAAGCTAAGAGAAAACATGGGACAGAATGAGTCTAAGAAAAGAGACTTTAAAGAACAGAAAAGACTAGAAACAAGGTTTTAAAGAAAGACTTTAGAAGCAAGGCCTTAAAGAAAAGATAGAGAAAAGAAAAAGAGCAAAGAGAAGTAAAAGAAGCAATGAGGCTGTTGTGTGTCTCCATCTGAGTGCCCAACACACCTGACCCCAACTTTCTGCATGTTTATCTATTGTTCTTTCTGCATCTCCCGTCACCACCAGTTAGGTCCAGGCAGGTCAGTAGTAACAAGGGAGCGAGAGAAAGCTCACTCCAGGCTGTATGTTGGAATCACCTGACCTGGGCTTGAACTGAGAGCCTACACCTACAGCCACTCCACCAATCCTTTTTTTGTGATGGGTTTTTTCAATATAGGGTCTTGCAAACTATTTGCCCAGGCTGGCTTGGAACCGTGATCCTCCTGATCTCTGCTTCCTAGTAGCTAGGATTACAGGATTGAGCCACTGGCACCTGGCTATCTGGGAAACTTTAAGAACTCTGGATGCCTTTGTTACAACCCTAGAGGTTATTTACTTAATTGATCTGGAGTGTGGCCTGGGTGTTGGAATTTTTGAAAAGCTCTCCAGGAGAGTCTACTGTGCAGCCAAGGTTAAGAATTACTGCCTAGACTCAATTCACGTTGTATAGAAACATGCTTACATAGAACTTTAAATTCAGCCTCCCCAGGAATAGATAGCACTGTCTGGAAACATTTGGGGTTGCCACAACTTGGGGAGGTGCTGCTACTGGCATCTAGTAAGCAGAGGCCAGGAATGCTGCTGAGTTTCTACAATGCCCAGGACATCTCCCCCTCCCCCAGCGAAGAATTATCCAGTCCCAAATGTCAACAGTGACCAGGCTGAGAAACCCCGATTTAACACGATCCCATAGCTCAAATTTCAGGAAAATTTTAGGCTCATTATATTTTGAGTGAGACAGTGCCACCTAGTGTCTAAGTATGCTCTTTATCCTAGTTCTTTTTGGAGGTCAAGGCTCACGCTTGCTAGGCACTACTCTTGGTTCTTTATTGAACACACTACTAGAAAGCTGACATGTACGGATGAAGACTATCCCATCATAGGACTGTCTAGGGTCTATGAAAGCTGACTGTGATGGTGTGCGATCTTGGAGTTAGAGTGCTTCTTGCTTATAAGAGATTACACAAGAGAGCCAAAGCCAAACAGAACATTTTACAGGGCCCATTCTGTGTGAGATGCATTCTGTTACCTTGAGTTGCCTATCGTTTACTAGTGTTACTGCAGACATAAAAAAGGAAACAAAATCTGAGAATTCTGCTGAATAATTTGAAATATTTCTTAAGGATGTAACCTATTGCATTTTGTTTCATTAAGAAATCATGTAGAGAAGTAGTTAGGGGGAAAAAAAAAAGAAATCAAGACTGAAAATAAGGTAACACACATGCACAGGAAATCAATGCGAGTCAACTCCCTGTATAGCTATCCTTATCTCAACCAGCAAAAACCCTTGTTCCTTCCTATTATTGCTTATACTCTCTCTTCAACAAAATTAGAAATAAGGGCAAAATAGTTTCTGCTGGGTATTGAGGGGGTTGGGGGGGAGAGGGAGGGGACAGGGGGATAAGGGAGGGGGTGGGGGAAGGGAGGAGAAATGACCCAAACATTGTATGCACATATGAATAAAAAAAAATAAAAAAGACTAAGAAGGTTTTTTTTTTTTTGCAGTAATGGGGCTTGAACTCAAGGCCTTCACCTTGACCACTCCACCAGCTCTTTTTCATGATGGGTGATTTGAGATAGGGTCTTGTGGACTATTTCCTCGGGCTGGCTTTGAATGGCGACTCCTGACCTCCTGACCTCCTGAGTAGCTAGGATGACAGGCGTGAGCCACCAGCACCGGACTGAGAAGACTTTTTTAAGTTATGAAAAAATAGGATAAAGAGCTCTACAAATTTCTGTCTGCTAAATAATTCATCTTTCCTTCAAGAAGCAGCATTCTACATGCCTTAAATATGATTTCCCTATTAGAAGGTAAGCTCTCCGAGGGCAGGGGCTGTGTTTTATTTGTACCTTTTTTTTGGGGGGGGCACCAGTAGGGTTTGAACTCAGGGCCCTGCACTTGGTAGGCAGGTACTCTACTCCTCCTTGATCCACATCCCAGCCTTTCATATCTTTGTGTCTTCCACAGTATCTAGTACAGCAGCTTATAGAGAGTGGACACAGAAATGATTTTTTGAGTGAATTTATTTTTATACTGGAAATCCTTGCCATGAAGCGAAGAAAGTCTCAAGCCTTTCTAAGCAGTTTCTATCTCTACCTAAATCACTTGAGTAAGATGGCAGCTGCAGGGGTCTGGTACAGAGAACACCAGAGATTTGAGCAAAAGGAATTGATAAGACACCTCAATTCATTTCCCTGGTGAGCCTGGAGCAAACACTGGTGTGCTGACCATTCCCATGGCAGTGATTGGACTGCTGTGTGAATCGCAGATTCTTGCATCTAATACAAGATTCATTCACCGGTGAGTATTTATTGAATGGCTGGTGGTGCTAGGTATTCTTCTAGGCACTAAGGGCTGTTGCTGTGAAGACAAGTCTAAAAAGTCCTTAATTGGGAGTCAGGTTTGAATAGGTGGGCGATGCCTCTTCCCCTTTCCTTCTACCTGCCCAGTTAGAAAATGCAGTTTGACCAATGATCTCAAAGTTGTTCACAACTATGAAAGACGTCTACTTCCACAGCAACTTCTCTGGTGTGCTCAGTGAAAAGCCAATGTTCTCCATCACTTCCTCCTGTCTGCATCCCTTCCTTCCTTACTGCCACCTACACTTCCAGACTTTTAGGGAGAGGCGGGAGAACATGGGCTGTACTTTCTGAGTAAATGATCATGATTTTTGCACATTTTGCAAGTGGTAACTGAAGCTCAGTGTCTTTTTGTTTTTGTTTTTTTTCCCCCTTTGGTGGTACTGGCATTTGAACTCAGGGCTTTGTGCTTGCTAGGCGGGAGCTCTACCACTTGAACCACTCCACCAGTCCTTTTTGCTGGGTTGGTTTCATTTTATGCCAGGTTGACCCAGACTGTGATCCTACTGTTTGTACTTTCCAGAGTAGCTGGGATGACAGGAACATGCCACTGCATCCAGCCATTGGTTGAGATGGGGGTATCAGACGTTTTGCCATTTGTTCTCAAACCATGATTCTCCAGCTCTCCACCTCCCAAGTAGCTCAAATACCTAGGATTACAAGCTTGAGCCATGGAGTCTGTCGAAGCTGCTTGCTTTATTTATTTTTTTTTTGTGGGACTGGGATTTGAACTCAGGGTTTCACCCTTGCAAAGCAGGTGCTCCACCACTTGAACCTCACCTCCAGTCCATTTTGCTCTGTTTATTTGGAGATGGAGGTCTCATGAACTATTTGCCCAGGCTGGCCTCACATTGTTAACCTCCCAATCTCAGCCTCTCAAGAAGCTAGGATTACAGGCATGAGTCACTGGCACTCCAAGAAGCTGGTTATTTCTAATGTGACCCTGCAGATTTTTTTTCTGATTGGTTTATTAACAGCCCTTTAGTTCTCAAGGGATGTGCAAAGTCAAGAAGAAAAATTAGTCACCGTCAGAAAGAAAATAGAGTGGTTAGGATGGTGGGGCCCTGTTTTTGACGTTAGAATAAGTGTACTGTGCAATATTGAGTGTTTCGGAGAATTTTTTATCTCAAGCACATTTTTTATACCTTATTATATAGCTCAATACACCCAGAGTATGCAAATACCACATGTATGAGTTGTACTAATGCTCAGTGAAGCTGACTTAATGAATTCCCCAAAACTACTGCTATGGGTGTAATCCATGAGACGCAATGGTGACCTCCCCTCCTTTTTCCTTTGCATTGTTGGATAAAGTAGTTCTAGCCTAAGATCACTACTGTCTGGCTTCTCTGAGCCCCGGCTTATGGCCCCTAGTTGCTGCTCATGGGGTTTGATCATACTAGCTTTCCCCCAAAGCAGTGGATGGCAGAGGTATTATATCTTTGGTTCATGTGTATTGTCTGCTCACATTTCTGTTAGAATCTTTGAGGCAAAGCCCTGTTGCTCTCCCCAGCAGAGCAGGTAAGAGTCCCCAGCCATCTTATTCAAAGCACTTCTTGCCACAGGTCCAGCAGTATGGGAACTCACTCAAATCCAGTTGCTTGGAAACCACTGTGTCTGCTTGAACTCCTCCCCCCTCCACAGCCCGCCCCCTCACGCAGCAGGCACCCAGACATCCTTAAAGTTCATCGCTCTCCACTACACTGCGAGAAGAGCACGAATACACCATTGTGCTTTCCATGGAAGAAAAGGCAGAAAAAATGTCAAGTCCTTTACTGGTGAGAGATCCGTAGCGACTGCCGCTGGGCCGGATGGACATGGGTGGCGGAATCTGCTGGTGCCACTGAGCTGGAAAATGGAGCAGATAATGTGTTAGGATCCCAGCAACACGGCCAGCAGGGACACTGCAGAGACACTCCTTGTGGATTCTTGGTAAAGCGTTTAAATATATCTGGATCCGAAAGGCCTCATTTGTGAAAGGGAGCAAGGAAACCTCTCCTGCCAAGAACCGGGAAACTGGGCTGGTGATGTCTTAGGCCCTAATTCTAAAACCGGTGATTCCAACTCAGGGACTAGAATGCCCATGAGAAGGAAATGTGGGTGACAAGGGTGACTTCTCAAAATTGTCCCTGGCACTGGGATGACATGGGATCTGTGAGGGGCTATGGACGGAGGACTATGGGCTCTCAGAAGGTGGGGACAAGAAACCTGTGGCACGGGAATAAAAAGATGGGTTGCCCCCTGCAACCTCGATAAGCAGCTGTTACCTACCTACCAACAACCCTAATCAGATTCTTATGTCTTATAACGAGAAGACAGAAAAAGAACTTACATGCGATCAACTGTAATTCAAGGTCAAAAGAGAACTTTAACTAGAGTTTTCATGTTCATCAAGCACTGTGCAAAGGAGGAACCATTTTTAGCAGAGCTCATTCCTATACCTGAACATGGCCTGACTGGAATGCCCACCCAACTGTGCAGTCTTACTGCTGTCTCCGATTCAGAAATTACCAAGCAATCTCCTGATTAGGTTTCTGGGGACCTTGGTGTGGAGAAGACGTGCATTAGGTGGGGCTCTGGGTGCCAGAAAGCTGTGCCCTATTTAGCATTCTGATTTATAAATTGGTTCTTTGTTCTTTTATTACCTTGAATTAGCTTTTCAGAGTATAAGTTCCTCTAAGGGAACTGAGAAAATCAAATTTGGGAAGCTACAACCTGAGGGCAAAATCTGTAGTGATTCCACTAACAACAATCTTTTAGTAGCTGGGCTTTGCGGTAAACACCTGTACTCTACTCAGGAGGCTAAGGCAGGAAGATCCCAAGTTCAAGACCAGCCTGGACTAACTAGTAAGACCCTGTCTCAAACAAGCAAATGAACACACACACAAAACAAACAAAAAAACCCCCAACCTTCCCCTTCCCCCAAAAAACCCCAAACAACTAATGACATGTTCTTTTGTCTTTTCCCTGCACTGGGGTTTGAACTCAGGACTTGAAGCTTACTAGGCAGGTACTCTACCATTTGAGCCACAACTCCAGCCCTCTCTCTGATGTCTTAACTGGACAGCAATTTCTAGTATTAGAAGTTATGTGTGTGTGTGATGGTGGTGATTGAATGCAGGGCCTTGTGCATGCTACACAAACACCATTGAGTTACAACCCCAGGCCCTCTTTTTTATTCCAAATGTTCTGAAAGTTATGTATCCCATAACATTATTTCTTTGGATTATTTTCAATTTGTTTTTATTTGATGGCTTTGTTTTAATGAATATTTTCAGAGGATTATGGCCTAGTCTTTGCATCTCCAAAAATATGGCTTTATATATTCTGGTATTAGATTCTGAAATGAAATTTTATCAACAACAGAGCCAGTGGCTGTAATTCTAGCTACTTGGGAGGCTGAGACTGGGAGGATCAAGGTTTGAGGCCAGCCTGGGAAATAGTGTGAGAGACCCTCATCTCCAAAATAATCAGAGCAAAATTGACTGGAGGTTTGGCTCAAGCAGAAGAGAATCTACTTTGCAAATACAAAGCCCTGAGTTCAAACTCTAGTCTCACTCCCCTGCAAAAAAAATTATCAACAAAAGAGATGTTGGGGTTATTTGTAGCAAGTATTTCTTCTGTTCCTTGTGACAACTTATCATCGATATCACTCATAGAAGCAGAAGCACACATTATCTCTTCTACTAAGGTTAGAGGAGAATAATCAGAACCTATACATTTCTAAAACTTCAGTTTATTGGAAAAATGGCAGGCCAAGCCCCTCCTGTATATTACTAGATACAGGGGATATCTGGTGTGTGCCTATAAATAGCTGGGCCCTCAGTTCTAGACAGGAGTTGCTTCTGTTCATTATTCTAATTGATCATTTTAGGTCAGTTATGAGCACATAACATACTGACCTAACTGATTATTTGAAAAAAAGGAGACAAAAAAATGGAACATTCTTTTAGGGTAAGCATCATGTCTCAAAAACAACACCAAAAAACAAAATTAAAACAATAAAAAACCCAAACCAGTTAATGTCAAAAAGTATAATGGAGAGGACTGCAATACACAAATACATTAATAAAGATTAATTTTTGTTCTTTTGGTGGTATTGGGAATTGAACTGAGGCCTTAAACTTGCTAGGCAGGCACTCCACCACTTGAGCCACTCCACCAGCCCAATAAAGATTTTTAAAATTAATCTTTTTGAAAATCAGAAACATGGCTCCAAGGAATGCTTTGAAGACCTGGATTTGCTTCCTACCTGTATCATGGATGTGTCTGAGTCTTGGTTCCTCCAGTGTTTAAATGAGGAAGACAATAATTACAATAACCTCAGGGGCCTGGAGAATCCAAGGTACCACCTTATTAATCATGTCACTTTAAATGTCACTTATTACAGCTCTATTAATAGGGAAGTCTGACTGGGGGATTGGAGCAATACGCATTAACTGAATTAATAAATGAATAAATGGGGTCTGGAAAATTCTGCTTGGACGTCACAGCAGTGGTGAGTTCTGGTGGGTGACCCACTGCAGCAGGAGGCAGGAGGAAGGTACCGGATGGTGAGGGGTACAAGTACATGAAAGCTGAGGACCAGCGACGGCCTCCTAAAGAGGGTGTTAGAGGCCCTCTTTTAGAAGAAGGTTAAGCTCAACAGAACATAAAAGTGTACAAAAGCCCTGAAGAAACTAGAAGAGAGATGACATCAAAATCCATCTTTTAAGCACTAAATTATAATGTAATCTAACCACTTCATTTATGAAAAGGTACTACACTGATCCTTTAAAAAATGATTCTTAAAACTTCCTGTACCAGACATGGTGGCTCAAGACTGTAATCCTAGCTATTTGGGAGGCTGAGAGGCTGGGTGTGGTGGTGCACACTTGTCACCCCAGCTATGCAGGGAAGCAAAAATAGGAGGATCATGGTCCAGGCTGGTCTAGGCATAAAGTGGGACCCTATCTCAAAAATAACCAACACGAACAGGATTGTGGGTATGGCTCAAGTGGTAGAGCACCTGCCTAGCAAGTGCAAGGCTCTGAGTTCAAACCTCAGTACCGCAAAAAAAAAAAAAAAAAAAAAAGCTACCCATCACACACAGACATTGAACTAGTGACGTAATAGTTACCATATATATCCAACCTCGCTGTGCACGACACGATGCCAGCTTCATTCTTGGCTGACAACGTGTACCATCCAGCGTCTGATTTCTTGGCTGGCTGAATGAGGAGGCAGACATACCCTGTTGCATCCTGGTGCATACTGGAGAAAAGAAAGAATACACCCATTTTTATCTAGGAGCAGAAGAAAGTCTGTCAACTGCAGGGCTGAGGGAAACTCTTAGATCTTTTCCTTCCTAAAGGGAAGAAAGGAGAACTCAAGTGAAGACAAACATAAGGCAAATTTGAAGATAAAAAGTCACAAGGGCTAGAGATGTAGCTCAGAGGCAGAGCACTTGTATAGCATGTGCCAGGCCCTGTGTTGGACCTCAGGGCCTTTAAAGAAAGAAAGAAAAGAAAAGATGGAGAAGAAAAAAAAAACAAAAAACCCAGGCATGGTGGTGCATGCCTGTAATCCTAGCATTGAGGAGGCAGAGGTAGGAGGATTGTGAGTTTGAGGTTACCCTGGGCTCCATAGTGAGACCCTGTCTCAAAAGCCTCCCTCCAAATATTAAGAGTAAGAAAATAAGTAAGTAAAAGGTAGAGGTTGGGGATGAAGCTGCTCCAGGTGGTAGAAGAGCCTATGCAAAGGCATGTGGACCCAGTGTGACATGGTCACTATGGCGGGGGCACAGTGCATATGGGAAGGTGATGGCGGGGGGCTATAAAGAAAGCAGGAGGCAGGTCCACATGAACATAGTACTCTCCTTTCAGGTGATGGGAAACCTCTGAAAGATATTTTTAAGCAGGAAGTGATATGAAGAGTTTGCGTTCATAAAAGATCACTGTGACAGTGGCGAGGAGGACTGACTAGGAGCCGGGGTCAGAGAGAGAGACACATTGAAATGCTACCATCAGTGTAGTTCAGGGAGGAGAGGAGCTCACAGAGGAAATTCCTGCATTTCTCCTGTATGGAGTGCTAGTCAGGGAAAGGCCTGGTGCTGGGTGCTGGGAGGAGGCAGGACATATAAAGACAAAGAAGACAAGGTCCCTGCCCTCACGATGCTCAAGTCCAGTTAGGACAGGATGAGAGCAGCAACACTAACAGTGGCAGCATGCAACAGCATGCCAGCAGAACACCATCTCAGTCCTGGACCAGGAGGGGAGGAAGCAGGGGCGCTGCTGCTCTTTGCAGAGATGATTTTGAACTGAGCCTGGAGGGATCACAGATGTTAGGGAAGAGAACTGGGTGCAGGGCAGGTGGAGGAGGCATAAGGAAGAGAGTTGTCAAAGAAGGAATGCCATGAGCAAAGACATCCAGGTGAGAAGGCAGGGACATGTAAACCATAATTATAGCACAGTGATTGATATCTATCTATCTATCAATCATCTATCTGTCTGTCTATCCACTTATCTGTCTATGTTTGGGGCCATTCTGATGATCCCAGGTGTGTGGCTTTCCAGAAACAAATGACTACAGCTTTAAAGTTTCAGAATGTCTTATTCTCACAGATACCAGCAGTCTTTTTTTTTTTTACCAAAGGTGAGAAAACTGTGTGAATGGACAGTGGTCTCTGAGTCTTAGGCTGCCATCCCCCTGGGCAGCAGTGACTAATCCAAGATAGTTCCCAGAGTCCAGAGGCTGAGCAGCCACCAGCCTCCACAGGCAACCTTGACTGGGGATGTGCTTTCCACGTGTTGATTTTTTTTTGCCCAATAAAACCATACTTAAAATTTTAGACTCTCCATTTAAGAGGGACACAGGGAGGTTTACCTAGCATAATACGTTTTTTTTTTTTCTAGTTTAACATGTTACTTTAATTTGAACTAAAGTGTTAACGCAAAAATATTCTCTGTTCTGGCTTACATTTTTCCAGAGAAAAATGCTGACATGCTGCTATATACTGCACACATTATATATCTTAGATGCCAACGTTCTGTAAAACCGAACTATCATGTCCTCTGAGACAAATTGAGTTCACTGTGGAGAAAGTTTTCAGAGGAAAGACTTTGTTTAGAGCTATCTCTCCCTCTTGTGGCATAACACCAAAATGGCAAAGAAATAAGGTTGGTTAGGGAAAACAGAGCAAGGCATCCTGCTTGGGTTCTTCACAGCCTCCACAACCACTTGAGGAAGGATGGAAAGGAGTACAAATTCCTTGCTGTTTTATTGCATTTTAGCTTTTGTTATAGTTTGGACCTTAAGTGTCCCTTGAAGGTCCATGTATTAAAGGTGTGGTCCCCAGAGGATGCTATTGGGAGGCTGTGGAACCTTTAAGAGGTGGAGCCAAGTGGAAGGTCGGCAGGTTGTTGAGAGTGGGCCTTCACTGGGGATGGTGTGACCCTAGTTCCTTCCTCTTCCTCTCGGCTTCCTGGGGATGAGGGAAGCAGTTTGGCTCCACCAGGTGCTTCCACCATTGCCATGGCACTTCCACCAGAGGCCTAGAAACAATGGGTCCCTGATCCCAACTAGAACCTCTGAAACTGTGAGCTTTTCTCTTTATAAATTGTCTCAGCAATTTGTTATAGTGGCAGAAAGATGACTAACATTGTTTTTTACTTTAAAGAGCTTTTCTGGGCACTAGTTTGACTGCAAGATCTTTATAAAATTCTACTGTGCAGTTAAACTTAAAAATTAAAGCTGGGTGCTGGTGGCTCACACCTGTCATCCTAGCTACTCAGAGGCAGAGATCAGGAGGGTTGTGGTTTGAAAGCAGTCTGGGCAAATAGTTCATGAGACCCTCTCTTGAAAAAGCCCATCACAAAAAAGGGCTGGTGGAGTGGCTCAAGGTGTAGGCCCTGAGTTCCAACCCCAGTATTGTTAAAAATTTAACGATATAAATATAATGAACTCAGCAACAAAAAGGAACAAATTCTTTTTTTTTTTTTGAGACAGGGTCTCACTATGTAGCCCATGCTGGTCTTCAACTTTAAATCCTCCTGCCTCTGCATCAGGCTGGGACTACAGGCATGCCCCAATATGCCCAATTTAGGAATGAATTCTTATTTTTCTTTTGAACTCAGGGCATTGAACTTATTAGGCAGGTGCTCTACCACTTGAGCCACACTTCCAAGTGGAATAAATTCTTGATATGTACAATAAACATGGGTGAAACTCAAGAGCAGTATGCTAAGTGAAAGAAGCCAGAATCAAAAGGCTACAGACTTATTTGGGCAGCCCAAAAAACTCTACGGAGTGTGGTGGTCTCTGGAGCTGGCGCTGCTGTACCTGATCCTCTCTCTGGTAAAGGGGATGGTCTCGTTGTCTTTCTTCCAGTAGAACACGGGCGGTGGCATGCCTATCACACGGCACTCCAGCCTCACTGGGTGGCCCTCAGGAACACCACTGTTCTGCAGTTTCTCCAGGATCACAGGCGCTTTCTTCACTTCTTTGGCTGAACAAGAGAAGCAACTTTTTTTTTTGTTTGTTTGAAAGCAAGCATCTTGAGGTTCACACCTCAACTCACTCTACTCCGGAATCTAGCAAAGTAGGCACACCCACCTCGCCTCTTAGTGAGGATTACTGCGTTGGTAAAGCTCCATGAATGGTTAAGAAAGAAATGGGGGTACTCATCTCTACATAGGCCATTTGAGACAATACCCAAGGCCCCAGGCCACAGCAGGGGATGCAAATACTAGGAACGATGGGATTAAAGGAGTTTCTTCTATTACTCAGCAGTGACTTTTGAGAAACAATATGCTTTGTATAATAGAAGTGATTCTTTTCTTCTTTTTTGGAGTTTATTTCATAGAGGATACATTAATTTCTCCACATTTTTTTTGGCAGTACTGGGGTTTGAACTCAGGGCCTCATGCTTGCTAGGCAGGTGCTCTACCATTTGAGCCAGTCTGTCAGACCTCCCACAGATTTTTATTTTGAAAAAAACTAAACACCTACAGAGCTATTATATTTACACACACACACATTCTTCAGCCAGAATCTCGTATGTCAGGGCTGCAAAGTCAATATTTTGGCAACATTGACTAGAAAAAAGGTCAAATCCTGCAATCAAGCATCCTTGCAAAATGTGTCTTTCCTGTTCGGTTGGCAAGAAGAAATTAAGAGTGAGAAAGGCGGCCAGGCAACTGGTAGCTACTTAGAATGCAGCGATCAGGAGGCAGAGATCAGGAGGATCGTGGTTCAAAGCCAGCCTGGGCAAAAAGTTCGAGAGATCCTAACTCAAAAAACCCTTCACAAAAATAGGGCTGGTGGAGTGGTTCAAGGCGAAGACCCTGAGTTTAAGCTCCAGTACCACAAAAAAAAAAAAAAAAAAAAAGAAAGAAAAAAAAAGAAGGAGAAAGGCAAAGGATACATGGGGTAGGGGAGGACATGAAGCACTGGGACAGCTACTTGCCTAAAGAGAGGAATGGCTAAAGCCACCCTGATTTTCTTGAGAAGCCACCCAGATAGCAGATGCGAGCCTAACCCTAGAATTCCTATATTGTGCATTTAATCTGGCTGGCCCACTGCCCTGCTAGGTTGGGTAATGACAGCTCGCTGCCCTTTTTGTAGACATTGGGTTTGGTTCCTATCATCTCGTAAGACTAGAGGTCATTTATTTAGTTATCAGTTCAGCATTAGCTGAGCACCTTCCATGTTCCAGGCAGCATGGCTGACATGGGAGTTAGACACTCCAAGCCAGGTCTCTGGCTTCAGAAGCTCAGAGTTCTGAAGGGAGGCAAACAAGTGAGCAATTGCACAGCAGGCCACGAGTGCCCAGTAAGTCCCTCTTGTCCTAAGTGTTAAGGAAACATAGGAGGGAGAGAGGAGTACCTGGTGGGTTCAGTGGTCCTGGGTGTAGATACTTGAATTAGGCTTTAAGAATGAGTAGGAGGTGACTGAGTGAAGAAGGGCATTCTGGGTAGAGGGACCATTGATGCAAAGGCATGCAACTTAGGGGGATGCAAGAGCCAGGTATGTCCCAGGAATCATTGTAGGGCAAGTGGAATGGAATTTAGCAATAGTCAATTAATTAATTAATTGCTTGCTTAATGAACTAGTACAATGGCTCCCATCTATTGCATGTGTAATATGTGCAAGGTACCACATTACATTTTCATATTACCACATAACTTTGAAAGCAATGTTGAAAACATGGTCCTTCCTAAGTGAAAGAGAAGCTGGGATTGGGGGCAAAAGACTAAGGAATTTGTCAGAGGTCCTTCATATTCACACAATTACTTTGGAGGGAGTTATGCCTGGGGGGGGGGTCCCAGCAAAAAACCTTACCTACTACAGTGAGCTCCAGACTAAAGGAATTCTGCCCGGTTTTGTTGGTAGCCACGCACGTATAGGTCCCTGCATCGCGTTGGGTGAGCGGGTCAATGAGTAGAGAGTGGACTCCTGTCTCCCTGACCAGCATCTTATGGGAGGCGTCTGGTAGCACAGGTTGGCCATTGAGTAGCCATGTCAGTTCTGGGGGTGGTAAGCCACTCACCTAATAAACAACAGGACAGCTGAAGGAAATGACAGATTGATGACAGGCAGATTTATTTGGTGGTTGAATTCTTTATCCCTGCTTGGCACCAGATATGTAGTGAAAGAAAACAGTGGACTGGTGAGAACCTCTCTGCCATGTCATTGGGACTACAATGTCAAAGGGATCTGAGTGAACAGTTGCTTGAATTTAAACTGTTTGGTGCGTTTGAGGTCATAATTAATCCATGTGATCTTATTCTAGATTCGAATAAATAAGAATTAAACTAAATAGATGAACTAGGCCTGCAGCAGCAAAATCAGAAATGGTAAATGGCTTCCATACCTAAGAAGTAAGAATTAGATCAGAAAAAGATCAGATATTGAGTGTTCTCAAATTTTACTTCATATTATACCCACATGGAGAATGTTAAAAAAAAGTCCCGATGCCCACTTACAGTGTGAAATCAGACTCTCTGGGGATGGGACTCTGGTGCTGATATGTTTTAGAGTGGGAGGAGTAACAGGCAAGCTGAAAATTTAGGCAGCCAATAGGAGAGCAAGAGCTATCTATAGAACTTTTTTTTTGGTGGGATTGGGGTTCAAACTCTGGGGTTTGAGCTTGCAAAGTAGGCGCTCTACTGCTTGAGCCACACCTCGAGGCCAAGAGGCATCTATTGAAGTGGACTCTTTATTAATGCTTAACCTCAAGCCTCTGATAATTTGCATGTAATTTTCTGTACCATTCTGCATCTTTGAGGTGGAAGAGTTGATCTCTGTCCTGCTTGAGAGAGCTGAAAAATTACAATGAAGAACTGCTAAAGCTGAAGCCATTTTCTGCTCACATAAATTGCATTGGAGCCATCTTTTCAAGCCTTAAGCTTTTTTAAAGGCTACATCTCATGATAGTCACTCGAAGGATGCAAAAATCACAATTTTGGCTTCAGAGTAATAAAGGCTTTCCAGGAACCATATGGCAAATGTCCAAATTAAATTACTTCTTTGTTTGTCTCCTAAAAATGCAGAGTTAACTTGATACAACACCAATGACATTTTATTAAGATACAATGATTTTAAGATTTCATGAAAGAATTTTGTCTAGTATTAAATGCTCCAAAAGAACCTATTGGAAAAAAAGAAGATTTCTCTCCCTTCCCTAGAGGGGGAAAAAAAACAAAAGAAACAAGTACAAACAAAAATAAGTGCAAATAAACGATCAAATACAAAATCTGAACAGATGTGGAGTGCTGGGTGTTACCTTACAGTCCAGCCGACAGAGGCGCCCCTCGTGAGCCACCATATCCCCAGGAGCCTGCAGGAAATGTGGTCGGAAAAAGCGTTCCTGTAGGGGCTCCTTGTCTCTTTCTTGCACTCGGGACCTTCCCCTGTGACAAGCATGTTCAGGCATCAAACACGGAAACCAATTACCAAATTCAACAATAGGTATTTAGGCATGGCTATAGGATCATAGGGAGAACAGATTTTTTTTTTTTTGAGGGCGAAAGAAATGCATAGTAATGAATAATAATTACTGGTATGGACCTGATGTAAAAAAGTGGCAAGTGTCTCCTACACTGCAGGATTATCTTGTGAAATCTGTAATCAAATAGACAGGCCTTAGCGTCTGTCTCTCTGAAGTCATCTGGGTTAGGTGGCTCAGCTTCCTTTGAACAGTTGTTCAAAAGTCATCAAAATAAACAAATAAGTCTTCAATCAGAACTTCAAATGACAGCCAAAAGAGAAGAACTGTTTATTATCCAGAACAAAGCAGCTGCAATTTCTGTGTCTTTAAAGTAATAAAATTTAACCTGACTATAAATTATGACAGACCATTAAAGATGACCACGAGCTTAAACCAACAGGAACAGCTGTTCTTGAAAAAGAAGAAGGTATAATTGCAACAGTAGTGAAATACTGTATCTGAAACATGGGTCACTATTTTTGTTCCTTTGCTAAGTCACATTTAATTCTTCCGTGTCAGCAACTATGGAATGCTTGCTAAGACTATGTGGCACCATCTGACTCACGGGGAAAGCCAGGCTTTTTCTTTTCCGTGGTTAGTGAAATCAGAGAGGAAGAAAACCAGTTGTTGTAGTGGAGATAGCAACAGAAATATTACATCTACATCTCATTAAAAGTTTATGACCTATAGAAAAGATGGCAATTTCATTCAGTCTGATTTATATATTATGTGCACAGGTATCTACTGATGGTTTCAATTTTGAGCTATTAAAATTGTGACGAAGACCAATACTTCTGAAACTTTAATGTGTCTGTGACTCATCTGGGGACTTCATAAATAGGCAGAATCTGATTGAGTAGATCTGGGGTGGGGCTTGGGAGTCTGCATTTCCCAAAAGTTCCCAGTTGCTGCTGGTGCTGCAGCTGGAGGCAAAGTGACAAGTTGTAGACGAGGTGGGGCCCAGAGAAAGGATTTGCACTTCTGTACCTGTGAGACTGACCGGCAGGGGTAAGTCGGCTGCGAATGGGCAAACTCTGTACCATCAAATGGCCAGAACAGCTGATTCTTCCCTGAGAAACAGAAAACCAACAAGATTAAAATAAGAAGAAATCCACATTTTTTAATTTGTGTAATTTTTTTGCACCAGAACATTATAAAACTTTTTTTGCTACTATAAAATTTTCATTGGGAGAGAGGAATGAAGATAATCTGATAAACTTCTTAAATCACTATCAGTATTCCAGCAAGAGAGATATTTAAGAGTATTGTAGTGATTTTCATTTTTAACCCAAGAAACAAACAGAGCATGAATGTGAAAATAATTTTGTTTGAATTCTCACGGACTAAACATTATTTGCAGCCACAAGGCAGAGAATGTGGCCAGGTATTTTTATGCTTTCCTCAACAGAAATTCATCAAGACTGACATTTTAATAGGAAGAGTGGATGAAAGTAGAAATTATAGTTCTATACTTCTTTTCTGTTTTTTTTTTTTTTTTTTTTTTGAGATAGGGTTTCACTGTATAGCCCAGGTTCCTGCCTCGGCCTTCAGATGCTGGGATTACAAATATGAATCACCATGCTCAACTAGTTCTATATTTTCTAGTCCAATAGTAGTTGAAAATATTTATTCTGCTGTATCTTTTAGGGAAACTTAAATTATTGGCTTTATTCGGCATAGGAATATATGAAAAAAACAGAAAAAGGTCAATGAAAAAAGGATATTATGAATTTGAGGGGCATTTAAAGCCTTTTGAAGTAATTTATCTAATCTTGAAAGGATAAATCATTCTTTGGTAATTTTCTCTCTTCAAGAGAGTCAATGAGTTGATAAACACAAGATCTGGTTTATCACACAGGTCTGGTTGGTCCACACAGTGAAGAGAGAGTACCAATGTCCTTTGGCAGAAGCTGAAGGGCTGAGTGACCCATCAGCTTAACTGGTCTTTTAAGCTATGACACTGTGCTCTAGTTACACACAATCACGATGCTTCTTATTCATTTCCTCAGCAATGCTTAGTAACTTGCACTCCTCAAGGCCTCATTCACAATGACACCAAGGCTCTCTCCTGAGTGCAACCCAGCTCGGAACCCCGTCTCCACCTGGGGGTTGGCTGCCATGATGGTGTAGTTGCCATCGTCATCACTGGTGGTGGATTCAAGGTGCAGAGAGCATGTCCCATCGCCTTCTCGTCTCATTCTGCAGTGCTCATTTCTCTTAGAAATCTGCTTCCCATCTTTGAACCAGTAAACCTGAAGCGAAAGATAATCAAGGTGCTGTTGATAAAGATGTACTGTGTGCTAAAGAAGTAGGGAACAGGGTGAGACCAGGGCCAGTCACCATCTCTACCAGTCACTCAGCCTTTTGCAAGAACTTGGAAAAAAGTTATAAAATATTCAAGGGCTAGGAGCGTGGTTCAAGTGGTAGAGCACCTGCCTAGCAAGTGCAAGACCCTGAGTTCAAACCCAAGTACTACCAAAAAAAAAAAAAGAAAAAAACCCCAAGCTAAAACATATTCAAAATGGTGGTACAATATGATATGCCCCTCCACCAATACCTATACAACATGTAAGTCAAAAATTCAGTATGGTTTAGGGTTACGATAAAGCTTTTGACTATAGTATTTTTATTGTACCTTATGATTAGGTTAAAAGATACCCTAAGGACCTGAAGTGTCTTCAGAAATGAAATAATGAAAACCAGGAGCCTGGATCCTTCCCTATTACCCTACTTATAAGCTCAAGTGTTCTGTAGTCACAGATCTCAGCACCTGGAATAGCTCATCTTGCTTGAAATGATACCAAATAGAATAAAGCTAGGAATAGTTGGCTAAATTTATCTATTATCTAGCCAAAGTTTAAATACATACATTTTCAGAAGTGTCTCTTGTCTCTGTCTCTGTCTCTCTCTCTCTTTCTCTTTTGGTGTGACTGGGGTTTGAACTCAGGGCTTCATGTGAGCTTGCAAAGCAGGCTCTCTACTGCTTGAGTCACACCTCCAGTCCATTTTGCTCTGGTTATTTTGGAAATGGGGTCTCATGAACTGTTTGTCTGGGTTGGCCTGCCAAGTAGTTAGGATTACAGGCGTGAAGCACTGACGCCTAACTCAAGGAGATCTCTTAAAGATGGAGATGGCAGGGAGGGGGATGGATAAAGTGCTGGCTGCAGCTGCCCACTTTCCTGGCTACATAACCATACATGATATCACCATGCCAATGTTTGTGAAAGGAGAGCAGAGATTCCCCCCCCACTACCATGCCAGGTGCAAATCCTTCTCTCAGCTAACTGCCAAACGATCTGGTGACTCATAAGATTTTTCAGCAGCCAGTGATAATAATATGACATTTTTGGCATTTACCAACCTAAGAGTAACGCTGCAAATATAGCTTACTTTGTACAGCAACAGGATATCTTTGTGGATATCCAGGAGATTTTAAATAGAATGAAAAGTATCATTTTGATGAATTTGATGGCTAAGAGAATCAATAGCCCAAAATAAAGTATCATGACTAAGAAATTTATTTTAAACTTTTGTTAAAATTCTAATTAAGGGCTGGGAGTGGTAGAGTATCTACCTAGTATGCACAAGGCTCTAGGTTCAATCCCCAGCATCTGATTAAGTCTGATTTCTTTTTGGTCTGACTATTTAATGATCCTATGATCCTAGTCCTTTTGTTTTTTTTCTTTTGTGGTGCTGGGGATCGAACTCAGGTCCTGATCGAACTCAGGACCTGGCAAGCACACTACCACTGAGCTACATTCCCCAGCCCTAATGAGCCTATTCTTGATATGTTTTTAGTCCAAAATATCTGGATTTTGCTAATTTTCTGATATTGGTTTTCATACTGTCTATGGATACTTCACTAGAGTATGAGACATTTTTTTTTCTCCTTTTTTACAGTGCTGGGGATTGAACCCAGGGCCTTGCTGTATGCAAGGTAAGCACTTCTACCCTGAGCTACATCCCTGGCCCAGGTGAGACTTTCTTAAAAGCACTGTCTATAGTTGCTTGCTGTTGACTGGTCAACTGGCTGGTCATCTTTCCCTACCTTTGGAACAGGTATCCCAACAATTTTGCAGGTGAAGGTGACTGGAGACCCTTCTGTAACCCGGAAGTGCTTGAGTCTTTTGTCAAAGATGGGAGCAATACACTTGCCCGTGGGGATCTCGTCATGTTGGATTTCATCATCTGATTCATCAACGGGTGTGCGTTCCAGGCGAAACTCTATTTCATTCATCAGCCTCTGTTCAAAGCTTGAAATTTTGTATTCCTGGCAAAATGACACATGTTTCAATTTCTATTTCTACAGTGAGGAAGAACCTGTCTATCAGTATAATTGAGGATGCAACTTTTAAAGATTCAGATGTTAGATTTATGTTATGAAATCTCAATAAACCAGGCATATTCTATTTCTCCTTCATTTTCATGGAGTACTAAAAGAAATTTCAGTGTTTCTACCGTCATCCCAAACTGCCTTAGCGAAGCAGGCTTGATTCCTTACCTTGAACATGGAGCCCCAGGAGAAGTGTGTGTGGGACGGAATAAAGGTGGAATATAATTTTCATCACAACTGCCTACAGAGTTATTTGGCAAAGCTGTTCTGCACTGCATTCTGAGGCAGGCCTCCATCACCAACTTCCTCTCTTTATGAGACATTCTGATATATATACTTGAGGAAGATTGGTCTTGAATGAAATCTCTCTCAACCCCACATCTGCCTTCACTGCCTCTCTCTGTTCCCATCACAGCAAAACTGTTTGAAATAACTCTGTACTTAGAGGATGATTGCTTGGCACCTCTTCTCTTGCTAGCCCACTCTAATTAGACTGCATTTGCACTGCTCTGAAATTGCTACTGCCAGTCTCCAAGTTTGCATCATTGCTTGTCTGTTCTTGCTTGACTCTCAGCATTAGTCAGAGATGACTACTTTTCCTTTTTGAAACATTTTCTTCTGCTGGTGTCCATGACTCACTGTACCAGTTTTCCTTCTCTTTCTTGAGTGACATCTTGCCAGTGTCCTCTGCTGGCTTCTGCTCCCCTCCTTTTGGGTCTCTCATCCAAACTCACAGCTTCAGACACCTTCCCTATGTCAGAGCCATCACTCTAAGCCTGCCTGTCTCCAGAGCCAGATCACATGCCCAAGGACGGACTCTATATTATGGTACTCCATGGACACCTCAAACTTAGTGGGACCCAAATAATGCCCACTTGATTTCTGTCCCCTGGACGTACTCCTAGCCTGTTCTTCCTCATCTCAGGAAATAGTACCACTTAAGGGGTATTCACTTAAGGGGTTAAACCAGTGTTTCTTACACTGTCTATGGGGAAAACCAAGTTTTAAATGTTTTCTTTTTCCTTTTCTTTCTTTTTTAATTTTTTTTGTGGTACTAGGGTTTGAACTCAGGGCTTTGTGGTTGCAAAGCAGGCACTCTACTACTTGAGCCACACCTCCAGTCCATTTTACTCTAGGTAGTTTGGAGATGAGATCTCAAGAACTATTTGCCTGGCCTGGCCTCAAACTGTGATCCTTCCGATCTCAACCTCCCAAGTAGCTAAGGTTATAGGCATGAGTCACCAGCACCTGGCCAACTCTGTACTTTTATAAAATAAAATACAAATGAACTACCAGCAAAATGAAATTTAAAAGGAGTACAAAATTATTATATTCATAAATATATTTCCTTGTCGAACTGCTATAAAAATTCCTTAGTGGTTACTGTCCATTTCTATACTTATCTCAAGGTGACAGCTTGCAGTCTGGCACAGGCCTTGGGGCACACTGTGAGTACACTAAGTTAAACCCTAAATCCAGGATTATCCCAGATTCCTTTCACTCCCTCTGCCTGCCATATCCTATCTGTCAAGCTTCAATGTCACCTCCGCAGGCCACATCTAAAGTAACTAACTCTCCCCAGCACTGGTTGCTCTCTAGTATTTTTCTTATTTGTTTATTGACTGAATGGCTGACTCTCTAGGGTCAGAATGTTAGTTCCACAAGAGCCGGGGTCTTCACTGTCTTGCTTGCCACTCTGTCAACTGCACCGACAAGCACCCACGGCAGGTGCTCAGTGGACACTGAAGAATGTGTGAGCACATGAGTGACACAGGGGCCATCATTGTTCCAACATCAATCCATCTTTGAGAACTCTGGAACAATGAGCTTGGGATGTGGGTGAGACCTGTGCTTAAACTCGTGACCCTAGTTAGTTTATAAAATTTAAGTGGGCATAAATAGAGAGAGTCTGTGAATGCTCCGGAAATGGAATTTTGAAGGACATGGCTGGTATGTGCCTGCCTTTATCATTAGCGGATAATTGAATTAGGACTCATGTTCTCAATCACATTACATGGCCGGGTGTGATAGCTCACATCTATAATCCTAGCTACTTGGGAAGTGGAGACTCGGAGGATTGCGGTTCAAGGCCAGCCAGGGCAAAAGGTTCGCATGACCCCATCTTGACTAATAAAGAAGCTGGGTGTGGTGGTGTATATCTGTCACCCCAGCTATGAGGGAGGCATAAAAAGGAGGATCACACTCCAGGCTGGCCCAAGCATAAATGTGAGATTCTATTTAAAAAATAACTAAAAGCAAAAAGGGCTGAGGGCATGGTTGAAGTGGCACAGCACCACCTGATCACTGCAAGGCCCTGAGTTCACATTCCAGTACTTCCAAAAACAAAACAAAAAACGTTACTCATGTCTTACACGTAGAATCATCTGAATTTGGGTAAAATCAGAATTTAGGAAAGTTTGTCTTGAAACCAGGATAAGCTTTGTTACCATAGCCAATGACAGATTTTTTTATTGAGATGCAATAAATCCAAACTTTTCAGTTAAATGTTTTATTATTGTACCTGAAACTAATGTAAATACCATAGATGTGATATTAATGTAACTAAGCAAACACTCACTAAGCACAGATTCTATGTCAGACAAAACAGACACCCTGAACCCCAGCCCTCAACTGCAGCGCTCAGGGAGTTCATGACAAGTGCGTCCTGGTGGGCCATGGCAGAGGACACAGGGACACTTAGCTTTTTTTTTTTTTGCAGTACTGGGGGTTGGACTCAGGGCCTACACTTTGAGCCACTCCACCAGCCCTTTTTGTGTTAGGTATTTTCAAGATAGGGCCCGCGGACTATTTGCCTGGGCTGGCTTCAAACTGCAATCCTCCTAATCTCTGTCTTCTGAGTAGTTAGGATTACAAGCGTGAGCCCCAGTGCCCAGCACAGGGACACTGCACTATCCCAGCATCCAGCATTCTACAATGCCAATGGCCTTACCATGTGTTACCGAAGGCCAATGTGTAAATCTTACTAGAAAAGGGATTGGATGCCATGGTTATCAGCTCGCAAAAGAGGGCTGCCATAAAGAACTCATGGTTAGAGGTGAAGGAGTAAGACTGAGACGAAGACGGAGAAGAAATGACCAGGCAGCTCAGACAGGAACAAGGCAGAGCAGGAGTCAGGTGCTTACTCCTCCTCTCTGTCACAAAGGGCAGTTAGCTGGGAACCACAGACAATTTTTAACAAGCATTAACAAAAAAAACCAAAACAAAACAGGGTGGTGAGAGCAGAATAAGGAGGCGACATGGTTCCTAGGGAAATGAGGTCAAGGAGGAAAATTGGGATATGATGTGAAATGGAGAGGGAGGGTGTGAAGATTTAGAAATTCCCAGTCAACATGCAGTCAACAAACACTTAGTGAGGGCAGAGTATCAGGCTCAGTCATGAGTGCATTGGTCATAGAGGCTCCGTGATATTTTGTGATTCTTCGTTTCTTTGACCTCTTAGATTCACCACATTAATCTAAACCATTTGGATTTTATTGGCATCCAATCAAGAACCATTGGTGTGAATGGCCACCCAAAATGAGAAATGACACAGCCTAAAATCTAGAAATCAGGGTACCTTACTCTTTTTTCATTCCTAACCTAAAGATACTTCATTGTCTTTTGTTTAGAAAGCAAAAAAATTTTGTAAAATTTTTGTAAAATGTTTGTAAACATCTGAAGGATGACACTTTTGTATTTCACAAAGTTCTAAGAACCAACAGCAAATGTAATGGCTAGTGGAAGTATTAGATAAAATGAGTGAGAGAGCAAATCCTGGCCTATTACAACAGAGAAATAAAAGTGGTGGATATATCAAAGAAGACCCACTTTTCTAAAATATAATTTATACATTTGAATTCTGGGGAAGAAATAACAGATTATTTTGATTCCAGTGTTCCCAAATTGCGGGTATAAACAACTACCACATACAAGTTTTCTTTAGGATTGTTCTCCAACTGTCCATTCTTATACTTTTCTAAGCTTACTTCTTTAACCTCACCAACAGGCCATACTACATTTTAGACAGTTTTTCATGACATTTTTGTTATCATTTCTCAAGGTAACAATGAACAAAACAATATCATAATTTGCTTATCGTTTCATTTCGTGATACATTTTTTTTTGGAAGTGCTAAGATTTGAACCCAGGACCTAAGCAGGTGCTCTACCACTTGAGCTAGTTCACCACCATTTTTTTCTTTAGTTATTTTTCAGGTAGGGTCTCGAGCTTATGCCTGGGTTTGGCATCTTATTTATGCTTCCCATGTAGCTGGGATGACAGGTAAGTGCCACCAAGCTCAACTTACTGATTGAGATGGTGTCTTGCTAATTTTTGCCTGACTGACCTCAAACCATGATCCTCTGGATCTCCTTTTCCCAACTAGCTCATTTCATTTCTTAAAACTTCCTATTAACATGTGCCATGTAATGTAAGCATTCTATCTCAGGTAGCTCCTTAGTTTTCTAAATTGCATTTATGCAGCTTGGCTTTTATCATGCATGGCATGGCATGAAGTCTAAGACCAGTTCTATAGTCTGAACCGTAATAATTCTCCAAAGACTGATGCCCATCATAGCCAATCAGATACAGAGGGCTGAGATGCTTTCGGAGACTACACCAGTTCCTCAGAGTGGCCCCAAAGTTAACTCATGATGGAGGCTTGTGGATTTTTTTTTTTGGTGGTACTGGAATTTGAACTCAGGACCTCATACTTGCCAGCCCTCATGATGGAGGTTTGAGAGAGAGAGTTCTGGGTTTACAGAATTCAACTCACAGAAATTCGTGTTCGTATGTACTTACATCTCAGGTAATGAAGAGAAAAGTCCAACTTTCCTATGAGTTTGGGCAATGGAGTAGTCTGAATTTACTTACAGAAAAACTGTAAAAGTGAAATCAAACAGCTTCTGTGCAAAGCTGGTATCATTTTACAGGGATCTAATTGTCCCTCTCTGTGTTATTAACAACCAAGGCTGAATAAGGCTCTTATTTCAATGACACTTAGAAGGATTAACAACCATAAATCTGATGACAGTATCATAGGAAAACAAATCTGTGGTTGACAGAGTAACATTTATGGAGCTTGAATGAAACTGTTGTCATAAAACTGAAAAAGGCTATAGAGTTTCCAAAAAAAATGCACAAGTATCCTGGAGATCAGAGATCTGGGCCTACTTCTACCACTAACTGACCACTGTGCCTCTGTTTCTTATTTAGGAGACAGAAGGGAAAGACAGTTGCCCTGGCATTTCCCTCCCAAAGATACATGTAATTTGGGGATATAATATATGAGAAGTGTACTCAGATATACTGAGAACTGAGAAGTTTATATATTCTGCTTCGATCTAATAATTTGAAAGCAAATTTTAAAAGACTAGCATATTTTCAAAAGAGTATACTCAGTAAAGTTACCAATGTATAACAAACAGAGTAAAATATTGTACATCTATGGCTCCATTGAAAGTAAGAGAAACACTAAGAAAACAACATGTGGTCAGGGAAATCTGGAGTTTTTTTTTTTAGGGTCCTTTATGGAAGAAATTCTGCAATATTTTGCATATTGCTTTGACTGAATTTTTGTTATATTTCAAACTAGATTTTATTAATTCCCATCTTGGGAAATAAACTAAGAATTAGATTATTAAAATGTAAATCTGCACTAAAAATAACTACTTGTTTATCAAAAGTGCAAATAAATGGCTCAAATAAGCAAACAGTGTGTCTTTCTTTTGTTTCTGTGATCCCACATGAGGTTTTCTTCCCTAGGAAGCAAGTAGCTGTACCGGTGGAGCATAGGATGTTGTCTGATGGTCATTTCACATGGTTCAACCTAATATAAAGACCTGAGAGGAGCCAGGTGTGGTGGTACATGCACAGGCACTTGGGAAGAGGAGGTAGGAGGATCACGAGCCCAGATCTGGGCAAATAGCAAGATCCTGTCTCACAAAAAGAAGGATGAGGAGGAGGAGGGGGAACTGGTAGTCAGACTTCCAGGTATCTGAAGTTGAAGAATGACTTAGAACCCCAGAGTTCCTTAAAGTCTCGATTATCAAAAGGCTTAGATATTGAAATCTCTCAAAGATCTAACAGTGTTTGCCTAAACTGACTTGAGGACTGTTGAAATGGAGAGCAGATTCATCTCTCTAATCCATAATTTTGCTCTCCCAGTTTCAGTTACCTGAAGTCAACTGGGATCCAAAAATATTAAACAGAAAATTTTAGAAATAAAGTTTCAGTATATTGTTATAACAATTTTATTATTAGTTATTTCTGTAATCTCTTACTGTACCTACTTTTAAAATTAAACTTTTTTAGCTGGGTACTGGTGGCTCACACCTGTGATCCTAGCTGCTCAGGAGGCAGAGATCAGAGGGATCAAGGTTCAAAGCCAGCCCTGACAAATAGATTTTGACACCCTAACTCAAAAATACTCAACACAAAAAAGTGCTTTGGAATGCCTCAAGTGGTAGAGTGCCTGCCTAGCTAGTGTGAGGGCCTGAGTTTAAAACCACTGTACCACCAAAAAAGAAAATTAAACTTTTTTTTTTTGAAACAGGATCTCACTATATAGCCCAGGCTGGCCTTGAACTCAAGCTCCTCCTGCCTCAGCCTCCTAAGTGCTGGCATTGTAGATATGAACCACCACACCTGACACCTGACTTTTTTTCTTTTCTTTTTTTTTTTTTTTTTTGGTGGTACTGGGCTTTGAACTCAGGGCCTTATGCTTGCTAGGCAGGCACTCTTACCACTTGAGCCACTCCACCAGCCCCACACCTGACTCTTAAAATTAAACTTTATCATAGGTATGTATGTATAGAAAAAACATACTATCTATAGAGTTGAGTATTATCTGTGGTTTCAAGCCTACAGTGGGAGTCTTAGAATACTCCCTGCAGACAAGGGGAGACTGCTGCACATTCTATTCCAGGTAAACACATATAAACACATCCACTGAGCTAACTGCTGGGGTGACTGACAACTATAGATAGATCCTCGTGGACGAGTTTCCTGCATGGGCCTTGGCCTCTGCCCTGCCATCTATGTGTCATGAGGTCAGATGACTGACCTCAGCATCCAAGGACTGAATGAAACAAAATTCTATGCCTTACAATCAAGCTTCATCAAACCATCTGAGTCCAGCAATCTTACCTGCTGGTTTGATCTGACATCGCTGAAACTCATTTTCTTCCCCAAGTCTAGAATCACTGCATTCTTAGTTTCACGAATATAATCATCACTCACTGGTTGAGGAGACTTTGTGTTTTTCTTCATTAGTCCTTGGGATGGTCTGTAAAATAAATTCACCCAACAGATCCATGTAAAGCACTAGTTAGACAGAGTGGCTGAAGTGACAACCAGACAACAGCAGTCAGTAGGCACTTATGGAATTAAGCACTGTGTTGGTAGAGGTCTTTTTTATATTTTGTTATTAAAAATTATTGGGCTGGGCACAGGTGGCTCACACCTGGAATCCTAGTTACCCAAGAGGCAGAGATCAGGAGGATTGCAATTTAAGGCCAGCCCAGGTAAATAGTTCGAGAGACCCTATCTTGAAAATACCCAACACAGAAAGGGCTGTGACTCAAGTGGTAGAGCACCTGCCTAGTGAGCATGATCCCTGAGTTAAAACCCCGGTACCATCAAAGAAAATATTCAAAGCAATCGTGCCCTTTGTTCTGAGGTGTTCTATAACCATTTTGGTTCTAAGAGATAGGATTATCTAAGAATCCATTGCACAGGAGTCCTCTCCCAGACTAAGCTGTTCTCTGCATATGTCCCCTCTTAACTGGCATCTCTTCCATCAAGACACCTCAGTGACACTTACACAGATGGTGCACTCTTGGGCAGTCCCATGGCATTGGTTGGTGGGACGACAGGGAGAGAAGGCAGGACGGAACTGAGGAAAGCCACTGGGTTCTGAATCCGGCTGGTGGGAGAGACAGGAGTCGGGGATACACAGTGGGGCTGAAACTGGTTTGCGCTGGGGATGGAAAACGAGAGTGGTGGCGGTGCTGGCTCTGCCAGGCCTGGAGGGAGTGTCTCATTTTGAATGGAAACCCCACCTGGAGATTTGGTTTGCACAGGGGGGTGGGAAAGTAAGAGGCTTTCTTTGCTCACTGTCCTCTGAATTGTCTGAGGAGTGCTGCTCAAGGTGAACACAGGAGAGCCGGATGGGGACACGGTGGCCATGGTGGCACTGGTGGAGGGGAAGAACTGCTTCGGTCGGGCCAGGCTGAGCGTCTGTGATGCAGGGCCCTTCACCTGCTTGCTGGAGACGGTCACAGCCGGGCTGGCTGGGGAGTTCAGAACACTCACGGTGAAGGGAAGCTCCTTAGGTGACAAAGGGGACAGGTTCTGCAGCTGCTGCTGTTCCAGCAACACTTGGTTGTGAAGCTGCTGTAACTGGGAAGAGTCACTGCAATGACAGAAAATGCACAGATCATGTCTGGTGATGCTGGCTAACCTGTATAAAAGCGGCTTTTGCTGAGGACACTGACTCCTTACTTGGGCCCTGAATTAACTAAAGGCAGGAAGCAGTTAGATGATTGTGACCCCTCTTTTCCATAAGAATGGAAGGAATAAACTGACAGTGGAGAAAATGGGACGGGGACTCCAGAAGGGAGTGTGGCCAGCTTGATTATTAAACTGACATTTTTCCCTCTTTCTCTCTACATGCTGGAGAGCTCAAGATTAACTCCCTTTACTCTTCAATTAAATCAGGCAATTTTCTCCCTTTTTATCTCTCTCTGACCAGTGAGGAATAAAACTGTCAACCAAGACATACAGCTACAGAAATGTAGCACCAGTAAAGTAGGAGAACCAAGGCCAGCACCAGTTGTGGGACATGAGTTTTTGCCACATACTCAAAGTCCCTGAACTCCCCTTTAAAAAGCAGACCCCTTCTCCTAGAAGGGGGACAAGAGAGTTTTGAGTGGTTGATTCCCCATCCTCCTCTTCATCTGACAAATAATAAACCTTATCTTCTTTCCCCAAACCCTGCTCTCCTTATTCGTGAATTGGCACTGAGACCAGGGGAGCAGCTTTCCTGAAACAATTACAGACAGACAACCAGAGCAGCGAGCAGTCAGCCAGCCAATTGCTGCGAGTTGTTTATCTTTGCTTCTTCCTATGGCATCAAGCACATTGTATTCTCTGTGCTGTGACCCTGGACTTGTGCAACACAGAATGCTTTTAAGTTAGAAAAAAGAGCCAGAGACAAGGTCCCTCCTGTGGGCAGTGCCTGAAGTTCTGATGACCAGGACACGGTACCCCAGCTTGAGAACAGAAGGTACTGAGCCGCACAAAGATGCGAGTTACTGCAAGGGCCGAATTCTCTAAGAGAAAGCACTGTATTAATTCCTGTGCTAACATCAGCATCACCACCAGCACCCCTGGAATAATTCATGTGAGAATGTCTTTTTGTTTGAACAGTTTGTTTTCCCCCATTAAAAAAATCTTATTTTGTTTCAGAAGGGATTTAAAAGAGCTGTTTGGAGTAGCTTTTTGGTTATATCAGGGCAAGGTGTTGATTCCATTACTCGGTGGACTTTTTAAAAAATTGAATCTTCTGTGTATATACTTTTCTAGATTGTATGCATCATTAAAGGCTAAAATCTAATGGGACACATATAAAATGCTAATATATACTAGCCAGTGGTTATTTACGAACAGCATATAGACCCAGTTACCATTTCCTAATGAAGGTACCAAGTGCAATGAAAGAAGGGAGAGCTAAGTACAAAGCATACCAATTCTAAAAGCTTGAGTAATCCCTATCATTCAAAGTTAACAGCCTGAGACAAGCAGGGTGGCTCACTCCTGCAATCCCAGCACTCAGGAGGCTGTGCCAGGAGTATCAAAAATTTGAGGTCAGACTGGGGTATATAGAGTTTCAGGTCAGCCTGGCCTATATAGCAAGGCCCTGACTCCCTCTGTCACCACCACTAAAAAACAAAAACAAAAAAACTAACAGCTTGTCATGAATTGCTTATAAACTCACTTGCTCACTTCTTGTTGCTGTGAGGATTACTGAAATCAGGTTTGTATTCAGGTTTTCTTGCCATACATTTATCAACTCTCTACTCTTACCTTAAAATATTTTCCCTTTTGTTACATCTTAGTTTAAGCACAAGGACTCTGCAGAGAGACAGACTTATGGCCTAATCCTGGCTCAGTCACTCTTGATCTGCTGTGTGGCCTTGGGTGATTTTGACACTTTTCCCCTTGTAAGTTTTGACCCTGATTCCCTCATAAGTAAAAAGGTAATAATGTCTCTTAGTGTTGTGAGAACTGAAAGGCCACCTGAAATCTAAGAGATTAAAAATGGTGGCTATTACATTTTTTAGTTTCTGAACTACAAAAGTCCAATTTCAAGATCTGTAAGAATGAATATCAGACAGAGGTTCAGAATGACAAGGACAACAAAGGAATTAATGAGAGATTTTGAGTTTTTGAGATAAAACATCAGACAGTCAAAACACAACAACCTTGGGTATCCAGTACTTCTGAAAGCAATTTTGACAACCATTTTGGGCAGTGTGTGCTTGGAAGGACAACTTGTGCACAACTGCTTTCTCTGAGAATTGCAGCCACCTTCTCTTCATTGCCTGAGTGAGATCTGCCATGGTGGGAAGAACTCAGCATATGCTACAAGATAGGGTTCTCTTGACCTTGTCAGTTGTGAAACTACTACCCAGCAAATCACTGACTGGGATGATGAACTGGGATAGCTGTGCAGTGGTTTTAGTGGTGCTCACTGTGCCGGTTTCACATTCCTGTCACCTGGAAACTGTAAAACAGGCAGACCTCCCTGGTTTAGGCGCCACTGCCCAGAGAGCTAATTGGCCTGGAAAGGGATCTAGGCATAGTTATGGTTATCCTTTTAAACGTAGGTCAGTTGCTCATAAACTTCAGCAAGCCTCAGGATTTTCTATAGTGCTGGCTAAACCACAGACTTCTGGGCCACCCCAGAAGCTTCTGATTCAGGGGGTCTGGGCAGGGCCTGAGAGTGACCAGGTGGGCCCTAGGTGACTTTTCCATGCATCCAGGACATAGAAACAATGCTCTGAAGATCACTTGTCCCCAAAGCATAGGCTTTCCCAGTCTATTCTGAATGTTTGTCTGATATTTTACTCAATGTAAAAGGTTAATTGTTGTCATTTCTTGGGTGTGCGTGTGTGTGTGTGTGTAGGGGGTGGGGGCTGTGGAAAGGTGGGGATTGTGGAGGGGTGGCAATTCAGTTATTTCTCTATTCCAGACCAGTAGTTTCCAAACTGGCTGCATGTTAACATAATCTGTGTAGAGATTCTGACTCAATTGAGAAGGAGGGCATTAATATTTTTTTAAGCTGCAGCTTTTCTTCTAGAGTGTGACCAGGATGAAGAATCGCTGTTTTAGACAGTTTGATATTCAAGCTGAAAATTCCGAAGTCAGTATTATCTGGGCTTTGATGATACAGTATTTAAAAATGACAGCCTCCCCTTCTGTAGCAATTTTGGACTTCTGTTATCTCTATTTTCCATATGAATGGCAAATCCAAGGAATGAGCAAAAGACTGTGTGCTAGGGAAGATGGAATCTGTATTTTAATGCAAACCCTGTGAGGTTAAAACCAATGACATTAAAACTAATAAGTGGAGTCCTAACACAAAGAAATGCTCAATTGTGGAGATGATGAATATGCTAGTTATCCTGATCTAATCATTATATATCGTATATATGCATTGAAATGTCACACCATACTCCATAAATATGTACAATTATTATGTGTCAATTTAAAATGAGTAAGAAAAGTTGTAAACATGTGAATTTACAAAGGGTGTATGTGCAAACACATGTATATTCATATCTATATGAATATAAACCTATGTACATACAATTAAGAGAAGACTTAAAGGCAAATGGACTAAAGAAAAATAAAGTGATAAGGATTGGATTTGTAGAAGATATCACTACACAGCATAACTAATTTTAACTGGAAGTCTCATATGGCAGACATTGCTGGCCACTTAATTCTGCTTTTTGTGTTTATTCATCATGATGTCAATATGTGCAACTAAAGATTGTATTTCCCAGTTTCCTTTGCAATTAGTATTCCATGTAGTTAAATTCTGGCCAATGAGATGTAAGCAGGAGATTTTGGGAGACACCTCTAAGAAGGTTCCTTTTAGGGCTTCTGACATCAAAAAAAATGAGTGTGACTTCTGCACATTTGTCCTTCCTGTTGCTTGAAATGCAGATGTGATGACTAGACCACCATCAGCTATCTTGGACCATGTGGGGGTCCCAAAGAAGAAGGCAGAGTTGGGGATGGCAGAGCAGAAAGACAGAAGTTGCCTGGGTTCTCAATCACTATAGACCAGAACAGCCTTAGATGCTCTGTGTATGTTCTTTAAGTATTTTTTCTTTTTTCTGGGTGGTAATTGAATTTCAACTCCGGGCCTCACGCTTGCTAGGAGTCACTCTACCACTTGAACTACTCCATTAGTCCTCTGTCTAATTTCTTTATGTGAAAGAATAAACTCTCATGTGTCTAACCCCTGTTACTTTAGTTTTTTGTAATGTGAAGCTCAACTTAATCGTACTAAACAACAGAGCGATATTGAGGGGTTGACTCAGAAAACCATGAGTACTTTCTTACACGTATATAAAACCTACTAGGTCATTACAGCTTATCCAGCAATAGCAAAGAACTATCTAAAAAATATTAAATAGCTTTACATAATAACTACAAAAGCTTATGTAGAAGCAGAAAAGGAAAATACAAGGATAAAATTACAGACAATAAAGATTAAACACAAGAACGGGTGTGATAAGCAGACCATAGGAATGATTCTCTAACACTTGGCCATTGTCTGTCTGAATTAGTTTAGGTGCCGCACTGCTTAGAGGCAGAATATTAATAATCACTATGATAGTGAGAGTCCACTCACAGTGGAATAAGGATGTACTTCCTGCATCGCATTTAATGTGTATTTTCTCATTTGGTAATTCCCTTTTCCAACTCCTTCATAGTTAAGGTCAGACTCAAGAGTGACTCACAGCCACGATGGGTTATTCATTCTAACTTTTTACTTACAGTTTGGGTTTGGCCAGAACTGGAGGGGGCTCTTTGATGGGTGAGGAAGGCTCCAGAATTTTGGATCCCTGTCCATTGAGCCTCTCAGGGAAAGAATTGGGCCTGGCCTGGTTGGCAGTTGCCCTTCCACCTTCAGAGGAGGCTTTGCTTTCTTTGTCATCTTCAGGCAGGTTGAAGTGCACACGGAGCCCAATCCTGGAGCTGGACCGGGGCTCATTATGGTTCACCAGTACCCCTTCAAGTTTGGGTTTGGGGGTTTGTTCCATAGAAGGAGGCTCTGGGTTGGGGGGGGACGGCTGTCGTTCAGTTGCAGCCAGGTTGGTGGTAGAGCTGGCCGAGTGAAGAGCCCTGTTATTGCTGAGGTCTTCATTTCCTGAAAGGACAGTCATGGGACCCAAGCTGTTAGCCTTATCCAACAAGACTGACGTGAGCTCGTAAGTTCAAGTTGCGACATGTATTCAATGGCAACATACACCAGGCGAGTGCACAGATGGGGAAATGCGTGTCAAAACCTCCCCTGGGGCATTGAACAATGTGGTGATGCAGAAAATACTAAATTAAACATCTAAGTCTTGAGCTGTGGATATATTTTAACAGTACAGCACATGTTTAGTGTGCTGGAGGCCCTAAGTGGGATTCCAGCACTCTCTCACTCGCTCTCTCTCTCTCTCTCTCTCTCTCACACACACACACACACACACACACACACACACACACACATACACACACACACACACATATCTAAGCTGTTTTCTGGAAAGAATTTTAGAAGATTAGGCCAGGAACCTGGGTGTGGCAGTGCACAACCAGGAATCCCAGCTACACGGGAGGCAGAGGTAGGAGAATCAGGTTCCAAGGTCAGTCCTGGCAAAAGTGCAAGACCCTATCTGAAAAATAACTAAAACAAAAGGGTTGGGCATATGGCTCAAGGGGTCGATGCTTGCCTAGCAAGCATAAGGCCTTGAGTTCAAGCCCCAGTATCTCCAGGAGGTGTTTTTGTAGGAATTATAAAGACAGCAGGATAACTAAGGTGGTGCTGGTGGCTTTAAGTGAAATAAGGAATCAAAAATTGGACGTTGTAGCAGCATGCTCTGTATTTGCATGGTATCCTAATAGCATATGTCTTAATAATAAAAAACTTTTTTTTATTCAGATGTGAAATAGTAGGGAAGGGTAACATAAACTCTGCATGCTTACAACTAGAATTCAAACCGTGTAAACCTTGAGGTGTGGAAGGCGTCCTTACCTCTCACGTCCAGCTGCGCGATGCTCGACACCGTGCCGTATTTGTTGCTGGCAGTGCACGTGAAGCACCCAGAATCTTCCGCAAATACCTCCGCGATGACCAAGGTGCAGATCTCCTCTACAGGCCAGCAGAACACAGGGTTACTGACTTAGTCGCGCAGTCAGTGATGTACTGTACTGCTGTCTGCGCAAGTCCGTACGAGAAGCTGACTTTTATTAATTCCTTGGGCAGTTAGCAGGCTAACAGACTCAAAGGATGTAGAACCAATGTCGCCTTCAGAGTGAGGGACAGGGGGATTTTATAATCATATGTTATGTGCATGGATATTCAGATTGTCTTCTGCTTTTATTCATCAATCCAAATGGCAAAAGTGGAACTTACAATAAAAATTTAAAAATCACAAAACAAATGAGAGGTCAAGGGAAAAGGAAGTATGTGTGAAATAAAGACTACTTAAACATTTTCTTTTCCTTTTTTTTGGTGGAACTGGGGTTTGGACTCAGGGCTTTGTGTTTACAAAGCAGGCACTTGCAAAGCAGGCATTTGAGCCACACCTCCAGTCCATTTTGCTCTGTTCTCACCAACTATTTGCATGGGCTGGCCTTGAACCTCCATCCTTCTGATCTCAGCTTCTCAAGTAACTAAGATTACAGGAGTGAACCACCTGCGGCTGGCTAAGGCCACAATTTAAAATCAGACAAATATCAATCGGCAATAAATGTTTTGCTTAAGTAATAGTAATTAGCTGATACAATAAATCAAAATTCTGGGTGAAAGAGTAAAATGAATTTCTACTTTTGTAATACTGTGGTGATTCTTATGGATTACTGTGATCTACAATATAAAACCTCTGTGAATAACTACAGAGGTGATTTCCAGATAGAACAATGTGATATATCCTAAAATTATTTCATTGAGAATTCCTTGACAACTAATGAAGAGGAGGTATAAGACTGTAGCATAAACCTCCAGTTATCACCCAGTATCCCTGATATTAAAAACAAAATTATTGAAACAGAGTTCTGGCTAGGCATCAGTGCCTCACACCTATAACCCTAACTACTTAGGAGGCAGAAATCAGGAGGGTCATGGTTCAAAGCTATCCTGAACAAATGAGCAAATTGTGAGATCCTATCTCAAAAAAACCCAACACAAAAATGGGTTGGTGGAGTGACTCAAGTGGTAAGAGAGCCTGCCTAGCAAGCATGAGGCCCTGAGTTCAAACCCCAGTACCAAAAATTTGATATATCAGCGCTTCATGATAACTGAGTTTAACTAACTAGACCGCCTGTAGAAAAACTGTACAGGAATAAGACCACTTTTTTTTTTTATGGTACTGGGGTTTGAACTTAGGACCTTGTGCTAAGAATAAGACCACTTCTATCTTTGCTGTTTCCCCAAGGGTCTAGTGTAGGGCTATGCAACATGAATGCTCAATGTCTACTTCTGGAATGCCTTTCCACTTGGTTATCAGAAGACAGAGTTATAACAATGAAATTCTAAACCGTCTTTCTCACCAGGGTTACAAATACAATCTGATTTTCAGAGTGGTTACAGAGAGGGCATTCTGATGTTCATACGATATTTTTGAGTGACTTGTATTTTCTAGTGGTAAGAGTTTCACCTGCTCTCACTTGTATCTCTCTCAGAATTCTCAAAACAACAAATCTAATAATAAATGTAGTAACAATACAGACATTTTATTAAATCTCTGCGAATTTCAAAATCTGATGCATAAAATTTGAGACACATATGGTGTGGAATTAGAATTGATCTGGCATCGTAGAAATAGCCCTCGCTGCCCAGTTTGGGGAAGGCATGAGCGGGAGGCCATGGACAGAGGCCTCCCCATGAGACACACCTCAGTAATCAAGAACTAACTGCATTTATATCAGGTATTGAATATGTATGTCAAATTTGCAGATGCTCCTGTCTTTCCCTTCAATAATAACTGGACTTCATTTGAGTCTTGTTTTTCTAAAGTTTTCTTTTCACTTTTTCTTGACACCATTGTAATTTCAACATGTTTTCTTAGATATATGGAATCACCTATCACATATTAATAATTAAAGTTGAGATGATCTTTACCTGGTTCTGCCATGGATCGAGGTTCTAAAAGAAAAAAAAAGATTCTGAGTATTTACTGAGGTTACATTTTTGCTGAAGCTTCCTACAGAATTTCAGTCTTTTTCATAGATAATTTGCATACTCAGGAGTGATGTGAGAAGGTTAATCTGTCATGGTTAAATAAAATGACCTAAACACCAATGACCTCAATAGGGACACAATAGGGCAGAAAAAGAGCAATTAAATGATGCTTCTGCATCTTGGGGCACACCTGGGACCCCTTAGGTACATAAACTTAGGCAAGGAAAAGTTCCTGAGATAGCTGGACTCAGAAATGACTTGCTTTTATTGGTACCCATCAGCCTTACCTGAAAGAAAGCTCGTGAAGACTGAGGAGTATTTCTTGGTGGCACTGGAGTTTGAACTCAGGGCCTTGCACTTTTGGAGAGGCGCTCTACCACTTGAGCCACTCCCCAGCCCCTTTTGCCTTAGCTATTTTTCAGGTAGGGTATTGTGCTTTTGCCCAGCCAGCCTGAACTGTGATCCTCCTACCTATGCTTTCCACGTGCCTGAGATCACAGGTGCATTCTACCATGTCTGGGTCGTTTGTTGAGATTGGGTCTTGCTAACTTTTTGCTTGGGTTAGCCTTGAACTGTGATCCTCCCAATCTCTGCCTCCCATAGAATAGATTCTTTGAGAACAGATTCCTTATCTTAAAGTTCTTTGGCATTCCTCAAAGTGCTCACATTACTGAATTCACTTGTTCAATGAATGTTTATTAAATTGCAGACCACTTAGGAAGTAATCTACACAGATAGCATGATTAAGGGCTTTTTTCTCCCTCTCAGTTTAAATGGTATTGAGAATATATTATTGTTGCTGCTACTGCTTCTACAGCCTGGCTGTAGTTCTGAATCATGTATCTCACTAGTCCAGGTATTGCTATGTTGTGACAGGAAGAAACAAATGAACAAGAAAGCAAATAACTGCAGGACACTGATAGCTCACCCCTGCAATCCTAGCTACTAAGGAAGCAGAGATCAGGAGGATTGTGGTTCAAAGCCAGACTGGGCAAATAGTTCACAAGACCCTATCTTGAAAAAGCCCAATATAAAAAAGGGCTAGTGGAGTGGCTCAAGGTGTAGGCCTTGAGCTCAAACCCAAAGCAAATAACTCACCAGAAAAAGTGACAAATCTGCAATATAATGCATATGTTAATTAGCTCAATTTAGCCATCCACAATGTATGCATATTTTAAAACATCATGTTGTACATGATAAATTATAAAATTTTTATTAGCCAAAAAAGACAAGAATTTTCCTACTCTTGAGGCACGTATTGAATTTTGTGTTCTTTTCTCTGTAAAAAAATAAATAAAATAAAAAGAAATAATAAAGGAAGTAATTAAAAGTAATTAATACATGTTCATTATAGAAAAACTGAAAAGTGTAAGAGACAAAAACAATTGACCTTAGACTTGGGGCCAACATTTTAGCCAATTTCCTCCCCAAGTTTTTAGAACAATAATAGATTATTCTACCTGGTTAATAAAAACATAGGTTAACTCTTGGGGATATACCCAAAAGACTGTTACTCCAGAGGCACCTGCACATCCATGTTTATTGCGGCACTATTCACAATAGCCAAGTTATGGAAACAGCCAAGATGCCCCAGCACTGACAAATGGATTAAGAAAATGTGGTATCTATACACAATGGAATTTTATGCAGCCATGAAGAAGAACGAAATGTTATCATTCGCTGGTAAATGGATGGAATTGGAGAACATCATTCTGAGTGAGGTTAGCCTGGCTCAAAAAACCAAAAATCGTATGTTCTCCCTCATATGTGGACATTAGATCAAGGGCAAACACAACAAGGGGATTGGACTATGAGCAGATGATAAAAGTGAGAGCACACAAGGGAGGGGTGAGGATAGGTAAGACACCTAAAAAACTAGCTAGCATTTGTTGCCCTTAACGCAGAGAAACTAAAGCAGATACCTTAAAGCAACTGAGGCCAATAGGAA
This sequence comes from Castor canadensis, assembly GCF_047511655.1. Taxonomy (NCBI): domain Eukaryota; kingdom Metazoa; phylum Chordata; class Mammalia; order Rodentia; family Castoridae; genus Castor; species Castor canadensis. Next base: position 59,105,692 of record NC_133392.1, on the reverse strand, counting down.
AAGGGGAACAGGTACTAGAGAAAAGGTTAGATCAAAAAGAATTAACCTAGAAGGTAACACCCACGCACAGGAAATCAATGTGAGTCAATGCCCTGTATAGCTATCCTTATCTCAACCAGCAAAACCCCTTGTTCCTTCCTATTATTGCTTATACTCTCTCTACAACAAAATTAGAAATAAGGGCAAAATAGTTTCTGCTGGGTATTGAGGGGGAGGAAAGGGAGGGGGCAGAGTGGGTGGTAAGGGAGGGGGTGGGGGCAGGGGGGAGAAATGAACCAAGCCTTGTATGCACATATGAATAATAAAAGAAAAATGGAAAAAAAAAAAAAAGAATGATGTTCTCCAAAAAATAAATAAATAAAAAAAAAAATAAAAACATAGGTTAAATGAAGCAAATAAGTTGTAACTTATTTTATGACTGAAATGGGTCAAGGAGAAAGCACTGTTTAACTGTGGTGTGTGATAAGAAGAATTAATCACTTTAATATATAAATCACTGTTATAATAAAAAAGAATGAAAACCCAAGATGAAATAAAGAAATATAAAAAAGTGCCATCCCATATTTAATTAATGAAGTATGGATTAAAATAACTGTACCCATTTTTGGCCTATAAAATTCGTGAAGATTTAAAAAACTGGCTAATACCCACTGTTGACAAAGGTGTGAGAGGGAAGGTATTTGGCATGTGTCTCAGTGTGGTCATCCTAAGTGTAGCTCAGTCTTCTGAGATGACATTTTGGCAACATGTATTGAAAGCCTAAAAATGCGGATTAATAGAAGAAACAGCACTAGAAACTTATTTTAAGGTGATAACTGGATAGTCACAAAATTTGCTGTTGACCCATATTGAAACATACTTTATAAGAGCAAAAATCAGGGAACAATTTAAATGTTCCAAAGTAGGAGGCTAAATAAACATGAAATTGATACTACTTTTTTTTTTTTTTTTTAAATAGAGCCCAGGTTGGTCTGGAACTTGTCATCCTCCTGCCTCCAGCCTCCAAAGTACTGGGATTATAGGGGTAAGCTACCATTCCTGGTTTATAGATCTATTTTTAAAAGTGAGAAAACTTTATATTAACATGGAAAATGCTCCTGAAATTTTGAGTAAAAAAATCAATTACAAAAAAAGAATATGATTTATTTTTAAAAACAAAAATATGCATGGAAAAATTCTTGGAGACTATACACCAAAATATTAACAGAGTTAGTTTGGGGGATATGATTACCAGTGATTTTTATTTTAGTTTTGATATACTTTTAATGAGTTGCTAAAATTTTATTTAAAAAGAGACATATATAATCTATTTATAAAATTAAACGATCAGGAAAAAAACATTTTAAAGCATTGACTTACTCTTCTGTAAAATCCTAAAATCAGGAGAATCTTCTATCAGGGTCCCTTCCCTGTACCACTCCACTTTAGGGGACGGAGCTCCTTTGACTCTGCACTCAAAGACAACCAGCTGGCCCTCGGAGGCCGACAAGTTCTGCAGCATCTAGAACGAGAAGAACATTCAGAGAATCAAAGAGCATGCATTTTTGGAATGGAGTCCCTGTGCCTGAGTTTTAGAAAAAGACACCATCTCCTCCATATCTGGTTTTTCTTCAAATCCTCTACATCCCTAGCAGCTTTGAGTCTATGGATGTACATGGAGTCTATTTTTGAAGACAGACTCAACCTGACCCTTCTAAAGCTCTTTTCCTTATCATTTTCTTCCCTTACCTCAATTGCAGAGCTAAACAAATCTATTAAATGTTAGGCAAAACATTTTGAGTGAAGTAGTTAATTATTAGTAAAGTATTTCTATTCGTGTATTTACTTATTTTTGGTGGTACTGGGGCTTGAACTCAGGGCCTTGCCCTTCAAGGCAAGAACTCTGCCACTTACACCAGGCCCCCAGCCCTCTTTAGTTGCTTTTCTGATAGGGTCTCACATTTTTGCCTGAGCTGGCCTCTGGACCTCGAGCCTCCTGATCTCTGCCTCCTGAGTAACTGGGATTGCAGGTATGAGCCACCATGCATGCATGGCTAAGTATTTCTGTTTTTAAATGCCCAGTGGAGTTTGGTTTCCAGGAATAATTACAATTAAAAAAATCTGCAGTTATTATGTACTAGGTGATTCAAGAAAGGAGTGATATATTACTTTGATTCTGTCTGTCCTGGCTCTGCCTCATTTATATTCTGTCATCCTGGAAACTGATTTTTGCTTTATTTCTTTGTTTTCCTTATGTGGTCCTTTTTGGTGGTACTGGGGATCAAACCCAGGGCCTCGAACGTGTTGAGTATACACTCTACCACCAAACTACATCCTTGGTGCTCCTTATGTGGCTTTTACAGTGAAGCCTCATTGATTTGTTGAGGGACAGGACATAAGCAATGACAGTCTCTTTTTTTTGTAGGACTGGGGTTTGAACTCAGGACTTTGTGTTCGAGCCATACCTCCAGTCCATTAGCAATGACAATCTTTATAAAATCACAGTCACATGTGGACTCTTGATGTCATTGTAATTTTGAGAAGGAATCCTTAAATGCTCTTCCATACTTCCATGAAAAAAGGCTTCCCCAAATCACTTTGAGTTGTAAACAATCAGTGTAATCTGTACTAGACTCTTGGCAGACCTGAAGGCACATTTTCTTTCACTAGTACTTTCTCATTCTCTCATTCATTATGATTTGTGAGGTTAAAATTGCACATTCTTGGGTGTTTGGTTCTTTATTTGATGATGAAATGCTCCTTTGGCCTGTATTTGAGCATATTTTTTATTTTTCATTTTGGCCAAAGACTGTAATCATGGAAAGGTTATTATTAAACTTGCTCTACAAACTCTGAAGTACAAATGATGCAATGATTTCTATTATCACAATTCTTGGACATGCATTTAGGAATACTGGCTCCTGCTTCAGAGAAGGGGAGAGCCAGTAATTCTTTATTTTGGTGGTACTGGGGTTTGAACTCAAGGTCTTGAGCTTGCTAGGCAGACGCTCTACCACGTGAGCCACTCCACCAGCCCAAAAGCCAGTTTTGTTGTGCTTTTGTCAACCACTCTTACAAATAATTTGTGATTTTTTTTTAACATTTCTTTTCCAAACAGCTTATGATATTTCGTGCATGGCCCCATTGCATTTATAGCATTTGTCTAAGGAACACAGGGGCTGGGATTACCAGAAGGCATTAGTAGCAAGACTTTTAATTCAGAGTCATATATAAATTGAATGGTGACAGCCAGAGGGCATTGGAGTTCAATGTCAGTGTGGGTTCTTTTTGCAGTTCCAAATTTGTTCGCTGAAGTACTTCCGGATCGGAATAGCACAGAGTGGTTTCCCAATTAAGAAAGAGCAAAAATCCAGGTATTCCTCATCTTTCCAAAACAACACCTGGTACAAGAATGGAAAACCGAGGTATCCATGAGTCTTTGCTTCTCTTTGCCAACTGGTAGAAATGTCCTCTTCTCTGACCTCTGAGCAAATTCTGTGCTGAAAGGTCAGATTTGGGGCCTACTGAAAAGCTTAATGGCGGGTAGACATTTCCCTGGAATTCATATATAATGGAGTTTTTTGTTTTCTTGGTTATACTGAGGATGCTCGCTAGGCAAGTATTCTTGAGATATACCTCCAGTTTTATTGCTTTTAGTTTGCTTTTCAGAGTCTTGCATCAGACTTCGATTATAGTTCACACTATAAACCCATAATGGAGTTTTATTCCTTCTTAGGGCAAACAAATTAGAAAATCAAACCATCCCCAATAAAAGGTGGGAAGTGCAGAAGGGACTGAATAAATAAAATATGGCACACTTGCTAATTCTCAGTCTGCAGAGGACACACTAAAGCCCTGCTTGCAAAAGGATCTCCTTGAGCACTTCTGTTGCCACCACCAGTTGGTTGTTGTCCATTAGACAATGAAAGCCAAGACCTTTGTTCTTTTTGAGAGGCTAGCCAAGACACACACGACCTGCACAGGCCTACCTAGTATCTAGGAAAGGGAGTGGAAGTTCATTCCAGTGTGAATTGACACGTGGTAGAGGAGATGCCAAGGGTCATCCTATGAGCCACAAAGAAAAAGTTGCTGAAAGTCACACTTACAGGGATGATGACAGGTGTTAGTGCTTCTCAACAAAGTCTCAGAAGGAATCTTTGCTAGACATCAGGCTCCAGATCAGTCACATGATCAGTGCACAGCAGAGATGACGCTATGTTTATTGTATAGTTTTAGGCTGTTCCAAATGGCGGGATGCTATGGTCTGGATATGATTAAAGTGTGTTCCCCTGAAGGATTACATGTTGGAGGCTTGTTTCCCAGCAGGATGATGTTAAGAGGTGGTGGGACCTTTAAATGGTGGGGCCTAGTGGGAGGTCATTAAGGAGGCACAGTGCGGGGTAGCCCTTCCCTCACTCTGACTTCCTGCCTTGCCCTGTGAGCTCTCTCTTTGTCCTCTTTCTCAGACACTCCCACCATTTTGTTGCTATCCTCCATGAGGTCCTCACCAAAGCTATGGTGATGCCAGGGCCATCCCTTGAACCTCCAGAACTGTACACTAAATAGACCTCCTTCCCTTAAAAAGTACCCACTTTCAGGTATTTTGTTACAATAACAGAAAATAGACAAATACACATGAGGTGTATAGACTTAATCATATTCACTTCATCTTTATTTTTAATAAGACAAATGAAACAGTCCCCAACTAACAAAGATTAAGTTAATCTTTACTAGAAATTATGGATCTGGACTACAGTCACTACAGCCAAATGTCCACAACCTCCTGAGGTAAGCAGTATCCAAAGTACAAATCTATTTTATGTGTCATCATTCTGATCATCTGGGAGGACATTATAGGATGACTTGACAAAACAGAACCTTCAGAAGCATGTCTTAAGGGGAAGGAGGATAAAGGAGAATGGTGGAGGGGGTGAATTCAACTATGATATATTTGATATGTTGTAAGAACTTTTGTAAATGTCATAATGTACCCCCGGCACAACAATAATGAAAAAAAATTATAATATTAAACAGAAGCATGTCTTTGCTCACACCTTTAATCCTAGGTACTTGGGAGGCTGAGATCAGGAGGATTGTGGTTTGAGGCCAGTACTTGAAAAATAGTTCATGAGATCCACATCTCCAAAATAACCACAGCAAAAAAGACTGGAGGCATGGCTTAAGTGGTAGAGTGCCTGCTTTGCAAGTGGGAAGCTCTGAGTTCAAACCCCAGTCCCACCCGAAAAAAAAAGAAAAGAGAGAGAGAGAAAGAAGGAGCGAAGAAACATGTTTTCCACGACTACTTGACACTGGATTTATTTCCTCTATTCTTCCTAAAGACACTCTGAACGCATGAAGAATTCTTTCTTTGCTGAAATGGAAACATTTACCACGAAACGAAATCACTCTGTGCCGTTTATGCCAAGCACTGCGTTGGGTGCTGTAAGTAGGAGTCTTAAGGATACAGTTCCTGCCTAGGGGATGTTGGCCCAAGGTAATAATGCAGGGACATTCTTGAGAAGAAACGCTGGCCCTTTTGGTTAGAAGATGTCAGCTACAAGGTTCATTCTGCCGTTTCACTTTTTTTAAGTTCAGTTGCTCTTTCGTACTTGTGATACAATGCAAGTGAAGGTGTACTGTGCTTAGGCTGGAATTGGGTCAGGTGACTTTTACTGGTGAAGAAGTGGCTTAAGGGCCTTTCTATTTGATTGCCACTCAGCCCATGAATGGCTGAGTCAGACAAGTCTCTGGAATTGAGGGGTTGGGGACAGAGGCTCACGAAATCTTTAGAAATTTGGATCCGGCCACTGGGCCAGTTATTTCAGGGTTTCCTGCCTCTGCTATTATATAATGAAGTACTCTTCAAATGCTCTTCCCCTGCCCCCTTGCACTCTTCAAATTACTGCTGAAGCAGCTGGAGCCACAGCAGCTGCTGTTGAGTGGGAGCAGTGATCCTAATTTGATCCCTCACTCCCTCCACACTCAAGAAGTGTGAGCACTGTCCCCCATAAGCACAGCGAAAGTCATTTTGATACTGTAGAAGAGGGAGGGTAGTCTATCTCCATCTAAAGTGTGTTGAAAAACACAGGAGGCTGACTGGGGGTGGTTCTCAAGTGGCAGAGTGCCTGCTTTGCAAGTGCAATGCTCTGAGTTCAAACCCCAGTACTGCCAATAAATAAATAATAAATAATAAAAACAAGGCAGGAAGCTGGGTGCAATGGCTTACGCCCAGCTGCTCGGTAGGTGGAGATCAAGAGGATCATGGCCTAAAGCTGGCCTGGCAGAAAGCATAAGACCCCATCTGAAAAATAACTAAAGCTAAAAGGGCTGGGATATGGCTTAAGTGGAAGAGTGCCTGCCAACTAAGTTCTAAGTTCAACCCCAATATTGCTCACAAAACACAGCAAAGAAAAAAACACAGGTGGACAGTAGCTTAGGGGTAGAGCACTTGCCTAGCATGTACCAGCCTGGGTTCTATCCCCAGCACAACAAATAAACAAAGGAATGCAGGCAGGCATCACCTGTGAGTAGGTGAGGGATCTAGCATATGGAATACCCTGTAGTTTTCTCTTAAACTCTATCACTGTTTTGCTGGGCAACTCTCCTGTTCATCTTAACCTTCTTTAAAAAGGTTACTTCTCTATCACCAAAGGAGGAAAAGGGAGTTAAATAAAACTCTGCTCTCTAATCGTTGCTTAAAAATAAAATGGCTTCTTGCCATAATTGGCAAACAAATGCTGGGAAGTAAAGAAAGTGAGCCACAGGAGCTGGAATGCCAGGCGTCCCCAAAGGGGTAAACAAACACACACACCAATGATCTGTTATTGCTCATAGCCACGTAATCCCACCATTAGAGCTGTGACTCAGAATTTGCTAATGACACTGGCAGTGACGATGACCTCAATCTTGCCCTCACTGACGGAAACTAATGCAAGCTCGCAGTTGCTGATAAGTCTCTCTGGAATTTGATCCACAGCCTATCCTAGTGTTCTATCTCTGAACTACCCTGAGCCCATTTATGGACTCGAAAGCACAGGACCAGAGGTCAAAGACAGGTTTCTCAGAGTTTGGGTCTGTGACCTAAGGAACCCCCCCCCCCACCCCTCACCTTCAGGGAACTGCTTTTAGAGACTGACCACTTTAATTTCCCAAAGGCAAATGCATTGCCAATCCCAGCATGCAATCAGAAGGAGGTATTTAGAGTCACCACCCAAAGCAGCTAAACCTGATGATCTCATTAACCAGCAAAGGTTAAGTGTGAAGAATAAATGTTATCTAACTAATGTACAATGTAAGGCTATTTGGAATTGTCTCAATGAATCCCCACTGTCCAATGAATATATCCTAATAAAAATGGGGAAAAAAATGCTGCTTCCATGAAAAAAATTGCTAAGTGGCACAAAAGATGTGCTTGAGTTGATGGAAATACTCTATATTTTGATTAAGATGGTGGTTTTACAGATAGAGAGATATATTTGTTAAAACGTCAAAGAATGATATGCTCATTTTGTATAAATCATACTTCCATATAGCTAATTTGTAAGTTAAAAATTTGACATATATTGGCTAAATACAGTGTGCACTAGAAGAGTTGTAGCTATTTCAGTTTTGTTGCAAATCTACAGCACCTGTAAACAGAAATTGAATAAATGCATTTTGTTTTGTCATATCATGACTATCACGATCAAGTGCACTTGACAAAATAGTTACAAAACATTCCTAAGCAATGAAACATGTTCAAACTCGCATGGAAACAGGGATGAATTTCAAGTGTGAAACATGGTGACTGTTTGCATCTGTGTTTTCATTGTCATCCAGTGTCATACCTTGATATTATTGATATTTTTTATTAAAAATGTTCATTTTCTTCTTGTGCATTATGCAGATGAAAATTTCCACAGTTGCATTTGACTTAGTTTATTTTATACAGTCAAAAACCAATAAAGTTTTACTAAAAACACAAAAAACAAAAGAATAAATGTTAAGGGTTCCTATCAGACTTTTGTTTTTCTTTCTTATTTGCAATGCTGGGGATTAGACCCAGGGCCCGGTGCTTGCTAGGCAAGTGTTTTACCACTGAATTCCAGACTTCTTAAAATAATAAAAACAACTTTGGATCTATTATTACCTTTAAGAACTTCTATCTTCTTATTACTGATAGCTTTCAAGGTGATTGGGAAAGAGAAAAGTAAACAGCTTTATCTGTGATAAATACACAAGCCATATCCTCTGGGTGATATGAATGGCTAGAGCACAGAGCACCTAAGATTTGAAATTGAGTAGTGATAAGTGTCTCTATCTGACTGGGCAGGACAAGAGAGAGGAGAATTTACTGGGACTGGTTATCAACCATTGTCTTCGAAGAGTCAGCACTGTCTCCAAGGTGTGACAAATGGTTGTGACAAGCTAAATTAAGTGTACTGATTTATCTGGCACTTATACTGTTTTGAGGCTAGAGGACAATAAGAGTGACAATAAGAGACGATAAGAAATAGCTGTTAGCTATGATGTTACACACACACACACACACACACACGCACGGCCACCCATAATTCCCTCTCAAAGACTTGTATCTATCAAGGAACAACATGTTGCTTTCCTATTTAAAGTCTTTAAAAACATTGAGGCTGAAACCTCAAATGCAGGTACAGGAAATGAACCTAAAAAATCAAGAGGTATCTTTCACCTATATAAATATGGCTCATTCTGGACCCTTTGATGAATCCTGGAGAACCACTGTGGCCGAGCTGATCTGACATGGCAGAATGTCCAGAAAGAGATGCTTCTGTGACAGTTGTGGATTTGGCTCTTTCAAGCATTAATATTACTGGAAGACTGTTTTTGCCTTTTTGCTTGAAAGTAGGGTTTCTGTGCTTCAGCAGTATTGATATTTTAGGCCTCATTGATGTTTTGTTGCAGGGTATGTAGTAGCCCATTTGGGTGCCATGAACACAACTCTCCCATGTGGCAACCAAAACTGTGTCTAGATATTACTAATGAATCTCAGAGAACAAGATTAACCACAATTGATAACCACTGCTCTAAACCAAAACATATTTCTTAGAGGATAACATCTCTTTTTGGTGTTCACACAAACAATGAACTATAAATCCAGGCTTAGATTCTACCCATATAGGCTTCATAATACTAAAAAACTCCAATGTGACTCCAGTTTTTCATCTTTGAAGTTAGTGTCTTAGACAACAAGCACACATAGTCTGTATTATCTAAAGGAAAGAATCATAGATGAGGAGCGGGAGGGCTTGTTTCTAGCCCTAATTCTACCCCTAACCAGTTCTATGACATGCTAAATTGTTGAATCTCTCTGGCCGCTGTTGCTTTTTGCATTTGCAAATGAAAGTGCCTGACTGAATTTTCCAGTTTTAAATAGACTATGTGACTCGGAATTTGGTGGCACCTTAATAGCTGATACTATTGAGTAGAAAGAAAGCTCTTTGTCTTTGAGTGAGGCTTTTTGTTAAACCTAAGAACATTTAACTCCACCTCCTTGAACACAAAAGACAAGTCCTTGCAACCAGAATATCTTTTGGAAAGGTCAGAGAAATCTGTGTAGTAACTGCTAGAATCTTAGTACTGACCTGTAGGTGTGGCTTTTTAACAGCCCTAGAAATCAGTGCGGTGAATGGGGAAGACATTTTTTTCATTATTAAAATCTATTATTAGGAATGGAATCATGGCTCAAGCGGTAGAGCACAGTCTAGTAAGTGCAAGGCCCTGACTTCAAACACCAGTACTGCAAAATAACTGCCCCCCAATTCAAATTATTAGAAATCTGGGACTTGAGCTGGGCTGGGTGACACATACCTGTAATCTCAACACTAGGGAGACTGAGGCAGGAGGGTTATGAGTTCAAGGCCTACCTGGGCTACATACTGAGGCCTTGTCAAAAGAAAAGAAAGGAAGGAAGGGAGGGAGGGAGGGAAAAGAAAAGAAAAGAAACCTGGGACTTGAAGTGACAGTGTAACAACTACCAAAAACAAAACCCTTAAGCCTTATGTTGTACTTATAAGATACTCATATCCTAGTTTAAAAAAATCACAAAATTTGGACCCTATAACTTTATGTGGGTGCTCGGTGCTATGGTGTCTTAAAATTTTTTGATTTAGCATAAATTAATTGTATAGAGTAGTTTCATTGTGCTATTTATGTACATGTATATAATGTATATAAATCAAATTCACCCCATTCTTTGTTACTCTTTCTTAACCTCCCTCCTTTTGAAAAGCTTTTAGTGGGTTTCCTTATACTACTTTCATACATGTATAGTGTACTCGTATCAAGTCCACCCCCATGTCTGTGGTGTCTTTGAAGCCTTGACAGAAAGAATTCGTGTATGGATTACCTTCGTGAACACCGGAGCTGCGATGATAGGTTTTCCATCCAATCCTTGCAAGTAGTTGGTGGGGCTCTGACACTGTTAGAAGGGAACCACAAAATAAATTCATGGTCACTAAAATTATGACATAGGGTGGGGGTCAGGTATAATATATCTATAGAACTCCATGTATAAAATGGATCCCAAATCCAAAGACTGGTGTTTTCTAAGCCAATGAATCACAAATTTTAGATTCCAGACAGAATGGATGGCATTTTTTTCTAGGTCATGGTGGCTGTGAAATACGTGCTATCCACCACTCCTCCTTAACATATGGATCTGAATGATTAGCCCTAACCTCCTGAGAGGTTCCAGAAAACCTTGGGGCTACACAGATCGCAGTTGGAAAAACCAGTGGATTAGAACTGCAACTTGACCTCTTTGCATAACGAGATGGGTTAGATAAGTAATTATTAATTCTTAAAAAATGTTTGTAGATCAGTATACTTAAATATACTTATCATGAACAAACAATAATATTTAATAACAGATTAATAACATTTTACAAATATATTTAGATAGTATGATTTTATGTTTTAAAGTCTATGCAGACATAAATATCCTTACATATGCATGGAAAATGTGTGGAATTATATGCTACAAACTATTAATAAGAGGTATTTTTGAGGAGAAATCACAAACTTAGAAGATGAAAGACTTTACTGTTTTCTAAAAAGTAACGTCTTGCTTGCTCTTAGAAAGCAGAGTTCTTTGCAGCTGCCTGCAACTGAGCTTTGAGGGGTGGAGCGCTAGTCCTGGGCCAGTTTGAGAGCTGTGGTTCACCACATGTGCTAGCAACACCCTTTATAAAGCTGGCATGTCAGAGACTAACTTGTAAAGACCTTCTTTTCTTACAATATCTGCCCGTGAGGCTGACGAGTAAGTTCCCAACGCAATAGAAGCCACTCATCTCATACATTGGAAGTGCAAAATGATGGAATTACAACAGAGGACAGCAGGATCATGCCGTACAAGACTGTCACCATCACGGTGCGTGTCCACCCTAGCCCACAACACTTAGTAGTACCTGCTGGATGGTCGATACTCTGGGTTGGGCCACCAGTGGCTGGGCTTGGGGCACTGATGGAGGAATGCTTGCAGAGGTAGTGGGAGGTAACGACACCTCATTTGTCTTCTGGATTCTGAGAAATTATTAAAATACAGATTATAAAACAGAACTATAACTGTTTGTGCAAAGTTTTCCAGCAAAACTAGTATTGCCACCACTGCTTACGGTTGAATGTAATAAAAACCTTCATTTGATATACTCTACATTTACCAAGAGCTTCATTGATATATACTTTTTTAGACACTGCAGACATGAAGGTGTTTTAGACACTATTCCTGTCCGTCTGTTACTCATTTGCAGTCTAGCCAGGGAGCCAGACATAATAACAACTACCTGGAATCCAAGAAAGAGTATGTACAGGAGATAACTTTTTAGATTTGCTTTGTTGTTGTTCTCTTATGTTTCTCTTCCTCTTTTTATTTCAAGAAAGAGGCCAGGCTTTATAAATCTTTACCTCTGGCATTTTGGCATGGCAGAAAGCAGAAACAGCCTGAAGTCACAAGCTCTTCAAATCTATATACATTGAATGAAAGAGATTATTTGAAGGGCAAGAAAACCAGGAAGTATTCTCAAGAAGGCTGCACAAGGGGAGATTATTTAGTTTGGTGGAGAAGAGAGAGGAGAAAGAGAAGAAGGTGAGGTGGGGAGGAAGAGGGAGAGGAGAAGGGAAGAAGAAGGAGGAGGGGGAGGAGAAGGAGGAGGAGGAAGAAGAAGAACAAGGAGGAGGAGGAGGGGGAGGAGAGGAAGGAGGAGGAGGAGGAGGATTTGTAGGTGGATCTGGCCAGACAACCTGACAAGAGACAAAATCGAAGGGGATGCCAACCCCTCTGGATAGAGGGCTCCAGTCTTTCAAAAACCTTCAGTGCCGAAGTAGTCCAGGAAGTACAGGCACTGGATTTAAAGAACCCAAGATTTGGCCCATGGACCTCTCACTTACAACCCATGGGAAAGATAACCCTACGACAGAGCCCTTCTCTCTCTTTGGTCTGGATGCTACCTTTAGTTGCCTCTGCTTCCTCCTTTCTAAAATGAGGAAGTAAGAATTCTTATTCTGTATGGTTTTGTGAGAATTAAATGAGATAATTTGTGTCAGATGCATAGAATGGTGCTTGCTCCCACACTGCTTGATATATACCCTGGGGATCTTTGTACAACTGTGGAGAGGGGAAAAGGACACTAAATAATGACAGGCTGACTTTTTCCCAAGGTAGGCAGGATGGGGTCTCAGAAGCAGAATTACATGGTGGTTTCAGATCATCTGTTTTCTACTACAATAATAGAATCCTTGATTTCTTTACTAGGTTACTCAAGATTGAGACTACAATATACTTCACTGAAGCGAGGGTGGCCACATGGCGACTTTCTGGACATAGGATAAGCTGAATGGTTTGCAATTTAAGAGAGATGATCTAAAAGGGGGACAAGCATGCCCCTTATGTCTTCCTCTTACACTACGAACATGAAAGCCACACCTTAGCATGAGATGAAGTAGAAAGCTGGAAGCAGACTGGAACCTGGTGCAAGAGAAGCACTTTCAACATCCAAATCCTGATTTTTATGGAAGTGAGAAGTAAATATCTGTCTCATTTAAGTCACAGTTATTTTGAGATATACAAATGAATTTAAATCCTAATTCTGGATTTAAAGCAAATAAATAAATAGGATATCTCTTGCTTATATAAGTTTGTATCTCAGAATTCATACCCATAGCAGGTTATGGGATCCTTGAGCAAGAAGTGATGAGTGTGTGATAGATGAGGAGTTTATTACAGAACCCAAAGAAGGAGAACATTTAGATTGGGTTGTGGAAGATAAATAGGAGATTGCCAGAGAGAGAGAGAGCATTCCTAGCAAAGTGAAGGAAAAGGTGAAAGTGGACCGTACATTGTCTGAGTGAGATGTCACAGTGTGGAGAGGATGAGGCGGAGGAGGGCCTGGTGGATACGCTACTGAATAAGGCTTTGTATGGAAGCCAGTTTTAAGATTGTACATTTTTTATTTGTTTCACGTTTGGGTTCTGTTTTCCTGCAGATAATAACCTTATTTAAGTCAGGAAAATGACAGGATCAGAATTAGAGTGATTTTTAAAAGAGAATAGTTGGTAGTACCTTGGAGACTGTAAAAAAAGAAAAAGGCTGGACAGATAGGAAGATGTCTGAGGAGGAGACTGGCATAAAGCAGGAAAGGAGGAGGAAGTGAATGTAGGCCATGAGAATGAGAAAGGGGCTCAGGAGGAGTCCTCTGCTCTGCGCAAGTGCGAAACGCAAATCACTGCAAGGTTGACACACGAAGGACCCTGAAGAGTAAAACATGATGTCTACCCTTATGGAGTAGACCCTCTGCAGTAGAGGGTCAGAATACACAAGCATAGTTTTCCAAATACTGCTGTTTACTTCAGAAAAATCTCAAAGAAAGAAAGAAAAAAAAAAGATAATCTCAAAGAACAGGCGCTGTGTTTCTAGTTCCCATGACTCCTGCCTGGACTGCCCCCGCTTGTTTTGGGAGGTATCCTCCTACTGTTCTTTCAACACTCATCTTAGGGTTACCAACTCTGCAAAGCCTTTTGTGATCTCTCTCTCCCTCCTAAACCAATAGTCTTTTGTGCCAAATCCTGTATAGCCTGTGCATGGCCATCGCAGTCTATCAGACTTTATTACTCTTGCTACTATGCTCTTCACTCATTTCTTCTCATACCACCATACGTTCTGCATATTTCCCTCTACTAGACTGTGAACCTCTTGAAGGCAGGAAGCATGTGATTTTTCTTATTGTCCATTGAATCTGGTACAGTGCCTGGGGTAGAGTCGGTGCTCACTCAAGGTTGTGGAAGGTGATGAATGGATGGATGCAGCTTTGTTCACTATTCACTATTACTGTTTAGCAAAAAGGTTATGACCTGCCCAGATCATTATATGTGTGTAAATATACGTATATATGGCAATTTAAATTATTCTAAACTATATATCACATATAATTTAGGAATATATACATATAATTTAGGATCACCAGATTTTGTGTTCTTGGGAGTACCACTTAAATGTGATTTTTTAAAAAAGCATTGGGTTATTTGTTTTTTATATTTGTAGATATAAGTATTTGGTTTTATATCTGTAGATATAACTATGATGATATTTCCTAGGCAACACTTCATTGTTTAAATATTAGGAATACTCAAATTAATCAGTTAGGCAAGGCTTAATTAAGCAAAAGAAGTAGAATCTTCTCCAAATCTACATTTATGATGTATGTATTTGTTTATTTATATTTAGGTCATACCCTGGAGCTACCCCCTTGAAGTTCTAGTCAGTAATTAGGAGTTTTCTTGGCATCTGAGGATACTAAGTCTGTAAAATAGAAAATTAGAATTACCTATGCATTTCTTCCTTGTTAGGGTCCCCTTCTGAATCAGAAGAAGAAACTCCTGAAGAAATAAAATCAAGACATGAGATTTTTAAGATGATAATTTGTTAAACTAGTTTCTAGGCATTTGAAGACCTTAAAAAGAATTTAGACTTCGAAATGAATTCAGTGATTCCCTGCACCAATACACAATTTGACAAATGAGGAAATAGACCCTAAACAGTTGGAGGAGTCACTCAAGGTCACATGGGTAGTTAGTGATAGAGTTCAAATCAACTGGGCCAATTTCAAGGGTTCCAGTATGTAAAAACGCTTGCTGATGTCCTTGAACTAACAGAACAATCTTTGCAGGAATTCTCTGGTGTTCATAAATTCTCATGCTCTGGGCTACACAGATTGAATAAAAGAAAGGATCACACTGGATTCCAAACATCGCAGGTGTGGGTGGGTGCTCTTCCATCCTGTTCTAATATTAACAAGTCATACTTCATCTTGGAAGTGGGAGTGTTTGAGGTCCTGTTGCCATAAAGAAAAAAAAAAATCCAGCAATCCAATCTCAGCACTGTTAGCTGAGCCTTGATCCTGGATTGAGTTCTTAATATAGTGAATTCCAGAGCTAAATCTGGAGGTATTTATTGTACTTTGAAAAGTCAAGGCTAAAAACATACAACACATTCCTAGTCATGTACTTATTCAATAGATGTTTATCAAAATAGCTTTCAAAATGTTTATCAAAAATATTTACTATGTATTTGGTACTATGTAAATTATTGGAGATAAGAATAAAGAAGAATGAGACCAACTTACTATTAAAACCTAGTCAATAAATGGACGTTTATTTCATAATACTGTAATATGTAAGTGCTAAAGACAAGGTATACATAAGATATTATGTATAGTTGAAAAAATGCTAAAGAATGGTCACCAGAAAAAACTTAGAGGATGAAGTGAAGTCGGAACAAAACTTTAGGCAGAAATGTGAGGAACAGAAATTGATTGCTTCCTTAAAGTTAAACTAAGGTAAATGCCATTCCAGTGCTCTCAACTGGTCACCATACTTCTACCTTTAACCCCCTCAGTGTATTCTCAAGCAGCCAGAGGTACTGCTAAGAAGTAAGTCTTATCAAGCCATTTCTGCTCAGAATCCTCCAGAATTTCCCATCTCCCTCAGAGCAAGAATGAAAGTCTCTGCAATGACTTACAAGGACTTACACAATCAGCTCACCCCCCTCCCTCCATCTCATCCCCACTTTGGCCTTTATCTCCTTTGACTTTTTTCCTAGCTTGTTCGACCCTGGCCACACTAGCTCATCTCTGCCTTAAGGCTAGCACACTCACTGGGTGTTGTGGTATCCATCTGTAGTCTCAGCACTCAGGAGGCTGAGGCAGTAGGATTGTGGGTTTGAGGCCAGTCTGGGCTACATAGTGAGATCCTGCTCCTGTCTCTCCACAAAACTAGCACACTCTCATCTCTGGGCCGCTGTAATTGCTAATTTCTCTCCCTTGAATATCCTTGTGGTCACTCCCTCACTTCCTCCAGGTCTTCCCTCAAATGTCACTTGGTTAGTGAGGTTTTCACTGGCCTCCCTATCTACAATTACAGCCAACACATGCACACATGCTTGGACACACTCACATATGCACGTATATATCCATTTTTCTCGCTATTTCTTCCATAGTGTTACATATACCTATCATAGTATATGTTTTTATTTATTTATCTCATTTGTTTTCTGTCTCTCCAATTGTAATGTAAACTCATCAGTATGGGTCTATAGATGTTTGTTTACTTAGCTCATTGCTGCATCCCCCCTGCTTGGAAGAGTGTGTGGTAGAGTAGATCCTCAATAAATGTTTATTATAAATATGTTTTCCTAGTATGTGTCATGCTCCAGAGTATTTTGCTTACCTTCTATGTAAATCTCAGCAGAAGTTGAATCTGTTCCATAGATGTTAGAAGCAAAGCAGGAATAGCGTCCCGTGTCCTCTTCGAAGGCTTCAGCAATGGTCAGCGAGTGCAGGTTTCCTGCCTGTATGATGTGAATGTCTGGGGAATTTTCAAGTTCCTTGCCTTCACAGTACCACCTGCAAGACAGGGAACATGGTGGTTAGACACAACTAAAACATGACACTCAGTAACATAGATGGCTCCAGATAATTCCTGAGCAGGAGACTGTAATAAACTTAATTTAGAGTCAGAACATTAAGCAATCCATTGCCATGGTATTATTCCATTGTAACAACGAGATGGGTTGGTATTCAAACCACATTGACCCTTGACTCAGGAATTAGGAAGTAACTCCTATTAAGAAAGACCATGAGAAAGCAAGTACTGCCAACCCTGAGGCAGGGTTTTTGATATGGAACTTGGTTTCTCCTAAAATGACTGTCAGCTTTCTGGTATATGCACTAAATAAGCACTACCTTAGCTATTTAGAGAGCATCAAAGTGATAAGAAATGTGAAGTGGGGCAGGCTCATTCCCTGCTAGAAAACTGCATCTGACATAACTGAGAATTCATTTGTTCTATTACTTAGGTCATCAGAGTAAGGAGGATGGGTCATATTCTCCCAGGAGTGGCCCAACTCTGGCAAGTAACCTAAGCTAAGTGGTTTTTTTTTTTTATAGGTTATTGTCTTTTATTTTAATTCTATATACTCAAAATTAGAATTTTTTTATAGCATAGATTTGTTTTAGCCAAAAATGTATACAAAATAATACTTAAAATGTGGTGGTACATGATAAGAAAAATGAGCATTAATTAATGGTATTTCTAGCATTTGTCACACAAGGGTTTGGCAAAAACTAAAAGTTTGATCACTCTCATACATTGTTAGTGGGTATGTAAAAATCTCATCATGCTATGAAGGGAACCTTGCAACACTGCCAAAGTCATGGATGCATTTATTCTTGCAACAGAACACTTGTTGGAATCTTGCATACCTACAAAATGATAAGTGTACAGGCTACTCAATGAAACAGTGAGATTGGAAATGAGCCTACTATTCACAAAGAACTGATGCTGTGACACAGCTTCACAATGGAACATTCTGCAGCTCTAAAAAGAGAATGAAGAAAGATCACTTAAGTACTTATGTGGAAAGAACTCCAAGATATTAGTTAAATTTAATAGTAAGTTACAAAATAGTACATATAGGGAGATAGCGCTGTAAGAAATTGGGAGTTATGGGTTGAGTTATGGCTCTCCCCAAAAGATAGGTTGAAGTCCTTACCCTCAATACTTGAGAATGTGACCTTATGTGGAGATAGTCTTTGCAGATGGAATCAAGTTAAGGTGAGGTCATCAGGGTGGCCCTAATCCAATGTGACTGGGGTCATTATAAGAAGGGCATGGATCAAGTGGTGGAGAGCCAAGCCCCGAGTTCAAGTCTCAGTACTGAAAGAAAGAAAGGAAGGAGGAAGGAGGGAGGAAAGAAGGGAAGAAGGAAGGCAGGCAGGAAGGAAAAGGAAGGAAAGAAAGAACAAACACGATTTGATGACGGGGGAAGAGACTGGAGTGATGCAGCTGAGCTGTCAGCCAAGGAATACTCAGAACTGACAGCACCCACCAGAAGCTAGGAAGAGATGGGAAAGGATTCTACCCAGAGGCTCAGATGGCATAAACACAACTGGAAAGATAAAATGCAAATCAAAAGTGGCTACCTGTTAGGGGTGAAGGGAAATGGATGATGACAGATAGGAATAAGTTGTCTCACTCTACCCTTTTATATTGTTTCCAATGAGAGACCAGGTCTCTCAATGTAGACCACACTGGCCTAGAACCTGAGATCCTCCTGCCTCTACCTCCCAAGTACTGGGATTATAAGCATGTGTCACCTTGCATAGCTCCATTTTTGAAATAACATTTATTAATCAACATAACAAAAAGTAATTAAGTGGATAGATTTTGATTCTGTTCCATGTAAAAAAATTAAGGCACCCTGGTAGTCACTAACCTTTCCTACCATCAGTGCTTTAACTTTTCCTCCCACCCTTTAGAAATCAACATTGTAAAGCCCATTAAAGTAAACCCACCTATTCAACTACTTCCCAACGGTCAGGCTGTTCTTTCCTGTCCTAGAAACAAGTCCTGGTCACCTCCATATTCAAGTCTGCTCACGTTTTGCTATCTGAGATTTTCTTCCTTTGTTTTTCAGTAATTTCAAATATAACTCATCCATCAAAATTTGACTTAGATATCACCTCCTACACAAAGCTACATTTTACCAACTCTCAGTGGTTATTTTTCTAATTTCACCTTTAAAAAAGCTGTACTATGTCATATGAAACTTGATTATATATTGTCTTCTATTAGCCTCTGTTTTGAAAACTTGTCTTGTTTGACCAATTTCACTAGATGGTAAATTCTGGAGATACTGGGGTTTGAACTCAGGACCTCGCACTTGCTGGACAGGCACTCTACCACTTGAGTCAGGCTCCCAGCCCTAGGTTATACATTTTTTGAAGGTAGGGACAGTGCTTTATCTGCTCTTGCAGCATCCACAGTGCCTAGCACAATTCTCTTTCTCTTCTTTCTCTCCTTTTGCCATCTCATCTCATCCAGCAGTTTCAATTAAAACTTTACTTGGGATAACATCCAAATCTGCCTTTTCAGCCCTGACATCTGAACCCACCTCCCTCTTCTTTTCCTTATGTTCTAGACATATTGGTCTTTTTTGTATTCTGTGAGCACATTTAGCTATTCCTCACAGTGGATTTTTTTTTTTTTTAAAAACAACAACAAAAACCCAGGATTTCATGACATAGCCCAGGTTGGCCTGGAACTCACAATCCTCTTGCTTCCTGAGTGCTAGGATTACAGGTGTGCATCACCACGTCCAATTCTGCCATGGAATTTTTGTACTTTTCCCAGATCTTCGTAAGGAGAGATCCTCTTA
This sequence comes from Castor canadensis, assembly GCF_047511655.1. NCBI lineage: Eukaryota > Metazoa > Chordata > Mammalia > Rodentia > Castoridae > Castor > Castor canadensis. The sequence continues at coordinate 59,085,990 of NC_133392.1, read as the reverse complement.
TTAACAGGGCCAAAGCTGAAATGTTACCTCCTCGGAATGTTCTTCCTCAGACCCTTCTCCAATGGGCCACCTTATCTTCACTCTATCACATCATCCTCTTTTGCTGTCTTATTAGACATCACCTGATATATACTTGGTCATTGTTTGCTCCCCTCACTAGACTGTAAAGTACATGGGATTATTTTTACTACTATAATCCCAGCAACTACACCAGTGCCCTGTCACATGGTAGGTACTTAGAAAATAAGTGTTTGGTAGATTTGTCAAAAGAGAAAACGGAAAACCAGTACACAGTGAGTGCAGCTTTTGAGATGGGGTCACCAATCTCTCAGTGCACACATCTTACCAGGACTCCCAGGAGCCTGTAGGAACTGATCCTCAGAGCATGTGTGGCTCCAAATACAAATCCTGGGCTTCCAATTAAACACAATGTGTCGAACCCATTGTTCATCCTTATTCCTCTCCTGAAATGCTCCTACCATGAGATAAAAAAATTCTTAAAGGTAGAAAACTATGAAGACCAAAAGAATGAGAGGGAAGACCAAGTAGACCTGAGACCTCAGAAGCTTTTGGAAGATGGAGAACACATTGAGGAGCCAAGAGAGTTGAGAATTCTGAACACCAAGTGCCCACATGGGATGTTAGAGAAATAAGTCAATTCATGCAGCAGAATCCCAAAGCATTTGGGGATTTGGAGGCACAAGATTGCTAACGAGAGGGGAGGAGACATAGAGCTTAAAATAGGGAAATTGCTTTTAGATGCCCCATCAGATGGCCCATGCTCTGAGGGGCTGGGAAGTATCTGAGCAAGAAGGCTGAGTGAGGACCTGCTTCATATTGGAGCAGGAGAAAGAGGAGTGCCAGAAGGGATTTCTCTAGAGAAAAACAAATGGGCCTGAAGGAGTGCCCGAGGCTTACCTGCATGGAACAGAAAATATTTACAAGTTTCACAAGCTGATTGGAGAATTAAGGCAAATTTGGGATAGGGCCACAGAACTGAGCACATAAAAACAAATAACAAGAATAAGAATCTACTGTAGGTCAAAATACAAAGTAGTACATTTGTCCCTCCCTATCTGTAGGTTCCAGATTTTCAGATTCAACCAATCGTGGGTCAAAAATATTTAGAAAAATATCTTGTACTGAATGTGTATAGGCTTTTTTTGGTCATTATTCCCACAAACAGTATAGTATAATGTATATTAACATAGCACTTACATTCTAGTATACTGTGTTAGGTATTAAAAGTAATCTAGAGTGATTTAAAGTGTGTGGGAAGATCTGGGGATGTAGCTCAGTGGCAGAACATTGCCTAGTAGGCATGAGGCCGTGGGTTTGATTTCCTAGCACCAAGAAAAATATAAGATATATGAAAGATATGCACTGGTTATATGCAAATAAAAGAGTTTTAGAAAAGGGACTTGATCACCTGCAGGTTTTGGTATCCACAGGGGAGTCCTGGAACCAATCCCGCAAGGACACCCTAGAGAAAGAAGCTGATTTGTGTAGCAGAATCCCAGAGCGTCTGCTAACACTGGGGAATGAGACATGGAATGGAAAATAGGGAAATTGCTTAAGTTTGGAAAATGACTGTGTAAGCAAGGAAATACTCACTTTCCCCTACCAGGCTTAGTAGTGAAGAATACTCACACGATTACAAGAAAATAAACATTAAGTGCTTTTTAAAGCAACACTGTGATATGATTACATTGAGGTGATAAAGAAAGGGAAAATGGGGGGCTGCTTTAATACAGAGATGCTAAGCCACCATCTGACAGAACAGGAAGTCAACAGAAAAGGGCTTATGTTAGCACACTGAGCAAGAGCAGTATAAGCCTATTACAGTGACTCTCCCCGGACTACACTACGGTGTAATGTACTTTTCGTGAAAACAAAAGTGAGATTATTGACCCTTTCGTGTGGCAAAAGCCAGTGGGAAAAGCTGTTGGTGCTTTAGTAATACAAAGTAAAGCACTGTGACAAAACCGACTGTGGTTATGGGGCCCACCACTACACCCACAGTCAAAGAGAAAAAAAAATACAGTTTCAAGGAAAAATGTCCTCCATCAAGTCTCAACCTTGAGTCCATGTTTCTTAAGTTTCTGGATGGTGAAGCGGGAAGGGGGGCAAAACATTTGTTCTGCCCATGAAGAGCCTTTGTGTGACGCTGGGCTGAGGGTGGAACTTGCTGCTTAATGCATGAAATGATGTTTTAACTTGAAAGAATGACTGACAGACAAATTATGGTTATTCAAACATGAGTAGTCCAAAGGTATTTTCTCAAAAAGAAAGGAAACAAGCCTGTCATTTAAAGTAAAAAGAACTGATAGCATTTGTTGCCAATAAAACAATTTGAGCTTTCCAAGAAAAAAATTAGAAAATGTGTACCCCCCATAGTGAGTTTAGGGTTTCCTAATACTTAAAGACATGAATGAAATCAGTAATGATATTAACACATGTGGTTTTCTGATACACACAATAAAATATGTTACCCTTTGGAAGGTCTGCATTACTCATTTTCCAAATGACGAGTGTGTGGTGGTATCCATTCCAAGTTCAAGTCAGACCAATGGGTGTTAGTGTAGCAGAGGACAAAGTTCATTGGTCTGGGTTCAGACTTCCCATTGCAACTAACCTTTAACAAACCACTGCTAGTTAAATTTTGGTGTAGTATTAAATAATTCGAGCCACAATGATCTGGAAATGTCATTAAAACACTATTGGCATCCATTCATCTTACTGACTGCAACCCAAGAAACATATTAGAAAAAAAATGAATGCAGAAGCAGGTATGAGAATTCAGCTGTCTTCTATTGAGCTAGACACTAAAGAGATTTGCAAAAAATGTAAAACAGTGCTACTCTTCTTACTGACCTTTTTGCTTTGGAAAATAGTAATTCCTTATAAAACTATTTATACCCATATGTTTATCATTCTCATTTAAAAATGAATAAATAAGTATTTAAAACATTTCTTGGTTTTAATTCATAATATGACCCATAATTATAACTCATAGAAACAAAATTTCTTTGGGGACTCAATGAATTTGAAGATTGTTGAGGGTGATCCGAGAGCTGATGGAGAGGCTCAAGTGGTAGAGTGCCTGTTTAGCTCAAGGCCCTAAATTTAATCCTCAGTACTGTCAAAAAAATTGTATTTTTGAGAACCATTGGCATATTATTCAGAAATCTAGAGGGAAATAAACAGGAAATTGCAAAGAGAGTTGAAATGATTTGTTCTTTAATAATATTTGACTTTTTAAGCAATTTAGTTCTAATTATTTAATAAAACATATAAAAATAGCTATTTCAAAACAAAGAAATACCTTCGCTCATGTAAACATTATAGGATTATCTCAATTCTTTCCATAAGAGTTCTCATCCTTACCAAAATGAGAGCGGAATCATCTGTGGATAATTGGATAGCCAGGAGGAGATAAATGGGATGATTGAAATGCCTGAACTCTCTGTCAGAAGCGTTTTTTATCCATGCTCAAATGGACAGGCAGGCCCAAAGAACAATCCGTAACCGTGCCTCCGATTTTAACACCATGACCCACTCAGAAATCACATGCTGGTCAGGCTGCCCCCTGAAAAGGTATAAACTTTACCCGGCCATGCTGAAGACGTGAGGGCAGGAGGAAACGCTCCTCGCAGTCTGTCCATGTTAGGGCACGCTTTCGCTGAAATGCCCTCACTAGCTGCATGGTTTCAGCATGCCAAATCCTCATGGCACTTACAGAATGGCTCAGCAGAAATGAGTCATTGGGCTGGGGAAATAGGCACGTCCAAATGACAAAGAAGAAACCACCTTTGGTGCCCAGGATAGCTTGCCAGATCTGCTCACTGGCTAGCTACCATGCCAGGGAAGGGGGGCACTGAAGAGAGACATTTTTGAGATTTCACTGGGCTTTTTTTTTTTTTTAAAAGCTTTTGGCTGTACATCACTATTCGGCTGTTAGGTTACTATTACATTGAACACATGGCTTGGGTAAATATTATGACTCATTGTTTTAGCACATTAACAACTTCTAAGTGCAGTTTGAATGTGTTATCCCAACTCACCACTAATAATGCTGGTTAAAAGAATGATTATTCCGTCCTCCTTCAACTTTCCAAAGTCCCTGTCTTGCCATCTACAATCTCTCTCCTTTCTTTGGTTTGCTATGTTAAATCTTTCAGAATAAATTCTTCTATTTGCTCAATTGGGAGCCTTTCCTAGTGTTGATTTTCCTCAGATGTTTGAAAACCTTGCTTGCTCAGGGCTGTTGGCTCTGATTACAGGGGTTGTTTCTGGTGATTGTTGGAGAGAGGCAGACCATGGTTTCAGGTAAGTGTACACTGTGTTCTAGTGGCTCCTCAGTCCTCCTGGCTATTGTTAGCTATCTGGGACGCTGCCCTGCCTCTCCAGAGCACAGTTGCTGCTCTGGCTTCTGTGTAAAGGCTGGATTTGTTCCTCTGCCCGAGAAAGGGAAGCAGGAGGCCCTGGAGGACACAGCTGCCCTGAATGCAGTTCCCAGATTAATCCCCACCGGCTGCTTGGGGTCTTCTCCTGCCTAAGGTGTCCTTTGCCTCTGAGTCTGAAGCACGCCCAGAAGAGTTCCTAGCTCTTCAGCCATCTATTTTGGATCTGATTTGGATTTTGAATTTCATTGTCAATCAGCTTTCTTCTGCCTCAGGGTGGATTAATCAGGAAACCAATGAAGCTTAGGTTTGCATGGCTCCCTTCAAAGCCCTATGCTTAATTGTGTGTTCACAATTTTGCATTATTTATTTTAAAGAAAACCTCCCAAATTGTGTAAACATCAAAGCCCACAAAACTTAGATCTGTCCCTTCCATATGGAATTTCTACCCTTGAAGAATTTCTAACATTTTCAGATTATAGATCGCATTCTATAGTGTTTTTCAGTTAGGTTTTGGAGTGTTGGAAGGGAAGACAGGTCCATGTGTGCAGTCTACCATTTTGAGATGATCCCTCCCCTGCTTTTTTGGGGTAGTATTGGGGGTTGTACTCTGGGCCTCATGCTTGCCAGGCAGGTGTTCTACCACTTGGTCCACACACTCCCACCATCTAGATAGGAGTAATGCTCATAAAAATTAACAGCTGATTCAGAATGGATGCCCCAACCAATCAGAAAGATGCAAACTGTAAACAGCATACGATGCAAATTGCACAGATTAAATACCTGGGGCTTTGGGCAATTCTTTTCTGATAAAAATATGCGAAGAACAATTGAGGCTGATTTCATACTCAAACAAAAATGCCAATGTTCTAAACAAAAATTAGCAAACCAAATCCAGAAATATATAAAAAGATGATAGATTATAACAAAGGTGTTTTTATCCCAAGAATTTAAGTTTTGTTTTAATATTAAAAGCTAATATTCTTTACCATATTAACAGAGTAAAGGAAAAAAGAAAAAAAGTTTGATAAAATTCAATAACCATTCATGAATTTAAAACATCTTGCAAAGCATGGTGGCTGACTCCTGTAACCTTAGCTATTTGGGAGGCTGAGATTGGGAGGATCATGGTTCTATGCCAGCTTGGGCAAATAGTTCATGAGAATCCATCTCCAAAATAACCAGAGCAAAATGGACCGAAGGTGCAGCTCAAGTAGTAGAGCGCCTGCTTTGCAAGCAAGAAGAAGTGAGTTCAAACCCCATGCCAACCCCCCAAATAAAATAAAATATTAAAAATTAACTTAAAAATCTTAAATCTTCCTTGCTAAAAGTACTTATGAAAATGCTAGATAATGTTAAAAAATGGAAAGCATTCCAGCTAAGATCAGAAATAAAACATCCAGTATCATCACTTCTCTTCAACATTGTGCTCAAGGATTTAGTCAGCTCAAAAACAAAACAAAACAAAACAAAAAACAAAAAAAAAACAAAAAACAACAACAAAAAAAAAAACCAGACAGAGCTGGAAGAATATCTCAAGAGTAAAGAACCTGCCTAACAACTGTGATACCCTGAGTTCAAACCCCAGTACCACAAAAAGAAGAAAAAGAAAGAAAGGAAAGAAGGAAGGAAGAAAGAAGGAGGAGGAGGGTTGGAAGGAAGAACTCTAAAAAAAACTCTACAGGTAAATTTTCATGTATTTAGCAGCTGTTGAATGAGGAAAGATTTCCCAAAGGAGAATTGTTTCATGAATTTAGCAAGGTTAGAAAAGTCAATTGCATTTCTATACATGGCAAACATAGAATGTAACTGTTAAAGAAGGTACCATTTAGTCAGGCCTGGTGGCCTTGGGGAGGCTAAGGCAGAAAGATGAGGAGTTTGAGCCAGTGTGGGCTACATAGTGAGGCCCTGTCTCAACAAACAAACAAACAAACAGAGAGCCATTTACAATATCCCTAAAGATAAAGCTAAGCAAAGATTTGCAACACAGAGAGAAATAGTTATAATAATTTTACATTGGGGATGTAGCTCTAGCATGGGTGAGGCTTTGGGTTTGATCCCCAATGCCACAAAGAAAAAAATTACAAATTTTTATTGAAATCATCAAAGAACACTAAAGAAATGAAAAAACACTCCTGACTACTTAAGCTTAGTATTTTGAAGATGCCAAATCCCCCTAAACTAATCAACAAATTCAGTGCTCCAAAAATCTTAAATGATTTTTAAATTTTTTGTGGAATTTGATATGATTCTAAAATTTATTTCATAGAGGAAAAGACCAAGAAGAGAAAAATTCTTTAAATGAAAAAATAAGAAATTCAGGACTGTTAAAAATCTATTGTAATAAAAGAAAGAAAGAAAGGACAAAAATAGAAAGCCCAGCACTAGATACACATGTTCATGGAATTTCAATGTGTGATGGAGCTGGCACTGGAGATCTGGGGGAAAAAGATGTACTTTTCCATACACTGGTATGGGAACAATTGGTTAGTCAATCTTAAAAAAAAGAAAAGAAAAAGGAATGGATTCCCTGGTTTATACAACACATGGAAGTCAATTTTAAGTGGATTTAGAACTTAAATATGGAAAGTAAATTATAAAACTTTTGGAGGAGAATACAGAAGAATTTTTTTTTTTTTTACTTTAGGGTTAGGAAGAATTTTTTTGGTTGGATTGTAATTTGAACTCAGGGCTTCACACTTGCAAAGTAGGTACTCTACAACTTGAGCCATGCCTCCAGTCCATTTTGCTCTGGTTATTTTGGCGAGCGAGTCTCTTGAACTATTTTCCCAGACTGGCTTTGGACATCGATCCTCCTGATTTCAGCCTCCCAAGTGGCTAGGATTACTGGTATGAGTCACTGGCACCTGGTTTAGGAAGAAATTCTTAAACTAGTCACAAACTACCAAAAACAAAAACCATAAAAGAAAAATTAAATTGATGCCAAAGTTAAGAACATCTAATTATCAAAAGACACCATAGGAAAAAACCAAAAAGACAAATCAAACCAGGAGAGTATATTTTGATAACATATGTCACATGGTTAGGATCCAGGATGTTTAAAAAGTCTTACGAGTCAATAAGAAAGAACAACCTAATAGAAAACTGAGTGAAAGATGTTAACGGCCCTATAGAAGAATGAAACCTACATGGTCAATAAAAGGAAAGAATTCACAACCGAACTAGTAACTATGGAAATGAACATCAAAACCTTACAAGATAACAATTCATAGCTATTAGATTGGCAAAACTTGAAAAGTCTGATGGTACATAATCCAAAAACAAACAAACAAACAAAAAACACTCTGGGGTTATCAATACCAGCAGTGACATAAAACAACCAAAACTCTTACACAATGTTGTGGGAATATAAACTAAAACCATTTCTCTGGAAAATAATTTAGTACTATTATGAAGTTGAAGATGTGTAAACTCTGCCAGCAATTCTATGCCTAGACACACTCATGCACCACCAGGAAAAACTCATAAACCAGGGGACGGTATTAGAAATACATGTCATTCTTCAGGGGAGGAAAAACCCTGGAAGCAACTGAAACGTATGGCAGTAATACGATCATCTGGCCATGTAGTAAAATGCCATATGGTCACGAAAAAGAGTGAATTAGAGTTACAGATACTTTTTAGGGAAGAAAAAGTCAAGTAGTAGAAAAATGTAGATATTCTGATTCTACTTATATAAAACTTAATTACATGAGCTTACTACTATTTATTAAAAAATTGTATTATGGAAACTTACAAACATACACAAAGCAGAGAGACACACATGGCTTAGCTTCAACAATTATCAACAGTTTGTCAAAACAGGTGACTGGCCTTTCTGCTAGAGATGCTGATTCAGGAGGTCCCAGGTCCGACCTGTGAACTTGCCTACCTGTTAAGGTGCTGATGCTGCTGGTCCAGGGACCCACCTGTCCAGGGACTGTCCTGGAGGCTGGCCTCTCCTCAGAATCTGACCTCTCCTCCCTCTCTGGACTTACCTCAAACCACTTCCTCCTCACTGTTGGTGAGGAGGAAAACTCAACAATTGCCTTGCTTCCCAAGAGCTTCAAGGTTCCCTCAGCCTCCATGCTTCTTGCACACTTGACTCTGCCGAGAGCTAACTCCTAATCTTCCTTGAGGCTTTGGCTTTCTTCAGTGCCACTTTTTAGGAAAACCTCCAACCTATTCACAAGGTTTGTTCTCCTCCTTTATGAAGCTTATTACAATTACAATTATATAATCATTTGTGGAATTTTGGTTTATTATCCATGTCCCTTTATAGACTCTAAGCTCCCTGAAGGTAGGAATTTCTCTGTCTTGTTTGTTGCTTTCACTTTAGTGCCTACCACGGCACATGAATAGCTACTGAGTCTTTGTTGGATGGATGAATAATCTGGATTGTCCCAAGAGGTAGAAGAAAAAACCCTAAGTAATTTAAGATGAAATTCTCCTCTATCATTTAAGATATTCTTTTTCTTTATAACTGTTTTGTTTCCTTATTATTTCTTGGGCACACGGCTTATAGGCAAATGTCCAGAAGTAGTAATAAACAAAACTTAACAGCAATGGTGGGAGTTGATGTCTATAAAAAGGTAAATTTGTGCTGCCTCAGAAGGTTGTGTACCAGCAAACACAGAGTGAGCCAGCTGTCCATTCCTGGGAAAAGAATTTGGAGTCAGGATACAAAAGAGGATCATGGCCATTTGTTGTGAATTCCTGCAGACTCTTTCATCTGTGGGTAATGCATCAGTGCATTTCGTTTTCTAGGACAACCAATCAAAAGCTACTGTCAAGCTTAACAAGCTTTCAGCAACACTAGCTTCAGTCACATAGAATCCCACTTACAAAATAACTTAGACACAATTAAATCATTAATATAAGCAAAAATGGTTTTCCAACTTACTGATCCAAGGTTATAAGAACATGGGTAAAATACTGACGATGCGTAGGAGCACATGGGTTGTTGCTCAGTATGCTTATTATGTTTTCTTGTTAAAATAGTCAGAAACTTAACTCTCTTATTGACTGTGGTGTTCCTGTTTAGCAAACTGAAATGACTTATTATTTTACTATTTTAATGTGTGTATTTAAAGAATCCTCTGGATCAGTATCTGTGTTCCTGGGTGCTATGGATGCACCTGAAGATTCTCAGGGGTGAGCAAGCAGGTAGGGAGGGTTCCAGGATTCTCTAGCTACCCCCTTCAATCCAATAGCACTGGTTTTATCTTTAAATTTTGTGTGTGTGTGTGTGTGTGTGTGTGTGAGAGAGAGAGAGAGAGAGAGAGAGATTTCCATTCTAACACTGAGCTGAACAACAGCTAGGAGATGGCTGTACGTGTTACCTATACATGCAATCCCTTTGTAAATATCGGGCAGCCCTTTGGCTGTGTCAAGAATATGGGTGAAAATGAATGACCTGGGCCAGGTCAATGCAGGATCTTTGCATAAGGGCACAGGTATACTGAGTCAGACTTTCCCCAGTATCCAGATTGCTCCTTGAAGTGCTCTAGCTCCTTCTGCACTGCATTTCTGACTGCTTATTGGATGTGCTCCTTACCTGCCTCCAATCCCCTCAAATATCCATCAATCGTCTTCACAAATCTACACCTCTTCCATTATTTGAGTCCTAGCCAATGACCCCCATCTTTCTTTCAGGTACCCAACTTCAAACTTGTGGAGTAGGTTTTTTTTTATTTTGTTTTGTTTTAAACTCATCCTTTCCATCTAGTTGGTCACCAAGTTCAGTCTGATTTCTTTTCTTCTAAGTATTGGTCACTTTTTTTTTTCTTTTCTTTATCACTGCACCCATCTCTATCCCACCAGAGTGTCCCATGCCTGGCCAAGTAGTCTCAGAGCACCACCCTTTTCTGATCTACTCCATCCTTCCAGAACCATTTGCCTTAAATCCTTTCATTTTGCTCCTTCCTTACACAACCTTAGATAGGTTCATTTGTTTTGAAACCAAGTCTGACCTCTTCTGCCTTGCCTTTAAGACTCTTCAAAATCTTCTGGCTCTACTTTCCTTTCCAGTTAGGTCAGTCTCCTTCCTGTCGCTTAAAAAATATTTTTGCCATGCCAGCGTCTGTACCCGAATACAAACATGTTGAGTTGATTCGTCCTGAGAGGGCTCCTCCCTTCCAGACACCTCTTGAATTGTAGCTCTAATCTTTACTTGTTCAGGTTATTGATCAAGTATTTGTGATTCCCTAAAAACACTTGCTTCAGGGCCTTTGACTTGCTTTCCCCTTCTATACGTGGCCTTGTCCAACTCCTGTGTTAGTGCTTTCTTTATCTTGCACTCCAGGCAAAGTAACTCACATCTTCTTTGAGTCACTATTGCATCTTATACATACTACTGTCATAGCCCCTACTGCACAATCTTGTAGTGTTTTGATTATATGTCTCTGATTTCCATACTAGATTATGAGCTAACCTCTCAGAATGGTTTAGACTTGGTTTCAAAACAAGGTTACTGACCTCCAGTAACTCACAATTGTTTTGTGGTCTTGATGAATAACATTAGTAGCTAGTAGGTATTTGTTGAATGGATAAATGAATCAATTTCCAGCAAAATTCTTTTTAGTCTTCGAAGATCAACTAAAAACTGTGTATCCTTGAAGCCTTCTTTCACCTTTCTAATCCTCCTGGCCTATAGGACTAATTCTTTTAATTGGATTGCAAGCCCTTTGAAGGTGGGGAAATATTTATATTGTCTATGTCATTGCATTGGCAACAATGCTGAGCTCAAATTAAAAGTTAAACAAATATTTGTTTTCTGATTAGAGCTTTATAAATTCTGTGCTCAGTAAAATAACAATAGCTAATAACCTACCTGGGAAATTATAAATTTTTAAAAATAATTTTAGTTGTGAAATTATATACAAATTCATTCAGAAATGAATTTCCTTAATTCCTATTAATAATTTCAGGCATCAAATCAATGGTTGAGACAAGTCATAAATTCTGTCAGTAAAGAAATTATTCCTAAACCAGATGTGGTGGCACCTTCCTGTAATCCCAGCTCTTGGGAGGCAGAGGCAGGGGGATCTCGAGTTTGAGGCAAGCCTGGTTTACCATAATGTGAGACCCTGTCTCAAAAAAAATTTTCCAGGAAAAATTAGTATTGCTATGTGGAAGCTGTATGTATTTCTTTTACTTTTAAATGGATAGAGTTATAAATTTTCACTTGGCTGACAAGGAGTTTTTGAGTGGCTATCAGATTACATTTTTTGGGGGGAGGGAGAGGAATACTTTATATTTCCTAGTTGATTTTCTTCAGTGGTACACTGAGTTCACTCTTCTATCTGAGATTGTAATGGCTGAGAAATGGGAAGGTAAGTCTTTGAATGATCTGGTCTATTAAAAAAAAAAATCTATTTCCAGAAACTAGTGAGTTAGACAGGCAAACCTAAGTTGCATGGACATTATAACTTGAGCAGCCATCACCAGACTTAGACTGCCCAGGTACCAGAATGTGGTCCTATCAGGCTGTGGGAATAACATCTCACTAGCGTTACTGACCAGAGTCCCAGCAAGAGTCATCAGTCATGTTTAAAGCAGAAGAGTCGGTGCTGCCCTGTGCTCTTCAGTTCCAGCCCTCTCCCACATCTTAGACCAACAATCTCATTCCTGATTTAAATCTAAGTTGAGTTTCTCCCCCTCCTCTTCCTTCTCCCTCTCCCCCTCCTCTTCCACTCAGAAGTGTTCTTCCCTCTTTCTCTCCCAAAAGAGAACAACCATTGGTGGCAAATGGCAGGTGCAGTGAAGCAACACGAAGAGCCAGTTGCACATTCAGGACACCAGAGGTTCTTCTTGTGGTTTCTGGTACTCTACATGTCAGAAAAAATTCTCTAGTGCTGAACAGTAGAGCTATACCTGCAAGTACGGTCCCTCCCCCCGTTTCTTTATTCATTAGTTTACTCAACATACCTGAATGTCTAGTATGGGCCAGAAGCTATGCTTGGCGCTCAAGATTCAAAGATAAAAACCAACAGCATTCTGCCTTCAAGCAGGTCAGTTGTATAACCTGACGGTAAAATGTCTATATCATTGTACACATAATATTTGATATGCTTTATGTTGCCTTTGAAAGCTGAATTCAATATATGAACACATTTTTGAGCCAGAATCCTTTGAATTAACATGCATATGTAAGTAAAATACCATTAGTATTAACATCATTATTGTCCTATAATAGGAAGTTATACACTAGTAACAATTAAGTGGTTAAGGAAGCCCAGTCTCTCTTACAGGACTCTAAACACCAGCAATTCTCTACAATGATAATACATTTTAGCCACACTATTCATATATTATGACATCATACTCTTAGAGGCAGAAAATGTCACCCTGGGGGCTAAGGCTGGTTCCAGGGACCATAAATGCGGAAGAGATCCTTTAAAACACAATATAAAATTAGAACACAAAATTAGGTATAACCTTTACAAGTCAGGAGCCCTGAGCTTTTGCCTCACAGAAAAGCTGACTATGGTAGGCAAATAAAAGAGGAATGTCCCCTCTACTCATCAGTGACCTTACAGAAAGACTTGGGAATTAGGGAGAAGAGTGTTCACAAAGCAAACAATGAAAAAGTTATGATAATTTAATACATGTAAAACAAGTGCTTAAAAACCAACCTTATTCTCTTAATTCTGTCAGCCTTTATCCTACTACTTGGCTTTTTTGTTTTGTTTTGGTGGTGGTACTAGGGTTTGAACTCAGGATTTGTACTTGCTGGGCTCTACTGTTTGAGCTATGCCTCCAGCCCCTTCTTGGGCTTTCTTAAAGATTCTAAATAAATAAATAAATAAATAAATAAATAAATTGTGGGTATTCATTGAGTAGAGATCTTAAAAGCAGACTAAGTTTTTCCTAGGAAAATTTAGCATCCAAACTGAGATGTGCTGTAAGTGAAGTGTACAATTCACACTGGATTTTGGATCCCTGGTATGACAAATAGAATGTAAACATCTGATTAATAATTCTTATATTGATTGCATGTTGAAATAAAAATTTTAATATATTGACTAAATAAGGCATATTACTAACCTTAGTTTTATTTTGTTCTTTTTGCTTTTTAAAAATGTGGCTTCTACAAAGTTTATTTATGAAGTTGGTATAATGATATGCACTGAAAGCTGATGAATAATTGGGGAGGAGGACCATAACGAGTAAATATAGAGGGGTTCATCTGATTACAGCACAATATACATGTGTGAAATCCCACAGTGAAACCCCGTGAACAGTCAATATACACTGAAAAAAATGAATGACAGGCAGGTAAAACAGGTTCTTCTGGGCGTGGGTACCAGTGGGAGGGGGGAGGGTAAACAAGAGGGTGAAGGAGGACGAAAATGGTAGCTGTAGTGTGCATATGTGTAGGAAAACACAATGAAACCTGCTGCAATTGTTCTAAGAAGTAGGGAGGGGCATGAGGGAGCAATGTAACGATGAATCCTCCCGTAGGGCTATTGTAGGCTAATAAAAATGTTTAAAAATGTTTCCAGAAAATACATGTATGTGTGTATGCATGTGGGCCTGTGTGTGTATGTGTGTGCATGTGCGTGTGTGCGCGTGCATGTGAGCATGCATGTGTACGTGTGTACGCATACATGCGTGTGTATGTGTATGCATGCGTGTACATGTGTGCATGTGTGTACGTGTGTATGCATGTGTGTATGTGTGCAGGTGTGTACATATGTATGTGTGTACTGCAGTGCTTAGCGCCTCACACATGCCTGGCAAGGGCTCTACCCGCGAGCTACATCCTCAGCCCTGGAAAATGTTAAATTCCCTTCGTATCTAGTATTACATTTCTATTGAGCAGAGCTGCTTTAGACACGGCTGTTTTTCTCAAGGCACACACTAAGGGCAATGCTTCGGAGAGCCACGGTCGGTCGATGAAAAACGGTCGCCAAACATTACTAAGGGGACATTTTTACCTTATTTGTGGTGGCGGAATTCCTACCACTATGCAGTCCAACTGTACCCGGGTTCCTTCGGGCACTTCCCTGCTCCGTAACTTTTGGGTGAAGCGGGGGGGCTGCCCGAGAGGCTCCTCAAAGTATAGAGATGAAGGGGAGGACCCCGGAGTGGTGTCCCCCGCAGCCGCCTCCTGCTCAGCTGCGCGCCTCTGCGCTTCCTGCTGTTCCAAGGCGTGGTTGACCTCGTTGTCCCTCGTGTCCGCAGGGATGGGGATGGGAACAGACGCTCTCTCTCTGGGGCTGCTTTCCTGAGCCACTTTGTGCTGAGAGTCCAGCTTACTCTTGTGGTTCTTGCAGGCACGGGGTCGAATCCTTTTGGAGCTATGGGCCTTGAACAGGGAGGACAGCTCCTCTATGAAATCAGCAGCCTTATTGAGGAACACTTTTTTGGACTGGCTTTCAGAACTATACTGGGGCCGTTTTGTCTCCTGAGAGCTCTCTTTAGAACTGGAAGGACTTGGAGAGTTATCTTGGCAGAAGTTAGGCTCAAAACTTGACTTAGGTGACAGTTTCAACTGATCAGAAGACAGACGTTTTCTAGCTTGAGCATCCTCTGCCTTCTCCAAAGGGTCGTGGTTAATGGCCAGCCTTGCCAGGTTGACGCTTTCATCTAATTCTTCTTGGCTCAGAAAGGCTGAAAGATCTGGAAGGTCATCTTGGCCTCCTCCTCCTTCCGCAGCCCCAGAAGGACTGCCAAAATGGAAAGGGTTAGAGGAAGGCTCTGCTCTACTCCTCTCATTGTTGCCTCTGTGTCTGGTTTCTGCTAAATAGCTTTCTCTTAGAAGTTGAGATATGGACGTAGAAGCTTCTATGCTGTCGTCTTGCATGCTGTAACAAAATAATAGTTTGGATCATTTCTAGGGAATAGCAAATCTATCTTTATTATAGCACAATGGATTCTTAAGATATTGGAGCTCAAAATTAAAAAGTGGCCAAGTTTGATACTTTGATAAAATTTTCTTTAGAGACTTAAAGATGATTCTTTAAAGTAGTAATAAAATAAATAGGAACTGAAGGAAGTTTCCCTGAAATTGAAAATAAAAGCTTGAGCAAGAGTTGGGTGTGATGGTACATGCCTGTAATCCTAGTGCTCAGAAGGCTGAGTTTGAGGCCAGCCTGGACTACATACATGTAAAGACCCTACCTCAAAAAATGACAAAATGGTGATGGGTTACTATTTTATTAAATTCTATAAATGAAAGCTCAACTGTGAAACCTACTATATAACCATAGTGATGTTAAATACAGTGCTGTGACTGGGGGTGCAGGTCAGTGGTAGAGGGCCTAGCATGTGTGAAGCCCTGGTTTGCTCCTCAACACAGGGGGAGACTAAACCTAATTTTGATAACATATGTAATGGTCTTTTGGTTATGACCTGCTTTCATATGCAAAACACTATCCACTCTCTCCTCTTGATCCAGAGTATAATAGAATTATAGGAAATTAAAAGATATTCACATACAATCTCATCTAGTTATTGATGTAGCTCATGAAAAATAAATAAAGCCTTTTTTTAAATACTAGAGACAAGCTATTTAAATTCAGTATTATAATGGGACTCAATTTGTTCTTGGAAGCCATGATAATTTGGCCTCTTGATGTAGATAGAAGTTAGAGCACAGATTTTAAAAAATGTCTTAAATTAACATAGCTAAGAGGGAAAAAGATAAGACAGAAAAATTTGATTCCTGGCAGGGGACTTTTCACTGATCTGAATGCCCTCCCTAACTTTTGAGTTTTAAATGCATGAATCTATTACCTCTGCAAGAGTAAATATTTTTAAAGTCTTAAGAAAATAATGTAATATGAAAAGTGGTTTTATACTATTAATATCATTAACATTTGAATTTATTCATTCAAGTATTTACTAGAGGGATGGCAATCTTGTAACTCATAGCTGTTAATTCTTTCATCCTGATTACAGTATTCTTCCCGTTGACCTTGACTTGCTAACACTCTGCTTCCTCTGCCATGATCAGTCAGAGATGGGAATGGAATAGAGGCTATTTCCCACTCTTTTCTACTATGCATTGGGCTTTGTGCTGGGAAGATGGAGAAGAAAGTCATTACCTAAATCTCTCCTGGCTTTTAAGATTCTGTGACCTGTGGAAATATCACAGAGAAACTGCTTTGTACAATTAATACATGCTAATAAAAAGATTCTATGACAAAACCTACTTTAGCCCATTCGTCTCTTTTCCCTGATACGAAAGACTGCCTTATATCACATTTCAGGCTTCCTAGGGGCTGTCCCAATTCCCAAACTTCTACAGTGCTATCCCTAACTAACCTCTCAATTGGCAAAGTAGGCAGTCACCTTGAGAGGGCAACTAGAGCTGGCTACAAGGATCACTTACAGCAAAATATTTTTTCCACACACTTGCCAGAGTCTGAGATTGTCCCTAATGGAGCCAACTACTTGGATGAAGTCTATTGTATCTTTAAAAAAGATTAATTAAGGAACTGGACAAGATGGCTCAGTCCTGTAATCCCAGCCACTCAGGAGGTGGAGATGGGGAGGATTAAAGTTCAAGACCAGCCCCAGTGAAAAGTTAGCAAGACCCCATCTCAACAAAGAAATTGGGCGTGGTGGTATGAAACTGTAATCCCACCTATGTGGGAGTCCTAAGTAGGAGGACTGAGGTCTTAGGCGGTCCTGGGCAAAAACTTGAGACCCTTTATTAAAAAAACAAAACAAAACAAAACAAAAAAAACTAAAGCAAAAAAAGAACTTGGGGGTGTGGCTCAAATGGTAGAGTTCCTGTCTAGTAAACTTAACGCCCTCAGTTCAAATTCCAGTACCACCCTACCATGAAAAAATAGGATTTCTTTAGTGTTTAATTGTTTTATAACCTAACACATTATTAGATTTAATTGGTTTAAATCCTAGTTTTGTCACTTCCTACCTGTACAAACTTGAGCAAGTCTAAACTCTGTAACCCTCAGCTTCCTCATCCACACAGTAGGAATAATAGCAGCTGCCATCTCATAGGTTGCAATGATGATTAAAGGTGCGTGCACTTAGTAAACCCTCAATAAATGGTCGTCACTATGACTTGTACCATTCAACAACTGTGGCCTCATGTGATCTCCATTCTATAGTCAAGAATTAGAACTAGTGAAATGACTGGCTCTAGGAGGAACTCAGAAGAGAAACTGAGCTCTAGACTTGTGTTAATTCAGCATATCTAGATTCTGTCGAAATATAAGCCCGTGAGTGGACTTTGGACCTCTGCACGTGTTCTGTTTGCTTTGGCTGCGCCATGTCCCTTTACTCTTTTGCTGGCCCAAACCCTACATTACTCAGTTCCTAGCTGAGACATCACTGCCCTGGGCTGGGCACCTGTGCAATGTGCTCCCAAAGCTAACTGTCCTTAGTCCCAAACATAGCACTTAACCCAATGTACTGAATTTGTCTGTTTACTTTTTTGGTGTGTCTTACTTTGCTTTGTACACTGCTATCTCTCTATACATATAACACACAGAAGGTAGTCAAGTGTCAAGTCATCTAAGAGTTCTTGTGTTCATGAGAACTTCCTGCTAACTCTGGTGCTTTTTCTTTTCTTTTTTCAGGATAAAGTAGGACAGATAAAGTAGGACAAAGGAAACTTATAGACAAAAAACCCCTATAACCTGGGAAAGGCAGTCATGACTTTAAGGTGACTGTCAAGCAAATATTTATTTATGCTAGAAAACATAACTGGAATTATGCTTTGTTTTCATACCAGAAGTATCAAAGAACATGTGATTAAAATCAGAAAACCTGGATTTGAATCCCAGCTCCAACTCTTAAGTAAGCTGTCTTGAGACTGTCCCTTAGGGCATCTGAATCTCTATCATCTTCATTTATCAAATAGGGTAATAATTCTAAGTTAAGAATGTTCTCAGGTGAAAATGCATCCATAAATTGTTAAGCAGATAAATATTAACCAAAATAGGAAATAATGTGTATGAATTGCAAGCATTAATTTAAAACACTTTCTCATTTAAGCACTAATTTAAAAACTACTTATTGTAAAATTTATACTTTAAACAGCCCAAGTGCTATTATTAATAACCTAAATTTCATTTATATATCCCCAAATTTTATCCAGTGCTGGGGATCAAACCCATGGCCTTATACATGCTAGGCAAATGCTCAACCACTGAGCCACACCCTCAGTCCTCATTCTATAAATACTTATTAAACATCTACTATGTGCCAGGCACCTTCAAGGTTCTTTGGATTCAGTTATGAACAAAAGATAAAGTCTCTGTTCTCATGGAGCTCAGAGTCTAGTGGGGGAAGGTATTAATGTTAAGAAGAAAGATGAGCTGGGTGCTGGTGGCTCCCGCCTGTAATCCTAGCTACTCAGGAAACAGAAATCAGGAGGATCACGGTTCAAAGCCAGCCTGGGTAAATAGTTTGAGACACTCTTTTTCAAAAACATCCAATATAAAACAGGGCTGGAGGAGTGGTTCAAATGGTATAGTGTCTGTACCACTAACAAGTGTGAGGCCCTGAGTTCAAATCCCAGTACTTCCAAAAAAAATAAATGAAGTACAGTGAGGAAATAATGAATGATGGGGAGGAAGGAAGGTTTGCTATTTTGCTAGGAAAGTGAAGCAAGGCTTCTGATATGGAGAAGTGATCCGTATGACCAACTTGAGGGGGAGGGAGGGAATGTCCCTGATAAAGAAGAAATGTCAAGGCATGAAAAGATGGGTTTTGGAGTCAAATCCTTTGTGCCAAGAGAGTGAAACAGAAAGTGGAAAGAAATGTGTCAGAAATATAGAAGACCAGATTATATCAGCCTTGCTTACCATTGAAA
This sequence comes from Castor canadensis, assembly GCF_047511655.1. Taxonomy (NCBI): domain Eukaryota; kingdom Metazoa; phylum Chordata; class Mammalia; order Rodentia; family Castoridae; genus Castor; species Castor canadensis. The sequence continues at coordinate 59,066,793 of NC_133392.1, read as the reverse complement.
GGACTTTAGATTGTATCAAACTTGTAAATGGGAAACCATTTTAAGGCTTTGAGAAATAGATGATATGTATTGGTTCGTTTGTTTTAGAGGATGCTTTGAGAAAAGAAAGAAGCTTTTATTAGCAGTGACACTATGCCCCTGGAGTGTTCTGAGCGGCAGGCAGCTCGGGAGAGAAAGACAGATGGCTTCACCAGTCACAGTTCGAGGTGAGGCGGGTAGACCGGGTAAGGACCAATGGCCAGATGACATGATTCTGAAAACGTTCAATCACAGCTGCTCTGCGAAGAATCAAATTGCAAAGGGCAAGTATGGAGTGGGCAGATCAGTGAGGAGCAAGTGCAATAGGCCATGCAGTGGTAGTGTTCGCCACGGGGAGGTGGTGAACAACAGTCAGACTTGAGATAGCTTTTGAAAGCAGAGACAAAGGATTTGCTGAGAGAGGTTGAAAGTGGGCTATGACAGAAAGAGCAGAGCCAAGGGTGACTCCAGTACTTATGACCTAAGCAACTGGGTGGCAACTGGTAGAATCATTACTAGAACCAGGCAGCAGTGAGTTTCAGGAAAGGATACCATGGTTCTCTTAGAGTGATGTTTGACCTTGCTCCCTCATTTCTGTTCCTTACAAAACTGAAATGCAGATGTTATGCCACTTTCAAAGTAAAAATGAAGAAAGATCACAGTATTGGTGAAGTGGTACCAAGTTGGAAATGAAATGTCATCAGTCATTAGGACAGGCTTGGCTCCACAGTCATACAGGCACTTCAGTCACACAGTGACTTACTCACTTTGCTGAATCTATTTTTTTCCTAGGACTTTTCCTGAAGAGAAGATTTGCCCTAAAACCTTGTTTTGTTTCATAAAAACAAAACTTGGCTCGTGTTAACTCAACATTGATCTTCACAGGCTCTAAGAGGACCCTGTTGCTGGAAATATTACCCAGTATAAATTCATCTTCCAGTTATGACTATTGAAACTAGGGCATTGGGATGACCTCAGTGGTACAGCACTTGCCTTGCATGAACCAGGCCCTGGGTGTGCTCCCCAGAACGGCAAAATACTACTAATGACAAAAATACTAGTAATTAAAAACTGGGGTATTGCCCAGAGATTTGATAAAGCCCAATATAAAGAAACTTGAATTCAGATACAATGCTGGAATTTTGCAGCTGAGAAGCATCATTAAGTATTTATTATTTTATTTTTTGTCTTTTGGTACTAGGAATTGAACCCCAGACCTGGAGCACACTAAGCATGTGACATGTCTTTAGATATTTAAATGAGAATACGAACCTGGGGGCTGGAGGTAAAGAGATGGTGGTCAAAGGACACAAAACGCAATTAGAAGGAATCAGTTCTGGAGGCCTACCATACAGACAAAACAATGTATACTAGAAAAGTGCTACAAGAGTAGATCTTAACATGTGAACCTCAACTGGATCCTGACATGTAATGAAAAGGTATTTTGAGAACATTGGGGAAAAGTTAAATATGTTCTGGGTATTAGATGATGATTTATTAGGAGAATTATTAATTTACTACCTAGATATAACAATATAAGAATATTATGACTATATAGGTCCATTTTTAAAAAAAGGATTCATATTTAATATTTTAGTGGTAACATACACACAAAAAAGAGTAGATCATAAATGTTCTCATTGCAAAAAATATATGAGCTGATGGATATGTTAATTAGTGTGATTTGATCATTATACAATGTATATATATATATATATATATATATATCTTCTATTTTATACCACAAATACACACAATACTTATTTGTCAGTTAAACCTTGATAAAGTTGCAAAAAATAAATGTCTTTTATATATGTCTTTAAACATTGCTATATTGCTTTTGAAAATTATTGTTAAAAACTTTTAAAAACCCACATTGCTGTACATGCATTAATTACAGGGTGCAGAACACATCCATTAGAAACGCAAAAACAGGGTACTGGCGGCTCACACCTGTAATCCTAGCTACTTGGGAGGCTAAGATCAGGAGGATCTAGGTTCAAGGTCAGCCTGGGCAAAATAGTTCACAAGACCCCATCTCCAAAATAACCAGAGCAAAATGGACTAGAGATGTGGCTCAAGCAGTAGAGTGCCTCCTTTGCAAGAGTGAAGTCCTGAGTTCAAATACCAGTCTGACAAAAATAAACAAAACAAAACAAGCAACCCCCCCTTCCTGACAAAAGGAGCCCAATATGCAATAAGCACTTGTGAAGAAATCTGGAATAGGAAAAGATCAGCATGTTTAAGTAGCTCGCCTTAAACTGGGGGTGAGTAAAACTACCCTTGCTTACTGCCTATGTTCGTTTGTGAAAGTATTTTTAAAATGGAGAACATGATACAGATTTAAGATAATCCTTTTCTGCTGATGTGTAATTACTGGCTTTGAACCTTCTTTTTGGGAAACAATAATTTTTTAGAAAAATAGTAGGCTTTCTCTCTGCCTCTCTCTCTCTCTCTCTCTCTCTCTCTTTCTCTATTTGTTGTTTTTTGTTTTGATTCTTTTGTGGGGTTTTTTGTTTTGTTTTGTTTTGTTTTTTGAGGCAGAATCTCACTATGTAGCCCAGACTAGTCTTGAACTCTCAAGCTTCCTGCCTTGGCCTCCGGCATGCTGGGATTACAGGTGTGCACATTACCACACCCAGCCTAAGTCAGTTCTTTTACAGAAACTCTTGCTGGGCCAAGAACCAAATCTCAGTACATGGGAACCAGTTCTGGAGAAATGTTACTGATCACCTTTTAGAAATCTGGCTCAAGTGGTAGAGCATTTGCCTAGCAAGCACAAGGCCTTGAATTCAAATCTCAGTACTACCAAAAATTTGGCTAACGTGGGATGCACTTTGTACACTATCACACTGTCCATCCTTCACTATGTGACCATCTCCATTTTAGTTCTATTTCTAGTCTGTTTTTATAATTTAACAAGTTAGTATATACTGCATTATCAGTCAGAGCTTGAGGTATGTAGACATGCCAATAGTAATACAGAAATAATATAAAACCCACTCTCTTAAAGGTCTTTCAGCTTGAAGGAGGAAAAACAGTAGACAAAACAGATGTAGATAAATGCATTCATTAGAAGGGTATTAGCAGGCTGGGTGTGGTTGGGCATGCCTGAAATTCTGCACACTTAGGAGGCTGAGACAGGAGATCAAGAATTCAAGACTAGCTTGGGCTATAGTGAGACCCTCTCTCAAAACACACAAACAAACAAAATGAAACCAAACTAAACAAAAAAGAGTAAAGAAAAGTATTTTGACATATAGCAAAGCTGAGATGACACAGAGGAGAACTAGTCCCCACTAGTTAACTAGTGTCTGTTAACTAGACACCTTCCCAAAAGGACAGAGGCTAAAGAATGAAAAGAGTTTTAGAAAATAGGCCAAAGGTGAATGAACAAGTGTTTCATTATTTTAATCAAACTGGTAACGCAAGAAGGTAAGAAAGATTTCATTCAAGTGGGAGAAAAGATCAGCTGCTATGAAACTTGTTTTTGTATTCAGAAAAGAATAAAAATGTAGGAAAGAACAGTGTAAAGAATACTGAAGGGGTTAAGATGTAGCTCACTGGTAGCATGCTTGCCTAGCATGCGTGAGGCCCTGGGTTCGATCCCAGCATCAAAAAAGAAAAGACAAAAAAAAAAGACCCCCCCAAAAATGTGTAATATACAAGCCATTTAAAATACGTGAAATATATAAAACATATTTTTTTAAAAAATGAATACTGAAGCCAGAGTCCAAAGTTACCATGGAATCTAAAAAGCAACAACAACAACAAAGTATAGAAGTAAACCCTAAGGCCCAAAGAAAGGCTAACGGAAGAAATCTAGGATCAAAAAGGGATTGGGAGCTAGGGGTGGAGTTCAGTGGTTTAGCACTTGTCTAGCATGAATAGGTCTTAGGTTTGATCCCAGCACTGAAAAAAAAAAAAGGAGGGAAGATTTGGTGATAGTCCCAAAAGTGATAGGGATGGGAGGTTTTGTATCTCTTTCAAGATTGCTCCATTCATGAAGAACTGAGCTATTATATGGAAAATTCCAAATTAGAAACCTTGGCCAATCCTCATTAACTCAGATTTCTTATTTTTTAAATAAGAAAAATAACAGTTTTATTCTTTAGCTTCTATTTATATCCATTTTTTAACCTGGGTAGTTAAAGATTTGAAAAAAAAGGTAACTTCTCTAATTAAATTGACATAATACATTTGTTACAATGAGAGAGGAGTAGGTGCCCCAAATAAGCTTGGAATCTTAAGACCTAGTTCTAGTTCAAGTGCTTGGTCTGAAAGCTCTGCTGGGCCCCTCCCTGAGTGAGAAGTGCTTTGTAACTCCAATGGGAGGTCTGCGTGCCAGGCAGCCTGTACAGAACTTGTCAAGGTGACTCTGGTTATCCATGAGCTCTGGGACTCTCTAGTGACTGCAGGTAAATAGTCACACAAACTTTTGTTTTCACCAAAAATACATCTATCTGCTGAAAATGTTAAATTTCTTTCTTTTTCTTTCTTTCCCTCCCTCCCTTCCTCCCTCTTCCTCCCTTCCTCCCCCTCCCTCCCTCCCTCCCTCCCTTCCTTCCTTCCTTCCTTCCTTCTTTCCTTCCTTCCTTCCTTCCTTCCTTCCTTCCTTCCTTCCTTCCTTCCTTCCTCCCTCCCTCCTTCCCTTCCTTCCTTCCTTCTTTCCTTTCTCTCCCTCTCTCTTTCTTTCTTTCAGTACTGGAGATTGAACTCAGAGCTTTGTGTTCCTAAAATTTTAAACAGACTATTCTGTCTGTATTTGGGTTAATCCCTTTAAATAAATGTGTAATGTGTAGTTTTAGTTTTTAATTCTTTTGGTGGGCCTGGGATTTAAACTCAGGGCCTCATACATGCAAGGCAGGTTCTCTACCACTTGAGCTATACTTTCATTCTGCTTTTGTAGTTTTGTTGACTATGAAACACCACAGAAGTTTATGAAAATATCCCTGTGTTTCATTATTTTCCCTCCTAGGAAAGGGAAAAGGCTGCTAAGAAAACCCTTTCATTTTTCTATCTTGTTATGCACTATAAGATTAGCAAAGTGTTAAATCTCAATGTGAATGAAGGCGATTAGTTATCCTGAAGTTAACAGTACCATTTTCTTATACTTTCAGGTTAGTGAGCTGAGTACATGATGCCTGTTACATGTAGAAATTCTGAGTTGTCACCTGTTCACATACTAACAGTTCAGTAAAACCTTTCCAAAATAAAACCTGATTTACCTGCTGTCCCATTCTTCAAAATTTAATTTGCAAAAATTACTTCTGTGAATTCCAAAACCAGCTTTTATAAAAACTCAAGTTTCTTTTGTCCATAAATTGCAGTTCTGTGTTTGTCCCACTGAATAGTGATTTTGTTAGTTCATTGTAATACAGATATGTGTAGAGTCTATATTACAAATTCTAGATATATGGAAAACTAAGGTTCACACAATTATGAGTTCCAATAGCATTAGCCATATACTATAATTGGGAATAGGGACAACTTTCCAGAATTTGGATAGTGTCCAGCTGTTTGTTCCATAGTTCATTATTACAAGATCCTGTAATGTCCATAATTTGGTCTCTCACCATTTCTGTAAGTTTAATATCCTTATATTTTAGATTTCCTGTAGTGGCCCTGCTTTTAAATTTTTTTGCTTATTATCAAACACTGTGACAGGTGGTTTTATCTTAATTTTGTTTTAAAAATATAAATAGGTACAAAAACACACATTGTTAATTTCCCAGAAAAGGACTATGGATTTTATGTGAACGTAAATGTTATTATTAAGAAGAGAGTCTAAAGTTATAACATTTTAATTTAAACTCAGAATTCATTTCAGTATTACTAAAGCGAAAGTAATTGCTTCATGATAATGTTTGAGAAAGAGAACTATTTTATTTCTTTCAAATCAAATGATGCTAGTATCTTTAATGAATATATAAAAATCTGTTGATAAGGTGATAAAATTTCTTAACATCATTATTGTAATGTTCACTTTTTTGTGATTGGAAATACAAAGTGATTCATCTTTTTTTCTTTCTTTACTTATACAGTTTAAAAAATGTTATTCAAGATGTGCATCTAATTACTGCTAATAGTGCACTATACCAAGCCAAACATTTGCCACTGACTGTCAGATGTCTGTGATGCTGCTGAAGAGAGAGAGAGAGAGAGAGAGAGCGAGAGAGAGAGAGAGAAAGGAGAAAGAAAGAGCAATGTCCCTTGAGCAAGACTTTCTGCAGCTGTTGTGCACATTAATCCAGGGAGCAGATCTCCCAACACTAAATATAGCAAGCATATCCTTTTACATGATAAAAAAATTTAAATGAAAATCTTTAACTATGGAGTCACATTATTTTAGAATTGATTTCCTTTAAAAAGGAAATAAGTATTGCACACATATTCTCCACACAAAAAGCCCATTATTTTAATAAATGAAGGTGTGGAAAATGCCAGTGATGTTCACAACATGCCATAATTCCCTCTGTGGAAGCATTTTTCTTTAAAACTCAAATAGGCTATGATCTTTGTGGGTTTCATTGATTCCCCCCGCAACCGTTTTACATGCAGAAAGCTTTATTTTTCACTTAATTGTGTATCCCATTATACATAATTGAGAAGGTATCATGGCTTTCACGCTAAGTAACAATAATTAGCTCTCCTAAATATCCCTTTCCCATTGTCAGTGCCTGTTATCAAATCACACTTATGAACTTAAATTTGATATTACCTTTCTTTTTTTAGTTGACCCAGATGAGGATGTCCAACCCAGGCACTCCACTGCAATGGTAATTATCCAAGGAGAACTTTTAGATGAAGGCACAGAAGAAAAGGAAAATTCTTCACGCCCTTGGAGGTAGAGAGCAGCCGTCCATAGAGTGAGGAGTTAACCTTAGTTTCAGTGAAGATGGCTGTAAGAAGCTGGGCAACCTGTCACCACTGGAGCCAGAGCATTTGTCAGCTCACAGGTCCCAAGTTATTTTGAGCTGTGTAAACCATGTGCCTGTGAAACATTCCACCTGATTGGACAGGAGAAAACTGAGCGAAGGGATTCCACAGCAGGGCAGCACCTATGGGGGTGGGGGTCAATTGGTTTTTCTACCTACAGAATCTCACTTATAGCTGGAGGCCTAAGGTGTTTATTGATTGATGTGGGAATTAACACAAAATGCATTATGTCATATTTCACCTATCAAATAAAATGACATGATTTTTTAAGTGTATCAAATTTCCTAATTTCTAAGATCCTTAATTTTAGTCAGTGGGACATTGACTTTAGTTTAATCACCAATCTAGCTGAGGAAATTTGGCAGAGAGTGCATAGGAAGCCGAGTTCTAACATTTTAAAGCTCAGAATTTTCTTGAGTTTTTCCAAAGGCTAAGTAAAACAAAGATAGTCAATGTTAAAAGTAGCTAATTGCAAATTATAGAGAAAAAGTAAAGAAACATCAACCTGAGAATAAATTTAGGAACAAATTAATCTGAACAAACTTCTTTAGAAAAAAATAACTTGGATACTGCTTAAAAGTCAAAATAACTATATAACACAGTATACTACAATTCTTAGTTCATGTATCAGTACCTGGGGATAATTTTTGGATATTATTTTGAGAAAGTTAGTACTAGACATCTTTTTTCACAGGCACTACCAATCAGTAAGAAAAAAAAAATCTATACCAACATCTGCTCAAATACTTATTTTGTAATGTATAGGTTCTGGGGTTGGGACGGTAGCTTTGTGGTACAGTGCTTGCCTAGCATGCACAAGGTCCTGAGGTCAATCCTCAACACCACAAGAAAAAACAGATAAAGGCATAGTCCTTTGATATCAGTTTCATACATTTTTGGAATATGAACTTGAAAAAAGTTAGTCCCATTGACTAGTACAGATTAAGTGATGGTACAACACTATCAATCTTGGGTTTTGAAAATTCAGACTTAAATGTGAATGATTATTTTTTAAAAGGATCATTCTAATAGTATGAAATACATTGGTTTAAATCTAGGTTTATAATTAAATCACACAATTTTTATAAGGTTTCTTCTCATTCATTCACTTATTCATTCATTCAAGAAATATTTACATAAAACCAACTATGTACCAGGTATTAGATATCAAACAGTGCACAAAATACACACATTTTCCTGACCTCATGGAATTTACTAAGATATCTTTATCCTTTTCAGTCATCTTGAGACTATCTATAGTACATTGAATGGAAATAAAAGTTCTTTGTTTATTGTGATCACATCAGAGGTTTCAGTATACCTTTTGTTATAGGGTTTTATACTTACACAGGCAAAAGAGAGAGAGAGAGAGAGAGAGAATGAAAATTGAGGAAAACTTTAAAATAATTCAGGTAAAAAGAACTGTTATTGAGGAAGAAAAAAGGCACATGAGGAGCAGAATTTTCTGAATAGCTTATTCTCTTTACCTAAGTAATTCATACTGGTTCATTGTTTTCTTACCTCATCCTGTGCTGTTACCAATATCAACACTAACGTTGCATGCCTGTAATCCCAGCACTTTGGAGGCCAAGGCAGGAAGATTGTGAGTTCAAGGTCAGCTGGACTGTATAGAGAGACCCCACCTCACAATAAAATGCCAAAAGCAAAACCAAAAAAACAGTAAAATTTGCTTCTGTATTTTCTATTTATGTGGATGCTCCAACAATTTCTTCTTATTTAAAAAGAGGATTGGGCTGGGGTATAGCTCAGTAGTAGAGCACTTGCCCAGCAAGTCTTGTGTTCAATCCCTAGCATCACAAACAACCAAACAAAAACATGTGTAAGTAAATAAAGTAAAAAGAGGATCTTCCTCCATTGTCCCACTCAAGTCTTAAGCCATAATATCAGTGCTGTTAAGTCTTGCATGCAGACATGGAAAAGTAGAATCTTTATTGCAAGGAGCTAACAAGTGTGTTACAAATTGATCTTTCAAAGGGGACTGCTCACACACACTGTAAGTGAACATATTTTTGACTTCCCTGCAAATTGCCATGATAAGTCTGGTATCTTACCTTTTTTCAGGTGTAAAATACTGAGGTTGGAGAGACACATAGTAAAAGAATAGAGTTGGCTGGGCAGTGAAATTAGGAATTCACAGCAAGTATCAAAATAGGTTGAAAATGTAAAAGAAGAGTTACAGAAGAAAGAAGCCAAGGAAATTCTGGCTTCCTTCATTTTTATCATAACATTTTCAAGCACAGATAGTATAAAATTTTTGAGCTCTTAAAAAAGGTAGACACAAATATTTAAGTATTAGTCAGATATCGTGGATGCCTTGCTTATAATATATTAAATTCATATTCTAGATTTTAGTTTACAAAATTAGTTTCTGCTCTCATATAACCCAGTTTTTACCTTGCTTATCATTAGTAACAATTACATAAACATTATACCACAAATCTTCTAGTTCAGGTTTTTACAGGAGCTTATTGGTACAAAGAATAATATTTAAAACTTTCTAACATTTAACATAGTTAAAAACAAACTTGTTGGTGATGAGCAGATACAAAGTTACATGTCTTAAATCTTCTCCATAAGCTAAGTGGCCCATCCAGCACGTGTTTATTGTGATTTGAACATGACCTTGCACTTGCATTCAGCTGTTTTCTTATTCAGTCACTCAGCTACAGAGACAATTTACTCACATTGGGATGACCCACCGGAATGCCAAGTAATCTGGAAAATCTATGACAAAGGAAGTCTTCACTAGGAGGATAAGCGTGAGAGAATTTCTGTGCTAGTTGATTCATTCTTGCATTTGCTATTTTCCCATATTGTTATAAGAAGCTTTAATTCTCTAAAAGAAATTGCTCACATATATTAAGGTTTCAGCAAGTGTGCTTAAATTTCAGAGGTTTATATTGAGGTCTTCTCCTCTAGCATCAGAAGAAAAAAAATAAAACCAAATTTCTGTTATTTTTGAGGACCAAAGACATGTATACATATTCTAAACTTTTATAAACGAGAAAAAATTTTCACACCAGAGACAAGTTCTTGAGCATCCAAAACAAAAGGTAAGTGGTGGATTACACAGGGTCTTATACAAGCCCCACAATATAATTGAGAACACAGTTAAGATCCTTAGGAATTTTCTTTTATATCTAAACAGTTTTTAAAATGATCGCCTGGGAAAGTGAAATACTTTTAAAAATTCTGAGTTCAAAATCCATTTGATTTTACAAATCAAACATTTTAAAAAACTAAACAGAACACCTGTTCAAACACATGGTCCTGAAAAGTAAATTCACAGTTACCTGTCTCAGGAGAGGCGCCATCCCTATATCAATCAACCAGGATCATCTAAAGTCCAAATCTCACTGCCTAACTTGTGTCAGCCGCAGAAGAAGCTTGAAGGAAATGTGATACTGCCCCGACAGAGTAATGAAGGGTATTTACAGGGTTCCCTTGCAGATCCAGGGAGTCATTTAGAACAGATTGCTCTTTCAGATCAACTTTAATAACTCAGTCTGTGTGACGTCCTTAGCCTGTGGGGGTGGTAGGGGTGGAAAATAACTAAGATGACTAAGGAAAGAGGCTTTCTCCATCTCTTAGACTCCATGAAAATGACAGAATGAAGTGTAAGGAATGTGTGAGCTATCCATACATAGGATGTGGAAGTGCCTCTAGTTGGTACAAAACTGAGACTATGGTTAACGTAGTCAGTGAAATAAGAGTGTTGAAAACAATCAATTGTTACAATCTGTCTTGCTTGCTCCACCAATTTTAGAGTAATTAAAGCATTACTGTTAAAGCAGTCCATTAAAACACAAGAAACCTGCCTTTATTAGAGCTTTTGGTATGTAGTACATAACAAAGATTATGCTATTTAAAAAGTATTCTTCCCAAGAAGAAAAGCTGTTTGCAGAACTTTAGAAAATATCATGCTGGAGTTGGGGATGTAGCTCAGTGGTAGACTGACAACTTAGCATGCACGAGACTGTGAGTTCAACCTCAAGCACACACAAAAAAGGTGACTAAATAAAAGATTAAGGGGCATCCGGTGACTATCACTAAGATACTAAAGAAATTCATAGCAAAGCCAGGCACTGGGGGCTCATGCCTGTAATCTTAGGTACATGGGAGGCTGAGATTAGGAGGGTCTTGGCTCAAGATCAGCCCAGGAAAATAGTTTGCAAGACCCTAGCTCCAAAATAACCACAGCAAAATGGACTGGAGGGGGTGTGGCTCAAGTAGTAGGGCGCCTGCTTTGTCAGCCCCTAATTTGCAAGTGTGAAGCCTTGAGTTCAAACCTCAGGCCCACCAAACAAAGCAATTAGTATCATGTAAATAGTCTTGAAGATATACAGTTGATTCACCACATTAATATAATGATTTTATTAATATGTCATCTTGGTAGAAATAAGTTAACATTCCTTAGTTATGTGCTATTCTAAACTCATTATGTAAATTGTATCATTTAATTACTTTATTTAATATATTCAACAATCTACACAGTAAGGCAAAAGAAAAAATACAACACTCTATGAAGTAGCTACTATTATAATCCTCATTCTACATATGAAGACTTTGGGCATCAAAAGAAGTTAAAAACCTGCCCAAGGTTGCACAACTGGTATGAGCCAAAACTGAACCTAAGGCCAAATCTGTACTCATAACAATTGAAAATATTTAAATGTTCACATTTCCAACTTATTTGTGAAAAATTGAAGAGTAAATGAATAGAAACATGTTTTCTCTCTTAGTAAAACTATGTAGTATTTGATGTTTTTAAATTTTTCTGATGAAAACTAAAGCTGAAATTCTTTGGGATGACTAAACAAACAAACCAAAAAAGACAGAAAAAAAGCAAATGCTTTCAAGTGTATCTGTAGTATTTTAGGTGGGAACATGAATTATGCAGACAAGCAATAGGCGTTAACACTCAAAGGCAGGGCACGAAAGGCATTCAGAATGCTTTCACAGACTTTTTTTGGTGTCTGTATTTCTGAGCACCTCAACATGAGTCAATACATTCTTGCAAGTGAGGGTTAGGAAAATGGGTTTGCATTCTCCCTGCATAACATTAGCATAAAATATGCTAATATACCAGGCTGTAGGTGATTCCACTCAGATTCTATTTTTGGGCTGCAAGGACATCTCAGAAAGCTGAACAAAGTTCAGTGCTTGTCCTCATGACCCAAGTAATCATACTAACACTAATGATGGCGGGGGAAGGAAATGGGAACTTAGTTCTTGCATATGTGCTCTGGTGAGCAACCTCAGTTACTCTAGGTTTTTCTCTTTTTTTTTTGGTCGGTATTGGGGTTTGAACTCAGGGCCTCACACTTGCTAGGCAGGCAGGTGCTCTACCACTCGAGCCACTCTGCCAGCCCAAAAGTTTTAATTCCCAGTAACCCCAAGACATACTGTTGTCTGCGTGATACTGGGAGGAAATTAAGTTTGAAGAAGTGTATCTTTCCTAAAGTTATCCAACCAGCAGGCTGTACAACTGGGTGGGTTCAAACTTAGGTTTTCAGTTTAGAAGTTACTCTCTTTTTATTGGCCTGCTCATGAAGAGTAATTGTTCAGGTTAATGCCAAAAATAAGAAATAATCCAAAGGAGGCAATTTATCTTGACTTTAATATGTGTTGATGGGCAAGGAAGTTGTGAAAGCTATTTCACTTTATGGATTTGGCATTATTTGACAAACAAGAAAAGAACAGAAAAATAGCACATTATCAAGTCTAGGAGAGATCAAATGTCTAGTTTCATGTGAAAGATTCAATAAAATTGGTTAACTAAAAAAGCAAGGGATAATACACATTTCTGAGAAGTTATCCTATTGCATATAATTTATCATGGAATTAGTAAATGCCGAACAGAATAAATTTGTTGCCAAAGAGCTCAGTGCACAGAGTAAGAGCGTAGGGAATACAAACCATATCCCTGTTCAAGTTCATACTTTTATTGGCATATGAATCTACTCATTTGGTGTTTTCTTGATTTCACAAACTTCTTGTCAAATGAAGGCAGAATACCTTCATGTGGGAAGATCTGAGAAATCTTTTTGTTTGTCGTTTTAATCCATTCTCTTCATCCTTCATTCCAAATTGAGAAAGGGTTATTTAAAGTGTAGTCTAAACAAAGTCTCCTGGTCCAAGGTAATTATTATGTGTGTTAATGTCTTAAGCTCCTTTCCTTTCATCTTCTAGCCTAGGTATTCGGGTTTAATTCAAAATGTGGGTGATAGTCTCTCACTGAAAGGGATAAGTAAGCAGACAATGTTGCAGAGAATTTAAACCAAAAATTTGTCATGGTGTACAGCACAAATATGTACAATTGTTACATATCAATTAAATTTTAAAAATTAAGGAAATAAGCCTCGGTACAATAAAAAATGTGATTATCCTGATCTTCTGACATATAAACAACTTTCTGGTCTCATCAAAATCACTCTTCTACACAAATCCTTGTCTCCAACTGAAAAGTTCCACCAGTATTTCTGTCTCTCCTTTACCTATGCCTGTGTTCACTGTTTCTTTTACTTACTGTAGAATTAAACAACTAGTGGCTGCCTTATTTCTTATATTGCTGAACTAAACTGACTTTTCATTTATGCATTTATGTTTTCTCTACCCAACTAGATAAACTCCTTAAGAATCAGAGCCATAATGGGACTTCATAAAACTAAAAAGCTTCTGTTCAACAAAAGAAATGGTCTCTAAACTGAAGAGAACACCCACAGAATGGAAGAAAATATTTGCCAGCTACACATCAGACAAAGGACTGATAACCAGAATATATAGGGAGCTTAAAAAACTAAATTCTCCCAAAACTAATGAACCAATAAAGAAATGGGCAAGTGAACTAAACAGAACTTTCTCAAAAGAAGAAATTCAAATGGTCAAAAAACACATGAAAAAATGCTCACCATCTCTAGCAATAAAGGAAATGCAAATTAAAACCACACTAAGATTCCACCTCACCCCTGTTAGAGTAGCCTTCATTAGCAACACCACCAACAACAGGTGTTGGCGAGGATGTGGGGAAAAAGGAACCCTCTTACACTACTGGTGGGAATGTAAACTAGTACAACCACTCTGGAAAAAAATTTGGAGGCTACTTAAAAAGCTAAACATTGATCTACCATATGATCCAGCAATACCACTCTTGGGGATATACCCAAAAGGCTGAGACACAGGTTACTCCAGAGGCACCTGCACACCCATGTTTATTGCAGCACTATTCACAATAGCCAAGTTATGGAAACAGCCAAGATGCCCCACTACTGACGAATGGATTAAGAAAATGTGGTATTTATACACAATGGAATTTTATGCAGCCATGAAGAAGAATGAAATGTTATCATTCGCTGGTAAATGGATGGAATTGGAGAACATCATTCTGAGTGAGGTTAGCCTGGCCCAAAAGACCAAAAATCATATGTTCTCCCTCATATGTGGACATTAGATCAAGGGCAAACACAACAATGGGATTGGACTTTGAGCACATGATAAAAGCAAGAGCACACAAGGGAGGGGTGAGGATAGGTAAGACACCTCAAAAACTAGATAGCATTTGTTGCCCTCAACGCAGAGAAGCTAAAGCAGATACTTTAAAGCAACTGAGGCCAATAGGAGAAGGGGACCAGGAACTAGAGAAAAGGTTAGTTCAAGAAGAATTAACCTAAAAGGTAACACACATGCGCAGGAAATCAATGCTAGTCAACTCCCTGTATAGCTATCCTTATCTCAACTAGCAAAAACCCTTGGTCCTCCTTCCTGTTATTGTTTATACTCTCTCTTCAACAAAATTAGAGATAAGGGCAAAACAGTTTCTGCCAGGTATCGAGGGGGTAGGGGGCAGAGGGAGGGGACGGGGTGGGGGGGACGGGTAAGGGAGGGGGTGGAGTAAGGGGGGAGAAATGACCCAACCATTGTATGCACATATGAATAAAAAAAAAAAGAATCAGAGCCATAAAAAAAAATTTAGCCACACAATTCTAATCTCGAGGCATATCACAAAAGAGCCTGGTAATAAGTGTTTGTCTGTGGCATGCCATAAAAATGATGCATAAGTTATTGAGCTGTCCTAAATTATTCTCTCAATTCAACATATATTTACTTAATAGCTATTCTGTGCCAGAAGAGATCAAATGACCTAAAATTTTATTAGCATTAACTAATAAACTGAAATGAATTGTGATGATATTTTTAATACAAAGGATTATTAAGAATTAAGTTAACTGAGCCTGTAAACCCATCACTAGGGAGGCTGAGGTAGAAGTATAGTGATTTTAAGGCAAGCCTGAGCTAAAGTAAGTTTGAGGTCAGCTTGAGCTATATAGAGACCCTGCTTAAAAAAGAAGAAGAAGAAAAGAAGGAAGGAGGGAGAGAAAAAGGAAGGAAAGCAAGCAAGCAAGTAAGAAAGAGAGAGAAGGGAGCTGAAATGTTTGGATAGTCACTGTGTACTAGTCACAAAGTAAAGAACTCTGTGTACCTTTGGCTCAATTCCTTAGATAATTCCTTAGATAATTAGGAGGAGAGAACCCTAGCTTTTGGGAAAGGCTTGCTGCTATTTACAATGCCCATTTTGCTCAAAGGTTCATACACAGGTACCCAATAAAAGGTACTTCCATACTTTTGCATCCTTCTTAACTGACTTTCCACTTTTTGCTGGCCATGTTTCCACCTTCCACCATCTTTGTTATTATCAGGTCCTGGCCTTCTGTCCACCTGTGAGGATCAGACTCTGCTTCCACATGCTTCTCTTGAGCTTCGTACTTCATGACCCTAGTGCCCATGGCTGAGGGGCAGCTGTGAACATTCTCATAGCCTGGTTTGAGGAAGCTCAGCTCAAGCCCCCAAGCTTTCTGTTTGCCCAGAAGTAAAGAGTACACTCAAAATACACATATTTACTGACTCAATCTAGATTTCAACCATGTTGACTGACTCCAACTATTTTTGACTTCTAGGACTCACTTCCTAGAAAGCACAGTAACAGAATGAATTACTTAGCTCTGTGAATGACACTAGCTGACCCCAGCACAGAATCCACCTAAACCAAACTTGTTGTTCCTGTTTAATACATAATTTAGCTTACTACAACAAGCCAGGAAGTACCAGTCATTAGTCCCATTTTGTGGAGGATGAAATTGTATGCTACTGTGGTTTTTACAAATTCAAGGATCTGAAAACGTCTCAGGAAGTCCATCTTGAGATTGTTCAAGGCACACTATATCATTATCTTCTTTTTATAGAGGAGGAATGAAGATCAGAGAAAAAATTTACACAATGCGACTCAGAGCTGTGATTCACAGCCAAGGTCTGCAGGACGCGAAGCCCAAGCTAATCTCAAGGACACCACGCCACCTTTCAGAGGCATCCACGCTTGTTAGTAATGCATTTAGGAATCAATTTGGAAAAACCCTTGGAAGAGGTAGAGTAATACTAAGGAGACATCTGGTGATATTGGGATTACACTGATAAAGTGACTTCCTCCAAAATCCTTCCAAGTCCTTGGGAATCTGGATGATTCACTGTCTCCAATTGGTCAAAGAAACAACTTAAAGGAGCTGAAGTAACATAAATAAATAATAAGTGATTTTATGTGTATCTCTTCCAGCAGATTATTAGATTTAGTAAACTTGGGCAAGAAAGTTAACTATTATTTAAGTAGACATCTTCTTAGCATTTCATCTTTTTGAGCTATTTACAATCACACACCTGGTCCTTCCACTCCTACAAAAACAACAAACCAGGGTCAGTGGTATGCACTTATAATCCCAGCTACTTGGGAGGCTGAGGCAGGAGGATTGCTTAAGTCCAGCCTGGGTAGTATGGTGAGATTTGGTCTCAAAATAAATAGATAAAAATAAAAAATAAAATGACAACAAAACAACACTGCCGCCCTTAAGCTTGGTTTTATGATTAATTTGTACATAGGACAGTTAAGAACTAGAAGAGCAACAATGCTGAATGTCAAAATAAATCAGCAGTAAAACCCAGATTTCCAAGTTTATACTATTAACTTAGTTCAATGAAAGCTGTTTTGGGGAATACCTCAAATTTTATCTGTTAGCAAAATGGAATGATAAATATGGGCCAAGTGAGACTTAACATAACTTTGAAAAACTGGGTATAAAAGGCAACTAAAAGAAACATTAAAGGATGGTTAAAGATGATTTTATGTCTTTAGCCAGTAATTGCTACAAATATTTTACTTAGAGTTAAGAAAACGGTGAGAATCAGCTGGGTGTGATAGTTCATAACTGTAATTCCATCTACTTAGAAGGTGGAGCTAGAGAGAATTGAAGTTCCAGGATAGCAGGGCAAAAAGTTAGCAAGACCTCCATCTCAATCAATAAGCTGAGCTTGAGAATGCATACTTGTGATCCCATTTACTTGGGAGGTCGTACAGAGGAGGATTGTGGGATACTGGTCTAGGCTGGCGTGGGCCTACTCAAAAAAATAACTAAAGCAAAAAAGGGCTGGGGGAATGGGCTTGTCTATTAAACTAAGTTCAAAATCCCAGAACTAAAAAAAAAAAAAAAAAGAAAGAAAAAGAAAAGTAAAAGAAATTATGAGAATCAGATTTATTTATTTTATTCATTGAAACAGATCTAATTGCTGCATGAACTTTATTTTAAAGGTCACTTATCTCATTAAAACTTCTTCCCTAGTTACAGAAAGAAATCTCATCTCATAAGACAGAGAAACAGATTTTCAAAAAATTTCTTATCTGCTTTCTAATTTTTTTGTGAGTACTAGGTAAAGATCAGACAGGGTGATACACACCTGTAATCCTTGCACTCCGAAGGCAGAAGCAGGGAGGATCTCAAGTTCAAGTCTAGCTTGAGTTACATATTGAGTTTGAGCTGGTGGAGTGGCCTACGTGGTAGAGTGCCTGCCTAGCAAGCATGAGGCCCTGAGTTCAAATCTCATACTATCAAAAAAAAAAAAAAGACAGTTATAGTGAGTTCAAGGCCAGTCTGGGTTATATATCGAGACCCTGTTACAAACAAACAATAAACCCCCAAACCCCTCCCCCAAACCAAATAGTAGGTGGAAAGAATCCATTTACTAAGATAAAAAAAGAGGTAGCCGAACTTCTATTTGCTGTTTGTTCACTGTGTTTGTAGTGGAATGAAGTCATTGGAAAGACTTTATTTTAATCTTTTTTGCCATTAATTTAAAAAGTAAAGAGCAGAGACTGTTTCTAAGCTCTGATAATGTTTAACTTAAAACAATCACAAAAAGATGAGCTAAAAGCCATAGCAATATCAAGATCTTGAATAAATTTAAGGGCTGGGGGTGTGGCTCAAGTGGTAGAGCACCTGCTTAGCAAGTGCTCAGCTCTGAGTTCAGACTCCAGTGTCCCTCTAAATGAAACTAGTACAGGAGGGCGGGGACGAGGGGTAGAGGGGAGCAATGACCCAAACAATGTATGCACGTGTGAATAAACAAATATAAAAAAAAAATAAAATAAAACTAGTATGGGAAAATGAATCATTTGAACATTGATATCACGTGCTCGATGTGGTTCGGAAACAGCATTTTCAAAAGTGTAAGTACTATAATTAGGGAGCAACTGTATTTAGAGTTGGATTCCAACTCTACCACTTATTATCTGTGAAACTTTAGGCAAGTTACTAAATCTCTTTGTGCCTCAGTTAGCTCCTCTCTAAAAAAGGGAGCCAGGTGCCATGGTGTGTACCTGGAGTCCCAGCACTTGGAAGGGTGAGGCGGGAGGATTGTATGAGTCCAGGAGGTCAAGACCCTGCATAAATAAATAAATAAACAAAAATAAATTCAAAAGGGAGAAGTACTAGTAATTACCTCATAGGAATGCTACGACCATTGAGTGAATACTCCTAGAAAACAGTGCCTGGCTCCTAGTGAGTGATCAATAAACTTTAACCACTTGCTCTTAAAATTTATGATCATAAAAATGTATTTTAAGTGAACATCATCTAGCCTGCTTTGTGAAGACACAGAGATTAAAGTTCATGCAGCTGCACTGAGCTGTAAACTCAAGGAAAGGCCAAAGGCTGAATGGGCCATCTAGACTGATGACTCAGACCCGGCTGCAGGTCAAGTTTCCAGACTGATTCAGTCCTTGGCATCTCTCCCGAGGCTGCCAACAAGAATGCCAATTAGTGCCAGGGGTGATGAGTTTTTGTAAAATCGGTGCTGTCCATTAGAAATGCAGATGAGGCCACTTACATCTTGGATAGAACACGGATAGTGATCAACCAAGCTCAGATTCAAACCAATGATCCACGGGTAAAATGCTTCCTGTGCAGTTAGCATACTTCTGAATTCTAAATTCTCAACTCATCCACTGCCAAGGGGCTAAACATAGCTAAAGGATTTAAATTATAATTTGATCTGACAACCCGGGTATCAAACAAGACTTCTTCAGCCAAATAAGTAAGGTGGTGACAAATATCAGAGCCGTACATCCACTCTATGGTATGCACTTCATGACAAGGAAATAATAATTGAGGGAATTGACAAATATCTTATTTCTCACTTATCTAAAAAAGGATGTCAGCATAAGTGTAGTATTCTACATAGATTAACAAAACTATTGTTAAGGGTAAGTGATTTGGAGGGGAGAAATCAAGGAAAGGTGATGTCTTAGTCTTTCCATGGTCCTCAATTGTCTAATTCTCTAATATTGAAATCAGATTTAGATCTACTAAATAAATGTTTCTAAAGATGATGATGATGAGCTGGCGCAGATGTCAACTGCAAAGAACAGTGACATTTTGAGATCTATTATTTAGTTTATTTTCCTTTTTATTTACTTATTCTTTTTGTGTTACTGGGCTTGAACTCAGGGCTTGCTAGGCAAGTGCTCTACTGCTTGGGCCACGCCTCTAGCCCCAGATTTATTATTTAAATGTTGAAGTTTAATACTGTATTTGGCAAATGTCATATTGGTTTTTATTAGCTATTTCTCATCAGGGTCCTGTCAACAGGTCTGTTTTTATTTTATTTATTTGTTATGAATTAATTACTTACTTATGGTTTTTAGAGACAGGGTCTTGGTGTGTAGTGCCTGGAACTCACTATGTAGCCCAGGCTGGTTTCAAATTCACTATCATTCTGCTTCTGCCTCCTGAGTGCTGGGATTACAGGTGTGTACCACTACACCTGGCAGCAGATCTGCTCATGTTTTACATATGAAGAAACTGATAAAAAGGAAAGAACAATTAACTTAGAGTTACACAGAAACTCGATTCTAGAAAAAATACCTAAATATCAGAAGTTATTATTTGTGTAGAACACTGTTGATCTTCAAGTTTTGGTGAACTGTACCCACATATATAGGATGATATGATTCAGGAGTTATTAGGAGTATCAGTTGATTTGTATACATTATCAATTTACCTATCTCTGAACCAAATTCATACCAAATAGTAAAATGTATTAGCATAATTCTGTTCTATTTCAATTTTGAGAGTCAAAGTACTAATCAAAAATCTTATTTTAAGTCTGATTATTTGGTAGCCTTTTTTTTTTTTTTTTTAATTTTGGATTGTGGTAAGAAATATATCACATAAATTTTACCATTTTAACCATTTTAAGTTTATAGTTCTGTGGCATTAAGTACATTCCCATTTTCTTCACCACCATTCATCTCCAGAACTTTCTTTATCTTGCAAAACTGATAGCTTCCCACACCTCTCTCTCGACTCCTGACAGCCATCGTTCTACTCTTTGTCCCAATGAATTTGACCACTCTTAGTTCCACATAAGCTATTCTGCTGAACATCTGAAATGTTTTCTTTTCTTTCTTTCTTTCTTTTTCTTTTCTTCCCTTCCTTTGCCTTCCCTCCTTCCTTTCTTCCTTCCTTTCTAGTTGGTGGAACTGGTGTTTGAACTCAGGGCTTCGCACTTGCAAAGCAGGTGTTCTACTGTTTGAGCCACAACTCTGGCTCTCCCACCTTGCACTGCTGGGACACATGGTGAACTATGGTGAGAAAATTATTCCCATGCACTGCTTTTCATGCCTTAAATCTTTCAAGTTACAAGTATCTTGTTTTTGTTTTCTTTTAATGTTCTAAAGTATAAGACCCAGTAATATTATGTCAGAGAAGCACAATTTACATATCAGGAGGGAAAATTTATGTGTAACAAAATACTGCTAGCTAGGGGCTAGATCCACTGCTCAGTGATGAAGCAAGTGCTTATCATGTGCTAGGCTTTTGGTTTAATCCTCAGCAACAAAAACAAAAACAAACAAACAGCTATCACTAACTACATTTTAGAGCATGGTTTTGTCAAGAGTTGTAAGTCATTGCGTAATACTTATGGACAAATACAGTGAACCTCATCAAGTTCAAAAGCACTGCTTCTTACAAGCCTGAAGGTTCATCTTTCCAAAGTGAAAAAATGTGGAAGTGGGTGCTGGTGGCTCACGCCTGTGGTGCTGGTGGCTCACGCCTGTAATCCTGGGTACGCAGGAAGCAGAGATCAGCCAGCCCTGGGCAAATAGTTCATGAGCGCGTATCTTGAAAAAAAACTACGGTAAAAAAGGACTGGCAAACTGGCTCAAGCAATGAGCGTGCCTGCCTAGAAAGCATGAGGCCCTGAATTCAAACATCAGTGCTGCTAAGAAAAAAAATTGTGGATATCCCAAGTGATTGTAATTTTTAATCTGCCAATTTAGAAAATACATGATGACAAAAAGAAATCATGAACTTAATGCTTATTTCCAACAAATTCTTCTTCTATTGACTGTAACGTCTGTCTAATTATGCACTGTTTGTTGTGTTTCTGGGTACTCCTTGACTCACACGTGGACTTTTAGACCCATTACCATTGCTGCCTGGCTTTCACAAGTCAGGAATCCTTGATCTAAGGCACAGAGCAGGTAGTGGTCCCTGCTTTGTCTCTCCCTGCTGTGCGACCTTGGGCACATCATTCTACATGCTTCAGCTCCTCAGCTTTTCAGGGACTGTCAAGTTAGTGGGATCTTTGCTTACCTCAGCAGATTGCAATGAGTGTAAAAATGAGATATTGTTCAAAATTCAATGTGATATATAAAATAAAATGAGATATACAGTTATGGAAGAGTTTGATATTGTAGGAAACACATGGGAGCATCACAGAACCCTTCAAAGTCAGGCATGCCGGCGTACATTTATAATCCCAGCACTCAGGAGACTGGAGTATTGAGAGTTCCAGACCAGCCTGGGTTACACAGTGAGACTTTGCCTCACCTCCTCTTCCCCCAAAGAGCAAGTATTATTTCAATGTATTTATAAGGATGTTCATAAACCCTGGGTGTGGTGGCTTGTGTCTGTAATCCTAGCTACTTGGGAGGCAGAGACTGGGAGGATCATGGTTTGAGGCCAGTCCAGGGAAAAAGTTAGTGAGACCCCCCCATTTCAACCAATTAGCTGGGTATGGTGGCACACACCTATCATCTCAGGTATGCAGGAGGTGTAAATAGAATTATGGTCCAGGCAGCCATGGCAAAAACTCAAGATCCTATCCAAAAATAACTAAATCAAAAAGCACTGAGGGCATGGCTCAAGTCTAGCATGTCTGCCTAGCAAGTGTGAGGCCCTGAGTTCAAATCCCAGTACTACCCCAACAAAACAAAAACTGTCTGTAAAGCAAAAACTCGGAAATAATATACATTCTTAATGTGGAAAGATAATTATGATATATAAAATTAAAAATAATAGTTTCAAAACAGAATTTAAATGTAAACTTGTTTTATGTTTTTAAATTCTGGTATAATATTCTAAAATGTTAGTTATATCTAGGTAGCAGAATTATGGGAGATTTTTCTCTCATGCTTTTCTTAGCTGTACTTTCTTTTTTAGTTCTCCTTTTTATGAGTGTATATTATGTTAGTGGACAAAGGGGTTTCATTGTGATATTTCCATCCATGCATATTATGTACCTTGATCAAATCCATCCCATTCTCTTTCTTATCCCTCCCCTTTTCTTAGGCATACTAGGGTTTGAACTCAGGGTCTTGTGCTTGCTATGCACATGCTCTATCACCTGAACCATGCTCCCAGCCATGTTTGCTTTAGGCATTTTTCATATAGGGTCTTACATTTATGCCTGGACCTCAATTTTCATTTATGCTTCCTGTGTAGCTGGGATGACCCGCACGCACAGCTTTTACTGGTTGAAATGGAGTCTCCCTAACTTTCTGCCTGGGATGGCTTCAAACCTCAATCCTCCCAATCTCTACCTCCCAAATAGCTAGGATTATGGGTTTGAGCCACCATGCCTTTCATGCCTTCTCTGTCCTTTTAAAATAATTTTTAGTGGGTTTCATTTAAAATGTTTCATGTATGAAAAATGCATGCATATAAAGTACTTTAGTCACATTCATCCCTATGTCTCCTTCACCCTCTTTTCTCACCCTCCTTTCTGCCCCCCCTGTTGTTCCCACCCTGTTTTACACTCAGGTCATTCGTACTATTATTATTTTTTTTTGGTGGGAGTAGAGTTTGAATTCAGGCCTTCATACTTACAAAGCAGTCAGTCTATCACTTGAGCCACACCTCCAGTTCATTTTGCTTTCGTTATTTTTTGGACATGGGATCTCACAAACTATTTGCCCAGGCTGGCCTCAAATCTCAATCCTTCCAATCTCAGCCTCCCAAGTAGCTAGGATTACTGGATTGAACCACTTGTGCCTGGCTTTTCTTTTTCTTTAGGTTTAGATTCTGCATTTGATACAGAACATGTGATACTTGCCTTTCTCAGTCTGACTTATTTCACTTAACATGATTTCCAGTTTCATCCATTTTCCTGCAAATGATGTAACTTTATTCTTTATGGCTGACTAGTACTGCATGGTGTGTATGTACCACATTTTTTTTTTTTATCCATTCTTCAGTTGATGGGCACTTGGGCTCATTCCATATTTTGGTTATTGTGACTAGTGCTGCTATAAACATGGGTGTGCAGGTGTCTCTATTGTATGTTGACTTACAGTCCTTTAGATATATGCCCAGGAATGGGATTGCTGGATTATATGGCAGTTCTATTTGTAGTTTTTTTAGGAAACGCCATACTAATTTTCATAGTGGCTGCACTACTTTACATTCCCTCCAACAGTGTATAGGCTTCCTTTTCCCACCAATATTTGTTCTTAACTTTTTTCTTGATGATTGCTCTTCTGACTGGGGTGAGATGGACTCTCAGGATTGTTTTGATTTGTATTAGGTATACTTTTAAAAATCTTTTCAAGTCAGGCATGGTGGCATACATCTGTAATCCTGGCATTAGGAGGCCAACGCAGAAGGATCATGAGTTCAAGGCTAGCCTGGGTTACATAGTGAGACTCTTTCCAATGAAAATGAAAAAAAAATTAAAAATTTATAATAAATGTGTATTAGACTTTATGTATATTTTTCCTTTTGGTTTGTTGAGACAAGAACAACAGAAGTGGGGAGAAGAGCAAAATTTGGCTGTAAGTTAATTGATGATATATATATGTATGCATATATTGTTTATATTTAATAAATGTATATATCTATATCTCTATATGTCTGATCTTAGGAGATAATAAAAATGACAGGTAGAAAAGGGAAATCAGAGAAAGAATCAGCACTGTTTACTCAAGAGAGCTCTATCTGCTCTTGATTGTGGAGTTGCCAGATGCTATGATTGCTAACTTGCCTTTTTCCAGTCTATGTCCACCCACAGCATCCTGACTTCCAATTTAGTTTTTTAAAAAATAGGTTTCCTTATAAAGAAAAAATAAGTTGACAAGATAACATTTAGTCTGCTTTAAAGCCATTTTTTCTCATTATAAATTAAATCGGAATTCTCTTGGGAGTTCTGCTAATGTAAGTATTTTTCTAAAGAACTAGATCACTTTGAGAATTTTTGGAAAATAAACTAAGTTTCTGAGCTTTAGCTTGGAAGATTGATGACCACACAGTGGAACCGGGTGATATCATCAAGGTAATTATAACCTGCAAGGTCTACGACAGCCTACCACCTGGGCTTCCCTAAGAAGCTGTACTGTATGTAATTCAATGTGTCACATTTAGCATGAAATAAACACAAGGCAGGTACGTCTTGGAGACCTTACCATAAATATTTCCATGGTATAAACATTGCATATAGCATTTTATCTATGATCCAGTGTTATTACTTCTAGGCCAGCATTCTACCACTGAGCTACACCTTGAGCCTTTGTGTTGTTATTTTTAATCTGGAGATGTAGATAAATTGAGGACAAAAGAAAGTAAGTCAGTTATCCAAGACTGTAGTTGATATGAGTTCAAATTTGAGATTGTAATTGGTGCCTCCTGTTCTACTATGTGAAATTATTCCCACATTTTATGAAATAAAGTCACAGCTATAGAAAGTGCATATTCACCTTTATATCTTCCTTTCCTGTTTTAATAATAAGCATTTACTTGTGGAGTAGTATGTTCAAAGCACTTTGCTCAGTTAAGATTTGGTTCAAATCTGCTCAGTAGGTTTTATAATGTGAATAAATGTCTAATATTGATTATAGGAAGGAGAGAAATAGGCCATTTACTAAGAATCTAATACATGCCAGGCAGGCACTGTCTAGGTGCACTACATCTTACTTTATTATTTACTAAAGCCTTAGGATGTATGCCATGTAAGTTCTATAATGACATCTTAAATGGATGTATGTCATTCCATCAGGTCATACCCAAGATTATCATTAAATAAAAATCATCATGACTACAAAGCATTAATCAGAAATAACACTGAAGTGCTGCTATGACTGAATGATCTTAGAGTAAAGGTTCTAAATATTCATTGAAAATGGAGGCACAACAGTTCCCCTTCGAATGAATCAACAGAAGAGGTTCTTCTTTTTTTCTTGCTACACACTTAGGTATTATCTATCCTCCCTGCCAACTACCACTTTTTTTGTTTTCTTGAGATGGGGTCTCGCCCTTAATCCAGTCAGGGCAGAAACTCCCAATGATCCTCCTGCCTTGGCCTCCACTACCATGTTGACTCACCCTTAGGTATTATCTTAAAAAGAAGAAAATACATAGTGAGTTCCAGGCCAGCCTGAGCACAGGGTGAGATTCTTTCTCAAAAAGAGAAGCAGAAGCAGAAGAAGAAGAGGAGGAAGAGGAAGAGGAAGCAGCAGCAGCAGCAGCAGCAGCAGCCAGGTGCCAGTGGTTCACATATGTAATCCTAGTTACTCAGGAGATAGAGATCAGGAAGATCACAATTTGAAGCCAGCCTGGGCAAACTGAGAGATGCTCTTTTGAAAATACCCAACAAAACAGGTGGAGTGGCTCAAGTGGTAGAGTGCTTACCTAGCAAATGTGAGGCCCTAAATTCAAAAACCAGTCCCTCAAAAAAAAAAAAAAAAAAAAGGAAAAAGCAAGAATACACATTGTATGATTCCATTTAAATGAAATGGCTGGAATAGGCAAATCTACTGAAGCCCAACATAAATCAGAGGTTGCTTAGGGCTATGGCTGAGAGGATGTTGGAGCAAAAACTATTGGGTATGGACTTCTTGGGAGGGTGATGAAAATGTTCTGAAATTGATGTGGCAATGGTTGTACAACTCTGTAAATATTCTAAAATCCACTTAAGAGTACAAGCTAAATAGTGAATTGTATATGAGTTACATCTCAATAAGGCTATTTTTTTTTAAATTTCTGAATTTCTGTCACCCAATTGCACAATCCCTTCAGACAACCCCATCAGAAACCCTTTTATCACTAGAAGGTTTTAACATTAATGAGGTGTAATTTCAAAAAGCAATAGGTAATATAAAAATGGGCTTCAGTATAGGAGACAGAAACAATGGAGAGGGACTGGGGGTTTTGCCTAACAAACAAACAAACAAAGGCAATGGAAGCTGGGCATGGTGGCTCACACCTATGATCCCAGCACTTGGGAGGCTGAGGCAGGAGGATCACAAGTTCGAGGCCAGCCTGGGCTACATAGGGAGACCTTGTCTCAAAACAAACAAACGAACAAACAAACGAACAGAAGGTGATAGGTCCGTACCCTGACTGGGAATGACTCATGTGCACTGTAAAATCATCACTATCTAATTCTTTATGAAACAATAACACAGAAAATGCTAGACTTTTCCAGGATTCTGTTGTCTGTCCTCAATAATTCAGCAGCTCTGAACCTCATCCATGAAAAAGCCCACTGTTGCCCACTGAATCCCATTTGTATTATTGCTAATCTTTCTTTTGTTACATCATTTGGTGGTCCTTTGTTATTCTTTTACAGATTTTCTCAGACACCCTGCCCCCTTGACTCTAACACTTGAAGAACGCAGCACCTGCACACCCTAGAGATCCCCAATTCCATAAGGTGAGAGGGGTGGTTTAGATGAATACCTTGAGTAAGGATGGATATAAGAAGTCTTTTATCATGAGATTTCTGGGGGCATCTCTTCACTGAGCAATATTAATTCTTTCAGTTCTCTGGACATTCCCTTAAGAAAATTCTTACTTTAATTTCCATAATGAGATCTGATGGAGGGCCTTACCTGGCACAAACAGCAAAGGAATTCCAAAGATTAAGGAATGTTCTCCCAGGAACTCCCAGCCCCTCACCTCACTTGCTGAGGGCAGGGAAGGCTGCCTGGCTTTCCCTTCCTGGGCTTGCCCATGCTGCTAATTTTAGGCTGCTTCCTCATGGGCTGCATGGGCCAGAGCATGTGGCTCCCCTCAGAGGAGCTATTTTCTCCTATGAATCTCACTTCTCCTCCTCCTCCCCACCTCTGTGGGAGTGAGCTGTTTTGTAGTAAAAAAAACAAATATTTTTTAGTGGGTGTGGCTCAGTGGCAGAGCTCTTGCTTGGCATGTGTATGGGCCTGGGTTCAATCCCCAGCGCCAAAAAAGTAAGATAAAATAAAAAGTCTTTCAGAATTATGCTAACTCTGATCTGAATTTATTCCTTAATCCAAGAGACCACATAAGATTTTAGCTGTACCTGCCTGTAGCTAGTTTTCTAAATCATGTTTATATAACAAATATTTACTAGATTCCCAGAACAGATAAAATGTTGCCCTAGATCACAGGAATACAATGATGAACAAAGCAGACATGTATTTCACTGATAAAACCTTTATTTATTTTGATGGTACTGGGTGTTGAACCCAGGGTCTGGTGCTTGCTAGGTAGGCATTTTACCACTTGAGCAACACCTCCAGCCAGTTTTGATTTAGTTATTTTTCAGATAAGGTCTCACTTTTTTGCACAGGGCCATCTTAGGCCATGCTCCTCCTTACCTCTGTCTCCCACATAGCTGGGATTACAGATGTACCCCACTATACCCAGCACTCGATGAAATCTTAATAATGGATTTATCAAACTTCCACTTAGGTTCTGTGCCCTCTATTAAAATCTTGGACTGTATAAATCAGTAAGTAAAGTCCCTTTCTTCAGAGCTCACAGATATTTCAATACAGAAACACATTCCAGGACGCAGGTCTCATCAACTCCTGTTGAGATTTAGTTTTGAGATATCAAATGGATTCACTTATTCATTCCATCTATAAAAATGGATTGAAGTCATTCTTTGAACATAGTATTCTGCTAGGCACTGGAGATAATAAATAAAAGTACATATACCACAGGTCCCTCCCTTAGGAAGATTACAGTATAAACAAGGAGAAATTGCTCAGCTGACAAACAATGGATATATATGTGTTCACAGACTTTCTTGAGGCCTTCAGTCTTTGCTGAAGTTTTAGTTTGAACTCAGGGTCTCACACTTGCTAGGCAGGTGCTCTACCACTTGAGACACACCTCCCAGCCTTCTTAATTATATTTTTCCCTAGAAATATTGTTTTGGAAAAAATATATATACATAATAAAATTTTCTAACTATTCATGTCTTGTATTTTATTAATCAAAGAAAAATTTTGCCAACTGAAGTTTCTGACTAACATGAAACAATTTGTATTCATTCATTCTTGGAGAAACATGGGAAAAGATCCAAGTTCACGTGGTGGCACACATCTGTAATCCCAGCCCTTGGGAGGAGGCAGGAGGATAGCAGGTTTGAGGCCATTCTGGACTATAGAACAAGACTATGACTTTTTTTTGGAAGAGGGGCTGGAGGAGTAGGGTTTGAACGCAGGGATTCGAGGTTGCAAAGCAAGTGCTCTGTCAGTTGAGCCACACCTCCAGTCCATTTTGCTTTGCTTATTTTGGAGATGGGGTCTCATGAATTTATTTGTTCAGACTGGCCTTGAAACAATGTCCTCTGGATCCCAGGCTCCCAAGTAGTTAGGATTATGGGTGTGAGCCACTGGTGCCTAGCAACCAGACTTTTAAAAAAAAGAAAAAAGAAGAAAGTCCAAGTTTCTGACCTTCAGCTAGTAGTCTAATGGGAAAGAAGACAGGCAATTGATTATGCTGTAATGTGGTAAGCAGAGGATGGCATGTGAGAGGAGGGTCTCCTTGGTGACACAGGGCAAGTCTTTAAAAACAAATTACTGCCTAAGCTGAGTGCTGTAAACTGAGGATCTTATTAAGTTGAAGGAGCAACATGAAGATGTGGAAATGAGAGAGCATATTTCCTGCATCATGAAACAAAGGTAAGGTATGATTTGGGGGACGTGGCAGGGATGCGGCTGCAGAGGCACATGAAGGCTTGCTTAGAATTGGGGCTCTGAATGCCTAGATAATAAAGATTTCCAGAAGATATGATCAAATCTGCATTTGAAAAAGATCACCCCAGTGGCTGTGTGGATACACTCAAGGACAAAGGATATAAGTGGTCCATCCACACGTTGCAGCAGAAGATCTGACTCAGATTGATGAAGCCTGAACTGAGGTTATGGTGGGAGGAATGAAGATTGAAATAATTAAAAACAAAAAACAAAGATATGATGTCTTCACACGTCATTGGCACAAAGAAACAAGTTGCTTACTAACTTTAAAAGTCTAAGTATGCAAGTGCAATAGACACAATGGAAACATCTCAAAATGATTTTCCTTTAGATCTGAGCATTTTGTGTAATGGAGTCAGAGGAGTAAAAGCCTGGAGAATCCTTTCTAGGTGTTCAGAACACAGGTGATGACTTATCAACATAACAAGACGCATCTGGACACATTCTGCTTAGCAAGATTTTTGTTCATCTTGTAATGTGTAAGACTGAACATATTCATTACTTACTCATATCCGCGGACCAGTCCCTCTGTAGGTTCATGGTCTGGGCATGTCTTTCTTTCATATGACTATAATTAAGTTCCTTAGTATATGGAAAGAAATCGTGAGTGAAAATAGGTTATAAAATTCCAAGGTCCATTGAGTAAAATTACGTTGATCTCCAGTGTGTACATATTCTTTGGAGTACGGAAAAAATGTCAGAATGATGCTCAATATACTATCAGCAGTATGTATCTCTTTGGGTGATATTTTTATAATTTTCTTTTTATACTTCACTGAATTGTTATTGACAATAAACATTAATATTTTGAAATAAGGACAATTTTAAATTTAAAAATCAGGGTTCCCCACACTAAGCAAATTTAAATTTAAAACAGAAGAGTTTTACACCAAATAAGAAAAACCATCTGATCTAGTCTCTCTTTTGGTAACTGAGGTGAAGAGGATGAGATGTTTCACCCTTACCATGGATTAACTGAGTATGTAATTAAATTCTCTGACTATAAAATCCTTTAAAAAAAAAAAGTTAAAACACTGACAGCAATTCTAACATTGACCATTTCACAGGATTTTAATTTTATTGTCAACACTATCAGAGTTTGTAAATGAGACAATTTGAAAGCAGCTCTTTGGAATTTAGCTTGCTGGGAATGCTTCCTTTTACAGATTGAACAGATGAAGTTATGTGTTGTTTGTGGAAAGAGAACAGAACACAACACTTAGTTTACTTCTTAAGGTTCCATGCTTACAAAGAGTAATTTTTCTTATATGTATCAAACTGCACAGTATTTTTCTTAGACAAATATTTCATCACTTTAATATGGTTAAACTGTATTTAGGCAATGTGGAGGGGGCAACTATAATTTATCTTCTAGAAACACACTGTTCTTCTAGTCACTACTGCTCAACTGTCCTGTCAGACTATTAGATACTGTAGAGATTATAAGAACACAGTTTTCAAACTCTAATAAAAATCTGTCCATAAAAATGCCAGTGCTTTATTTCTGGATGACAGCTACTAGGGACAATCTTTTTCATTTTTCCAAAGGAAGCATGAATAGCAGTAGATAGTTTTAACAACTTTGCAATCAATGTTCATAAAAATTATCTGGCAGCCAATAATTGTTTTACAAACACAAGGTGTACAATAAACATAGAAATTCTGGGGAGCAGGGTTTAAAAGACTTTTTTCCCCTCCTTACTTTTATGATCCTCTATACAGCTTTCATAAAAATTTTAATGCGTAATTAAGAAGTTGAAATGAGTTGTTAGTTCTACTTACAAAAAGTGATCATCAAATAACTCTTAGCAAGGCTATTTCCTTTACAACATTACTTTGAAAGTTATTAACAAAGGATTCAAAAGATGAAGATATTCATGCCCTGGCTAATTTCTAGTCAAACAGGCAATGTTGCTAATTTTACAGAGACCTGTAGTTACCATTACTTTCATTCCTGATCCTATTTGAGGGTGGTAAGGCATGCCATGTAAAAATTATACATTAGCCAGGGGCCAGTGGCTCCTGCCTGTAATCCTAGCTACTTAGAAGGCTGAGATTGGGAAGATAATGGTTTGAGGCCAGCTTGGGCAAGTATTTCCTGAGATCCCATCTCCAAAATGGACTGGAGGTGTGGCTCAAACGGTAGAGTGCCTGCTTTACAAATGAATGAAGTCCTGAGTTCAACTCCAGTTCCACCAAAAAATAATAAAAGTAAGGGGCTGGAGATATAACTCAGTGGTAAGCACTTGCCTAACGTGTGAGGCCTTAGGTTTAATACTAAGCACAACCAAAACAGAGAAATAAAAAAAGAAAAAATATAAATATTCTTCCCAATTTCATCAAGTTTCTAGAATTTTCCAACCTCAAATACTTTTTTTTTTTTTTTTGGTGTCAGGAATTGAATGCAGGTCCTTCCACTACAACTGAGCTCAAATCTTTATCAGTAGATAGTTTTAATAACTTTGCGATCAATGTTCAGTCTCAAATCTTTATCAGACCCTTCAACGTCGGTAGCAATAAAATAGGTTTTTTTGTTACCAAAAAGTGTGACTGATTAGCTCTAAAATTTAATGTTCCTTTTTGCTATTGCTATCTTAACTTTTATTTTTCTTGAAGAAAAACACATAGATGTAAAAAATTCATGTAAGTACAGATTCCATACTTCATACTGTATTATTTTGGTGATGTTCATTATTAATTAGAACTCAGAATCCTTGTCTTATGATTGCTGAGGGATGAAGTTAATTTTAAAAGCATAGTTTATCATACAGTTAAGTCTTTGTTTCTAAACACAAGTTTTATTCTTTATTGTCATAAAAAAATCAGGGCAATTTGAGAACTTTCTCTGATCAAAATAGAAACAACTGGAGTAATCACAGTATAATTTCAAATGCATGAACACATCCCCACATACTGGTCAAGGGCCACATTACATGTAAATTTTCAGGTTTATGACTGTATGTATGCCAACTGAATTTCTGTAATTAGAGAAAGGAAGCAAACACAAAGAATCGCAGAGTTATAAAAAAGGAGATAATTTAACATTATTTCTGGTATTTATGATATAAGATCGATATCGTTTCACACTGGGATATTGAGAAGGAAATTGAAGGCAGAAAGCAAATTTGGAGTGACAAAGGACATGGGGATAATTGTGAGAGTGAAAGTCTAAGATTCCTATGATACTCAGAATCATTACTCTTTATGTTGAAGTTAAGTAGCATATTTCATGTATATAGTATTATCAATAAAATTGTTTTGCTTGAATATATTGAAAAGAAGGGCCACATTTTCCTTTCTGCTTTATCATTTATGTGACAGGAGAGTTATTTTTCTCATCTTACTTCTGGGACAGGCCCTTACCCATGCAGGATAACAACAAAAGGACTTTTTACAATGCAATTCAGAAGAAAGAAACTACTATGGGCTGAATTATCTTCTCCCCTCCTCCCACACCTGCAGAGTTCATATGCTGAAGACCTATACCCCAGTACTTCAGAAAGTGACCGTTGTTGGAGATAGGACCTTTGAAGAGGTAATTAAGCCAGGAATGATGGTGCATGTGTATAATCCCAACGCTTGGGAGGCTGAGGCAGGAGGACCATACGTTCAAGGCCAACCTCCTGGGCTGTGTAGAAAGACCCTATCCCAAAAAAAGAAAAGTCTCTCTAAAGAGGTAATTAGGTAAAATGAGGTCATAAGGGTAGGCTGTAATCCATTGTGATGTGTGTCTTTATAAGAACTAACACAGGACTAGGACACACAGAACATACAGACCAAGGGAGGACAATCTGAACATAGTGAGGAAGGAACCATTTACAAATCTAGGAAGGAGGCCTTAGGAAAAAAACCTGCTAACATTTTTATCTTGATCTTGGACTTCCAGCCTCCAGAACTGTGAGAAAATAAGTTATATAAATTATTAATAAGTTAAATAAGTCATTTAAAAAATTCTGTTATTTGTTACCCAGTTTGTGGTGTTTTATTAATGGCAGCCCTAGAAAATTAATTCAGAAACACACTTTTGATTTTTCAAACTTACGGTCAAACCAGAACATTTGATTTTCCTGGTCAAAACCTGTCTTTCCTCTATTTCCCTCAATAGCCATCTTTGTAATTGTCACTAGTATTCACTCAATTGCTCAAGTCAAAAACCTACCAGGGGCTCTAATTCCCTAAAAATCACCTATCACAACCTTGATAATCCTATCCCCAAAGAATGTTTTTAATCTCCATTCTTTACTTCATCGTTATTACTACTTACCACTTCAGTTCTCACCACTAGTGTCTCCCATTTGGATTATTGCAAAAGCCTCCTAAATAATTTAACTTCCTCCATTTTCACTCTAATTCAGCAATCCTGCCCTGTTCAGCAATAAAAGTTAGCTTTTTTCTTAGCACATATGGCCATTACCCTCCTTCTCTCCTTGGCTTGAAACTTGTGCATGCCTTACTTGATCTAGCCTCTGCTGCCTGATCCACGCATGGATTTTCAACCATATCTGGTGTTTTCTTTGCTGGATTGCTACTGATTTTCTTTACAGTTCCTGGAAAATGTCAAGTTCTTTCCTGCCTCAAGATCTTCATTTTGTTCCTTCCATTAGAATGTTTTCACATTTCTTCATAGGACTTGATCCTTCTCTTTCTTTATGTTCATTTTATTTCATTATTGATATTATTTTATGACAGGGTCTTGCTATATAGCCCAGGCTGGTCTGGAACTTGCAATGTAGCCCAAGATCCTCCTGCCTGAGCCTCCCAGATGCTGGGATTACAGACAAATGCTACACAACCAGTTTTTTTCAGTTTTCATGGCAACTCCTCCATTGAGGCTTTCACTGCCCATTCTATTTCAAGGATTCACTCGATTATTCTCCATTTCTACCCTTCACTTGTATTTATTACAATTTACATTATACTTTTATCTGCCTACTGCTTGTTTTTGCCTATTTCTCTAGCAGAATTGGAAGGTGCTCAATAAGACTGAATCAATTTTCTAAAAGACTTGACTGCCTTATGTGTGTTTTAGACTGAAGCCATAATTCTAGGTCAAAAGTCAAAGAGAAGAGAAGACCAGGGAGTCCTTACAATAGGGGATGAAAAGAAGGGAACTCCAGATTGGAGGGACTCATTGAGGGACCAAAAAGTGTGGCTGTGCAACTTGACTGAATGAAGGCCCTAACCCTGAAACCAAGAGTGAGTAAAAACGACTAGAGAAGGCTTTTCTAGTTGTTGCTCAAGATGGGATCTATGATTTGGTGACAATTGGTGGCAAATTACCAGTCTTTTCTTTCAAAGTGAACAACAAAAAGATTATACTTGCCACACTTTATTTATTTATTTTTAGGTGGGACTGAGGTTTGAACCAAACCCAAGAAGGTACTCTATTGCTTGAACCAGACCTCCAGTCCATTTTTCTGTGGTTATTTCGGAGAGGGGGGGTCTCAAGAATTATTTGCCTGGGCTGACCTTTAACTGCAATCCTCCTAATCTCAGCCTTCCAGGTAGTTAGGATTATAGGAGTGAGCCACTGGCATCCGGCCACACAATTTTATTAGAACTTGCTTCACTACATTCTACTTGTTATTTTTTGTGTCTTACTAACTAGAGAGTTCCTCGAAGTCAAGATATTATTTTTATTTACTTTTATATTTCTCAGAACCTAAAAGAGTTACTGGTGCCATGTAAGTGCTCCACAAGTGTTTGGTGAATCAAGTTGTTCTGTCTAAAATCCTTAAAGCAGAAGTTTATTTGGGCTTTGTCCATAGTGTCTAAGAAGAAAACAAGAGCCAGGAGTGGTGGCATACGCTTATAATCCCAGCATTTGGGAGGCTGAGGCAGCCTGACCTACATAGCGAGACCTGTCTCAAAAAACAAAAGAAGTAGAAGAAGGATGAGGAGGAGAAGGAGGAGAGAGGAGAAAGCAAGAAAGAAGTACAAGATGTGGAGGGATAGTGAAAAGGTAAATGGCAAAATGGACTTCATGGTGAGGACAACTGTGGAGCCCATGAGAAGAAAATGAAGTTGGGAGAACTACCTGTACTTCACAGATGTTCAAAGTTTCAGATTAAAGAGATTATCCATAGGCAGAAGTTACATAGATTATATGTTGGTCTTTCACTCTCAAAAAATTTCAAACTATATGTAACCCCATTATAACAGGTAAAAAATACTTTTGTTCTAAATTTTCTCTAGTGATATGGAATGCTTTCCCAAGTATTCTCTTATTACTTATATTTGGGAGAGATAATGTTAGTAATTGTAAAAGCTAGAAGTTACAAAACTCTTGCTTGTATTATATTATCTTGTATTTGTATTATCTTATTAAATCCTTAAAACCACCTAATGAGAGATCTGTTAAAATAATTATAGGAATTTCTATTATTAGCAATTTCTATTATTTGGCAGCACTGGGGCTTGAATTCAGGACTTTGCACTTGCTAGGCAGGTGCTCTACCACCTGAGCCACACCCCCAGCCCTTTTTTGCTTTATTTTTTGTACAGAGTCTTGCTTTTGCCCCATGCAGGCCTCAGTATCTCAGTCCTCCAACTTATGCATAGCTAGGATTACAGGTGCACACCACAGCACTTGGCTTATTTGTTGAGACGACTGGGTCTCGATAACTTTTTGCTGTGGCTAGTCTGAAACCACTATTCTCCTGATCTCTGCATCCTGAAGTTGGGATCCTGTAGTCCCAGCTTCTTGGGAGGTGGAGGCAGGAAAATCTTTAGTTTAAGGCCAGCTTGACCAACATAGGCAACATAGCAAGACCGTATCTCAAAGATATTTAAAAAAAAAAAAAAAACACAAGCAAAAATTCCACATGAACAACGAAGCAGTTAAAAATAAGAATAAATTGTTTTGAGTACTCTCGATACTCCTAATGTTCACATTATGCTTTCTTTGCATAAGTACACTGTCATTTTATACTTATTTCTGTAACATACTAGTGTGGGTTGAGTTTGGTCCCCCCAAAAGATGTAAAAGTCCTAACCTCAGGACCTTATGACCTTATTGGGAAATAAGGTCTTTGTAGATGCAATCAAGTTATAATGAGTTCATAATGGAGTAGAGTGGGCCCTAATCCAATCCTGGTGTCCTTATAGAAAAAGGGAAATTTGGACATAGACACACAGAGAAAACACCAAGCGAAGATGGGGGCAGAGATTAGAGTGATGTTTCCACACGGATTGCTAGGGATTATTGTCAACTACCAGAAGCTAGAGAGAGGCAATGAAAAAATTCTCCCCTGATACCAGAAGGAATTAATCTGTTGCCAGCTTCCAAACTTCTGACTTCCAAAAAACGTGAGACTATATATAAAGTTCTGTTGTTTTAAAATACATGTCCTGTTGTTATAGCAACCCAGGAAACTAATACATACATTCAAATGTACACTAGCACACACTTTATAATCTGAAATATATTTTTCGGTAAAAGATAAAAGAAACACGGCTTACTTTGGGATTCCTTCTAGAGTCTCAACATTCATCTTTTTTTTTTGTTTGTCTTGTTTGTTTTTGTATTGTGATACTGGGGTTTGAATCAGGACCTTGTGCAAGTAAGTGCTTTACTACTTAAGCCGTATGTCCAGTCCTTACCATTCACCTTTAAGTCACAAGTTCTAATGAAGCCTAAGCTAAAAAAAACCAAAAAGCGTCACATGGTAGGACTACAAAGTAACACCTGTCGCAAAACACAAAAAGTTAACACACAATTTCAAAAGTGCCTTGTTTTAAAGAGACTGTAGTTGCGCGTGTAGTTAACCTTTGCTGGAAAGGGCCTGTGCATCCTTCACCTAAACTTGCAGCATACTTGATTTGCCAGAGACTTCCATCCCTGGTGCCTCTCCTCCCTCTTCAAGCCAGGTGTCCTTTGGCTACTAGGCCTCCTCAATCATTCCTTCCTAAAAAGGAGCACGAAAACTGTGTTAAGACCATCATTCTTCTTGGTCTTGCTGGCTTACCAAATAAATATTTCTTTCCCAACAATTTGCCCTCTATTCATTGGGTCCTTTTTGAGAGAAGACTAAACACTAGGTCGGTAGCAAGATATTGAAACTGATTCCGAGATCCAGACTTGGGTTTTATGAAGCAGGGACTCTAGCCTTAGCCTTATTTTTGTCTGATTAAAAGAGGACTGGCCATTTACGTTTATCGTTCAGGGAGTTGGCAGAAAATGTTGTGAGCCCACGCTGTTACCAAGAATGTTGACATTTAATGCGAGTAGCTTCGCCTATTGCTAGCAACATATCTGGCATCTTCAGATTAACTCCAGTTGAATTTGAAGGATTAAAAATAAGTCACCTGCCTTTATATTCATATTTCTGATTGTTTCAACTGCTTCTTCAAATTCTCCTTGAGAAAGGCAGAATAATGAGTAGAACCTATGCGCAGAAAGGCAAAGCAAAAAACCGCAGGTATTTTCTTCATTCAACCGCCCTTGAGAGCGCCGAAGCATAGTTAAAAACACCTCCACATCTGCTAGCTCGTCTTCGCAAACTCTAACGTGCTCAGTTGGCTAGCAGCGCTCTTCAAAGTAGCGCAAAGCTGCACATGCGCAGGCATCCCCGGGCGCGGCACCCGGGAAGTTTCCTGCGCAGGCGCAGGAGGACCGGGAAGTGGGCGGGCTCGTGCGCGTGCTCTGCGGCTCACTTCCGGCCGGGCCCTCCCCCTCACCTCCTCGCGAAGCCACCTCCCCCTCTCCCTTCTTTCCTGCCTTTTCCTCAACTCTCTCCACCCCTTGCGTTCTCCGCCCTGCTCGCCTCCAGTCCTCCCCTCCCGCTCCATCCGGGTCGCTGACGGCTGTCTCTGGACTGGAGAGTGGTGGCGGCTGCTTTTCTTGGAGGAACCTGGTAAAGTTTCACAGGGGCCGGGGAGAGGAGCAGTGGCCCGGACGGAACCTTGGTGGTCGCCGCCACTGGCTGAGAGAGGACGGTCCCAGGAGCTGGAGACCTGCCTGAGCGGCCGCGGTGCCTCGCTCTTTGGGGAGGGGCCGCTGTCGGTCGCTTTGGGTTTCCCTTCCCGGAGGGACCGGGTGTGTGTGTCGTTGCCCCGGTGGATACCACCCCCAGTCCCCCAGGTTCGGGGGTTCGTGAGACAGCGACAGGCCAGGCAGGAAGGGTTCAGGCCGGGCTGGCGAGGGGCGGGGGCCGAGGGCAGGGTAGGGTCGCGGCGCTGGAGTGTCGCACGTCCCCGGGGTCGTGGTCGTGGTCGTGGGGGGCTGGACTCGGTGTGCGCTGCGAGCGGCAGCTGCTGCTCGTCGGCCCGCGGGGCTGGGCAGTGCGAACCATTCCTGCCCCCGGCCCGCGTGTGCGGGGACGGTGGACGCGGCTGCTGCTCGCTTTTCTACCTGTTGCTGGCGATACCCCAAGACTGAGATCGGAGATAGTTCCCTGTCCTCTCCTTCTTCAAAATAATAGTAATAGTAATAATAATAATAATAAGAAGAAGACAATGCGGAACTGTCCGCAACTTTTGAGTTTGGACACCTCAAAAGAATGAAAATCAAACGCGTGTTAAAGGACGGGTTGTGGAATGGGACACCGGCGAGCCGTAGTGAAGGAAAATTGGATTTTGAAACTTTCTAGGTTCGGGTGACTTCCCATATAACAGTGTTGTATAGTAACGCAGTGTGTTTTAAAATCTCTGGAGGTCTAGATAAAAAAGACTCTTTGGTTGTTGTTTATGTCTTATACAAGCAGTATTCATTCAATGTACTGGAAAGTTCTACAGATTTCGCCACCAAACTATCAGTGTCCCAGCTCTCCCCCCCACAATTCCTGTTCATGAAAAATCAGCAGTCCTGGGGTTACTTGCAATATTTGTTCCATCTTCGAATGATTGTGTCAGAGGTATAGATAAATAAAAATTGCCAAGAGGAAAATCTTGCTCTTTAAACTGTATTTTTTTTCTGTGTTGTAATCACATGAAAAAAGTAAATTAGTAGAGAGGTTGGGGTGTTAGTATTTTGACTTGTAATATACAATCTTTGGAGGCGATTGTTTTAAGATTATGACTTGATAAAGAGAAGTCTTAGGGGATGAATATGATGAAAATACATTATATACATGTATGAAAATGTCATAGTGAAACATTAAAATGTGCAAAAAAGAAATCCTAACTTTCTATACAGCCTATTAATATTATTAATTAGGAGAGTCGTTTAAATTGGGGGGAATTTAAAATTTTTTCCATTATTGGTTTTATTTCTGTTACAGATAAGAACTTCAGTTTTCTGTTGATGTGGAGGTAGGTATTAGATTATGCAGAGTTGAGAGAGATTTTGAAGTTGTGTTTATGCAGTTGGCTATGTACTTGATTTTTTGGGCATTAGAAAGATACTTTATTTCCTGATCCCACTAAAATGAAAGCAAGCAAACAAAAACTCTGTGGTTAATTCCTTCAAGGTACTTGTTATTTCCATTAGTTCTTCTCATTTCCATTAGTTTTAGTCTTATCACAAGATAAAAAGTAAAAACTACTTAATATATTTTAAATTTTGCAGTCATAGAAAGTGATTTAGTTCTCTTAAACATTTGTATATGATACATGTAAAAAATGTAACTGATTTTTGAAACTGAATGATACTTATGTGGCATATTATAAAATGTAATGTTTGCTATATAGTGATCATTGTATCCTAGTACTAAATGAAAGAACATTATGAGTCATGTTTTCTTTGAAGTCATATTCACATTTTTTTCTGTCTCCTCAGTCATACAGTACCTTCAGCTTTCCAGTGTTTCAGAAGGGAATTTTGTGTTGAAACTGGAAGACCAAAATAATTACAAGCATGTTGTGCTGGGGAAATGCATCCTTTGGACAACTAGGTTTGGGTGGAATTGATGAAGAAATTGTACTAGAGCCCAGAAAAAGTGACTTTTTTATGAATAAAAAGGTCCGAGATGTAGGATGTGGACTCAGGCATACCGTATTTGTTCTGGATGATGGAACTGTGTACACGTGCGGATGTAATGATCTAGGACAGCTAGGTCATGAAAAATCCAGGAAGAGACCCGGTAAGTTAAAAAAAATTGCTATTTCTTATAGTTATATCATTTTAAGTTTGAAATGTCATACAATTTCTGTTGTCATAGACCTATATTCTTTATCAAACTTTAAAAACAAAGCAGCAGTTAAATACATCATGACATTTGCATGCTTACTACTTTATTTTGTTTGTGTGTGTGTGTGTGTGTGTGGTTTTTTAGTTGTTTTTTTGTGGAACTGTTTTTTTTTTGTTTTTTACTACTGTTACAAAATATATCTAAATTTTTACTTGCCTGGTATCATATTTTAGATACACCACTTTATTTGATTTAGTTGGAAATATCTTTTGTTCCCCTAATTTTCTACTTTTGATCATCATCACTGGCTATTAAAAGTTTTGTGAACATGTGGTGTTCTGATTTTGTAGTAGCTATCAGGTAATGAGAGCTTGGAGGTATTTGGTCACATTTCATATTTTGTTTTCCTGGAAGTTACATTTTTAAATTAAATAAAATTAAATACTACTACATTAATATTATTGTTAAAGGTTTTGCTTTCAAGTATAATTAATAGTGACAAGGAGGTAAAATCAGGTGAGATTGCAGCTGTACTGAACTTCTTCTTTTAACTGAAACAAAAATGGTGCTTAAGTCCTTAGCAATTATTTTTCTTTATCAGTTTATAATAGAGTGTTTTCTATTATTAGTCTACTATGGAAAGATTAATGTAAACATAAAGT
The DNA here is from genome assembly GCF_047511655.1 of Castor canadensis. Classification (NCBI taxonomy): domain Eukaryota; kingdom Metazoa; phylum Chordata; class Mammalia; order Rodentia; family Castoridae; genus Castor; species Castor canadensis. The sequence continues at coordinate 59,025,466 of NC_133392.1, read as the reverse complement.
ATATATGCATTAAATTAATTTCACTTTTCGTACCATCTCATTACCATGCCATACATCACTTTTCTAATTTGCAAGTATTGTAGAGTTTATATCCTTTCTTTGTAGTTAAGGTCTTAATCTCTTCTGTTTTTATAACTTAGTTTTATTGGATGAATGATAGTGATATACAGTAGGTTTAGAACTCAAAGGTAAATGGCAGCTTCTATACTTCACTAAGAATATTTTATGGAATCTTAACGAGATTTTTATAATCTCAGGCATTGAGATGGTCATGATGATAATTTGCTAATAATGTGTTTGATTGTTATCTCTGCATTAGAGGCAAATGGGTCCTTCACCTTTTTTTGCTTAGCTTTGGAATTCTGCCTCAAGTTGAGATTTTCATGGTATTGAGGCTTCTGCTGTTCTTTGTACTTAACATATCCCATAGAAATAACTGAACATCTGTGTATTACTTTAATAATTTTTGAAGGGAGGGAGGGCAAGTAAAAAATAAAAAGCAAGCACATAGAAATTGCCAGTATACTCACTGTAATTTACTAAGGTTTAGAAATTTTAGATTTTACTAAACACTGTTTTGTGTCAAGGACAAGGGTAGACACTGCACTAATGGTGTGATGATTATAGTGCTTTCAATAGCTTCTAACTCTATAAATGAGATTCTAAAAAACTTGTGATCTTGTTGACATTGTGGTAATTGCATTGTGGCATCTGTATCATACTGTTGATTCATTCTGGAGGCATTATTTAGTAATATAAAGTCGGGAGGGTGGGTTTCCTCTTTAGAATACCTCCTTAGGACTGACTCATTTTGTTCAGTGTATACCACAGGGAATAGGAATGAGCTTTGTCCTTCAGAAATTTAGGGCTTGGGTTGGGAATTAGACATGCGTAGATGAAACAACTGTAGAGAAGTGAAATTTGACATGATGTACTTTGTACTCTGAGCCTAAGGAATTTAAATGATGGAAATGTCAGTGTGGGATCAGATTAAAGTAAGATTTCTGGAAGAAAATAAAAGCTTAAGTTAAATTTTAAGAAAAATTCTGTCAATATTCAATTAAATAGCCATAAAATAAGCCTGGAGTTGGAATTGCTTACTATATAAAAAGGGGGGAGGGTAGGGAGTCCTCATGCCAAGGAAAACCTTTTATTATTAGAAGGTTTGGTACAATGATAAATTGAAGTGTAACTAGAAATAGAAAAAAGTAGGTCAAGGAGGGGTGATTACTATGATCGCTTTTAACCTCAGTTTTCATTTAAAGTGCTTGGATGATAAATTTTAATGTTTTAAAATAAACATTGGAATATTCGTTAATTTTTAAAATGTGCTCCTTCCATACCCTTTTTTATAAATTGTGAGTTGAGGAATGGATTAGAAGTTAAGGAGTTGTTTGCTTTTATTCAGTTGGTTTTAAAGTGTTCTGATAATTGAGGGGTCTGGTCTGTATTTCTGTGTAATAAACATAGTTCCTTTCATTGGAGCTTTAAACTTGTGTCACAAAGAAACTAGACAGAAGGGAACTGAATTATTTCTTTGCATAGACTGGCTTTATAAAGAGCACATATTCTGCAACTAATGAGTGGAAGAGAGTTAGCCTCATTAAGTTATTCTTGAGTCATGATAATTTACTGAAGACCTTGGCCTTGCAGTATAGTAAGTAGATTTTGCAGTATAGTAAGTAGATGGCCTACTGGGAGAGTGTTTCTTTCTGGACATGTTTGGAACCATTTTGAAAGATTTAACTGATACCTTTTATTATACCAAGGGTATAGGTTCATCTTTGTTCTCATTATAGGTATGCCCCTTGTTATCACTACTAGGTCTTCCTGAATTATTTCCAAAGTGAATACTTTCACTTTTGTGTATTTTCCTACATAAGAACCTGTTAAGTACTTTTTAAAGCTAGTGACTCAGTTTCTTAGTTCATAGTCAATAAGTAAATATATTTAATCTTCATTATACTATACTGATCCATTTAAGTGAATTGCTAGGTTTTTTTTTTTTTATAATTCCAGATTTACTTCTAAATATTTTAAGATCCACCTATAAGGGAAGTGTACTATACTGAACAAGTTTCTTTATGCACTATTATATCTGGTCATATGTATAACATGTGACCATAGTCTAAATATTTTGCATATTATTTCATTTGTTTTATGTCAGAGAAAGTACTAAAGTATTTTATGACCATAATTTCTGGTATCAATCTGTTCAAAAGGAGTGTTTCAATAGGTTTTTGTGGTTTACAAAGTTCTTTCAAATAGAGCATCTCATTTAATCCTCACAACAGTTTTGTATGGTAATTAGGGCAGGTAGTATAGTCCCCATTTTACAGATGAGGAAACTGAATTTAAACAGTACTTAACAGGGCCAGGTGTAATGGTGCATGCCTCTAATCCCTGCTATGTGGGAGGTGTAGAGGGGAGCATAACAGTTCAGGACCAGCACTGGCCTAAAAAGTATTGAAAACTCATCTCAAAAAACAAGCCAGACAGTCATGGTGATTCATTACTGTAATCCCAGCTACATGAGAGGCAGAGGTAGGAGGATCAAGATACTGAGGCCCTGGGCAAAAAGCATAAGAACCTATCCGAAAATTAACTAAAGCAAAAAGGGATGGGAGTATGGCTCAAGTGGTGGATGCCACTGTATTGAGTTCATACCCCAATACTGCAGAAACAAAACAAACTAAAAAAACCCCCAACACCACCACCAATAAAAAATAGGGTTCCAAGGCTAGCAGACATTTACTTTCATTTCTTAATGTTTCTCCTATCATTCTGAGAAGATAGAATAATATTTATTTGCCTAGGACAAAACTGGTTTTACCAGTATTTTAATGTAATTTGAAGGGTTTAAAGAAAATCTTAAAAAAATTACCATTTTATAGCTAAGATTATATAATTAAGATGCATGTTTTATTGTCCCCTCTGCCTCATACATCGACTCAAAAAAAAGTTATTTTAAGAATCATGTATGATTGAGAGTTCTATTTTTAAGATGCAGTATTGTACCAAAACAAACTAAAAAATCAGACATATGTAATTTTTTTTTGAAGAATAATTTGAAGCAAAGCCAGCAGTAGGTAAAGTTTTGAATAATATAAAATTTATTGTAGTTTATATTAGCTCTTTCATAGAAGATAGAAAGGTGATGACCATTGATTTGATATTTCCTATATCCCAAAATGGTAATTTCTACTATTAGTCATTCCCAATAAATTTTGGTAACATAGCAGTAATTACTTGCTTGTCTTTGTTGCTTCTTCATTTTCTTATCTGTTATCTCTGTTCATAAAACATAAATCTATAAGTGAACTAACTACTCCTTTAAATATAGTTGAGATTTTAAAAAGTAGTATAGGAAAATAAATATAAATATGGGAAATAAAATTATTCATTGAAGAGCAGAAAATAATATTATCTTACATACTTTATATCCAAAACATAAGGCCAAAGAAGCTCATTATGTTTTATAACTTACAATTTTCATAATACCTTCTAAGAATGAGAAAGATGTGGATGATTTGATGACTTGAAAAAAGTAATTTCTTGGGTCAGGACTGCAGGCTTGCTTTGGACACTACTTTGAGAAAGGTCAGTGCCCAAGAATCAGTGTCAAATGTAGGAAAAAAAATCATTATGCAAACAGATGATACTGTTAGAGAGATGTATAATAATACTTTACTTTGTGTAGGACCCTACATCTGAGGAATTTCAAGAGCATTACACAATAACTCATGGTTCCTTTCAAAATGCTTGTGACACAGTTTGCAAGAATTATCCTCATCTTAGGGGATAAATTTTCGGAGAAATGGCAGCACAAGTTGGTAAGTAACTTGTCAAAACAGCAGGTGACTGGCAAACAGCTATAAGTTGAATCTGAAAATTTAAGCATACCAGTCTCCTACCTTATTCAGTAAATTGTGCTTATGTTTAGTATTATTTACAGTAATATATATTTGAGGCAGATCAAATACTAATTCACAGATTGTGATGTTGCCATTGTATTTGGTGGCTTATTGTAATAAATCAGTATTTTAGTAAGATGATTACATTGCTATACCACTTTGTTATTTCCTTATAACCCTGGGTGGTATGAAAAATACTCATTTTAAAATTTGATTTAATTTTTTTTTATTTTTTTGTGGTTCTGGGGACCAAATCCATGGCCTCATGCGTGCTAAGCAGGGACTCTTGACACTGAGCTACAACCCCAGCCCAAGAAAGTTAGACAAATAAGTAAAACTTACTATGGTAATACCTAGTCTTCTCTCATTTCTTGGTTACACGTTCTATATCTCTCTGTTGTCTTAACTGCTATTCTGTGCTACTGTCAAAAGTCTACAGTAATTGCTATGCAGGGTTGATTTGGTGGCTAACATTAGAACTTGTATTAGTTATTAGTGTATCTACATGATACACTATAACTGTCATGTAGATACTTTAATCTGTCCTTGGGATGCATAGACTTGAAGATGTTTTATAAAACTCTTAACCCACACAGAAAACATAAGAGAAGTAGATGCTTAATCTGAGCAGGCTTAACAAATAATGACTTCTTTAAAGAATTTTCTCTTTCTGTTCAGTAGTGTTTGTACAAGATTGGAATTGAGCTACATACTTATATTTGGTTAAAAATGATAATGAGCCAGACATGGTGACACATGCCTGTTATCCCAACATTGGGAGGCTGAAGCAAAAAGATTGTGAGTTTGAGGCCAGCCTGGGCTACATTTCAAGACCCTGTCTCAAAACACAAAACAAACAACAAAAACCAGGAGTATGGTGGATTTCAATTTTATAGTTTGGGCAGTTACCAAAGATTCTTGTTGCAGATGGCAGTGTAGGTGGTCCAGTTTGCATCATCTTCTTAGGAGAGATTCCTAAAGATTTTTAGGGTTCTGTGTTCCCAATATGTTATGAAGGTAGAATGGTTGTTAGGACTCATTCTCACAAACTCCATGTATTTTAAAAACTGATTTGAGGCTATAGAAGTCACTTTTTTTCTAAACTAAAAAGCATACTGAGTACTTGGGATACATTTAGAAACAACTTGATAGAGGTGATATACTCAGACATTGTTGCAAGAATTTATTTGGACTAGAATTGAATTCATAGAAAAATGGGTAGTATTTATGAAGAAACTATTAACAAGCCCATGGTTTATTTTCTTTCTGCTTCTCTGTTTTTCCATGCTGATGAAATTAAAAAGGTAGTAATTATTTTTAAATCTTAATGAATGGTGATACTTTATGTGCAAGAAAAGCTTGTGCTATATGTAATCAGTATACAGAAATTTATTTGAGTTATTTGCAGTTTGAACTCGGCTTCTGCACTTGCTAGGCAGGTGCTCTACTGATTGAGCCACCTCCAGCCACTTCTTTATTTTTATTAAAAAAATTTTTTTTTCTTTGTGGGGCTGAGGATAGAACCCAGGACATTGTGCATTTTAGGAAAGCACTCTGTTACTGAGCTACATCTCCAGTCCTTTTTTATTTAATTACATTTATTTATTATTAATCTGTTTTGTGGTACTAGAGGTTGAACCCAGGGCCTTGCAGTGCTAGATAAGTACTCCATCAGTGGAGTACTTGCCTCTACTTCTTTATTAATGGCCAAGTTTAGCCTCAGTTTTTCCATTGTTAGGTGTGATACTATTCTGAAATACATATTTTTAGTTTTTCATAATTTTTTCTAGATACAAAGGCATTACATGGTTTTAGAAACTATAGGAGAGCAAAAATCAAGTGATTATGTGTAAATACTTTGATCATTTGGGACCTTTTTTGTACTCATGTTCCTAACTAAAGACTGGGAGTACATTCTTGTATCTCAACTTTTTTTCAAAATAATTAAATAATTAGTATTCTCCATGTTTTAAAATATTGTTTAGGGATGTTAGAATGATAATTTAATGTTTCCTCATTTATGTATGTCATGATTTAAGAGTTCCTTTTTTATAATTTGTGTCCAGATTTTTGTTACAAATAACACTGCCATGAATGTATATATACTTTAGTCTTTATTTGCATCTTTTTTTTTTTGGAAAAAAAAATCTTTAATTTTAATCATATTTACAAGGAACAATAACTGAATTTTATGTATTTTTTAAAATGTTAAGCATAGCTGTAGCTCAATCTATAAAGTTGATAAGCTCATAAGAAGATATTCTGTAAATGAAAAGTTCTAAAGATGTACACATTTGACAAGCTTTTGAGTACAATGTGATGACTATCATTTAGAGATCTAGTAGGGAACATAAAACAACTGCAAAAATTATAGAAATGCACATAAAATGTGCTAAATGTTAAGGGATGCATAAAGTAGAGTGTTACATAAAGATGGATAAGTATGACCATTTGGAAAGTAGTGGTTTATAGGCAAGTTTCTATAGGACAGAGAGAGTACATGAACTGGAAAAATACATAGTATTCTTAAAAGGAAAGAATGAAAAGTGCTTCATAGTTAAAGGAGCTCAAATGGCACTAGGCAAGTTTGAAACCTGTGAAGGGGACTAAGTAATCCAGTTAACTGAAATGTATGAGAATAGTAAACTGAAAAGTTAGGTAAAATTTAAGTCAGATTATAGAATTAATTAAGGAATTTAAATTTTATTTGGTTGATTTCCACTAACAGTTTGTACTGGGAATTACCATGGATTTTGTAAAGGAAGGATTGGTGAGAAGTGAATTTGAAGGTAAAGAAATTAATTAGGCTGGATTATAGTCCTTTAAAACAAGAAAGGAGCAGGTAGATCAAGGAGAGATTAGGCAGGCAGAAAGAATGGACAGGTTTACTGGGTGTGGTGGTGCATGTCCATAATCCCAGTTTCTGACAGGCTGAGGCTGAAGGATCAGGATCGTGAATTCACGGTCAGCTGGGCTACATAGCAAGACTCTGTCCCTAAAAACTAAACCAAACCAAATCAAAACAGGCTTTGTTAACTAGATGGAAGTGAATTTTAACTGTAAAGGAAAGAGCCAGTTATGAATGGTCATATTGAAATCATTAATTAATAGAAATAGGGAATTCAGGAAGATAAGGAATGTTAACTGTTTTTGGAAAGAAAAGATTTTGGTGAGTAAATTTTGTTTAGAATGTGATAGCAATATTCAGAGGGTAGTAAGGAATTTAGTACTGTAAGTGGGGAGAAAATTGGGGTGAAATACATAAAATGATTTATTTCCAATTTTGCTTTATCTTCAGTTTAGAGTAGGCTAACATTCTAGCTGTAAATTTCTCCCTGGTTCCAGTCTATCAAGTAACAAATAACCCATTAGCTATTTAATTTTGTGCTTTTGAGAAACTTCAAAGTACCTGGTAATATGATGCCTTTATAAATTTAAGGTAACCTGGAAGGTTGCCTATTGTACTTCATCTGTTTTATAAAGTTAAATTTCTACAAAGCAATAAAATGAAAATGTCTTTGCCAGGTACCATCTGATAGTCTGGTCATTTGAATTTTATTAATAGTTTTATTCTTATTTAACTGACACAACCCTGTTAGTTAATCACTATGTTTTACTTCATGACTTCCTTCCAGGTCTTACTGGAAACAAATCTTTTGAAGTTACAGATACAATGTCATACATGCAAGTTGCTTTTGATTCACTAGTAGCTGAAGTAATTGTAATTATAAATTGATATGTGCTGATAGTTTAGGTAAGAGCTCCTGGGAAATGTGCCCTCTGAGGTAATGCTATTGGCTTTTATGACAGGGAAATAGAAGGAGGAAAGAAATAGAGTAAAGCTAAAAGATGCTGTAAGGAGCAGAATTTAACAGGATCTGAAAATAACGAGGAAAGTTTAGCTGCTTAGCCTATTATCAGATGTTTGTGAATTTTTTTAGGATGGCATGATTTGAGTAAAAAAGAACTCAGGAAAAAAACAACTCAGATTGCTGCTTACAATTGATTGCAAGTATTTACCAATTAGCACATACATACTTTCTGATCCAAGAATTACTGAGCTATAGATTTCATAACTAGACTGCCTAATAGTAATGAGCCTTATAGTTCTACCTTCTGAAGAGTAATTAGCTGAGAGGTTTACTGTTTAGTGTTATCTCTGCCTGAACATAGATTTACATATATACTCAGTTGGGGAGTTTGAGTAAGTTTGTAACTGGGAATAAGGAGGAAAACATTCATTTAGAAGTTGGTATGGCAGTTTACAGGGAGGAAAAAAATATAAACACGTATTATGGGAGAGAAATTTAATGAACTGTATATTCAGAAATAAAATCATAACCACCATTATTTGCCAGGCATTGTGCTAAATCCTTTTTATACATTATCCAACAGTATGTATTTGCTCAGTTCTATAGGTGAGGAAATAAGACTTCAGGAGGGTAGATAACTTGGCCAAAGTCAAAATGAACATAGTGGAAAAAAGAGCCAGTTGGGACAGTGAAAGGAATGATACCATTTATAATAGCAAGAAAGATAAAATAACTTAGGATAAATTAATAAGAAATGTGCATGATCTATATGAAGAAGCAAAAATACTAGTGAGGTACACAAACGCTTTGAGCAAATGAAAACCACGTATGTAGATAGGGACATACAACCATGTCAATGTGTCACTTTTCTCTTAAGTTAATTTGTAAATTTAAATTGAAATTGGAGCACCCTGGCTTGTGACTCTGGGGGCTCTATTCTCCTGCTTTGCACTTAAAGAAAAAATTAAGCGATCTTAATAAAGATGCCAAATGTTTTTTGGGCGGGAAACTAAACAAAGGGATTTTCAAGTTTATATGGGGAAAAAAAAGTAGTTGGGGAAATTTACAAATTGGGCAACAGTAATATATTAAATGTGATGAGAGCATTTTAACTTAAAAACCTTAATAGCTAATCCCACAGAAATAGACATTAAACCATAAAACAATGTTAAAACCAAGACATACATATATATAATTTTAAATAATAGTGAAAAGATTTTGGCATAGACTTCAATAAATGGTCTTGGAATAAGCGGAGTGTTATTTAGAGAATAAAAATGTTGGGCTAATTCCTTACTCCATGTATATGTTTGCATAAATTCCCATTTAAATGTAAATACTAATAAAAGTACTAAGAAAAAACATGGGTTTTTAAAAAAAAAACTATTTTGGAGTTAAGAAAGCCTTTCTGACAAAAACATGACAGGCATAGAAGAAAAGGTAAACTATAAAGGTAAAAAAAGTAAAAGTAATTATGCTAGGCATAAATCACTGTAAACAAAGTTGAAAAGACAAATGGGAAGGCATTTATGACTCATTACAGAGTACTAATCTCTCTGATATAAAAGACTCCTGGAAATTGCTGAGATAAAGAGAATTCATTAGCAAAATAGCATAATATATGAAGCATATAGTTTGCAGAAAAGGAAAAACAAATAGTTCTTAAATGAATACTGCTCAAAATTTTTAGTAAACACGTATTCATGTTTGTATTAATGTAAATTGAGAAATTCCTAAGGAATAATTTTCTACCATATGTCATAATTACAAATATATATACCTTTTGTATCTCAGAAGTCTCATTTCCAGGAAATTACCTAATAACTATATTTGTATTTGTACAAAATGACATGTATTGCAACATTATGAATAATGGTAAGACATTAGAAACAGCATTAATGTCTCTTTTGGGACTGGCAAAATACGATATATCCAACCAATATAATGTAATATATGTAGTTGATGAGGGGTTCTTTATGCACCTGATACTGGAAGATCAGTAAAGAGAACAAGGTATGAAGTACTACATAGAAACTTTGTAAATCAAAAGGAAAAATAAACATTTGTGTTTGCCTGTAGGTACATTAAAAAACCCTGGAAGGATAGCATTGGTTACTTTTGGGGCAGAGGTAGAGAGAGAAGGGTTGACAAATAGGTTGGAGTGTGTGAATGTTAGAAAGACTTCATTGCTTTTTTTTTGAACAATGTAAAATTTATCACCTCTCCAAAAAAATATTTAAAAAAATAGGTCCTGGAATTTCAGAACTTAGATACAAATCCTCCTCTTTTGCTTGTTAGGTATATTATTTTGGGTATATTGCTTATCCTCTGTATGCCTAAGTGTTCTCATCTATAAAACTAGAATAATCATGCTAATTTGTAGGATGGTTATAAGGGTTAAGTGAGATAACACATGTAGTGCTAAGGACAACCTGAGATGATGTGAGTATTCAGTAGATGTTTGCTTAAAAGGAAAACAAGCTGTTAATGTTAGAGTGGGAATTTAAATTTAGCTCTTGGGCTGGTGGAGTGGCTCAAGTGGTAGAGTGCATGTCTAGCAAGTGTGAGGCCCTGAGTTCAGACCCCAGTACTGCAAAAAATAAATAAGTAAATTTAGGTCTGCCTTATATTACTGTGGGTGTTACGCCATTTCCATATTTGCCTAATGCCTGTTAGACTGAAGTTATTTACATACTTGCCTCCAGATAGACTATCTTCGTTATAGTTGAAGTTCAACAAACGAGTGGCTTCTTACTCTGTCTTTGACATGAAAGTGCTTCCTTGATTTTAAACTTTAGAGAGCTTGTTGGAGGTCTTATTCAAAGACTACACCAAAAAGATTAAAAAAAATTTTTTTGTGATGCTTAGAGGTAATGCTAAATTGGAGCAAGACATAAAATGGACAGAATTCCTTTACCTTCAGACTTAAAAGACAAGAAAACAGAGATGCCTTTTTTCTTGTGAGAAGCATATAAATGATGGGTATTAGATTGGCCATTGCTTTAAAAAAATTATTTAATGAATAAGGTATAGCTTGTGTACTGATATTTTGAGGAACATAGATATTTGAATAAATACTATCATTCCTACTGTTAAACCTAGCCTAACGCAAAATGACTAAAATTTTAAAATAAATTCATTTGATTATGCTTCCTTTTTCTCTTTCTTTTGTGATACATGAAATTGAACCCAGAACTTCTCACTTGCTAGGCAAGTGCTCTATCACTTGTGCTATGACCTCAGCCTTTCCTTTCTCTTACTTTGCATTTGTAGTTTTCATACCAATCTGAGTAAAACTTTTGCTTAGTATCACCACTGTTTATATGGCACTTGACCAGGGGAGAAATTTATACAACAAGAAAATCAAAAGGGATACATATGTCTGAAATAGTAAAAAAGTTTATACGTTGTAGACAAGAAAAAAGGAACATTTAAAATGGAAAGCATTGTGTCATCTGTTATCTGATCTCCATTCTTCCAAAACAAACTGCAAAAACAACTTCTCATCCTTGTCTGTTATGCTTATTAAACAGCCTTGGTTCAGACTTTATGTTCACTTTAGGGTCTACTTCCTTGCCTGTAGCACCAACATTGACTCAGTTGCCAAATTTTAGTATTTTTCTTAGTAGCTTCTTTTTATTTCCTTTGCTAATGACTATGATCTTGAACTAAATTACTCTGAACTCTTAGGCCAGTAGTTTCCTCTTGTCTCCACTAAATTTTTTTGTTTTTATTCTAGTTAAACATTTCTGGTCAATGCAAGAACTGTGCAAAGTGTTCTACTGATTTCTCATCTCCAGTCTATCCTTATTAATTCCAGGTTATGTTTCTCAGGTATATTCCATCTCTTGAAATTTTCCAACTAAGATATCTCCTTCATTAATCCGTGGTCATTCCCATAAGAACTCAAAAGAAAAAACATTGAAAGCCCAAGTATTTATAAAATTATAAATAGATTCTGAAAATAAATGATTTAAAAACACCTTGTTATAGTTGATATTAGCAAAAGGACTGAAGTTGCATAAATAGAGAAATGTTTATAACTTAGTGCCTTTATCTGTGAAGTAGGGATTATGGTACACCTGTCTAATGGTGTTATGAGGATTAAATGAGATTAATTAATCCTTAGCACAGTGCTAGACACACAATAAGCTCGATATGTGTTAACTCTATGCCATGTGTAAATAGAATGCAGTAAAAGGATATAAAAATAAATTTCATAATCTAGTTAGTTGTATCTCAAACATTTCATTATTTGCTGTCAACTAAGATAGGTAAGTTACTTTCTATTCTTTTTTTTTTTACATGGCTCTGGAGCTTGAACTTAGGGCCTTATGTATGCTAGGAAAGTACTCTACCACTTGAGCTATACTCCTAGCCTCAGACTTTAAGTTTTATCAGGGAACCCATAAAAATATTTCTTGTATGTGGGTTGTACAATTCCAAATTCCCACTGGTAATTATTGGTAATAATTTTAGAGAAGAAATTTTCATTTAATCTTTGGATGTTTTAGTTTTTTTGGTGAGACAGAGTCTCCTTCTGTAGCCCATGCTGGCCTCTTAAACTTGACATCCTTCTGGCTTGGTCTCCAGAGTTCTGGGATTATAGGTGTACTCCAAAGTATATCAGTGCTCAGCTTGGTGTTTTAGTTTTGTTTGTTTCTTTAATTATGAATTTTTTTGTAGTATAGTTTATGATTACTATATATATAATACTAGAGATGCTTACTTTATTTTTAATTTTCAATTTTTAATTTTTTTTTGGGCTATGGATCAAGCCAAAGGCCTTGTGCTTGTCAGGCAAGTGCTCTATACTGAGCTATTTCCCCAGCCAATCACTTTGTTTTATTTAAGCAAAAATTTCACTCTTATTTTTCAGTAATAGGGAAATTTATACCTCATAACATAACCCTTTATTATTTGTTTTCTTTGTATAAAATTAGCAATTTTTCTGGTGGTGCTGGGCTTTGAACTCAGAACATTGGACTTGCCAAGTAAGTGCTCTACTGCTTGAGCCATACCTCCAGATTTTTCATTTTTTTTTTGTTTTGTTTTTTGGTGGTACTGGGGTTTGAACTCAGGGCCTTGTGTTTGCTAGCTAAGTGCTCTACCATTTGAGGCACATCTCCAGCCCAAGATTTTTAATTTTTTTATTAGCATACATTAATAGTACAACAATATGGTTATTTTTTTAAAAAATCAAATATTCATTGCTGCGATTCACTAATTCTAAGTGATTAATGTCCTTAGCTCTAAAAAGTTGGAATCATAAAATGTCCCAGTTATACATTCAGTTTTTCAATAATTAAAAGAACACAACAAAAAAAACCCCGGCGTTAACTAGTATTGGCAATTTAGTATTCATTTTACTATCTTTTTTCTCTGTGTAAAAATTTGGGCTGTGTGTGACATAGTTTTAAATAAGAATGGGATTGTACAACTTAATTTCATCATATGTTATCTTGTGAACTTCAAATGTTTAAATGTGAATTTTAAGTGCACTTTACATATTCTAGTGATAGTTTTGAGTTTCTCATAGAGAAGAGGAAATCTGTATTTTTAGCAGCTAGTGAGGCATGGTTGGACAGGAGTTTGAATTAAGTTGGCAGAATTAAACAGACTAAAGACTTGAAAATGCCTTTTGTAAATAGGTATTTGTGGGTGGAGATGTAGCTTAGTAGTAGAGCATATGCCTTGCATGTATGAAGCCTGTGGATTCCATCTCCAGCAATGCTACATAAAATGTATTTAACAATTTATATTCTACTGACCCCAGTATTGTAATTGTTATCATGGCTATGTTTATTACTATTCACAGCAGTAATGTCTTCTAGCTCCTCATAAATTGAACTTTATATCAACAAAGTCTTTGTGAATTGTTCAAACTTTGTTGGAGTTCAGTTTTTTGGTTTTTTTTTTTGCAGTGCTGGACATTGATCCCACAGGTTTCCACATGCTAGGCAGGTGCTCTACCATTGAGCTATTGCCCCAGCCCCAGAGATTTCTTTTTTTTTTTAATTAAAAATAGAGGACTAAGCCAGATGCTGGTGGCTCATGCCAGGCAAATAGTTCCTGAGATGAGACCCCATCACCAAAATAACTAGATCAAAAAATGTACTTGAGGTATATATTTCAAGTGTTAGAGTGCCTGCTTTGCAAGCATGAAGTCCTGAGTTCAAACTCCAGTCCTACCTAAAACAAAACAAAAATGGAGGACTTCATTAAATTCATTGACTAAGAGTTAAGATTGGGAGGGTGGGGGGGGGGTGGAAAGTGGCCCAAACAATGCATACTCATGTGAGTAAATGTAAAAACAATAAAATTTTTAAAATAAAAATAAATGCCATTATATCTTAAAAAAAAAAGTTAAAATTAACTATGGACTTGGATCAGGCCTCATAATTGTACTTTTCTACCATATAGTTGCTGTTTTATGAATAGGTTGTAGTTTTGTTTTTTTTAAACTTTTTTACCCCTCAGTTTTCTCATCTTTGTTTTTTTCAAATAAAACTATTATGCCTCTGATGTTATAGTATGCATATAGGTGTTTACAATAGTGAATTAGATTAACATATCTGTAATCTAATACTTTATTGTGTATGACAAGCAGCTAAAATGTATGTAACAAAAATTCGTAATACAAAAGAATTATGTTGACTTTAGGCCTCATTTTGTTTATTTGATTTCTAGATCCTATGTATCTGTTATTGTAATCTTTGACCTGCATTTCCTCATCCTCCCTACCCACAGTAATCGTTTCATTTTCTATCTTGTGTATTTGAGCTCTTTAAAAGAAAATTATTACAATTATAAGTGAGATAATACAGTATTTTTCTTTCTGTGTCTGGCTTATTTCATTAAGCACAGCATCCTCCAGATTTATCCCTGTTCAGGCAAATGGCAAGCTCTCCTTTTTTGCTTGGTGACACTTAGGATTGAATTTAGGGTCTCATGCTTGTGCCCTACCACTTGAACCATTCTGCCCCCTTTTCTTTCTTGATTATTTTTTGAGATAGGATTTTAATTTTTTTATGCCTAGACCAGTCTGGACTGTGATCTTTATATTTTGTGCTTCCTCTCATAGCTGGGATGAAAAGCATGTGTCCAGCCATTGGCTGAGATGCATTCTTTTTGCCTGTGCTGGCCTCTAACTGTAGTCTTCCTGATCTTCGCCTCTCTAGGAGCTAAGATTAGAAACTTGAGCCACAGCTCTCAGCTGCAAGATCTCTTAAGGCTGTATACAGTTAGCCTGCCTTATTTTCTAATTTATTATATATGGTTTTGATCAAGCATGGCCAAAAATGATAGTAAACAAAAAGAACTTTCAAAAACAAAAATTTAAATTCCTGTGTGCTCATTACGTGATTCAGTTGCTGTGAAGTTCTCTGTTGGCAATAATGGCCGATAGGTTTCAGTTCTTACTGCACCCTTAAGCTTCTGTTTTCCAGGGTCACGGTCCTGCCTCAAGTCTAGCTTGAATCCTCCTTCTGCCCCAACCTCCAATTGGCATGAACCATAAGATCCTAACCAATCAGATCGTGCTGAGTCTCACTGAGGGGTATTTAAGCCCCTGCCCTTCCTGCTTCTCTTGCTCTTGGCTCTCTCCCTCTCCCACCTGGCAATAAAGAATCTCTTGGCCAGATCACTCCTCTCCATGTGGTCACTTTTGGGGCCTACATTTCCAACATTCTCAGTCTTGCATTTTCATCAGTTGTGTTTAAACTGCTTTTTCTGTGCTCTTAATTTTGTGAAGATCTGTCTCCCCAAAAGCACATAGTTCCAAAAAAGCAAGGTAAAAGTGAATGTGATTAATTTAAGTGGTAAAAGTGAAAATTCTAGGTTTGTCGAAAGGCAGCATGTGTTTAGCGGAAGTTTGGTAGTCAAGTATCTGCAGTATAGCCCTGAGCTCTCTGCATCCTCAGCATTCGCAGTTTTTCCTTGGAAGCATAACCCTATATACCAAAGGTATGCTGTGAACATATGCCACATATTCTTTATTCATTTGTAGATGATCATTTAGGTTGTTCCCATATTATGACCATTGTGAATAATGCTGCAGTGAACATGGCAGTGTAGGTGATCTTTGCTTGGTGATTTCATCTCCTTTGGATATTTACTCAGAAAAGGGATTTCTGGTCATAAGGTAGTTACATTTTTTAAGGAACTTCCATACTTTTTCCTGAAGTGCCTATACTCTGTGCATGCCCATCAGCAATGTATAGGATTCCCTTTTCTCCACAACTTCATATCTTGTCTTTTTGATGACATTCATCCTTATGGATATGAGGTATATAATAAATCATAGTGGCTTTAATTTTCATTTCCCTTATGATTAGCTGTGTTAAGCACATTTTCTTACATTTTTTAGTTTCATTTGGTCTTTGGAGAAATATCTCTTCAAGTACTTTGCCCACCATTTTTGGGTTTGAACTCAGGGCCTCGTGCTTGCTGTAGCACTTGAACCTCCCCCCTCCCCCCCCCATGAGTATTTTCGAGATAGGGTCTTATAAACTATCCCGGGCTGGCTTCAAACCGGGAACCTCCTGATCTCTGTTTCCTGAGTCAATAGGATTACTACTGGCTCCTGGCACTTTGCTTTCTGCTGTTGAGTTGTAAGGGTTCTGTATATTTTTGGATGTGTTTTATTTTGTTTACTTATTTGATTGCTTTTTCTAGTACTTGTAGTTCCATATTAAATAGAAGTGGTGAAAGTGGGTCTCCCTGCCTTGTGCCAGATTTTAGTAGAAAAGCTCCCAATTTCTGTTAAGAGATTATAGTGTTAGTTGTGGATTTTTTATAAATGACCTTTATTTGTTCAGGAATTTTCCTTTTGTACCTAAACTCTTAAAAGACTTTTTCCATCAAGAAATGAGGCCAAACTTTGTCAAATACTTTTCCTGTGTCAACTGAGACGATAATGTTTTTATCTTTCATTCTGTTATTGTGATACATCCATCATATTACTTGATTTGTATGTGTTGCAGCCACCCCCACCCCCCCTTTTGGTGCTGGGGATCTAATCCAGGGCTTCCTGCGTGCTAGGAAGGATCTGAATTCCCAGCCTTGATTTGCATATGTTAAACTGTCTTCCTAAATCCTGTCTGGTCATGCTGTGTAATCTTTTGAAGTGGTGTTGAATATGCTAATACTGTATTGAGGATTTTTGTATTGATGTTCATCAGAGAAATTGCCCTGCAGTTTTCTTTTTTCTTGCAGTGTGTTTGACTTATATCAAGGTGATGCTGGTCTTATAAAATGTGTTAGTATTACCTCTAGCTCTGCTTTCTGTGAGAGTTTAAAAAATATTGGTAATAATTCTTTGAATATGCAGTTGAGCTCAGCTGTGTAACCATATGATCTTGGACTTTGCTTTGTTGGAAGGTTTTTAATTATGTTTTCAATCTCATATTTGTTATTGCAGTTCAAATTGTCTATAGATACTTCTTGACTACGAGGTGGTTATATACTAATATGGTTAAATTTTTGTAAGTTGAAAATGTGTTTAATGTACATAACCTACTGGGTATCATAGTTTAACAAGGCAGCACACTGTAGAATATTGTTTTACTTTAGTGATTGTGTGGCTAATGGGAGTTACAGCTTGCTGCCACTGCTCAGCTTCACAAGAGAACATCATACCACATATCATTAGCTCTAGAAAAGATGAAAATTCAGAGTACGATTTCTACAGAATGCACAGCAGTTTTGCACCGTCATGAGACTGAAAAATTGTGACTTGAATTCTTCTGAGTTAGAGACTGTATTTCTTTCTGATAGATTTTTTTAAAAATTTGTTCTTGATAGATTATATTTTTCTAGGAATTGATCCATTTTCAGTTTGTTCACATGTAATTTTTCTTATTAGTCCTTACGATATTTTTTACTTTTGAGCCATTTGTTATAGTGTGTCCGCTGTTGTGTCTTTTTTCTTAGTTAATCCAGCTGTCGATTTCGTTCAGTTTTTCAAAAAATCAACTTTGTTTAATTGATTTGTCTGTGTTTTTTGTGCTATTTCTGTTCTGGTCTTTATTATTTCCTTCCTTCTGCTAATTTATTTATTTATTTTGGTGGTACTGGAGTTTGAACTCAGGACCTCATGCTTGTTAGGCAGGTACTCTACCACTTAAGCCATGCCTCCAGCCATTTTTTTGCTTTTAGTTATTTTTCAGATAGGGTCTCAAGTTTTTGCTCTCGCTGGCCTTGAACTGCAATCCTTCTGATCTTTGCCTCCTGAATCTCTGGGATTACAGGCATGCACCACCATACACTGACTAGTTACTTTTTTTGTACCTCCTTGAAACATGTTGGGATATTTATTTGGTATTTATTTTTTATTTTTACAGTACTGGAGCTTGAACTGAGGGCCTGTGCTTGCTTGACAGATGCTCTGCCTCTTGAGTTCCTCCCTCAGTCCCTTTGCTTTTTTGGGGGGTGTGTGTGTGTTTCAGATGAGGTCTCTTGCTTTTGCCCAGGGCCAGCTTCTTTCAGTCCTCCTACCTTTTGTATCCTGGATTGAATTTCCCTTAGAACTGTTTTTGCTGTATTCCCTGGGCTTTGTTTTGAGAGGGGAGGGATTTGACACCTGTCTTGCTGTGTAACCCAGGCTAAATGTCAAACTCAGACCTCCTGCCTCAGCCTCCAGAGTGCTGGGATTATAACAGGTGTGAACTACCCCTGGCACTTCCTATAGGTTTTAATATGTTGTTTCTATTGTTTGTCTCAGAATGCTTTTTTAGCTTTTCCTATTGACTTCTGTGAGTCTTTGGTTGTTCGGGAGCATGTCTAATATGTCACATACTTATGACTTTCCCAAGATTCCTTCTGTTACTGATACCCACCTTCATACTGTTTTGGCTAAAAAAAAAACTAGATGTGAGATTAGTTTCACATTATGACTTGTTTTGTGATCTAACATATTAAAATGTTCCATGTGAACTTGATATTAGATTTACTTGGTCTAAACATCAGTTCAAGTCTAGTTTTCCTTGTGAGTTGTTCTATTGTTGTTGATAGAGAGGATTGAAGCCCGCTACTATATTAATACCTGTTTCTTCCTTCGTATTCATGGATACTTGCATTATATTTACATGCTTTGATGTTAGGTAAATAAATACTTATACTAGTTATGTCCTCTTGGCAAATTAATCCTTTTACTATTAAATAATGACCATCTTTGTCTCTTGTAACAGTTTTTGACTTGGAATCCATTTACTTAAGTAGCTACATGTGCTCCTTTTGTTAGTTTACTGGCAATCTTTTGTTATTCCTTGATTTATGGGTGCATTACCTCATCTCTGCCTTTGTTTGTATGAAATTCTGCCTCTGCCTCTGTCTGTGAACAGATTCCTCCTTTTTGTAAGGACACCAGTCAGTCTAGCTATGTAGGCCACACTGGCCTTGAACTTGGCTTCCTCCTTCCTTAGCTTTCCAAGTACTGGGATTGCAGGCATGTACCCCCATTTCCAGCAAATCAATAATTTTGCTTGTCAAGTTTTTCCATTGTTTTTTGTCCTCTTCTTTATATTCCCATACCCATCCTAAATGGCATTGAATATAGTCTCCTCTTTCACCACCTTTTTGTACTGATGTGGATTGAACCCAGGGTCTTTTGAACACTAGGCAAGCACTCTACCACTAAGCTACATCCCTAGTGTAACCCTAAGTGTGTAATTGGCCTTGAAAAGTAAATGCAGTTTAGTGATTGGAAGTTCATAGAGTTAGTACAGAACCTAGAACATATTTTTTGGCAAAAATACTGGCTTGCTTCTTTTTTACAGGGCATTACTAGGCCAGGCCTTCTAAGTGAATTTTATTCTTGTTTGTCATTGACTCTCTTTTCAGGCCATCTTGATTAGTCAATTAGTCAGAGTTTGAGCTAAATGTGAAATGTCTTAATATAGCATTAATCTGATTTTTCTAGCATATTGGGCAAAAATAGCCAGACCATTCTTTTTTGCTTATTTATTATTGAGGTGCTGTGGATTGAACCTAAGGCCTTGTTCATATTAGGTAGGCTCTGTACCTCTGAGCTTTATTCCCAGACCTGAGACTGACTGTTCATTTTGATGAGCCATTTGATTAAAGAAAAGTTGTTTTGAAAGATTACATAGAGAAGTTACCAGTTTTGTGTGTTTATTGTCTGAAAAATTTTTTTGGTCTGAGTATTTTTTTTGTCTGGACCATTAGTTATTAAATAGTATTCTCAAATCATGAAACTTACATTTCTTGAATAATTGTTTCTGAAACCGTTATCCTTTTTCAAAATAAGTACTTTGATAATTTAAGAGGCTCAAAATTCCAAAAGAATCTAATTATTTATCTTTTTTAGTATATAAAAATGTCAAAGAGCTCAGATCAGTTTTAAAATGAAAACATTATTTTTTAAATGCACTACTTTAACTTTTTTCTCTAAGGTTCTTTTTTTTTTTTTTTAAAGAATGTTTAAAATTTTAATAATTTTCTGGGTCTGAGGGATCAAATCCAGGGTTTCATTCATGGTAGATGTGCTCACCACTAAGCTACATTCCAACCTCATAAAATATTTTTTTTTAAATTAAGTTGAATTTTTTATTTTTATTTTTTTTGCTTTGAACAGGCAATAGATTCACATGGTTCAAAACTCAAGGCAGTATACATATATATTGAGAAGGTATGCTCTTATATTTGACCACTCTATTTCCTCTTCTACCTGTGTCTGCTATAGTTAATTATATTACTGTTTTTTTTGTATATCTTTCCACAGTTTTTTTTTTTTTTTTTTTTGGCTGGTACTGGGGTTTGAACCCAGGGCCTCATGCTTGCTAGGCAGGTGCTGTACCACTTGAGCCACTCCACCAGCCCTCCACAGTTTTTTTAATGTAGTTTCAAGCAAGTATGAATATGTAATCTTTCTTCCTCTTTTTACATACATACAGCAAATGATGTGCATTGTTTCACATCTTCAATTTTTTTTTTTGTCCCTCTTGATAACATACTCTGGAGATCTTTCCATCTCAGAAAGAAAAGGAGAGTTTCTTCTGTATTTTTCCCCTGAGTATAGTATTCCAATGTGTAGAAAGAATCCTTTTATGATTACTTTGAAAATTTCTAGTCTTTTGCTATCATATATAGTGCTGCAGGTATATACACACATTCTTAGGTGTATCTGTAGATAATACATTCCTGGAAATGGAATTGCTACTTACAAAGGTTAAATGCATATGGATTTTGTTAAATAACCATTTTCTCCATAAAAGTGATTCTATTTTGTACTCTCACAAAAACAGTATTCAGGAGTGCCTTTGCCTCACTAACAGATTGTTACCAAACTTTTAAAAATTTATTTATTTTTTTGCAGTACTGAAGTTTGAACTCAGGGCTTCATGCTTCCTACGTAGACATACTAGCACTTGAGCCATACTTCCAGCCCCTGGATTTTTTTTTTTTTTAATGGTACTAGAGTTTTGAACTCAGAGTCTCATACTTGCTAGGCATGCCTTTAGCCCTTTGTACTTTAGTTGTTTTTCATATAGGGTCTTGTGCTTTTTGCTCAGGCCAGCCTTGGACCACAATCCTCCTACCTATGCCTCAAATTATAGTTGGGATTACAGATGTGCATCACCATGCCTGGCTTGTTTGTTGAGATGAGGTTTTGCTAACTTTTTCGCCCATAGTGGCCAAAAACTTCTGTTCTCCTGCCTCTTGAGGAGCAGGAATTACAGGTGTGAGCTTCTGCGCCTCGTTGAACCTTTGGATTTTATTCAGGTGAGAAATGGTATAAATTTTTTGCCAGGTATGGTGGTGTGTACCTGTGATCCCAGCTAGGTAGGAGGATTGTGGTTATAGCCAGCCTCAGGCAAAAATGTGAGACCTTGCAGGGCATTGGTGGCTCACGCCTGTAACTGTAGCTACTCAGGAAGCAGAGATCAGGAGGATCACAGTTTGAAGCCAGCGCAGGCAAATAGTTTGTGAAACCCTATCTTGAAAAAATCCTTCACAAAAAAGGGCTGGTGGAGTGGCTCAAGGTGAAGGCCCTGAGTTTAAGCCCCAGTATTGCCAAAAAAAAAAAAGTGATTCCTGAAAAATAACTAAAAGCAAAAAAGAGCTGTTAGTTCAAGTGGTATAGAGTGCCTGCCTAGTGAGCATTAGGCCCTGAGTTCAAACTGCAGTTACACCAAAAAAAAAAATTTTTAAATAAGCTTTATTTTAGAACTGTTTAAGGTTCACAGCAGCATAGAGAAGTACAAAATTCCCCTGTCCTCCCTGTCCCCACATATGCATATGTTGACATCCTGCAATACAGTTTGCATTTGTTATAATCAGTGAGCCTGTATTGACACATAAGTAAAGCTGAACTGCCATAGTTTATGTGAGGATTCATTCTTGGTGTTACATATTTTAACAAATGTACCATGACACATAGCCGTGATAATAATTATCATGTGGAACAGTTCTACTGCCCTAAAATTCTTCTGTGCTCTGCCTAGTCATCCCTCCCTCTCCCCAACCCCTAGCAATCACTAATACTTTTACTGTCTCCAGATTTTTTGCCTTTTCCAGAATGTCATAAATTTGGAATCATAGTATGTTTGCTTTCCACATTGGCTTCTTTCACTTAGCAATCTGTATTTTAAGTTATGTCTTTTTGTGTGTTTGAAGAATAGTCTTTGTCTGGATGTAATGGTGTTTATCCTTCACCTGCTGAAGGTGTGTGCTGCTTTGTTCTGGCAATTTTTTTTTTTTCCATTTTTCTTTTATTATTCATATGTGCATACAAGGCTTGGTTCATTTCTCCCCCCTGCCCCCACCCCCTCCCTTACCACCCACTCCGCCCCCTCCCTATCCCCCCCCTCAATACCCAGCAGAAACTATTTTGCCCTTATTTCTAATTTTGTTGTAGAGAGAGTATAAGCAATAATAGGAAGGAACAAGGGTTTTTGCTGGTTGAGATAAGGATAGCTATACAGGGCATTGACTCACATTGATTTCCTGTGCGTGGGTGTTACCTTCTAGGTTAATTCTTTTTGATCTAACCTTTTCTCTAGTACCTGTTCCCCTTTTCCTATTGGCCTCAGTTGCTTTAAGGTATCTGCTTTAGTTTCTCTGCATTAAGGGCAACAAATGCTAGCTAGTTTTTTAGGTGTCTTACCTATCCTCATCCCTCCCTTGTGTGCTCTTGCTTTTATCATGTGCTCATAGTCCAATCCCCTTGTTGTGTTTGCCCTTGATCTAATGTCCACATATGAGGGAGAACATACGATTTTTGGTTTTTTGAGCCAGGCTAACCTCACTCAGAATGATGTCCTCCAATTCCATCCATTTACCAGCGAATGATAACATTTTGTTCTTCTTCATGGCTGCATAAAATTCCATTGTGTATAGATACCACATTTTCTTAATCCATTCGTCAGTGGTGGGACATCTTGGCTGTTTCCATAACTTGGCTATTGTGAATAGTGTGTTCTGGCAATTTTGAATGAAGCTGCTACAAACATCCTTGTGTGGATTTTTGGGTGGAAATAAGTTTTCAGGGGTTTTGAGTAAATACAAGGGATGCAATTGCTGGATTTTTGGACCATGTGTTTAGTTTTGTGAGATATTGCCAAACTGTTCCAAAGTTGCCGTACCATTTTGTCTTCCCATCACCAAAGAAGGAAAGCTCATTTTGCTTCACATCCTTTCCTGCATTTGGTATTGTCAGTGTTACAGATTTTGACCATTCTGTTAGGTATGTAGTGGAATCTCATTGTTTTAATTTGTGGTTCCCAGATGGCATATGATGTTGAACGTCCATTTGTATCCCAATTGCCTTCTGTCCTTCTTCCTTGGTACAGTATGTGTTCAGGGCGTTTGCTGTTTTGTAATTGGATTGTATTGTACTCTTACTGCTGAGTTCAAGAGGTCTTTGTATATTTTGTGTAGTAGTCCTTTATCAGCTGTGTCTGTTGTGTGTGTGTGTGTGTGTAGTTCTGGGGATCAAACCCAGGGCCCTGTGCATGCTAGGCAATCACTTTACCACTGAGCTACATTCTGAACCCAATAAACAAATTTTTTATTCTCAATGTAGTTTGGATTTGAATTTCTTTCATTAATAAACTTGAGCACCTTTGCTACTGTTTCTTTTTTTCTATATGGTTCATATCTTTTACCCATTTTTCATCTGAATTGTTGATAATTTTTCCCTGTGAAGTCCTTTGAGATATGTTATGTTTATCCCATTTTTCTCATCTGTCTTTTGACTTTGTTTTAGTTTGCTTTGCTATAACCATTGGATTTTCTTCAATGGGCACATGGAGTCTCTTCTTCATTCCTGAGCTGATGATTAGCTTAAGTATCACTATCTTCCAGAATTTTTCCTAACTGTCTTTCAAGACTTAAGTAATTATTTCATTTTCATGATGTCTTTTATATATCTTTACCTTTGTGTTAATCACAATTTTTACCTCACCTGTCTTTCCACAAAAACTAAAGTCCTTGAGGACTAGAGTGCTGTCTTATTTATTTTTGTATGTCTAGTGCCTGGAGCACAAGAACTATATAGTAGTATTAGTGTTTGATATAAATGATTGTTTCTTGATTTTGATCCTTTGATTTCATAGCTATTGCTTTCTAATTTAAGTATTCTTAATTTGTTATTGGTTAACCAGCTAGTCTTAATCACTTCTTTCTTTGTCCTGTCCTCTTTTGATACTTCCTTTGAAGATTGTTCTGGAAAGTCATTGGCTTATTTTGGGGGCACTGTGAACGATAACAGATCTTTTATGTTTTAGTTATGTTCTTGATAGTTAAGATTTATAAGACCGTTTTGTGTAAGAAATGATTCTTCTCAGTTCTTTTTCTTTGTTGTGGGAGACCTTTTTTGGTACAAGGGGTTGAACTCAGGGTCTTGTGCCACATCTCCAGCCCTTTTTGTGTTGGTTGTCTTTAAGATAGGGTTTCTTTATGTCCTGGCCGACCTGGACTGTTCCCTTGTAGCTTCTCCTGTATAGCTGGAATGACAGGTGCCCATGCCTAGCCATTGTTTGAGTTGGAGTCTTGTAAACTTTTTACCCCAGCTGGCCTGGAACCCATGATCCAACTGATCTCCACCTCTTGAGTAGCTAGGATTACAGGTTTGAGCCACTGTTGTCAGCCTTTTTTTCTTTCTTTTCTTTTTTACAATGTACGTTTTATAAAAACACATACAAAATATACACAAATGAAAGAGTAGTGTAATGAACTTCAGTATACTATTGAGCTTTTAAGAGTTATCAACTTGTGGTAATTACTTAATACATCATTGGAGTTGTACAAATTCCTAGAGGTTACCTAGGGCTATCTTCTCACTCCAAAAATGCAAGATAGTAATCCAGACAAAGTTTGAATTGCTGTATATGTAGGAATGTCAACCTTTTTGATGTCTGTTTCATTATTGAATAGCTGCCTTTGCAAATTAAGCTCAGATGTACCAACAAACTCTGATCCAATTTTAATCATTTTCAATATGAGGTGTAGTTTATTGAAGATTGTGATTGTAGCATTCTTTTGCAGACCAGGCGCTGTACCACTTGAGCCACACCTCTAGTTCATTTTGCTGTGATTAATTTGGAGATGGAGTCTCTCAAACTATTTGCCTGGGCTGGCCTCAAACAATGATCCTCTGATTTTAGCCTCCCAAGTAGCTAGGATTATAGGCGTGAGCCACCAGTGTCCAGCAATTGTGGTATTCCTACTAAACAACAACAACAAAAAAAGTTATTTCAGATTAATTAATTTTTAGTGGGACTGGGGTTGAACTCAGAGCTTAGCCTTTTCAAAGCAGGCACTCTACTACTTGAGCTACATCTCTGGTCCATTTTGCTCAGGTCATTTTAGAGATGGAGTCTCTCAAACTATTTGCCTGGCCTTGAACCATGATCCTCCCAATCTCAGCCTCCCAAGTAGCTAGGATTACAGGTGCTTCTGGCACCATCTTAAAAAAAGTTTAATTTTAAATGACATCTTTTCAAAAATTGTACTAGTGAAGCACTGACAAGCATTGTCCATCTTAAGGAAACTATGGAGACTAAAGAAACACCTTCAGTTTCCTTACTGGTTTATCAATGGCTGAAGTCTTGAAGATTCAATGTTGTAAAATTAGTTTTTGACTTAAAACTTTTGAGCATATTTTAACTATATATGGAGATTTTATAACTGTTGGTTATTACAATTGGAGCTCATAAACTGGAATCCAACAGTTATGGTGGTTGTATTGCCTTTCAGTTCTCTATTAAGTACATCCAATAGGTGCTATATTTTTTTAAATCTGTGCCAGACCTGTAATCCCAGAATGTGGAATTTGGATGTAGGAGGATTGCAAGGTTGAGGCCAGTCTGGGCTACTTTGTGAAACCCTGTCTCAAACAAACATAAAGGGGAAAAAAAAGAAGTCTTGTAGAGATTTATTTCACTAAGAATTTTACTGTTAAAAATCAAACAGCCTAGGTTATTTAAGTGATTCTTTTTTAACCTGGACATTTCTTTTATTGGTAATGGTTTTGAATAGAATACATCTTTTGAAATAATCTTTATGAATCCTTATCTTCTTCCCAAGATGTTCAGTTATGCCCTATAATATTATCTGTATTTTACCACAATGAAAATTATGTATGGAGCATATTTGTTAGCTTAAAAAAAACTGGTTGTATTTAGTGTATGTTTAAGCATTTCTTTAATATTTTTATACAAAATGAAGTTTGAATATATTTTAATTGGATGTTCAAAACTAAACTGTAATGTTTCTCTTCTTGACTTCTGTTCTGTAGAGCAGGTTGTTGCCCTGGATGCCCAAAATATCGTAGCTGTATCATGTGGAGACGCTCATACATTAGCACTTAATGACAAAGGCCAGGTGTATGCTTGGGGTCTCGATTCTGATGGACAACTTGGCCTACTAGGATCAGAGGAATGTATCAGAGTACCCAGGTAACAAAGGTGACCACAAACAGGTCCTTCATCTTTTATAATCAGTTTGTTTATCTAAATCGTTTTGCTTGCTATGAGCATGTGAGCGTTGACACCTAAGTATTTCTCCCCTTTGAATCCTTTACATAGGTTCTTGATTTTAATTTGAATTGAGCTGTTTGACTGGTTGGCTATTTTTTGTATACTCTATTTTCTTCATAATCAATAGAGTATGTTTGTAAAGAAAACAGAATGTCTACTTTATTATAAATTTCCTCTCAGAGAGATAGACTGATTCTTCTGCTACTGTCTTAAATACCTCAGCTATTGAAATATTTATTAAGTATTACATGTTTTTCTCTAACTTTTTTTGAAGGGTTTCTTTTATTGAATATGGAAGTCTAAACATGCTTATTGTAAAAAGAATGTAGACACTTTCACTTTTTTCACATAGCAGTGACCACAATTGCATAGAATTACAGAATTATTTCAGAATTTAAGTGTATTACCTCATCATAGGGCTGGAATGTGCCCAAGCTATAGAGCACCTGCCTAGCAAGGGTGAAGGGGAGGCCCTGAGTTCAAACCCCAGTACCACCTCCCCCCCAAAAAAGGCTAACCAATGTAGTCTTATAGATTTATGTAGGATATAGTTAGTGTTTTAAGATTAAAAACTCTGCAAGCATAAACAAATCTAGGTAAAAATAAGATTTAAATGAAACACTGTGTAAGATGGTTTGTACCTATAATCCTAGTTTTTTTGGAAGTGGATACAGGAAGATCCCAAGTTCAAGGCCAGCCTGGCAAAATTAGCACAACCCTATCTCAAAAGCAAAATGAAAAACAAACAAAAAGTGATAGAATGGTAGAATGCTTGCCTAGCAGGTGCAAGTCCCTAGATTCAGTCCCTAGTACTGAAAAAAAAGAAAAATACTTATTCCTTTAGATATATAAATAATACCATAACTCATACTTTGTTTTTAAAGAGTATACAATTTCTGGCCTCTTTAGACTTTTGTTCTTTCTTAATAATAGTTGTAGGGATAAAAAACTCAAGGGAACCAGCTAATTTTAGATTTATTTCACGTACCACTTAGTTTACTTGTATTTATGTATTTTGTTTTTGACATGGATATTTTTGGTGATTGTTTTAAGAAATTGAATGATACTATTAGGAAAAAAATGAAGTATAGGAACTGATATATTTCAGAATAGCTACTTCTGAATTGAGCTCCCTGCTGAAACTTATGTACAGCACATTCACATATTGAGCGTATTTTAACCAAATTCCACACAGCTTCCAAACAAATTGCTTCTCCCATTATTATATATATATTTTTTTGTTTTGGCAGCACTGGGGTTTGAACTCAGAGTCTTAAGCTTGCTAGGCAGGCGGTCTACCATTTGAGTCACTCCACCAGTCCTTCCCATTATTTTTATTGCAATAAAAATTACATGAAAAAACAATTTCCAGTATGCTTAAAATGTCTGTTAATGATGATGTTGTTTTGGGAGAAAAAATTCTTTTCTTTAAACTTAAGTAAGTTGAATTAAAAAAATCATTTCAGTTTTGATTTCTTTCAGAAAATGGTAATTTGCAAAGTGATGACTTATAGACTAGATTATATAAAACATCCTTAGAAATACAGTGACCTCACATTTGTCCTATTTTTTTATTTTTATTTTTTCATGGAATGGGTTTGAATTCAGGGCTTTGCGCTCACAAAGTAGGTGCTCTACTGTTGAGCCACATCTCCAGTCCATTTTGCTCTGGTTATTTTGGAAATGGAGGTCTATCAGACTATTTGCCTGAGCTGGTCTTAGACTGCTGGCATTCTTTTAACACTTGAGCCACTCCTCCAGCCTAAGAGAATTTTTATATGAAAATTTTATTTGAAGGTTGCACAATAGTAAGTGATGGTTTTTTCTTTGTTTTGTGCTGAAAATAAGTCCTAGGGCCTTGTGTTTGCTGGGCAAGCACTTTACCACTAAACTACAACTCCAGCATGAGTCCTTTGATTTAAGTGTCTTTTTCTGCATACTAAACTTCTATATTAACTCTAAACAGTGTATTGAAGTTTTTCTGCTGTTAAAGCTGTCGCAATTTATCAAAATCTGTTGGATCTGATTTGTTATGACACACATGATAACTGTTCAGTGATAATATCATGTTTTATAAAGGGTTAACAGTGATTTTTTAAAAATTTCACTACCAAATCATATTTGTAATGCAGGGGCTTTTCTAGGTTGTTTAGACATAAAAGCTAGCTTTGTAAATTTCACATACATTATCTATAAGCAGATTTTAAAAAATTAATGTTTATAGATTTCATTAGAATAATCAGAAAAGTGTAGATTCACATTAAGCTTTTACTTTCTTGAGAACAAAGTCCATTTTTTGCTAGGTGCATTGGCTCGTACCTGCAATTCCAGGTACTTGGGAAGTAAAATAGAAAAGATCAATGCTTTAGGCCAGGTCTTGCAAAAAGTTTGTAAGATGCCCTTCTCAACAAATAACCTGGATGTGGTGATGCACTGCTGTAATCCTAGCTATGCAGGAGGTGTAGGTAGGAGGATTGTGGTCAGAGGCTGGCTCTGGGTAAAATGTGAGACCCTATCTGAAAAATAAATAAAGCAAAAAAGAGCTGAGTATGTGGCTCAAGTGGTAGAGTGCCTGCCTAGCAAGCTTGAGGCCCTGAGTTCAAACTTGATTACCACCAAAAGAAAACAGTGTGCAAGTTAAACAACCATTTAGAATTAAAGAATGTGAAATTAATAATAAGTAAGTTAGGTTTTAATCTCATACTAGTTTGCTAGTTGATTTTTTTCCTACTTACTCTTTTGTTTTGAATGCACTGCTTCTTGGGGGAAAAGACTGAAATTATTCAGTAGCAGTGATCTCTTAGATTTGCATTTCTGGCTAGATGTGTTATAAATGTAAAATATTATTTGTATACATAAACATTAAGTTTAATTTTGCTGTCTTTTAACATAAGGGAAATAAATAATTTTCCGTACAAACTTTAGAAAAACAATTGTTGGCAATAAAATTATAGCTTTTTAAAGTTCTTCTCAGGCATGAAGTAAAAATTACAATATGATGGTACACAGTGATAGTTCTCATGAGTGTATACATATTTCTGGGGAGTAATCTCCCTCCTATCCTAGTTATTTATGTAATTTTTTTGCAGTACTGGGATTTGAACTTAGGTCCTCACACTTGCTAGGCAAGCACCCTAGCACTGGAGCCACTCTGCCAACCCTGTGTATTTCCTAATAGTAAGACAAGATCACTTATCAGTCTAAATTTTTTAAAAGTTGCTATTAAAGTTTTTTTTTGTTTTGTTTGGTTTTTTTATTCATATGTGCATATAATGTTTGGGTTATTTCTTCCCCCTTATCCCCTCCCCGCCCCCTCCCTCTTCCCCCAACCCCCTCGCTACCCAGCAGAAACTATTTTGCCCTTATCTCTAATTTTGCTGAAGAGAAAGTATAAGCAATAATAGGAAGGACCAAGGGTTTTTTCTAGTTGAGATAAGGATAGCTATACAGGGAGTTGACTGGCATTGATTTTCTGTGCATGTGTATTACCTTCTAGGTTAATTCTTCTTGATCTAACCTTTTCTCTAGCTCCTGGTCCCCTTTTCCTGTTGGCCTCAGTTGCTTTAAAGTATCTGCTTTAGTTTTTCTGCATTGAGGGCAACAAATGCTAGCTAGTTTTTTAGGTGTCTTACCTATCCTCACCCCTCCCTTGTGTGCTCTCGCTTTTATCATGTGATCAAAGTCCAATCCCATTGTTGTGTTTGCCCTTGATCTAATGTCTACATATGAGGGAGAACATACGATTTTTGGTCTTTTGGGCCAGGCTAACCTCACTCAGAATGATGTTCTCCAATTCCATACATTTACCAGCAAATGATAACATTTTGTTGTTCTTCATGGCTGTATAAAATTCCATTGTGTATAAATACCACATTTTCTTAATCCATTCGTCAGGGGTGGGGCATCTTGGCTGTTTCCATAACTTGGCTATTGTGAATAGTGCTGCAATAAACAGGGGTGTGCAGGTGCCTCTGGAGTAACCTGTGTCACAGTCTTTTGGGTATATCCCCAAGAGTGGTATTGCTGGATCAAATGATAGATCAATGTCTAGCTTTTTAATTAGCCTCCAAATTTTTTTCCAGAGTGGTTGTACTAGTTTACTTTCCCACCAACAGTGTAAGAGGGTTCCTTTTTCCCCCGAATCCTCGCCAACACCTGTCATTGGTGGTGTTGCTGATGATGGCTATTCTAACAGGGGTGAGGTGGAATCTTAGCGTGGTTTTAATTTGCATTTCCTTTATTGCTAGAGATGGTGAGCATTTTTTCATGTGTTTTTTGGCCATTTGAATTTCTTCTTTTGAGAAAGTTCTGTTTAGTTCACTTGCCCATTTCTTTATTGGTTCATTAGTTTTGGGAGAATTTAGTTTTTTAAGTTCCCTATGTATTCTGGTTATCAGTCCTTTGTCTGATGTGTAGCTGGCAAATATTTTCTCCCACTCTGTGGGTGTTCTCTTCAGTTTAGAGACCATTTCTTTTGATGAACAGAAGCTTTTTAGTTTTATGAGGTCCCATTTATCTATGCTATCTCTTAGTTGCTGTGCTGCTGGGGTTTCGTTGAGAAAGTTCTTACCTATACCTACTAATTCCAGAGTATTTCCTACTCTTTCCTGTATCAACTTTAGAGTTTGTGGTCTGATATTAAGATCCGTGATCCATTTTGAGTTAATCTTGGTATAGGGTGATATACATGGATCTAGTTTCAGTTTTTTGCAGACTGCTAACCAGTTTTCCCAGCAGTTTTTGTTGAAGAGGCTGCTATTTCTCCATTGTGTATTTTTAGCTCCTTTGTCAAAGACAAGTTGGTTATAGTTTAGTGGCTTCATATCTGGGTCCTCTATTCTGTTCCACTGGTCTTCATGTCTGTTTCTGTGCCAGTACCATGCTGTTTTTATTGCTACTGCTTTGTAATATAGTTTGAAGTCAGGTATCATGATACCTCCTGCATTGTTCTTTTGACTGAGTATTGCCTTGGCTATTCGTGGCTTCCTGTGTTTCCATATAAATTTAACGGTAGATTTTTCAATCTCTTTAATGAATGTCATTGGAATTTTGATGGGAATTGCATTAAACATGTAGATTACTTTTGGGAGTATAGACATTTTTACTATGTTGATTCTACCAATACATGAGCATGGGAGATATCTCTACTTTCTATAGTCTTCCTCAGTCTCTTTCTTCAGAAGTTTATAGTTTTCCTTGTAGAGGTCGTTC
Source organism: Castor canadensis (assembly GCF_047511655.1). Classification (NCBI taxonomy): domain Eukaryota; kingdom Metazoa; phylum Chordata; class Mammalia; order Rodentia; family Castoridae; genus Castor; species Castor canadensis. The sequence goes on along the minus strand of NC_133392.1, from coordinate 58,993,528 downwards.
ACATCCTTTGTTAGGTTTACACCTAGGTATTTGATTTTTTTGAGGCTATTGTAAATGGAATTGTTTTTCATATATTCTTTCTCAGTTTGTTCATTATTAGTGTATAGAAATGCTAATGATTTTTTTATGTTGATTTTATATCCTGCTACCTTGCTATAGTTATTGATGGTGTCTAGGAGCTTTTGAGTAGAGTTTTTTGGGTCTTTAAGGTATAGGATCATGTCATTTGCAAATAGGGATATTTTGACAATTTCTTTACTTATTTGTATTCCTTTTATTCCTTCTTCTTGCCTAATTGCTCTGGCTAGGAATTCCAGTACTGTGTTGAATAGGAGTGGAGATAGTGGGCATCCTTGTCTGGTTCCTGAATTTAGAGGGAATGGTTTCAGTTTTTCTCCGTTAAGTATAATGCTGGCTGTAGGTTTGTCATATATAGCTTTTATAATGTTGAGGTACTTTCCTTCTAATCCTAGTTTTCTTAGACCTTTTATCAAGAAATGGTGTTGGATCTTATCACAGGCTTTTTCTGCATCTATTGAGATGATCAAGTGGTTTTTGCCTTTGCTTCTGTTAATGTGGTTTATTACATTTATTGATTTTCGTATGTTGAACTACCCCTGCATTCCTGGGATGAAACCTACTTGGTCGTGGTGAATGATCTTTTTGATGTGCTGTTGAATTCGGTTTGCCATTATTTTGTTGAGGATTTTTCATCAATGTTCATTAAGGAGATTGGCCTATAGTTTCCATTTTGGAGGTGTCTTTGCCTGGTTTTGGGATAAGTGTAATACTGGCTTCATAAAATGTGTTAGGCAGTTTTTCTTCTCTTTCTATTTTGTGGAACAGTTTAAGGAGGGTTGGTATCAGTTCTTCTTTAAAGAGAATCCATCAGGTCCTGGACTTTTCTTTTTGGGGAGACTCTTGATTGCTGCTTCAATTTCATTTTGTGTTACAGATCTACTCAGGTGATTAATATCCTCTTGGTTCAGTTTTGGATGATCATATGTATCTAGAAATCTGTCCATTTCTTTAAGATTTTCAAATTTATTTGATATAGGTTCTCAAAGTAGTCTCTGTTGATTTCCTGGACATCCATGGTGTTTGTTGTGATCTCCCCTTTTGCATTCCTGATTCTACTAATTTGGGTTTTTTCTCTCTTAATTTTAGTCAGGTTTGCCAGGGGTCTGTCGATCTTGTTTATTTTTTCAAAGAACCAACTTTTTGTTTCATTAATTCTTTGTATGGTGTTTTTGGTCTCTATTTCATTGATTTCAGCTCTTATTTTTATTTCTCTCTTTTATTTATTTTTATTTTTCTCTTATATTTCTCTCTTTCTGTTTGTTTTGGGATTTGCTTGCTCTTGTTTTTCTAGGAGTTTGAGATGTATCATTAGGTCATTGATTTGGGATCTTTCAGTCTTTTTAATATATGCACTCATGGCTATAAACTTTCCTCTCAGAAGTGCCTTTGCTGTGTCCCATAGGTTCCTGTAGGTTGTGTTTTCATTTTCATTGACTTCCAAGAACTTTTTAAGTTCCTCTTTTATTTCATCAATGACCCATTGTTCATTAAGCAATGAGTTATTCAGTTTCCAGATGTTTGCATGTTTTCTGTCTTTACTTTTGTTGTTGAGTTCTTGTTTTATTGCATTGTGATCAGATAGAATGGATGGTATAATTCCTATTTTCTTATATATGCTGAGGCTTGCTTTGTGCCCTAGGATATGATCTATTTTGGGGAAGGATCCGTGGGTTGCTGAGAAGAATGTATATTGTGTAGAAGTTGGATGAAATGTTCTGTAGACATATCAAGTAGGTCCATTTGATCTATTGTATATTTTAGATCTAGGATTTCTTCATTGATTTTTTGTTTGGATGACCTATCTATTGATGATAATGTGGTTTTAAAGTCTCCCACAATCACTGTGTTGGAGTTAATACATGCTTTTAGGTTCTTCGGGATATGTTTGATGAAATTGGGTGCATTGACATTGGGTGCATATAGGTTGATAATTGTTATTTCCTTTTGGTCTGTTTCCCCTTTTATTAGTATGGAATGTCCTTCTTTATCTCATTTGATCAATGTAGGTTTGAAGTCTACTTTGTCAGAGATAAGTATTGCTACTCCTGCCTGTTTTCGGGGGCCATTGGCTTGGTAAATCTTCTAGCCTTTCATCCTAAGCCTATGCTTATTTCTGTCAGTGAGATGGGTCTCCTGTAAGCAACAAATTGTTGGATCTTCCTTTTTAATCCATTTTGTCAAACGGTGTCTTTTGATGAGGGAATTAAGTCCATTAACATTCAGTGTTAGTACTGATAGGTATGTATGTGGTGATTCCTGTCATTTAGTTGTCTTAGTTGTTTGAAGGTTTGATTGTGTGTACCTAAGTTAAGGTTACTCTCTACTTTCTTGCTTTTTCTTTTCCTGTAGTTTGGTGCTGCCTGCCCTTTCATGGTTATGTTGGGTTTCACTTTCTGTGTGCAGAATCCCTTGAAGAATCTTTTGTAGTGGTGGCTTTGTGGTCACATATTGTTTTAGTTTCTGCTTATCATGGAAGACTTTTATTGCTCCATCTATTTTGAATGATAGTTTTGCTGGGTAGAGTATCCTGGGTTGAAGTTATTTTCATTCAGTGCCCGGAAGATCTCACCCCAAGCTCTTCCTGCTTTTAATGTTTCTGTTGAGAAGTCTGCTGTGATTTTGATGGGTTTACCTTTGTTTGTTATTTGTTTATTCTCTCTTACAGCCTTCAATATTCTTTCTCTAGTTTCTGTACTTGTTTTAATGATGATATGCTGTGGGGTAGTTCTATTTTAATCTGGTCTGTTTGGTGTTCTGGAGGCCTCTTGTATCTGTATGGGAATAGTTTTCTCTAGATTTGCGGAATTTTCTGTTACTATTTTGTTGAATATATTACGCATTCCCTTTGCTTGCACCTCTTCTCCTTCTTCGATGCCCATGATTCTCAGGTTTGGTCTTTTGATGGCGTAGGTGAGTTCTTGCATTTTCTTTTCACAGGTCTTGAGTTGTTTAACTAATAGTTCTTCAGTTTTTCCTTTAATTACCATTTCATCTTCAAGTTCTGGGATTCTGTCTTCTGTTTGTTCTATTCTGCTGGATTGGCCTTCTGCTTTGTTTTGCAGTTCTGTTTCATTCTTTTTTCTGAGGTTTTCCATATCCTGGCTGGTTTCCTCTTTAATGTTGTCTGTTTTTGACCTGAATTCATTTATCTCTTTATTAATCGTGTTCTTTGTTTCACTTTGGTGTTTATACAGTGCTTCTATGGTTTCTTTTATTTCTTCTTGTGCGTTTTCAAATTCTCTGTTTTTGTTGTCTTGGAATTTCTTGTGTGTCCTGTACATTTTGGTTGACCATATCCAGTATCATCTCTATAAAATTCTCATTTATTACCTGTAGTATTTCTTCTTTTAGATTGTTCTTGTGGGCTTCATTGTGTTCTTTGGCATAGTTTATCTTCATTTTTTTGGAGTCTGGATCTGAGTATCTGTTTTCTTCATTTCCCTCTGGTTCCTGTACTAATTTTTTTCTGTGGAGAAACTGGTTTCCCGTTTTTTCTGTCTTCCCGTCATTGCCCTTCATGTTATTGTCCCTGTACTGTGTGCAATTAAGTATTTTCTAGCTTGTAATAATAACAATGGTGTTATTTAGAATGGAAGCGTGAGAGGAGATGGAAAGCAAAGAAGTTAAAGAAAAAGGGAAAACAAACAAGTAGAAAAAAGCAAAACAAACAACAAAAAAAAGTTTCAAAGACATAAACCCGAAGAGATAGTGTACTAATCAACAGTAAGCTGAACAGGCGTTAGAGAGACAGAGAGGATTGAAAATAAAAAATAAAAATAAAAAATAAATAAATGAAAAAGATAAAATAAAAATATACAAAATAAAAAAAAATCTCCAAGTTCAAATGCAATAAAGTTTCAGTCTTAATAATTTTGGTGCTCGTTCTTTAGCCTCCAATTCTGGAGATGGTGTCTCAGAAGTAATTCTGTCATTGTCTCATTAAAGGGGAAAAAAACTTGTGGTGTGTGTCTTCCTAAGCCGTCTGGGTGCTGACATCTGGCAGCGGCGTGGGAGCCCTCCTGGTTTCTCCATTTAACGTGAAGTGGAGATGCTATGCGCAGGCTGGAGGTGTGGAGGAATAAAAGTTTTGCCTCTTCTCCGTGGTTTTTCCTGTAAGGTGTATCTCCAGCGTCTCTCCAAGATTTTACTTTAGGAGGCTCACTTTCTGCTTCCTCCCTCTAGCCGCCATCTTGGAATCTCTCTAAAGTTTTTTTTTTTTTTTCTTTTCTTGTTGGTGGTGGGGATTGTACTTTTGTTTCACACACCTTGGGCAAGTTGTTCTTTTCCCGGCGCTGATGTCAAGATTTTCTGAAATTATTTAGGAAACTTTTAGCTTAACTGGGAAATAGAAAATTACTGTGTTTTATTGGTACAATAACTTAGGCTTTCATCACTCAAAACTTTAATTAGCTTTTTGGTACTCTTTATTTTAGTTGTTCGAATTTTGTCTTTTAAAACACAAGTTACATTGCCACCTTTCAGCCTGTATTGCCATTTTACATGAAGTTGAAAAAAAAAATGAATTCAACACTACTGTGCAGTATAGACAATTAATAGGCTGTAACATAATTCCAACGGAGGATTGGATAAATCTTATTTCCAAGTTTGTTCCAAATTTCAAGCCACTTTCAAAATTCATTCAAGAAATGATTCAGGGCTAGGGATGTAGCTCAACGTTTAGAATTGATTGCTTTGAGGCCCTGGATTTGATCTCCATGGTGGGGGAGAGAGTCAGTTTATTACAGTGAATCATTTTAGTGATGTCATAGTCACTTTAAATGTTTGACATGGTCTTTATTTTAGAGCGTTATTTTAAATTTAAAAGTAATATCCAGTGTTTGCTCTAGAGGTCTGAGTTCAGATTTACTTTTCGGAGATCTGAGTATTTGAGAATTCATGGATTGCATATTTGTACATGTATAAATATTCGTATTTTTACAATATTTATTTACTATTTTGTTAAGTGCATTTAACTCCTTTTAAAAATTAGAAGTAGTTAAGCATGCACATTATCTTTTCACTTGAGATGGTAAATTTTTTTTTTTTTTTTTTTTTCATTTTTCTTTTATTAGTCATATGTGCATACAAGGCTTGGTTCATTTCTCCCCCCTGCCCCCACCCCCTCCCTTACCACCCACTCCACCCCCTCCCGCTCCCCCCCTCAATACCCAGCAGAAACTATTTTGCCCTTATCTCTAATTTTGTTGTAGAGAGAGTATAAGCCATAATAGGAAGGAACAAGGGGTTTTGCTGGTTGAGATAAGGATAGCTATACAGGGCATTGACTCACATTGATTTCCTGTGCGTGGGTGTTACCTTCTAGGTTAATTCTTTTTGATCTAACCTTTTCTCTAGTTCCTGGTCCCCTTCTCCTATTGTAGTACTGGGGCTTGAACTCAGGGCCTTGTTCTAGCTACTTGGTAGTGCCCTACCACTTGAGCATGCACGCCTGTCCCCCCAGTTTGTTTTAGTTATTTTTTAGATAGGGTCTCAAATCTGCTGCCCAGAATCAGTTTGGACTGTGAAGCTTCCTACTTACATTTCCCTTATAGCTAGGATTACAGTTGTGTCCACCATACCTGCTTATTGGTGGAGATGGGGGTCCCACTGACTTTTTGCTTTGGCTGACTTAGAACTGCAGTCCTCCCACTCTCTATCTCCTAAGTAGCTGGGATTATAGGCATGAGCTTCCATGCTCAGCTCAAAGTGAAATTTTAAAAATTAAGTGTGTTTATTAATTTGCAATAGTGGGGATTAATCCCAGGGCCTTATGCTAGGCAAGGGCTATACCACTGAGCTACAAATTTTATTTTTTAAACTGATTAATAAGAATACAAAAAAGTTACATATTAGTGTACCGTGTGAAATTCTGCATACATTGTGTAATCAGGATAAACATACCTACTCAAACATTTATCATTTTATGGTGAAACATTCAAAATCCTTTTTTCTAGCTTTGCAAGATACTCCATACACACTTGCTGTCTATAGTCACTGTACTGTGCAGCAGTACACTAGACCTTCTTAATCCTATCTAGTTGCAACTTAGCACCCATGGATCAGCTTTTCCCTATCTTTCCTTCTGTCTCCAGTTCTGGTAACCACCATTCTCAGTGTCTATGAGATCAGTTTTTTTTATATTCCACATGAGTGAGGTCATTTAGTACTTGTCTTTCTGTGCTTCTCTTATTTCACTTAACATTATGATCTCTAGTTCCGTCCATATTGCCACAAATGACAGGACTTCATTCTTTTTGTACAGATGAATACTATTCCCTTGTGTTTATGCACCACATTTTCTTTATCCATTCATCAGCAGTTGGACAGTTAGGTTGTTTGTATTTCTTGGCCATTGTGAATAGTGCTGTAATTAATTTGGGAGTGCAGATGTCTCTTTGACATACTGATTTCATTTCCTTTGATTTATGCCCAGGAGTTAGATGGCTGGATCACGTGGTAGTTTTAAAAAGTATTTTGAGAGTTGAGCACTGGTGACTCATGCCTGCAATACTGTCTACTTGGCAAGCTAAGATTGGAAGGATTTTTGGTTCAGAGCTAGCCCAGAAAAATAATTTTCAAGACCCCATCTCAGAAATAACCAGAACAGGAGATGTGGCTCAAGTGGTAGAGTACCTGCTTTACAAGCAAGAAGCTCTTGAGTTGAAACCCCCAGTCCTAGCAAAAAAAAAAAAAAAAAAACTACAAAATAGCCAGTTCCTTCCCCCCAAATTTTTTTTTGGGGAAACCTCCATATTGTTTTCATAATGGCCATATTAACCTGCATTCCCACCAGCAGTGTGGAACAGTTCCCTTTTCACCACATCCTTGCTGGCACCTATTGAATCAACAAACCATTATTCCTGGAGTTAAAGGTGATACCGCCTTGTGGATTTTGGTTTTTGTTTTGTAGACAGTGTCTTGCTATGTAGCCCAGACTGGTCTTGAAGTCATGATCTTTCTGCCTTAGCCCTCCTAGTGCTGCAGTCATAGGTGTGTGCCACTGTGATTGACTCTCATTGTGGTTTTGGTTTGCATTTTCCTGATTATTAATGACACTGAACATTTTTCATATGCCTGTTAGTGTCATCTTTTGAAAAATGTCTTTAGATATATTGCCCATTTTAAGAATTAAGTTATTTCTTTGCTGTTGAGTTTTAGGAGTTCCTTATATTCTGGATATTAACTACTTGTCAGATACATAGCTTGCAATATTTCCTCCCATTTTATAGGTAGTTTCTCATTTTGACTATTGTTTTCTGTACTGTGAAGAAGCTGTTTAGTTTGTACACTCTCAGTTTTTGTGCTTGTTTTATTTCCTGTGTTTTTTGGTGTTGTCCAAATAAATCTCTGTCCTGAAATGTTTTTGTAAGGTACTGCTGAATTAAGACCACGCCACGTGTGGAAAGGAGAGATTTATTGGTTCAGACCGCAGGGCCATCACTCTTGGGTTCAGAGTGAGGTGGCTTGGCTGAATTGGGTAGTGGGCTTTATAGGAGGGGCCAAGCCAAGGGCGAGGGAGAGAGTCTCTGGTCTCTCATTATCTGCAATCACCAGATGGAACAGGTTGACATGCCTGGCTAGTTGAGTAACTGGAAGTTCCTGAGTTGTTCTGCAAGCCAAGAAACAATCAGGCAGGGAGAAACAAGCAGTCATAATCAGGGGGTCTGGTTTTAAGGTGTAGCCTCGGGTCCTTCTGCCTGCCCCAAGAATGCCAGGGACCTAACATTCCAGCCTTTTGTTGGTATTATGGGCACCGATTGATCTAGCTGCTTCGTGCTGAGTGGAGGCATTGTTAAAGGGGGTTTGGCTGGAATTTGGAAATTTGTGAGGTCCCCAGGAGCGGAGGCTGATGGTTTGTCCAAGGCTTCATTTGCAGACAAGGCCAGTTGTTGGGTGAAGGTTGTAGTAGCATCTGGTGGGAAGTCTGTCTGCTGAGTTCCCTGAATGATCCTGGAGGCATCTAAGGTAAAGAGCATTTGTCCTGGTTTAAGGGTTTGTATTTCCATAGCATCATTACATGTGCAGCAGTTTTTCTTTCTATAATAGCCTCTATAATGAACCTAATAGATGTATAACCAAGGGAAGGAAGCAGGGAAGTAGTATGCATGCTCCCAGAATTAGGCCCACTGCCCCCACCAGTGTTTTAAATCCACCTATGGCAGAAAACCATCCTCCAAACAAGTTGTTAGGATCCCAGCTTTTCCAATTCTGGATGGGGACATGGGCAGCTTTGTCATTCCATCAGTGATCTCCTCTATGGCTTTTCCTTAATCCTCAATCTGCAGGCAGCAGTTGCTCAGGTTAAATTTTCCACAAACTCCTTCCTCAGAGGCTAGCAAATAGACCAAAGCCAAGCGGTTTTGGTAGATTGCATTGTGCATCTTAGTGCCTTGTTTTGTCAGCAAATTGAGGGCTCTTGCAGTCTCATTAGTAATAATTTCAACAACAGCCTGCAGCCTGATGATGTGGTTGAGCATATATATAGGGGTGCGGTAACCCCAAGACCCGTCCTCTGCCCAAGTGGCAGGACCATAGTTGTACTGGATGATTCACTCAGGGGACCATTCATCATCTTTCCAAGTGCCTATTTGTAAGGTTCCCTGTTTTTTTCTATTTAATCTTTGTTCATATATGGGGACTCCCAAGTTTTCAACTTGTTTGAGGGGGAACAAGAAGAAAGATAGTTCTGATGGAGCCCAGCACACAAGACCCAAACCAGTTTCTAGGCAACACTGTATAGGCTTGCCTTCCACAGATCCAATACAGCCCCCTGGGAGCCTGCCAGTTTATATCTGTAGTAAGATCATCCCATGCTGTTTTGAGATTAGAAGAGTTGGCCAGTGGGTGAGGCTCGGGTTCCGTATGGTTTGGAGTACTCCACCACTGAGTCTCTTGGGCTGTGTCATTGTAAAACTTCTGTCCTAGACAAGTTAGGTCTCCCACTAGGGTGGAGAATTGTTTTCCAAGGCAGGAGATACAGTAATTCCCAATAATGGACATTTTAAGGAGCCAGACGCCTGTCCTGTGTCGTGGGAAGGCACTTTCATTGAAAGGCACTCGCTGGTCTAACTCCCTTGCTTCCCACGGCCAGTGGTCTCCCATGTTGGCTCCCCCGCTCACATAGCACAAAGTGACATTTAATGTCTGGGCTATAGATTCGGCCAGTGTGAGGAACAAGTTTTTAGTTGTAACAAAAATGGGGAATTTATTTGGCATTTTCTCATAAAAGGAATGGAAGACCTGGTATAGGGAACTCTCATGGGTAACAGTTGCTAACTTAAGGTGTAACAGAGTCCTGGGGTCAAAGCCTTGGCCATCTATCCTTATGCTAGTTATTTGTCCCTGTGTCCAATCAGATGGCTTAAGTACAGTGACATTTACAGGGTTACAGGTGCCTTGACTGCAGTTAGGGGTAGCAGTGCCCTGTTGAAGGAGGGCTAAGTGTGTAGCCCCATGCCATGTGGCCCATGAAACACAGCTCCAATAAGGGCAAAAATGATAACCCTCATTATTACATGGCCAGGAGTTGTCTCCCCGGCACATATATTTTTCATTTGATGTATAGGTGCTTTCCCAACCCAGGCCTCCACAACCACAGCCTGTACCTCCACATAGTTTGTCTATGGCTGCACAAGCATCAAACAATAATGACAGTGGCTTTTCAGGATCGAACACCTGGGTTCGAGTAACAATGTTCCCAGCGAGGTGGCCACTCCTGAGTTCTAACCACTGCTCCACAGGGTGATAAGTGGGGTTGAAGCAGGTAAATTGATTATCATGGGAGCACACCTGATAAGATGGTGTGATTGTGAGTGCATGACCCAGTAACAGAGCCTGCACAGGAATAGTAAGTGTGGAAGAGTAAAGTCTTAGTAACAACTCTTCCTGCCCATGCAATGCGCATGCATGGGTCACAGGAGGAGGATTTCTGGGCTGCTAAGGGAAAGCAGATCAAGAGCCAGATGAGGAATAAGAGCTTATGCAGGAGTGGAAGAGGAAGAGAGTTTTCAGGAGAGGTGTAGCCACGTGGGGCCCAGTGGTATGCAAGAGTACTCATCCTTTCTTGTAGTGGAAGAGTCTGAAGTTGGTGGGCAATGATTTATCCTTGAGAGGTGCTGTCACTGGGGGATCCCATTGAGCTTGACAGTGGTGGGCACTGTGAGGATGACCAGATGAGGACCGGTCCACTGAGGTCCCAACGGAGATGGTCGAAGATCCTTGAAAACAAGATCCCCTGGTTTAATTGAAATTGTTATAGGGCCCTCTGAGGGGTGGAGCAGGATCTGGTCTGCCTGCTGTCTAAGAAGTTCCCAGAGGAGGTTAAGATAGTCAACCAGAGGAGCAGAGTCTGTTGGAGCACGTTTTTTTAAGAGAAATTGGTGGCCATACATTATTTAAAAGGGGCTCAAGAAGGAAGGGCTTTAGGGAGCCTGTCCCTTTAAGACCACACCTAGGGAGGTGACCTGTGGGAGACATAATTGAACCTTCTCTTTAGAATCTTTGTATCCCCGGAGGCCAGAAAGTATTAAAAAGGACTCAGTTGCCCTGCAGATGAGGAGCACTGTGGCTCTGCATTGAAGAAGGGTGGCCTGTGGGTAATGCCAATCCAGTAAGTCTCTGGTTAGGGTTTATCCACAAAGATGAGGGCTGTCTTTAAATTCTTATGGCAAAACTGACCAGGTTAGTGTTTGTGGGACCTTTAATGGCAAATAGAGGCTGACTGTCAGAATGGAGGTTAAATATAGCACTTTTGGATAAAAGAGAGCTTTAGCTCATTTTTTTATAAACTGACACTTTTAACTCTGTAAATGTTTGTATCATATTTAGATAAAGTATAGACACAGAACACAGTTACAAGGTGGTCATTTAAGAGACCTTTGCATGAGCAAATATGTAAATGAACTCTGATTTAGCAGTACTGAAAGCTTGACAAGATCAGCAGAAAACACAAGTCCTGTAACAGTTTTTTTGTAGATGTTATTCAGAGCAGAGTAGTATTAAGAAAACTTCGTTATTTTATAGATATAGAGGATTTGATTTTAGTTTGACATGACCTTAAAAATCTTTTTAGGCAGCTCTTAGATTATAGTTAACTGTAACTTTATCACACAGTGAAGTTTATCTATCTATATCCTTTTCAGTAGTTTACTTTGCAACTTGCACTTCAAAATTAACTTCCACAAGAACTTTAATTTTAAATAAAACTTTCTTTCCTTTTTGGCTGGTGGATGAGACCGTCCACCCCCACCATGGAGATCTGTGAAGGATAAAGCTTACCTGAGAAGTCAGGTAGCACCAAGTAGGTGATTGAGGCCTACCTGCTACTTGGACGGTTACCCTGGCCTCTTCTGAGGTGATCTGGAAGGGGGCCAAGGTCCCAGGGCCATGTCAGTCTTCTGCCGCCAGGCCCAAGAGGTCTGTGAGGCCTTCACTCTGTTGAGAGTGGGAATGGGAGACTGACCTACCTTGCAGAGACAAAGAGGGCCAGTCGTCCTTCCCGTGCCCGTTCTGGCCACATTGTGGACAGGGTCCTGGTGGTGGGAGAAGTGAAGGGCAGTGTTTTGCCCAGTGTCCCGTCTGGTTGCACTTGAAGCAGGCCCTGGAGGTGTGCATTGTTGTTTGGCCCTCCTCAAAGTTGGAGGAGGTAGCCTCAGGGAGAGAGATCAGTAGTGGAAAAAGGCACATGAACTCTGATAGTGTTGTCAGCTCCTGTCACCTCCCGGAGTTAAGATAAATGAGAGTTAAGATAAAGTATAGCGGGTTAGGGTTTTAGCAGGGGCTGAGGGCAAGGCTGGCGTTGTTGGTTCTTGAGGATCCTATGGCTCAGGGTCAATAGTGACTACTGTAAGAGGAGAATAGGGTGGCGGGTTCCCAAGGGCAGGCATCCCCAGCCTGGGTTGCCATCCATAGAGAATGCCCAACCAGTTAGACAGGCGTCCCCATGCTAAGCAGAGGGGCACCCTAGTAGGTGTAGGAGGTGTGCCTGGTGCAGCACCACAACTACCAGACCAGACATAGTAGGCAGCCCCAAAGGGGGTGACACTTACCGAGCCTGAAGAGAGGAGTAGGTCAGGTGGAGAGCAGTGGAAGAGAGGCTAATGATGGATGGGAGAGCCAGCAAGGCAATAAGGTCCAAAATCCACAGTCCGTAGACATCTGGGGTCAGTTCAGCAGTCTGGGTTCGGGAGAGGGCAGAACACAAAAGCCAAGGGAGCAGCCCCAGGCCGGAGCGTCCTTTTAACCTCTCCCAGGTTTCGGCACCAGATGTAAGGTAGTGCCAAATAAAGACCACTCCACGTGTGGAAAGGAGAGATTTATTGGTCCAGACTGCAGGGCCATCACTCTTGGGTTCAGAGTGAGGCGGCTTGGCTGAATTGGGTAGTGGGCTTTATAGGAGGGACCAAGCCATGGGGGAGGGAGAGAGTCTCTGGTCTCTGATTATCTGCGATCACCAGATGGAACAGGTCAACATGCCTGGCTAGTTGAATAACTGGAAGTTCCTAAGTTGTTCTGCAAGCCGAGAAACAATCAGGCAGGGAGAAACAAGCAGTCATAATCAGGGGGTCTGGTTTTAAGGTGTAGCCTCGGGTCCTTCTGCCCGCCCCAAGAATGCCAGGGACCTAACAGTCTTCCGTATGTTTTCTTCTAGTGGTTCATTGTTTCAGTTCTTACAATTAAGTATTTAATTAATTTTGAGTTAGTTTTTGTAACTGGTGAGAGATTGAGGTCTGGTCAAATCATTCTGCGTGTGGAAAGCCAATTTTTCTAGTCCCATTTATTGAAAAGACTTTTTTTTTTTTTTACAATGTGTTCATAGAACCTTTGCTGGATTATCGTTTGGCTGTAGATGTGTGGGTTTACTTCTAGGTTCTCTGTTTTGTTCTTTTGGTTCTTTGTGTCTGTTTTTATGCCTGAAACATGCTCTTTTGATTGCTGTAGCTTTGTATTATAGTTTGATTCAGGTAGTATAATGCCTCCTGCTTTTGTTCATTTTGTTCTCCATTGCTTTGTCTGTATAGGATCTTTTGTGATTCTGTATAAATTTTATGATTATTTTTTCTTTTTCCCTCCCTCTCTTCCTTCTCTTCCCTCCCTCCGTTTCTTTCTTTTGTGGTACTTGGATTTGAACTCTTCCTCCTGATTGCTTAGGTCAGCCCTCTACCACTTCAGTCATGCTGCCAGCCCTGTGATTGTTTTTTCTAATTGAGTGAAGAATGTCATCAGTATTTTGATAGGAATTGCATTGAATCTGTAGATTGCTCAGGATAGTATGGAGATTTTAGCAATATTGATTCTTCTAATCCAGAAAAATGGAAAAAGGTGGTTTACCTTTCTTTTCGTGTGTGTGTGTGTGTGTGTGTGTGTGTGTGTGTGTGTGTGTCCTTGTCTGGTTTTGGTGTCAGAATAATCATGTTGGTCTCATAGAATATATTTAAGTGAATTCTTTCCTTTTCAGTTTTTTGGAATAATTTTAAGAAGAATTGGCACCAAGTCTTTAAATTTTTGGTAGAGCTCAGCAGTAAAACTGTCTGGTTCTGTGTTTTTCTTGGGAGACTGCATTACTGATTCAGGGTACTTAAATCTAGGTTTGTTGGGTTTCTTCATGTTTCTCTTTTGGTTAGCTGTATATGCCCGAATTTTGTCCATTTTTTCTAGGTTATGAAATTTGTTGGTTTAGATTTAGTCATCATAATATCTAATGAACTTTTGTATTTCTGTGGTGTTAATTATAGTGTCTCCATTTTCATCTCTGATTTTGTGATTGCTCTTTTAGTCTGAATAAGGGCTTGTCAGTTTTGTTTATCTTTGCAGAGAACCAGCTCTTCATTTTGTTGATCTACTGTATGTATTTTTCTTCTCTATTTCACTTATTTCTGCTTTGATCTTTATTATTTCTTTCCATCTGTTAATTTTGTATTTGATTTGTCTTTGTTTTTCTTGTTCTTTGAGATACTGAAGTAGGTTGTTTGAGATCTGCCTGTTTTTTAATGTAGGTATTGATTGATTTTCCTGCTTTTGCTGTATCCCATGGGTTTTGGTATGTTGCGTTTCCTTTTTTTTTTTGCATCCAAAGAATGTGTATATATATATATTTTTAATTTATTTTATCATTTTTACATTTACTTACATGTATAAAGTAAGAGTGGCCACCCCCCATCCTTTAAATTTTGGGGTTTTTTTTTGTTTTTGGCAGAACTGGAGTTTGAATTCAGTGTCTCACACTTGCTAGACAAGTACTCTACCACTTGAGCTACTCCACCAGCCCCTTTGTCTCTATTTTTGTTTCAAGAAATTTTGAAATTTCTTTTTTGATTTCTTCCTTGATCCATTGGTTGTTTGAAGAATAAACTCTTTACTTTACATGTATTTATATCATTCCCAAAGTTATTTTGTTACTGAATTCTAAAAAATACCTGATACTATTTCAGCCTCTTGTTTTACTACTGTTTTTTAATAAAGAAAAGAGGTTTATTTAACTTGCAGTTTGAAAGGCTCTGGTAGTGAAAGCTCCCTGGTGGATGCCAGGGAATAGGGAGGCAGCAAGCAGAAAGCAAGATTTTAGGTGTTTTTTCAATACTGGGACTTAAACTCAGGGCCTACACCTTGGGCCACTCCACCAGCCCTTTTTTTTTGTGATGGGTTTTTTTCCAAGATAGGGTCTTACAGACTATTTGCCTGCTCTGGCATCTCACTGTGATCCTCCTGATGTATGCCTCCTAAGTAGTTAGGATTACAGGCATGAACCACTGATGTAAGGTTTCACTTTTTAAAAAATTTATTGGTACTTGTCTTGTGGCCTATCACATGATCTGGCCTGGATGAATAGTCTATGTGCTGGTGAGAAGAATGTGTATTCTGTAGTTTGACTGGATTGTTTGTAGATGTCTGTTAGGTCCATTTGGGCTAGGGTACCCTTTAAACTCTGATGATTCTTTGTTTACTTTCTGTCTGGATGTTCTGTCCATTGCCGAAATTGATTTGGTAATGTCCTCTACTATTACTCTGTTGGACACACTCTCTCCCTTTAGATCTATAAATGTTGTTGTAAATGTTTGGGCTATCCAATATCATATGCCATATATATTTAGAATTGTTATTTCTTCTTGCTGAATCACCCTTGCCTTTTTGTTAAAGATTGCTTTTGATTAAAGTCTATTTTATCGAATGTAAGTATGGCTACTGTCTTATTTTGTATTCCACTTGCGTGGTCTGTTTCATCTTCACTTTCAGTTTATGTTGTGTCCTTTGAGGTGAAGTGAATTTCCTATAAGCCATCTATAGTTGGGTCTTATTTTTTTATTCTTTCAGTCACTCTTTTTCTGTTAATTAGAGAATTTATATGCCATTATTATTTAAAGTAATTATCAATAGCTAAGGTCTTTCTATAGTCATTTTGTAATTTGTTTTCTACTGTTTTCTATTTTCCTTTTAAATCTTCAGGGTAAATGATTTACTCTGTTAGTGTGTTTTGAGAGCGTGTTTGGAGGAGCAGGGAAGCACAGTTGCTCACATACCCTTGACCGAAGAAGAATGGTAGTACTCTATAGGGGATGGTCCTCCTCGTCCACCCTTTGGGAAGGATGCGCATGGAGTGGTGAGGGAGGAAGGGGACACCCGGGTAGCCAGCCAGATCAGCTGAATCAACCTGGTGATTAGTGGGGGGACAGATGTTGCAGCCAGATAGCCCTCACGTCCTGTTAGTGTGTTTTGATTTCTTATTTAATTTTTGGCTTACCTATTATAGAGTTTTAATTTGTTGCTACCATGAAGTAAAAAAAAAAAAAGTCTTTGGTTATTGCAAGCTATTCTGAAATGATAGAGTTTCTGGAAATGATGGTGACTTAACATGATCATAAATATAAGAAAAAGAAACAGACATTTTAAAAACTACACTTGAACTCCATTTGTCCTCACATTTTGGATTTTTAATGTTCCATATTGAATCTTAATATATTGCCCATCTTAACATATTGTATTATTATTAATCATTATTATTTTAATTGCTTTGAGTTTTAGTCTTCACACTAAAAATATAAATGGTATACTTTTGATGCAACCTATAACATTCTATTTTAACTAATATTTTCTAGTTTATCTCTAGTGAAAAATGAAACATGGGAAACTAATTTGATAAATTTAAGTTTTATTAAGAAAAGAAGCCTCCCTCCCCCATGATTCATGAATTAAAATAAGTCTACTTGAACATGAGAGGAGCTAATTTTTCTTTAATGCAGTAATGTCACAAAAGAATATATTTCCTTGTCTGTATAGTAGATATGACTAAAGAAATTAGCATTGGGGTTTTATTCCAAGCCTTACAATAGTATTTTGGAAAGGAGAGTCACTGAGTTTAAATTGTTATTCAAACTTAGAAGTTTATTTTGGCAAGCTTTATGACTAATTTAATACTAAGGCCTCTAAAAGTACAAATTCATTTATCCTTTAACATTGCATTCTTTGCAAAGTGTTTGCTGAGCAGTGTGGTAAGCTCTAGGATTATAATGGATATGACACATAGTTGGCCTTTATAGAGCTTATTGTTTAACAGAGGAGACAAACAAGTACATGTATACACTAGTAATTAGTAGTTACACATGCTGTGAAGGAGAAAAACAGGGTTCTATGAGAATATAGTATTTTGAAATGTTACTTGGTCTTGCAGTTTGGAGTTAATAACTGTAATGTTTTTTTTTCCCCTCAGAATATTTAACATAGTGAGAAGATTAGTGTGTGATGCCTAGTATACATAAGGGAGTAACAGTAAATTTTTATTGACATGTACATGTCCATGTATTTTTTATTCCAAACTCTTTGTGCACAGCCAATGTTTGAATTTGCTATTGCAGAAAAATGGCATTCTATTATGTTTGAAAAATAGAAGGTGCATTGATTGGATTCTGCTAATTTGTAGCAGTATAATTCTCATTATCTATAGTTAACATAAATGAACATAAATCCACTAAATAAAAATATTTTTTAAACAACAATATGGAATTAGAGTAACTCTCCTTTTTCCTGCTCACAATTTGATTTGCTGAAGCTGCCTCCCGAAAATCATGGGTATCGACACTCTGTTCAGAACTTGCTCCGGACTCTCATTTGGCAGAATCAGGTCAGGTGGCAGTATCAGGTAAAGGGAAATAAGAAACATGCTCCCCTCGCCCCACCCACCCCCTTTTTTTTTTCTTGAAAAAAACTCAGTACAGTCAAGGTTGACAAAGTGAGGGGAAAGTACACAAAAAGATGCTGGGATGATTGATGCACAAGTTAATATATTTTTATAGTGTTTCAGTTAGCCTTTAGAATTGCATTGCATTTAGAAAAGGGGGGATTGTAAAGGTATAAGGCCAAAACACAGGATGGCAGAAAATAAGACTTAACATATATCATTATTGTAAATTTGAGTTGATTAAATTTCCTTGGTAAGAAAATGAATGCCACTGATTTAGATACAAACATAATGGTAGCCTAAAAGGAATAGATTTCATAATTTGTGAAATTGAATAATAGGATAGGAAGGGTGATGGTTCTTAAGGAACCTGATAGAAGAGAACTAGGCAATATATTAAACTAGGCAATACACCAATTTTAGGAAAATTAGATGATATACATTTGTTTTACAAAATACATCGCCAAGTTTCACAATCTATAAAGATTTTTATTTATTTATTTATTTTTTTTTTTTCATTTTTCTTTTATTATTCATATGTGCATACAAGGCTTGGTTCATTTCTCCCCCTGCCCCCACCCCCTCCCTTACCACCCGCTCCGCCCCCTCCCTCTCCCCCCCATAAAGGTTTTTAAAAAGATAATAAAACATTTGAGTTATAACAATACTGAGGAGTATTTGACATGTAAGCATAGTTCACTTTGCTTAAATACTGTCATTCAAGGTGTTTTCTCATACACCTTTCTATTTTTTTTATGTATTGATTACTGGTTTTAACATAGACTTTTGGTAATTTGGCCTTGCTTAGGTCAATAAACAACTTTTCACACAGTAGGTGTCTAATAGCATGTATAAGTAGCAATAAGATCCATTTGTTAAATGAAATGAACTGATCCTGTTCTTTCTTCTTGTTTTCTAGAAATATTAAGAGTTTGTCAGATATCCAGATAGTACAGGTTGCTTGTGGTTACTATCACTCACTTGCACTTTCTAAAGGTAAGCATTGGGTTCCTTTCCTTTCCTCTCTTCTCCTGGTTTAACTTATTCATATGCCAGCTGAGGGTTGGAACGTGAGTTAGTAAAGAACCTGCCATGTGTTTTGTTGTAGTTATTTCCATTAAAAAAGTAAGTTCCAGTGGCTCTGTCATTATCATCATTTAATTTGGTAAGTGTTTAGCGAGATCTGTAAATAAAACACTAGCCTGGAACTTAATAATGTTGAGAAGTGACTAGGGACATTGAGTAGTTAAAGAGCTAATTCTAGTTAGTAAAGGTATAGGGTCAAGAAAGTGGTTTATGTGAGTATTGGCATGTAAGTTTTATGCGGGTATTGTGAGGCCATGGAAAACATACTCATACTTCAATTGACTGAGGTTGAAAATAGAACTTGTTACAAAAGGCCTTAAATGTCATATTAAGGAATTTGGATTTATGTAGGTAGTGGGGAACATGAATCTCTGTGTAGTCTTTCTTTTTTGTTTTTGTTTTCTGAGACAAAGTCTTACTATGTATCCCAGTCTGCCCTTGAATTTGCTGTATCTCAAACTCATGATCCTCCTGCCTCAATCTCTCCAGTGCTGGGATTGCAAGCATGCACCACCATGGCCCAAATGTGTATTCTTTCTTGTTGCTTTCCCAGCTTCTCTTCTATTAATTTGGTAGTTTAGACTTAGCATAAATTTTGACCTTAAGAGTTCACTAATGAGGACAGTTTTTCCATCCTGACCTTTTTTCCCTATTTTTCTTTTTTAACTTACACAGCTTAATGCTTTAGGCAGTATCTTACTCATTTAATAAACTTCTTTGAGCGTGCAGTGTTAAGTAGACACGCTGCATTGCACAGCAAGGAGCAATATACTATTATAGGCCCTCATGATGCAGTCATACAAATAATGGTATATACTATGATAAGAGCACTAAAGAAAAGGTGTAAGGTATTTACCACATTTAGCAGGGAAATGTTAATCTGGGATAACAGGGAGTAAAGATTTCTGCTGGAAGAGAGTAGATGTGAACTAGACAGAAGGTTGGGGGAAGATGTAGGTAGAGGGAACAAACACAAAGTGTGTCACAAGCAGGCATTAAATAATCTAAAGGAAACCTAATATGGCTAAAGTGTAGTGGGTGAAGAATAGACAGGCATGGAATGCGATTGGAAATACAGGTTGACCATACAGAGCCTTACAGGCCTTCTTAAAAATGATTATCCCAAGAGCAGTAGAAACCACTGAAGTGTATTGCATTAAAGCTGCTTTTTTATAATATTTCTATACACACACACACATTTATATCTACTTATGTGCATGGGACATTTCTGAAAGGACTTTACCAATAATTGGTAAGAGCAGTTGTTGCGTGGAAGAAGAGTCAAGGATCTAATATTTTGGAGGGAAGCTTGCTTTTTAACTGTGTACTTTTTTGTAGTATGAATTTTTTTTAAATCAGTTACTTAGTGTAGTACTTACTAGTTTATTCCCAGTTGTTGGTAATAAAAATAAATAAATAAATAAAATAATGTCCTAAGTTGCGAAATGGGCTGGCAGTGGGGGAGATCATGTGACAATTAGAGGAAACCAGGTAAGGTGGTGACTAATAGATCTATTGTTGTATTTTCCTTTTGAAAGAAAACTATATATAACTTAGTGATGGGAGATACTAGCATATGAGAGGGGAGGGTATATTAAGCAGGTGTGACTCCCTAGGTTTATGACTTGTGAATCAGTTATATCATTTATCAAAATGGGTGACACTGGAAAGAGAAGAAGTATAGGCATTAGAGGTAGGGTGGAGGTCAAATTCAGTTTGAGGCATGTTGACTTAGAAGTGCCTTTGAAATATCCAAGTATAGATGTCAGATAAACTCTGGGTTGCATGGGTTTATTATTGCTGAGGAGAGATCTGGGCTTATGATAAATTTTGAATGTGATTATTGTTACAGTTGATAATTGAAGCCTTAAGCTTAGAGGAGTGCCTCTCAGTAGGAATTATAGAATAAAAGTGAAACCTGAGGAACAGTAAACAATCCTTTGTTTGTTTGAGGAGCATAAGGAAATGAGATTACCTCTAGTTATGTAATTCACCATTTATCAGTGTAATTATTCAAACTGAAAGTGTACTTATACAGAATGTTCTTCTTGGTCATAGTCTGTTTCCATATGAGGAAATAAATTTAATTCCTAAAAAGAGGAATATGTAATTCCATCTAACGAGAGGGAAATGTCCCAACGTAGCATATGATCTTCCATCTAACGAGAGGGAAATGTCCCAACGTAGCATATGATCTTCAAATTTTCAAATGAAATTTTTTTGTGTGTGAGAAAAATAATTTTGTGATTTTTGTCTTACAGCAAGTGAAGTTTTCTGTTGGGGACAGAATAAATACGGCCAGTTGGGTTTAGGCATTGACTGTAAAAAGCAAACTTCACCACAGCTGATTAAGTCTTTGCTTGGAATCCCATTCATGCAAGTTGCAGCAGGGGGAGCCCATAGTTTTGTACTCACTCTTTCTGGAGCCATCTTTGGATGGGGACGCAACAAATTTGGTCAGCTAGGTCTTAATGATGAAAATGGTAGGTTCTCATTATTGTTCAAATGTGCTTGTTAACAAGAGATGGTCTTTTGAGATGAATGAGTGATTGTTAGTGTGTCAGAGACAAATGTACCCAAATATGCCCAGGTACAGAGGTGGACTAAGGTTGATTTTAAAATTTGATTTGCTATATTTGGAGGGTGATGGGAAGGCAAAAAAGAAAAACCATTTCTTTTACCATAAAACTATAGAAAGTTTATCTGGACAAAATCCTTATTATTGGATATTAAAAGACAATGAAAAATATTACTTCAAATTGGTAAATAGGATTATGATCACCATCAGTGGAAGGAAACTGTAAAATTACTCTGGGAAGGAGATAGGAATGTAGCTCCATAATAGAGTGCTTGCTTAGCATATTTGAGGCCCTGGTTTTGAGTCCTAACACTGTACCCCTCCTACCCCCAAAAAAATTACTCTGGGAAAAAATATGAACTATTCAATCTGTTTGAATGCTTTAAGGAAATATTTATTTGATCTTGGGGGCCATTAATTGAGTTTTTTTTGAATTTCTCTTTTGGCACTGATGCTAGAATCTTGAAAGCAAACATTTTGAATTTTAAGAAATTATAGCTATTTGAAACTAGTTGGGATCTTGGATCTGACTTTTTTTTTCTACCAATATTTTGAATGCTATTATTTGACATACAGAAACTGAAAGGGTCAGCGTGAGTTGTTGATCTAGTAACAACTGGTAATGATAAGGAAATAATACCCTCATATAGAAAAATATGTAAGACAATGTAAGAAAATATGTCATGATATATATCTTTTCTCCTACAAAATAGCAGGAGGTAGGATTTTCAGGCTATTGAATAGTATCCTGTGAACATAATTATCTCAGGGTAAATGTAACTTCAAACATATCTATATTTGTCTATCTATCTATATATCCATCTATCCATCCATCCATCAATCCATCACATCCATCACATCAGATGTGTCTATCTATCTGAGAGAGAGAGAATTAGAGGAGTTAAATAGATTTGAAATTCCTTGACTGCTGAGCCCTGTGCAGATTAACACATTTAACACTTAACATTTTAAATCCCTACTTTATCACAAGTTACAGGCTTATACTACAAAAATCATTCATTGACTGTAGTTAAAGATATTTAGCATTACTGTCTACTAAGTTTGGGAAGCTATACAGGAAACATTTTAGAAAAGTTTCAATTTAAAAAATATTGTTAACATCTCTTATTGGAATTTTCAGATAGGTATGTTCCTAATTTACTAAAGTCACTAAGATCTCAGAAAATAGTTTATATTTGTTGTGGAGAAGATCATACTGCTGCATTAACCAAGGTATTGTACTTCTAAAACTTTGTCTTTAATACCCATAATAGTTTTTTCATAATTAGTGAATGTTTTCATGATATTTATATTAAAACTTGAGAATAATGGTGATGTTTCAAAACAATTCATTCTGAAAAAGTAAATATTCTTGAAAATAACTTGCCTTATTTTCAATTTTGTTTCAGATTATGAAATGTGAATTATGATATAGTAGTACATCTGATGATAATGTTGAATTTCTCATCTTCCTATCAAATGTTTCTTATAATATTTTAAATAAAATTATTCAGTTTTAGTTCATCATATTTGCCATGCTATGTGTAACCCATTTATATGTGTAGCTGTACCTAATTGAAATTTAGCATGTATTTGGCTTATATGTATTTTATATCAAGTAATAGAAGAGACTGAATTTCTGTTATTCATCTCTCATGCCTCACTTTCTTGGGTATATGCCAGTTCAGTATGTAGCTTAGTTCTGTTGTGACTAGAAGTTACTGAAAATGAAAACACTTGGACTGCGAGTGCACATCAGTGGTGGAGTGCTTACCTAGCATGCATGAATTCCTGGGTTTGATCCCCAGCACCTGGAAAACAAAACAAAACAAAGAATATTCAACTAATCTTTATTGAAGAATTATTTATTATAATAAATAATTATTCATTCATGTCAACATAAATGATCTGGCAAATCTCTCATTGACCAAATTTGAAATTAATGTTTCTGCTTCTGTATCTTTCTTTGTGTTGCATAGTAGATAAAAATTGGTAAGAAATTAACTTCTGGCTGGGCATGATGGTACACACCTGTCATCTAAGCTAAGCAGAAAACACAGGAGGATTGTGGTCCAGGTTGGCCAGGTCCAAACAGGAGGCCCTATTCAAAAAATAATTAAAGTAAAAAGGACTGGGGGTGTGGCTGAAGTTGTAGTGCTCCTGCCTAACAAATTCAAGGCCCTGATTTCAAACATAATACTGTCCCTAGCCTCCTGAAAAAGAAAGAAAAAAAATTAACTTCTAATCAGGCTTTAAAAATTGTGTACTTTTTCCTTCACTTTTTAAATTTTATTTGATTTGTTATGTGTTTTTTGTTGCTTTTTTTGAGAAGGATTTCACTATGTAGCTAATTAGGCTGACCTCAAACTCAAGATCTTCTTGCCTCAGCTTCTCTAGGGAAGATGTGTACCACTACATCCAGCTTAAAATTCTGCGTTCCTATTCCCACTTTAAGAATTTGAGTTTAAGAATTATTCTTAGTCATTGTCAAATTTAGTGAACTCAAGGTACTTAAAAATCTAATGACCAATTACAAAAGTTAATTTTTAAATGTTTTATCCAACTTGCCTTTTTAGTAAGAAAGTTTTACTATTCTTTTATATTTCATTTATTTTTAGCATGGAGATTACAAATGCAATCACTGAAGACTTATTCACTTTGCCAAGTTTTATCAATTTTAGTCATTAAGTCATCAGTATTTGGAAGAAATTAGGGTGTGTAGAGACAGTAAAATACTTTGTGTTGATATATAAAAATACTTTGGATGGTGTCTAATTTTGTATAGTAAACTAATTTTATATTAGAAAGACTAGCAATGTTAATGCTTTTCAAATTGAACCTTTCGAGTAATCACTCATCTTTAATGTTAGGATAAGTATCTATATCAAGTTTTTAAAAAATGCTGGTTCTTATTAATCTTCTGTATTTTCTCAGAAGAGTTGGTAACATTTGTTCACTGGATTTTTTTTTTTTTTTGATGGTACTGGGATTTTGAACTCAAGGCCTCACACTTGCTAGGCAGGCCCTATACTTCTTGAGCAAATCTCAGCCCTTTTTTTGTGTTGGATATTTTTGAGATAGGGTCTTGGGAACTATTTGTCTGGGATCGCTTCAAACTGCGATCCTCTTTATCTCTATCTCCAGAATAGTTAGGATTATAGGCATGGGTCACTGTGCCCAGCTCTGGCTATTTGTATTTTTGTAAATAGAAGAATAAATTTAAAATTTTATAGCTAAAACTAATGTACCTTGCCTTGAAATTTGGTCTTTGGAATCTAGAAACTACTACTTATAATTTAGAAAGCAAAATTATATACATATATACACATTAAACTGCAAATAAGTTAGTGGCATAACTGTGTGAAGAATTATTTTAGGCATTTTAAAATATAGTATTTCACTATACATTATTCTAAGGATAAACCAAATCCACAATGAAATTTTTTTTTATTTGATGTGCTAGGGAGCAAACCCAGAGCCTTGTATGTGCTAGGTGAGCACTCAGCCACTGAACTATCCCTAGCTCCACAATGAAATCTTTAAACTGTTCTTTAGTCTTAATATTAATAGCAAAATTTGTATTACTATTATTTTTTGTATATTACATATATAATACATTAAATCAAATAAATGTTTTACTATCATTAGAAATTGGTTTTCAGCTAAAGGGAAAGATAGATATAAAACTGTAGGAATTAAGTTTAAACCCAGTGTTCTTTACTTTGAGTCACAGTATTAGTATGAACTTGATTTATTTTTCTGTTTTTAAACATACATTGGATCTTTGCTTTTTGCTGTGGCCACTGAAAGGCCCTCGAGGTAATAACCATGTACAATGTAGGAAACAGTCAGCATCCCTTGATTGTTGTATATTTTCCATTAAAGAATGAGAGTTTCTTAGAGAGGAGTCAGATACTATGTCATGTACATGTTCTTGTACAAATGGTGTAGAAGAACATGGGCAAGGTCTGATAGAGTGCCTCAAGTGGTAGAGCACCTGTCTAGGAAGCATGAGGCCAGGAGTTCAAACCCCACTACTGCCAAAAAATTGAACATGAGCAAAATGCCTTGTGCCTGTAGTCTCAGCTACTTGTGGGGGAGACTGAGGGTGGGAGAATTTTTTGAGCCCAGGAGTTGGTGGCCAGCTTGGGGAATATAAGAATACCCAATCTTAAGAAAATGTATAGGAATATCCTTGGGCATTTCATGATACAAAATAGTGAAGACTACCTGAAATAGCTTTTACTAGGTATCAAAAAAAATAATTACTGCAAAAATGGAAATACATCAAGTGTGTAAAAATACATATGATTTTGCTTCCAAATAAGTACATTATTTAGAATTCATTATTTATCTTTGGGAGTTGCTAGAATGATAACTCATTTTTCAAAAAACTGGTAAATAATGAGAAAGAGTCACCGTTTACCCTGCCTTTTATTTGAAAATTGTATTTCAGGATTATTTAATAGTTCTTTGTAGAATTCCAACTAATTTAGAAGAAATAATAAAATGAGCAAATCACCATTTTGCATTCTGAAATGATGAATCTAAGCAGAGTTTATTAAGCTTAATGGGGATGGATTAGGCTGACATAATTTGACAAACCTCTCCCCTGTTTTGAGACAGTTTTGCTATGTAGCCCCGACTGGTCTCAAACTCTTGATCCTCCTGCCTTAGCCTCCCAAATGCTGGCATTATGACTGGCTAACTTATTTTTAATAACTAGTCATGTTTTGTGACACAATACAATAAAAAAATCCGGAAGATTTAAATATGGCCTTTCGGTTTTAAATTATGTTAAATTATTATTTTTGTGAATGTGATAATATCATGTTTATATTTTTTTATCTGGTAGAGAGATAAACCATTGAAGATATACATTTTTTTGAGGTGGGGGATGCTTTGATGACCATAATTTACTTTAAAGTACTTCAGTGCTTTTTTTTTTCCCCCCTTAAAAGTACCCACTGCCAAAAAAGTGGGGGAGGGTGGCTGTAATGAAACAGTATCCAACCTTTTTGCAAGTTATTGAAAAGGAGTCATGGTTGTATCCTAGTTTATTACACTGTCTTTTTACTTCTGTATATCTGTTTAAAATGTTCAATGGTAAAATTTAAAAAGAAAAAAATAAGTTCTCATACATTAATTACTTATGTCATTAGAAGATTAAAGCAGGATATAAAATTACATACATAGCTACAACTATGAAGAAAAGCAGTTGAGCTGAAGAATACTATTTGTGGTTGTGTTGTCCTTATGGATTTTTGTTTTTTAAATATATAATCTCTAATCCAGCCATGTGTTTTTATAAAAAATTTTTTCCACCATCTCTGTATTGGTAGCTGTATGCTCAAAATCACTATATTTGTGCACTGTGGTCACATGTCTTTGTATAAAGAGCTTTTATTCTGGTGGGGGTTATTTGGTTGTGTTTTGTTTTTGGAGACAAGGTCTCTCCATGTAGCTTGGGCTGGCCTTGAACTCATGGTTTCTTGCCTTAGTCTCCTGCATGCTAATATGCAGACTGTATCACCACATCTGACTTAATACACAGCTTTTATGTTCAAAGCATAATTAGCTTACAAAGTGAAAATTGTATCACTTTTTTCGTTTTTGGTGAAATTTTGCAAATGTATACTGTGAATTGAACAAGAGAGTATAATGATAAAAGGCAATGTAAATAATTGTTTAATGAGGACTTCAGCTAAATATTTTATAACAGTGAAAACATTAAGTGCTTTAAAAATACGTGTAGCTATTCGCCTTCCACCTGGAATTCTCTTAGTTTTAAGATATTTTGCCTTCTTTAAAAAGCCAAGTATCTTAAATTTCAAAGATAGTAGAAGAGAAAAAAAAATGAGTGCATATTAAAGGTCTACTTACTTGTTTTTTCAGGCTTTCTAATAGTGTTTTTGTCTTTTTTAGGAAGGTGGAGTGTTTACCTTTGGAGCTGGAGGGTATGGCCAGTTGGGTCATAATTCTACCAGTCATGAAATAAACCCAAGGAAAGTTTTTGAACTTATGGGAAGCATTGTTACTCAAATTGCTTGTGGAAGGTAAGCTATGATTGAAAGAATTATTTTGGGGCTGGAGGCGTGTGGCTCAAGTGGTAGAGTGCCTGCTTTGTGAGCACAAAGCCCTGAGTTCAAACCCCAGTCCCACCAAAAACAAAAGAAAAAAGAAACTTGATAAGAAAAAAGTTTTTTGGTTGCTATACCACAATTACTGAGCTGGGTGTGGTGGTACACGCCTATAATCCCAGTATTGAGGAAGCTGAGGTAGGAGTATCTCAGGTTCAAGGCCAGCCTGGGCTATAAAAAATCAAAACCATACCAACAGAGAAAAATCCATGATTATTAAGGATTGTTTATTAAATTGTTTTAGGGATCTAGTAATCTGAGGTGAAACATTGTAATGGGAGAAATATCTTTCATGTGGTTATTGTATTTTCATTTTTTGGGAACAGCTTTTATAGTTACTGCACCATTTCATATTTTTACTAAGAGTGCACAGCTGTTGCAGTTTCTCTACCTCTTTGCCGAGACTTGTTATTTTTCTTTTTTTTGTAAAGTGGTACCTCATGATGGCTTTGATTTATTTATTTCCCTAATGTTTAGTGATATTCAGCATTTTTCACATGCTTATTGACCATTTGTACATCATCTTTGGGGAGATGTCTGTTCAAATCCTTTTCTCATATTTGAATGTCTTTGTGTGTGTGTGTGGCTGTTTAATAAAAAGTTCTATATATATTCCAGATACTAATCCTTTATCATGTACATGATTTGCAGATATTTTCTTCTATTTTATGGTTTTCCCTGTTTGATACTGTCATCTTTTATGCTAAATTGTATCTTTATTGGTTTTTAAATATTCACCTAAGAGACGTGATCTTTCTGTGTTCTTCAGGTTGGCTCCAAGCTCCTAGG
Organism: Castor canadensis; assembly: GCF_047511655.1. Classification (NCBI taxonomy): domain Eukaryota; kingdom Metazoa; phylum Chordata; class Mammalia; order Rodentia; family Castoridae; genus Castor; species Castor canadensis. The sequence continues at coordinate 58,965,684 of NC_133392.1, read as the reverse complement.
CTCAAATGGTCCCTTGGCCCCTCAGCCTCTTGTGTAGTTGGAACTATTGACCTGCACCTTTGTATCTGGTTGATAGTGCCTTTTTTTGAGACAGGGTCTCAAACTTGCAAGCCTTTTGCCTCAGCCTCTTGAGTGTTTAGATTGCTCCACGTCCAGTTTGATAGTTTGCTTTGAGCTTGGGATTTCAGGGGGTTGTTTTTTTTCTTTTTTTAATTTTTTTTTCTTTTTGGTTGTACTAGGATTTGAAGTCAGGGTTTTGTGCTTGCTAGGCAGGTGCTTGAGCCATTCCACCAGCCCTTAAACTACTTTTTTTTGGAGGCACTGGGGTTTGAACTCAGGGTAGGTGCTCTTACCACTTGAGTCACAACGTTAACCCTTTCTGTGTGCGTGTGTATGATGGATTTTTTGAGGTAGGATCTTGAGAACTATTTGCCCAGGGAGTAGCTAGGATCATAGGTGTGAGCCACCAGCTTAAACTTTTAAAGAGAAAATTATGGCAGTAAATATGTGCTATATTTTTCTCATAGTAAATCGTTGGGAAGGGAACATTAAGTCTGAGGTTTTCTATCATTTTCTTTTAGGCAGCATACTTCTGCATTTGTTCCTTCATCCGGACGAATTTACTCTTTTGGGCTTGGTGGTAATGGGCAATTGGGAACTGGTTCAACAAGCAACAGGAAGAGCCCTTTCACTGTGAAAGGAAATTGGTTTCCTTATAGTGGGCATTGTTCACCAGATATTGGTAAGTTCTTACTAAAATGTTTCTGTGTTTGCAAGAATTGTAAAATACATTGTTAAATTAAAATAGCAAGTTACAGGTTTTGTGATGTATCCCTCTAATCCCAACATTGGGGAGGCAGACATAGGATTGAATTTTAGGTCCAACCTGGGCTACATAGCAAGACTCTGTCTCAAAATAAAAAGTGGGGGTGGTAGGGGACAATTTACAGAACAATGCATGCATGAAGTTGCTTATTTTGTTTATGTTTACTTGTATATGCATAGGGAAATTCTGTATAAAGTAATAAAAATAGTTCCACAGGGTAGGTCATATGGGAGCTAGAGGGTGGCTATATAGGGAGGTTTTTACTTGTTTCGAATTGGGATAAAATACACAGTAAATTTACATTGTTGTATAACCATTCTCCAGAACTCTTTTCATCTTGGCCAAACTAAAACTCTATAAACAACTCTCCATTACCTTGTGTGTTCCCCTGATCCCAGTCCCTGGCTACAATTCTATTTTCTGTCTCTGAATTTGAGTTGACTGTAGACACCACAGTGATACAGTGTTTTTCTTTTTATGACTGGCTTACTTCATTTGGCACAATATCCTCAGGGTTCATCCATTTACTTTTACTTACATTTTACATTTTCTTTACCATCCTAAACTATTCTTCAGAACTGTCTTGTTTATCTATTAGTCAACATTAGAATCCTGAGTGTTATAAAATGATGTGAAACTTGATGTGTGTTAGATTTATCTATTCATATTGATGAGCATGAGCATACCATGATTATTGACTTTTTTTTTTTTTTTTTTTAATTATTTTGGCAGTACTGGGGTTTGAACTCGAGGCCTCATACTTGCTAGGCAGTCACTCTATCTATCACTTGAGCCACTCCACTAACCCTGATTGTTGACATTTGAAAAGGTCCATAACTTTTTTTGGTGGTATTTGGGTTGGAACGCAAGACCTCATGCATGCATTCATAATTTGTTCTTTTTCCCCTTAAATAATAAATAACAGTAAAGACAACATAAAGCATAGAAAGGTACTCTTTTAAGACAGATAAGGGATGAGGATGGGGAATAAGATAACAGAGATGCCTTATATTTGAAAATAACTAGCTTTAAGTCATAATACAGAGCTTTGTGTTTTGGTGTATGATACCTCTGAATACTAACCAGCATTATCTCTAATTATGTATACTCTTTCTATTTGGGGGGAGCAGAGAGAAGAAAAAGGAGGAGGCCTTGAGCATCTTTCTCAAAAGAAACTCTTTTGCCATTTCTTTGTCCCTACTAAATTTTTTATTAATTTGTACATTGTTGGGCTTGATTTAATTTCAACAATAAAAATATTGTTGAAGACTGTGTATCATCTGTTTTGTACAGATACATTGAAAGGGAAAATAATTTTGCCTTATGAAGTTTTTACTCAAGTTTTAATTTTTACTATATTTTTCTTTTTAATAATTTAATTTTTGTGTTCCTCTAAGCTGCCTTCCTTTTTATATTAAGTTTAAATGAAAATTTACTGAGATAAAGATTAGAAAACACTTATTTGTATGCAGGCCAGAAGAAAGCCTACATACAAATTTAAGTTTGAAAGTTTATATAAATAAACTTACCAAATGCTTCTTATGCTTAAGGAACCACTTAATATTCAGTCTCATCCCCAGAGTATTTCATGTTAGGAAGTCCACTGAGGCAATATCTGATTAAATTAGATGAACAAGGCAAATGCAGTAGCAGATTTGGTACTTTGAAAAATGTGCTATCAATCTTGGATTCTAATTTTCAAAAAGTTTAATTTAATTTTGATTCGTCATACATTAATAATGGGAGGTTTTGTCGTTTCTAACTTTTTGCATTTCATTTTTACTACAGATGCTGAGGACTATTTCTGTGTAAAAAGAATTTTCTCAGGAGGAGATCAGAGTTTTTCACATTACTGTAGTCCACAGGTAATAATACAAACATGTAAATTATTACTTAATTCAAAATTTTTTTGAGGAATTTACCCCATGCTGATGATTCATGCCTGTAATCCTAGCTACTTGGAAGGCAGAGATCAGGATTGGAACTTGAAGCCAGCCTAGGCAAGTAGTTTGCAAGGTCCTATCTTGAAAATAACCAATACAAAAAAGGACTGGTGGAGTGGCTCAAGTGGTAGAGTGCCTGTACCACATACACACACACACACACACACACACGCACACACACACACAGGAATTTAAAAAATTCATTAATGTTCTTTATACATTATAAAATAATTGTCTTATGTGTTTTTCCTGAAGTCTATAAAATAAAATTTGTTTAATCTATTAAGTTTTTGTTTTAGGTGAAATTGACTTATGTTTTAAAAAATAGTAATAAATAAGCCAGAATTGAAAATGTAATACTGGGAGATTCTTGATCTTGTGTTATAGCTTCTATCTCTTCTCTCTGATTAATCTACTTATTTTTAAAATTTAGAACTGTGGGCCACCAGATGATTTTAGATGTCCTGATCCTTCAAGGCAGATCTGGACATTGAATGAAGCTCTGATTCAAAAATGGCTAAGCTACCCCTCTGGAAGGTTTCCTGTGGAGATAGCCAAGTAAGAAAAACATATACAAAGACATAACACAACCGCTAAACCTTATGTGTTACAGCTTCCTTTTCAGGATGGGGAGGAGGTCATTTGAATATTTATTTCATTGAATGTCACTCATTGCATTGTTTACAGACAAAAATATAAATGTCTATAGCTCTTATAATAATGGATATTTTCAAAGATCTTATTTAAATATGTATAGTTGTAGTTCTTTCATACATATAAAATGTTAAATGATAAAATATAAAATGTAACCATTTTAGAATTCCATTTGAAATACGTTCCTCTGACATAATGATTACTCTCGCATCTTTTATACTTCTTGGAAGACTTGGATATTCTTTCTTGACTATTACATTTATAAATTAATTTGTACTTAGGGCTTTGCTTGTTGGTTTGTTTTTTGTTGGTATTTGAGATGAAGAGTTACACAGGTATGTGCTTCATAATGACATTTTACTCAACAGCAGACCTCATGTACTCTGGTGGTCTTGTGAGATAATAATGTACCTGAAAAATTCCTATTGCCTAGTGAAATCACAGCTATCATAAGGCAATGCATTATGTGTGTTTTGGTGGTGATGCTGATAGAAATCAATTTAATTCACTTCCAGTAATATGAAAGTATAACACACACAATAAGGTACCATCGATAACTAGTATACAAGCATACAGTAAGTATACTTGATCATAAATGACTGTTACTAGTGTCTGTATTTACTACTCTCTACCTTTCATAATAATTTTAGAGTATACTCCTATTCACAAAAATGTTTGCAGTACACAGTATACAGTGTTAACTGGCAGCAGCTTCATACACTTCATGCTTACTGAGTCTCTTGAGTGAATCATTTTCTCTAGTGCTTGATTTAATCTTGTGTTGTTTTGTGTATATGACATAAACTATGCCATTTGTACTATAGTCTAGCCATGTAGTAGGCTATACCATCTAGGTTTTTTTATTATTATTGTTATTTTTGTTTTTTCATTTTTTTTTCCCTCCATCTAGGTTTCTAAGCATACTTTGTGACGTTCTCACAACAATAGATTGCCTAAATGACTCATTTATCAACCTACCCTGTTGTTAAATGATGTGTGACTGTATTTAAACTGTTTTGTGATGTTTAAATTGTTTTCTCAAACTAAAATTTTATAAAATCCCAAAAGAGAGAGCCTTAAGAACCCAGCTGAGTGTAGTGGCTCATGCCTGTATTCCTAGCTACTTGGGAGCTGGAGATAGAGAAGATTGTAGTTTGAAGTCAGTCCAGGACAAATAGTGAGACCCCATCACAAGAAAAAACAGAAACAAAAAACTAGATGTGGTGATGTGCACCGCTCATCCCAGGCGCATGGGGAAACATAAATAGGAGGCTAATGCCAGGCTGTCCTTGACCTAAAAGTGAGACCTTGTTCAGAAAAACAAAAAAGAATAGCATCCAAGATTGTCACTACCAAGTGGAATTTTAAAAGTTAAATGTTCAATCTTATGTAAGAAAATTTAAGAAAGTTAATTAGTTTGATGAATCAGAAAATGAAAGTATTTGAGAAATCCTAGGACATCATAATATCTTTATCATATTAATAAGCAGTCTTCATTAATTTGCATAATTCTGATTCATTTTAATTGAGTGTTGGTTACAGAAGTATTCTGTAACATTAAATATTTCATTGAATTTTTTTTTTAATGTTTTTCTCTTTTTAATGAGACAGGTTCTTAGTATGTAGCCCAGGCTGGTTTCTAGCTTCAGATCTTCCTGCCTCAGTGTCCTAATCTCAACTGAGATTATAGCAGGACCCACCATATCTAGCTCTAAATATTTATTTAAATTTTTATTTAAAATAAACACAAGCAATTAAATTTCTCATTTTGTTATTTTTTAAATTCTTTAATTTCTTTTTAGTGAGATAGATGGAACATTTTCTTCGTCTGGTTGCCTAAATGGAAGTTTTTTAGCTGTTAGGTAAGTGGTAACTCTTCTCTTTGCTGAAACTTTCAAAAGTATTAAATTAAGCAATAAAGAAATAAGTTAATTAATGTATGCTGATAAAAGAGTATATATATAATTTGTGAGCTGTTGAGGTTTTTATTGGTGTTTTTTTTTTTTTCTAGCAATGATGATCACTATAGAACAGGCACCAAATTTTCAGGGGTTGATATGAATGCTGCTAGGCTTTTATTCCACAAGCTTATACAACCTGATCACCCTCAGATATCTCAGCAGGTTTGTTTTTAAATGACTTTTGATTTGCATTACTTAGCTGATGAGTTTTTACATGTTATCTTATGTTTATGAGCTAATTGACTTTGCAGTTTCATAGACTCATGGTGTATTTTGTATAATTTCATTAAACATAGTAACGTAAGAATTAAAATAAGGAGACATGGAGTATGGTGGTTCACGCCTGTAAATCCTGTCTACTTGGTAGGCATAGGTAGGAGATCATGGTCCAAGGGCAGCCCCAAGCAAAAAGCATGAGATCCTGTCTGAAAAGTAACTAAAGCAAAAAAGGACTGAGATGTGGCTCAAGTGGTAGAGTGCTTGCCTAGCAAGTCCAAGGCCCTGAATTCAAAACCCAGTACCACAAAAAAAAAAAATGGTTTTTAAAGTAAGGTTTTATTTTTAAAGCATTTGTAATTAACTGTAAAAGAATAGTAAATATTCCCAGATGCTTACTGAGACTGAATTACTTAATATTACTGTGCTGGTTAAATCTATTCATAACTATAGTGATAGTTTAAATTGAGACTTGCATATAAGATTTTTAAAATTTTTTGCTCTAAGCAATGCTTAAGTATTAATTTTCATTGTGCTCTGAAGTACATTCATTGTAAGACATTATCTTTATTTTTGTTTTTGTCTCCATTTCGTGTTTGCTGTAGTACCAGAGGTTGTTTTTTTTTCTTTTTCTTTTTTCCTTTTTTTTAAGTGCGTTCATTTTAAATGAAGTAGGTTTTGCTTTTTGTCAAAATATAGGTTGCAGCTAGTTTGGAAAAGAACCTTATACCTAAACTGACTAGCTCCTTACCTGATGTTGAAGCATTGAGGTTTTATCTTACTCTACCAGAGTGTCCCCTGATGAGTGATTCCAACAATTTCACAACAATAGCAATTCCCTTTGGTACAGCTCTTGTGAACCTAGAAAAGGCACCACTAAAAGTACTTGGTAAGAATTTTAATATGTTCCTTTTGAAACCTTTTCTCTTTAAAATGAAAATGTTTGAAAGTTTCTTTTTGCTGTTTGAAATTTTTCTGCCTTGCTTGCTAATTGACATTGTTCTAGGGGGAGAAACTTTTTGTGGCTTTGCTCTAGTCATTTGATTTTAATTGTTGGAGTTTCTGTAGGCAAAACATGTTAGATACAGAATTTTAACGAAATGTAATAGTAGAGACAGTATCAAGAGAGGTAGGAACTTACCTGTATTTCTCTTCTTCATTGCCTTCATAGTGATCTTGCTGTTAAAGAATTAAAGGAGAACAATAATTAAAATTGAATGCATACAGGTTTTAAATTGTCTCTGGGTGCTGCTGTCAACTCTTTTCATGTTTCCTTCACTTACTAATTTCCTCATTTTATTTTATTTCTCTTTAATAGACAGAATTTTATTCCTCATCTGATCTTACAGTTCTGTCTCTGTTGCTCTGATTTCTGGCCTAAACTTTTCTCACTTTAATCTTTTTAATTGTGTAGATTCGTGTCTAACTCCTGGCCTTTATAGTTGACTTGCTACATTTAATCCAGTGCTTTACTTTCTAATAGTATTTGTTAGATATGTGGAACTAAAATAGATTTAAGTAATAAAAACAGTACAAGAATTGTAAGGCTAAGGGTGAGTGGAGGAAGCAACAAGCAAAGGGCAGAAAAACAGTGAAACACAAACTCACGGGAGTATTACTTTCCTGTTTCAGAGATTATTTTGTATTCTTAGATTTTTGTATTTCTTGTAGTAGCTACAAATAATAAATGTGGTGAATGAGAAACATGTTACAACTTTACATTATTCAGTTTCTGTATTTGATTTTCAGAAAGTTCCTTGCATTTTAAAGGTGGTACTTCTTGATGTTTCAGCTTTAAATTAAATTGAAAGATAAAACTTACAAAGATCTTTAAATATTTGAACAATATAGTTTTAAAGTATGTTTGCTTTAAAAATTAAAATTCTGATTTCTAAAACACTTTTTTAACAATTGGTTGTAATATTAGATATAGTGGTGAGTTTTAAATACCATTTAGGTAACCAAGAATAAATTCAGTAAGCCATTCATACTGTATTTTTGATTTTGAGAGCCTTTAGGACAGTATACTTTAACTTGGTGGTGGTGGGAAGGGTTGGCTATAAACCTAGAAATGTTATATAAAATATTGCTATGTTCATCTTCCTGGGACTTTCAAAGGGTTAAGAACCACTGCTCTAGAAGAAAAGTCAGTATACTTTTGAAAATTGTGATTTTTTTTTTATTCATTTTATTTGCATGTTCATTCTTTAATAACAGAAAACTGGTGGTCAGTACTTGAACCTCCACTATTCCTCAAGATAGTAGAACTTTTTAAGGAAGTTGTGGTACATCTTTTGAAACTCTACAAGATCGGCATTCCCCCTTCTGAAAGAAGAATTTTCAACAGTTTTCTTCATACTGCATTAAAGGTTTTAGAAATATTACATAGGGTATGTCCAATAGTTCCTTTATTTTCCTTTTTCCCTATTCCTGTTAAAAGATTGATAATGTTCATTTTAAGATTAATATACTACAGATTTAGATTGGCATAAAAGATACAGTATTGAAATTTGGAAAAATTATTTATAGTTTCCTTTAAGAGAGGTAATATATTTATACTTTGGAGCTTTGGTCTTACTTGACCTTGTTAGGCATTTATAGGTAACTTGTCTATAGTTGGGCAGAATAATAGCATATTAATGAATTTGAATTCTCCCTATATTGTCATGTGAAGAATCTGCTATGTTGATTTAGTAATACATTGTTGCTAGTTATGAGTCGTTATCATATGAAAGTGACTGGGCCCTCATTGTTACATTGAACATTTAAACTTATGTTACTTGGTATCCTGTATAATGGCCTCTATCAAAGTAGAATGTTTCGTTTGAAACAAATGACTGATTTGAAATCGAAACTATATATAATTCATTAATTTGCTTATTGTTCTTTCCTGCCCCCAGTGTAAGAAATAGTACCCTTTACACTTGTAGGAGTGCAGAGTTATATGAAGAAGTAGAGTCTCAGCTGTTTCATTAGAGATGGATTTGAGTCATCCCTGACAGTTGGTAGGTATATCTCTGTTATGCCATTTGGTATTCTTGAGTGCTATTTAGATGAGACATGACCTAGGGGAGAAGCATATGTTTATCTAGCTTATAGAGTGACTAAAAACCTCAGATGAACCTGTAATCTTTAGTTTCTTTTCCATAACGTCGTTGTACTTTTAGGCCTTTGTTGCTTAATACTTAAAGTTAATAATAAGTGGATAAAGGAGATAGTATATCTGTTCTCTGTATGAAAGAACCCTTTTATTTTTTAGTGAAGCTCCTGGGTTTTTTTTCTGAACCTCTTAACTTCCTGAACTTTTTTCCTTTTGTATTAGTATGTACAAAATTGCTAGCCAAACAACTATTTTCTCTCCTCATTATAATTAAGAGTGATAGCATTTTCTTTCTTAGGAAAACAAGTTATTCCCCAGAATAACCTATGAGGGTCTGGGGCTGCAGCACACTGCTGTTATGAAGATCTTCTAACTTTGTGGGATGGCTCTGCATATCTTTTGCCTAGAATTAATTTTTTTTTTTTTTTGTTCTGGACTTCTACTTTGGTGAACAATCTGTTTTCAGCTGGATCCTATTCCTGAGTAATTACTGTCTTTGCCTTCATTATCTGCTTATTTTTATTCCTCCTTTAAAGGATACTGTTTTTTTCCTTAGCTATGTCTTTTATCTCAAGAAAAAGGGAGGAGAGGGGAGAAAAATGAACATTTTGTCTTTCATAATCACAGACAGGACTTGAGTAAGTAACTTACCTACCTAGCTCAGAAACCTCAATCTCTGTAGTTGGGGAGAGGGGTACAACATAAGATTTTTTTCTCCAGAGATTTTTTTTTTTCTTTCTCCTCCCCCCCCCTCCCCCCCGCCACTCCCTCCCCGGTACTGGGGCTTGAACTCAGGGCCTACACCTTGAGCCACTCCACCAGCCTTTTTTTGTGAAGGTTTTTTTCGAGATAGGGTCTCTGGAACTATTTGCTTGGGCTGGCTTTAAACCATGATCCTACTGATCTCTGTCTCTTGAGTAGCTAGGATTACAGGCGTGAGCCACTGGTGCCTGGCTAGAAACCCTTTAAAATATTTTTTTTCTGTTTCAAAGATTAAAATTTTAGAATCCAGCAACACTGGATTCCATGAAATAGAATATGTGTTCCCCAGAGGCCTTTTTGCTAGAGCTATGCTAGGTACTGGAATCTAGCTGCTTTTTTGGTGGGAAGGAGGGAAATGTGGTGAGGAAGGCATAATGGAGTTTGAACTTAGGGCCCTGTGCAAGCTCTCTAGCACTTGAGCCAACCAGCCCTTATAGGTTTAGATTATTTTTCAAATAGAGTATTGTTTTTTGTACTGGATGGTTGTGAACTATGATCCTTGAATTATGCCCAAGTAGCTGGGATTGCAGGTATGAGCCCCCATATCGAGCCCCACCAACTTCTTACTAGTTGAAGATAAAGGGGGAAAAAAACCTAACATTTATTGCTTACTAGCAATATCCAGGATTAAAACCCACTTTTTGCTGGCACCAGTGTCTCAGTGCTGTAATCATAGCTACTTGAGAGGCTGAGATGGGGAGGATCTCAGTTCAATGCCAACCCAAGCAAATAGTTCATGAGACCCTATCTCAGAAATAAACCAGAGCAAAATGGACTGGAGGCATGGTCAAGCAGTAGAGCACCTGCTTTGTAGGTGTAGAACCCTGAGTTCAAACCCCAGTCCCACCAAAAAAGCCTTTGTATATAATAGGTGTGAGCACTTTTGTATATATTACTCACTTTAACTTTTTTCACTTTGTATAGTTAGTATTTTGCCCTTTTTATAGACTGAAAAAATTAGTTTCAATGCTAAATGTCATAACTATGTAGCAGAGTTGAACTGCAAATCCAATTTGGCTTCTAAAGTCTTCTATATTAGTGAATACAGTAACATAATATGTTTAAAGGGGGTTTGCTTTTATTATGTCCCTAGAGCTAGAGGTTCATACTCTAGATCACATATAGTATTATGTTATGTACTCTGAATAAGGAATCAAAAGATCACATGTGAGTAAATGTAAAAATGATAAAATAAAAAAAATTTTTTAAAGACCATGTTGTAATCCTTTGTGCTGTTCCCTACCCTACCAGGATGATTTTTAACGTCTGTTTGTCACAAATGCAAGTGAATGATTAGCTATAAAATAATTAAAATATCACCTCTAATAGTTTCCCAGGATTGACGTGTTGTTTAAATTATACAACTTTTACAAGTTTTTGGACATGTAAATGGCAGTGGTTTCATTATCACACCACCACTATTTGGATGGCAAATCACTACTTTTAACTTGATTTACTGGGTTATGAGGAAACTGGGTTCTTGTTTGAAGTTATTACATATTTAAAAGCAGAAGGATTCTGGCATGATCTTCCTTCTTTTTTTTTTTTGGGGGGTCCATTTTGTTGTGTTGGGGATCAAACCCAGGGCCTCTTGCATGCTAGGTAAATGTTCTACCACCAATCTATATTCCATCCCTGGGTCTGAATTACTTAAACCTTTTCTTCTGGATGTCCTTATGGCAGTCATTTATCTTTCTTCTATCCCTGTGTTGCCTCATTCTATTCTGTGATGCATAAATAACCTGTGAATATTAACTATTAGGAATGATTAACTTTCATCTTACAAAAGAAACCCAGGTACTTTCAGAAACTTGTTTTTTTCAAGCACACCTTATGTGTGACAACTGTAAATATTTCTTTTTTCTACTCAGTGGTTTAGAATTAGGAGTTTCCTCAAATAATTTGTCTTGATCTAATCCTGTAGCATGATTAGAATCTTAAAAAAACCTGGATTTTGTGTTTCCTGTTCATTTCAGGATGTATGAGTGTGCTTGTTCCTCCCATATGTCATGTCCTTTGGAAAGCTTTTTGAACTAAAAATCATTTCTAGTGCTCCAAATGGCATCATACGAAAAATACCTTTGATACCTGCTGTCAGGAATGTATATATTATCAGATAAATGAGTTTATTGTCAAGAAATGGAGTTATTGCTGAGATTTGAGTCTTTGAACAGTATATTGTAGTGGTACTAGTATGCCAAAAGAGGAGGCTTACTTGATCTGTCCATCATAGTTGCTTTATATTGTGCTGGTTTCCAAATTGGTGATTTTCCTTTTTTTTTTCTTTTGGCAAGGAACTTAAATAAAACAAATGGATAAGACATTCATTTATTCACCATAACCACCCTTGAGCTAAGGATTATAAACTAAAATGTTAAATCATAATTAAAATTTGAAAATAAAAAGTTTTTTGATAAGAGTTTATAGATTTTATTTTGAACATTTTAAATAATCTAAACATATAGGTAGTTTTCAACTTCTACCATATAATTTCCCCCATTTTTATTCATTTTGCAAGTATTTGAATGCCTACTGTATGCATGTCATTAGACATTAGGATTGCAAAAGTAAGGAAAAGCTGATTCTACCCTTCTTCAGCTTATAATCTAGAATTGTATATATACTAGTAATTACACATTTATGGTAAGTACTCAATAAGAAAAAAATACAGGATACTTAACCTGAAGGATTAAGGAAGGCTTCCTGGAGAAAGAATGTCTTGTTAAATTTTATCTCCCATGCAGGTATTTGTATATGTATTTTTTTAACTCTTGATTTTGCTTGTAAGTTTTTATGCAGGTCTTCTGGATCAGTCTTTTCAATGTCTCATTTCTCTATTTTAAAAAAACTGTTGCCAGATTTTCTCTTTAATTATCAAATCATTGTGTCTGAATTAACTATTACCCATCATTTTCCTCCATGTCAAAGTGTGACTGGAATTTGTTCCTGAACCAAACTTGATTTCTGAATTGTTAATTTTTATTGTAGCATGTTAACATTTCTTTTCAAAAACTTATATATCCCACATCTGTAAGTTGTACAGAGTACAAAAAAAAAAAAAAAACCGGGCATAGTGGTATCGGTCTGTAATCCCAGCATTTGAGAGGTTGAAGCAGGAGGATCGTAAGTTTGAACCCAGCCTGGACTACAGTGATTCCCTGTCTCAAGAAAAAAGTTGCTATTTATAAATACAAATACTGGTGGGGGAAAAGCTGTCCTGAATTTTGTATAATTATCATGTATATTTTATTTTTAGTAAGAACAAGCTTGGCTAATGATTTTAGTTGTTAAAGCACAATACTAAGGATTCTACAGCAAGGGATCCACAATCGTTAACTGTAAAGGGCCAAAGAGTAAATAAATGCTTTATGCTGTTGAACTATTCGGCTCTCAGCTCTGCTGTGGACAGCTTATGAATGGAGGAGCATGGCTGCTTTCCTGTAAAACTTTACTTATAAAAACAGTGGTAATATTTGGTCCGTACGTGGTTGTTTGCTGACCTCTTGCTTTAAGATGATTTTGATCTTCATATAAAATGTAGGTGTCTTTGTTATGTTTGAAAGCCAGTTAACGGCAGCTTCACTGATCTGTTTCTTCCAAATTAGCACCCTAGTTGCAGATATAAATCAAGACAGTGGAAAAAAGTAGAGCTCAAAGTGCTTTTGTCAGTAAATGAAAGGATTTACAAACATCAGCTTTGAAGATAAAAGCAGTACTATTAAGTGTGGCTTCTTAAATTGGGTTATTTGTACCCATAAGAGTAAGGCAGCCACAGAGTCAAGCATTTCAAGCATTCATTAAAAGGAAAAAAAACCACTTACCTTCTAAATACATAAATACTCTCTATATTATATACATTCATATATACAAATAAACCTGTGTATATGAACATATTTTAGGAGTAAAATTAGAGAGTGTCAGTTAAGAATGCTTGGTGTAGGGGCTATGTGGAGAATAGACTTATTATGTGTGAGGGTCTGGATTCAATCCCCAGCAACACCATGCTGTGAAAAAAAGAAAAAAAGAATTCATGATATATTAAAGGGACCTAGATTAGGTTTCTGACTGTTATCTATGTGATGGTTAAGTTTCTTAAATTCAGTACTCATCTGTATGATGCTAAATCTATTTCATGGCTTAGGGACATAGCTCAAGTGGTAGAGTGCTGGCCTAGCATGTGCTAGCCCTGGTTCAATCCTCAGTACCTCTATTATTTTTTTAAAGGATTGTTTAAATGAGATAATATAGATAAAGTCTAGTTTGATGTTCCATAATAATAACTATTATTAATATATGTAAACTTTGAATGAATTTAAGATAAAAATCTACAAGGTAGTCAGAATTTTAGCTTACAGTGTTGATATGCATGCTAATGACTGGACATTACCCCACCACCACCTGCATTTCCCTCCCAGTAAGGAAAAAGGTAGTGCTATTGAATATGTGTTCTCATTTTTTAGTAGAGGTACTTGAGAGCAAAAGTTTGAAAAACATGAAAATTATAAAATCTACTTTTTACTAAGAACTAACAACAGGTAAATGTAATACAGCTCACTGAAAAGAGAACAGATACAGACCAGTCATTTTAAAGTGCCATTAGAAGCTTGAACTATGTGCACATCTCATCCCTTTTATTTATCCATCTGCTCATTTCATATTGAGCACCTGTTTGGACACCAGCATTGTCCAGTTAGATTAATACTTCTACTTGATGATTTCTTTGGTTCCCTTTCAGATATTGCTTAGTTGGTTTAGTATTTCTGTGAATTCTTAAAAATTACAAAGTTACTTTTGTTATTATCTATGGGAACTCTATTACTTTTATCTTGAATATATGTTAGATCAACTTTATTTCTTTTGATGGTTTCTTCTCATTTAAGTGCAGCATCTCTCATCTGTATTAGAGTATTTTTGTTTTACTCTTTTCTTCTCCCTAATCTGCTGCCACAGCTTTAGCTTTCTCCTCTAAATAAAATAGTCCTCAATTATGTCTTTGAAGTAAACCTTTCTCTTGAACTACTTGACAATACTCCATTACTTTAAAATAAAAATTTATCACCAAATTGGTCATCTTTCCCACCTCTTACTCTTGTCCCAACAAGATTGTCATCTTTTTCTGACTTACGTAGTTGGGTATACCAGCTTTTTAAAATAGTTTAAATGCCTGTCTCTACCTGTTTAGCTCTTATGACCCCCACATTCTTTCTTATTATCTGAAATCTTGAATCTTTTAATAATCACCTAATTCATTTTCCTACCACTAGCCTCATTCTTAATTGTGCCTCACTCAGCCAGTAGAATAATTGTTATTGTTTCTAACACTTGTTGGTTCCAAAACGTTTATTTTCCCATCAGCTCTTAACCATACCATGCTCTGCAACAAAACACGCCACAATTTTTACCGTCATACAGTAGTAAGCATTTAATCTTGCTGGAATGGGCTGTTTTCACCTGAGACTGAATTGAGGTTGGCTAACCTAGACAGAGACTTACTCTAAGCTGCATCTTTGGTTCAGTTTTGCTCCATGTGCCTCCCATTCTCCTTGGACCAGTGGTTTAGCTGGGTCAAGGATATACAAAATTTTGTCTCTTTTAGCTCATGCTATTATCCTGACCTACAAATGGCCTCCTTCAGACGGTATTTTTTCTTTAATTATTTTTACATTTTTATTGGTATGTATTAGTTGTACAAAGGGGTTTCGTTGTGATATTTCTATATCACGATGAAATACAATGTGCTTTGATCAAATTCAGCCCCTCTATTATTAT
Organism: Castor canadensis; assembly: GCF_047511655.1. Classification (NCBI taxonomy): domain Eukaryota; kingdom Metazoa; phylum Chordata; class Mammalia; order Rodentia; family Castoridae; genus Castor; species Castor canadensis. The sequence goes on along the minus strand of NC_133392.1, from coordinate 58,950,453 downwards.
TCCTCTTCTCTCCCCACTTTAAAAATTTAAAAATTAAGTACTTTGACCATATTCACCCTCCTTTTCACCTTCTCCTTTTGCCCTCTCCTCCCTCCAACTGGTACCCACCCCCAAAAGACCCTGTTTTACAAAAAATTCCTGTCATTTAGTTTTGTTTAGCAGGGGCTTCTTTTTTTAATTCTTTTTTTATTATTCATATGTGCATACAATGCTTGGGTCATTTCTCCCCCCTGCCTCCACCCCCTCCCTTACCACCCACTCCGCCCCCTCCCTCCCCCCCAGCAGGAAGGGCTTCTTTTTAAAAATTTTTTGGCAGTTCTAGGGTTTGAACTCAGGACCGCATGCTTTCTAGGCAGGTGCTCTACTGTTTGAGCCACTCCAGCAGTCCCCTGTCATTCACTTTTAAGGATTAGATTCCACATAAGAGAAAGAAGGTTTCTGTCAGTTTGTCTTATTTCACTTAACATGATTTGCTCTAATTTCATCCATTTTCCTGCAAACAGTGTAATTTCATTCTTGATATGACTGAATAATACTTCATTATCTATATATACCATGTTTTCTTTATCCATTGATCAGTTGGTGAGCACCTAGGCTGATTCCATATTTTGACTGTTGTGAATAGTGCTGCTATAAAAATGGATGTGTAGGTATCTCCTTCAGATATATGCCTAGGAGTGGATAGCAGGATCATATGGTGTTCTATCCTTAGTTCTTTGATTCCTGTAGTGGCTGCACTGATTCACATTCCCACTAACAGTGTTCCTTTTCCCCACATCCTTACCAGCATTTGTTGTTTTTTGTTTTCTTTTTATTTTTTAATTCACATATATTGATACGATAATACAAGAGGACTTCATTGAGATAATTCCAGACAAGCATATAGTGTACTTTGAACAAGTTCACCCCCTCATTATATTTCCATTTTCATCTTATCTCCCCTTGTTTGTTTTCTTGATGGGCATTCTGACTGGGGTGAAGTGGAATTTCAGTGTTGTTTTTGCCTTTCCTTTATGTCTAAGGATGTTGAAAATTTCTTCATCAGCCATTTGTGCTTCCTGAGAAAAGTGTCTGTTCAGTTCACTTGCCCATTTATTAATTGGATTCTTGGTACTTTTAATGTTTAATTTTTTGAGCTCTTTATATATTCTGGATACTGATCCTTTATCTGATGAATAACTGGCATTTTTCTCCCATTCTGTAGGCTTTTTTCCCTCCCCTCCCCTTCTCTCCCCTGTGACCTTGATAAATTACTAGTTCTAATATTTCCCTGTAGTCATTTGAATTTTTATCTACACAGTCATTCTTTTCTTGACACATGCACACACATACATAGTGTTGGGTACTGTGCTGGGGATCAAATCCAGATCTTTGCACATGCTAAGCACACATTCTACCACTGATCTACACCCCAGCCCTTGCCATGTCTTATTAATTAAGGCTATATAAATGGTCATCCTGTCCTACTTCCTGATCTTATCAAGAAAGCATTCGATATTTTACCAGTAAATTTGGTGTTTTAACTGGTGTTTTTGGGTAGGGTTTCTTTTTCATTATGTTTTTTGGTAGATGGCTTTTATCTGATTTAAGAAGTTCCCGACTTCTCCTGTTTGCTGATTGTTTTATTTCGAGTAAGCGCATTTCATCAGGGGCCTTTTCTGTATCAAGATGAACCAATGATTCTTTTCAGCTTTTTTTCCCAAAATTTTGTAAAATTATTGATTTGTGAATGTTTAACCAACTGTGTACACTTAGGATGAATTCCTTTATATATATTGTTGGACTTAATTTGTTATTTTGTGGAGGATTTTATGTCTGTTTAATGAGGAATATATTGATATGTAATTTTCATTTCTCAAGGTTATTTTAGTATCAAGGTTTTTTCTGGCTTCATAAAATGAATTAAGGAATGATCCCTCTTTATTTTCTAGAAGATCCTTAATACCAGTATTATTTCTTTTTTAAATATTTGACAGAATTCATCAGTGAGACCATCTTAGCCCTAGAGTTTTCTTTCAAGAAAAAATTTAAAATAAGTTTAAGGCATTTAATGTTTTCTTATTGAGTCACTGTTTTGATCAGATACTTCTATGATAATGTCTTCTCTTTCATTCCTGATAATCATACTTTTTTTTTTCCTTTCTTGGTTAGAGCTTATCAGGGCTTCCCCCCTCCCCCCCACCCCCCTCAAAAAAATATTTGCTTTCGGTTTTTTCCTTTTAGTGTTTTTCAGTTTTCTCTTTCATGTGTTTATGCTTTTTTCTGTTTTTCTTTCCACTTAACTTGATCTTCTTTCTGGTTATTTTGATATTTTATTTATTTATTTTGGTAATACTGGGTTTTGGGTTTGCATTTGCAGGGGCTGGTACTGGAGCATGAACTCAGGGTCTTGGGTTTGCTGGACAGGCATTCTAACACTTGAGTGGTGCTTCTAGCCCTTTATGCTTTGGTAGGGTCTTGTGTTTGTGCCTGGGCTGGCATGGACTGGGATCCTTCTATTTGTGCTTCTATAGCTAAGATGACAGGCCTGGCACACACCAACAAGTGCAACTTTATTATTATTTTTTTGGTTGAGATGCAGTCTCAAACTTCTTGCCCAGGCTGGCCTCTAACTGATCACCCAGTGTCTGCCTCCAGAGTAGCTAGGATTACAAGTGTGGAGCCACCATACCTGACTTGCTTTTTAGGTTTTTAAAAGCAGAGGCTTAGATCATTGACTTTTAGATATTTATTGTTATTATGATATAGTATTTTCATATATTTCCCTAAATCCTGTCTTCTAGCTCCAACATCTAGGTCATCCCTGAATTTGACTCTGTAGATTGTTCTATCTCTAGACACTTTTTTGTTTTATTTTTTTGTTTATTTGTTATTTTTGGTATGTTCCATAATTTTTGGTTGTAAGATAGTAGAAGCTGAAGGATATGATTTTAAAGTGTGTAAATAGGTACATCTCTTCAGTCTAGCTGTGAGTGTGGGGATTTAAGTCAGTCTAGTTAAGCATTAAGGTGGGATTGAAGTTTTAATTTGCTCTAGTTAACTTTCATTGCACCACAGGCCTCAAATCCCCAAATGTTGCCTTGGGTTTAGGGCAAAAGTAGAGTGTCACAGGAGTTTTTCTGAATGTTCGTGCCCTTTTGTCACTTTGCCCCCTTTTCACTAGTAAACTGGTGTTGCTTTCTGGCGCTTGCAAAAATGGAGGGAGTGGAAAGGTTCTTTGTAGTGACGTAGCTTTGGTCTCGGGTTGAATATGTGTGCCTGAATCTTAGGATGGGACTTCCCTATGGCAGCCATACTTTGCTTTGGATTTTTTGTGTATCTTGTGTTGAAGTAGTTTTGGGTCATTCTAGATATTTCCAGATATCTTTCTGTTAGTGACTTTTACTTTAATTCTATTGTGGACAGAGAATGTATTTTGTAGACTTTAGATTGCTTTCTGTGGGTTCATTTCTCTTCCCTGTCTCACTATGTGTACTCGAACACTGATCTGGGGGCTTAACTTCCTTGGTTCCTTTCTCGCTTTTTTTTTTTTTTTTCCCCTCATTCTGTGGCCATCCTGGCTTCCCTAACCTTTGACCTATGATTCCTGTCTAGTAAGACTGCTGCTTTCTTCTTGAGCTCATTCCCCACTACTGATTTGGGAGTGAAAAGTGTTTTCTTTATTTTAAAATTATGTCCATGCCTGTTTTTTTGCCAACTTTGGGTTGATCTGTAGTGTTTAGTTGCTTTATTGTAGATGGTATCATCACTTTCTCTAGTCTCTTTTAATTTAGAGATTCATTCCTTTTTGCCCCAATTACCTTCTGTTTTTGAGGCGTCCTAACTAGTGTTATAGAAGTCTCATAATCAGTATTTCTCTGGTTGTTTCCTCATCATGGTGTTTAACTTGTTTGTCTCCCCCTTCTATTTCCTGCAAACTGGAATTTAGATCACGTCTTGATTAAGCACAGGTTAAATCTTTTTTGCTTCATAAATCATGTATTTCACTAATCCAGTAGGGGTGATTATTAGTATGATCACTTGGTTAAGATGGTGCTACCACTATAAAGTATTAGTTATTATTATTGTTTCTTAGGTCCCATTCCCCAATCTGAAGTCGGCATAGTTTTTACTTAATGGTACATATTTCTTACTGGTTGTGGTTACATAAAGAGCTTATAGATTTTAAGGTACTGAATGCAGATACCACACCTCACAAAATCTTTGTGTCTCCCATAGCACTTCACTAGTATTTTGCATATAGTAGGCACTCAGTGATTAGATTTTATATGAAGAGAACAATTAGCTAAGAAATCTCTAAAACCCTTTTCTATTTAAACATTTTTTTACTCTCTTAAATACTGGTTAAATTTAATGTTAATTATATTGCCTTTTTTTTTTTTTTTAGGTAAATGAGAAAACGGGACAGATTATACAGTATGATAAATTTTATATCCATGAAGTACAAGAATTGATAGACATAAGGAATGATTATATCAACTGGGTCCAACAGCAGGCCTATGGAATGGTATGTTTCCTGTATATTTTGTGATTTCATTATAATTGTCATTTGTTTTAATACAGAACTTCAAGAGTTTTTGAAATATGGAAGTTTTTCATAGCTTTTATTCAGAGTTTATTTTTTAAGTAAAAGTACATTACATAAATAGCTATATTTATAAGTAGATATTCCCTCTTCTACCAAAGCTAGATTAAAAAAAAAAAACATTACATTTTCTAAAGAAAAATGGAAATGTAGTATGGATTTTCAACTGTCTTTTATTTTCTATGAGGTTGGTTGCCTCTTTTCTCTCATGTTCAGAATACTGGAGTCCATGATATTAGAACTCTTAGGTTATTGTTATGGGATCAGTGCTTCAGAACTCGAAGAGGACCCTAGGACCACTAATTCTGTTTTTTCACTTTTCCCTTTTATGCATTTAATTTTATTTCAGATTGCTATCTCCACATGTGTATATACTTCTTGACATGTGGCTAAGTCTCTAGTAACTAAATACTTAATATCCCATTAAAGTAGTAGCCTAGTCTTACAAATCTGAATTAGGCACATAAAAATTTTAATGCAGAAGCAGGGTGAGGTAGTCCACTCCTGTAATCCCAGCACTTGGGAGACTGAGGCAGGAGTACCATGCCAGCCTAGGCTATGTAGTGAATTCCAGGCCACCCTATGCTACATAGTGAAACCTTACCTCAAAGAAAAAAAAAAAAAGGAAATTGACAAGCAGCAAGATAGAAAGTAGGCTTAATCCTCCTAGTTGTTAGTTATTTTTTTGTAAACTAGAGGTCAACTTTTCTATCCCTAATGTGGATAATTTAATATGTGCCCAGTGGTTACAGAAGACTGTAACTTTTCATTGCTTGGAAGTTGCCTCTGTGTCAGATGCTCTTACCTCCAGGAATTAGGTCTCTTTTAGAACATCACTTTCTTCCCTACCGACTTGGATCTGAACTAGGAGAGACTCATTTTTCTAAAATCACTGAGAGGCCAATCAGTTTTATTGCCATTGCAAATTAAGATCTATTCATTTGCTCATTTTACTCATTCAGCAAATACTTCTGGAGGCCTGTAATCCCAGCATTCAGTGAAACTGAGGCAGAGGGGGACCATGAGTTTGAAACAAGCCTGGGATACATAGAACCTGTCTCCAAAAGAAAAGAATAAATAAACAAGCAAACAGTAACAAAAAGCCTGCCCCAACAAATACAGAGACTCTGCTATATAAGGCACTGATTTAGGTATTGGAAGTACAGTGGCAGACCAGACTTGGAAGGGCCCAGTTACATGCAGGACTTACAGTCTACTGGGCAAAATTGTCACTATTCAAAGCAAAAAATGCCAGCTGATAATATGTAATATATAGGTAATTAAAATAAAAGTGGGGTTTTTTTTTGTGAGTGAGTAATCAGAAAATACTTGTTTGATGAAGTATGAGCAGCAGCCCTGAAAGATCACATCAGGGAGAATTTCTAGAAAAATGAGCATCTAGCAAATCAGACAAACAAAAAAAAGCTTAGCTGCAAACAACCTCCGCATGTTTGAAGGTTATAAAAAGACCATATAAGGCTAAAGTATGGGAATGGGGAGGGATCATAGAATGGGCAGAGACCAGATCACAGAGAGTTTAGTAAATTGGGATTAGGAATCTGAATTTTATCTGAAATATTATGATATACTATTGGTGGGTGGTAATCAGTGGAAAGAACTGAATAATCTCTTTGTTGGCTGTGAAAACAGGATGGAGGAAATGGGACAAAAACGAAAGAGGGAAACCAGTGAGAAGGCTATGTTAGTAGATTATGGAGGAAAAATGGATGAGTTTGACTAAAATAGCAATTGTGTAGATGGATGAAGGAATAGATTTGGAATAGTTGGGGATTAAAAGAAGGATAAAATCACTGGTGGGCTGGATATGAGGAGAGGAAAGGAGAGAGATCCACAAAGGGGTAGCAGGTAAGATCGGAAGAAAACTATGAGAGTGTGGTAGAAAACAAAATTAAAAAGTGAAGGAAAGGGCTGGAGACTTGGTTCAAGTGGTAGAGTTCACCTAGCAAATGTGAAGCCCTGAGTTCAAACTTGAGTCACACACACAAAAACAAAAAGTGAATGAGAGCAGGTATCTTAATACATACCTGTAATCCCAGCTACTTAGCAGGTGGAGGCAGAAGGTCTCAAATTTGAGGCCAGCCTGGGCTTGAAACTTGCGTACTCAAAAAGAATAAGTACACAGAGTGGCTCAAGTGGTAGAGCACCAGCCTAGCAACCCCCAATAAAGCAATAGATGGATACATAGATGGGTGGGTGGGTAGGCAGGCAGGCAGGTAGGTAGACAGACAGATAGATAGGCGGGCAGATACATAGGCAGGCAGGATAGGAGGGGAGCATTTGTGACGTGATAGAGTACATCTGAAACAGAAGGATCTCAAGTTTAAGGCCAGCCTAAACTACATTAGAATAAGAGGTGAGTCTGGGCTACATACAGCTATCCTGTCTTTTTTTTTTTTTTTTCTTGGTTTCTGCATTGATTTTTAATCTTTTTGGAACTTTATTTTTTTTTTTCATTTTTCTTTTATTATTCATATGTGCATACAAGGATTGGTTAATTTCTCCCCACTGCCCCCACCCCCTCCCTTACCACCCACTCCACCCCCTCCCTCTCCCCCCCCCAATACCCAGCAGAAACTATTTTGCCCTTATTTCTAATTTTGTTGTAGAGAGAGTATAAGCAATAATAGGAAGGAACAAGGGGTTTTGCTGGTTGAGATAAGGATAGCTATACAGGGCATTGACTCACATTGATTTCCTGTGCGTGGGTGTTACCTTCTAGATTAATTCTTTTTGATCTAACCTTTTCTCTAGTACCTGTTCCCCTTTTCCTATTGGCCTCAGTTGCTTTAAGGTATCTGCTTTAGTTTCTCTGCATTAAGGGCAACAAATGCTAGCTAGTTTTTTAGTCGTCTTACCTATCCTCACCCCTCCCTTGTGTGCTCTCGCTTTTATCATGTGCTCATAGTCCAATCCCCTTGTTGTGTTTGCCCTTGATCTAATGTCCACATATGAGGGAGAACATACGATTTTTGGTTTTTTGAGCCAGGCTAACCTCACTCAGAATGATGTTCTCCAATTCCATCCATTTACCAGCGAATGATAACATTTCGTTCTTCCTTCTTCATGGCTGCATAAAATTCCATTGTGTATAGATACCACATTTTCTTAATCCATTCGTCAGTGGTGGGACATCTTGGCTGTTTCCATAACTTGGCTATTGTGAATAGTGCCGCAATAAACATGGATGTGCAGGTGCCTCTGGAGTAACAGTCTTTTGGGTATATCCCCAACAGCTATCCTGTCTTAAACAAACAAAATGACTAGAGATATAGTTCAGTTGTAGAGCACTTTTTTTTTTTTTTTGAATGGTGCTGGGGATCAAATCCATGGCCTTGCACATGCTAGTCAATGCTCTACCACTAAGCTACATCCCAAGCCTAGGGGTATTTTTTTAAGCAAGAAAGTAATTGACTTCAGGAAGATTTTTAATAAATACTCCTTTTTTCTTCTCTGTTTGAACCAAATCTCTGAGTTAGTAAAAACTTCTCAAATTCTTTCTCCAGGGTACTTCTAAGAGGAGGAAAAATAACCTATTTCTTGAGTTTTTTAACCTTCCCTCAGCAAAATTTGGGGCCAATGTGTAGGAGTGGTAGTACTTATACTCTATTTTGAATATGTGTAAATTTGCATTCTACTGGACACAATTGCAGTGTAAAACAAACTTAATTTATTTACCATTAAGGAAAATTTATGAAACTAATGCACCATCTAGGGTGTTTAGTCTTTTGAACAGTGTTTTTGAAACTAGTGTGATAGAACTGTTTTTATTTTTTATTTTATTTTATTTTAATTCATATGTGCATACAATGTTTGGGTCATTTTTCCCCCTTTCCCCCACCCCCTCCCAGAATTCCTTCCCCAAGTTTATAGTTATAAATAACACCATAAATTTAAGAATCAAGATAATATTGATATGGAGGATGATTTATATTCTGACCACTAGGAATCCCACTAGGAATGTGGTAAGGAAGCATAAAAGCGTGCCTCGGCTGAGGCCAGGCTTGGTGGTAACAGGCCTGTAATTCTAGTACTGTCAAGGCAGAGGCAGGAGGATATATGTTCATGCCAACTTTGCTATATTGTGAAACCTTATCTTAGAAAACAAAAAACAACAACAAAAAAGCTAAGCATTTATTCAACTCTGTGTCCTTGGGAAGATAATATCTCTGATAATTCATTTTATTTTTTATAAAGTAGGGTAATAGTAGTACTTATTCCTACCTTACACAAGTTATTGAGCTTAATTGATACTGTCCATGTGAAGTACAGAGTACTTCTGGTCCATAGTGGCAGTCTTGACACAGGATCTAAGTTTGGCAGTAGCTTTTTTTTTTGAGTGGGGGTTGGCTGGGGTTTGAACTCAGGGCTTTGCACTTGCAAAGCAGGCACTCTACCACTTGAACCATATCACCAGTTCCATTTTGCTCTGGTTATTTTGGAGATGGAGTTTCTCAAAGTATTTGACTAGGCTGGCTGGCCTTGAACTGAGATACTCCCAATCTCAGCCTTCCAAGTAGCTAAGATTATAGGCGTGAGCTACTGGTGCCTGGTAGCAATAGCCTTTTTTGAGGTGTCTTATAACTATTCTGCTGCCTTTATCTGCACTATAATGAAACAATTGCTTTTTGAAGGAGATGTGATACTCATTCAGCCTCCACTCATTGAACACATCGTTTTAAATATGAATTTACAGAGATCCTGATTGGTGTCAGTTTGGCTTTAATCAGAACCATTGTAGACTTTGGGAGTTTCATGGCAATACTGGAATTACAAATGAATTATCCTAATTTTAGGTTTTATTAAAATTAGTCTTTGTTATCATTCATACAAAAACAATAAACTTAAAATTCTCCCAGGGTACCCATAGATCGCTTAAGACTATATCCCCTGGGGATCTGCAAACCCACTTTAAGAATCACTCTTAGAAATAGCTGTCTGGATCATTTTATATCAGTTGTCCTTGCACCTGGAATTTTTTTATCTGTTACTTACGTCATAGGCCACATGTATTCTGACCAAGTTAAGACAGATGCTGTCTAATAAGATTTTTTTTAGTTAGCAATAATCATGTGTGGAACAGCTACAGTTTGTCCTCCCCAACACAAAACAGGGCTGGCAGAGTGGCTCAAGTGGTACAGTGCCTGCCTAGCAAGCATGAAGCCCTGAGTTCAAATCCCAGTATTGGCAACAAAGAATAAAATTTTTTTTATATGCAGGTAGTTCTGTATAGTATATAGCCATGGTAATATTAAATTGAATTTCATTTGGGAGCTATTTAAGTGCAGCTGTTTTCTGAGATGAAGAAGGCAATGGAAGATTAGCTTTCTATTTCTGGGTTTTCTTCTTTGCCTTGAGTTCTCTCAAATCTATTATATAATATCCTTATTCTGTTTGAGAATTGCCTCCTTTTACTCTGCTTATTCAACCACATGCTTTCCTTTCTCTATTTGTAGACAGACATGATATTAAATAGGTTGTGGCAGTGAAAGCTTGTTCTTTGTTTAATTTGCAAAGTAAGTTTAATATCACTCCTTCGAAATTAGAGTCCAGAACCTATGATTGGGTTGTTCTTATCTGTGTACCTCTGGAAATAGAGGGCTGGTAACCTAATGTAAAGGTTTTTGTGCAGCTCTTAAATAGATCATTTGTATTATGACATTTGATCTTATAGAGCTGCTTCTTCACTTTTTTTTTTCAGGGTGGAGTGGTTCTGGGGTTTGAACTCAGGGCCCCATACTTGTTCAGCAGGTGCCGTACCACTTGATCCATGCCCCAGTCCACATTTTCACATTTATCAAGTCTTCTTTTCCTCTTAGGCTTTTAAAAATAAGATTCATCCTGCATTATTCATCTTAACATTGGATTGAATATCATGTTTACCCCATAGCTAAAGTTTTAGAGAATCTGTCTTAAGGATACTTAATGCTGTTTTGTGATGATGTAGATATGTGTACATGTATTTGTATATAAGTACAAATGTGTATACATATATATATACATATACATGTATTTTTTTACTTTTTATTTAATTTTATTAGCCTATAATGGTTGTAGAGGGGGATACATTGTGATATTTACATGTGTGTTTAAGATATATCTTAGTTGAATTTATCCCCCCCACCATCGTTCTCCCTCTTTCCCCCTTCCTCCCTCCCTTTTTTTTTTTTTTTTGTGGTACTGGGGCTTGAACTCAGGGTTTTTTGTGGTGGGCTTGATCCACATCACCAGCTCTTTTTTTGTGTGTGTTAGGTATTTTTAAGATAGGGTCTCACGAACTATTTGCTCAGACTGGCTTAAAACCAAGATCCTCCTGATCTCTGCCTCCTGAGTAGCTAGAATTACAGGCATGAGCTGCTGGCACGCCCAGTGGTTTCCCTTTTTAGAACAATTTCAACAGGTTTCATTCTTCTATTTTCATATGTGGTTACAAAACACATCCACCGTATATACCCTCATTCCCCCTTTCCTTGTGTCCACCCCTCTCCCATTGGTATCCACCCTCAGAAAAGATTTATTTTTCCCTCCTGCCTTTCTTTTTTTTTTAATTAAGTGTATATTGATAGTCCAAGGGTGGGGGTCACCTTGGTACTTCAGGTCTGTATCTATCATACTTTTATCAAATTAATACCCTCCATTCCGCTACTTACTCATTCTCTATCACCATGCTCCCCTAATATTCAGTAACTAACTGTACAGTACATTATATTATATTCATATATAGATAGGTTTCAGTATTTTTCATTCTTTTAACATTTTCTCTCCTACCTTCCATAGCCCCATCAGACAGACTCACTAATAGAATTTTGTTCTCTGTGTCACTATATGTACATGTATATACATTTTTATTTATCTATACAGATACATAGATACATACACACACATACACACACACACACACACACATATTTAACTTAGAAAACATGTGACCTTTGATTTTTTTGAACTTGGCTTACTTCGCTTAACATGAAGTTCTTCAGTTCCATCCATTTACCTGTAAACAACATAATTTCATTCTTCTTTATGACTGAATAAAACTCCATTGTATATGTATGTGCGTGTGTATATATATATACACACACTACACACTACATTTTCTCCATCAGTTGTGGGGGATTTGAGCTGCTTCCAAAGTTTGACTATTGTAAATAGTGCTGAATAAATATGGGTGTGCAAGTGGCTCTGTCATATCCTGGAGTACATTCTTTTGTATATATGCCTAGGAGTGGTATCACTGTATTGTATGTAGTTCTATCTTTAGTTTTTTGATGGACCTCCGTATTGCTTTCCATAGTGGTTGCACTAGTTTACATTCCCACCAACAGTATAGAAGTGTTCCTTTTCCCCCACATCCTCGACATCATTTGTTGTTTGTGTTATTGATGATGGCTATTCTGACTGGGGTGAGGTGACATATACATGTATTTATAAGTATGCACACACACACAAGCATGTATACTGTTTTGATATTTTTTTCTTTTACGACAATGTCTCACTGTCTATCAGTCTGGCCTCCAACTTACAATCCTCCTGCCTCAGATCCACAAGTGCTGAGGCAGAAGGATTCATGAGTTCAAAGACCAGGGGTACATAATAATACCCTGTCTTAAAGAAACAACAAAACAACAATAGTTATGATGAAATGGTTTCATTGTTTCAGTGTGAAAGTTTAAAAAACTCTTTGATAGAGCAAAATTACTATGAATTAGAAGAAATATGTCTCATGTAATAACTATCTTACCATTGTGTATCCTTTGTATATCTTAAACATAAAATTTATTTTAAAGTTTCATAAAGTTTACACACATACGTAAACACAGAGCTTTACTTTGTGCTAACCATCGCAAAAACAATGATTTTGTCATTCATTCATTCATTTTGTAGGACTGGGGTTTGAACTCAGGGCTTCATGCTTGCCAAGCAGGTACTTTTGAGCCACACCTCTAGTCCATTTTGCTCTTGTTGGGGCCGGGGAATCTCTCAAACTATTTGCCTGGGCTGGCCTCGAACTAGGATCTTTCTGGTCTCAGCCTCCCAAGTAGCTAGGATTACAGGCATGAGCCATCAAGTTATTTTTCTCTCTATGCCATAATCTGTTTGAGGTGGAGGCGTGGGTAGTTTTTCTATAACTGTTCTTTCTGAGTCAAGAATTTTAATAATCCATTAATGTACTTCTCTGATTCCCTAAACCTCAATAACTTAATTCCACAAAATTTTTGGCTTTACATACACAGGTTGAACATACCAAAATTGAAATTCCTAGTGCTCCAAAATTTGAAACTATTTGAGCACCCACATGATACTCAAAACGTTTTGAGAGGCTGGTGGAGTGGCTTAAGTGGTAGAGTGCCTGCCTAGCAAGCTTGAGGCCCTGAGTTCAAACCCTAGTATCACCAAAATAAATAAATAAATAAATAAATAAATAAATTGTTTAAAACACTTTGAACTTAGAATCATTTAGAATTTTCAAATTAGGGATGTTCAGTTGGTAAGTATGTGCAAATATTCCAAAACTTGTAAAACTGTAAAATCTGAAACATTTCTGGTCCCATCCTTTTAGATAAGGGATATTTGACTCCTTTTGTTGTCCATTTTTCTTATGTAGTCTTTGCTTGATTCTCCTACACTTCCTTGTGACTGTATGTAATCTTTTGTTTTTTTCCCCCCAAGACTGATGGTAATTGTGAATATTTTTTCATTTAGATTCCTTGTTTTTTATTTCTTTTTCTGCTTCTGCTGTGACCTCTTGGCAGAATAAAAGAATGTATATGTTCTATCTCTTCTGTTCTCTTTCTTCTTTTATCTTCCACAATTTTTTTTTCATGGTACTAGGGTTTGAACTCAGGACCTTTCATTTGCTAGGCAATCACTCTTCTATTTGATGATTTTTCTCTACTTCATTGGTATTATTCTTAGTTGTGCATTTCCTTGCCTTCCTTTAACTTTGCTCTTGTTTATAGAAATACTTTAGTTGCTACCAAATTCTTATTTGCTTTCAAAAATAAATATCAGTACAGAAATAGAAAATAGAAAAAATGCAATAGAATGTTAGAATTGATAAAATTACAATAGAACGGGTAATACTATCTTTCATCCCTTTTTATATAAATTTTCAGTTACCTATGCATGTCATTCTTGTACAGCTAGTAAAAATTGACTAATTCATTAAAAGACGTAGAAATGTCTATTCTGGGTTTGTGATGTTTGAATTATAATGATGCATATGCTTTTTTTCAATAATTATATATCCTGGTGAGATGTGTATCAGATACAAATGAGTACTACTAAAAATACTGTGGTAGATTGGTGAGAATTTTAGTTTCTGATACTACACTCTGTATTTATAAATCATAAATCTTACTTATTCACTATATTGCTATGTATTTAACTTAGTTTATCCTGTGGAATTAAGTTTCATATGTTACTTGTGGACAGTTACTGAGATATGCATATAACATGTTTACCAGTGAAATAGAAGATTGGGCTGGATAGACCAGCTTTGGGAAGATACAGCAGTATTTAATTTTCCTGGGTTGAGTTTCTTCCTAAGTTATGAGAATTCAGCCAATTACAGAATTAAAAACTACCAGACTGTCCTCACTTTTTATACCAATTGCAGATTTAGAGGGGCAGCTCCCCACTATCTGGTTTGATAATTTGCTTCTAGGCCTTACAGATCTCGCAGAAAAATTACAGATAATTGCAGCTTGCTACAGGGAAAGAAGGCAGGTTAAAATCACCCAGGTCAAGAAGCACATAGAGATAAGTAAAGGTGAGATGCCAAAAACAGAGCATCAACATGTTGTTCTTCCTTCTAAGTCTGAGTTGCCCAGCGTCAATGTGTGACAATACTTATAGAGCTTGCTGACCTTGAGGCTCACCTGCACCTTTAGTGCCCAAAGTTTTTATTGGGTCTCAGTCAAGTCCTGCTCGTGTGGCTGACCATTTGTAGAAGCAAAACTGATATCACATGGCCCAAGTGCCCATCATAAATCCCATTGTTTCATTGTGAGCAACTAAAGGCCTCAGGCAATAAGAATACTGTTGTCAGGCATGACATTCCATAGGCCTGTAGATCATGTCCAAATAGCCCAGGGCAGCAGCCTCTCTTTGGATAAGATTAATTCTTCACTACAGTAGGCACCATTTACAGATGTACTAACATACTTCTGAAGATTCTAGTCCTTTAAATGAGCATATGTGAAGTGCTGGGCTTTTATCACAATTTTCATCATCATGTCCTTCATAAATCTTTCTCTTTTGACTCCTTACCAACCCCTGTGCCCTGTTCTGTGGTTTTTTGGTTTGTTTGGGGGGCGTGTGTGTGTGTGTGTGTCTGGAGTCTTGAGAACTATTTGCTTGGGCTGACCTGGAGTATAATCTTCCAGATCTCAGTCTCCCAAGTATCTGGGGTTACATGTGTGAGCCACCGGCCAACTGGCTGTACTTTAGATTTTAAGTTAATTTGTTTTTTTAAAATAATATTTAAGATACTTTATGTTTTATTGGGTTATTTATGGCTTATTTTCACTAATTTTGTTTCCATATAATACTTTAATATTAACATTTTCACTTTATCAAGATTAACCAATTAAAGTCCGAGAAAGATTTCCTCCATTTTTTCAGGTAAAGAACCTAAGCCATAAAATTATTTAAGGCCATGTCAGATTTAGGACTAATTTCCCTAGTCTGCCTAAATTCTGCAAATAGGAATACTTAGTTGCTGAAACCAAATTTCATTATGTTAAAGTACCTAAAACAGCCCTACATTAGTAAAATAAAGTAGATATATAAGCTGCATGTGGGAAAGGTAACTTGTAGATGTATTTTCTGCCTTGTAAATATTCAGCTGTAGCAAATACATGAAATACTACTTTGAATAGAAAGTTAAATTTGAACACTAACATTGCTCTTTCCTCATTGTTGCATTCTGCACTGCTGTCTTAGGATGTCAGCCATGGATTAACTGAGGTAAGTTTGGTGTAGTAAAGTCTCATGTTCAGAGTAAGATACACTTTTTTTTTCCCTATATGAAGAACCAGAGATTCCTTTTTTGTATGTTTTTTTTTAAATGTATATATGTGCATATCATTTGATTTTAAAAGTTGACTCCACAGAAGTTACCCTGTATAACATTTCAGAAGGATTTTGTGAAGAAAATCGAAACTTGTTTTAGTTAACATTACATCTATATGGTGCTTTTCAGCAAAATTTGCTTTAAAGTAGTTTCTGTTCTCCTTAAGTCTTCCAATATAAAATGTAATGTGTCTTCAGAATATAAAAAAGCATTTTTTAATTCTTATTTTAAAATTTGGCAAATGTCTCCCCAGTAAGCAAAAAAAATAGTTTACATTAGAGAAGTAAAATGATCTTCATCTTTTAAACTAATAATTGGTATTTAAAATCATCACAAAAGTAAACTTTAAATATGATCCTTTTTCTTTCTTTGTCGCCTGTACTATCTTAATGTACAAAGTTCTACCACCATGGCTTAAGTAGTCAGGAGCCCTCAACCACTCTTTAAATGTTTGGGAATGTCATATTGTTTGTTTACCTGTTGCACATATGAGCCTTTGTTTTGTTTTACCTTGTTTTTTTGTTTGGTGTGCTTTTTCTAATACATGAACTAATAAAGCATTTAAGCTTTGAATAATAGGTGTAATACTGTTTGCTTGTTAATTCTCAAATACAAGTAGCACATAATTTTATGTATATAAAATTACATAAACATGGGACTGAGATGTAGCTCAGTGCTTGCTTAGCATGCACTTCCCAGCACCAGAAGAAAAAAGAATTTAAAAACATTTATGAAAGCATAGTTTTGAACTGAAAAGGGACTTTAGAAATGCCTAAATCTTTTTGAAGTTTAAAGATGTAAAATGACTTTCTATGATCGGGAACTCTAGGTAGTGGGCTGGTGTGGAGGTGCATGCCTATAATCCCATCTACTCTAGTGGCAGAAATAAGAGGAGTACTGTTTAAGGCCAGCTGGGGGGCAAAAGTTAGTGAAACCCTTTCTCAAAAATAAGTCTGATGTGGTGGTGCATGCTTATCCTCACAGCTTTTCTGGAGGCAATCTTGGCAAAGTTAGTGACCTTATCTGAAAAACAATCTAAAAGCAAAAGGTAGAGTGGGAGACCCTCAGTGGTAGAACACTCCGAGGACTGCAAAAAGAAGAAGAGGAAGAGGAACCAGATGCCAGTGACTCTCACCTCTAACCCTAGCTACTTGGGGGCTGAGATCAGGACAATCAAGGTTCAAGGCCAGCATGGCAGATAGTTCAAGGGACCCCTCCCCATCTCCAAAATAACCACAGCAAAATGGACTGGAGGGGTTTCTTAAGTTGTAGAGTTCCTGCTTTGCAAGTTTGAAACTCTTGAGTTCAAATTCTGGTCCCACCAAAATAAATTATTAAATAAAAAAGTTGTTGAATAAAACAAAAACTCAGGTTCAGATTTTATGACTGCAAAAATGTGTAATTGGCGATTCATAATTCTTTGTATTTACAAATGTAGATCACTGTATTAGGGTAAATATCTTGAAGGTGTCTAATGTCTTATGGTAATGTGAGATTAATTCTCACAATCTTTAATTGTGAGAATAATACTAATGTTGCTTATTTTAATGTTGAATGAACAGGTTGTCATGCTCATAATTTTGGCGCCCTAATGGCACTCAGTAGTATCTGTTAAATAAAGGAACCGATGGGTTACTTGTTAATGGCCTCAGTTGCTAGAGTAGCCCTAATATGTAAGAACTGGGTATTGTATTTAACACAGGAGCCACCAATTGAAACTTGGACTTAATGTATGCTAAGCAAAAAAGTACTGGGTGAGGTGGTACATGCCTGTAATCCCAGTGTTCAGTGTGTGGAGGCAGGAACATCATGAGGTTACCTAGTGAGTCCAAGGCCAGCCTGAGCTACATAGCAAAATCCTGTCTCAAAAAACTAAGGGCTGGGGATGTAGTTCAGTGGTAGAGCACTGCTTGCCTGTGTGCACAAGACCATGGGTTTGATCCTAGTACTGCAAGAGAGAGAAGCTAAGATTTGTTATTTATTACTTTATGTACTTTAAAACATATAGTTCCCTCCTGAAATTGGGAATTGGGTTTATTCCAGTGCCTCAACTAATCATCAATAAAAATTCTATATTCAGAAATAAGCAACAGGTTTTATTTATAATTCCTGAGCCACACATTAGTGAATAAACCAAGAATGTGACCATCTTCACAAGAAATGACAGCAGCCACAGTAAGCACACTGTATGCCTCTCTCTACTAATAAGTTCACTTCTATTTCCAGCTGCCAGACATCCCCGTTACAATCTGTACATATCCATTTGTGTTTGATGCCCAAGCAAAAACTACTCTGTTACAAACAGATGCAGTCTTACAGATGCAGGTAAAATATTATCTCATACTAATTTGATTGGAGAGTATTGTTTGAATTACTTCTGTGATTATTTTTTTAAAGTAAGTACTTGAAATTTGCCTATAATCAATAATCTTTTCGGACACCATTGTGGCTTGTCGTTTACAAAGTGCTTTGAGTAGCTACAAAGAAAACTACTGCCACTGGAGGTGTGGCTCAAGGCGTAGAGTGCCTGGTTGGCAGTCACAAGGCCCTGAGTTCAAACCCCAGTACCGCAAAAGAAAAAAAAAATGACTGCTGCATGGGACTTGTATACTTACAAGGGATGCTTGCGAATAGCCTTTGTCCATCGTGTATCTTTAGAAATGATATGAGCCTCTTTCATTACATAAATATGCAGTCTTTATAAACAGTTTTACTAGTTTACGTGGTAACATGCTAGGTTGTTTCAGAACCTTGCTTTAATATGTTTTCTATTTATGTATTTGGTAAAAGATGGACGTGACTACAGGTGAAATAAAGTAGGAAACATTTAGTCATTTATTAAGAGTATGAAATTGCCTCAAAAAAAAAATTCTAGTAATAAGATGAGGTTCATCAGTCACCATCTTTCATTCTCTCGTCTCCCTTTCCTTTGTCCCTGCTGTCCTCTGTTTTGTGTTGAGTATTCATTCACAATGAAATTTTTAAACTTAGATCAGATTTGAAGGGTTATAATATGTTTGCTTTATTAATTTGAACCTATAGACAAAAACTATTTTAAGCTTGCTCTCCAGGAATAGAATATTTGGCTGAGGACTTAGGAAAGGATAAAATGAGACATTGAGCATTTTATATTCTAAAAATACTTTTAAAATTAAAAAAAAGCAAATTTTGATAGCTTATTTTATTTTGTTCAGATAAGTGCATTAGGTGTTTTAAATGTTCAGAAAGGGAGAATTTTAGAGATGCACTTAGAGCTGGTGGGGTGGCTCAAGCGGTAGAGCGCCTGTGTAGCAAGCCTGAGGTCCTGAATTTAAACACCAGTGCCACCAAAAAAACCAAAAGCCAAAGATGTGCGTATTTTGATTTTTATCACCAGAAGAAATAAATTTTTGTAGGCTAGAAAAAGCAGGGTTTTTTGTTGTTGTTGTTGTTGTTTTTTTGGGGGGGAAGTCTTTACTAAAATGATAAGTTACTAACTTGAGCTTTTAATATGGTATACTCTGTTTAGAGCAAGAACACAAGGAAAGCCATAGACAAAGAACCAAGGTTTTAAATGGTAAAAACCTATTTATAAGCAATATGGTGATCCCTCTAACTAGATGAATTTCTATAATACACTTGCTAACTAGATTGTTGCTTTTCTTTAATTTATGAGCTTATATTATGTTTATGTTATGCTGCTTTGTTTTTCTCCTCATGCACCATCCCTAGCCCCTAATTACTGTTATTTTTTTAGAGGGGGGAAAAGCTCAGATTTAACATTATTGTTAGTTACATATTTGCCTTAATGTTATGAGTTGTACATTAATATAAAATTCAATAGGATACTCTTTATGCTCAGTTTACTTTGAAGTTTTTACGCAGAACTAGATGCTGTGTTAGATGCTGTTTGAACTTAGAAGCACTGGAATTATTCCTGCCATACCTCTGATAAGGTAGATAGTAGCTTATCCAATCATCGCTATTGTTACTGTTTTTATCTTTTGTCTTCTAGATGGCTATTGACCAGGCCCACAGACAGAACGTTTCCTCTCTTTTTCTCCCAGTGATTGAATCTGTAAATCCTTGCTTAATTCTAGTGGTGCGTAGAGAAAATATTGTAGGTGATGCAATGGAAGTTCTTAGGAAAACAAAGAACATAGATTACAAAAAGCCACTCAAGGTAATTTAACATTTTCTTCTATATAATTGGGATTTTCCTTTAGAAAGTTTTCTTTGTGTGTCTTGAGAACCTGGTAAAATTTAAGATTTAATTTTTGAAACTAAAACTATGGAGCCTCCAAAATGTACTTTTAATTTCTTTCTCTTTTTTTTTTTTCTTTTTTGGTGGGTTTGGGGTTTGAACTCAGGGCTTTGTGCTTACAGAGCAGGTGCTCAACCATTGAGCCACACCTCCAGTCCATTTTGCCCCAGTTATTTTTTGGAAATTAATTCTCTCGAACTGTTACAGGCTTGAGCCACCAGCACTGTCATTTCTTTAGTCTGTTCAGTGTTTACATTGTTATTTTAGGTAATATTTGTTGGAGAAGATGCTGTTGATGCAGGAGGGGTCCGCAAAGAGTTTTTCTTGCTCATCATGAGGGAATTATTGGATCCTAAATATGGCATGTTTAGGTATTATGAAGATTCCAGACTCATTTGGTTTTCAGATAAGGTAAAACATCCATCCATGTAAATTACTTCCTTGTATATATACCTGTGCGTATCAAATTAACTCAGAGTATTACTGGATTCCTGATATCTTGTTCAAAGATCTGTTTTACTATCTTTTGAAAAATTGTAAACGTGGAGTTGTCAAAAGCACATTAATATGTAGGAAGCTACACATGTTTTGAGGGACAGTCAGCCTGAAAATATGTTAACTTTTCTTTCTGCTTATCTCGGCTTGCAAGCTGAATAACAATCACTAGATTAACTAGTGAGAAGAATTAATTTAGCATTAGAGATCATTGCTATCCCTTATCAGGTAAGGGTTTCACAGACTATATTCCATAAGCCAAATTCTTCCCACCATATTTTTTCTTTTGGCAGTATGGGATTTGAACTCAGGACTTTGAGCTTGCTAGGCAGGCACTGTACCACTTGAGCTACTCTGCCAGCCCCCACCACATATTTTTGTGTATAAAGTCACACTCACTCATTTACCTATTGTCTGTGGTTGCTTTTGAACTATATCAAAGCAGAGTTAAATAATTAGAACAGAGACCCCATATCCAACAAAGTCTAAAATATTTACCACCTGGCCCTCTATAGAAAAAGTTTGTTGAACCATATTTAGTAAAAACGGATGGTTCCGTTTTTGGATACTTGATTTAAAAAAAAATTGTATCGAGTATCTACATTGTTTATAAAAATTTTTATGTATTAGTCTGTCTTCCAGGAAACTGTCAGCCTGTGATGACAGCACTCATCAATATTCAGCGCCTAGCCTCATTAATTCATGGGAGGTTGCAAAATAATAGTGCTGTAATTCTAGTATTCCTTTTTTGCTTACTAGCTTGCATACTTCTCTATAAAGAAATTTCCCCACATTTTTTGATTTCTTAGTAGTATAGTTTATATGGGAAAGGATTCTATCTAGTTACCTCTATCCCTTCATTAACCTCCTCCTCTGGTAGCAGTTTGTTTTGGTTTTTTATCATTTTGTTTTCATGGATTTAAACATATTTTCTGTTTTTAATTCATTGCAGTAATCATCTTTTTTTCTTTTGGTGGTACTAGAGTTTGAACTCAGAGCCTTGTGTTTGCTAGGCAGGCATTCTACCTTGAGCCATGCCACAGCCCTTTAATAGGTCTCACGTTTATGCCCAGGCCAGTTGTGATGATAGGCAAGCCCCACCATGCCCAGCTATTGGTTGAGATGGGGTCTTCAGAACTTTTTACCCAGACTAGCCTTGAACTGCAATCCTCCTGATCTCTACCTCCATAGCTGCAAGGATTACAGGCATGAGCCACCATGCCCAGCTGCAGTTATTTTATTAATGCTTGTGCTGTCCTGTCTATGTCCAGGCAGAACTCTAGGTTGCTGCCCATGTCTTTTTGAAACAATCTTAGCACTCTTTGTTATGACACAGTGTTCCAGACTTACACATTCACTGCATAACTACCAGCAGTATTACGATTACTGAAAGCATTTTAAACATTGTTCTGCAGTTCATTTCATTCTTAGGGTATACACATATACTCAAATAATAGTGTTTTTCTTTTGTTTGCCAAACACTATTCCATCAAACGAATACATGTTGGGGAGATTGATTGTTTAAATGTAATTTAGTTTTATAAGAATATAAAATATTTACATAGTTCCAAAATCAAAAAGACAAACTGAAGCTGGGCACCAGTGGCTCATGCCTAGAATCATAACTATTCAGGAGGCAGAAATCAGGAGGATCGCAGTTTGCAGTCAGCCCAGACAAATAGCTCAAGAGACTCTATCTCAAAATGTCCAACACAAAAAGGCTGGCAGAGTTGTTCAAAAGTGGTGGAGCACCTGCCTAGCAAGCATAAAGCCTTGAATTCAAACCCACAAAAAAGAAGCCATACCTCATTTTCCCCCTCCTCCTATATGTGGCTTCTTTAAAATCAATTTATGGCTTATCCATTTTTGTCTTTTTTTGAGACAGGGTCTTGTTATGTAGCTCAGGCTGGCCTTGAATTCTATAATCCTTCTGTCTTAGCCTCCACCTGGGTATTAGGATTATAGGTGCACAATCACGGCTGGCTTGAATATATATTAAATGTTTTTTATTTTTGTTCAGTTTTCAGTACTAGGGTTTGAACTGAGGGCTTCAAGCTTGGTAGACAGACATTCTACCACTTGAGCCATACCTCCACCTGTATATTGGTTTTAAATCTGAAAAAAAAAAATAGTATAGTCATTGTTTTACCTTTATTTAATTTATTTTTTTGTGCCACTCTAGGGATCAAGCCCAAGGCCTTGCCCATGCAAGGCAAGCGTGCTAACCACTGGGTTACATCCCCAGCCCAAATTTAATGTTTAATGGAATGGAAATACTTAAATAGTAGTCCCAGAAAATGCCAGTTGTAAAGTCATGTGTGTATGTAGCTGTTATGATCTCACCTAGATACTAGTTTTTTAGTTCTTAGAAAATACGTTGAATGGAAATGTACAAAAATATTAACAGTGATGTTATGCCAGGGAGATAATAATGAGGATGAACTTTTTCTTGTTCATTACTTTTTTTCTGTATCTTAAAATTTTTCTAATACAAGGCTATGCATTTTGTTTTGGGGGGTTTTGGTGGTTCTGGGATTTGAACTTAGGGTCTCATGCTTCCTAAGCAAACATTCTACCAGTTGAGCCATGTCCTCAACCCAAGGATATGTTTTTGTAATCAAAAGAAAAAATTATGTTTTGACTCAGAAGACAAATCTTTAATTTTTTCTTCCTTGCATTTTTAGACATTTGAAGACAGTGATTTGTTCCATTTGATTGGTGTTATTTGTGGATTAGCAATTTATAATTTTACTATTGTGGACCTCCATTTTCCTTTGGCTTTATATAAGAAACTACTGAAAAAGAAGCCATCCCTTGATGATTTGAAAGAACTAATGCCTGATGTTGGGAGGTTAGTTGTAAAAAGTGCCACGGGTTGGGTTAGGGAGGTGAGAAATAGAGAATGTACACAAAACTTTCTTTCTAGGAATAGTTTTGTTTTGTTGCTTCTGTCCAGTTTCTGAATAAACAAACAAAAGCCATTTTAATAAAGGAAACTGTATTATGTTACTAAGAACAAAATTTTCTACTTTCATCTTGAAAGCTCAATTTTGAGTGGTTTATTGATAAATACTTTACAAATACTAGGAAATAAATTTTAGGAAAGTAATGTTTTCTGAGAGTGATTAAATAATTTATTTGGGCTTTGCTTTCATTTCTACTTTGAAGCTAAAAATTTATTCCATAAAATGGAATGAAAATTCCATATAAATAAAAACATGATATATTTTTATTTATGTATAAATAAATACATGATATATTTTTATTTATGTATAAATAAATATTTTTAAATTTATTTATAAATAAAACCAGTATATTGATACATGGCTTTTTTATTCAGAGGAAGAGAGAAAAAACCTTATACTGGTTCTTTTTTTTTTTTTTTTTCCTTCGCTTGTAATAGTTGTATGGGGGGTATATTGTGACATTTACATATTTGCTTACGTATATGAATTAGATTCACCTCTTCCATTGTTCTCCCTAGTCCCCGCTCACCCCCTAGACTGGTAATTTTTCTTCAGAGTTGTTTATAAGTTTGCCATTGTACATCCACTATTCTGAAACAAATATAAATACACAAATTAGTGGAAGAATGTTAGCAAGAGGGAATGAGAAATATGTATTTATTCATAAACAAAAATAGTTAAAATACCAGTAATGTTTTACCTTAAAGAAACTTATATATGTTTTACAGAAGCATGCAGCAATTACTAGATTATCCAGAAGATGATATAGAAGAAACATTTTGTCTAAATTTTACGGTAAGGTGAACAGAGCCTGACTATCATCCCTTTTATGTGATATGTGCCTTTTGGTTTTTCTTTACTTTGATAGGTGGAATTGTTAACACTTCAACAATTAATGTTTAACAGTTTAAATTAATTTTTAATAGTTTAAATGTTAAAGCTAACATTTATTGAGCATTTACTGTATGCTGGCTACAGTACATTCATTATTTCATTTTATTCTCAGCAATCCCATAAGGTTGATATTATCCCTGTTTTACAGATAGGAAAACTGTAAACAACAATTACATATCAGAATCTGTATTCACACTCAGCTCTGTGACTTCAGTGCTTATGTACTTTAATATTATGCTAAGGATACTTACAAATGCAAGAGATCTTTATCCAGGTCTTCATTTTCAAGCCTTAATTACAGAAATGCTTAGAGAAGCAAAGATTACTGTTACATGAGAACATTAGTAATGAGCTTACCACTGAAAGAGTATAGCTCTTTGCTTCTCACTAATGTCCATCCTGTTCATCCTTGCCTATCTTGTCTTACTCACTATTGAATGAATTAGAATAATATAAATGCAAGTACACTGCAGTATTATTGAAAGTGAAATTTCAAATCTGTAAAGAATGCAGAATTGTATTAAATCAGTGAAAGGGATGTTGAGTAGTTAAAACAACTCATTATAAAATAATGCTATAATCTGGGGCACCGCTGTCTCACGCCTGCAATCCTGGCTGCCAGAGGGGCAGAGATTGGGAGGATGGAGGTTCAAGGCCAGCCAAGTAGATAGTTCTCAAGGCCCCATCCCCAAGATAACCAGAGCAAATGGACCAGAAGGGTGGCTCGAGCAGTAAAGCACCTGCTTTGCAAGTGTAAGGCCTTAAGTGCAAATCCCAGTCTACAAAAAAAAAAAAATTAAAATAATAAAATAATTCTGTAATAATGACAGTAACAAATTTTTACCAGACTAACTGATCTCTTCATACGCAAAGCTATTGACACATAAGAATCTGGCAGAAATAGAGTGATTGGCAATTAAAGAGAATATCAACAAGGATGATATTAAGACATGAATGAAGGGAGCATTTGAATAGTAGAAATCAGACTCTTGGGAAAATGGAAGGTCTTCAGTCTTCTTTCTCTTTAAAAATTTTTTTATTTGTATATTTTCCCCCCTAACCCATCTGCTTAATGGTTTTGTTGTCAAAGCTAACAGACAATATGATTTCCTGCTGTTAACACAGTTTGCTGACAAAAAGGTTTATCAATTCTTTGGCCATTTTAAGATTTGGCATGTTGTGCATTTATAAGAAAATTTGATATATGTATGAGCTGAAGTAAACAAATTTATTTTCATAATTTTCTTTCAAAAAAAAATCTTCCTTGTAATTTTTCCCTTCCTACTTTCAGAGAAATACTGGTGGATTCACTTATATCCATTAAGTTTCTTCGAATCTTTATTGATTATCTCAGTTGACTAAAATATTATGTTCCAATCAGTTTGAACTATTAATTTGTTGCCAGGCGCTAGTGGCTGACACCTATAATCCTAGTTACATGAGCAACTGAGAGTGGGAAGATTGAGGTTCGAGGCCAGCCTGGGTCAGATAGTTCTCGAGACCCCATCTCCAAAATAACCAGAACAAAATGTACTGGAGGTGTGGCTCAAGTGGTAGAGCACCTGCTTTGCAAGTGCAAAACTGAGGTCAAACCCTGTCCCACCAAAAAAAAAATTCTAATTTATTAATTACCAAGTTTATGAACTCCCTCAAATAGGCGTTTTCTTCAAGAACAGTGGTAATTTAAACATTTCTTCCTGCTGTCATTTGTTTCTCAGTATATTCCACGGCTTTTATTGCTTGCAGAATAACAACTTGAGGTAGGACAGCAGAGGCATTTATAATTTGGCTTTCTTTCAAGTTTCATTGTATCCCTCCATTTATACCAAATTATATTGTGCCACACAGTATTCTTTCATAAACTTTACCTGCCTCTTTTTTTAAAGGCATTTGCCATACATTTTCAGAGCTTGATATATTTACTCAGTTGGTCTGAAGTCCAGCTCCCCTCCCAGTCTTTTAGAATCCTTCCAATCCTAGGTACTTTACAAATGGGATTTCTTTCTCAAGGTCTTTCATATTTTCTCTAGTTAGAATTACGTCTTCTTTCCTGTGTTGTCTGGTGAAATTTTGTTAGTGTCACTATTTTAGCATTGTTTTATTATAATGAGTTGTTTCACTATCCATATTTCCCTCTACAAGATAGTAAACTGAAGAGCAGGGATGTCTTGCTCCCATCCTAGTAATTTATAGATACCAGACTTTCATAAAAGAGGATAATATTCCAAAAACAAGGAATAAAGAAAGGAAAAAAATGTAGAGTTGGGAATGGGGGCTTTTGTTTGTTTGATTTTAGGTTTTTTGAGACAAGATCTCACTGTGTAGTCCAGGGTGGCTTCAAACTTGCAATCCTCCTTGCCTCTTCCTCCCAAGTGCTGGGATTATAGGTATGCACCACCATCCCTGACTCTAGGGAAGGATATTAATGTGTAACCCAAAAAAAAAAAAAAAAAACCAACTCACTAGTAACTGAGCTTACTGGCAGATTAGAGGAATACCAACCAGAAAGTAGTGATTGTCATGTGGGAGAAATGCACTGCTGTTCTAAGCTAAATGCATTGTGATAACTAGAGTCATTCACTTACCTAAGAAAAACATCCTTTCTAATATTTAACTCTATTCTAACGTTCTTGTACAAGAAAATCTGTTTCCTGTGCTTAGCTAAGTAAACACTTGGTAATTTATACTTAGTTATGGTAGGATATCAAACTACTAGAGAGGGCAAAAATTCCTAGTTGTGGCTTTAAGCAGAATT
Organism: Castor canadensis; assembly: GCF_047511655.1. Classification (NCBI taxonomy): domain Eukaryota; kingdom Metazoa; phylum Chordata; class Mammalia; order Rodentia; family Castoridae; genus Castor; species Castor canadensis. Next base: position 58,923,420 of record NC_133392.1, on the reverse strand, counting down.
GATAAATAAGCTTTTGGTAGCAGAATTTTGTCTCAAATTTATTAGCTTTTATATTTAACAAGGGAAAGGAAGAGTAGTAGATTGTCAAAATAAGTTTTGAGTCTGACATTGACTTCTTTTAAAAATTTAAATTAATAGATCACAGTTGAAAACTTTGGTGCAACTGAAGTGAAAGAACTGGTTCTAAATGGTGCAGAAACAGCTGTTAACAAACAAAATAGGTAAGTGAATAATAGCAGCATTAATGGGACTGATAAGATTTAGCAGATTTCTTCTGTATTTTGTTGGAAACATGTCACAACTATAAGTTTTAACTCCTATAAAAATTAGTCTTTGAATGTATAGTAAGGAGAAGTAATCTGCCTTTGTTCCTAAAACCCTTTTAAGACATCAGTAAAGGAGTGGAAATATCATAAACAAAAGAACAAAGAGAGGTGAAGAGAGGTGAGAGGAGACAATAGCAAACACGGTTTTGGAAGCAAGAAAATGCAAGTAACTAGCAAATCAGAGAAGACTGAAGCATGAAATGGACTGGACTGGAGGTTCATATTGCAGAACAAAGGTATAGGCATTGGGCTGGAGGCATGACTCAAGTAATAGAGCACCTGCTTATCGAGTGCATAGTCCTGAGTTCAAACCCTACTAATCTCCCTCCACCCCAACCCCACCCCCAGAAGAAAAGGCTCAGGCATTGAGGCTAAAATATACCTTTAAAAGGATTTGAAGAAATGGCTGGAAACAGAAAGGTTGGCTTTTGTAAGAAGCAAATAGAAGCCTTTTCCTTGCACATCTAGTAACCTGGCAATAGCCCCTCTCCAACGTGGGCAGGAAATTGGAAGTGTCCCTTCTGGAGAGATTCAACTAAAGGGACTGTGGATTTGAGAGGCTAGGCACAGCCATGGGCAAGGAGCTGAACTAAAATCAAAAAGATAAGCCTAGAGCTGCTTCTCCCTTAATACTGTATTTTGGAGGATCCTTTTCTGGGCAAACTGCCTACCCTAAATATGAGTGAGTAGTCACAGATTAGTAGACATTTAAAGAAGATCAAATAGTTTTTTAAAGACTAGCAAGGACATGGGAACACTACAGAACAAAGAATAAAATGTCAAAAGAAAATGAAATCTGTATACTCAGAAGTGCTGAGTAGCATCTAACCTAAGAATTGGGGAAAAAATTCATTGAAAGAAGTGGAATGAAATTTGTCAAAGAAAATAGTACAAAAAACTTCTCAGAACTTGGGCTGGCAGAGTGGCTTACGTGTTAGAGTGCTTGCTTTGCAAGCATGAAGTCCTGAGTTCAAACTCCAGTCCTACCAAAAAAATGAAACAGCTTAAACAGAAGTGAACAACATGCCTTTTAAAGATGAGCATGGAAAGTTAAAAAAAAAAGACACATACCAAGGCCACATAGAAAATCCCCAAAGACACGGGACTCTACGATCTGTCACTGGAGGCCAACACGCAAAGAACTTAGAATCATCACCTCTCAGCTTTTCAGCTAAAATCAAGTGCAGAACTAGGAATCAGAACATCAGACTTGTAAGGAATGACACTGGAAGCTAGATGATCAAAATTCTGGGAAAAAAATTAAGACTTCTATAAACTGTCAAGTATATAGTTAGACATTTTCATACACAATCTCAGAATTTACTTCCTGTGCCTCTTTCTCAGCAAGTTATTAGGGAATGTGTTATACTAACACAAGGGTTGCTTATAAGAGCAAGAGAACTCCTGAAGGAGCAGTAGCTGTATAGAAAGATTGAGAAAAGCTAACAATCTGAGTTAGACCAAGAGGATAGAGGACTTGAGAAGAAAGATGCAGCTAATGCTTTCTAACATATTTCAGTTAATATATAAGAAATTGACATTTCTGTTGGAGAAGTTAGGAATGAAGTAGCAGAGAATACTTTGCAACTTAATTGTTAGTATTTATAATCATAAAAATACAGTGAACATTGGGTCAGAAATTCTTATATGAGGGTATGGGGAGGAGGGAAAGTGAGAGTGGAACAGTCAAAAGATAAATTCTCCCTTTCCCAGCAAGTATAAAGTTCGTTAGATAATATTTAAAATTGAAAATAAAGGGTTAACAATAGAAATGTATTGTTAGATGCTTGAGGGTAAATATCAGGAGAAGTAAGAAAAAGTTAACAAGTCACTGGCTTCAAGGAGCAGGAATTTGTGGTCAAGAAGCACAGGACAGAGCTGCTTCCTTCCCTTCTATTTGGTTATAATTCTTTGCACAAAACTAGGTCAGTGGCTGCTGTCTAGGATAGGATGTCATCCAAACAATTGTAATCCTGATTCTGATATTTGGAGGCTGTGTGACTTTAATTAGTTGATGTCTCCATACTTTTTAGTCTTCTTTTCTGTAAAATGAATGAGAAATTATACCTGCTTCATGGGGTTATTTTGAGGATGAGGTGAAGAAATAAATAATTTTAAGATACTTGGAATAGGACCTAGCACATGTACGTGCTCAGTAAATGTTGGCTATTAGGATTATTACTGTTGAACTATGAATATATCTTTGGTCAAAATAAAGCTGTTGTTAAAATGGTGTGAAAGAATTTTAGGTCCTTCTAGCTGGTTTTTTTTGCGGGGAGGGAACTCTGGGGGGTTTGAACTCAGGGACTCGTGCTTACCAGACAGGTGCTCTACTGTTTGAATCACTCTGTCAGCACTTTTTTTTTTTTTTTTTTTTTTTTTTTTTTTTTTTTTGGATGAGTTTTTTTGAGATAGGGTCTAACTATTTGTCCAGGCTGGCTTCAAACCATGATCCTCCTGATCTTTGCCTCCCAAGTAGCTAGGATTACAAGCATGAGATACTGGTGCCTGGCCTAGCTGTTGTTTTAAAAACAAAACAAAACAAAAAAAACAACTTGTTTTTTGACTATGGTAGATTTTTTTCTTTTTTTTTTGGCAGTACTCAGATTTGAGGCCCTATGCTTGCTAGGCAGGCACTCTACCCCTTGATGTTTTTCTGCTTTTAAAGGTTCTATAGTTGCACTGATTCTTAGTTCCTAAAAATATTTCACATGGGCTGTATGCATAGCTCAAGTGGTAGAACACCTGCCTAGCAAGCATAGGCCCTGAGTTCAAACTCTAGTACCTTGGATAAAAAAACCAAAGTTCATATAGATTATTTAGCTGAAAATAAAGAATTTTGACAAAAATATGTGGGCATGTAAAATGATCTAGAATTTTGTACTTAAGGGATTTAACTACTATAGATGAATTTAACTTTCTAATTGAATGAATTATAAATTTATACATGACATAATTCACCATTTCCTCATCTGAACCTAATAGCATATACCATTGGTTTTTTTCCTTAGGCCTACCAATTTTGTATTTTACAGTGGCCTCCTTTAAACATTTTTCTCTTCCTAATAAATTCAATTCGGAATTTCTTGATAACTTGCTAAGAATATTGTCTGAAGATGATTGAACTTATAGAATTATCCTTTTTTATTTGGAAGACAAAGATATAAAATATTAATCCTTGCATATCTATTCTTACTATTTGTTTAACTGGATTGTTTCATAAAAATGCTTGTAGCCGGGCACCGCTGAAATTGGGAAGATCACACTTTGAGGCCAGCCCAGGCAAACAAATTATGAGACTTCATCTCCAAAAGAACCAATACAAAATGAACTGGAGGTGTAGCTCAAGCAGTAGAGTGCTTGTTTTACAAGCATGAATCCCTGAGTTTAAACTTCAGTTCCTTTATTGTATAAAGGAGTTTCCTGTTTTCTTTATCCTTTCCTTTTGTATCTGAAGAATGTATACTGCACATACATATAAAAAGAAACATACTTGTAATCTTTAGTGATTAGCCTAAAAGAATGCTTACTAACCATTTGTTGGCTTTGTTTTGTTTTTGGTGGGACTGGGATTTGAACTCAGGGCCTCATGCTTACAAAGCAGGTGCTCTTCTACAAGCCACACCTCCAGTCCATTTTGCTCTGGTTATTTTGGAGGTGGGTCTCACTGTTTCCCTGGACTGACCTCCAACTGTGATCCTCCCAGTCTCAGCCTCCGAAGTAGCTAGGATTATAGGCATGAGCTACTGGTGCCCAGCTTGTTTGTAGTATTGGAGTTTGAACTCAGGGACTCATGCTTGCTAGGCACTCTCTACCACTTGAGTCACTCCACCAGCCCTTTTTAAAATAAATTTTGTTCAGCTTCCTTGGAACCCACAAGTCTGAATCCCAGTGCTCTCATTTTTTCAGCACCCAGTGTTTATAGCAGATCACTCTTTAGTGATGCATCTGAGGTAATACATCAATTTTCAGTGGTTAGTATTTTAAGAGTATTTTGGTAGATAGCCAAAATCTGTTATAATTTATAAGCAGCTTATTTTTAAGTTTATAAATTATAATTTATAAATTTATAAACTGCTTATAATTTATAAGTTTATAAATGTAAACTTTTGCCCATAGAAGTTTACATTTTTTTTTCCATTAGGAGTGGCTTAAGAGTAATTGTGAATACCTCATGGATATAGCTGATTTGTGAGGGTGCTGGGGGTTGAACCTATGGTCTGATAATGACTTTGTCCCCTTTGAGCCCTACTCATATTTTTCTGAGTCTGGTAGAAAAGTAGCAGAAACTACAGGAGCCACTCAGAAGTTTAATTATACTATGTTATGTATTCTCTGTAATTGATTTTTGTAATCTGTGCATGTGTCCTTTTTATTTCTAGGCAGGAATTTGTTGATGCTTATGTGGATTACATATTCAATAAATCAGTGGCTTCCTTATTTGATGCTTTCCATGCGGGCTTTCATAAGGTCTGTGGAGGAAAAGTCCTTCTGCTCTTCCAGCCTAATGAACTACAAGCAATGGTTATTGGAAATACAAATTACGACTGGAAAGAACTGGAAAAGGTAGGCTAAAACAAACCTTTGACATTGTTTAAGTGGAAAGACAAAAGAACATGACATTGATAGAAATCTCTTTTTAGTGGTGCTTTCCTTTTTTTTATTTTTTAACTTACCACAATACTAATGAGTTTTCCATTTTTATACAATTTATTACTGCCTTTTTATAGGAAAACTTTTTACTTCACAATGAATGGACTTGAACTGTATATGCATTAAGGATAGCATTTTTGTATTCGGTTGCATTGATGGTATGGTTGATAGAGGAGAATGTCATCTGTGGTGCAGGCTGAATAGAAACCCCAGCCAAAACTGAATGTGTTTTCTTCGTTCTCTGAATTAACCCTCATTAATCAGAGCTTGTTCAATCTAAAAAAGCCTTTTGGTAGATGGTAAATTCCACAGGGTAAGTAAGGATTTTGTTCACTGCAGTTTCCCCAGGCCCAAAACATTGACTAAAACTCACTGTATGTTTGTTGAAGAAATCAGTGAATGAACTAGGTGACATTGGATCTGAGTCTTAAGGGGTAAGTAGAAATTAGCCTGATGAATAAAGAGAGAATGATGTGTCTGTAAATGATAGCTGTTAAGTGGTGCAGTATGTGCAAAGATCCTAGTGCTAGAAGGATCTTTGGATTCTGAGAACTGAAAGTTAAAGCCAATCATGGTTGGGTCTGAAAGAACCTGTCAAAATACAAATTATTCACTTCTTCTTATCTCCTCTCTTAAATTTTATTTTTACTAGTATTTTTTTGAACAGAATTGTAAGTTCTGTTGCTGCAGATTATCCTAACCTTACTGGCTTAAAGGTAACATTATCTCACACAATTTCTATGGGTCAGAAATTCAGGAGTGGCTTAGCTGTGTACTCTTGGCTCAGGAGTCTCTGAGAATGTTACAGGCAAGATGTTGGTTACTGATGTAGTCATCCTAAAGACTTGATGGAGGAGGAGATTTGCTTCACACCCAGGGCATTTGCCACCATAAGGATCTCTCTCCATAGGCTATTTGAGTGTCCTCATGAAATAGCACTGCACTCCCTGAGTGAATGAGGTACTGAAGCCAAGAGGTGTTTTGTTTTTATGACCCACCCCAGAAGTCATATATTGCTCATATCCACAATATTCTGATGATTGGTTGGGCCCATTCATTTTGGAAGGTGACTGACTGCACAGGACTTGAATACCAGGAGGGTCTTCAGGGGTTATCTCAGAAACTACCACAGGACATTCTTCATGTTGCTCTTAGTAGCATTTTTGTAAAGGAGAGGTAGAATGTAAAAATAATTCAACTTCTGTTCATGATGTTGAACTTTTAATAATTCTTTAGCATTATTTTAGCAATTTATCTTTATTCATATATCTACTTATGAAGATAGTACTGTCCCTTTCATGTTTTTGAAGTGATGAGGAGATATTTCTGGTGACTCATACAATCTCTTCTTCCCTTTCTCCTGGAGCTTACAGCTTCAGATTGCACTATGCCCAGGAGATAGTGGATAAAATCATCCGCAGTGTCCAGGTTTCAGACTCGGACCATGGAAGCTTACAGATAAAGACTAATGCCTGTTAAGATTAATACAAGGTTATTTTGTTTTTAGAATACAGAATACAAAGGGGAATATTGGGCAGACCATCCTACAATAAAAATTTTTTGGGAAGTATTTCATGAATTACCACTGGAAAAGAAAAAACAATTTCTCTGTAAGTATTTTTAACTAGTTCCATATTTTATCATAGCACTCTAATTAAGCTTATAGAATATTGATTGGTTCACTTTAGTAAACAGGGTTGTTTTTACAGTATACCAAGGTCCTGATTTTTTTTTTTGGTAGGACTGGGGTTTGATCTCAGGGCTTTGCACTTGCAAAACAGGCGCTCAACCACTTGAGCCACACCTCCAGTACCTTTTGCTCTGTTTTTTTTTTTGGAGATGGGGGTCTCCAGAACTATTTGCCCAGGTTGGCCTTGAACCACAATCCTCCTGATGTCAGCCTCCCAAGTAGCTAGGATTACAGGTGTGAGCCACCAGCACCTGCTTTAAAGTTGCCTTAAATTTTCAACTAAATTTTTCAGTGCTAATCTGTGTTCTTAATTGCCTCCAAAATAGCATTTGTTCATAGAAAAGAAACATTTTAAAAACTAAGCTAGGATTGTAGAATGCCTTTTAGAAATTCTAAAAAGATTTTTGGAGTATAGCTCTTTTCTGTGGCCTTTTTTTTTTTTTTTTTTTAACTCTGTTTCAGCACCAAAACTTTGGGAATTTCTGCAGAAAACACAACTTTTCTTTTCCAGGCCTTAATGCCCTCATTTACAACCTTAATTCTACCCTGGACATGGTGATGCACACCTGCAATCCCAACACCAGGGATGTTGAGGCAAAGAAGATCACAAATTTGATCAGAAGTTTGAGGCCAGCCTGGACTATGTAGTGAAACCCCATCTCAAAAAAAAAAAGAAAAGAAAAGAAAAATCTGAATTCTGATTGAAACCTGATTTACTTAAAAAAGTGGTCACATATTCCTTTTGATATTCAATATTTTTGGCAATCTTTTGAGAATCTTAGTTAAATCCTCTATTATAAAGATGACATTTTACTCTGTGAACATTATTAAAGTTGTAGCTGCCCATCATAAATTTTTGATCAAATAGAAAAAGGAATCAATAAAAAAACAACAAAAATCTGGCTGGCAGAGTGGCTCAATTAGTAGAGTGCCTGCCTACAAAGTATGAGGCCCTGAGTTCAAACCCCAGTACTGCCAAAAAAAAAAACCCCAAAACTGCATTTTGTATTTGGCTGATCAACCAGTTCTCTAAATGGCTCTTTGCAAAAGAGCTTGCACAATGTTTTTGTCAGTGCCAACAGTCACTGATCAAACATTGAGCCCCACCTGTACGGTAATATTGAGATCACTCTTTCTTTTGGTGCAATGTGGGTTTGAACTTGGCCTCGAATTTGCTAGGCAGGTGCTCTACCACTTGAGCCACTCTGCCAGCCCATAGAAATCACACTTTTAAAGAAAATGTAGTGTGTAGGTGGGTAATTGGTATGTCTTACGAATCTTGTTTTCCATTCCCACCATAGAGCAGCTGTTCATGTACAGCCTCCTGTAGTGGCTACTGAGTATTAGCTGCTGTTTCATCTAAATGAATCTTCTCTTGGCAGTGTTTTTGACAGGTAGTGATCGCATTCCTATTCTTGGCATGAAGAGTCTGAAATTAGTCATCCAGTCAACAGGAGGTGGTGAGGAGTATCTTCCAGTTTCCCATACCTGTTTTAATCTTCTAGATCTTCCAAAATATACAGAAAAAGAAACTCTGCGCTCTAAACTGATCCAAGCTATTGACCACAATGAAGGCTTCAGTCTAATATAACTTTGGAGATGTAACTTCAGTTTAGTGCAAAAGCATTAAACTACTGTGTTTTTCTTGTGGTGATGAATTTAGCAAAGTGACAGACATACTATTATTACAGTTAACTTGCAAAATGTTTGATGCTATGAAAGTCAAAAATACTAAAGGAATATGAACAAATTGTTAATGCTAAACTTACTGTACAGAACCATGGATTTCCTCCCCATCTTCCTCATAAGCATACAAGTATTGTGAATACATTAAAGTTTTACTAACATGAATTTTAAGAGTTTGCATATTTCAGAAATGATCTACGTGAGTGCATGGAAGTGTGGCTTAACTTTTCTTCAATCACTGGGTGAAAAACCTTTAGCTTTGGCCTGCAACATTCACTTGATTATTTTTCCATTTTGTAAATAATGTTAAGTTTTATAATAAAATAGCTATGTTCAGATAACAGTACAGTTTCTATGGTTGTAATTGAACTAAGATAAACATTAAGTTAATTATGATTTAAATCTTAAGTCTGAGATTCTATGAAAAGGGAGGAAGCAGCATGGTGGAAACAATCCTTTTGTTAGAATAAATGTCTGTGCAAACCTAAATTACAGATAAGAATTATACTAAATAACTTGTAGTTCTTTCGTTCGTGAATCCTGAGATGCTGACAGAAAGGGATCAGGAAGCTATTGATACTTAGTAATGGAAGAACTTTGTCTCTACATGTGCCAGAAATAGAAACATTGGCTCCTATGAGAAGTGATCACTGACTTACAGCTTTCCAAACTATTGATGCTGCAGGTTAGTACATAGCTGGGATCTTCAGTGCTTACGAACTACTTCCTTGAATTTTAAGAAACAGATCTTGCCAGTTTTATGGTGCTGATGCTTAGTTATCTCATGTTATATTGTGAAAGTGAGTTGATGCAATCCGTGTGACTTTGCTAAAATGCAAATATTTATTTTTTAAATTTATAAAAATGGCCGTGAAAACTGTTTAAATAATAAAGATTTATTGGTTTAATATTTAAATTTTCAGTGGTTCTCATATAAGATTCAAGAACTTCAAAAAATGGCTGCATTCAGGGCAAGTTTCTCTTTGGATTGTATATATACCTATTCCCTATCACTTTTTTTTTTTTGAGAGGTAACCCAGGCTGGCCTACAACTTAACACACTCTTGCCTCCATTGTCCGAAGTGGGGGGGAAAAAAAAGCCTACCTCATTTTGCAGCAAAACCTGATCTGAATTGCTGAGGCTATGATTTCACTAAACGGGACTATGGCCTCTCTGGGCTATTACATATATGCTAATTCTCTAAAACTCCGAATTCCAAAATGCCAAGTAAGCCCAAGGGCTTGGATAAAGGATTATGGACCTGTACTTTTCAGTGATTTAGCTTTAAAAAGCACTGGTAAGCAATGGGTATCCTTTACAGATAAGGCCACTAAAACAGTATTTTCATTGAAGCATTTCTGTGATTTTTTGGGGGGGGGTGGGGGTTGGTGCTGGGGTTTGAACTTAGTACTTGCTTTGGTTGGTACTCTTACCACATAAGCCAAGCTTCTCGTCCTTTTTACTCTGGTTATTTTGAACACAGGATCTCAATTTTTGCCCAGGCTGACCTGAACTGTGATCCATCACACTTCTCATAGTAGCTGGATACGCACTACCACACCCAGCTATTGGGGTCTCTCAAATTCCCAGGATCTCAATTTTTGCCCAGGCTGACCTGACCACACCCAGCTATTGGGGTCTCTCAAATTCCTAGGCTGGCCTGGCCTGGAACCATGATCCTCCCAATCTCAGCCTCCCAAGTAGCTAAGACTACATGCTTCAGCCACTGCCACCTTAGCTTAACCTGATGTTTTATAGTTCTTATTCCATGCCCTGCCCTTCCCCCCTCCATTTACCTGCTAAGGCCCCAGGCATTTAGTATACCTGAAATACTAATTCTGAGACATTAATTTTCATGGTGCATCATTTTACAACCAGTATTTTTAAGTACTGGGCCGTTTAAGCCAGTGTTCTAAACTGAAGAAATGTAGACTATGAAGAAGGCATCTCAGCCTAAAAGTTAACGGGAAAAAAAGTCAAATGACAATTTTAATAGACTTTAAAACCGTGTACAAGTATAAAACACTGGTTTTGTATTTCAAAAGTTGGAGGAAGATATCCAGTCATTAAACAGTCTACAAAACATATGCCAGTAGATTACATAAAAGACTATGTACAATATAAAAAGAGCTGAAAACAGTCTTCACTGTAAAAATAATTTAAAACAAATTTTTCAATTTAAAATATCATCTATAGCACAAACACATCATGCAAATGGAAAACTAAATACTGCATTCTTTAGTGTAGCCAAATTCAGATTGATAAGACATCTCTTAGGTAGGGAAATGGCCATTCAATACAGTTTTCTTCTGGCAGTAATGGTCCTTGCTGGGAATTTCATACATAAAGAACAGCTGTATTTCAAACCCTTTTGATTGTAATAAATACTAAACCAACAAAAGAATACTTCATCATTTGGGAGTAATGTTCAGAAAAGGTTTGTAAAATAAATGCTTACTGTGCAGTTGTATGAAGTATGGACTTTTTTTGAAAGGCTAGAAGCTTCTGCAGTTGAGAAAATTGATCTCATTTTAAGGCAGACTAAGCTTTTAAATAAAGATCAATTATAAGAAACTAGTTCCATTAACTATTCTATTACAAGTTACATCAATATTCATCTCCATAATACTAGGCTAGCAGTTTGGTATTTATTACACCAAATCCTCCCAACAGGAGACATGTACTTTCTGGCTGAGTTACAATTAAAATCTTATTACTTTGGAACTGTAATCAAGGGCCTGTTGCTCTCCTCATTAATGGAAAAACAGCAGTCCAAAATATTACACTCTCCCCAGTAGAAGTACCATTATTACAGATTCAGAAAGGCTTTGCATATTCACATCTTGGCAGTTTAATACTTCAGGAAAAGGATCAATGCAAGCTCTACCACAGTGATAGGTATTTAAACAACAATGGCAAATATTCAAAACTAAGGGGATGCAGGCAGGCACTATAATTTCTAAAGCAGCCGAAACATTGCCAAAGTATTTATTTATCAGGTTAGTTTTATAAGCCAATACAGAACACATGTCCGTCGGAAGTACAAAAGCCATCTTCATTTGAAATACAATACTCCTGAAAACTCTTAGCACCAAGTCTTACTTTTAAAAAGTAAAGACAACTGAGTGCTCTTCCTTATTGTTGATATCCTTCTCACATTGCATGTCATTTGTAATTTTTAAAAAGTTAGCTGCCATAAATTTTGGAAAATGCCAGTGTTTAAAAATAGGTAATTGTGCTAAATGATCAAAAGTTCAGCAGAACTGATTTTGAGGACTTCAAACCATTCAATGTTACAAAGAAAATTGTGAAAATACCATTCTTTGGTCTAGATAAGCTGTTCCCTTTAATCTAACATTCCAATGGCTTTTTGAAAACTTTGAAATGTTGAAACTCATTAGACAAAAACAAAAAATATGTACATACGAATGTATCATACAAATGAACCTTTAAAAGAAAGTGAAGTTTGAACCAACAGCTGATTAAAGATACTTAGTACCTTCCAAAAAAAAGTTAGTGTTGAGTGTACAAGTACAGAAATAATGGAAGTTAAAAAATCACCATGGAAAAACAATCTATTTTACCCAGTCTATAAATATTACACCTTTGTTTTCCTTGCTCTGTTGAGTTCACAAGTAAACATTCATTCTGACATGCTAAAGTTCCTAATGCTGGTGGGACAGTTCTTGTACCTGGACAATCATTACATTATGACTTGTCTGATGGATAGTTCATGTCTGTTGCTTCCTGTTTCCTGGGTATAGCTTCATTAACTGGCTCTTGATCACCTCCTTCAGCCCCAAATCCAGCTTCTCCAGCTCTGTCTGGGACATCAGCATCATCTTCTAGGCCATTGTAGAATTCTTCAATCTCACTTTCATCTTCCAAGGGCTCCTCAAAACTTGGACTCTGGCATGTGCCACTATCACTGTTACTGCCACATGAACTAGAAGATATGATGTCATCTTCAGAGTCTGAATATACCTCAGCGCCATGGAAAATGTAACGATTTGGTGGTAAAAATAGAAACTGATTACCTGAAATATACCAATGAAAGAATAGTTACTTTCAGGTTTCTGAGACTTAACAAGTATCATTACTGGGGCTGGAGGAGTGGCTCAATCAATAGAGTACCTGCTTAGGAAGCATGAGATCCTGAGTTCAATTCCAGTACTGCCAAAATATGTATCTCATCGGAGGCTATTACTATTAGTGGTTTTTTTTTTTAAACAACAAAACTGTTTTAGTGTCCTGAGTTCAAATCATAGCTATACCACTTACTAGGTTTTTGTACATAAAGTTATCTCTATCTCAGTTCCCCCATCTATAAAATGAAGCAATTTTACCAACTTTTATGAATTAAGTGTGAGGGGGGGAAGTATAGAATCATTATTCAATAGTTATTTAACAATTCCTTTTTAGAGCACTGATGAAGTATTGGCCCAGCCTACATTAGACACCCAATTCATAATGAGTTAAATACCACTTTTAGGGTACCCACTGCTTTTTTTCTTTTGAAACAAGGTCTGGCTCTGCAGCCCAGGTGGTCTTGAACTGGAGATCTTACTGTTCAGCATGCTGAGTGCTAAAATTACAGACACATGCTAGTATACTCATTTAAGTACTTTCATTTAACTTGTTTTGTCCATGTCTCCAACCTATTCAAAATGCAGTCTGTGGATACTAATGGCATCAGATCAGAGAGCTTAGTTCTACCACTGAGCTATACCTCAGCCCCACAATCTGCATTTTTGAAAAAGTCCTACACACATTAGTTAAGAGAAGCACTAGCCTAGCACTGGTCTTTAACCTCAAGTCCTCCCAAATTCATACTCGGTGATGATAAGGAGAATCTCCTGATTTCCTCCCCTGGTGCCATGGAACAAGCCCAGGTCAGGAATGACAACTCTTCTAAGATGATCAAGCATATCACTTCAAACCACAAATACATTTGTCAAATTTGTTGGTTTTTTTCCATCAAAGGGTAGGATCTATGAAAGTGTAAAATTAGTGAAGTTTTCTACCCTTGAATTCACAAGAACAAGCAGCTACTAAGTCTGTTTTCTCACCTAATTAATGTATTTGTTGCACTAGACTCAATCATAAAAACCTCGTCGCTACATCAGCACACAGCACTGAGACGCTTACTAGCATATCTAAGTTCTCTTTGAAGTGGCTCTCAAGTTTTTTAAGATAGAGTTTTTCATAATACAGTTCTCACAGTGAAACCTATTTGAATTGTGTGACAATTTTGACCTGAATCCACAAAATTGATTTCACAATTACTACAAATTACTCTGAAAGCCACTGTTTCCCTGTTAAAAGAAAATGTATTCAGCTTTCTAAGGTATCAGTACTAATTTGCACAGTTGCGGCAAGCAGTTAAGTATTACAGTGCTAAAAGAAAACCCCACCTGGTACACAAAACTGGGCAATTTCCTTCCATTCATACCCAGTCTTTCAAGGGCCTCAGCACATGGTTGCACTTTTAGTTGTATTCTGCTCCGTCTCCCCAACCCTCCACCAACACACACATACCAAGAATTGAACAGTCCATTACCTTTCTATGTTTTTGCCCTCTATCAAGACATTCAATATTTACTTACTGTATTAACCATTTCTTCCTTTTTACCGTTGAACTCAGAGAATGAGAACTAGGTGATTAACTGGATAACTAAAATGTGAGTGAAGTCTACTGGTCATCACATACCTAATTCCAAAGCCTGTATGTACCTAAAGGTAAAAATCTCTACGCTTAGTAAAATCAATTCTAATATAAACAGACTGCTCCAGATTTACTCTTTGTTTCCGGGGACAGAGTTGTATACATGACGAATCTGTCAGACATTCAAGGAAAATTCCCAGTGCAGAAGTCATCTAGTGTATATGTAGACTGTATGGTAGAGGCTTAGGCTTCAGTTACCTAAGTCAGTAGCAATTTCACTTCTGTCTTTGCCACACTGCAAACATAAGAAAACTTTTTTGTCCCCTGAAAGTCTTCTATAACCTAATCTCTAAGTAGAACCTAAACTTTTCAGTGTTTTATTCAAACCAAAGTACTTTGTTCTGCTTCAACATCTGTACTAAAATGTTAATGAAACATTTATCGCCCACTTTTGTAACTGTAGACAAACATGAGTAGATCCAGAACTTAATATAGTGCCTTGTAGGACAAAGGCCCAAAGATTTATTCAGCTGAACTTACTTTACAGCAAATGAATGCAACACTTACACACATTTATTTAAGATTTGTCAGTTTCCACCAAGTATGGTAAATAGTATGAGACAATGTTCTAAGCTGTGCAAAACTGTTAAACCTAAGTTAAAGAGAGATTTTTTTACACTGATTAGGATTTTACCCATATATACTACTTTGACTTAAACACCACTTTCCAAACTGCAGGTGAAACTTAGGCTATTTCACCTAAGTTAATTAATACTAATTGACACTTTGCATGTGTTGAAGCAGGGAAGCAGGGCAGGTGGTATTCCTGATACTCAAGAGAAGAATCAGAGATGTTTTCAAGACTTGGAACAACACAGCATAGTTAAGAGGACTAAGGATAGACCTGGAAATTAGTTTGGCTCTTCCACTGCCTAGCTGTTACCTTGCATAGGGTACTTAATCTATCTGGGCCTTAGTTTTCCCAACTGGGAGCAGAGAAATGACAGTTTCTATGAGAGATAGCTCAAAGCAGCTGACAGTATGCACCCAAAATCTCAGTCATCATTCCTACCAGCTTATAACTCCTCAGACAACAGCAGAACACAATACAATACCCATTCTCAACTCAGTGTTCACCTTCCCGTCCCCTAGAGAAAGGCAACATACACAGCACTGTTAAAACACGTGGGCTTGTGGAGTGGCTCAAGTGGTAAAGCACCTGCCTGGCAAGGCTTGAGGCTCTCAGTTCAAATCCCAGTACTGTAAAATAAGTAAGTATGGATTTCATTGAACTACATAAAACCTACACTATCAGGACTGAAAGTACAGATCAGTGGTGACAGTGCCTGTGTAGTATGCATGAGGGCCTGGGTTTGACTAATTTCTTGCAAATCTTTTGTTACAATAATTCTTTCAAAAGGTTCAACAGCATTTTTTTTTTTTTTCAGTACTGGGCATTTGAACTCAAGGCCTCACACTTGCTAGGCAGGTGTCCTTACCACTTAAGCCACTCCACCAGCCCTTTTCTGTGATAGGTATATTTTGAGATAGGCTCTCATGAACTACTGGCCCGGATAACTTCAAACCGTGATCCTCCTGATCTCTGCCTCCTGCGTAGCTAGGATTACAGGCATACATCACTGGCACCCAGCTTCAACAGCATCTCTTACCATCAAGCCGCTTACTAATCTGCTCCTTTGGAAGTCTATTGGGCCAGCATTTTTTCACTGTTTCAGTAACTGAAATTCTTTCATTTTTCACTCCAGTACTGGAACCAACATCCTTCAAATCTGGGTTTTCCATGGCAATTCTCTCGTTTTTAGGAGAAGTCTGTACTTCCTGTGCTTTTCCTTCCATACAACCTTTTGAATCAGACACATCTAAATCATCAACATTACTCTCAGTTGCTTGGTCTAAAAGTGCGAGAGTCACTGAAGAATCTGGTGGTGAAGTTCTTTCTGGTGAACTTGAATCTTCCGAAATATGAAGAGGTGTTGGTGGCAACTCTGATAAATGAATCAAGTCTTTTTGTGTTCGTGGAGGTTTCTCAGTAATTTCTGAAAGCTTTACAGGGTTACAACAAAGTTTGGCATATTCACCACCTAACCTATGACACAATTCATTAATTATGACGTCACAGTCTCCAAGGAGCTCTACATCAAAATGCAGATGAGGCAGTGGTTCCCTGTTAATTAATATCTGAGGCACTTCATGGGGTATGGAACCTAAAAAGAGGGTAAAAAGAGGAGAGTTAGAAAAAGGGAGAGGAGGTTAAAGCCTCCACTTACACTCAACCGAGTCTTTATACGTCACAGCTATCTAGTAAGCAGGTGTGCAGTTACGCAGCTCAGGTTCTGTTCCTGTCACCTGCAGAGAATGGGGATAGTGACATGTTCCCACAAGGTTGAGATGAGGACTAAATGAGTTAGTTAGTATGTCAGATGCACAGAAGAGTCCTTGGCACATAGTGTTTAGTTCCTATTGCACTGCATAGCTCCTAATGTAAAGAGGCACACAGGGACTCTGGTAGAGTGCTCACCTAGCAAGTGGAAGTAAGGCCCTAGGTTCGATTCCTGGCACTCCCTGCCCCTCCTCCCAAAAAGAAGTCACACAAGTCTCTGATATTATAAACTGGTTTTACATTCTCAAAAACTTATGTTTGCCTATCACACACTATTATACTACCTAACAGAAAGCTTTTAAAAGAAAAGCTAAGCCAGAGAAAACATTTGCTTTAAAAAAAAAAAAAAAAAAAAAAGCCAGGTATGGTGTTACAGGTTTCTAGTCACAACTCTTTGGGAGACTTGGGTAGGACTATCACTTGAGCCCATGAGTTTAATACCAGCCTGGGCAAAATACCAAGACCCTCATGTTTAAAAAAAAAAAAAAAAAAAAAAAAGAGAGAGAGAGAAAGAAATGGGCTGTAGCTCAGTGGTGACAGTGGTGAGTACTTGCTTAGCATGCATAATCCCCACACACCACAAGAAAGAAGCAAGCTCAAAAATAAAGGGGTTTGTACCCTGTAGTGCACACCTATAATCCCAGCCACTCTAGAGGCAGACACAGGAGGACTGGAGCTGAGGTCACCCTGGGCGAAATTAGTTAGACCCTATTTCAAAGTGGCTCAAGTGGTAGTACACTTGCCCAGAATGCATGAGATCCTGAAATCAATTCCCCACCACAATAATAAGTAATAATTAATTAAATAAACAAAACAGGCTTGGATACTAAAACATTTTTCACTTAATTACAAATTATCCTCTAAACTAACAGGATTCCACAGCTATTTAGGGAAGACTGAATTCTAAAAGATGCACAGTTATAGAGCGTGCCTGTTCTTCCAGCTATTTGCTCTAGGTGCCTGTTTGATGATGCAAGGGTGTGATACTACTGTCTCCTCCAGCCCTTCTCTCACTTTAATTTATGAAAGGATAAACCTGATGCAGCTGAAACCTCCCTCCCATTTTCTCATCGGTGGCTTCCAATATAGTTAGGGAAGCTACATTCATATAGCAGGGTTATAACCCAGAATACTGAGTTTTACAAGAAGGTACTCGTCATTTTGAGCTTCCACAATCTACCTTACACAAGTACATTTCACTTCTAATAGGCTATACATTTAATCTTACTAGATCTTAAATCAAGTATGAAAAATCACTACAGTATTAAGATTAAAAACACATGGAATAAGGCGTTCCATAAGTTTATGTAAATTAACTGAAGCTAACCTCTGCCACATACAAAATGCATTCCACTATTTTAATATTAGTAGGACTGGGGGCGTGGTTCAAGCGGTAGAACGTCTGCCTAGCAAGAACAAAGTCTTGAGTTCAAACTCCAGTATCACCAAAAAAAAAAAAAAAGTTAAAACGTGTTTGATTTCAAACCCAGTACCGATAATAAAATTTTTTTTCAGAAATATTAACTTGAACACTTCATATAAATTAAAATTTTAACATTTCTGTCCTGACAGACCTCATCTCATCCCTACCAAAATGTCATTTTCACCAGACTTCATGAACAAGAATACCACCTAAAACATAAAGCTAGCTCTTCACTACTCTTTAAACAGAAACAGTAAGATCACTAGGATCTGTTCCACAGTTCCACAACCCATGGCCCGATGTCTGAGATGATCCCCCAAAACCACGCCAACTTACTTGGAATCAGTGCTACTGGTCTCACTTTCAGGGAAGACCCGATAACAATGAGGAGATCAACTTCATCTTTGTCATACTTCATGGCTCTATGAAACTGTTCCGGTAAATTTTCACCAAAAAAGACAATCTCTGGTTTCATGATAGCAAGTGGTTCATCAACTGGACACCTAGGACATCGAGGAACTACCTGCTTGTTTCAGATTTTCATTGAGACGGGGATGTAAAGGGAAGGCCCAAGTTAGAAGTAGTCAACATTTCCACACTGCCTAAGAATACATTTCAGAATTACCACAGGAAACAGAAAAGTTGTGGGTAAACAGCACACAACCTAAATGTCAATGGCATGCAAGTTTTTAAACATTAAAGGAAACATAAAATTGGATACACCAACAAAGTATCTGTGTAGAAGTGCATCTGATGAATTCAAGAGTCTCTCAAGCCAAGCCCCATGCCAGTGACTTACACCTGCAATCTCAGCTGCTTCGGAAACTGAGATTGGGAGGATCATGACTCAAGGCTAGCCCAGGACAAAAAAGTTCACAAGAACTCATCTCAACCAACAGCAGGGTGCAGTGGTGTGCAGCTATCATCCCAGTGGAAGGCTGAGATCAGAAGGATCATGATCTAGTCTAGCCTGGGTAAAAATAAGCCCAGGTAAATAGTTCATGAGAAATATACCAGAGCAAAAAGGGCTGGAGGAGTGGCTCAAGTGGTAGAGTCTGGCAAGAGCAAGCCCTGAGCTCCAACCCAGTATTGCCAAAATAATGAGGGAAGAGGGTGAAGGAAGGAAAGATAAAAACAAAACTAGCAAAATCTCACTTGGGTCTGGCTTTTTCTTTTAGGCTAAGACACTAAGAAGCTCATTTCACAAGAGGCATTATGGGGAAAGGCTGTTTTGTTTTCCTGAGACAGAGTCCCCCTGTGTAGCAGAGGCTGTCTCCAACTTCTGGGAGGGATGGGGGAACGGTTGTTTAAACGCAGGGCCTCTACTATGTGGCCAGGCACTCTACCACATAGGCCATGCCCCTCGCTCTTTCTGCTTTTTTTTTTTTTTAATATAGTCTTGTGTTTTTGCCTAGTGATGACCTTGAGAAGGCAATCATCCTACCTATGCCTCACTTGTAGCTGGAATCCTAAGCGTACACCACTTGGCTTGTTTGCTGAGATGGGGTCTTGCAAGGCCCCTAATCTTACCTAATGACAGCTGGGATTACAAGCAAGCATCACTGTGCTCAGTCTGGCCTCTTGATCCTTCTGCCTCAATCTCCTGAGTGCTGGGATTACAAGCATGTCCTACCAAGCTGGGCTTGAAGAAATATTTTCTACTTAAGTTATCAAAGGTTCTACTTCACAGGAATTCCCAATAATAATACTTTCTTCTTGGATCTTTCTGTATCAGATAAATACTTTTGGGGAGAGAGAAAACAGATTTGGAGGCAAAAAGAAGAAACAGATCAGAGATGTAGAGAATTCCTAAAATATGTGAGATAAATTACCTGATTAAAAATATCTCCTCGTACAGCTTCACAGTCAACTTTGTATTTACAAATCAGGCAAGATGCTGCTGCAAACGAACCTAAAAACAACCAAAACATATATACTTTACTAAGGAATATTTGTTTTTTTGAACCTCAAAGGTTATAGCTTGACACCAGAAAAGGAGAATTGATAAATTTCTATAAATGTATCCTTCATCCTCTAAAGCCACTCTTCTCAATAAAATAATTCTGCAAGGGCTAAAAATCTGCAGGGTTGGAAAGTTCCAATTGTATTATCTTAGCTCAACCATTGCCTTATACTTTATAACATAAGAAAATGGGCAGTTATTACTTACTGTTTTAGAATGAAAATGTCATTTTCTGAATCTTATATCTGAACTACCTAATTCCTTTGGTTTCACAAACTAATGATGTCATTTCTTCATCCACAGCCAGTGTTACTTTTATAATTAGAAAAGATTAAAATAATTGAATGGCATGCAACTGCAGCATCTTGAAATCAAAAGTTCACTAACATTTGATGTTTTGTACAATTAAGCAGTAAGGCCAATACTTCTGGTTTCTTTTTTTTTTTCTAGTAGTATCAAGGTTTGAGCTCAGAGCCTAGCAAGTGCTCTACCACTTCAGTAAAGCTCGCAGCCCTTTTTTTGCTTCACTGTTTGGCTATATTGGTCTGGACCAATCCTCCTACCTATGCCTCCCTTGTAGCTGGGATGATACGTGCATGCCCATCACACCTGGTTTACTGTTTAAGATAGGGGTCTCACTTTTTGCCCAGACTGGCCTTGAACAGCAATCCTCCCAATCTCTGCCCTCCACAGCTGGGATTACATGCATGAACTGTACTGGGCTTCATTATTTTGCACTCTGTTAGGCTATTTACAATTATTAAGATAAACATTATTGCCAGGTGCTGGTGGCTCACATCTATAAATCCTAGCTACTCAGGAGGTAGAGATCAGGAGGATTGCAGTTTGAAGCCAGACCAGGCACAGTCCCATCACCAAAAAAAAAAAAAAAAAGCTGGTGGAGTGGCTCAAGGTGTAGATCCTGAATTCAAGCCCAAGTACTGCCAAAAAAAAGATAAACATTAAATAACACTGATGCTTGATCTCATTACTAGATGGCAGTAATGCTTTCTAATACTGATTTTTCCTATTTAACTAGACAAATTATAGAAAGTCATTTTGCAGTTTACTAACCATGACACTGAATTATCCTTTGGATTCCTGCGACCTGTTCCAAGGTGTCTATATTCTGAGTATAGTTGCGAAGCAGTTTTCCTTCCTTATCTGACAAGGCTATGAATTTATGACACAGAGATGGTTGGAACTGTCCAGGATATATTTCCTACATGGTGCAAAAGGTAGAAAACATTTACATTAATGAAATAAGTATAACAGATATCCTGCTTAGGTTTAACAAAAAGCTACCAAAGATAACCCCCAAGTATACTTTAAAAAACAAAATAAATGAGCATTTTAAAGCGTCTAAGTGGATGCAACACACACCTAGAAAAAGGACTGTTGCTATATGTACAAAACTCAGCAATTGAACTTGGCCCCTTCAAGAAAAGGATAAAGGTAACCCATAAATGTCTAATAAATGTTAACAGATATTTTAACATACGTCAGAAGTAATACACACCTTAAGATATCTAACTTTTTGTTGGCTGCAAATTCAGATTTTTCTTTAAGGGAAAGGGAAAACTTTACACTGAAATTACAGGTATCAAAGGTACGGTGACTTTTATTTAAAAAAAAACCTGAAAAAAAGCTGTCAACATAAGATTTAAAAACTTTTTTTTGATTCATCATTCATCATAAATATCAACCTGTTGGAAGTTTAAAGCTAAAGTTTTAATTCCTTACCAAAATTGTTTTCCTTCCACTGCACAGGCACATACTGGTATAGTATAGAGTTGCTCATGAATGTTGAGTTGCTGGATTTTGTGTGTGTGTTTTTCCCCCCAAATAATGCTTCAATGCTGTTTCTTCTTTAAAAACAAAGAATTCAGATATACACATGGCAAAAAGATCAGAGAGAAAGTATCAATTTTGGTCCTCCCAACTTTTGACAGTGTTTTCATTCAATTTCATTTAGTAAGTGACTATGGCAAAGGAAGTTTCTTCTCTACTTCTTTCTTTAAAGTAGTAGTGCTATCATCTACTTACTTCCTTACCATTCATTACAGGCTCTAACCCATCATAATGCTAGCAAAAAACTAGACACAACCGTATGTCCCTCAGCAGGGAACCGGTTGTATAAATATGCTACCTCCTTAACAGTGGAATTATGCAGCCATTAAAAGATTGAGGGAGCTCTAGATGCACTGACCTGGGAAAATGGTCCATGATATACATGAAAAAAGGCAACTTAGTCACCAGTGTGTACAGTTTGCTTTGGTTTGGTATTGGTATTAAGGAAAAATGGAAATTACATGCACGTACATAAAGATGTCTCCATATAAACAAATCAGGAAGAATACAAGTGAGCTATAAAGTTGGGGGAAACTTCACTTCTGACATTATATAAAAGAGTTAAATACTGAGATTAGAGATGACTTTACTTTTTAATACCTCAAATTTTAAAAATACTTCTGCCACAGATGGATAAGCTAATCTCATAACAACTATCACGTACATGTCTGTACACTGGTAAAGTATGTCCCTACATTCTAATGTTTATTAAAAACAAACTCATGGGCTGGGGGCTTGGCTCAAGTAATAGATTATATGCCTAGTAAGCAAGAAGGCCTGAGTTCAAACACTAGTACCACCAAAAGAACTCACAATTCTTTGTAATTTAAGAAACAAGACAATGCACACAGCAAGTAGCAAGTGAGGAGGAGCTTATTTTTTGAAGTCAATTTTAGTTTTATAGAAAACTAAAAGGAACATTATGTTTTGGGTTGCTATTGAGTTGTGCTAAACCAACCAATGTCTCCTATCCAGGATGCTTTGTTCTAATATATTTACATTCAGGAAATTATAAACATCACAGTATCTTTATTAAAGTTTCTTCTGGAAATAGCTTTTAGAATATTTTGCCCACTAAAAGAAGCTAGGCAAGAGATAAAATAGGATTTCTAAATTAGTGGCAAAGTGGTAAGAGCATACCTAACAAAGGAATGACTAACTCCAGGGCATGGTTAGGAAGCAACTGAGTACCAAAGACTATTCTATTCCCTCCTTGAGTTTAATTATATGTCTTACCCACCCTCTTTTAAAGGAAAGAATAAGAAATACAGATATGTGCAACACTAGATTTATACCTCTACACTCCAATTTCCCAGTACTTCCACCTGTAATAGTTCAAGGTAGTTTAGCCCTTATGAATCAATTCCTGTTTTGAGAATAATTCATAAAGAACTTTTGTCTTACAGGTCTTCATTTTACAAGTAAGAACTTAAATGATGAGTCTTGACACTGTGCTTTCTTTCAGATGAAGTGGGCTGTATTTAAATTATTAAAATTAAATGTGGTATTTGAACTAAGGAATATAATCAGAACTTATTATTCTGAAAGGACAATTTTAATAGAAAATACTTCTAAGAAAGACTCTTACTCTGAGAAGTTTGCTGAAAACCAAATTGATTGGGATACAACTCACAGACAAAATATGGATTAATTCTCCCAAGTAGAACTGTGATATGTTAGCCCTCTCAAATCTGAACCCCTTCAAGTCCTTTAAGAAACCAATCATTAGTGTTAGGCCATTCTTCTGAGAACACAGGTTTAAAACCTATCAAACAGCCCTGCTTCCCACACAGCTGTCTAAAAACATGAATAATTCAGTAATTTGCAACCAATATGGTCAAAGCTCAGAATTACCCAATATAGTTGAGTTTTCATGCAAAAACAATAGTGCTACCTATTTTTTTCCTTTCTCAATTTTCTAGCACCATGAATAGAAGACCTAAAGGCAGGGGTATAACTGCATCCCCTAAGGATTAAAAGGATTCAAAGTTTGAGTTTACAGAGCAGAGGAGGTAGTAATTGGTTTTAAAAAACTAGAACCTAAATTCTCCACACTATAAAGAGAAGTGAGGGCTGGTGATGTAGCTCAGTGGTAGAGCACTTGCCTAACATTTGGGAGGCCTTGGATTGGATCCCCAGCACTGCCTAAACATACAAAAAAAAAAAAAAAAAAAAGTGAAACATAAATCCATTACACAAAAACACACCGGAATTGAATACTCAAATACCCTGACTCATCAATACTTACTACTAAAGTTAGCTGCCTTGACAAATTAAACTTCATTTAAGTTTAATCTAGTTCCCTCAGGAACCTATACAGCAGCATGCTTTTTCCATACAGGGCCACCAAATACAAGTATTTTAGGCATTACAGGCTATACAGTTTCTGTCCATATGGTCTCTGTCACAACCTGTCGGCTCTGGCATTGGAAAAACACAGCCATATACAACATGAGACTGGCTGTGCTCCAAAAAAAACCCTTTATGGTCAAGAATTTCACATAACGTTCATGTAGTATGAAATATTATTCTTTTGACAATTTCCCCCATCCATTTAAAAATTCTAGCTTGGGAGGTGGGGGTAGGTTGTAAAGATATTGGTTAAAGAATACAAAGCCTACATTTGAAAATTGCAAATGGAAAAATGAGACCTGTTGAAACTATTCCAGGAATAGGGGGAGGAGGGAAAAGAATGGTGGAGGGGGTGAATTCAAGTATTATAAATTGTAAGAACTTTCATAAATGTCACAAAGTACCCCCAGTATAGCAATAATTTTTAAAAATTTTTTAATAAATGGTAAAAATTTTATTTATTTATTTTTTTGGGGGGTGGCACTGGGGTTTGAACTTAGGGCCTCATAGTTGCTAGACAGGCACTCTACCACTTGAGCCACTCCACCAGACCAAGACAGATTTTAAATCTTCTGTTCATAAAAAAAAAAAAAAAAAAAAAAAATTAAAGCAATGGACATTTAGCTTGATATAGCCATTCCATAGAGTACATATATCAAAACACAATAGGCCGGGTGCAGTGGCTCACTTCTGTCATCCCAACTACTTGGAGAGGAAGATAGGAGGAACATGGTTTGAAGCCAGCCCCAGCAAAAGTTAGTAAGCCCCTATCGAAGAACAAGCCAGGCATGGTGGTACATGTCTGTAATCCCAGCTATACAGCAGGAAGAGGCAGGAGGATAGCAGTCTGGGGCCAGTCTGGGCAAAAGCTCAAGACCTTATCTGAAAAATAACTAAAGCAAAAACAGCCGCAGGCATGGCTCAAGTGGTAGAACTCTTCTATCAAGTGCAAGACCCTAAGTTCAAAAAACCAGTACCACCAAAAATAATGCTGCACACCACAAAAATTTACAATTTTTTTCTATCTAAATAAATAGATTTGTAGCTCACAGGCTGTACCAAAACAGGTAGTGGGTCAATTTGGATTGGTTCCAC
The DNA here is from genome assembly GCF_047511655.1 of Castor canadensis. Classification (NCBI taxonomy): domain Eukaryota; kingdom Metazoa; phylum Chordata; class Mammalia; order Rodentia; family Castoridae; genus Castor; species Castor canadensis. The sequence continues at coordinate 58,898,314 of NC_133392.1, read as the reverse complement.
ATGATTTTAAAACATAAACAGCCTTCTTTTTTAAGAGTATGCTAATCCCTACATTAACCTAACAGAATTTTGATTAGTAAAGCTCTCAGTTACTACTTAATGAACTTTTAGCATGTACTTGGCATAACATAAGCACTTATACTTCACATTTATTATAATACCACAGAGAAGACTGAAGGCTAGGTCTTTACATTTTTAAAGGGCTGTAAAGAAAAACAAAGAACATCTGGCAGAGACCCTATGGAGTCCAAGAAACCTGGCTACTCACAGAAAGTTGGCTGACCCTGCCTGCTCTAGATTTGCATCACCTCCATTTTGCAAATGAAAAATCCGATGCACAGAAATAATTTGCCATTTGGGTTACAAGAGCCAGTAACTAGCAGCATTATCATCCAAACCTAGTTGTGACATGAAATCTTACTGTCTTTTCAACATTTGATCCCTCAACCTCAAATTTTCTATTTCTCTTTTGATACAAGAAACATTTCTCTTAAGTATTACAAAGAAGGATAACTCATCAAGACTACAGACTAATTTAAAGTTCACCTTATTTTGTTCATTTTCCTAAAATTACTGGTGCCTAGACTTCCAGTAAGTCAGCATAAAAACACTCTTCATAACATAAAAAAATTCCTAAAAATCAGTATGAAAAAAAGCACTGAAGTAGCAAATGGCTAACAGCAAAAAAATCAATTCAAAGATACACAGACAGTAGTAAAAAGCAGTCCTGTTGGGCTGGTGGAGTGGGTCAAGTGGTAGAACGGCTGCCTATCAAGTGTGAGGCCCTGAGTTCAAACCCTACTACTAGCATTAAAAAAAAAAAAAAAAGGTCCTCTATGCTAATTCAAACAGAACACTAGGGGCTGGAGGAAGTATAGCTCAGTGACGAGCATGTATTTAGCATGCACAAAGCCCTCAGCAAAATTCCCAGCACAACACACACCACACACACACAAAGCCAGAAGACTAATACAAGATTGCTAATTTTATACCTATTTTACTGATAGTGTCAAAATTACCCAACAACCCTAGATATTACAAAAAAAAAAATCTAATAGCCACTAATAGGAGACTGATTTAATATATGTGGTACCACTATAAAATAGACAAGTATACAGTGCAGCCATTTTTTTATTTTTGCAGTACAGGGATTTTGAACTCGTGTCCTCACACTTGCTAGGTAGGCACTCTTACCACTTGAGCCAAGCCCCCAGCCCCTTTTGGTTTGGTTTTGAGAGAGGGTCTTGCTTTATACCAGGCTGGCCTGTACCACAATCCTATTTATGCTTCCCCATACAGCTGGAATGACAGGCACATGCCAACAGGCACACACCAACATGTCCAGCCACACACTGAGATGGGGATTTTATGAAATATTTGCTGATCTGGCTTAAATTGCAATCCTTCTAAATCTCTGCTTCCCAAGTAGCTAGGATTACAGGTTTGAGCCACCAAGCCAAATCTTCCTTTTATTTATTTATTTATATTATTATTTATTTTTCCTTTTAATTTTTGGTGGGAAAGGAGCTTGAACTCAGGGCTTTGCACCTGCAAAGTAGTTGCTCTACTGCTTGAGACACACCTCCAGCCCATTTTGCTCTAGCTTTTTTCAAGATGGAGTCTTGCCAACTATTTTATTTGCCTAGGCTGGTCTTGAATGGTGATACTCCCAATCTCAGTCTCCCAATTAGTCAGGACTACAGGCATGAGCCACTGGTGCCTGGCTTTTTTTTTTTTTTTAAATATAAGTATATTGTTAACTAGTAGTATGAAAGTATTTCCAAGAACATTTAAGGGAAAAGGGAAGCAAGGTAGGGAATACTTTATCTGTTGGTAATCATTTTTAAAATATTTATTTTAAATGTAAATTGGGCATAGTGGTACAAGCCTGTAATCTGGTCTGCCCAAGAGGCTAAGATAAGAGGAACATGGTTCAAGGCTAGTAAGAAACTCTATCCCAAACAGTAACTGGGCATGGTGGCACATGCCTGTCATCCCAGCTATCAGGAGACCAAGATTAGGAGAATCAAGGTTCCAGGTCAGGCCAGGCAAAAAAAAAAAGTTGGCAAAACCTCATCTCAATGGTGGCACATGCCTGTCATCCCAGCTACAAGTGTAAAATGGGAGAATTGTGGTCCAGGCAATCTAGGCAAAAAATAAGACCCTATCTCCAAAATAACCTGAGTAAAAAGGGCTGGAAGCAGAGTGCCTGCCTAGCAGGCACAAAGCTCTGAGTTCAAACCCCTGTATTGCCAAAGGGGAAAAAAAAACTTAAGCTGACTTGGACTGGGCATGGTGGTACAGACCTTGTGACCCCAGCTACTCAGGAGGTGAAGAGCAGAAGGATCATGGTTCAAGACCAGCCCAGGCAAAGTAGGCAAGACCCTCATCTCAAGCTAAGGATGGTCATGCATGCCTATAATCCCAGCTAGGAGGCATAGGTAAGAGGACCACAATCCAAGGCCAGTCTTGGGAAAGAAAAAAAAAAATACAAGACCCTATCTGAAAAATAACTGTAAGCAAAAAAATGGCTGGGAACTGACTCAAGTAAGGCACCTTATTCAAACTCTAGCACCACTCAAAAACAGAAAAACATGAAAATGTATTGTGGAATTTTTGTATTTGAGGATAGGAGGGGGATAAAAAAAAATCAGCCTTCTCATATACTTCTGATGGGAGTTATATTTCATTTCAACTTTTTCTAGTACCAAGAAAGCAAAATATGTCAAGAACTTTTAAGAAAAAGTGAACTAAGGTCTTGCTATGTTACCCAGGCTTGGCCTGAAAGTCCTGGACTCAAGTGACCTCCTGGCCTAAGCCTCCAGAGTAGAGGCCTGCACCACTGCATCCTGTTTCCAAGTTATACCCAGGTGCCAGTGGCTCACACTGTAATACTAACTACTCAAGATGCTGAGATCAGCAGGATCATAGTTCAAAGCCAGCCCCAAGCAAATAGTTCAAGAGACCCTATCTCGAAAAACCCAACACAAAAACATGGCTGGTGGAGTAACTCAAGATGAAGGCCCTGAGTTCAAACCACAGTACCGCAAAAAAAAAAAAAAAAAAAATTCAAATTATTTGGAAAACTCATCTTGATTGTATAATTTTCAAATTTAGTTTTCATTTCACTAATTATATTCAGTAATTGTAAGTTTTCCTTTTTATTTGAACACATTTGGTATACAACTTGGATGAAACTTTACAATCTTCACAAAGCTTCTCCTACAGTTATGTAACTATATCACATGATATGAAAGAAGATGAAGACAGATTTTAAAATTCAGATTCATACCAGGCACCAGTGGCTCATGCCTGTAATCCTAGCTACTTGGGGATGGCTGAGATCAGATTGCAGTTTGAGGCCAGCCCAAGCAAATAGTTTGTGAAACCCCATTTCCAAAACAGCCACAGTAAAATGTGGCTCAAGTGGAAGAACACCTGCTTTCCAAGTGTGAAGCCCTGAGTTCAAATCCCAGTTCCACCAATAAAATAAACAAGTAAAATTCAGACTCATTAACTTTATTTCTAGTTTCATTAAAGAAGTCTCTAGTACAAAGGAGTCTTTCAAATAAATTTCCAAGTTTAATCTTTCTGTAAGAGTAAACTACAGGAAAAAAAACCCGAAGATTTGTAATGACTAAAATCTCTTCAGCAAAGTATAATGGTCATTCAACTTTACACTCTACGGGAGAGCTATACAATAGATATTTATAAGCCATGCATGTACATTTTCAATTTTCTAGCAATCATACCAAAAAAGTGAACATTTCAAATATATTTTACTTGATACAAAAATCAAAGGTTTTTTTTTTTTTTGTTTTTTTGAGGCAGGGTCTCACTTTGTAGTCCAGGCTGGTCTCGTATTTATGACTCTCCTGTCTCTGCCCCGCAAGTTCTGAGATCACAGGTATGTGCAACTACACCTGACTCTTGAAGATTTTATTTCCACATATATAATCGATATTTGTTAGTAAATGAAATATTTTATAGTTTTTCTCTAGAATGGTTCCAAAAATCCTGTATGTCTTCTGTACTTATGTCAACACATTTCAAGCACTCGAAGGCCACATGATAGTGAATCGGATGCTAACTCTAGAGACTGTGGGATAGAATAAGGTTCCTCTGCAGTCTGTTGACAAAAATGCAACCAGAATCTTCTTTACCCCTAATTACAAATGACTTTTCAGTCATATGCTTGTGTATCAAAACCTGGCTACTACAAAACATACCAGAGTAGGTGTTACAACCTTAATGACTTAAAAACATTAAGAGTCAAAATAGTTGCATCAATTTTACATGGTCTATGAAATCTCCAGAAAAAAAGGCAAAAATAAAGAACATGAATGAAGTACATCATTTAAAAAAATGACACTGTTCCATTTATAAAAATAAAATCAATCCTACAATGAATATAAATTACGACTCTAGTGAGTGATCTCACAACATGTAGTACTAATATCCAATTTACTAGACAATAAATGATGAGCTTAAGAAGCCTGCACATGAGGGCTGGGGATGTAGCTCAGTTGGTAGAACACTCACCCAGCATGCATGAACCCCTGGGTTCTATCCCCAGCACCACCACAAAAAAAAAAAAGAAAAAAAAAAAATAGCCTATACATGAGCAAAGTACTTTTTCATGAGAGGAAGCCACATGAGCAATTATAAAGTTAGTAGTACCTTTGCAAACTTGAAGAATGGTCTTGGATCTTTCCTGAAATATTCAATATCAAACATTGCTTGAGGATCTGGAAGATCTGGGAAGTCTACTGCAAGGCGAGCATAAATACCATCTCTTGACCTGAAGTCAGGTATTCCACATGAGACAGATACCTGAAATATACATGGCACAAAATTTGTACAGTTAAATCTACATTCATCATTAGTGGTTCTCTTACTATACAATTTTAGAGAAGAGCTAAAAAAAAAAAGTTTTAGTTTAAAACTTCTTTTGAGGAACACAGATACTGCCCCACTCTCATTTTAAACAGAAGTAAAATACCCAAATAAATGAGTATAATTAAATCCACCACATATTCTGTTTTTAGTGTAGCTAAGGAATTTTTAAGTTGGGCTAATTTTAAACCTCTTAACATTTAATTGACAAATTAAAGCAATTGCAATTTGATTGAAAAGGGAGTAAATAAATTTAAACAAATATTTAAATTAGAAAACAGGCAAGAATTTCTATTACAGATAATTATTTCCAAAGAAATCATTTTTATATGGTCACCATTCTACTATCTCAAGAATACTAAATTTCAGTCAGGCACTGGTGTTCATGCCTATTATCCTAGCTACTTGGGAGGCTGAGATCGGAAGACCTCAGTTTGAGGCCAGCCCAGGCAAAGAGTTCATGAGACCCTATCTCCAAACTAACCTCAGCAAAATAGAGTAGAGGTGTGGCTCAAGCAGTAGAGCACCTGCTCTGCAATGGCAAAGCTGAGTTCAAACCCCAGTCCCACAAAAAAAAAAAAAAAGCCTAATTTTCTGTAGGTCATGCACAGGTGGCTCATGCCTATAATCCCAGCTACTTAGGAAGCAGAGATCAGGAGGATCACAGTTTGAAGCCAGCCCAGGCAAATCTTGAAAATACCCAACATAAAACAGGGCTGGTGGAGAGATTTAAGCGGTAGAGCGCCTGCCTAGGCAAGTGGGAGTCCCTGAGTTCAAATCCCAGTACCATCAAATTAAAAAACAAAAAAAAAACCCATTATGTTGTAAGCAGCATGGTAGCACACACCTGTAACCTGAGCATTGAGGATCCAAGGTGAGGCCCAAGGATCGCAGTTTGAGGCCAGTCTGGACTATACAGTGAGTCTGAGGACTACATGGTAAGGCTGTCTCAAAAAAAAAAAAAAAAAAAAAAAAAAAAAAACAAGAAAAACCAGCCGGGCACTTAACTTGGTGGTTCACAATCGCAGAAGGCTGAGAGGTAAGGAGGATCATGATTTCAGACCATCTTGAGCAAACACATTTGTTATACCCCATCTCCATAGAAAAAGCTAGGTGCAGTGGTGTCCATCTGTCATCCCAGCTACTAGAAAGCATAAAACAGGAGGACGAGCAGGGCACCAGTGGCTCATGCCTATAATCCTAGCTACTCAGGAGGCAGAGATTAGGAGGACTACGGTTCAAAGCCAGCCTGGGCAAATAGTTGGAGAACCTAGTTTAAAACAAAACAATGGGCTGATGGAGTGGCTCAAGGTATAGGCCCTGAGTTCAAACTCCAGCACCCCGCCCCCAAAAACACCAGGAGGATGGCAGTCCAAGTTGGCCTGGGTAAAAAGTTCTCCAAAATAACTAGAGCACAAAGGACTGGAAGTGTGGCTCAAATAGTAGAATGTCTGTCTGGCAAGCATGAAACCGTAAGTTCAAACCCCAGTACCACCAAATTAATAATCAAAAAAAAAAAAAAAAAAAAACCCAAAATAAAATACTACACTGCAAGATGAGCACACTGGTATATGCCTATAGTCACAGTTACTCAGGCACAAGCAGGAAGACCACTTAAGACCAGTTCCACCACCAATCTGGACAGTATGGAGAGATTCTGTCTCAAAAACAAACAAAACGACAAATAGCCCTATCTCAAAAAAAGGAAAGGGATGCACAGGGTTAGGTATGTAAGCTCAGCCAGTGTCACCAAAAAAATAAGATTAAAAAAAAAAGATTTACAGACTATACTTTTTCTACAAATCCTGACATTTCAGAAGGGGAATTTAGAAGTTATATTTTATTTCACAAATTTTGTTGGAGTTGAGACCACCTTGACCTCAAAGTAAAATGTACTTATCTAAATCATATTTGTGAACAAAATCTACTCTGAGGCGGGGGGGGGGGGGGGCGTATAACACACACCCAGAACAGGCTTAGCAATTCCAGGCCCTGGGTTTGATCCCCAGGACCAAAAATAATACTAAACTATTCCTGATGATCATTTAAGCAATAACCTTTCACAACTCAAAATGGCAGAAAACAGGACTGAATTTTACTCCAGCAATTGCTCTGGCTGCTAACATGTATTATATTTTGTACTCAACACATACTGCAACAGCCTTAGGTGAGACAGGTAAAAAATGTCAAGTCAGTAATCCTCTCATCTCAGTTTTAAACAGAGGAAAGGCAGGAAGGAATGTGTCACCTTCCTAACACTAAACTCTTCATTTGTGACTATCAGTTCATGGTTTCTCCATGAGAACTGACAAAATATCCAGTATCTCCACCAGCCTTTTACATAACTTAACACAAGTTATAATCTCTGCACCTCCTTTAATGTAGATATCTATAATGTACGTAAAAATCTTGCCTAACTACACTTACCTATCATACTATAAATAGACAAAAACAAGTAGAGTGTTTTTGTAAAAACTGAACCAATTTAGCAACTACTGCTGTCCTCAGTTTTTGGCAATCTCATCCATTATCACTGAGAATTCACTTTTCTAAACCAGAAAAATGTTCTGTAATTGGGAGTATGAAAATACATACATTACCTCTCCCTTTTACTAAGTGTTTTATACATCTTACATACCCCAGCTCCAGTCAGAACTATTATTTTTTTGCACTCTTGAAGTAGTTTCACAGCATCTTCAATTGTATTAATGTCTTTCCTTTTTTTCCTTTTTGGTGGTTCTGAAAGAATATTAATAACAATCTGCCATAGTGTCATATCATCCAATTCAGGTGGAGGAAGTGTTTCTGGCAGTAAATCTTTAAGAATCGTTCGAGGGTCTGTGCCAATCATGAGATGTTGCTGAACAAAAGTATATGGGCCTACATTAAGGAGAAAAAAGAATTAGATCAAGTTCAAGTAACTAAAAAAAAGAAAAAAAACTCACCTCATTTATTTTCTGAGATAATGAGATTGCAATCCATAAGGTTTTACACAAAGTAAGAAAATGCAATTTAAAGATATTTTGTCCTTAATATACTCTCACAGTTAATACCCCTCAAGGAGATTGGGGAGATCTAATGAAGAGGGCTCCCTTAAAGCTGTAAGCATACATGTATTTTTAAGAGTCAAAATAGCCAGATCCAAGGGCTCACACCTGTAATCCTAGCAACTCAGGAGAAAGAGGTCAGGAGTATTACGGTTTAAGGCCAGTCCCAGGCAAACAGTTCAATTCTACAGACCCTATTTCAAAAATACCCAACACAAAAAAAGGGCAGGAGGAATGGCTCAAGCATATTGAGCACCTGCCCACCAAGCATGGGGCCCTGAGTTCAAACCCCAGGACCACAAAAAAAATAAAGTCAAAATAAAGAGGTGGAGGGGTGACTGAGTGGTAGAACTTCATGTGCTTAGCATTCATAAGGTCCTCAGTTTAATCCCCAGCACTTAGAAAAAAAAAGGGGGGGGGGGACTAACTACCAGAATTAAGTTTTTATGGTTAAGAATCTAGAAATATATACCATAGTTTGTAACAGAGGTACTTATTTTCAGCACTAATAATTCTTTCACTCTTAAGTTTCTCAGATTAGTGTTGTCTAGCTTGAGAAAATCAGAAGTATTATGATATTAAGGAGGAATCAATTATGTTTAATCAATCCATTTGACAAAAAGTGAGAACACAAGAAAAAGATCCCCTTCAGCACAGTTGTATTACAGGGCTGAGGATGCAGCTCAACAGTAGCACTTGCCTACCTAGCACATGCAAGCCCTCAGTTCCAGCTCTAGCACCACGAAAGACAGTTATGATATGCCTTTGCTGTAAAAATCTGATAATGTAGAACTGGGAGTGTAGTTCAGAGGTTAGCGTTGCCTAGCATGTGCAAGGCTCAAGTTTGATCTCCAGCACTGAAAAAAACCATCTTACCACATACCTGAAAACATAAATCCTGATTAAAGGGTTTCAAAATTGGTATAAAAGAAAAAGGCATGCTGGGTGCTGGTGGCTCATCCCTATAATCCTAGCTACTCAGGAGGCAGAGATCAGAAGGTTTGAGGTTCAAGGTAGCCCAGGCAGCAAAAACCTTATCACAAAAATACCAACACAAAAAAGGGCTACTTGATGATTCAAATGGTAGAGCATCTACCTAGCAAGTGGAGGCCCTGAGTTCAAATCCTAGTACCAAAAAAAAAAAAAGGCATTTATTCCAAAGCTGCACAACTCAACCATACCTATCCGTGGCCTTGGAGTCCAGTCACTAGAGCTTGCATGAGAAGCTCTGTCATCCTCATCACTTTCACAGGAATGAAAGCCATTAGTAATAATTTCGTTGCTGAACAGAAGGTTATCTGCAAAAGAAACAAAAGTAACTCAAGACTGTTAAAACAATCTGCATCTAAAATGAATAAAGACCTACAGTAGTTATGATGTAATCATTTTCAGAGACTAAAGCACTGAACGTTCATACTGCATATATATACACGTAATGCCTATTGTGGGGGGGTCAGAGAGTACCATTCACCAGAGTAGTTTCATTATCTTTAGGGATTCTACTAAGAATCTAAGTTTCAGTCCATCAAAATCTACAAATAGGCTGGGATGTGGTTCAAGTAGCAGAGCCATAGGCCCAATGGCCAGAATCTAAAAGCTCCAATACCACAAAACAACAAAAAAAAAATCTACAAACAAAAGTGTCTTTTTTTTTTTTTTTCTTTTTTGGTGAGACCAGGGTTTGAACTCAAGTCAAGGCTTCACACTTGCAAAGCAGACTACCTCTTGAGCCACATCCAGTCCATTTTGCTTTAGCTATTTTGGAGATGTCTTGAACTATTTACCCAGACTGGCCTCAAACCTCAATCCTTCCTATGTCAGCCTCCCAAGTTCCTAGGATTACAGGTGTGGGACACCGGTGCCCAACCTGCTTCTGCACCAGTGGCTCACACTTGTAATTCTAGCTACTCAGGAGGCAGAGATCAAGAGGATCACAGTGTGAAGACAGCTGGTCAAACAGTTTGAGAGACCTATCTGGAAAAAACCTTCACCAAAAAAAAGGGGAGCTGATGGAGTGCCTCATGGTGAAGTTCAAACCCCAGTACTGCCAAAAAAAAAAGCTATGCCAGTACTCAGAATTGGGGACAGGAAAATCAAGAGCTCAAAGGCTTCATAGTGAGTTCCAGGCCAGCATGGACTATAAAAACCTGTCTCAAAAGATTTAAAAATTTTAATTGAAACAGAAGAGGTGGGCCTGGGATGATCAATGGTCAAGCACTTTTGAAGCTCTGGGTTTGATCCCCAGCATCTTAAAAAAATTTTTTTAAAGTAGCAATTTAGTTAAACTGAATTCATCAATCACAAGTAAAGGAGTTTGTGAAAACTGTCTAACAGAAACATAGCCACAGATGTTCATCATAAAATCCCTAGCAGTTTGCACACTTTTTTTTAAATCCAGACAGGGTCTCCCTACGTAGCCCAGGCTGGTTTCGAACTCGAGGTCCTTATGCCTTGACCTCCAGACTGCTGTGAAGTTTTCACTTTTATCTAATGCTAAACATACTAAGGTATCTTTGCGTTACTCATTTCCCCTACTAAGTTGTGTGGTTCGAATTCCTCAGGCACACGTTATCCTTTACACACCTGGCCAAATGGCCCACGAAATGGATCTGACACAAACACTGAAGACTCACGCCTATTCAGGACAAAAACTGGTCTGATCAAAATAAGACACTGACAACTAACTAATAAGGATGTTTAAAAAAGAAAAGAAAAGAAACCCTAAAAGATGACAGAACACATTCAACAACTTTGGCTTCCGTATGCTAAAAGTATGTCGATTTATCTTTCAGAAACACACATATACAAAATAGATGTATTTAACCTAAAACCTTCCCAAGAACATGATCAGAAGAAAACCAACATTCATAAAGTATCTCCAAAAGCACTACAGCACATTAACTCTCGGGCTCCCAACGTCAACTGCATCACAGCGAAGTAAATTTCTTTGAAAACAGCCACGTTCTTTCCATTTTGAAAGCTCTACCTTTGCGAACACCTTTGCTCTGTTCACAATGCTAACTCCAAGTCTTAAGAAAAACTACAGACCCCCTCCGAAATAAATAACTGCACAGGTGTCGGTCTGCAAATGCAACTGCATAAGGTCGACCAACGGGAGGGGCAAAATGCCGCAGACTTAAAGTGCGCTGGAAGGAAAAAAGAAGAGTCTTTAACAAAAGCACAAGGCTACAAGAGGAGGGGGAGAGAACTTGTTTCAAACACCACTGCGCGCACCTCGGAGGCAGCCTGCCGGCGGCGGCGCACACACAGGGCGGCACGGCGGGCTGGAGGCGGCCCCGCAGCTCCAGGGAGCCGTTCAGCCGAGGCCAGGGCGGCGGGGGCGAGGGGACGCCGCCCAGCCCGCACGGAGCCCCCGGCCCGCCCCAGAGCCCCCCACCCCGCGCCACGAGGGCCCCGGGAGGGGAGCGGGGATGCGCAGTCCCGGCCGCCAGCCCGCGCCCTGCGCACCTCGGTACCCAATCGCCGCCGCCGCCTCTTCCTCGTCCTCACCCTCCTCCTCCTCGTCGTCGTCGTCGTCGTCGTCGTCGTCGTCGTCGAAGTCGTCGGCCGGTGGCGGCTCCCGGGCTAGGCCCTGCAGGCCCGGCCCATTGTCTCCGTCTCCGGCCGCGGCCGTCGCCGGGGCCTCCAGCTCCCCGCCCGCCGCCGCCGCCGCCGCCGCCTCCGCTGCCTCCCGCCACAGCGCCGCCGCGGCCGCCGCCGGCACCTCCCGCTCCGGGGCCGCCCCACTGGACTCGCCCGGGCTCCGCCCGAGCCCCGGACCGTCTCTCCGCGGTCTCTTGCGGAGCGGCTCCCCGGCGGGCGGCGACGCGGTCTCCCTCTCGGCCGCCGCCGCCGCCGCGGAGGGGGAACCGCCGGGCTGAAGGGCGAGCGCCGCCTCGTCCGCCATCTTCCAACTGCCTCTCTGGCCCTCCTCCCTCGCCTCCTCTGCTCCCGCTCGACGCGCGGCTCTGGCGCCCCCGAGGCTCCGGCTGCGGGAGATTTAAACCCCGTCACGTGACCCGCCCCCGCGCCGCCCCCGCGCTCCCGCCGCTGCAGCCACCCACGCGGGCCGGACCACAACACGGCGGGTCACGTGGCGGGAGGAGGCCGGGAGGCTCCCGCGCCACTGCGGCCGCTCCACCGCCGTGGCGAGTGTGGGTTCCAGCCCCGCTCCCCTGCGGCCGCTTCCAACTTCTCCCCGCCGTCCTCCGGTCTCCACCGCCCGGGGCCTCAAGTTTTGGTGCTCGCTGCGAGTTTCCACTTGGGCCCCTAGTGCGCGCCTGGCCCGCCTTTGCCTTGTTGGATTTAGCCCAGGGGTAAAACTTAGCTCCTGACAGGCGACAAGGAATGAAGGTGGCCAAGGCTCTTGCTGGAGAGTCGGTTGGTTTTCTTTAAAGGGTACATTACGGCTCCGCCATCCTCCCCGCCATTGTGACAGCTCCGCTTTATCCCCTTTTTCTCCCTGATTCCCCCCTTAGTCCAGCGCTCCTTTCCCCTCCTCCCTTCACTTGCCAGTCGGTGTAGACTGTCCAGTACTTAAAGGCGTGTGTCCCCCGGAAAGACCTGTGGCCTAAGGATTGGGGATTCCAGAGCTGCCTTCTGGCCACAGATGTGTGTCTTCCCACCTCTCACATACAGAACTGGTGTTTAGGCCAAGTGGGGCCTAAACAATTGAACCCAGTTTTTCTCATCATTAGAATGATAGTACTGCCAGGTGCAGCTAGCTCAAGCCTGTAAATTCTAGCTATTCAGAAGGCAGAGATGAGGAGGTTCTCAGAGGCCACCTTGGGCAAAATAGTTCTTGAGACCCTATCGTGAAAATATCCAGCCCAAAAAAGGGCTGGGGGAGTGGTTCAAGTGGTAGCGTGCCTGCCCAGTAAGCATGAGGCCCTGAGTTCTAAACCCCAGTACTGCCTTCCCCTCAAAATAATAAAATGATAGCACTTTTTTTTTTTTTTTTTTTGGCTATGTTATGGTGAGGAGTAAATGAGCTAACCGGATGAAAAGTGAGGGATACACAGCTCAAAAACCTAGTTCCTTCCCTCCTTGAACCACCTTTACGTTCCCTGAAATTGTGGGCCTCTGGCATCCCACATGTAGTTATGGATCCCTCCCCCTCCCACAGTGCTGGTGTTAGAACTCAGACCCTTGTACTTGCTAGGCAGACACTCTACTACTTGAGTCGTGTCCCCAGCCTTCTCACACGTGTAGTCTTAACTAAGCACCCATATTGTAGGTGGTATGATAGAGCTGCCTGGAGTGTAGCGTTTCTGCCCACTTACAAAATCCAGGTGGTTTTTTTTTTTTTTCTTTATTTTTTTTTTATTAGGATATATTCATTTTATGGGGGGACTCATTGTGATAATTCCCACTAGGCTTATATTGGTTAGATCACCACCCCCCCACCCACACCATTTGTCCCCCTGGAACTCCTCCTGGCCCCACTTAAAGCAATTGTAAGAGGTTTCTGTATTCTATTCATAGAAGTATATGAAGTCCATCCACCATATACCCTTGCCTTAATGCCTTAATCTCCTTCATCCACCCTCCCCCCTTTCACAAGTATCCCCCCACACACTGTACCTATTTTACAGTCATGTCTTTCATTATTAATATTTAAGTTGATATTCTAAGGGGTTTCTCAAGGTGTCCCCACTGTGAGACTACTTTACTCTCCTCTGTTCAACCCCTTCCATTGCTCTCCCTTACCCTTTTATCTCCCCCATTTTTCAATAGATTTCAATACACATCCTTATATCCTGTACTTTCACAGATGTTATGTTTTATGGTATTGTTGATACTCTATCATTCTCTTCTCCTTTCCCTCCTGCCCCAGCACTCCAAGTTTATTGTGCACCGAACCTTAACTTAAAAGGGGTCTTTGTTACACCACCATCTTTACCTGTGTCACTTTAAGCAATCAACTTAAGCTCTGTTTCTTCATCCTTTAAAAAAAAATTAAGAGAAAAGAATGTTGGAAATTATCTCTAAGGTCTCAACTACATCCAAAAGTTACTGTATCTAAAACTCTACCCTTCCCTCTGAACACTTCATTTCTAAAAAGTGACCGTCTCTCATCCTAGAAGCCTTGAAACCATCTGTGATGTTTTCCTTCAGATTGGTCCCCTTTAACCAATCAACCAGGTCCTGGTGTCCTTCTCTTTCTCTTACACTCTTTCTGGTTCCTCACTATATAGGGATCTTGCTTTTGTCTATTTCATAAACATTCTCAAGCACCTCAGTGGAATGTAACATATGAAATGTTGAGAATCTGTGTTCCGTTGAAATAGAAACGAGATTTCTAATTTTCTTCAGAAAAAGATGTTTGTAAGCTTATGGACATCCTCTTTCTTATTCTTTTATATGTACTATACATCAGCCACACTCGTGCTGATGCAATAAAAGAAACGCTATGCCATCAATATGATAGTGTGCTACAAGGTCAAAGATGTAGCATGCATGCAAACAAGATAAATGAGAGACAAACTGTATTAAAAACAACAAACTCCTAAGATTCAGGTCTGCCAGTGCTTGAGAACGATTTACCTGAATCTCATCTCTTTTGGTGGCCCTAAGGTTTGAATACCAGCCTGTTTTGTGCTGGTTACTTTAGAGATGGGCCTCAAGAACTATTTCTGAGAACTATTTCCACTCCCTCTGCCCTGGAACTTTGATCCTCCTGATCTCAGCCTCCCAAGTTGCTAGAAATACAGAGCCCCTGGTCTCATTACTGTCTGGTCCTTTTAGCTTGCAAGTTCACTTTTTCTTTTACAGCTCCCCCTTAAAACCAGCCTTGACCTTTATATATAGATAGATCTATCTATCTATCTATCTATCTATCTATCTATCTATCTATCTATCTATTCTGCACTTTTAGCCTTGCAGCACCAGTCTCATACAGAAGGGTCTGCAAGCTGCACAATGCAGGATATAGGACAACATGTATAGTGGTGTGCTATTTGTCAAAAAGTAAAAGGAGGGTGTGCAAAAGGGAATATATGTACTTATTTGCTTATATAGGAACAAAATATCTCCAGAGCACTTGACTATCCTTTTGTCTGTCTCTCTGTCCCTAGAATGAGTGCTATACTCCTAGTCAATCATTATAAAATACATTAACCCTATTTCATTAATCTCTCTCTCTGTCTCTTGCTCTTGCATTCTCTTGCCGTATGTGTGTATGCGTGTGTGTGTGTGTTTGGGGCCTTGGCCTCCCGCATGCTGGGCAAGTGCTCTACCCCTGAGCTACATGCAGCCCCATAATTGTTGAAACTGTAAGCTGAGTAATAGGTCCTGAGTTCTGGTGACTGTGTCAAGCCCCCACACCCCAAAAAGCCTGTCTTACATCTCTCTTTTAAAATTCCTAGGTTGGGACCTGAAACCTTGCAGGTCCCAATCTTGCAGGGAATACCCTAGAAACAATACGTATAGGCAAGGACTTCCTGAGTAGAACTCCATCAGCCCAGCAACTAAGAGAAAGGATGGACAAATGGGAATACATGAAATTAAAAAGCTTCTGCACAACAAAAAGAATAGTTTCTAAACTGAAGAGACTACCCACAGAGTGGGAGAAAATATTTGCTGGCTATACATCAGACAAAAGACTGATAACCAGAATATACAGGGAACTTAAAAAACTAAAGTCTCCCAAAATCAATGAACAAATAAAGAAGTGGGCAACTGAACTAAGCAGAACTTTTGCAAAGGAAGAAGTCCAAATAACCAAAAAACACATGAAAAAATGCTCAACATCTTTGGCCATAAAGGAAATGCAAATTAAAACCACACTAAGATCTGACCTCACCCCTGTTAATCAAGAACACCAACAACAAATGCTGGCGAGGATACAGGAGAGAAGGAACCCTCATACACTGCTGGTGGGAATGTGAGCTAGTACAACCACTCTGGAAAACAATATGGAGGCTTCTTAAAAAACTAAACATAGATCTGCCATCTGATCCAGCAATCCCACTCCTAGGGATATACCCAAAGAAATGCAACTCAAGTTATTACAAAGGCACCTGCACACCCATGTTTATTGTAGCACTATTTACAATAGCCAAGCTGTGGAAACAGCCAAGGTGTCCCACAACTAATGAATGGATCAAGAAAATGTGGTATTTATACACAATGGAATTTTACTAGGCCACAAAGAAGAATGAAATTTTGTCATTCTCAAATAAATGGATGGAACCAGAGAATATCATCTTAGGCAAAGTTAGTCAGGCTAGGAGGCCAAATATCGTATGTTCTCCCTCATATGTGGATTACAGACCCCAAACAAATGCAGTAATATTATTGACATGGGTCACACACTAAGGGGAGAACACGCACGGGAGAAATAGGGAAAGGAAAGGAAACCTAAAACTTGAATGTGGTTGATGTGCTCACTGTTGAAGAGCAAATAATCTAAAATTGGCAGAGACTGCTATGGGAAGGGGACCAGGAAGTAGTGAAGAGGTCTGGGGGTTGCAATACACATGTGCATGGAAACAATGCTAGGAATCTCTCTGTATAGCCATCTTTATCTCAAACTAGCAAAAACATTATGTCTTTCTTATTATCTCTCATGTTTTCTTTTTAACAAAATTGGAGAAGAAGAAAATGGAACAGGTTCTGCCTGGAAGTGGGGGAGGGTGGGGGGGGAGGTGGCACAAACAATATATACACATGTAAGTAAATATAAAAATGATAAAAGGAGAGCAAAATAAATGAATAAATAGTGCTAAAATGTAAATAAGTAAAATTCCTAGGTTGGGAATGGGGTGAGGTTAGCTCAGGGGCACTTTCCAGCATGTGTGATCTCCAACGATACCTTAAATACATACATACATCACACACACATACATACATAAATATGCTTAGGTTGGGCTGAGGTTGTAGCTCAGTGGTAGAGCACTTGCCTAGCATGTGGGAAACCTTGTGTTTGATCCCTAGCACCACACAAACAAAAATTTTTAATTAAAATTTCTTAGCTATACCCACAAATTTATCAGATGCTATTTATCCATGGTTGAAGGTATGTTATTTCATCTTTCTGACGAGGGTAAGACAAGTGTGCCCCCCCACAGACCTTCATCTTCTCTACCTTCATCCACATCATTCAAGTAGTTGGGTGGACTTCCAGACTATAGCAAATAAACTGGTAACGCAGCTTGCCCTCCACCACAGTTACACAGATCTAGACCAGTGGTTCCCAGCTGGGGCAATTTTTGTTCCCCTATGCCCTGGGGATATTTTTGATCCTTAGAGTTGGAGGAAGGATATACTGTTGGCATCAAGCACACACAGGGAAGCTGCTACACATTCTATAGTGCAGAGGACAGCCTTCCACAGGAAAGAATTATTCAGCCAAAGTGTCAACAGTGTGAAAGTTAAGAAACTCTGGCCTGGAGTTCCAACCACACAGGGCAAGAGCTCTTTATTAATGGAGCTCTAAGTGACAGGGTCTCAAGAGAAAGAGGGATCAGGCTTTTATCAGAAAGGCTAGGCTGCAAAGTATATAGGCAATGATTGTCAAACTTTGGTTTGTAGCAACAGATTCATCTGTTGAACAATATTGTTTATTGTATAATATAGATACATTTCCTTGTGCTTAAAAAACTCCTGCCAATCAATAAGAAAAAGAGTGAGAGTTCAAGTTGAAAATGAAGAGCTCTGGGCTTGGGGTATAGCTCAGTGATAAAGCACTTGCCTAGTGCTGGGTTCAACTGCACCACAAAAAAAGAAGAAAAAGTCAATTCATAGAAGAGAAAATGCAAGTGGTGGCTTTTTTTTCCCCCCAGTACTTTGGTTTGAACTCAGGGCCTCAAACTTGCTAGGCTGGAAATATGAAAATAATAATGGAAATATGCATTAATCTATAATAAATATTATTTTTCACATATCAAAGTGCTAAGAAACAAAACTTTTGATCAGGTTGCATGCCAAGCATTTGAAGGTCTGTGCCTTCCTGCACAGTGAGGGAAGTGTCGGTTGGTACAGCTCCATGGAAGGCAGTTCTACATTTGCACAGACCTTTTAATTTGACAATTTGAATTCTAGACATCCATTTTACAGAGCATTTGCATAGGTGTGAAATAACATAGTTTATATTAGGAAAAGATTGAAAATACACTAATTGTCCATTAATGCAGAATTAATCAAACATATTACCAGTACATTTGCTTATATACACATAAATTGTCTCTCTAATTCATAAAGTAGGGCCAGTACCAGGGCTCACACCTGTAATCCTAGATATTCATGAGTATAAGGAGGATTGAGGTTTGAAGCCAGCACAGTCAAATATTTCAAGAGACTCTATCTTGAAAATACCCAACACAGGGCTGGTGAAGTGGTTCATATGGTAGAGTGCCTGCCTAACAAGCATGAAGCTCTGAGTTCAAGTACCAGTTCAATGAGAGAGAGAGAGAGAGAGAGAGAGAAGGAAGGGAGGAAGGGAAAAGAAAAGAACATATATGTGCCGGGCTGTTGTGATTGAAGCAGTCTCCCCTCCTCTCCATCACAGCATCCCCCCAGAAATTATTGAGGAGTCTAGAGTCTCAAAGGAACACAATAAAAATAATTGTTATGGTTGTGTTAAGGTAACCAACTGCTACAATAAATAATCTGAAATTTTCAGTGGCTAAATACAACAAAAATTTATTCATCACTCACACATCGTCTAATGTTGTCCCTAGTCAGAGGGCTGTTTGAGGCAGCTTTCCTCTAAAAAGTAACCAAGAGCCCCTTGTTCTTTCTTTGTTGTAGCTCTGCCATTGGTCAAAGGGAATTCAGTAATAACTGTGTGAAAGGTTTTATGAGCCAGCCCTGGAAGTGGCACTTACTACTCCTTGTCTTCCATTTGCCTTTCTAGAAATCAGTTGTGTGTCTATACACAGGAAGTCTGGAAAACTGTATAGTCAAAGTGGAAGAATAGACTAGTGGGTAAATAAAGCACAATGATGGGGAGAGAAGGTGTAGCTTAGTGG
The DNA here is from genome assembly GCF_047511655.1 of Castor canadensis. Taxonomy (NCBI): domain Eukaryota; kingdom Metazoa; phylum Chordata; class Mammalia; order Rodentia; family Castoridae; genus Castor; species Castor canadensis. The sequence goes on along the minus strand of NC_133392.1, from coordinate 58,879,398 downwards.
GAGAGCACCTGCCTAGCATGCCCTGGGTTTGAGAGCATAGCTGGAAAAAAAAAAACAAAAGAATCACGCAGTAAAAATATACTCTAATTGTGTGTCCAGGTTGCCAGCTGGATCTACCCACTATAATTTTTTTCTTTGGGAGGTACTGGGGTTTGAACTCAGGCCTTCACACTTGCTAGACAGGCACTCTACCACTTGGAGCATGCCACAAGTCCCCACTATAACTTTATAAACAGTTTCCTATTAGCCTTTCACCTAATGATCTATTCCTTAAAGATGCTATTACTCCCATCAATCACACTTCAGAATGTTCCAACAAAGCCAGTACTCTCCATCTATAAATTAGTGATTCACCTTAAACATAATTATGTCTGGGAAAGGCAGAAAGCTCGAAGGAAGACTATGACATCTGAATTAACACTAAAGGGACTGTTTTAAATTGTCTACTGGTGTGACATATTAGAAGTTGTTAACCTGAGACATTGTCACACTGAAGTCATGTTCAGAATGGATGTGGGTGGTGACTTTTCCTTGCACAGTGGACAAGTTCTGTTGTGAAGGGGAGATGGGAAAGGATAGCCTGAGTTGCACTATGAGAGGGCAATACCCAAGTATGGAACATTCTATTTTAATAAAGGAGAGGGCAAAAAAAAAAAAAAAAAAAAAAAAAAAAAAAAAGAGAGGGCAATATTGATGGTATGAAAATGCTTCTGGAAAGTCTACACACCTACACATCCCCTGGAAAGCCTTCTATTCTCTGGGTTGAAGACCTTGGCCCTAGAGTATGCATTCCTTCAGGTCAATGACTATATCTTATTATTTTCATTCCCTTCCTTTGCCATCATCAATGGCAGATAATGCACACTTAGTAGACATTGGCCTTGCAATTGGCACAGGGAAACTTCCAGAAATAGGGTCCCTCTGCCTGAGTGGGGCAGGATAACTGCAATCAAATTATTGACTTCCTAATTCTCCATTATATTATTTCCTGTAGGCTATCTTTTACCACTTCATTTACTTCAGAAAGGCAGATTGCCATTTGATATGAACTGCTCTGATTTGTGAGGGTGGCTCAAGTGGCAGGGTATCTGCTTAGCAAGTCTGAGGCCCTGAGCTCAAACTCCAGTATTGCTAAAAGAAATGAACTGCTCCCCTCTAAGAAACCTCTCACAGAGGTTTGTGCAAAAGCTCTGTTTCTTTGGGGTATGTATGCAGGGAGAAAGGCCTTTCAGAGGTAAGAAGCAGGTTCCGGAGGTTCAGGAACTCAGTCCGGATGGAGAAACAGTTTCAGGTATAGGAATGCCTGACACAGTACTATTCACTTTAAGTGAGGGTCCCTAAAACGTCGCAATGCAAACTTCATGTTTTTCAAGATTAATTTGATTTTTTGGGGGGGGGGTAGTACAGAGGTTTGAACTCATGGGGTTTTGAGCCATGACTCCAGGCCTTAAGGTTAGTTTAGACAAAGGGCCTTGGCAAAGTGATTTCTGTTTAGCAGCAAAAGTGGCAACAATATTTGTAACAATCTCAGTTTCCAGCTTTGAAATCTTGGAATTTTTGATGACTTTTTTTTTTTTTTTTTTTTTTGGTGGCACTGAGGTTTGAACTCAAGGCCTCTTGCTTGCTAGAAGAGCACTCTACCACTTGAGCCCCATTGATGAATTTTTTAATCTGGGAAATTTGCATTATTTCAAAATTACACATTGAATGAACATGTATTAATAGTTTTTGTTTTTTTTGCAGTACTGGAATTTGAACTCAGGGCTTCATGCTTTCTAAGCAGGTGCTCTTACTACTTGAGCCACTTTGCTAGCCTGCTTTTCTGCTTGATGGGTTTTTTCAAGATAGGGTCTGGAGAATTATTTGCTTAGGGCTGGCTTCAAACTGCTATCCTCCTGTTTTTGGCCTCCTGAGTAGCTAGGATTACAGGTCTGAGGCATCAGCTTTTTTTTTTTTTTTTTTGGTGGGACAAGTGTTTTCGTGCTTGTAAAGCAGATGCTCTATTGCTTGAAGCACAGTTACAGTCCATTCTGCTCTGGCTGATTTTGGAGATAGGGGGTCTCTCATACTATTTGCCTGGATTGGCCTTGAACCAAGAACCTCCAGATCTCAGCCTCTCAAGTATCAAGAGTTACAGAAGAGAGCCACCAGCGCCTGGCTTTATTAATAGTCTTTTAGCACAAGATTTCACCATCGTTTAATTCACATTCTCAGTGTACTGCATCGTCCAAGGAAGAAGAGTAGTGTGATTGACAACATTTTGAGGAACGGCCCTTACTTTGTAAATTAAGTGTTTGGAGGCCAAGGTTGGTGTTACATATACTTGGAAGGCAGAGGCAAGAGGACCTCAAGTTCGAGGCCAGCCTGGGTTACATAAATGAGGTCCTGGACTGGTGCAGTGGCCTCAGGTGGTAGAATGCCTGCCTAGCAAGCCTGAGGCCCTGAGTTCAAATCCCCGTACCATAAATAAATAAATAAATAATAAGTGAAGCTCTGTCTCAGAAAACCAAAATAAAACAAACAAATAAATATCTGGGCTTCAAATTCTCTGGTGTCACTCTGTTCTCTGGTGGAGCACTGAGCCTGGCACTCGATAGGTGGTCAACAAATGAGTATTGCAGTAAACTAACTCTCAGGGTGCACCATGAACTTGATGGAAATCAGCCAGTTCCAGAAAAATCCTTAACAAACCAAGGGAGACTTTGAGGGGAAGTAGGTGCGTGTCAAAGCACGATATACTTTTTTTGGTACTGGGGCTTGAACTCAGTGCCTACACCTTCAGCAACTCCACCAGCTCTTTTTTGTGATGGGTTTTTTTTCGAGATAGGCTGGCTTCGAACCTCGATCCTCCTAATCTTGACCTCACGAGCAGCTACGACTACAGGCCCAAACACCTGCTCCCAGCAGCAATATACTTTAAAATGAAGGAATCAAGGTTAGACAAAGGCAGTTTTGCCTTGCCCTGGGCTAGAATGTACTTATGGAGTTGGGATTTTCACCTCCCCACTCCAGTTTAGCCTTCAGGGCAACGAGAGGAAAGGGATCTGTGCTTCCCTCACTCATTCTCTTCCTCTCAGACCAAAGGGTGTGGGGCCAGGAAGACACAAAATCTTAACTGACCTGGAAGAGGTCTAACTTGAAAACACCACCCAGGGTGCTGCTAGGGGAATGGGGTACTGGGTGGAACGGGGTGTGTGGTAGGGGGCTGGTCCCACTTTCTGCCTAGTTCCCTCAAACCTGGGAGAGGGTAGAGGGGGGACCAAGGGTTGATTCCAGATCAGAGTTCAGTGCTTTGGGGATTGAGAAGGTACCAAAATTTAAATCTAAATGCGGGATCTTAAAGTTTATTTTAAATAATGCAAAAGAAGTTTCTAGGATCTTTATTATGCAAAAATGGTTAAAAATGGGGGAGGTGACATTGTGAAAACAAATGAATGGGATCTCAGCAGGCAGTGATTCTTACCTGGCCTTATCAATAAAATCTGGGAAACTTGTTTTTTGTTGTTGTGTTTTGTTTGTTCCTTGGTTTTAGACACAGGGTCACCTGTTACCCTAGCCCAGCTGGCCTCCAACTCCTGATCCTCCAGCCTCCATCTCATGAGTAGCAGGTATTCCAGGCATGCCCCACACCTGCTTTTTCTGGTTAAAAATCCAAATGCTGAGGCCATGCCTTGGACTACTGCATGGGGAGTCTCTCCGGGTGGGACAGTATCTTTAAGTGGCTCAGCTCATTCCAGCTTTCAGGAAGTGCTTTCAGAGGGGTGGGACGCCCACCCACCTCTGATTTTGCAGGCACATTACATTCAAATTACCATCTGCTATTTATAAGTCAAAACGTTTGATTCAGTCTTCCATAAATTCTCAAGGGTGAGCAGGACATGAGGTCAGAATCCATACTTTGAGTCTATATTCCACAGGAACTATCAAAATGTCATATTTCTTTGTTGGTTGGCTTCTTCCCCTTTTTTTTTTTCTTACAGAGCACAGTGGTTTTAGAGGACTGAGGCACTAGTCAGGCCTCAGAGGTTGAATTGAATTCCTCTGTGTCTCCAGTTACCCCCAAAAGGAACAGGTTTTGATGCTGGGGATGGAACCCTGGGCTCTCCCATGCTAAGAATGTGACCTACCATTGAGCTACCCTCCCAGCCCCTGGGGAAAAATTTAACCTCACTATTGTGTAGTTTCAACCCCGAAACTGCTCCACTCTAGTAAGAGTGATCGTTACTTTTTAATTGAAGTAAAAGTTACCATGAAATGCTCAAACATTAACTGACACTTTGATGAAATTCATTTTGGTTTTGTTTGATTTTTTTGGGGGGGTGGGGGGACAGGGCTTGTAAAGCAGGCACTCAACCACTTGAGCCATACCTCCAGTCCATTTTGCTCTGGTTATTTTTGGAGATGGGGGGGTCTCATGAGCTATTGGCCTGAACTGGCCTTGAACCTTGATCTCTGCCTCCCAAGTGGCTAGGATCACCGGTTTGTTCTGTTTTTGAAACAGTCTCCCTGTGTAGACCAGGCTTGCCTTGTAGTCCTGATCCCCTTTCCTCAGCCTCTTGAATGCTGAAATTACTGATGTAAGCCACCATGCTTGGCCAAAACTAGAGTTTTAACCAATGTTAAGTACGTTCACAAAGTTGTGCAACCATTACCTACTCTCCATTCCCAGAACTTTTCATCATTCCAGAATGAAATAGTACACTGTTTAAGCAGTAACTCTGTATTCTTCTTTCCCCACAATCCCTGGTAATCTGTGTTCTTTCTGTCTTTATGAATTTTCAGATTCCAGCTAGCTCAGTGAAGTATGATCATCGAATATTTATCCATTTGGGTCTGGTTTATGTCTAACATAATGCTTCAAGGTTCAGCCATATTGTAATATGTATCAGAATCTTATTCCTTTTTAAGGTTGAGTGATATTCCATTGTATGTTTCTTCCGTATTTTGTCCAGTCCACCCGTTTATCTATTAAAGGGTGTTTGGATTGTTTTCTCATCTTGGCTTTTGAAAATAATGCTAATTCAACATTGTGCAAGCATCATAGAGTACTCACACAGACCTAGATGGCGTAGGTCACTCAGAGCATGTGGCCCCTTAATGCAATCAGGAGCCATTATAAAGGTGAGCTGTATGAAGCTGCTGCCAGGGCAACAGGGAATACTGTTCCTTTTGGGTGGGGAGTTGATTGTTTGTTTTGCAGTACTAGAGTTTGAACTCAGGGCCTCACTCTTGCTAGGCAGGTGCTCTACCACTTGAGTCACTTCACCAATCCTTTTTCATGTTGGGTATTTTTGAAATAGTTTCTCTCAAACTACTTATCCAAGCTGTCTTTGAACCATGATCCTCCTGACCTCTGCCTCCTGAGTAGCCAGAATGACAGGCATGAGCTACTAGGGCCTGACCTGTTTGTTTTTTGAGACAGGTATTGCTTTGTAGCCCAGGCTGGCCTCAAACTTGAGATCCTCCTGCCTCAGCCTGCTAAGTGCTGGGATTATAGACATGCATCAACACACCTGGTTGCATACTGTTCTATAGTAAATTTTTATTATTTATTTACTTATGGTACTGGGGTTTGAACTCAGGGCCTATACTTTGAGCCACTCCACCAGTCCTATTTTTGTGATGAGATTTTTTGAGATAGGGTCTCACAAAGTATTTGCTGGGGCAGGCTTCGAACAGCGATCCTCCAGATCTCTGCCTTCTGAGTAGCTAGGGTCACAGGCTACTGGTGAGCCACAGGCACCCGGCTCCTGGATGAAATGCTTTAACTGTTGAACATATTGTTTCAAAAAACACAAAGAAAAAGGAAAAAGAGGAAAAAGGCAAAAAAGATGTGTGTGGGGGGGCTGGCAGAGTTGTTCAAGTGGTAAAGTCCTGTTTCACAAGTGTAAGGCCCTAAATTTGAACTCCAGCACCAAAAAAAAAAAAGATGTGGGCAGATAGGGGTAAGATTCCAATGAATAACTGCTCTGACTTTAAGTAGTGAAAATAAAGAATAAATGTTACACTCAGCATTAGAAACAACACTTGCAAAGGGTGAGGATGGCTGGCTTAGTGGCTTTTCTGGAGTCCAGTTCCCTCATCTATAAAATGCAAGAGTTGGCTGACTACTGGTGGCACCTGTAATCCTAGCTGATCAAAGTCTGAGGCCAGCTCAGGCAAATAGTTTGAGAGACCTCCATCTTCATAAAATAACCACAGCACAATGTACTGCAGGTGTGGCTCAAGCGGTAGAGTGCCTGCTTTGCAACCACAAAACCCTTAGTTCAAAACCCCAGTCGACCAAAAAAAGCTGGAGTTTATTTCCTTCTTCCTTAGTACATATGTAGGTAGGAGTCATTTATCATTTGAGAAACAAGGCTCAAAGCAGGAAAAGGAGCAAGATTACACAGAAAACCCTCATGTGGCAAGGTCAATATCTACCTATCATCTATCTATCTATCTACCTATCTATCTATCTATTATTGTGCAGTACTGAAGAGCCAACCCAGGGCCTTTTGCATGTTAGGCTAGCATGCTACCGTTGAGCTGCACCCCACCCCAAGGTTGATATTGTTAGCGTGTGCTCTTCTATTTACCCACCAGATCTGAATGCTGTTTCAGTAAATAAGGAGACTGTTCGCTCACTGCTTATCTTCACAACTCTAAGGTCCTGTCCTAAAATTCTCTGTCATTTCAAAAAAAAATATGATGGGAACAACACAAATGTCCATCCACTGATACACAGATGAACAAACAAAGCATGTCTCTAAAGATGACAAATAAATGGCCAAAAAGTACCTAAAAATTTGTTGAACATCACTAATCACCAGGAATATGCAAATCAAAACCACCATGAGGTATATCACCCAAGTAACAATGGCTCTTACCAATAAGACAAAAAATAACCAGTGCTAGTGAGGATATGGAGAAAGTGAACCCTGCTGTTGGGTGTGTTAGTTAGCTTTTCCCTTGCTGTGACCAAATACTTGAGACAATTTAAGGAAGGAAGGATTTATTTTTGGCTTACAATTTCAGAGATTTCTGTTCATCACTGAGGGGAGGGGAGAGGAGCTAATGTTTGAGCTTCCATTTATTACATCTGGGCCCTATGGGATGGTGCTGCCCACATTCAAGTCAGGTCTTCCCTCTTTGTTAACCCTCTCTGGAAATGCCCCCAGACACATCCAGAGGTGTGTTTTACTAATTTTTTAGGTGCTTCTCAGTGCAATCGAGTTGACATTCAAGATTAACCATGACAATGGGAATGTAATTAGTACAGCCAGTATGAAAAACAATATGGAGGTTTCTTTAAAAATACTAACAAGAGAAGGCTAGAGGTGTGGCTCAAGGTCCTGAGTTCAAATCCCAGTACCTCAAAAAATTATCAATGATATCAATGATCTAGCAATTTCAGTATTCGGTAAACATCAAAAGAAAATGACTAGCAAACATGAGGCTCTGAGTTCAAACCCCAGTGCTGCCAAAAAAAAAAAAAAATAGCAAAAGAAAATGAAATCATTATGTCAAAGAGATATCTGTACTCCCATGTTTATTATAGCACTATTCACAATAGCTAAAACTTACAATCAACCAAGATGTCCATTCATAGACAAATGGAGACAATGTGATATGTTTATATAATGGGATAATATTCCGCCATAAATAAGAACCTACCATCATCTTTACATCTAGTACTTGTTGAAAAAAAAAAAGTACTATTTTGAAAATTGCCTTCAGTGTGTGTCCCAGTCAAAATTGAATAACTTTGTTTTGTTGTTTGGTTGGGTTTTTTTTTGTTGTGCTGAGGGTGTAACCCAGGGCCTCAACATACTAAGGAAATGTTCTACCACTGAACTACATCTCCAGCCTTCTAGTGATTCTCTTCAATAATAATACTAATACAAAAAAAAAAAAAAGAAAGGAGAGACAAATTTTCATTTACCTTCTGAGCTACCAGGAAAAGGAAATATTTTATTGTATAGGATTATATCTGCAGTTCTTGCTATAATCCCATGAATCAAAAATAATAGGCTTCCAGGTTAAGAATAGGAGATACAATGGAATGTTTTCTGGATAGAAGAATTCTGAAGTATCCTTTGCGCTACTCTGTGAGTGAGGAGTCAGGGAAACAAAGGAGAAACTGTTCTGATAAGAGAAAGAGAGGAAGAGCTCTGGGAACTAAGAAAGAGGTGACATGAAAACTTAACAATATGGAGAAGTGGAAAGGCAATCAAAGAAGGATACAAAACGATCTGCAACCCCAGCCTCAGCTGTCCATGGCAGAGGTGGGGGAGTGGGGGGGCTCGGCCTCCATGCCACAATCACAAAGTGAGCCAGATGATACAGGCAACCCCAATAATAACCACAGACAGGCAGTGCTAGCACAGGATAAACCCACTTCTTAAGAGTTTTAACCTATCATGGTGACTCCTCCTGCATAACAGGCTAGCTGTAGAGAAGAATGCCACCATTCTCAGAGTGCTATTGTTGATGGTGCTGGTGCAGTCTGTGATCAGAAGATCCTGGTTTTTGTGCTCCAAATGGGAAGATCTAAGCAGAGCACGTGGATGGGGTGAGGTAGGATAGCTTTATTGAGGCGAGGGGAGTCATCTGTTCTGCCAGGTGAGGGAAGAGAAGAAGCATCAGAGGACACGGTGGGTGCAGGTGGAGTCTGCCAACAGAGAGAGAGAGAGAGAGAGAGAGAGAGAGAGTGCTTTTCTTTTTCAGGTGCCTTTAAAACCTACACTACACCACATGAGGGCAGGCCTGGAGATTCCCACCCAATAATGAACGAGTGGGGAGGGGAATGGACAGGTGAGGGTGGTCTGGTCCATCCCCAGGCAACCTATATGAACCCCAACCTTTTCCTACTGCCTCACTGTAACCACAAGCCTAGTATTAGGGACTAACTACTCTGGGGACCTGAAAACATGGAACAATCATATTTCAGGGGCCCTGGGGACACCTGTCGCAGCCATTTTGTGTGTGTGTGTGGAAATAGACTTGAGAGACAGTTGCAGAGAGACGGAGGGTCTTTCATAAAGCACGGGAGACTCAGGTTGTGGAGGCCACAGTGGTCAATGGCTCCATCCTTTGTGGTAAGAAGAGAGACTGCTCATGTGCGGCTTAGTGCAGGGTGAGCCTGAGAGCACTGAGACCAGCAGGTTACTTGGTTCCCATGGTCCACACCTGCAGTACAAAACTCAGTGGTCTGTTTGCTCTCCCAAGGATTTGGGGATTGCTACAGTTTGAATGTTTGTGGCACCTCTGGGCACACAGACCAAGGGGTTCTGGAGTGAGCGAGTCCTACCCCGCACATTCTGAAAAGGTTGCCTGCGCTAGCAGCAGCTCGAGTGCGAATATAACAAAGCCTCCGGAGTGAATATATGCTTGCCTTACACAACATGCCCTAACCTGCCTGGGAAACCTGACACTGTTCATCCTACATGCAATTACCAACCTGTTGGGTGAGAGTTGAGAGGAATTACAAGCCTCAGCTGTGGCCCACTACCCAGTGGATTTTAATGTTAGAGGATCTGGAAAGAAGCTTCTGACATTCAAGTAACCTACACAAGGAGGATTTTTTTTTTCCTTTTTTTGAGACAGGATCTCTCTGTATAGCCCAGGTTGGCCTCAGATTCATGATCCTCATGTCTTAGCCTCCTGGGTGCTCAGATTACAGGTGTGTACCACTCTGCCTGGCTTTTTCTGCTCCTTTTAAATAATAATTATTATTATTATTTTACTTTCAGTAATTTTTTGTTTTCTTGCCACACTGGGGATAGAACCAAGGGCCTTGCACATGCTAAGCAAGTGCTCTACTGCTGAGCTACGCCCCAACCCACCTTCATTAATTTTTGTTCTTATTCTATGTTGTTTTTAGGCAGGTGCTCTATGAATTGAGCCACACCCCAAGCTCTATATTATTCTTTTTATTTGTTTGTTTGTTTTTACATTTACTTACATGTGAATACATTGTTTGGGCCACCTCTCTCCTCCTCTATATTATTCTTGACCCTTTCTTTTCTAGTGTTATTGATGGTGCAGTTGTTCTTAATTGATTTTCACTGTACTTGTATGTAATACATGCTTTGCTTTTGTGTTATTGTTACTGTGGTTTGCTTTCTCCTTTCTGAGTGATACTGGGGAAGGAGCCCTCAGGAGAAACAAGTTTCTATGTTGAGCACAAGTCTCAACATAGAAATACAAGAAATATGAAAAAAACAGACAACATGACTCCTCCAAGAGTTCATAACCTTCTAGGAATTGAATCTAAAGACATCATAGTGGATGAAATGCTAGATAAACAATTCAACAGATTGTTTTTTAAAAATAATCAATGAATTGGGGTTGTGGAGTGTCTCACATGGTAGAGTATCTGCCTAGAAAGTATGAAGCCTTGTGTTCTAAATCCAGTACTACCAAAAAAAAAAGTCAGTGAATTCAAAAAGGATACATGTAAACAGCCAAACAAATTAAGGAAGACAACATGGGATATGAGAGTCATTCTATAAAGAGATGGGGATTATAAAAAAGAAATAAATCTTGGAAATTAAAAGTTCAATAAGTTAAAAAAAAATCAATTGAAAGCCTCACCAATAGAGTAGATCAAGACTATCAGGATTTGAAGACAAGGTTGATGAATTATCACATTCTGATAATAATAATAAAGAAAAAATAAATTATGAACAGAATATACAAGACCTATGGGCATAATCTAAAGGCCAAATGTATGAATAATTGGTATAGATGAAGGAACAGAGCTATAAGCTAAAGACATAAAAAACCTATTCAGTGAAATAATAGATTTGGGGCAAGATATAGACTTCCAGGAACAGAAGACATGTAGAACCCCAAACAGAAAAGATCAGAAAAGAGCCTCTCCATGTTATAGTATAGTTAAACTGCCAAAAGTATAGGACAAAGAAAGAATATTGAAAGCTGCAAGAGAGAAGAGCTAAGTCATTTATAAAGGCAAATCCAGAGGGCTGGCAGAGTGGCTCAAGTGGTACAACACTTGTCTAGCAGACATGAGTCCCTGAGTTCAAACCCTAGTAGTACCAGAAAAAGGCCTGAGCTGGTCTCAAACTGAAATCCTCCTATCTCTGGGATTGTAGACACCTGTAATCCTAGCTCTCTGGAGGCAGAGATCAGGAGGATCGTGGTTCAAAGCCAGCCTGGGCAAATAGTTCCCCGAGACCCTATCTTGAAAAAATCCTTCACAAAAAAAGGGCTAGTGGAGTGGCTCAAGGCAAGTTCTTTTGTCTTTACTATGTCTAAGGTCTTGTGATATGTTTCTGGGTGAATTATTTCAAATATTTAGACTTTATAAAATATTTAGGGTTGGTGGAGTGGTTGAGCACTTGCCTAGTAAGCATGAGGCCCTGAGTTTAATCCCCAGTACCACACAATAAATAAATAAATAAAATATTTAAATGTGTTCAGGTTGTGGGTTACACCTGTAATTCTAGCTACTCAGGAGGCAGAGAAAAGGAGGATCATGGTTCGAAGCCAGCCTGGGCAAAAAGCTTACCAGACCTCAGCTGGTTGTCCGCACCTGTCAACCCAGTTACTTGGGAAGCATACATTGGAGGATTGAGATCCAGGTTGGCCCAGCAAAAAGCAAGACCCTGTTCAAAAATAACTAAAGCAAAAAGGGCCAGGGGCATGATTAAGTGATAGAGCACCTGCCTAGCAAGAGCAAGCCCCTGAGTTCAAACCCCAGTACCACAAAAAAAAAAAAAAAAAGTTCAAAGAGTTAAATGTTTCAGTGTCTTTTACATAGTGTTTTCTCACTGTTAAAATCTGGCCAAAGATGCTTCTCTTCTGCCTTAAGTTGTCTCAGAGGCTTAAAGAAGTTTCTCTTAGCTGGCTGCTGGTGGCTCATGCCTATAATCCTAGCTCCCTACTCAGGAGGCAGAGATCAGGAGAATGGAGGTTTGAAGCCAGACTGGGCAAATAGTTCAAGAGACCCTATCTCAAAAAAACCCATCACAAAAAAGGGCTGGTGGAATGACTCAAGGTATAGGCCCTGAGTTCAAACACCAGTACCTCAAAAAAAAAAAAAAAAAAAAAAAAGAATTTGCTCTTTGTTGAGCACTAGTGGCTCACACCTTAATGCTAGCTACTTGGGATGCAGAGATCAGGGGGTCCTAGTTTGAGGACAGCCCAGGCAACAAAAGTTTTCACACATCAGGTTGGCAATATTTGACGTCTAATACTACCCTGGAGAAGTGGATGCTTTTTTACACTATCGGAATGAGCATAAATCCAAGCAACATTTTTGGAAGGAAGGTGGTGAGATCTTTCATGATTCAATATACGTGTGCCTTTCAAATGTTTACTCATTTCTTTTTATTTTTGAGACAAGTAGCCATGAATTCATAATCCCTTTGCCTCAGCTTCCTAAGTGTTGGGGTTACAGGTGTATACCACCACCATGCCTGGCTACATATCCCTTGTGATTTTGGCATTCTACTTCTACAAATTTACTCTACTGTACATTTGTTAAGCATCAAAAAATCATTGTAACATTGTTTACAATCAGAAAAACTGAAGACTGAGGGTGAGGCTAATGGTAGAGCACTTGTCTTAAAAATACCAGGCCTTGAGTTCAATTCCCAGTACCACTGAAAACCCAACCCAACCAAACCAAAACAATAACAAACTGAAAACAATCAAAAGCCTATCAATTGAGTACAGACTGAAATAAATTATTAATCTATGCAAATGATGAAGACCATGTCTATTTGTCGCAAGCAAATTGAGCTGGTTATTACTATTCCTCATAGTGAAAGTAGTATAAATGGGCATATCATGTGATTTGTGATGGGTGATAAGAGGATGGTGATTCGTATTATGCCATATCCTCCTAGTTTTAGTAGAACTGCTGCAGAAGCTGTTAGAAGGATGAACGTGAACCAGGCACTGGTGGCTCACACCTGTAATCCTAGCTACTCAGGAGGCAGAGATCAGGAGGATCGAGGTTGGAAGCTAGCCTGGGGTAACAGTTCTGGAGACTCTCAAAAATACCCAACACAAAAAAGGGCTGGTGGAGTGGTGTAAGTAGTAGAGTACCTGCTTAGTAAGAGTGAGGCTCTAAGTTCAAAACCTAGTACTGCCAAAAAAAAAGGATGAACGTACAGAAGTGTACAATACCATGTTGCTGACAGAATAAGAATATATGTATTTGTGTAAAGACTATATCATAAAGTAATATAAATGGTTACTTGGTTGAGTGGGAGCTAGATAGATGGGAGATAGAAGTTCGTATGAGATTTTACTGAATATCTATTACATTGATTTATTTTTGAATGTATAAACTAAAGAAAATTAAATTTTAAAAACTTAGAACTTGACTAAAATAGCTGGACACCGGTGACTCTGTCTGTAATCCTAGCTATTCAGGAGACAGAGATCAGGAGGATTGTGGTTCAAAGCCAGAGTGGGCAAATAGTTTGCAAGACCCTATCTCAAAAATACCCACCACAAAAAGGGCTGGTGGAGTGGTTCAAGGTGATGGCCTGAGTTCAAGCTCTAGTACTGAAAAAAAAAAAAAAAAAAAAAAAAGAAGCTTATCCACACAAATACAATTCTTTGGTGGGGGATGGGACTAGGGTTTGAACTCAAGGTGTCACATTTGCAAAGCAGACACTCTACCACTTGAGCCACACATTCAGCAATTGTGTTCTGGTTATTCTGGAGATGGGGGTCTCATGAACTATTTGCCTGGGCTGGCCTGCAACTGCAATCTTCCTGATCTCAGCTTCCCAAGCAGGATTTACAGGTGTGAGCCACTATATCCACCAGCACATTTTTTATAAGAATTTTTATAGGATTAAGTGAAAAAACTCACAGAATATGGTATACCGCGTTTTTTCATTCACTTTTTCAATTGCTAAATACTTCTGAATTCCTGATGTATTTGTGAACTAAACATTGGGATATGGAAGTAAACAAGACAGCCATGGCTACTGTTCTCATGGAGGTTACATTTTAGTGGTAAATAAATCCACAAGAACATAAAGGACCCAGGTGCTGGTGGGTCATGCCTGCAATCCTTGCTGCTCAGGAGGATCACGATTTGAGGCCAGCATGGGCGAAAAGTGAGACCCTATCTCAAAAAAACCTAATAGACACACACACACACACACACACACAAAGGCTGGTAGAATGGCTCAGGTGGTAGAGTGCTTACCTAGCAAGTGTGAGGTCCTGAGTTCAAACCTCAGTACTGTAAAAATAAATAAGTTAATAAATAAACAAGATACTCTCAAACATAATGATAGTGAGGGACTTAGATTGGGGAAGAGTTACTTGGAGGATGTCACAAAAGGCCTCTCTGAGCTTACACCTAAGTAAGGAAGACCTGGGAGAAGCAAGTGGTCCAGGAAGACAATGTAGCAAGTGCAAAGGTCCTGAGGCTGGAACAAGCTTGGCAAGTTTGAAGATCTGGGATGTGGTCTCCACAGGAGACTAAGAGTGGAAGAAGATGAAGTTGGAGTGGCAGTTGGAGACAAACTATGAGTCTAAGTAAAAGAGTAAACATGTTTGGGTATAAATTAAAATTATCTGGAAGGATAATTTTGTGCTTTTGTGCAGGTAGGCATTAAAAATGGTCAGTTGGACTCTTTCATCTCCTGTGAGTAGGATTTGAACTTTCTTTTTGGTGAGGGGGTGGTACTAGGGTCTGAACTGAGGGCCTCACACACTTGCTGTGGAGGCGCTCTACCACTTGAGTCACTCTGCCAGCCCCTTTTTCCATGTGTTGGGTATTTTTGAGATAGGGTCTCACAGACTATTTGCCAGGGTTAGCCTCCAACCACTGTTCTTCTGATCCTTGCCTCTCAAGTAACTGGGATTACAGATGTGAGTCACCAGTGCTTGGCAAGTGTTTGAACTGTTAAAAAGCTTTTAAAAATGCATAAATTAGGGGCTGAAGGTGTGGCTCAAGTGTTAGGGTGCAAGCACAAATAAATGAGTTCTAACCCCAGTCCCACCCAAAAAAATGCATAAAATAAATATGCTTCAAAGAAAAATATTTTTAATACAAAATGTTGAGCAGGATGGAGGAAAGTAAATGCAGTACTGTACCTAGAAACTTGAGGATTTCTTTGGCTCTAGTCCCTCTAGTGGTGAGCCTGAGGTAGTGCTGGTTACTGTATCCAAGCACAGGCATCCTGTAATGAGAGCTAAAATAATCTTTCATGGGGCTGGGTGTGTAGCTCAATGGTACAAAGGCATGTGTAACACGTGAGAGGTCCTGGGTTCAATCCCAGTTCCAAAACAAACAAAACCCAAAAGCTTCAATAGAGCTGAAATACTCAGCAGAAGCTTGAATTCTTGAAATCATGTGATTCTTGCTAAATGATGGAAAGAAACTTGGAAAATTGCTACAGTGATCAACTACAGACTCTTATTATGTATCAGGAAGCAGGTACTAGCAAAGTGTTTCAATTTAAAATTCACACTCCCCAGATTGGAGGTGTGGCTCAAGTGGTAGGTGCCTGCTTTCCAATATAAGCATGAGGCAAGAAGGAAAACTCCCCAGTGTGGTTGTTTTGAAACCACATTCCCTGGACTGGTGGTGTGGCTTAAGTAGTAGAGCTCCTGCCTAGCAAGTGTGAGGCCCTGAGTTCAAACCCCAGTACCACCAAAAACAAACAACAAAAAACCCCACATATATGAGGATAGGTAAGACACCTAAAAAACTAGATAGCA
This sequence comes from Castor canadensis, assembly GCF_047511655.1. Lineage (NCBI taxonomy): Eukaryota > Metazoa > Chordata > Mammalia > Rodentia > Castoridae > Castor > Castor canadensis. The sequence continues at coordinate 58,863,696 of NC_133392.1, read as the reverse complement.
TAAAAACAAAACAAAACAAAAAAACCCACATAGCTTAAACAGCAGGCCCTGGTCACCATGTCTCCTGAGCCTTGGCTGTCTTCTCTCCAATTGGACAAACCTACCTTCTTCCTCCCTTCTGTGTCAGCTCATCCCTCTACATAGCTTCCCTAGCAGATCAATTGTCCCTCCCCGCCATCCCTCAGCACCTCCTGACCAGACAAAATAGCTGACATTTATGGAGCTGTTGTTGATTGCCAGATGCCACATTAATTCATGTTACCTTGTTCAGTCCTCAACTCACCCTTAAAGTAGGTGCTACTGTCTCTCCCACCCCACCCGCAACCTTGTGCAGATGAGGGAGGGCAATCTGAGGCACCGTGCCATTAAGCTGGATCCCACAGCTGGTAAGTGGTAGCTGGGATTTGAATCTTCTTCTGACTGTAGACCACATACACCCCCCCGCCCCTCACCCATTTTTTTTTGTGGTACTGGGATTGAGCAAAGTGCACTGAGCATGCTATGTAGTCTACCACTGAGCTCTTCCTCAATCCGAGGAGCCTGGAATTTTATGTGAAGTCTCCCACATAAAATGTTGGCATGTTTTAGGAACAGGGTTTGGGATGCCTGATTTGACCTGTGGGTCACAAGATCAGCCTTGCCTCTTCCATTGCAATGCAAGTTCCTTATGGGAGGGGTCACTAAATTAGGTTCTTTTTATACTTTACACAGAACATACCATGTTCTCAAGCAACTGTCATTGAGCCATTGATGAATATTGTTCTGTATTTCACTTCCTTTTGCCAGACATTTATTTGCAAAGGTTGAATTTGCATGCAATCATATAGTATCTGTGAGTTTATCACTGAATCAAATGAATTCTCTGAACGTATCACACAAGATTAGGTTTAGGAATAAATACTAGAGATTATTCATTAAAAGTTCTCATTTTATGCCAATAATGGTTTCTATCAGATTAACATCCTAGGTCTAGGTGACCCCTTGTACATTAGAATCACTGAGGGGAACTTTATTTATACATTTATTTTTCATTTAGAAGGTATTTATTCACAGAAAGAAATCCTAGTTTTCATTTCTAGTGGAGAACTCAGATGGTGTTTTTCTAGAAAAAGTCATATTTTATTATGTTACACATGTATTATAATGATTTTGTCACAGGATGACTTTGGTATTCAACAATTATGATGCTTTTCCTCACCTTATAAATTTATTTTCTGTACTGTTTGGGACCTCATTTTGTTATTTTTTTTAGGTTAGTCTGCTGCCGGTCAGACTTTATTATTATTATTTATTATTATTATTTATTTATTATTATTATTATTGTTGTACTATGGATACTTTGTGACATTTACAGAAGTTCTTACAATGTATCTTAGTTAAATTCACCCCTCCATAACTCTCCTTTATCCCCGCTGCCCCCATTCCAGGGATAGTTTTAACAGGTCTCATTTTTCCATTTACATACATGAGTACAGAATAGTTCCATTACATTCAGCCTCCTTCACCCTTTCCTTACATCCTTCCCCTCCCACTGGCACCAACCCCAGACAGGACAAGTTTTACTTTCCTGTTCTCCGTTTTTGAAAAAAAGACATTTTTGTTTGTTTAAGGTAGCTACACAGGGAATTTCCTTTTGACATTTCCATGTGTGTATGTATCGTAACCTGAATTATTTCATCCCCTCTATTTTTCTCCTTTCTACCTTACTTAGTTCTCTTCTTACGGTAATTTCAACAGGTTTAATAATTTTGTATTAATTCTTGTATAGAAAGTACATTAACCATGTTCACCTTCTCAACTTCCTTCACTGAGGGGAACTTTAAAAAATACCCATGCCCATGTTCTACCAACACTTCTTTTTAACTAGTCTGCAGGAGGGTCCAGACTATATATATATATATATATATATATATATATATATATATATACATTTGAGTTTGCCAAGTGTTACATAGCTTTGGAATAATTCCAAATACACACATTGGGCTGGGGATGTAGGTTAGTGGTAAAGTCTTGCATAGTATGCCCAAGGATCTGGGTTTGATCTCCAGCACTGCAATAAGAGAGAGAGAGAGAGAGAGAGAGAGAGAGAGAGAGAGAGAGAGAGAGAGAGAGAGAAAAGAAACCAACAAATACTTACATTGGTGACATGTTTTAATTGGAACCTATTTTTTTTTCCAGTATTGGGGCTTGAACCCAGGGTCTCATGCTTGCTAGGCAGGCACTCTACCACTTGAGCCACTCCACCAACTTGAGTGACATGTTTTGGTGTAACAAGGACAACATGGAGTATGCTCTCCTTCCCTGTGGGAGTGTGGCATCATCACACTTCATCAGAGCACATATGTTAGTTTTTGGCCTCAAGTACTTAAAAACACATAAACCTAAGATTTTATTTTCTCCTTCTTCAAGCATTATGAAAAAAAAATCACTTTGTATGGCAATACACTGTGTGATTTTGAAATCGTACTATGATTGTGTCCTTATTTTTTATTTTTTTGCAGTACTGGGGCTTGAATTCAGGGCCTTCACCTTGAGCGCTTCACCAGCCCGATTTTTGTGAAGAGTTTTTTTGAGATAGGGTCTTGAGAACTATTTGCCCAGGCAGGCTTCGAACTGAGATCCTTCTGATCTCTGCCTCCTGAATAGCTAGGATTACAGGTGGGAGCCACTGGTGCCTGGCAACATGTCCTTATTTTAACAATACTAAACCTAAGGGATTGTAAATGTGGCCAGACTGCAGGACTATTGGTCTAGGTCCTGGAATCAGGACTCACAGGTCTTAGTGTTCCATCATGAATGAGCTGTCCAGTTTCATGCCCTTAAGTAACTGCCTTTAACTACAATCATTATCTGGTTACTACCAGATTACTTCAGCACTCCACTGCAACTCTACCTGAGAGAAAAAAGCTGAGATGTCAGAGACATATTAAGTGCTCGTTTCCTAGACATCCTTGAGTAAATGTGAAGGAGTTTCGTTCTCTTTCAAATAAATCTGTTATAGTAGTAAAAGACCCAAGGTAATCATTTTGTGAATTCTTCCTTTACTAACAAATGATATATCACTTTTCTATAATCATTAACAAAATTAAGGAGTAGAGTGCATGCTTAGTATGCAGGAGGCCCTAGGCTCAATCCCCAGAACCACACATACACACCAAAAATAACCCTCCCAAGAATGCGGTAAAGCTGGGCACCAGTGGTTCACACCTGTAATCCTAGCTATTCAGGAGGCAGAGATCAGGAAGATCTCGGTTTGAAGCCAGCCTGGATAGATAGTTCCTCGAGACCCTGTCTTGTAGTCTTTCACAAAAAAAGGGCTGGTGGAGTGGCTCAAGGTGAAGGCCCTGAGTTCAAACCCCAGTACCGCAAAAAAAAAAAAAAAAGACTAAAAAAGGAGTAAGTGTCCAGGTGGAGCAGTGGCTCAAATGGTAGAGCGCCTGCCTAGCAAGTGTGAGGCCTGGAGTTTATTTACCCAGTACCAAAAAAAAAAAAAAAATAAAATAAAATAAAAGTGTCTGTAAAGTTTCCTTCTCATTCCAGTACCAGAGTCATCTCGTTTGCCTCCACGAAGGCAACTACTCTACTGTTACAGGTTTCTTGTGTGCTCTTCCAGAGATATTATTATCATAAAGGTATTTTGGCTTCGGATAGGAATCTTTACTCATTCCCCTTTTTGTCAGATCTTTTAACATTTTAGAGTGAAGGCACTTGGAGGGAAAGAATTCCCTCCAAGGACTGTTAATGTTAAAAGTGTGAGAGGATTTTTTTTTACCCTCTGGTTAACTGGGGTTTGAACTCAGGGCCTCATTCTTGCTAGGCAGGTGCTCTATCACTTGAGCCACTCTGCCAGACCTTTTTTGCGTTGGATTTTGATGTACGGATGACACACGCAGGAATTTCAGATGCTCAGGGTTCTTGAGCCTGCTCTGAGAATGAAAGCACAGACAGACTCCAACAACAGAGGTCGGAAAGATTTTATTTGCAGAGAATTTAGTTGGAGAAAAGAGAAGAGAAAGACTGCATATTGGAGAATGCAGGGGGACCCGGAAAGGGGTGATCCCGTGGGTCAGGGTGGGGAGTGGGTTTTATAGCCTAACTGCTGTTAGGGATAGGGACGACGACGACGAAGTCTGTTCAGTAACTGCTTCCCGCTGACGGGGGAGGGGGGGGCGATGAAGGGGCCCGAAGCGTCAGGGCTGACCACGAGAGGGGTTGTCAAGGGGACCGCGGTAGTTGGTTGTTTTCATCTCCACCAGAGGCATTTGTAGTTTGATGGATTCTAGGCGAGAAGAAACAAACTTGACAAGTAAGTTTAAAATGCAAGGCCCAAACACAAGCAAGAGGACAAGGGCAACTATAGGCCCCAGAAAGGGTAGGAACCAAGTCCTGGAGAGGAGCCAGGATTTTATTTGGTCCCATACCTGAGTAGAAACCTGAGTTTCAAGAGATTGCTCCCGGAGCAATTTAGCCTGTTGGAGAATGTAATCTGCACATTCCTGTACAATGCCTGAAGTGTTTATGTATGTGCAACAAGGAGGTATTGGTGATGGCATATACCCCCCCTTGCTTGGCCAAAAGAAAATCTAGGGCCAGGCGTTGGTCCATACAGGCAAGAGACGACAAAGACCTTTGCATGTCCTTAATGGCAAGGCCTACCTGGTCTGAGGTGTCCTCTACCACTTTGGTTAGGTTTTTTTGCAGTTATATGATTGGCAATCACCCCATAGCTGATTCCAGAAAGGGCTGCAACTAATGCTGTTATCCCTAAAACTATTAAAGTAACCTCCCTTTTATCCCTATGGGAAGCTGTTCCTGTTGTAGTTAGCATTTCTCTTTTCTTCCAGATGGCTGCATGAGCATGCAGGATCAGGAGGGCATACTTAGAATCTGTATAGATGTTGACTCTCTGTTCTTTTGACAGTCTTATGGCTTCTGTTAGGGCCACTAATTCTGCCAATTGAGCACTTGTATTAGAAGGAAGAGGACCTGATTTGAGGGTGCCAAATTCTGTCACAACTGTAAACTCTGTATGTCTGATACCATTCTTGACAAAGGAACTGTCATCAGTGTATAATTCTAGATCTGGGTTTTTTAAGGGCTGATCAGTTAAGTCAGGTCAGGCAGCATAATTTTCCATAAGTACCTCCTCAGTGCTCAGGATTTCCCTCTGCCTCTGGTAAAAGGGATGTAGGATTTAGGCTCTGACAGGTCCTTAAAGTTATTTCTGTTCCTCCCAGAAGCTGGACCTGATATTTAAGTAGACGGCTGTCAGATAGCCAAAGTTCTCCTTTTGAGTTTAAAATTCCCCCTAGGTCATGTGGGGTATAAACCATTAGGGGGTAGTTTAGGATAAGTTTCTGAGCTTCAAGCACTAGAAGGCTTACTGTAGCATTGCTCTGAGGCATCCTGGCCATCCCTTGGCTACCTGATCTAACTCTTTTTTAAGTAACCTACTGGCTGGGGAGTGATGCCCCAGAGCTGAGTCACCACGCCCAAGGCCAGTCCTCCCTTTTCATAGACATATAATTGAAACTTGTCTTGTATTGGGAGACCCAGGGCAGGAGTTGTCATAAGAGCCTTTTTTAACCTGTGGAATGGATTTTCTGACTTTGTCATCACACTCAATAAAGGACTAGGTAGTATAAAGACCTGGCTAGGTCTGCATATCCCAGGATCCAAATTCAACAGTATCCTGTGGCCCCCAAAAAGGCCCTCAATTGTTTTAGAGTTTTAGGTAGAGGAAACATCAGGATTGGACAGATTCTGTCTTCTCCTAGAGATCTCATTTCTTTCTCCAGGACAAGACCTAAATATGTAACCCTAGACTGACACAATTGGGCTTTTTCTTTAGAGATCTTATAACCTCTATCTGCTAAGAAGTTTAGTAAGGACTCAGTGGCTCATGAAATGACAGCTCATTTGGTCCACAGAGCAGGAGGTCATCTACATATTGTAGCAGAGTAGCTTGTGGGTATTGCCATTCTGCCAAGTCTTGGGTTAGAGCTAACCCAAAGAGGTGGGGGCTGTCTCTGAATCCCTGGGGAAGGACAGTCCCCAAGTGACCTGCCCAGACTTTCTTGTGGGGTCCTCAAAGGCAAAGATAGGTTGACTTTTAGGGTGTAAGGGAATGCAAAAGAAGGCATCTTTTAAATCCAGGACAGAGTAGTAAGTACTACCCTGAGGTATTTGGGCTAAAGCATATAGGGATTTGGAACTACAGGAGAGGCACTACTGCTTTGTTGATCAGGCAGAGATCCTGGACTAGCTTCCATTTGTTAGGTCCCTTCCTGACATCACGAATAGGAGTATTATATGGGCTGGAGCATTCTATTAGCAGTCCCTCTCTCTTTAAGTCTTTGATTATGGGAATTAGCCCCTCCTTAGCTTCTGGCTTTAAAGGATATTGTTTTTGATGGGGAAACCAGGAGGGGTCCTCGAGATGAATTAGGACTGGGGCAGCTGTTTGTGCCCATCCCACAGTGTGTCCATCCGTCCACACCGTGGGGTCTATTTGTTCCTCTATTAGGGGCGAACAAAAGTACTCTCCTGGGGGTAAAAGAAGCTGTACCCCCAATTTGGATAGAAGGTTTTGCCCTAGCAGAGGAGTAGGGGTTTCTGGGACAATTAAAAAGGAGTGACAGAAATGGAAATCTCCCCAGGAGCAGGCTAAAGGCTGAGTGAAATAATGTTCTAGAGGCTGGCCTGATATGCCTTGAACAGTAATTTTCTTGGAGGACCTGGGTCCAGGAGAGAAAGGAATAGCTGAGATGCTGGCTCCAGTATCGATAAGGAGGCTGACCTTGTGTTTAATTTGGGGCTCTTCTGCTTTTACAGTGGTTACAGAAGCCTGTATGGGAGGCCCCGGGACCCGTCATTGGGTGGGAAGCTCTGACCTCGGTTCCCCTGGGAACCGGGGACAGTGTGCCTTCCAATGTTTTCCCCGACAAATGGGGCAGGGTCCCGGAGGTAGCTTTCTCCGGGGGCACTCCCTCCTAAAATGTCCAGCCTGTCCACATTGAAAGCATGTCCTTGGGTTTGGACTTTGTCCAGGAGGAGCCTCTGAGCACTGTGATCAGAGCCTCCTGCCACTTATCCTTTCTCTTTTCCCTTTCCAGGTCCTTCCTTTCTTTTTCTAAGTCCCTGTTATAGTATACAGATGTGGCTACATGGACAAATTGGTCCAGATCTCTGCTCCCTTCAGCCACCAATTTCTGAAGCTTTTTACAGATATCTGGTGCTGACTGTGTTAGAAATTTATCTTTTAGGACGATTTCCTCTTTCTGTGACTCTGGTATAATATTGGTATGCTTTTGTAAAGCATCCTTAAGTCTCTGTAGGAAAGCTACTGGAGTTTCTAAGGGTCCTTGCTGTACAACTGTGACTTGGGAGTAATTAAGAGGTTTTACCTTGGCTCTTCTTAGTCCTTTAAGAATGCAGTGGATGAAATGGTTACGGCTCCGTTCATCCTTGTCATTTTCAGGGTCCCACTTAGGGTCATACCTAGGCACTGCCTGATCTCCTGTTGGAATTGGCAATCGAGGCTCTCTTCCAGGTATCCAATGTCTTTTTCTTCTCCCTTCCCCTCCTCCTCCTGTGAGGGCCCAGTAGGAGACAGGCTTATAGAGTGATAATTGTCTCCAGCTGTGACTGCCTGATCTAGAACCCGCTGTTTCTCCAGAGAAGTGAGGGTCTGAGATAGCAATAGCATTATAGCTTTCCAGCTCAGTTCAAAGTTTTAGCTGACTTCTCTAAATGCCTGAATGTACTGATCTGGATTTTCTGTGTAATTTCCTAAATCCTTTTTTATTTCTTTAAGTTCACTCACTCTACAAGGAACATGAGCTCTGTCCCCTCCAGCAATTAACTGGAGCCGGTAGAGTCCTGTGGGATAGCATCTAGTGTGTGAGGTAGCTGGGTAAGGGAGAAGAGGGGATGCTGATGGAGCATTAGATGGGTTTTTTTTTTTTTGCTCAAGGGAGTTTGGGGGCTTTTTGCAAAGGGTTGCCATGGTCTGGGTATCTAGCCTGCATTTGTTTAGCCATTCTGAGTGGTCTCTTAGGAAAAAAAACAATTGAACGTATGGAACTTCGGTCCACTTTCCCTCCTTTTTACAGAACATATCTAATTGAAGAATGGTATTATAATCAATGCTCCCTCCTTCTGGCCATCTTTCCTCATCTCCCAGAGGATACTGTGGCCAAGCCTGGGTACAGTAAAACTTGAATTAATAAGTAGGCAAGGGGGATCCTTCCTGGATCCTTGAGGCTTGATTTCCCACCTAAAAAGGGAAACAAGGGAAAATTGGTCACCTTAACAGAGGTTTCTCCTTTTATCTAAGCGTCCCCAGATGAGGAGAAACTGTAGTGGGAGAGGGCGTCCCGCTCTCCCTTGCTCCTTCCACTGCCACTCGTGGGGAGAGTTGTGGAGGATTTACAGATAGCTGTCTCAGTTGCACCCACCCCCCTGAGATGATCTTTGACAATCTCTCATCTATTTGACTCGCCTGTTTGCCCTGCAACCCAGGTAGGCCCAGTTCTCCTCTACCAGCTGAACGCTTGTAATTAAAAAGTAACTCTATCAAAGTAACCAAGAGGGCTGCATGGCCAGAAGGAGGACCCATTTAGAGGCATGGATGGGGACTCTTGATGAAGTAGACTTTTGTTCCCCTATATATCCTGTGAGGCATATATGCTTTCTATGAAAGGAGAGAGAGCATCTGGAGGCTTTTGCTCTGATACGGGGCAAAAAACGAAGATCTGAGGTTTTTTGCCTTTTAACTTTTTTTTTTTTCCTTTCCCTGAGGGCAGGCTGCGGAACCTGTTTAACCAGTTAATCTGATGCTTGACAAAGACAGTTAAGCCTAAATTGAAGACTAGCACTTTCTGATGCCTGTAGGGATTTTCCCCAAACTCCCTGAAGAAAGAAGCTCACTGCTATTTACAGCAAAGGCGGGGAGGGGGACACTCATCCTGAACTGCCTGGGAAAGGGGAAGGAGAGGCTGAGGGTTGAGGAAAAAGAGAGTTTCCAGGCTCAACGCATGAGGGATTATTGATCATCCCTGCTGTCCAGGTCGATCCTGCCCAAAGGCAGTACTGGAGCACTGGAAGCAAGAGGTGACCTCCACTCTCGGGCCACGGAAACCATGAAGAAAGCATGAGAGATCTGATTGTCCGTTTGCCGCGGACATAGCTGGAGAGGTCCAAGACTTAACCACCTTTGGGGCCTCAGGACAGATCAGGAAGTTGCATCTCCAGCCTTTGGGTGACACCGGGGAGTACCCCGGCCAGAACACCTTTTGTGGCTTGAAGACAAACTTTCCTTTCCACCGGCTGTTTTCGGACCTCCCCTTAAGCTGGTCAAATCTTGAAACAGAGTGTTAGCGTTTAAGGAGAGGAAAAAAGAAAAAGCCTTGGTGCACTGAAGTCGAGCTCCGGCCACGTAGCATTGGCAGTGCAGTACAAACCCCTGCCCGGCCTCTGAGTTTCCTCAGATTGCTTGCTTACAGCTTACAGATTACAGCTGTAGTGGGCTCGGACCTTTCCTCAGTTTCCCAAGGAAGAAACCCTCCTTAACAAGACAGAGAGTGAGAAGGTCGACCTGAGAGTTCCACCGTAGCTAGGCTGTGCTGGGGGGTCTCTCCTGGAAAACAGACTTCACCGGAGTGCCGGACGCTCACGGTCACATTCCTAGGCAGGCTTTCCCAGTTTGGCACAACCTATACCGACCTCAGGTGAAGGCTGGTCTCTTCGTGTGTCTCCAAATATGATGTACGGGTGACACGCACAGGAATTTCAGATGCTCAGGGTTCTTGAGCCTGCTCTGAGAATGAAAGCACAGACAGACTCCAACAACAGAGGTCGGAAAGATTTTACTTGCAGAGAATTTAGTTGGAGAAAAGAGAAGAGAAAGACTGTATATTGGAGAATGCAGGGGGACCCGGAAAGGGGTGATCCCATGGGTCAGGGTAGGGAGTGGGTTTTATAGCCTAGTTTGCATTGCCTGAGGGTGGAGATGCCTTTCAGAGGCAAACAGGCATTTCCTAGGGAGGAGAAGTGTCTCCTTGACCATTTATCGCCTTTTGGGACCTCCCACAGTCTGTCCTTCAGTCCTTCAATATTTTCGAGATAGGGTTTCCCTGTACAATTTGCTCGGGCTGGCTTCCAACTAAGATCCTCCTGATCTCTGCTTCTTGAGTTGTTAGGATTACAGATGTGAGTCTTCGGCGCCTGCCTGTGTGAAAAGATCTTGGAGGCCGTCCTTTCCTTTCCTATTCCAAGTGTGGTCCCTACATCAGCATGACCTCATTTAGATGCTTGTTAGCAATGCAGACTCTCAGACCTCACCCAGACATCTTGAAGTAAGTCACGTCTTTCCTTTTAATTTTTAGACGCTGGGGATCAAACCCAGGGCCTTGCACGTGCTAGGCAAACACTCTACCATGCGTCCTCCCAGTTGCATCTTCACCAGATCTCTAGGTGATTCATGCTCATATAGCACAGCCGCGTGGGAAGTGCGGAGTGCCACGAAACCTCTCCCCCAACCCACAACCCTCATTATCATCTTGCACACTAGTGTTCTTAACAATGGGATTAATAGCATGTGTCATCACGCCTGCTACTGACGTCAACATATTTCAACAGCCTTTGGAAAGCTACTCCTATCTCATGTTTGAGACCTTGGGTCAGGAGGGCAGCCAGGGAAGGACAGAACCAGGGCGGCTGAGGCCGTGGCGAGCTGTCGTCTTTCCACGGATGTTTAGCTGGAAGGATGAGAGCTGGGAGCGAGGTCGTAAGCATGCACGAGAGCATGGCGTTTAGGATGAGCGACCCGGGGCCCGGGCGGTGGGAATTAGGACCAATGGCTGCAAGGCGCAGTTTCTGGAACTCGGAGTTTGTGCTTTGGAAGCTCAGATTTCAGAGAGCAAGATTTCATTTTGCACAGTGGTACTCCGGCGCAGAGCTCCTGCGGGGCAGGTCACTCTCTCGCCTCCCGGCTCTGCTCTTTTTCCCTGTGAGCTGTGTTACTGGTTTCCCTCTCCCACTTCCGGACTAAGAATTGATCATAGGATCCGCTCTTCCAGGGGTCGGTTCCCCAGGGACCGGAAATAACGGTGCGTCCCTCGCCCCGTTCCCGCTTGGCCTAGTGGGAGTTGTAGGCCCCTGGCGGCCTGGGGAACTGGGTTTTCTGACTGCCCCAGACCTGAGCTCGGTCATTCAAAGAGCTGTGAAGTCTGTTGAAAAGTTCTACGTGATTTTTACGGTATACTTTCTATCCATGCATGTATAGAAAGCAAATATCTTTGCTTCGTAAAAATAAAACAGCATAAAGAAGAAGAAAAAACCCGGCAAGATGACTACACTGACTTCATAAAAAACAAACAAAAAACAATTAAGAAAGGTGTAAACTGAAATGAAAGACTTCTTTCTGCATCCAGTTCGTCCCCTAAAATGAAAACACTGTTATCTGGTTTTAAAAGCCGTATGCCTCCAGAAAAAATTGTAAGTGCAAATGTTCATTGCATGTAATTTTAAACCATACAAAAAGAGATAATGCTATAGAATACCGTTTTCAAACTTCTTTTTTATTTTTATTTTTTGCTTGTTTTTTTTTTTTGCGGTTTGAACTCAGGGCTTTGTGCTTGCAGGTGCTTTACTACTGAACCACGCCTTTAGCCCTCAAATTTATTGGAAAATCCATTGTAGAGTTCTTTCCACAGTAGCATGTAAAGAGCTATCTTAATCCCTTTTTAATGGCTGTATTGTAGTTCATCCTACCAGTGACAAAATTTACCCACTGTCCTCCTTTCTATTGACAGGCATTTTAGTTGTTTCCTTTTTTTTTTTTTTTTCCTGTTGGGAACAATGTTTTATTGTCTCCAACACGCCCTGCCAAAAGGTTGTTTCCTCATCTTTACCTGAACACACAAAGGACATTTCCATCTCTGTATGACAGCTTATGCGTTTTGCCCCTCCATCCATTTTTTCCATCTATTTTGTGAATGCTATGAATTCCTATTAATTTTTTCTCAAAACCACAAAATTTGATATATTGCTATGTGATGTGCTGAAGTTTCATATGAATTAATCTTATGTTCTCAATTAATGTGATTAAGACAAAGTCCTATCGATGGAACACTGAGCTGAATTCAACATAGTTTCATTGCACTATGATTCCAGTAAGCAACAGGAGGAGTCAGAGTTTTCCTAGTCTTTCAGGGACTTAGCTTTTTTTTTTTTTTAAATAGTGCTGGGGACTGAACCCAGGGCCTCATACATGCTAGGCAAGTGCTCTATCACTGCTGCACCCCCAACCCATTTTTTTATTGTGGTTATAGATATGTATATATATTATGAAACTTACCATTTTAACCGTTTAAGTGTATCGAATTCATTCAACTGTTGTGCAACCACCATCACTATTTATCTCCAGAGCTTCATTTTCCCATTCTGATACTTTGTGCTATACATTGTTTGGGTCATTTCTCCCTCTGGCCTTCCTCCCCACCCTTTCCTCCCCTCCCCGCTTCCTTCCAGGCAGAACCTGTTCTGTGCTTTTCTCCAGTTCTGTTGAAGAGTAGAAATAAGCAATAATAAGAAAGACCAAGCATTTTTGCTAGTTGAGATAAGGACGGCTATACAGAGAAATTCCTAGCATTGCTTTCATGTACAAATGTTTCACAACCCAGGTTGATTCATCTCTAACTGATCTTTACACTGGTTCCTGATCCCCTTTCTCGAGTTGACCTTTGTCGCTTTAAGGTTTCTGTATTAGTTCCTCTGGAGTGGGAACATCAAATGCTCTCATGTTTTGGGTTTTCCATCTAACCCCATACCACCTGTATATGTTCTCTCCTTGTCGTGTAACCCAAGGCCTACAACATTGCTGTATTTGCCCTAGATCTAAAGACTGAATATGAGGGAGAACATACAATTTTTGGTCTTCTGACCTTGCTCAGAATGATGTTCTTCAGTTCCATCCATTTACTTGCAAATGATAAGATTTAATTTTTCTTCATGGCTGAGTAAAATTCCATTGTGTATAAATACCACATTTTCTTGATCCATTCATCAGAAGTGGGACATCTTGGCTGTTTCCATAACTTGGCTATTGTGAATAGTGCTGCAATAAACATGGGTGTGCAGGTGTCTCTGGAGTAACCTGAGTCACATTCCTTTGGGTATATCCCTAGGAGTTGGATTGCTGGATCATATGGCAGATCTGTGTTTAGATTTTTAAGAAGTCTCCAAATTTTTTTCCAGAGTGGTTGTACCAGCTTGCATTCCCACCAGAAGTGTACTAGGTTTCCTTTTTCCCCACATCCTCACCAACACCTATTGTTGGTGGTGTTTTTGATGATGGCTGTTCTAACAAGGGTGAGGTGGAATCTTAGTGTGGTTTTGATTTGCATTTCCTTTATGGCTAGAGATGGTGAGCATTTTTTCATGTGTGTTTTGGACATTTGAATTTCTTCTTTTGAGAAAGTTCTATTTAGTTGAGTTACCCATTTCTTAATTGGTTCATTGATTTTGGGAGAGTTTAGTTTCTTAAGTTCCCTCTATATTCTGATTATCAGTCCTTTGTCTGACATATAGGTAGCAAATATTTTCTCCCACTCTGTGGGTGGTCTCTTTAGTTTAGAGACCATTTTTTTTGTAGCTTTTTTAATTTTATGAAGTCCCATTTGTCCATCCTTTCTCTTAGTTGCTGGGCTGCTGGGGTTCTATTGAGGAAATCCTTGCCTATACCTATTACTTCCAGAGTGTTTCCTGCTCCTTCCTGTACTAACTTCAGTGTTTTGGGTATGATATTAAGGTCCTTGATCCATTTCGAGTTGATACTGGTACAGGGTGATAGACATGGATCTAGTTTTAGTTTCTTGCAGATGGATAACCACTTTTCCCTGCAGCATTTGTTGAAGACGCTGTCTTTTTTCCATCTCATATTTTTGGCCCCTTTGTCAAATATAAGGTGGGTATAGTTGTGTGGATTCATATCTGGGTCCTCTATTCTGTTCCACTGGTCTTCATGTGAAGCATGTGATATTCGTCTTTGTGACTGGCTTATTTCACTTAACATAATGTCTTCGGCATTCATCCATGCAGGACCATGTGTCAGAATTTCTTTCCTTTTTAAGTTGAGTAAGGGCTGGGTGCATAGCTCAAGTGGTAGAGCACCTGCCTAGCAAGTGTGAGGCCCTGAGTTCAAACCCCAGTGCCAGAAAGAAAGAAAGAGAGAGGGAGTGGGGGAGGGAGGTAGGAAAAAAGTAAGAAAACCTTTAAGATTGAATAGTATTTCATTGTGTGTATTACACATATTGGTGCTGGGCATTTAACCCAGGGTCTTGTACATGCTAAATAAGCACCCACCACTGAGCTATACCTCAAGCCCCTCTATATTCTGTTTATTCATCCATTGGTTGACATTTAGATTGCCTCCATCTTTTGTCTATTGTGACTACTGCTGAGATGAACTTAAGTTATATAAATGTGTTTTTGAGTTCCTGTTTTCAATTCTTTTGTACATATATCCAGAAATGGCTAGAGCCACCAGGCATCGTGGCTATAATCCTAACAACTTTTGAGGCTGAGATCAGGAGGATCATGGTTTGAGGCCAGCTGGGGCAAATAGTTTGAGACCTCATCTCCAAAATAACCAGAACAAAACAGACTGAAGATGTGGCTCAAGCAGTAGAGCATCTGCTTTACAAGCACAAAGCCTGGAGTTCAAACCCCAGTCCCACCAAAAATAAATAAATAAATGAATGAATAAATCAATAAATAATGAATGGTTGAATCACATAGTAGCTCTATGTTATTCTGGGAACCACTATACTATTTTCCAAAGTGGCAATGTCACATCATTTAAAGGATCCTCATTGGTGATTCTGATCAAGATTTTATAATACTCAAGCAGACCTCCAAACCCCTCAAAGGGGTGGTAAAATTTCTAAAACATAAGCCAGCATGGCGGGTCATACCTTTGATACCAGCACTTGGGAGGCTGAGGCAGGAGGATGGTATGGTAGTTCAAGTCCAGCCAGGGCTAAATAGTGAGACTTTGTCTCAAAAAAAACAAAATAACAACACACAAAAATTTTTCCAAAACAAAATTAATTGTCCGTGATCTTAAAAATTCCATTCAGAACTTTTATCAAGAAAAAGTGATAGTGAAGGGTTAGTATCAATGATGCTTCAGTGCTTTCTCTTGCTTCTCTGTAAAAATAAGTCTTTCAAAAGATTTGTACACGTGGGCTAGAGGAAAACATATTTTTTGTCCTAAGGTTATAATTTACCAGGATGTTTAAATTACCAAGGCAGTTAAAGTGCTGTATGTGTGACCACTCACCTCTACAGTACAGATCTGAGCTGCATTTCCTGGGGGCAAAATGAACTGGAAGAGATTCTCTAGACACACCCTAGGCCAGGCACGTGAGTCTGAAATGGCACAGCAAGCTGACCTGGGTTAGCATACTGTTTCCTTTCACGGTCCTGTTTTATTTTCCATGTAGTGCAAAACACTATCTTAAATGGTCCTGTTTCCGTGCATGCCTCTATTTTGTCTTCCTTCATTATAAGGAAAGCTATAGGAGTTGGGGATTGCTGTGCTCAGTGCTATAGTCCTTGCCTAGCGTGTGTAAGGCCTGCTCTATTCCCCAGCACAGGAAAAAAAAAAATTTTTTTTTTTTTGGTTCACAAGAATCAAGACTTTGAGCAAAAAAACAGGCCCTCAATAGATATTTATTGAATGAATAGGTTACCAAACAAATGAGAACTTGCTATCCTAGTTTATTTCCTTCTACTACTAAACTGTTATTTATTTAGGTGGAGCTGGGGTTTGAACTTAGGGCTTCATGCTTGCAAAGTGGAGCTTTACCGCTGGAGCCTCACCTTCCGTCTTGTCACACGGGTTTTAAATTTATAATTTTTCTTTTTCCTTTCCCTTCCCTTTCCTTTCCTTTTCTTTTTTCTCTTTGTGCTGGAGACCCAACTCAGGGCTTGGGGCAAGGTAGGCGTGTTCTCTACCAGTAAGCTATACTCCCCAGCCGCCCTCACCCAAAAAAAAAAATTACAAAATATTTTAAACACTCAGGAAAGTGTTCACGACTCATGTTTACGAAATCCTAACATTTTACTGCAATTGCTTCATGTTTTCTTCTGTCTCCTAAAGAGAAAAAACATACAGGGGATGGGGAGATGACGCCACTTCATCAATGCAGACTGCAGGTCCCAGGAGCCCCGCCACGCGCCCCCGGCACGTGCCCGGCCGCGCCCCCGCCCGCCGCCAACCAGGGAGCGCCGCACAGCTCTGCGGTCGCGACAGGCTGCTGCCGTCCGGGTTTGAGAGTTTGTTCCCTGTCCACTTGAAGCTGCCCGTGGGTCTTGTTCTTGAGAGACGAGAAGTTGATTTCTGATCCAAATGGACGCGATCCTGAATTACAGGTCGGAAGCCGCCGAGGATTACTACTCGTTGCTGGGCTGTGATGAGCTCTCCTCGGTAAGCCTGCAAACGCTGTCTCTTTCACATCCGTAGCTCGAGGTTTTGTTTACGATATTAACCTTGAACTTTCAGTCACATTGCCTAGAAACCTAATCTAGTATTACTTCAAAGCACTTTTGGCTCAAAGAAACTGGAGGATTTAAATGTATGTTGGGACTTAGCTTGAATAGTGTCTGCCCTATGGCGATTGAACGGAAGCTTCTGATTGAAATCTAGATGTGTATCCCCACCAAGTGGTCGTCCGTTCTAATTTACAATATACTAAAAATGCACATTTGAGATTTTAATGTAACCCCGGATGGCAGTGTTTTATAGTATACGTAGCTATGCCTTAATTATGATACCTCTGTAATTTTCCAGTAATTTAGTGATTTTTAAAGTATTTTGTTAAAATATATTCTTTTATGTGATTATAAGCCAAGAGGCATCCTTTTATGTCAATATCTCAAATTGTGTTACAGAAATTACTTCCTGAAAGGGTGAAAAACAAGTGTGAAAAGCTCTGTAGTGGTTCACTGGATCGATAATGAAATAATGTTTTTAATGTTTCCCCGTAAACAATTATAAAGGTTGTAGAAGTTTTTTAAATTATGGAAAAATCATTTCTAATTTTATCTCCTAAGGGCAGTATTAAATATTTTATCTTATTACACTCCAGTCTTTCTCATATATACTTATACATGTGTGTATATATATGAAATCCATATGTTTTTCTTTTCCTCCCTCCCTCCCTCTCCCTTCCCTTTCCCTCTTTCTTTTTTTGGTGCTGGGATTGGAACCCAGGGCTTGCCATGCTAGGGAGGCGCTCTGCCACTGAGCTGCGTCCCAAGCCCTCCTGTACGTATTTTTCCATGACATGAGTAAGATTCTTACTTTAATTTCTTCATGTGGGTTGGGAAGTGGCTCAGGTGGTAGAGCGCCTGCCTAGCAAGCACAAGGCCCTTGAGTTTGACTACCGAAGACTTCATGGACTTGAATATTGGTGGTATAGACCTGATAAATGGAAAGATTTGGGGTTTTTTGTAATTATTTTTCTTATTGACTTCATACTGCCAGGATTCTAATTTTTTAAAAAATTTTATTCATATGTGCATACAATGTTTGGGTCATTTCAACCCCCTTCACCCCGTCCCCACCCTTCCACCCCCCCAACCCCTCACTACCAGGCAGAAGCTATCTAATCTTGACTCTGCTATTTAGGTGCTAGGTGACCTGGAGGAAACTACTCATTCTTCTGCACCTGGGTTCCTAATTTTGTAAGTGGGAATGAGTAGTATCACGTCATAGACTTGTGGGGATTAAACGAGACACAATATATAAGGTGCTTAAATAGTGCTTGGCACAGAATAGCAAGTTGTTGTTGTGGTTGTGTCTGTTGTTTTGGCGGCACAGGGATACTGTGCACCTGGAACCTTTTGAATTTACTGTTTTGTAGTCTGCGTTATTTTTACAATGTTTTATTTTCAAATAATGTTTTTTTCAGTACTAGGAATTGAACCCATAATCCTGAGCTTCCTAGACAAGTGCTCTACCAATTGAGCTAGTGTGTGTGTGTGTGTGTGTGTGTGTGTGTGTGTGTGTGTGTGTTTATGTATTTAAACCTAGGTGTCCTGTTGCTGGCCCTGAGAGAGCAAATATTTTAAGCTTTGCAGGCCTTAGGGTCTTTGTCACAGCTACTTCACTCTGCCTTTTAAGAAAGCTCTTCATGTCTGCCTTCCAATAAGCTTTATTAAAAAAAAAAAAAAGGTAGCAGGCCAGATTTAGCCTGTGGGTCAGTTAGTCACTGGTCTCAATTATAGGTCTTATCTGATTTCATTAGTTTTCTTGCTATTGTCCTTTTCCTGTTCTAGGGTCTGAGCCAGGATCTCTTATTACACTTCGTTGATGTGTTGCCTTAGTTTCCTCTGATATGACACTGTCTCCAGCCTTCTCTGTCTTTGAGATCAGGACACTTTTATTTTGTAGAATTACTTCAAGTTGGCATCGATCATGTGGTTTTAGAAGGAACATCACAGAAACATCACAGGGGAGTCCGTGATGTTGATAGGTCTATTGACCTTGATCATGTGGTTGATGAGGTATCTGTCAGGTGCCTCCTGCCAGGTTTCCATGGGATGTATTTTTTTTTTCCTTTTATAAAATATCATGGATGAAGATGATCTGAGACTGTACTATTTCTCCTCAAACTTACCCATTGAGTTTAACCCTTTTGTGGATTTTTTTTTTTTTTTTGTGTGGAAGTAGTGGGGTTTGAACTCAGGGCCTCATATTTGCTAGGCAGGCACTCTACTACTTGAGCCACTTGCCAGTCCTTTTTGTGTTGGGTTTTTTGAGATAGGGTCTTGTGAACTGTTTGCCTGGGCTGCCTTTGAACCTAGGTCCTCCTGATCTCTGCCTCCCAGCTAGCTAGGATTATAGTCATGGGCCACTGGTACCTGGCTTGGCTCATGTTTTACTTGCTTATCATTTGACTAGGATGATATAGGATGATCTCTTACTTATTTCAGAGATATTTCTAATATCTGGAGTTCTGTGAGAAAAATCCAGTTTCAAAACAAGTAAATTGAAATGATGGCTACTAATTAACTCACTTATTTTTGAAAAATTAGTTTTAATTCTATAATGTAAAAGATCCCTTTTCTCATTTCCTGTTGTAAGAAACAGGTGTTTTTGATATGTAACACATATTTGTCTGTACCACAAGAAATTGAAAAAAATGTTTGGAACAGGCAAAAACTCTTTTCATATTCATCATAATGACCACACTTTAAAGAAGTAACAGCTCATTATTTGGACTGTATATAAGAAAAGAATGATTATGATGAAGGTACTAAAAATTACACAAGTGTTAGCAATTATAAAACTCAGGATTCCTATAAAGACTAGTGACTCCTTAAGAAACTAGAGGCCTTTTCCTTCCCAGCAAAGCTTAGTTTTATGAATAACAGTAGTGTGAACCACTCACTTGTTGAAGACTAGAATTACTAAATGATTATTTCTTAGATATTTCAAACAGATAGGACTGAGAATAGTTTAAGAAACAGACATTATCTGCCTGCTACATATTATGCTGAACCCCATTAAAAAAAATACAATGGCCCATAAAGGAACTTTTCTAGATTCCAAATTCTGCCACAGAGATCTCATCAAATTCCAAACTTAAACAACAGAAGAATTCTATTCCTGAATGGAATAAGAAAAGTAAGCCAAAGAAAAAATATCCATAAACACTCTGGCAGCAAGTCAACCATGAGAGACTCAGGTACTAACTGGAACCAGCTAACTGGATGCAGGCTAAGGTGCAGGCACACTTGTTTCGGGTTTTCATTCCATGGAAATAACAATTTCTTCTTTGTGTGGTTGGAATTCTCTTGAATAAACATGAAGAACAAGGCAAAATGTGACCTGATGCTGTATGTTCAAGATGAACTCACTTACTGAAACAGCCATCTCTTTTCTGCAGCAGATGATTTTCCATCAGCAAAATCAGCTCACCCTTTTAATAAATAAACCACACTTTCAGAAAGCTGTCACATTACAGTGATGTTCTTTAAAGAACATCTGTCAGTCTTTAATGGAGGAATGATTGAACACTTACCATAGGGTCAGTACTAGAAGTGATGGCAGACTGGGGTGGGTGAGAAGCAAAGCGTAACAAAATAAAGCAAATAAGTGACACGTGGTACAAGTGTATAAAGAATGTGGCATCTAACTGAGGAATGTAGGCTAATATGGATGGGAAAAAATTTTGTATGCCACCTCAAATCAGAATTTACTTCAGTCAGCTAGATACTGTATACTACTCTAAGATGATTTGTGTGCATGTTTGTGTGTGTGTGTATGTGTGATTGAACCTAGGGCCTCATGCTTGCTAGGGAAGTGCCCCTAGCCGAAAATGAGGTTTTTAATGTCCGCAAAGTAATCCAGCCTGTAGTTGTATTACAATTAATAGCTATTCCATATTGGATATGTAGGTTTTTGTTTAAAAGTAACTCCTTTAAAATCTAAACCATCACAGCTGTGATTAGCTAGGTCCGAGTGGCATGACCTCATTCATTGGATAGTTGATCATGTGGACAGCAAGGATGCATTTGACAAAGCACATTTTACCCAGGAAAAGAACTGAGAATTAAGTACTGTGCTGGGTGGTTGTCTATAAGCACTACAGGAAGTAAGGAATATCTTAAAGACTTTGGAGAAGAGATGGTGCTGATGGTCTCCCAAGATGGTCATAATTTAGATGTGTGGAGGGAGGGACAAAGGACAGTTGTGTGGCTGGGAGTGTTGGAGAGTTGGAGATGGTTAATGTAACTGGAAATCAGGTAAGTCTCTGGAGTACTTTCTGCACAATAGGCTATAGAAAAGGTAAGTTTTTAAGCTTTAAAATTTAAGTTCTAAAATGATCTATGCTCACTAAGGAAATGTGGGGTACAAAGAAAGCACAAAGAAAAATATTGACCTAAATGTTCAATATTTTGGAGTATGACTTCTGTATGTTAACCATCTGTGTATATATACTATACGTATGTATGAATGTATGTAAATAAGCACATGCATATTTGTGTATGTATTTACATGGTATTTTTAATGTGTTTGGCATCAGACTCCCTGGGTTGGCTGGCTTCGAACTGAGATCCTGATCTCTGCTTCCTGAATATCTAGGATTATAGGTGTGAGCCACTGGTGCCGGGCACTTTGTGGGTTTATATTGTACATATGCACTGTAGCTTATTTATTTCTCATAAAATATAAATTTTCTCAAGTTGTTAAAAATTTTCTACTATAAGATGATTTGTGTGCATGTTTGTGTGTGTGTGTGTGTGTGATTGAACCTAGGGCCTCATGCTTGCTAGGGAAGTGCCCCTAGCCGAAAATGAGGTTTTTAATGTCCGCAAAGTAATCCAGCCTGTAGTTGTATTACAATTAATAGCTATTCCATATTGGATATGTAGGTTTTTGTTTAAAATTTGTTTTATTCATTGAACCTTCTTATATTTAAATTCTTTTCTCTCCTTGGATTATTTCCTTAGACAGATTTCTGGAATTAGAATTGTTAGATCAAGGAGTAGAAATAAATGAAAGGCTTTATATATATATATGTATACACATATGTGCGTGTATATTCTTATATAGTGTATGAACAAATCATATATGAAATTTGAACCTATTACGTCCTCACCAGGAGAGTGTGAATGTTCATTGCTTTGCATCCTCGGTACCATGGCCACTATCACCCAGAGGATGTTTTGATTTATTGGATTATGAGTAAAGGTGAACATTTTTCTTATGTTTACTGGCCAACAGGATAGGCAGTTTTCCAGATCACTGAACATTGGACCAGGAAGGCAGGAGTCAGTGGACCTTGATGTAGAGGGCTTCAGCTGTTCATGACTGTATTTGGCACTGGGCACGTGGGGAGGGGAGGCCAGGAGATAAATAGAATGTGTCCCAATAAACTAACATACTTTATCAGTTTACCCAGAGCTAGCCCTACAGAAGATTTGCCATTAACTTTGTGATAGTAAAATAGTTAAGTAATAAAAGACAGATAGGAGCTAATATTAAACTGACAAAACCCAGAAGATATAATTAAGGAAATAACAGTCATACATACTAGTACCTACTGAGAATTTACCATTTGCATCTATAGACTAATACCAGAATGTTTTCTAATGGGGTATGGATCAAGAAATAAAATAGTAGCAACAAATCCTTCCCAACTTCCTATCTTTGGTAGATAGATGGGTATAATTTTATCCATTTATATAGTTTAAAATTCCCAAGATACTGGCATAAATATGGGTAAAACATGTATTTTGAAGGGGGAAGAAGGAGAAAAGGGCCTTTACTTGCTATTCTGTTTTTTTTTTTTTTTTTTTTTTGCAGTACTGGGGCTTGAACTCAGGGTCTACACCTTGAGTCACTCTTTTAAGTGATGGTTTTTTTTTTGCCCAGGCTGACTTCGAACCATAATCCTTCTGATCTCTGCCTCCTGCGTAGCTAGGATTACAGACATGACCAACTGGCACCCAGCTCTATTCTGTATTGTTAGAACTTTTTTCAAAGAAATTTGTGACTATAAATTGTTAATTTAAAAATGTTTACTACTATACTCTTTAAACTACTTTATTTTGCTCCCTCCCTCCCATCTTCATTTTCAGCCTTGTGGGTGCTCAGCATACTTTCTAGTATTGACCTATACCCAGTCCCAGAATATTTAATATTTTAAAATTTAAAAACAAGTCTTATGGTCAATTTTCTTTGTTCTGTAAGCAGGTTATATCAACTGATGGTTATGGGAGCACCAAAGAAGAGGAAACACACAAATAATTATAGCTTTTTTTTTTTTTTTTTTTAGCTATAAACATTCTTTATTTAATATGAAGTTTGGTGCTACACTTTTTTTATTTTTTTTATTTTTCTTTTATTATTCATATGTGCATACAAGGCTTGGTTCATTTCTCCCCCCTGCCCCCACCCCCTCCCTTACCACCCCCTCCCCCCCCTCCCCCCCCAATACCCAGCAGAAACTATTTTGCCCTTATTTCTAATTTTGTTGTAGAGAGAGTATAAGCAATAATAGGAAGGAACAAGGGGTTTTGCTGGTTGAGATAAGGATAGCTATACAGGGCATTGACTCACATTGATTTCCTGTGCGTGGGTGTTACCTTCTAGGTTAATTCTTTTTGATCTCATCTTTTCTCTAGTTCCTGGTCCCCTTTTCCTATTGGCCTCAGTTGCTTTTAAGGTATCTGCTTTAGTTTCTCTGCATTAAGGGCAACAAATGCTAGCTAGTTTTTTAGGTGTCTTACCTATCCTCACCCCTTCCTTGTGTGCTCTCGCTTTTGTCATGTGCTCATAGTCCAATCCCCTTGTTGTGTTTGTCCTTGATCTAATGTCCACATATGAGGGAGAACATACGATTTTTGGTCTTTTGGGCCAGGCTAACCTCACTCAGAATGATGTTCTCCAATTCCATCCATTTACCAGCGAATGATAACATTTCGTTCTTCATGGCTGCATAGAATTCCATTGTGTATAGATACCACATTTTCTTAATCCATTCGTCAGTGGTGGGGCATCTTGGCTGTTTCCATAACTTGGCTATTGTGAATAGTGCCGCAATAAACATGGATGTGCAGGTGCCTCTGGAGTAACAGTCTTTTGGGTATATCCCCAAGAGTGGTATTGCTGGATCAAATGGTAGATCGATGTCTAGCTTTTTAAGTAGCCTCCAAGTTTTTTTCCAGAGTGGTTGTACTAGTCTACATTCCCACCAACAGTGTAAGAGGGTTCCTTTTTCCCCGCATCCTCACCAACACCTGTTGTTGGTGGTGTTGCTGATGATGGCTATTCTAACAGGGGTGAGGTGGAATCTTAGCGTGGTTTTAATTTGCATTTCCTTTATTGCTAGAGATGGTGAGCATTTTTTCATGTGTTTTCTGGCCATTTGAATTTCTTCTTTTGAGAAAGTTCTGTTTAGTTCACGTGCCCATTTCTTTATTGGTTCATTAGTTTTGGGAGAATTTAGTTTTTTAAGTTCCCTATATATTCTGGTTATCAGTCCTTTGTCTGATGTATAGTTGGCAAATATTTTCTCCCACTCTGTGGGTGTTCTCTTCAGTTTAGAGACCATTTCTTTTGATGCACAGAAGCTTTTTAGTTTTATGAGGTCCCATTTATCTATGCTATCTCTTAGTTGCTGTGCTGCTGGGGTTTTGTTGAGAAAGTTCTTACCTATACCTACTAACTCCAGAGTATTTCCTACTCTTTCTTGTATCAACTTAAGAGTTTGGGGTCTGATATTAAGATCCTTGATCCATTTTGAGTTAATCTTGGTATAGGGTGATATACATGGATCTAGTTTCAGTTTTTTGCAGACTGCTAACCAGTTTTCCCAGCAGTTTTTGTTGAAGAGGCTGCTATTTCTCCATCGTATATTTTTAGCTCCTTTGTCAAAGATAAGTTGCTTATAGTTTAGTGGCTTCATATCTGGGTCCTCTATTCTGTTCCACTGGTCTTCATGTCTGTTTTTGTGCCAGTACCATGCTGTTTTTATTGTTATTGCTTTGTAATGTAGTTTGAAGTCAGGTATTGTGATACCTCCTGCATTGTTCTTTTGACTGAATATTGTCTTGGCTATTCGTGGCCTCTTGTGTTTCCATATAAATTTAACAGTAGATTTTTCAGTCTCTTTAATGAATGTCATTGGAATTTTGATGGGAATTGCATTAAACATGTAGATTACTTTTGGGAGTATCGACATTTTTACTATGCTGATTCTTCCAATCCATGAGCATGGGAGATCTCTCCACTTTCTATAGTCTTCCTCAATCTCTTTCTTCAGAAGTGTATAGTTTTCCTTGTAGAGGTCTTTCACATCTTTTGTTAGGTTTACACCTAGGTATTTGATTTTTTTTGAGGCTATTGTAAATGGAATTGTTTTCATACATTCTTTTTCCGTTTGCTCATTGTTAGTGTATAGAAATGCTAATGATTTTTCTATGTTGATTTTATATCCTGCTACCTTGCTATAGCTATTGATGATGTCTAGAAGCTTCTGAGTAGAGTTTTTTGGGTCTTTAAGGTATAGGATTTGTTGCTACTATTTTATTTCTTAATCCATACCCCATTAGAAAACATTGTGGTATTAGTCTATAGAATTAACCTTCTAGGTTAATTCTTTTTGATCTAACCTTTTCTCTAGTACCTGTTCCCCTTTTCCTATTGGCCTCAGTTGCTTTTAAGGTATCTGCTTTACTTTCTCTGCGTTAAGGGCAACAAATGCTAGCTAGATTTTTAGGTGTCTTACCTATCCTCACCCCTTCCTTGTGTGCTCTCGCTTTTATCATGTGCTCATAGTCCAATCCCCTTGTTGTGTTTGCCCTTGATCTAATGTCCACATATGAGGGAGATCATACGATTTTTGGTCTTTTGGGCCAGGCTAACCTCACTCAGAATGATGTTCTCCAATTCCATCCATTTACCAGCGAATGATAACATTTCGTTCTTCTTCATGGCTGCATAGAATTCCATTGTGTATAGATACCACATTTTCTTAATCCATTCGTCAGTGGTGGGGCATCTTGGCTGTTTCCATAACTTGGCTATTGTGAATAGTGCCGCAATAAACATGGGTGTGCAGGTGCCTCTGGACTAACAGTCTTTTGGGTATATCCCCAAGAGTGGTATTGCTGGATCAAATGATAGATCGATGTCCAGCTTTTTAAGTAGCCTCCAAATTTTTTTTCCAGAGTGGTTGTACTAGTCTACATTCCCACCAACAGTGTAAGAGGGTTCCTTTTTCCCCCGCATCCTCGCCAACACCTGTTGTTGGTGGTGTTGCTGATGATGGCTATTCTAACAGGGGTGAGGTGGAATCTTAGCGTGGTTTTAATTTGCATTTCCTAAAGGTTAGATCAAAAAGAATAATTATAGCTCTTAACAGGAAATCTAATTTCTGTTATGCAAAGGGATTTTCAGTAGAAGCCTAACAAGGAAAATAAAATTAGTTAGGGTTTTATACATATGCCTATCTGGTATGGTTTAATTCTGTAAAAGCCAAGAGACATTTTTTGTGAGAATTGATTATGAATAGTATGGAGTTGATAAGAATATGTTTCTGTCATGGATATTTTTCCCCTGTGAGTCTTATAATAACAATTTTGAGCTAAGTTGCTTGAGAATTCTCCTCTCTCCCTCCCTCCCTCCCTTCCTCCCTCCCTTCCTTCCTGATGCTGAGGATGAACCCAAGGCCTCCTGAACTCTAGACAAGCACTCTACCACTGAGCTACATCCCTGGCCCTTTTATTTTTATTTTATTTATTTATTTGTTTTGAGACTGGGTCTCTCTTTGCAGCCCAGGTTGGCTCCAAACTCAATTCTGCTGCCTCAGCCTCCAGAGTGCTAGGATTACAGGCATTCATCATTACACCTAGCACCAGAATTCATTTCTTAAATAAGAGCAAATTATTTTAATCAACTAATGGCTAATAAATATGGAACCTGATCATAGTTCCCTTGCCCTGAAGAACTCAGACATATAAAACAATGGTTATGATGAAAAAATTTAAAGTCCAACTGCTTAATTAACAAAACCTCATCTATTTATTTATTTATTTATATGGTGCTGAAAATTGACACCAGGCATTCTACCACTTGAGCCACTCTGCCAGCCCTGTTTTGTGTTGGATATTTTTGAGATAGGGTTTCTCAAACTGTTGGCTGGGCTAAGATTACAGGTGTGAGCTACTGGCACCCAGCTGTGTGTTGGGTATTTTTGAGATAGGGTCTTACAAACTGTTTGCCCAGGCTGGCTTCAAACATTGATCTTCCTCATTTCTGCCTCCTGAGTAACTAGGATTACAGGCATGAGCCACCAGTTCCTAGCCTGAAATTCTTTTATTTATTTATTTTTTTGGTGGGCTTGGGGTTTGAACTGAAGGCTTCATGCTTGCAAAGCAGGCACTCTACCACTTGAGCCATGCTTCCGGTCCCTGAAATTTTTAATAAAAACCAAAAGGGTTAGGCTGGGGATGTAGCTCAGTGACTCAGTGGTAGAATATCTTCCTAGAGTATGCAAGACCCAGAATTTGATTCCCAGAACTGAAGCCAAACCAAACCTAAAAAAGAGAAGGGATAGATCTATATCTCTCTGTATATTCTTTAAAGAAACCTATATGACCATTTTAGACATTTAAATATATTGAGCTCGTAGGTTTGGGGGGCATCATTTAAAAACAGTAGCAAAATAGCAATACACATACTACTATATTAGCAGGAATTTTTATTTATGCTGTCTGAATTTTGATGTTAAAAATTATTTCTTTGAGTTAAAAAAAGCAAGCTAGAAATGGAAGGATAAAAATCAAAAGTTGGGTTAGCAGCAGTTGGGGAGGACTGATGCCCAGCTTCTTCCGAGATGCCATTTAAGTTGTTCTCCTTATTTTAAATGCTTATTTTGTTTGTTTTAGGTTGAACAAATCCTGGCAGAATTTAAGGTCAGAGCTCTGGAATGTCATCCTGACAAGCATCCTGAAAACTCCAAAGCTGGTAACAATTTAATCATGGCTATTTCTCAAGAAAATGAATAGCATCCAGAAGCAATAAGCCATTCGCTGAATTTTTTTTTTAAATAAGTCACTGAATTTTTTTTTATCTGTTATCCTCAAAATTATTCTTTCATGCAGTGTCAAAGATTGTTTGCACTGTTGGATGGTAGGAGGGGAAAGACCAGGAGGGAACTTTTCCTTTCTGCTGTACTGTGCTACCTCATGGTTTGTCTTGATGAGAACTTTGCTATGCTTTCTTCATTTCAGGGGACTAGAATATGTCCACATCCTTTCTTTCTTTGATTCTTTTTGGTGGACTGGGATTTGAATTGTGGGTTTTGCACTTGCAAAGCAGGCATTCTACCACTTGAGCCACACCTCCAGTCCATTTTGCTCTGATTATTTTGGAAATGGGGGTCTGTTGAACTATTTGCCTAGGCTGGCCTCGAACCTTGATCCTCTCAGTGTCATCCTCCCAAGTAGCTAGGAATATAGCTGTGACTTTGTCTCTCTCCCCCTCCCTCTCCTTCCTTCCTTAAAGACTTAATATATACAAAAAATAACGAAGAATATTATAACAGAGGCTGGTGTATGTGCCATCCATCTTAAAACTTAATGTAGTTGAAGTCTTTTGTGTATCCCTATGCTGGCTTTTAGTTTTACTATATTTTATTTTTTAATTAAAAATTTTTAGTATACCATATGTTATATCTTATTCTATCCTTCCTTCCTTCCTTCCTTCCTTCCTTCCTTCCTTCCTTCCTTCCTTCCTTCCTTCCTTCCTTCCTTCCTTCTTCCCCCCTCCCTCCTTCTCTTTCTTTCTATCTTGGCAGGGTCTCACTGTGTAACCTAGCTGGCCTTGAACTCAAGATCCTTCTGCCTCAGCCTTCTGAGTGCTGGCATTATAGGCAAGTTCATGCACTACCACTCCTGGCCTTACTTTTTCTCTTTTTTCCCCTATATCACCACTGTGTTAATTCATTTAAATATGCTTATGTCTATAACT
Source organism: Castor canadensis (assembly GCF_047511655.1). NCBI lineage: Eukaryota > Metazoa > Chordata > Mammalia > Rodentia > Castoridae > Castor > Castor canadensis. The sequence continues at coordinate 58,835,138 of NC_133392.1, read as the reverse complement.
TGAAAAAATACACGCAAACCAATAATCCTTCCACAACCTGTCTCTCTTGTTCCTTCCCTGTCTCGCTCCTCTTCCAAGCCAAACTTCCTGAAAAAAGAATTCCACAATTGATGTCTCTTACCTCCTTTTTCCCTAGTTGTCCATTTGTCTCATTCTGACTTCCACCCCACCTTTCTCAGAAGTGGCCCCTGGGCTCTCTGGTTTTCTGGTCTCACAGTTACTTTTTAGTCATTGTTTTTCCTGAGCTTGCATTGGACTTCAGCACTCTTGGGCATGCCTTTCTTCCCAAAACACTCTTCTCTCCTAGCTCCCAGGACAATGTGCACTGTGGTTTCTTCCAGCCTCTGGCTGCTCTGTCTCTTTTGTGGTTCCTTCTCTGCTGTCCTAAGGCTCGCTCCAGAGCGTTCTTCCATTCAGTTGATCAATAGAAACCTCATCTTTTGATCTAGAGGTGTAGTTCAGTGGCAGAGTGGGTTTAATCCTCAGCACTGAATAGCAACATCAAAAAAGCCCAAACAAAACAAACCCAAACAAACCAATAACAACAACAAAAAGACCTGTGTCCTTCCTCTCTGATACATCCACATATGATGGGTTACCAAGTGCTGCTCTGCCTTCCATGTCTCTCCCCTATGCCCTCTTCCCTATGTCCTCACTGCCGCACTATGGGTGAGCCACCGTCTTTTCATGCTTGCATCCCTGAAAACTTTCCTTTAATTGTTTCACTTTGTAGAGGGTGACTCTTCTTTTCAATTATGGAAAAAAAGATTTAATATATACAAAAAGTAAGGAGGAATATTATAACAGATGTTGGTGTGTGTGCCATCCAGCTTAAAACTTAATGCAGTTCAAGTCATTTGTGTATCCCTGTGCTGACTTTTATTTTTACTGTACTTTATTTAAAAAAAATTTTTTTTATTCATTTATTCACATGTGCATACATTGTTTGGGCCATTTCTCCCCACTGCCCCCCATCCTCCTCTCTGACCCCCACTCCCCTTGCTTACAGGCAGACCCTGTTCTGCCCTTTTCTCTAATTTTGTTGAAGAGAAGACATAAGCAATAAGAAGGACAAAGTGTTTTTGCTAGTTGAGATAAGGATAGCTATACAGAGAGATTCCTAGCATTGCTTCCATGCACAAGTGTATTACAACCCAATTGATTCATCTCTACCAGACCTCTTCACCACTTCCTGGTCACCTTCCCATATAAACCTCTGTCATTTTAAGGTTTTTTTATTAGCTCCTCTGCAGTGGGGACATCAAACACTTTCAAGTTTTGGTTTTCCTACCTATCCCTATTCTTGTATGTGTCCTCCCCTTAGCGTGTGACTCAAGTCTAACAACATTACTGCTTTGCCCTTGATCTAAAGTCCGCATATGAGGGAGAACATATGATTTTTGGTCTTCTGAGCCTGGCTAACCTCACTCAGGATGATGTTTTCCAGTTCCATCCACTTACTTGCGAATGATAAGATTTCATTCTTCTTCATGGCTGAGTAAAACTCCATTGTGTATAAATACCACATTTTCTTAATCCATTCATCAGTAGTGGGGCATCTTGGCTGTTTCCATAACTTGGCTATTGTGAATAGCACTGCAATAAACATGGGTGTGCAGGTGCCTCTGGAGTAACCTGAGTCACATTCCTTTGGGTATATCCCTAGGATTGGGATTGCAGGATCATATGGCAGATACGTGTTTAGATTTTTAAGAAGCCTCCCTATTGTTTTCCAGAGTGGTTGCACTAGCTTGCATTCTCGCCAGCAGTGTAAGAGGGTTCCTTTTCCCTGCATCCTCACCAACACCTATTGTTGGTGGTGTTTTTGATGATGGCTATTCTAACAGGGGTGAGGTGGAATCTTAGCGTGGTTTTGGTTTATATTTCCTTTATGGCTAGAGATGGTGAGCATTTTTTCATGTGTTTTTTGGCCATTTGAATTTCTTCTTTTGAGAAAATTCTGTTTAGTTCAGTTGCCTATTTCTTTATTGGTTCATTGATTTTGGGAGAGTTTAGTTTTTTGAGTTCCCTGTATATTCCTTTGTCTGATGTATAGCTGACAAATATTTTCTCCCACTCTGTGGGTGGTCTCTTCAGTTTAGAGACCATTTCTTTTGTTGTGCAGAAGCTTTTTAATTTTATGTAGTCACATTTGCCCATTCTTTCTCTTAGTTGCTGGGCTGTTGGGGTTCTATTGAGGTAGTCCTTGCCAATACCTTTTGCTTCCAGAGTATTCCCTGCTCTTTCCTGTACTAGCTTCAGAGTTCTGGGTCTGATATTAAGCTGCTTGGTCCATTTTGAGTTGATACTAGTATAGGGTGATAAACATGGATCTAGGCTCAGTTTTCTGTAGGCAGATAACTACTTTTCCCAGCAACATTTGTTGAAGAGGCTGTCTTTTTCTCCATCATATGTTTTTGGCAGCTTTGTCAAAAATAAGGTGGGCATAGCTGTGTGGATTCATATTCAGGTCCTCTGTTCTGCTCCACTGGTCTTCATGTCTGTTTTTGTGCCAATACCATAATGTTTTTATTGCTATTGCTTTGTAATATGGTTTGAAGTTGGGTATTGTGATACCTCCAGCATTGCTCTTTTTGCTGAGTATTGCCTTGGCTATTCACGGTCTCTTGTATTTCCAAATGAACTTTAGGGTAGATTTTTCAGTCTCTGATGAATGTCATTGGGATTTTGATGGGAATTGCATTAAACATGTAGATTGCTTTTGGGAGTATAGCCATTTTTACTATGTTGATTCTACCAATCCATGAAAGCAGGAGATCTCTCCACCTTCTGTAGTCTTCCTCGATCTCTTTCTTCAGTGGTTTGTAGTTCTCCTTGTAGAGATCACTCACATCTTTTGCTAAGTTTACTCCTAGGTATTTGATTTTTTTTTGAGGCTATTGTAAATGGAATTGTTTCCATATATTCTTTCTCAATTTGTTCGTTGTTGGTGTATAGAAAAGCTAATGATTTTTGTAAGTTGATTTTGCATCCTGCCACCTTGCTGTAGCTGTTTATGTTGTCTAGGAGTTTTTTGTACTTTATCTTTTAATTAAAATTTTTTAGTACACCATATTTTATATCTTATTCTGTTCTTTTATTTCTTTTTTTTGTTTGTTTGTTTTTTTATGCAGTTCTGGGGGTTGAACCCTGGGCCTTGCACATGCTAGGCTAACAACCACTTGAGTCATACCCTCCAGCCCTAATTAAAAAAATTTGTGTATGTGTTGTTAGGGATCAACCTCTGGGCCTTGTACCATACTTTGATTTTTATATCTTAAATTTGGTCATTACATTTACTGTGTGTCAATATGATCCTCCTGATCTCTGCCTCCTGAGTGCTGGGATTACAAGCATGAACCATCATAGCTGGTTAGGTATGTGATTTTTCTATAATGAAAATATTATAATAATACCTGTCTGTAACTCCGTATTGCTATTTATCTAGCATTTTTTGTTGTCTTAAAGCCCTTTAGTAATTTTCTCCATTAAATCATTGCTCCTTTTGATTTGTATAAACAGGTCATTTCCCTGTATATATGTAATCATCTTTTGTTAGATAGTTAACGGTTACTTTTGTTCACTAGATTTCCCCCTTTTTTTCTTTTTGGTAGCACTGGGGTTTGAACTCAGGGCCTCATGTTTGCTAAGCAGGCACTCTTACCGCTTGAGCTACTCCACCAGCCTCCCCTATTTCTTAAGGCACAGCTTGTTTGAGGTAGCATGAGCAAATCAAAAGTGTAAGCTTGATTTTCTTTTCTTTTGTTTGTGGTGCTGGGAATTGAATCCAGGGCCTTGCACATGTTAAGCAAGTGCTCTATCATTGAGCTACATCTGCAGTCCAAGCTTGATCAGTTTATGCATACATGTCAGACGAAGATGTAGAACATTTCCAGCACCCAAGAAACTGTTTTTCATGTCCTGTTCACAGCACGCTCTTTCATTTTTTGATCTTTATTGCTATTGATTATTTTTGTCTAGTTTTGAATATTATATAAATGGAATCACACAGTATATGTACTCTATTACAACGGCTTCTTTTGCTTTACATTGTGTTTGTGACATTCCTATTGTATTATCATTGTTTATATTGGCGCATATTGAATTGTACATAGGGGTTTCATCATGACCTCTCCATACATGTACATAATGTGTTTTGATTGTTTTGGCAATACTGGGGTTTCAACTCAGGGCTTCATGATGATGAGGCAGGCACTCTATAGTACGAGCCATGCCTCCAGCCCTTTTTTTTTGCTGTGGTTATTTTGGAGATAGGGTCTCACTTTTGCCCATACTGGTCTGGACCATGATCCTCCTATTTTACACTTTCCACCATGACTGGGATGACAGACATACTTTACTGAGCCCAAATGGTTGAGATGGGGGTCTCACGAACTCCCTGTCCAAGCTGGCCTGGAACCACGATCCACTTGATCTCAGCCTCCTAAGTAGTTAGAATTACAGGTGTGAGCCAGTGATACCAGCTTTTGTGACATTCTCTCATTGCATGTGAAGCAGAAGCAGTAGTTCATCCTTTATCTTTGCTGACCCTTAGGTACAAGCCCCATTCATGCTATGCACCCTGTTTGTCCATTCTGTTTTTCTTCATGCCTAGAGTCTCCAGGATTCAGCCTCTGACAACCACCTTAGATCCTTAAGTTGAGCTGTTGTTTCTACTCCTCAGATCACCATGGCTGCTGCTTCCTCTGCCTGGAATGCCCCTAGAGGGCTGCATACCTCCCTGACCTGCTTTGCCCAGCTTGTGCACTTGTGTCAGTTCTCATCTTCTCTAGGAAGTCCTGTGTGTCCTGGTTATCCAGCGCACCCTCCCTGTATGCCAGGCAACAGACTGGGTGGCACACTGTCTCCTTGTTGTCTGTTTGCTTATTAGTCATAGTAGAAACTCAGGCAGAACCCCTGCCTGTCTCACTCACAGGGGATGCCTACTCTGCATAATGTCTCGACTGACTGACTGACTGACTGAATGCAGCATTTCTTAAGAGACAGCAGATACCCTTCTGGACTAGAGTTAATATTAAAATAGGTATCCCAGCATAAAATTCTAAAAAATTGTTAAACCCTTAAAAGCAACTACTACCCGAGGTAATTCTTTAACTGAGTTGTCTCTCTGTCCCTGACGAACAATGCATGATGAATCACCCTGCAGTTAGTACCATTTCTGGTTGCCATAGTGATGGAGGGTTTCATGCCTGGGCTTTCTTGGAGCAACTTGTTCTGAGAAACACTGCACTGTGTAAATATTGCTTAAAAGACAAAGGTACAGTGTCTTCCTTTGTCAGGTTTGTAGATGATGCGTGATTCAGCCTTTGCGTGGAGATTGTTTTTTAATCTGTTTAAGCATCCATGTACTCAATTTGGATTAATATGACTTTCTGAGAACTTAAGTGGTTCTTTGCACACTTGGAGAAGGAATATGTTTACTCAAGCATAAAAAATGAAAATATTTTTAAATGTTATAAATTTATCCAGATCACACATTTTTTGATAGAAATAGAGACTATATCACACAGATTTCAAATTGTACTCATTGAGGCGTAGAGCAAGCCTGTACGGAGCCAGTTGGCAGGAGAAATTAACTTGAATCTGTACCATTTTGGTCTGGTAAATATAGCCTCAACAAATCACCATCACTGATTTGTTAGCATGAAGGAATAGAAGGTGGAAGTCTTGTAGCTTTGTTTGTCTACATTGGTCCCATCTCCCACTAAAGAGCTGGTCGACATTGGGCAGCCTTTCTGAGCTTCATCATTCTCTTAGGTAAAATGGGTAGATTTTTCTTTTTGGCGGTACTGAGGTTTGAACTTGGGACTTCATGCCTGCTAGGCAAGCGCTGCACTGCTGAGTCTGCCCCAGTGGGTAGACTGATAGTCTATCACTTCATGGGTCTTCTGTGAAGATTCAGTGAGGCATCCTGAACGTGGCAAGCGCACTGTGAATGTTGGCAATGATTCAGTAGACTTCTTTCCTTGTTTTTATGTAGCAGCCCAAGGTAAAAAAATGGGATAGTTTTCTTTTTTTGTTAGTAACCATTAGATACTTCTCTTTTCCATTTGCAAAAAATCTAAATCTCAGGCCTTTAGAAATCCCTTCCTCTCTCTAGTGTGTGTGATGTAGGCAAGTCTGGTTTTGCTATAAAAATTGTGTCACTTAGTCCAAAACCTCCTGATTGGTGCTCATTCCAGCCCCTGTGTGTGTGAAAGGAGTTTTTTTAGATCAACACTTTCTTAACTGACTTCTTTTTTGGCCATGAATGCAGGTGGTTACAGACTAAATTAAGGACCTGTGAAATGGTATTTTTGTTACTGATGTGCAAATTTGAATATTTGGATATTTGAAGAAGGGGAGCAATTTGTCCTTTGCTTACTGAAATCTTTTAATATTTTGGTGTTTCCCTACTTTAATCTCTCTGCCCCAAAGTGTCATTTCAATGTTTAATGTTCCTCAAAGGCCATTATGCTAATATGGCCTCCAGGGTGGCCGTACTGGGTGGTGGTGGGGGGGATGTTTAAGAGGTGGGGCCTAGTGAGAGGTCTTTAGGTCATTGGGAGAATGTGTCTGAAGGGGAGTGTGGGACCCTGGCCCCTTCTTCATCCTCTTTTTTGCATCCTGGCTATGAGGTGAGTGGTTTTGCTCTGGCACAGACCCAAAGCATTGGGGCCAATTGATCATGGGCTGAAACGTTCAAAACTATGGGCTAGGCATGTGCTCTACAACCTGAGCTACTAAAACTGTGGGCTAAAATACACTTTTTTTTTTTTTTTAAAGCTGGTAATGGAGTTTGAATTCAGGGCCTCACACTTGCTAGGCAGACACTCTACCACTTGAGTCATTCCACCAGCCCTTTTTTGTGTTGGGTATTTTTGAGATAGGGTCTTGAGAAGTATTTGCCTGGGCTGACTTCAAACTGTGATCCTCCTGATCTCTGCCTCCTGAGAAGCTAGGATTATAGGCTAGTAATCCAGTTCCCAGCCTCATTTAAACCTATAAATGTTGTAAAACTTTTACAGGTTTAACAAGGTTGTTAAACCTTTACAAGTTAATTATCTTAGATATTTCATTATAGTAATGCAAAGCTAACACACTCCTATAGAAAAAAAAATATAATTGACAAATTATGTTGAAAGGGAAGGTCTATTCCTATCTTTCTCTGCCTTTTTTTAATCTTTCCCTTTTTGGTACTGGGATTGAACCCAGGGCCTCACACATAGTAGGCAAGCGCTCTATCACTGAGCTACATCCCAGCCCTATTCCTATTTCCTCATGCCATAGAACCACTATTAACAGTTGGTATATTTTCCTCTAGATTATTTTCAAAGTATGTTCTGACACCATATTATTAGTATTACTTCTCGAGTAATTGTAAGGAACATGTTAAAATAACACAAATCCTGTTGTGAAATACGAATTTAAAAGAATCTCTACATTTTCAAAGTACACCTAGGAGTTAAATTGGGAAGTATCCCAAGCATTCCAGCATCATTTAATGAGATCTCACGTCCCAGATCTGGTAAATGTTTATCTCATGTGATTCATTTGATTAGTGGATACATTAAAAGACAAATATAACCCAAACTCATTTTCACTAAATGTAGTAAAGAGGACAGAACAAGGCAAAAGTTACATAACAGGAAAGAAAAGGTCTCTTTTGCTTTCTGCTTACCCACTGTTGTTGAATGACTAATGTCAGAATAATTCTAAGGGGTTTCTTTTGTTTTGGAAATTCTGACAAGGGAAGTGACAGTAATGTGTGAAGGGAAGGTGACCCACAGATAAAAATGTAAATATGCACTAATAATAACTGGCAGGAGCATCTTTGAAAAAATGACATCGCACTCCTACAGGGGAGACATTTCCATTTCCATGGGCAACAGGAAGGACTGCTCCCTGGGGATGCTTTCTACTTTATTTTGTACTTGGGATTGAACTCAGGGCACTTGATAGGCAAGTGCTCTCCTAGTAAAGTCACATTCCCATCTTTAGTGTCTTCCCTTTAACCATTAGTTGCTACTCCCTCTAGGGGTGATATTAAGATAGACTGAGAGGAACCTATGCTGTCCAGTTCTGAGCAGGTCCTGGAGATGCCCTGCTGCTTCAGGCTGTAGTTCTGGATGCTGGGGATACTTGTTTGTGTGATGGGGGCTCAGGAATAGCACTTTTATTTGTTTGATTTGACTCATTGTCTCACTGTGTAGCCCAGGCTGGCCATAAGCTCAAGATCCTCCTGCCTCAGCCTCCCGAGTGCTGGGATTATAGACATGTACCACTACAACCAGCAACAACCACTTTTTGCCAATTAGAATACAGAAGTATTTCAGGGTTTTCACAATTGATGTGGAAAATATACTAACTGTATATTTGTCCTAAATTTTTTCTTTTAGAAGAGGTATTTCAGAATGAGGTATTTTTAAGTCTGTCAGGGTAACTTTAGTTGTATTTCTCAATGATACTGTTAAAATGTTTCTAATTCATGAAATAGGTTGAGGATATGTATCATTTCTTTGGTGCTTGGAGCTGAGGGAATAGCATGTAAGACCATCTTTATATATAAGCTCAAAGCAGCAAGCGTTCATTCGTTCATCTCTTACAGGAAGCATTCATTCATTTATTTTCTTCTTGAGCACCTACCATAATGCACAAAGAACAAAACAGTTAAGTCCTTCCTTTTTTGGCAGTACACGAGTTTGAACTCAGGGCCTCACACTTGCTAGGCAATCGCTCTACCACTTGAGTCATTTCACCAACCCTAAGTCCTTCCTTCATGGAGTTTATATTCTGGTAGAGGAGAGAAATGAAGGCAAATAACTAAGTAATGAAGAAAAGTGAACTAAGGAACAGGCCAGTGAGTTGGGTGGCCTTTTTATACACATGCTCACAGAAGGCCCCAACCATAAGGTGGCACTTGAGCTGATATCTGAGAGAAGACAGCTTTGTGGGTGACTGGGGTGAATGTGTTCACAGAAGAGACATCAAGTGCCATGGTGCTGAGGCTGCAGTGTGCTTGGTGTATACAAGGAACAACCACTATGGCTGAAGCAAGGTAAAGTGGGGGAAAGTGAAAGGAAGTGAGGTCAGAGAAAGGAGAGAAGGAGTGGAGGCCTAAGTAGCCATGGTTGAGAATTTTTGGATTTTATTCTAAGAAAAATGGGAAGTCATTGGATTGGGGTGGGGTACTGGAATATTTAAGTAGAGGAATGATAGTATGTGACATTAAAAAAAGAAGATCACAATTGTGTTGAATGTAGACTGAGGACAAGGCAGTGCAGTTAGTGAAGAAGCTATTGTAATAATCCAGCCAAAAGAGGACGACATCTAGGACTAGGGTGGTGGCAGTGCAGGTGATGACAAGATTAGATCTCTGGTACATTTTGAAGATGGAGCCAACAGGGTTTGCTAATGATTTGGAAGTAAGATTTGAGGGAAAGAGAAGAGTCAAGCATGTTCCCTGCTGTGTAGAAAACTGATGAAGTGCATTCTGACTCCCCAGGAAACACCAGTCTTGTTCTTTATCATTTTGTGTGGGAATAATTTTATATATCTGCCTTCTTACTATACTCTGAGTTCCTTAAGGGCATGACCTGGATTTTTTTTTCTTTTTGTGGTACTGAGGTTTGAACTCAGGATTTTTTTGCTTGGTAGGAAGGCACTGTACTGCTTGAGCCACTCCTCCAGCCCTTTTTGAGATCTTTTGGAGATAAGATCCTGCTTTTTGGCCAGCCTGGCCTAGACTGATCCTCCTATTTTATGTTTCCTGCCATTGCGATGACAGGTGTATGCCACCATGCCCAGCTTTTTTCCATTGAGATAGGGTCTGGCAACTCCACTGTGGCCTCGAACTATGATCCCAATTTCAGCCTCCAAAGTAGCTAGGACTATAGCCATGAGCCATGAGCAATATTTTAAAATATTGCTAGGAGCTAGGCACCAGTGACTCATGTCTGTAATCCTAGCTACTCAGGAGGCAGAGATCAGGAGGATCACCATTTGAAGCCAACTGGGGTAAATAGTTCACAAGACCCTATCTCAAAAATACCCAACACAAAAAAAGGACTGGCAGAGTGGCTCAAGTGGTACAGCACCTGCCTAGCAAGCATGAGGCCCCGAGTTCAAACCCCAGTACTGCCAAAAAAAAAAAAAATTAAGCGTTGCTAGAGACTGAACCCAGGGCCTTCTGCTTGCTAAGCACACACTCTACCCGCGATCTTATTGATGAATGATGGGGCTGGAGGGAATGTGAGGCTAGAGGACAACAAGCATTGCAGGAAAACGGATGGTGCAGGAAGGTCATCAAGCGTAGTTTGACCACAGAGATTAGAATCTTGTGGGCTTGGATTTGAACCATGGCTCCAACATGTGAAGCTTTGGGACTTTGGGCAAGTTGCATTAACCTCCTTCAACCTTAAGGATTCTACTAAGTGGAGTTAATGATAATAATACCCAGTTCAATTCGTAGATTTGTAAAAGAGAAATATGAACCACTCCAGGACTAACACAAAGCTAGACTAGGTGCTTGTAAATGTAACTGTTGTTACGACAGGTGCTTCCTACTTATGTCAGTGGGTCTTTCACAAGTTATCCTCCGTGTGATTTTATGTACAGTTTTAGAATAATTTTATTTAAAAATTGTCATACAGTAAAATTGACTTCTTTGGTACACAGTTCTATGAATTTTAATATCTGCATAGATTCATGTAACTACCATCATAATCATGTCACAAAATTCCATCACCTTTAAGAACAGATTTTTAAATTTTATTTATTTATTTATTTTGTGGTACTGGGGTTTGAAGTCAGGGCCTATGCCCCGAGCCACTCCACCAGCCCTTTTTTTCTTTATTCATTTATTCATATGTGCCTACATTGTTTGGGCCATTCTCCCCACTGCCCCCTGCTCCCTCCCTCCCCCTCCCACCCTCACTTCCAGGCAGAACCTGTTCTGCCCTTTTCTCCAATTTTGTTAAAGAGAAGACATAAGCAATAATAAGAAAGACAAAGCGTTTTTTCTAGTTGAGATAAGGATAGCTATACAGAGAGATTCCTAGCATTGCTTCCATGTACAAGTGTATTTGCAACCTTAATTGATTCATCTCTACCTGACCTCTTCACTACTTCCCGGTCACCTTCCCATGTTGACCTCTGTTGTTTTAAGGTTACTGTATTAGTTCCTCTGCAGTGGGGACATCAAACACTTCCAAGTTTTGGTTTTCCTACCTATCCCCATTCCTCCCGTATGTGCTCTCCCCTTAGCGTGTGACCCAAGTCCAACCACATTTCTGTATTTGCCCTAGATCTAAAGTCCGCATATGAGGGAGAACATATGATTTTTGGTCTTCTGAGCCTGGCTAACCTCACTCAGAATGATGTTCTCCAGTTCCATTCATTTACTTGAGAATGATAAGATTTCATTCTTCTTCATGGCTGAGTAAAATTCCATTGTGTACAAGTACCACATTTTCTTGATCCATTCATCACTAGTGGGGCATCTTGGCTGTTTCCATAACTTGGCTATTGTGAACAGCGCTGCAATAAACATGGGTGTGCAGGTGCCTCTGGAGTAACCTGTCACATTCCTTTGGGTCTATCCCCAGGAGTGGGATTGCTGGATCATAAAAAACAATATCTTTATTGAGGTTTAATTCACATAAAGTTCACCCTTTAGGGTGTACATTTCAATGGTTTTTAATATATTTAAAGTGTTGTGAGACCATTGCTACTGTCTAATTTCAGAACATTTTGTCACCACAGAAGAAACCTCATACTCACTAACAATCACTTCCCATTCCTGCCTGCTCAACCCCTGGCAACCATTAATCCCCTTTCTGTCTCTATTGTTTGGCTATTTTGAAGATTTCATATAAATAGAATCATGCAATATATAGCCTTTTGTGACTGGTTTCTTTTTTTTTTTCTTTTCTTTTCTTTATTTATTTTTATTATTCATTTATTCACATGTGCATACATTGTTTGGGTCATTTCTCCCTCCTGCCCCCGCCCCCACCCTCTGTGACTGGTTTCTTAATCCGGGATGTAGTATGTATCAGTATTTCATTCCTTTTAACAACCAAATGATAATTTCTTTATGTGGATATACCACATTTTGTTTCTCTCAGCTGATGGATATTTAGGTTGTTTTCACTTTTTTTTTTTTTTTGGTAGTACTGGGGTTTGAACTCAGGGCACTCAGGCTTGTTAGGCAGATGCTCTGCCACTTGAGTTAGGCCTCCAGCCCATGTTTTAACCTTTTGGCTGTTAGAATAATGCTCCTATTACATGTAAGTTTTGATGTGAAGATATGTCTTCAGTTTTCATCAGTACATACCAAGGATTGAAATTTTTGGGTCATGTGGTTACTCTATTTAACATTTTGAGGAATTGCTAAACCAGTTTTCAAAGTGGCTATGCTGTTTTAAATTTTCATCTGCATGCATGAAGTTTCCCAATTCTCCATATACCTAGGCAACACTTGTTGTTACCTATCTTTTTATTTAAGTCAGCCTAGTGGGTATGAGTGATGCTTCACTGTGGTTTGGCTTTTTAGCTCCCTGAACACTAATATGACTGAGAATCTTTCTGTGTACTCGTTAGCTATCTGTGTGTGTTCTTTGGAGAAATGTGCATGCCTTTTGCTCATTTTGTGATTGGGTTGACTTCTTATTGAGTTGTAAGAGTTCATTGTAAATTTTAGATATCAGTATCAGATCTATGTTTTGCAATTTTTCCCTCATTCCATGGGCTGTGTTTTCATTTTCTTTCTTTTTTTTGTTTACTTTTCTTCTGGCGGGGAACCCAGAGCCTTGGGATGCTAAGCAAATGTTGTACCACTTGAGCCATGCTCCACAGCCTTTTTTTTTTTTCTTTATAATCTCAAGCTGGCTTTGAACTCATGAGCCTCCTGCCTCTGCCTCCTAAGTAGCTGGAATTACACGCGTTTACTACCATTCTATTCACTTTCTTGATGTTACTTTTTGCAGCGCAGAACTTTTAATTTTTCTTTTGGCCATACTGAGGATTGAACCCAGGGCCTCATGCTTGCTAGGCAAGCACTCTCCCACTTGAACTTTACTTCCAGCCTCAAAGTTAATTTTTATATAGTTCAGTTCTCTATGTTTACTTTTGTCCTTTTGGTGTCAATCCAAGGTCACAAAGATTTACTCTCATACGTTTTCTTAAATTTTGATCTGTGACCCTTTTTTTTTTGCTCTTTTCCTTTTCTTTTTTTCTTTTTGTTCTTAAAAGAGTGAGGGCAAGGAAAATACAGCACACCAATGAAACAAAATGCCAAAAAATTACAAAAAAATATAAAATAGAAAAATGTATTTACAGGTAGTATATTATTGTGATCGGAAAGCACAAAGACACCTGGCTGCTATAATACATGCGTTGGGCTGTGACCCATTTTGAGTTAATTTTTGTGTATGGTGTGAGTAGGGATCCAAATTCATTTTTTTATATATGGATATCCAGCTGTTCAGCTCCATTTACTGAAAACACTCTTTTTTTCCCAATTGAATTATCTTGGCACTCTTGTCAAAAATCAACTAACTGTAAATGTTAAATTTATTTCTGGATACTCAATTCTGTTCCACTTATCTATATGTCTATACTTACATCAGTGCCATATTGTTCTCATTACTATCTGTAAAATTTAGAATTAAGAAATGTGAGACGTCCAACTTTGTTCTTATTTCTCAAGGTTGTTTTGGCTATTGTGAGTCCCTTGCACTTGCATATTTTAGGATGTTAGGACCAGCTTGTCAATTTCTGCACAAAAGGCAGCTAGGATTTTGGTAGAGTTATGTCAAATCTGTAGATGAGTTAGGGGAATATTATCATTTTAGCAATATTAAGTCTTCTAATCCAGAAACAGGAGTGTCTTTCTATTTAATTAGGTCTTGTTTAATTTCTTTCAATGGTATCGTGCAGTTTTCAGTGTATGTCTTGCTTTTCTCCTGCTCCTTCTCCAGTGATGCTGGGTTTGAACTCAGGGTTTCATGCTTGCTAGGCAGACACTCTTACCCTGCAATTCTTTGTTAAAAATTTTCCTAAGTATTTTATTCTTTTTGATGTTATTATGAAATGGAATTTTTCCTTAATTTCATTTTCAGATTGTTCACTACTCGGTTGATTGTTATATATTCATCTTATATCCTGCTTTACAGAAAGTTTTAGCTTCACTGGGGGCGGGTGGCAGAAGAGACTTTGCAAAAGTTTCCAATACAACCATGAAAGGATTCCATTGCATGCCATCCAGCTGAATAGGTCAGTGAAAAAGCTACCACTTACTGAGTGCCTGCCATGTTAGTTACTATATTCAAAGCTTCCCCATAGCTTCCCATAACGTTAATGACTGTACAGAGACCAGAATCTTTAGTATGACATTCAAGGCCCTGGATGACCGGCCTTTGTCCACTGTGCATCCCATCACTCTCAATTCTTACTCTGGCTCTGGATGCTCCAGTCACATAGGCAATTTCAACTTCCAAATCACCAAGTTTCTTCCTGACTTAGAGTCCTCATTTATATTGTCCATCTCGTCTGATCACTACTCTCCCTCACAACTAGCAATAGAAAAGATAGTTTTCTTCCTTGTGAGCAAAATTGAATTTTGTACCCTCTTATCTTTCCCACTAATAACATCTGCGATTTGCATTGGTGTCATCAGCACTTGACACATCAATGGAGGCCAGGAAAGTGAGTGGATACACTGTGTCAGGCACCTTCCATGAGGCTCTCACTCATCTTTATGGTGCACTTTACAAATGAGGAAGCTAAAACTTGACTAGGTAAACTGGCCCAATGCTACATAGTAGTAAATGGCAATCATGTATCTAATGAGATTGGTTTCATAGTTTTGGAGTTTAAAATAACCTCTCCAAGAGCAAGTGCTCATCTCTTGATTTGTTTTCCAGTGGAGACTTTCCAGAAACTTCAGAAGGCAAAGGAGATTCTGACCAATGAAAAGAGCAGAGCTCGCTATGATCACTGGCGGAGGAGCCAGATATCACTGCCATTCCAGCAGTGGGACGCTTTGGCTGACTCAGTGAAAACGGTGGGTTTCTGTCTGAGCATGCTGAGAATTTGTGAGGTTCAGGCTTCTCACGGACTAGACTCATTTAGTAGTTTAGCGACTCAGTAGGCAACAGGATGGAGAAGACCAAGAAGAAATTGGTAGAGTCTGGGTATAACTTAGTGCTCACAACATCCTATGAGAGGAAATTGAGAACAGAGGCAAAAAATCAGTCCCAGAAAAGCCCATGACTACAATTTTAATTTCTTTGGCTAAGTGGACACACTCCCTGTTATCACTTACACCTCATTTCTAATAAATGTGATCCTCAAGTTGCTCTTATAACTGAATTTTGGACCATTGCAAATTCATTTTTCCTCATCTTTCCCTTTTTCTCAACACTTATATGTCTATGAAAAACAGGAACCAATTAATTAAAGAAAGCTGTAAATCATTCCTATCATATGTTTTGGACAAACGATTGTTGGAATTGTTAAACCATTGTGTTATCTTTTTTCATGACATTAAAAAAAGTACATATCAAGACTATCACTGGCAGGGCTGGAGGTGTGGCTCACTGTCAGGCATGTGCTTAGTATGTGCCAGGCCCTGGGTCCAATCCCATTACTACCAAAAAGAAATGACTAATTCACTATGCTATATTTGTTCCATTTATATTTATCTTTATATGCTATAGAGAAATGTAATTTTAAAGGGTTCTGTTATTGTAGGCATGATTTCATTACCTGGATTGGTTCCATAGGGACACTTTTATATGACCTTGAATACAGAAATGCCTTTACAGGTAAGTTTTCAAGGACACTTGTTAGAATTGGTCTATAAAGTGATTCACATGTCTTAAACTTCAGCCCTCTGGGGTTACATTTCAATCTCCCTTGTCATAGTATTTTCTTTAGGAAGACTTGAAGTTGTTGATAAAAGGCCTGTAGTACTGAGGGAGCGTCCTTGAAATCATGGGGAGACCAATGGAAAACTCTGAGAGTATATGGTTAAAGCCATCTGTGGAGAATGTAAACTGCTTTCTTCATCTCACTTTAGAAAGAAATGGATTTGCTTAAGGTGGGTTAATTATTTAAGCGGGACTAGCCATATTTGTATATGTGCAAAAAATAGGTAGAGGGAATCTTTCAAAAATAATGACTTCTCTTCATATATTCAGAAATAAGATTCTTTGCTTTTACACTGTGTATATGCAACATTTCTTGTTGACACTAGCTAGCTAACTCACATTGTTCTAACTCTGCCTAATCCTATTTCCAGCCTCCTACACATGACACAGTGTAACTACAATAGAATTAGTGACCCTTGCTATTTGAATTCCTTCTGATTCATAGCTCATTTTTTAAAAATGATCTACTCAACTCTGTCACTTAACTTTTTTTTGTTTGTTTTGTTTTATGGGACTGAGGTTTGAACTCAGGGCTTTGCACTTGCAAAGCAGGCACTCTACCACTTGACCCTCACCTGCAGCCCATTTTGTTCTAGTTAATTTGAAGATAGGGTCTTATGAACTTTTTGCTGTGGCTGGCCTTGAACCGAAATCCTAACAATCTCAGCCTCCCAAGTAGTTAGGATTACAGGTGTGAACCACTAGTGCCCGGCTCCTGTCACTGAATTTTCAGCCTATATCAAGTTAGCTGTGGATTATTAAAAAACTGTTCTCCAAATCCTTACTTTAATTTATCTTGTCAGTGTCTTTCCATTTATTACTAATTTCCTGTCTCCATTTGAGTTTAGCTTAACTATGAACTGTCTGAAGTCATATAATAATTCAATTTTGGATCTGACTCGATGCTTTATTTTTCTTGTCAGCAAAATTACAGTAGTGTGAGGGGCTAGCACTTGGTTTCGGATTTGTTTTTTATTAGTGGTACAAAATGATTAGATTCATATCTCTCTGCTTTTAAATCAGCAGTGATTTTTTTTTTTTCTCACAGTCCTCTTTGTTTGGATGAAAACTGGTGGTTTCTAACTTCCATTCGCTTCTCTTCCTCAGTGGACTTTGAATCTCCCATTCTAAGTTTCACCTGATTCGTGTATCATTCAGTAGTCTTTCTGTAGCTTTCTTTACTTTCTGTTTTAATCCTAAAAGTGACTTCTGCTTGTGAGATTCTCACTTCTATCTGTTACCTTTTTTTCTGAGCCAGGGCCTCACTATGTTGCCCCAGACTGGTGAGATAGGAGGTGATCCTCCCACATCAGCCTCCCAAGTGCTGGAACGAATTCCTTTTCTTTGAGTTATTTCATTTGTTTATCCTTTTACATTCATAGTCTGGAGAAATCAGTAACAATGATCATACCTAGTATTGCCCATCTTCTGATAGATTATTTCTATCCTTTTGTAGAAAAGCTAGGATTTGGGGATTATTTATATTACATATGCCTTTGTGATGATCAAATGGTTATAACATTAGAATTTGAATTTGAGGTGATATGTGTGTAAGACACATCTGCATATTTGCCTGCCTGCATGTTTCTAGAGTGTTAAATCTCATAAAATCTCTTTCCTTTACATCATTAATCTTGTATTTTTGCTTTTTTATTTAAGCAGTATAATCCCTCTGGAAGGAAAAGCATTGGTTGAAAGCAATATTAGTCTTCATACCTACAAGACAGGATAAATCACACGTTGTTTTGTGGCATCACACAGGATCACCTCAGGACTGTCCTTCGGGAAAATCCCTTACATAAGCCAATAACTTCAGGGTGACACTAATTTATGAAGCGCTAACTGATATATTTTTTTCCCATACCAAGTCTCTGTCATTTCATTAGCTACTTATCTTTTTTCCTTTCTTAGAAATTTCTCTTGATAGTTTCATTTGTAAAAATGTATTAGAAATTTATCTAGGTCATTGAATATGTTAGAAATTTAAATTTATACATGTGGCAATTGATTTTATAAAGAAAGAAATGTGGGACGAGAATTTCAGTAATCCAGGCTTTTGGGATCCTGGGATAACTTGCAAACAGAGACCTTTTTTAGCACAAAGAATCTAGAGAAGTTCATTTTTGTCCTGCAGGGTATAGCTGGTTCTCTGGATAGCTCCAAAATAGATGGCAGAATGGCTTGAAGAAGGCTGCTGGAAAGTGGTTATAGTGAAGCCACAGTCACCATAAAGCTCTGAGAAAAATTCTCATGAGCTGTTAAAAATGTCCCATGCCACATTAATTGCCACCAATTTTATAGAAAGCAAATAGAAACACGTTTTTAGTGAATTGGTTATTTGACACATTATTTCTGGGAGGGCTTTTTGGGGCTTCCCTGTCAGTCCACATGGACCTATTTGTCTTTTGATTGTTTCTGGGTTTTCAGCTGGGTGAAGTGTCTTTGGGGTGACTCCAGTTGGCCACATAGGACCAGAGAAGCTTCCTACTATGCCTGTACGATTACTATTTCTTTAGCCAGATGGGAAGCAATGTGCAATTCAATACCTTCTGGGCCTGTTCAAAAGGCAATCTGTTTTAAGTGGACATTATCCAAAAGCAGGTCAGAAATCAATCACCTAGGCATGTGAAAAATTCACTCCTGGTGCTCTAGAATAAAAATAACCAGTCAATTTGGTATAGCTCCAGCATGTAAGAAAGTGATTTCTTAGAGAGGGTGGAAAAGTCTATTAAGGAAAGTGGTAAATGAGTTCATTGTGAAGGAAGAACAACCACACGCCAGTCTCACAGATTTTAGGATTAGTGGCCTTTGAAGCTGGTTTAGTTTTTGCTTCAGGCACGTGCTGACTTTTTGCCTTGTGGAATTGTTGTTTGGCTAAACAGATTCTCCTTTTCCTAATCTCCTTCTTAGTCTCTATCATCAGCAGCCTGTCATTCATTCTTTTTTTTTTTTTTTTTTTTTTGGGGTGCTGGGGTTCCAACCCAGGGTCTCACATATGCTAGGCAAGTGCTCTACCACTGAGCTACCCCCCAGCCCTATTGATGCTTATTCTGTTGGAATGAATCTATGAAAATAGATTCACTTGATGTTAAATGTTCTGGGCAGCTAATCCCCCAGTGTTACTGAGAATTACACTCTGTGAAAGCAGAAGTGATCAGTTTGCAGGGTATCCAACTGCATCCCAACATACCAGGCTGCCTAGCACCACTCTTGTATCCATCCTTTGATTGAACTACAAGGCACAAAAACACCTATCTACAAGGTTAGCTGCAGTTTGGATTTTTCTTTTGCATATTTCTGTAATTGGGATCAGCAGATATAGGAGTCTGATGATAAAATAGTTTGTTTTAATTTACTCATAAAGGTGATGAATGAGTAAGACTGCTATCTCAGGATGTCTTCTCACTGAGCGCTTTCAAAGATTTATTATGAGTCATTAATCCTCAGTATCTGTCTAAGGCAGACCATAGTTTGGCACTTTGATTTCAAGAGAGACGCACCATGTACAAGCCACCTGACCAACGTGCAACATTTACAGTTCATATTTTCAGCTCTGTGCACACTGAAATCTTAAATTTCTACTCTTAGTTTTTCACTAATCTTCCCAATATCCTCCCCCCTACAGAGGAAGCACTGGCCAGCCTTTTCTAATTCTGAGCATGTACAAACAAATAAAGCAACACAAGAAGCCCAAACCAACCAGACAAAAGCCAGAGGCTGATGCTTCTTTCTTTCTTTTTTCTTTTTTGGTGGTACTGGGGTTTGAACTC
Source organism: Castor canadensis (assembly GCF_047511655.1). Taxonomy (NCBI): domain Eukaryota; kingdom Metazoa; phylum Chordata; class Mammalia; order Rodentia; family Castoridae; genus Castor; species Castor canadensis. The sequence continues at coordinate 58,815,433 of NC_133392.1, read as the reverse complement.
AGGGCCTCATATTAAGCAGGGGCTCTATCTCTTGATTTATGCCCTCAACCCCCAATTGCCTCTTTTAAAAATGAACATTTTTATTTTGGAGTAAAACCTACGGAGAACACTTGCATTTACAGTTTAGCAAATGGTTTGAAGTGTTTACTTTGTGGCCATTCTGACACCCATATTGTTGGCATGCAGAAACTCCCTCCTTATACATTTTTGTAATCATTACTACATCTAATTCTTGAAATCTACTTTTTTTCTCCTTTTTTTTTTGTGTGTGTGACCCAGTCTCACTACTTAGCTCAGGGTGGTCTGAAACTGCCTCAGCCTCCCGAGTGCTGAGATTACAGGTATGTGCCACCATGTCTGGCTAAAATGCATTTTTCTTTATATGTGTTTTATCCATATATATATATGTAATATTATTATAGTAAATTTGAAAAATACCACCCTCACTTTATAATCCTGCTGTGGAGGCATAATCACAGTTAACTTTTTGGTGCATTTCCTTCCAATTTTCCCTTATTAATGTGAGAGGTGAGTACATTGAATAATGTTGATGACTGCTCTTTGGGGTGGCTTGGATCTTGGGGTAATTGGGACGATTAGCCTCAGATTGGATCCATCTGAGGAAAGGGTTCAGGTGGATGCTTGTGTGTAGTTGGAGAAGTTGCATGGAAGGTGGAGTAAGTGACTTGTTTGATTTGGTTAGGGCACAGCACTTGAGTATGCTTAGGGTTTTAAGATTGGCTATGTTGTTCTCCAGTCTATGTATGTATATTTGTGTCTATATTCACATTGTATGTATCTGCATATATTTATATGTCTATATTTGAATATATCCATCTTTTTCTTTTTTTAAAATTTTTTTATGACTATATGATAGTTATACAGGGGTTTTGTTGTGACACTTTTATGTATAAATATAGTGTACCCTGGTTTGGTTCATCCCCTCCATTATTCTCCGCCTTCCCCCATTTCCCTTCTTCAAGCAACTTTGACAGGTTTGAACATTCCATATTCATACATGTATAGAAAGTATCTTAACCATATTCACCCTCCTTCATCTTCTTCATCTGTCCTCCCCTCCTGCTTTTACCCCCATTAACATAACCTGTTTTACATTCTTGTCCTTCATTGCTTGTCTCTTCTGTGTGGCTTTGCCTTGGTATTTTACCTGTAAACCATCTATCTTATTCTTTTATGTCACGTTAGGGACCAAACACGAGGCCTCACACGTGTCAGGCAAGTGCTCTATTGCTGAGTCCCATCCCTAGCCCCCAGCTTTAAAAGTTTTAGTAGGGAATATGTATATATAGGAAAGAAAATGAAAAAGATAAAAAAAGGTATGCACAAAATACATCTGTCTCATTGTTTTGTTTCTCAGTACCCTGACCTTTCTAGACTTTTCTATTACAACACCCATTTCTATTTCATCCCTTTTCCTCGTCCCTCTACCATTAGCAGGCAGACACATCACACAATGAAATCACTAAGAAAAGAACCAGCACCAATCCTGTTGGGCATAATTCTAGGATTAGTTTTAAAAGGTTTGATTCCTTTTGTATAAAAGTTACACCAAAAGTCAATGGACACAATGACTAACATTGTTGATGTACAGATCCTGAATTTTTAAATTATAAATGAGAAATGTAATAAAATTATACTATTGCTAAAAATAAAAAATAGTACAATAAGATACACTGTTGTTAAAAAAAACCAAACCAGTGCATCCTTACTTCAGATCCTAGGTCTACTTCCCTATTCCAGAAATAGCCACCATTGTCATTTCTTGTGTTTTCTTCCAGAGACTTTCCCTGTAATATATACTACTCACTTACATCATCCTTTTAAGAAAATAAATGGAAATGTATAAAGGTCTTGTCATCTGAAGCTAACTGGACTTCAAAAAATTCTCCTAAAGTGCATCCACTTAAAATAAGGACCACTCTTCATAGTAAAGATGGATGAATTCTTGCTTTATCATGAGTTTTATGAAAGTGTATAATCCAGAATTCTGATATTTGTCAAGTATGCACTGATCATTGCTGGGAGGGAGGTCACAGTCATTGTGACAATAACGGTGTCTTTGTCCATTTCATGCCATATTCTACTACTAGAATATCTGAGACTGGGTAATTTATGAAGACCAAGGATTTATTTCACATGGATCTGGAGGCAAGGAAGCTGGAGATCATGGGCTCTGCATCTGGAGAGGTCATGTTTCATCATCCTGTGGTAGAAGGTAGAAAGGCAAGGGAACATGAGAGAGCAAGAATGGGCCTGAACTCACTTTTAAAATGAACCCACTTCTGTGATTTCCATGATAAAGATATTAATCCATTCACAATGGCTCTGCCTAACACCTCTTAATGGTCCCATTTTTCAACACTATCACATTGGAGATTGTGTTGGAAATGTAATCCAGCACAATTAAACTGGAACAAGTAGTTACAATGGCAGTAGACGTAATAATTTGATCTTTGCCATGACTCAAGGCATACAGCCTTATTCTCTTTGATTTTCGTGGTAAAGTACGCATAAAATGTGTATCATTTTAATCATTTTAAAAGTGTACAATTTAGCAGCCTTAATTATATTTGCAATGTTGTTGAGTCATTGCCACTCTCTGGTTATAGATCTATTTCATCACCCGGAAATGAAATCCATTTGTGATAATTCTCTGCTTTCCTTGACTCCCAGCCCTTGAGCCCACCAATCCTTTTTGCTTTAGTTATTTTTCAAATGACGTCTAGCTTTTATGCCCAGACTGGCCTGGACCATGATCTTCCTATTTATGCTTCTTGTATAGCTGAGATGTCAGGCATGTCCCATCATGCTCAGCTTTTATTGGTTGAGAAGGGGTCTCAAGAACTTTTTGCTCTGGGTTGAACTGATCCTCTCAATCTCTGCTTTCCAGGTAGCTAGGATAGCTAGGATTGCAAGCCTTCTACCACTTGAGCCATGCCTCCAGCCCCATATGTGACCTTTTTTAATCTGTTTTTTTCACTTAGTATGTTTTCAGGGTTTATTCATGTTGTAGCACATATTAGTACTTTATTCCTTTTTTATAACTAAATAATACTTCATTTTATGTATATATCACATTAAAAGAATCCATTCATTAGTTAGTGAACATTTGGGTGTTTTCCTAAATGTTATTGTCTACTTTGAATGCAAGTTTTTTCCTTGTACACATGTTTTCAATGATTTGATATATATATATATACACACACACATATATACAGACATATATATATATATATATATATATATATATACACACACACACACACACACACACACATACACATGAATGGGTCATCTCATTCTTTGAACTCTCCTAATAGTGGTGCCTTAGCTCTGTATCATGATATTACTTCTTGTAATATCAGACTTCCAAATGAGTGATTAATTAACTAGTATTTGGATTAATATCTGGATTAATTGAAGCCTCTGGTTAATAGTCAGGTCTAGCATTCTGTTGACCAGCTCTGTAATAATGGGCCAGGTGTTAAACACATTGAACTTTAAATATAGAAAACCATAGAATACTGATTTAACATTTCTGTGTCTGCTTTTAATTAATTTAGTCAATGCACTGGACTGTCAGAGGTAAAAAAGACCTGATGCTGGAAGAATCTGACCAGACTCATACCAACAGGATGAAAAATGAGGAATGGAATGAGCAAAGAGAAATAAAGAAAGAGAATCTGGATTCAACCACAGAGAAAATGAATCAAAAACAATCGGAGTCCTTGGAGAAGTCAGTCTCCCCACAAAATCTAGATTCACCAAGTAAGTCATGTCACAGAGCACAGAGGGGCTGAAACTAAAGAGTGTGGTTTATACTGCATTTGTCCTTAGCCTTTTCCAGCCTGCACAGTTGTGCCAATTTAAGGATGAATTTAGCATCTTAGAAGATACTTCATATTGACAAAGAAAGTAGAAGATACATACATTCCTTCAAAGGGAAAACCTGAGGTACTTCTCAGTGTCTTTTTTTTTTTTTTGGTAGGACTCAGGGTTTCAGGCTGGCAAAATAGGTGCTCTCCCACTTGAGCCACACCTCCAGTCCATTTTGCTCTGATTATTTTGGAGATAGGGTCTTCCAAACTATTTGCCTGTGTTGGCTGAACCTTGATCCTCCCGATTTCATCCTCTCAAGCAGGTAGATTACAGGTGTGAGCCACCAGTGGTGCTTGGCAGTTTAGCCTTTAAGAAGATTCCTGAACATCCTTGAATACTTGAATAAAAAAGATCATTAAATAGTTTGTGATGAATGACAGTTTTTCCAAAAATACTTACTTCAATTGTCTCTTTGGGCAGAACTTTTGCGTACTACCTATTTGCTGGGATTGAGGATTTTTAGAGTTTGATTCAGGCGTCTCTGCTGGTTACCAAAGAAATTTCTGTAAGTCAGCACATCTGCTGTGTCAGCCTTGCTGCTGGATATGGTTATAACATAAAAAACTTGATCAAAGAAGAAGCCCGAATTTCACAAAACAGGGTTTTAAGCAAACACATACAAACACCCCCACCCCCCCGATATGTGTGCACACACAGAGGCAAACACCCAAATGTCTCTTCTTTCAGTCCCAGAATATTCTGTTCTGTGCTTCCTGAACCCTGGCCTTCCTGTTTCAGTTATGCCTACTGCGACTGGGGGAAAGGGGGTTGGACATTTAAGAAACTCAGGTACAACTCTGAGGCCCTACCTGAGCCTCTCGCAAGGATTCTATGAAATTTTCTTTTTAAAAAAATCGTTATTTTGGTATTTAAAAAAATCAAGTAATAGGAACTTATTAAAAAATTCAGAGAATGATAGATAGACAGTAACTTGGTGTCTACCCCAGCCTACCATCCTCCTCCTCTTCTGTTTCCTGAAGTAATCAATGTGAATGTTCCTGTGTCTCCCTCCACACCGTTCCCTGTGCTAATGCGAGCCTATGTAAGTGTGTGCGACCTTATGAGAGCTTTAAAAATAACATGCCTTTATGTTACAGAAAGGTCAAGAGGACAGAGTCAGTTCTCAGCTTTCCACTGATGAATTGTGTGGCCTGGGCCAGTTAGTTAACCCCTCAGTGTTTGAGTTTTCTTAGCTATGTGACAGTTAAAATATGTCTCTCTTGAAAGGTTTTCTTGAGGAATAAATAACTTAATGTATATAAAATATTTAGATTAGTACCAGACACATGGTCAGCATAGTTTCAGCCCTAGTTCTTATTATTGTGGCCTTCTCCATAGGTCCTTATATTCCTCAGGGTCTCATGCTTGCTAGGCAGGTGCTCTACCACTTGAGCCACTCCACCAGCCCTTTCTTTCTATCTATTTTTTGTTTGAGACAGGGTCTCACCATGTAGTCCAGGCTGGCCTCAAACTCCCGATCTACCTGCCTTAGCCTCCTGAGTTCTTGAGTGCTGGGAATCCAAGTGTGAGCCCCCCATACCTGGCCGTGAATTCATTCTTTTTTTTTTTTTTTTATTTTGAGGTACTGGGACTTGAGTTTAGGGCCTTCACCTTTAGCCACTCCACCAGCCCAATTTTTTTTTTTTTTTTCTCAGTTCATATAATTTATTGCAGTTAGCACACAGTTTAAAAATTCACCAACACACCAATAGTACAAAACTAAACAGCATTATAAGTTATTCCCCTCAGGAAAATAAAACAGACTGTGATTGTCAAAGCTAGTTGTCAGTCTAAGTTTTCGAACAAAGGAAGAATGTGAAACTAAGTAAAGGAAAAAGCAATCACTCACAACGACCACAAAAAGAAAATCCAAAAGAAAGTCCGTTTTCTCACAGACATTGATTGTCTTCTCTAAATTAATACAAATTATTTAACATAAACTGTATTTAAAAAAAAAAAAAACTAGAAACTCTTCAAGTAACTAAAGACAATGCTCCAAGGCCATTTTTCACAGCTTTTTTGTTTGTTTGTTTGCTTTAAATGCAATTACAGCCAAATTAACACACGTTTGACCAAATATTTCCAAAACAGTCCAGCAACACACAATGGAGTTTTCCATTCAGTATCTTAAGCACAAAAATAGGCTGTTTACAGTAGTTAAGGCGATCAAATCTTAAACAAAAACAATTTTAAAAGAAGGAAACCAGCAAATGTCCTCCATGCTCCTCCCATAGACCTTATTTGTAAGTGCAAGACAGGAAAACAAACACTGTGCAAAACGCTTTCGCCCGCGTGCAGGTCATCAAGCCGTACACTGGGCTGCAGCCTCTGCTGCCGACACACATGGTCTACTAACCCCTTCCCCTGTCAATCAAGGCAGTCCAGTCCTTTCAGCCTGGGGCTTTTTCAGTCCATAGAATCTTTTCATGAGTGGGGGGGGGGGCAGAAAAGGGAGGGTAAGGAAGAAGGGGAGAAAAAGAAAGGAGGCACAAAAAAAAGAAAGAGAGAATGACCTATTGTCAATTTGTGCAGTAGTTATTCTAAAGACGCTCAACTGAGTAAATGCATACACCTAAACTCTGAGCTGGCATGGGTTCTGTGCAATTAGAAGTTTGTTATAAATGCACACTGCACATGCAAACCTTTAAGCCGTTTGTAAACATTTATATGTTCCTTGTTATATAGCAAAGTTTTCAATTTGCAGCTTAAGTTTTTATTCAGCTTAACAGTTTCAACTTAAAGACAGTGGGAAAGTCAATTTAAATTTAAATTATATAAAATAAAAATAAAAACAGTGCATTTACGTTCTTCATAACACCAGGTTTTTTCCAAATGGTGCTATTTTTCTAAGAAATTAAATAGTTTTAAACTCACTCATTAAAGTTATACAATGCAAACAAAGACAAAAAATATATTGAAACTCATGCATTTCTGTAGCGTTAATATTTACTTTTCAAGACTCAACTAAGAGCATCAACACAACCTGTCAAGTTCTTTGACACCCCCCCAGCCCGTGTAATCAATTACAGTATACAAGAACAGTAATTCACATTTTTAAACACACAGTTCAACACTGCTGAAGCTGCACTATCCTTTTCATCCCAAGCAACCTTCACAAAGACAAATTTTTGTGAAGGGTTTTTTGAGATAGGGTCTTGAGAACTATTTGCCTGGGCTGGCTTTGAACTTCGATCCTCCTGACTCCTGCCTCCTGAGAAGCTAGGATTACTGTGAGCCACAGGCACCTGGCTGAATTCATTCTTCTTAACCGCTGATAATATTTCAGAGTGCAGAGGTATCATCATTTACTCAGGACAAATTGAATTGCAATTTTTTTTGCTTTTGCAGTTCTACAGTTTGAACTCAGGGCCTCATGCTTACTAGACAGGTGTTCTACCACTTGAACCACTCTGCCAGGCCGTGAAGCCAGTTTCGATGTCCTCACACTGTAAAGTGCATGTGTTACTGTGGTTTAAGAAGGATGAAGGCAGTGAGGATCATTGCCTGTTCTATTTTTTTTAAAAGTGCATCTCCTGTGCAAAGGGGTTCATCGTGGTATTTCCATCCATGCATAGAAGGGACTTTGTTATGTTCACCCCTCTTCTACTCTTTGAGAAGCTGTTGTTGGAGAAGCATTATGAAATTCTGCCAAAGCCTGTATTTCCCAGTTTTTTTCCTTAATGCTCTTTAAGAGATTATTGGCTCTTCTGAGTAGCGCTTTAAAGCTGGAGTCTGGTAATCAAAGTGCAGTTGCGTGATTATTTATGATGTCATCATTGCAGTGTAAAATTTTACAGTATCAGTATTGAAGAAACTTTATTCACGTCAGCTTTATCAAGCCCTCAGTGGCTTCTTACATGTTATTTTCTCTTTGTTAATTTCTATGAGCAGTGCTTGATACTAAAGTTGGAGTTTGCCTTATGAGCCTCTCCTGTGATGAGCGGCCCCAAATAGTACACATTCTGACTCTTCATTGCAGCCAGTAAAGGTGGATTTTGGATGTGGCCATCCAAAAACTGGTGTGCAAAGCAATATTGCTTTTACTTTCTTTTTAAATATGTATTAAGTAGGCCTTCTGATAAGGACAGTTCTAGCATCAAACAGTTTTATGTAACATCCTGGAATAACAACTAAAAACTTTTCATGTAGCTGTTGGTGTGCACCACACCCTATGGGCACCTACCTGCTGAGACATTGCCAGGGGTTTTCTCAGGCAGTGGAGCCTGCTTGCCAACAGGAAGTGCCAGGGAGTAAAAGTCCTTTGGAGGGAGCCATCAGACAGCCATCATTGGGAGGGGGAGGCTGTTTCTCACTCAGCTCCTACCCTATTGATATAGGATAGCTCTAACTTTATATGATTTCCTAGGATTCCCAGTGTGATCAAAATCTAGTCATTCAGGGTGGTAACTTGTTTGATAACGACCCCCTTACGATTTTGGTTTCCTTTCTTATTCACCTGCCGGTGCCAAGCACCTCCCAAATTATTGACTTTGATTCAAATTCTTCTATGTATCTATTTCTAAGGTAGCTCAAACCCGAAACTACATCTTTTTTAAAAAAATTATTGTTGTGCTGAGTGGAGGTACATTGTAGCATTTAAAAGGTTCTTACAATGTATAAAATATATTATATTTTAATTCACCCCTCCACTGCTCTCTTTCATCCCCCTTCCCCTGATTTTTGGCACAGTTTCAACAGGTATCATTTTCATATTTACATACATGTGTACATTATTTGTATCATATTCATCCTCCTATCCCTTTCCCTGCCGCCTCCCCCTCCCACCTGTGCTTCCCCCACTGGGAAGAACCTGTTCTGCTCTACTGTTCCTCCAATTTTGTAGAAGAAAAAAACATAAAAGATAATAAGAGAAACATGGCATTTTTACTAGTTTGAGATAAAGACAGCTACATAGGGAGTTTCCTTGTGTTATTCCCCTGCATATGTGTATTACAAGCTGAATTGATTCACCTCTTCCAGTCCTCTTCACTCCTCCCTAGACCCCTTCCTATGGTGGCCAGTCAGTTTACGATTTCTATATTCATTCCTGTACAGTGAGCATATCAGCCTCATTCAAGGTTTTGGTTTCCTTCCCTTGCCCTATCCCTCCTGTGTGTAGTCTCCCCTTAGTGTGACCTGTGTCCCATAATATTGCTGCATTTGTTGTAGGTCTGTAATCCAAATATGAGAGAGAACATGCGATTTTTGGCCTTCTGAGCCTGGCTGACTTCACTTAAGATGATGTTCTCTAGTTCCATCCATTTACCTGTGAATGACAAAATTTCATTCTTTGTGGCTGAGTAAAATTCCATTGTGTATAAATACCACATTTTCTTGATCCATTCGTCAGTAGTGGGGCATCTTGGCTGTATACATAGCTTGGCTATTGTGAATAGTGCTGCAATAAACATGGGTGTCCAGGTGCCTGTGGAGTAACCTGAGTCACGTTCCTTTGGGTATATCCCCAAGAGTGGGATTGCTGGATCATATGGGCAGATCTGTGTTTAGTTTTTTAAGGAACCTCCATATTGTTTTCCAAAGTGTTTGTACCAGCTTACAATCCCACCAGCAGTGTATGAGGGTTCCTTTTTCCCCACATCCTCACTAACACATGTTGGTGGTGGTGTTTTTGATGATGGCTATTCTAACAGGGGTGAGGTGGAATCTTAGTGTGGTTTTGATTTGCATTTCCTTTATGGGCAGGAAGGGTAAGCATTTTCTCGTGTGTTTTTTAGTCATTTGGATTTCTTCCTTTGAAAAAGTTCTGTTTAATTCAGTTGCCCATTTCTTTATTGGGTCATTGATTTGGAGGGAGTTTAGTTTCTTGAGCTCTCTGTATATTCTGGTTATCAGTCCCTGGTCTGATGTATAACTGGCAAAGATTTTATCCCATTCTGTAGGTGGCCTCTTCAATTTAGAGACCATACCTTTTGTTGTACAGAAGCTTTTTAATTTCATATACTGCCATTTGTCCATCATTTCTCTTAGTTGCTGAGCCACTTGTGTTCTACTGAGGAAGTCCTTGCCTATGCCTACTGCTTCCAGAGTATTCCTTGCTTTTTCTTGTACTAGCCTCAAGGTTTCAGGTCTGACATTAAGGTCCTTAATCCACTTTGAGTTGATATGTGTACAGAGTGGCAAACATAGATCTAGTTTCAGTTTTCTGCAGGCAGATATCCAGTTTTCCCAGCAACATTTGTTGAAGAGGCTGTCTTTTCTCTACCTTTGTCAAAATTAGGTGAGCGTAGCTGCGTGAATTCATATCCAGGTCCTCTGTTCTGTTCCACTGGTCTTCATGTCTGTTTTTGTGCCATTACCATGCTGTTTTTATTGCAATGGTTCTGTAGTGTAGTTTGAAGGTGGGTATTATGACACCTCCAGAGTTGTTTTTTTTTGCTGAGTATTGCCTTGGCTATTCTCAGTTTCTTGTGTTTCCAAATGAACTTTAGGGTAGATTTTTCAATCTCTGTGATGAATGTCATTGGGGTTTTGATGGGGATTGTGTTGAACATGTAGATTGCTTTTGGTAGTATAGCCATTTTTACTATGTTGATTCTGCTAATCCATGAGCATGGGAGATTTTTCCACCTTCTGTAGTCTTCTTCGATCTCTTTCTTCAGATGTTTATATTTCTCCTTGTAGAGGTCATTTATATCATTTGTTAAGTTTATTCCTAAGTATTTGATTTTTTTTGAGGCTATTGTAAATGGAATTGTTTTCCTATATTCTTTCTCAGTCTGTTCATTGTTGGTATATGGAGAGGCTACTGATTTTTGTAAATTGATTTTGAATCCTGCTACTTTGCTGAAGCTGTTTATGGTGGTGTCTAGGAATTTTTTTGGTGGAGTTTTTTGGTTCCTTGAGGTATAGGATCATGTCATCTGTGAACAGGGATGGTTTGACTTCTTCTTTACCTGTTTGTATTCCTTTTATTTCTTCTTCCTGCCTTCTTGCTCTGGCTAGGAATTCCAAGACTGTGTTGAATAGGAGTGGAGAGCATGGGTACCTTTGTCTTGTTCCTGACTTTAGGGAAAATGATTTCAGTTTTTCCCCATTTAGTATGATGCTAGCTATAGGTTTGTCATATATAGCCTTTTTTCTGTTGAGGTACATTCCTTCTATTCCTAGGAACTACATCTTTTTAAAAACTACAAAAATGACACATATTTGCTGTAGAAATGTAAGAAAAAAATAACAATTTGTAATCTTATTATCCAGAAAATACCAATAATTGATATTTTGGTTTATTTTCATTTATATTAGTATACCTAAAGCTGCAAGGGTAATCCTAAGTAAGTTTCAGTTACACTGTCAGAAATAATTTCCTTTTTCCCTTAAATAGAATGTTTTTGGAATTGTTTTCTCTGATAATTTGAAAAAAAAAGTGGGAAGTCCTGTTTTCCTGAAATAAACACTAAATTATTCTGTGTATTTTTTTCCTGGCTAGATATTTAGGTACCATTTTTACATATCAATGGAAGCCTGTTTTACATATTATTCTATAATTGGTTTTTCCCATTGGCAATATTATGAACATAAAGAAAGACATAAAGCATGCTTTTGTTTGTTTGTTTGGAGATAGAGTCTCACTTTGTAGTCTGGGCTATCCTCAAACTCATGATTCTCCTGCCTCAGCCTCCCTAGTGCTGAGATTACATGTGTGGGCTACCACAGCTGGCTATAAAGCATGCTTTTTTTATTGAAGAAAAATAAGATTGTCCAGATAAAAATAATACAAGAAATGAAAATTACATCTATTGCAACTATCCAAGGATAACTACAGTTAACATTTTGGTGTGTTTCCATTTAGATTTTTTCTTTTTTGAGACAGAATCTCTCTCTGTACCCTAGGCTGGCCTCAAACTCACAATCTTCCTGCCTCAGGCTCCTAAGTGGTGAGATTATAAATGTGCACCATCACGGTGGGCTTCCTTTTAGCTTTTTAAAAATGTTTATGTAAATACCATGTAAATAATTAATTTAGGAAAGGCATCATACTATAAAAAGTGTTTTCTAATTATCTGTCATTTGGTAATAGTCCACGACCATTTTTCTATGATAGTAAATATTAAAAATTGTTGGGGCTCAGTGTTACAGAGAGTACTTAGGCGTGAGGGCCTGGGTTCAACCCCCAGCATACACATAAAACTTTGGGGGTTTGAACTTAGGGTCTCATGCTTGCTAGGCGGGGTCTCTGCCTCCTGACCCATTCCATCAGCCCTTTTGTGTGTGTGTGTGTTGTGTTGGGTATTTTTTGAGAGAGGGTCTCATGAATTATTTGCCCTGGGCTGGCTTTGAACTGCAGTCCTTCTGAGCTATGCCTCCCAAGTAGCTAGGATTATAGCCGTGAGCCACTAGCACCCAGCTCAAAGTCTTTTAATCAGCTTTCTGTTGCTGAAGATTTAGGTTGTTTCTTGATTAAAACATTTATAAATGGCATCATTGTAAAATTTTTAGAGTTAAACCCTTGGGCATATCCATTTTTATTTCCTTAGGATGATTTTCCAGAAGTAGAATTACTGAATTAAAGGCTTATGCAAGTTAGTAAGTTTGATAAATAATTCCAAATTGCCTTCCTGAAGAGTCTTTCCAATGTATACTTCTCCCAGTAGAAAAGGACAATGACTTTTCTTTAGTTTTTAGTAATGCTGTCTACTGTAATTTAGAAAAATCTTATTACCATGAAATTAAACTACTAGTATTTTTAGAGATCTTTACCATTGACCTTTACCTTTTACTTTTAGAAAAAAGTTTTTGAAAGCTGTGTGAAAATAATTTCCAATTTCTTAACAGGTAAATTGGTAAAGTACCTGCCAGCGGAGAGAATAATTTTTAAGTATTTAAGTAAGTGAGGTTCTTCTACATAAAGTATAATTCCTGTTCATACAAATTTCATAGTGTGCTTAAGTTGATCTTTTTCTGTTTTCACTTATTGCAGTGAAATCTTATCCCTGAGCTGTTTTACTTTGTAGTCTGGACTTTTCTCTTCCTACCTCTGATTTTAAATTGTTTCTCTTTTCTAAAGACTTCTCAGACGTGAATTATGGGCACCTCCGTTTCCGCTGGTCTGGGGATGCTCCTTCAGAACTCCTCAGGAAGTTCAGAAACTACGAGATATGAAGAGTTCCCGCCCTGTTGCCTGTGCTGCTAACACATTGTCCTTGTTCACATCTTAAAAATGCCATGTTTGAGCTGGACATGTTGGTGCAGGCTGTAATCCCAGCACTTGGGAAGCTGAGGCAGTTCGGGCTGCATGGTGAGACCTTGTCTCAAAAAAAAAACAAAAAAACGTCATGTTTGTGAATTGTTGAGTGTGATTAATTCCTCCATCATCTTTGAGCCTATTCTTACAATGTATTTTTTGTTTTGCTTTTTGCTGGGGATCAAACCCAGGACCTTGTGTACACCCTGCTATCTGCCCTCCCCACAATGTGTTTTTTAAGTGAAAAAGTGTTCAGGATATTAGTTTCCTTCAATATTTAAATGCATTAAAGCTTTTAGATCCAACTAAGTTGTGTTATATGTGTTTTCCTGTTAATGTTATTTATAGAAATCCATTAAAAGTGAGTCTGCATGTTTAAATATTTCACCTATATATCATGATCCTTATTAGTATCAGATGTACAGAAATGTTTTCTGACTGTTGTCTTAAAATAAAATGTAAAATTACTTGTCTAAATTTCATGGAGTGAAATAAATAATTTTCCCAATATGCATTTTTAATTCAACTAATTTATTTTTCTTTTTGGCAGTACTGGGGTTTGAACTTGGGACCTTGTACTTTCAAGGCCTTTCAAGGCCCTACCACTTGAGTCTTGCTCCCAGCCCTTCCATTGTGTTTTCAAAACAATTTGAATAATTATTTCTACTTTAATAATTGCAAATTTAAAAGGCTATGATTTATTTGAAAAAGTTATGTATTTTTTATAAGATTTATTATATAAATGAGTGAGAAATTTATAAATTGTGTTCTAACTATGAAAACAGGTCTGTTAGGTAGCAGAACTACATTAGATTGGAATTCTTTTTTTTTTTTGGAGGGTACTAGGTTTTGAACTCAGGGCCTCATGCTTGCTAGGTAGGTACTCTACCACTTGAGCCATTCCCCCAGCCCAGGTTGGAATTCTTAATGGTCATGTGTAGTCTGTGTTTATTTTGTACTTTTTGGAGAAATAAACAGTTAAGAAGAAAAACAATTTTAGAGTCAAGTTTCCTTAGTTAATGAGAAAAAGAAAGGGAAACGAAAGAAAAGAAAAAAGAATAAAAGCAGCCTGGGTGATGTAAACTGTGGGAAAAGTGACTGGAGGTGAAGCAATTTGTGGTCTGGGCTCCCATGAGCAAACTGTGTTCCTCTTCATGGGACTCTAGCTCAGAAAATCACGGTGTTAGCGTGACCTGAAGGTGGAGTTTTAGGTTCTGTCACAGCAAAGGTGACCCATAGGAGACTTGCACAGATCCAAATGAAGAGCAGGTGATTTGACAAAGTGGCCTTCAAGTCCCTGCAAATAACCTAGGCAACTGGGATCATTGTGACCCACAGGTCAGAGGTCTTAGTCAAAGCTAGTGGGAGACTAATAATGTATTGCTCAACTGTGTGACCTCCAAAATTGGTGGTTTTTGAAGCCGACTCAAAAGCAAGTGAGGTTAGAGGGTTCATTTTGGTTTTCCCTCAGTTTCAGAATATTTTTCAGAAATTATGTTCAGCAAGGGTTTATTTAGGAAAGCAGGGAGAAAGAGAAAGGGAGAAAGGCGCACCTCCTGACATGGTGGGGTGGAGTGGGGGAGTGGAAGCAGAGAGGCTCAAAATGGATGACCTCCCTTGTCCCTGGTGTATTTATGCTTTCTGCGCTGGAACCCTTACCTACAAATCTGGTCAAATCACTTGGTGACCCTTCATCATTTTGTTAAGGTCCCAAGCAGAGAGACAAAATGGAGTTTTTAACATCTAAAAGAAGTTTGGGGAAGGGAGTGGGGGTTGATGGAAGGAAGGCTTGCTGTTCTCAGTGATTTTTTTCAGTTTTACTTCTTGGTTCTGTTTAATTCCTGAGCCTGGCTTAATTTGTGATATATATATATATAAAATATATATATATATAAAGTTTTTTAAGTTTCCCAGTGACCTTACCTATCTCGCCGCAGTAGCATATTATATCCACTGCTGTGTTGCCTACATTTATTAAGCTAATACAGCTTGGAGATTTTCCTGAAGTATGTAAGTGCTACTTTAATCTTTTTTATCTGCTGTATAGGATTCCATTGTGTGGATGAAGCATAGTTTATTGAACTTATCCTCTGTTAATGCCTCTTTAGGCTATTTATTTTATTTATTGTGGTATGGGGTTTGCACTCAGAGCCTACACCTTGAGACACTCCACCTGCCCTTTTTTTTTTTTTTTTTTTTTTTTGGTGGTACTGGGGTTTGAACTCAGGACCTCAAGCTTGCTAGGCAGGCGCTCAACCACTTGAGCCACTCCACCAGCCCCCCACCTGCCCTTTTTTGTGATTTTTTTTTTTTTTTTTTATGATAGAGTCTCATGAACTGTTTGCCCAGGCTGGCTTCAAACTTAGATCCTCCTGATCTCTGCCTCCTGAGTATCTACGATTACAGGTGTGAGCCACTGGTGCCAGGCCAGGCTATTTATTATCTTTTTTTTTAAAAAGTTTTATTATTATTATTATTATTATTATTGTACTGGGGGTACACTGTGACATTTACAGTTGAATTCACCCCTCCATCATTCTCTTTTATCTTCCTTCCACCCACTCTTGGAATAGTTTCAACAGGTCTCATTTTTCCATTTACATACATATGTACATTGTTTTTTGAGACAGGGTCTCACTATGTAGCACAGTCTGGCCTTGAACTCATGTTCCTCTTGTCTTAGCCTTCTGAGTGCTGGAATTACAGATGTGCATCACCTATGTCCCACTGTTTATCTTTTTTTGGGTTTTTTTTGTTTTGTAACTACAAATTATACTCTAACAAATAGCTTTGTACAAAATATAGACATATATGTGAGGTATGCCTGTAGGGTAAATACCTAGCCTTGGATTTCATGAGTCAAAGAGTTACATGTGTACATTTAAAATTTTGTTACTATATTCTTAAGCAAACAAAGACAGTTTGTGTAAGGAAATATAGGCCCCAAAAGTGACCACGTGGAGAGAAGTGATCTGGCCAAGAGATTTTTTATTGCCGGGTGGGAGAGGGAGAGAGCAGAGAGAGCCAAGAGAGGGAGAGAGAGAGGGGCAGGGGCTTAAATACCCCTCAGTGGCACTCAGCATGATCTGGTTGGTTAGGATCTTATGGTTCATGCTGATTGGAGGTTGGGGCAGAAGGAGGATTCAAGCTAGACTTAAGGCAGTACTGTGACCCTGGGAGGCAGGACCGTGACCCTGGAGAACAGAAGCTTAAGGGTCAGTAAGAACTGAAACCTATCGGCGCCATTATTGCCAACAGTTTGGCAGGTTTCAGAGACCTTTGGGCCATTAGCTTGAAAAACTCAGGAACCAGCGCTTGTCCATTAGTATTCTTGCCTTTAGTTTTTCCCACTCTAGGCTAGACTTTGTTGCGTGGCTCAGTCTGAAGCACCATGCTTACAGAACAATGTGCCCAGCTCCTCCCTAACCCCTAGTGTGAAAAAGTGCCCAACAGATAAAGCAGTAATAAAACCAGAGTACACACTTCTAGCACCTTCCAAGGAGAGAGAACAGAGCCTTTTTTTCAGTGCTACAGTTACTTGCCTTCTGGGTGTCCTGAAATGTTGAAATACAATCCTGAAACATTTTTGTTCTTTTAAGTAAAGGGCAGCTCAATAGAGCAACTCAGAAAGCTAGATGGAGTTCATGATTTCCTACGAATCCAAAATAGTTTCCAGTACCCCTGTGGACATCTTCCAGCCTGTCAAAATATGTCCCGTGATGGAAAACATTAGAAATGCACACACAAAAAAGACTTCGCAGGTATTTCTTATAAAGTGAGAGCTAGATAAGGAGAAGATATGATTGTTTCCTGCTTATGAATTTTCGTATCTTTCCCCTGCCCAGATCTGATGCTAATTGTAAGCTCAGTCACAGCAACAAGTGTGGATGACTAATGCAGTCATTGAGGGGGTCTTTAATTTCCTGGAAGGCAAACACCGTTACCTGCCACCTCTACATCAGATAAGAGATACTGGGACTTCTGGGGAGTCAGCGATGGAAGAAATTATAAAACTGATGCAATTATTGAGAAAATGATGAAATGCCTCCCAAGGAAAGGCTTCAATTCCCTTCAGTTTCAGGTTTTGTGATATGCATCAATGTGGCTCTGTCTTCGGTATCATTACTCTTGGCTGTCTGTCATCTCCCCTCATGTTTGGGGACGTTTTGCATCAGGCAGCTTGTTCTTTCTCCCCACCCCACTCCATTCTTTTGTTTCTTCCAATGTTTTTATGTTTTGTTCTGATTATTTCTTGTACTGATTGTGGGATTTCTGCTAGGTTTACAGAGAACTGGATCTTTTTCTGGCTCTAATTTACTGTGGGATTCAGGGCAAATTTCTTGAGTCCTCTGATCCAGTTTCTTCTACCCATGGATAGATAAACAGATCTCCCCTTTGCAGAACACAGGATCTGGGATGAGGATAGACCTCTTAGGGCTGCTAGTTTACAACCTTGGCTAAAAGCCAGATCAGTGTAGGAACTAGGGAGGAATGTGAAAGCCATAAATTAAAGTAGAGGATTATCAAGAATGGAGAAGGCATAGAGAGAGGATATGTCTCGCCATCATTTCTTGCTGATAACCTTTCCTGTCTTACTGTTCTTTTAAATAAAAAGCAGAGACGGGGGAGAGATTACAATTGAAAGGTGTGTATATACCAGCCTGAAACACCTCAATTGTCTTTTCACCTTCAGCTGAGTTTGATGTTTTTCTTGATAGCGTCACTCCTCTGAAGACAATGGTGAATTTCTATATTAAATATTTCCAGCTCATTAGACATTGACATCGGCTCTAAAACAGGATCTAATAATAATACTAACAGTAACTCTTGCTTTTAACAGTTTCCAAAGAATTTCCTTGCATTTCTTATTTGAACCTTGCAACTAGCCTCATTTTCTTGAAGAATTTGTAGCTTTTATTACATTCTAAAACCCACAATAGCATGGAAAACAAATTTTTAATATTCTTTTTAAACAACATTTGTTCTCAACTTTAGAATCACCTAGGGAACATGAAAACCCTGGTTCCCACCTGTGATATTGTGAAATATATATTTGGTTTTCATCCTTGTTTCCTGACTTACAATTCCCCAAATTCTTGGAACTTTGGAAGTAAAGCGCCTTTTGTGCATGGTAATGACTGGTGGCTGGAGGCCTCTAGGTAGCTTCAGGACAGGAGGCAGGTCACAGAAAGACAAAGGCAAGAGAAGGGCTGGGGCTTTCAGCTCTACCCCCAATGTCTGGGGATAACCAGTGGTCAATGGTGTAATCACTGATGTCTACACAATAGTCCTCCATAAAAGGACAAAACCCCAAAAGGAAAGGTTTGGGGAGGTTTCTGGAGGGGTGTATGGCCAGAGAGAGTGTGGAAACTTTGTGCCCCTTTTCACATGCCTCATCCTACTTATCTGTTTCATCTGGCTGTTCATTTGTAGCTTTTGTAATATCTTTATAATAAATGCATAAACATTAGTAAAGGGGTTCCCTGATTTCCAGCAAATTATCCAAACCTGAAGAGAAGGTTATAGCAGCTGTGGTTTATAGCAGTCACTCAGAACCACAGGGCACAACCTGGGGCTTTCCATGGGCATCTGAAGTGGAAGATAGTCTTGTGGTACTGATCCCTCAACTTGTAGGGTCTGATACCGTCTCCAGATAGATCACCTCAGACTGTACTTGAGTTAGAGAACATCAGGCTGGAAAATCTGCTGGAGAATTGACTGGCTGCTGATTGGAAGAAATCTCCCACCTTTTGGAGATCAGAGGTGAAAATTGCTGTGTAAGAGAGGAGGCCAGAAAAACGTTTTGCTTTTCCTACATCTGAGCCCACCCCACTGCCCATAGAAGTTCTGCTGTGCCAGGTCTAGGTAGGGACTTAACCACTCCTAATGTGCAGCTAAGGATGAGAACTATGGGGTTGATGTTTCTTTCCCTTCCGTGCTACCAGTTATTTCTGGGGCCCTTAGTGATCTCAGGGTACCCTCCACTTAGGATCCTAAGCCAGTCAAAAAGTCAGGGCGCTGTGGTCCCCTGAGACATTGTCTATAGAGGTACGTGGGGCGCCCCCTGCTGCTGCCGCCGAGCATGCGCACCTGCCAGCGGGAAGAAAGGTGTCCTTCCCTCCATGCATGCAGCTTGGGGACAAGGGATCTTGCCTTAGGCAAGTTCATTAACCTCCCTGTGCCTCAGTTTCTTCATCTGTACATGGGGACAGTAACTCCCTTTATGTAGGACATTAACTGTTAGTAGTGCTATGGTTGAATGTGGTGTTTCCTCACAATTCAAGTTGAAATTTAATCTTCATTGTGGTAGTGTTAAGAGGCGGGGCCTTTTGAGAGAGGTTACATCACCAGACCTTCTTAAAGAGGCTTCAGAGGCAGTTCAAGCTCTTGACCTCCTGTTCTGTCCACCATATGAGGTCATGGTGTTCTCCCCTCTGGAGGCTGAGACCCAGCCCTACCAGACACCACGCCTGCGGTGCTTCATCTTGAACTTCCAGAAAAGTGAGAAATACATTTCTGTTGTTTATAAATTACCCAGTCTGTGGTATTTTGTTGTAGGAGCCCAAGTGAACTGAGGCGAATAGTAACTGAGAAAGAATAATTAGTGATTAAAACTCTGTTTTCCATTCTGTAGGCTGGTGCTTTGGCCTCACTAGGTGCTGTTTACAAATGCACCGCAGACCTCCTGCATCAGGACCTGGGGAATGAGGCCCAGGACCAGTTTAACACCTTCTCCAGGGGATTCTCATGTGTGCTAAAGTGTGAGCAGTATTCGCCTAGACCCTCGCTCAGCAAGGTGTGACCCGAGCCCAACATCACCAGTATCACCTGGAACTCAGCGTCTTGGGCCCCACTCTTTCTTCTAGATTGTAACTTGTATTTGAACAAGATCCCTAGCTATTTCTATGTATGTTAAATCTTGAGAAGCATTGCCCTAAAAATGCATTTCTAACCTAGTAACCAACAATCACATGGACTATTAAAATTAAATTAATGAAAATTAAATAAAATTAGAAATACAGCTCATTATTCACACTTACATTTCAAGTACTTCGAAGTCACTTGGGGCTAGTAATTATCATATGGGACAGTGCAGATAACGGAAAACTTCTGTTATCTCAGAGAGAGTAACAGCTCTAGAGTAATACCACCCCCCCTTTCTTTTTATAGTCAAGAGCATCTGGGTGGGGTGGATTGGCTGGGACAAGGCTGACACACTCTAATGTTCACAAGTGTCAGGCAGATGAAATCAATGAGTGAAGGAGGCCAATTCAGAAAGAATCAAGAGCACACACACAATGAAAAGTGGCCAATGATACTCAACCTCCATGCAGGGCCACAGTAGGGAGCGGTGAGGACTGTGATAACTTGGGAAATCATGGAGGAGGGTAGGCCAGGGCAGGTCAGATAGTTGCAATATTGTTTTATTTTTGTTTAAGAAGCTAGAAATCTGGATTTTTGTGTGATTCTTAAAATTTTGACCCTAGAGATATAGCTCAGTGATAGAGTGCTTGCTTAGTATGTGTGAGACCTTTTGATTCTTAGCACTGAAAAAATAATTTTTTTGATCACTAAATCAAAATTTAAAAATGCTGTGCCAGCCAAGGAAACGCTTTGGAAGGACTGATTTGATCTTGGTGTTGCAATCTGGCAATTAAACTGTCTGGTTCTGCCTCACCAACGTCAATTGTTTGCCTTGTTGATTGATCTTCCTTCTTGCCTCTATTTCTTCTTGTTTTTCTTCTTTTGGTCCTATATTTGCTTTCTTCTCCTCCTTTAATTTTTCTTCTGTCAATAACCAATACTGAATGTCTCTCTCTGCCAGGGTCTGAGGTGGGACTTGGGACAGAGGATGAACCATGCTGTAGTTTGTCCTCAAATGTTCATCATGTGTTGAAAGCTTAGTCCCCACTGTGGGGGATGGAACCTTTAAGATGTGAAACTAGTGGAAGGTAGTTAGGTTATCTTAGGAGCTTGGGAGGAATTAATGTAATTCCCTGAGACCTTGGTTAATTTTTGATAAGGGTTGTTATAAAAGAGCTGGGAATTAGTTTCTGGCTCATATCTGTAGTCCTCACTACTCGGGAGGCTGAGATCAGAAGGATTGTGGTTGGAGGCCAGTCCGGGCAAATAGTTTGTGAGACCCTATCTTCAAAAAAAACAGAGCAAAATGGACTGAAGGTGTGGCTCAAGTGACAGAGTGCCTGCTTTGCAAGAGTGAAGCTCTGAGTTCAAACCCCAGTCTCGCCCCAAACCCCCAAAATCAAACCAACCCAAAACTTGGAAAGCTTGACTGCTTGGAAATAGAAAATTTTTCTGGGTGGCAAATGAATAGGGAATGTAAAGTTGCTTGTCAGAACTCTTGTTCTTAAAATTCTGTCAGCTACGTCTTCCTCATTCCCATCTCTCCAGCTTCTCTCACCATGGCCTGGTGGTCCCTGGATCTGCGACCTTCCTCTTGGCTCCTCTCTTCACCTCTGCCTGCTGTCTCCACACTTCTCTCCTTCCCTCCTGCCACGATCTTCTCCCATTCACTTTAAATTCTGGTTGCTTGGAGCATTTCAGCAATCTTCCAACTCCTACTCCTACACTCAGTTTCAGTGAGGAAAACTACCCGATGCCCAACTAACCAGAGGGAGAAAGGGTGCTTGCATTGATAACACATCTCCTAGGAAGGTGAATAAAAATCAATGACTTCAAGGAGCTTATGTGTGTCCTGGTCCAAACAGTTAAGAAACCAAGACAACTGGAAATTCAAATTCAGACACTGATCAGATATTATTGAACATTTCAGAGTTGCTCATGTTTTGGGGTCATGTAAAAATAGTCTTTATCTTTACAGATGCATCAGATATTTCAGGATATGAAGTCTGGAATTTGCTTTGAAATAATACATGCAGGGAGGGGAAGTGAATGGGTGTACAGATGTAACAAGATTGGCAGAAACTTGAGGATTATTAAGCTTGCTAGGTGTGTACATGAGATAATAGAGTCATTATACGAGACTCTGTTTCTGTATGTTTCTTATGTATTATGTTTCAAATTATTCACATTATTGGTTGAATTTTGTCCCCCATAAAAGATGTGTTGAAAATCTACCCCTTCTCATTACTCTGCACTTCTGAGGATGACTTTCTTTGGAAACACAATCTTTTCAGAAGTAATCAAGGTAAGATGAAGTTATTAGCAAGGACTCTAATCCATGACAGCTATCGCTATAAGAAGGGGGAATTTGGCTCAGCACCAGTGGCTGTAATCCTAAAGCTACTCAGGAGGTAGAGATCAGGAGAATTATGGTTGAACGTCAGCCCAGGCAAATAGTTCGAGAGACCCTATCTCAAAAAACAAAAAACCCAAAAAACAAAAAAACCATCACAAAAAAAAGGGCTGGCAGAGTGGCTCCAGAGGCAGAGATGAAGTGATTCAGCAGCAATCCCTGAACACCAGGGACTGATGGTCACCACCAGAGCTAGGAAGAGATGAGGAAGGATCCTCTCCTTGGGCAGGCATGATTTGGCTTAACATGTTGAACGCCTTGAGACAACGGTCCTGTCCATCACTGATCCCTTTGCTGAACGCCTGGCCTCATGTACAACATACAACAAAAGTAGCCTGGCACAATTTGGGTAAAGCTATACAAACACACAGTAAAAATTCTCTTCAGAGGGCTAGAGAGGAAGTTATTTGTGTTTGTCTGTTTTAACTCTCTACTTTGGGTTCTGCCAGGTACTGCTGTTCCATGTTCCTTCTACTTAGAGACCGGTCTCTGAGTGGCCCATCTCCTCTACTTGGGCATGGGGACCTCCATCTCTCTCCCCTGACATTGGTGATATGTTTGGTATAATGCTCCGAACTGAAGACAACTCAGGTGCTTGAGATTGTGTGTGTGTGTTTGTGTGTGTGAAGTTTTCTGATTTGTAGTGGCAAAAGTTAAACTTTACAAGTGGTTTCAAAGAAGAAGCAAGAAAGTGACACACTACAAAGGGTGTAGTTTTTTCTCTGACGTGCAAGTACAGTTGAAACTCTGAAGACAAATGAGCAGACTGGTTTCTGCAGACCATCCACTAAGATATTTCCCAAGGAGTGATTCCATTTCTGGAAAAGGGAGAATTTCAGGATGCCAAGTTCCCACATGAAAAATGTGTAATTGATATTTATGATTTTAGCAGAGTGATACATCACGATTTTAGCATTTTAGTGAACTTGTCATACAAAAAGCTAGGCCATTTTTTACAAGATGATTTTTAAGATATAAATTATTTTTTATAACTCTCTGAGAATATTTTTGTATTCTTTCAAAATTCTCTAAAGTAGGTTCTACCAAGATTAAAAATTGATGGAGAAAATGACAATATAGTCACACAGACGTCTGAAAAAAAAAATTGGGTTACCTTTCCTTTGACAGCCACAAGATGGTAGCATTGGGCTAGTAGTAGCAGAAGGGTCCACTCAGAAAGCACTTGCTAGTGTCTCTGTGACTGCAGAGACTCAAAACTCAGGTGGCATGAAGAAAATCCACACCGATTTAGTAATTCTGTAGGTTGCTTGGGCCATTGAGATGCCAGGCAAAGGGAGTAGGTGTTCAAGAATTACACCTCCCTCCCAGCCTCATTTCTGCCCGTGCCTTGAGGATTTTCAAAGTGTAGATATACTTCCTACTCCAAGGATCTATAACAGTGTCTTCCAACGTGCAGGTCAATGGACACCACTACAACCAAACACTTAAAAATTCGTAGATTCCTGGGTTCATTTGTATCTACTGAATCATGATTTCCAAAGGTGAACCCCGAGGACTGTGTTCTTACTAAGCTCTCCTATTTGATTCTTTTAATGTTTGAGAAACTCAGATATAAAAAGAATCTTCCACAGCCTTGCAGCCAGGCTGATCAAGGAAGATACTCCCACAAATCCCCTGTGAGACAGGGTGAGAGAAAAAAGAGTGATAGTTGAGACCATAACAAACACACATGGATCTCACAATCAGTCAGTCTGTCCCAACATTGACCCATCACATGGCCAATGAGGAAGAGAAAGTATCATAAAATTATTACTGTTATCATCATGCACCCTGTGTTTAGTTTTTGTGGTACTGGAGTTTGAACTCAGCGCTCATGTTACTAGGCAGACACTCTACCATTTGAGCCACAAGCCCAGTCCTTCAATTTTATCCTAGTTATTTTTTTTTAAATTTTCTTTTTAGTTAGCTTACATTGATAGTACATGGGCATTTCAATGTGATACTCCCATAGAGAACCAATTATTTTAAGTGCTGGAGCAGGGGCAGGAAGAGTTACAGGGAAAGGGTAGTTAAATCTTGCAATCTGATAGAGTTATAAACTTGCCAAAAAGTAGATATTAAGGCTCCCAAACCTTCAGAATTTGAAATTTATCAGCCTCATTCCTTTGAAATCACTGTCTTTACCATCACAGTATGCAAGTGTTTTCAGAAAGGATTCTCTGGGAATCAATTTCAGCAGTAGCTTTGAGGACCAATAACTGATACAGTAGAAATTCAGCAATTGAATAGCAACACAACTAGCAATAAAACATATGGTAAAACATAGAAACTCGACTGGTGACCAAAGAAAAGCAAATTAAGCAACCATGAAATACTTACGTGGTATATTAGAAAAGAAAAAGAAAATTCTGTTTGTGACCAGACACAATGTAGGTGAGGGCTCCATGGTCCCAGCTTTCTTATGCATTGCTGGTGACATTGTGCATTGGCACAATTCTTTAGCAATGTAATTTAGGATTATAATATTAAGAACCATGAAAAGGTTCAGATCTTTTTCTTCAATATTCTGGTTTTGGAGATATAGATCCTAAACAAATAACACAAAAATGGAAAAAAGCTTCTATCACAAAAAGCTTTTATCTTTTTTTTTTCAAAGATAGCTTTTTTGTTTGCTAGCTACATAGCAAATAAAAGATAAAAGAAAGGAGTAGCCAAAGTGTGCAACACTGAGTTCTTAAACTTGATGCAGCCACTGCACTGCCTGCTATATACTGTTCAAAATCATGATCATGAAGGCAAAGGGCTCATGAAATGTAATAAAAATGTTTGCAACACTGTATGCTTAAAATAGTCAATGATTTAATGTTTAATTATATGTAAAACAGTTTTAATTTACATTTAATAATTGTGCCTATTTATGAGATACAGTAATATAACCATACATGTTAAACTTTATGAATAGAGGACACAAAGGAAATATTTATCTCTCTGGACCCACTCTGTGCCCCTGTTTTCAGCTGCAGAGGAAGACTACTGACCTTTGGCCAATGGAGAGGCCCAGCTAGAGAGCAAGGGAGGAAGATGAGTGAGAGCTTCCTCCCTGCTGGACCACCTTGCCCCAGTTGTGTCCCTGAAGGGAGGTCACTGCTTCTCTGGGACAGTCCTTCTTCTGGTGTCTGTTCCTTTCCCCCTTAGGAGTAGTGACAGCTTAGTTGTTTCTTGTGACTTCTTTATATTCTCCTAAATAGTCTCTTCATTAAATTTGTATATGATTATTCTGACTGGAGTGTGTCTTCTGTTACTCATATAAGCAATTTGGTACAGTTATCAATTAAATTTTTTTTTATAGAGCTGGGGATTGAACCCAGGGCCTTGTGTATGCAAGGTAAGCACTCTAGCCTGATACTTTTATCATTTTTAAAAAGAGGAGAGCTGAGATGTAGCTCACTGGCAGAGTGCTTGCCTAGCATGTATGAGGCTCTAGATTCAATCCCCAGCAACTAAACAGAAAAGACAAAAAAAAAAAAAAAAAAAAAAAAGAAAGAAAGAAAAAAAATTAGCCAGGTGTGGTGGCATTCCTAGCTATTCAGGAGGCTGAGGCAGGAGGATCACTTGAACTCACAAGTTCAAGACCAGCCTGGACAACATAGTGAGAACCTGTCTCAAGAACAATTAACAAGGCAAGAACAACAATAAAACAACATCGTGTACTGCTTCCCTCAGAATCTGTGCCACTGCAGACTAGAAGAGTCATGACTGGAAAATGTTATGGCTTTGTGGAGGGTTTACCTGGAAAAGTGAAAATCTCTCTTTTCCCCAATAGTCAAATCTTTCCTCCAATGAGAAGTCCTCAAATGCTGTAGTAATATTAGTAGATAATAGAAAAAGAGCAACTAAATAATTGAGAGGTGAACCTACAGCCTAAACAGTAGCACATTGGGTTTTACAGACAATTTTGAGAACAATGGTCAGAGGGTTATTATTACTTTTTAAATGAAGCTTAAAAAGAAGTGCGGGGTAAAAAAAAAAAATAATTCATCAAGACACACCACTTGAAGGAAGTGCTGACGTGTGAACACGTGGTAGAAATGAGCGGCTCAGGCAGCATCAATCTGCCTGCAGGGTGGTCATTTTTCAAGCCCGAATGATTGTAAACCAAGACCATATTATCATGAATAGATCTGAATGATATATTGGCTAATTTTTGTGGCAAAAGCAGGAACAGGAAAAGAAATAGATAATAGCATTTGTGAGCCTCTTTGCCTGCATTTTTGAGGTAAATAAGTTTCTAAAATGAACCCATCTTCAAGTCAATCTTGCAAAGGTGTCTAGACTGTGCATGATATACACGAAGGTACTGAAAAAATTTCATAGCGTTATCCATCTCATCCCTGAAAGGTTTTGCAAGCAGCAGCAGTATTGAGTGGGTCTCACGGGCTACCTCCACTGCTTTGCTTTATCATGACACTTTTCACTTTACAGGGAAGGCTCTAAACCTGCATTCTGTGTAGCTCTAGTCTTTGCTGTCTCCTTCATGAGCCACAGGCAGTGAGTACCACACCCAGAGGGATTTGAGTGGCCAGAGGCTGAGGTCACAGAAATTACTACTGGAACATCTTCTTGTTAACAAGTGTTTTCTTTCTTTCTTCTTCTTCTTCTTTTTTTTTTTAAAATGAAATGCTGACCAAGACTTTGAGAATTACTACAAGAAAGACACCTTGTGGTGAAGGTTCTAAGACGTGGGACCGGTTCCAAATGAGAATCCACAAGCGACTCATTGACTTGCACAGCCCTTCTGAAATTGTTAAACAGATTACTTCCATCAGTATTGAGCCAGGAGTGGAGGTCGAAGTCACCATTGCAGATGCCTAAGTCAACTATTTTAATAAGTTTAATAAACTGACTTATAATTGTTAAAAAAAAAAGATTGGAAATAATGTTCATGGTCATTAAAAAGGATTTGGTTAAATAAATTATGGTCTATTCATTCTGAGGCAGTGAGATCTACTTGGTCTGAGAATCTTGTCTTAAACAGATGTGTTTGGGAAGGAAATAGATTTCCTAAGAGTCTTTGCAGGCAAACGTGATGCAGAGGTTTGATTAGGGTCAAAATGAAGAGAACAAAGGGGCTCTCATTTCCTCCCCAGCAGGCTGGAGCTGGGCCCCATCAGCCAATCTCAGCCACTTCTCCATCCCTGACCTCAGGAAGCAGACAGCATCCAGAGCATAAAGCCAGTGAGCCACACTCTCTGCTACTGGACAATGGCCTGAGATACCAATGGAGACCTGGCCTCGCCCACGCATGGCTCCCCTGGCAGCCTGGCACCAAGCAAAGCCACCCAGGTAAATCTAAGTCCACCATGTTTATACTTGACCCTCAGATAGAAGGCTGATGAGTGGGCATTTGGGAATGTGGGAAAGAAGTAGAAATAACTCATTTTCTGTACCATCTGGTCTGGGAACTAGGGTGAACTGGACTGAGCAATTTCATGCAGGTTTAGAAGGAAGGAAATGAGTTGCTGGAACACGAGCTGAGATTTCTCTGTTTTCTCCAATGCTTCAGCTGGAACAGGTCATTTGTTTTACCCCAAAACCCTAGGTCCAGAGCTTCTGTTTCTCTGACCCTGTGCAAGACAGAGTCTTAGGGAATGCCATTAGTCATTTGCATTCTAGTAGGTACAGATGCCCTGAGACCAGATGTCCTTGAGGACAACTGGGGTCAGTTGGGCACAGTGGGGAACAAGACCTCCAGAGCTGAGCGTCCCCTCCAGCGGAGACTTGGAGGACAAGCTGCATGCATCCTTTTCCACAGCCCAACAGTGCCTCTGTTAATGAAACCTCTGGAGATGAAATTCCTTTACGATGAACACGGAGTGTTAAAACACAGTAACAGCTTCATAAATCATGCTGAACAGCACTGCAATCCATCTGGTAGCTCTGCTGCAATATTCCTGCTGATCTATGGAGTCAGGGCACAAATGTCTTCAGGAGATTTTGCTTTATCCTCCAAAGTTGAAGGAAACAGAGTTTACCATCCTTCCTTGGAGACTCCACCTCTTCTCCTTCAGGTATTCTGGGATCTTTTGCTTTCTGACCCTCATAGTCACAAAATTCATTAAACAAAATTATTTATTGAAGGTTCACTAAGTACCAGATTAGGGGATTCAGAGGTTATACATCTGCACACATGCACACACACAGAGGGAGAAGGGCAAACATTTGTATAACAAATGACACTAAGTATGGTAAGTGTTGTGAAGATAAAGACTAAAATTGTATGAAATCACAGAAGAAAGGGCCTGACCAGTTTGATAAGGAGGATGACATTGGCACATGTGTAAAATTCCTAAGGTGGGAAAGAACTTGGTCTCTTCCAGGAAGTAAAAGAAGGACAATGCAGTTGACCACAGGATGAGGGGAGAGGCCAGGACTGTGCCATGTAGGAGCATGGGGAGCTGTGGGGTCATGCTAGTTATTCTAGTCATTATTATAAGAGCACATGGGAAATCGCAGAAGAGTTTTCAAGGGAAAGGTTAGGAGATCAAAGTGCATTTTTAAAGATGAAGAGCGGGGAGAAGAGCGGATGGAGAAGACAATTAGTAGGCTGAGAAGTAGCTGAGATGAGAAGTGGTGTAGATTTAGACTGGGGGGGGTAGTGATAGGTACAGAACAAATGGAGTCTCAGCATATTTAGGGGTGAACTCAGTGGCACTGGGCTTGGACAGGGAATGAGAAAATGGATAGGGAAGTATCAGGATGGCTCCTAGTGGGTGTGTTCTGCGCCATGGCTGGAGATGTCACAAGCAGGAATGAGGAACATTGAGAAGAACCCGGATATAGAAAGGAACGGGAGTTTGGTATTTGTTTATGGATTAACTGATTACAATTTGCAAAATACTCAGTTCAGTCTATTTATGCTGTAACACTGAACTCTAATTGGGAAGTTGCAGGGATTATCTTCTACTAAAGGAAGTAGAGAAATGTTGGGAAGGAAACCTTAATAGTATATTATAACTCCCTATGCCTTCTGAAGATGTTTCTTTGATGGCTGTACAGGAACGGGTCTGAATTGCCTTGTACCATGAAAAAGGGGAAAAAAATGGGTCTTGTAGAAGAAAAATTCTCAGACTGTGTGCACAATGTGAGGTTTGGGTCAGGAAAAAACTCGCTCCCAGGGATGGATTCACAGAATGGTTGTTGATGGGTGGGGGTCAGAAGGGGAAGAAATGTGGAAAGAGAAGTGAAATCATTTCCTTTAAGAAGAGGAGTGCAACTACAGAACCTCTCCCTCATTGTCCCCACCCTCAGAGATATGTGGGTTTTTCCTTGGCTTACTACAGAGATAGGTGACACCCAAGTTGCATGGAAGTGGGGCAGAAAGTGAACTGCTCTTAGATAAAAGTGGGGTTGACCTGCAGAGACAAAGATCTTCACAAACTTGCTTCTTGGCTCAACCTGACCTTTGAGTGCAAGAAGACAGGAGAAAGGAAGAAAAAGAAGGCAAGGGGAAAAAATGAGGAAAGGTAAAGCAATGTGAAGGGCAGGAGGTGTATATATAGACTGTTGTCTTTTACTCTCTTTTAAATGAAAACTATTCTAGTTAGAAGATACTGTATATTAAATGAGCTCATACCAAGGCAAAGATTCGTCACTTTCAAAAAAGGAGGACACTCTTACACCATTTTATTTTAAAAAAGGAGTAGTATGTTGAATATTCCTGCCCATTTTGGGGGGCATTCTAGGGGTAGAATGTGGATATGTGTGCTGGCTCATGTATTTACTCATTTGTCATCAAAATTTGAGTAGCTTTCTGTGCCAGGCAGGAATACAAGATAAAGTCCCTTTTTACATTCTCAGGAAATTTACCATCTAGTGGGAAAAGAGGCTTTAGCCTGTTTCTGTTGCTATAACTGAATACCACAAACTGGGTAATTTGTAAGGAAACAAGGTTTATTCAGATCATGGTTCTGAAGGCTGAAAGTTCAAAATTGGAGGGCTGCATCTGGGGAGGTCCTTTCTGCTGGTGGGGACTCTGTAGAGTCCCCAGGCTTGAATGACGTAGTGGAGTTCTTTCCTTTTCTTATGAAGCCAAAGCCTCCTTGGACTAGGGCCCCATCCTCATGGCCTCATGTAATCTTAATTACCTCCCAAAGGTCCCATTCCAAGTATCAAAGCCACATAAAATTCCCTCCTTCCTTCTTCACAATGATGATTAAGTTTCCACATGGGTGTGGGGATAGTCAACTGTAGCAGAGGCAGATAGGCAGACATTGTGCAATGTGACCCTTGCTGTGACAGGGAAGGAGGGTAGGGAACAAAAAGGGGCTTTGGAGTCAGCTTATGAGCTTGCAGGAGCAACACTTGAAAAAAGAATATGAGTTTCCTAACATGATGGGAAAAGAGGGAATTAATATCTGGTATTTGGAAGAAAAAAAATTGGGATTGATTTAAGCAGAAACTTACTGGAAGGAGATATCGAAAAGCCTGTGGAGTTGCCAGGAAAGGAAATGAAAAGCCAGAGGAAGTCAGGCTAGGCAGAGTTTAAGATCACAGCAGAGTGATGTTACAGAGCCAGACTGGTGCAGGCACCACTATCCTGCTGCTGATCAAGTGGAAACCCCAGATGCAGCCCTGGCACTGCTGCTTAGCAGTCTGGGTGAGAGGCCTGGTCAGGAAAAGGTGGCTCCAAGGGCAGGCACAGGTTGGCTAGTGTGGGAGTAGAACTCAGGAGAGAAACTTCTCCAAATTGCTTCTGCCCATCTCCAGGGTGGAGTCCCACCCTACCTGCTTTCTGGGGGAGGGACATATCTGATTGGCGGGTCCTGGGTCACATGCTAGGGGTGTATCTGAACGAGAGGGTGGGAAAGCAAGTATGTGACTTTTTCATAGCTAGGTTCAGAGAGAGCAAGTTCTCTAAATAGAAAGAGGTTTCAAATCTGGGCAGCCGTCCTTTTCCACCGAAGGGACAAGAGTGAAAATAAGGAAGAAAGATTCCAGGCAGCTGCACACGTAAATGTCCAAAGGCAAGCTCCAGTGCGCTATGCTGGGAAGCTTGCCAATAACTCAAAAGGAGGAAGAGAAAGGAAGGAAACCTGGAAGGCAGGCAGGCGACTTATACTTGTTGGGTCTGGGGGATCAGAAGACAAAAATAAGCCAGTTCCCCCATCCCTCATGACAGCACTGTGAGCCTACATGCTGTAAAGGGACATGCGGTTTCACAAATCATGGCCCCCTGGGGATGCCTCGAAAATGCCACAAGGCGGATAAACAGGAGGCTTTCACAGGACTGTGTATATGCTCCTACAGGGATATGTTAAAAGACCACTCCACTCCTGACTCCTGACTCCCCTCCCCAACAAAAAGGACCAAATAAAAACCCCTCTATGTAAACAACAGGGAGCTACCGATTTTCCCTGCTCCCTGTCCGTCTCCAGGGGCAGCTTTTCCTTTCTCTCTAATAAATCCTACTTTGTGTGTGACCTTGTTGTCTCATGAGTCAATCCACTGTCTCACTAGCCAATTCTTTGGCCTATGGAGGCAAGAACTCTGGACACAGGCCGGCAACATACTGAAGACCCTGTTACAACTTGATTTTTCTGTTACCTAAGTATGGCAGACACAAGCCATTTGTCCATTCAGAAGAAACATGTACCTTCTTAACCAATGGAATTCCAATTTCTGTTTGGGTAGCAATACACCCAGTTAAAAACACTTCCTAGGATTTCTTAAGATAATGGTAGCCATGTTATGTAGTTTGGTTAATGAGACAAACTGAAAGATCTTGCCTTTCCCTTTTCTGACTGAACGTAGAGATCTGGAGGTAGAGCAACCATGTTGGAACTATGAGGCACAAGAAGGGGATGAGATTTAGGTAACTATTATGGCAAAGCACAAAGATGGAAGAAACCCTGCTCCCTGTTCCTACTGAAAATTTCCTATTCCCAGATTTCTTTAATCTTTCTTTTTCCCTTCTTCCTTCTCCTTCCCCTCCCCTCCTTCCTTCTTTCCCAGTGATTACTTGAAATATTATTTATTTCCTTGAAATAACTACTCAAAACAATAAAATATAATTTACTAAGAAAACATTTAGAGTTGTCAAATGAAGCTAGCTTTTACAGCTGATAGAGTACCATGAAAAACAAAATTGGGTGGGGGTGTAGCTCAGTGTGTGCTTAACATGCATGAGGCTCTGGATTGAATCCCCAGCACCAAAAATAAATCAAATTTAAAAATAAAATAAGGTTGGGTGCTGTGGCTTGTGCCTGTAATTCCAGGTACTTGGGAAGTAGAGGTAGGAAGATTGCAGACCGAGGCTGGCCTGGGCAAAAACAAGAGGCTCTATCTGAAAAAAATAGCTGAAACAAAAAGGGTTGGGGGTATGTGGCTCAAGTGGTAGAGCAGAGGCCTGAATTCAAAACCTCAGTATTGCCAAAATAAATAAAAATAAAACAAAATTGATTACTAGTTGTGTAATATACATTTGCCTTTTTGATGGTAATTTGAATTTATAATTTTTGATCTTTTCCTTTGTTGTTGTTTTCCCTATATTAATATCTTAATATCAGAGTCCAAAATTTTAAACTTTTAAATTAAAATAAGTTTTATACTAATTTAGTCTCACGGATCCAGGGATGGTATTTATCTCCCAGGCTTTTTGAGACAAACTTCTATGTGTTTAAGCCACTAGAGATGGGTTTTCTGTAATTCGCAGCTGATCCTGAGTGACACAAGGAGACCAGCTTGGAACTGAATGTGGTCACTTATCAGTGACAGGGACGGAGGCAGAATGGGTGGGGATTGGACAGAGAGGATATGTGGTGAGTGTGTAAGTCCAGCCAAGTCTCAAATGGGATGGGGCTGTGCATTAGTCAGTTTCTGTCACTGAAACAAAAACACTGGAAACAATTAACTTAAAAAGAGAAAAGGTTTATTTGAGCTCATGGTTCTGGCGATTCTGGTTGAAGGCTGGGTGGGCTCATTGCCCTGGGCCTCTGGTGGGTGTGCCAGATAGCAATGGCCCTGAGAGTATGGGGAACAATCCACTCACCTGGTGAACCAAGAAGCAAGAGACAGAGGAAGGGCAGAGTTCCCACAATCCCTTCCATGGCACACCTGCAATGACTTAAGGATCTCCCACAAGGCCCGCCCTCCCAAAGGTCAGGTCCCACCACCTTCCAATAGCACTACCATGGGGACCAAGAATTCAATCTATGGACCTTTGAGAGACATGCAGAAGGCTGTCACAGAAGGCTGGGTGGGTGGAATCCACTTCAGACACCACAGAAAACCATGCCTCTCCTTGAGGTGTCCAGGAACCATAGGAGAAAGCCTGGGAAGCTTGGGGTGGAAGGGACATAGTGAGGCGAAGAGGGTGTGCAGGGTCCCAAATTCTGACCTCACAATGAATTTTCTTCTTACAACACAATACCTGGTCAATACCAACATTTTAGAAAACTGGGTTAAGCAAAAGGTATCTAGTAAGAGGATTAAAACCCCCTCAGTGTTCACTCTCAGACATCTGCTAACATCTTAGAGCATTTCTCCAACCTCCATTCTCATCCTCAGCCTTTTCTCCACACAGATGGGTGTAGAAGTGAATTGTCTTAACACAAATGCAATCATGCAATACTACATCCTACTCCATCCTAAGTCAGCCCTGGAAGGCCTCAGCATCAAGGGCCTCTTCCGTGAGACACAGAAAGACCCCATCTCAAAACTCAGACACGTGTGTGCATCCATCATGCTTTACAGGTAGAACTTTAATCCAAAAAAAGAAAGAAGGAAGGAATAAAGGAAGGAGGGAGGGAGGGAAGGAAGGGAAAGAAAGAAGGGAAAGAAAGAAAGAAAAGAAAAGACGAAAGAAAGAAAAAAAGAAAGAAGAAGGGATTCAGTGTCCCACTCCACATACCTGTCGGAGGCTGCGGGGAAGCTTCGGAGGTGATTTGAGATGGAAGGAAGGACAGTGTAGCTTTGCCTAGTTTTAGTGGCCATAGCTCTCTAGCTGTGAAAGCCTGGAAACTTTCACCAATAATTACATTCATTTTATTTCTATTTTATGAACTTGCCCTTCACATTGAACACCAAGATCCTAAAACGTCCATTTTGTCTTTCAGAGCAGAGGGAGACTTCTCCCCTTGGTATAAGCAGTGCATGTTTGCAGCACTGGTATTTATTGGCCATTAGGCATATAAACCACTCCACAGGTGCCTCATTTGACCTGCGGGTAGAAGACACGAAGGCAGAAGAATAAGGATGATTGTTTGAAAGTGGCTAAAGAAAGCGTAAAAAGAGAACCACCCACTTCCGCAGCGAGCAGGGTTCGAACCTGCGCGGGGAGACCCCATTGGATTTCAAGTCCAACGCCTTAACCACTCGGCCATCGCTGCCACGGAGAAAAGGGGAAGGCGGAGACACTTTAGTGTAGCAACCACTGCGCTCGCGCCAGGCCTGCAACCGCCGTCAGGGCTTCTCCGCGAGCGGCGGCTGGGAGTTAAGAACTGAGTCGCAGAAACTTCAGCGTGGATACGGAAAAAAAATAATAGAAACCCCCTTAAGTAGGAGTGCATTCAGGTCTTAGAAGCCCTTCCCTTCGTTTAGCTCTGAAAATCACACCTTAACCTGGTTTCTGCTCGCTGATCTGGTTTTTGCCCTCCCGCTTTGCCACTGTGTCTCCGAGGTTGTTGTGAAACACAGATCTGTGGCACCCTGTATAGCGGGCCCGCGTTCCCGAAAACGTCGGCGTTTCTGGAGTCTGGGGCGGGAAGTGTGAGGAGCCGGGACGCTGCCCACCTCCCACTTCCTCTCAGGAAAGATGAGAAGTTCCGCGCACTAGGTCCGCGCGCCTGACAAGCCATTGCCATCCCGGGTTAAAGTCCGACGCTGCCCTCGGGCCCGGGGTCCGCGCCCCTCCGACCTCTGCGCGCCGAGGCTGGCTCGCGGGGGTGGCGTGGGGAAGGGCGCGCTGAAGTGCCAGTGCGCATGCGCAGCGCCTGCCCGCGCCGTTTCGCACGTTTAAATTCCCAGTGTTCCCGGAAGCGTCGCCGCCCTCCCATCTGCAGGCTAGGGGGCGCTACCTGACCCCGTGTGAAGTGACCTTGATAGCTTGTGAAGTTTGATTTTTCCACACCACGCTGCCAAGTGTCTAAACCCGTTTATTGTGTAAGGGGAGCAGAATACTTGAGAACTGCAAGGATAAATTTCATCTAGTTTAAGATTATTCTTTTAGGGTTTTTTTTTTTTGTTTGGCTTTTTTAATTTGGCGGAGCTTCAGGAGTGGTTCCATTTCCTATATGGCTACTGCATGGGAGCAAAGTTGTTTCCAACATTCCCAAGCATAAGTTTTATCCTGTACATGAAATTCACTGGTATTTTCCCTAATAGACATGAAAAAGAAATACGATTCTTAGATTCTACATGTGCCCGGAGATAATTTTGAATGTAATCTCACCATTTTATGAATTATATCTGCACCTTTTTCTTCCCTTATCTTCTTCCTTCTATGCAGTTGAACGAAGGCAGTGTTTACCGAAAGATCTTTCTCTTTAACCTCCCCTTCCCCTTTTAAGAATTTTTTTCATTTAACCTGGGGTGGCAGGGCATAGCTGTAATCCCCAACACTCAGGAGGCTGAGGGAGGAGGATCTTGAGTTCCAGGACAGCATGGGCCGTACAAGAGAAAAAGGAGAAAAAGAAAAAAGGCTTTCATTTGGTTAAAAGAATGAGAGAAATAGGAAATGATGATTAAAATTCTTCAATGAACGGTTTCAGTAATTTTTTTGTTGAGGAAAGAAAGACTGCAGATGGTACTGGCACAAAAACAGACATGAAGACCAGTGGAACAGAATAGAGGATCCAGATATGAAGCCACACAACTATGAGCAACTTATCTTTGACAAAGGAGCTAAAAATATACGATGGAGAAATAGCAGCCTCTTCAACAAAAACTGCTGGGAAAACTGGTTAGCAGTCTGCAAAAAACTGAAACTAGATCCATGTATATCACCCTATACCAAGATTAACTCAAAATGGATCAAGGATCTTAATATCAGACCCCAAACTCTTAAGTTGATACAAGAAAGAGTAGGAAATACTCTGGAGTTAGTAGGTATAGGTAAAAACTTTCTCAATGAAACCCCAGCAGCACAGCAACTAAGAGATAGCATAGATAAATGGGACCTCATAAAACTAAAAAGCTTCTGTTCATCAAAAGAAATGGTCTCTAAACTGAAGAGAACACCCACAGAGTGGGAGAAAATATTTGCCAATTATACATCAGACAAAGGACTGATAACCAGAATATACAGGGAACTTAAAAAACTAAATTCTCCCAAAACTAATGAACCAATAAAGAAATGGGCATGTGAACTAAACAGAACTTTCTCAAAAGAAGAAATTCAAATGGCCAGAAAACACATGAAAAAATGCTCACCATCTCTAGCAATAAAGGAAATGCAAATTAAAACCACACTAAGATTCCACCTCACCCCTGTTAGAATAGCCATCATCAGCAACACCACCAACAACAGGTGTTGGCGAGGATGTGGGGAAAAAGGAACCCTTTTACACTGTTGGTGGGAATGTAAACTAGTACAACCACTCTGGAAAAAAATTTGGAGGCTACTTAAAAAGATGGACATCGATCTACCATTTGATCCAGCAATACCACTCTTGGGGATATACCCAAAAGACTGTTACTCCAGAGGCACCTGCACATCCATGTTTATTGCGGCACTATTCACAATAGCCAAGTTATGGAAACAGCCAAGATGTCCCAGCACTGACGAATGGATTAAGAAAATGTGGTATCTATACACAATGGAATTTTATGCAGCCATGAAGAAGAACGAAATGTTATCATTCGCTGGTAAATGGATGGAATTGGAGAACATCATTCTGAGTGAGGTTAGCCTGGCTCAAAAGACCAAAAATCGTATGTTCTCTCTCATATGTGGACATTAGATCAAGGGCAAACACAACAAGGGGATTGGACTATGAGCACATGATAAAAGCGAGAGCACACAAGGGAGGGGTGAGGATAGGTAAGACACCTAAAAAACTAGCTAGCATTTGTTGCCCTTAACGCAGAGAAACTAAAGCAGATACCTTAAAGCAACTGAGGCCAATAGGAAAAGGGGACCAGGAACTAGAGAAAAGGTTAGATCAAAAAGAATTAACCTAGAAGGTAACACCCACACACAGGAAATCAATGTGAGTCAATGCCCTGTATAGCTATCCTTATCTCAACCAGCAAAACCCCTTGTTCCTTCCTATTATTGCTTATACTCTCTCTACAACAAAATTGGAGATAAGGGCAAAATAGTTTCTGCTGGGTATTGAGGGGGGGAGCGGGAGGGGGTGGAGTGGGTGGTAAGGGAGGGGGTGGGGGCAGGGGGGAGAAATGAACCAAGCCTTGTATGCACATATGAATAATAAAAGAAAAATGAAAAAAAAAAAAAAAAAAAGAAAACAAACAACAATAAATGCTGGCAAAGATGAAAAAAAAAAAAAAAAAAAAAAGAAAGACTGCAGAGGGAGAGAATCTATTGTAAAGCTAATGCGTGAGGGGTTTTTGGTGGCACAACCTGTAATCCAGCACTTGAAAGGCAGAAGCAAGAGGATGGGGAGTTGGAGGTCAACGTGGGCTGTGTAAGTGAGTTCAGGGCCAGTCTGGATACATAGTGAGATCTAGTCTCAAGAAAAAACCCAAAAACAAACAAGCAAACAAAACCCTAAATTGGTGAGCACAATTGTGCTTGAAATTACATTTCAAAAGTGAAATAGCTGTAACGTTTACTTTTCAGCTTGTTTGAGTTAATTTAGGATTTAAAATGAGATTGCTTTTTTATTGCTGGTTGATCTTGTTGCTGAAATGAGCCAAGAATTTAAAATTACTACAGATCCCCCCAAAATGAATTTCTAAATGTTTTCTTTTGGCTTCAACCTTAGGATTTTAGCATTGCCGTTTAATGCAGTAAGTGGCAAATTAGGGAAAAAGATATTTTATATATATATATATATATATAGTCTAACATGGTTATAAGCAAT
This sequence comes from Castor canadensis, assembly GCF_047511655.1. NCBI lineage: Eukaryota > Metazoa > Chordata > Mammalia > Rodentia > Castoridae > Castor > Castor canadensis. Next base: position 58,777,050 of record NC_133392.1, on the reverse strand, counting down.
ACATGTCATGGCAATATTATAAAACATTGGTTTGCAACCATACAGAGTTTAGTTTGTAAGGGTTCCCTGGTGATTTTGGTTGCCTCTGCCTCCCTCGTTTCTGCTCTTTATATGGTGTTTTTTTTAAATTTGTTTGTTCATATGTGCATACATTGTTTGGGCCATTTCTACCCCGTACCCCCTGCCTCCTCCCTCTCCCCCACACCCCGCCTCGCTTCCAGGCAAAATCTGTTCTGCCCTTATCTCTAATTTTGTTGAAGAGAAGATACAAGCAAAAATAAGAAAGACAAGGGTTTTAGCTAGTTGAGATAAGGATAGCTATACAGAGAGATTCCTAGCATTGCTTCCATGTACAAATGTGTTACATCCCAAGTTGATTCATTTCTAACTGACCTTTTCACTAGCTCCTGATCCCCTTCTCGTATTGACCTCTGTCACTTTAAGGTTTCTGTAATAGTTCCTCTGCAGTGGGGACATCAGATACTATCATGTTTTGGGTTTCTTGCCTATCCCCATGCCTCCCGTATGTGCACTCCCCTTATCATGTTTTTAATAAGCTAATTTGTGTGCAGAAGGCAGTATCTTATGGCTTTCTCAGAAAATCTTTTTTGGTGCCACTTTCAGAGGCAGAATATTGGGAGGGGTGGGTATGTGGTTGGGAGTAGTATGACATTTAAAAAAATAAATTTATTTTAAATTCTTTTGGTGGGTTTTTGAGGGACATTTTATAAAGTCTTAGAAGTTTAAAACTGGAAGAAACATTTAAAAAAGCTGGTCAAATCCCATAATTTATACACAGGAAGCTGTGACCCGTGAATTGTTTGCCCAAGGTCACATAGCTAAATAAGTGGCAGATGAGGGCTACAACTTGGAATGTTAGCCTAGTGTCCTCACTAGACTTTTCTGCATTTGTGCTCTTTGTTGGTCTGGCACAGTGCCATGTAAATCAAGAAGTGGATACATGGCAGTAAAAAAATCCAGCCAAGTTGAGTTGAATGTTAAAGGCATATGAGATACTAGATAGAGAATATTTTGTGGTAGATAATTTTTGTTCTTCCTATTCCAGCATCGATCCTCCTAAATGAAAATAACACCTCAGTTGCTCTTAGGAGGACCACCCATCCCTCATTGGATGAAACTTTACTTCGGCTATTAATCAAGGTATCCCATCCTTCACTGGCCAAGGAGTAGGCAAGTGATTTGTACTAGTTTTCTGTTGCTGTATAAGAAATTGCCATAAATTTAGTGACTTAAAACAATACAAGTTTATTATTGTACAGTTTCTGTAGGTCAAGCGTGTGGTTATGAGTTGACTGGGTCCTCTGTTCAAAGTCTGATACGGAATTCGAGGGGACTTCCATTTCAATAATTATAAAAGAACAAAAGCTGAGATGTAGAGCACAAACTTTCTGGCAAAAGCTTTAATGAAAAGGAAAAGGAAGACAAGGAGAAGGGAACATCATTGATTACGGGAGATTCAGACCACCCCAAATCAGAGGAAGGAATAGGCTCTTTCGTGATTTGCTGGGGTGGTTTGAAGTCTGGTAATTTTCTACTAGTTATGCAGCTGACAATTCTTTTTTAGAAGTTTCTTCATGTTTTAAAAAATTTTTTTCTCATGTAATATACAGGTCAGTGGCCAGTTCATTTTTGGAGATACCATGGTGTTACCCTGCACCTGGCAGGTTTTTGTCCTTGGGATAAGATAGGATAAAGAGTAGGATGAAGAAAGGATAGAGAAGGATAGGAAAGGGTACATTCTATACATTGTCAACAAGGGAGGGAATAGACATATTTTTACTTTTACAGGATATGAGTTAAAGCCTGAGAATTGGTTTCTGTTTGTCTCTTGTAGCAGTTGAGTGTCCCTGTTTACTTCCTTCCCTCCTGAGAGGGAAGTAGCTATCTTCTATAGCTACTTCAAGCTGATATATGGGCATTGGTTCTATTTATCCTTGAAGGTTATAGAAGTCTCTTGAAGTCTGATCTAATGGGGAAAAGATTGCAGGTGTAGGCTCTTAATCTAGAATGGATTGAAAACCACATGTGAACTTCAGTGTGAGCTGGTACTAGTTGAAGACACAAACTTTATAAGCATATAAATAAACAGAGGCCAAAAACCAAAAATCAAGTCAAGTAGGATAATGGTGACCAATGTTCCCCAAAGGTAGAAGCCAGGTGAAATTAGACAGCACTGTCATAAGCCTTCCATAGGTCCCTTTTATATTTATATAGCTATTTGGCTTTCTTATATATCACCCTAATATTAATTTCTGCATGTCTTGAGGTGTTTACCAATACAGCAGGTGGAGTTTTGGGGGAGATTGGAAAGAGAGGGTAATGGGGAGGTGAAAATGATCATAGTTCATTATATGAATATATGGAAATGTCATAATAAACCTATTACTTTGTACAATTAATATATGCTGTTATAATAGGCAGAGTTTAGGAGTACATAGGCCCCTCCCTGTTTTGCTAATAAGAAAGTTAACGTTTTTTCTTTTCTTTTTAAAGATTTAAAAAATTTTTATTTTATATACAAATATGGTCTTTCATTGAGTGGTATGGTCTTGGATAATTCATTCAAGGAAGATCACTTCATTAAGTCCAACTTAATGAAGCCGATGTCCTTCGCGTACTGACGGAAACACTGCCGGCACATGTTGAGTCGGTAAGACGCGGCAAGAGCGAGATCCCTGGCCGAATTTTCGCGGGTGACTCCAATAGAGCTGCTGGTGACCCAAATTGCGTTCAGACGGCCAACGAGAAGAAAGGAAAGAGCACGTTTTTCATTTTCGATCACATTAGTGAAGGAATTTAGTGAGAGCTGTAGGCCATGTACTGACTTTAAATAAAAGCTTTAGGGAGCAAAACTCTATGACTTCTGTAAGAATCAGTCACATGGAATGCTTACCTAGGATGGGGACCACTGGCTCTGGTCTTGAGTCAGGTTGTCTGCGACCCTTTTAACAGTTAATATACACTTAAAATAATGAAGGGCAGGAACATAAAACAGGTTCTGTTTGGGACAGGGAGGTGAATGGAGAGAATAAAGGAGGATGAATGTGGTAATGTGTTTGGCATACGTGTATGAAAGCAGAGCAATGAAACCTGTTGAGTGTTTTAAGAAAGATGGGAGGAGGAATCTAACCAAGGTACATTGTAAGCATATATGGAAATGTCATAATGAAACCCCTGGAACAACTAATATGTACTAACAAAAGTGTAAAAGAAAAAAAGAGCCCAAGGGCTCCTAGTTTTATGGTTTTACTGGAGTTTATATATAAAAACAACAGCTCAAAAGAAGTCAGACATTTAATACAACAGTAAGAAGAATTATAAATCGTAGGACAAATTGGGTCTGTAATTTCAGCACTTTGTAGGTGGAGGAAGGAGGAACAAGAATTCAAGGTCAGCCTGGATTACATAGTGAGACCCTGTTTCAAAAGAAAAAAAAAAGAGAAAGATAAAAAAAACACAGAACAAGACAAAAATAAGATATTTGGTAAAATATGCATAACATAAAATGTAACAGTTTAGCTCTTTTTTTCCTGAGATGCTGGGCAATACATATTAGGCTAATGTTCTATCACTGAGCTATACCCTCAGTCCCTATTTTAACTGTTTTTAAGTGTACAATTAAGGGGCGTTGAGTGCATTTATAGTGTTGTACAACCATCATCACTGTCCATTTCCAGAACTTTTTAATAATCCCAAACAAAAACTTTATTCCCAATGAACAATAACTCCTGCCCCTAGCCCCTAATAATTTCTACTTTCTGTCTCTGTAGGTACATATTTATCCTTTTGTATTGGTGTATTTCACTTAGCACAGTGTTTGTGTTGTAGTGTACTTAAGAATTTCTCTTTTGGCCAAATAATGTTTCATTGTTTGTATATACCACATTTTGTTTATCCATTCATGTGATGATGGCCATGGCTTACTTCCAGCCTTTGTCAATTGTGAATATTGCTACTAGGAACATTGTATTACTTCATTTATTTTCATGACTGAATAATATTTCATTATCATGAAATAATATTTCATTTATTCACTCATCTTTGAATTGTTCAGATTTTTGACTAATGTGCATACTGCTGCTATAAATTCATGTACAAGTCTTGAACATCTATTTTCAGAGGTTCTCTTGGGTATGTAGCCAGGAATAGAACTGCTAGGTCATACAGTAATTCTGTGTTTAGCTTTTTGAGGAACTGCCAAACTGTTTTCCACAGCAGCTGCATCATTTCATATTCCCACCAATGTATGAGGCTTCCAGTTTCCCCACATCCTGGCTAACAATTAAAAAAATTATAACCATCTTAGTAGATGTGAAGTGGTATCGCCTTGGAGTTTTGATTTGCTTATTGACCACTAGTATTTCTTCTTTGGAGAAATGTCTACTTAAGCTCAGTTGTGAGCTGGGTCTTCTGTCGTTTAGCATTGATTAATGTAACTTAAAACTATGTCATGTTCTCTATTTCTTTCTGCTACTGGAGTTATTACAATAATAATTATTATTAGTAATAATAATTACTAATGGAGTTATTAGAAGCCCGTTGAGTAGATGTATGATCTTTCATTCTCCTGTTCTTTTATCTCCATTCTTCCTCCTTCAAACTGCAGATTCACCTTTCATCGTCTTCCTATTTTGTATCGTGCTCTTTGTTGGAGTCAAGCTATGTATTAACACATGCGCCTTTGTCAAAGGGTGCTATGCAGAGCACTTGTATAGAGCTTCTCCAGACAGTGCCTGGCTCGCGCACAATAGGGGTGTGCGTTAGAGTTTATTTCCATGCTTTGCTCTAATCTGTTGTGTCACAATATCTGGGAAAATTGTCTTTAAAAAGTGACGCACATTACTTGTAGGAACACCGTGTACTTTTTTTTTCTTATATTCATATGTGCATACAATGTTTGGGTCATTTCTCCCCCCTTTCCCCCCTCCTTTACTCCCCCCTCCCTCCCTTACCTCCCCAACCCCTCGCTACCAGGTAGAAACTATTTTGCCCTTATCTCTAATTTTGTTGAAGAGAGAGTATAAGCAATAATAGGAAGGACCAAGGGTTTTTGCTAGTTGAGATAAGGATAGCTATACAGGGAGTTGACTCGCCTTGCTTTCCTGTACATGTGTGTTACCTTCTAGGTTAATTCTTCTTGAACTAACCTTTTCTCTAGTTCCTGGTCCCCTTCTCCTATTGGCCTCAGTTGCTTTAAAGTATCTGCTTTAGTTTCTCTGCGTTGAGGGCAACAAATGCTATCTAGTTTTTTGGGTGTCTTACCTATCTTCATACCTTCCTTGTGTGTTCTCCATTTATCATGTGATCAAAGTCCAATCCCCTTGTTGGAATACCGTGTACTTAAAAAAATTGTCCCCCCGCCCCCACATTTTCTCTGATGTTTCCATGTTGGTATGTGTATGTTTAGTTAGCTAAATGGTCATTTTAATTTCCACTTAGGAATTACAGGTTTTTTTTTTAAATTCCATGTTGTAGTATGTTTAGATTGTATGTAAATTTTTTGGTTATAAGTGATGTTGCTTGCCTCCTGTAAGTACTTTAAATACTCGTATGGCATTTCCTAAGGACAAACTCCTAAATGCACAATATCTGATCAAAAGTATATATATATATATATATATATTTATACATACATATATAAGTATATATAAAATATATAATTTTTATATATACAGAATTATATATAAAATATACATTTATATATATATAGAATTATATATACATATATAAGTACATATATAAAATATACTTTTTTATATATACAAAATTTTATATATACAAAAAATATATATATATTTTTGCAGTACTAGGGTTTGAACTCAGAGCCTTCACCTGAGCCACTCCACTAGCACTTTTTTGTGATTTTTTTTTTTTGAGATAGGGTCTCATGGAGCTATTTGTCTGGGGTTGGCTTCAAATTTAGAAGGATTTCATGACTGTTGCCAAATTGCCTTTCAGATATGTTTTCTGAGTTTATGTTCACACCAGTGGTATCTGCTTCCTGTTCCTCTATAGTCTTGACTTTTGCTTTATTCCTCATTCTTTTAAACTTCGACAACGAGCAAGAAGAATCAGAAGTGTTTAGAACATGTAAGAACAGCTTCTCAGGTTGGGTGAGACTAGTAACACAAGTTTTTACTGTTTGAGAAGATAAGCTCAGCAGTGATTATAAAAATTATGATTTTTGAGGATTTCTTTGGTGGTACTGGGTTTGAAGTCAGGGCCTTGTGCTAGTGCTTTACCACTTGAGCCATGCCCCAGCCCTTTTGCTTTAGTTTGCTTTTGGATAGGGTCTCTTGATTTTTCCTGGTCTGGTCTCTGACTGTGATCTCTTACCTTTTCCTCCCAAGCAGCTGGGATTATAGAGTGCACCACTATACCTGGTGATTTTTGCGATTTTATGATACTTTTTCCCAAGACTATGTGCCGTTCAGATGTCAAAATAAGATTTTAATTTATGTGAATAAATGTCTATGTACCCTTAAACATGTTCTAATTTAAGTATTTTCTGTTTAAATTGTTTTGCATACCTTAGTACTCTTGATTGATTTTCAAATATATTCCAACAATTGATATTATAGAAATCCATAAATATTGTTTCCATTGAGGCTTATTTTTTAATCTAATGATAAAACAGTTGTTTAATAAAAACCGGGCATGGTGGTACATACCTATAATCCTAGCAACCAGGAGGCTGAGGCAAGAGGATCATGGGTGTGAGGCTTGGCTGGGCCTTTTCCTTCTCTCCCTCCCTCCCTTTCCCATTCATCCAGATGTCCCTTGTTGAGCCTTCTGTCTTTTTTTCCTTCAGTCTGGACTAGTTGCTCTTAAGCCTACTGTTTAAGAAGTAACAGGATCTCCCTTCAATTCTCTCCTGTAATTCTTCCTCTTTCATGGTTTGCTCTCAGTTTAGGGGAGCATGTAGTGCAATAGCTTCTTCAGAAAGGGCACACAGAGGGATTTATTTATTTATATTTGAGACAGGATTTCATATGTAGCTCAGGCTGGCTTTGAACTCAAGCTCCTCCTGCCTTAACCTCCTGAGTGCTGTGATTATAGGTATGGACTACCATACCTGGTAAAAAAAATTTTAAACTTTACACATCTGAAAATGCCTTTATTCTGGTATCATGTGACTGAGTAAAAAAAAAAAATGTAGGCTTAAGTAGAGTTTAACCAGAGGTCTTACCATGCTTTAAAAAAAAACTGCCAAGGAAAGGTCCAATGAGGGTTTAACTTTGTATGTATTAAGAAAGATGCAAAACCATCTGAATCTTTTTTCTTTTTTTTGAAGGTACTGGAGTTTGATCTCAGGGCTTCATACTTGCTAGGCTGGCACTCTACCATTTGAGCCACTCCACCTGCCCTGTGGTTTTTTTTTTTTTTTTGTATGTGTTGGATATTTTTGGGATAGGGTCTCTCAAATTATTTGCATAGGCATGAGCCCCAGGGGCCTGGCACAAAGCCATCTGAATCTGAGGGAATAAAAGTAACCTGTTTGCCTCTCTGCTGTTTAGCCCTAGTAAATATAGTTTTACTTGGAAATTTCTGAGATTATTCCTTAGAATCACATGTAGGAAGTCAGACTGGGACTGCCCCTCCATGAGAAGAGGGAGAGTAAATAAGATCCAGTGGGTGCAGGATGCCAGTCAAGTGAAATGCTTCTGTGGGCTTAGAATTCAAGATTATTCAGGGTTATTGCCCTCTGACCTATACATTAGGAAATCAAACATTTTTCTCTTAAATTTTTTTGGGGCAAGAATCTTTTTTTTTTTCTCATTTTTCTTTTATTATTCATATGTGCATATGAATAATATGCTTGGTTCATTTCTCCCCCCTGCCCCCACCCCCTCCCTTACCACCCACTCCGCCCCCTCCCTCTTCCCCCACCCCACCAATACCCAGCAGAAACTATTTTGCCCTTATTTCTAATTTTGTTGTAGAGAGAGTATAAGCAATAATAGGAAGGAACAAGGGTTTTTGCTGGTTGAGATAAGGATAGCTATACAGGGCATTGACTCACATTGATTTCCTGTGCATGGGTGTTACCTTTTAGGTTAATTCTTTTTGATCTAACCTTTTCTCTAGTACCTGTTCCCCTTTTCCTATTGGCCTCAGTTGCTTTTAAGGTATCTGCTTTAGTTTCTCTGCGTTAAGGGCAACAAATGCTAGCTAGTTTTTTAGGTGTCTTACCTATCCTCACCCCTTCCTTGTGTGTTCTCGCTTTTATCATGTGCTCATAGTCCAATCCCCTTGTTGTGTTTGCCCTTGATCTAATGTCCACATATGAGGGCGATCATACGATTTTTGGTCTTTTGGGCCAGGCTAACCTCACTCAGAATGATGTTCTCCAATTCCATCCATTTACCAGCGAATGATAATTTGTTCTTCTTCATGGCTGCATAGAATTCCATTGTGTATAGATACCACATTTGCTTAATCCATTCGTCAGTGGTGGGGCATCTTGGCTGTTTCCATAACTTGGCTATTGTGAATAGCGCCACAATAAACATGGGTGTGCAGGTGCCTCTGGAGTAACCTGTGTCACAGTCTTTTGGGTATATCCCCAAGAGTGGTATTACTGGATCAAATGGTAGATCGATGTCTAGCTTTTTAAGTAGCCTCCAATTTTTTTCCGGAGTGGTTGTACTAGTCTACATTCCCACCAACAGTGTAAGAGGGTTCCTTTTTCCCCACATCCTTGCCAACACCTGTTGTTGGTGGTGTTGCTGATGATGGCTATTCTAACAGGGGTGAGGTAGAATCTTAGCGTGGTTTTAATTTGCATTTCCTTTATTGGGGCAAGAATCTTAAAATTACTTGTAAGCTATAAAAGTTGTCTTGCCATTTTTTGCTGATCTGAAGCGAAATTGACATAACCACAAACAGTAAAATTTGCAATTTTAATGTAAACAATTTGTCACATTCTGTTTATTTACAATGTTGTGCAACCACCTCTTCTATCTAGTTCTAAAATGTTTTAATCACCTGAGACGATTGCTAAGTCTTGATAATGATTCTTAGAACATAAATTTGTAAGTTGGGTTCAGAATTTGATCTTAATATGTCAGTAACTCTGGAAATGATTTATTATATTTTGACCATGTAGTTTCTTCAAAATTACATAGTACACAGTTTATAGTTTTCTTATTAGAAAATCACAAAAGGACATTAATGTCCTTCCTGTCTATTGTATTTTTTGAATCTAGCAATGTAGAAATTAAATTAGAACTGACATAGAATTAAAAAAATTAGATTAACCTTTTTTATTGTTTTTGCTTGGGGATATTTAGAAACTTTGAAAATGCAGGTTAGAGAGTAGAAAAATGACATCAGTTCATTGAAATCTGGCGTAGTGGTGTGCATTTGTAATCTCAGCACTGCAAAGGCTGAGGCAGGAGGACTGTGAGTTCTGGGCTAGTCTTAGCCACATAGTGAGACCTTGTCTTAAAAACAACAACAACAAACAACAAACAAAAAGAAATGGTGCATTTGCTAAATAGGGGAAAATATCTAGAAATGTTTCTGTACTTCACCATCACATTGTGCTGCCATTTGTTTGTCATGTTCTGTAGGATGAGTCATTATCACTCATTGATGAAGTCTCCTTTGACTGGGAATTAAAGTGGGTGGAGTTACCTGAAAAATACTTTCTGGTACCTCCTTGGAGACAATGAGAAAGAAGAGTAGGAAAAGGGCCAGAGATTGCTTTTAAACATTTTAAAGAATATTTTCCCTAAAATTCTTTCAAGATTTAAATAGTTTAAAATTTAAACTCTAATTTAAACATTAGATCAGCTTCAAATTCCTGTTTTTCTTATTAAAAGCTGTTTGTTTATTTTCTATGTGAAGTTTAGAAACTAGTAAGGAAGCTTCAGAGGTGGGAACATTTCCTGTAGAAAGCTGACCCTCACCAGCTTTCCTTAGCTGTGGGCAGTAGTGAAGTCAGACTTGTCTCCTTTCAATCAAATATACAGATGGCTTTGAAACACAGATGACATGCAGGAATTTTCAGGTGTTGGGATTTTTGGTCCGCTCTGAGGTTGAAAGCAGAGGTGGACTCAAGCAGCAGAGGTCAGAAAGATTTTATTCATAGAGAAGAGAAGAGGGAGGCTGCATGGGGGCATGCCGCAGGACAGAAAGCAGTGGTCCCATGGGTCTGGTTGGAAATTGCCTTTTTTTTTTTTTAATTGCCTGAGGGTGGAGATGTCTCTCTCGTGCAAACAGATGTTTCCTGGGAAGGAGAAATGTCTCCTTGTCTAATTATCACCTTTTGGGACCTCCTGCAGTCCGCCCTTCAAGTTCCCTCTCTCAATGATCACCCTAACTACTGTTAGAAATAGGTAAGTTGAAGTGTATTCAGTGACTGCTTCCTGCTGACAGGGGCAATGAAGGGGCCTGCAGGATCAGGGCTGACCAGAGAGGGGTTATCAAGAGGATGGCAATAGTAGGTCATTTTCATCTTCATCAGGAGCATCTGGAGTTTGATGCATTGTAGGTGAGAGGAAACAAACTTGACAGGTAAGTTTAAAATGCAAAGCCCAAACACAAGTAAGAGAATAATGGCAACTATAGGCCCCCAGGTAGGGTAGGAACTATGTCCTGGAGGGGAGCCAGGATTTTATTTGGTCCCATACCTGTGTGGATATCTGAGTTTCAAGGGACAGTTCTCTGAGCCAGTTGGCCTGTTGGAGAATGTAGTCTGCATGTTTCACTACAATGCCCGAAGTGTTTATATATGTGCAAGTGTTGGCGATGGCACATACCACTCCTTGTTTAGCCAAAAGAAAATCTAGGGCCAGGAGGTGGTCTGTGACCATACAGGCAAGGGATGACAAAGACCTTTGCATGTCCTTAATGGCAAAGCCTATGTGGTCTGAGATGCCCTCTACTACTTTGGTTAAATTTTTTGCAGTTACATGATTGGCAGTCACCCCATAACTTATTCCAGCTAGTGCTATAATCAGTGCTGTTATCCCTAAAACTGTTATTAGAGTATCTGCCCTTTTGAGTTTAAATTTTCCCCTAGGTTGTGTGGGGTATAAACTGTCAGGGGTTGGTTTAGGACAAATTTTTGAGCTTCAGGCACTAGAAGGCTAATTGCAGCGACTGCTTGAAGACATCCTGGCCATCCCTTGGCTACCTGATCTAATGCTTTACTTAAGTAGCCCACTGACTGGGGAGTGATGCCCCAGAGCTGAGTCGCCACTCATAGGGCCAGTCCTCCCTTTTTATAGAAATATAATTGAAACTTGTCCTATACTGAGAGACCCAGGGCTGGAACTGTCATAAGGGCTTTTTTAAACTGGTGGAATGCATTTATTGACTCATCATCCCATTCAGTAAAAGGCTGGGGATCCTTCTGTGCTTCCTTAAGGATCTGATGTAAGGGCCAGGCTAAGTCTGCATATCCCAGGATCCAAATTCTACAGTATCCTGTCACCCCCCAAAAGGCCCTCAATTGTTTGAGAGTCTTAGGTAGAGGAACATCAGGATTGGATAGATCCTAACTTCTCCTAGAGCCCTCATTTTTTTCTGTAGGACAAGACCTAAATATGTAACCCTAGACTGACACAATTGAGCTTTTTCTTTTTAGATTTTATAACATCTATCTGCTAGGAAGTTTAGTAACGATTCAGTGGCTTGTGAAATGACAGGCTTAGTCAGTCCATAGAGGAGGAGGTCATCTACATATTGTAGCAGAGTAGCTTGTGGTATTGCCACTCTGCCAAGTCTTGGGTTAGAGCCAACCCAAAGAGATGGGGCTGTCTCTGAATCCCTGGGGGAAGACAGTCCAGGTGACCTGTTCAGCCTTTTGTGTGGGGTCCTCAAAGACAGAGATAGGTTGACTTTTAGGGTGTAAGGGAATGCAAAAGAAGGTGTCCTTTAAGTCCAGGACAGAGTAGTAAGCAGTACCTGGGGTGTTTGGGCTAAAAGCATATAGGGATTTGGAACTACAGGGTGAAGAGTCACTACTGCTTCATTGATCAGGTGGAGATTTTGGACTCGCCTCCATTTGTTAGGTCCTTTCCTGACACTGACAATAGGAGTATTACATGGGGTGAAGCATTCTATTAGCAGTCCCTGTCTCTCTACATCTTTGATTATGGGAATTAGTCCCTTCTTAACTTCCAGCCTTAAAGGATATTGTTTATGATGAGGAAACCAAGAAGGGTCCTTTAGATGAATTAGGACTGGGACCACTGTTTGTGCCTGTCTGTGCTTATCCCATGGTATGTCCATCCGTCCACACCATAAAGTCTACTTGTTCCTCTATCAGAGGCAAGCAAAAGTACTTCCCTGGGGGTAAAAGGAGCTGTACCCCTAATTTATATAGAAAATCTCACCCTCACAGAGGAGTTGGGGTTTCTGGGACAATTAAAAAAGAGTAACAGAAGTGGAAATCTCATAAGAGCAGGCTAGAGGTTGAGTGAAACAATGCTTTAGGAGCTGGCCTGATAAGCCCCGAACAGTAATTTTCTTGGAGGACCTGGGTCTGGGAGAGAAAGGAATAGCTGAAATGCTGGCTCCAGTATCGATAAGGAGGCTGAACTTGTGCTTTTCAATAGTAAATATCGCCCAGGGCGCCTCTGCTTTTATGGTGGTCACAGGAGCCTGGATGGGAGGTCCTGGGATCTGTCATTGGGTGGGAAACTCTGGTCTTGGTACCCCTGGGAACAGGGGACAGTGTGCCTTCCAATGATTTCCCCGGCAAATGGGGCAGGGTCCCAGAGGTGGCTTCCTCTGAGGGCACTCCCTCCTAAAATGGCCTGCCTGTCCACATTGAAAACATGTTCTCGGGTTTGGACTCTGTCCTGGGGGAACCTCTCTGAGCACTGCAATCAGAGCCTCCTGCCATTTATCCTTTCTCTTTTCCCTCTCCAGGTCCTTCTTTTCTTTTTCTAAGTCCTTATTACAGTATACGGATATGGCTACATGGACCACTTGGTCTAGAGCTCTGATCCCTTCACCCACCAGCTTTTGAAGCTTTGTACAAATGTCTGGGGCTGACTGTGTTAGAAATTTATCTTTTAGGATGATCTCCTCCTCCTGTGACTCCAGTACAATGTTGTAAAGCATCCTTTTGTAAAGCATCCTTAAGTCTCTGTAGGAAAGCTACTGGGGTTTCTAAGGGTACTTGCTGTACAGCTGTGACTTGGGAGTAGTTAAGGGGTTTAATCTTGGCTCTCCTTAGACCCTCAAGAATGCAGTGGATGAAGTTGTTATGGGTCCATTCATCCTTGTCACTTTTAGGGTCCCACATAGGATCATACCTAGGCACTGCCTGATCTCCTGTGGGAATTGGGAATTGGGATTCTCTTTTAGGTATCCAGTGTCTCTGTCTTTCTTCCCCTCCTCTTCTCCTTCCTCTAAGGCCTGGTCTGAGATAGGCCTGTAGGGCCACATTTATCTAAGTGATAATCATCCCCAGCTGCAGCTGCCTGATCTACTACTCACTGTTTCTCGAGAGAAGTAAGAGTCTGAGATAACAATAGCATTACATCCTTCCAACTCAGTTCACAGTTTTGGCTGACTTCTCTGAATGCCTGGATGTACTGATCTGGGTTTTCTGTGTAATTTCCTAAATCTGTTTTTATTTCTTTAAATTCACTTAATCTAAAAAGGACGTGAGCCCTATCCCCTCCAGGAATTAACTGGAGGGGTGGAGTCCTGTGGGACAATGTCAGGGTGTAAGGTAGCTGGGTAAGGGGGTAGAGGGGGAGCTGATGGGGCATCAACCAATCTCCTCAGAGTGGGATATAGCCCCTGTGGCGCCCCTGGAGATTTGATTTCTGTCACAGGGGAGACCCCCTTTGACATTGTTGGGGGCTCTTGGGCATTAGATGGTTTTTTAGGTTCTGGTTCCTCAAGGGAGTTTGGGGGCTTTTTGTAAAGGGTCACCATGATCTGGGTATCTAGTCTTCATTTGCTCAGCCATTTTGGGTGGTCCCTTAGGAAAAAGAAAAGCTGAATATATGGGACTTCAGTCCACTTTCCCTCTTTTTTACAGAACATATCTAATTGAAGAATGGTAGTATAATTAATGCTCCCTCCTTCTGGCCATTTTCCCCCATCTCCCAGAGAATATTGTGGCCAGGCCTGGGTGCAGTAAAACTTTAGTCACTTTCGTTGAAGAATTTCTGGATCAAGGTCTTTGCAATGTTTTAGTAAGCAGGCAAGGGTGGGGAGTCCTGGAAGCTTTATTTCCCATCTAAAAAGGGAAACAAGGAGAAATTGATCATCTTAACAGAGTTTTTCTCCTTTTACCTAGGCCTCTCCAGGTGAGGAGATCCTCTATGTGTGAGAGGGCGTCCCTCTCTCCCATACTCTTCTGATACTGCCACCTATGGCTAAGGTCATGGGGGAAGACATTTAGGTACATCCGGCTACAGCCACCTGGCCTGAGTGACCCTGATCAATTTTTTGCCTGTTCGTCTAGCTTTGCCTGTTTGCCTTGTGACCCAGGTACCTGGTTCTTCTCTACCAGCTGAAGACTTGCAATTTAAAAACAACTCTATCAGTGAGGGACTGGTAATCAGAGGGCTTGTATGGCCAGAGGGAGGACCCCTGTGGAGGTGTGGACAGGACTCTTGATAAGGTAGCTTTTTTGTCTCCCTGAGAGATCCACTGTAGCTAAACTGTGTTGGTGGGGCTCTCCTGGAGGACAGACTCCATCAGAGTGCCAGATGATCACTGCCACTTCCTAGGCAGTCCCCTTCAGTTTGGTGCAATCTGTACTCACCTAAGGTGAAGAAGTATCCCTTCATGGTCACCAGATGATACACAGATGGCAAGCAGGAATTTCTGGGTGTTGGGGTTTTTGGTCTGCTCTGTGGTTGAAAGCAGAGGTGGACTCGAGCAGCAGAGGTCAGAAAGATTTTATCTGTAGAGAAGAGAAGAGAAGAGAAAGGCTGCATGGGGGCATGCAGCAGGACCCGGAAGCCGGTGGTCCTGTGGGTCAGGTTGAAAATTGCCTTATAGCCTTTAAAAAAAATTGCCTGAAGGTGGAGATGTCTCTCTGGGAAGGAGAAGTGTTTCCCTGTCTAATTATCACCTTGTGGGACCTCCTGCAGTCTCCTCTTCAGTTTTCTTTCTTTCTTTTTTTTTTTTAGTGTGGGATAAAATACTACATGGTAATCAGGTAACCATGGAGTTTTGTAAATTCTCACACAGCTGTAATCATTAGGCAATAAATTAGATAATAAAGCAATATGTAAATAAAAAAGAATTATATATGTTAACATATACATACAAATACGTATAGTAAGAATTAAATGTCATTTTTAGACCAGAGCATCTCAGTGTGTTTCTCGTACCAGCAGTATTAGTATCACATGGGAACTTGTTAGAAATGCAGAGTCCTCTGAATTTGAAATTCAAAGGTGGGGTCCAGCAATGTTTTAACAAATTCTCCAGGTGGTTCTGATGCAGGAACCATGCTTGCTAGTTCGCTCAGTTGAGAACCTCAGTGCTAGATGCTAGTTGGGTGGCCTCCTATGTTTTTGCTGAAATTGCATTCGAAAAATTAGTAGGAAAGATGAAGGAACCCTTCCTTTGCATGCTGTGTTATCCTTGTGTACTTACTAATATCTTTCTGCATTGTCAATGAGGCATAGATGAATTTGGTAAAACTGTAAAACAGGCTGTAGGGGGATCTTAAAAATATAACAACATATTAGAATGATATAAATAAATATTATTACTTGTGTTTTTTATTTTATACCTTTTCTTTCTGATATCTCCGGTCTATACGTGTCTTCTCAATTTTTGACCCTTTACTGCTCTGTGTTTTATTCTCTGGTCTATCCCTTAGCCACCATCCTCCACCCCTTCTTTTTGAGACAGTGTTTTATTATGTCTAGGCTGGACTGGATCTCCCTGCCTTAGCTTCTCAAGGTCTGAGCTTACAGGCACATATCACCACACCTGGGTTCTAGTCATTTTTGATTTGCTTCTTCCTGTTGACTGTTTTCACATTCTTTTTCAGGCCTTATTCTTGAAGCTTGTAAAGGCAGGAATTGGAGACCATTTTTAAGCAATTAAAGAAGTTATTTTGGGACTGATTAGCCTGTGAACTTGCATAATTCTTAAGCATCATAACTTGAGAAAAAGGAAGCATGACTGGTCTTTATTTTTATTTAGTATACATTTTGCAGATTTTCTGCATGTGTTTATTGAATTCAAGAAATCTTTTTTTTAATTACATATTTAGTAAACCTTGGATTTAATAAGCTAATAGGTTATTTAGGTCAAAAAGAATAATTAAGTTGATGTTACAAATTCAAATTCAAGTTTTTTGATTGTGTTGAGGGAGTAAATATTCTATTATCAGAAACAAGCAGCTGCTTGTTAAATATCGAAAAATATATTCATTCCTTTGTAAACTGTAAGTGTATAAAACCAGAGACAAGATTTTTTTCCCCATATCTAACTTATTTGATCCAGAAATTCACACTTGCCAGCTTTCAACACAGATACAACTTTCTTTTGTAATCTTACAATTTTTTATAATTCAGCCTGTGAATACTATTCCACTCATAACTATTAGCTGTTTAATTTACTAGAAAGGGGCACTGATAGAAGGGGAAATCAAGAATTCACATTCTTGGGCAGCAAGTGAGAACTGAAAAGTGCTTTCTGACTGAGTTATTACTTAGAATCTCCTCAGGCTAACATAGGCTGCCATAGAGCACATTCTGAGATTGAAGAGATGTAAGTGTAGTCCACATCCCCTGGCAAAATCAGGTTACACCATTACCTTTGAAAATAAATACTTGGAATTCTAGTACACATCTTAGATCCTGCTTGGACATTCCATTCAATTTATTGGAAACCTTTTTGTTTTTTGAGACAGGGTCTTGCTATGGTAGCCCAGGCTGGTCTTGAACTCAAAATCCTACTGCCTTAGCCTCCCAAGTGTTGGAATTACAGGTGTGCACCATCATATCTGGCTCCTATTAAATGCTTTTAAAAAATGGCATAACAAATATATTACAGAAGCAAAAAAAAAAGAGTTCAACTTCATTTCAAGCAATGACCACCAACGCCAGTAAAAACGTCACTCTTTTAGTAGCAACACAAAACGCATAGGAAAATCCAAGGTTATTTTTCAGTTATTATTTGAGTGCTTTCAATTTGGAAAACACTTTATGAAACAATGCTGCTTTTGGGTTTCCTCAGCAAGTTTTCGTGACATAGTATGAAAAAGTGAGTCATGGTACACTGGGACTTAAGAATCTTAAGGTGACAAAACTGAGAAGAGCTGCATAACTCATTTGCACAGAATTGTAAAATTACTTGTTTCCCAACATAATTCAATGCAAACCAGGCATATTCTCTAAAAGTGCTCCTTTTTGCCAACAAGCCTGTTTTCCTGACGACACGTTAGTTAGAAATCAGCAGCAACAACCTTCTATTATCACCTGGCAAAGATGTAAAACCAAACTGCTAAAGCCTTTCTGCCATCTGGGCTGCCCTCTACTGGACCATGGAAGTATTTAGCCACTAGGTCAAAGCAACTTGGTTTTACAAAAGTAACAGAGTGGATACAATGTAAACATCTCATGTCCCTAAAAAAACTGAAGTTCACTGAGTAAGATAAAGATTCAGCACTGCACCATCAAAACAAAACAAAACAAAAACAAAAACAACCCTGTAGTAAATTAAGTTTTAGCATGAAAGTAATCAATAGAGTGCCAATTCTACAAGTAAACAATTTCAGTCATTTTGAGCATGGGGAATACATTTATGTGTTTCAGCCTCTTTGAACTTTAGAGGCAGATCTAAAACAGGAGCAGTAATGGGCAGATGCAAGGACACACTCCAACGCCAGCCTTCACCATGACTTCTGTATTAGTACAAGTCACGTTTCTGTGAGAACATTTAATCTGTGGATGTGTCCTTGTGCAGAAGGAGGCTTAACAGATACATGCTGAGTTCATGTCCATAAGTCTGTTCAGAGCTGTTTCCTCTGTCAACAGTCATTTCAAGTTGTTTTTCTGCGGTTCATCCCTAGACCTGAGATTTGCCGTAATGCAGAACCAATTTACCATCACTGCCAGAACACTCATAGAAGGTTCTGACCTCCTGATCTGGGGAAGGAGCAAAGAACTGATTCATATAAATGAACAACTGTTCCAAGGCTATGAGTTTAAGGAACTTTTTGATGAAGTTGTACAGTACCATAACATAAATCTGCCAATGACACTTTAGGAATAGGGAAGCCCCCACAACCTGGGAGAAGTGGAGGAACCAGCTTGGCCAGAGGACCAGAAGGTATGGGAAGCCCCCTCGTGCCAAGAATGGACCTATAGGATTCTACTACGAACTGTTCTTTAGGTTAGGATGGAAGCTATATCTATCTATCTATCTATCTATCTATCTATCTATCTATCTATCTATCTATCTATCTATCTATCTAAAATCTCTCCACTCCAGCCTCTGGGGCAGCTGGTTTCTGGACCCAACTGTGCATTTCTCTGCTCAACCTTTCTCTATCAATAAAATTTCTTTCCTGTAACTCTGGTGCTCAGCCTCTTAGTCTTAAAGAGTGTTCAGAGACCAAGAACCCATTAGCGCATCTGTGGATCCCCCTGTGACATCTGGTGCCCATGACAAAGTCATTGAGTCCTTGGATGGTTCGGGTTAGCTCTGCAGCCCACTTCTTCGTTTTCATTATAGGGGTGTTGCCCACAGCCTTTAGCAAGATGTTGATTTTTTTCTTGGTGTCCCAGCAGGTCCCTCTGAGACTCAGCAGAAGGGGGCTCTGGAGTGGTTGTTTCTGGGAAGCCCTCCATAGGTCCTTCCAGCCAGTTGCAGCAGTTGCAGGAGGTAGCTGCAGCATGGGTTCCCGCTCCTCTGCCATCTTGCTCCATAGGAAGTAAATGCAGAAGTGGAAACTCAAATCTTTTTTAACATGAGTTACTTGTATATGAAATTGTATTAATGCTCGTTTGTTCTGCCTATTTGCTATGAGCAGTGTGTCACATTTTGGCCAACTCAATTTACTCATTTACTTAACCATTAATATGCACGTGAGTATTATGTGTTAGGTACCATTCTACAAGCATAAATCTGAGTTTAGGTATGTTAGAGTTCATTTTCATTGTGGAAAAATATGTAAACAAGTAATTTCCATGCAATGCATTCATAGATGCAGGTAGAAAGCATTTCTTTTTTTTTTTTCTTTTATTATTCGTATGTGCATACAAGGCTTGGTTCATTTCTCCCCCCTGCCCCCACCCCCTCCCTTACCACCCACTCCGCCCCCTCCCTATCTCCCCCCCTCAATACCCACCAGAAACTATTTTGCCCTTATTTCTAATTTTGTTGTAGAGAGAGTATAAGCAATAATAGGAAGGAACAAGGGTTTTTGCTGGTTGAGATAAGGATAGCTATACAGGGCATTGACTCACATTGATTTCCTGTGCGTGGGTGTTACCTTCTAGGTTAATTCTTTTTGATCTAACCTTTCTCTAGTACCTGTTCCCCTTTTCCTATTGGCCTCAGTTGCTTTAAGGTATCTGCTTTAGTTTCTCTGCGTTAAGGGCAACAAATGCTAGCTAGTTTTTTAGGTGTCTTACCTATCCTCACCCCTCCCTTGTGTGCTCTCGCTTTTATCATGTGCTCATAGTCCAATCCCCTTGTTGTGTTTGCCCTTGATCTAATGTCCACATATGAGGGAGAACATACGATTTTTGGTTTTTTGAGCCAGGCTAACCTCACTCAGAATGATGTTCTCCAATTCCATCCATTTACCAGCGAATGATAACATTTCGTTCTTCTTCATGGCTGCATAAAATTCCACTGTGTATAGATACCACATTTTCTTAATCCATTCGTCAGTGCTGGGGCATCTTGGCTGTTTCCATAACTTGGCTATTGTGAATAGTGCTGCAATAAACATGGGTGTGCAGGTGCCTCTGGAGTAACAGTCTTTTGGGTATATCCCCAAGAGTGGTATTGCTGGATCAAATGGTAGATCGATGTCCAGCTTTTTAAGTAGGCTCCAAATTTTTTTCCAGAGTGGTTGTACTAGTCTACATTCCCACCAACAGTGTAAGAGGGTTCCTTTTTCCCCGCATCCTCGCCAACACCTGTTGTTGTTGGTGTTGCTGATGATGGCTATTCTAACAGGGGTGAGGTGGAATCTTAGTGTGGTTTTAATTTGCATTTCCTTTATTGCTAGAGATGGTGAGCATTTTTTCATGTGTTTTCTGGCCATTTGAATTTCTTCTTTTGAGAAAGTTCTGTTTAGTTCACGTGCCCATTTCTTTATTGGTTCATTAGTTTTGGGAGAATTTAGTTTTTTAAGTTCCCTGTATATTCTGGTTATCAGTCCTTTGTCTGATGTGTAATTGGCAAATATTTTCTCCCACTCTGTGGGTGTTCTCTTCAGTTTAGAGACCATTTCTTTTGATGCACAGAAGCTTTTTAGTTTTATGAGGTCCCATTTATCTATGCCATCTCTTAGTTGCAGTGCTGCTGGGGTTTCATTGAGAAAGTTCTTACCTATACCTACTAACTCCAGAGTATTTCCTACTCTTTCTTGTATCAACTTAAGAGTTTGGGGTCTGATATTGAGATCCTTGATCCATTTTGAGTTAATCTTGGTAATTTTGGTTAATCTTGGTGATATACATGGATCTAGTTTCAGTTTTTTGCAGACTGCTAACCAGTTTTCCCAGCAGTTTTTGTTGAAGAGGCTGTTATTTCTCCATCGTATATTTTTAGCTCCTTTGTCAAAGATAAGTTGCTTATAGTTGTGTGGCTTCATATCTGGATCCTCTATTCTGTTCCACTGGTCTTCATGTCTGTTTTTGTGCCAGTACCATGCTGTTTTTATTGTTATTGCTTTGTAATATAGTTTGAAGTCAGGTATTGTGATACCTCCTGCATTGTTCTTTTGACTGAGTATTGCCTTGGCTATTCGTGGCCTCTTGTGTTTCCATATAAATTTAACAGTAGATTTTTCAATTTCTTTAATGAATGTCATTGAAATTTTGATGGGAATTGCATTAAACATGTAGATTACTTTTGGGAGTATCGACATTTTTACTATGTTGATTCTACCAATCCATGAGCATGGGAGATCTCTCCACTTTCTATAGTCTTCCTCAATCTCTTTCTTCAGAAGTGTATAGTTTTCCTTGTAGAGGTCTTTCACATCTTTTGTTAGGTTTACACCTAGGTATTTGATTTTTTTTGAGGCTATTGTAAATGGAATTGTTTTCATACATTCTTTTTCAGTTTGCTCATTGTTAGTGTATAGAAATGCTAATGATTTTTCTATGTTGATTTTATATCCTGCTACCTTGCTATAGCTATTGATGATGTCTAGAAGCTTCTGAGTAGAGTTTTTTGGGTCTTTAAGGTATAGGATCATGTCATCTGCAAATAGGGATATTTTGACAGTTTCTTTACCTATTTGTATTCCTTTTATTCCTTCTTCTTGCCTAATTGCTCTGGCTAGGAATTCCAGTACTATGTTGAATAGGAGTGGGGATAGTGGGCATCCTTGTCTGGTTCCTGATTTTAGAGGGAAAGGTTTCAGTTTTTCTCCGTTAAGTATAATGCTGGCTGTAGGTTTGTCATATATAGCTTTTATAATGTTGAGGTACTTTCCTTCTATTCCTAGTTTTCTTAGAGCTTTTATCATGAAATGATGTTGGATCTTATCAAAGGCTTTTTCTGCATCTATTGAGATGATCAAGTGGTTTTTGTCTTTGCTTCTGTTAATGTGGTTTATTACGTTTATTGATTTTCATATGTTGAACCACCCCTGCATCCCTGGGATGAACCTACTTGGTCATGGTGAATAATCTTTTTGATGTGTTGCTGAATTCGGTTTGCCATTATTTTGTTGAGGATTTTTGCATCAGTGTTCATTAAGGAGATTGGCCTATAGTTCTCCTTTTTGGAGGTGTCTTTGCCTGGTTTTGGGATAAGTGTAATACTGGCTTCATAAAATGTGTTTGGCAGTTTTCCTTCTCTATTTTGTGGAACAGTTTAAGGAGGGTTGGTATCAGTTCTTCTTTAAAGAAGAATTCAGCAGAGAATCCATCAGGTCCTGGAATTTTCTTTTTGGGGAGACTCTTGATTGCTGCTTCAATTTCATTTTGTGTTATAGGTCTATTCAGGTGATTAATTTCCTCTTGGTTCAGTTTTGGATGATCATATGTATCTAGAAATCTGTCCATTTCTTTTAGATTTTCAAATTTATTTGAATATAGGTTTTCAAAGTAGTCTCTGATGATTTCCTGGACTTCCATGGTGTTTGTTGTTATCTCCCCTTTTGCATTCCTAATTCTACTAATTTGGGTTTTTTCTCTCCTCATTTTAGTCAGGTTTGCCAGGGGTCTATCGATGTTGTTTATTTTTTCAAAGAACCAACTTTTTGTTTCATTAATTCTTTGTATGGTTTTTTTGATTTCTATTTTGTTGATTTCAGCTCTTATTTTTATTATTTCTCTCCTTCTAGTTGTTTTGGGATTTGCTTGTTCTTGTTTTTCTAGGAGTTTGAGATGTATCATAAGGTCATTGATTTGGGATCTTTCAATCTTTTTAATATATGCACTCATGGCTATAAACTTTCCTCTCAGGACTGCCTTAGCTGTGTCCCATAGGTTCCGGTAGGTTGTGTTTTCATTTTCATTGACTTCCAGGAACTTTTTAATTTCCTCTTTTATTGCATCGATGATCCATTCTTCATTAAGTAATGAGTTATTTAGTTTCCAGCTGGTTGCATATTTTTTGTCTTTACTTTTGTTGTTGAGTTCTACTTTTACTGCATTGTGGTCAGATAGTATGCACGGTATAATTTCTATTTTCTTATATTTGCTGAGGCTTGCTTTGTGCCCTAGGATATGATCTATTTTGGAGAAGGTTCCATGGGCTGCTGAGAAGAATGTATATTGTGTAGAGGTTGGATGAAATGTTCTGTAGACATCTACTAGGTCCACTTGATCTATTGCGTATTTTAGATCTTGGATTTCTTTATTGAGTTTTTGTTTGGATGACCTATCTATTGATGATAATGGAGTGTTAAAGTCTCCCACAATCACTGTGTTGGCGTTTATATATGCTTTTAGGTCTTTCAGGGTATGTTTGATGAAATTGGGTGTGTTGACATTGGGTGCGTACAGATTGATGATTATTATTTCCTTTTGGTCTATTTCCCCTTTTATTAGTATGGAATGTCCTTCTTTATCTCGTTTGATCAATGTAGGTTTGAAGTCTACTTTGTCAGAGATAAGTATTGCTACTCCTGCTTGTTTTCGGGGGCCATTGGCTTGGTAAATCTTCTTCCAGCCTTTCATCCTAAGCATATGCTTATGTCTGTCGGTGAGATGAGTCTCCTGTAAGCAACAAATTGTTGGATCTTCTTTTTTAATCCATTTTGTCAAACGGTGTCTTTTGATGGGTGAATTAAGTCCATTAACATTAAGCGTTAGTACTGATAGGTATGTGGTGATTCCTGCCATTTAGTTGTCTTAGTTGTTTGAAGGTTTGATTGTGTGTACCTAACTTGATGTTACTCTTTACTGTCTTGCTTTTTCTTATCCTGTGGTTTGGTGCTGCCTGCCTTTTCATGGTTAAGTTGGGTGTCACTTTCTGTGTGCAGGATCCCTTGCAGAATCTTTTGTAATGGTGGCTTTGTGGTCACATATTGTTTTAGTTTCTGCTTATCATGGAAGACTTTTATTGCTCCATCTATTTTGAATGATAGCTTTGCTGGGTAGAGTATCCTGGGGTTGAAGTTATTTTCATTCAGTGCCCGGAAGATCTCACCCCACGCTCTTCTTGCTTTTAATGTTTCTGTTGAGAAGTCTGCTGTGATTTTGATGGGTTTACCTTTGTATGTTACTTGTTTTTTCTCTCTTACAGCCTTCAATATTCTTTCCTTAGTTTCTGAACTTGTTGTTTTAATGATGATATGTTGTGGAGTAGTTGTATTTTGATCTGGTCTGTTTGGTGTCCTGGAGGCCTCTTGCATTTGTATGGGAATATCTTTCTCTAGATTTGGGAAATTTTCCGTTATTATTTTGTTGAATATATTATGCATTCCCTTCGCTTGCACCTCTTCTCCTTCTTCGATGCCCATGATTCTCAAGTTTGGTCTTTTGATGGAGTCAGTGAGTTCTTGCATTTTCTTTTCACAGGTCTTGAGTTGTTTAGTTAATAGTTCTTCGGTTTTTCCTTTAATTACCATTTCATCTTCAAGTTCTGAGATTCTGTCTTCTGTTTGTTCTATTCTGCTGGATTGGCCTTCCGTTTTGTTTTGCAGTTCTGTTTTGTTCTTTTTTCTGAGGTTTTCCATATCCTGGCAGTTTTCTTTTTTAATGTAGTCTATTTTTGTCCTGAGTTCATTTATCCATTTATTCATTTTGTTCTTTGTTTCACTTTGGTGTTTATACAGTGCTTCTATGGTTTCCTTTATTTCTTCTTTTGCTTTTTCAAATTCTCTATTTTTATTGTCTTGGAATTTCTTGAGTGTCTCCTGTACATTTTGGTTGACCCTATCCAGTATCATCTCTATAAAATTCTCATTGAGTACTTGTAGTATGTCTTCTTTTAAATTATTTTGTGGGCTTCATTGGGTCCTTTGGCATAGTTTATCTTCATTTTGTTGGAGTCTGGATCTGAGTTTCTGTTCTCTTCATTCCCCTCTGGTTCCTGTACTAATTTTTTGCTGTGGGGAAACTGGTTTCCCTGTTTTTTCTGTCTTCCCATCATTGTCCTTGGTGTTGTTACTGTCCCTGTACTGTGTGTAATTAAGTATTTTCTAGCTTGTAATAATAACAATGGTAATATTTAGAATGGAAGAGTGAGCTGAGATAGAAAGCAAGAAGTTAAAGAAAAGGGGAAAACAAATATACAGACAAGAAGGAGAAAGCAGAACAAGGTATCAGGCAAGAGAGTTTCAAAGGTATAAACAGGGAGCATTAGTGTACTAATTGACAGTAAGCTGAACAGACATTAGAGAGACAGAGAGAGGATTGAAAATCAAAGATAAAAAAATAAAAAATAAGTAAATGAAAGTAATATCTATATTTAAAAATGAATTAAAATAAAATGGAAAATAGAAAATTAAAAAAAAAAAAACAAACCAAAAAACTTCCAAGTTTATATGCAATGCAGTTTCAGTCTTAATAATTTGGGTGTCCATCTCAATCTCCAGTCCTGGAGTTGGTGCCTCAGATGTTGTTCTGTAGTTGTCTCATCAAAGGGGATGCATAAAGTAGAACAAAACTACACACTCACACACACACACACGCACACACACACACACACACACACACACACACAAAAAGCCCCACCAAGTGTCCCAAGTTCAAATGCAATACAGTTTCAGTAAGTTTTCAGCTTGCAGGTGTAATTCGGTTGTTCTCTCATCAAAGCTAGGGAGAAAAAGAAAAAAAAGTGTCTGGAGACAGTTCTGAGAGTGGTATCTGCAACTGTGGCTTGCCTGCCTGCTGCTCTCAGCCTGTAGCTGGCGGTGTTATTTATGCAGATCTCTGGGGTGAGCTAGCACTCACCTGGTCACACAGGCTTTGTTTGCTCAGAGTTCTCCTGTGCGGGAGCCTCTGCTACAGTCTTTCCCCTTTCCAAGCACTGGGAAAGGTGACACTGCCCCGCGTTGTCAGGCCTGCGTGTTTATTTACAGTTCATGTGAGAGGTGGGTCTTCCCCCCTCTCCTCTGAAGTTTTCCTCCCACTGCCACTTTCAGAAGCTTTCCTGCTCCTGCTTACTGGGCAGTGCTGCTGCTCCTGCTGGCCGCCATGTTTGTTTACAGTTCCGTGGGAAGTGGGTCTTCCCTCCTCTCACAAGCTTCCCCACTCCTGGTTGCTGGGCATGCGCCCCGCTCCCGCCAGAGGCGCTCCGGCCCACCTGGCTTGTTTATTTACAGTCCCGGGAAGGATTCCCTTCCCCCAATCTTCAGCGCTCAGGGTGCCCCACCCTCTTTCCAGCGTGTCTTAACTGTTCTTATTGCTTATTACTCAGTTTCTCTTTTTTTTTCCCGGGTGGAGGTCAGTCTGTCCAGGGGGCTATGCTGCTCTGGCCCAGGCTTGTCTGTGGGGCTACCGCGGTACTGCGAAGCTCACCTGGTCCGCGTCTTCCCAAGCTGTATGGGCACCGGCCACTGGCGGCCCCGGGGGCCCTCCTCATTTCTCCGTTTAACGTGAAGTGGAGATTCTCTGCACCAGCTGGGAAAGCATTTCATTATGTGGGTGGCACGTTTAACTTGGCACTGAACTTGAAGAACAAAGAGGAGTGGTGGTTGTGTATGAAGCCAGGTGGGATTTGATAAAGAAGATAATGTTTGAGCTAGACCTTGAAGAAAGGAAACAAGTTGAGCAGGGTGTTTCAGTAAGACTGAAGGCTCCAGGAAGGGTTGTAAAAGGAGCACTGCAGTCATTTGTGGATGACTTTGGAAATGTAAAACTAAGGAAAGTTTTCTAAGATTGCCAAATGTAAGATCAGCTTACAAAAATTAATAGCATTTCTCTCTACCCATTATGACCAACTAGAAAATATAACAAGAAATTTCATTCACAGTATAGCAATAACCCTTAAGTATCTTGGCATGTACAAAGACTATATGGTAGAAACTTTGAAACTCTAAGAGGAGTTTAGTTGAATAAATGGAGGGATATCTCATGTAGGATGGGACTATTTAATAAAAATATGTCAATTTCCCCTTAATATATACATTAATTGAAGTTCCAATTAAAAGTACATTTGGATTTCTTGAGGAATTCAATGAATTTATTCTAAAATGTATATGGAATAAGAAAGGTACAAGAATACCTAAATTATGCTGGGAGTGTGGCTCAATGGTAGAGTGCTTGTTTAGCATTTGTGAGGCCCTGGGCTCAATCCCCAGCATTACAAAAGAAAGAAGGGAAGGGAGGAAGGAAGGAAAGAATAGCTAAGTCAGTTTTAAAAATGAAGAGCAAAGGGAAGGAGGGACCTTATACTAGATATTAAGCAGTAAAAAGTCTTAGTATTACACATAGACCAATGAAACAAGGTTTTGGAGACAGGCATGAACATTTATTCCTCATTATTCATATACTCCATATTTGCATATTTAGCTGCTTTCTAAAATTTGTTTGCAAGCCCAAAATTCATGCTTGCGTTTCTTTCAGAGTCATTCACAGACAAGCACAGAATTTCTGGACAAGCCTGTTAAACAAGGTCATGCTCTGTCTCCATGCTTTTTGCATTTTTCTCTGCCTTTTTCTTTTTTTTTGCTAGGGATCAAACCCAGAGCCTTAAACATGGTAGGCAAAAGCTCTACTACTGAGCTACATCCCCAGCTTGATTTGTCTTTTTTTTTTTTTTAACATTCTATAAAAACATTTAGAAAATGAACCCAGAGCTGTGTGCTTGCAAAGCAGGTGCTCTACTACTTGAGCCATGCCTCCAGCCTCTTTTGCTCTGGTTATTTTAGAGATGGGGTCTCGTGAACTATTTGCCCAGGCTGGCTTAGAACCACGATTCACTTGATCTCAGCCTCCCAAGTAGCTAGGATTACAGGGTGAGCCACCAGCGCCTGGTCTTTTATTTTAATTAATTAATTAATTATTTTGTGACGGTGTCTTGCTATGTAGCCAGGCTGGCCTGGAACTCATGATCCTCCTTCCTCAGCCTCCTGAATGTTAGGATTACAGGTGTATCATCATATCCAGCCAGTTTTTCTACTTTTTCATGGTGATTTTACTGTTTAAAATGGCTCCCAAGTGTAGTGCTGAAGTGCTATCTAGTATTCATTTAAGCACAAGGAGGCTGTAATGTGCTAGATGTAATATTTGTGTTAGATAAGCTTAGTTCAGACATGAGTGCTACTGGCTGTGAGTTGAATGTTAATGAATTAACTAACATAGGTGGCTTTGCTTTCCAGACCCACTCCAGGTACAGTTTAAGCATGGATTCTCCTTGAAAACAAGAGCCTGTGTATAGGTAGATTATTTGAACTGCAACACAGGGAGCATCAGTGAGCGCCTGAGCAAAGTAAGGAAAGGGAGAAAGGTTAATACAGCATAAGCTGGTATTATCAAGGTCATTGATAAGCTCACTTGGGGCTTAGTGCTACCTAGAACCCACTGAGGATTGTATAGACTCTTAAAATTCTCTACGTAAGGGTCAACCGAAAGAGCAATTATCTACCACCTCTTCACTCCTACTGATTGTGGCCATTATTTCTCCCTAACTTCTGTGGCTTTGGAGAAGCCCCACGGAAGACAATAAAAGATGTGAGGTGCCACTCTGACCATGTGAGGGCGTTACAGCCTCCAGGAATTGTCTTCCCCAATTGTGAGTGGAATCGGAGTGAAGCTAAGCAGATATGGGTAGGGCACCAGAATCATCTGATACAGATGATATTTGATTAATTAAAAGGTGGACTAAAAATCATTTATTTGCAATGAAGCTACTATTAACTATATCATGAGTGTTGAGGGATTTGAATTGCTTATCGGCGGAATGGAAAACTTCTGGGGACAAATGTACTTATTCTCCTTATTCTTCCCAAGTGAAACTCTGGGTTATGCCACATGTCTTTGTCGTAATAAACTCAGAGAGGAGGTTTTTAACCATGTTTATCAAAATTTAAAATATGTGAGTGAATATGTTCATTTATTCAGTGAATATTTAATATTGGCAGTTTGGAAATATAAACTTAATTTATGAAGCTATGAAGTCATTGGCTGACAGCTGTGAATTGTTTGTGCATTTGATTTCTTTTAGGTATCTGTAAGAATTCAAGGAGAGCAAGGAGGATAGCAAAAAACTACACAACATCTGATTCATGCTTTGCCTCACCACTAGGAAAAAACTAAAGCTTGCTTAGGCCTACCAGACCAGACCCCTTTAAACACCGCACTCATCTTCCTTATCAGTCTTTTTCTCTGAACAGTCTTCAAGATAGTGGATAGCCTGAGTCTTGTGAAATTCTCCTAGGTATAAACCCCAATACTGAGTTAAAAACTTTTGATTATTAAGTGGGTCTTGGTCGTACACGTCTGTGATCTCAGCATTCAGGAGAAAGTGGCAGGGAGATCCTGAGTTGGGGGCCAGCCAGAGCTACAAAGCCAGTCTTAAATTTAAAAAAAAATTCTTAGTGTTTGTACTATTTTCTAAGGTAAAATAATGGTTTTGTGTATAAAGAAGAAGAAATCATTAAGACTACTGACAGAAGTTTTACTTATATTCACAATCAGTAATCAGAATTTGAAAGGGTATTATGTCATGGCCTGTTTTTTTAAGTGACTGAGATTTTCCTTATTTTTGAATCAGTGGTATTAATTAGGTCATTGTTTAGAATGCCTAAAAAATCTCAATAGCTTGTTGCTATGCATAATTTCTGAAACATAAGTTCCTGCTTTATGCATGAGAAGTACTAATACTCCTATTTGATAATATGAATTATTTTAATAATAAAGCATTAAACTTTTACGTAAAAACACTGCACATGCAAACAAGGATCGTTCATATCCAGGCACTTTGTAGAAAAGGTTCTGATTCTCTAGCTGTTTAGCTATAGTTAGTTATTTTCTCTTAAGGATATATGAAAAGGGATCTTACAACTCAGGACATGATAAGCATTTGTATGGATTACTTGAGAAGGACTAAAGCTGCATTATGAAAAAAGGCCTATCTCAACCTTTTTCACCTGTGGACATTCTAAGGTTTGCAATGTGCAGCCTCAGCCAGACCCAGTTCCCAAGGATCTAGAATTTTAGTGCCAGACCTGGCGTTTGAATCACAGCCTCCTTTCTGAACTCTCTACCGTTGTTCAATTTAGGTGACTGTGCTTCTGCTCAATGAACTTGGCTGGGGTTCTGATTCCTTGCCTAAGTCTTGCCAGTTTCCAGACAAACCATCCAGGGCATCACCACAACCTAACACAGTGTAACGTTGTTAGGAGACTCCTGCTGCTCCACTCACTAGACTGTCCATCTCTGGACATCATAACTGGTCCTAAGTAAATACAAGTTTGCCATATCCTCTGACCCCTCAAGCCACTTTGATTGGGCTGCTGTTGCTTGGGGGTTACCTAATTTGGTGAGTTCTCCTAGCTCTATTCTTGCTTGCTCCCTTCTCTGTCTTCCACCTGCTCCTGCCAATATTGATGCAGAGCCTGCCTAGGATACCATATTCATTTAGTAAATAACACTTACTAAGAAGTTAGCTTTAAAAATAGCTGCCACTTATTGAAGACTTAACTATGTATAATTCAAATGTCTGAGACTCAACATTTGGTTTATAAAATAAAGCCACATACTCTTTTAAATGCATGGATTCCAATGCTGAAGTTTCGACTAAATGCCTGAGCTACCTCCTTGAAGTGTTTTTTGGCTATTTCCAAATCATCCTAGAGCTTTCTCAGTTGTGCTCAGGAAGAGGTCCATTGTATTTTTTGTTGTGTAGTACTTGTCCTGCTGCTATACCACTGTTCCTGTCCTGGTCTCCAGGCTACCATTCCATCCCAGCCAGGTCACAGGCTTTTTCTTTAATTTTCATGGCATAGCTTTTCTTTTTGGATGGGGTCTGGCTATGTAGACCAGGCTGGCTTTGAATTCTCAAGTTCTCCCACCTTATCCTCCAGAGTGCGTGGATTATACATGTGAACCATCATGCCCAGCAATTATGGGATAGCATTTTAGCTAGAGCTTATAGAAAGAGGCAGGATAAAGAAAAGACAACACAGATAAAAGCTTACAACTGTAACTGGCTCAGTACCCTCTGGTTCAAGTTCTGGGCCATTTTCAAGGCATCATTGAAAAGTGTTCCTTGAACTTGTTTCCATCTGTTACTCTTATGAACATGTCATCTTGCCTCTCCACTGTGGGATACTCACTAACTTGTCTTTTAATTCTGGATTCTAGGTTCCCAAACCATGTGACTTCAGAGAAAAAAAGAACTTTTCCTTCTTTTTGGCTAAAAGCCTGGCTTCCCCGTGCTATAATCAGTCCTTCTTCAGAATAAATAACAATGGGGATATCCATTCTCTTTGGGAGAAAGGATCATAGGATATGGCCTGGTTTTATGGGTACTGCCCACTACTTCCTCTTCTCCGGACAACTGCACAGGGCTGGGATGTAGCTCGGTGGTATAGCGCTTGCCTAGCATGCGTGAGGCCCTGGGTTTGATCCCAGCACCAAAAAAGAAAAGACAAAAAAAAAAAAAAAAAAAAGCCTCTCCCCAGAGAACTGCACAGCTATCTTAGTGAATTTCCTAGGAATCTGAATTATTCTTTTAATACCACATTTGATACTTTAATAGTTCATTCTAGGTTGTGCTGTGCCAGTACAGTTATAGCCTTTTATAGAATTCATCCTCTTTTTTTCTCCCTCCCTTTTCCGCATCTCTCTTCCTTTTCCTCTTCTTCACCCTTCTCTTATTCTCCCCCCCCTTTCCTTTTTCATTTCAGCCTCGGGGTTCTTGTAAACATGCAATAGTCTATCATAGCTTTGATTGTCACAGTAGTATCAGTGTATAACTGGCATGTAATTGGCTGCAGATTGTTGAAGAAAAAATTACTTAGTGATACTTGTTAAAGCATGCTAAAGAGTTTATTTTGTACTATTGCAATAGGTGTAGAGACCTCTACAATGGGATATTATAGTAGAGAAGAGAGATTGGGCTCAACTCCTAATGCAGCATGAGCAAGTAGGAATTTATAGCCAAGAACAGGAGGACTCAAAAGGGATAAGAGGAATTCTAGTTAAAGCAACTTAACAGAATTTTTGCTGAAGATCAGACATTACCTGGATATAGCAGGAAATAAGGAACCTGATCAGATTTTGAGGATTATCAGATATCTGGGGCTACTGGTGGATCTTGCTAAATTGACTTTAGTTAGGCTCTTTGCTAAAACTGGATTTTATAAAGAAGCACTCAGATGGGCCAGGGAGAAGGTTCAGAAACTGTGTATAAGTTTGTCCAGTAAAGAATCTTTGTCAAGCCAATGCAGCATAGAGGGTTTGGTAAGTGTGGAACTTTCACTAAAATGGAGAATTGTCCACATCCCATGTAACTTTCAAATATTTCAGTGGATATTCCTCTATGTTTTGCTTATAATTTTCTAAGTCTAGCACCCTTATATGATTTTATTTATGAACACAAAATTTTTTTTCTTAGTTTTAATATACCCCGAGTGTTTAGGAATGTGTCACTTGGGTATATCAAAGGAAGATTGTTTTTATTTTGTTCTCTATTGTCTCAAGAGTTATTCACCATTTCAGAATAATCACATCACTACTGTAATACTGTTTGTGGTATTTGTTGATAATACAAAACACCCTTATCAATCTCTCTACCTTCACTGCTGTCATATTCACAGTGATTCTTGTATCAGGGGAAAACAGTTTTATTGTCTTCCAGTGTAAGTGTGCTTGAGTATTTGCATAATGAAATGTAAATACATAATTTACACATATACATATTCTTATATAGAGAAGACATACATAAGATATATTTGAATGACTCAATATAGATATTCAGTATGTAGTTAGTAACTATGAATTTCACTTCAGAATGTTAAAGAGGACCATTGAAAAATATTTGTTTTATAAAGAGGGTGTAAGTTATGATGGGTTTGAGGACTTTGTAAATTCACATAGGGAAAACAAACAGTTCCTTTAAGAAACAATAAAACTCTGCAGAGACATAACTCATAAATTTCTCTGTATGAAACACCTGGATCATTTCCTTTATCACATTTAGGTTAGGCTTGCTTTACATTTGCACAACCAGAAAATCTACTATCTTCGTTTGCTCAGAAAAAGGAGATAAGACTTTTGAAGTTAGAATTACAAGATAGGACAACTTTTTTATTATTTTAAAATCTGTATAAAAATTGAGTATGTTAATCTTTTAGGAGTAGTATTATATATTCCTGTTTAAGTAATTTGAAATAAGAAGTTACAATGATAGTAAATGTTACTTTTATTCTAGATGTTCCATATCTTTGAGAATTTAAAAATTGCATGAGTAAGTTATTTGAGAACCATCAGTACAAGATACTCTGGATTATTAATATATTCAAGGGATTGATAGGGTGGTTAATGAAAAATGTCACTGGGAAGGTGTATACTGGGAATTTTCATTTGCAAGCTGAAAAAGAAATAATAAAGTAATCGATGAACTAAAGCAGACATGATTGACTATAATTACTGTGCTTGTTAAGGTTATTGACTACTAGCAAGATGGGCTGCCAAAGTTGGCATTTGGCACCTTGCAAAAATTAAATGAGAAAAACAGGACTGGTGGAGTAACTCAAGTAATAAAAGTACTTGCCTAGCAAGAGTGAGGCTCTGAGTTCAAACCCAGTACTGCCAAAAAAAAAAAAAAAGTTGTAAAGGAGAAAAACATTCATTTTAGCTGTCCTGTTATTACCAGGACAATAAAGTGAGGGTGTAAACTCTAGCACTTTGATCTGAAATAGTTAAATTTAAATGTAAAGATTTTAGCATTACATATAGCATGGCTAGCACCTAAATACCTAAATGCTATATTTGGATTACATAAAATGTGATGGGAGGGGGTGAAGTTAGATAGTAAATATAACATATAAAGACAGCAAGTGAGATGTAAATATTGTTATAGCAAATGTTAATATGTAAATGTTGCAAAGATGGAGATTAGGTATGGATCTGAAGGATATCTGAGAAATAAAATTAATAAAACAACACTCTTTTGGTGTGACATCTTTCATGGCCGCATCTAGACAAATGTAAGTTTATCCAGGAAATTTTCCTTGATTAACCTCTCCTCCTATAGCTCTCCCCTTCCTCTGAATTCTCATAGCTACTGATGCTTTATTTGTAATACAGTCAACTTGCATATAACATGAAGTTATGGACACTGCCACTAATCCTAGTTTTTGTTCCATTTTTCTATTGTTTACAGAAAATGTAAACAAACAAACAAAAAATCTGAAAGGTTGTAATGTGACTGGACAAAGTAAATAAATTAATCAGGAAATAGCTCTCTGAGAGGATAAATGATTATATGAAGAATGAGATTGCATCAGACATCTAAATACATGGGAGCAAATGGTTTCAGGCAGAGGAATAGCAAGTGCAATGGTCCTATGGGAATATGGTTGGGTATTTTATGAACAGGAAATGTAACTGGAGACAATGAGAGTACTATGAGGTAAGGTGTAAGGGCCTTGTTGATTTGGCACAGAATGTGGAATTTTTGTGTGAGTGATAGGAAGTTAAGGGGTAATTTTAAGCAGGAGAATAACATTTGCTTAGCTGTGCTCTGAAAGATCATTTAGGAGCCATGTAAAGAAAGGATTATAGATATTGAATAGTTGGGGTAAGGGTGATAGAGAAAATGCACATATCAATGATAAGTTTTGGAATAGAATCAATGGAAATTGTTGATGATAGTAACAGAAAATAGCAAATGAAGGATGACTCCTGGTATTTGCTTAAGCAAATGGGTGATGGTAACAAATACTTTACTGGGATATAAATGACATAGGGAAATAAGTTTGAGAGGCAAAATCAAGAATCTTTTTTGTAGGAGACGTGTTAACTTTGAAATGTATTTTAGCTATCTAAATGGGGAAGATAGTTGTATGTATCCCTCTGGGGCTTGTAAGAGAGGTCTTGTTTAGAGTACAAACTTGGGAATCAACATATGGTTCAATTATACAACTGATTTACTGAATGAGCTAGTTTGTTTTCTTCAAGCACTGCATTTCATTTTGCTCTGCTGCATGTTCTTTTTCATTTCTTCATGATACAGTGGATGGGCTCCTGCCATTTTCTGTTCTTTTTTTGGGCTGTATTGGAGGCTGAACTCAGGGCCTTGCATTTGCTAGGCAGGTGCTCTACCACTTGAAGCCCACTTTTAGCCCCATTTTCAGTTCTTTAAAGACTGGTCTGGTCCAGGTTAATATTTCTGTTTTATTGCAATTAAAATCTCATTTCCCTTTCCCCCAGCACTGACCTGATGTCCTTTTGAAGGTCTTGGAATAGGGAAGGGGCAAGATTAATTATTTTTTTTAAATCACTTTTGCTCTGGTATCTTCCAGAGGAAAGGAAGTAGTTGGTTTAGGTCTCTTAACAAGGCCCACTAACTTTTCCTTTATAGTGTTGGAGCTGGGAATGAATAGGAGAGGAGAGCATGCAGCTCTTAACTTCCTAAAAGGGCTTACTAAAAGAAAGCCTTGAGTGAGGTGTCTGTCTTCAAATTTTGGGAATTTCTTAGCATGCTAATTACATAGATGATTTCACTTTTTTCCTTTTTGAACTTATTCTCCAAATCTGGGCATTAGGAAAAATCCTACTCAAAAGCCATGGGACTGGAGATCCTCTAAGGTGACTGTGGATTTGGTCACTAGGAGGTTGCTGGTAGACTTAAACGTGGCCCTTGTGGGAGTGAAGGAGTCAGATATCACATGGGTGGGTTACGGCGTAAATGAGAGGTGAAAATATGGTGATAGTGGACTGGAGTTGTAATGGAAGGGAGCTGTAGGCTGAAGACAGTGTTTTTGTTTGTTTGCTTGATCTTTTTATTTATTTGCTTTTTTGTTGTTGGAAATTGAACCCAGGACCTTGCACATGCTAAATGCATTCTACCACTGAGCTACATTCCCAACCCCTGTTTAAGATATTTAATTAATTAATTAATTAATTATTTCCTTTTATTTGGCAGTATGGGATTTAAACTCAAGGTTTCATGCTTGCTAGGTACTCTATCACTTAAGCCATGCCTCCAGTCCTTTTTGCTCTGGTTATTTTGGAGATAGGGTCTTGCTTTTTGCCCAGGTTGGCCTGGACAGAGGACCCTCCTATTTTATGCTTCCCACTGTAGCTAGGATGACAGGCATGTACTCCCATGCCCAGCTTTTTCCATTGAGTTGGGGTCTCAGGAACTTCTTTGCCTACACAGGCTTGGAATTGCAGTCCTCCCAAACTCAGCCTTCCACCTCCCTGGCATGACAAGTGCATGCCACCACCTCCAGCTATAGGTTGAGATTGGGGGGGGGTCTCTTGAATTTCTTTTGCCTGGGTTGGCCTTGAACTGTGATCCTCCCAATTTCAGTTTGCCAAGTAGCTAGGATAACAGGCTTGAGCCACCCACTGCATATGGTTCTGCTGGACATTTTTTAGGTAGAGGTCATGTGACACATTTTTGTACTGATTATTAGAGAAGTGGTGATAATGCAGTACATGAAGTGACCATGAAGGAGCACATTCCTTAAGAAGGTGGGACAAGAAAGGGATTCAGTCCAGAAGAGGAGAAATTAGCTTTTGAGGAGCATTGTAATAGGAGCAAAGGCAGAGAATATGGGACATGGTGCTTGTGGTTTTGTAGACTTAGTATTGGAGGATGTAGCACATCTCTTCAGATGGTTCCTGTTTTTCTCAATGAGGGAGAAGAATTGGTTAGCAGCTAATAATAGAAGGGTTGGAAGGGAGAGAGAAATATCTTTCTTTTATAGTACATACGACCTTTGAAACAGGAGCAAATTTGTTTAGATTCATCTAAAACACCGTAGAAGGTGCCAAAGCTATTTACCACACATGTTTTGAAGAAAATATTTTTAATTACTACAAACAGACGTTATCCTTAGCGTTGGCTCTCATCTTAAAAAGGTATTATAGCAGTTGACACGGTGGCACAGGCCTGTAATCCAATCAGTGCAGAGGCTGAGGCAGGAGGTTTGAGGGTTCGAATCCTGCCTGGCTACATCGTGAGATTCCCAAACCAAAAACAACCCCAAAAGGTATTATAACTGTTTAGAAAACTCCATAATTGTTTTTAAAAAGCCCTAACCTGAAGTTGCCAACATTTTGAGGTATCATGTATAGAGTAAAATGAACTCATGATTCGTGCCAAAACTATTTTCATTGCTGAGAGAGTTTAATGACAAGATATATCTGTATTCCATTTTGATTACAAAACTGATTACATGGCAAAGGGCTTATTTTCCAAGAGGAGCTACTGATAGGGATAGAATTTATCTTCTTCTTGGAGCGTTCTCTGCCTCTAATCTTCTAGCTGGCTCAGGGCTTCAAATTAAAGACTTCCCAATACACTCAGTCGAATGCCTTTGTCTGGGACCAGTCCTGACACTCAGAACTGAAAAACATACTTTCCATTACTTCAGGAGAATTGCTACTAATGACTGACTTATTTTTCTTCCTTTCTCTTTTATTTCCCCCATCTCTTCTACTCCTAACCTTTGTTTGCAAGGCAAATGTGAGCCAAAAATTTCAAGTTTGAAAAACATAAAGAAAGGAAACAAGTAAATAGGGAAGGAGCATAAATACTGAACAAGACTGGGCAAGGTGACAAAAAGGAATTACTGTGAAAATCTGGAAGGGGGCCAAGATACAAAATGCAGCGCTGTGTAGTTTACAGGAACTATTTAGTGTTCAGCATGCTTCAACGATCACACAGAGAAAGCCAAATCTCTCTGGGTTTGTTTGCTACCCTATAGTTAGCTATGGAAATTTGACATAGATGATCTGTGTTTTCTGTCAGCAAGCCGAAATGAATACAGAGGATCATGGGGCCCCTGCGTGATCTGAATTGCTAGGAGAAGACCCCTTGCGGCTGGAGTGGGAAATACTTCAGCAAAAGCCAATCTTACAGGCTGCAGACATTGTATAAGGGAACTACAAACAAAAGTAACAAACACTCCACAAAGCTCTTTACATTTCCAGACACTTATAGTTTATAATTGTTTTTATAGCACCAAGTACTGAAGCGAGGTTTTATTTGCATTGCCTCTCTGAGGCGTTCAATGAAATTTGAAGCACTTCAGATTTTATCCATTTAATTCACATATCCACTGCAAAGTAGGAAGAATAAAGGAGGGGTGTGAAGCAGGTAGGTAACTTACTGTGGGTTTACAGCTAGGCAAGATAGACTTGTAATAGAATTTGGATATCTTATCTTGGGTTCAATTCAACAGTGCTGGTTTGGAAAACATTCATTATTAAGGCTCTAAAACTAAACCTGCTATTTTGCAAGTGTCAAGTGATTTCTTTATTCAAGTAAAGATGGATTGAGAGACATAAAACTTACTCTTTGTTTCTCCATGAAAAGAGGCTATTTCTAGATTCTCCAGGGGCGGGAGAAGCTGCTTTAAAAAAAATCTGGTAAGGACAGTATGTTAGCAACTAAGAGTCTTTAGAAAAGTGTCAATTATGCAGATTAAAACAAAAAAGCTACATAAAAATACACTTGTTTTCCAAGCTTCCCTGGAAATCATATAAAATGAAACCCCTTTTATAGTTAATTGTCTCGGACAATCCCCAGACCCTGCCTGTCCTCTCTGCTCCCTGGTATTTGTTCCAAGAGTGTCTGTAGTACTAATAAATAAATGCTTTCTTTTGAATTCAGTCCTTTAAGAACAGGCTGCCTAAACTCAAATGACTAGTTCCTATTTTCATTACCACCTCTTATTTTAGAAGCTATTAGAAGAAAGTCAGAAAAGTGGTAATGTCCAAGGGGAAAATGCCATACAAGTTAAAGTGTGGGGTCAAGGAATTGATGACATGATAAAGAACAAGGCAAGGGTGTGCAGTATTAGGGTTCATGTTAAGTGAATGCTCTGGTAAACAGTAGGATATGAAAAAAAAAAAAAGAAAAAAAAAAAAAGGAAAGAGGAAATGCAGAAAGAATAGCCATAAAGAGAAAAAAGAAAATTTTGAAGAAAAATTTTTTTGGGTGGCTTGCATTTAATTTAATTGTTCTATCTATGGAGTTTTTGGTAAATCTTCAGTTTAAATTCTTTATTAGTAGTTATGTGTTTTCTCATAAATACTGGAAGCAGAGAATCTGATGTGTGGTGTAAGGGTACAAGACAGGTAAGATTTCAGAAGAAAAATACTTTCTCAGGTGTAGCACACAGCCTTGACACAGTCATCTTGTAGTTCTTGAGTTTTAGGAATAGATCTTTGATGTGAAGATTTCCAGTGTTTCCTTGTGTTACCGTTTTTCACTTTCAGTAATTCTGGCCTTCAGCTTTAGTTAGAAATAAGAAGTCCTTATTTTGGAAAGGGAATATAGAAATTTAAATGTAAGTTGTTCAGAGCTTTCTGACAACTATGTAGGTCTCTAGGCAAAGTATGTGTCTGGCCTTTTTCAACACAGTATTTTCAGTAACAACTTGTCAGTGAGGTCAGTGACTAACGGTTCAGGATTAGATACCACCTCCCTGGCTTGTAACCTCCCCTTTCCTTCTTATCCTGGGTGAACCGCTCAGCTAAAGTGACTGCCCCACTGTCACTGCCTTCAGTTTGGTACTCTGAAACTCTGAGACTATCACAAAGCTTTTTTTTTTTTTTTTTTTTTCACTTCCAGAGTGCCCCTCTTCCTCTTTCTTTCTTTCTTTTTTTTGGGAAAACTCCCCTCAAGAGCTGAATTTTAAGCACATTTACTTTATAGGAAGCAACAGAAAGGTAAGAGAAAAGTCTGTGACCAGAGGAGTGGGACTTCGTGCATTACCATTTCTCCCTTGAATTGCTGTTAGCTGTGTATCATAGTTTTAAAATGCGGGCTTCTTTCTGAATGAAGACAGATCACATTATTAAATAAAGTGGCAATGTTTTGACTACTTATGATGAGAAATGTAGGCTTTCACGCTAATTTTCAAGATAAAAATAACTTTCAAACTAGTGCCAGGGGAAGCTAGTAGCCAAGGTCGTGCTTTGCATTCAGAGAGTTTCTGGCTATAAAAAGCCCATTGGATGCTGTGCAGGAAAAGATAAGATATGGCTGGATGCTTGTGCTTGTGCTTGAGACTGGGGAAAAGGCAGCAAAGACAGAAACTGTTTGAAGGGATTTTACTTTCAGCCCAAAGTTCTTCACAGTAAATGGAAGATGTTTCAAGTGGGAAAGTGACAAAGAGAATCAATTTCTGAATGTAATATTTGGCTTGTATTTGTCATATAATTGGCAGTAATATTAGGAGGTTCAGGAATGCTCTGAGATCCGTTTGACCACTGTTTATAATCGAGTGAAAATCACTATGCGCAATGAACATGGGATATAATAATTATGTATCCAAAAGATTGCTATCTAGTGGGGTCTGAGTGACTGTGAGTAGCTTCTGTCAGTCAAAGTGAGGATAGACGGGGAAGAAATGACTTCAAATGGAAAGGAGAAATTGAGGATAAACTTCAGGAGGTTCATTGACTTAGAGGGTTTGAGTCACTCACAAATGGTACTCAGAAAGACTTACAATATCTCTGGAGATAATGGGATTCAATGAATTGTTTAAAACACCAGTGGGAAAAGTGAGATTTCAAGTTAGCCTTGTTTCTGGGTTTGTGGTTAGCTTATTTAGACAGAAAGGTCAGCTTGTTGAGAGTAGTTGTGGTTTGGAGATGTGGATGTAACCAGTCAAATTTGAATGGCACATTTGGATGTGCTATTAAAATTTCATTGCACACTACAACAATTACCTTAGTAGTAACATAGAACAAACTTATTAAATCAGAAACCCGAAAATACAGACGGTATACACACACTCTTATTTTCATTTGTGACTTCTTACATATCGTCTGAGCCATTCTTATTTGAGTAAAAGATTGGGAGTTTTAGAGTAAAGCTCTTTTTTTTTTAATTACAAAAGTGGTAAGTGCTCATTGAAGGAATTTTGAAATTACAGAGAAAAAATTATTACCTGAAGTCTCATTGGTATATTTTCTTCTAGTTTTTTTTCCCTCTTTATGACCTTAAAGCTAATTGCAATAGCATTGTAGATTGTATTTGAATCCTTGCTTTTTCATTTACCCTTGTACCAAAACATTTTTCATATAATATTAACTATTCTACATAGATGTTATTTTGAATTATTGTGTAATATTCTTTCAAGTGAATGGATGCAATTTAATTAATCACTGTTGAAGATCTACGTACTTCAGGAAACACATTTGTATATTTATGTATGCATTATGTATTAATATTTAAGATGATTTCCTTAATCTCTGTACTAAGTGTGGAGTTTTTGGATTAGAGAGCATTACATTTAAGAGGCAAAGGTTGTGATGCTTAAGATATGTTTTTACTGTTTCTCTTTTAAGTATTAAAAAATTCCTTGTCTGCTAAATGAAATGTTTATTCAGTGTCTATGAGCTATAAGACATTGTTATCAGGCACTCAGATAGCAATGTACTAAGTGTTTGGAAGGACACAATCTCTTCTGCTTACAAAATTTCAATTTACAAACTTTCACAATTGTCAACAAAGCTACATATCAGAGTTGAAAGCGCCCCAGCTGTGCCTGAACCCAATAGATAGTATAGTTATTGGCCACATATTGTTTTGGACTTTACACCAATAGAATTTATAAAAAATTTCTGCTAGAAGACCATGCATACACAGTTCTGATTTATATGAATTTTCTTATCTGACTGTGAAAAAGAAATAGCAAAAATAAGAAGGGTAAATACCTTAGTTGTAGTGAAACTAGAGAAGTCAGAGGTATTTGGAGAAAATCTATAGGCAGCAGAATGGAAAGAAAAAAGGATGAAGGGTACACAGCAGCAGAAATCCAGTATTGGGTTTTTCAAATCAGGGAAATGGGA
Organism: Castor canadensis; assembly: GCF_047511655.1. NCBI lineage: Eukaryota > Metazoa > Chordata > Mammalia > Rodentia > Castoridae > Castor > Castor canadensis. The sequence continues at coordinate 58,735,456 of NC_133392.1, read as the reverse complement.
CTGAAATAAGGCATTGTAAGGGTGAAAGTTAGGGCAGATACATTTTAATTTTTAATTGTTAAATCAGAAAACATGGTCGTAGAAATAAAATATACAGAAAGAAAAAAGGTAAGGAATTAGTGATTGATAAAACACATATTGGTGGTTGGTCTGGAGTAATCAAAGCAGAGTGAGTAGAATATCGTATTGTTTGGTGGGAGTGAGGTATAGAGTTGTGAATTCTTAAAAAATGTTTTTTTCTCAAAAATATATTTTTCCTGTATTATAAATAAGTTTTTAAATTACAAAGTTTCATTTTCAGTGATATTTAGAGATCATAGCTATGGACAGATAGAAATTCTATTCTTTGTTCCCTATGAACTTCAGTTTGCATTTTTTCTTTGGAAGAGAAAGGATTAAGATTTAAGAAGAGAAGTTGGCAGCCCAATCTTGCCTGAAGAGAAACTATGTGCTTCGTAATGAAGACTTAAAAATAGTATTTATTTATGGATCATTGGCTCATGGGAATGTTAGTCCAGAGATTCAAAAAGCGTGATTTTCTGATTCTTATTTGGATACTGGGTTTTAAGTGACATGGTCCTGTGGGGTGGGACTCCTGACTTTAGCTAAATTGCTAATCTAATGGAAACTGACAGATAATTGAGGCTACAGAAGTTTTGAAAGTGAACGGGACTATTAGCTACTGCTCCCGAGTTTCACATGTTTAATTTTTGTTTTTAACTACAGTGTTGCTGCCTGGGACTCAGTCAGTAATCTGTTACCAATTTAATTACTAACTTCAGGGACTCAAAAGTGACTTTAAATTCCTGAGTGAGAAATTAAAAATTGGTCAGGTTTATCTGGTGCCTTTTCCTGCTTTTATTATCCTAACCATTACGCCTATGTTTCCTCAAGTCCCTTCTGTCAACAGGAAATTGATTTGATGGAGAAAGCAACAATTAATGTAAAGAAATCTTTCCACATATTGGAACTTGAGCGAGTTAGCTCTCCTGTATTTTAGTACTATTCATATGATCTGCAGTTCTCAATCTATTACTAAGAAGATAAGGAGCTTGTAGCAGAATGTTAATCAGCTGTTCCCTAAGGACTGTGTCGCAAGACTTTGTAGATGAAGGAGGTAGTCATTGATTTGCATTTTGATGCAAACTCCTTATCTCTTTGAAGACATGCACTTGGAGTAACATTGCTTAAAGAACACTGCATAAGGATTCTCTACTTATGTGCATGAAGGCAGAGAATTGGGATAAAGGGTACAGTTAATTAGGTAATGAACAAACTGGCACGTCTCTGTTGATGAGTCCTCTGAATATGGACGGTTTCAATGCAAAGAAGCCCTGAGGTATCTCTTTGAGGAGCCTACACAATGACTGAAAGGCAGGATTGCCAAAGGGGCTAACATCGAGTCTATTTTAGTGTTCGCCTTGGAATTTATTCCGAAGTGCTGGGGATAGTTGCTAGTGAAACAAGGTTCCTGTTTTCATGGTGTTCCTTTTCTAGTGTATGTGAGTTTGTGGGTGAGTGAAGAGTGAAGAGAGTAAGAAATAAAATCAACTTCCCTGAGAGTCCCCAGAAGAGATATGGGTCTGGCTTACTCCAGGGCTGGAGTTTATAAAGCATGCTTCCATGGACATTTACAGGATTAACTTTCTCCTTCTTCTTCTTTCTTCCTCTCCTCATCTCCTTCTCCTGATCTTCATCTTCTTCTTGTTGATATTTTCAAGATATCAAGAAGAAGGTTTTTACAAACTATTTGCTTGGGCTGACTTTGAATCTTGGTTCTCCTGATCTATGCCTCCTGAGAAGCTAGGACTACAGGCATGAGCCACTGGCGCCTGGCCGTGCATTTTCTTCTTTTTTGCTCATTTATGAAACCTTAATTTAGGTGAAGGAAAAAAAGGCATAGTATTGTACATGTTGGTCTGCATCTTGCATCCCCTCAGGACAGTTATAGTTGGTTAAGACAGATGTATTAGCAATTTGTATAGACGGACCTCCTTTCCAACAGCTTCACTGTGTTTCTCTACATGGATATAGCAGAATTGATGGATATGTTTGTAGTTTTCAACATTGTTTATTTTGTCATGTTGCTTTGCTTAATGAATATTTTTGTTCATATATCTTGAAACACTTTTGTGAGTATATTTTTGGATAAATCCATGGAAGTAGAACTGCTGTATTTAAAGTTATGCTCATTTAAAAATTTCATAAGAATTATCTCTAATTGGAAATATCACCCAAGTGGTTAAAGAATATGTGTAATTTACAATTTGAGAGATACTATCATATTTCCCTTCAAGAAGTTTATACCCATATATACCCCTGCTAGCGTGTACTCTGAAAGCCTAGGTCACAACCCTTACCAGCACTGAAAGCATGTAAAAAAGTTCACTTTTGACTGCTTGATGGGTGAAAACAATATTTGTTGTTTTTGATTTACATTGAATTAATTATGAGTAAGGTTGAACAATTTCATATTTCTCTGGTGTTTAAATATCTTTTAATGAAAACATTTTCTCACCATCTTTAAATAAAATGGATTTGCATTTTTTAATATGAAGCTGCTGTGGCATTAGGAGTTAATTGCTTCCTGCTCTCAGGGTTTTGGTTCCCATTGCACTGCTAATTCTTTAGTGCTCCTTTTTTTAAAAAAAATTTAAAACATGGATAAATTTTATTTTATTATTATTACTATTTTTGGAGACAGCATCTTGCTATGTAGTGCAGGCCAGCCTGGAACTCATGATGGTCCTGCCTCAGCTCCAGTGCAGGGGTCACAGGCACACACCACCATGATGGTCTCTTCAGAGCTCTTGAGGCCATGCTGGATGTGTTCTCCTGTGGACATAACAGCAACTGCAGAGCTTGACTCTGATTGAATATTTAGCCATTTCCAGTTCTTCCTTCATTGAAGCTATATGTTCTTGTGACCTGGAATTACATGAGATTTTTCTAATCCAAGCCACATCTTTATTATATCATTTTCCCAGTATGGACATCTTTTTGTGCAGTTTGCTCTGGTAACAAGATGCATTCATGAGGGTGCTGTGGCTGATCAGCATATTTTTCATCTTCTGCAGGCAAAGGCTGAAATACTACTCATAATTCCTGATGTGATAAATTTGTGATGAATCCAATTTGTATATTTTACCCAATTAATTGTTTATTTTTTAACTTTCATGTTTTATTTTTAAATTATATGGAAAATAAAATATTTTGTAGTAAAAATTTTAAACTTCTTCCTTTATGGCTTCTGGCTTTATGTTTTGCTTAGGGCTTTTCACTTCCGTAACAAATTTATTATATATAAATCTATTCACACTGTCAGAAATTTAAAATTTTTTCTGTATCTGGAATTGAGTTTAGACAAAGGAATGAAGCTGAAAGCTTAATTTTAATTTTCTTCCCTAAATGTTTCTTTATAAGATATGTTATGATTTATTTTTTAAAATGACATCTTTGTCATATGCTAAATTTATATTGGAGTCTGTTTCTTAACTCTTTCTCCTGTTCTATTAATATTTGTAACTAATTTGTCATCTAATTCCTACTTTTAAAATAACTTCATTTAATACTATATCTTAATAAAAGATCAATCTCTCTCCTCATTATTATTATTTTCAAAATTTTACTCATTTATTTATTTTTTGCCATACTGGGGTTTGAACTCAGGGCCTCACACTTGCTAGGCACTTGAGTCACTCTGCCAGCCCTCATTATTATTATTACTGTGATTTTTTGCTCAGACTGTCCTCAAACTTGCTGTGTAGTGTAGGCTGACCTTGAACTCATATTCCTGCTTCCACGTGTTGAGTAGCTGGGATTACTGGTATGCACCACCACACCTAGCTAGCTAGTATAATTTTAAAGTTGTCTTCACATCAGTATTTAACAAATTTTGGTTACTATGATAAATGGTATCTTCTCTTCATTATGTTTTAAAATTAGTTACTATGTGTATGAAGGAGAACCATGAATTTGGATCTACATTTGTGTTTTATGAAGTGCTTCAGGTGGTTGAGACAAAGGTAATGTTCTGATGTACTTTTGGGACCTAGATCTCTATGTTGGGTCTTTCGGATTTGCCTCTTACGCATGTATTTCCTCTCAGAAGTATACTTACACCACCTTCTTGTCTGTTTGACAAAATCTTTTATAAACACTAACTTTTTTAAGCTGAAAAGGTTACACACTATTTATTTTTATCTTAACAAAGTGTACTTTAGCCATGTTTTTTTGCTTATAACCAAAAGTCTACTCTAGCTGGTTTAAGCAAAAAAGAGTTTCATAAACAACATAAGGTAGTTCAAAAATACCCCAGTAGATTTGGAGAAACAGCCAAAGACAATAGGGCCAGGAAAAATAGCCTGCTATACCTGAGGGATAGCCAGGCAGAGGCACTAACTCCCATCATTCCAGGCTTCGGGGCTGGGCCTGTGTCCTCCTCATCTAAGCCATGTTGGCTGGGTGAAATCTGGGTTTCATTTCACCAAGGAAGTTTAGAAAGAGCAGACTTTTGTAGTTTTCATTGTGTAACCTTTGTGGAAGATGCTGTAGGTTGATTGAGTTTACACCCCTTCTGAACTAAACTCTGGCTTAGTTCTGCTGCTGTACTATTCAGCCTCTATAGCTGAGGAACAAAGCAGAGCTGTGATTAAAAGAGGCATGAAGTTAGCAAACCTGTAATACCTGCTGTAAAGATATGCAATGAAAATAAATTGCCTTCTGCTCTGACTCCAGCCCCTCAGTTCCCTGGCCATCTTCTGATGGAGTAGTCACCACCAGTTTCTGATATGAATAATTTAAAAAAATTGTTAACATAACTGGGCATGATGGTGCACGCCTGTGATCCCAGCACTTGGGAAGCTGAGGCAGGAGGATAGTGAGTTCAAGGCCAGCCTGGGCTACATAGTGACACTCTGTCTTAAAAACTCTTTTTATTTTTTTGTTGTTGTTCTATATCATTCCTTATCAGTATGTGTAAGTTTACCTAACTTTTTTTTTTTTTTTTGGTGGGACTGGACTACTTAACTCTTTTTTTTATAGCTGACATTTGATTTAATTCAACCAATTTGATGCTCCATGCTATTCTGATCTTTTTTTTTTTTGGTAGGACTGGGGTTTGAACTCAGGGCTTTGTGCTTGCAAAGCAGGTGCTCTACTGCTGGAACCACACCTCTAGTTCATTATTTTGGAGATGGGGTCTTCTGAACTATTTGTCCAGGCTGGCCTCAAATTGCAATTCTCCCCAGTAGGAAGGATTACAGGTGTGAGCCACCAATGCCCAACTTATTCTGAATCATTTTAATGTAGTTTCTGCCAAGTGATGAGGACATTCTCTTATTTGTTTGTTTATTTATTTATTTATGAGATAGGATCTTGTTATGAAGCCCAGGCTGGGATTATAGGAGTATGCCATCACACTTGGCTGAGGACTGATATTCCCTAGCAAGGCCATACAAATTGTTAAACTGTGAAATGCTCTTGTACTCCCTCTTCCCCCTGACTACTTGGTCTGTGCTGGGACTCCCCAGCAATGAAAGAGTGAACATCTGACATAGGAAGGGCTCTCAAGACCCAGCTCAGGCTAAGTTCTGGTTAGCTGGGGGCTGAACTACGCTGGGTATTATTATTAATACTATTGTTATTTTGCAGTGGTGGGGATCAAACCCAGGGCCTGTTCATGCTGCCAAATGCTCTTAACACTGAGCTACAGCCCAAACCCCAAGGTTATTAAATATTTTTGGAATCTCTCCCACTGATATACAAATGAATAGGATCTATTTGTTTCTTAAAGTCCTTTTTTGACCCTGTAGTAATAAAGTCAACTCAACGAAAGGATATATATGACAATTTATTTAACTGGTACCTTATTGATTACATTTAAGTTGTTTCAAACTTTTTGTTACTCTGGAAACAACACTGAAATCTTTACATACATCTTTGTATATGTATATTCAGATTCTTAGAGGTAGTATTGCTTAGACCAAGAATTTGTGCATATGCAATTTTATGGATCCTGCCAGAATGCCTTCCAAAGAGATTTTACTAATAGTCACTCTGACCAATAGTATATGAGACACTTCGTATTTCTTTATCTTGTCAAAGGGGATTTCACAAAAAAATTAATATATGTTTTAATGAAACCAATTTATCCTCTTTAACAATGACATTGGAAAAAAGAAAAAGGAAGAGAAGAAAATAAAGTTTGTTTAGTATGAATGCCTCTTAATAAACCTATACCAAGCTGGGTATTGGTGGCTCAAGCCTGTAATCCTAGCTACTTGGGAGGCTGTGATTGGGAGGATCACAGTTTGCCAAATAGTTCTCTAGACCCCATCTCTAAAAATAATCAGAGTAAAATGGACTGGAGGTGTTGCTTAAGCAGTAGGGCACCTGGCTTGTAAGTGTGAAGCCCTGAGTTAAAAGCCCAGTTCCACTCAGATAAACAAAAACAACAGCAACAACCCCCAAAAGAGACCTACACCAAGGCATCATAAGATTATTTTGATACTTTGGCTAAGATCAGTGTAAAATTTCCCAGTTTTAATTTTCAAATTCTTCCTTTTTGATATTTGGGACATGTCAGTTTTCAATCTTCTGTTACCACTCTCATTTTCCATTATTACTTGAGATGCCAACCAGAACTCTGTGAGATAATATAAACACTTTAAAAAAATTTTTTTATTTTATTCATATGTGCATACAATGTTTAGTTCATTTCTCCCCCTTCCCCCCAACTCCCTCCCTCTCCCCCCCACCCCTTCAATACCCAGCAGAAACTATTTTGCCCTTGTCTCTAATTTTGTTGAAGAGAGAGCATAAGCAATAATAGGAAGGAACAAGGGTTTTTGCTAGTTGAGATAAGGATAGCTATACAGGGAGTTGACTCACATTAATTTCTTGTGCATGTGAGTTACCTTCTAGATTAATTCTTTTTGATCTAACCTTTTCTTTAGTTCCTGGTCCCCTTTTCCTATTGGCCTCAGTTGCTTTTAAGGTATCTGCTTTAGTTTCTCTGCGTTAAGGGCAACAAATGCTAGCTAATTTTTTAGGTGTCTTACCTATCCTCACCCCTCCCTTGTGTGCTCTCGCTTTTATCATGTGCTCAAAGTCCAGTCCCCTTGTTGTATTTGTCCTTGATCTAATGTCCATATATGAGGGAGAACATATGATTTTTGGTCTTTTGGGCCAGACTAACCTCACTCAGATGATGTTCTCCAATTCCATCCATTTACCAGAGAATGATAACATTTCATTTTTCTTCATAGCTGCATAAAATTCCATTGTGTATAGATACCACATTTTCCTGATCCATTCATCAGTGGTGGGGCATCTTGGTTGTTTCCATAACTTGGCTATTGTGATATAAACACTTTTTTGTTGCTCTGTAACATAGTCATTCCCAACCCACAGAGCTTTTGCTCCCAGAGACATTTAGCAATGTCTGGAGACATTTTTGATTGTCACAACAGGGGGACAGGTGTGACTGCTGCCTAGTGGGTAGAATCCAGGGATGCTTTTCAATATCCTACAACACCCTGGACAGCCCCTCACAACAAAGAATTGTCCAGTCTAAAATGTCAGTAGTGGGGCTGGTGGAGTGGCTCAATTGGTAGAGCACCTGCCTAGCAAGCATGAGACTCTGAGTTCAAATCCCAGTACCACCAAAAAAAAAGTAGAAATGTCAGTAGTGTTGAAGATGAGAAGGCTTGCTTTGATAGAATAAACTCTGAAAGACATTCATCTAACCAGTTAAATGTTCCATTACTATATTTTCTCCTGCTGTGTCTTCAATTTCCTTTCAAGATTGTCAGCACAATCTTTCCATTTTAAAGACTATTCTCCTTGGTAGACAAGATGAAAACAAAGTAGAGGCAGTCATTTTTCTTCCTTTTGGTCATTTGTTAACATTATGAAATTTGCCTGGGGATAGAGGGAGGGGCACGGGTTGTACCTTTCTTATTCTTCCATCCTCAAGCCCAACCTACAAGTTTTTGTATTTGAGTGTTTTTCTCATTCTAGGCTTAGTTCACTCTTCTCATAGCCAATACTACACTAATGTGTTCATTCTTTCTTTTGTATGTCCTTTAAAACCTCAGCTCTTTAGAAAGCTCTTCGCAATCGCACTGTAGCTATTTATCTCTCATTTGCAACTGTAGTAGTGAATTCTGTTTCTTGATCTATCTTTCATTTTAGAGTCTGTGACTCAGAGATTTTTATATTTTCTGTGAACTGCTAAGCAATCTAAGATACTTGTCTTACTTTGCTTTGTGTTTTCTTTCACGGCTGTAATGAACTCTAAGGTGATATGTTCAATTTCCCCCAAGGTTCCTGTCACTTCCACTTCACTAGTATATTCCTCTTTGCTGGTAAGAATTAATTTCAGGGTAGCATTCCACTCTTTACTTCTTTTGTGCTCTGAATGGTAAGGTTGCTGATTGGGAGGAAGAAAAAAATAAAGAGGAACGATTTCTACAATTCAGATTTTAATTACCTTATCTTTTTAATATTATTGAATTCTTAGATGTTTATATCTTTGTAAGGTTTCTTTTTATCTTCATCTTTCACTTACATCAACTTTATTTTATTCAGTCTTATCACTTTTTTCCTAGAATTTTGTTTTCTGGGTATTTTTCTGAGATCATAGAGCAGATGTATTTTCTAAACTTTCTATTATCTTGGAAATAATTTTCTCTTATATCTTTAAGACATTCTCTTTCGCTTTTAAGTAATACAGTCTTTAAATTTTTTCCATTTATTTATCTTTGAAAGAAGATTTATTTAGTAATAGAGTAGGTCTTAGATAAGATTTGTGTACCCCTTTTAAGCTCTACCACTTTTAATTTTGGTAGTGAAAGGAATAGGATGTCTCAGCGGACCCCCACCCCCCTGTTGGAGAAACCAGTACCAAATGCCCCGTGTAGATAAGATAAGCAGAGCAGCAGGGCTCGGCTCAGGCATATAGAATGTGAGGAATGTGAGCAGGTTGCGAAAGATGACGGGGTGTACGTGCAAGATGTGCTCTGCCTGCTTGCTCAATGTTGATAACGTAAATACGTGCGCAAATGCTGACCTTTTACTCTATAGGCTAGGAAGTACATGTACTCTTAAATGGATAGGCTGGAAATGTATGTGGTATTACAAAATCATTGGCTATGTGCCGCGCGGGCTTTTGCTGTAACGGCAGGTAGTGGTCTATATAAGATCTCCCCTAAAGAGGCTCAGGGTCGTGTTTTCCTAACCAGTCCTGCGTGTCTGTGTGGGAGCTCGACCCTGGCTAGCCAGCCCAATAAACTCTTTGTTGATTGCATTCACGCGTGTCTCTCTGTCTCTCGGGAGTCCTAACATTTGGAGGCCCCAGCGAGATTCCATTTTCTCGAGAGACAGAACTTGCCCGCGAGAAAGCAGGGCGATCCCAAGTCCTAGGCGTTGGGAGGGGATCCAAGACCCTCATTTGGAGGAATTTGAGTGTTCCATTTGGGCCGCAGCGGGGATTTGGCCAATCCCCAGGGAGATTCATTCTGGGAATCTCGCTAGGAGGACCACAGGGTCCTATTGGGAGAGGCTTTCCTCTCATTTGGGCTCGAGCATTTTAGGAACCCTGGCGCCAGGTGAAGAACTAATTGAGCTAGTCTACCGACCACCCGTCAAGTGGACGCCTTTCGGCCTGATATCCAAGTTGGACGGTGAGGAGGTTGAATGAGGTGCGCACCAGTGTGAGAGAAGGACCGGTCCGAGCGAGTGCTGTAGAGTGTTGTGTGTATGTGGAATTATTGTTGCCTTTACCCTTTTTGCTCTATTTCTCTTGGTGTTTGATTCTCCTTCCACAATGGGACAGGGACAAACAACCCCAAAGTCTCTGATCCTTTCTCACTTTTCAGAAGTTAAAGAAAGGGCCTTAAATGCGGGTCTGGTCATCAAAAAAGGTAAGTTCGACACCTTTTGTTCTGCAGAGTGGCCCACCTTCGGAGTCAGATGGCCCATTCAAGGTTCCCTCTCCCTAGACCTGATCACTAAGGTTAAAGCAGTCATTTTTTGGCCAGGCAATCGAGGCCATCCAGACCAAGTCCCTTACATTTTGGTTTGGGAGGATCTGGCGAGGAACCCCCCCTCCGCTTGGTTAACAGCTTTTCTGACTCACCCCTTCAGTTCGGCTCCCAGGGCTAAAACCCCAGTCACGCCCACCTTGGTCATAAAGGAGGAGGAGAAACTTCCTCTTCCCACCCTGATCGGTCCTCAGAATAGGGCACCTCCCTTACCATCTTCAGTCTTACCAGAGAGTTCCCCCCTTTACCCATCCCTCACAGGGGCAGAGGAAGATCGGCCGCCTCCATACATGACTCCCCCTGGCCAAGTCAGTGCCCTGGAGGAGGAAATTTCCTCATCCTCCTCAACAGGATTGGCAGCAGGAGGAGGAATGGGTCAAAGACTTTGCCCCCGAGGGATCCGGGAAAGGGATGGGGAAGACGGGCCCTCCTCATCAACACAGGGGGAAGAAACTGTCCCTACACTTCCAGTCCAGATGGTAGGCCAAGGGGGACCGGGAGGGGGACAACAGTTTCAGTACTGGCCCTTCTCCTCCAGTGATCTATATAACTGGAGGACGCAGAACCTGCCCTTTTCGGAAGACCCTAAGTGTCTCATAGATCTCCTGGAGTCCATCATGCATACACACCGTCCCATTTGGGATGACTGTCATCAACTGCTCAATACTCTTTTTACGACGGAGGAACGAGAGCGCATCCTCAATGAAGAGAGGAAGAACGTCTTGGGGGATAATGGGAGACCCACAACTCTCCAACCAGCCATAGACGAGGCCTTCCCCCTACGCCGCCCTGATTGGGATTTTGGGACCGCAGAAGGTAGGGAGCGTCTCCGAATCTACCGCCAGACTCTTATGGCTGGTCTCCGAGCGGCCGCTAGAAGGCCCACCAACTTTGCAAAAGTAAAAGCAGTCGTCCAAGGGGAAAACGAAAGCCCGGCCGGTTTCTTAGAGCACCTCTACGAGGCATACCATCAGTACACCCCTATTGACCCTGAGGTGGAGCTCCACCAGTCTGCTGTGGTACTCTCATTCATTAATCAGGCAGCTCCAGACATTAGGAGAAAACTCAATAAACAGGAAAACTTAGGGAAAATGACCATTAGGGAAATGCTACAAATAGCAGAGAAGGTCTTTACTGCTAGGGAAACTCCAGAAGAAAGGAGGAAAGGCGGAGAAAGGAAGACAGGGAGGTCCAGGAGAAATTGAGAAAGGAGGACAGGGAGTTCCAGGCTAGGGAGAACCGAAAGCAACAAAGAGAAATGGCCCGTATTTTCCTAGCGGGTGTCCGGGACAAACCCAGGGGAGGGAGCCATGCCCGGACCCCCGATAAGGAACACTGTTTTTACTGTAAGGAGACTGGGCACTGGAAAAGAGAGTGCCCTAAGTTAAAGGGAAGAAGAGGGTTTGGAAGGAGACCGGGGGATAACAGGGAAAGGGAACGAGCAGTAGAGCAGGCCAGAGTCCTCCTAGCCGGAGAAGAGGACTGAAGGAGACGGGGCTCGGACCCCCTCCCCGAGTCTTGGGTAACAATACATGTGGAGGGGAAGCCGATGGGATTCATGGTGGATACCAGCGCCCAGTATTCGGTCTTAAACAAGGCACATGGACCTTTGAACAAGGAACGAACAAGTGTCGTTCAGGGGGCCACCGGTACGCAGTTATGTACATGGACTACCAAAAGAAAGGTAAACTTAGGAAAACACCAGGTCACACACTCCTTCCTGGTCGTTCCTGAGAGCCCTGCTCCCCTGCTCAGACGGGACTTACTCGCCAAAGTAGGGGCCCGTATCTATTTTGAACCAGATGGAATAATTGTGACTGATCAGGAGGGGAGCCCGATACACTTCCTGTCCCTATCATTGGCTGACGAGTATCGGCTGTTTGAGGACCGACAGGAGCCAGAAGGGGACATAGCCCAATGGCTAAAAAGGTTCCCCACGGCCTGGGCAGAGACTGTGGGAATTGGGCTCGCCAAGCACCTCCCTCCCATAGTTATACAATTGAAGGCTTCCGCTCTTCCCATTCGGGTGAAACAGTATCCTATGCCCAAGGGGGCTCGAAGAGGCATAGCCCCTCATATCCGCAGGCTATTAAAGGAAGGAATACTGCGGCCTTGTCGGTCCGCCTGGAATACACCTCTGCTCCCCATCCAAAAGCCAGGAAGCAAGGACTATAGGCCTGTAAAGGACCTGTGAAAGGTAAACAAGCAGACGGAGGACATTCATCCCACCGTTCCGAATCCCTATACCTTGCTCAGCCACCTACCCCCCCTTGCAAGTGTGGTATACAACCCTTGATTTGAAAGATGCTTTCTTCAGCATTCCATTGTCAGAAATTAGCCAGCCACTATTTGCTTTCAAATGGCATGAGGGTGGGGGCCAATCTGGACAGCTTACTTGGACCAGACTGCCGCAAGGATTTAAAAACTCTCCCACCCTGTTTAATGAGGCCCTGAGCCAGGACCTGGAACCCTTTCGCTGGAGCCACCCGCTAGTCACTCTATTACAGTATGTTGATGATTTACTGTTAGCGGCAGAAACCCGAGAGGAATGCAACGAGGCTACTGAACACCTGCTAATGGAATTAGGTGAGCTGGGATATCGGGCGAGTGCCAAGAAAACCCACATCTGTAAAAGGTCAGTGACATATCTGGGTTATCGGATCGCAGATGGGGCAAGATGGCTGACTGATGCCATGAAACAGACTATTTTGGCTATCCCATCCCCCTCATCCACTAGGGGAGTAAGAGAGTTCCTGGGCTCCGCAGGATTCTGTAGACTCTGGATTCCGGGATTTGCGGAGATAGCCAGACCCCTATATGAGGCCACCAAAGAGGCTCCAGATTGGAGATGGGGGGAGAAAGAACAACAGGCTTTTGACCAGCTAAAGGACGCTCTTTTACAGGCCCCTGCCTTAGCCTTGCCAGATCCTACAAGACCATTCACTCTATTTGTAGATGAAAAAAGGGGGTAGCCAAAGGAGTCTTGACCCAACAACTAGGTCCTTGGAAGAGGCCGGTGGCATACCTTTCCAAGAAATTAGATGCAGTAGCGGCAGGATGGCCCCCCTGCCTTCGTATCATAGCGGCCATCGCCGTGCTAGTGAGAGAAGCCGATAAATTAACCTTTGGACAGGCCCTCTGGGTCACAGCCCCTCACCCGGTGGAGGGAATCCTTAAACAACCCCCAGGGAAATGGATGACGAATGCCAGGCTCACTCATTACCAGGGGCTCTTGTTGGATTCCCCTCGGATCACATTCACAGATCCCGTAACCCTGAACCCTGCCACCCTGTTGCCTAACCCGGAACTACAGACACCTGTCCATGACTGCAAAGAATTCCTCTCCGAAGTCACACAGGTAAGGGCTGACCTAAAGGATACCCCCCTGTCCGGCTGCAAATTAAACTGGTACACTGATGGAAGCAGCTTTGTCCAAGATGGAGTCCGAAGGGCTGGGGTGGCGGTAGTTGACCAAGAAGGAAATGTGGTATGGAGCAGCGCCCTCCCACCCAGAACCTCAGCCCAAAAAGCGGAATTAATTGCCTTGGCAGAGGCCCTGGGGAGGGCAAAAGGAAAGCGAGTCAATATCTACACCAATAGTTGCTATGCTTTCGGTACCGTCCATGTCCACGGGGCCATCTATCGCGAAAGAGGATTCCGCACAGCAGAAGGGAAAAATCTAAAGAACCTGGCCAAGGTCCAGCGTCTATTAATGGCAGTGGAAAAACCAAAGGCAGTGGCAGTGACGTATGTCCCAGGCCACCAGTCTGCCAAGATGCTGGAAGCTGTCGGTAACAACAGAGCAGATCAAGAAGCAAAGAGAGCAGCAATGGTGAGTCCTTCCATGGTCGCGGCTGTAGACGTGCCTGTCCCAGAGCTCCCTTCGCTACCCCTCCGACCAGAATACTCCACGGAGGATTTCACCTGGATGAGAGCCCACTCCCCCATTAGAGAAGGGGAAGACGGATGGAGAAGCGACTTGGAAGGCAAGTTAATTCTGCCCGAAAAACTCGGATGATTCCTGTTGGCTAACTTACATAAGTCCACCCATTTGGGGCGGAGAAAATTACTAGACCTGTTGACATCTGCGCAGCTCCGATTTCCAAACCAGACCGTGGCAGTCCGTCAAATTGTGGAAGATTGTGCCAGCTGCACAGTCATGAAACCAGGACGAAGGGAGGGGCACCACACAGGTACTCGGGAATGGGGGAGGGCTCCGGGAAGAAGATGGGAAGTGGATTTTACTGAGGTAAAGCCAGGAAAGTTTGGGTACAAATATTTGCTAGTATTCATAGATACCTTTTCGGGCTGGGTGGAGGCTTTTCCTACAAAGAAGGAGACGAGTCAGGTAGTGGCAAAGGCCTTGCTAGAGGAAATCATACCCAAATATGGGGTGCCCGAGGCAATTGGGTCAGATAACGGTCCGGCTTTCATTAGTAAAGTCCTGCAGGGGCTAGCCCAGGCTATGGGGGCCAATTGGAAGCTACATTGTGAATATAACCCCCAGAGCTCAGGGCAGGTAGAAAGGATGAATAGTACACTAAAGGAGACTTTAGCCAAATTGGCCCTGGAGACTGGCGGAGATTGGGTGACACTCCTTCCCTTAGCCATCTTCCGGGTCCGGAACTCCCCTTATGTCCATGGGCTAACCCCCTTTGAAATCCTGTATGGGGCTCCACCCCCCCATCATTCAAAGGACCTTAGGCCCGAGACTAGATGATCTGGCCCCAAATTATCTGATTATGCTACAGGCTCTAGCTAAGGTGCAACAACAAATATGGCCCTTAATTCAAGCGTACCATACTACTGAGAGGGTCCCGAACACGGAACATGGCATAGTCCCGGGGGATATGGTATGGGTTAAAAGGCATCAGTCCAAAACCCTAGAGCCTAGATGGAAAGGACCTTATGTTGTACTGTTTACTACCCCTACCGCCCTCAAGGTTGACGGCATCGGACCTTGGATCCATTACTCCCACGTGCGTTGAGCCAATCATCAAAAACAAGAAGGGGCTAAAGAGTGGACTGTACGGCGGCACCCAGACAACCCATTAAAGCTGAAACTCTTGCGGCCCCAAAAACATGCAGAGTCTTCAGGAGCCATCACAAATGAGTTGGATGATCTTCCTGATCCTGCTCATTGCCCAGAGCAGGAGCTTTGCCGAAACCAACCCTCACCAGCCTTATAAACAAACCTGAATACTCACCGATGGGGAGACACATACCACCCTCAACGAGACTACTCACACTGCCCCATTGGGAACTTGGTGGCCAGAACTACAATTCTGCTTCAGAGACATCAATCCAGCCTACAGGTCCACCCCCCCTCCCCCCCCCCCGACTCAGCTCGACGCTATGGTTTTTATGCTTGCCCGGGCCACCAAAAGAGCAAAGACTGCGGGGGGGATACAATACTCTTTCTGTAAGTCATGGGCATGCGTCACATCTAACGATGGTGAATGGAAATGGGGAGTATCAAAACCAGACCTGCTCAAATTTGCCTTTGTAAATGGGGTACCATGGGGAACACCATGGGGAAGCAGATGGGGGGGCCTAAGCCTTCCGATTTTCAACTGCAGTTGCTGGCCCACAGATCTAGATAGAATCAAGGTCACTTTCACTGAAGCTGGCAAAAAGGACACCTCAGGATGGATGCAAGGAAGGATATGGGGAATTGTATTTTATAAATATGGTAGACATGCTGGCTCAACCATAGTAGTCAGATTGAAAATTGAGCCCACAGGGCCACCGTCCACAGTAGTAGGCCCTAATAAGGTACTTAGGCCACCCTATGTAAAGCCACCTCCCCAACCTTCCACAACTCACCACCTTCCCTCAACCTTAGCCCAGGCTAATGTCCCAACTCCAAGACCATCAGGAACCAGCCCTCCCCTGGTGAGGCCCAGTCTCATGACCGGGTCCAAAGACCCCCTCTGGGACCTGGTAGATGCTGCATTCCTGATGTTAAACCACACCAACCCTAGCATGACTACCTCCTGCTGGCTGTGCTATGATGTGAGGCCCCCATTCTATGAGGCAATAGGGCTAAATGTCACCTATAATAGCTCAACTAGTGAAAACCCCACCCAATGTTCCTGGGGAAACCATAAAAGAGGTCTGACCATACAACAGGTAAGTGGCCAAGGAACCTGCTTAGGAAAGGTGCCAAGGGGTAGACAAGACTTATGTACTGTTATTAAAGCCAATCAAACCTGGGGCAGCACTATTAACTGGATAGTTCCAAAGGACGAGGGGTGGTGGCTATGCTCACGGTCCGGATTCACCCCTTGCCTATCAACTAAGGTGTTTAACAGCTCTAAAGAATTCTGTGTCATAGTGGCTGTGCTGCCCCGCATCCTCTATCATTCGGAGGAGAGTCTATATTCATACTGGAATACAAAAATGGTTGAAAAAGAAAAAAGAGAGAACCTATTTCCGCACTAACTATTGCTACCCTACTCAGCCTAGGGTTAGCGGGGGCAGGAACTGGCATAGCCTCCTTGGCCACCCAGCATAAAGGGATGTCTTCGCTGCGCGCAGCCATAGACGAAGATATAGAGAGAATAGAAATCTCCATTAGCCACCTAGAAAAATCCCTTACTTCTCTGTCAGAGGTAGTACTTCAAAACCGACGAGGTCTGGACTTGTTGTTCCTCCAAAAGGGGGGACTATGTGTTGCTCTAGGGGAAGAATGTTGTTTTTATGCCAACCATACCGGAGTTGTTCGTGACTCCATGTCTAAACTTCGAAAGAGCCTAGAACAAAGAAAACGAGAAAAAGAGGCCGGGGAAAGCTGGTTCGAGTCTTGGTTTAACCAGTCCCCATGGTTAGCTACCCTCCTATCTACACTGGCAGGGCCAATAATAATCCTCCTATTACTTGTTACCATAGGACCCTGGATTCTAAACTGACTTATGACCTTTGTCAAAAGTCGAATTAATACTATCCAACTTCTGGTCCTCCGCCAACAATATCAGGCTCTTCATCCCCTTGAGAATGATTCCTCAATTTAGGCCATAAGAAAAGGGGGGAATGAAAGGAATAGGATGTCTCAGGGGACCCCTACCCCCCTGTTGGAGAAACCAGTACCAAATGCCCCGTGTAGATAAGATAAGCAGAGCAGCAGGGCTCGGCTCGGGCATATAGAATGTGAGGAATGTGAGCAGGTTGCGAAAGATGACGGGGTGTACGTGCAAGATGTGCTCTGCCTGCTTGCTCAATGTTGATAACGTAAATACGCGCGCAAATGCTGACCTTTTACTCTATAGGCTAGGAAGTACATGTACTCTTAAATGGATAGGCTGGAAATGTATGTGGTGTTACAAAATCATTGGCTATGTGCCGCGCGGGCTTTTGCTGTAACGGCAGGTAGTGGTCTATATAAGATCTCCCCTAAAGAGGCTCAGGGTCGTGTTTTCCTAACCAGTCCTGCGTGTCCGTGTGGGAGCTCGACCCTGGCTAGCCAGCCCAATAAACTCTGCTTTGTTGATTGCATTCACGCGTGGCTCTCTGTCTCTCGGGGGTCCTAACAGTAGAACAGAATTTCCTTGTCAAATCTTAAAGTGTAGGGCAAGCATCTCGTTGGATTTCTGGGCTATGGGAAGTGAATATCCACTGGGGCAACTTTTCTCCTATTATTATTATTATTATTATTTAGTCCTCTACTTGGAGGTCAGTTTAACCCCAGATAATTTGAAGCAATACAGATTTACTTTTCTGAAAGAAATGCATAAACACGAATCTCCAGGATATCCTTCTGTCTGTGTTTCTCGTGTCTGTCCCTACTGTTCAGGTTCTCCTATCTCAGGCCACACTATTCCTTCATTGTTCCCTTCATCTTGCGTTGCATTTCTGGAGACTAAAATCTGGCTGACTAAAGGTTGCTAGAAATGCTGGGAGGTGTCCAGGAAACTCTCTGGCTATCAAAAAGCAGTTCCTGTGCAGTAAGGGAGTGTGAGCTGACTTTTTGGTTGTCTGTACTAGCCCCAAGTCTCTGCCAGGATGTGAAGATATATAGGAAGGTGTGTGGGTCTGGCTCAAGGCTGTTGTAAATTCAGGTACAATTGGGTTCCAGCTCCCTATCTACCCCCTTTCCCCCCAGTTTGTGCCATTCATGAAGTCATTGGGTACAGTGGCCAGATTTAGCAAATAAAAAATATGAAACACACAGATTCCAAGTAAATAACAAATATTTTTATTTTCAGTATGTCCCAAATATTACATAGGATATAACTTATGACAGAAAATCCTTCATTGCTTATCTGACATTCAAGTGAACTGGGCATTTTGTATTTTATCTGTGAACATATGGTTCTGGAAAATGTTCCGCCATGTTTGCAAATCATCAAGGAGATTTTTCTCTTTCTGTGTCTCAGATCTGGTGTCACAGGGTCTCTTTCTAGTTTGACAAAGGTTGGGCTTCCTAGTCTTCCTTCAGAGGAAGAGTGGAGGAGAGTTGTACAGGATCTTGGAGCCTTCAGAGAAGAAAAGTGTGAAGACTGGAGTCCTTCCTTTTACAGTGTATCTGTTCTTAGGAAGGTTTTTTTTTTTTTTTTTTAACATCCAACTGGTCCTGATTAAGATTTACTAGTAAGAAAAAACATATGGAGCCCCTTCCCTTTTGCTGCCTGCATTACTCCAAAGGGGGCTATTTCTGGCACATGTGTGACTGAGCTGGAAGGCCCTCCTGACACCACTACTATGCCTTCTAAACTGAAAAGCTGAAGACATGGGCTCTGTGCTGTGTATCTGAGGGAGCAGGCTGCTTCTGTCTTGAAGTTGTTGTGGCCTCTGGCAGGATCCACAGCAGCAAGAGTGAAGCAGGAGGAAAAGTCACACTGAACTGTGGGGGATGTGTTTACCAGTGAACTATGCCAGGGGCACAGCACCAACAGAGCCCACTTGTGTTCCAATCCATTTCTCTGGTTCAGAAAGAACCAGAGAAATTTGAGGCATGTGAATCACCACCAGAGTTTTTGAACATTTTTTAGGGATAGTTTGGCAGTTGGGAAGTGATTTTAACCTAAAAAATTAATAGGAGTGACTTCATTTTTACCCTAAACTGTATAGGTAAACCCTGCTATTATCATATGTACAGATATATTTTACAAATATGACATAACAGGTATCATTTTATAATTATTAAATCTGTGATTCTTTTCTCTTTTCCCAAGATGGTATGGCCGAAGAAGACTACATATATACAATTTCCTATGGTCTTGTTCTTTGAGGTTTTGGATATATTGCTTAGATCAATAAACATGCGTTTATGAAAGATTTTGTGATTCTTTATGATTCATACATTTTTTTCTTCTTTTCTAGCCTGTATCATTAATATGTTTTAAAGATTCTGCTCAAAAATTCATCTGTGAACTGGGGATGTAACTCTGGTAGAGCACTTGCTTAGCACACGCTAGGCTCTGCACATGGTCATTCGATTACTTGTTTAACTTTGGTGCTTTGGCCCATACTTTATATTATATGTCTTCTTTTGTTTTTTTAAGACAGAGTCTCACTACCTAGTCCAGGCTGACCTTGAACTCTCAATCTTCCTGCATCTGCTTCCTGAACACTATGATTATAGGCACTATGTCTGGCCACAAAGTAATTTCTTAAATCTGGTCCCCAAGGCATAGTCATATATAAAATATTGAAATATTTAATTACATTAATATTAAAACCTTCTTTGCGAAAAAGATGCCATAAAAGAAATAAAAGCTACCAATTAAGAGGATATTTACAACTTATTTATATGAGATAGATTGCATTTCTGGTCCCCATTCTTCTCACTCTCAGTATCTATGCCCTTTACCATGTGAATTTGCAACTCCTTCCAATAAAGGTGGAGTGTATTTCCCTGCTCCTGTAGTGTTAGACTTGGCCATGTGACTTCCTTTGCCCATTGGAATGAAGGTAGAAAAGTCAGAGTGCCAATTTGAAGAATTAAGAGGCCCCCTATGTTTCTTTTTGCCTTTCTTGTATTTCTCTCATTGCATGAGAAGTATATGCTTCAGGTACTTGTTCAAGGGGGAGAGAAAAACATAGAGCAGATCTGGCTCTCAAAATTATAGCTTGGTGCAATCCCAGCCAGGTGCATCTTGGCTGAATTAGCCAATCTGAAAATTTCTAAGACAATAAATTTTGTGTTATGCCACTGAATTTTAGGATCATTTGTTATGTAACATTGTGGAAATAGCTGACTGATAGACCATTTTAAAAATGATTTAGGGCTGGGGAGTGGCTCAGTTGGAGAGCATTTGCTTAGAATGTATGAAGCCCCAGGTTTAATCCCTAACATCACACACACACACACACACACACACACACACACACCCCAGAGGTAGTATAAAATATTACAAAGAAATTAATAAAGAAAAGATAAACAATCAAAGAAGGACACAATCTAATAGGGCCAATAATATGTGAAAAGGTAATTCGTAGAAAAGTGGAATGACTAATATATAAATGAAGAAATTCTTAGGTTGCTTCACTAATTGTTGAGTAAATACAAATTCAAACAAAAAGGGATATCTTATTGTATCCATTAGATTGGTTAAAGTTAATGTCTAGTAATAGCATAGAAACCATATTAAGGGGAAGAAAATAGAATTTTCATATACATAGAATGTTCAAAGGAGGGTGTGCTAGATGAAGAGAAACATATGAAACAGAGAGTGGATATTTTCAAGGAATATTACAGAGAATTACATTTAAGACCTATAGGGAATTCTAGAAATCAATAAGGAAAAAGGCAGACTAGGAGAAAAATAAGGTAAGACTATAAGTATGCAATTTATGGAAAGGATACTTCAATGTTTGGCTAACCAATATAAAAAGAGACCACCAACTACACTGGAAATCAGAAGTACAAATTAAGCTGGGTGCTGGTGGCTCATGCCTGTAATCCTAGCTACTCAGGAAGCAGAGATCAGGAGGATTGTGGTTTGAAGCCAGTCTGGGCAAATAGTTCTTGAGACCCTGTCTTGAGAAAACCTGTCACAAAAAAGGGCTGGTGGAGTGGCTCAAGATGAAGGCCCTGAGTTCAAGCCCCAGTACCAAAATCAAAAACAAACCCCCAAAATCAAACCAAAACAAAATCAAATTAAAACAACAACCTGCTTTGCACCTCCCATCTTGGCAGTGGTTAAAATGTCATGCAATGTCCTGTGATGTGGAGGTGGGGACATATGTACCCACATGCTCTGCAGGTGATATTTTTTGGAGACCAACTTGGCAATATTTATTAAAACTGAAGTATTACTTGCATTCTAACCCAGAAATTATACTTCTGAATCATGTTAGTTTTCTAGGGCTGTCATAACCAAATACCACAGGGTGGGTGGCTTAAACAGCAGGAATTTTTCCTCATGGTTCTGGAAGCTAGAATTAAGGTAAGAGACTAAACGTCATCTTATACCACTATGTTTTAGGGTGTTTTATTATATACTGGTATTTTAAAAATGGCTCATTAATTGGATCAATGATATGTGAAAAAGCAATTCACATAAAAGAAAACTGAAATAACCAATAAATAAATGCAAAGATGCTTAGTTTTCTTTACTGGTATTTAATAAGATCAAGGTATTGGCAGGTTTGACTTCTCCTGTGGCCTCTTTTCTAAGCGTTGAGATGGCTACCTTCCTTACACAGGCTTCCCTGTCTCTGGGAGTAATCTCCTCTTCTTACAAGGACACCAATCAGATTGAACCATCTTCTTTTTTAGCTTGAAGAGCATCGTACTGTAGTGAGAAGAAAGAAGCAACAAGGGTCATGTTAAGTATATTTGACTCCATTTTTATAGGGAGAACAAAAGCTTTACCTTTTGTTCTCTGAGACATCTGCTGACATCTCATTGACCAGAAGTCTGTTACATGCCATCCAATTGCAAAGAATGCTGGGAAATCAAGTGCCCTGCTACCATAGCAGAAAAAGCCAAGGAAAAGCAAGGCAGAGTTTATGTGCTGAGTGGGCAAATGTGCGGTATTTAGCACATCTGTAAAGATCAACGTGGATAAACTGCAAAAGCAATGTTGAGTAAGAGGAAAAGAAAGAGAAGTAAAGAGATTGGATATGCAAAACTGTTTGTGTAAATTAAAAAATCCTGTAATCCCAGCTACTTGAAGATGGAGATAGGAGGAATGTGATTTGAAGCCAGCTTGGGCAAAGCATGGTTCAAATGATAGAGCATTTGCTTAGCAAGTGTGAGGCCCTGAGTTTAATTCCCTGTACCACACACACATACACACAAATCCATGCACATATAGAGCTATATATACACATTACTGTAGAGATCTATATCACATGTAGAAAAGTTATGGCACACATTAATACTTTAAGAAGCAAGTTGAACCTGTATGCTCATTCCTGCAATCCCAGCTGCCTGAGAGGCAGAGATGAAGGGATCACAGTAAGAG
Organism: Castor canadensis; assembly: GCF_047511655.1. Lineage (NCBI taxonomy): Eukaryota > Metazoa > Chordata > Mammalia > Rodentia > Castoridae > Castor > Castor canadensis. Next base: position 58,712,997 of record NC_133392.1, on the reverse strand, counting down.
GCCAGAATAGGCAAAAGTTAGACAGACTCTATCTCAACAAAAAAACCTCTGCTTGGTGGTTCAGGCCTGTCATCTTGACTATGCGGGAAGTATAAGTAGGTGGACTACAATCCAAGACAGCCTGGGCAAAAATGTGAAATCCTACCTTAAAACAAAAAGAACGAAGGCAAAAGGGATGTGGTTCAAGGGGGAGAGCACTTGCCTAGCAAGTACAAGGATCTGAGTTCAAACCTCACTACCACCACCAAAAAAAGAAAGAAAAAGATTGAAGAATGGAACTGAGAATGGGGGCAGGAGGGATACAGAATATAACAAGAAAGAAATAAGACAAAGCTGGATGTTCACAGACTAGTTCCACTAGTGTGCCTTGAACTGAGGAGGTTGGTTGATTGTATCAATTTAACCCTGTGTACCCAACATCCAGGTGTGTGTGTGGGTCACTCAGACTGTTGGGCAGACTCACCTTTTGGAGTTGAAGAAATGTGATTCATTTCAGGGTGTTGTAGTACTTGACTATAATTCCAACACTCAGGAGGCTGAGGCAGGAGAATCATGAGTTTATGGTCAGCCTGGGCACGGATAGACCCTCTCTCAATAAAATCAAAACAGCTACAGCAACAACAAAAACAAAGCAAGCAACAACAACAAAGAAACAACGTGATTCATTGTGCTCACGACTGGATTTAATTATTTTACCTTTTTCTTTGATGAGCTGCTTTCTTTTGAATATAACTGAAGGCCTGATAAGAATGATGTTATAGTTTAAATTTAGTGACTATGGCTTTTTTTTTTTGATCAATTTAGAGATATTATGATTTTTTCAAAATTGATTTTTTTGCTTTTGTGCATGTATTTCTTTTGCTTTTTTAATGCAAAATCAATAGACTTGACTTTTAGAGAGTCAACAGGGACACAAATAAACATTGCTACTTGGTAGTGAAATCCATCACTCTCCAGTTTTCTGTTATTATCTTTAGAAACAGAGAGTGTGGGAGAAAGGATTTCCTTCCTCTTTCTCTAATATAGCCTCAGCAACTGAGTGGCTCTCTGCTCTGGAATGAAGCAGGTTGGCTCAACTCCATGAGTCTTATGTGGGAACAAGACACAGATGTTTCTATTTTTTAACCTACTGTCATTCTTTTGTTTTTAGCTCAGTAGTCTATCCTTTAACTGTCCATACCCAGTCTTTAAAAAACATACGCAATTAATTTATTAATAGGTGTTAGTGTGTCTCTCATCCTCTCTAAAGTGCTTGTACTTTAGGGTTATGTTTCCTAGTGTTCTAATTATAAATTATTATCTTGAATAGGGTAGATCACTTCCCTTGGTGATACAGATTTCATTTGCTAAATAGAAATGTGTGAACCTAATGATTCTTTATCCATATTTAAGTCAGATAGACAATCAATTTATTATTTTTCACAGTAGCTATGTAAAATTTTACTTGGAAAAGCAGAATACCACAAAAAGAAAAAAAAATCTTTCTATACAATAGCAATAATTGATAAATGAATTGTTTGGCACTGTAATTAGCAGTGTAGTTTTATAAGTAAGTTTATAAGTAATTACTTTCATAGAGGCTTAGCAGGTGTTATTTCATAACATGAAGAAAGCAGAGCATATGGTGATCATTTTAGACAAGGCCAAGGAGGGTAAAGATTGAATTTGAATCCACTTTTTCTTGGGTTCCTTACTACTTTTTTTTATGGCACTTCTTTCCCTTCAGATATTTGCTTTTCAAAGAAACTTTGGCTGCCTTTTCTCCCTCTATGATGTGTTTTGGGAAAGTCCATCTACTGTCATGGACTAGGATGTAACATGGGTGAATGATTACCATATCTTTACCTCTAAGCTGGATGCTGGATGGTTTTCTCCTTAGATCCTGAATTCTACATTTCCAGCTGCCTGTAGGACATAACTCATTCACACAAACCATTGCATGTCACACTCACCACACCTAAAGTATGCCAGAGTCAGAGCTTGCTCTAGACTTGCTCATTCTGAGAATATTACCTGCTAGGAGCCTATTGCAATAGTTTATGGAAGTGGTAAGTTCTTTGGAAAATAAAGTGAAATATATGTATGTTTATATAAAATGTATTGAAAATTCAAATAGAACATAAAATACATGAAGGCTTTTTTACTAAAAGTAAAAAAGGAGCATTTTAATTATCTGTTCATTAGTTAGACTCTCTTCCCTCCTAAGCATTATCAAAAAAAGTTTTTTTAGCCACAAATAAAACTGAGATTAACAAGCTCTTGGGTTGGAAGCATGGCTCAAGCAGTAGAGCACGAAGCCCTGTGTTGAAACCCCAGTACTGCCAAACAAACGAGTAAACAAAAACAAAATAAAAAAAGTGTTTTAAATGTAGGTTCTTAAGACAAAGCAGGGAGAGGGGGGGTGGGGGGTGGGGACCAAAATCTGAGCTGGTGTCAGGAACCAACTCAGTCTTGAAAAGTAACATGGAATTAAGTGGTTAGATGAAAACAGAAAAATATTAGTTGTTCTAAAATGTGAGGCTGATTGGCAAAAAGGATAAGGAAATCACTGATAAGACTATTTGATTTTCTTCGGGATGCTTTTCCCGTAAGTTAATTTGAGAAATAATTTTAAGTATTTTATAGCACGGAGAATATGTCAGTTTAGAAAAGGAAAGATATAACATTTTATAAAGGAATCAGCAACAGTTGGAGGCATATTATACTTTGTTTCCAAATGTAAAATATGATTTTAACCTAGCTATCATTAGTTATTATCCGGGGAAAGAAACTATTATATTCAGATATGAGAAATGATTTTGTAGAACAGTCTTTCAATGAAGACCCAAAACTTGCTTTCATTATCAGAAGTACAATCCCTTTTAATAGAGCAGGAAGAAACTATCATTTCCTATTTTGAATGACAATTGGGAAAGAGAATAATTATTTCTTCTTTGGAAAATTCACTATCACGAAAGATGTACAGTTAGTGGCAACTCTAGGAGTGTGAAAATAGAGATAGCTCTTTAGGAGTGCTTTATTTTTATTTTAACTTTTTTGTAGTGCTGTAATCAAACCTAGGGTCTTGGTTGTGCAAGACAAGTGCTCTACTACTGGGGTAACAGCCCTTGTTTTTATGAGACAGGGTCTCCCTACTTAGCCCAGGCTGACCTCAAACTTGTTATCCTCCTGCCTGTACCTCCTGAGTACTGAGATTACAGGCATGCACTACCAAGCCAGTTTTATTTTTTTATTTTTATCACAATTAACTTAGTAAACTTGATTGATGTGATGTAATACTTTCAGAGAAACATAGAAAATCTTTATCTTCAGGCAAGATAAATTTGTAATACTCAATGATTTTAGCTAATTAGATAGTAAAATATTTATTTTTAAAGTAAAGCAGACAAATTGAAATTTATGCCTTTCCAAACCGAGTGAGTGCTCATTTGTAAAATAAAGAACCTGTAGATTGCATGAGAAATTTGTTAGTTATAACCCTGCATGCTGGTGAGAAATACACTAATGTTGTAATAATAGGAACTATATCTTTAAAATTAGCCAGTAACTTGTGATGTGTAATGGATAATTAGTAATAATTAAACAGTAATTAGAAAATGTAAGTTAAACAGACTGCAAATGTCATATGTAATTTGGGGAGAGATTATTTCATAGTTGAGTTCTGCTTGCTTCAGAATTTGTTTCATGTTTTCTAATGGGACATGGAATTTTTAAAAATTGGTATTATTAACTGTATACAGTAAGGGATTTCATGATGACATTTCCATATACATGCATACAGTATACTTCACTCATGTTCACCCCCCCATCTCTCTCTTTTATCTCCTTCCCCCTCCCTTTTATATTTTTTGAGATGGGGTCTGGCTATTAGTCCAGGCTGCCCTCAGACTCGTGATCCTCTTGCTTCAGCCTCCTGAGTGCTGGGGATATAGGCGTATGCCACCATGACTGATGGGGATTAGAATCTTTATGTAGGATTTTTGTTTGTTTGGTTTTTGTCCCAGGAAAATTTAGAGTTGTGGAAAGTCTTTCCGATGGATGGTTGAACCAGTTTTGTTACTTCTTTGCCTTCTAGTGCTGTCTTTCTTAGGATACGTCTGATGGAACAGATAAAGAGAGAAATAATGGTAACTTGTCACAGATGAGAAACATTAAACTCTGAACAGAGCTCTTTAAGTCAAATTTTTATGGGAAAAATAAGATGGGATACTTGTAACCATATTTGCTAAGGAAAGTCAAGATGGTGTGTCAGTTCCTACTTGAAGTATGAAAATATGTCATTGAGTGTAATACTTTGGCTATCTAGAATCCAATGACACCCTCAACTGGCTAACTGAGGGACTACAGTAAAAATGCCCTGTAGGACTCGTATTAATTAAAGAATTATTGTAAAATAATACAAGAAGAATTAAAAATGTGAAAAATTAGGCCACAGTATTGATTAAATAGTTTACAAAGTACAAGTAATGTGGTAGTACCCGTAATTGGAATTGCCTAATATTTTGGTCTGTCTTAACTTTGAAAACATGGTTAAACACTAGGAGAAGAATGCATTGATCTCTTTGCCTCTACCTCTAATAACAATTCTGATTAATTCAAGATACTTAAATTACTTTTATTACTTATTCTTTTTTTTAATTACTTATTCTTAAATTATGGCTGTAAGATCTTCTGGATCTTCTGGTATATACCTAAAGGTGAGATAAGTACTATCTTCCTCCGGGTATCCTGATTGAATTTCTGTTAAAAATAATTGGAATATTCTTAAGTAATATAGATGTTTGATACTTTCAAGGAACTATCATATAGCATACCTATTTTAATCTTTTTATTTCTACTTGTATAAATTTTCAAAGCCATTTTAGAATTTACAGTGTTTTAGATATATAATGTGTATGAAAGTTGTATTTAAAATTTGATTCTGGATAATTTTTCATCATTGTATTGCAAACTTGAAAACAGAATTTCACATATGATTCTGCTATTTGATGCTGTCCTTTAATGTCATGTTGCTTTAAGAGCACCCCTCCCCCCGTCTTGCTTGAGCTACTGTGTCCTGTCAGTCATAGAGAAATACACTAGGGTGCTTGTCAGGCTGTTTGCTTACAGATGCATCATAAGCCAAATTGTGAACCACAAGAGTGGTACTGAATTTCTAAACACAAGAAATTGCTTAGACAGTTGGTTTAGTATCTAATACTCTGTCCTGCAGTGGGTGAGTGAAGTGTCAAACTTTTAAAAATCAAACTTTGCTATAATGCAAATCCTAATAATTATAGATTGTGTTTCATTAGATAATAACTTTGGGAAAAATGAAGGGACTTTCTATAGTACGGGATAAACAGAAGCTATGCTGTGCAGTTATTACTTTTGTAACTTATTTTCTTTTGGTAACATTAAACTCCATACTACTTTATGAAAAGTCCAGTTTTAAATGTTTACTGTTCTGAGTAGATCAGCAGACATTTCATATTTTGCTAAAAATGTGATCCTCAAACATATTTTTTTCTTTCATGACAACTCAGGCTGATGCGATGGAGCTGAGACTCAATTCTGCTATTTGAGTGTTTATTGGTGGTTTTAAAATAGCACTCAAACAAATTCTCACATGCCAGTGTCTAAGCTCCAGTGGTCTTACATGAGAGAGCATTTAAAAATTCCTGCTTGTAACTGAGCGATGACAATTTGAGTAACTGTATGTAAGGCACTGGAAGCTTTACCTTCTTTTGACATAAAGTTGGGCAATGAGCGGGCTCTTTATTTGTACAAAAATTTTATTTTTATTATGGGCCTCTAAACTTGAGTTGTGTATGGATGTTTTCCCTATATTATTTGTATGCAGTACTAAATATTGTAAAAGAGAGAACTGATAAAACAAGAAAGGGAATCTCATGGATTTTGATACTTTTATGCTCGATATGATAGAGAACAGGCAAGAAGCAATAAAGAGGTAGAGTTTTAATGCTTTACCTAGGGTAAATGAGAAGAGATTGCTTTTGCAGGTACATGGAAATATTTATTTATTCCTTGCCTTGTTCTAGAAAGGATTTAAGGTGATTTACAAGGCTACATGAAATTCAAGATAGGATAAATTAAACATGGAGTGAAAGAAAAAAGAAAAATAAGTGTGTGGGTATAAAACAGAATCCAGAATAAAAAAAGAACCAGAAGCATTTCTCAACTATAGCTCCATGTCTTACAGAAGAGAAAAAATAGGGTTATAGAATTCTTATGGGAGAGTTTCATGCAAAACAGCTGCCTCTTTACCTTGGTGGCTAGAAATTGTGTTGGATTGTGAATATTAAGTACGCTGTAAACATCATTGTGTTTTGGTGGAAAAAAGTGGAGTACTGATGCCCTTTTAACTCATAAATTGATTAATGTGGCATAAATGTGGCTCCAAGTTTTCTAGGAGTAGAAAAGATTAGTCCATTACTCAATTCAGAAGGAAGACTACAGAGGCTTGTTTTTTTTGGAAACAAACAGGAGTTATCTAAATGATGTCAAATATCTGCTTATTAGAACAAATATAATCAAGCCAATGTTTAAAATAAATAAATTTAGTAATTTTGTGTGAATTTATAAATGCAAAGTTCTAGTATTTTTTTCTATTAGATTGTTATAAATGTAGTTTACTTTCCTTCTTTTATACTCTTTCAATCAGCAATGAATTAACTTGAATTTTAACTTCTGCTAGGTTGAGATGATCTGGATTAACTTTATGGGGTACAAAGTTGTTGATAGGAGGAAGGAATTCAGACACAGGGCTTCCTAATATACTTTGATCTTCAAATGCTCACAAAAACACCTACTGCACTGAGAACTTTGAGCTCTCTGCCTTTTCTCATAATATACTAAACTTGGCCTATGTAAATGAACCGGTGAGCTTAGAAACTCATTGCTGCTACACAAAATAGCATTGTAAAATGGTAGCAGTTAATTTTTCCCCAAGGATCTTTATTGCTGTCTTCAGATATGAACACAGTGAGCCAGGGACAATCATTTGCTATATTTAAAGTTCCATCGTTAGAAAATAAGACCAGAAAGACATGATCTTTTTTTTTTTAAGCAAGTACAAATGGACCAGAGGTGTGGCTCAAGTGGTAGAGCACCTGCTTTGTAAGCATGAAGCCCTGAGTTCAAACCCCAGTCCCACACACACACATACACACAAAGCCATAAAAAAGCAGTACATAAGTCCTCAAAGTTTGTTTGTGTGGTTTTTTGCAAGAAAAAATTACAAATCAAGTAGGTAGCACCTCACTGATTAGGTATAGGGGATGACATTGAGGATAATCTGGACACAGATTTGCAGCCTAGGAAGCAAATATTAAGTTGAGTCAGGCTTGCATACCAAATAAATTGAGTGATGTATCAGAGGGGTCAAGATGCTTAAGAAAAGCTAATTAGTTTGTGAAAACAGTAATTCAGAGAATCTAGTGAAATCCATGGAAAGAACTTATAAAGTCAATGGATATCAGTAGAAATTTGTAGTTATATGGTAAATGAAAAAACCTAGAAATATTTTCTGTGTCACTGGGGGTCAGAGATGAACAGAAAAGTTTTTTTTTTTCTTCTAGTGTTTGGGATCTAACTTAGGGCCTTAGACATATTAGGCAAGTCTCGACTACTGAGCTACACCCCCATCCCAGAAAAGACACTTTAGAAGTGAAATTTCTTATGAAACAATTTATATATATATATTAAATTCACCCTTTTAAAGTTTACAGTTTCATATATGACATGCAAGTCATACCGCTACCACCTCTACCACAATTCAACGGAATCTTCTCATCATCCTGAAAACTTTCTTGAGCCCCTCTAAGGTCATTGTACTCCATCAGCCTTCTGACAACTACTGACCAGTTTTTGTCTCTATATTGCCCTTTCAAGAATGTCCTGTAATTGGAATCATATAGTATGTACTTACTTATATATGCTTTTGAAGCTCATTCATGTTGATGTCTATATCAATAGATCATTCTTTTTTTCTTGTGTAACATGTGATGATGGCATGATTGTATCACAAATTGTTTATTTATTTGCCTGTTGATGAAAATTTGAGTTTTTAGTTTTTGAGGTCTCTGTATTTTTATTTCTGTATCTATACTACACTTTCATTTCTCTTGGATAAATACTAAGGAGTGGAATTGTTGAGTAATAGGGTGAGTATATGCTTAACTTTATAAGAAACAGCCTGTTGTCTAAAGTGGCTGTGCCAGTTTGCATTTTCACTAGCCAGGTGTGAGATTTCTATATTTGTCTCATCTCTGCTAGCTTGTGTATGACAAGTCTGTTTAATTTTAGCTATTCTAGAAGATATGTAATAGTAGATATTGTAGCTTTTACATTTCTCTAGTGATGCTTATCTGCCATCTGTGTATCTTCTTTTATGAACTTTTTTTTCAATTTTTTTCTCATTTAAAAATTGAGTTGTGTCCTAAGGTTTCCTAGATACAAGTCCTTACACACACACACACACACACACACACACACACACACACACACACACCCACATATATGTAATTTTTTTTTGGTGGTACTGGAGTTTGAACTCAGGGCCTACACCTTGAGTCACTCCACCAGCCCTTTTTTGTGATGGGTTTTTTCAAGATAGGGTCTTGTGAACTATTTGCCCAGCTGGCTTTGAACCACGATCCTCCTGATCTTTGCCTGCTGAGTAGCTAGGATTACAGGCCTGAGTCACAGGCAATATATGGGTTTTAAAATACTTTATAGCTGTTTATGCTTTGCCTTTTCATTTTCTTAACCATATATGCATCATTAAAAAAGCAAAAGTTTAAAATTTTAATAAAATCCAGTTTATTAATTTTTTTTTGCTGTATGGATCATGCTTTTGGTATTGTATCTAAGAAACCTGTCTTACATACTGATTGATGTCCATAACTCAGCACCATTTGTTGAGAGGACCATCTTCTCTCCATTAAGTTCCTTTTGCACTCTTCTGAAAGTCAGTTATCTGTATTAGTTTTATATCGGTATTGTACTATTGCTGTTACACCCACTATCATATCAAATGTACCAAGACTATCACTATTTTACCTGATAAAATCATCACTAGCTCCTTAATATTTTCAAAGGGTCTTTGACAGATTTTAAAAGTTTACGAAAAGACTTTCATGATTGCATTTTGAAACCAGAATCTAAGACCCACACAGTTTATGTGGTTGTTATGCTTTTAAAATATCTTTTATTTATTTATTTATTTTTTCATTTTTCTTTTATTATTCATATGTGCATACAAGGCTTGGTTCATTTCTCCCCCCTGACCCCACCCCCTCCCTTACCACCCACTCCACCCCCTCCCGCTCCCCCCCCTCAATACCCAGCAGAAACTATTTTGCCCTTATCTCTAATTAAAATATCTTTTAATCTGTAATAATTTCCCTCCCTCTCCACATTGTCTATTAATTGAAGAACTCAGGGTATATGGTATTATTTCACACATTTGGGATTTGGAGGATTGCAGCCTCTTGGTGTCGCTTAAGGTATTTCTCCTTTCAACGAACTGGTAATTAGACATAGACAAAGCTTGATTAGATTTAGGTTCAAGTCTTTCAGCAAGAATGCCTGATGGATGATGTAGTATTCTTCCTATTGCACCCCATCAAGGTTGGAGGGTCTAGCTTGTCTTTTAGTGATGCTAAGACTGATCAGTTGGTTTAGGTTTTGTAAGTGTGACTTTCATTAATCATTCACCTAATGATTTTAGTTGCTTTGACAATCATTTTTTCTACTTATTATTATATTAAAGATTATAAGTAGTGATTTTTTAGTCATTCTATAATTCTTTATTAGCTCTTAATGTTTGGAGTTGTTCTATAAATAACTCTTCTCCCTTTTATTATTTTATTACTGTAAAGTATGGTCATACCAGAAACATCAGGAAAGTACTTATTTCTCAGTATTAGTCAATTTTCAGAAAATAGGATGATATTCTGGCAATTTTGAAAGTTGACCAGTGGGTTTTTATTTTTGAACTAATTTTAACATATTGGCTATATTCTGATCTATTGTAATCTCTATTCTTTTTAATGTTTGGTTTTTCCTGGTTTTAAGCTATTAAGAATTTTTTAGCTCATGAGTTTTTGACAAAATGCTATTGGGATTTACTTTCTAGCACAAAAAGTTCAAGGATCATTTTGTATAGTTCCTATCTCCTGCACAAAGCCCAACCTAGAAGGAAAATAGAAGCTTAGTTCCTTTTATTGGGAGATAGTAGTCAGGGAGCACAGCCTATGCACTAGGATTGTCATTGCTGTCCTTGACGAAGTTTTGTCAACAGAACTAAGAAACAGGTACTTTTAAAAGATGGGGAATATAGGATTATAGGTTTTAATTTAAAATTTCTAATTTCATATTTGTATTTATTTTTCTTATGTTAAAAATCTTGTTTTCTAGTAACATGAATATTATTATTTGGTGGGTATTTGTGTGTACACATGAATGGGTGAACATTCATAAATTCTAAGAATACTAAGTGTGGTTTATGCATATTTTAATATTCTTGTTATCCTAGTGGTTATTCCTCTATGAATTTAAGTCAAAATACCATATTTTTTGAAGTCACTTGGAAGTCATTATGTGGCTATGCAGTTAACTTGAACCATGACTAGTTTATTTTCTTTTATTTGATTTTTATTTTTTGGATTGATTCATGAATTAGTTGTTTTCAATGATTTAAAACAGTTATATAGGTTCAAAGTCAAAACTCTAAAAGTAGGTACATTCAGAGAAGTCTGGCATTCTTCTCTGTCTCTTTAATCTTTCCTTTTTCCTAATGATAACCATTTTCACTTATTTTCTGTTTATCTTTTATGGTTTCTTTTCAAAAATATAAGCAAGAATTCAAACATATTTGTAATACTGCCTTTCTTATGTAAAGAAAGAGAGTATATCCCTTCCCTTCCTCTCTCCTCCCCTTTCTTCTCCTCTTCCTTTCCCCTTTCTTTTCTTTTCCTTTCCTTCCCTTCTTCCCCTCCCTCTCCTTTCCCCCCTCTCTTCCTTACTCTCTGTTTCTCTCTCAACAAAAATTGCTGCATTGAATTGTCATGGACACATATCACTTTTGTTTTCATATTTGCTGTAGATTTCTAGAAGTAGAATTGCTGGCTCAAATGGCAAATACATATATATGTACAGATATTTATTCAAGATTGGGGATGTAGCTCAGTTGTAGAGCACTTGCATAGCAAGTGCAAGGTCCATGGCTCATTTCTCAGCACCTCAATAAAGCAAAAAACTTCTTTTGACAGATACATATCCACGTGTTGTCCATAGGGAAAACATTTTACATATTCACAACAATGTATAGAGTGTCTGATTCTCTACAATCTTATAAACTTGGTTATCAATGTTTTGGTGCTTTCCAATTGGAAAGATGAGTATCTCAGTGTACTTTTAATTTACATTTCTTTTATTATGAATGAGGTTGGGCCTGGACTGTAGATAAAGTTTTGTGAATCAGGGGTTTTAAGTAGAATTCAAACTCTAGGATGATGTTGTTCTGAGAGAGCAATGTAATGAGAACAGATTGCAGAATTTAAAAGATTAAACCTAGGGTAACTCCTTTACTTAGAAGAAGGAAGATAGTAACAGCCCAGCAGAAGATTCTGGGAAAGAAAGGGTGAAGAGTAAAGGAGAAGCATGAGAGTGGTGTATTGAAGCTTGGGAACCATTTCCTAGAGTGAGATACTTAGCATGTGGTATAACAGTCAAATAAGGTTACCAGGCAAATTAACCATGGATCCTGGAGAAACTTTAAAAGGGTATTGGTGATCAGTGAACTTGAATGGTTAGATTTGAATGTTCTGGCATAGACTTTAAAAAACTCTCTTTAAGAAGTATGAAAGAAAAGAGGATGCAAGGAAAGGGTAAAGGAGGGTGAATATGGTGGGAATATTATGTACTCATGTATGAAAATGGAAAAACGAGACCTGTTGAAACTGTTCTTGGAATGAGGCCAGAGGGGAGAAAGGAGAATGATAGAGGGGATGAATTCAACTAAGATAAATTATAAGAACTTTGGTAAGTGTCACAATGTACCCCCAGTACAATAATTAAAAAAAAAGATTAAAAAACCCAGAAATTAGAAATCAAATCAAGGGCGACTGGGGAAATATAGCCCAAAGAATTTGCAAAGATCTTAGGGAAGGTGAACGAGTGAAGGACTTTGCTCAGGGTGTGAATGGGGTAAAGCAGATGGCCCACATATGGAACTCCTAGTTAACAAAACTCAAAGAGTTTGTTTTGTTATAGTTTTCATAGAGATTTTATATCACGCTTTTGTAATGAAACTGTATTAATAAAAAACCAAAAAATCAAAATAAAAATCTATTCCAAAAGCATAAAAAAAAGTATGAAAGAATGAAAAACCAGGATACAGAGGAAGCTGAAGTTCTCAAAAGTTACAAACTACCAGTTTTCCCCAGAGTATTTACTGATGTATGGAAAAGTGGATATGTGTTTTCAGGGTCTTTGATCTCTCTTTATTCCAGTAAGTAGGCTCTTATTGTAGCTATTCAGAGAACAAAGAAGTAGAATTTTTTTTTCTTTTGTGCTTCAAATTGAGGTTAACAAGAATTCCACTTCCTTTACCATTCTTTTTTTGTGCCTTTTAAAAATACCAGACCTTAGGAGAATTCACACACATTTGAACTGTCTTTCAATATTATGGAGTGGGGTAGACACATACATAGGCTCACTGGATTTGCAGCAACAAAAGCCACTGTCACTTTTAAGAGTATACGGAGGGCAGGCACGTTACTTCTACCCTGGTTGCTTAAACCTGATGCCTTGTGGCTGAAGGTCATTCTTCTGAGTGATTCAAAGTTTCTCTGATGTCTCACGTTAGATTATTTTCTTCGATTTCAATTTCACTTATTTAGTTCTTTGGCTTTTAAAATAATGTGTAGGTAAGTTTTGTGCTGGGCATGTATGAGAGGGGATGTCATAGGGTCTTGGTTCTTGTGTAATTTTATATGGTACGAAATGTCCTTTAGCTAAGAGGCATTGCTACACAGAGTAACCATGGGCATTTCTATCCTTTCTCTTTGCTGCAATTTTGAAAATGTGTGCTATTGAAATTTAGTGTGTGCTTTTAATGTGAACTGGCATTTTATAAAATACCTGAAAAGTGTGTTGTCAGGGGAGGGATAAGGAGGTCATCTTGTGAAATTCTTACTTACAATGTTACTGTTCTGTTAAATCAGAAATTATATGATAACTTTTTGCTTCCTGTTTTAGAGAGAGGGATATTACACTTGACTAGCCATTTATGATCAAAGGGACATAGGCCGAAGTATATAAGTAGAATCTTCTGCTTTTCTTTGTTTCATTTCACATTGGTAGTGGCAATCTTGTTTGCATCTGTTTCTCTTTTTTTCTTTTCCATTTTTGCAGCTTTCATTTAGGTTGTATGTGTGAAGAAAAAAGTTTAATTTTGGTTACTATGGCTAGGGGAAGCATATGCTTTAAATTATTTTGTTCGATTCTGCTAAAAAGCCCATAAAACTTATCATTTTTGGGGGGAGGGGCTGCCTCCATTTGATTATTTTTTCAAAGAATATCAGTAAGATGGCTGTCCAAAGGTTTAACAAAAAGAACTTCAAATACTTCAAGAAGGTCTTCAAAGTTTGAATAATAACATATTTAAGATACTTTTATTGTTCTAAAATGCATCTTTTTTTGTTGAAACTCAGAAGTCTTGTAAACTAAGGAAATTTGAAGTTCAGAGTCTTGGGGTCCTGCCAGGATGCATTGGACAACTGCAGCCCTGACCCAGGAGTTGCTGTTTATGAACCACTGTGGAATAGATCTCAAGGGGCTCAGATCCTTTTTGGGGTTGTTGTGCTTTAGGGATTTTTGTTTAGAGTTCTTTAGGCATGTCACATTTCTCATTAGTGTACATGTAGGAAATGTGCTTTAGATTTTAAATAGAGAGATCCAATAAAATGAGGCACCGGAGGGAAGCTTTGTTTTAAACTCTTTTGTTATGGGAAGAGAGTGAAAGTTCTCTTGAATAATAATTAGGAGCTCTATGAATAAAAGGGATGTTTAATCTAAACGAAGACAGGTAGATTCTGTTCTCTTGCTGAAAAGAACAATAACATCCAATAACATTTATTGAGCCTTTGCTAAGTGCCAGAAATACGGGCTCAGTTGTAGTTTTCATATGGATTTTCTGATTTAACCTTTTTGTTGTTGCTGCTGTTTTGTTTTGATTTTGAATCAGGGTCTTGCTATGTAGCCCAGGCTGGACTTGAACTTTCTATCTTCTGTCCTCAGCCTCCTGAATGCTGGGATTACACCTAACATTACACCTAGCTTCTTATTTAATCTGTATGATCCCTTTGAGGAAGGAACTCTTACTCCTCTCTCTCTGTCTCTTTCTCTCTTTGGTGTACCAGTTTGAACTGAGGGCCTTGTTGTGCTAGCTAGGCAGGCACTCTACCACTTTAGCCATGTCCCCAGCCCTTTCTTGCTTTAATTATTTTTCGGATAAGGTCTTACATTTTTGCCTGGGCTGTCCTTAGAGAACAGTCCTCCTACCTATGCCTCCCACGTACCTGGGAATCCAGAAAGCACCATGCCCAGTTTGTTTGTTTAGATGAGGCCTTACTAACTTTTGCTTGGGCTAGCCTCAAACTGTGATCTTTTTGATCTCTGTGTCCCTAGTAGCTGGGATTACAGGTGTGAGGCACCATGCCTGGATTTTCTCATTTTACAGATGAAGAAATTAATGTTCATAGAGGATCTCATAGCTTGTCTAAAGTGTCCAGCAAGCAGGGAGCAGAGCCTAGACTTTCACATAGACAATCCAACTTCAAAGCCAAAGGTCTAGTCACTGAGGTCAATAGTGGTGTGATGAGGGAGAATTTAAGAACCCTTTAGCAGATAGTGTATGCATGAGTGTGTGGATGTACATATGTGCACATGGGTAGAATGTCTCATATGGGCTGCTGTATATTGTCTTGCTAAGTGGATAAGTAGAGATGAAATCTAGCTCTCCATCTGCTGGGAGAACTGTTTTTTTTCTGCTAACACCTGCAGAGCTGGGCCTACCCAGAGGGTGGCAGCTTTTCCAAATTTGTCTACATGGAAGGGCCATATTTTTCTAATTCACTTAAAGACAAATACTGATTCTATAATCCTCCTTTCTTTCTCTTTTTTTTTTGTGGGGCTGGGGATTAAACCCATACCACATATGCTAGGCAAGCACTCTGCCACTGAGCTATATTCCCAGCTCTTATCGTCCTGCTCTGAACACCACCGCCTGTTTTTCTATTCACTGGCAATCCTTTGACTCTAATCTGCATCTTTCTAGTTTTCTAATCTGCCTTCTCTAATTTGCCTCATTCCATCCACTTTTAAGATGACAACTCCAAAATTTATATTTTCATTCCACATTTATCTCTTGAACTCT
Organism: Castor canadensis; assembly: GCF_047511655.1. Lineage (NCBI taxonomy): Eukaryota > Metazoa > Chordata > Mammalia > Rodentia > Castoridae > Castor > Castor canadensis. The sequence continues at coordinate 58,697,552 of NC_133392.1, read as the reverse complement.
TCTCTTGTATATCTGATTGCCTACTTAAGAGCTGCACTTTACTGTCTAATTGCAACTCAAATTTATCATGTCCCCATCTGGACGGTTCATCTTTCCATGACTCCTGTAGCTGCCCCTGCTTCAGCTAATATCTTTCCTGTTACCAAAATCGTAAAGGTATCACCAGTTCTCTCCATCCTTTGTCTAATCAGGAATTCCTATTGCTTCAACCATCAAAACATCTGATCTCTATGTCTATCTTTGCTGCTACCAACCAGGTCCAAGCCATTATTTTCTCTCATCTACGTTACTACTGGAGCTTCCATTGAGTATCACTACCTCTTGTTCCTCATGCTTCACTTTATTCACCAGCAGTGATCCTTCCAAGATATAAACCAGATTATGTTTCTGTGTTCACATGTCTGCAGTAATTCTCACAGGGTTCAGCATGAGCTGCAGCCCCATTACCATTCTGACCTTTTCTCTGTCTATGCTCGTTGTGGCTCGTTCTCCAAAGCCCTGCTCGCACTGGCTTTCTTGCTGTTCTGCAAACATGCCTATGCTCTCCTGCCTCTGGTTTCTCCTTGCTGCTGCATCTGTCTGCACTGATCTTTTCCCGGGTATCTCTAAGAATTGCCTTACCTTGTCTTCTCAAAGTGTTCTCAAATATCACCTCTCAATGAAGCTAATCTTGGTCTTATTTAAGACTGAAGCCTCCCAATTTCTCTATCACCTAAGCCCACTTATTGTGTTTTATTTTTCTTCTTTAAAATAGCACATGTCATCTTCTAATATACTAAATAATTTATTTTTTATTATGTTTATTATTTCTGGTATCTCTCCCCATGAGTAGCACAGAATAGATAGTCAATAAATATAAGTTAAATTAATCAATAGATAAATGAGTGATGCCCTATAGTCTAGGGGTACTTCTGTTTTCATATAATTTTGCTCTTATAGTTGACCAAAAGGCTAGGTAGAAGAGGTTACATAGTTTGCTGTTCTCTAAATAAACACATAAAAAGTATAGAATATAAGAAGAGCACCTGAAAAGAATGAAACTCAACTATTCCTTTATTACATATAATATCTGGCAATTGCATGATTTTATTGATTCTATGACAAACTTCAGATCCTTTTGCATACCAAGTGAGTAGACCATGTGTATATTTTTTCATGGCAGCCCAAATAAGTCAGCAGGGAGCAGTGAGGTAGGGATAGGGTTGGGGATGGAGGTGGACTTGGAAAGCAGGTGTGTGCAGAGACTATAGTGCAAGCCTTCCTTCCTTCTTTCCTTCCTTCCTTCCCTTTTTCCCTCCTTCTTTCCTTCTTTTGTTCTTTCCCTCCCTACAGTGGTGGGGATCAAACTCAGGGCCTCAAGCATGTTAGGCAAGTGATCTAACTGAGCTACATTCCTAACCCCATGGTAGAAGTTTTATATTATAGTTACCCTCTTTCCATTTTATTTCAGTCTAGCTAGGACAGAATTCTATAAAATCAGTTGTGATGATATTGTGCAGAAAATCCTGCCCCATTTCCTTTTCTTTACTGAAACTTGCTTATGATGGTTTAGATAACTTTTTCCAATTATCATTTTGTTCCAATTCTTCAAGGTATTCCTGACTACGTTATGCTAATCTTTCTGAGGGATGGTGATGGAGGATAGTGAGACTACAGTTTGCTTATGCACTCAAGATAAATTCTTAATGAAAATTACCATGATGAATCTTTTATAACATTATTTCAGTATTTTGCAGTCTTTCATTAGTTGCTTACCCTTTCTTCTAATATTAGGCATAGATTAGCATTTGTGATGATGGTAGACACTGACATCTACTAAAAATATTTCCTGTTTATATCTTGTTAAATAGGATTTTACTAAATGTGATCCATAATGGATTTCATGAAGCCTAAAGACACTTTTGGAGGAAGACTTGTAGACAGAAAGAGCTTTAAACTTATGGAAGAGAAACCTACCTCAGATAAAATCATCAAATACAATTGAATATGTACAAAACAAACACATTTTTATGATAATGATTAGAGCATAGAAAGAACTGAGTTAATAAAAATAATGTACAGTAATTATCAGGAGAAATAACACAAGAGAAGGTCAATAATAAATAATAAAATAGCACTTGGAAAAACAAATGCAATCTCAGATATATTATTAAATCATGGATTTTTTTGAATATTTAACATTTTTTATTTACTTATTTATTTTCTTATGAATGGAACTGACTTTTCACAAAGTAATTTTAATAAGAGGAGTAGAGAAATATACATATAGTGACTACATGTTTTTCTGTGGAAATCTTATGCTTAAGGAAAGAATAGTAGCAGAGAGCATTTGGATGGGGGAGTAAGGAAATATTTGCAGAAGCTTATTAGATCAAGACCTTTTCTGGTCCAGCTTAAAAGATACCTGTTTGTGTAACAGATGATACATTTTGAAAATTTAAGAAGTTTTCTCTCAGAAGTAGAACAGCAGATGACTTTTTACCCTACTTCTTTGAAAATTATATATTTTGGACTACTGAAGAAGCAATGAAAAAATCGCACCTGATAAATAGGGAGCAACTTGGTGATAGGAGTGTAAGAGAGCTTGGGCAGGCCATCCTTAGCATGTGTAGTGAACCGAGTAAAGGTAGAAATGGATGCCAGCATGGCGTCCAAATCAAGGTAACAGGCTGCCAAAGTAAGTTCTACCCTGAGAAATACACCTTCAAAATGACCAAGGGCAGATTTGAATTTAGAATTCATGGATTCCTTGGATTTTCTCAGTGGATTGAGTAGGTGGAGAGAGAGGAAGCTCATCTCTGCCCCCTTTTCCTCCCACTTCTGGCTCTCCCATGCACTTGAGGGGCCTCCAAGAGCTGCAAGCAGTCAGCCCAGATTGCACACCCAAGTTCCAACTGTACTCATTAGCCAACAGTTGTTTTCTGGTTACTTCTTAGGTGTTGGGTTGTGCATGTTCAGTCATTACTTTTAGAAGAAGAGGCTAGCATCCGCACTGGAAGCAATTTTGTACTGGTTGAGTAGGGGTGCTGGTAATTGGAGTGTGTCAGGAAGGGTAAGTGTGGGCTCTGGGTGGGTATATCACCTTGGTGTCATGGATTCTTCCAAAGCATGAGGATGGGGGAGGGGCAGTTCTTGTCCATATCTATGGAATGGTTTGGGAGAAAGTGACTATTTTATTGTAGAAGGAATAATCCTAAATAACACAATGTTAGACACAGTTACACATATATCCTAGACTTTAGCTGAGGCATATTTCAACAATGTTGGGTTAAATAGTATGATTTTAAGAGACTATAGATGACATAAGGAGAGCATGATTTGTTAAAAATGAAGAAAGAAGACACGTAGTTGACAGGGGGTAGGCTTTAATATGTTTTCTTTCACCAGAATCTGGGATTATGGCTGATGTATTTAAGTGCTACATAAATAATCATGTGTACAACAATAATCATTGCACCAACCCTGGTGTATCCATGTAAGGAGTAAGAAACTGAAAAGAATATGAATCAAAGATGAGAAGAGGGGCACGTTACTAAAAGCAAATAAAAGAGAAGGAGAGAAACTTGGGAAAATAATGTTGGGAAGCCTAAAACACTTCTCATTTGGTCAAGCTGACAGGACAGGCTGATGGTAAGGAAAAGGGGATTGCACAGCTATGGTTTGAGAAGTAATAGATATGCTGAATGAACCAGATGATAGCATATTATAGATGACAGATAATGCACATAGACTCTGATGTCAAAGATGGAAAAAAGATTGGTATGAGGGAATTGAAATAAGTGGAAAAGCAAGGATTTTATAATTTGTATCAAATATAAGACATTTGCATATTGGTCTTACATATGACATCTCTGGAACTCTATGAATACATGACCGGAGTAATTGCCTCTGGGAGGGAAATCAGGAACGTGAGAAAGACTTGCTTTCACTATCTACTTTGCTTAACCTTGTATTACCTAGTAATATTTTTTAATTTAGCCAAAAAGAATTGAAATTCTAGATGATGAAAATAAAGGAGATAGCCGGGTATCTTTAAGATATTTGAAGTATGTATATCCTGAAGTAGTATATCCTTAATTCTAAAATGATCTGCAGATGCAATTATAGAAACTGCTCTGGGAGTCACTGAGAGATGACAGATGTGCTAGGAAGCAGGGTGCTTTGGACTGAATGTATACATGCCTAACAAATTCATATGCTGAAATCCTAACCCTCAAGGTGATGGGATTAGGAGGCAGAGCCACTAGGAGATAATTAGGTGATAAGAGTGGAACCCTCATAACTGGCGTTCATGCCCTTAAGTGAAGAGACATGGCATGCTCTGCTCTCCACCATGTGAGGACAAGGAGAAGGCAACTGTCTGCAAACCAGAAGACAGGCCCTCCTCAGACAACAGATCTGCCCACACCTTGATCTTGGACTTTCTAGCTTCTAGAACTGTGAGAAATTAAATATTTGTTCCTTAAGCCACTCACTCCATGGTGTGTTTGTTATAGCAGCTCTAACTGCCTAACGCATAAGGAAAGACAAATATCCTTTATTTCCGAAAGAAATGAAAAAGTATTCTTTAAAATCAAACTAAACATCTAGGTACCAAACTAGGAAAATGGAGCTAAATTACTGTAAATGAATAGCAGTAATTATTAATAATCAACATGGATTCTCCAAGAACAAATCATGTCAAACTGGGTTCTTCAAAAAATTGAACTCTTAAATAGGAAGGTATGAGTAAAACATTTGGAAAAGCCACCCCATGATATATTTTCTTGGCAAAATGAAAAAAAAAAAGAGGATTATTTCACACAAAAGTGATTAGTAACTGGTTGAAAATCATATTTAAAATGTTTATTAGCTGAGATTTACAATGGTATTAAAATCAGTTTTCCTGCCAAGCCCACACTTGCTCAGGGACTTGCCTAGGAATAAATTAATGGATAAATGGGAAACTAGCAGGGAGTGTTGATGTGTTGAGTTCCCCAAAATCAAGTATTGACTTGCAAGAATAGAAGTCCATATTCTATAGGATGAAGTGCTGTTAGAGAGACAAAGCAAAATTCTGCATATAGGGGTGAATTAAAAATTATTTGTCCAGATAAAATAAAAGACTTGAAAAGTAAAAGACTTGATCAATATAGTCGAAAGTGAGTACAAAATTGGACTAATTAGGTAAGCACGATGACTGTATCATGGAACTTAATTTTTTTTTTTTTGAAACAATGTCTCGCTATGTAGCCCAGGTTGGCCTGGAACTTGCTATGTAGCCTTGGCTGGCCCTGAACTCACAATCCTCCTGTCTTGTCCTCCCTAGTGCTAGAATTATAGATGTACACCACTTGTACCTAGGAAATTTAATAATCTTAAAGTTAAGAATCAACCATCACTTTATAAATTAATTGTGTTACTAACATTTATTTTTAAAAAACATTAAATATTTGGTATTAGGGATTTTTCTGTTGGAACCATATTAGAAATAGGTTTCTGAGCCATCCTACAGAACATATTAACTTATGTAGAAGAGTTACTACTTTGCTAAAAGGAACCTGAGCTCTGGATTTTGGTCAGAAGGGGTAAGTGTTATTGTGGGGAGGACCAAGTGGAAAAGTCTTTTTTTTTTTTGGTGGTGGTATGGGGGTTTTGAATTCAGGGCCTTATGCTTGCTAGGCAGGTCTTCTACCACTTGAGTCATGTCAGTAGCCTGGGAAAAATTTTTTTATGTTTGTGAGGGAATAACAACCCCCAGGCAAATTTTGGAAGTGGGTGAAATTTTCCACTGGCCTGTCTGCACATCTATGTGATCTAACATCCCTCTCTTTGCTGCCAGGGCACGACTGAAATACAATGTGGTGTGTCTGTAATAGAGACATGCATGGGGCATTAGATGGAGAGCAATGAGTTAGTTCATAGTAATGTATGACAAATGTGTGCTCCTTATGACCTCTCACAATCAACTGCATTTAAAAATAAAATGCACGTTAAACTAAATGAATTTTAAATTGAATTAAATTTAACTTCAAGCTGGGGATAAAATGAAAATTCAGGTATTGTGGAACAGTCTGGGGAGAAGGGAAGGATCCATATGGGTGGATTTGCCTTCTCTTGAGGTCTGTCTATTGTATTCTACTGTTAAGAAATTTGTTCTCCTTGGGTTCTGAAAACTGGAATTTTATCTTAGTCTATCTCCAAGCATATACTTTCTGTACTTTATAAAACCATCTCTATTGAATAGAAGTTAAAAAGTGACAGATTTCAAGTCAACCTTAGAAAGAACTTTGCAAAAGTTATCACTACCATCTAATGTTACAGTAAGCCTCTCATACTTTCTATTCACCAAACCCAATACATTGTTGAAATGAAGGTTATTGTAAGGTGTTCTTGAATGTTTGGGAAGTACCCCCTAACTTTTAAGATTTTCTGGATTTTAAAATGCAAATGCCTTTTGTAACACCTACAACCTGTAAGATTTTTGCTTTGGACTCCTGTTGTGGTATTGCTATAAGAGGTTGATGACAATTTGTCAATCTTTGACCTTGTTTCAATTCATTTGCAAAGTTTGCCTCTCTTATTACCCTCATCTCCAATCAATCAGGATTACCAACAGGACAGATTTTTATAAGAAACAGCATTTATTCAAGAATAATAATTATGGGTAGTCAAGGTTCTCAAGGACTTTTTGGTTTACTATTTTATAATTTTCACTATGGAAAAATGAACTTTCAAACAAATTTCTCTACTTAATGTGAATTAAAGATATTAACAGTGCCTTAGAAGATACCTGAAAATACTGAAAAATATTCTAAAAAGGTAATTTTCACTCTTCTTAATTCCTTTTCTCCCTTGCTTCCAATTTCTGGTGCTCCACATAGCTTTGGAAGCCCATTTTGAATTCTGCAGTGAAGTGACATGCTTTTAAAAGCTGTGAATTTTCACTTAGATCTCATTTCAGTTCACATCAATGTCCTCTAGTTTTGTCCCTGAGATGAAAGAACAAAGCAAAGTCAGCAGTCTCGGTTTTTATGAAGGGCAGTACCTGTCATAAGCAGGTTAACAAGTAAACCCTTTGTGAGCACTCACTTGATAGAACCCTAAGGTTGTAAACTGAAAGACATATCTTATTGTGTAGTTTGGCTCTGGGCTATACATCGAGGTCACCAAGGGAATAGCTGTCAATTTGGATTTGTCTGAATTAGAGGGAATCAAAGTGGTAGGTGGAATGATTGAAAACAAAATCAAAACAAAATTGCAAAGCAAACCAAAACATTTCAGTCTTAGAACTGCATTTGAGAGAAGACATTTGGCCGTTATGTCTGGAGTCTTTCTTGAAGCCTATCTCCTGTATTTCAGCCGAAGAGCTGAGAAAAAGAAAAGCTGAGAAAAGACAGGAAATTAAACCAGTGAAAAGGAGGGAGAAGCAAAGTAGTAAAGGGCTACATTGTAAGGTTTTGTTATTTTATATATCTGTATGTAATATAATTTAATAAATATAATATAAATTCATGCTTTTACTTGAAAAGAAATTTAAATAATATTTTTTGCATTTAACACAATTTGAGTAATTATTTCTCAGGCAAAATGGCCTTTAAAAAATAAAGGAATAGTAGGTGCTTTTGTGATTTAAGATGGAGGTAAGCAGAGACTGAGAACAAGGACAGGCTTGATGCCTTGAAGGGAGCAAAGGAGCTCTAAAGAGGCCATTTGGATTATGTTCAATAAGAGAACTGTCTAAAAATGTGACACATTTCAGAAAACGTGTTCTATCTCTGCAGTCAACAACCCTCATGGTTTTTATACAAAACCATCAACATTTACTGTAGTTTTCAGTAGATGCATACATATATATTACCTGTTAAAAACATGGTAAGAGTAACCCTAGGACACTCAATACGAAAGTTGTCCTTTTTTTCCCCACTTCAAACTGTTTATTCTAACTTCCTATGTTGACTAGAAAATATTTTGATACCATACATGAAGTGATTAGCATACATTAGTGTTTTAATAGTATAGAAAACCTTAGACTATATAATTGTACTTAAATGTTTTTAGAAATTATTAAAGTTTGTCATAATTGGTTCCTTTGAGACTTCCAGTATAATTACCTTTGTTTTTAATATTAAACTTTGCTGAAGACACATGAAAGAATTAGAAGTACTATATTTGATTATAAGTACATTTGAAATTCACTATTTTGGTATGTACAAATGACATGTTAAGTCACTAGGGACAACCATTTGAAGATTTCTATTATTCTCAAGAAAACTTCACATACCCATGTTGTATGAAGAAAGTTGTGAGTAATCATCTGGCATCACATCTAAAAGGCACTAAGGCTTCTGGACTCTACCGTTATTTCCTCTACTCTTTTGTTTAAACCAAATGTATTTAAATCAGAGTACATCAAGATACGAACCAAGGAGGATGCATTTTTAGTTAAAGGATGGTTTTTTCTGCATGTGTATCAGGTTACGAAGGCCTTGGTGAAGCACTGTTCTTTTTTCTTACACACAGATTGTAGACAGAGATCATGAGTATCTTTGAATACACACAATGGCACATGTACAGATCCAGAGGAAGGACCCAGTAGAGTGGGAGAGGTTGGTGAGCAAAGAGGTGCTGATCTTATGAACTAGACCAGGGGAGGTGAAAAAGGCTGGTTGAGAATTGGGATATACTTTCAGGGGAGGGAGTTTGTAGGAAGTATGGGTGCTACTCTGAGATTCTGATATATCTCTTAAAGGTTGGACAGGTATAGGAAAGAGGACAATCCTGTCCCCTAGAATCACTGAGATTGGGAGGAGAATTGAATGGATTGATCCTGGATAAGACACACATCATGAAAATGTGTGCTCAGTCGGCTATCTGTCCACCCACCCACCTATTCATTTATAACCATTAGTCAAGTAAAAAGAAAATAATTACCTGCCCTTATAGCTAAAGTAATAAGCCAAAAAACTAAAGTAAACTCAATACTTTCTACTTCTTTTTTGGTTTTATTTCCAGGGGTTTTATAGGGTATATTAGGATATTTTCTAGGGGCACATTTCTGTTTTCCTAGCCTGAAAATATAGGAAAAACATGTTTTTTACTCTTTTGTGCACCTTCAGTAAATACTTGTTGGTTGATTATTGTCTGTGAATAGGTTAATACAGATTTGTGGGTCTAATGATGTGTTAATTTATGAAGGTCAATCTGAATATATTATGATATAACACCTATGATCATTTGATTATGCTTAAGAATATATGGATTCTTATGCAAAAACCTCACTGGATTGATTCTTTTTTTTTTTTTTTTTTTCATTTTTCTTTTATTATTCATATGTGCATACAAGGCTTGGTTCATTTCTCCCCCCTGCCCCCACCCCCTCCCTTAACACCCACTCCACCCCCTCCCGCTCCCCCCCTCAATACCCAGCAGAAACTATTTTCCCCTTATCTCTAATTTTGTTGTAGAGAGAGTATAAGCAATAATAGGAAGGAACAAGGGGTTTTGCTGGTTGAGATAAGGATAGCTATACAGGGCATTGACTCACATTGATTTCCTGTGTGTGGGTGTTACCTTCTAGGTGAATTCTTTTTGATCTAACCTTTTCTCTAGTTCCTGGTCCCCTTTTCCTATTGGCCTCAGTTGCTTTAAGGTATCTGCTTTAGTTTCTCTGCGTTAAGGGCAACAAATGCTAGCTAGTTTTTTAGGTGTCTTACCTATCCTCACCCCTCCCTTGTGTGCTCTCGCTTTTATCATGTGCTCATAGTCCAATCCCCTTGTTGTGTTTGCCCTTGATCTAATGTCCACATATGAGGGAGAACATACGATTTTTGGTCTTTTGAGCCAGGCTAACCTCACTCAGAATGATGTTCTCCAATTCCATCCATTTACCAGCGAATGATAACATTTCGTTCTTCTTCATGGCTGCATAAAATTCCATTGTGTATAGATACCACATTTTCTTAATCCATTCGTCAGTGCTGGGACATCTTGGCTGTTTCCATAACTTGGCTATTGTGAATAGTGCCGCAATAAACATGGATGTGCAGGTGCCTCTGGAGTAACAGTCTTTTGGGTATATCCCCAAGAGTGGTATTGCTGGATCAAATGGTAGATCGATGTCCATCTTTTTAAGTAGCCTCCAAATTTTTTTCCAGAGTGGTTGTACTAGTCTACATTCCCACCAACAGTGTAAAAGGGTTCCTTTTTCCCCACATCCTCGCCAACACCTGTTGTTGGTGGTGTTGCTGATGATGGCTATTCTAACAGGGGTGAGGTGGAATCTTAGTGTGGTTTTAATTTGCATTTCCTTTATTGCTAGAGATGGTGAGCATTTTTTCATGTGTTTTCTGGCCATTTGAATTTCTTCTTTTGAGAAAGTTCTGTTTAGTTCACATGCCCATTTCTTTATTGGTTCATTAGTTTTGGGAGAATTTAGTTTTTTAAGTTCCCTGTATATTCTGGTTATCAGTCCTTTGTCTGATGTATAATTGGCAAATATTTTCTCCCACTCTGTGGGTGTTCTCTTCAGTTTAGAGACCATTTCTTTTGATGAACAGAAGCTTTTTAGTTTTATGAGGTCCCATTTATCTATGCTATCTCTTAGTTGCTGTGCTGCTGGGGTTTCATTGAGAAAGTTTTTACCTATACCTACTAACTCCAGAGTATTTCCTACTCTTTCTTGTATCAACTTAAGAGTTTGGGGTCTGATATTAAGATCCTTGATCCATTTTGAGTTAATCTTGGTATAGGGTGATATACGTGGATCTAGTTTCAGTTTTTTGCAGACTGCTAACCAGTTTTCCCAGCAGTTTTTGTTGAAGAGGCTGCTATTTCTCCATCGTATATTTTTAGCTCCTTTGTCAAAGATAAGTTGCTCATAGTTGTGTGGCTTCATATCTGGATCCTCTATTCTGTTCCACTGGTCTTCATGTCTGTTTTTGTGCCAGTACCATGCTGTTTTTATTGTTATTGCTTTGTAATATAGTTTGAAGTCAGGTATTGTGATACCTCCTGCATTGTTCTTTTGACTGAGTATTGCCTTGGCTATTCGTGGCCTCTTGTGTTTCCATATAAATTTCACAGTAGATTTTTCAATCTCTTTAATGAATGTCATTGGAATTTTGATGGGAATTGCATTAAACATGTAGATTACTTTGGGGAGTATCGACATTTTTACTATGTTGATTCTACCAATCCATGAGCATGGGAGATCTCTCCACTTTCTATAGTCTTCCTCAATCTCTTTCTTCAGAAGTGTATAGTTTTCCTTGTAGAGGTCTTTCACATCTTTTGTTAGGTTTACACCTAGGTATTTGATTTTTTTTGAGGCTATTGTAAATGGAATTGTTTTCATACATTCTTTTTCCGTTTGCTCATTGTTAGTGTATAGAAATGCTAATGATTTTTCTATGTTGATTTTATATCCTGCTACTTTGCTATAGCTATTGATGATGTCTAGAAGCTTCTGAGTAGAGTTTTTTGGGTCTTTAAGGTATAGGATCATGTCGTCTGCAAATAGGGATATTTTGACAGTTTCTTTACCTATTTGTATTCCTTTTATTCCTTCTTCTTGCCTAATTGCTCTGGCTAGGAATTCCAGTACTATGTTGAATAGGAGTGGAGATAGTGGGCATCCTTGTCTGGTTCCTGATTTTAGAGGGAACGGTTTTAATTTTTCTCCGTTAAGTATAATGCTGGCTGTAGGTTTGTCATATATAGCTTTTATAATGTTGAGGAACTTTCCTTCTATTCCTAGTTTTCTTAGAGCTTTTATCATGAAATGATGTTGGATCTTATCAAAGGCTTTTTCTGCGTCTATTGAGATGATCAAGTGGTTTTTGTCTTTGCTTCTGTTAATGTGGTTTATTACGTTTATTGATTTTCGTATGTTGAACCACCCCTGCATCCCTGGGATGAAGCCTACCTGGTCGTGGTGGATAATCTTTTTGATGTGTTGCTGAATTCGGTTTGCCATTATTTTGTTGAGGATTTTTGCATCAATGTTCATTAAGGAGATTGGCCTATAGTTCTCCTTTTTGGAGGTGTCTTTGCCTGGTTTTGGGATAAGTGTAATAGTGGCTTCATAAAATGTGTTTGGCAGTTTTCCTTCCCTTTCTATTTCATGGAACAGTTTAAGGAGGGTTGGTATCAGTTCTTCTTTAAAGGTCTGATAGAATTCAGCAGAGAATCCATCAGGTCCTGGACTTTTCTTTTTGGGGACACTCTTGATTGCTGCTTCAATTTCATTTTGTGTTATAGGTCTATTCAGGTGATTAATTTCCTCTTGGTTCAGTTTTGGATGATCATATGTATCTAGAAATCTGTCCATTTCTTTTAGATTTTCAAATTTATTTGAATATAGGTTCTCAAAGTAGTCTCTGATGATTTCCTGGATTTCCATGGTGTTTGTTGTTATCTCCCCTTTTGCATTCCTGATTCTACTAATTTGGGTTTTTTCTCTCCTCATTTTAGTCAGGTTTGCCAGGGGTCTATCGATGTTGTTTATTTTTTCAAAGAACCAACTTTTTGTTTCATTAATTCTTTGTATGGTTTTTTTGGTTTCTATTTCGTTGATTTCAGCTCTTATTTTTATTATTTCTCTCCTTCTATTTGTTTTGGGATTTGCTTGTTCTTGTTTTTCTAGGAGTTTGAGATGTATCATTAGGTCATTGATTTGGGATCTTTCAATCTTTTTAATATATGCACTTATGGCTATAAACTTTCCTCTCAAGACTGCCTTAGCTGTGTCCCATAGGTTCCGGTAGGTTGTGTTTTCATTTTCATTGACTTCTAGGAACTTTTTAATTTCCTCTTTTATTGCATCGATGATCCATTCTTCATTAAGTAATGAGTTATTTAGTTTCCAGCTGTTTGCATGTTTTTTGTCTTTACTTTTGTTGTTGAGTTCTACTTTTACTGCATTGTGGTCAGATAGTATGCACGGTATTATTTCTATTTTCTTATATTTGCTGAGGCTTGCTTTGTGCCCTAGGATATGATCTATTTTGGAGAAGGTTCCATGGGCTGCTGAGAAGAATGTATATTGTGTAGAGGTTGGATGAAATGTTCTATAGACATCTACTAGGTCCACTTGATCTATTGCATATTTTAGATCTTGGATTTCTTTATGGAGTTTTTGTTTGGATGACCTATCTATTGATGATAATGGAGTGTTAAAGTCTCCCACAACCACTGTGTTGGCGTTTATATATGCTTCTAGGTCTTTTAGGGTATGTTTGATGAAATTGGGTGCGTTGACATTGGGTGCGTACAGATTGATGATTATTATTTCCTTTTGGTCTATTTCCCCTTTTATTAGTATGGAATGTCCTTCTTTGTCTCGTTTGATCAATGTAGGTTTGAAGTCTACTTTGTCAGAGATAAGTATTGCTACTCCTGCTTGTTTTCGGGGGCCATTAGCTTGGTAAATCTTCTTCCAGCCTTTCATCCTAAGCATATGCTTATTTCTGTCGGTGAGATGAGTCTCCTGTAAGCAACAAATTGTTGGATCTTCTTTTTTAATCCATTTTGTCAAACGGTGTCTTTTGATGGGTGAATTAAGTCCATTGACATTAAGTGTTAGTACTGATAGGTATGTGGTGATTCCTGCCATTTAGTTATCTTAGTTGTTTGAAGGTTTGATTGTGTGTACCTAACTTGATGTTACTCTCTACTGTCTTGCTTTTTCTTATCCTGTGGTTTGGTGCTGCCTGCCTTTTCATGGTTATGTTGGGTGTCACTTTCTGTGTGCAGGATCCCTTGCAGAATCTTTTGTAATGGTGGCTTTGTGGTCACATATTGTTTTAGTTTCTGCTTATCATGGAAGACTTTTATTGCTCCATCTATTTTGAATGATAGCTTTGCTGGGTAGAGTATCCTGGGGTTGAAGTTATTTTCATTCAGTGCCCGGAAGATCTCACCCCACGCTCTTCTTGCTTTTAATGTTTCTGTTGAGAAGTCTGCTGTGATTTTGATGGGTTTACCCTTGTATGTTACTTGTTTTTTCTCTCTTACAGCCTTCAATATTCTTTCCTTAGTTTCTGAACTTGTTGTTTTAATGATGATATGTCGTGGAGTAGTTGTATTTTGATCTGGTCTGTTTGGTGTCCTGGAGGCCTCTTGCATTTGTATGGGAATATCTTTCTCTAGATTTGGGAAATTTTCCATTATTATTTTGTTGAATATATTACGCATTCCCTTCGCTTGCACCTCTTCTCCTTCTTCGATGCCCATGATTCTCAAGTTTGGTCTTTTGATGGAGTCGGTGAGTTCTTGCATTTTCTTTTCACAGGTCTTGAGTTGTTTAATTAATAGTTCTTCAGTTTTTCCTTTAATTACCATTTCATCTTCAAGTTCTGAGATTCTGTCTTCTGTTTGTTCTATTCTGCTGGATTGGCTTTCCGTTTTGTTTTGCAGTTCTGTTTCGTTCTTTTTTCTGAGGTTTTCCATATCCTGGCTGTTTTCTTCTTTATTGTTGTCTATTTTTGTCCTGAGTTCATTTATCCATTTATTCATTGTGTTCTCTCTTTCACTTTGGTGTTTATACAGTGCTTCTATGGTTTCCTTTATTTCTTCTTTTGCTTTTTCAAATTCTCTATTTTTATTGTCTTGGAATTTCTTGAGTGTCTCCTGTACATTTTGGTTGACCCTATCCAGTATCATCTCTATAAACTTCTCATTGAGTACTTGTAGTATGTCTTCTTTTAAATTATTCTTGTAGGCTTCATTGGGTCCTTTGGCATAGTTTATCTTCATTTTGTTGGAGTCTGGCTCTGAGTTTCTGTTCTCTTCATTCCCCTCTGGTTCCTGTACTAATTTTTTGCTGTGGGGAAACTGGTTTCCTTGTTTTTTCTGTCTTCCTGTCATTGTCTTTGGTGTTGTTACTGTCCCTGTACTGTGTGCAATTAAGTATTTGCTAGCTTGTAATAATAACAATGATAATTTTTAGCATGGTAGGGTGAGCTGTGATGGAAAGCAAGAAGTTAAAGAAAAGGGGAAAACAAATACACAGACAAGAGGGAGAAAGCAGAACAAGGTATCAGACAAGAGAGTTTCAAAGGTATAAACAGGGAGTGTTAGTGTACTAATCGACAGTAAGCTGAACAGACAATAGAGAGACAGAGAGAGGATTGAAAATCAAAGATAAAAAAAATAAAAAATAAGTATATGAAAGTAATATCTATTTATAAAAATGAATTAAAATAAAATGGAAAATAGGAAATTAAAAAAAAAAAATCCAAAAAACTTCCAAGTTTATATGCAATGCAATTTCAGTCTTAATAATTTGGATGTCCGTCTTAATCTCCAGTCCTGGAGTTCGTGCCTCAGATGTTGTTCTGTAGTTGTCTCATCAAAGGGGATGCATAAAGTAGAACAAAACTACACTCACACACACACATAAGAAAAAATAAAAAAAAAGCCCCACCAAGTGTCCCCAGTTCAAATGCAATAGTTTCAGTAAGTTTTTCGGCTTGCAGGTGTAATTCGGTTGTTCTCTCATCAAAGGTAGGGAGAAAAAGAAAAAAAAGCGTCTGGAGGCAGTTCTGAGAGTGGTATCTGCAACTGTGGCTTGCCTGCCTGCTGCTCTCAGCCTGTAGCTGGCGGCGTTATTTATGCAGATCTCTGGGGTGAGCTTAGCACTCACCTGGTCCCACAGGCTTTGTTTGCTCAGAGTTCTCCTGTGCGGGGGAGGGGGGCCTCTGCTACAGGCTTTTCCCTTTCCAAGCACTGGGAAAGGCGACACTGCCCCGCGTTGTGAGGCCTGCGTGTTTATTTACAGTTCACGTGGGAAGTGGGTCTTCCCTCCTCTCACAAGCGTCCCTGCTCCTGGTTGCTGGCGCGCCCCGCTCCCGCCAGAGCCTCTCCGGCCCGCCCGGCTCGTTTCTTTACAGTCCCGGGAAGGATTCCCTTCCCCCAATCTTCAGCGCTCAGGGCGCCCCACCCTCTTTCCAGCGTGTCTTAACTGTTCTTATTGCTTAGTACTCAGTTTCTCTTTTTTTTTTCCCGGGTGGAGGTCAGTCTGTCCAGGGGGCTATGCTGCTCTGGCCCAGGCTTGTCTGTGGGGGAACCGCGGTACCGCGAAGCTCACCTGGTCCGCGTCTTCCCAAGCCGTATGGGCGCCGGCCACTGGCGGCCCCGGGGGCCTCCTCGGTTCTCCGTTTAACGTGAAGTGCAGATTCTCTGCACCGGCTGGAGATGTGGAGGAGTCAAAGTTATGCCTTTTCTCGGTGATTATGCTTGCAAAGTGTGTCTTCAGCGTCTCTCCAAGATTTCACTATAGGAGGCTCGCTTTCTGCTTCCTACCTCTAGCCGCCATCTTGGAATCTCTCTGGATTGATTCTTAAGGATAATGTTAATGTCTTAAAAATGGCTTATAATTATTATTTTTTCTTACTTTGTCTTGTTCAAATATCAATGCCTTCTTAGTGGCTTCTGTTTTTTTAAACAATAACTGTGCAGATTCATATTAGTTTCTTTTCTATACAAGAAAATAAATTGCTATACCATTTTTCTTCAATCAAAACCATCAAATAAACAACCTCCAAAACAGTAGAGACATACTCTTTGTCTTTCTAAGTCCTACCTGGCTTCTTAGCTAAGTCATCATTGCCAAGAATAGGCAAATTATGCATGGAAGTCAAGGGACTTGCATACTGTGGGATGGGTCTCACCGAGTTGGCAGTTCTTTTTCCTTAAGATTACTGATCAAATTTAAAGTCCTTTGATGTTTTTTTAATTTAGTTATGACTTTACTGGTATAGATTAACTTGTTAGAGCACCTAAGCCCAGACAGCATGACCTCAGAGAACAATTGGGGAATATTTTGTTTCTCTGATGGTGGATTGGGCACCCTGATCCTCTGAGGACTGTGACTGACATCAGGAAGAATCTCAGCTATTCTATGATTTTCACAAGTGCTCTTTAGAGAGCTTCCCCTTTACTGATAAGCATTGTCTTCGTGTGTTTGTGCACAGGCAACATGTCGGCTGAAACCCCAGTCACACTGAGTATCGACCCTCAGGATCTCCAGGTCCAGACATTCACTGTGGAGAAGCTTCTGGAGCCTCTCATAATCCAGGTATTGATACCATGGGGGCTATGATGTGGAGCAACTGTTTTTTAGAAGAATTACAAAGTGTGAAAAAAAAATCATAAGCCAAGGAAAGATTTAAGTTTTAGACATGAGTATGTCATCAAAAATTGTCCTATATTTAAGCTGGTATTAAAATGTAAAAAAATGAAGCCCAGAAAATACTGTTTGGAAAAGGAGGAGAAGGGAAAGGAGTCCTGGGAACATAATAGGGGGGTGAACTTTTCCAAAGTGCACTGTGTGCACCCATGGCAATATCACAATGAAATCCTCTGTTATCCTATGCTAAAAAACAAGACAAAACGACCTCCCCCACAACAAAAATACCACATGATAAGCTGGGCATGTTGGTTCAAACTTGTAATCGAAGTTACACACACAAAAAAGGAAAAAATATGTATTTGGTAGTGATAAAATTCTGAATGCTTTCTTCCAGCTCTTCTTTAACATTAATAGCAGGATTAATATGTATATGTAGTTTTTTTGGATACAGGGTCTTGCTATGTAGGCCAGGCTGGCCTTGAGCTCGTGATCCTCCTGCCTCAGCCTCCCAAGTGCTGGAGTTGCAGGCATGTGTTACCACACCAGTTGTATATATAATTTCCACAATAACTTTATATCAATTACCTTGTTTGATAGTTATGAAAACTGAGTGAGGCAGGCAGCATGGTGAAAAACCATCTTTGTGTTTTTTGGTTTTCCTTTTTGGGGCAGTGCCTTGTATATAGACCAGGCTGGCCTCAAATTCTCCATCCTCCTGCCATAGCCTCCCAAGTTCTGAGATTAAAGGTGTTTTCCACCATGCTTGGATAAAAATGATCTTTATTATTTAGAGAATTTCAGTGGCTTGCCCCAAGAGACATGATGGCTCAGTCGTCAAATAGGATACTATCTTTAAAATATCAAAATATATGGGAAACGCATCTACTTAAAGGAATTCTGTGATAAAGCCTGTCATAAAGTAAATAATCCTGTGATAATATGTATAATAATTACTTACTTATTTCTTATGTAAGTCCAAATTTAATGTATTAGATTTTCTTAAAGAGGAGCTTGAGGAAACACACATTAGTGTACATTTAAGATTTTTGATCTGTAACTCAAAATTCATTAGGGAACTCTTCTTTAGGCTTACCTTAAGTTATGCCTCCTAGGACCATTTTCTAGGGCCTCAAAATGCTCAAGGTTTACTTGGGTGAGAAATTGCACTGACCTTATCTCTGGTCATTTAAAAGTGTGTACTTAATCTTCTGTGTGAGATGGGTAACAGAAAGGGGAGGAACACGGAGAACAGACTTTGTGCACGTTTCTACTTAACACGTGTTGAGATCCCTCCTGGGAAGACAGTTCTAAACCTGTGCCTCCCTGAGGACACTTAATTATTAACGGCAGCAGTCTTTACAGTACTGGGGATTGAACCCAGGGCCTCATGCATGCTAGAGGAGGGCTCTATCACGTCAGCCATACCCCCATGGCTTTTGTTTGTATTTTTGTTTTTGAAATAAAGTCTGGCTAACTTTGCTTGTGTTGTCCTTGATCTTGTGACCATCCTGCCTCTGGCTACTGAGTAGCTGGGATTAGATGCATGTGTCATCATGCCCAGCTCAATGTTGGCAGTCATAAAAGTGAAAGTGATCCTATATGACTGTGGAGATGTCATTACAGTCCCTGTGTTAGTCATGCACTGAATGGTTTCATTTTAGAAAGAAAAAACCCCAACAAACCTTTATTTATTGCTTTTCTGACAAAGTTCACTGAAAAAATTGGAAAAGCCAAACAACTTCCTCCCAGCATCCCCAAATCCCAAACCAACCAAACAACCAAACAACCATAAGCTCGATCCTCCCACTTCCTACCCCCAAGGACAGGAGGAGAGAGAATTAAACAACACTCAGTTTTACCAACAGAAATAAACATTAATGTTTTGAGGCTGTTCCTTCTAATAGAGTAAAATTATGAGTATTTAAAAAAAATCTTTTTAGTACTTTTTAATAGAAAGAATATATATTCAGTGGGTGCACTGGTGTATGTCTGTAATTCTAGCTACTTGGGAGGCTGAGGAAGCAGAATCATGAGTTTGAGGCCTTTCTGGCAACAAGACCCTTGTACATGATGCACAGATGACACGCGCAGGAATTTTAGGAGCTCAGGGTTCTTGAGCCCGCTCTGAGGATGAAAGTACAGGCGGGCTCCAACAGCAGAGGTCGGAAAGATTTTATTTGTAGAGAAGAGAAGAGAAAGACTGCATGTTGGAGAATGCAGGGGGACCTGGAAACCAGTGATCCCATGGGTCAGGGTGGGGAGTGGGGTTTTATAGCCTTTTTGCATTGCCTGATGGCAGAGATGCCTTTCAGATGCAAATGGGCATTCCCTAAGGAGGAGAGGTGTCTCCTTGACCACTTATCACCTTTTGGGACCTCCTGCAGTCTGTCCTTCAGTCCTTCATACATGCTAGACAAGAGCTCTACCACTGAACTGCATCCCAGCCCAGTTTCTCCATTTGTTGTAAGAACAATTTAACGAAATTATCATATACCCTCACCATAGTTGTTTAGTGTAGTTTCACATTTTGGATGCTTAAGTTTCTGCTTTTGTTTTGTTTTTACTGTGCTATGCTGAACATTTTTGTATATAAAATTTTGCTATCAATTGTTTTGTTTCCCTAGCATTCGTTAATAAATACAACAGTAATTGGGCAAGACTTGAGATTTTACATGCTTTTTCATACATAACACCAAATTTTTTTTTGAAAAGTTTTAAATGAGTTTTCACAACTCATTTAAGATTTTGTTCCTTTGCAATTATAGGGAGAGGGGGTAGAGAAATGACCTTTATTTTGGAGCTGGACAGTAAAGACAAGTACATTAATGTCACTGCATAATTCTTATTTATTCCATAACACTGAAACATTCAATTCGGTTACTTAAAACTTGCTAATCACAAAGATGCTGCTGTGTTGTTTACGAGTGGAGAAAGTGTCATGCGGAAACTACTTTTTATATCCTAATGGAAACTAATACATGTTTCATTTTAGTCAAGTACATCACTATAGCAGTCATCAGAAATTCACATTAAAGGATATGTTGCTCACTGGGTGTGTATATGTTTTCTGGCAGGTCCTAAAACTATTATAACCATCTCTCTAAATGTTTATTGATTCCACCTGGAAAGTTAAAAGGCTGAAAATGACCTGAAATAATTTTATTTGGTTGGAAAGAATATAACTTTACAAAATTATGATTATGCTAATTTTAGGAGCTTTTCATGTGGCACCTGGATCTATACTTTTCATGATCAGCAAGTAGATGAGTTAGGATGACATGGCAAATAGTTCTCAGTCACATGTTAATGTAATGCTAATTTATCATCCTTGATTGTTGTCAGTGTTTTTGAAATGTTTATTGATTCCTTAAAAGTGGTTTGGCTTACCATTTCACCAGTAACTTGGCTATCCCAAAATTTTGTAGATCCTAGTAATATTGAAGTCATATGAAATTAAAAATATTAATAATTGATATAATACCTATATGTGCAACTCTCTCATAAAGCAGAATTCTAGCACAACAAAATTATATGCAGACACACTTGATTTTCACTGTAATGGCATTCTTCTGGTCAAAACCCACTACATTTCAAAGTGAGAGTTATTATTTTAAAATAACTGACTTTGTCAGATTTGATGTTCAGTCTTCTTTTATCTGACACTTTGATCATATGTCACTTGTCCACACAAATAAAAGATCCCATTAAATTGTATTAAGAGTGATTTTTCTAGTATAACATTAGGCTAGATGTATTATCACTTTTTTCTGTTATTTTTTGTTTAAAATATCTAATTGGAAAAATTATATATATTCAAGGTGTGATATGATGATTTGATATATTTATACATTATGTACTGATTGCCACAGTCAAATTAGTGAACACATCTGTCACCACCTGTAATTCCCATTTTGTATGTGTGTGAAATACACTTAAGGTCTACTGTCTTAGTAAGTTTCAAGTATGTAATACAGTATTGTTAACCATAGGTACTATGCTATACATCAGATCCCCAGAACTTACTGATCTTATAACTGAAAATTTGTACCCTTTGATCACTATCTTCCAATCCCTTCCCCCACCAAAATGGTTATTTTACTCTGTTCTATGATTCCTCATGTAAGCGAGATCCCACAGTGTTTGTTTCTCTGGGTCTGGAAATATAAGTATATCTCCAGGCTCATGCATGTTGGCAAAAGCCAAGATTTCCTTTTTCTAAAATGACTAAGCAAATATTCATCTATCTATCTATCTATCTATCTATCTATCTATCTATCTATCTATCTATCTATCTACCTATCCATCTATATCATTTTATTTAGTAATTTATCTGTCAATAGACTCTTCGGTGGTTTCTACATCTTGGCTATTATTTGAGTAGTTATATGGCTTTTTATAATCATATGATATAGTCTCTGATTATACTGGAAAATATTTTGACAAAAGTTCATACTGATACCAGATAAAGTTATAAATTTAGTAGCCCCATTAAAATATTCTCACCTTTACTCATTGTTTATCTTCATGTTACATTCTTTTGCTTTAAAGATTCTACAGAAATTACTTGCCATCTCTGTATATAACTCAAAGTCAAAATTACACTTTAATTTTTAGAGTAATTGGTCATAGATAGCATTATGTCACTCCAACTTCTAAATTCATTTATTCATAAATCTTTATTCTGCTCTTTTTATAGTTACCAGAGTCTTCCCTACTAAACCTGATTTATCTTTAATCAATTTTTTTTCTCTTGAGCACAGGTAAATCACTAGGTCATCTCGCAGGGATGTTCAGCCTGGGATATATTTCAATCATTTGCTTTCATTTTCTCTGTGTGATAACTTACACAGTTGCATCCTTCTGTAATAAATTCCTCCGATGGGTCAGAAATAATTTTTTTTTCTTAGCAATTACATTTTTATGATTGCAACTGTAGGCATCTGCACTTTATCACTTTCAAGATCCAAGTTTGGCAGTGCAATGCAAATAATCTATTTATGCAGAATTGTGTTTAAAAGAATTTACATCTCTGTGTTGTATACTCTCTGAAGGGGATATAAACTGCTAGATCATGCTACGTTGTTACATAATGGAACCATCAATAATCTTATTTGCTACAAAGTATAATTTATTGTGTGTCATATTCATGTTGAACATGAGTTAAAGGAATTGACACTCAAAATCCCTTAAAATAAAAATAATAAATTTCTTATAATGTGTTATCTCTTATAAAGTTTTTTCTTTGGGCAAAGGTTCAGATGTATTTTATGGTATAAATGTATTCCACGTTTTCAAGAGGTAAATGTAGGGTTAGATCAACATTAATGAGTGTTATTTCTCTGGTTCTCACCCCTAACTCTCATAGGACTTCTTGGCCCTTTCCCTATTTTTGCTTCTGTAGTGTCTTCTAACTTAATTTTTCTAGGAGTCCCCTTAGGATTACCTTTTACATACTACATAACAATACTCACTGGGTCAAGATTAAGAATAAATGGTAATCCTTGTACTAGTCAGTGTAGGCAAGGTTATATTTGTGATAAGATAATCCCCAAATCTCAGAGGCTCAATAAAAATTCGTTTCCTGTTCAAGCTATAAGTCCAATATGAGTTGGCTGGAGTCTGCTCAATACAGGTACTTAGAGACCTAGGCTAGTGTAGACTCCACCTCAATATATACTTTCTCTGTCTTGTAGCAGGGACAAGAGAACATGATGAATCATTCTTGGCTCCTAACAGGTCCACCTAAATGTGACTTATGTTAGTTCCACCTGTGTTGCTTTCATCAAAGCAAATCATGTGGCCAAAGTGGATGCTGGCTGTGCAATCCTGCCCTGTACTCTGAGGAGAATGAGAATATTCGTGAACAGCTCACAGAACCATTATTTTCCTATTGCCTCCTTTTTAGGGGTTTTGTTTGTTAAGTCTCCATTTGTTGTCAAGTCACTTTGTTACTCTGGTCACTGCTGACCAGAGGAAGCAATGAGGGAGAACTGACTTAATGACACTCAATTGTAGGTAGACAAGAAGCCTGCAAGGTGCTCTGGCATGAGAGTTCTGTGTCTGCAGGATGATCATGAGTTGTTACTATTACAGTTGTAGGGGAGAGATTCACTCTACTTCCCTTACTTGTTATGTGGGTTTTTGATTGAATCTAGGAACCCAGTTAATATAAGAGTTGATTAACATGGGAAGAGCATAAACGTTTTATTAATTTTACATGTACATGGGGATCTACACAAGACAGCAAAGACTGAAGTATGATGCTTTTATACTTTTTAGACAAAGAATAGTAGGATTGTGAAGGAATGACAGGATAAGTAAATATCTAAACTATGATAGTGTATTCTAGGCATATTTCTAAGAGATATATGGTGGGAAGGACATAAAGGCTAGTGGAAATTAAGGGTTCCTTTAAAAAGTTTGTTTAGGTTCATCGCAGGCCAATTACAGTCTCTGGTAATCAAGCTATTTTCCAGTTGTGGTGTATGAAGGACATTCCTCCCCAAAGAATCTTTTTGACTTGCTACATGTAGGAAAAGTGAGACCACATGGCCATTCCTTAAGTGGTTTCAGCTTGAAATAATCACTATATCAATTTGGCATGTTGTAAGATGGCATGCCCTTAGTTCCTTCACTATCCTCTCTTTGGGAGTGACTATATATGGAGAGATATGTAGTAGTTATCTAGAGTTAAATAGTTACACCAGGTGCAAAACTGAAAGACACAGAAAAAAGTGGAGAAATAGAGACAAGTTGAGTCACAGTGATAATGAAGAAATGTTCAAGTTTGGATTCACAAACTCCTGCTGTTCAGGGACCGTAAAGATCACCTTGTTACCAGGAATTTAACAAATCCTTTTGGTTTCCAAACACATTTTATTATCAGAATTATACTCTGGATTCTGTGGCCCCAATGTTTCTGGTTCCCTTGAGTTCCAGCCATGTAGGTCAGCTAATTACATAATCTAATTATCTTCCTACTCAAATTCAAAGCAAGTTCTGTAGCAATCCAGGATTCCATAATTGTCCTCACTTTGCTTGCGCTATGGTGGGGGTTTTCCTGCAAAATCTTTCTTCTGCTTTTCCCCTGTCTGCAAACTTTGGAGTCTCTGAGGTGTGACTCATGTTTACAAATGAGTCTATCTGCCATATAGTCCTATTTTGTTTGACTTCCCATAAGGCCCATTGTAAGGCTAGCAATGGACATGACAAAGTAGCCGTCCTAGAGCCTCCAAAGCTGCCAATCCTCAAGGTGGAGGAACGGTTCTGGGCTCCTACAGAAGAGAAAAAGTGCCTCTCTTCCCAATGCTGTGCTTCCCAGTTACTCAGACTCTAATGAAGCAATGCTTACTTATACTTAGAGTCCCACAAAATTTTTTATGAAAACAATCCCTTTCAGCCTCTTCCCTAATCTTTCCTCCATATTAGAGACAAACCCAGTCCAAGTGGCTGGATGTGTGTAATGGTTTGGATCTTAAGTGTGTCAAAGAGTTGGTCACCAACCTGTGGTGTTAGTGGGAGGTAGTGGAATTTTAGGAGGGGGAGCCAAATGGAAGGAAGTTAGGTCATTTGGGATGTGCCCTTGGAGGGAATATTGGGATCTTGTCTCTCCTCTCTCTCTGTCTTTGCTTCCTGGCCTCCATGAGGTGAGCAGCTTTCCTTCACTACCTGCCATGATGTTTTGTCTCACCGACCCAAATGGGGTTAAGTGACCATGGACTGAAACCTCTAGAACTGTGAGCTAAAATAAATCTTTCCTCCGTTTAAATCGATCATATCAAGTATTTGTTTATTTATTTTTTTGCAGCACTGAGGTTTGAACTCAGGGCCTCATGCTTGCTATGTAGGCACTCTTACCACTAAATGCACTCTGCCAGCCCTAGATCAAATATTTTGTCACAGCCATGGAAAGACGCCTAATATAATGGGGGAGCAGTCAATCTTAGCTCTTCCAAACACTGTTTTTCATTTCTCCTGTATTCCATGCAGAACCTTTCTGCCACATCCCACCCTCAACATAATTTCTTTCTTTTCTCCTTGATCCCCAAACAAAAAGAATCAAGTAAAAAAAGCAAGCAAGCAATCATGCATATCAATTTATACAAATAGATGACAAGATACCAAAGGGCTAATTTCTGCCTATTCTACAGAGAGATCTTTTGACTTCTAGGTATCAGGGAGAGGATGTCTGTCCCCTTTGGCTTCTTAGCCTCCTAGAATATAATTTCCTTCACAAAAAAAATCATAATTTGTGATTATTTTGTTATTTTTATACATCATTTTGAAGGAGCATGGTGTCATTTACTTGTGCTTCCTTGGTTTTATCTACAAGCTTCTTTTTGTATTCTTGCTGATTATTATATCAGTAAAATGTATATTAGAATTAATTTTGATGGTTCTAAGAGAGTCTCAAAGACAATTCTGCAGATGTTTAGTGTTCTTGTAGAGTACTTTATAAGCACACATTGGAGTTTTGACTATATTTCGACAAGTAACATTAAAAGTTAGTAAATTAAATGTCTTAAATACAGGCTCAAGTCTGTTCAAGTCTTACTAAGTATAAAGATATTATTTTCATGCTAGGATGAAGAAATAAACATAATTTTGCTTCAATAATGTTTTAAATTTTAAGGTCATTCAGTATACCTGAGTCAATTCTAATAAAGTGAATTCTTCAATTTTTGCATTTTTTTTTACTGCCAGAAAACTGCTCCCCTGGGAAAGTTGTTAGGTTATATTATTTCTTGAGAAACCAATAGTTGCAAAAACAAGCTACTCTTTAAATTAGAATAAGGGTAAGAAAAACCAGTAGCTGATTGAGTAAAAGGCTGTAAATACAGTTGGAGCACATGAGGCAAGCACACAAGGGTCCCTGTGTCCCCACCAGACCTGGTAGTTCAGGTTAGTTGTGGGCAGGTGTTGCTGCACATGACTCACTTCTTGGCTTGCTTTCTGGAGCTTTTTTTTCCCCTTCCTCTTAAACTCTACCTTTTGTAGACCTTTTGTTGTTCTATTAGATTCTGATTTATTTTTTCCTACTCACTCCAACATTGTTCCACTGTTGTACTATTGTTCTGGATTCTCTGACCATCCCCATCCACTACACTACTAGTTTTTTTTTTTTGACCATCTTTCTGTGTAGCCCAGTCTGGCCTCGAACTTGAGAATCTCCTGCTTCAGCCTCTGACTGCTGGGATGATAAGTGTGCACCACCACACCTGGCACCACTGTTAATATTTTATTTTTTGGTCACAGCTCATCTTTTACTCCATGAATTCATACTCCCTCCCTTACCACCCTCTCCGCCCCCTCTCTCTCCCCTCTACCCCCTCAATACCCAGCAGAAACTATTTTGCCCTTATTTCTAATTTTGTTGTAGAGAGAGTATAAGCCATAATAGGAAGGAACAAGGGTTTTTGCTGGTTGAGATAAGAATAGCTATACAGGGAGTTGACTCACATTAATTTCCTGTGCATGTGTGTTACCTTCTAGGTTAATTCTTTTTGATCTCATCTTTTCTCTAGTTCCTGGTCCCCTTCTCCTTTTGGCCTCAGTTGCTTTTAAGGTATCTGCTTTAGTTTCTCTGCATTAAGGGCAACAAATGCGAGCTAATTTTTTAGGTGTCTTACCTATCCTCACCCCTTCCTTGTGTGCTCTCACTTTATCTTGTGATCAAAGTCCAATCCCCTTGTTGTGTTTGCCCTTGATCTAATGTCCACATATGAGGGAGAACATACGATTTTTGGTCTTTTGGGCCAGGCTAACCTCACTCAGAATGATGTTCTCCAATTCCATCCATTTACCAGCGAACTATTCTCTTTGTTAAGACCAAGAAAGTAAGCTTTGAAACTAAAAGATGATCAGTGAAGCCTTCTCAGCACTTTTTTGTTCTGTCTGTTTTCTCCATCCTTGGGATAATAGGCATCTTAGTTCATTTTCTACTGCTGTAACCTAATACTGCAGATTGGGTAAATTGTGAAGAATAGAGGCTCATTTTGGCTTATGGTTCTGAAGGCTGGGTAGTTCAAGATCAAGGTGCCATATCTGGTGAAGCCTCATTGTTGTGTAATAATATGGCAGAAGGCATTGAGGGAGAGAGCCACCCTTTTATAACTAAACTACTTCTACTACAACAACTTTAATTCATTCATGAGAACAGAGCCCTCATGACCTAATACCTCTTTGAAGTCCCATCTCTCAACATGTTACAATGGCAATAAATTTCTACATGCGTGTCGGAGGGGGCATGCAAAGCATCACAATAGATCCGTTGGCTCTACTTTGGATATGGAAGGCTCAATATTGACACGATACTATTCACATATTCTGAAAAGAAGTGGTTAAGTTGATGGTATGTGTTATAATTTATGGTATTTTAGAATTAGGGAACTACAATATCAAAGAAGGGCGTTTTGGGCATTAAAGGTCAAGTGCTGGTCAATGAGCTTCAATATTGATGATCGATATTTAATTTTACAAAAAAAATGAGACAAAATGGATTTATTGACTTAGAGATGGGCACAACCTAATCAATTTAAAACTGAGCATTAGTCTTTAATTTGCTGATGGGCTGCATGCAAACCATATTTGTGTTGGTTTGAAATTATGAGCCTTATACATTGAATCACTAACTCCTGTGGTAGTTCTCTCTTAATATTTACTGTCTCCAACTCAACCATGAAAAGGCAGGCAGCACCAAACCACAGGATAAGAAAAAGCAAGACAGTAGAGAGTAACATCAAGTTAGGTACACACAATCAAACCTTCAAACAACTAAGATAACTAAATGGCAGGAATCACCACATACCTATCAGTACTAACACTTAATGTTAATGGACTTAATTCACCCATCAAAAGACACCGTTTGACAAAATGGATTAAAAAAGAAGATCCAACAATTTGTTGCTTACAGGAGACTCATCTCACCGACAGAAATAAGCATATGCTTAGGATGAAAGGCTGGAAGAAGATTTACCAAGCCAATGGCCCCCGAAAACAAGCAGGAGTAGCAATACTTATCTCTGACAAAGTAGACTTCAAACCTACATTGATCAAACGAGATAAAGAAGGACATTCCATACTAATAAAAGGGGAAATAGACCAAAAGGAAATAATAATCATCAATCTGTACGCACCCAATGTCAACGCACCCAATTTCATCAAACATACCCTGAAAGACCTAAAAGCATATATAAACGCCAACACAGTGGTTGTGGGAGACTTTAACACTCCATTATCATCAATAGATAGGTCATCCAAACAAAAACTCAATAAAGAAATCCAAGATCTAAAATATGCAATAGATCAAGTGGACCTAGTAGATGTCTACAGAACATTTCATCCAACCTCTACACAATATACATTCTTCTCAGCAGCCCATGGAACCTTCTCCAAAATAGATCATATCCTAGGGCACAAAGCAAGCCTCAGCAAATATAAGAAAATAGAAATAATACCATGCATACTATCTGACCACAATGCAGTAAAAGTAGAACTCAACAACAAAAGTAAAGACAAAAAACATGCAAACAGCTGGAAACTAAATAACTCATTACTTAATGAAGAATGGATCATCGATGCAATAAAAGAGGAAATTAAAATGTTCCTGGAAGTCAATGAAAATGAAAACACAACCTACCGGAACCTATGGGACACAGCTAAGGCAGTCTTGAGAGGAAAGTTTATAGCCATGAGTGCATATATTAAAAAGTTTGAAAGATCCCAAATCAATGACCTAATGATACATCTCAAACTCCTAGAAAAACAAGAACAAGCAAATCCCAAAACAAATAGAAGGAGAGAAATAATAAAAATAAGAGCTGAAATCAACGAAATAGAAACCAAAAAAACCATACAAAGAATTAATGAAACAAAAAGTTGGTTCTTTGAAAAAATAAACAAGATCGATAGACCCCTGGCAAACCTGACTAAAATGAGGAGAGAAAAAACCCAAATTAGTAGAATCAGGAATGCAAAAGGGGAGATAACAACAAACACCATGGAAGTCCAGGAAATCATCAAAGACTACTTTGAGAACCTATATTCAAATAAATTTGAAAATCTAAAAGAAATGGACAGATTTCTAGATACATATGATCATCCAAAACTGAACCAAGAGGAAATTAATCACCTGAATAGACCTATAACACAGAATGAAATTGAAGTAGCAATCAAGAGTCTCCCCAAAAAGAAAAGTCCAGGACCTGATGGATTCTCTGCTGAATTCTATCAGACCTTTAAAGAAGAACTGATACCAACACTCCTTAAACTGTTCCACGAAATAGAAAGGGAAGGAAAACTGCCAAACACATTTTATGAAGCCACTATTACACTTATCCCAAAACCAGGCAAAGACACCTCCAAAAAGGAGAACTATAGGCCAATCTCCCTAATGAACATTGATGCAAAAATCCTCAACAAAATAATGGCAAATCGAATTCAGCAACACATCAAAAAGATTATTCACCACGACCAGGTAGGCCTCATCCCAGGGATGCAGGGGTGGTTCAACATACGAAAATCAATAAACGTAATAAACCACATTAACAGAAGCAAAGACAAAAACCACTTGATCATCTCAATAGATGCAGAAAAAGCCTTTGATAAGATCCAACATCATTTCATGATAAAAGCTCTAAGAAAACTAGGAATAGAAGGAAAGTTCCTCAACATTATAAAAGCTATATATGACAAACCTACAGCCAGCATTATACTTAACGGAGAAAAATTAAAACCATTCCCTCTAAAATCAGGAACCAGACAAGGATGCCCACTATCTCCACTCCTA
Source organism: Castor canadensis (assembly GCF_047511655.1). NCBI lineage: Eukaryota > Metazoa > Chordata > Mammalia > Rodentia > Castoridae > Castor > Castor canadensis. The sequence continues at coordinate 58,667,652 of NC_133392.1, read as the reverse complement.
TTCAACATAGTACTGGAATTCCTAGCCAGAGCAATTAGGCAAGAAGAAGGAATAAAAGGAATACAAATAGGTAAAGAAACTGTCAAAATATCCCTATTTGCAGACGACATGATCCTATACCTTAAAGACCCAAAAAACTCTACTCAGAAGCTTCTAGACATCATCAATAGCTATAGCAAGGTAGCAGGATATAAAATCAACATAGAAAAATCATTAGCATTTCTATACACTAACAATGAGCAAACGGAAAAAGAATGTATGAAAACAATTCCATTTACAATAGCCTCAAAAAAAATCAAATACCTAGGTGTAAACCTAACAAAAGATGTGAAAGACCTCTACAAGGAAAACTATACACTTCTGAAGAAAGAGATTGAGGAAGACTATAGAAAGTGGAGAGATCTCCCATGCTCATGGATTGGTAGAATCAACATAGTAAAAATGTCGATACTCCCCAAAGTAATCTACATGTTTAATGCAATTCCCATCAAAATTCCAATGACATTCATTAAAGAGATTGAAAAATCTACTGTTAAATTTATATGGAAACACAAGAGGCCACGAATAGCCAAGGCAATACTCAGTCAAAAGAACAATGCAGGAGGTATCACAATACCTGACTTCAAACTATATTACAAAGCAATAACAATAAAAACAGCATGGTACTGGCACAAAAACAGACATGAAGACCAGTGGAACAGAATAGAGGATCCAGATATGAAGCCACACAACTATGAGCAACTTATCTTTGACAAAGGAGCTAAAAATATACAATGGAGAAATAGCAGCCTCTTCAACAAAAACTGCTGGGAAAACTGGTTAGCAGTCTGCAAAAAACTGAAACTAGATCCACGTATATCACCCTATACCAAGATTAACTCAAAATGGATCAAGGATCTTAATATCAGACCACAAACTCTTAAGTTGATACAAGAAAGAGTAGGAAATACTCTGGAGTTAGTAGGTATAGGTAAGAACTTTCTCAATGAAACCCCAGCAGCACAGCAACTAAGAGATAGCATAGATAAATGGGACCTCATAAAACTAAAAAGCTTCTGTTCATCAAAAGAAATGGTCTCTAAACTGAAGAGAACACCCACAGAGTGGGAGAAAATATTTGCCAATTATACATCAGACAAAGGACTGATAACCAGAATATACAGGGAACTTAAAAAACTAAATTCTCCCAAAACTAATGAACCAATAAAGAAATGGGCAAGTGAACTAAACAGAACTTTCTCAAAACAAGAAATTCAAATGGCCAGAAAACACATGAAAAAATGCTCACCATCTCTAGCAATAAAGGAAATGCAAATTAAAACTACACTAAGATTCCACCTCACCCCTGTTAGAATAGCCATCATCAGCAACACCGCCAACAACAGGTGTTGGCGAGGATGCGGGGAAAAAGGAACCCTCTTACACTGTTGGTGGGAATGTAAACTAGTACAACCACTCTGGAAAAAAATTTGGAGGCTACTTAAAAAGCTGGACATCGATCTACCATTTGATCCAGTAATACCACTCTTGGGGATATACCCAAAAGACTGTTACTCCAGAGGCACCTGCACATCCATGTTTATTGCGGCACTATTCACAATAGCCAAGTTATGGAAACAGCCAAGATGCCCCAGCACAGACGAATGGATTAAGAAAATGTGGTATCTATACACAATGGAATTCTATGCAGCCATGAAGAAGAACGAAATGTTATCATTCACTGGTAAATGGATGGAACTGGAGAACATCATTCTGAGTGAGGTTAGCCTGGCTCAAAAGACCAAAAATCGTATGTTCTCCCTCATATGTGGACATTAGATCAAGGGCAAACACAACAAGTGGATTGGACTATGAGCACATGATAAACGCGAGAGCACACAAGGGAGGGGTGAGGATAGGTAAGACACCTAAAAAACTAGCTGGCATTTGTTGCCCTTAATGCAGAGAAACTAAAGCAGATACCTTAAAAGCAACTGAGGCCAATAGGAAAAGGGGAACAGGTACTAGAGAAAAGGTTAGATCAAAAAGAATTAACCTAGAAGGTAACACCCACGCACAGGAAATCAATGTGAGTCAATGCCCTGTATAGCTATCCTTATCTCAACCAGCAAAACCCCTTGTTCCTTCCTATTAATGCTTATACTGTCTCTACAACAAAATTAGAGATAAGGGGAAAATAGTTTCTGCTGGGTATTGAGGGGGGGGGAGCGGGAGTGGGTGGAGTGGGTGGTAAGGGAGGGGGTGGGGGCAGGGGGGAAAAATGAACCAAGCCTTGTATGCACATATGAATAATAAAAGAAAAAAAATATTTACTGTCTTTCTCATTCATACTTGATGAACACATGCATATAATATGAAAGAAATTATATTCCAGATAAATTCAATAAAATGGAGTTTTGTGTTAGAAGAGAACAAGAAAAAGTCTCACGGTCTAAATTAGATAGAATTTGGAAAAGATAGTAGAAGTGAAGTGCAGAAAGAGTTTCATAAATTTGTGTTGGCAAATAATATTGGAATAGTTTATCCAATTTGATGGTTGACAGAGTTATAAATTATTATTTAATAAATATGGGACATGGAATTAGGAAGTTATGTTTTATCACCAGTTACTACTGAAAGTGAGATGCTGGGCTAGGTAGACCACGGGTTCATGTGAACATGTATGAGCTGCTGCATGTGAGGTCAACCTATCCTTTATTTCAGCATTAGTACTGGTCTGACTGCATTTTTCACTTCTTACTTTGTTTCCTTCACCCATACAATGATTGACTATTGATGGAGAAGAGTTGTCCTTTTGATTTTTCTTGTTTGATACTTCTTTAAATCAGTACTTTACTATGAAGTATTGGTTACTGATTTGCCAGAATGATTACTGCTTGATTTAGGCATAAATAGCAGCATGAATATAATTTCTTCTTGGTTTGCTTAATTCAATATATTGATCGTTTTCTTTTTTATTTTTGGAAATGTTTGTAGAGAAGGAGAGTTAACATTATTTTAAAAAAAACTGAATTTGCTCTGAATTTTTACTCAGTATAAAACAGGCATCTTTTCTAAATAATAGTTACATTTGAAGTGGCAAAAGCCACATTCCAGGGTTAATAGATTAATGGTTGGGTTTCCTGATAAATACTACCTCTAAATGTTGGGCTGCCCCAAACTTAGTCCCATTACTACTTTTCCAGCTATGCTTTGTTTTTAGGAGCACTCATCCAATTTTTAATTAGAAATACTGCTTCCAACTATATTTGACATTTTAGTAAGATCAGTAAAACTACTGATGTGAATAACTAAATTGAAAATGTAAGCTATGAGAAACTGATCTCCAGCCCTTATCTGTCTGAGCTCCAGAATTGTATAATAGTCTCTAATTTAGCAACTCTAATAGGCAAACTGAACATGTGCAACACTCAACTCTTTCTTTTCTTTTCTTTTTTTGAGACAGGGTCTTGCTATGCAGCCCAGGTTGGTATTGAACTCAGGCTCTCCTTGCCTCCTGAGTGCTGGGATTATACACACATGCTACCAACACCTGGAAATGTTCAACTCTTGATTCTTCTTCCTCTTTGCTCTCCTTAATTTCTTTATCTAAGTAAATATTATCTTCATACATCCCATTGCTCAAACCATATGCCATACAGCCATTGTTGACAATATATCTATATTTTCATAACCCATACCCAATCTATCAGCAAAGCCTATTGACTCACTTCAGAATATACAAAAATTTGTAAATTCTCACTGCTCTCTGGAGCAAGGCAGTGTGGTCTCCACTTGGGCTACTGCAATAGCCCAACTGGGCACCTTTAACTGCTTTTCCTTCTTCCATTCCTTATACTTTTATCCCACCCCTGCCTCTCCTCATCTATTCTCCACAGAGGATCCAGAATGATCTTTTAGCTAGTGATACAGGCTGGTAAGTCCCAAATTTACTTAATCTATATAATCTCTTTAAGACTGAAGACCTCAAGATAAGGGTAACAGAGCCATTTTACTGTCTGTTCCAGACCCCTGGAAAGGTACCTGAAAGTCTCCACCAATTGCCCTAAACCTGTATTCACAGACAGATCACCCCATGATGAGACTGTTTCCCCGCCCAAGCAGGAGTAGTTATCCCATGATGGAAACTGAGTCTGCCTCCTTAAAACAGGAACAATCATCTCATGGGAACTAGATTGTTCCCTCAAGCAAAGATTTCTCAGGAGTCACCGTGCAGGACTAGAACTGAAATAGTGATCAATCAGATCACAGTTTGACCAAGGCCACTTAATTACATAAGCCTTTTGCCCCTTGCTCCAATTCTTCCTCTGTTTAATCCTAAAACTGGTGTCAGGACCCCTAAAGATGGGTTGACATATTTTACCTCCTCTCTCTTCCCAAAGTGGCCATATTGATTAAAATTTTCTTTCCTGCCTTCCCAGCATTGGTTTTTCATTTGATTTCTGTAGTAAGAGGCCATACTTAATTTCTTGGGACTTCTCCAGAGTTGGACCTTTGGCCTAGAACTCCAGTCACAAGTTCTTCACCTGGTTCACCCTTGCTTCTATTTCTCCTGGTAGGAAAATATCTGATCTGAAAGGCCTGCTTAATCCTTGTGAATGTTTGCAATCTTTGCAGAACTTGTATCATACAGTATAAGTAGTTAGAATTCTGCTCTTTATGTTGCAGCCAGTTGTGTATTTCTCTTATCACCATCCTGCAGCTTACTCATTTTTATTTCCTAAATGCCTAGGGTATTGTTTTGAGCACAACACATGTTTATTGGCTTGAAATGAAGTAAAAGAAATTTGTGACTGATTTTGGGGGAGGGAGGACTGTTGAATGTTAAATTAGAGGTATGAATTTGCCCTTCAATGTTCCTTAGTACTTTTAAGTAAGTAGGGTGTTTTTGGTAGGGGATAAGGAATTATCAATGGCTTGAAGAAGGGTCTCCCTCTCTTTCTCTAAGACTGAGTAATATCTTTTACTTTGAAAGATCACTGGTTTTATTTATCTGCAGAGTTTTATTTTTCTATTCTTGTAATTTCTTTCAATCCTTGATGAAGTTTTAGCTAATTAACATGGCTAAAATGTCATATGTTTTATTTCATAAATTAAAATTAAATGAAAGGAGCAAAGTAGCCCTGAAGGCTCCTGTGAGCTATTGAAGGAAGGTTAAAATCAAAGGGTTTCACTCATAAGCAAGAAAGATAAAGCTGTTAACATGGGTTTTTAATATCACAAGATAGTAAAATTAAAAGAAAAAATTGTAGTTAGATTGGGAAAGAACATGGTCATAGAATATAAATGTGTACCTGAGCTGCCATTGAAAACTTACCACAAAACTAGTGTCTGAGATGCTAAAGCAATTATTGTGCTGATGCAACAAACAAAAGTAAATCCCAGCCTCTGTCATATTCTGCACTGCTCCCATTGTGTGCTTGTGTGGCTCCAGACAAGGACAGTTGAAGGACAGGTTCACTAAGCATATCAATTCAGTTGTCAGTGACTCTGGAGCATCTAGAGAAGCACACCTGAGTTAGGAAAGATTAGAAAACCTTTGTTTTTGTACTCTAAATTTGAACATATAAATATTATACATGATTTAAAAAACACCTGGTTTATGGAATTTTAAGTTTGCAGAATCAATAAAGTGGGAATTTCTTCTTTTCATATGACTTGAAACCTTTAATTTTAGACCATTTCAATGGGAAACTTCTTCTTATATCTTTTTATTCTTCTTAGTATATGTTAATTGTACAAAATAATGGGTTTCAATTATGATATTTTCATACGTGTACATATGTAATTCCGACTGTACCTTTGTGTCTTTGAAGGCTAGTACAGATTTACAGACTAAAGGAAATTGAGCAAACCCAAGCTCTCTAGAACTACAGTCCTGGGGATTTTTCCCTATTAAAAGGAACTCTAAGTTCTGAAAAAGGGAAAGGGGAAAGTTATATATTAGTGAGAAAATGTAAAGTTAGTAAAACATTACTTTGGATTCTGTCTTAGCATTTTTTCTGCTGCAAGTTCCAACTCAAGTTTTGAGTTCCTCATAAAAACAGAACTCATTTTGTACTGAAAACAAAAATGAGGAAACAGGAATTATTTTACAGAAGAATCAGAAAGCTTATTTTACTGGTGTTGGTTGGTATTCTTTCAGAGATGGGAGACCATTTCAAATAACAGGCATCCCCACCTCCTTGGTGAAACTCATCTGCTACCATAGTGAGTCGTACTCACTGACGGGAGTAGGTTATATCTTTTAGGTGAGTAGGGTGAAAGAAAAAAAGTTCAGTTTTCTTTTGCCAAGACATATTTACTTTATGAAATAAAATGAATCATTGAAAATGTCACTTGACTGTAGTCAATATTAAATAACTGTATTGGGGGTACTTAAAAAGAAGATTTAGGTTCAAACAACTTATACAAATGAATAACTTACAAGTTACAATTGTATTTTTCAAAAATGGAAGCATAATGTTGTTATACAATGTTCTTTTCACATTTCTTCTTCTCTGGCATTTATTATAAGGAACAAAGCATTTCTGGAATGCTCATTTTAATTTCAAAGCCCAGGCTATTCTGCAGAAAACATTTGGTGCATGGAGGATCCGAACAATAGAGGAGAATGTGCTGTGGGAAGCAGTATGAATTGTGGTACTTAAAATACATTCCGAAGGAACATTTCAGACAATGATACTTTTCATTTTAGAGGAAAGGTTTAATTTGTCTTAATCTGGACAAATATCTTTTAACTCTATATAAATGAGAGTGCCAATAATGAGATATTTGCTGTTTGGAGTTTGTGAATGCCCGTGTGATAAATCAGGTTTATTATCATCTTTATATGACCCATGATATAAAGACACATGATCCTATTTAGTTGCTTGTTAGGCATGTAGAGTGAGCTTTGTTAACTGCCTTCATAACATTTAAAATGGAGAGTCCAGGAGCAAGACTAGGCCCAGAAAGAATACCTTTGAAGGATTCTCATAACCCACTTTCTGTATCCCTATGGAGAATGGACTAGAAAATACATATGAAATGAAAACCAATATTTGTGTCATGTTATGCATTAAAAAAACCTACTTGACCTTATTTAACCTTCACAAAATCTTATAGAAAGTGTGATTATTCTTATTGTCTAAGCAAGGAAACAAAGACTTTCCACAAACATTCCACTCTGGATGATCACCTTGGTAATAAAGCAAATTAGAATAAAACAGAAGGTCATTAGACAAGGAGATGAGAATAGAAGGCCAGACAAAATTTATTTTCATCCACATATTTCCCTGATAGCTTATAAGTTCTTAGCTAAACAAGGGGTCCAAATATTCAAGTAAACAAATGTCTAATGCTCCATTAACAACCAATAAGCAAAGTCTCTGGGTGCTGCAGAGGAGGGAGGGCCTGCAGGAGAAGACTGCATGGTTAGCATATGTCTCAGCTACTTGATGGAATGCAGGAGCCTTGCTTTCTTTTTCCTTTTAAAAGATTTATTTATTTCTTTTTAACTGACAAATGATGTGTATAGATCTGGGTGCAGTGATGTTTTGATCACTGGAGAAAGATTCAGTCCACTTAATTTAACATAGCCATCACCTTACCAGCTTGTCACTGGATCCTTGGATTTCAGTAGAAGTTCCAGATTTTCTAGTTTAAATATTGAATATAAGGTTTTTTACTCTATCTCTTTCTCCGGGATGGGGATTTTCAAGCTTTTCTTATGAATTTTTTATCCAAAATTTGCTACTGGGATCCAAGGTTTAATTAAGAAATGGATGCAATGGATATTTTTCAAAAGTAATTTAGTATTCTTAATTTTCATTTCCAAACAATGCTCTGATCATAAATTTTTTCCTTTATTTTGTTAAGCTTTATTTCTTTCCCCAGGTTTATTAAGGTATAATTAACAAATATAAATTTCTTATATTTTAATGGTGTATACCTCAAGGCTCTGTGTTTTGAGAAACAAATTGGGTTGAAGGGATAGAGTGGGAGAAGGTGGAGATAGAAGTGGTCAGGTAAGGCCTCTTGATAGGGGACTTTGAAAGGGACCTGTTGCAGGGGCCCAGTGAAGTAGGGAAGGGTACAGGAGACAAATTAGAGAGGTTACAAAGGATAAGGAAGTAAGCTTAATAAATACCCTTAAGCTTGGTATGCTTAAGGGTATTCCTCCTACCCAATATTAATAATCTCTATTCTTAGCCTAAATACACTAATACCAACTTAATTGTGATTATTTTTGCTTCCTTCTTAATATAGATTGTTGGCTATAAAGTAATAAAAATTTTATTTTATAATTCGATAATTCTGAGATATGATTTCCCGTATTTCTCATTTTGACAGCTTCATTAAACATCTGTATATTTTTTCATATGAAGTTTCTATAATTAAAACAACACAGACATCTCAAGCATTCTTCCAATACAAAACCTGGTGAGGTTTAATAGTCATAGCTCTCCTTTCCTTCCACTCTTTAGTTGGGGACTCTGGTGGCTGATTGTGCTGCCCTTGGTGCTACGCCTTGACATCTGGGGATGCCCCCACAGTACCGGGAGTGAATCATCTTACTGTGATACTTCAGCTGTCTAATGAACGACTTGTGTTTTTCCAATTTTAGGTTACTACACTTGTAAATTGTCCCCAGAATCCTTCCAGCAGGAAAAAAGGACGTTCAAAGAGAGCCAGAGTCCTCCTAGCGTCCGTGGAGGAGGCAACTTGCGACCTGTTAGACAAGGGAGAGAAGATCGCCCAGGAAGCCACCGTGTTACGGGCAGAGTTGGCCGCTGCGCTGGCGGAGGTTCGCAAAGAGAGTGAGTGCGCTAGGCCTGGACAGGAGCAGAGTGCATTTCTTTAGGGTGTTAGTTACTCGCTTAGATCTGTGAGTGTTTTGTTTTTGTTGGCTTGAGTTTATTAGTCTTTCACAGAGCTGTGAAACTGAGCTGTGGGAGGTAGAGCGGCTCATTAGACAGCTCCGAGGCTCAGAGTCCCAGTCCTGGCTCTTTCCTTTAGCTATTCAGTCCCTGCAGACAGCTGCCCACCTCCATCCACGCCATAACTCACCCACAATAAACCAAGGGAAAGCTAATGAGGCTAAAGACATATTTGCCCATACATACATAAATTATAAACTTCCTCATAAGCAGTTGGGAGATAGAAATTTCAGATTTGACTGCCTCAATAAGTACATTTTTTTATTTTTCAATTTTCTGGAGGTTTAGATTTACTAAAAATTTTTTTAGTGCCTTGCATAAACTATGCGTAATCTCTGTTGCTGCTTTGTTAATATTACATAATAAAAGCATATATTTCATCTTTTGATGTCTTTACTTATGATAATGCAACAATTTCCTAATGAATGTAAATCTCATCTGTAGAATATTTTTAAAAGAACTGTTCAGTGTCTTTGGGTCAATGGAATGATTTTGTGTACATCAGCTTGCTGCAGGTAATTATTTTGGGAGGATAAAGAAAATTGAATTCAGGAAAAATGATTGGGATATCCAAATACTTCTTTTCTCCAACACCCAGCATAACTAAGAAAATTGGAAAGTCAGGGCAGGCTGTGGTGGTTCATGCCTCCAATCCCAGCACTCCAGAGGTACAGGTAGGAGAATTTGAGACCAGACCGGGCTACATAGTGAGATCTTGTCTCAAAAAAAATCAGAAAGTAAAGCCTTTTCTAATTCTAAAATGAAAATACTAGCTACAGTAAACTTTGGATCAAATTTATGAGACAGGGGATTATTTGTGATATAATTTTTATATCTTTTTGGTGGTACTGGTGTTGAATGCAGGGCCCAGTGCTTGTTAGGCAGATACCCTATCATTTGAGCCATACCTCCAGCCTAATTATATATTTTTTTGAAATAAATTTTATTGTGTACATTTAAGGTATACAATATGACATCATGGGATTCATATAGATAGAAAATGGTTACTATAGTGAAACAAATTAACACATCCATCGTTTAACTTAGTCCTCCAGGTCCTCAACTTTTTTGGTGGTAATAGCTAAAGTGTACAAATGTAGCCAAATTCCTGAATGCCATATAGCTAGAGTCTTCATGGTGTGCATTAGCTCTCTGGACTTGTTCATCCTACATATCTGCTTTCTATCCTTTGATCTACAGCTCCCCATTTCCTCCCATTTTCCCCTCTAACTCCTGGGAAAAACTGTTTCATTTTGTATTTCTGTATATCTGACTTCTCTCTTCCTCTTTTTTTAGATTCTACATGTAAGTGAAGTCATGTGATATTTTCCTTTCTGTGTCTGGCTTATTTCACTTAGCATCATGTCCTTCAAGTTTACATTGTGGCAAATGGCAGGGTCTCTTTTTTTTTTTTAAATTATTTTATTATTCATATGTGCATACAAAGCTTGGGTCATTTCTCCCCCGTGCCCCCACCCCCTCCCTTACCACCCACTCCGCCCCCTCCCTCTACCCCCCACCCTCTCAATACCCAGCAGAAACTATTTTGCCCTTATTTCTAATTTTGTTGAAGAGAGAGTATAAGCCATAATAGGAAGGACCAAGGGTTTTTGCTGGTTGAGATAAGGATAGCTATACAGGGAGTTGACTCACAGTAATTTCCTGTGCGTGGGTGTTACCTTCTAGGTTAATTCTTTTTGATCTCACCTTTTCTCTAGTTCCTGGTCTCCTTTTCCTATTGGCCTCAGTTGCTTTTAAGGTATCTTCTTTAGTTTCTCTGCGTTAAGGGCAACAAATGCTAGCTTGTTTTTTAGGTGTCTTACCTATCCTCACCCCTCCCTTGTGTGCTCTCGCTTTTATCATGTGCTCAAAGTCCAATCCCATTGTTGTGTTTGCCATTGATCTAATGTCCACATAAGAGGGAGAACATACGATTTTTGGTCATTTGGGCCAGGCTAACCTCACTCAGATGATGTTCTCCAATTCCATCCATTTACCAGCAAATGATAACATTTCATTGTTCTTCATGGCTGCATAAAATTCCATTGTGTATAGATACCACATTTTCTTAATCCATTCATCGGTGGTGGGGCATCTTGGCTGTTTCCATAAGTTGGCTATTGTGAATAGTGCTGCAATAAACATGGGTGTACAGGTGCCTCTGGAGTAACCTGTGTCACAGTCTTTTGGGTATATCCCCAAGAGTGGTATTGCTGGATCAAATGGTAGATCAATGTCTAGCTTTTTAAGTAGCCTCCAAATTTTTTTTTCCAGAGTGGTTGTACTAGTTTACATTCCCACAAACAGTGTGAGAGGGTTCCTTTTTCCCTGCATCCTCACCAACACCTGTTGTTGGTGGTGTTGCTAATAATGGCTATTCTAACAGGGGTGAGGTGGAATCTTAGTGTGGTTTTAATTTGCATTTCCTTTATTGCTAGAGATGGTGAGCATTTTCTCATGTGTTTTTTGGCCATTTGAATTTCTTCTTTTGAAAAAGTTCTGTTTAGTTCACTTGCCCATTTCTTTATTGGTTCATTAGTTTTGGGAGAATTTAATTTTTTAAGTTCCCTATATATTCTGGTTATCAGTCCTTTGTCTGATGTATAGTTGGCAAATACTTTCTCCCACTCTGTGGGTGTTCTCTTCAGTTTAGAGACCATTTCTTTTGATGCACAGAAGCTTTTTAGTTTTATGAGATCCCATTTATCTATGCTATCTCTTAGTTGCTGTGCTGCTGGGGTTTCATTGAGAAAGTCCTTACCTATACCTACTAACTCCAGAGTATTTCCTACTCTTTCCTGTATCAACTTTAGAGTTTGGGGTCTGTTATTAAGATCCTTGATCCATTTTGAGTTAATCTTGGTATAGGGTGATATACATGGATCTAGTTTCAGTTTTTTGCAGACTGCTAACCAGTTTTCCCAGCAGTTTTTGTTGAAGAGGTTGCTATTTCTCCATCATATATTTTTAGCTCCTTTGTCAAAGACAAGTTGGTTATAGTTGTGTGGCTTCATATCTGGGTCCTCTATTCTGTTCCACTGGTCTTCATGTCTGTTTTTGTGCCAGTACCATGCTGTTTTTATTGTTATTGCTTTGTAATATAGTTTGAAGTCAGGTATTGTGATACCTCCTGCATTGTTCTTTTGACTGAGTATTGCCTTGGCTATTCGTGGCCTCTTGTGTTTCCATATAAATTTCACAGTAGATTTTTCAATCTCTTTAATGAATGTCATTGGAATTTTGATGGGAATTGCATTAAACATGTAGATTACTTTGGGGAGTATCGACATTTTTACTATGTTGATTCTACCAATCCATGAGCATGGGAGATCTCTCCACTTTCTATAGTCTTCCTCAATCTCTTTCTTCAGAAGTGTATAGTTTTCCTTGTAGAGGTCTTTCACATCTTTTGTTAGGTTTACACCTAGGTATTTGATTTTTTTTGAGGCTATTATAAATGGAATTGTTTTCATACATTCTTTTTCCGTTTGCTCATTGTTAGTGTATAGAAATGCTAATGATTTTTCTATGTTGATTTTATATCCTGCTACCTTGCTATAGCTATTGATGATGTCTAGAAGCTTCTGAGTAGAGTTTTTTGGGTCTTTAAGGTATAGGATCATGTCGTCTGCAAATAGGGATATTTTGACAGTTTCTTTACCTATTTGTATTCCTTTTATTCCTTCTTCTTGCCTAATTGCTCTGGCTAGGAATTCCAGTTCTATGTTGAATAGGAGTGGGGATAGTGGGCATCCTTGTCTGGTTCCTGATTTTAGATGGAATGGTTTTAGTTTTTCTCCGTTAAGTATAATGCTGGCTGTAGGTTTGTCATATATAGCTTTTACAATGTTGAGGTACTTTCCTTCTATTCCTAGTTTTCTTAGAGTTTTTATCATGAAATGATGTTGGATCTTATCAAAGGCTTTTTCTGCATCTATTGAAATGATCAAGTGGTTTTTGTCTTTGCTTCTGTTAATGTGGTTTATTACATTTATTGATTTTCATATGTTGAACCACCCCTGCATCCCTGGGATGAAGCCTACTTGGTCGTGGTGAATAATCTTTTTGATGTGTTGCTGAATTCGGTTTGCCATTATTTTGTTGAGGATTTTTGCATCAATGTTCATTAAGGAGATTGGCCTATGGTTCTCCTTTTTGGAGGTGTCTTTGCCTGGTTTTGGGATAAGTGTAATACTGGCTTCATAAAATGTGTTTGGCAGTTTTCCTTCCCTTTCTATTTTGTGGAACAGTTTAAGGAGGGTTGGTATCAGTTCTTCTTTAAAGGTCTGATAGAATTCAGCAGAGAATCCATCAGGTCCTGGACTTTTCTTTTTGGGGATACTCTTGATTGCTGCTTCAATTTCATTTTGTGTTATAGGTCTATTCAGGTGATTAATTTCCTCTTGGTTCACTTTTAGATGATCATATGTATCTAGAAATCTGTCCATTTCTTTTAGATTTTCAAATTTATTTGAATATAGGTTCTCAAAGTAGTCTCTGATGATTTCCTGGACTTCCATGGTATTTGTTGTTATCTCCCCTTTTGCATTCCTAATTCTACTAATTTGGGTTTTTTCTCTCCTCATTTTAGTCAGGTTTGCCAGAGGTCTATCGATCTTGTTTATTTTTTCAAAGAACCAACTTTTTGTTTCATTAATTCTTTGTATGGTTTTTTTGGTTTCTATTTCGTTGATTTCAGCTCTTATTTTTATTATTTCTCTCCTTCTATTTGTTTTGGGATTTGCTTGTTCTTGTTTTTCTAAGAGTTTGGATGTATCATTAGTTCATTGATTTGGGATCTTTCAATCTTTTTAATATATGCACTCATGGCTATAAACTTTCCTCTCAAGACTGCCTTAGCTGTGTCCCATAGGTTCCGGTAGGTTGTGTTTTCATATTCATTGACTTCCAGGAACTTTTTAATTTCCTCTTTTATTGCATCGATGATCCATTCTTCATTAAGTAATGAGTTCATTACTTCATAAGTGCATTCATTATTCATTATAGCTGTTTGCATGTTTTTTGTCTTTACTTTTGTTGTTGAGTTCTACTTTTACTGCATTGTGGTCAGATAGTATGCACGGTATAATTTCTATTTTCTTATATTTGCTGAGGCTTGCTTTGTGCCCTAGGGTATGATCTATTTTGGAGAAGGTTCCATGGGCTGCTGAGAAGAATGTATATTGTGTAGAGGTTGGATGAAATTTTCTGTAGACATCAACTAGGTCCACTTGCTCTATTGCATATTTTAGATCTTGGATTTCTTTATTGATTTTTTGTTTGGATGACCTATCTATTAATGATAATGGGGTGTTAAAGTCTCCCACAACCACTGTGTTGGCATTTATATATGCTTTTAGGTCTTTCAGGGTATGTTTGATGAAACTGGGTGCGTTGACATTGGGTGCGTACAGATTGATGATTATTATTTCCTTTTGGTCTATTTCCCCTTTTATTAGTATGGAATGTCCTTCTTTATCTCGCTTGAGCAATGTAGGTTTGAAGTCTACTTTGTCAGAGATAAGTATTGCTACTCCTGCCTGTTTTCGGGGGCCGTTGGCTTGGTAAATCTTCTTTCAGCCTTTCATCCTTAGCCTATGCTATTTCTGTCAGTGAGATGAGTCTCCTGTAAGCAACAAATTGTTGGATCTTCTTTTTTAATCCATTTTGTCAAACGGTGTCTTTTGATGGGTGAATTAAGTCCATTAACATTAAGCGTTAGTACTGATAGGTATGTGGTGATTCCTGCCATTTAGTTGTCTTAGTTGTTTGAAGGTTTGATTGTGTGTACCTAACTTGATGTTACTCTCTACTGTCTTGCTTTTTCTTTTCCTGTGGTTTGGTGCTGCCTGCCTTTTCATGGTTAAGTTGGGTGTCACTTTCTGTGTGCAGGATCCCTTGCAGAATCTTTTGTAATCGTGGCTTTGTGGTCACATATTGTTTTAGTTTCTGCTTATCATGGAAGACTTTTATTGCTCCATCTATTTTGAATGATAGCTTTGCTGGGTAGAGTATCCTGGGGTTGAAGTTATTTTCATTCAGTGCCCGGAAGATCTCACCCCACGCTCTTCTTGCTTTTAATGTTTCTGTTGAGAAGTCTGCTGTGATTTTGATGGGTTTACCTTTGTATGTTACTTGTTTTTTCTCTCTTGCAGCCTTCAATATTCTTTCCTTAGTTTCTGAACTTGTTGTTTTAATGATGATATGTCGTGGAGTAGTTGTATTTTGATCTGGTCTGTTTGGTGTTCTGGAGGCCTCTTGCATCTGTATGGGAATATCTTTCTCTAGATTTGGGAAATTTTCCATTATTATTTTGTTGAATATATTACTCATTACCTTAGCTTGCACCTCTTCTCCTCCTTTGGTACCCATGATTCTCTAGTTTGGTCTTTTGATGGAGTCGGTGAGTTCTTGCAGTTTCTTTTCACAGGTCTTGAGTTGTTTAATAGTTCTTCAGTTTTTCCTTTAATTACCATTTCATCTTCAAGTTCTGAGATTCTGTCTTCTGTTTGTTCTATTCTGCTGGATTGGCCTTCCATTTTGTTTTGCAGTTCTGTTTCGTTCTTTTTTCTGAGGTTTTCCATATCCTGGCTGGTTTCTTCTTTAATGTTGTCTATTTTTGTCCTGAGTTCATTTATCCATTTATTCATTGTGTTCTTTGTTTCACTTTGGTGTTTATACAGTGCTTCTATGGTTTCCTTTATTTCTTCTTTTGCTTTTCCAAATTCTCTATTTTTGTTGTCTTGGAATTTCTTGAGTGTCTCCTGTACATTTTGGTTGACCCTATCCAGTATCATCTCTATAAACTTCTCATTGAGTACTTGTAGTATGTCTTCTTTTAAATTATTCTTGTGGGCTTCATTGGATCCTTTGGCATAGTTTATCTTCATTTTGTTGGAGTCTGGATCTGAGTCTCTGTTCTCTTCATTCCCCTGTCGTTCCTGTACTAATTTTTTGCTGTGGGGAAACTGGTTTCCCTGTTTTTTCTGTCTTCCCGTCATTGTCTTTGGTGTTGTTACTGTCCCTGTACTGTGTGCAATTAAGTATTTTCTAACTGTATTAATAACAATGGTAATATTTAGAATGGAAGTGTGAGCTGAGATGGAAAGCAAGAAGTTAAAGAAAAGGGGAAAACAAATATACAGACAAGAGGGAGAAAGCAGAACAAGGTATCAGACAAGAGAGTTTCAAAGGTACAAACAGGGAGCGTTAGTGTACTAATCAACAGTAAGCTGAACAGACATTAGAGAGACAGAGAGAGGATTGAAAATCAAAGATAAAAAAATAAAAAATAAGTAAATGAAAGAAATATCTATATATAAAAATGAATTAAAATAAAATGGAAAATAGAAAATTAAAAAAAAAAAACAAAAAACTTCCAACTTTATATGCAATGCAGTTTCAGTCTTAATAATTTGGGTGTCCATCTTATTCTCCAGTCCTGGAGTTGATGCCTCAGATGTTGTTCTGTAGTTGTCTCATCAAAGGGGATGCATAAAGTAGAACAAAATTACACTCACACACACACACACACACACACACACACACACAGAGAGACACACACAAATGCCCCACCAAGTGTCCCAAGTTCAAATGCAATACAGTTTCAGTAAGTTTTTCGGCTTGCAGGTGTAATTCGGTTGTTCTCTCATCAAAGGTAGGGAGAAAAAGAAAAAAAAGCATCTGGAGACAGTTCTGAGAGTGGTATCTGCAAGTGTGGCTTGCCTGCCTGCTGCTTTCAGCCTGTAGCTGGCGGCGTTATTTATGCAGATCTCTGGGGTGAGCTAGCACTCACCTGGTCCCACAGGCTTTGTTTGTTCAGAGTTCTCCTGTGCGGGAGCCTCTGCTACAGGCTTTCCCCTTTCCAAGCACTGGGAAAGGTGACACTTTTCTTCTTGCTTATTACTCAGTTTCTCTTTTTTTCCTGGGTGGAGGTCAGTCTGTCCAGGGGGCTATGCTGCTCTGGCCCAGGCTTGTCTGTGGGAGTACCGCGGTACCACAAAGCTCACCTGGTCCACGTCTTCCCAAGCCGTCTGGGCGCCAGCGACTGGTGGCCCAGGGGCCCTCCTTGTTTCTCTGTTTAACGTGAAGTGGAGATTCTCTGCACCGGCTGGAGATGTGGAGGGGTCAAAGTTATGCCTTTTCTCAGTGATTATGCCTGCAAAGTGTGTCTCCAGCATCTCTCCAAGATTTCACTATAGGAGGGTCGCTTTCTGCTTCCTACCTCTAGCCACCATCTTTAGTAACTCCTGATAGTTTCTTTACCCTATTTGTATTCCTTTTATTCCTTCTTCTTGCCTAATTGCTCTGGCTAGGAATTCCAGTACTATGTTGAATAGGAGTGGATATAGTGGGCATCCTTGTCTGGTTCCTGATTTTAGAGGGAATGGTTTCATAATGCTGGCTGTAGGTTTGTCATATATAGCTTTTATAATGTTGAGGTACTTTCCTTCTATTCCTAGTTTTCTTAGAGCTTGTATCATGAAATGATGTTGGATCTTATCAAAGGCTTTTTCTGAATCTATTGAGATGATCAAGTGGTTTTTGCCTTTGCTTCTGTTAATGTGGTTTATTACATTTATTGATTTTCATATGTTGAACCACCCCTGCATCCCTGGGTTGAAGCCTACTTGGTCGTGGTGAATAATCTTTTTGATGTGTTGTTGAATTTGGTTTGCCATTATTTTGTGGAGGATTTTTGCATCAATGTTCATTAAGGAGATTGACCTATAGTTCTCCTTTTTGGAGGTGTCTTTGCCTGGTTTTGGGATAAGTGTAATACTGGCTTCATAAAATGTGTTTGGCAGTTTTCCTTCCCTTTCTATTTCATGGAATAGTTTAAGGAGGGTTGGTATCAGTTCTTCTTTAAAGGTCTGATAGAATTCAGCAGAGAATCCATCAGGTCCTGGACTTTTCTTTTTGGGGAGACTCTTGATTGCTGCTTCAATTTCATTTTGTGTTATAGGTCTATTCAGGTGATTAATTTCCTCTTGGTTCAGTTTTGGATGATCATATGTATCTAGAAATCTGTCCATTTCTTTTAGATTTTCAAGTTTATTAGAATATAGGTTCTCAAAGTAGTCTCTGATGATTTCCTGGACTTCCATGGTGTTTCTTGTTATCTCCCCTTTTGCATTCCTGATTCTACTAATTTGGGTTTTTTTCTCTCCTCTTTTTAGTAGGGTTTGCCAGGGGTCTATCGATGTTGTTTATTTTTTCAAAGAACCAACTTTTTGTTTCATTAATTCTTTGTATGGTTTTTTTGGTTTCTATTTTGTTGATTTCAGCTCTTATTTTTATTAGTTCTCTCCTTCTATTTGTTTTGGGATTTGCTTGTTCTTGTTTTTCTAAGAGTTTGAGATGTATCATTAGGTCATTGATTTGGGATCTTTCAGTTTCTTTAATATATGCACTCATGGCTATAAACTTTCCTCTCAGGACTGCCTTAGCTGTGTCCCATAGGTTCCGGTAGGTTGTGTTTTCATTTTCATTGACTTCCAGGAACTTTTTTTTTTTTTCCATGTTCTTTCTGATGAGATTTTATTGTCTTTTTTTTTTTCATTTTTCTTTTATTATTCATATGTGCATATAAGGCTTGGTTCATTTCTCCCCCCTGCCCCCACCCCCTCCCTTACCACCCACTCCACCCCCTCCCACTCCCCCCTCTCAATGCCCAGCAGAAACTATTTTGCCTTTATCTCTAATTTTGTTGTAGAGAGAGTATAAGCAATAATAGGAAGGAACAAGGGGTTTTGCTGGTTGAGATAAGGGTAGCTATACAGGGCATTGAGTCACATTGATTTCCTGTGCATGGGTGTTACCTTCTAGGTTAATTCTTTTTGATCTAACCTTTTCTCTAGTTCCTGGTCCCCTTTTCCTATTGGCCTCAGTTGCTTTAAGGTATCTGCTTTAGTTTCTCTGCATTAAGGGCAACAAATGCTAGCTAGTTTTTTAGGTGTCTTACCTATCCTCACCCCTCCCTTGTGTGCTCTTGCTTTTATCATGTGCTCATAGTCCAATCCCCTTGTTGTGTTTGCCCTTGATCTAATGTCCACATATGAGGGAGAACATACGATTTTTGGTCTTTTGGGCCAGGCTAACCTCACTCAGAATGATGTTCTCCAGTTCCATCCATTTACCAGCGAATGATAACATTTGGTTCTTCTTCATGGCTGCATAGAATTCCATTGTGTATAGATACCACATTTTCTTAATCCATTCGTCAGTGCTGGGGCATCTTGGCTGTTTCCATAACTTGGCTATTGTGAATAGTGCCGCAATAAACATGGATGTGCAGGTGCCTCTGGAGTAACAGTCTTTTGGGTATATCCCCAAGAGTGGTATTGCTGGATCAAATGGTAGATCGATGTCCAGCTTTTTAAGTAGCCTCCAAATTTTTTTCCAGAGTGGTTGTACTAGTCTACATTCCCACCAACAGTGTAAGAGGGTTCCTTTTTCCCCGCATCCTCGCCAACACCTGTTGTTGGTGGTGTTGCTGATGATGGCTATTCTAACAGGGGTGAGGTGGAATCTTAGCGTAGTTTTAATTTGCATTTGCTTTATTGCTAGAGATGGTGAGCATTTTTTCATGTGTTTTCTGGCCATTTGAATTTCTTCTTTTGAGAAAGTTCTGTTTAGTTCACTTGCCCATTTCTTTATTGGTTCATTAGTTTTGGGAGAATTTAGTTTTTTAAGTTCCCTGTATATTCTGGTTATCAGTCCTTTGTCTGATGTATAATTGGCAAATATTTTCTCCCACTCTGTGGGTATTCTCTTCAGTTTAGAGACCATTTCTTTTGATGAACAGAAGCTTTTTAGTTTTATGAGGTCCCATTTATCTATGCTATCTCTTAGTTGCTGTGCTGCTGGGATTTCATTGAGAAAGTTCTTACCTATACTTCCTCTTTTATTTCATCGATGATCCATTCTTCATTAAGTAATGAGTCATTTAGTTTCCAGCTGTTTGCATGTTTTTTGTCTTTACTTTTGTTGTTGAGTTCTACTTTTACTGCATTGTGATCAGATAGTATGCATGGTATAATTTCTATTTCCTTATATTTGCTGAGGCTTGCTTTGTGCCCTAGGATATGATCTATTTTGGAGAAGGTTCCATGGGCTGCTGAGAAGAATGTATATTGTGTAGAAGTTGGATGAAATGTTCTGTTGACATCAACTAGGTCCATTTGCTCTATTGCATATTTTAGATCTTGGATTTCTTTATTAATTTTTTGTTTGGATGACCTATCTATTGATGATAATGGGGTGTTAAAGTCTCCCACAACCACTGTGTTGGCGTTTATATATGCTTTTAGGTCTTTCAGGGTATGTTTGATGAAACTGGGTGCGTTGACATTGGGTGCGTACAGATTGATGATTATTATTTCCTTTTGGTCTATTTCCCCTTTTATTAGTATGGAATGTCCTTCTTTATCTCGCTTGAGCAATGTAGGTTTGAAGTCTACTTTGTCAGAGATAAGTATTGCTACTCCTGCCTGTTTTCGGGGGCCGTTGGCTTGGTAAATCTTCTTTCAGCCTTTCATCCTTAGCCTATGCTATTTCTGTCGGTGAGATGAGTCTCCTGTAAGCAACAAATTGTTGGATCTTCTTTTTTAATCCATTTTGTGAAACGGTGTCTTTTGATGGGTGAATTAAGTCCATTAACATTAAGCGTTAGTACTGATAGGTATGTGGTGATTCCTGCCATTTAGTTGTCTTAGTTGTTTGAAGGTTTGATTGTGTGTACCTAACTTGATGTTACTCTCTACTGTCTTGCTTTTTCTTTTCCTGTGGTTTGGTGCTGCCTGCCTTTTCATGGTTAAGTTGGGTGTCACTTTCTGTGTGCAGGATCCCTTGCAGAATCTTTTGTAATGGTGGCTTTGTGGTCACATATTGTTTTAGTTTCTGCTTATCATGGAAGACTTTTATTGCTCCATCTATTTTGAATGATAGCTTTGCTGGGTAGAGTATCCTGGGGTTGAAGTTATTTTCATTCAGTGCCCGGAAGATCTCACCCCACGCTCTTCTTGCTTTTAATGTTTCTGTTGAGAAGTCTGCTGTGATTTTGATGGGTTTACCTTTGTATGTTACTTGTTTTTTCTCTCTTGCAGCCTTCAATATTCTTTCCTTAGTTTCTGAACTTGTTGTTTTAATGATGATATGTCGTGGAGTAGTTGTATTTTGATCTGGTCTGTTTGGTGTTCTGGAGGCCTCTTGCATCTGTATGGGAATATCTTTCTCTAGATTTGGGAAATTTTCCATTATTATTTTGTTGAATATATTACTCATTACCTTAGCTTGCACCTCTTCTCCTCCTTTGGTACCCATGATTCTCTAGTTTGGTCTTTTGATGGAGTCGGTGAGTTCTTGCAGTTTCTTTTCACAGGTCTTGAGTTGTTTAATAGTTCTTCAGTTTTTCCTTTAATTACCATTTCATCTTCAAGTTCTGAGATTCTGTCTTCTGTTTGTTCTATTCTGCTGGATTGGCCTTCCATTTTGTTTTGCAGTTCTGTTTCGTTCTTTTTTCTGAGGTTTTCCATATCCTGGCTGGTTTCTTCTTTAATGTTGTCTATTTTTGTCCTGAGTTCATTTATCCATTTATTCATTGTGTTCTTTGTTTCACTTTGGTGTTTATACAGTGCTTCTATGGTTTCCTTTATTTCTTCTTTTGCTTTTCCAAATTCTCTATTTTTGTTGTCTTGGAATTTCTTGAGTGTCTCCTGTACATTTTGGTTGACCCTATCCAGTATCATCTCTATAAACTTCTCATTGAGTACTTGTAGTATGTCTTCTTTTAAATTATTCTTGTGGGCTTCATTGGATCCTTTGGCATAGTTTATCTTCATTTTGTTGGAGTCTGGATCTGAGTCTCTGTTCTCTTCATTCCCCTGTCGTTCCTGTACTAATTTTTTGCTGTGGGGAAACTGGTTTCCCTGTTTTTTCTGTCTTCCCGTCATTGTCTTTGGTGTTGTTACTGTCCCTGTACTGTGTGCAATTAAGTATTTTCTAACTGTATTAATAACAATGGTAATATTTAGAATGGAAGTGTGAGCTGAGATGGAAAGCAAGAAGTTAAAGAAAAGGGGAAAACAAATATACAGACAAGAGGGAGAAAGCAGAACAAGGTATCAGACAAGAGAGTTTCAAAGGTACAAACAGGGAGCGTTAGTGTACTAATCAACAGTAAGCTGAACAGACATTAGAGAGACAGAGAGAGGATTGAAAATCAAAGATAAAAAAATAAAAAATAAGTAAATGAAAGAAATATCTATATATAAAAATGAATTAAAATAAAATGGAAAATAGAAAATTAAAAAAAAAAAACAAAAAACTTCCAACTTTATATGCAATGCAGTTTCAGTCTTAATAATTTGGGTGTCCATCTTATTCTCCAGTCCTGGAGTTGATGCCTCAGATGTTGTTCTGTAGTTGTCTCATCAAAGGGGATGCATAAAGTAGAACAAAATTACACTCACACACACACACACACACACACACACACACACACACACAGAGACACACACAAATGCCCCACCAAGTGTCCCAAGTTCAAATGCAATACAGTTTCAGTAAGTTTTTCGGCTTGCAGGTGTAATTCGGTTGTTCTCTCATCAAAGGTAGGGAGAAAAAGAAAAAAAAGCATCTGGAGACAGTTCTGAGAGTGGTATCTGCAAGTGTGGCTTGCCTGCCTGCTGCTTTCAGCCTGTAGCTGGCGGCGTTATTTATGCAGATCTCTGGGGTGAGCTAGCACTCACCTGGTCCCACAGGCTTTGTTTGTTCAGAGTTCTCCTGTGCGGGAGCCTCTGCTACAGGCTTTCCCCTTTCCAAGCACTGGGAAAGGTGACACTTTTCTTCTTGCTTATTACTCAGTTTCTCTTTTTTTCCTGGGTGGAGGTCAGTCTGTCCAGGGGGCTATGCTGCTCTGGCCCAGGCTTGTCTGTGGGAGTACCGCGGTACCACAAAGCTCACCTGGTCCACGTCTTCCCAAGCCGTCTGGGCGCCAGCGACTGGTGGCCCAGGGGCCCTCCTTGTTTCTCTGTTTAACGTGAAGTGGAGATTCTCTGCACCGGCTGGAGATGTGGAGGGGTCAAAGTTATGCCTTTTCTCAGTGATTATGCCTGCAAAGTGTGTCTCCAGCATCTCTCCAAGATTTCACTATAGGAGGGTCGCTTTCTGCTTCCTACCTCTAGCCACCATCTTTAGTAACTCCTGATAGTTTCTTTACCCTATTTGTATTCCTTTTATTCCTTCTTCTTGCCTAATTGCTCTGGCTAGGAATTCCAGTACTATGTTGAATAGGAGTGGATATAGTGGGCATCCTTGTCTGGTTCCTGATTTTAGAGGGAATGGTTTCATAATGCTGGCTGTAGGTTTGTCATATATAGCTTTTATAATGTTGAGGTACTTTCCTTCTATTCCTAGTTTTCTTAGAGCTTGTATCATGAAATGATGTTGGATCTTATCAAAGGCTTTTTCTGAATCTATTGAGATGATCAAGTGGTTTTTGCCTTTGCTTCTGTTAATGTGGTTTATTACATTTATTGATTTTCATATGTTGAACCACCCCTGCATCCCTGGGTTGAAGCCTACTTGGTCGTGGTGAATAATCTTTTTGATGTGTTGTTGAATTTGGTTTGCCATTATTTTGTGGAGGATTTTTGCATCAATGTTCATTAAGGAGATTGACCTATAGTTCTCCTTTTTGGAGGTGTCTTTGCCTGGTTTTGGGATAAGTGTAATACTGGCTTCATAAAATGTGTTTGGCAGTTTTCCTTCCCTTTCTATTTCATGGAATAGTTTAAGGAGGGTTGGTATCAGTTCTTCTTTAAAGGTCTGATAGAATTCAGCAGAGAATCCATCAGGTCCTGGACTTTTCTTTTTGGGGAGACTCTTGATTGCTGCTTCAATTTCATTTTGTGTTATAGGTCTATTCAGGTGATTAATTTCCTCTTGGTTCAGTTTTGGATGATCATATGTATCTAGAAATCTGTCCATTTCTTTTAGATTTTCAAGTTTATTAGAATATAGGTTCTCAAAGTAGTCTCTGATGATTTCCTGGACTTCCATGGTGTTTCTTGTTATCTCCCCTTTTGCATTCCTGATTCTACTAATTTGGGTTTTTTTCTCTCCTCTTTTTAGTAGGGTTTGCCAGGGGTCTATCGATGTTGTTTATTTTTTCAAAGAACCAACTTTTTGTTTCATTAATTCTTTGTATGGTTTTTTTGGTTTCTATTTTGTTGATTTCAGCTCTTATTTTTATTAGTTCTCTCCTTCTATTTGTTTTGGGATTTGCTTGTTCTTGTTTTTCTAAGAGTTTGAGATGTATCATTAGGTCATTGATTTGGGATCTTTCAGTTTCTTTAATATATGCACTCATGGCTATAAACTTTCCTCTCAGGACTGCCTTAGCTGTGTCCCATAGGTTCCGGTAGGTTGTGTTTTCATTTTCATTGACTTCCAGGAACTTTTTTTTTTTTTCCATGTTCTTTCTGATGAGATTTTATTGTCTTTTTTTTTTTCATTTTTCTTTTATTATTCATATGTGCATATAAGGCTTGGTTCATTTCTCCCCCCTGCCCCCACCCCCTCCCTTACCACCCACTCCACCCCCTCCCACTCCCCCCTCTCAATGCCCAGCAGAAACTATTTTGCCTTTATCTCTAATTTTGTTGTAGAGAGAGTATAAGCAATAATAGGAAGGAACAAGGGGTTTTGCTGGTTGAGATAAGGGTAGCTATACAGGGCATTGAGTCACATTGATTTCCTGTGCATGGGTGTTACCTTCTAGGTTAATTCTTTTTGATCTAACCTTTTCTCTAGTTCCTGGTCCCCTTTTCCTATTGGCCTCAGTTGCTTTAAGGTATCTGCTTTAGTTTCTCTGCATTAAGGGCAACAAATGCTAGCTAGTTTTTTAGGTGTCTTACCTATCCTCACCCCTCCCTTGTGTGCTCTTGCTTTTATCATGTGCTCATAGTCCAATCCCCTTGTTGTGTTTGCCCTTGATCTAATGTCCACATATGAGGGAGAACATACGATTTTTGGTCTTTTGGGCCAGGCTAACCTCACTCAGAATGATGTTCTCCAGTTCCATCCATTTACCAGCGAATGATAACATTTGGTTCTTCTTCATGGCTGCATAGAATTCCATTGTGTATAGATACCACATTTTCTTAATCCATTCGTCAGTGCTGGGGCATCTTGGCTGTTTCCATAACTTGGCTATTGTGAATAGTGCCGCAATAAACATGGATGTGCAGGTGCCTCTGGAGTAACAGTCTTTTGGGTATATCCCCAAGAGTGGTATTGCTGGATCAAATGGTAGATCGATGTCCAGCTTTTTAAGTAGCCTCCAAATTTTTTTCCAGAGTGGTTGTACTAGTCTACATTCCCACCAACAGTGTAAGAGGGTTCCTTTTTCCCCGCATCCTCGCCAACACCTGTTGTTGGTGGTGTTGCTGATGATGGCTATTCTAACAGGGGTGAGGTGGAATCTTAGCGTAGTTTTAATTTGCATTTGCTTTATTGCTAGAGATGGTGAGCATTTTTTCATGTGTTTTCTGGCCATTTGAATTTCTTCTTTTGAGAAAGTTCTGTTTAGTTCACTTGCCCATTTCTTTATTGGTTCATTAGTTTTGGGAGAATTTAGTTTTTTAAGTTCCCTGTATATTCTGGTTATCAGTCCTTTGTCTGATGTATAATTGGCAAATATTTTCTCCCACTCTGTGGGTATTCTCTTCAGTTTAGAGACCATTTCTTTTGATGAACAGAAGCTTTTTAGTTTTATGAGGTCCCATTTATCTATGCTATCTCTTAGTTGCTGTGCTGCTGGGATTTCATTGAGAAAGTTCTTACCTATACTTCCTCTTTTATTTCATCGATGATCCATTCTTCATTAAGTAATGAGTCATTTAGTTTCCAGCTGTTTGCATGTTTTTTGTCTTTACTTTTGTTGTTGAGTTCTACTTTTACTGCATTGTGATCAGATAGTATGCATGGTATAATTTCTATTTCCTTATATTTGCTGAGGCTTGCTTTGTGCCCTAGGATATGATCTATTTTGGAGAAGGTTCCATGGGCTGCTGAGAAGAATGTATATTGTGTAGAAGTTGGAATGAAATGTTCTGTTGACATCAACTAGGTCCATTTGCTCTATTGCATATTTTAGATCTTGGATTTCTTTATTAATTTTTTGTTTGGATGACCTATCTATTGATGATAATGGGGTGTTAAAGTCTCCCACAACCACTGTGTTGGCGTTTATATATGCTTTTAGGTCTTTCAGGGTATGTTTGATGAAACTGGGTGCGTTGACATTGGGTGCGTACAGATTGATGATTATTATTTCCTTTTGGTCTATTTCCCCTTTTATTAGTATGGAATGTCCTTCTTTATCTCGCTTGAGCAATGTAGGTTTGAAGTCTACTTTGTCAGAGATAAGTATTGCTACTCCTGCCTGTTTTCGGGGGCCGTTGGCTTGGTAAATCTTCTTTCAGCCTTTCATCCTTAGCCTATGCTATTTCTGTCGGTGAGATGAGTCTCCTGTAAGCAACAAATTGTTGGATCTTCTTTTTTAATCCATTTTGTCAAACGGTGTCTTTTGATGGGTGAATTAAGTCCATTAACATTAAGCGTTAGTACTGATAGGTATGTGGTGATTCCTGCCATTTAGTTGTCTTAGTTGTTTGAAGGTTTGATTGTGTGTACCTAACTTGATGTTACTCTCTACTGTCTTGCTTTTTCTTTTCCTGTGGTTTGGTGCTGCCTGCCTTTTCATGGTTAAGTTGGGTGTCACTTTCTGTGTGCAGGATCCCTTGCAGAATCTTTTGTAATGGTGGCTTTGTGGTCACATATTGTTTTAGTTTCTGCTTATCATGGAAGACTTTTATTGCTCCATCTATTTTGAATGATAGCTTTGCTGGGTAGAGTATCCTGGGGTTGAAGTTATTTTCATTCAGTGCCCGGAAGATCTCACCCCACGCTCTTCTTGCTTTTAATGTTTCTGTTGAGAAGTCTGCTGTGATTTTGATGGGTTTACCTTTGTATGTTACTTGTTTTTTCTCTCTTGCAGCCTTCAATATTCTTTCCTTAGTTTTTGAACTTGTTGTTTTAATGATGATATGTCGTGGAGTAGTTGTATTTTGATCTGGTCTGTTTGGTGTTCTGGAGGCCTCTTGCATCTGTATGGGAATATCTTTCTCTAGATTTGGGAAATTTTCCATTATTATTTTGTTGAATATATTACTCATTACCTTAGCTTGCACCTCTTCTCCTCCTTTGGTACCCATGATTCTCTAGTTTGGTCTTTTGATGGAGTCGGTGAGTTCTTGCAGTTTCTTTTCACAGGTCTTGAGTTGTTTAATAGTTCTTCAGTTTTTCCTTTAATTACCATTTCATCTTCAAGTTCTGAGATTCTGTCTTCTGTTTGTTCTATTCTGCTGGATTGGCCTTCCATTTTGTTTTGCAGTTCTGTTTCGTTCTTTTTTCTGAGGTTTTCCATATCCTGGCTGGTTTCTTCTTTAATGTTGTCTATTTTTGTCCTGAGTTCATTTATCCATTTATTCATTGTGTTCTTTGTTTCACTTTGGTGTTTATACAGTGCTTCTATGGTTTCCTTTATTTCTTCTTTTGCTTTTCCAAATTCTCTATTTTTGTTGTCTTGGAATTTCTTGAGTGTCTCCTGTACATTTTGGTTGACCCTATCCAGTATCATCTCTATAAACTTCTCATTGAGTACTTGTAGTATGTCTTCTTTTAAATTATTCTTGTGGGCTTCATTGGATCCTTTGGCATAGTTTATCTTCATTTTGTTGGAGTCTGGATCTGAGTCTCTGTTCTCTTCATTCCCCTGTCGTTCCTGTACTAATTTTTTGCTGTGGGGAAACTGGTTTCCCTGTTTTTTCTGTCTTCCCGTCATTGTCTTTGGTGTTGTTACTGTCCCTGTACTGTGTGCAATTAAGTATTTTCTAACTGTATTAATAACAATGGTAATATTTAGAATGGAAGTGTGAGCTGAGATGGAAAGCAAGAAGTTAAAGAAAAGGGGAAAACAAATATACAGACAAGAGGGAGAAAGCAGAACAAGGTATCAGACAAGAGAGTTTCAAAGGTACAAACAGGGAGCGTTAGTGTACTAATCAACAGTAAGCTGAACAGACATTAGAGAGACAGAGAGAGGATTGAAAATCAAAGATAAAAAAATAAAAAATAAGTAAATGAAAGAAATATCTATATATAAAAATGAATTAAAATAAAATGGAAAATAGAAAATTAAAAAAAAAAAACAAAAAACTTCCAACTTTATATGCAATGCAGTTTCAGTCTTAATAATTTGGGTGTCCATCTTATTCTCCAGTCCTGGAGTTGATGCCTCAGATGTTGTTCTGTAGTTGTCTCATCAAAGGGGATGCATAAAGTAGAACAAAATTACACTCACACACACACACACACACAGAGACACACACAAATGCCCCACCAAGTGTCCCAAGTTCAAATGCAATACAGTTTCAGTAAGTTTTTCGGCTTGCAGGTGTAATTCGGTTGTTCTCTCATCAAAGGTAGGGAGAAAAAGAAAAAAAAGCGTCTGGAGACAGTTCTGAGAGTGGTATCTGCAAGTGTGGCTTGCCTGCCTGCTGCTTTCAGCCTGTAGCTGGCGGCGTTATTTATGCAGATCTCTGGGGTGAGCTAGCACTCACCTGGTCCCACAGGCTTTGTTTGTTCAGAGTTCTCCTGTGCGGGAGCCTCTGCTACAGGCTTTCCCCTTTCCAAGCACTGGGAAAGGTGACACTTTTCTTCTTGCTTATTACTCAGTTTCTCTTTTTTTCCTGGGTGGAGGTCAGTCTGTCCAGGGGGCTATGCTGCTCTGGCCCAGGCTTGTCTGTGGGAGTACCGCGGTACCACAAAGCTCACCTGGTCCACGTCTTCCCAAGCCGTCTGGGCGCCAGCGACTGGTGGCCCAGGGGCCCTCCTTGTTTCTCTGTTTAACGTGAAGTGGAGATTCTCTGCACCGGCTGGAGATGTGGAGGGGTCAAAGTTATGCCTTTTCTCAGTGATTATGCCTGCAAAGTGTGTCTCCAGCATCTCTCCAAGATTTCACTATAGGAGGGTCGCTTTCTGCTTCCTACCTCTAGCCACCATCTTTAGTAACTCCTGATAGTTTCTTTACCCTATTTGTATTCCTTTTATTCCTTCTTCTTGCCTAATTGCTCTGGCTAGGAATTCCAGTACTATGTTGAATAGGAGTGGATATAGTGGGCATCCTTGTCTGGTTCCTGATTTTAGAGGGAATGGTTTCATAATGCTGGCTGTAGGTTTGTCATATATAGCTTTTATAATGTTGAGGTACTTTCCTTCTATTCCTAGTTTTCTTAGAGCTTGTATCATGAAATGATGTTGGATCTTATCAAAGGCTTTTTCTGAATCTATTGAGATGATCAAGTGGTTTTTGCCTTTGCTTCTGTTAATGTGGTTTATTACATTTATTGATTTTCATATGTTGAACCACCCCTGCATCCCTGGGTTGAAGCCTACTTGGTCGTGGTGAATAATCTTTTTGATGTGTTGTTGAATTTGGTTTGCCATTATTTTGTGGAGGATTTTTGCATCAATGTTCATTAAGGAGATTGACCTATAGTTCTCCTTTTTGGAGGTGTCTTTGCCTGGTTTTGGGATAAGTGTAATACTGGCTTCATAAAATGTGTTTGGCAGTTTTCCTTCCCTTTCTATTTCATGGAATAGTTTAAGGAGGGTTGGTATCAGTTCTTCTTTAAAGGTCTGATAGAATTCAGCAGAGAATCCATCAGGTCCTGGACTTTTCTTTTTGGGGAGACTCTTGATTGCTGCTTCAATTTCATTTTGTGTTATAGGTCTATTCAGGTGATTAATTTCCTCTTGGTTCAGTTTTGGATGATCATATGTATCTAGAAATCTGTCCATTTCTTTTAGATTTTCAAGTTTATTAGAATATAGGTTCTCAAAGTAGTCTCTGATGATTTCCTGGACTTCCATGGTGTTTCTTGTTATCTCCCCTTTTGCATTCCTGATTCTACTAATTTGGGTTTTTTTCTCTCCTCTTTTTAGTAGGGTTTGCCAGGGGTCTATCGATGTTGTTTATTTTTTCAAAGAACCAACTTTTTGTTTCATTAATTCTTTGTATGGTTTTTTTGGTTTCTATTTTGTTGATTTCAGCTCTTATTTTTATTAGTTCTCTCCTTCTATTTGTTTTGGGATTTGCTTGTTCTTGTTTTTCTAAGAGTTTGAGATGTATCATTAGGTCATTGATTTGGGATCTTTCAGTTTCTTTAATATATGCACTCATGGCTATAAACTTTCCTCTCAGGACTGCCTTAGCTGTGTCCCATAGGTTCCGGTAGGTTGTGTTTTCATTTTCATTGACTTCCAGGAACTTTTTTTTTTTTTCCATGTTCTTTCTGATGAGATTTTATTGTCTTTTTTTTTTTCATTTTTCTTTTATTATTCATATGTGCATATAAGGCTTGGTTCATTTCTCCCCCCTGCCCCCACCCCCTCCCTTACCACCCACTCCACCCCCTCCCACTCCCCCCTCTCAATGCCCAGCAGAAACTATTTTGCCTTTATCTCTAATTTTGTTGTAGAGAGAGTATAAGCAATAATAGGAAGGAACAAGGGGTTTTGCTGGTTGAGATAAGGGTAGCTATACAGGGCATTGAGTCACATTGATTTCCTGTGCATGGGTGTTACCTTCTAGGTTAATTCTTTTTGATCTAACCTTTTCTCTAGTTCCTGGTCCCCTTTTCCTATTGGCCTCAGTTGCTTTAAGGTATCTGCTTTAGTTTCTCTGCATTAAGGGCAACAAATGCTAGCTAGTTTTTTAGGTGTCTTACCTATCCTCACCCCTCCCTTGTGTGCTCTTGCTTTTATCATGTGCTCATAGTCCAATCCCCTTGTTGTGTTTGCCCTTGATCTAATGTCCACATATGAGGGAGAACATACGATTTTTGGTCTTTTGGGCCAGGCTAACCTCACTCAGAATGATGTTCTCCAGTTCCATCCATTTACCAGCGAATGATAACATTTGGTTCTTCTTCATGGCTGCATAGAATTCCATTGTGTATAGATACCACATTTTCTTAATCCATTCGTCAGTGCTGGGGCATCTTGGCTGTTTCCATAACTTGGCTATTGTGAATAGTGCCGCAATAAACATGGATGTGCAGGTGCCTCTGGAGTAACAGTCTTTTGGGTATATCCCCAAGAGTGGTATTGCTGGATCAAATGGTAGATCGATGTCCAGCTTTTTAAGTAGCCTCCAAATTTTTTTCCAGAGTGGTTGTACTAGTCTACATTCCCACCAACAGTGTAAGAGGGTTCCTTTTTCCCCGCATCCTCGCCAACACCTGTTGTTGGTGGTGTTGCTGATGATGGCTATTCTAACAGGGGTGAGGTGGAATCTTAGCGTAGTTTTAATTTGCATTTGCTTTATTGCTAGAGATGGTGAGCATTTTTTCATGTGTTTTCTGGCCATTTGAATTTCTTCTTTTGAGAAAGTTCTGTTTAGTTCACTTGCCCATTTCTTTATTGGTTCATTAGTTTTGGGAGAATTTAGTTTTTTAAGTTCCCTGTATATTCTGGTTATCAGTCCTTTGTCTGATGTATAATTGGCAAATATTTTCTCCCACTCTGTGGGTATTCTCTTCAGTTTAGAGACCATTTCTTTTGATGAACAGAAGCTTTTTAGTTTTATGAGGTCCCATTTATCTATGCTATCTCTTAGTTGCTGTGCTGCTGGGATTTCATTGAGAAAGTTCTTACCTATACTTCCTCTTTTATTTCATCGATGATCCATTCTTCATTAAGTAATGAGTCATTTAGTTTCCAGCTGTTTGCATGTTTTTTGTCTTTACTTTTGTTGTTGAGTTCTACTTTTACTGCATTGTGATCAGATAGTATGCATGGTATAATTTCTATTTCCTTATATTTGCTGAGGCTTGCTTTGTGCCCTAGGATATGATCTATTTTGGAGAAGGTTCCATGGGCTGCTGAGAAGAATGTATATTGTGTAGAAGTTGGAATGAAATGTTCTGTTGACATCAACTAGGTCCATTTGCTCTATTGCATATTTTAGATCTTGGATTTCTTTATTAATTTTTTGTTTGGATGACCTATCTATTGATGATAATGGGGTGTTAAAGTCTCCCACAACCACTGTGTTGGCGTTTATATATGCTTTTAGGTCTTTCAGGGTATGTTTGATGAAACTGGGTGCGTTGACATTGGGTGCGTACAGATTGATGATTATTATTTCCTTTTGGTCTATTTCCCCTTTTATTAGTATGGAATGTCCTTCTTTATCTCGCTTGAGCAATGTAGGTTTGAAGTCTACTTTGTCAGAGATAAGTATTGCTACTCCTGCCTGTTTTCGGGGGCCGTTGGCTTGGTAAATCTTCTTTCAGCCTTTCATCCTTAGCCTATGCTATTTCTGTCGGTGAGATGAGTCTCCTGTAAGCAACAAATTGTTGGATCTTCTTTTTTAATCCATTTTGTCAAACGGTGTCTTTTGATGGGTGAATTAAGTCCATTAACATTAAGCGTTAGTACTGATAGGTATGTGGTGATTCCTGCCATTTAGTTGTCTTAGTTGTTTGAAGGTTTGATTGTGTGTACCTAACTTGATGTTACTCTCTACTGTCTTGCTTTTTCTTTTCCTGTGGTTTGGTGCTGCCTGCCTTTTCATGGTTAAGTTGGGTGTCACTTTCTGTGTGCAGGATCCCTTGCAGAATCTTTTGTAATGGTGGCTTTGTGGTCACATATTGTTTTAGTTTCTGCTTATCATGGAAGACTTTTATTGCTCCATCTATTTTGAATGATAGCTTTGCTGGGTAGAGTATCCTGGGGTTGAAGTTATTTTCATTCAGTGCCCGGAAGATCTCACCCCACGCTCTTCTTGCTTTTAATGTTTCTGTTGAGAAGTCTGCTGTGATTTTGATGGGTTTACCTTTGTATGTTACTTGTTTTTTCTCTCTTGCAGCCTTCAATATTCTTTCCTTAGTTTTTGAACTTGTTGTTTTAATGATGATATGTCGTGGAGTAGTTGTATTTTGATCTGGTCTGTTTGGTGTTCTGGAGGCCTCTTGCATCTGTATGGGAATATCTTTCTCTAGATTTGGGAAATTTTCCATTATTATTTTGTTGAATATATTACTCATTACCTTAGCTTGCACCTCTTCTCCTCCTTTGGTACCCATGATTCTCTAGTTTGGTCTTTTGATGGAGTCGGTGAGTTCTTGCAGTTTCTTTTCACAGGTCTTGAGTTGTTTAATAGTTCTTCAGTTTTTCCTTTAATTACCATTTCATCTTCAAGTTCTGAGATTCTGTCTTCTGTTTGTTCTATTCTGCTGGATTGGCCTTCCATTTTGTTTTGCAGTTCTGTTTCGTTCTTTTTTCTGAGGTTTTCCATATCCTGGCTGGTTTCTTCTTTAATGTTGTCTATTTTTGTCCTGAGTTCATTTATCCATTTATTCATTGTGTTCTTTGTTTCACTTTGGTGTTTATACAGTGCTTCTATGGTTTCCTTTATTTCTTCTTTTGCTTTTCCAAATTCTCTATTTTTGTTGTCTTGGAATTTCTTGAGTGTCTCCTGTACATTTTGGTTGACCCTATCCAGTATCATCTCTATAAACTTCTCATTGAGTACTTGTAGTATGTCTTCTTTTAAATTATTCTTGTGGGCTTCATTGGATCCTTTGGCATAGTTTATCTTCATTTTGTTGGAGTCTGGATCTGAGTCTCTGTTCTCTTCATTCCCCTGTCGTTCCTGTACTAATTTTTTGCTGTGGGGAAACTGGTTTCCCTGTTTTTTCTGTCTTCCCGTCATTGTCTTTGGTGTTGTTACTGTCCCTGTACTGTGTGCAATTAAGTATTTTCTAACTGTATTAATAACAATGGTAATATTTAGAATGGAAGTGTGAGCTGAGATGGAAAGCAAGAAGTTAAAGAAAAGGGGAAAACAAATATACAGACAAGAGGGAGAAAGCAGAACAAGGTATCAGACAAGAGAGTTTCAAAGGTACAAACAGGGAGCGTTAGTGTACTAATCAACAGTAAGCTGAACAGACATTAGAGAGACAGAGAGAGGATTGAAAATCAAAGATAAAAAAATAAAAAATAAGTAAATGAAAGAAATATCTATATATAAAAATGAATTAAAATAAAATGGAAAATAGAAAATTAAAAAAAAAAAACAAAAAACTTCCAACTTTATATGCAATGCAGTTTCAGTCTTAATAATTTGGGTGTCCATCTTATTCTCCAGTCCTGGAGTTGATGCCTCAGATGTTGTTCTGTAGTTGTCTCATCAAAGGGGATGCATAAAGTAGAACAAAATTACACTCACACACACACACACACACAGAGACACACACAAATGCCCCACCAAGTGTCCCAAGTTCAAATGCAATACAGTTTCAGTAAGTTTTTCGGCTTGCAGGTGTAATTCGGTTGTTCTCTCATCAAAGGTAGGGAGAAAAAGAAAAAAAAGCGTCTGGAGACAGTTCTGAGAGTGGTATCTGCAAGTGTGGCTTGCCTGCCTGCTGCTTTCAGCCTGTAGCTGGCGGCGTTATTTATGCAGATCTCTGGGGTGAGCTAGCACTCACCTGGTCCCACAGGCTTTGTTTGTTCAGAGTTCTCCTGTGCGGGAGCCTCTGCTACAGGCTTTCCCCTTTCCAAGCACTGGGAAAGGTGACACTTTTCTTCTTGCTTATTACTCAGTTTCTCTTTTTTTCCTGGGTGGAGGTCAGTCTGTCCAGGGGGCTATGCTGCTCTGGCCCAGGCTTGTCTGTGGGAGTACCGCGGTACCACAAAGCTCACCTGGTCCACGTCTTCCCAAGCCGTCTGGGCGCCAGCGACTGGTGGCCCAGGGGCCCTCCTTGTTTCTCTGTTTAACGTGAAGTGGAGATTCTCTGCACCGGCTGGAGATGTGGAGGGGTCAAAGTTATGCCTTTTCTCAGTGATTATGCCTGCAAAGTGTGTCTCCAGCATCTCTCCAAGATTTCACTATAGGAGGGTCGCTTTCTGCTTCCTACCTCTAGCCACCATCTTTAGTAACTCCTGATAGTTTCTTTACCCTATTTGTATTCCTTTTATTCCTTCTTCTTGCCTAATTGCTCTGGCTAGGAATTCCAGTACTATGTTGAATAGGAGTGGATATAGTGGGCATCCTTGTCTGGTTCCTGATTTTAGAGGGAATGGTTTCATAATGCTGGCTGTAGGTTTGTCATATATAGCTTTTATAATGTTGAGGTACTTTCCTTCTATTCCTAGTTTTCTTAGAGCTTGTATCATGAAATGATGTTGGATCTTATCAAAGGCTTTTTCTGAATCTATTGAGATGATCAAGTGGTTTTTGCCTTTGCTTCTGTTAATGTGGTTTATTACATTTATTGATTTTCATATGTTGAACCACCCCTGCATCCCTGGGTTGAAGCCTACTTGGTCGTGGTGAATAATCTTTTTGATGTGTTGTTGAATTTGGTTTGCCATTATTTTGTGGAGGATTTTTGCATCAATGTTCATTAAGGAGATTGACCTATAGTTCTCCTTTTTGGAGGTGTCTTTGCCTGGTTTTGGGATAAGTGTAATACTGGCTTCATAAAATGTGTTTGGCAGTTTTCCTTCCCTTTCTATTTCATGGAATAGTTTAAGGAGGGTTGGTATCAGTTCTTCTTTAAAGGTCTGATAGAATTCAGCAGAGAATCCATCAGGTCCTGGACTTTTCTTTTTGGGGAGACTCTTGATTGCTGCTTCAATTTCATTTTGTGTTATAGGTCTATTCAGGTGATTAATTTCCTCTTGGTTCAGTTTTGGATGATCATATGTATCTAGAAATCTGTCCATTTCTTTTAGATTTTCAAGTTTATTAGAATATAGGTTCTCAAAGTAGTCTCTGATGATTTCCTGGACTTCCATGGTGTTTCTTGTTATCTCCCCTTTTGCATTCCTGATTCTACTAATTTGGGTTTTTTTCTCTCCTCTTTTTAGTAGGGTTTGCCAGGGGTCTATCGATGTTGTTTATTTTTTCAAAGAACCAACTTTTTGTTTCATTAATTCTTTGTATGGTTTTTTTGGTTTCTATTTTGTTGATTTCAGCTCTTATTTTTATTAGTTCTCTCCTTCTATTTGTTTTGGGATTTGCTTGTTCTTGTTTTTCTAAGAGTTTGAGATGTATCATTAGGTCATTGATTTGGGATCTTTCAGTTTCTTTAATATATGCACTCATGGCTATAAACTTTCCTCTCAGGACTGCCTTAGCTGTGTCCCATAGGTTCCGGTAGGTTGTGTTTTCATTTTCATTGACTTCCAGGAACTTTTTTTTTTTTTCCATGTTCTTTCTGATGAGATTTTATTGTCTTTTTTTTTTTCATTTTTCTTTTATTATTCATATGTGCATATAAGGCTTGGTTCATTTCTCCCCCCTGCCCCCACCCCCTCCCTTACCACCCACTCCACCCCCTCCCACTCCCCCCTCTCAATGCCCAGCAGAAACTATTTTGCCTTTATCTCTAATTTTGTTGTAGAGAGAGTATAAGCAATAATAGGAAGGAACAAGGGGTTTTGCTGGTTGAGATAAGGGTAGCTATACAGGGCATTGAGTCACATTGATTTCCTGTGCATGGGTGTTACCTTCTAGGTTAATTCTTTTTGATCTAACCTTTTCTCTAGTTCCTGGTCCCCTTTTCCTATTGGCCTCAGTTGCTTTAAGGTATCTGCTTTAGTTTCTCTGCATTAAGGGCAACAAATGCTAGCTAGTTTTTTAGGTGTCTTACCTATCCTCACCCCTCCCTTGTGTGCTCTTGCTTTTATCATGTGCTCATAGTCCAATCCCCTTGTTGTGTTTGCCCTTGATCTAATGTCCACATATGAGGGAGAACATACGATTTTTGGTCTTTTGGGCCAGGCTAACCTCACTCAGAATGATGTTCTCCAGTTCCATCCATTTACCAGCGAATGATAACATTTGGTTCTTCTTCATGGCTGCATAGAATTCCATTGTGTATAGATACCACATTTTCTTAATCCATTCGTCAGTGCTGGGGCATCTTGGCTGTTTCCATAACTTGGCTATTGTGAATAGTGCCGCAATAAACATGGATGTGCAGGTGCCTCTGGAGTAACAGTCTTTTGGGTATATCCCCAAGAGTGGTATTGCTGGATCAAATGGTAGATCGATGTCCAGCTTTTTAAGTAGCCTCCAAATTTTTTTCCAGAGTGGTTGTACTAGTCTACATTCCCACCAACAGTGTAAGAGGGTTCCTTTTTCCCCGCATCCTCGCCAACACCTGTTGTTGGTGGTGTTGCTGATGATGGCTATTCTAACAGGGGTGAGGTGGAATCTTAGCGTAGTTTTAATTTGCATTTGCTTTATTGCTAGAGATGGTGAGCATTTTTTCATGTGTTTTCTGGCCATTTGAATTTCTTCTTTTGAGAAAGTTCTGTTTAGTTCACTTGCCCATTTCTTTATTGGTTCATTAGTTTTGGGAGAATTTAGTTTTTTAAGTTCCCTGTATATTCTGGTTATCAGTCCTTTGTCTGATGTATAATTGGCAAATATTTTCTCCCACTCTGTGGGTATTCTCTTCAGTTTAGAGACCATTTCTTTTGATGAACAGAAGCTTTTTAGTTTTATGAGGTCCCATTTATCTATGCTATCTCTTAGTTGCTGTGCTGCTGGGATTTCATTGAGAAAGTTCTTACCTATACTTCCTCTTTTATTTCATCGATGATCCATTCTTCATTAAGTAATGAGTCATTTAGTTTCCAGCTGTTTGCATGTTTTTTGTCTTTACTTTTGTTGTTGAGTTCTACTTTTACTGCATTGTGATCAGATAGTATGCATGGTATAATTTCTATTTCCTTATATTTGCTGAGGCTTGCTTTGTGCCCTAGGATATGATCTATTTTGGAGAAGGTTCCATGGGCTGCTGAGAAGAATGTATATTGTGTAGAAGTTGGAATGAAATGTTCTGTTGACATCAACTAGGTCCATTTGCTCTATTGCATATTTTAGATCTTGGATTTCTTTATTAATTTTTTGTTTGGATGACCTATCTATTGATGATAATGGGGTGTTAAAGTCTCCCACAACCACTGTGTTGGCGTTTATATATGCTTTTAGGTCTTTCAGGGTATGTTTGATGAAACTGGGTGCGTTGACATTGGGTGCGTACAGATTGATGATTATTATTTCCTTTTGGTCTATTTCCCCTTTTATTAGTATGGAATGTCCTTCTTTATCTCGCTTGAGCAATGTAGGTTTGAAGTCTACTTTGTCAGAGATAAGTATTGCTACTCCTGCCTGTTTTCGGGGGCCGTTGGCTTGGTAAATCTTCTTTCAGCCTTTCATCCTTAGCCTATGCTATTTCTGTCGGTGAGATGAGTCTCCTGTAAGCAACAAATTGTTGGATCTTCTTTTTTAATCCATTTTGTCAAACGGTGTCTTTTGATGGGTGAATTAAGTCCATTAACATTAAGCGTTAGTACTGATAGGTATGTGGTGATTCCTGCCATTTAGTTGTCTTAGTTGTTTGAAGGTTTGATTGTGTGTACCTAACTTGATGTTACTCTCTACTGTCTTGCTTTTTCTTTTCCTGTGGTTTGGTGCTGCCTGCCTTTTCATGGTTAAGTTGGGTGTCACTTTCTGTGTGCAGGATCCCTTGCAGAATCTTTTGTAATGGTGGCTTTGTGGTCACATATTGTTTTAGTTTCTGCTTATCATGGAAGACTTTTATTGCTCCATCTATTTTGAATGATAGCTTTGCTGGGTAGAGTATCCTGGGGTTGAAGTTATTTTCATTCAGTGCCCGGAAGATCTCACCCCACGCTCTTCTTGCTTTTAATGTTTCTGTTGAGAAGTCTGCTGTGATTTTGATGGGTTTACCTTTGTATGTTACTTGTTTTTTCTCTCTTGCAGCCTTCAATATTCTTTCCTTAGTTTTTGAACTTGTTGTTTTAATGATGATATGTCGTGGAGTAGTTGTATTTTGATCTGGTCTGTTTGGTGTTCTGGAGGCCTCTTGCATCTGTATGGGAATATCTTTCTCTAGATTTGGGAAATTTTCCATTATTATTTTGTTGAATATATTACTCATTACCTTAGCTTGCACCTCTTCTCCTCCTTTGGTACCCATGATTCTCTAGTTTGGTCTTTTGATGGAGTCGGTGAGTTCTTGCAGTTTCTTTTCACAGGTCTTGAGTTGTTTAATAGTTCTTCAGTTTTTCCTTTAATTACCATTTCATCTTCAAGTTCTGAGATTCTGTCTTCTGTTTGTTCTATTCTGCTGGATTGGCCTTCCATTTTGTTTTGCAGTTCTGTTTCGTTCTTTTTTCTGAGGTTTTCCATATCCTGGCTGGTTTCTTCTTTAATGTTGTCTATTTTTGTCCTGAGTTCATTTATCCATTTATTCATTGTGTTCTTTGTTTCACTTTGGTGTTTATACAGTGCTTCTATGGTTTCCTTTATTTCTTCTTTTGCTTTTCCAAATTCTCTATTTTTGTTGTCTTGGAATTTCTTGAGTGTCTCCTGTACATTTTGGTTGACCCTATCCAGTATCATCTCTATAAACTTCTCATTGAGTACTTGTAGTATGTCTTCTTTTAAATTATTCTTGTGGGCTTCATTGGATCCTTTGGCATAGTTTATCTTCATTTTGTTGGAGTCTGGATCTGAGTCTCTGTTCTCTTCATTCCCCTGTCGTTCCTGTACTAATTTTTTGCTGTGGGGAAACTGGTTTCCCTGTTTTTTCTGTCTTCCCGTCATTGTCTTTGGTGTTGTTACTGTCCCTGTACTGTGTGCAATTAAGTATTTTCTAACTGTATTAATAACAATGGTAATATTTAGAATGGAAGTGTGAGCTGAGATGGAAAGCAAGAAGTTAAAGAAAAGGGGAAAACAAATATACAGACAAGAGGGAGAAAGCAGAACAAGGTATCAGACAAGAGAGTTTCAAAGGTACAAACAGGGAGCGTTAGTGTACTAATCAACAGTAAGCTGAACAGACATTAGAGAGACAGAGAGAGGATTGAAAATCAAAGATAAAAAAATAAAAAATAAGTAAATGAAAGAAATATCTATATATAAAAATGAATTAAAATAAAATGGAAAATAGAAAATTAAAAAAAAAAAACAAAAAACTTCCAACTTTATATGCAATGCAGTTTCAGTCTTAATAATTTGGGTGTCCATCTTATTCTCCAGTCCTGGAGTTGATGCCTCAGATGTTGTTCTGTAGTTGTCTCATCAAAGGGGATGCATAAAGTAGAACAAAATTACACTCACACACACACACACACACAGAGACACACACAAATGCCCCACCAAGTGTCCCAAGTTCAAATGCAATACAGTTTCAGTAAGTTTTTCGGCTTGCAGGTGTAATTCGGTTGTTCTCTCATCAAAGGTAGGGAGAAAAAGAAAAAAAAGCGTCTGGAGACAGTTCTGAGAGTGGTATCTGCAAGTGTGGCTTGCCTGCCTGCTGCTTTCAGCCTGTAGCTGGCGGCGTTATTTATGCAGATCTCTGGGGTGAGCTAGCACTCACCTGGTCCCACAGGCTTTGTTTGTTCAGAGTTCTCCTGTGCGGGAGCCTCTGCTACAGGCTTTCCCCTTTCCAAGCACTGGGAAAGGTGACACTTTTCTTCTTGCTTATTACTCAGTTTCTCTTTTTTTCCTGGGTGGAGGTCAGTCTGTCCAGGGGGCTATGCTGCTCTGGCCCAGGCTTGTCTGTGGGAGTACCGCGGTACCACAAAGCTCACCTGGTCCACGTCTTCCCAAGCCGTCTGGGCGCCAGCGACTGGTGGCCCAGGGGCCCTCCTTGTTTCTCTGTTTAACGTGAAGTGGAGATTCTCTGCACCGGCTGGAGATGTGGAGGGGTCAAAGTTATGCCTTTTCTCAGTGATTATGCCTGCAAAGTGTGTCTCCAGCATCTCTCCAAGATTTCACTATAGGAGGGTCGCTTTCTGCTTCCTACCTCTAGCCACCATCTTTAGTAACTCCTGATAGTTTCTTTACCCTATTTGTATTCCTTTTATTCCTTCTTCTTGCCTAATTGCTCTGGCTAGGAATTCCAGTACTATGTTGAATAGGAGTGGATATAGTGGGCATCCTTGTCTGGTTCCTGATTTTAGAGGGAATGGTTTCATAATGCTGGCTGTAGGTTTGTCATATATAGCTTTTATAATGTTGAGGTACTTTCCTTCTATTCCTAGTTTTCTTAGAGCTTGTATCATGAAATGATGTTGGATCTTATCAAAGGCTTTTTCTGAATCTATTGAGATGATCAAGTGGTTTTTGCCTTTGCTTCTGTTAATGTGGTTTATTACATTTATTGATTTTCATATGTTGAACCACCCCTGCATCCCTGGGTTGAAGCCTACTTGGTCGTGGTGAATAATCTTTTTGATGTGTTGTTGAATTTGGTTTGCCATTATTTTGTGGAGGATTTTTGCATCAATGTTCATTAAGGAGATTGACCTATAGTTCTCCTTTTTGGAGGTGTCTTTGCCTGGTTTTGGGATAAGTGTAATACTGGCTTCATAAAATGTGTTTGGCAGTTTTCCTTCCCTTTCTATTTCATGGAATAGTTTAAGGAGGGTTGGTATCAGTTCTTCTTTAAAGGTCTGATAGAATTCAGCAGAGAATCCATCAGGTCCTGGACTTTTCTTTTTGGGGAGACTCTTGATTGCTGCTTCAATTTCATTTTGTGTTATAGGTCTATTCAGGTGATTAATTTCCTCTTGGTTCAGTTTTGGATGATCATATGTATCTAGAAATCTGTCCATTTCTTTTAGATTTTCAAGTTTATTAGAATATAGGTTCTCAAAGTAGTCTCTGATGATTTCCTGGACTTCCATGGTGTTTCTTGTTATCTCCCCTTTTGCATTCCTGATTCTACTAATTTGGGTTTTTTTCTCTCCTCTTTTTAGTAGGGTTTGCCAGGGGTCTATCGATGTTGTTTATTTTTTCAAAGAACCAACTTTTTGTTTCATTAATTCTTTGTATGGTTTTTTTGGTTTCTATTTTGTTGATTTCAGCTCTTATTTTTATTAGTTCTCTCCTTCTATTTGTTTTGGGATTTGCTTGTTCTTGTTTTTCTAAGAGTTTGAGATGTATCATTAGGTCATTGATTTGGGATCTTTCAGTTTCTTTAATATATGCACTCATGGCTATAAACTTTCCTCTCAGGACTGCCTTAGCTGTGTCCCATAGGTTCCGGTAGGTTGTGTTTTCATTTTCATTGACTTCCAGGAACTTTTTTTTTTTTTCCATGTTCTTTCTGATGAGATTTTATTGTCTTTTTTTTTTTTCATTTTTCTTTTATTATTCATATGTGCATATAAGGCTTGGTTCATTTCTCCCCCCTGCCCCCACCCCCTCCCTTACCACCCACTCCACCCCCTCCCACTCCCCCCTCTCAATGCCCAGCAGAAACTATTTTGCCTTTATCTCTAATTTTGTTGTAGAGAGAGTATAAGCAATAATAGGAAGGAACAAGGGGTTTTGCTGGTTGAGATAAGGGTAGCTATACAGGGCATTGAGTCACATTGATTTCCTGTGCATGGGTGTTACCTTCTAGGTTAATTCTTTTTGATCTAACCTTTTCTCTAGTTCCTGGTCCCCTTTTCCTATTGGCCTCAGTTGCTTTAAGGTATCTGCTTTAGTTTCTCTGCATTAAGGGCAACAAATGCTAGCTAGTTTTTTAGGTGTCTTACCTATCCTCACCCCTCCCTTGTGTGCTCTTGCTTTTATCATGTGCTCATAGTCCAATCCCCTTGTTGTGTTTGCCCTTGATCTAATGTCCACATATGAGGGAGAACATGCGATTTTTGGTCTTTTGGGCCAGGCTAACCTCACTCAGAATGATGTTCTCCAGTTCCATCCATTTACCAGCGAATGATAACATTTGGTTCTTCTTCATGGCTGCATAGAATTCCATTGTGTATAGATACCACATTTTCTTAATCCATTCGTCAGTGCTGGGGCATCTTGGCTGTTTCCATAACTTGGCTATTGTGAATAGTGCCGCAATAAACATGGATGTGCAGGTGCCTCTGGAGTAACAGTCTTTTGGGTATATCCCCAAGAGTGGTATTGCTGGATCAAATGGTAGATCGATGTCCAGCTTTTTAAGTAGCCTCCAAATTTTTTTCCAGAGTGGTTGTACTAGTCTACATTCCCACCAACAGTGTAAGAGGGTTCCTTTTTCCCCGCATCCTCGCCAACACCTGTTGTTGGTGGTGTTGCTGATGATGGCTATTCTAACAGGGGTGAGGTGGAATCTTAGCGTAGTTTTAATTTGCATTTGCTTTATTGCTAGAGATGGTGAGCATTTTTTCATGTGTTTTCTGGCCATTTGAATTTCTTCTTTTGAGAAAGTTCTGTTTAGTTCACTTGCCCATTTCTTTATTGGTTCATTAGTTTTGGGAGAATTTAGTTTTTTAAGTTCCCTGTATATTCTGGTTATCAGTCCTTTGTCTGATGTATAATTGGCAAATATTTTCTCCCACTCTGTGGGTATTCTCTTCAGTTTAGAGACCATTTCTTTTGATGAACAGAAGCTTTTTAGTTTTATGAGGTCCCATTTATCTATGCTATCTCTTAGTTGCTGTGCTGCTGGGATTTCATTGAGAAAGTTCTTACCTATACTTCCTCTTTTATTTCATCGATGATCCATTCTTCATTAAGTAATGAGTCATTTAGTTTCCAGCTGTTTGCATGTTTTTTGTCTTTACTTTTGTTGTTGAGTTCTACTTTTACTGCATTGTGATCAGATAGTATGCATGGTATAATTTCTATTTCCTTATATTTGCTGAGGCTTGCTTTGTGCCCTAGGATATGATCTATTTTGGAGAAGGTTCCATGGGCTGCTGAGAAGAATGTATATTGTGTAGAAGTTGGATGAAATGTTCTGTTGACATCAACTAGGTCCATTTGCTCTATTGCATATT
This sequence comes from Castor canadensis, assembly GCF_047511655.1. Classification (NCBI taxonomy): domain Eukaryota; kingdom Metazoa; phylum Chordata; class Mammalia; order Rodentia; family Castoridae; genus Castor; species Castor canadensis. The sequence continues at coordinate 58,623,763 of NC_133392.1, read as the reverse complement.
TTAGATCTTGGATTTCTTTATTAATTTTTTGTTTGGATGACCTATCTATTGATGATAATGGGGTGTTAAAGTCTCCCACAACCACTGTGTTGGCGTTTATATATGCTTTTAGGTCTTTCAGGGTATGTTTGATGAAACTGGGTGCGTTGACATTGGGTGCGTACAGATTGATGATTATTATTTCCTTTTGGTCTATTTCCCCTTTTATTAGTATGGAATGTCCTTCTTTATCTCGCTTGAGCAATGTAGGTTTGAAGTCTACTTTGTCAGAGATAAGTATTGCTACTCCTGCCTGTTTTCGGGGGCCGTTGGCTTGGTAAATCTTCTTTCAGCCTTTCATCCTTAGCCTATGCTATTTCTGTCGGTGAGATGAGTCTCCTGTAAGCAACAAATTGTTGGATCTTCCTTTTTAATCCATTTTGTCAAACGGTGTCTTTTGATGGGTGAATTAAGTCCATTAACATTAAGCGTTAGTACTGATAGGTATGTGGTGATTCCTGCCATTTAGTTGTCTTAGTTGTTTGAAGGTTTGATTGTGTGTACCCAAGTTGAGGTTACTCTCTACTGTCTTGGTTTTTCTTTTCCTATGGTTTTTTGCTGCCTGTCTTTTCATGGTTAAGTTGGGTTTACTTTCTGTGTGCAGAATCCCTTGAAGAATCCTTTGTAGTGGTGGTTTTGTGGTCACATATTGTTGTAGTTTCTGCTTATCATGGAAGACTTTATTGCTCCATCTATTTTGAATGATAATTTTGTTGGTTAGAGTATCCTGGGGTTGAAGTTATTTTCATTCAGTGCCCTGAAGATCTCACCCCACGCTCTTCTTGCTTTTAATGTTTCTGTTGAGAAGTCTGCTGTGATTTTGATGGGTTTACCTTTTTATGTTACTTGTTTTTTCTCTTTTACAGCCTTCAATATTCTTTCCTTAGTTTCTGAACTTGTTGTTTTAATGATGATATGTCGTGGAGTAGTTGTATTTTGATCTGGTCTGTTTGGTGTTCTGGAGGCCTCTTGCATCTGTATGGGAATATCTTTCTCTAGATTTGGGAAATTTTCCATTATTATTTTGTTGAATATATTACTCATTACCTTAGCTTGCACCTCTTCTCCTTCTTTGGTACCCATGATTCTCTAGTTTGGTCTTTTGATGGAGTCGGTGAGCTCTTGCAGTTTCTTTTCACAGGTCTTGAGTTGTTTAATAGTTCTTCAGTTTTTCCTTTAATTACCATTTCCTCTTCAAGTTCTGAGATTCTGTCTTCTGTTTGTTCTATTCTGCAGGATTGGCTTTCCGTTTTGTTTTGCAGTTGTGTTTCATTCTTTTTTCTGAGGTTTTCCATATCCTGGGTGGTTTCCTCTTTAATGTTGTCTATTTTTGTCCTGAGTTCATTTATCCATTTATTCATCATGTTGTGTGTTTCACTTTGGTGTTTATACAGTGCTTCTATGGTTTCCTTTATTTCTTCTTTTGCTTTTCCAAATTCTCTATTTTTGTTGTCTTGGAATTTCTTGAGTGTCTTCTGTACATTTTGGTTGACCCTATCCAGTATCATCTCTATAAACTTCTCATTGAGTACTTGTAGTATGTCTTCTTTTAAATTATTCTTGTGGGCTTCATTGGATCCTTTGGCATAGTTTATCTTCATTTTGTTGGAGTCTGGATCTGAGTCTCTGTTTTCTTCATTCCCCTCTCATTAATTTTTTGCTGTGGGGAAACTGGTTTCCCTGTTTTTTCTGTTTTCCCGTCATTGTCTTTGGTGTTGTTAATGTCCCTGTACTATGTGCAATTAAGTATTTTCTAGTTTGTAATAATAACAATGCTAATATTTAGAATGGAAGTGTGAGCTGAGATGGAAATCAAGGAATTAAAGAAAGGAAGAAAACAAATACACAGACATGAAGGAGAAAACAGAACAATGTATCAGGCAAGAAAGTTTCAACAGTATGAAGTGGGAGCGTTAGTTTACTAATTGACAGTAAGCTGAACAGACATTAGAGAGACAGAGAGAGGATTGAAAATCAAAAATAAAAAAAATAAAGATAAGAATAAAAATGAAAAATAAGTAAATGAAAGGAATATATATATAATTTTAAATAATGAATTTTAATTCATAAAAATGAATTAAAATTAAGTGAAAAATAGAAAATTAAAAAAAAAACCAAAAACCAAAAAACCAAAAAACCTCCAAGTTCAAATGCAATGAAGTTTCAGTCTTAATAATTTGGTTGTCCGTCTCAGTCTCCAATCCTGGAGATGGTGCCTCAGATGTTATTTTGTAGTTGTCTCATCAAAGGGGACACATAAAGTAGAACACAACTACTCACACACACACACACACACACACACACACACACACAAACCCTCACCAAGTGTCCCAAGTCCAAAGCAATACAGTTTCAGTAAGTTTTTCAGCATGCAGGTGTAATTCAGTTGTTCTCTCATCAATGGTAGGGAGAAAAAGAAAAAAAAAAAGAGTCTGGAGACAGTTCTGAGAATGGTATCTGCAGCTGTGGCTTGCCTGCCTGCTGCTGTCAGCCTGCTGTTGCTGGTGGCATTATTTATGCAGATCTCAGAGGTGAGCTTAGCACTCACCTGGCCCGGAAGGCTTTGTTTGCTCAGAGTTCTCCTGTGTGGGAGCCTCTGCTACAAGCTTTCCCCTTTCCAAGCACACTGGGAAAGGAGACACTGCCCCCACGTTGTCAGGCCTGCGTGTTTATTTACAGTTCATGTGGGAGGTGGGTCTTCTCCCCTCTCTTGTGGAGTTTTCCTCCCACCACCACTTTCACAAGCTTTCCTGCTCCTGATTACTGGGTGGTGCTGCTGCTCCTGCCAGCGCCATGTTTGTTTACAGTTCATGTGAGAAATGGTTCTTCCCTCCTCTCCTGTGGAGTTTTCCTCCCTCTGCCACTCTCACAAGCTTTCCCACTCCTGGTTGCTGGGCGTACGCCCCCGCTCCTGCCGGAGCTTCTCCGGCCTGCCCAGCTTGTTTATTTACAGTCCCGGGAAGGATTCCCTTCCCCCAGCTCAGGGTGCCCCACCCTCTTTCCTGTGTGTCTTTATTGTTCTTATTGCTTATTAGTCAGTTTCTCTTTTTTCCCTGGGTGGAGATCAGTCTGTCCAGGGGGCTATGCTGCTCTGGCCCAGGCTTGTGTGTGGGAGTACTGCGGTACCGCGAAGCTCACCTGGTCCACGTCTTCCCAAGCTGTCTTCCCATGCTGGGCACGGGCGACTCTAGGTTAATTCTTTTTGATCTAACCTTTTCTCTAGTTCCTGGTCCCCTTTTCCTATTGGCCTCAGTATGGTAGGGTCTCTTCTTGTTTAAGGGTGAATAATTTTACTTTGTATACACACACACACACACACACACACATTATAGCACATATTATAGCTTCTTCAGTTTTTTCCCTCCCTCTCTTCCTTCCAAAAGTGCTGGCGATTGCACATACAAGGCAAATCTCTACTGCTTGAGGTATGCCTCCAGCCTTTTTGTTTATTTTTGAAACAGAGTCTCACTGCTGCCTTTGTCTGGGCTGGCCTAGATCTCATGAATCTCTTTCCTCTGCCCTCTGAGTAACTGCTATTATAGGTGTGTACCACCACACCTGACTACACTATAGTTTTTAAAATCTATTTGTCTGTCAACAGATACATAGATTGCTTTTATATCTTGGCTATTGGGAACCTTACTGTTCTATTTTTAATTTCTTTAGGAGCTTCCATAATGGTTTTCATAAAGGGTGCACCTTGTTACATGCTTTATATATGATTTACATTTTATAGGAATTTTTCAGACAATACATAGAAAACATACTGCACAGATAATTTGAAATGAACTTGTCATTTCTCCCTGCTTCTTGCTGCCCTAGACCCACTCATCCTCCTTTTGTTTTCTATTATCATCTTCTTAATGACCAAGTCAGTTTAGTCTTTTCATTCTTGTTCCATCTTCCCTTCCAATTAGTCTCTAAGTTCAACAGATTTTCCCTCCTGTTCTTCTCAGCCCTGTTCTTTTTCCAATATTAGCATTTCTTTCTGAATTCAGGATTACTGTATTGTCCCAAAGTCAAATAGATCTTTTCCAAAGAAAATAATGCTCATTTCCCTTTCCTGCCTAAATTGGAGAATCAGGGGGACTATCTTTCTGGATAGTTTTAACTTTTAAACCTAGCTCTCAAAGCATTTCATGATTTGGCTTTCACCATTCTCTTTCACAGTATATCCCCCCATCAAACTTTCCTACAAATAAGATCAACTTATGGTATCTTGAAAGGTCCACATATGCCTTTATTACCAGCTTTCCCTTCTCACTCAGCTAATTTTTACACATGTCACAAAGCTTAGTCCAGTCATCTTTTCTGGGAAGTGCTTCCTGACCTCTGCATCCTGTTTTAGGTGCTCTTCTTCCATGTCCTTACAGACTCTCATAGGACTAACCATAATGTAGAGCAAACATCAAGTCACTTATTTAGTAAATCCAGATTCTTAATTCCTTGAGGATAGCAGGCATTAGATCTTACTTGATTTTCAGTATTTGTTGCATAACAAACACTTGGTTAATGTTTGCTGAGTAAGTAAAAAAACACAGCATCAGTTTATTAGTTTATATTATAACATTTATAATGTTTTAATCTTGGATCTTGTGACAAATTACCTCTTATAATTATGGTTTCTTTGCTCAGTCTTTGGCAAGGAATATCAGCCATATTCTGATATTCTCTCAATTTAATATTCTTTCTAAGCTTGATCTATTTTGCAACATAGTTTCCATATACTGCCTGGTAATAAATATGCAAGACATTGGTCATTTTTAGAATGAACGATAATTATCTTGAGATGGTATTTCTCTTGTTTTTAAAGTAAGTCAAACTTTACAGCCCAATAAAAATAAATTACTTTAAAGAGAAATTCTCAGAGAAGTCTGGATTCTAGAATTGTGCAGTAAATCTGTCATGGTGTCCTATTATCATGTGTGAAATACATATACATGTCATATACTACACACAAATGGACACATTTGGCTAAAGATCACCAAGCACTTTATGCTTTAATTCTTTTGACAAACTGCCAAGTTGAACTACTGCCACGTCAGTGTGGGAGGCAAGCAGTGAAACAGCACATGGTGTTGGAATTTGAGGAATGGCCAGGGCTTATCTTATGGATAGTCAAGATGGTGACAGTGGCAGCATTGTTCTCCAAAACTTGGAAGGAATTTGAGCTCACTGGTGAAACTGAGTTATTAAGAGAATGTATTCTGACCCAGCCAACTCTGTATGATACTGGAAACAGTTTAAATAGTTCCCTTGTCCTTTAAATGTTTTTACTGTCATAAATTAATTATATGAGGGGGTTTCATTGTGATATTTACATACATGCATATAAAGTACTTACTCTTTCTTAAGCTCCCCTCCTCCCACTTTTAACAGTTTTTAGTGGGTTTCATTATGGTGTTTTCAAACATATATATATAAATAATGTACTTCAATTATATTCACCCCAACACCATCTCCTTCCCTCTCCTCTTGCTGGTCCCTGGGCAACAATCATGTCATATTATTATTATTTTTAGGTCTAGATGCTGCATATGAGCAAAAATATGCTACACTTGTCTTTTTGAGCTTGCCTTATTTTGCTCAATATAGTGACCTCTAGTTCCATCTGCTTTCATGCAAGTGACATAATTTCATTTGTCTTTAAGGCTGAATAATTTGTGTATATGAACACATTTTCTTTATACATTCAGTTGTTGTTGGGCACTTAGGCTCCCTTGCTCTTTTTAAAGGGCTTTGTCTAGTGGTGTAACGTGAAGGACTGATGAAGAGTAAATAATAAGTTTAAAGCATTTGGAGAAGTGAAAACTTTTTGGAAGTAGAGGTAGTTTATTTACGTATTTATTGACTTATTTTCCAGAAGAACTTTGAGACTAATTTAGGGAATTTCTCTGTCTAATAGAGATAAAGTGAAAATCAAATAGTCTTACTACAAGGTTCTGTTTTATTCTGTTTTACTGTCTTTTGTGGTTTTATTATAGACTAGAAGATACAAAGTATTTGGTCATGTTGTTTATCTAAAGAACTTGCCTGTGGTAAGTGGATAGTATAAGGAATGGATGGTGAAAGAAAGGTGATACATGTGTAGAACTGCAGAGATCCAGCAATGGTGGTCCACATGGTAAGGAATTACTTTTACTTTCTCATGATCTTATAGTTTAACCATGAATTTACACCTATACTGTGGCAAGGTATTAAATATGGATTTTTTTTTCAGTTCTGGATTATTTGTATAATTAAACATGAATTAGCCAAGTACTGTTTAGAATGTCTGGATTACATGTTCTACCTATAGCATTTATACTACTTTTGTATAGCCACTGGTCCCCTACAATCTAGATGCTGCTTCTAAGCCATACTCAAATTAATGCTATTTAATGGTTTACTGAACAATAACACATGCTCAGAAAACTCCATGCATTACTGTGACAAACTCAATAAATTTTCACATACTGAACATACTCATATAACCCCTATTCAGATCAAGAAATAAAACATTACTAAAATTCTAGAGGCATTCCTTGTGCCCCAAGAGTTACTATACTCTCCCTCTAAAGTATCCTTATCCTGACTTCTTCAAACACCATAGATTACTTTGAATTATGAACCATCTTATCTTTTGGGTCTGATTTTTTTTTTGTGGTACTCAGGGCCTTGGCAGTCACTGTACATCTTGAGCCTTGTTTCTGGCCTTTTTTTTTTTTTTTTTGCTTTGGTTGTTTTTGAGATAGGCTCTTATTCTTTTGTCTTGGTCCAGCTGTACTGTGATCCTCCTATTTATGCTTCCTTCCTGGCTGGGATGACATGTACACACCACCATGCCCAGCTTTTCTTGGTTGAAGTGGAGTCCACAAACTTTTTTTCTGGACTGCCTTTGAACTGCCATCCCCTTGATTTCTTCCTCCCGAGTAGCTAGGATTGCAGGCATGAGCCACTGTGCCCAGCTGAGTCTGACTTATTTTTGTTCAATGTTACATACCTGTGAGGTCTCTCCACATAGTAGTTTATTCATTTGCACTGATGAATGGACCATAAAAAATTAAAAAATTTTTTATTATAATATTATTGTGCTGGGGGTACATTGTGACATTTACAAAAGTTCTTACAATATATCCTAGCTGAATTCACTGTTTCCCATCATTCTTCTTTATCTCCTTTCCCCCATTCCTGGAATAGTTTCTTTCTTTCTTTTTTTTTTTCCTTTTATTATTCATATGTGCATACAAGGCTTGGGTCATTTCTCCCCCCTGCCCCCACCCCCTCCCTTACCACCCACTCCACCCCCTCCCTCTCCCCCTCACCCCCTCAATACCCTGGAATAGTTTCTATCACAGAAGAACATTTGAATTTTTTTCAGCTTTTGGTTTTAATAAGAATTGTTGCTATATACATATTTGTGGATTATTTTTTGGGGAATAAGTGTAGAAATCCTTCTTGGATTTATATCAAGGAATGGCATTTCCAGATCATGAGGTATGCATATGCTTTGCTTTAGTAGATATTACCAGTTTTCCAAAGTGGATTTTCCAGCTGACATTCTCATGAGTAGTATATATGACACTACCATTTGCCCCATTCTCACTAATTTGGGGTTAGCAAGGGTTGGTGTTTTCAACTCAAATGTATGTAGTGGTATACTATTATAATTTTAATTTACATTTCTCTGACAACCTTTTATATGTTTTAGTATGAGTCCTTTATTACTTTCAGCAATTATAAATAGCTTCACTCTTTCATTGTATTAAACATTTTTGACATTATAAATTCTTAAAGTTCCAGTTTTCCATTTTGTTTCTTTATGAGTAGAGACTCTTGTGTTTTTGTAAAAAAAACCTGTTAAAATTACTATACAGAAGATATTTCTTCAATGTACCCCCAGTACAATAATAATATGATAATAAAAAAATAAAAAAGAAGGTATTTCTTATGTTACCATCAGTGTCTTTGTTTTACCTTTTTACTCTAACTGGAAATAAATCTTTATAAATGGTGTGTGTCAGAATCATGACTAATTTTTTTAAATTTGGAAATTGCATTGATATAATATCATATGGATGCATGTGGAAATTGGATTGTTCTAGTTTTGCTACTGAAAAAAACTATTTTTTTCTCCTTTGAATTAATCTGTCATGTTAGTGAGAATAAATTAACTATATATGTGTGTATCTACTTGGGACTCCATTCTATCTCATTGATTCATATATACCTACCTTCTACCAATATCACATAGTCCTAGTGTACCTCATAGGAAGTACTGAAATAAAAAGTATTCTGATGTGGCTGTTCTAGGTACCTTTCATTTCTATGGAAATTTTAGAATTGTCAATTTTTATAAAAAACTTGCTGGAATTTTGATTTGAAGTAGATTGAATCTATAAACTAATTTGTGCTGCACTGACATTTTAGTAGTAATGAATCTTCTGATTAAAAATCATGGTATAACTCCCCACTTATTTTGGATACAAATTTTGTATATTTTTTGTTGAACTTGCCTTCAAGTATTTCATATCTTATGATATTTTAGGTGGTACTTTAAAACAATTTAATTTTAAAAATTAATAGCATTTTACAAACATTTCAGCTTATCTTCAAATTTGTGAAGTTTTCTTCCATCTACTTTTTAGTTTATTCAGTGAACTTTTTACTTCAGTTGTTAGACATTTTACTTCAGTTGTTAGTCATTGTAATAAAATATTTTATTAGGATCGAGGCAATTGCAGGTAATCTGTTACTAATAAGCAAAAGGTTAATCAGGACATAATTTGCATTCCAGCATTGAAAGAGGCATCAAGAAGTCACACAGTTCCCATCTCCGGTGTATGCTTTTTGAATAAAGTCAAAAACTCAAAAAGTTCTACTTGCTGGGAAAACTGTGTGATAAAAAAAAATACACAGACAAAGCAAGAGCTGTCATGATATTACATACAATTGAAGCAACTATTTACTTTTTAGACCACTAATTTCACAAAACAAAGAAAAAATAGGAAAATTGCTCGAGTTGCAGGAAAGTTTCAATATAAGAAATACAATGGACAATAAGAACTCCACCCCACCATAACAAAACACACAAAAATTCCCAGGAATTTAGTAAATTATTGATTTAGTCAATGTGACTATTACTCCTGGTAATGTTACTATTTGCAGGTGGTAAGCATTGCTAATTAAATTTAAAAAATTAAAAATAGAAAAAAGTCCACAGTGCACAAAGTGTAAGCTCAATGTCTTGTAGTGCCTGATGTGTGTATACATACACACATACCACACTTGGATATACAACTATTCATAAACACACATAAACACACAAAGGATTACATATATACTGGATGGTGATATAATCCTTACTTCTTATTCTAGGCCCCAGTCACAAAATTTGACAATCACTGTTACAGAGAAACTGATTCACTATTCATGAGCATACTGTATTTATGTCTTCCCTAGAGTTGACAGTGACAGTAAGTCATCCAGGTAGTTTCCTGTCCATTGCCATGGATATTTACTGTTCTACTTGCTGAGAAAACTGTGTGTGATTAAAAAAAATACACAGACAAAACAAGAGCTGTCATTGTACTACAATAACTACTGTGCCTTGATTAAAGTATTTTTTCTTTTTATTATTTTATCAATTTTGCATTTACTTACATGTGTATCCATCTCCCCACACCCCGCCCTCTTGTTCTCTGATTTTGTAGAAGAAAAATATATAAACGATAGTAAGAAAAACATGGTGTCTTTGTTAGTTTGAGATAAAGATAGCTATACAGGGAGATTCCTTGTGTTGTTTCCATGCATATGTGTGTTATAACCCAAACTGGTTCAGCTCTACCAGACCTCTTCACTACTTCCTAGACCCCTTTCAATAGTGGCCCCTGCAAGTTTAAGATTACCGTATTCACTCCTATACAGTGAACACATCAACCACATTCAAGTGTTAGATTTCCTTCCCTTTCCTTATTTCTCCTGTATGCACTCTCCCCTTAGTGTGTGACCCATATCCAATAGCATTACTGTATTTGTTTTAGGTCTATTATTTGAATATGAGGGAAAACATGCAATTTTTGGCCTTCTGAGCCTGGCTAACTTTGCTTAAAATGATGCTCTCCAGCTCCATCCATTTACTTGTGAATGACAAAATTTCATTCTTCTTTGTAGCTGAATAAAATTCCATTGTGTATAAGTACCACATTTTCTTAATCCATTCATCAGTAGTGGGACACCTTGGCTGTTTCCATAGCTTGGCTACTGTGAATAGCGCTGCAATAAACATGGGTGTGCAGGAGATTTTGTAGTAAGGTGAGTCACATTCCTTAGGTTATAACCCTAGGAGTGGTATTGCTGGATCGTATGGCAGATCTGTGTTTAGTTTTTTAAGAAGACTCCATATTGTTTTCCAGAGTGCTTGTACTAGCTTGCATTCCCACCCACAGTGTATGAGGGTTCCTTTTTTTCCCCCCACACATCCTCACCAATGTTTATTGTTGTTGTTCTTGATGGTAGCTATTCTAATAGGAGTAAGGTAGAATCTTAGTGTGGTTTTGATTTGCATGTCCTTAATGGCAGGGGAAAGTGAGCATTTTTTCATGTGTTTTTTTTTTTAGCCATTTGGACTTCTTCCTTTCAAAAGTTCTGTTTACTTCAGTTGCCCACTTCTTTATTGGATCATTGATTTTTGGGAGTTTAATTTTTGAACTCCCTATATATTCTGGTTATCAGTCCCTTGTCTGATGTATACATGGCAAAGATTTTTTTCCATTCTGTGGGTGGTCTCTTCAATTTAGAAACCATTTCTTTTGTTGTGCAGAAGCTATTTAATTTCATGTAGTCCCCTTTGTCAATCCTTTCTCTTAGTTGCTGAGCTGCTTGAGTTCTATTGAGGAAGTCCTTGCCTATGCCTGTTGCTTCCAGAGTATTCCCTGATCTTTCCTGTACTAACTTCAAGGTTTTGGGTCTGATATTAAGGTCTTTAATCCACTTTGAGTTGATACTTGTACAGGGTGACAGGCATGGATCTAGTTTCAGTTTTCTGCAGGCTGATAACCACTTCTCCCAGAAACATTTGTTGAAGAGGCTGTCTTTTCTCCATTGTATGTTTTTGGCACCTTTGTCAAAGATTAGGTAAGAAGAGATGTGTGGATTTATATTTTGGTCCTCCATTTTGTTCCACTGGTCTTCATATCTGTTTTTGTGCCAGTACCATGCTGGTTTTATTGCTATGGCTCTGTTATATAGTTTGAAGTTGGGTATTGTGATAACTCCAGCATTGCTCTTTTTGCTCAGTATTGCCTTGGCTATTTGTAGTTTTTTGTGTTTCCAAATGAACTTTAGGATAGATTTTTCAATCTCTGTGATGAATGTCATTGGGATTTTGATGGGATTGCATTGAACATGTAGATTGGTTTGGTAGTATCTCCATTTTTGCTGTGTTGATTCTGCTAATCCAAGAGCATGGGAGGTCTTTCTACCTTCTGTAGTCTTCTTCAATCTCTTCCTTCAGTGGTTTGTAGTTCTCCTTGTAGAGGTCATTACACCCTTTGTTAAGTTTATTCCTAGATATTTGATTTTTTTTTTTGAGGCTATTATAAGTAGAATTGTTTTCCTATATTCTTTCTCAATATGCTCATTTTGGCGTATAGAAAGGCTACTGATTTTTGTAAGTTGATATTGTATCCTGTTACTTTGCTGAAGCTGTTATGGTATCTATGAGTTTTTGGGTGGAGTTTTCTGGATCTTTTAGGTGTAAAATCATATCATCTGCAAACAGGGATAGTTTAACTACTTCTTTACCTATTTGTATTCCTTTCATTTCTTCTTCTTGTCTTATTACTTTGGCTAGGAATTCCAGGACTATGTTGAATAGGAGTGGGAAGAGTGGGCACACTTGTCTCATTCCTGACTTTATGGGAAATGGTTTCAGTTTTTCCCCATTAAGTATGATGTTGGCTATAGGTTTGTCATTTACAGCCTTTATAATGTTGAGGTACATTCCTTTCATTCCTAGTTTCCTCAGAGCTTTTACCATGAAATGGTGTTGACTCTTATTGAAGGCTTTTTCTGTGTCTATTGAGATGATCAAGTGGTTTTTGTATTTGCTTCTGTTACTGTACTGTATTACATTTAATGATTTGCATATGTTGAACCATCCTTTCATCCCTGGGATGAAGCCAATTTGGTCATGGTAAATGATTTTTCTTCTATGTTGTTGGATTTGGTTTGCCATTATTTTATTGAGGATTTTTTCATCCATGTTCATTAAAGAGATTGGCTGTAATTCTCTTTTGTTGCTGTATCCTTGTCTGGTTTTCAGTTGAGTGTAACACTGGCTTCATAGAATGAGTTTGGCAGCATTCCATCCCTTTCTATCTCATGGAAAACTTTAAAGAGAGTTGGTATTTTTTCTTCTTTAATGGAGAAGTTCATCAGGAGAGTTCGTCAGGTTCTGGACTTTTTTTTTTGGGAGACTATTGCTGTTTCAATTTTATTGCATGTTATAGATCTGTTTAGGTGGTTAATATCCTCTTGGTTCAGTTTTGGATTGTCATAAGTATCTAGAAATTTGTTCATTTCTTTAATATTTTCCAATTTATTAGAATATAGGTTCTCAAAGTTGTTCCTGATGAGTCCCTGGATTTCTTTGATGTTTATTGTTTTCTCCCATTTTTCATTTCTGATTCTACTAATTTGGGTCTTTTTTCTCCTCATTTTTGTCAGATTTGCCAGGGGCTTGTCAGTTTTTTTTTTTTCAAAGAACCAGCTTTTTGTTTTATTGATTCTTTGTATGTTTTTTTGGCTCTATTTCATTACTGTCAGCCATTATTTTTATCATTTCTGTCCTGCTTATTTTGGATTTAGCTTGTTCTTGTTTTTCTAGGAGTTTGAGATATAGCATTAGGTCATTTATTTGAGTTCTTTCTGTCTTTTTAATACATGCACTCATGGCTATAAACTTTCCTCTTAGGACTGCCTTTTCTGTGTCCCATAGGTTCTGATAGGTTGTGTTTTCATTTTCATTAAATTCCAGGAACTTTTTGATTTCCTCTCTTATTTCTTCTATGACCCACTGATCATTGAGCAATGTTCAACCTTCAATTGTTTGTGTATTTTCTCCTGCTTCTTTTGTTGTTGAGTTCTAATTTATGGCATTGTGGTCAGACAGTATGCGGGGTATTATTTTAATTTTCTTATATTTGCTGAGGCTTGCTTTGTGCCCTAAGATATGGTCTATTTTGGAGAAAGTTCCATGGGCTGCTGAGAAGAATATATATTGTGTTGTTGTTGGATGAAATATTCTGTAGACATCAGTTAGGTCCATTTGTTCTATGGTGTCAATTAGTTCTAGGATTTCTTTGTTGATTTTTTGTCTGAATGACCTATCTATTGGTGATAGAGGGGTATTAAAGTCTCCTACTAGCAGTGTGTTGGAGTCTATATGTGCTTTTAAGTCCTTTAGTGTATGTTTGATAAGATTGGGTGCACTGCCATTAGGTGCACATAGGTTGATAATTGTTATTTCCTTTTGAGATATTGCCCCTTGTATTAGTATGAAGTGATCTTCTTTGTCTCACTTGACTAATGTAAGTTTGAAGTCTATTTTGCTGATATAAGTATTGCTACTCCTGCCTGCTTTTGGGGGCCATTGACTTGGTAAATCTTCTTTCAGCCTTTCACCCTAAGCCAGTGTTTATTTCTTTCAATATGGTGGGTCTCTTGTAAACAATAGATTGTCAGGTCTTCCTTTTTAATCCAGTTTGTTTTGATGGGGGTGTTGAGTTTACTGACATTCAGTGTTTACATTGATAGGTATATGGTCACTCCTGCCACTTACTTGTTTTTGTTGTTTAAAGATTTGAGTGTGTGCAGGCAAAACAATCGAGCAATCAATCTGATTACTTGTCTTTTCTTCTCCTGTGGTTTGATACTGCCTGTCCTCTTGTGGTTTGTTTACTTTCATTTTCTGTGTACAGAATTCCTTGTAGAATCTTCTGTAGTGGTGGCTTGGTGGACATATGCTGTTTTAGTTTCTGTTTGTTGTGAAAGTCTTTTATTCCTCCATCAATTTTGAATGATAGTTTTGCTGGGTATTCTAGGGCTGAAATTATTTTCTTTTAGTGCTTGAAATACCTTACTCCATGCCCTTTTGCTTTTAAGGTTTCTGTTGAGAAATATGCTGTTATTTTAATGGGTTTACCTTTGTGAGCTATTTTTTTTCTCTTTTATAGCCTTCAATGTACTTTCTGTGTTTTCTTTGCTTGTTGTTTTAATGATAATATGCCATACAGAGGTACTATTTCAGTCATGTCTGTTTGGTGTCCTGGAGGCTTCCTGTACCTGAATGGACAAATAATAAAAACCTGTTATTATTTTATTGAATATGCTATGTAACCCTTTCACATGTACACCTTCTCCTTCCTCAATGCCCATGATTCTCAGTTTTGGTCTTTTGATGGAGTTGCTGAGTTCTTGCCTATTCCTTTACAGCTCTTGAGTTGTTTGACTGAGTTCTGTTTTTTCTTTAATATCTATTTTATCTTTGAGCTCTGAGATTCTCTCTTCCACTTGTTCTAGTCTGCTGGAGTGGCCTTCCACTGTGTTTTTTGTTTGACAAAAGGGACTTTCTATTTCCAGGATTTCTGTTTCATTCTTTTTTCTGAGGTTTTCCATATCTTTCTTCAACTCCTCTTTTATATTTTGTGTTGTAAATCTTTAATTCATGTATCTCTTTTTTTATATATTCTCCTTTGTTTCACTTTGGTGTTTGTTGAAGTCCTCTCTAAGTTCATTTAGTTGTTTTTGTGTCTTCTCAAGTTTTTTTATTTGTAGTGTCTTGACATTTTTTGAGTGCATCTTGTACTTTCTGATTTACCATGTCTTGTAGCTTCTCCATGAGTTTCTCAGTGATCTCATCCATGATTTCCTCTTTGAGAGAATTTTGTGGGCATCACTTGGCTGATTAGTGATATTTATCACTGTTTTGTTGGGGTCAGGTACAGGTATTCATTTTCTCCACTTTCCTCTAAATCTCTATTGAATTGTTTTTTTTTAGAGGAGTGTAGTTTTCTTCCCTTTTTCTTCTTCTCCCCATTGCCCTAATTGGTGCTGTGGAACTATGGTCTTGATAGGCTAGTTGGTGGTTTTAATTGCCTGTTTTCTTTCCATTGATTTAATTTTTGTGTTGTGACTGGCTTAGTTGTTAGCTAGGTTGATGTGCTATTTTTGTCCCTGGCCTGGAGGTGTACATGAGCAATAACAAATTCACAGGTTCAATGCCAGACTAGTTGTTTATGTATTGTATAGAAAACCCCTTGGTGTGGGCATTGGGGAATGATTGTTGCTTGGCTAGAGATAGAAACTCAGTAATTGGTAAATGTGGCACAAAAAGGGGGGCAAAAAGGGGTGGGTGGGTGGGGGAAGAGGTATGGGGGCTGCTGGGTTTTGTGGCCCTTGTGGGGTTTGGTATATGTCCACTGTTATAATGGAGGATGCTTGTGTCAGGGATTGCTGGGGGCTGGAGGTGTGTATAGTTGGTACAGTAGGCTAGTCAGTGGGTGGTGAATGTGTAGGAGGGAGGGGTAATGTGACAGGTTGGGGAAGGACAAGATGGGGAGGTGAAGATGGGAAGAGAGTAGATGAGAGGGGGCAGAAAGAGTAGTTGGGTGGGAGAACAATGGATTGGAGCACAAGAAAAGGAGAGAAAGTGAAGGGGGTAAGAGTAGGGGTAAGAAAATAGTAATGGTGAGGTTAATGATACAAAAAAAAAAAAACCCAAAAAACCAAAAAAAACCCAGATACAACCACAACAAAAGGTTTAGTCTGCTTGGCAAATATTCTGGACTTATTCCTTTGGCATCCAACCCTTGTGTGATGCTTTCTCTCTCTCTGCACCTGGGGCTAAGCTGGAAGTCCACTGTCACTTATCATGTCAGGTCAGTTATTTGTCTCCCCTGGCTGGACTATGAGATCTAGGAGAATGGGCATCTGACTAACTCCTTGTCCCACTGATTCCAGTGACAATTGTTTTCATACTTAGCTTTGAAGATCATGTCTTCCTAGTATTTCCTGGTGCCAAGTCCTCCCAAGCAAAGCCGCAGAGATGGCCTGGTGGTTGCCTGACCACTAACACACCACTGATGGCTGCTGGCTGACCAAGAACCCATCTCCATCCAGGGTTACAGTTGGCTAGGTAGGGGTGGCCACAGGGAGGCTCCTTCTCATGGGGCCAGGTGCTGTTTTTTGTTTTAAAAAAAAACAAATTAATTATGATGAACCTCCTTTTAAGTCCTTTATCAGATTAATTATAACAGCTTTAAACTTCTTATTTTCTTTTTTTTTTTTCATTTTTCTTTTATTATTCATATGTGCATACAAGGCTTGGTTCATTTCTCCCCCCTGCCCCCACCCCCTCCCTTACCACCCACTCCACCCCCTCCCACTCCCCCCCTCAATACCCAGCAGAAACTATTTTGCCCTTATTTCTAATTTTGTTGTAGAGAGAGTATAAGCAATAATAGGAAGGAACAAGGGTTTTTGCTGGTTGAGATAAGGATAGCTATACAGGGCATTGACTCACATTGATTTCCTGTGCGTGGGTGTTACCTTCTAGGTTAATTCTTTTTGATCTAACCTTTTCTCTAGTTCCTGGTCCCCTTTTCCTATTGGCCTCAGTTGCTTTAAGGTATCTGCTTTAGTTTCTCTGCATTAAGGGCAACAAATGCTATCTAGTTTTTTAGGTGTCTTACCTATCCTCACCCCTCCCTTGTGTGCTCTCGCTTTTATCATGTGCTCATAGTCCAATCCCCTTGTTGTGTTTGCCCTTGATCTAATGTCCACATATGAGGGAGAACATACGATTTTTGGTTTTTTGAGCCAGGCTAACCTCACTCAGAATGATGTTCTCCAATTCCATCCATTTACCAGCGAATGATAACATTTCGTTCTTCTTCATGGCTGCATAAAATTCCATTGTGTATAGATACCACATTTTCTTAATCCATTCGTCAGTGCTGGGGCATCTTGGCTGTTTCCATAACTTGGCTATTGTGAATAGTGCCGCAATAAACATGGATGTGCAGGTGCCTCTGGAGTAACAGTCTTTTGGGTATATCCCCAAGAGTGGTATTGCTGGATCAAATGGTAGATCGATGTCCAGCTTTTTAAGTAGCCTCCAAATTTTTTTCCAGAGTGGTTGTACTAGTCTACATTCCCACCAACAGTGTAAGAGGGTTCCTTTTTCCCCGCATCCTCGCCAACACCTGTTGTTGGTGGTGTTGCTGATGATGGCTATTCTAACAGGGGTGAGGTGGAATCTTAGTGTGGTTTTAATTTGCATTTCCTTTATTGGTAGAGATGGTGAGCATTTTTTCATGTGTTTTCTGGCCATTTGAATTTCTTCTTTTGAGAAAGTTCTGTTTAGTTCACGTGCCCATTTCTTTATTGGTTCATTAGTTTTGGGAGAATTTAGTTTTTTAAGTTCCCTGTATATTCTGGTTATCAGTCCTTTGTCTGATGTATAGTTGGCAAATATTTTCTCCCACTCTGTGGGTGTTCTCTTCTAAACTTCTTATTTTCAAGCTACAGTAGCCAGTCATCTGGAATTTGTTTTTATTTTTCCTTGTTTTCCTTAACTATGGGTCACATTTTTCCATTTGTTTACATGACTAGTGATTTTTAATTGCATACACCAGACAATATGCAAAATAGAGTATAGAGATTCTGGATTCTGTTTTCTTCTTCTGAAGAGTGTTGAGTTTTGCCTCAGCAGATGGTTAAGTTACTGACCAGTCACAAGAATTTGTGTAGATTATTATTTTTAATAGAGTTGAGTATGTTTTGAGTTTATCTTTAAGTCTTAGTTTTGGAGATACAGTGTGGGCCTTGTGGAGTTTCAAAGGATGACTTAACATGCTTATCAACCCCATATAACTTACAGAATTCAAACTTCAAACTCTGTTCTTAAAGTGGGCAGCAATGAAAATCACAGCAATGCTTTTTTTTTTTTTTTTCTTTTTAATTTATAAGTGTTGCTTTCTACTGGTCGGCCTGCAGGGACAGCAATGAATTTTGGGAAGTTCACATGTAGTTTGTGTTCTTTACATGTATAGTTTTTCTTTATGGGATTTGTTTTGTTGTGTGTGGGGTGGTGTGGGATTTGTTCTGTTGTGTGTGGGGTGGTGTGGGATTTGTTCTGTTGTGTGTAGGGTGATGTGGGATTAGTTTTGGTGTGTGTGGGGTGGTGTGGGATTTATTTTGTTGTGTGGGGTGGTGTGGGATTTGTTCTGTTGTGTGTGGGGTGGTGTGGGATTTATTTTGTTGTGTGGGGTGGTGTGGGATTTGTTCTGTTGTGTGTAGGGTGATGTGGGATTAGTTTTGGTGTGTGTGGGGTGATGTGGGATTTGTTCTGTTGTGTGTAGGGTGATGTGGGATTTGTTTTGGTGTGTGTGGGGTAGTGTGGGATTTGTTCTGTTGTGTGTGGGGTGATGTGGGATTAGTTTTGGTGTGTGTGGGGTGGTGTGGGATTTGTTTTGGTGTGTGTGGGGTGATATTGGCGTTTGCACTCAGGGCTTGTGCCTCCTAGATGGCTGCTCTTCCACATGAGCCATGCTGCCAACCCCCATGCTCCCCCCCTTTTTTTTTTTTGCTTTATTGTTTGAGTGGGGTCTCACATTTATGCCCTGGCCTGCCTCAACTGTGATCCTCCTGTTTATGCTTACCATTTCGCTGGGATGACAGGTGCACACCACCACATACAACTTTTATTGGTTAAGATGGAGGTCTCATGAACTCTTCACCCAGGTTGGCCTGGAACTGCCATCCTCTTGATCTCTTTCTCCTGAGAAGCTAGAATTACAGGCATGACTACACCTGACTCTCTTTTATGAGATTTTTACCCTCAATTTGTACTTCCCATATCCTTCCCCAAACTCTGTCCTATAACTTCTTAAGGCAGTAAAATTGTGGCTTTCTTCTTGAGTTCTAACCACCTTTTGCTGTCACACTGTGATATCCTCAGAAGAAATGCCATATAAACAAAACTCCCGGTAAGTATGGTTTTTGTTTTTGCAAGAGTCAAGTCCTCTAGTTTCTGCTTGCTTTTGGTCATTATAAAGGTGACTTTCACAGTTGTTTTATATATTGTGCCTGTTATCTGTGAGAGGAATAGTCATATATTTTACTCTATCACTACCAGCTCTAGCAACTGCCACCTTCATTTCTGAGGAGTCTCGTTTCACTTCTCTGTCTATAATTCTAGGGTGGAAATTAGGTCCTTTCAGCAAGTTGAAGATAGTATTTCTTTACCTTCTGTATTCCATTGTTTGCAATGAGAAGTTAGCTGTCAGTCTTATTGCTACTTCTCTGAAGTTACTATACTTTCTCTTTTTAACTTATTTTAACATTTTTCTCTTAAAAAATCAACCATGGGTTCAGTTCTCAGCACACTCTCCCTAAAAACCATGTAAACATATTCTCCTATGAGAATTCACCTCAATCTCAAAGGGCTGGGTGCCTCAGTGGTAGAGTGCTAGTTTTTGCTTGTAGAAATGTTATTAATTGCTTTGATTTGGTTTTCTTGATATTTATCCTGCTAGGGCTTTACAGTGTTTCTAAGTCTATGATTTGATGTCATTCATCTATTTTAGAGAATTCATGATCAATTTCTCTACAAATATTTCTTTGCTCATTCTTTTACTCTTTGTTTTAGACTATGGTTACATATTGGAGGTTTTTATTGTTTTTTGTTTTGCATTGCTGGAATTGAACCCAGAGCCTCACACATACTAAACCATACCCTTGAACTACATCCCTAATCCCATGTTTGTGTTTTTATCACCATGTCTCCTATGTCTCTTGTTCTCTTTTTTGTATTTTACATTTGCTTTTCCCTCCCTACTTGAATCTGGGAATTTTCTGTTGACTTGTACTATGTTTAATAATTCTCATTCATCTGTGTCTAATTGTCATTGAATCCAACTTTTGCATCTTAAATCTTGGTTATAGTTTTTGGCTCAAGAATTTCCATTTGATAGATCTTTGCAAATTCTCATTCTCTGCTAAAATTACCCTCATTTTCTTGAGCATTTCGATCATAGTTATTTTTCATATTTGGTATGTCTGATATGTAGCTCTCCTGTAGGTTTGTTTCTAATGTCTGTTTTTTTCTATTGGTTTTTCTTGTCTCTTGGTAATTGGGTAATTTTTTATTGGGTGTTGGGCATTACTGTGAAAAATTACAAAATTAATTTTTATTTCAAGCTAGCCCTTACTTTTAGGAGGAGCACTTCAGAAATCCCAATTGAAATCATGGAATATTTACTAATTCTTCCTTGTAGGCATCCCCAGGACTCTAATTTTATTCCTCTAACTTTTTAAAGGAATGCTTAAAATTATTCATGCAACTTCAGTTACCACATTCTTTGGTTTCTCTGTTGTTCTCTCTCCTTATCACATAGCTTATAATTATATACAAAAAATCAACTCCAGGTAATTTTAGGATTTAAATGTCAAAAACAGAAATTTAAAATTCAGTGAAAAATAAGAGTGAACATTTTTTAAGCTTTGAGGGTTGAACAAGATTTATTAAACATAAAACAAAATGCTATGAAAAGACTGATACATTTTACTATATCAAAATTAGAAATTTTTAAATTAAAAAATATTAAAGAAAATTAAAAGACACAGTTCAAAGAAGATACTGGTATACACATAACGAGGGACTAATAATGAGAATACACAGAGAACGTTCGCAGATCAATAAGAAAAGAAAAAATGAACCAAGGGAAAATGGGTATGAAAGGACTTTTACAGAAGAGTAAATGTATACCACTAATAAAAATATAAAAAGATGCTGACCTCAGTGAGGTAGAGACATGCAAATGAGATATGCAATTCAATTGGCAAAACTCAAAAAGTGTGACACTACCATATGTTCAGAAGATTTTGGAACAACAGTCTCTTTTATGCATTGCTTGTAGGAATGCAAATTGACACAACCACTTTTAAAAGCAGTTTTGGTATGCCACTTTTGTCAAATGTCAAAGTTCCATATATGTATGGGAAATGTTTCTAGACTCAAAACAATTATATTTCTGGTGTTGCTGTGTAGAAATGCAATCGACTTTTTAAGATTGCTGATTGTTGAGATGTTATTTCTGAAATGAAATATTTGAATGGTAATTTTAAAAAGCAAGAAACATTTGAAATATGCAAACACACATGGATCTGTTTCTTTGAACTCCCTTAGGATGGTAAGACCATGGTGTTTTGTTTAATTTATGTAAATAAAAACTTTGCAAAGCTGATTTAATATAGCTTATGGCACTTGCTGCCCATGCACAAAATTGCAAAGAGTAGACAATAGTTTTGACAAAGAATTAATTTACTTTGTATGCATAAACATCTAGGAATACATGGTCTATGCTTAGCCCATCTCTCACTGGAGGCTATGTTCCCTCTTTGTCCAAAATGAAATGTTTATTGAAACTTTTTTGTGAGCCAGGCTTTGCTCAACATGCTAAGCTCATGGAAGTGTACTAGACAGACAGGGTGTGTTGTCACTGAGCTGACTGATACTTTAGTGGGAGGATGGGCTATAAACAAGTCGACTTACTTATAATTCTTAATGGATAGATTCTTTACCCTTGGAACATTTGAAAATAATAGTAGGATAAGCTAGTTTTCTCATACAAATATTGACTTCCTTACCTCAATAATAACAACATACTTTTAGATTCCTAGTAAAATAAAATGAATATAAAAGAATGAGTTCCTTAACATACAAAGGGATAATTAATTTGAAATTTTAAGAATGTTCAGGGACAGATGAAGCTTCACCTCTTTGATATATTGCCAAGACAACCCAGGATGCCTACATAGGTGGGACACAGCTCTATCCCTGCTACCATACACTTTGGTGGGAATTATTTGGAGCTGGAATGTACAGTCTTGTGTTATAGTCTTGGCAGTTTTGTCTGTCAGAGCCAGCAACTGGAGACAGGTATGTAGGTTTCATGTTCAGGTATGCCAGATGGGAGAGGACTTGCAAATTAACTGGAAGCCTGCTATTGCTAAAATATCTTCCATCTATTTTTTTCCTCTATTTTTAATTGTGGGTCATCACTAAAGCCACTATCAGCCAGTTGGAGTTATACAAAGATGAATGAGGAGCTTTTGAATCCATCAAGTGCTCTGTAACTGTAGTGCTTCTTCCTAAATATGGAGCTATGGCATTTTGTTCTAAAAGAAGTGCTATATACTATCTAGTGTACTAATTCAGGAGCCTCCCAATTGCATATTTGTAAAGCTTAGGCCTGCAGCAGCTGACAACTTGCCTCACTTTGCATGGTTCATGAGTATTTCTGGCAGGCTGACCAATGTGGTTAGAAACTAGGGGACTGTCTTTTTTCCTGGTGAGAAGTAATTCTTTTTGTTAAAAATTTACATATTTCTGGTACATGTAGCAAGGGTTTGCTTTCATTAAAAATTAATGTACATTTTTAATTGATTCGTAGTAGTTGTACATATTTATGGGGTACAGTGTGTATTTCATTATCCATGTAATGATCAGATCAAGATAATTGGTATATCATCATTGGCATATGTCATTTCTTTGGGTTGGGAGCATTCAAAATCCTACTAGGTATTTTGAAATATTCAGTTAATTGCTGTCAGCCCTAGTTATCCTATTGTGCTATAGAACACTAGGAGTTATTTCTCCTATTCAACTGCACCCCTATACTCAGGACATACTTTATATTTATCCCTCTTTCTATATTTCCATAGTTCATCTCCATGATTTGTAAGACCTCAGGTTTATAGAGTTTTTTTTTTTCCAGTGGGATTTAGGAACCAAGACTTGCCATCACCCATACTAGTCAGAGAAAACGATTACTTCTAAAAGCCACTGTTCTTGGAAAATGGTGTCCTGGAAGTGTAATTAATCTTCCTATCAGTATACTTAGGTACTTGCTTAAGCAACAAATGCCATTATGGAATTTCCATTATTGAACCTTAAAACATTACCTATTACCTCCTCAATTATTTAGTGCATATTTTTTTTTGTTTACAGAAATAAGTTGTGTCCTAGCAAACTAGAGAGTTGAAAAATTACTTGTGTCCATTTTGGGTCACCTATATAAAACAAGCTTATGAAACTTGGTTGTACTGAATATTTACTTATAAACAAAAATAGCAATTCAATTTTAGTTAACTGTCCCTAAGTAACAGGTCAACTCCAAGCACTGTGCTCATCAACATTGCAATGAGGGATTAGATAAAATGTTTGGTATTTACCACCAATTACTCAGGCCTGTGTATGGTTTCAAAGGCAACAGGTGTTGTTCTAATTTATGTCCAGCAATTGCTGTGCTGACATTGTGTGCATTTAACTGTCTTGTCTCCAGTGTTTTTAGATAAGCATTAAGTTACAAATACAGTAGTCTTTCCAACTAACTGCAATAAGCTTCAGGAGATGCAGTTCATTCTTCATTTGAAAGAGAATGATAAACTCTTGTTTGAACACATTCTAACATGTATGCATGGTATCCTGTAGCTGGCAGAATGTTTATGGAAACACTTCAATTGAAGCCTGATGAGCTAATTAGCTACATTGCTTGTAAACTACTAACTGCTGGAAGACACTCAACATGGTATCCCTTAGTGCTCATTTGAAAAATCTGCAGCAGGCTTTTTTTTTTTTTGCCATGCATTTGATAGTCTCAGCAAACTTTTCAGTGTCACCCATTCTGAGGTGTGTGGGTGATTGTGAAGTACTTAATTATGTGTGTGTGTACACCCCAATTTTAGTCACTTCATGTGCTGGATCTGTGATACGCTGTACCTGTATAGAAAGGCTGATTTTCGGAATAGCAGTTATGCCAATTTTGAAAGAATGAGAAATTCTGTAAGGCACATATGTTTTTTTGATGTATAATTGAAAGAAAAGAGCAAATATTCAATGCATGTTAAAAGACTGGTTTGTAAATGATGAGTCCTAGAAACTAAAAAGTGGCCCAAAAGCTCAACTAGTAAAGAGTCTGAAATCAAAGTGTGATTATTCATGTATTAACTATGACTTTGCTTTCTTCCATGGCTAGACAGAAGGTACCACTCTTTATAGTAATATACTAAAGATAAAGGTTGATAAAATGCTGATGGTCAGCCAAAGATCATGTTCACACAAGTTGGGTCTGAACCTTTTTTTTGTGTTGCACATTCTAGTATTAAAGAGTGCATTAAGCTGCATTCTTTTCTGAGAGTTAAGGCTAAAAATCTTAAGAATTTCTGTTTTTGACTCTTTATTCACCTTTCTTCAGTTTCAAAGGAAATGGATTTCCTTTTTACTTTTTGAAACTAATCTTGCCAGTGATTACCTAGATCCTAATTTACTTCTTTCCTCTTCTTGAAAGATTTATTCTATAATTATCTGTCTTGTTTTGGCCATGTTCATTCATCTTTCTTTTTGCTGGTTCTTTATATTAGCTTGTCCCTAACCAATGACTGGCAAATATTCAGTAAAAATTCCATTTCCTTTTTTTCTCTACTGTCTTCATAAGTTCTTAATCCACC
The DNA here is from genome assembly GCF_047511655.1 of Castor canadensis. Lineage (NCBI taxonomy): Eukaryota > Metazoa > Chordata > Mammalia > Rodentia > Castoridae > Castor > Castor canadensis. The sequence continues at coordinate 58,599,169 of NC_133392.1, read as the reverse complement.
TTTACCTTACTTACCATGTTGCATGGCCTATTTATTGTTTAATCCAATTACTTTTGCACAATTTTAATTCTCCTCCTCTGCTACATTTGACATTTATTTACCATCTTGAAACTGTCTCCCCTTTCTCTTTTAGGACATTATACATTAAATTCTCCTTTTACTTCTCCACACCCTCTTTCAATTTTCTCATTAACTTCTTTCTCAACTTCATTTTTCTTAAGCATTAGTCTTTGGTTCTCTTTGTCCCCTCTTCATTTCTTTTCTTGGGGCACCTTTCCAATCTCATTAATTTAATTATAGCTGCTATGTCAACAACTTTTAGTTTTCTTTTTTTTTAAATTTTATTATTCATATGTGCATACAAGGCTTGGGTCATTTCTCCCCCTGCCCCCACCCCCTCCCTTACAACCCACTCTGCCCCCTCCCTCTGCCCCCCACCCCCTCAATACCCAGCAGAAACTACTTTGCCCTTATTTCTAATTTTGTTGTAGAGAGAGTAGAAGCCATAATAGGAAGGAACAAGGGTTTTTGCTGGTTGAGATAAGGATAGCTATACAGGGAGTTGACTCACATTAATTTCCTGTGCATGTGTGTTACCTTCTAGGTTAATTCTTTTTGATCTCACCTTTTCTCTAGTTCCTGGTCCCCTTTTCCTATTGGCCTCAGTTGCTTTTAAGGTATCTGCTTTAGTTTCTCTGCAACAAATGCTAGCTAATTTTTTAGGTGTCTTACCTATCCTTACCCCTTCCTTGTGTGCTCTCGCTTTTATCATGTGCTCAAAGTCCAATCCCATTGTTGTGTTTGCCCTTGATCTAATGTCCACATATGAGGGAGAACATACGATTTTTGGTCATTTGGGCCAGGCTAACCTCACTCAGAATGATGTTCTCCAATTCCATCCATTTACCAGCAAATGATAACATTTCGTTCTTCTTCATGGCTGCATAAAATTCCATTGTGTATAGATACCACATTTTCTTAATCCATTCGTCAGTGGTGGGGCATCTTGGCTGTTTCCATAACTTGGCTATTGTGAATAGTGCCGCAATAAACATGGGTGTGAAGTTGCCTCTGGAGTAACCTGTGTCAGTCTTTTGGGTATATCCCCAAGAGTGGTATTGCTGGATCAAATGGTAGATCAATGTCTAGCTTTTTAAGTAGCCTCCAGATTTTTTTCTAGAGTGCTTGTAGTAGTTTACATCCCCACCAACAGTGTAAGAGGGTTCCTTTTTCCCTGCATCCTCACCAACACCTGTTGTTGGTGGTTTTGCTAATAATGGCTATTCTAACAGGAGTGAGGTGGAATCTTAGTGTGGTTTTAATTTGCATTTCCTTTATTGCTAGAGATGGTGAGCATTTTCTCATGTGTTTTCTGGCCATTTGAATTTCTTCTTTTGAGAAAGTTCTGTTTAGTTCACTTGCCCATTTCTTTATTGGTTCATTAGTTTTGGGAGAATTTAGTTTTTTAAGTTCCCTATATATTCTGGTTATCAGTCCTTTGTCTGATGTGTAGCTGGCAAATATTTTCTCCCACTCTGTGGGTGTTCTCTTCAGTTTAGAGACCACTTCTTTTGATGCACAGAAGCTTTTTAGTTTTATGAGGTCCCATTTATCTATGCTATCTCTTAGTTGCTGTGCTGCTGGGGTTCCATTGAGAAAGTTCTTGCCTATACCTTCTAACTCCAGAGTATTTCCTACTCTTTCCTGTATCAACTTTAGAGTTTGTGGTCTGATATTAAGATCCTTGATCCATTTTGAGTTAATCTTGGTATAGGGTGATATACATGGATCTAGTTTCAGTTTTTTGCAGACTGCTAACCAGTTTTCCCAGCAGTTTTTGTTGAAGAGGCTGCTATTTCTCCATCATATATTTTTAGCTCCTTTGTCAAAGACAAGTTGGTTATAGTTGTGTGGCTTCATATCTGGGTCCTCTATTCTGTTCCACTGGTCTTCATGTCTGTTTTTGTGCCAGTACCATGCTGTTTTTATTGCTATTGCTTTGTAATATAGTTTGAAGTCAGGTATTGTGATACCTCCAGCATTGTTCTTTTGACTGAGTATTGCCTTGGCTATTCGTGGCCTCTTGTGTTTCCATATAAATTTAACAGTAGATTTTTCAATCACTTTAATGAATGTCGTTGGAATTTTGATGGGAATTGCATTAAACATGTAGATTACTTTTGGGATTATAGCCATTTTTACTATGTTGATTCTACCAATCCATGAGCATGGGAGATCTCTCCACTTTCTATAGTCTTCCTCAATCTCTTTCTTCAGAAGTGTATAGTTTTCCTTGTAGAGGTCTTTCACATCTTTTGTTAGGTTTACACCTAGGTATTTGATTTTTTTTGAGACTATTGTAAATGGAATTGTTTTCATACATTCTTTTTCCGTTTGCTCATTGTTAGTGTATAGAAATGCTAATGATTTTTCTATGTTGATTTTATATCCTGCTACCTTGCTATAGCTATTGATGATGTCTAGAAGCTTCTGAGTAGAGTTTTTTGGGTCTTTAAGGTATAGGATCATGTCGTCTGCAAATAGGGATATTTTGACAGTTTCTTTACCTATTTGCATTCCTTTTATTCCTTCTTCTTGCCTAATTGCTCTGGCTAGGAATTCCAGTACTATGTTGAATAGGAGTGGAGATAGTGGGCATCCTTGTCTGGTTCCTGATTTTAGAGGGAATGGTTTCAGTTTTTCACCATTAAGTATAATGCTGGCTGTAGGTTTGTCATATATAGCTTTTATAATGTTGAGGTACTTTCCTTCTATTCCTAGTTTTCTTAGAGCTTTTATCATGAAATGATGTTGGATCTTATCAAAGGCTTTTTCTGCATCTATTGAGATGATCAAGTGGTTTTTGTCTTTGCTTCTGTTAATGTGGTTTATTACGTTTATTGATTTTCATATGTTGAACCGCCCCTGCATCCCTGGGATGAAGCCTACTTGGTCGTGGTGAATAATCTTTTTGATGTGTTGCTGAATTCGGTTTGCCATTATTTTGTTGAGGATTTTTGCATCAATGTTCATTAAGGAGATTGGCCTATGGTTCTCCTTTTTGGAGGTGTCTTTGCCTGGTTTTGGGATAAGTGTAATACTGGCTTCATAAAATGTGTTTGGCAGTTTTCCTTCCCTTTCTATTTCGTGGAACAGTTTAAGGAGAGTTGGTATTAGTTCTTCTTTAAAGGTCTGATAGAATTCAGCAGAGAATCCATCAGGTCCTGGACTTTCTTTTTGGGGAGACTCTTGATTACTGCTTCAATTTCATTTTGTGTTACAGGTCTATTCAGGTGATTAATTTCTTCTTGGCTCAGTTTTGGATGATCATATGTATCTAGAAATCGGTCCATTTCTTTTAGATTTTCAAATTTATTTGAATATAGGTTCTCAAAGTAGTCTCTGATGATTTCCTGGACTTCCATGGTATTTGTTGTTATCTCCCCTTTTGCATTCCTGATTCTACTAATTTGGGTTTTTTCTCTCCTCATTTTTGTCAGGTTTGCCAGAAGTCTATCGATGTTGTTTATTTTTTTAAAGAACCAACTTTTTGTTTCATGAATTCTTTGTATGGTTTTTTTGGTTTCTATTTCGTTGATTTCAGCTCTTATTTTTATTATTTCTCTCTTTCTATTTGTTTTGGGACTTGCTTGTTCTTGTTTTTCTGGGAATTTGAGATGTATCATTAGGTCATTGATTTGGGATCTTTCAATCTTTTTAATATGTGCACTCATGGCTATAAACTTTCCTCTCAAGACTGCCTTAGCTGTGTCCCATAGGTTCCGGTAGGTTGTGTTTTCATTTTCATTGACTTCCAGGAACTTTTTAATTTCCTCTTTTATTTCATCGATGATCCATTCTTCATTAAGTAATGAGTTATTTAGTTTCCAGCTGTTTGCATGTTTTTGTCTTTACTTTGTTGTTGAGTTCCACTTTTACTGCATTGTGACCAGATAGTATGTATGGTATAATTTCTATTTTCTTATATTTGCCTAGACTTGCTTTGTGCCCTAGGATATGATCTATTTTGGAGAAGGTTCCATGGGCTGCTGAGAAGAATGTATATTGTGTAGAGGTTGGATGAAATATTCTGTAGACATCAACTGGGTCCATTTGATCTATTGCATATTTTAGATCTTGGATTTCTTTATTGATTTTTTTGTTTGGATGACCTATCTATTGATGATAATGGGGTGTTAAAGTCTCCCACAACCACTGTGTTGGCTTTTATATATGCTTTTAGGTCTTTCAGGGTATGTTTGATGAAATTGGGTGCATTGACATTGGGTGCATACAGGTTGATAATTATTATTTCCTTTTGGTCTATTTCCCCTTTTATTAGTATGGAATGTCCTTCTTTATCTCGTTTGATCAATGTAGGTTTGAAGTCTACTTTGTCAGAGATAAGTATTGCTACTCCTGCCTGTTTTCGGGGGCCATTGGCTTGGTAAATCTTCTTCCAGCCTTTCATCCTAAGCCTATGTTTATTTCTGTCGGTGAGATGGGTCTCCTGTAAGCAACAAATTGTTGGATCTTCCTTTTTAATCCATTTCATCAAGCAGTGCATTTTGATGGGTGAATTAAGTCCGTTAACATTAAGCGTTAGTACTGATAGGTATGTGGTGATTCCTTACATTTAGTTGTCTTAGTTGTTTGAAGATTTGATTGTGTGTACCTAAGTTGAGGTTGCTATCTACTGTCTTGCTTTTTCTTTTCCTGTGGTTTGGTGCTGCCTGTCTTTTCATGGTTAAATTGGGTTTCACTTTCTGTGTGCAGAATTCCTTGTAGAATCTTTTGTAGTGGTGGCTTTGTAGTCACATATTGTTTTAGTTTCTGCTTATCATGGAAGACTTTTATTGCTCCATGTATTTTGAATGATAGTTTTGCTGGTTAGAGTATCCTGGGGTTGAAGTTATTTTCATTCAGTGCCCGGAAGATCTCACCCCACGCTCTTCTTGCTTTTAATGTTTCTGTTGAGAAGTCTGCTGTGATTTTGATGGGTTTACCTTTGTATGTTACTTGTTTTTTCTCTCTTACAGCCTTCAATATTCTTTCCTTAGTTTCTGAACTTGTTGTTTTAATGATGATATGTCGTGGTGTAGTTCTATTTTGATCTGGTCTGTTTGGTGTCCTGGAGGCCTCTTGCATCTGTATGGGAATATCTTTCTCTAGATTTGGGAAATTTTCCATTATTATTTTGTTGAATATATTACTCATTCCCTTCTCTTGCACCTCTTCTCCTTCTTCGATGCCCATGATTCTCAAGTTTGTTCTTTTGATGGAGTCAGTGAGTTCTTGCAGTTTCTTTTCACAGGTCTTGAGTTGTTTACCTAATAGTTCTTCAGTTTTTCCTTTAATTACCATTTCATCTTCAAGTTCTGAGATTCTGTCTTCTGTTTGTTCTATTCTGCTGGATTGGCCTTCCGCTTTGTTTTGCAGTTCTGTTTCATTCTTTTTTCTGAGGTTTTCCATATCCTGGCTGGTTTCCTCTTTAATGTTGTCTATTTTTGTCCTGAGTTCATTTATCCATTTATTCATTGTGTTCTTTGTTTCACTTTGGTGTTTATACAGTGCTTCTATGGTTTCCTTTATTTCTTCTTTTGCTGTTTCAAATTCTCTATTTTTGTTGTCTTGGAATTTCTTGAGTGTCTCCTGTACATTTTGGTTGACCCTATCCAGTATCATCTCTATAAAATTCTCATTGAGTACCTGTAGTATGTTGTCTTTTAAATTATTCTTGTGAGCTTCATTGGGTCCTTTGGCAAATTTTATCTTCATTTTGTTGGAGTCTGGATCTGAGTTTCTGTTTTCTTCATTCCCCTCTGGTTCCTGTACTAATTTTTTGCTGTGGGGAAACTGGTTTCCCTGTTTTTTCTGTCTTCCTGTCATTGTCTTTGGTGTTGTTACTGTCCCTGTACTGTGTGCAATTAAGTATTTGCTAGCTTGTAATAATAACAATGATAATTTTTAGCATGGTAGGGTGAGCTGTGATGGAAAGCAAGAAGTTAAAGAAAAGGGGAAAACAAATACACAGACAAGAGGGAGAAAACAGAATAAGATTTCAGACAAGAAATTTTCAAAGGTATAAACAGGGAGCATTACTGTACTAATTGACAGTAAGCTGAACAGACATTAGAGAGACAGAGAGAGGATTGAAAATCAAAAATAAAAAAAAAGATAAGAATAAAAATAAAAAGTAAATAAATGAAAGATATATCTATATATAAAAATGAATTAAAATAAAATGGAAAATACAAAATTAAAAAAAAACCCAAAAAGCCAAAAAACCTCCAACTTCAAATGCAATGAAGTTTCAGTCTTAATAATTTGGGTGTCTGTCTCAGTCTCCAATCCTGGAGATTGTGCCTCAGATGTTGTTTTGTAGTTGTCTCATCAAAGGGGTTGCATAAAGGAGAACAAATCTACACACACACACACACACACACACACAAAACAACAAAAAACCCCTACCAAGTGTCCCAAGTTCAAATGCAATACAGTTTCAGTAAGTTTTTCAGCATGCAGGTGTAATTTGGTTGTTCTCTCATCAAAGGTAGGGAGAAAAAGAAAAAAAAGAGTCTGGAGACAGTTCTGAGAATGGTATCTGCAGCTGTGGCTTGCCTGCCCACTGCTGTCAGCCTGCTGTTGCTGGAGGCATTATTTATGTAGATCTCTGGGGTGAGCTTAGCACTCACCTGGCCCTGAAGGCTTTGTTTGTGCAGGAGTCTCTGCTACAAGCTTTCCCCTTTCCAAGCACACTGGGAAAGGTGACACTGCACCTGCGTTCTTAGGCCTGCATGTTTATTTACAGTTCATGTGGAGGTGGGTCTGCCCCCCTCTCCTGTGGAGTTTTCCTCCCACTGCCACTTTCTCAAGCTTTCCTACTCCTGGTTGCTGGGTGCGCGCCCCTGCTCCTGCCAGAGCCTCTCTGGTCCGCCTGGCTTGTTTATTTATAGTCCCAGGAAGGATTCCCTTCCCCCAATCTTCAGAGCTCAGTGCGCCCCACCCTCTTTCCCACGTGTCTTTATTCTTATTGCTTATTAGTCAGTTTCTCTTTTTTCCCTGGGTGGAGGTCAGTCTGTCCAGGGGGCTATGCTGCTCTGGCCCAGGCTTGTCTGTGGGAGTACCATGGTACCACGAAGCTCACCTGGTCTGTGTTCCCAAGCTGTCTGGTTGTGGGTGACTGGCGGCCCGGGGGCCCTCCTGGTTTCTCCGTTTAATGTGAAGTGGAGATTCTCTGCACTGGCTGGAGGTGTGGAGGGGTCAAAGTTATGCCTCTTCTCAGTGATTATGCTTGCAAAGTGTGTCTCCAGCGTCTCTCCAAGATTTCACTATAGGAGGGTCGCTTTCTGCTTCCTCTCTCTAGCCACCATCTTGGAATCCTCCTTTTAGTTTTCATATAAAGCCTTGATACCAAATTCTCTGTGCTTCTCAGTCATTTTTCTACACCAGAACATAAGTTATCATTCTCATTTCAGTCACATAATGATCACTCTTGGGAATGTCTGATGCTGACCACAAGAATTGAGACTATTAACTTCTTCCCTAGTGAATCGTGATACATGCTGTGGTCAACATCACTGCCCTAACCATTTACTAGATTTTTCCACTTTGCTGTGTTTGTGTTACCGTATGTACTCATCATGTATAAGCGAACTCACCATATTCTTTCACAAACACTTTATAAAATTTTATATCTCTAGCATTATCTGACTTGAACTCTCAGCTCATTTGACAGGTTTGGCTCTTTTCTCATTTCCTTTACTGTTGTTTCCCTGACTCAGGTTTTCCTCTTTATCTCTTTGGCTACTTCTTGTCAATCTGTTTTATAGATCATCCTTTTCTGACTGGCCATTCAATATTGAGGACAGGATTCATTGCATAGGAAGGTTATAAAACAAAGTGAGAAATCAATTTGGAACAACAGATTTGGGGACAATCATTTAAGTTTTTGCATGGCAAAAGATAGGTGTTGGGACCTCTTTGGGATTTTTTTCTTTTCTTTTTAATATATTCGTTGTACAGGGGGAATTCATTTTAACAATTCCAAGTAGGCTTATATTGTACATTGGTTAGATCACTCCACTGCCTCTCCCCTAATACCTCCTCCTCACACCACTTAAAGCAATTGTGACAAGTTTCTTTGTTCTATTTCATATAAGTATATGAAGTCCATCAGCCATACACCTTAATCTCCATCATTCACCCTCCCTCCTCCCACAAGTATCCCCCACACTCTAGGAAATTTTTGAGTCAAACAGTAACAGAACTGGGTCTGTGCTTTAGTAAGATTTATCTTGCCTTAATATACAGAAAAATAAGAGGTTGTATATTCATTAGGCCTCTCTAATACTAATGATGATAATTACAACAATATCAACTAGCATTTGTGTATCTTAATGACATAATGCACTTAAAGTGTTGATTAGAGTTGTGGACACAGATACTAATCCTCACTATAATTCTGTTATTTATTATTTCTATTCTATAGATGAGGGATTTAAGCCTAGAAAGAAAAAATGACTTGCCTAGGGTTGGTCGTCCTGTTAGGTGGGACTGATGCTACACCAAAGAAATATTTGTTGACTGTTCGTTATGATCTGTATTTCCCTTTGTTTCTGCTGTCATTTAATATATGTTAGTCTGTTGTCTCCAAGTATCTTTGAAATTGCTTGTGAATAATACTTTGCCTCAAACTGTGCTCCTTGGAAAATGAGTGTTCCTAGAAATATTAAGCACTATCTGTGAAAAAACAGTTAAATAAATTCTCAAACTCTTGATTAAAAGTTTTTAGTGTAGGTTCCTTTCCAGAGGACGTCTCAGAAAATGCTAAATTGTATTGCAAATCTCCAAGAGGGGATCATAATGGACTATAGCCTGTACAAGTTGGGCTCCCATAAAGTGGAACCTGATATGAGGATTCTTATGCAAGTGAGTTACTGAAGAAGTCATCCCAGATGAAATTAGTGAGGAGGTGAGGAAAGCAAGATAGGGTGGGAAAGAAACTGCAGTATGCTGGAGCTGCTCTTATGTCATGGTAACCATGGACTGCATGTGGCTATTAGGCACCTGAAATGTGGGCAGTGTGACTGAGAATCTGAATTTTTTTTTATTTTTCTTTTATTATTCATATGTGCATACAAGGCTTGGTTCATTTCTCCCCCCTGCCCCCACCCCCTCCCTTACCACCCACTCTGCCCCCTCCCTCTCCCCCCCTCAATACCCAGCAGAAACTATTTTGCCCTTATTTCTAATTTTGTTGTAGAGAGAGTTTAAGCAATAATAGGAAGGAACAAGGGTTTTTGCTGGTTGAGATAAGGATAGCTATACGGGGCATTGACTCACATTGATTTCCTATGTGTGGGTGTTACCTTCTAGGTTAATTCTTTTTGATTCAACCTTTTCTCTAGTACCTGTTCCCCTTTTCCTATTGGCCTCAGTTGCTTTTAAGGTATCTGCTTTAGTTTCTCTGCAACAAATGCTAGCTAGTTTTTTAGGTGTCTTACCTATCCTCACCCCTTACTTGTGTGCTCTCGCTTTTATCATGTGCTCATAGTCCAGTCCCCTTGTTGTGTTTGCCCTTGATCTAATGTCCACATATGAGGGAGAACATACGATTTTTGGTCTTTTGGGCCAGGCTAACCTCACTCAGAATGATGTTCTCCAATTCCATCCATTTACCAGCGAGTGATAACATTTCATTCCTGAATTCTTAATTATAACTTAACTTTGAAAACTGATATGTAATCTAGTTATTAGAAAAATTTAAAGTATGGGTATGTGAATCTACTTTTTTAACTACAAATTTTTTTCTGAAATCTAGACATAGAACAAACTTTTCTGATGAAAATTTAGCTTTTGAGTTGAGATGTTTCATAAGAATAGAATACATTATGCATTTAAAAACTTAGTTTGAGAACATGTAAAATATCTCATTAATAATTTTTATGTTGCTTACATGTTGAAATGATTTATCTTGAATACATTGGATTAAGCAAAATAAAGTTTTAAAGCTAATGCTACCTTTTTTAAAAAACTTTTTTATTCTTTTTTTTTAATTTTATGGTTTTTCCATTTACTCACATGTGTATACATTGTTTGGGCCACCTTCCCCCTGCCTCATTCACCTATTTTTATAATCAGGTTTTCTACTGGACAGTGTTGAGCTAAAAACTAGCTCTACTTGATCCCAGGGGAGGATGTGAGAAAGAATGGTACCAGAATTCTCTCTCCTTAAGACACAAGGAGATCAATCTTTTGTGTCAGTGGCTAGTGCCAATCTTACTCCTCCTAGGTGCCCACAAAGCATAACATACAGGCAAAATGTAATTTTGAAGTATTTTCATTTTTTTTTGGCAGTGCTGGGGTTAACTCAGGCAGGCATTTTACTACTTGAGCTATACCTCCAGCCTTCAGTTTTGAATATTTGGGAGTTTCTTTTGTAAATTTGACCACAGGTCTGCTACATGCTACATTGAATTTAATTGAAGACTATTATACAGTTAATGAGGTCTCAATGGATGGAAGTCACCAAATCCCATTGATTTTCTATGTAATATTTTATTGCTTAGGTGTCTGCCTTTCTGAAACAATCAAACAAGAAATTCATTACACAGAAATGGCAGCATTTTGCATATTTGTTTCAGTGTTTATTTATGAGTTACATACATGCTAGCCAGTTTGAGTTTGATTTCTTCTGAGACTTCTGTGTTATGTAGCTCAAGGAGAACATATGGCTAAAAGTTATGCTGTTCTATTATGCCTTGTAGGTCTGTGTGCTTATCATAAAATCATGAAGAGTTGGTGATGTACGGACAGTGATGGATTGTGATAGAGACATTTCATTGGAATTCAAGGAATGGAAAAAGGCCCGATTAAAAAACAGTACTCAGATTCCTTTTTTTAAAATTCCAGTGTGTATGCATACAATTTGGACAGCAAAGGAAGCAAGTATGATGCCTGCCTGGAAAAGTTTGGCTGATACCTTGAGGTAAATGGAAGAGACAGCATTCCATAGCTCTGTCTTCTCACCCTCTTGAGATCAGGCTATGAGACAGAACAGGTGCATCCTTCCTATCTTATGTAAAGTTTTGGATTGGATAGATATTCCCTAGAATCTTGAAACTGTTTCTGCAACAGTTTTCAAGAGAACTCAGAACTCTTGAAAACTGTTACAGAAACATTTGTTAAAAACCAAAAAGAATAAAATATTAGGATGTATGATGAAGAGGGAGTTTTAGACTATGGACTAAAGAAAATCAGGTATTAGATTAGAAATTCTAATGTCAGCCCTCTGTGTCTCTCTGTCTCCCTCCCCCACTTCTTTTCCTTTCTTGAATGATAACTTAATATATTAGCCAAACTAAATACATGTTATACTCTGTATCTAATACTGATTATTTCATAAAAAGTTCTGGTCCCTGACTTTAAGTTTCTTAAAGTAGTGGAATTTAGTTTTAGGATATTAAATGAGAATAATTATAGGAAAATAACAAGTTCAAGATGTCATAGTAGGTTTAAATGTAAAAGTATTGTGAGTACAGGGTAGTGGAAAAGTCAGAATGAAGAGGCCTAATTAATAATTGTTTCAGAAGAGGTTGAACCTTGATTTTAATCTATAAATATTTTAGAGTAAAATATGCACATCATTAAAAAATTGAATAGAGAAGAACAGCTTATGATGAAACCCAATAATTTCCTACCTCCTTCTTGCCACCTTCGGTCTAGCATCACAGAGAAAGTCCCCTTTGCCTCCAGTCCCATCCTCTGGGGGAAGTCTTTTCCATTTTAGATCTTCTGGTGGTGATTCCATAACTTTAATTATATGCTTTTAACTCCTTCTTGACCTATAAGCATAAATGATTATCCATTTATCCCTTTTATGAAATATGAAATTTTTTTTCATCTATCTACCTCTGTAACCCCGCTCAATCTTCATTCTAATGTTTGATAATTTGAATTATTTTTAGTTTTATAATTATTCATATTTTGCTACCTCTAGTCAGTGTCCTGACCCTTCTTGTGTATGGCAAGAAAAACAGAACCCACTGGAACACTACATCACCCTTTCAATCATGTATCAGCTTGGCTGTCATCCTGAGACATCTTCCTTATTCCATATCTTTCACTTCCTGGCATTCTTTCTCTTTCTTGCCATAAAACAGTTTTGAAACTATTGCCAACATATGAAGAACTTTACTGTGGAATCCAATAGCATCTTAGATGTTTTATTTCTCCTCAGATGATACCCTTAATTATATTGGGTAAAGCTCTCATTTTACCCAATGATGAGCTTTCCAAAAACAGAATAGAGAAAGGGACTAGGTGCACAGCATTTCATATACAAGAATTCAATTAATTAAGACCTGTTTTTCAGGTCTGCCTTTTATATCTGCCTATATCATCCTGCCATTGCTAAGAAAAAGCCTCTGTGGATTCCAGTGGGCACAATGACTCTGACATCTGCAGACTCCCTCATGTCATATTTTAGACTGTAGCTTTCCCTTCCTGTTTTCATCTGTCAACACTCTTCCATTAGTTTTCCATCTTTCTGAATGTTCTCAACTGTTATTGACTTCTTTAACAATCTTGTAATGGTTTTCTTTCTTTTTTTGGTAGTTTTCTATTTTGTCTTAGTGAGGTCTGTGGAAAAACTTGGTTAAGTAAGAGTGCTTAGGTGCTATCTTGACAGAACTAATGGGCCTGATGGACCTCCCATTTGAGGAAATGGTCTGAGCAAAGATAATGTTAGTAATTGAAGGAATATTGTAAATAGTTTATGTAGAACAGATTGTGAGTTAAGTAAAACTAAAAACGTAGGACTTGCTGATTTATAGTTGAAGCTACCCTGAAACAGAAAAGATCACTTGAAAAAGTTAGGAATCCAGGAGTAACTATAAGTTCTTGAGCAGTTGAATATTATTATAAATAGAATTTATCAGGCTATGCTTAATTATTAAAAATTATGAAACTTCTGGGAAGGTTCCTATAAAAAGTAAGCAGTGATTTACTTTTCAGTTTTCTGATTTCATGTCAGTCATTGAGCTTGAAAGTCATTTGACTTAAGTAAATAGATGAATTATTTAAAGTATCTAGGAATTTATTTAACAGTTTCATCTAATCATATAGTCAATACAATGAAAAGAGGCAGTATTTTATAGTGGTTAAGATCTTCCCTTACTTCCTCTTCTGTAATTGTATTACATCTAAAGTTCTTAATGAATGGCAAACTCTTATAGCAAGCATAATAGTGCAGCCTTTCATTTATATAGCTGCATGCTTTTTCAAAAACACTTTGCCATGTATTAGTAGCATGGTCTTTGCAATAATCAATGTGAGGGAATAGGACAGATATTAATATACCAATTTTAGGAATGATAGAGAGGAGAGGGGAGGGGAAGAGAGGGAGAGAGAGAGTTATTAAATATCACACAATTTAAATGTTTTAAGCAATATAACAATTCTGATAAGATTTGTGGATAGGTTCATCTGACCTATTCCAACTACTCTCTAGTGTGTAATATTTTGGGGGTACCATACTGCAGAGGTCAGAAAGATCTGAAAAAATACATATGTTTTGATGGTACTTGGGTTTGAACTTAGGACCTCACACTTGCTAGGCAGGTGCTCTACCACTTGAGCCACATCCCCAGTGCCCACTTTTTATGGTACTGGGGATTAGACTCAGGGCCTGTGCTTATTTGAGCCACAACCCCAGCCCTTTTGCTTTTGTTTGTTTTCCAGATAGGATCTCCCACTAACTGCCCAGCCTGGCCTCAGACTGCAATCCTCCTACCTCTACCTCCCAAGTGGCTGGAATTACAGGAATGACCCCCCTACCCCACACACCTGGCCTCGAAAAAAAATTTTTTTTTCTAGACTCTCTGACAGTTGGGAATATGGCTCAGGGTCTGCAAGAAAGACACATATCTGTGAGTCTTGGAAGGACATGGTAACTCCAGAGTGACCACAGTGTAGAGAAAGGCTCTTCCTGCAGTCTAGTGGCAAGAGAATTTATTCTTTTAGGGCAGCCTGGAGGAGGTTCTCAAGTCTAGTTCCTAGTATCACAGATGTTAAGTGACCAGTGGTGGAAGTTGTGGGGTTTCTACTAAAGTAGAGCTATAGTGGGACTGGAAGTTTTCTCTGATTGATATTCCTGCCTGAATAGCATTTAAATCTGGGTTTTCTGGGCCTTATAGAAATTCTGTTAATGACCTAATAACTTGGAACAAATTCATTTAACTTTAAATTATCTAGAATGGATTCTATTATATACAACTAAGATGCCTTTCCAATATGTATGCCAAGATCCAATTTGTCTCTAGGGGCACACTAACATTAACCAATGATGAAGCTGAGATATAAAATCAGAATCTATTTTTAATTTATAATGAAAAAGTTATTATGCAGAACAGCAGTGTGTTTTCTCATTGCAGATAAACCAATGTAGGAAACATAAACAATAACCAAAAGATTGCTTAGTGAGCATGGAAACAGAACAAAGGAAACTGGATAAATTGAATGTTCAATGTTATAAAGTTAAAAATCACCAGATTTATCTATTGCTCCTGTAGACATAACCTTGCCAATTGGACTATGCTATTTATAGTTTGTTATACAAAGCTCTTACTTTGTTGGAAAGTATCTGGATGGGTGTCATCAACTTTTGTTATTTTTTTCATGGGTGACACAATCCTTTTTTGATTGACAATGCCTTTCTTTAGATAGGTCAATACTCTTAATCAATTTATGTTCAAGGTTAGCTATTGACTGAAGCCTGGGATCCATTCTGTTTCTTCAAGATGATAAGCATTTGAACCTTGAAATAAAATTCATCACCACCATGTCCTAGGATGTGAAAATGAATTTCTTTTCTCTTTGTGTATATGTGTATGTGTGTGTATCTATACCTATCTATGTGTCTATGTAGCTATCTATTTATCTATCTATTTATATCTCCTCTAGTCCATTGTGTATCTGGTGACTGCAGAGTTTAATTTCCAGAGGATAATCTTCTTTCCCATCTTAACATTCATACTACTGTGATTTCTTTCATACTAATGTGAGACACTTCAGACTGGAGACTTTCTAATTAGTAGTAATGTTTTAAAAAGATGTAAAATGTTCAGATTTAGTTGGTCACCCATCGTGTTCCTACCAAATGAGCTTATTAATTCATTTCTAACAAAAGAAGTATTAAGAGAGGCTGGTTTGACTTCAAAAGACCAGTAATATTAGTATGCATAAATCAGTTAGGATGTCTGAACCTAGGCAAATAATTTAAATTAGCACACAATAGAGCATTAAGACATATAAATCTAAGTGGTCTGGGTATGAAGGATTATTAGGACCCAGTGTATCTGAGTGCCAGAAGGCTCTTATGGAGAGAAAGGAGTTGCCGAAGTTCACCAAAGACCATGTTCTCTACAGCAAATTGTTTTTTGTGCTTTTTCTCTTTTTATCTCACTTACACGCATACCTCATATTAAAATTATTCTCGAACTGAAATTATGGTTGTATGACAAACCCCAAAGGTGGACCAGTCTTCTCAAATCAGTGAAAATTAGCATCACAGAACAAGAATAGTTTCTGGTGGTGAAAATTAACAGGTACTAGAGCAAATGGGTTTAAAAAGGCCCCGAGAAAGAGAACAATTTGTTATTAGCATATAATAGTTGCACAGGGTGATACATGGTGTTTACTCTCCCTTGTCCTCACTCCTCCCTCACTCTTAGAGCAATTTCAGCAGGTTTCACTATTTTATTTTCATACATGAATACAAAATACATCCACCAATTTGCCCTTATTCACCCTTTCCTTAGCCTTCCCCACCCCTGGAAAGGACCTGCTTTACCTTCCTGTCCTTCATTTTTTAAAGTCCAAGGGGGGGTGTTCACCTTGCATTTCAGACATGTATAGATCATTCTTTAATCAGATTAACTCCCTCTATTACTCACTCTTCTCTGTCACCCTCCTACCCATTGTTCAACAGTTTACAGGGCATTACTTTATACTATCTTCATACATATTTTTCACTCTCTAACACATTCTCTAAAGAAAGAAAATTTTGATGAAAGTTACTTAAAATAGTTTTTTACAATAAAAATTGTAACCATTATTATAAATTGAGTCATGGACTAAGCAGGGCCCAGTCTAAACACTAACAACAGAAAAAAACTGTAATGTGCTATAAAATTATATTTAAATATGTATGGACCTATAACATCAAATGAATTTTTGAATTGCTAGATTTTTATTTTTTATGGTAATGGGGATTGAACTCAGGGCTCACACTTGCTAGGCAAGCACTCTACCACTTGATTTACAAATCTAGTCCTTTTGCTTTTAGTTTATTTTTCAGATAGTGGTCTCCTATTAACTTTGTCTAGGCTGGTCTCATACCAACCTATCAAGTAGCTTGGATTACAGATGTGTAACACTGTGGCAGCTTGTGTTTTGAGATAGGGTCTCACTAATTTTTGCCTGGGCTGTACTGGAACTGCAATCCTACTGTCTCTACCTCCCAAAGCTGGGATTATAGATATATATCACCACACCTGGCCTAGATTGTATTCTTTTCTCCTCCTCCCCCTACTTCCCCCACCTTGGGGACTGGGATTTGAACTTAGAGCTTTGTACTTGCAAAGCAAGCATTCTTCCACTTGAGCCATACCTCCAGACCTTCTTTTTCTTTTTTTAAAAATAATATCTACCAGTAGTTTAAGTGTAAACTTTTACTCTTTCATCTTTTGCCCATTTGCCTTTAGAATTTACCAAGATAAGTTTATTATTTGAAATCACTTGTTTAGTCTATGGCCACACCACCCCGAACGTGCCCAATTTTGTCTGAAACCGCTTGTTAAAAACTCCAGATGAACAATGCCACATGCCAAGTTCATGCAGCCACTTTATTCATTACTTTAATTCTAGATTGTGGTGGCTTTGGTTTTAGGGCTCCATGATTCAGATGTTTGAAGTCTTTGGTTTGTTTTGGTTTTATTATACACATATTTGTGAGACAAGGTCTCACTGTGTGGCCCAGGCTGGCCTAGAACTCGCCATCCTGCTGTCTCAGCCTCCCAAGTCTAGATTGTATTTTTGAATGTTTGTTCTTACCCTTTTCTCCAATGATTTAAACACAACCGATGATAATGCAGGACTGACCCATGGCTTCTCCACATCCACTGAGCTGTGTAATGTCCATGCGGGAATCAAAAGTTAAAAAAAGCTTTTTTCTTTAGATTCTTTTAATTTATTATTTTTTGACCATTATGGGTCAAAATATCATAAGATGGGTTTACTGTGTTTGAGGAATTTACTTCACACTTTGCTTTTTGACACCAGATACTTTCAATGAGACTTACTAATTTATCTTCCTACATTGGCAATCCAAAAGAAGGGGTTAACGAGTCTTTTTTCTCTTTCTTGCTTCACCCTTTCCTCCAACATTCAGCATTTTTTATTGCTCTTTGTTTTGCTCAATAGTTTTGAACTCTCCTTTCTTCCTTAGCCTATAGCATTTGCTCAGTTCAACTGTTGCTGGAGAGAGGCATTTCAAAATGAAGGTCACTACTGATAGTCTGCTGGCTATGGACAGTTGAATCCCTAATCTGGTGTGCTGCTAGTAAGAGTTTAGTTTCATGATAAGTTGAGAGGAAATTTTGCTGAAGGACCACAGTTAAGAAATTGTTCTGAAAGTTTCCTGGGAATAGCTTTGATTTCAGCATGATAAATCGTCATATAAAATATTAATGTAGCAGTGAGAACACTTTTGCCTTTTAAGAAGTCCACATTTATCTAGTACTTTTCTCTGGGGATCTAAGGCTTCCACTTGTTTTCCTTATTGTGTTCCTGTTATCTCTGTGTTTGCATAATAAGGAGACTGACAGAGAAAATCATGTGTACTCCTTAGGATTCCATAGAAAAATAGTGGACAAGCTATGTGAACTGGTTGTTGAATTTAGCAGTACAGTTTTCACCATTATGCTTTGAGGGGAGAAGAAAATTCATAACTGCTTTTGGTATTAACACTGGGAACGTTATTAAGAGCTGGTCGAACTTTGTTCAGGGAACCACTTGACTGTGGCATATGGAAAATTCCTAGGATGCTAAAATTATTAGATATGTGAATACTTAAGCCAAAAGAATACTGGGTCAAATTTTATTCTGTTTCGAGATAAACCAGACTTTATGTGTGTGAGGTTTTCAGGCAAGGTCTTACATTGAATGAAGACATGAAAGTCAACTAAATAATGTATGAAAAACAATTGACTTTGGAGATACATGTATGTATATGGAAATGGAGAGCCTTGTTTGCCACATGAAACTTTTCTTGTGGAGTACTTCTTACTTTTTTTTTGTTCTGGGATTTGAACCCAGGGTCCTGCTAGGCAAATGCTGTACTTCTGAACAACACCTCCCAGTCCTTTCATTTTTTTTTTTTTCAGTACTGGGGTTTGAATTCGGGGCCTCACGCTGGCTAGGCAGGCGCTCTACCACTTGAGCTACTCTGCCAGCCCCCTACATTTTTTCTTAATAGATTATGAACATATATTAACTAATTTATTTCAGATGAGAGGTCAGGAATAACTTTCTATAAAAGTCCAGCTAGTAAATATTTTAGGCTTTGTGAGTCCCACACTGTCTGTTGCAACTGCTCGACTCTGTCTTTGAAGCATAAAAGCAGTCATAGAAATATATAGAGAGAACACCAGCATAAAACTTTATTTATGTATGTGAAATTTGAATTTTATAGAATTTTCACTTCATGAAATAGTCTTTTGATTTTTTTTCCCCAAACATTTAAAAATGTGAGAACCATTCTTGCTGTGGGCCATACATAACAGGCCAGGCCAGGTTTGGTCTGTTTTCCATAGTTTGCCTACTGTTAGGTAAAGAATCCAAGGGGTTCCCAAAATGTTTGATTTGTTACTTGTTAAGAATATGAAGTTTTCACTGGGCATGGTGGCTCATGCCTATAATCCTAGCTTCTAGGAGGCAGAGGTTGGGAGAATTGCCATTTGAGGTCAGCCCAGGCAAAAAGTCAGTGAGACTCCACCTCAACCAATATATAAAATGTGGTGGCACATGCCTGTCTTCAGAGCTAAGCAAAAAGCATAAGAAGGATTGCATAAAAGCAAGACTGTATTTGTAAAATTACTAAAGTAAAAAAGGCTGGTGCTGCGGCCAAGTGCAGCATAGTAAGTGCAAATCTCTGAGTTCAAACCCTCATATGTAAAGTTCCTCAGACTAAATGTATCATTGGTGGGAAAAATAAAAAGAAAAAGCAATTAAAGCTGCTGTTAATTTTTGTGCAAAAATAATTTTTATAGCTCAAAATTTGTATTTTAGCTGCAAAATGGGCCCTAGAGATTACCCAAGGATTTGTGATGAAGTGATTCTGCACAAGGTTTTATTGCAGCACAGTACAGCAGAGTTCTTCATCAGCAAGCACCTTAATCTTGGCTTGTTAATGGTCTCAATATTCCTCCCCATGGGAAGAAGTTAGGTACTATTTAAGGACTATTTCATTATACTCTTCTACTATTTCATTATAGTAATAATTGATATAGCAACGTTATAGTTAATATAGTGACAATTTCTAAAACATAAGATGTACATAATAATTTTGTTTTTTTTTTACAGGTAAGATTTTAGCCTTTTTTTCCCTTTTTTTTTGAGATAAGCCCTTATCATGTAGCCCAGGCTGACCTTAAACTCATAATCCTCCATCCTCTGCCTCCTAATTACTGGGATTGCAGTCATGTAGCACCATACCCAACAGTCTCTTGCCTTTTGACTACTAAACTAAACAAATGTGTCTATTTTTAGGCAATCATGGGCCTTTCTAAAACATCTTGAGTTATGCTTTATTTATGTATTACGGTTATTTTGGGCCTTTCTATATTAATGATAGAGAAGGTTTTCTGTGCTTATTGGCCATTTGTTTATTCTTTGGAAAAAAGTCTGTTTAGATCCTTTGTCCATTTAAAAATTGGGCAATATTTTTATTATAACATTGTAAGAGTTTTTTTTTTTAAATAGATTCTGGATGTATTTTTTCACTCAATTCAATTGTAATTACAACATTTATTGAATAACATCTATGTGCTAGACACTGAGTTCTGAAGTATTTTGGAAACAAAACTTATATACATAATAAGAAGCTGGTTAATAGTGACTTGTAAATTACCAGGAGTCTTCTATAGATTGTATGAAAGGAAAGGGTCATTGAACTTTTGGTATGGGGATCACCTGATGAGGATGGAGTTGGAAGCCTGGTTTGTAGCCTTGGAACATTTGTCAGATTCTTGGCAAACTTGTCTTTGATGATGGCCACGCAGTGTCAAAATTGCTGGATGAAAAACAGAATGTTGACATATTTGATTATTGGTTCCATCGACCAGCTATTCTATCTAGAAGGTGCACACTGTGGTGATGAGAGCAAAGTCCTTGGAATTCGACATATCTGGGCTGGAAATCACAGTTTGCCAACTCACTGAAAGCTTGACCTCAGACAAAATTACTTAACTTTGATGAATCTCAGTTCCCTTAACAGTGTAAGGACAATATTGCAGACTTTGTGAGATTGCTGGGGGGATCAAATGGTTTTACAGACATCTTCTTAGTTGTCGCTGCTTCTACTTAAAATTCTTAGCTCTTCAGTCTCTTAGCAAATATCTATGTACAACTTAAACACTGCAAATGTAAGCCCTTTATTGGATTTATAAATATTTTCTCCCATTCTATAGGTTGTCTTTTCACTTTCTTGATTTTTTTTTTTAACTGTTCTGAATTGGGTGTTCATTGTGGCATTTACAAAAGTTCTTACATTATTTCAGCTATATCATAGTCGAATTCACCCCCCATCATTCTCCTTTATTCCCCCCCATTTCTGGAATAGTTTCAACATATATAATTTTCTATTAGCGTATTTTAAATAAGCTTTTCTCTTGTGTATGATATTGCAAATTGCAATCCTAAGGTTCTTCACACATTACACATTTTTCAATCAACTGTAATTAATAATGCTCACATTGAAGGAATTTTGGCCCCTTTTAAGGTTGGCACTTGGGCCTGTTTGCTATGGCCCTATCAATCTTTGGAAAATATTTGACTTTCTTTTTTCCCCCTTTATTGTTGTGCTGTGTGGCATTTACAAAGATTCTTACAATGTATCAAAGATACCACATATGAATTCACTCCATCCACTGCTCGCCTTTAACCAGTTCCTCTCCTGATTCCTGGAATAGTTTCAACAGGTATCATTTTTGTATTTACATACACGTGCACACATTTTTTGCACTGTATTCAACCCCCTTTTCCCACCACCTGCCTCCTCCTATTGGTACCCCCCGCCCCCAGGACCTGTTATGCTCTCCTGTTCTCTGATTTCATAGAAGAAAAAAGAGAAAAGATTAAAAGAAAAACATGACATTTTTACTTGCTTGAGATAAATGTACCTACACAGGGAGTTTCCTTGTGATATTTCCATGTATATATGTATTATAAATCCAATTGGTTTATCTCCTCTAATTTTCTTCATTCTACCTTAGTCCTTTTCTTACGGTGGTTTCAGCCAGTTTAAGATTTCTATATTCTTTCTTGTATAGAGTACATCAACCATATTCAAGTTCTTAGTTTCCTTCTTTTACTCTACTCCACCTGTATGTGACTTTCCTTTAGTGTGACCAGTGTTTCATAACATTGCTGCATTTGTGTTAGGTCTAACATATGAGAGAAAGCATGCAGCTTTTGTCCTTCTGAGCCTGGCTAATTTCACTTAAGTTGATATTCTCTAGTTCCATACATTTACCTGCGCATGACAAAATTTCATTCTTCTTTGTGGCTGAATAAAATTCCATTGTAAATAAATACCACATTTTCTTAATCCATTCATCAGTAGTAGGGCATATTGGTGTTTCCATAGCTTAGCTATTGTGAATAGCGCTGCAATAAACATGGCTATGCAGGTGCCATTGTAGTAACCTGAGTCACATTCCTTTGGGTATATCACTAGGAATGATATTGCTGGATCATATAGCAGTTCTATTTTTAGTTTTTTGAGGAGACTCCATACTATTTTCCATAGTGGTTATACTAGCTTACATTTCTACCAGCAGTGTATAAGGGTTCCTTTTCCCCCACATCCTCTCCAATATGTTGTTGTTTGTGTTCTTGATGGTAGCCATTCTAACAGGAGTGAGGTGGAATTTAAACATGCTTTTGATTTGCATTTCCTTTATGGCCAGGGACAGTGAGCATTTCTTCATGTGTTTTTTAGCCATTTGACTTCTTCCTTTGAAAAGTCATTCATTTGCCCATTTCTTCATTGGGTCATTGATTTTTTAGAAATTTAATTTTTTGAGCTCCTTACATATTCTGGTTATCAGTCCCTTGTATAATGTACAGCTGGCAAAAATTTTCTCCCATTCTGTGGGTGGCCTCTTTAATTTAGAAACCATTTATTTTTTGTGCAGAAGAGTTTAATATCATGTAGTTCCCTTTGTCAATCCTTTCTCTTAGCTGCTGAGGCATTTGAGTTTTACTGAGGAAGTCATTGCCTAAGTCTATTGCTTCCAGTGTGGTCCATGCTCTTTCTTGTACTAACTTCAAGGTTTCAGGTCTGATGTTAAGGTCCTTAATCCACTTTGAGTTGATAGTAGTACAGGGTGACAGGCATGGATCTAGATTCAGTTTTCTGCAGGCACATATCTATTTTTCCCATCAACATTTGTTGAAGAGGCTGTTTTTTCTCCATAGTATGCTTTTGCCACCTTTGTCAAAGATTAGGTGGATGTAGCTGTGTGGATTCATATCTGGGTCTTCTGTTCCACTGGTCTTCCTTCACATCTGTTTTTGTGCCATTACCATGCTGTTTTTGTTGCTATGGCTCTGTAGTATAGGTTGAAGTCAGGTCTTGTGATACCTCCTCTGTTCTTCTTTTTGGTCAGCCTTGCCTTGGCTATTGGTGTTTTTTTGTGTTTCCAAATGGACTTTAGGGTTGATTTTTCAGTCTCTGTGATGAATGTCATTGGGATTTCAGTGGGAATTGTCTTGGACATGTAGATTGTTTTTGGTAATATGGCCATTTTGCTATGTTGATTCTGCCTATCCATGAGCATGGACAAACTTTGCAGCTTCTGTAGTAGTCTTTGATTTCCTTCTTTAATGGTTTGTAGTTTTCTTTGTACAGGTCATTCATATCCATTGTTTGTTCCTAGGTATTTGGTTTTTTTTGAAACTATTGTAAATGGAATTGTTTTCCTATATTCTTTCTCAATCTGTTCATTGTCGGTGTATAGAAAGGCTACTGATTTTTGTAAATTGATTTTGAATCCTGCTACTTTGCTGAAGCTGTTTATGGTGGTGTCTAGGAATTTGTTTGGTGGAGTTTTTCAGGTCTTTTAGGTATAAGATCATGTCATCTGTGAACAGGGATGGTTTGACTTCTTTACCTATTTGTATTCCTTTTATTTCTTCTTCCTGTCTTATTGTCTAGGAATTCCATGACTATGTTGAATAGGAGTGGAGAGAATGAACACCTTTGTCTCATTTGTGACTTTAGGGGAAATGGTTGCAGTGTTTCCCCATTAAGTATGATGTTGGCTATAGGTTTGTCATATATAGCCTTCATTATGTTGAGGTACATTCTTTCTATTCTTAGTTTCATTAGAGCTTTTATCATGAAAGAATGTTGAATTTTATAGAAGGGTTTTTCTGCATCTACTGAGATGATCAAGTGGTCTTTGTCTTTGCTCCTGTTCATGTGCTGTATTACATTTAATTATTTGCATTTGTTGAACCATCCTGCATCCTTGGGATGAAATCAGATCGGTCATGGTGCATGATCTTTTTGACATGCTGTTGATTTGGTTTGCCATTATTTTATTGAGGATTTTTGCATCAATGTTCATTAAAGAGATTGGTCTATAATTCTCTTTTGTTGTGTTCTAGTCTGGTTTTCAGATGAGTGTAACATTGGCTTCACAGAATGAGTTTGGCAGTGTTCCATCCCTTTTTATTTCATGGAAAAGTTTAAGGAGTGTTGGTATTTGTTCTTCAAAGGTCTGATAGAAGTCAATGTAGAATCCATAAGGTCCTGAGCTTTTCTTTTTTTGGGAGACTATTGCTGCTTCAATTTTATTGCATGTTATAGATCTGGTTAGGTGATTAATATCTTCTTGGTTCAATTTTGGATGGTCACATGTATCTAAAAATTTGTCCATTTCTTCTAGATTTTCCAATTTATTTGAATATAGGTTTTCAAAGTAGTCCCTGATGATTCCCTGGATTTCCTTGGTATTTGTTGTTATCTCCCTTTTTTTTTGTTTCTGATTGTATTTAAGTATTTTCCCTCCTCATTTTAGTCAGATTTGCCAGGGGTTTGTCAATCTTGTTTATTTTTTCAAAAAAGCAGCTTTTTGTTTCATTGATTCTCTGTTTTTTGGGTCTCTATTTTGTTGCTTTCAGTCCTTATTTTTATTTGTCTCCTGCTTATTTTGGGTTTAGCTTGTTCTTGTTTTTCTAGGAGTTTGAGATGCAGCATTAGGTCATTTATTTGATATTTTTCTGTGCTTTTAATATCTACACTCATTGCTATAAACGTACCTCTTAGTACTACCTTTGCTGTGTTGTAAAGGTTCTGATAGGTTGTGTTTTCATTTTCATTAAATTTTAAACTTTAAATTTAATAAGGGAGGAAACAAAAAAGTTTCTGATTTTCTTATTTCTTTTATGACCCACTGACCATGGAACAATGTGTTGTTCAGCCTCCAGTTGTTTGAGTATTTTCTGCTGCTTCTTTTGTTGTTAAGTCCTAGTTTTACTGCAGACAGTATGCAGGGGGTTATTTCAATTTTCTTATATTTGTTGAGACTTGCTTTGTGCCCTAAGATATAGTCTATTTTGGAGAAAGCTTTATAGGCTGCTGATAAGAATATATATTGTTCTGCTTCAGGATAGAATACTCTGCAGACATGTGTCAGGTCCATTAGATCTATGGTAATATTCAATTCTAGAATTTCTTTGTTGATTTTTTTTGTCTGAATGACCTATCTATTGGTGATAAAGGAGTATTAAAGTCTCCCAATATCACTGTGTTGGGGTCTACCTATGGTTTTAAGTCCCCGAGTATATGTTTAATGAAGGTGGGTACATCTACATTGGGCACATAGAAGTTGATAATTGTTATTTCCTCTTGATGTACTAATCCTTTTATTAGAATGAAGTGACCTTCTTTGTCTCTTCTGTTAACTTAGGTTTGAAGTCCACCTTATCTGATATAAGTATTGCTACTCCTGTCTGTTTTTGGGGACCATTAGCTTGGTAAATCTTCTTCCACCCTTTCACCCTAAGACAGTATTTGTTTCTGTCTATAAGGTGAGTTTCTTGTAGACAACAGATATTCTAGACTTCCTTTCTAATCCAGTTTGCCAAATGGTGTCTTTTGATGGGGGAGTTGAGTCTATTAACACTCAGTGTTGATATTGAGAGGGATGTGGTGATTTCTGCCATTTAATGTTTTTGTTGTTTCAGGATTTGTGTGTGTGCAGCCAATTTTATGCTACTCTCTGAGTACTTGTCTGTCCTTCTTTTGAGGTTTAATATTTCCCGTCATTTTGTGGTTATGTTTGTTTTTGTCTTCTGTGTGTAGGATTCTTTTCTGAATCTTCTATAGTGGTAATTTGGTTTCTGTTTATAATGGAAGACTTTTATTCTTCTATCAATTTTGAATGATAGCTTTGCTGGGTAGAGTATCCTAAGACTGAAATAGTTTGCTTTCAGTGCTTGAAATACCTCACTCCATGCCTTTCTTGCTTTTAAAGTTTCTGTTGAGAGGTCTGCTATTATTTTGATTGATTTACCTTTATATGTTATTTGACTTTTTTCTTTACAGTCTTCAATATTCTTTTCCTTGTTCTCTGTGGTAATTGTTTTAATAATATGCCATGGAGAGGTTCTATTTTGGTTGTGTCTGCTTGGTGTTGTAGAGGCTTCCTGTACCTGAAGGGGCATCTCTTTCTTGAGATTTGGGGAATTTTCTGCTATAGTTTTGTTGACTATATTATCTATACTTTTGGCTTGCACCTCTTCTCCTTCTTCAATGCCCAGGATTCACACATTTGGTCTTTTAATGGAATTGCTAGTTCTTGCATATTCCTTTCACAGCTCTTGAGCCTTTTATCTAAGAATTTTTCTGTGTTTTCTTTAATATCTATTTTTGTCATCAAGCCCTGAAATTCTTTTTAAAAAATTTCTTTTATTCATATGTGCATACAATGTTTGGATCATTTCTCCCCCCTTTTCCCCATCCCCATCCTTTCCTTCCACCCCCTCCCTTTGCCCCCCACCCCCTCACTACCAGGTAGAAACTATTTTGCCCTTATCTCTAATTTTGTTGAAGAGATAGTATAAGCAATAATAGGAAGGAACAAAGGTTTTTGCTAGTTGAGATAAGGAGAGCTATACAGGGAATTGACTCACATTGCTTTCCTGTACATATGTGTTACATTCTAAATTAATTCTTCTCGAACTAATCTTTTCTCTAGTTCCTGGTCCCCTTCTCCTATTGGCCTCTGTCACTTTTAAGTTTCTGTATCAGTTCCTTTGCATTGAGGACATCAAATGCTATCTTGTTTCTTTTTTTTTTTTTGGGTTTCTTGCCTATCCTCATACCTCTCTTGTGTGCTCTCACCTCATCATGTGATCAAAGTCCAATCCCCTTGTTGTGTTTGCCCTTGATCTAAAGTCCACATATGACGGAGAACATACGATTTTTGGTCTTCTGGGCCTGGCTAAACTCTCTCAGGATTATGTTCTCCAGTTCCATACATTTACCTGCATATGATAAGATTTCATTCTTCTTCATGGCTGAGTAGTATTCCATTGTGTATAGACACCACATTTTCTTAATCCATTTGTCAGTAGTGGGGCATCTTGGCTGTTTCCGTAACTTAGCTATTATGAATAGTGCTGCAATAAACATGGGTGTGCAAATGCCTTTGGGGTAACCTGTGTTGCATTCCTTTGGGTATATCCCCAAGAGTGGTATTGCTGGATGATATGGCAGATCTATGTTTAGATTTTTGAGAAGCCTCCAAATTTTTTTCCAGAGTGGTTGTACTAGTTTGCATTCTCACCAGCAGTGAATGAGGGTTCTTTTTTCCCCACATCCTCACCAACACCTGTTGTTGGTGGTGTTTCTAATTATGGCTATTCTAACAGGAGTGAGGTGGAATCTTAGTGTGGATTTGATTTGCATTTCCTTAATAAACCCTGAAATTCTGTCTTCCACTTGTTCTAGTCTTTTGGAGTGGCTTTCAACTGTATTTTTTATTTGGTTTAAGGAAATTTTTATTTCCAGGATTTGTGTTTGATTCTTTTTTCTGAGGTTTTCTATATGTTTGTTAAGCTACTATTTCATATCTTGTGTTGTCTTCTTTATTTCCTCTCTCTCTCTCTCTCTCTTATAATATCCTTAGTATCATGTTGGAGTTTGTTGACATCCTCTCTGTGTTCATTTAGTTGTTTCTGTGTCTTCTCAAGGTTTTTTGTCTAGATATTTTTAAAGTTGTTTTTGTATGTTCTCTTACGCTTCTCTTGAAGCTCCTTCATTATTTTCCCTATGAGATCCTTTTTGAGATTCTCTTTGAGCATCTCTTTACAAACCTCATTGTGCTTATTGGACATACTTATTCTACTGGGGTCAACAACTGGGTATTCATTTGCTTCATTTTCCACTAAATCCTCTATTGAGTTGCCAGTCTTTTGGGGATTGTATTGTCCTGCCTTCTTCTTCTCCCCATATTTCTATTGTGTGCCATGCTTCTATGTTATTGATTGGCTAGTTGGGGGTTTTAATCACCTGTTATCTTTCCCTTGACTTAATCACTGTTTTGTGACTGGCTTAGTCATTACCTAGGTTGATGTGCTATTTTTGTTCCCTGACCTAGCGGTGTAAGTTAATAATATCAAATTCACAGATTCAATGCCAGACCAGTTATTTACATATATATATAGAGAACTCCTTGGTGATACTGTCTATAAGTAGTGGGAATTGGGAGGATAACAGTTGTCTAGATAGAGATAGATACTTAGTTAATTAAAAAGATGGTTCGGGGGGCAGGCAGGGGGATGGGGTGAGGCTGGGAAGGGGAGTGAGATGTGGGAGCTATAGGGTATTAGGGCCTTTTTATGTGTTAAGGTGCAATTCAGTTGTTGTGGGGGAGGGTGCTTGTGTCAGGGATTGTAGAGGGATAGGACAGATGGGGGTATTGTGTGGGGTTGGTACAGCAAAGGTTCCAAGAAAATTCAGTAAAAAGAAAGTAATCTTTTTTGTATGTGTTTGTCTTTGTTTACATTTTTGTAATAGTTTTCAATAAAAAGATGCATATTTCTATCTCACACCACACACAAAAGCCAATTCAAAGTGGATCACAGACCTAATGCCAGAGATGTAAGGATTTTTTTCTGGTATGTCAATCTTTTGATTACTATAGCTTATTAATAAGTTTTGACATTAGGAATTATCCTTTCTTCAGGATCAACTAAGTTGATCATGGTGTATGATCTTCCTAATATGCTGTTGAATTTGGTTTGCAAGTATTTGATTGACATATGTTTTCATCTATGCTCACCAGGGAAATTAGTCTATAGTTTTTATTTTTTGTTATATCCTTATCCTTGTCAGGATAATACTGGCTTTATAGAATGAGGTTGTAAGTATTCTTTCCCTTTTTGTTTTATGGAATAATTTGTGGAGCTTTAGTGTTAGTTGTTCTTTAAAGGTCTGGTAGAATTCATCAGTGAATCTGTCCCATCTTGGGTTTTCCTTTGTTGGGAGATTCTTTATTACTATTTCAATCTCACTGCCTCTGTTTAGTTGTTTATATTCTCTTGGTTCAATTTTGGTAGCTCTTATATAGAAATGTATTCATTTTTTTTTAGATTTTCTAATTTACTAAAATGTAAGTTTTATTTTTCCCCCATGAGAGCTTGAGGTTACTGATCTGAGATCTCTCTGACTTTTTATTATAGACACTCATACCTATGAACTTTCCTTTTAGTATTGCTTTTGCTGTGCCACAAAGGTGCTGGTATATTGTGCTTTTATTTTTATTTGATACTAGGAATTTTTTGATTTCCTCCTTATTTCTTCAATGACCCCTGATTATTCAAAAAAGATTGAATTGTTCAATCTCCAGAATTGTTAAAACTACAGAAAACTCTTGCTCATGATTTCTGGTTTCATTCTGATGTGATCTGACGAAATATAGGATACTATTTTAATTTTCTTATATTTTTGAAGGCTTGATTTATGTACTAAAATATGATCTATTTTGGAAAAGGTCCCATGGACTGTTGAGAAGAATGTGTATTCTGTGGTTGTTGGAATATTCTGCAGATGTCTATTAAGTCCATTTGATTTATTGTATCATTTAATTCTGAAGTTTCTTTGTTGATTTTTTTTTTTTTGGTATGGATGACTATCAATGAAAGTTTGGTATTAAAGTCTTCTGTTCTTCTGTTATTGTGTTGGGGTCTATATGTCCTTTTATTTTCAGTAGTGTTTATTTAATGAAATTGGGTGTGCTGATATTTGGTGTGTAAATGTTTAAAATTGATATATCCTCTTGACACATTGTTCCTTTTATCAATATGAAGTGACCTGCTTTGTCTCTTCTGACTAATTTTAGTTTGAAGTTTGCTTTGTCAGATATAAGTATAGTTACTTCTGCTTTCTATCAGGTTTTATTAGCTTGGAAAATCTTATCCCATCTTTTCATTTTAAGCCTGTGTTTGTCTTTACTAGTGAGGTGCACTTCTTAACGGCAACAAATGGTTGGGCCTTTAAAAAAATCCAATACATCAATCTGTATCTTTTAATTAGAGAATTGAGACCATTAAAATTCAGAGTTATTATTGAAAGATGTAGAGTAATTCTGGCCATTTTGTTATTTTTGTAATGTTTGATTCTTCCCTACTAATTTATTCTTTCCTGTTTTTTAAATGATTGTGCTTATCTTCCTCTTCTGTGTATAGGATCCCTTTAAGTATCTTCTGTTGAATTAGTGGTAATGAATGCCTTTAGTTTTTGTTTATCATGGAAAGGTTTTATTTCTCTTTCAATTATAGAGGATAGTTTTGCTGGCTATAGTAATCTAAGTTGACAGTTGTTTTCTTTAAGGGCTTGAAATATATCATTCCATGTTCTCCCTTGCTTTTAAAATTTCTGTTTTGAAATCTGTCATTCCAATGGGTTTGCCTTTATTTGTGGCTTGGTGCTTCTTTCTCGAAGCTTTCAATATTTTTCTTTGTTCTGCATACTGAATGTTTTAACTATAACATACATTCAAGAAATTCTTTTCTGGTCTTCTCTGTTTGGTATTCTAAAGATTTAGGAAGTTTTCTGCCATTGCTTTATGAAATTTGTCTTCTTGCCTTTAGCTTGCACCTATTTTCCTTCTGTAAATTTGTCTTTTTAATGGTATTCTTGAGGTCTTTCATGTTACATTCATACTTCTTTATTTTTCCTTTTGAATATTGTAGTACATCTACTTTGTCTTCAATCCCTGATATTCTGTCCTGAACTAATTCAGTGTACAGGAGAGGCTTCAGTTGAGTTCTTATTTGGCTTATTGAGCTTTTCATTTCCAGAATTTCAATTTTTGTTTTCTGGAATTTCTGTGTCTTTATTGATTTTGTCTTTCATGTCCTGCACTGTCCTCTTTATTTCATTAAGCTCTTTATTTATGTTCTCTTGGTATTCATTCAAGTGTTCAATTGTGTTCCCTTTAGTTTTGTTCATTATTCCTATAATCATTTTTGAATTCTTTGTCTGAGATTACAGTGTTTGTTGTTACTATGAAGCTGTTGAGTTTTGGAGGAGTCATGTTGCCTTGTTTTTTCATATTTCTTGATTTTTTTCTGCATTGGGTTGTTGCACATCTGAGACCTAGTTATTGGTGGTTTTAACACTTGCAGTCCTTCGGTTAAAACATTATCAGTAATGGCAGGGTTGTGGTGCTGTTTCTTTCCACCTGACTTAAGAGTATACCCAGCCCACTCAAATCAGGGTAAGCTAGTTTTAGCCTCTTTTAGAAGAGGCACTTGTCTGCTTTGGGGCTGCTTTCACCATAGAAGCTTCCCTTCTTAGTGTACCATGATGCTGTTGGCTGCAGGAAGCTTTATAGCTTGTGGGCCAAGCAGTTTTCTACTTGCTCCACAAAACCACCAGATTTCTGCTTCCAGGGGCAGCAAATATGCAAGCCTAGGGGTGTTCCTGAATGCATTAGAGAGTGAGCGTGGATGGCAAACAAAGCACTGAGCTCTTCCCTGGCACAGGGAGAACTGAGAGACCAAGACACTCTGTCTGCTCATGTCAGTGCTTTCAGATCCTGGCTCATACTTTACCTCACTGTTGGGGGAAGGAGGCCTTGGAATCATGTGGCTCAGAAGCCTTGAGCTGAGGATTCTTAGTGCTTCCTGGCAGCAAAGCCTTGCCAGAATGCAGCTCTGGAATGCAGATGTCAGTGCTTTTAGACCTTGCTCTGTAGTACCTATTTCTATGGGAGAAAGGTGGCTGTTGAAATCACATGATTTTCAAGGCCTGAATTTGGTGCTTTCATATCCCTGCCTGGGATATGTTTCAGTTGCCCTGGGATATGTTTTCAAAATATTCCCTAATGATCATCTGCATCAGTGACATCTGTTGTAATTTCCTATTTTTTACCTCTAATTTTATTAATTTTGACCTTCTTTCTTTCTTTTTTTCCTTTTGAGAGCACTGGGATTTGAACTCAAGGCCTTGCACTTGGTGGGCTGCTGATCTACCACTTGAGCCACATTCCCAGCCTTTTTTGTGTTAGTTATTTTTCAAATATGGTGTCACATTTTTTTCCAGGTTGGCCTGGACCATGATCTTCCTATTTATGCCTTCCATGTAGCTGGGATGACAGGTGCTTGCCACCATACCCAGCTTTATCAGTTGACATCTTTTTGCCAGGACTGACCTTGAACTGTTATCCTCCCAATCTCTGCTTTCTGAGTAGCGGGGATTACAGGTATAAACCCACCACAACTGGCCTTTCTCTCTCATTTGGTTCATTTGTCTAAGGGTTTAACTCTTCAAAGAACCAACTCTTTGTTTCATTGTCCTTTGTGTTGTTCTTTTAGTCTCTATTTATTTATGCCCTGATCTTTATTATATCTTTCTAGGTACTAATCTTGGGTTTGTCTTGTTCTTGTTTTGTAAGATCTTGAGGTGGATCATTATGTTATTTATTTGAGATAGCACTGATTTTTTTTTTAAATGTAACTATGGATAACTCTAAACTTCTCTTTTAGAACTGCCTTTGCTGTATCCCATAGGTTCTTATAGTGTGTTTCATTTTCATTGCTTTTAAGAATTTTAAAATCTCCTCTCTGATTTCTTCATTGACCAACTGGTCATTCAAAAGTGTATTTAATCTGTTTTTGAATAGTTTCTGCTGTTCCCCTTGCTCTTAACTTATAATTTTATTCCATTATGATGTGATAAGAAGCATAAAATTATTTTTTTGTATTTGTTAAGACTTGTTTTATAGCCTAAAATATAATGTATTTTGAAGAAAATGCCAATAGTTGCTGAGAAGAATGTGTATTCTGCATCTATTGAATGGTTTAAATATGAAATTTCTTTGCTGATTTTATTTTATTTTTTGGTTTTGATCTAGATGATCTGTCTATTGAGGTGAATGGGATTCTGAAGTCATCCACTGTTATTGTATCTAGAACTGTATGTCCTTTATGTCTAGTGGTGCTTAGTTTATGAAAATGGGTACATCAATATTTGGTGCATATATATTACAATTGTTATACATTCTTTTTTTCTTTTTGTGCTTGGGGTACATTGTGACATTTACAAAAGTTCTTTCAGTATATCAAATGGCATTAGTTCCATTGTTGAATCCACTCCTTCCGTCATTCTTCTTTATCCCCTGACCCCCATTCTGGGAATAGTTTCAAGAGATCTTGTTTTTCCATTTACATATATATGTAAATAGCATTTGCCAAACATTTACCATCCTACACCCTTTTCCCACATTCTCTCCGTTCCCACTAGCACCAACTCCCACAACAGGACCTGTTTTTCCCTTTTCCCTCCTGTTCTCTGATTTTGTAAAAAAAAAAAAGGACATTTTTGTTTGTTTAAGATAGCTATTCAGGGAGATTCCTTATGACATCTCTATGTATATATGTATTATAACCTGAATTGGTTCATCTCCCCTATTTTTCTTTTTTCTACCTTAGTCCCCTTCTTATGGTGATTTCAACAGGTTTTAAAAATTCTCTATTCATTCTTTTGTAGGAAGTAAATCGAGCACATTCACATTCTTAACTTCTTTCTTTCACTTCCTCTCTCATATATGACCTTTCCTTAGTGTGATCTGTATTTCATAATATTGCTTCTACTTGTATTAGGTCTGTATTCCACATATGAGCAAAAATATGCAGCCTTTGGCTTTCTGAACCTGGCTAACTTTACTTAAGAAAATGTTCCCCAGTTCCATCCATTACCTGCAAACAACAAAATTTCATCTTTATGACTAAATAAAATTCCAGTGTATACAAATACCACATTTTCTTGATTCATTCATCAGCAGTGGGGCAGCTTGGTTGTTTCCATAGCTTAGCTATTGTGAATAGTACTGCAATAAACATGGGTATGCAGGTGCCTTCAGTGTAACCTGACTTACATTCATTTGGGTATATTTCCAGGAGTGGTATTGCTGGATCATATAGCAGTTATATTTTTAGTTTTTTCAAGGAGGCTCCATACTCTTTTTCACAGTGATTGTACTACAGTGTATGAGGATTTCATTTCCCCACATCCTCATCAACATTTTCTGTTGTTTGTGTTCTTGATGATAGTCATCCTAACAAGAATGAGGTGAAATTCTAACATAGTTTTGGTTTGCATTTTCATTATGGCCAGGGATGTGAGCATTTCTTTGTATGTTTTTTGACCATCTGAACTTCTTCCTTTGAAAAAGCACTGTTCAGTTCATTTACTAATTTCTTCATTGGGTCATTGAATTTTTGGGAGTTTAGGTTTTTGAGCTCCCTACATATTCTAGTTATTAGTCCCTTGTCTGATGTATAGCTGACAAAGATTTTCTCCCATTCTGTCGTCAGCCTCTTCAATTTAGTGACCATTTCTTTTGTTGTGCAGATGCTTTTTAATTTAATGCAGTCTCATTTGTCAATCCTTTCTCTTAGTTTCTGAGCCATTTGAGTTCTACTGGAGAAGTCCTTGCATATGCCTATTTATTCCAGTCTATTCCTTGATCTTTCCTGCACTAGATTCAAAGTTTTAGGTCTTATAGTAAAGTCTTTAAAACACTTTGAGTTGATGTTTGTACAAGCAGGGTGAAAGACATGAGTCTAGTTTCTGTTTTCTGCTTGCAGATATCTATTTACCCAGCAACATTTATTGAAAATGCTGTCTTTCTCCATTGTATGTTTTGGGCAACTTTGTCAAAAATTAGGTGAGGATACCTCCATGGATTCATATCTGGGTCCTCTAGTCTGTTCCACTGTCCTTCATATCTGTTTTTGTGCCAGGACCATGCTGTTTTTATTGCTATGGCTCTATAGTATCATTTGAAATTGGGTATTGTGATACCTTCATCCTTGCTCTTTTTGCTCTGTATTGCCTTGGCTACTTGTGGTCTTTTGTGCTTCCAAATGAACTTTAGGGTAGATTTTTCAATCTCTGTGATGAATGTCATGGGATTTTGATGGGGATTGCATTGAACATGTGGATTGCTTTTGGTAATATAGCCATTTTCACAGTATTGATTCTGACAATCCATGAACATGGGAGATATTTCTGTCTTCTGTAATCCTCTTTGATTTCTTTCTTCAATGGTGTACAGTTTTCATTGTAGAGGTCTTTCACTTCCTTTGTTAAGTTTATGCCTAGGTATTTTTTTGAGGATATTAAAAATGCAATTGTTTTCCTATATTCTTTTTCTTTCATTTCATTTTTTTGTTCATTGTTGTTGTATAGAAAGACTACTGATTTTTGTAAATTGATTTTTATCTTGCTGATTGCTGAAGGTGTTCATGATGTCTAGTTTTTTTGTGGGAGTTTTCTGGTTTTTAGGTATAAGATAATAACATCTTCCAATACGGGTAGTTTGACTTCTTCCTTTCCTATTTTTATTCTTTTTATATTTCCTATTTGTATTGTTCTGACTAGGTATTCCATGGCTATGTTGAATAAGAGTGGAGAAAATGGACAACCTGATTTTAGAGAAAATGTTTTCAGTTTTTCCCCATTTAGTATGGCTGTCACATATAGCCTTTATTATATTGAGGTGCTTTCCTTCTATTCCTAGTTTCATCAGAGCTTTTATCATGAAAGGATATTGAATTTTGTTGAAGACTTTTTTTGTATCTACTGAGGTGATCATGTTGTTTTTTGTTTTGTCTTTGCTTCTGTTAATATGCTGTATTACATTTAATAATTTGCAAATGTTGAACCATTCCTGCATCCCTGGAATGAAACTGATTTGATAATGGTATATGATCTTTTAAATATGCTGTTGAATTTGATTTGCCAGTATTTTATTGAGGATTTTTGCATCAAAGTTCATTAAAGAAATTGGCCTGTAATTCCTCTCTCTTTTCTTTTTTTGTTGTGTCCTTGTTCAGTTTTGGGATGAGTATAATACTGTCTTCATAGTGTTGGTTTGGCAGTGTTCCATCCCCTTCTGTTTCATGGAAAAGTTTAAAGGGTGCTGGTTTTAGTTCTTTTTAAAATGTCTGGTAGAATTCAGTAGTGAATTTTTCAGGTCCTGGACTTTTCTTTTTTGGGGATTCTTTATTTCTGCTTCAATTTCCTTGTGTTTTAATCTGTCTAGGTGATTTATATCCTCTTGGTTCAATTTTGGGTGGCCATATATGTCTAGAAATTTATTCATTTCTTCTAGATTTTCCAATTTATTTGAGTATAGTTTTTCAAAGTAGTCCCAGATGATTTACTGGATTTCCTTGGTGTTTGTTGTGATCTACTTCTTTTCATTTCTAATTTCATTAATTTGGGCCTTTTCTTCCTCACTTTAGTAAGATTTGCCAGTGGTCTGTCCATTTTATTTCTTTTCAAAGAACCAACTTTTTGTTTTATTGATTCTTTGTATGTTTTTTTGGTCTCGATTTCATTGAATTTGGCCTGGATTTTTCTTAATTTTCTCCTTCTGCTAGTTGTGGGTTTAGCTTGTTCTTATTTTTCAAGGAGTATGAGATGCAGCATTAGGTCATTTACTTGATATCTTTCTGTATTTTTATTTTTATTTTTTTTTCATTTTTCTTTTATTATTCATATGTGCATACAAGGCTTGGTTCATTTCTCCCCCGTGCCCCCACCCCCTCCCTTACCACCCACTCCACCCCCTCCCGCTCCCCCCCCTCAATACCCAGCAGAAACTATTTTGCCCTTATCTCTAATTTTGTTGTAGAGAGAGTATAAGCAATAATAGGAAGGAACAAGGGGTTTTGCTGGTTGAGATAAGGATAGCTATACAGGGCATTGACTCACATTGATTTCCTGTGCGTGGGTGTTACCTTCTAGGTTAATTCTTTTTGATCTAACCTTTTCTCTAGTTCCTGGTCCCCTTTTCCTATTGGCCTCAGTTGCTTTAAGGTATCTGCTTTAGTTTCTCTGCATTAAGGGCAACAAATGCTAGCTAGTTTTTTAGGTGTCTTACCTATCCTCACCCCTCCCTTGTGTGCTCTCGCTTTTATCATGTGCTCATAGTCCAATCCCCTTATTGTGTTTGCCCTTGATCTAATGTCCACATATGAGGGAGAACATACGATTTTTGGTCTTTTGGGCCAGGCTATCCTCACTCAGAATGATGTTCTCCAATTCCATCCATTTACCAGCGAATGATAACATTTCGTTCTTCTTCATGGCTGCATAGAATTCCATTGTGTATAGATACCACATTTGCTTAATCCATTCGTCAGTGGTGGGGCATCTTGGCTGTTTCCATAACTTGGCTATTGTGAATAGTGCCGCAATAAACATGGATGTGTAGGTGCCTCTGGAGTAACAGTCTTTTGGGTATATCCCCAAGAGTGGTATTGCTGGATCAAATGGTAGATCGATGTCCAGCTTTTTAAGTAGCCTCCAAATTTTTTTCCAGAGTGGTTGTACTAGTCTATATTCCCACCAACATATGCATTCATTGCTATAAACTTTCCTCTTATCACTGCCTTTGCTGAGTCCCATACAATCTGATAGGTTGTATTTTCACTCTCATTAAATTTCAGGAACCCTTCGATTTTCTCCCTTCTATTTTTGATGACCCACTGATCATGGAGCAATGTGTTGTTCAGTTTCCAGGTGTTTGAGTATTTTCTGTTGTTTCTTTTGTTGTTGAATTCTAGTTTTATTGTGTTGTGGTTAGAAAGTAAGCAGGGAGTTATTTCAATTTCCTTATATTTGTTAAGACCTGCTTTGTGACCTAAAATATGCTCCATTTTGGAGGAAGTTTTATGGACTACTGAAAAGAAAGTATATTGTGCTGTTGCAGGATGGAATTCACTGTAGACATCTGTTAGGTCCATTTGATTTACAGTCATTCAGTTCTAGAGTTTTTTTTTTTTTTATTTGTCTGGATGACCTATGTATTAGTGATAGAAGAGTATAGAAGTCTCCCATCACCACTGTTTTTTTAAGTCCTGTAGTTTATGTTTCATGAAGTTGGGTGCACTGGCATTGGGCACATATATGTTAGCAATTATTTCCTCTTGAAGTATTACTCCTTTTATTAGTATGAAGGGACCAAATTTGTCTCTTCTGGGTTTTCTATGTTTGAAGTCTACTTTATGTAATATAAATATAGCTACTCCTGCATGTTTTAGGCGGCCATTAGGTTGGTAAATATTTTTTCCACCTTTTCACCCTAAGCCAATATTTTTTGTGTGTAGAAGATGTATTTCTTGTAAACAAAAAATTGTTGGGTCTTGCTTTTTGAATCCAGTTTGCCAATTGATGTGTTTTTATGGAGGAGTTGAGACCATTAACATTCAGTGTTAATATTGAGATGTATGTGGTAATTTGTGAGATTTAGTTGTTTTTGTTTTGTAAGGGTTTATATGTGTGCAAGTAATTCTATGCTATTCTGTAATTACTTGTCTGTTCTTCTCTTGAGATTTAATAATTTATCTCCTGTATAGGATTCCTTTCAGAATTTTCTGTAGTGGTGGTTTAGTGGTCATGCATTGTTTTAGTTTCTGCTTATTGTGGAATGTTTTTATTCCTTCTTCAATTTTGAGTGATAGCTTTGCTGAGTAGAGTATCCTAGGACTGAAATTCTTTTCTTTCAGGGCTTGAAATTCCTCATTCTATACCCTTCTTGCTTTTAAGGTTTCTATTGGGAAATCTGTTATTTTGATGGGTTTACCTTTATATTATTTTATTTTTCTCTTTTCCTGCCTTCAATGTTCTTTCCTTGTTCTCTGTACTAATTGTTTTAACTATAATGTGCCATAGGGAGGTTCTATTTTGTTCATGCCTGTTTGGTGTCCTGGTGGGTTCCTGTACATGGATGGACAACTCTTTCTTGAGATTTGTGACATTTTCTGCTATTATTTTGTTGAATATATTATCTACATCATTGGCTTTCACCTCTTCTCCATCTTCAATACCCATGATTTGCACATTTGGTGTTTTGATGGAACCTCAGAGTTCTTGTGTATCCTTCTCACAGATTTTCAGTCTTTTGCCTACATATTCTGTTTTTTCTTTGTATCTATTTTTTCTTTAAGCCCTAAAATTCTGTCTTCTATGTGTTTCAGTCTGCTAAAACTTTTTGTTTGGTTTAAGGAAACTTTTATTTCCAGAGTTTCTGTTTGATTTTTAAATTTTTTTTGAGACTTTCCATATCTTGAAAGATCCTTTTTCATATCTTGTACTATCTTCTTTATTTAATCACTTTTTAAAATAATCTCCTTAGTTTCATTTCAGAGTTTGTTGAAATCCTCTTTGTGTTCATTGAGTTGTTCTTCTTGAGTTTTAAAATCTTGTGTTCTCTTAGGATTCACTGAATTGTCTCTGTATGTTCTTTTAAAGCTTATTAGACATTCTTACCATCACTCTTCTGATATCAGCCACTGAGGATTCATCCCCTTCACTTTCTACCAAATCTTCTATTGTGTGATCATCAGTCTTTGAGAAGTTGTATTTTCATGCCTTCTTTCCCTCTAATGTTTCTATTTTGTCTTTACTTATTTGTTGTTGATTTGTTAGTTGGGAGTTTTAATCACTTGTTATCTTTCCCTTGACTTAATTTATATGTTTTGACTAGCTTAGTTGTTAGCTAGGTTGTTGTAATATTTCTATTTCCTTACCTGGAGGTTTAACTTAGCAATAACAAATTCACAGATTCAATTCCAAACCATTTATTTACATAACATATAAAACACTTGACAATATTATCTATAAACAGAAGGTATTGGGAAGATAACAGTTGTTTGCATAGAGATTGATACTTAGGTAATTAAAAGGATGGTGCTTGAAGAGGGGGCAGGGAAGGGAGATAGGGCAAGGGGAAAAAGAAGTAGGAGAGGTGTGGGGTAAGTAGGCCCTAATGTGTATAAATGTGTTTTTCAGTCATTGTGGGAGAGGGCACTGTTTTCAGGGATTGCAGAGGGATAGGAGGGATGGGGAATGTGTAAAGTTGATATAATAGACTATTTAGTGAGTGACTAGTGTGGAGGAGGTAGAGACATTAGGGGATAAAGGAGGGGGAGGAGAGGAAGGTAAGGAAAGGAAAGAGAGAAAAGAAAAGAAGAGGGAAAATATTGGGGGGAGAGAAAGGAAAGTGGAATAAGTTAGGGCTAAGCAAGTTGAAAATTTTTTTCTTTATTCATTTATGAATATACTGTTTGGGCCATTTCTCTCCCCTGTCCCCACCCCCACCTCCTCCCCACCCCCCTCACTTCCAGACAGAACCTGTTCTGTGCTTTTCTCCAGTTTTGTTGAAGAGTATACATAAGCAATAATGAGAAAGATGTAGTGTTTTTGCTAGTTGAGGTAAGGCTAGCTATACAGAGAGATTCCTAACATTGCTTCCATGCACAAGTGTATTACAACCCAAATTGGTTCATCTCTATCAGACTTCTTCACTATTTCTTGGTCACCTTCCCATATTGATCTTTGTCATTTTAAGGTTTCTGTATTAGCTCCTCTGCAGTGGGCACATCAAACACTCTCAAGTTTTGTGTTTCCTACCTTTCCCTATTCCTCCTGTATGTGTCTTCCCCTTAGCGTGAGATTCAAGTCTAATAGTATTACTGCATTTGTTTTAGATCTAAAGTCCACATATGAGGGAGAACACATGGTTTTTGGCTTTCTGAGCCTGGCTAACTTCTTTTAAGATGATGTTCTCCAGTTCCACCCATTTATTGTGAATGATAAGATTTCACTCTTCTTCATGGCTGAGTAATTGTGTATAAATGCTACATTTTCTGAATTCTACATTGTGTATAAATGCTACATTTTTTGAATCCATCCATCAGTAGTGGGGTATCTTGGCTATTTCCATAACTTGGCTATTGTGAATAGGGCTGCAATAAACATGGGTGTACAGGTGTCTCTGGAGGAACCTGAGTCATATTCCTTTGGGTATATCCCTAGGACTGGGATTGTTGAATCAAATGGCAGATCTATGTTTAGTTTTTTAAGAAGCCTCCATATTGTTTTCCAGAGTGGTTTCACTAGCTTGCATTCTCACCAGCAGTGTATGAGGGTTCCTTTTTCCCCACATCCTTGCCAATAATAGCTATTCTAACAGGGGTGAGGTGGAATCAGTGTGGCTTTGATTTGCATTTCCTTTATGGACGGAGATGGTGAGCATTTTTTCATGTGTTTTTTGGCCATTTGAATTTCTTCTTTTGAAAAAGTTATGTTTAGTTCACTTGCCCATTTCTTTATTGGTTCATTGATTTTGGGGGGAGTTTAGTTTTTTGAGCTCCTTGTATATTCCGGTTATCAGTACTTTGATGTATAGCTGGCAAATATTTTTTTCCACTCTGTGGTGGATCTCTTTAGTTTAGAGGCCATTTCTTTTGTGGAGAAGCTTTTTAATTTTATGTAGTCCCATTTGTCCATCCTTTTTCTTAGTTCCTGAGCTGCTGGGGTTCTACTGAGGAAGTCCTTGACTACACCTATTGCTTCCAGAGTAATCCCTGCCTTTTCTGTACTAAGTTCAGAGTTTTGGGTCTGATATTAAGGCTCTTCATCCATTTTGTGTTGATACTAGTATAGGGTGATAAACATAGATCTTGTTTCAGTTTTCTGGAGGCAGGTAACCACTT
The DNA here is from genome assembly GCF_047511655.1 of Castor canadensis. NCBI lineage: Eukaryota > Metazoa > Chordata > Mammalia > Rodentia > Castoridae > Castor > Castor canadensis. The sequence goes on along the minus strand of NC_133392.1, from coordinate 58,557,799 downwards.
TTCCCAGCAACATTTTTTGAAGAGGCTGTCTTTTCTCCATTGTATGTTATTGGCTCCTTTGTCAAAAATAAGGTGGGCAAGCTGAGTGGATTCATATCTGGGTCCTCTATTCTGTTCCACTTGTCTTCATATCTGTTTTTGTGCTATTATCATGCAGTTTTTATTGCTATTGCTTTGTAATATAGTTTGAAGTTTGGTATTATGATACCTCCAGCATTGCTCTTTTTTGCTGAATATTGCCTTGAGTATTTGCGGTCTCTTTTGTTTCCAAATGAACTTTAGGGTAGAGTTTTCAATCTCTGTGATAAATGTCATTGGGATTTTCATGGGCATTGCATTGAACATGTAGGTTGCTTTTAGTAGTATAGCCATTTTTATTATGTTGATTGTGCCAATCCATGAGCACGGGAGATCTTTCCATCTTCTGTAGTCTTCTTTGACCTCTTTTTTCAGGGGTTTGTAGTTCTCCTTGTAGAGGTCATTCACATCCTTTGTTAAGTTTACTCCTAGGTGTATGATTTTTTTTGAGGCTATTGTAAATGGAATTGCTTCCATATATTCCTTCTCAGTTTGTTCACTGTTAGTGTATAGAAAAGCTAATGATTTTTGTAAGTTGATTTTATATCCTGCCACCTTGTTGAAGCTGTTTATGGTATCTAAGCATTTTTGGATCTTTAAGATATAGGATCATTCATCTGCAAATAGGGATATTTTGACAGTTTCTTTACCTATTTGTATTCCTTTTATTTCTTCTAATTGCTCTGGCTAGGAATTCCAGTACTATGTTGAATAGGAGTGGGAATAGTGAACATCTTTGCTTCATTCCTGATTTTATTGGAAAGGGTTTCAGTTTTTCCCCATTAAGTATGATGTTGGCTATAGGTTTGTCATATGTAGCCTTTACAATGTTGAGGTACATTCCTTCTCGTCCTAGTTTTCTTAGAGCTTTTGTGATGAAGTGATGTTGGATCTTATCAAAGGCTTTTTGTGCATCTATTAAGATGATCAAGTGTTTTTTGTCTTTGCTTCTATTAATGTGCTGTATTACATTTATAGATTTGCATCCCTGGGATTAAGCTGACTTGGTCATGGTGAATGATTTTTCTGATATGTTGTTGGATTCAGTTTGCCATTATTTCATTGAGGATTTTTGCATCGATGTTCATTAAGGAGATTGGCCTATAGCTCTCCTTTTTGGAGGTGTCTTTGTTTGGTTTTGGGATGAGTGTAATACTAACTTCATAGAATGAGTTAGACAGTGTTCCTTTCCTTTCTATTTTGTGGAAAAATTTAAGGACATTTGGTATTAGTTCTTCTTTAAAAGTCTGATAGAATTAAGCAGAGAATCCATCAGGTCCTGGGCTTTTCTTTTTTGGGAGATTCTTTATTGTTGCTCTAATTACATATCATGTTATAGATCTATTTAGGTGGTTAATATCCTCTTGGTTCAATTTTGGGTGGTCATAAGTGTCAAGAAATTTTTCCATTTCTTCAAGATTTTCAAATTTATTGGACTATACATTCTAAAAGTAGTCTCTGATGATTTCCTGGATTTCTGTGGTGCTTGTTGTTATCTTTCCTTTTTGCATTTCTGATTTTACTGATTTGGTTTTTTTTCTCTCCTCATTTTAGTCTGGTTTGGCAGGGGTCTGTCAATCTTTATTTTTTCAAAGAACCATCTTTTTGTTTCATTGATTCTATTTTTTTTTTTAATTTCATTAATTTTGGGCCTTATTTTTATAATTTCTCTCTTTCTGCTTGTTTTGGGTTTTGTTCTTGTTTTTCTAGAGTTTAAGATGTAGCATTAGGTCATTGATTTGAGATCTTTCTGTCCTTTTATGTACTCATGGCTATAAACTTTCCTCTTAGGACAGCCTTTGCTATGTCAGTAGGTTCTGGTTGGTCATGTTTTCTTTTTCAGTACCTTCCATGAACCTTTTCTTTCTTTCTTTCTTTCTTTTTTTATTGTTTTATTATTCATATGTGCATACAGGGCTTGGGTCATTTCTCCCCCCTGCCCCCACCCTGTCCCTTACCACCCACTCTGCCCCCTCCTTCTTCTCCCCCCAGCCCCTCAATACCCGGCAGAAACTATTTTGCCCTTATCTCTAATTTTGTTGAAGAAAGAGTATAAACAATAATAGGAAGGAACAAGTGTTTTTGCTGGTTGAGATAAGGATAGCTATACAGGGAGTTGACTCACATTAATTTCCTGTGCGTGTGTGTTACCTTCTAGGTTAATTCTTTTTGATCTAACCTTTTCTCTAGTTCCTGGTCCCCTTTTCCTATTGGCCTCAGTTGCTTTTAAGGTATCTGCTTTAGTTTCTCTGCATTAAGGGCAAGAAATGCTAGCTAATTTTTTAGGTGTTTTACCTATCCTCACCCCTTCCTTGTGTGCTCTCGCTTTTATCATGTGCTCAAAGTCCAATCCCCTTGTTGTTCCATGAACCTTTTAATTTGCTGTTTATTTCTTCAATGACCCATTAACCACTGAGCAATGTGTTGTTCAGCTTCCAATTGTTTGCATATTTTCTGCTGTTGTTTTTGTTGTTAATTTCTAGTTTTAGTGCATTGTGATCATGTAGAATGCATGGGATTATTTCTATTTTCTTATATTTGCTGAGTCTTGCTTTTTGTCTTAAGATATGATCAACTTTGGGGAAAGTTTCATGGGCTGCTGAGAAGAATGTACATTGTGTGGCTGTTGGATGAAATGCTCTGTAGACATCAGCTAGGTCCATTTGATCTATGGTATGATTAATTCTAGAATTTCTTTATTGATTTTTGTTTGGATGACCTATCTATTGGTAACAGTGGGGTATTAAGGTCTCCCACTACCACTGTGTTGAAGTCTATATGTGATTTTAGGTCCTTCAGAATATGTTTGATGAAATTGGGTCCATTGATGTTGGGTCCATATAGGTTGATAACTGTTATTTTCTTTTTGTGTATTTCTCCTTTTATTAGTATGGAGTGTCCTTCTTTATCTTGTTTGCTTAATGTAAGTTTGAGCAAAACTTTGTCTGAGATAAGTAGTGCTACTCCTGCCTGCTTTCAGGGGACGTTGGCTTGGTAAATCTTCTTCTAGCCATTCACCTTAAGCCAGTGCTTGTTTCTATCACTGATATGGGTCTCCTGTAAACAACAGATTGTTGGATCTTCCTTTTTAATCCAATTTTCCAAACGGTGACTTTTGATGGGGGAATTAAGTCCGTTAACATTCAGTGTTAATATTGACAGGAATGTGGTGATTCCTGTCATTTGGTTGTTTTTGTTTAAGGGTTTGATGTTGTGCAGCTAAATCAATGTTACTCTCTGATTCCTTGTCTTTTCTTCTCCTGTGGTTTGGTACTGCCTATCCTGTCATGGTTTTGTTTGCTTTCATTTTCTGTGTGCAGAATTCCTTAGAGAATCTTTTGTGGTGGTAGCTTTGTGGTCATATATTGTTTTAGTTTCTGCTTATTGTGGAAGACTTTCATTGCTCCATCTATTTTGAATAATAGTTTTGCTGGGTAGAGTATCATAAGGTTGAAGTTGTTTTCATTCAGTGCCTGGAATATCTCACTCCATGGTCTTCTTGCTTTTAAAGTTTCTGTTGAGAAATCTGCTATGAATTTGATGGATTTACCTTCGTATGTTATTTGTTTACTCTCTCTTACAGGCTTCAATATTTTTCTCTATTCTTTGTGCTTGTTGTTTTAATAATATGTTGTGGGGAGGTTCTATTTTGGTCAAGTCTGTTTGGTGTCCTGGTGGCTTCCTGTACCTGAATGGGCATAACTTTCTCTAGATTTGGGAAATTTTCTGTTATTACTTTATTGAATATATTACAAATCCCTTTTGCTTGGACCTCTTCTCCTTCTGCAATGCCCATGATTCTCAGGTTTGGTTTTTAATGGAGTTGGTGAGTTCTTGCATATTCATTTCACAGGACTTGAGTTGTTTGACTAACAGCTCTTCAGTTTTTCCTTTAATTTCCATTTTATCTTCAAGTTCTGAGATTTTGTCTTCCACTTGTTCTAGTCTACTGGAGTGGCCTTCCACTGTGTTTCTGTTTCATTCTTTTTTTTTTGAGGTTTTTCATATCATGGGTCACTTCCTCTTTAATATTGTCTGTTTTCATCTTTAATTCATTTATTTCTGTATTTATAGTGTTCTCTGTTTCACTTTGGTGTTTATTTAGGGCTTCTATGAATTTGTTTATTTGTTTCTGTGTCTTCTTGTATTTTTTATTTTTGGTGTCTTGAAATTTCTTGAGGGCCTCTTGTACAGTTTGGTTAACCATATCTAGTATCATCTGCATGAAATTCTCAGAGATTAATTGCAGGATTTCTTCTTTGAGGATGTTCTTGTGGATATCGTTGGGTTTCTTGGTGTCATTTATCTTTGTTTTGTTGGAGTCCAGAACTGGGTATCCATTTTCTTCATTTCCCTCTGAATCCTGTATTAAATTATTTTTTAGGAGAGAATTGTTTCTATCCCATTTTCTTCTTTCTATCGCTCCACTTGGTACTGTGCAACTATGTTCTTGATAGACTAGTTGGTGGTTTCAGTCACCTGTTTTCTTTCCCTTGATTTAATTTTTGTTTTGTGGCTATCTTGGGTTTTTAACTAAGGTGATGTGCTATTTCTGTCCCTGGTCTGGGTGTAATTTAGTATTAACTAATTCACAGGTTTAATACCCCACCAGTAGTTTATGTGTCATAGAGAAGATCCCCTGGTGGTAATATCTATAAGCACTGGGAGTTGGGGAGTTAAAGTTTGTTCTCTAGCTAGCATAGAATTTTGAGGAGTTGGGTAGGGTGGTACAAAAGGTGGAGATGGGAAGTGGGGTGAGTGAGTGGGGAAAGCAGTGTGGGGGCTGCTGTTTTTGTGGTCCTTGTGTATGTTTGGGAATATTTCTGTTGTTGTAGAAGAGGGTGTTTGTGTTAGGGATTGCAAGGGTTTGGGGTTATATAAAGTTGGAATAGTAGGTTGTTCAGTGGGTGATGAGTATGAAGGAAGGAGGGATAGTCTGGTAACAGGTTAGGGGAGAATGAGGGAGAAGGTGAGGGCTGGGGGAAGACAGTGGGTGAGGGGGCAGAAGGAGTTGTTGGAGAATGGAGCAATGGGTTTTAGCACAGAAGAATGAAGAGTGAAAGGGGTGAGAATAGGGATGAGAGGATGATGATGGTTAAGTTGATAGTATAGAAAGAGAAAAGAAAAAAATAGGAGTAAAAGCAAAAATAGAAAACTCACAATAAAACAAACAAACAAAAAAATAAAATCAAAGAAATCAATGGGGAGAGATGAACAAACAGACAAGAAACAAACAAAAAAACCCAAATAAACAAACCTCCAGGTTGAGGAACAATAGAATTTCAGTCTTAGTTTAAGTTCTGATGTTACTCCTTCAGCATCCAGTCCTGGTGTTGGTATTTAAGCAGAAGCTCTGTTGTAGTCTCGCCAAGTGGTTGGTTTGTGGGTGGTGTTTTTTTTGTCAGTCTTTCAGCGGCAGCTCCCTGGTCAGCTCCTTCCTCAGTGAGGTGTGGCAGTTTAAGTTTGCATGCTGTCCTCAGGTTTTGGAGATCAGCTCTGTAGTCCACCAGCTGTCTTATTTTGGAGTTGGGTTTTCACTGTTCTTGTTTACTTGAGGATTGTTTCTTTGCCTTGCCCCCTTTCTTGGGCAGGGTCAGTGTTCTGTCAGCCAGTCCCCTACTGTCAGCATGTTGTGATGGTTTGCTGTTTGTTTTTCAATTTTGTGGAGCTGCTTGACTTTGGGTGTTGCTCACTGGCTCAGGAGATGAGCTTTGTGGCCTGCTACTTGCCCTGCTTCAGGCAGTGGCTTATCACCTGCCTGCTGTCAGCCTTCCTGCCTTTCCAGAGTTTGTTTACTGATGGTTCATGGAGATTAGCTCCTTGTCCCTCCTCCCCCCTCCCCCCCATCTCAGGTGCACTTTCAGCAATCCTGCCACTTCTGCTGTGTGCTAGTTTTCAGTTTGTTGTTTATTGTGCAGTTTATTTTTTTCTTGCCGGGGGGTCAGTCTGCCCAGGGGGCTATGCTGGTTTATACTGGGGGTGACTGGCACTTGTGACACTTGGCACTCACCTGTTTTGTCTACCAAATATCTCACAGGCAGGTTTGGAGCCAGTGGCAGTGGTGGCAACAGCAGCAGCTGCAGCAGCTCACCTGTTTTCTTAGTGTAACATGGTGTGGAGGAGCTTTCTATGGGTTAGGGGTTCAGGGTGTCAAAGTTTTGATTCTCCTTTGTGCTTTATTTCTGCCAAGTGTGGCTCCAGTGTTTTAGCATGGTTTTGGAGTCATGGAGCTCATGCTGCCTGGTTCTGCACCCTAGTTGCCATCTTGGATCCTCCTGCAAGTTGAAATTTGAACATAATAGAAAAAGGAGATATGTAACAACAAGTAAAAAGAAGAGGAAAAAAAGGCCAAAAGAAAAAAATATTCATTTTCTGAATTTCTTCCTTATTATGGAGAGGAGTAGATTTCCTCTCAGTTCAATGAGTGCTCTGGGTGTTCCCTGTGATTTCTAGTCCATGTGCTGTCCCTTCTTATGGTTGATGGATGCTAGGCTGTGTGGCAGTCAGTGGTGTCCCTCTACACCAGATGAAACACTCAGGGTGTTTCATCCCAGGCTCTTCTTGAGGGCGATGGACAGTTTTGGTCAGCTAGTTTTTGTAGGTGGTTTTTCTGAAGTGGTCCAGCAAGGAGCTGGTGTGTGAGCTGTGGCCAACCCCTTCCACCCACAGAGCTAGCCTGAGAGCTGGCTAAAATTGGGCTCTATCGCCACCTGCTTTTCTCTTGGAAGGCTGTTAGTTTCAGCTCACTAACAGTTTCCCTGCGCAGGCTGTGTCAGCTCAGCACTCTGTCTCACTCTCCAGGCAGAAGTGAAATAGTCCATCCATTTATTAGATCACCAGTTTTCTCCAGGAGGGGCTCAATCTGCCCACCGCGTGTGCTGGACTCTGTGGATCCCTCCAAGCAGATGATGTGATACAGTCACCTGGTGAGATTGTAGCTTCACTTGTTGGTATAAGAGGTTAGCTTGGATTTGTGCAGGTAGAGGCAGTCAGAGGTTCTGTGTCCATGAATTTTGGTGGGCAGAGGACATCTCAGATGATTGCTGCACTTGTTCTTCAGTTCTCCACATTGCATTTTTGTTCTTTAGAGAAAGAGAAAAAGAAGGAAAAAAGATAGGAAAAACAGCTCCAGTGGGCAGGCTAGCAACTGCTGGTCCACAGTGCACAGGCTTCTGAGGCTGTTATGTGGTATAAGAAATTAATTTAAAGGTAAGTCATTGTACATTATGTTCCCCCTATGTATTGACAGTATCTTACTTGGTGAAAAAGCCTGGTTACTTGATCCATGCTACCACAAATCTGTATTATTTCAGACTCGTGAGAGCTCAGGTGCCAGGGTCTGTTGGTTGTCCGCCATCATAGTCTCTCCTGTTATATTTTCTTGTGGGATTATTTTTCTTATTAATATATTGTGACTTTCTTTATCCTTCCCAACTAGTTTTGGCTTAATGTCTGTCTTGTCAGATATTAGTATAGCTATTCCTGCTTGCTTTCAAATTCCATTTTCTTGAAATATCATTTTTCATCCTTTCACTTGAGTCTGTGTGTCTTTGCTAAGTGAGTTGAGTTTCTGCTATACTTCAAATAGTTGGAACATATCTTTTAATCAATTTAGCCAGTCTGGTCTTTTAATGGGAGAGTTAAATATATTTACATTTGGGTTATTATTAAGAGATATGTCCTTACTTCTTTTTTCTTCATCTTAGAAGTTTTCTGTTTTACTGAGCTAATAATAGTTGGTTCTTTCCTAGTTCTTATTTGTTTATCTATCCTCATAGTGAGACTTATTCTTTCCTGTGCTTTTATTCTTGTGCATATCTTTCTCTCCTTTGTGTAGTTTTCCCTTAAATATCTTCTTCAATGCTGGTTTAGTAGTGATGAATTGCCCTTAGCTTATGCTTATCATGGAGGATCTTCATTTCTCCCTCAATTTTAATGGTTAATTTTCCTAGATACAGAAGTCTTAGCTGGCATTTATTTTGTTTCAGGGCTTGAAATACATCAGTCCATACTCTCTTGGCTTTTAGGATTTTTGAGAGATCTGCTGTTATTCTTGCAGGTTTGCCTTTTTAAGAAAGTTGGTATTTCTGTCTTGCAGATTTCTGTATTCTTTGTTCTGTACTCTTGTTATTTCAACCATGATATCATAAGAAGAAGTTCTTTTCTGGTCTTGTTATTTGGTGTTCTAAATGCCTCATATATTTGGATATCCATTTATTTTCCTGGAATTGGGAAATTTTATGCTGTAATTTCATTAAGTTTTCTGTGCCTTTAGTCTGTTTTCTGTTCCCCTTTTATATATCAGATTTGTCTCTTAATTGTGTCCCAGATGTCTTGAGTGTTGTGGTCATGACAGCTTATTTTTTTCTGCTATCTGAAGATAATAATTACCCAGCTTCCTCTTTAATCCTTGCTATTCTTCCTGCCACCTTGTCTAGTCTATTGGTGATAATTTCCATTTAGTTTTTTATTTACTGAGATTTTCTTTTTTTTGGAATATATACCTCTTTGTTGAATTTTTCAACCAAGTGATTACCTTTCTAATCCAGGTGTTGAATTGATCTGAATCCTCTTTGAGGTCATTGATAACTGAAAAATAGACTTTGAATTCTTCATCTGGCATATCAACCTTTCAATATCTTTGGGTTCAGTTATTAAAGAATTGTGAACTTTTGGAGGAGTTATATTGTCTTGTTTTTTCATATTTCTTATGCTTCTAAGTTGTGATTTGTACATCTGTTTGGATGGATATCTCTTCCAGTTTTATTTAGAGGTCCTTAGTGAACAGCCTTCTTTTGAGGACTCAATCTCTAGTACCACCTGGAGAGGAGAAAACAAACTGCCAAAAATTTATCAACACTGTTCAGGCTGGTGCTGTATGTGTGCTTAGGACTGGGTCAGTCAAGGGTCAGCTTGAGGGCTGCACTCACTTTAGAAGCTTCTATACATGGAGTAATTGCTGGCCCCAAAGAGCTTTGCAGCCTGTGGGCATGGCAGACTCCCACTTGCTCCAGATATTCCTCCACCTCCAGTTTGTGCACCCATGGGCAGCAAAAGTCTAAGCCTAAGAGTGTCCTCTTAGTGTGTTGGAGGGTGTGACAAGCAAATAGGGCACTGAGATCTGCATTGGGGTTTGTGAGGAGAACTAAAGGAAACTGGCCCTTTGTCTCTTGGTCTCAGCACTTTCAGATCCCATCAAGACTATAGTGGACTTCCCTGCAGGAGTGAAGAGTCTGGAGAAATCAAGTGGTTGCTGGATTTCAGTCCCATTCAGCAGAAAAATACATGTGGCATGGAGGCAGCATTGGAGGCTGCTCTATCTTTTGTCCATGGGCTGGAAGCTCTTAGTCTGTGGTTACCACAGTTGTAGGGCTTGTTCCTTGCCACAGAGGGCAGGGCCACTGACCACTGTCCCTCCACAACTCAAGCTCCTCATTGCCTAAACATCTCAGCAGGTACATGTTTGACCCCTCCATGACTGCCTCTCATGGCCATCTCCCACCCACACACTGTGGGAGAGTGTCCCCAGGCTCCCTAATTCATGATTGTTCCTTGTTTTCAGATCCCCAAAGTAGCTCAGTCTCAAACAATAGCCCATCTCTCAAGATGGTACCTGGTTATAGCACTTCAATTTATAGGGAGTAATGGAAAGGATTTCTTCTCCAGTGCTGGCCTGCCATTCAGGAGGAGTTACTATCACAACAGATCCTCACAGCGGATTTAAGATTTTTCAAGAACTGTAGACTTATCCCACATCTTGGAGTGCCAGTCTGGTTCCTCGGGGTGCCTAGCTTTCCTTGTGATTGTGGCTTCAGTTTCCCCTACCCTCTAGGGAGCTAGGGTTGGGGCTGAGGATGTTTCTGACTGTTCTCTGTGTAGTCTTCTGTTTTTCTATACTTTTAATCTGTCTTGTCACCTCTTTTGTAATTCTCAATGTTCTTCCTATCTTTGGTATATAGCCTGTCCTTTATTTCCCTGACTCTTCATTTTTATGGAGTCCCATAGAGGAAACTTCTAATCTAGCAGATCCATTTTTAGTATGAGTCTATTGATTGAGTCTCATGTAGTCATTTTTGTCTAAATCAGAACCAAACTATGTTGATTAAGATTTCCAGTTTCAGTGTCTGTATGAAAGACAACTCATTAACATTTGGGAAGCAACCTAACGGCAGAATCTTTCTTGATGTTTTATACTCTTTTCTGTTACTACTTCACAACTTTTAGGATTTTTTCTTTCAATCCCAAATCAACAACATTGTCAATGATTCACATTTATTGAATGTTTCCAAGGCATTCAAATTGTAGAAGATATTATTTTGCATCCCTATTTGGCAGGTTACCATATTTAATAAAACAGCATAATTATAATTATAACTCACACAAAAAAGTTGCAGAAAAAATTAATACATGCTTACCTAACTTCAGTTAAGTCTGTTTCAGATATTTCTTTGATATTGAGCAGAAAGGAGGGATCATGAGTATATTGCTGAGAGGGAATAAAAAGTTTGTTAATCTGCCTTGTGCTGGTGGCACACGCCTATATCCTAGCTGCTCAGGAGGCAGAGATGAAGGGGATTGCAGTTTGGAGCCAGCCCAGGCAAATAATTAATGAGACCTTATCTCAAAAATACCTGACACAAAAAGGGCTGGTGGAGGCCCTGAGTTCAAGCCCTGGTACTGCCAAAAAAAAAAAAAAAAAGGTTTATTAATCCGGAGATGTGGTTAAGAGGAAGTCTCTTAAGACAGATCTACTATATCCTAACTAAATGTTAGCAAATGTTTCCATTACTCTTATGGAAACTGGTCTCATCATTTTTATGTTTTATAAAAAATTTATAATTTTGATAGCTTTATGAAATTAGTTCCATAAATGTATTTCCTGCTCATTTTAAGACTTCCTAATGATACAGGGCTTGGTGGCTGACTGAACAAGACTTTTCCACTTTAGATAAATTTTTATGCTGCCCTGCTGTTGCCTTTACTTTGCTACAACCACTCCCTGCTGTATGAGTGCTGTTGGCTTTGAAGGTGGGAATTCTGCTTTCTCTGAATTGCTTTGTGGAGAAGACTGGCACAATACTCAAACGAAGGCTAATTTTCCCCACAATTGAGGCAAGACTTTTCTTAGGTATTTTAAGAAAATATTTCAATAGTCATGAAGTTTTCCAGCCTGGTGGTGGGACAAACATTATTTTGTGAGTTCCAAGATTTGTTACCTCAAATCTTTTTGGATGGTTCTTTTTCTAGCTTTGGGTAGTTGCTTCTTATGTATGGGTCAATCAATTTTCAGCTGAATATTCAAGGGGTTCCCTTTGAAGATCTTCTGAGTTCTCTCCTTTCCTTTTCTGTATTGTGTACTTTAGCTGTCTTGATTTCCCAGGACTCTCACCTTTGCCACCTCAGCTCAGAGTTTGTTAGGCTGTGGTTTCCTTTTCTTATGTTGTGGCCTGAAAAGTCTTTCATGTCAGTAAGCTAGAGTTATCAAAGGGCTTATTAGTCAATAGTTTTGTATTTCAATGTTTTTATTAGTGTTTGTATCTCATTTCTCAGGGATTATTGTTCTTTAGTGCCTGACATTCAGTGCTTTCATTACCATTTTTTCATATATTCATACTTCATATATTTTAACTACTTTTAAATATTTCAAGTAGGAAAGAAATCTGGTCTTTTTTTTTTTTTACTGCTTGCCTGAAAGCAAATGATAACTTTTAATAAAATTTTACTGAAAGTTTGAAGATAATAAAATGGAAATAAAATACAGTCAATAGTACATACTGGCAACCATATGCAGTTACATTCTGAGTCCATAAACCTACTGATGTCCTTGTAGCACCCAGACTGAATTCACACAGCAGCAGCTAGCCTTTCTGCCTCTCCCCCAGCCATAATGAGGTTTTCCTCCTTGGAGTCACACCATCTTGAACATTTTAAAGGAGGGTATTTGCCTTTAAAAAAACCTGTGTAACAGTACAGGGACAGTAACAGTAGCAAGAGGAATGATGGAAAGACGGAAAAAAGAGGGAAACCATTTCACCCCCAATAATAAATTAGTACAGGAACCAGAAGGAAATGAAGAAAACAGATGCCCAGATCCAGACTCCAACAAAATGAATATGAACTATCCTAAGAACCCAATGAAGCCCACAAGAACACTATGAAAGAAGAAATCCTGCAAGTAATCAATGAGAATTTTATAGAGATGATACTGGATATGGTCAACCAAAATGTACAGGTGACACTCAAGAAATTCCAAGACAACAAAAATAGAGAATTTGAGAAAGCACAAGAACAAATAAAAGAAACTGTAGAGGCACCATATAAACACCAAACAACCAAACAACAAAGAACAAACAACAAACACCAAACAACAAAGAACACAATAAATAAAGAGATAAATGAACTCAGGGCGAAAATAGACAATATTAAAGAGGAGGGGACTCAGGATGTGGAAAACCTCAGAAAAAAGAGTGAAACAGAAATGCAAAACAAAATGGAAGGCCAATCCATCAGACTAGAACAAGCAGAAGACAGAATCTCAGAACTCGAAGACGAAATGGTAATTAAAGGAAAAACCGAAGAACTATTAGTTAAACCACTCAAGACCTGTGAAAAGAAAATGTAAGAACTCACTGACTCCATCAAAAGACCAAACCTGAGAATCATGGGCATTGAAGAAAGAGAAGAAGTGCAAGCAAAAGAAATGCATAATGTATTCAACAAAATAATAACAGAAAATTTCCCAAATCTAGAGAAAACTATGCCCATACAGGTACAGGAAGCCTCCCGAACAACAAACAGGCCTGACCAAAATAGAACTATCCCATGACATATTATCATTAAAACAACAAGTACAGAGACTAGAGAAAGAATATTGAAGGCTGTAAGAGAGAAAACACAAATAACATTCAAAATCACAGCAGACTTCTCAAACATTAAAAGCAAGAAAAGCTTGGGGTGAGGTCTTCTTGGCACTGAATGAAAATAACTTCAACCCCAGGATACTCTACCCAGCAATACTATCATTCAAAATAGATGGAGCAATAAAAGTGTTCCATGATAAGCAGAAACTAAAACAATATATGACCACAAAGCCACTACTAAAAAAGATTCTTCAAGGAATTCTGCACATAGAAAGTGAAACCCAACATAACCATGAAAGGGCAGGCAATACTAAAATACAGGAAAAGAAAAAGCAAGAAAGTAGAGAGTAACATCGATTTAGCTACACACAATCAAACCTTCAAACAACTAAGACAACTAAATGACAGGAATCACCACATACCTATCAACACTAGCACTTAATGTTAGCAGACTTAATTCCCCCATCAAAAGGCACTGCTTGACAAACTGGATTAAAAAGGAAGATCCAACAATTTGTTGCTTACAGGAGACCAGTTCATCAATAGAAATAAGCATAGGGTTAGGATGAAAGGCTAGAAGAAGATTTTCCAAGCCAATGGCCCTAAAACCAGGCAGGAGTAGCAATACTTATCTCGGACAAAGTAGACTTCAAACCTACATAGATCAAATGAGATAAAGAAGGACATTCCATATTCATAAAAAGGAAAATAGACCAAAAGGAAATAACAATTCTCAACCTATATGCACCCAATGTCAACGCACCCAATTTCATCAAACATACCCTGAAGGACCTAAAATCATATATTAACTCCAACACAGTGGTTGTGGGAGACTTTAACACCCCTACTATCATCAATACATAGGTCATCCAAACAAAAAAAATCAATAAAGAAATCCTAGATCTAAAACATACCATAGATCAAATGACATAGTTGATGTCTACAGAACATTTCATCCAACTTCTACACAATATACATTCTTCTCAGCAGACCATGAACCTTCTCCAAAATAGATCATAACCTAGGTCACAAAGCAAGCCTCAGCAAATATAAGAAAATAGAAATTATACCCTGCATTCTATCTGATCACAATGCAATAAAACTAGAACTCAACAACAAAAATAAAGACAAAAACCATGCAAAAAGCTGGAAACTGACAACTCATTGCTTAATGAACAATGGGTCATTGATGAAATAAAAGAGGAAATTAAAAAGTTCCTGGAACTTTTCATTTTCATTTCATTTTCATTGAATACACAACCTACCAGAACCTATGGGACACAGCAAAGGCAGTCCTGAGAGGAAAATTTACAGCCATGAGTGCATATATTAAAAAGACTAAAAGATCCCAAATCAGTGTTCTGATGATACATCTCAAACTCCTAGAAAAACAAGAACAAGCAAATCCCCCCAAAAATAGAGGAAAGAAATAATAAATATAGGAGCTGAAATCAATGAAATAGAAACCAAAAAAAACATAAAAAGAATTAATGAAACAAAAAGTTGCTTCTTTGAAAAAGTAAACAAGATCAATAGACCCCTGGTAAACTGACTAAAATGAGGAGAGAATAAACCCAAATCAGTAAAATCAGGAATGCAAAAGGGGAGATAACAACAAACACCATGGAAGACCAGGAAATCATCAGACTAGTTGGAGTACCTATATTCAAATAAATTTGAAAATCTGGAAGAAATGGACAGATTTCTAGATACTTAAGATCATGCAAAACTGAACCAAGAGGACATTAATCACTTGAGTAGATCTATAACACAAAATGAAATTGAAGCAGCAATCAAGAGTCTCCCAAAAAAGAAAAGTCCAGGACCTGATGGATTCTCTGCTGAGTTCTACCAGACCTTTAAAGAAGAACTAATACCAACCCTCCTTAAACTGTTCCATGAAATAGACAGGGAAGGAAAACTGCTGAACACATTTTATGAAGCTAGTATTACACTTATCCCAAAACTAGGCAAAGACAACTCCAAGAAAGAAAACTATAGGCCAATCTCCTTAATGAACATTGATGCAAAAATCCTCAATAAAATAATGGCAAACCAAATTCAACCACACATCAAAAAGATTATTCACCACGACCAAGTAGGCTTCATCCCAGGAATGCAGGGGTCGTTCAACATCCACAAATCAATAAATGTAATACACCACATTAACAGAAGCAAAGACAAAAACCACTTGATCATCTCAATAGATACAGAAAAAGCCTTTGATAAGATCTAACACCATTTCATGATAAAAGCTCTAAGAAAACTAGGAATAGAAAGAAAGTACCTCAACAGTATAAAAGCTATATATGACAAACCTACAGCCAGCATTATACTTAATGGTGAAAAACTGAAACCATTCCCTCTAAAATCAGGAACCAGACATGGATGCCCACTATCCCCACTCCTATTCAACATAGTACTGGAATTCCTAGCCAGAGCAATTAGGCAAGAGAAGGGAATAAAAGGAATACAAATAGGTAAAGAAACTGTCAAAATATCCCTATTTGTAGACGATATGATACTATACTTTAAAGACCCAAAAAAGTCTACTCAAAAGCTCCTAGACACCATCAACAGCTATAGCAAGGTAGCAGAATATAAAATCAACATAGAAAAATCATTAGCATTTCTATACATTAATAATGAACAAACTGAGAAAGAATATATGAATACAATTCCATTTATAATAGCCTCAAAAAAAAAAAAAAAGAAATACCTAGGTGTAAACTTAACAAAGAATGTGAATGACCTCTCCAAGGAAAACTATAAACTCCTGAAGAAAGAGATTGTGGAACACTATAGAAAGTGGAGAGATCTCCCATGCTCATGGATTGGTAGAATTAATATAGTAAAAATGGCTATATTCCCAAAAGCAATCTACATGTTTAATGCAATTCCCATCAAAATCCTAATGACATTCATCAAAGAGACTGAAAAATCAACCATTAAATTTATTTGGAAACCAAGAGACCATGAACAGCCAAGGCAATACTCAGTAAAAAGAACAACGCTGGAGGTATCACAATACCTGACTTCAGACTATATTACAAAGCAATAGCAATAAAAACAGCATGGTAGTGGCACAAAAGCAGACATGAAGACCAGTGGAACAGAATAGAGGACCCAGATATGAAGTCACACAACTATAACCACCTTATCTTTGACAAAGGTGCTAAAAACATACGATGGAGAAAAGACAGCCTCTTCAACAAAAGCTGCTGGGAAAACTGGTTAGCAGTCTTCAAAAAACTGAAACTAGATCCATGTATATCACCCTATACCAATATTAACTCAAAATGGATCAAGGACCTTAACATCAGACCCCAAACTCTAAAGTTGGTACAGGAAAGAGTAGGAAATACTTTGGAACTAATAGGTATAGGCAAGGACTTTCTCAATGGAACCCCAGCAGCTCAGCAACTAAGAGATAGCATAGACAAATGGGATTACATAAAACTAAAAAGCTTCTGCTCAACAAAAGAAATGGTCTCTAAACCAAAGAGACCACCCACAGAGTGGGAGAAAATATTTGCCAGCTATACATCAGACAAAGGACTGATAACCTAGAATATATAGGGAACTCAAAAAACTAAACTCTCCCAAAATTAATGAACCAATTAAGAAATGGGCAAGTGAACCAAACATAACTTTCTCAAAAGAAGCAATTCAAATGGCCAAAAAACACATGAAAAAATGCTCACCATCCCTAGCCATTAAGGAAATGCAAATCAAGACCACACTAAGATACTACCTCACCCCTGTTAGAATAGCCATCATCAAAAACACAACCAACAACATGTGTTGGTGAGGAAGTGGGGAAAAAGGAACCCTGGTCCACTGCTGGCTGGAATGCAAGCTGATGCAACCACTTTGGAAAAAAATCTGGAGGCTTCTTAAAAATCTAAACATAGATCTGCCATATCACCCAGCAATACCACTCTTGGGGATATACCCAAAAGACTGTGACACAGGTTACTCCAAAGGCACTTGGACACCCATGTGTATTGTAGCACTATTTACAATAGCCAAGTTATGGAAACAACCAAGATGCCCCACTACTGATGAATGGATTAAGAAAATGTGGTATTTATACACAATGGAATCCTACTCAGCCATGAAGAAGAAAGAAATCTTATCATTTGCAAGTAAATGGATGGTACTGGAGAATATCATTCTGAGAGAGGTTAGCCAGGCTCAGGAGACCAAAAATCGTATGTTCTCCCTCATATGTGGACTTAAATCTAGGGCAAATTACAGCAATGTGGTTGGACTTGGATCACATGATGACGTGAGAGGACACAAGGGAGGTATGAGGATAGGCAAGAAACCCAAAAAACACAAGATAGCATTTGATGTCCTCAGTGCAAAGGCACTAATGCAGAAACTTTAAAGTGACAGAGACCAATAGGAGAAGGAGACCAGGAACTAGAGAAAAGGTTAGTTTGAGAAGAATTAATTTAGAATGTAACACATATGTACAGGAAAGCATTGCAAGTCAACTCCTTATCTCAAGTAGCAAAACCGCTTGGTCCTTCCTGTTATTGCTTATACTCTCTCTTTAATGTAATTAGAGATAAGGGCAAAATAGTTTCTGTCTGGTAGCGAGGGGGTAGATGGTAGAGAGAGGGGGTGGGGTAAAGGGAGGGGATGGAGGGAAGGGGGGAGAAATGACCCAAACATTGTGTGCACATATGACTAAAAGAAATAAAAAAAAATTGTGTAAGTTTAGGATTTAATTGAAGTCATCTTCTTCTTTTTGCTGTCAAATAGTAGTGTGCTCCAAAGTTAAAATCAATCTTCTCCCTCTTAAGAGTTTTCAAATTCAAATTGGCATTTTCTCAATTAAAAACAAATGGAGTCAAACCCCTAGTGCCCAGTTTCAGACTGTGAAGCCCATTATGCCAGGGTATGTTATCAGATATTGAATCAATTAATATTCACTAGTGCATGTTACATGTGTATGTTAAAACACACACAGAGAAGGGTGGTCATTTCATGTACTAGAAATATTTATTGACTCATAGATATGTTAATTATGAAAGTAGGAGGGTATTTGATCTTTATTACCTACTCCTTTTCATTTTGGATTTTGCTCTTCCTTTGATGTTTTGCTGATACCATGTTTTCACTGAGTTTATTTATAATCACTATAGTCACTTTGAGAAAGTGCAGTTGCATATTTTTAAATATAGCAAAGGAGCGTATAAAGAATCATATAGGTATCTTTTATAAAGTGAACGATATTTTGTAATGTGTTTATTTGGTCGAAACACTTTCTTTTTTGTACTTGTAGGGTTCATTCATATTATCATAAAAATTTTTGTCATTTTTGTATATGATACTTATATATGCATAAGAGGCACCTCCATAACTGTTTATAGACTGTATATATATTATCTTATTGAAATAGGCATTTCATAACTGATTTTTTGGAGAAGATTTTAAAAGGCATATTTTATAGGAAAGGTATCAAATGTATACAGTAGAAAGAATGTTTGGAATATAGCTTTTCTGGTATTTTCAAGACCTTTAGTAAATTAATGTATGGGATAAGATTTCTTTAAGGAAAAGTATAGCTATTTTCATTTGTATCTATTTTAAAAGTGAAATTTCCTTTTCATTAAACTTCAAAGTGGGAGTATTATAAAAACAAGATTGTAAATGATATTTCATTTCCAAAAGACTCACCAAATGTAGACATTATGAAACATGGATGCTAGTATTCTAGATAGAAATGATATTTTCTCTACTTATTTGGAAAACAGCCATTTTCTCCTGACAGGAATCAATGTGACACTGACCTGGCTAAGTCCTATAAAACAGCTATCTTTGTCAATAGTTGGAATGTGCTTAACTCCTCTGTGTATTCTCTGACATCTTAGGCAGAGGTGGGTCCTCCTCTTTGTCTCTTGGTACTATGCACAGGCCTCTACCAGTGCCCCACTTAGATTATATTTACCAGTGTTTGTTGACTCATTTGACTGTGAATGTCTTGGGCCATAAAACTGTTTTGTTCTGATCTCTATATCCTGGATACATAGGTTGTTTCTGGGCAGATAGGGAACAATGTTGTCATATATGGAACAATGAATTTTTTTTTATTGTGCTGGGTTGGGAGATACATTGTGGCATTTACCAAAGCTTTTTACAATGTATCAAATATATTGTACTTGAATTCACCTCCTCCACCATTTATCCTTATTTTACCCTCCTTGCATTCTTGGAATAATTTCAATATACATCATTTTTCCATTTTCATCCTTCACCATTTCTCCACTTCCTTCTTTCTCCCACTAGTACCTCCTCCACCCTTTTGTTCTTTAGTACATACTCCTTTTCATTTTGGATTTTGCTCTTTCTTTCTGTTCCACCCTTCTGTTCTTTGATTTTTGTATAAGAAAAGAAAAAGAATAAGAAGAAGAAGAAGGAGGAGAAGGAGAAGGAGAAGGAGGAGAAGGAGAAAGATGACATTATGACATATTTGGTTTTTTAATGTAGCTACACAGGGAGTTTCCCTGTGGCACTTCCATGTTTATATGTTTTATAGCCTGATTTAGTTCCACTATTTTACTTTTTTCTACCCTAGTCCCTTTCTTATGGTGGTTTCAAGTCATTTAAAAATTCTATATTCATTCTTGTATAGAAAGTACATCAACCATATTCACCTTCTTAACTTCTTAACTGCCCCTCTCATATGTGAACTCCCTTAGCATGACCTGTTTTTCACAGCATTGCTGTATTTATATTATGTCTATATTCCACATATGAGAGAAAAGATGTGACTTTTGGCCTTCTGCACCTGGCTGACTTTACTTAAAATGATGTTCTCCAGTTGTATTCATTACCTGCAAATGCCAAATTTTCATTCTTCTTTGTGGCTGAATAAAATTCCATTGTATATAAATACCACATTTTCTTAATCCATTCATCAGTAGCAGGGCATCTTGGCTGTTTACATAGCTTAGCTATTGTGAATAGTGCTGCAATAAATATGGGTGTGCAAGTGCCTTTGTTGTAACCTAACTCACATTCCTTCGGGATTATCCCGAGGAATGATATTGCTGGACCATACAGCAGTTCTATTTTTAGTTTTTTGAGGCACCTTCATGCTGTTTTCCATAGTGGTTGTACTAGATTATAGTCCCATTAGCAGTGTTTGAAGGTTCCTTTTTCCCCACATCCTCTCCAATATTTGTTGTTTGAGTTCTTGATGGTAGCCATTCTAACAGGAGTGAGGTGCAATTTAAACATGCTTTTGATTTGCATTTCCTTTACGGTCAGGGATGCTGAGCATTTTTTTTAGCCATTTGACTTCTTCCTTTGAAAAGGCCTGTTCAGGTGTTGGCCAGGATGCAGGGAAAAAGGAACCCTCTTACACTGTTGGTGGGAATGTAAACTAGTACAACCACTCTGGAAAAAAATTTGGAGGCTACTTAAAAAGCTAGACATCTATCTACCATTTGATCCAGCAATACCACTCTTGGGGATATACCCAAAAGACTGTGACATAGGTTATTCCAGAGGCACCTGCACAACGATGTTTATTGCAGCACTATTCACAATAGTCAAGTTATGGAAATAGCCACGATGCCCCACCACTGACGAATGGATTAAGCAAATGTGGTATCTATACACAATGGAATTTTATGCAGCCTTGAAGAAGAACGAAATGTTATCATTCGCTGGTAAATGGATGGAATTGGAGAACATCATTCTGAGTGAGGATAGCCTGGCCCAAAAGACCAAAAATCGTATGTTCTCCCTCATATGTGGACATTAGATCAAGGGCAAACACAACAATGGGACTGGACTTTGAGCACATGATAAAAGCGAGAGCACACAAGGGAGGGGTGAGGATAGGTAAGACACCTAAAAAATTAGCTAGCATTTGTTGCCCTTAATGCAGAGAAACTAAAGCAGATACCTTAAAAGCAACTGAGGCCAATAGGAAAAGGGGAACAGGTACTAGAGAAAAGGTTAGATCAAAAAGAATTAACCTAGAAGGTAACACACACGCACAGGAAATTAATGTGAATCAACTCCCTGTATAGCTATCCTTATCTCAACCAGCAAAAACCCTTGTTCCTTCCTATTATTGCTTATACTCTCTCTACAACAAAATTAGAAATAAGGGCAAAATAGTTTCTGCTGGGTATTGAGGCGGGGGAGAGGGAGGGGGCGGAGTGGGTGGTAAGGGAGGGGGTGGGGGCAGGGGGGAGAACTGACCCAAGCCTTGTATGCACATATGAATAATAAAAGAAAAAAAAAAAAAGAAGAGGCCCGTTCAGTTCATTTGCCCATTTCTTCATTGGCTCATTGATTTTTTGGGGAGTTTAGGTTTTTGAGACCCCTATATATTCTGGTTATCAGTCCCTTGTCTGATGTGTAGTTGGCAAAGATTTTCTCCCGTTCTGTGGGCAGCGTCTTCCATTTAAAAACCATTTCTTTTGTTGTGCAGAAGCTTTTTTAAAAAAATTATTCATTTTTTCACATGCGCATACATTGTTTGGGTCATTTCTCCCCCCTGCCACCTCTCCCACATTCTTCCCCCCTCTCCCCTCATTTCCAGGCAGAACCTGTTCTGCCCTTATCTCTAATTTTGTTGAAGAGAAGACCTCTGCAACTTTAAGGTTTCTGTATTAGTTCCTCTGGAGTGGGGACATCAAACGCTTTCATGTTTTGGGTTTTCTACCTATTTCTCTATCTCCCATATGTGCTCTCCCCTTGTCATGTGATCCAAGTCCAACCACATTGCTGTAATTTGCCCTATATTTAAGTCCACATATGAGGGAGAACATACGATTTTTGGTCTTCTGAGCCTGGCTAACCTCTCTCAGAATGATGTTCTCCAGTACCATCCATTTACTTGCAAATGATAAGATTTCTTTCTTCTTCATGGCTGAGTAAACTTCCATTGTGTATAAATACCACATTTTCTTGATCCATTCATCAATAGTGGGGCATCTTGGCTGTTTCCATAACTTGGCTATTGTGAATAGTGCTGCAATAAACATGGGTGTGCAGGTGCCTCTGGAGTAACCTATGTCGCATTCCTTTAGGTACATCCCCAGGAGTGGGATTCCTAGATCATATGGCAGATCTATGTTTAGATTTTTAAGAAGCCTCCAGATATTTTTCCAGAGTGGTTGCACCATCTTGCATTCCCACCAGCAGTGGACCAGGGTTCCTTTTTCCCCACTTCCTCACCAACACATGTTGTTGGTGGTGTTTTTGATGATGGCTATTCTAGCAAGGGTGAGGTGGAATCTTAGTGTGGTTTTGATTTGTATATCCTTTATGAGTAGAGATTGTGAGCATTTTTTCATGTTTTTTGGCCATTTGAATTTCTTCTTTTGAGAAAGTTCTGTTTAGTTCAGTTGCCCATTTCTTTTTTTTTTCCTTTTTCTTTTATTATTCATATGTGCATACAAGGCTTGGTTCATTTCTCCCCCCTGCCCCCACCCCCTCCCTTACAACCCACTCCCCCCTTCCCTCTCCCCCCCAAATACCCAGCAGAAACTATTTTGCCCTTATTTCTAATTTTGTTGTAGAGAGAGTATAAGCAATAATAGGAAGGAACAAGGGGTTTTGCTGGTTGAGATAAGGATAGCTATACAGGGAGTTGACTCACATTGATTTCCTGTGCATGGGTGTTACCTTCTAGGTTAATTCTTTTTGATCTAACCTTTTCTCTAGTTCCTGGTCCCCTTTTCCTATTGGCCTCAGTTGCTTTTAAGGTATCTGCTTTAGTTTCTCTGCATTAAGGGCAACAAATGCTAGCTAATTTTTTAGGTGTCTTACCTATCCTCACCCCTCCCTTGTGTGCTCTCGCTTTTATCATGTGCCCATAGTCCAATCCCCTTGTTGTGTTTGCCCTTGATCTAATGTCCACATATGAGAGAGAACATATGATTTTTGGTCTTTTGAGTTGCCCATTTCTTAATTGGTTCATTGATTTTAGGAGAGTTTAGTTTCTTAAGTTTCCTGTATATTCTGGTTATTATTCCCTTGTCTGATGAATAGCTGGCAAATGTTTTCTCCCACTCTTTGAGTGGTTTCTTCAGTTTAGAGACCATTTCTTTTGTTGTGCAGAAGCTTTTTAATTTTATGAAGTCCTATTTGTCCATCCTTTCTCTTAGTTGCTGAGCTGCTGGGGTTCTATTGAGGAAGCCTTTGCCTATACCTATTAGTTCCAGAGTGTTTCCTCTCCTTCCTGTACTAACTTCAGAGTTTTGGGTCTGATATTAAGGTCCTTGATCCATTTTGAATTGATGCTGGTACAGGGTGATAGACATGGATCTAGTTTCAGTTTCTTGCAGATGGATAACCAGTTTTCCCAGCATTATTTGTTGAAGAGGCTGTCTTTTCTTCATCGTATATTTTTGGCACCTTTGTCAAAAATGAGGTGGGTATAGTTGTGTGGATTCATATCCGGTCCTCTATTCTGTTCCACTGGTCTTCATGTATGTTTTTGTGCCAGTACCATGCTGTTTTTGTTGCTATTGCTTTGTAATATAGTTTGACGTCAAGTATTGTGATACCTCCAGCATTGCTCTTTTTGCTGAGTATTGCCTTGGATATTCATGGTCTCTTGTGTTTCCAAATGAACTTTAGGGTAGATTTTTCAATCTCTGTGATGAAAGTTATTGTGATTTTGACGGGAATTGCTTTAAGCATGTAGATTGTTTTTGATAGTATAGCCATTTTTACTATGTACCAATCCATGAGCACAGGAGATCTTTCCACCTTTTATAGCTTTCTCTATCTCTTTCTTCAGGGCTTTGTAGTTCTCCTTGTAGAGGTCATATTCACAACCTTTGTTAAGTTTACTACTAGGTATTTGATTTTATTTTTAGGCTATTGTGAATGGAATTGTTTCCATATATTCCTTCTCAGTTTGTTCATTGGTGTATAGAAAAGCTAATGATTTTTGCAAGCTGATTTTTTATCCTGCCACCTTGCTATAGCTGTTTATGGTGTCTAAGAGTTTTTGAGTAGAGTTTTTTGGGTCTTTACTGTACAGGATCATATCATCTGCAAATAAGGATATTTTGACAGTTTCTTTAAATTTTTCTTTTATTTCTTCTTCTTGCCTAATTGCTCTGGCTAGAAATTCTAGTACTATGTTGAATAAGAGTGGGGATAGTGGGCGCCCTTGTCTTGCTCCTAATTTTAGGGGAAATGGTTTCAGTTTTTCACTGTTAAGTATGATGTTGGCTGAAGGTTTGTTATATATAGTCTTTACAATGTTGACGTACATTCCTTCTATTCCTAGTTTTCTTAGAGCTTTTATCATGAAGTGGTGTTGGATCTTGTCAAAGTTTTTTTTCATGCAGAAGCTTTGTAATTTCATGTAGTCGCCTTCATCAATCCTTTCTCTTATTTCCTGAGCCATTTGAGTTCCACTGAGGAAGTCCTTACCTATGCCTATTAATTCCAGTGTATTCCTTGCTCTTTCCTGCACTAGCATCAAAGTTTCAGGTCTCATTTTAAGGTCCTTGATCCATTTTGAGTTGATATTTTACAGGTTATAGACATGGATCTAGTTACAGTTTTTTGCAGGTGGATAACCATTTTTCCCAGCAACATTTGTTGAAGAGGCTGTCTTTTCTCCATCGTATGTTTTTGGAAGCTTTGTAAAAAATTAGGTTGGCATAGCTGTGTAGATTCATATCTGGGTCTTCTGTTCCACTGGTCTTCATATGTGTTTTTGTGCCAGTACCATGCTGTTTTTATTGCTATACCTCTGTAATATAATTTGAAGTCCGGTATTGTGATACCTCCAGCATTGCTCTTTTTGCTGAGTATTTCCTTGGCTATTCACTGTCTTTTGTGTTTCCAAATGAACTTTAGGGTAGATTTTTCAATCCCTGTCATTGATGAATGTCATTGGAATTTTGTTGGGGATTGCGTTGAAAATGCAGATTGCTTTTAGTAATAGTCATATTCACTATGTTGATTCTACCAGTCCATGAGGATGGGAGATACTTCCATCTTCTGTATTCTTCTTTGATTTCTTTCTTCGTTGGTTTACTGTTTTACCCATAGAGGCCTTTCATATCCTTTGATAACTTTATTCCTAGGTATTTCAGTTTTTTGAGGCTATTGTAAATGGCATTATTTTCCTGTATTCTTTCTCAATCTGTTCATTGTTGGTATATAGAAAAGCTACTGATTTTTGAAAATTGATTGGGACCAACAAATTTTTGTCAGGAAAAGTTAAATAATGGTTACTCACATACAGTAGACCCTAATATCTGTGGATATATGGTTCCAAGAAGACCACATTGAAGAAAAACTGTGAATGTTCAGGATGCAGAGTCCAGTGCTGTACTGTGGATTCTTGATTCATTTTTCTCAGAACACTGTCCAACTTTTGCAAAAACACAAGCTGCCTTTCAACAAGTCTGAAATTTTCACTGTATAGTTACATCAAGCATATTAACTTTTACTTTGCTTTTTGGGATCCATTTGCCTTTTAGGAGGCATATTTTCACAAAATTAAAAGCTGGGAAACACTCAGCAGACCCACAATGATTTAAACACAACTTAAGTGATGATAAAGCAGGACTGAGAGCTTCTCTGCATCAACTGAACTGTGTAAGGCACATGGGAATTTAAAATTTTTGTTTTTGAAATTTCCTTTCAATTTTAAATATTTATTATTTTTTGATTGTGCATAATCAAAACTTTGTGTTATAAATCCACGAATAACTCAGACATACTATATTCATTCAGTGACACAAAGCCAATGTATTGAATACATATGATAGAATAGACACTATTCTAGATCCTGGGAAAAGTGTGGTGACAGGATCAGTGAAGCTCCTGCATTCACTGCTTTTATGATCCAGCAGAGAAGGCAGACTTTTACACAAGCTGAATAATAAATGATGATGAGGGTTATGATTAGAGGCATAGAGTCCTACTGCAGCAACAATTTGAGCAATGAGGGCTGGGTTCCAGAACTTCACAGATGAAGCAAGTTTTAAGTTGGGATCAGAAGTATGAGCTGAGACCAGCTAAAGAGGGTTGGGAGTACCAGAGGAAGCAAGTGCAGTAATAAGAAGATAACTTACCACAACTATACTAATGACTTTTGGGAATGATTAGTCTTCTTCTAGCTGTGATACCTGAACAGAGTCAAAGACCATAACAGTTGTTTAAATGATCATTTTTACTGAATATGGCCCTTTAGCCAGTTGTTCAACATCCTATCATTTTTTAGTCAAAAACACATAATTCTTTTTTGATCTATATTTAGTTTTAGCATGTGAAGTTAAAGACAGTATTCTACAATTCAGAATCACAAGAATGGTTAATCTTTTTTGTGGGAATTCATCTGCTCTCTAAATTTTGGAGGTCAGTTTAATTTTTCAGTCTCCTAGCAGCAGTTTTGACTTGCAGAAAAGCACATAAAAATCATCCATTTATAATTTTACCATCTCTACTAGAAATCTCCTGAGAAATGACAGCTAATTTTTATTGAATGCTTCTGTGTTCAAATATGGTATTAAATACATAATGTGAATTATTTTATCTAAACATACAGAAACACCCTGAGACAAGTGATATTTTTATTCCTTTTTTATAGATGAGGACACCAAAAATATTTAAGATCTTAGAACAAGATGTGAAAGATAAGAATTTGATTTCAGAATTGTCTGACTTCAGAATCTGAGTTCCTAACTTGGAACTACTTGAGAGCTAAAAGAGTCATGTTAACATGTTGAGACAATTCTGCAAGTTCTTCACAGGTTTTTTCCATGATAAGAAACAGTAATCTTTGCTTCCTTCCCTCCCTCTTCTTCCCCTCTCCCTTTCTCCTCTCTCTCTTTCTGGGGGATTGAACTAGTGATTACTAGGCAAGCACTCTTCTGCTTGATCCATGCCCTCTGTCCTCATTTTCTTTAATCTTTTAAAACATTTTTTCATTTTGTTTTGTTTTTGAGATAGTGTCTTGCTATACAGCTCAGGCTGACCTTGACTCATGATGCTCCTGCCTTAGCCTCCTGAGTGCTGGGATTACAGCATGAGCCATCCCCCTGCTTGATTTCCTTTTCTTTATGCTGAAGCTCATGAATAAATGAAAATGGAAATATTTATTCATGGATCAGAGTAGATAAGATAGACACTTTTGTGTATTGGTGAAATGACTATTTTGGAGAGTATTTGGCCATGTATCGAAAAATTTAAAATTCATTTGTTCCTTGTCTCAGTTTCTAATTTTAAGAATTTATACTACAGCTAATTTGTTCATGTGTGCAATAAAAAATATATGTCATGGATATTCACTCTAGTATTGTATGAAGTAGAAAAAAGTTGGAAATGACTTATGTGCTCAGTTGGGATCTGGTAAAACAAGTTCTATGTCAATAAAGTGTAGCTGTATTCAAGCATTAAATAGAATGATAATAGTACCTAATTAGATGTTTGCTAAGTGCCAAGTGCTACTCTTATTTAATCCTCATAAAATTAGCAGACATTATTATTATTAGTCCATTTACAAATGAGGAAAATGAGGCATAAAATGGTTAAGTGACTTGTACAAGGTACTGGAACAGAGACACTGAAATAGTCTGGCTCCAGAGTCCACTGTTAATTGCTATGCCTCTTGATTATCTGTGTCCCAATGTGAAAGAAAATAAATTGCTAAGTGCAAACAACAAACTTAGAAAATTTCTATAGTATGATCTCATATATAAAAAGTCTTATTAATTATTATACTTTACATTTACAATATGTAAAATCAATATATTTTCTTATGACAAAGTATCTCTTTCTAGGAAGGGGGCCCAAATAATGTATACACATGTAAGTAAATGTAAAAATGATAAAATAAAATTAAAAAAAGCCCCAAACAACCCCCCAAAATCTCTGTCTATAAAACATGAATTAATATATATGAATGCTTATGAATATATTTATAAACATACATATATAAAAGTACACATAAATATATATCTAAAACTGACATATCTGTACGTATGTATAAACATACTTTCATGGAAAGTTTCTGGTTACATAAGATTGGTATGGTGAATTTGGCAGGTGCTCTACTACTTGAGCTACCAGAGAATCCTTTTTTGCTTTTTAGCTATTTTTTTTAGGTAGGGGCTTGTGTTTTTGCCCTGGGCCAGCCTCGACCATGATCCTCATACCTATGGCTTCCCAGGAAGCTGAGATCATAGACACATGCCAACATGTGGAGTTTGTGGAGTGAGATGAGGTCTCACTAACTTTTTGCCTGGGTTGACCTCAAACAGTGATCCTCTCTGTCTCTGCCTCCTGAGTATCTGGGATTATAGGCATGAGCATACAGCTTTCACTTTACACTTTTTAGTATTGTGTATTATTTAAAAGAAATGGGAACAGATTACTTTTATGATAAAATAAATGTAAATTAAAAAATTTGAAAATAGTGGATGTGTTATTTATCTATGAATTATGTTACTGTTTACTTTATACCCTTATGAACTAGGAACTTAAAAAAAATGAATACAGCACACATTACTTTTTATAATAATGCATACTTTAAATAAAAATACCTTAATAGTAGACATGATATTTCTCTGTATTTATGTACTATGAAGTGTTATCTCTGTGGCTAAGTTTAGGATATAGTTTACTCAATATAGCAATATAGAATAAATCTGTCTATGTTAAATTTTTATCTTTAAGCTGCTATCATTATCTTAAAGGCTACCTTTTTTCTACATTGAATTAGGAAGTTACTCAATGAAGATTTACTTTATTTTTATAAACAGCAGTGTTTATGATTGAAGCCTTAGTAATGAAACCCTTCATAGTAACTGAGATTCAGCAAAAACAGAACTTAACAGCAATTTTTACTGGATATTCCTATCAATTGAGCATATCTTTCTTTTGGGAAGATGGTATCATGCTTCTTAAACTCCAGAGCATTTATCAAAAACAAATGCCAAACTGCAATTGCATTGTTTATTAAGATACAATGTTCCAGCATCAACAGACAGTTTTTAAATATTATGCTTAGTTGAAGGAACATACTTGGAATTGAGTGGCTGATCAATGTAGGAATAGGCGTAATTGAAACTTAAATTACAACTTATTTGGGACTGTGTTTTCCAGGTGAAGCCCTGAAGGTATCAGCTGAGAGATTTACCGATGACCCCTGCTATCTCCCAAAAAGGGAGGCTGTGGTTCAAGCTGCCCGTGCCTTGTTGGCTGCAGTTACAAGACTCCTGATCCTCGCAGACATGATTGATGTCATGTGTCTCTTGCAGCATGTGTCATCTGTAAGTAAAAGATGGCTTAGTTTGCTTCAGCATTGTTTTCGTTTTGAACCCCAATCCCTGAAGCTGGTATCAGTTCTGTGCATTCCTGCCTCATCTTCATTTCTTTATCCTTTTTTTTTCTACATTTATTTCTTAATGTCACCCACCAGAAGCTGACCATAGTGGGTTGTGAAGACAAATCCATACCTCAAAAGAATGAAGCCAGAAGTTAGTCTGTAAGTCAGTGGGAAATTAAAGAACAGAACATGTCTTGCTAATAAGAAAATGGCAAGGAGAAAATTCTAGACTTTTAACTATTTACATTATGATGCTATAGAAATGTAAATAAATAATAACATAAGAGGATTATATAGTTAATATAATTGATGTATAAATATAAACAGTTTGAGAAAGAGAAATCTTAAAGTTTAAGACATTTGGAAGTTTGTCCTGCTTTCTAAACAAGTGCTACTTTGCAGCTCCCTTTTTTTTTTTAGTGGTGCTGAGGATGGAACCCAGGGCTTTCCACCTGCTAGGTTAGATACTCTTCCTCTGAGTTATAACTGAAGGGCAGTCAGCTGGAGTTGATCAAGGATAATTCGTGCATGTTTACAGGTAGACTATTATGTCTGTAGTAATATATTGTGAAAATATATAAATCAATTAAAAGTGAGTTAAAGATATTTTTAACTAGGAGGAAACCCAGGTAGCAAGATAGTTGCTTGGTTTGTTTTGCCACAGTTTTAGTCGAAGGAGAACTTTGTTAAAACCTTTTTTCAGCTTATTTATTTAGTTTGACCAAATCATAATTAGTCCAGATGAACAGATTATAAAGAACCTCTTGGAATCTCTGTTAAGTTCCCTGCTTTAAAGGACCCTTACACTTCTGTCCACAAATACATCTGTGTTTTCATAATGGCACCTGGTGATTGTACTATCTCTACTTCACAAAGCAGATAATGGCTTTGATTGACTTTTAAAAAATAATTTATATTTATATAAATGTTATATTTAAATAAATCAGCTCTGACTATGATCTTCCACATCATCTTATTTTATTTATAACTATTTTTCATCTTCAGTTTTTTAAAATAAACAAACAGAAAAAAGAGTGGAGAAAATTTTAGCTCTGATTTTTGTTATTTCTTACTATTAATTTTAGATTTGGCTTATTCTTGTTTTTCTAAGACATTGAGATGCATAATTAGGTTATTTATTTGGAATCTTTCAGAGTTTTTTAATAGGCATTTATAGCTATAAGCTTCCCTCTTAGAACCACTTTCATTATACCTTATAGGTTTGGGTATGTTCTTTTTACTTCTAGGATTTAAAAAATTTTTTCCCATACTTCTTTGATGACTCACTCATCACTCAGAAGTGTATTGTTAATTCTTCATGTGTTTGAATATTTTCTGTAGTTTCTCTTGCTTTTGATTTGTAGTTTCACTCCTTTATGGTCTGAAAGAAACACAAGAAGTTACTTCAATTTTCTTGTATTTTGTGAAGACTTGCTTTATGTCCTAAACATGACTGATTATGGAGAAAGTTCTGAAGAGGAGAATGTGTATTCTGCAGCTATTGGGTGGAATATTCTGTAGTTTTCTATGAAGTCCATTTGATCTTTACTTCTTTAATTCTGTAGTTTCCTTGTTGATTTTTTGTATGGCTGATCTATGCATTACTGAAAGTGGGGGTATTGAAGATACACACTATTATTGTGCTGGGGTCTATCTATGTTTCTAAGTCTAGTAGTGTTTGTTTAATGAAATTGAGTGCACCAACATTTGGTATGTATACTATTTGTAATGGTTATATCCTCTTGATAGTTTGTTCCCTTTATCAGTATGAACTGACCTTCTTTATCTTTTCTGACTAATTTTGGTTTGAAGTCTGCTTTGTCAGATCTGACTATAGCTACTCCTGCTTATTTTTGGAGTCCATTTGCTTGGGAAATCTTTTCCCATCTTTTTACTTTTAGCCTTTGTTTGTCTGCAAGTGAGGTGCATTTCTTATAGGAAAAAAATGATTGGGTCTTGTTTTTAATGAAATCTGCCAGTATGTGTCTCTTGATTGGAGAATTGAAATCATTAACATTCAGAGTTATGATTGAAATGTATGTAGTAATTTCCATCATTTTGTTGTTTTGTAATGTTTTATTCTTTCTGAATCCTCATTTGCTTATCCAGTTCTCTAGTGAAATTTGTTTTTTCCTCTATTTTCATGGTTGTGTTTATATTCCTCTTTTTTGGGTATAAGCATATATTCCTTTGAGTATCTTCTGCAGTGCTGGTTTAATGGTATTGAATTCCCTTAATTTTATTTTGGAAGGTTTATATTTTTCCTCCAATTATGAAGGATAACTTTGGCATAATCAGTGATCTAGCTTGGTGGTTATTGTCTTTCAGACCTGGAAATACATCATTCCATGCCCTCTTGGTGTTTAAAGTTTCTGTTGAGAAATCTGCTGTTATTCTGATGGATTTCCCCTTTAGATGTGACATGATATTCTCTCTACAGTTCTTAATGTTCTTTCCTTGTTTGTATACTTAATGTTTTAACTATAATATGATATGGGGATGTTCTTTTTTCCGATCTAATCTGTGTGGTATTCTCCTATACCTGAGTGACCATCTCTTTCTCAAGACTTAGGGAATTTTCTGCTATGATTTTGTTGAATATGTTTTCTATGCCTTAGCTTTCACTTCTTCGTCTTCTTCTATGCCCGTGATTTGTAGGTTTGTTGTCTCTAAGGTCTTGAATGTTATATTTGCACTTTAAATTTTTTTTTCTTTTTTGTTGCCTGAATGTTCTCATTCAGCTACATTGCCTTCAAGCCTGGATATTCTGTTCTATTTTGTATAGTCTACTGGTGATGCTTCAGCTGATTTTTACAAATTTGACTTACTGGGCTTTTCATTTCTAAAGTTTCAATTAGATTTTTTTTCAGGATTTATATATCTTTATTGAATTTTTCTTTCATATTTTGCATTACCTTCCTAGTTCAACTGTTTATTTGTATTTTCTTTGAATTTATTTAAGTGTTTAGTCATGTCCTCTTTAATTTCATTGAGAATTCTTATAATCATTCTTTTTAAGTCTTTGGAATTTCATTCACTTCACTATTGTTAGCATCTACTATTGTAAAATTGTTGACTTTTTGAGGAGTCATGTTGCCTTATTTTTTCAGTTTCTGTATTTTTGTATTGGGATTTGGACATCTGGGTCCAAGTTATTTGTTGGACATTTTTATCTCTTCAGTTGAAGTGTTCACAATATTCAGGCAGGACTGTGTAGTGCCAAGGTCGAAGTACAGTTTTTCACTACCAGATTGGGAGCATAGCTCATTAGACACTCTTCCAACACTTTCAAGGCACTGGGCCTGACCCCTAGTAATACTCTGAAGATTAGCTGCTCTCTAGCTGTTCTCTGTCACATCTCCAGGGATGGGTGGATGTCATTAGCCCATCATTTAATTCTCTTACTGATTGACAAATCATTTTCTCTAAATGGCAAGCTAAACCTTTCTTTTATCTTACTTATTTTAATTTCAAAGTGATCCCTCTTTTTACATTCATATTCCTTTTCTTTTAATAATCTATTATTGTAAAAAAGAAACTCAATATGTTTTTGTTATTATTACTTGGTTATTTATTTGTTGAATAATCTCAGTCAAATCCCTAAACATTTCTGAGATTCAGTTTTCTTATATGTGAACACAGACATGAATAAATGCTGGAAACAAGAAATGAATATAAATGATTAAGTGCAGGTGATTCCTAGTTCTGATGATCTAATGTTTCCTACCTTCCAACTCTAGGTTTGTTGAGATAGGGTAGAATAAAGGGCATTTGTAAGGTGAAAATTGGCACCATCATAATTAGGAGGTAAATGTGTATAAAGAACATAATTACCTTCATTCCATTTTAATTAAGGGTTCCTAAGAGATAGACACAATGTTAGGTAATTCAAGCACATAATGTCACTCAAATGAAACAAGAGGACACTGTAGATCAAATAAAAGCAAAGTATTACCTTTTTCAGTAAAATTGTAGTTCATATTTATTGAGTTTTAAAAATGTGCCAAGCATAATGGTGGAATCAATGCTCATAGTAGCATCAGGATTATGATACTTATTGCACAGATGAGAAAACTTAGGAACATCAATTGAAATATATTGTTCAATCAACTTTGAAGTCATTCATAATTTTAAAAACTAGACTTTTGAATTCTTGGTCAGGCATTTCAAATATTTGTATTTAATTACTGTACAGTTATGAATTTTTGGAGGGAGCATTTTGACTTGCTTTTTCATATTTCTTCAGTTTCTGTGTTGCAGTTTACACATTGTTGAATGAAATACCTCTTCCAGTTTTTTAAATAGGGATTGTCTTGGTGAGCATCTTTCTTTTGGGTGCCCAATTCTTTGTACCACTCAGAGAGAAGAAAACAAGCTACTGTAACAGCAGCAATACCAAACAAACCAGATATAGAAATACAATAAAAGTGAATTAAAGACAACTTCTATGCCACCAATAAGATAGAAAAGAAAATAACAAAAATAAGGTAGAATGAACTATAAAGTTAAAAATTAATGGGAGTGGGGGTATGGTTCAAGTGGTAGAGCACTTGGTAGCAAGTGTAAGGTCCTGGTTTCAAGCCCCATACTGCAAAAAATTTAAATATAGGTAAAAGTAATAATAAAAAAGGAATGAAATAAAGCAGGGATAGAGAAGGAGAGGAAAGAATGAATAAGCAAGTTTAAATAGAGAAAAGAAAAGAAGGAAAAAGGGGAAGAATTTGAGGAAAAGGAATAGAAAAGAGGAAGAGATACAAATCTGATTATAAAATAAAGAAGGAAATACAAAGATAAAGTTAGAAAAAAGTAAGAACAAGAATAAAAATAAAGACATAGCAAATTTTAAAATAAAATAGTGCAAATTCCATCTTAAAATATAAAAGTAAAACAAAAAAAGACAATTGGAGAAGCTTCTTTCTACATCTTTTGATATTGAAATCTGCCAAGTGTGGGGGTGGTAGTGGGATTTAGTTGAAGTCTATTGTAGTTCCTCTCTGTTCCCACTGTATAGGTTAGTGCTGTATGTTAACTAAATATCCTAACATTTTCTGAAAAATATTCCATAGAATCTGGATTTTTGTAAACATGTGCCATAATGAAAAGTGTTAATTTTTTTGTCAGAACTACACACAGAAATTGTCTCTAAATTTTTTCAATGCTCATTAGTATATTAAAACTGCCAAGAACTATTCAAATAAAGAATCCTGTTTAACTTTATTTAAATAAGAACTTCCTAAATTTTTTTAATCTTTGAATTCTTCCATAACCATCTTGGAACTTTCCAAAATCACACTTTGGGGGATAACACTTTGGAAGTTTTTTGAAAAGGTTCATTATATTTAACTTCTACTTGGCATCAAAATAATTATAGTGGAGAAACTTTACTGTCCTTATAGTATAATATTCACACAACATAGATTCTCTCCTACACTATGCAGTATACACAACTATTTAGCAGTTATCTCTGCTCACTAGTAATGATAATCCCAGTTCTGTTCTGTGAGACAGTGAATTTGATTTTGGACAGTTCTAATTATTGGAGACATTTCTTAAACATAATTTAACACTACCTCCCTGGTATTTTCTTTTTATTTATTTATTTGTTTGTTTATTATTCATATGTGCATACAATGCTTGGGTCATTTCTCCCTTCTGTCCCCACCCCCTCCCTTACAACCCATCCCACCCCCTCCCTCTCCCCCCCACCCTTTGATACCCGGCAGAAACTATTTTGCCCTTATCTCTAATTTTGTTGAAGAGAGAGTATAAGCAATAATAGGAAGGAACTCGGGTTTTTGCTAGTTGAGATAAGGATAGCTATACACCTCCCTGGTATTTTCATTCACTGCTTCTAGCTTTGCTTCCAAGAATAACCCAGAATTAATACAATGTTAAAGGAATTTTTCAAGTAACTTATGATTACTCTTTGGATTTGCCTTATTTAGGCTAAAATTTTCCTGACTCTTGGACATGCCTTGTGTGACAGTTTCAGACAATTCTGAACATGCAAGAATTTCTGAATTTTTTTCAAGTTGGCTGTATTCCTTAATATGATTTTTAGTTTCCTATTGAAATTGTCAATCTTTATTTTGATCTATTTGCTCAACATTTGAAAAAACAGTGCCCAAACTCCCTGGGTGTCTGCTTCTGCTATTAGTTTCCTGATTTTTGCTCATGGTATCTCATTTTCTCCCATGAATGACTATTTTTTGATAGTGTGTTTTTCCTACACCCATATCAAACTTCCCACTATCTTATTAGATCTGATGTTTAAAAAACAAAGTATTTTATATTTCATTAAACCTTACTCTCTTTCTTCAGCAGAAGGTTTGGACTGAATTACTAACTGATCAGTACAATAAATAGAAGTCCCCAAATTTATTTCCATACTTTTCTGTGCATATTATAGACTGTAGTTAATTCACATAAATATTGCAATCAAAACACCTTGAAATCAAAATGAACTATTGAGTGGGAACATTCCAAAATATTTTCAGGTAATTGCCTCTTTGGTTTAATGTATAATAATATCTTACTTCTGACAGTAATGCTATTGGTTCATACTGATTTTGAGAGCAATTAAAATAAACAATTCTGTGATCTCAAAGTGCTTTTAACCTAGGTTTTCTTCATATGAGGAAGCTTCATTTTTTATATGTAAAGGTAGGTGTTATATTTCAATTCATTGCTTTCATCTTATTAATTTAATTCTGGACTTTTGTTGCACTCCATCAGGATATTTTTGGCTCTTGATTTTGTCTTCTCCTCCTAGTCTGGTATTATTTTCAAATTTCTTTAACCAGGTTATTCATAAAAAAGTATTTAATGACCTGGATAACAATGTCACATTTTCCATTTAGATAGTGCTGATCAAATATTAACATACTTTGAATAAAGTTGCTGAAATAACCTTTTAGCTAATTTCATTGGGCTGCTGTATAAAGTATGCTTCTTGTTTCAAACACTTTTTCAAAGGCTGTTTTGAAATCAAGATATATTGTCTGTGTGTATCATGGCTGAGTTTGGAGAGTTAATCAGATGAAAAAGGTAGTGGGGCAGAGGGCATTTTAACTGGAGGGAACAGTATATGATCAAAGACCTGTAATAGTTCTGAATGGCTGAAATGAAAAGTGATTGTATAGGAGGAATAAAGATTGAAACTGACATGGGAGGTGTAGAGACCTACTTGTGAAAGGCCTAGGCTAAACTAAATAGTATCAACTATGTTCTGAAAAACCAAGGAGGAAACATTTAAGAATTTTAAGCAGGGAAGTTATATAAACAGATTTGCATTTTAGGATTATTACCAAAGCAAAGAGGCCATTGATAAGTCTGATTTAGTTATCTGGTTATGATGTGATGGGAATGAATGAGAAAAAGGAAGGAAGAACAGTCTACAATTTGGAACATGACTGGAGTTCTTTCAGAGGCAGGGAAGTATCAAGGAGACATCTAGGATTCTGGTTGGGTATTGACGACTTTGGTTTTCTACTTACACAGAGAAAAAGTAGTTTATGGGTTTTAGACAAATTGAGTTTGAGGTACATATAAGAGATAGTATATTATAAAAGACATGTTTAGAGTTTAGGAGAGCAGTTAAGATGAGATGTAGATTTGGATAGACTCAGGAAATTAGTGTTAGGAGAAGCAATGTGTTTGCATGAGGTCACCTAGGGACACCATGTTTATAGTGTGAACACACATCTTTGAGGCCTGGTGGCTTAGTGGAAAGCTTGTCCGATGAAGACTCAAGAGGATATGTTTGTCTCAGAAGAAATGGATTGTATGATGCTTACTCAGTCTTATGTCACCTATGCTTTCTCATTAATAAAATGCTATGAGAAAACTTCTTTAAACAAACTTTATTGAAGTATGATTTGATTTATATGCCATAGAATTAATTCATTTTAAGTGTATGATTCAGTGATTTTTGAGTAAAACTTCAGAGTTGTATAATCATAGCCCAAATCTAATTTTGGATCACATTTCCATCACTCTCCCCTGTTGGACTTCATTTCTATTTGCTGTCACTTACTGTTTAATGATAGGAATAACACCGGGAAATCATTTTTAGCAGTTAAAATCTAAGCAATTGTATCTTTTTATTTCTCAGGGTATCTAGCTTTGTGCCTGCAGAGAGATGATGACCAGTAAACAATTACTGAGTGACCATTTAGTTCCGTTCTCTTTCAATTTAATGATGATGGTCTCTTACAATCTTATGATACTTTTAAATTTAGTAAATAGTAAGCTGCAAAACTGGGCTGTAAATTGTAGTAGGGTAAGGGCTATTTCTCTTGTTTTCCTTTGTTTCTTACGTATCTGATGTGTTTCCCATTGATAAATATTTATTGAATGAATGTTTTTAATTTTTCTTCAGCTGATTTCACAAACCTTATCAAGTAGGCAGGCAAAGACTATTTGTCCCATGTTATGGATAAAAGTCAAGAACTGGAGTGGTAGTGACTCGTCCAGTTTTTAAATGGCATGGTAAACACATCAGGACCAGTGTGCCTTCAACTACATAGGACTACTTCTAATTTTGTTCTGTGTTTTTTAGTTTTGTAAACATTTCTTCCAGTAAAGACCCATTTTAGATATGTATATGTGTTATAATTTTCTGCTTTGGATGTAAAGTTCTTCTTAATGAGTGGCATTATCATATTGTCAATTCATTTGGAAAATATGTATGAAAATCAACAGATTAAATTCAGAAAGATAATTTTTTCTCTGTAACAATTTTTATTGGTCATGATTTCCCTATTTAAATAAGGTAGATTAACCATTTCTCATAGTTAAACATCTTTTTACAATAATTTTATAATACTTCATTCTTTTGACTATTCCTTCTTTCTTGTTTAGGCTTTAGAATATTTTGGGGGATTGTTTCAAACTGAAATTTTAGGGACACTAATACCACACTTGGTGATGTAGTGTTTTCAATCAGTTGCTCACTGGATGTTCATTTTTTACATATAATACTTGAGCTTCGTATTTCTTTTTATGCTACAGGTAGCACCCAGAAACCTGTACAAATTCACAAAATGTTAAGTAAGGGAAAACAACATCCATTGAGCTGGTTCTTGTTTTTGAGCAGTACTTCTTGATATTTTCATCAGGGGAATTAGTAGGCTGCTGAGCTATGGAGTTATTTGAATCAATCCATGTGACTACAAAAGGAAGTCAGAGCATTGGCACTGAGGGCTAGGGAAGCTTTAGTTGCCAAAGCCCTGGCTGCATTTTTTCCTGCTGTTTCAGCTGATTTTTTCTTGTCCTCCTTCTCAAATTACTCCATGAATCTACATAATTTTCAGAAACTGATTAGATGTATAGTTTTCATAGAACACTGCCTTAGATTTATTTAAGTATGTATTGTCAGGAAAAAGGAGAAAAAATGTATTTGGGGAAAGGGTGTGCTGAGTCAAACTACACATTTCCCTGTTGCCTTTTTTATGTTTCTTTTTCTTGTAACACAGATTTTCAGTTATTTTAATGGGAGATGAACAATCATGGCCTTTGTTGTCTTATTTGATGGATTGCTACTATTATTATTTCTGAACATCACAGTGGGTGATGAGAAAACACACTCTGGGAGTATTTATGTTTACTTCTATTCTGGGTGTTGGGCATTTTTTCATTCTTATCTTGTCTGCCCTGTGATATATGATAAGGTAGCTAAATAGGACAGAATTAGATTTGTTTCTCAGTTTAGATTCCACTTTAATATTTAGTTTCAATGGTTTTAGAACATACCTAAGTTTGGTTTTGGTGCAGATTGATTGACTGGGATTTTTTTTGAAACATTGTTTGGTTTATAAAGAGCTAAAAAACAACACAGGATAGATCCAAAGATCAACAAATTATTTCGGGGCTGGTCAATTTAAAATTCCTGCTTAAAACATTGAACAGGTAAGTTCCAAGATATTAAAATCTCTTCAATTATTTGTTCTTCCTTTTCTGACATATCTCCAACTAGGAGAATGTTTATTTTGAGACATAATATAATGAATATTATAGTGCAATATTTGCCATGCTGCCAGTACAAATCAAGTCAACATCAAATTTCTTTAAAATCTAGGATTCAGTTTAATCAGTCTTATTTTTTATCTTCTGTACTTCAGTTTTATCTGCAAAGTAAAACTATTGCTTTACTTTTAGTACTTTAAATGTGAGCAGTTGGGGGTATGGTGTGTTTAATAGAAACCCAACCAAAGTTATACTAAAAATTTTGTATGACCTCTCCATGACAATTACTTGTCCTTCAAGGGACTGATAACCAGAATATACTCAAAAAACTAAACTCCCCAAGAATCAATGTCCAATAAAGAAATGGGCAATGAACTAAACAGAACTTTTTCAAAGGAAGAAGTCCAAATAGCTAAAAACACACATGAAAAAATGCTCATCATCCCTGGCCATAAAGGAAATGCAAATCAAAACCATACTAAGATTCCACCTCACTCCTGTTAGAATAGCTATCATCAAGAACATTACCAAGAACAAATGTTGGCGAGGATGTGGGGGAAAAAGGAACCCTCAAACACTGCTGGTAGAAATGTAAGCTAGTATAACTACTATGGAAGATAGTATGGAGGCTCCTCAAAACATTAAAAATAGATCTGCCATACCACTTCTATGGATATACCTGAAGGAATGTGAGCCAGGTTACAACAAAGGCACCTGCGCACCCATATTTATTGCAGCACTATTCACAATAGCTAAGCTATGGAAATAGTCAAGATGTTCTACTACTGACAAATGGATTAAGAAAATGTGGTATTTACACACAATGAAATTTTACTCAGTGACAAAGAAGAATGAAATTTTGTCATTTGCAGGTAAATGGATGGAACTAGAGATCATCTTAAATGAAGTTAGCCAGGCTTAAATGGTCAAAAATTGCATGTTTTCCCTTATGCGGATTATAGACCTAAAACAAATGCAGCAATATTATCGGACATAGGTCACACACTAAGGGGAGAACACACACGGAAGGGATGGGGAAAGGGAAAGAAACCAAAAACTTGAATGTGGTTGATGTCCTCACTGTATCAGAACAAATATACTAATCTTAAACTGGCTGAGGCCACTATGGGAAGGGGAGTAGGGAATAGTGAAGAGGACTGGAAGAGAGGAACCAATGTGTTGTAATACATATATGCATGGGAACAATACAGGAATCTCTCTTTATAGCTGCCTTTATCTCAAACTAGCAAAAATGCCATGTTTCTCTTATTAGCTTTTATGCTTTTTCTTCTACAAAGTCAGAGAACAGGGGGGCGGAACAGGTTCTGCCTAGAAAGTGAGGGAGGGGGAGAGGTGGCCAGAAAAGGGCTAGGAGGTTGAATATGGTGCAAATAATACATACACATGTAAGTAAATGCAAAAATGATACCTGTTGAAACTGTTCCAGGGACCAGGGGAGGGGGGATGAAAGAGACCAGTGGAGGGGGTGAATTCAAGTATGATATATTTAATACATTGTAAGACTCTTTGTAATACTCCAATGTACCCCCACCCAGCACAACAATAATAATAAAAAAGAATTATTTTGGAGGAAGTATTTACTTTAAGCAAAGCATTTGAAAGTAAGTAAATTCAAAAGTATTTTCAAATGTGTGTATGTAAAAATGAAGCTCATGTTACAAAGATTTAAACAATTACTTATAAGTGAAAACAACACACTTAAATGAATGCAATTACAGCAGTTT
Source organism: Castor canadensis (assembly GCF_047511655.1). NCBI lineage: Eukaryota > Metazoa > Chordata > Mammalia > Rodentia > Castoridae > Castor > Castor canadensis. Next base: position 58,516,814 of record NC_133392.1, on the reverse strand, counting down.
TGGAGTACTTTGAGTTCTTTAGTATCAATAAATGGAAGATATAAACCCTGATAATGAAAGTTCAAGGTAAAATGTACATTATGCACACTCTGACCTTTAGTTAACACACTCTCACGATGATGTATCATCACTGAATTTTTTACCCTTTCTTCTTTCTGGCCATGTACATATTACTTGGAAATTCTCTCTCTCTCTCTGGCTCTCTCTCTCTTTCTCTCCTCCCTCCCTCCTGCCCTCTCTCTCTCTTTTTTGGCAGTCCTGGAGTTTGAACTTAGGACTTTGCTTGGTAGGCAGATCCTCTACCACTTAAACTAGGCCTCAGTCCATTTTTTTTTCTTTTTTTTTTTTGTGTGTGTGTTTCTTGTTTTGAAGTCTTACAAGCATATTTCCATTAAAGTTCCCATTTGGAGTCATGTAAGATTCACATAGATAAATGTGAAGAGAGATTTCCTAAGGAAGAGAAAATGCTGGGGCTAAAGAACATTTAAAATTAAGTGTATTGGTTGGTAAAATAGTTTATAGTTATTAATTCATATATAAAATTAACTAGTTGTTTAGAATGTTAGATCTCATGTTATGCAATATGATAAATATTTAATATAAAGATCATTAAAATTGTATTGAAAGAATTTGTTTATTATGTTGCAAGAGAAGGAAAATGAGCAGAGTTTGGCTATCTTTAAACTGATGGATAAAACTGGTTCACACTGAGGACTGAAAAGTCTTCCTGTTCTTTGTGGTCTAACTCAAATTCCCTTGTGTCTTCTATGTGGTGTGAGCTCCTCAGTCAGAATTAATGAGTTTAAAAAATTTCCACTGGTATTACTTTCTCTTTTGCACCCTCCATATGACTTTTCCCTTGTGTTAGAGTTAATGGCAGGGAAGAAATAACACAAACATGGTATTTAAACCTTAGTTCAATCAAGCTTTCTGATCCTAGTTTACTCATTGTAGAAAGGAAATAGAAATAGAAATTCCTGTTGTTCTTGTGAGGATTCAATTGGAGAGCATAAAGTACCTGGGGCTGAACAGGCACTCAATAAATGTCAGTGTCCTTTCCATTTCTGAGTTCCACGTCTAGTTTCCACCATAATCTGTAAGTTCTTTAGGGCAGGAAGCATGTTTTATATTCATAGTGCCTTGAGTAGAGCAGGTTCTAAATGATTATTTGTTGAATTTAATTTGCTATCCTGCTGTGGAGGCTTAGTTTAGCACTATTTCCCACTTATTTTTTCTCTTTCACCTTGGATTGAGATAAACATGTTGCTTTCATGAAATTGAGGATTTAATTCAGTAGAACAACATTCTAACATGACTTATTCCAGAGAGTTTGATATAGCAAGGGTCAAATCATTTCCCTGGGAACTTAATTATATTCTATAAAATCTTATTAGCCTGACTCATGGTATCATAGTCATAGTGGAGTTCTGGTGTGTTTAAGATGGTGAAGTCTCTATCTGAAGAAATGTATCTAATGATACAGAATGAGAATATGGGAAATAAATAACATGAGGAGAGAGCAAATGAAAATGTCTTGCAAATTACATTACTTGAAATCTTTAATCACTAACCCTCCAAAACATGTTCTAATTTACTAAAATTAACCAAGAATTCAATTTCTTGTGAGCTCCCTTTGCTTAATTAATTATGAGTATCAGACGGTATTCTGTGATCTACTGCAACTTGTCACCTTTGTGTTTATTTAGTATTTGACTTAAAAATGACCAGGAGCATTCTGATACACCAGAACTGATTTCATAACTCATCTGTTTTATAGAGCAGAAATGAATAAATGTTTGCTGAACATACCACATATGCCTTATCATCAAAATGTTAATTTCCTTCTTAAAGTACAAAGTCTGAGAGATCCTCCTTTCTGAAGTTTACTGGGTGATCTACTCTCCATAGAGAGAATAGAGGCAAGGCAGTCCTACATCATTATAGGAAAATATCATATAATCAACTACCTTTTCAAAAACATGCTTGTTTCAAAGATTGGAGTCTGAGAGACCTTTTAATAATACTTTCTCACTATGATTTAAAATTATGCATTCATTATAATTTTTTCTTTAAAAGCAAGAAGTGTATCCTAAAACATTAAAGTTGTTTTTTTAAATGAAGTCTGTTTTTTTTGTTAATATGAGGACTGAACAGGCTTCTTCATCATGAAATACCATTGGTTGTACATAGGATACAGTTTCTAAATCTTTACAATTGTTCCTAATAATTTTATTAAGAGATAATTACATAGCATTTGTTATCTCTGTATTATGGATGAGAGAAACTGAAGCTCTGTTAGCTAGCTGGGAATTTGAGGAAAATATGCTGCTATCCTAATGATCTACTTTTGTTTTCATTTTCAGTTTCAAAGAACATTTGAGTCTCTTAAAAATGTTTCCAATAAATCTGACCTCCAGAAAACCTACCAGAAGCTTGGGAAGGAGCTGGAAAATCTGGATTATTTAGCTCTCAAACGTCAGCAGGTAGGAGTCAGTGTTTTTCTTGATGGAGAAGATGAACACTTTAGATCTTCTGCTGTCATCTCTGTCAGAGATGCAGGCAGGTCTGGGGACATGTGTCTTATAGTGATTGGGGCAGAAATATCTTGTGCTAAGCTGAACTGCTGTGTTCATATGGCTTCCTACAGTGTTCACTGTGGTCCTTGCTTTTAGATGTGTACTTTACGGGTTTCCATATGTATCCTTATACCTCTTTTAAGGAAAACTCCTGATGATTTGTGAAGGTCCTTGGACTAAAGACACATCAGCTGAACAAAGGGAGCCTATATGATGACTTGGCCACATGGTTTTCATATTTGATAGGGGATATCCAAGGAGAAAAATCACCCAAAAGACCAGGAAAAGGGTGTACATGCAAAATTAAGGAAGAGTCTTAAATCTGCCAAAATAGAAATTGACTGTGAGTTTTCTTTTTTTGATCTTCAAATATGAGTAAAAATTTGGTGAATGTAGAGGGTTGAAGGAAAATATACTTAACAAACGCATTTTTTTTTTTACCTAGTATAGGCCTCAAGAGAAGATGAGAGACAAAATAAACTTGCATGGGGTTGTTTTTAGGACTGTTACTTTCTAAACCTAACATTCATAATGATTAATTTCCCTGTTCTTTGGAGATAGGGCTAGCCTCTCTTTCCTTACTGGAACTGCTCCACTTTCTTTACAGCCGCTAGGTGTCAGTGTCGTCAAGCTTTTACTTGGTTGAATGTTTATTCCGATCAGAACAGCCAGTTAAATGTTTAAATTAGGCTGCATGAAATTTGGGGATGTGTTCAATGATAGACATCTAGCAAAATGACCAAATAGCAGGCCATGCTTTTCATTACTGTGGGAAAGGGTGCGACATTCTTGTCATTGCCTAATTCACACGTTTTGGATGTTTTGGGTTGGGGTTTTCAAAGCAAGACTTCCTATATTTAGTTAAACCTCATTAAGTCAATGTGATATGGATTAGAAATGTTGTCCCAGGAATTGTGTTCTCATTTCTTGCTCTCTCATAGTTGCTATATGGCTATTTAACCTTTCAGTGGCCCTATTTTCCTAGGAGTTACATTTGTTTTATAGAATATTTCAGGGCATGTGAATGTTCTTTATATATACTTAATATGAAAAAGGACACAATATTCATTTAAGTTTTATTTTAAAAAAAATTACTGCTGGCCTGGTATTAGCACACATAACGGAGGCAGTCACAGTTACTGAGAGCTACTTCAGTAAGTTCCCAGATGCTGCTGCTTAAAATTCACACTGTGAGTCACTGCTCTGGCCTATGTGGTTTTTAGTACTGTTTTGTTTCCAAGAATGCATCTTACCACCAAGGGGTATTTGAGTTGGCAGGCAGTAGTCACCATCTTCTTCTTGTATCCTTTCTCATTAGCACATTTTCAGTGATTAGATTCTTACATTAGCTAATTGTGAATTTGGAAGAAGGTGAATGCTTCAAGGGCAGAAGGGAAGAATATTGAGGAAAGAGGTAAACTTCATGTGTGTGAGGAAAAGATGTGGGCATATGAAGTGTTTATATGTATATACACAAATCATATGCTGCTTACTAATTACAACTATATGCCACACAATATGATTAAAATTTGTGAATTAAGTCACAAAATATTTCAATAGTGAGGTGGTTATATTAGCACTGTTTTATAGGCAACAAAACTATTAAGAGAGTTAAGTAACTCTCCTAAGGTTACTGTGTTAAGGCATGAAGTGGGTTTCCAATCTAAATTAGTCGACTACGAACGTGGAGTGTTGTGTTTCCTGGATGGGCAGAGTTCAAAAAGACTCAGAACAGCATTTGCTCTTTGACTCGATGGGATTTGTCTTTAGTCTCCATCCTATTCCTTTAAAGCTCCAAAAACTATTAAGTGCGTTAGAAAGTATGTTTCTCCTATTGGAAAGCAGTCAGGTCTCTGTAAAATTGCTAATTCAGCAGAGAAGCTTTCTTGTTATAAAGGGAGGATGCTTTGTACCAAGAGGTAGTCATGGTTTGTTTCCTGGTTCAACTATATTTATCATTCTTTGTCATTGTAACACGTAAGCTGCTTAGGAACAGGGCCTTTTCCATCACCACCTTCAGTGCTACATCCTCTCCCATCTCACAATATCTGACCCATGGCAAATGCTTGGTAAGTGTCATTGGTAGTGGTGTTGCTACGAACACAGAAGCATGCCAGAAATTTTGGCCTCAGATCAGGGGCAATTAAAACAAATATGTGTTGCTTCACTTTTAAAATTCAGAAGGGCATCAGCCCTTGACTTCCTATATGCCAAAGTCTAACAATTGCCCTTTGCCCTATGCATTAATTAAGTTTTCTCCTGCATATTTCACTCTATCCACTTCTTTAAGGAAATAGAAAATGCCACAGCTCTAAGTTATGGATGTCCAGTGAATCAACTGTAATCATTTTCTTGGATCCATTTTATTTTCTATATTTTTAACATCATTTTCTGAGAGATTTCTTTCTAGGACCGGATAGACCCTTGGAGTACTTTGCTCTAATTTTTTTTTAACTTCTCCTTCCATCTTTAAAGTTATTGAGCTTTCTCCCTACGCATGAGTTTTTTTTTTTTTTTTTTTTTGTAAGGAGTGGTTGCTTGTACTTCAGCTATTCCTTGGGTCATGGTCCAAGCATCTGTACATTTTCCTACATTCAAAAAGAGTAATATTGAAATAGCTTTGTTTGGAAAAGGTGAGCGAGGAGATTATGATATATGAGGTGGTGGGCATCCTAAGATGAATCAGCCTAAAGAAAATAGATGTCAAAACATTATTAACGTGAAAAGTTGAACATTCACTCATTTCTCACTATATGGAAGTAATAATCTTGCAGTTTATCTTCTTGGACTGATAGGTTTTTATCCTCCCACTTGGTGCTACATAGGCACGGTAATAGTAAACTCAGTCATTACATAGATCCTAAACCTTTGTACAGTTTGAGAAATTATAAATCAAGAGATTTTTTTCTGGTCTTTGGTTAGGTAGAGTAAAATAAGATAAGGTTTGAGAGTTTAGACTCTAATTAAATTCCTTCCTCTCTTCTTCTACCCTTAATACTTATAATAACATCATAAAATATCCTATTTTCAGAGGCTTCTGAAGTCCTTTGTTATGAATTAAAGTTGACATTCTTAGTTGAACACTATAGACTGAAGCATATTTACATGTCAGTGTGAAAATATGTGAAATTAAAATACTGTACTTCAGATAGACATTCAGGTTAGAACATATCACATATCCTGATTCATGTCTCTCTGATTGCTGCATATTATTCTTGCCTCTGACCTTGGCACAAAGTTTATACAAGTTGATATTTAAAATATACACTCCCTTTCTATTTACTTACATTAACTACTAATCATTCTTTGGAGTCAGACTGAAGTCTTGCCTCCCTCATGGCATCTTATTCAATGACCTCTAGTCAATATGTAAACTCTTCATTCTTTGCCATTCTTAACATTTATGTGTCATACAGTTTAGCATCTGATTGGTTATCTACTCATTGAGAATCCAGGTAGTGCAGTGGCTAGAGTGTTGGCTTTGCAGTTAGCCAAACTAGTTAGATGATTTATACTGCCTTGACCCTGAGTTTCTTCTTTTAAAACATGAGAAAATTATACCTAACTTACAGACTGTTTGAGACAACAGTATATAAAGTGAATCTTTTAAAGCATATAATAGGCTTAGCCCAACATCTAATGTGTTTAGTATTAGTATATATAATTTTGTTTTGCATTATTCTCAGAACCCTATATTCTAAATAGCTTATAATTTCTGTAAGTATATTTTCTTGATTGTATATACTTTTATGTTGCATATATGGTCTAGCACTATTCTGAAAATATAGGATAAAATGTTTTTGGACATATGTAGTCTGGTGGTTGGTAACTGGTGTCATGGAAAGAACATAATACCTCTCAAGAAGGGAGTTGCAATGTTTGGTTCTAAAAATGTTTCTACCATTATGTCTCTTGATGGACAGTGAAATTAAAGTCCTCAGTTCTTGTGCCTTATCAGTCCATTGAGGAAATAGGGTCTTAGACCCAATGTTCTGGCTCAACTCTGACTAAAAAAATAATTGCATCCTGTACCTAAAATTCCTTTGTGTTTCTAGTGCTATTTTCATCACAATCTGATCCTATCGGTAGCAATGATGTTCAGGAGTGGACACTACCTTTTTTCTTTTAGTAAGCTTAGGTGAATCTCCACTTTTAGCTAGATAACTACAAGACTGGAAGGGTGTATAATACCTGTAGAACAGGAATTTAATATAACATAAACTTATCAATGAATAAAAATAGAAGTAAATTACATGAAATTTATTGAATGAAATGCCTGCAAGTTTACACCCTTCAACTGAAAAACATCTACTTGTTATCTCTTGTCTTTTTCATAATAGTCATTATAACAAGTGTGAAAGACAAGTGACAACAAGAGTTGGTGACAATATGAGAACAGGGCACCCTTGTACAGTGTTGGTAAGAATATGAACTGGTGCAGTCATTTTAGAAAACAGTATGAAGGTCCTCAAAAAAACTAGTGACAGAACTACCCCATATGATTCACCATCCCACTTTTGGGTACATCCAAAGGAAATGAAATCAGTGTCTTGAAGAGATAACTGTACTCCCATGTTTATTGCAGCAGTGTTCACCATAGCCAAGATACGGAGTCAATTTATATGTCCAGCTACAGATGAGTGAATACACACACACATATGTATATACACATATTTTATTAGACTATTATTTGGTTTTAAAAAAGGAAATCTTTCTATTTGTGATAACATTATATTAAGTGAAATAAACCAGACAGAAAAAAGACAAATATCATTTTTTATTTTTTATTTATTTTACTTATTTTTGATTCATTATACATTAATAATATGTGGGGATTTCATTGTGATAATTCCGTATAAAAATACAGTGTACCTTAATCAAGTTCGCTCCTTCCACTATATTCCCATTCCCCCCTCTTCTTCTTTCCCTCTCTTTCAAACAGTGTTTGGTAGGTTCCATGGTTCTGTCTTTAAATGTATATAGGTACTGTATTTCATCCTCTTCACCCACCAGTATTCTTTCTTTTCTTCCTCCTGCCTCCTACTGATACCCCTCAAACAGTCTTCCATATACATTCATTTCTCACTATTATTATTATCACAATAATCGTTTTTAGGTTTAGGTTCCACAAATGAGTGAGAACATGTGATGTTTGGTCTTTTGAGCTTGTTTTATTTTACTCAACATGATAATCTCCAGTTCCATACATTTTTCTGCAAATAATATAATCTCATTTTTTTTATGGTTGAGTCATGGTGTATGTGTATGCATATATATGTGTGTGTGCATATGTACATATATATAAATATATATCATATTTTCTTTATCTATCCATTGGTTGTTGGGCACCTCAGCTGATTCCATAGTTTGGCTATTGTAAAGAGAGCTACAATAAATATGGGGATGTCAATATTTCTCTTATGTATTGGTTTACACTCTTTCAGATATATGCCAAAGAATGGTATTGTGAGATCATAAGATAGGTCTCTTTTAGCTTTTTGAGAAACCTTTATACTGATTTTCATAGTGGTTGCAATTCCTACCAACAGTGTGTGAGGGTTCCTTTTCCCCCACATCCTTTGCCAGCATTTGTTGTTTTTTTTAATCATGGCCAAATATTGTATTGTTTCACTTATATGTAGAATTTAAGAAACTCAAATTCACAGAAAAAGTAGGATGGTGGTGTCCAGGGGAATGATGAAAAAGAGGAGATGTTAGTCAAAAGGTACAAGCTTTCACTTCCCCGCCACATTTTTATAATTTATTTTATTGTTGTGGTGGGTAGGGGTAAATTGCGGCATTTCTAAAAGTTCTTACAATGTATCAAATATATTATGCTTGAATTCACCCCCTCTACCATTCTCCTTTATCCCTCTTTCCCCATTTGAGAAATTGTTTCAACAGGTATCTTTTTTCTGCTTACATTCATGTGTACACACTATTTGTACCATATTCACCCTCTTACACCTTTCCTCACCTCCTCTCCCCTCCCACTGGTGTCAGCCCCCTCAGGCAGGATCTTTTCCTCCCTTCTGTGCTCTGATTTTGCAAAAGAGAGGAAAAACAAATGACAGTTTTGTTGTTTAAGATAGCTACACAGGGAGTGTTCCTGTGGCACTTCCATGGGTCTATGTATTATAGCCAGATTTAGTTCATTAACTCTATTTTTCTTCTTTCTACTTTAGTCTCTTTCTTATGGTTGTTTAGACAACTTTGAAAATTCTATATTCATTCTTCAAACTTTCACTTTAAAGTGGATAAATTCTGGGGATCTAATGCATGGCATGGGTGGTGATGAATATGTTAGTTTGAGAGTAGTAATCAATATATTCTTATATATTAGGTAAATGTATTTTGCCTATATATTTCTCTCAAATCATCAGGTTGAAAACCTTGAACATATTCAGTCTTTGTTAGTAAAATATTTAAAAGTTTAAAAAGAAAAAATTGCAGATGGATAATGAAAATAACCCTAGACTTACTCTGGAGCTCAAGAACTCTGAGGACACAAGACTGCATACTGCTAGGCTTCTTGTTGTAGTAGAACATGTAGAGAAGAGGAAGTTAATAAATTCCAGAAGTAACCTTCATTCTATAGTCTTATAGCAAAAAATATGTCATACAATAGATATGCTAAGCGGTTGGTTAATGATACTGTCTTAGGAGCTGTTTACCTATAAGGACCCTATAAGATAGAGCTAACTTCCCTTCGGGATTTACATTAAAATGGAAGTTGTAAATATTTTCCTGAAGACCTTTAAAAATAGGAAATACATGCATATGGAGTTATTTACATGTAGTCTAAGGAAGACCGAAATTGAGAGGTGGACTGAATTGGAGCTAAGAGAGTGTGATAAGCATCTAGAAGAATGGTTCTATGAGCAATAGATTCATGTCATGTTGGTTAGATGAAATATGCTAATTGTTCACTTGGGAGAAAATCTTTCCCTTCCTTGTTCTATAATTTTTCCAGCCCTCTTGAAAGAGTTCTGATTGAATTTTTCCTTTAAGAGTAAGTGAGCCAAAGACTGCTACATTAAAATATTCATGGCTTTCTTAGATGGTTTTCTGTTTCTTATTTACCCAGTCAAGTAAAATGACTATTTATGCCACACATATATGTTTCCAAAGATCTCAAAGCATTTAAGAGATCATTTAAAATTCATCAAAAATATTAAGATGTTGGATTATGAAGCAGTGTGGTACACCAAAATTCAAACCAATCCAAACATGTTTTATTTATTCTATCCACCACATATGCAACTCTAGTTTTATTAGATTACACACTGTTGTTTGTCCCAAAGGAAATAAAAAGATGGTTTTGCATTTATTTTTGCATTTTCTGATATTGAAAGAGAGAGAGAGAGAGAGAGAGAGAGAGAGAGAGAGAGAGAGAGAGAGGAAGCCTGTATACATCATTCAAGGTTATTCTGAGTTAGCTGATTCTGAATTAATACTTGTGTTTCCTAATGTCTAGCTCACTGCAATAGCCATCAACCATTTTCACTACTTCATAAACTGCAGATCTTTATAGGGTGATTTCTTTTTCTATAGTTAAAGTCTAAAGAAAAAAATTTGTGCATTTTTAGAATGCACAAATTGCATTCTAAACTTGCCCTTTATTTAAAAATGAATGATCAAAATGCTGCATATTACATATCTGTTCTCCTTCTAAAGTTTACTTTCCACTTTGGATAATTAGTGGTCATGACAAGTAGGTGTCTTCTATTAAATTAGTAAAGTAAAAATAGTATAGAGGCATACTTTTAGTCTAAGGCTTGCTCTTTTGTTTCTATCTATTATCTCTGGAGCTCAGTTTATTGGTGGTACTTAGGTAGAAAGCTGTTGAATCAAGCACATACTAGCAGGTTTTCATGTACCAGGAAAGATTTATTAATTTTTACAGGGTTGTTTGCTGTAGGATAGTTTGCCTTGTGGGCAGCTTATAGCTTCTTTATAGCGGGGAATGTTTATTGAAATAGTTAATGCTTTGTTATGGGTTATTTTAAAATTTACAATGTTGATAGGACTTCAGAGGTGGTAAAAAGCTTCAATATTTTCCTTGGCGTGGTGCTTATTTGTGCATTCCTTATATCAACACACCTAGATCTAAGGTTGTCAATAAAAGTTGATATTGAGTAGAAATAATAGAAGAGTCATTAGATTTAACTCTGTAAAACCTCCTCTAGTCTGTTTTGTAGCTTACTAATGGCAGTGCCCCAGTGACCTAAGACCTCCCTTCAGGATGCTAGGCTCTTCAAGATCACCACCTCTCACATTGCCACACTAAGAACCAAGCCTCAACACATGAACTCTTGTTGAAAAATCACATCCAAATCATAACACTAACCTTACTGTAATGTCCTTTATCACAAATTCTGTGGTTTATTTTTCAATTATATTAAGATGTAATTGACAAAAATTGTATATATTTAAGGTATACAATGTGATGTGTATATATACACACACACTGTAACATGACTAACGATATCAATGTGAAGCTAATTAATATATCCATCAACTCACATCATAACTTTTTTTGTGGTGAGAATTACATAAGATCTATTCAGCAAATTTCAAGTTTATAATACATTGTCATTAGCTATACCACCATGCTGTGCATTAGATCTACAGAACTTACTCGTCTTATAACTGAAAGTTTGTACCCTTTGATCGACATCTCTTTGTTTCCCTCAAACCTTGATGACCACTATTCTACTCTGTACTTCTACGCATTCTACATTTTTTGATTCCACATATAAGTAAAATTATGCAAAATTTGTTTTTCCTCTGTTTGGCTTATTTCACCTAATATAATATCCTCAAATTTCATCCTTGGGATGACAAACAGCAGAATAATATTCTATTATATGTAATTTACTTTAGATAAAATAGAATATAATATTCTACTATATATATAATGTACAGTATTTTCTTTATCCATTCATCTATAAATGAACTCTTCAATGATTTCCAGGTTTTGGGTACTGTTCATGATTGTTGACATCAGTGAATATGGTATTGCAGTTATCTCTTCAAGACACTGACTTCACTTCCTTTGGATATACCCAGAAGTGGGTCACATGGCAATTTTATTCTAATTTTTTGAGGAAGCTCCATTTTTTTCAAAGTTGCTGTATCCATTTTATTTCCACTAACAATGTGTAAGAATTTCCTTTTCTGCTCACCCTTGCTGATACTTGTTATCTTCTGAAGTTTTGATACTAGCCGTCCTAAACAGTGTGCTTGGGATTTGCATTTCCTTGACCATTAGTGATGTTGAACACCTTTTCTGTATACCTGGTGACTATTTCTATGACTTTCTTGGAAAAATGTCAATTCAGGTCCTTTGCTGATTTTTAAGTTATGTTAATTGGTTGTTTTGTTATTGAGTTGTATGATTTCCTTATGTATTTTGAATACTAATCAATTTCTTATCAGATATTTGTATGCAAATATTTTCTCTAAGGCCCTGGGTTGCTTTTGTATTATTGTATATTAATTGTACAAAGGGATTTCATTGTACTATTTCTATTCATGCATATAATGTACTTTGATCAAATTAACTCCTTCTATTATTCATTTTATTATGCTCCCCTTTTAAACAAATATTAATGAATTTAATTATTTTATCTTCACACATGCCAATAGTGCTTTGATTATTTTCACCTCCCATCAAGCTCTCTTTTCACCTCTGCCTCCTATTTCTCCTTCCCTGAACAGGTTTGGATTCCACAAATGAGAAAGAACATGCAATATTTCTCTTTCACAGTCTGTCTTATTTTGCTTAACGTGGTGATCGTCTGTTCCATCTATTTTCCTGCAACCAGTATAACTTCATTCTTCTTTATGGCTAAAAAACACTCCCTTGTATGTATATACTACATTTTCTTTATTCATCCATCCGTTGATGGACACTTAGGCTGATTCCACAGCTTGACTATTGTAAAGAGTGCTGCTATAAACCTAGGTGTTCAGGTGTCTCCTTTGTATGCTAATTTACATTCCTCCAGATGTATGTCCAGGGTGGCATAGAAGGATCATATGATAATTCTGTTTTTTATTTTTGAATCCACCATAGTGGTAGATTGTCTTTCTATTTTGTTCATTGCTGCCTTTGCTGTGCAAAAGCTTTGTGGTATGGTTCAGTCTCACTAAATTTATTTTTATTTTGTTGCCTGTGCTTTTGGTGTCATATACAAAAAATAATCACGAACACAAATGCCATAGAATAGTCCTTCTAAGTTTTGATATAATTTTATAGCTTTAAGTCTTACATTTAAACTTTGAATGAATTTTCAGTTGATTTTTGCACATGCTGTAAGAGAAAGATAATTTTTTTTTCATGAAGATACTCAGTTTTCCCAATTCTATTCAACTGAAGAGATGTACCTTTCTCCCTGTGGTTTCTTGGCACCTTTGTCAAAGATTAGATAGATGATTGTATATACGTGAATGTATTTCTGGGCTTTTTGTTGTGTTTAATTGGTCTATGTGTCTGCTTTTATGTAAGTATCATATTCTTTTGACTGCCATAGCTTTGTGATATAATTTAAAATCATGAAGTCTGATGACTTACTGTTGCTTTTGCTAAGATGATTTTAACTGTTTTGATTTTTACTGTTCCATATAAAATTCATATTTTTTTATTTGTGTGAAAATGCCTTTATAATTTTAGGAATCTGACCATTGGAATAGGGAATGTATTGAGTATACAGATCACATTGGATGGTATTGGAAATTTTGACAATATTGATTCTTCTGATTCGTGATCATGGGATATCTACTCACTTATTTGTATATTCTCCAGTTTCTTTCATCAGTAGTTTATAGTTTATAGATTTCTCCCTTCCTTGACCAATTTTCTTAATTATTATAATAAGTTATTATCTTGCAACTCTGCTGACTTCATTTATTAGCTCTAGAAATTTTTGATAATGTCTTTAGGGATTTTTATACACATGATCATGTTATGCTTAAATGGAGACAATATAATTTCTTCCTTTCTGGTTTGGATGCTTTTTATTTCTTTTCTTCCATAATTGCTCCAGTAAGGACTCCTAGTACATGTTCAATAGCAGTGGCGAGAGTAGACATCCTTGTCTTGTTCCTAAACTTAGAGAAAAAGCATTCACCTTCTCACCACTGGGTAAAATGTCAGCTGTGGACTTATGACGTATAGTCCTTATTGTGTTGAAATATATTTCTTCTGTATCTGCTTTGTTGAGAAGATTTTTTTTCTAATACAAGGGTTTGAACTCAGGGCTTCAGGCTTTCTAGAACTCTACCACTTGAGCTACTCCACCATCCCAAGAAGTTTTTTTTAATCATGGAAGGATGTTAATTTTCAAATGTTTTCTGCATTTATTGAGCTGTTCATATGATTTTTTGATTTTCACTCTGTTAAATGTGGTATATAACATTTATTGATTTGCATATATTGAACCATTCTTTCAACCCAGGGAGAAATTCCACTTGATCATAGTAAATGACTGTTTTTGTTGTTGGTGGTGGTACTGGGGTTTGAATTCAGGGATTCCTGCTTGGTAGGCAGACACTCTGTTGCTTGAGCTGTTCCTCCAGGCCTTCTTTGCTCTGGTTACTTTGGAGATAGGGTGTCACTTTTGTGGTTGACCTAGACTGTGATCTTCCTGTGGTTCTCACATAGCTGGGATGACAGGCATGCATCACCATGCCTAACTTTTTCCCTTTGAGTCAGAGTCTCGCAAACTGTTGTTTCTTTTATTTTTGCATAAGCTAGCCTGGAACGATGATCTTGCTGATCTCAGCCTCCTGCATAGCTTGGGATGACAGGCTCTTGCCACTGCACCCAGCTATTGGCTGAGATGGGGAGGGGTCTCCTGAACTTTTAGCCCAGGCTGGCCTGGAACTGCATTTCTCCCAATCTCAGCCTCCCAACTAGCAAGTATTACAGCAGTGCCCAGCTTAAATGACACTTTTAATGTATTGCTGAATTCAGTCTGCTAGTGTTTTGTTGAGGAGTTTGCATTTGTTTGTCAGGGATATTGGCCTGCAGTTTTTCTTTTCTTCTAGTGTCCCCATCTGGTTTGGGTGTCAGGGTAATTCTGGCCTCATAAAATGTTTAGTTTGGAAGTAGTCTCTCCATCCCCACTTTTTGATTTTTTGAAAGAATTGGAGAAGGGTTGGAATTAGTTCCTCTTTAAGTTTTTTTTTTAGAGTTCAGCAGTCCTAGGCTTTTCTCTGATGGGAGACTTTGCTATTGATTTGGTTTCCTCACTTATTATTGGTCTGTTCAGATTTTCTATTTATGATTGAGTATGAATTTATTTATTTCTTCTAGATTATCTGATTTACTGGAATATACCTATTCATAGTGTCTCCAGTGATTCTTCGTATTTCTGTGGTATCAGTTATGTTGTCTCCTGTTTCATTTCTGATTTTATTTGAGTCTTCATTATTTTTTCTTAGTCTAGCTAAAGGTCTGTCACTTTTATTTATATTTTTAATTATGGTTTGTTTTGAAGCCTCTTTTTCATGTTTCAAGTTTCTGTACATCTTCCATTTTTATAGATTACATATTTCAGCATCTGTAAAAATTGCACTTTGCCTTGCCACAGTGAGAGACAAGAGATCAAATGTGAGGACAGCTGGATGTAGGGTTCACGGGGCTGAAAAGGAGCAAGATTGTAATACTTTAACCCTGAAGTGTCCATTGTGACTTGGCTAAACTGACCATAAGACTACAACTCAGCCGCATTTGTTCCAGAAAATCAAGCTTAATTACTTATTTACTTTACAACTAATAAAAATTACAATCTCAACCATATTCATATTCAGTTTGTATACTGAGGCTGTGCATCAATACCTGGGTGCACAATGAGAAAAATATCACAATGATTTTACAGTGTCCTTGTCAGGTGAAAATATTTCTACTGCTACAGCTTTCTGTGTTAATGGTAATGCCAGGAGAGTGCCTAGGGCTTTACTGGCTAAAATTCAAAGGAAGTGTTGAGGCTGCTTCAATGAGGCCAACAGTTCTGACAGAGCTTAAAACAGGCACACACCATCATGCAGCCTTCTTCTGTAGATGTTAAGCTGTGTTTGTTGGTTGCCCGAGGGCTAATTTAATATGTAATGAAAAGTTCAGGTTTGTTCCTTTATTTATTAAAGGTATAGTCCTTTTTGCTCTCTAAAATATCA
Source organism: Castor canadensis (assembly GCF_047511655.1). Lineage (NCBI taxonomy): Eukaryota > Metazoa > Chordata > Mammalia > Rodentia > Castoridae > Castor > Castor canadensis. The sequence goes on along the minus strand of NC_133392.1, from coordinate 58,501,056 downwards.
CATTTGGATAGTTCAAGTTTACTATTTTTGAGGAAACTAATCAATTTTTATAGTATATCTTATACTCTGAATGGACAGCAGTAGAAACACTTATGTTGAAATACATCTGGGTGAGGGGAGGTGTCACCAGAAGATGAAGCAGTGCTGCTGGTATGCCGCACTTAGTGGCCGAGAAGGGTCTACATATGGATAGCTTTACTTTCATATGCTTTGATTTCAAATAACAAAAATCAGTTAATCTGGTTTTTCATAGTCAATTTACATTTTAGATCAGATATCTTAGAATTCTTACACTGTAAATAACAAATAGCTTTCATTCCTTCCGTGGTTAAGTGACAGATGTATTTATTGAGCAAATATTTATTTATTGACTATGTTTAGCTTAATATTTTTAATATCATTTATGAGGTTTATGCAAGATGCCATGATATTCACCTGTAATACACCTTGCTTTTCTCTTTTTTAACTCTATTTTCATGAATCCAAATTTCAAGCCTTTTTTCCTCTTGCAGTATACAATGTTAATGTATGCTAATATTCTCTATATAAATGCTGCTCATATTATTATAGCATCTGGTGGAATCATAGTTCAGTATTTATCATCTATTCCATTATAAAACCTTTGTTCCAAAAAAGCTGCATGAGCCTCTTAGCTAGCTACACAATTAAGTAGGCAATGATCTGTGGCTGTATCCATACAGTATCCACAGCTGACCTGTGACTGATTTTCCAAGTGTGGTCTGATTGTTGATAGGAAGTACTTAGATTACAGGATGAAACTGCTTAGATTATTTTTGAGGGCTTTTTGTGTGCTTTCATGTTTAAGTTACATATTTTGTTTTAACCTTACTCTTTGCTTAATGAAGAGATTGTAATATGGTGGTTCTCCCCTTATCGGTGGTTTCACTTCCAAGGTTTCTGGTACCTGTAACTTGAATATATTAAATAGAAAATTCTGGGAATAAATTATGCATAAGTTTTAAATTGCATGGCATTCTGAGTAACATGACAAAATGTTGCCCTGTCCTGTTGTGTTTTGCCTGGGATGTGAATCATTGCTTTGTTCAGCATATCCAAGCTGTAGACTCTACTGGCCTTTTATTCACTTAGTAGCTGTCTGAGTTATCAGAATGACTGTAGCAGCATCACCATACTTGTGTTTAAATAATACTTGTTTTATTTAATAATGGCCCAAAACACACAAATAGTGATGCTGGAAATTTACATATGCCAAAGAGAAGTTGTAAAGTGCTTCCTTTTAAATTCTCTACTTAAGAAAAAGATTGTATGCTGAGGTTGCTAACATCTACAGTAAGAATGAATCTTCCATGAAATCATGAAGAAAAAAAAAGAAATGTATGCCAATTTGTGTTGCACCTTGAACTGCAAAAGTATGGTCACCATGCTTAGTTAAGATGTAATAGGCATTAAATTGTATAGTTTAATACCAGCCTGAGGTTTTAAGCATCCACTGGGGGGCTTAGTCCCCCAATAAGAGGGACTACTATATTTCCTTCCCCTGATTTAGATATTAGTATTTATTTCTATTGTGGTAAATTATCTATTCAAACACTAGGAGTAACTGAAGTTTGTTTTGGTATTTATGTTGGTGCAGAATGAAATGGTCCACTATGAGTTATTGATGATAGCTGTACAGTTATATCTTCCTCCTAAATTTGTATTTATAAAATTAGAAATAATTGGCTTTTAGTCATTTTCTCTAACTTTATGTGAGAATACTTATGATAATTTTGACAATTCAATAAAAATCACATGTGAATATAGAGAAACCAAATATGGGCAATAATTCTGGTAAGTCTTCAAGTTTGGGAAGTTTTTTAAAGTGCTGGGGATAAACCTTTGGCCTTGCACAAGTTAGTCAAGCATTCCATCATTGAGCTACAATTCCCATTGCTAAGTTTGGGAGAATTTTTTGGTCAGCTTTTTGGGATCAAATTGAAGGTTTATAACTTCAGGATAAAGACATCATTGTTTACTTTGGGTTACAGCAACAAGTCCTGGAAATGTGATATAATGTTATACAAATAAAAACTTTAGTAAGAACTGTATGCATAGAGATCCAAGATGGCGACTGGGATACAGCCGTGGATCACATGAGCTCCTGAACTAGGGACTCTGCTGAGACTCTGGAGACACATATGGCTGAGGTAAAGCACCAGGGAGAGCCAAAAATATGGCACTCTAAACCCTTAGATTGTGGAAGGCTTCTCCACACCACCATCTAAAAAAAGAGCAGCTGGCCTGCCAAGTCCCTACCCTATAGGCCTGCAGAGCCACTGCTCGTCTCCTCTGGGACTCTTTGCCCTTCAGGCTGCACCGGGATCCATGCCCCTCAGGTCCCAGGGCCCTCAGACCCTTCTGGGCTCCAGCCCCATGTGGAATGACTGGAGCCATGTCCTGTTGGGATCCATACCCCTCGGCCCCTGCCAGATTCCCACCCTGCTGGGATCCCTGCCCCTTGGGTGGAGCTGGGCCCCTGCTAACCAGATAACTGCTCCATGTGGCTCCCACTTGGGCCACCACTACAGGACTTAAGACAAACACACAGACAGGACTAGATGCTAAAAGAATAACATCAAAACAACTAAGACTGCGATTCTACTGTTCCAGAACTGGTGATTATTTTCTCCTTCTTTAAGGGTTTGGCTGCCTGGTTTGCTGTTTAACCACCCACCATCTCTCCCATTTTTTCCCCTCTCTTCTCTCTTCCTTTTATCTTTCCTTCTCTTTCTCTTTTTTATCCTTCTATCTTGATTTTCTTAGTATTAATATTGTAACCCAGCTAATACTAAATTACACATAGTTCAGGGACAGAAATGGTACCTAGTGGAAGTATGGGAAGAAGAAAAAGGGATGGAAACCATTCTCTCCCCCAAAATAAAGTAGTACAGGATTTAGAGTGAAATGAAGAAAACGGATACCCAGATCCAGACTCCAACAAAACAAATGTAAACTATACCAAGGAACCCAACGAAGCCCATAAGAACAATCTGAAAGAAGAAATCCTACAAGTAATTAATGAGAATTTCATAGAGATGTTACTAGACATGGTCAACCAAAATGTACAGGAGGCACTCAAGAAATTCAAAGACAAAAAAATAAAGAATATGAAAAAACCCAGAAACAAATAAATGAAATCATAGGAGCCCTAAATAAACACCAAACTGAAACAGATATCACATAAACAGAGAGATAAGTGAATTAAGGGCAAAAATTGACAATATTAAAGAGGAAGTAACCCATGATATAGAAAACCTCAGAAAAAAGAATGAAACAGAAATACAAAACAAAATGGAAGGCCATTTCTGCAGACTAGAACAAACAGAAGACAGAATCGCAGAACTTGAAGATGAAATAGCAATTAAAGGAAAAACTGAAGAACTATTAGCTAAACAACTCGAGACCTGTGAAAAGAAAAGGCAAGAACTTACTGACTACATCAAGAGACCAAACCTGAGAATCATGGGCATTAAAGAAGGAGAAGAGGTGCAAGCAAAAGGAATGTGTAATATATTCAACAAAATAATAACAGAAAATTTCCCAAATCTAGAGAAAACTATGCCTGTACAGGTACAGGAAGCCTCCAGAACACTGAACAGACCTGACCAAAATAGAACTACCCCACAACATATTATCATTAAAACAACAAGTACAGAGACTAGAGAAAGAATATTGAAGGATATAAGAGAAAAAACAAATAACATACAAAGGTAAACCCATCAAAATTACAGCAGACTTCTCAACAGAAACATTAAGAGCATGGAGTGAGGTCTTCCAAGCACTGAATGAAAATAACTTCAATCCTAGGATACTCTACCCAGCAAAACTATCATTCAAAATAGATGGAACAACAAAAGTCTTCTATGATAAGCAGAAACTAAAACAATATATGACCACCAAGCCACCACTACAAAAGATTCTCCAAGGAATTCTGCACACAGAAAATGAAAGCAAACAAAACCATGAAAGGGCAGGCAAAACCAAACCACAGGAGAAGAAAAGGCAAGAAAGCAAAGAGTAACATTGATTCAGCTACACACAATCAAACCCTAAATCAACAAAGACAACTACATGACAGGGATCACAACGTACTTATCAATACTAACACTGAATGTTAATGGACTAAATTCCCCATCAAAAGACACCAATTGGCAACTGGATTAAAAAGGATGATCCAACAATCTACTGCCTACAGGAGACCCATCTCATTGACAGAAATCAACAGTGGCTGAGAGTGAAAGGATGGAAGAAGATTTACCCAACCAATGGTCCCCAAAAACAGGCAGAGGTAGCAATACTTAACTCAGACAAAGTAGACTTCAAACCTACATTGATCAAATGAGATAAAGAAGGACATTCCATACTAATAAAAGGGGAAATGCACCAAAAGGAAATAACAATTATCAACCTACATGCACCCAATGTCAATGCATCCAATTTCATCAAACATACTCTGAATGACCTAAAAACAGATATAAACTCCAACACAGTGGTAGTGGGAGACCTTAATACCCACCTATCACCAATAGATAGGTCACCCAATCAAAAAATCAATAAAGAAATCCTAGAACTAAATCTCACCATAGATCAAATGGACTTATCTGATGTCTACAGAATATTTCATCCAACTTCTGTGCAATATACATTCTTCTCAGCAGCCCATGGAAACTTCTCAAAAACTGATCATATCTTAGGGCACAAAGCAAGCCACAGCAAATAAAAGAAAATAGAAATTATCCCATGCATTCTATCTGACCACAATGCATTAAAACTAGAAATCAATGACAAAAACAGCAGTGAAAAACATGCAAACAATTGGAAGCTGAACAACACATTACTCAATGATGAATGGGTCATTGATGAAATAAAAGAGGAAATTAAATGTTTCCTGGAAGTTAATGAAAATGAAAACATGACCTACGAGAACCTATGGGACACAGCAAACGCAGTCCTAAGAGGAGAGTTTATAACCATGAGTGCATATATTAAAAGGACAGAAAGATTTCAAATCAATGACCTAATACTACAGCTCAAACTCCTAGAGAAACAAGAACAAGCAAATCCCAAAACAAGCAGAAGGAAGAAATAATTAAAATAAGGGCTGAAATCATTGAAATAGAAACAAACAAACAAACAAAAAAAACCATACAAAGAATCAATGAAACAAAAAGCTGGTTCTTTGAAAAAGTTAATATGAATGACAGATCCCTGGCAAACCTGAGGAAAATGAGGAGAGAAAAAACCCAAATCAGTAAAATCAGAAATGCAAAAGTGGAGATAACAACAAACACCATGGAAATCCAGGAAATCATCAGAGATTACTTTGAGAGCCTGTACTCTAATAAATTTGAAAATCTTGAAGAAATGGACAGATTTCTAGAAACTTACAACCACCCAAAACTGAACCGAGAGGGTATTAATCACCTGAATAGATCCATAACACACACAAAAAATTGAAGTAGCAACCAAGAGTCTCCAAAAAAGAAAAGTCCAGGACCTGACAGATTCATTGCTGAATTCTATTAGACATTTAAAGAAGAACTAATACCAACTCTCCCTAAACTGTTCTACGAAGTAGAAAGGAAAGGAACACTGTCTAACTCATTTTATGAAGCCAATATTACTCTCATCCAAAACCAGATAAAGACACCTCCAAAAAGGAGAACTACAGGCCAATTTCATTAACAAATACCAATGAAAAAATCCTTGATAAAATAATGGCAAACTGAATCCAAGAACACATCAGAAAGATCATACACCATGACCAACTTGGCTTCATCAATAGAACCCCAGCAGTCCAGCAACTAAGAGAAAGATGGAGAAATGGGACTTCATAAAATTAAAAAGCTTCTGCACAACAAAAGAAATGGTCTCTATACTGAAGAGAACACCCACAGAATGGGAGAAAATATTTGCCAGCTGTACATCAGACAAGGGACTGATAACCAGAATATATAGGGAACTTAAGAAACTGAACTCTCCTAAAATCAATGAACCAATTAAGAAACTGGCAACAGAACTCAACAGAACTTTCTCAAAAGAAGAAATTCAAATGGCCAAAAAACACAGGAAAAAATGCTCATCATCTTTAGCCATAAAGAAAATGCAAATCAAACCACACTAAGATTCTACCTCACCCATGTTAGAGTAGCCATCATCAAAAACACCACCAACAACATGCGTTGGGGAGGATGTGGGGAAATGGAACCCTAATCCACTTCTGGTGGCAAATCAAGCTCGTGCAACCACTCTGGAAAAAAATTTGGAGGCTTCTTAAAAATCTAAACATAGATCTGCCATATGATCCAGCAATCCCACTCCTGGGGATATACCCAAAGGAATGCAACACAGATTACTCCAGAGGCACCTGCACACCCATGTTTATTGCGGTACTATTCACAATAGCCAAGTTATGGAAACAACCAAGATGCCCCATTACTGATGAATGGATCAAGAAAATGTGGTACTTGTACACAGTGGAATTTTACTCAGCCATGAAGAGAATGAAATCTTATCATTTGCAGGTAAAAGGACGGAGTTGGAGAACATCATTCTGAGTGAGGTCAGCCAGGCTCAGAAGCCCAAAAATCATATGGTCTCCCTCATATGCGGACATTAGATCTAGGACAAATGCAGCAGTGTGGTTGGACTTGGATCACATGACAAGGGGAGAGCACATATGGGAGATATAGGAATGGATAGAAAACCTGAAACCTGAAAGCTTTTGATGCCCCTACTCCAGAGGAACTAATACAGAAACCTTAAAGCAACAGAGGTTATCATGAGAATGGGATCAGTAACCAGTGTAAAGATCAGTTAGAGATGAATCAACATGGGTTGTAACACATGTGTACATGAAAGCAATGCTAGGAATATTTCTGTATAGCTACCCTTAACTCAACTAGCAAAAATGCTTTGTCTTCCTTATGTTTGTGTCTTTTCTTCAACAAAATTAGTGATAAGGGCAAAAAAGGACCTGCCTGGAACTGAGGGGGGGAGGAGAGGAGAGAGTGAGGGAGGAGGGCAAGGGGGAGAAATGACCCAAACAATGTATGCACATGTGAATAAATGAAAAATTAAAAAAAAAGAGAAGTGTATGCATTTGTTGAGAAAAATCAATGTTTTAGTTTGCTTTTTCCCAGTCTGATAAAAACATACATACATCTATCTTGTTTGTAAAAGAATACCACTAGTTGCTAGAATAGACTGAAAAACTACTCTTGACACTGGAGAGCATGGGTAATTGTGTTTTTAGGATGAGAAGATGACAGTTAACATTATTTTAAAATGAAATTTGGCATTAAGACATTTATTTTGAAGACCATTAAATTGAAAAGTGTAATTATACTTCAGAATAATAAGAAAGAAGTAGTTAAGACAGATATATAGTTCATGGGAGTTGAATTGCATAATATCTTGAACTTTTCTGAAAATAGTAAGTGTATATCAGAGGAACTGTAGGCATTGGAAATAATATGTAGCTTCTGATAATAATGAAAAATATGATCAGCACTTCTTATTTGCTGCATCTCATTGTGAACTTACTCCAAAGTTGATGGAATTAGGACAGTGCGAAGAATTCATTTCATTATATCTTATTATAAGCAATTAAAATTTTCATCATAAAGGAGAACCATGCTCTCAAAACTGGAACTTTTTTTTTTTTGAGACATGGTCTCGCTATGTAGCCCAGGTTGTTTTTGTACTCGTGATCCTCCTGCCTCATCTTCCAAGTGTTAGGATTACAGCTGTGCACTGCCATGCCTGGCTCACCATAACTCATTTTATATTTAGTCATCTATATGAATCATACTCTAAAAATTGGATTTACAAAGGTTCTCTGGGCCAGGGCTGGAGTAAACAATGGGGTAAGAGCTTTCTGTTGAAAAGGAAACTCAAATTACTCTGTAGCAATTTGAGAGGTTTGGACTTCTTTTAAAAGGCAGATGCATTAAAAATAATGACATAGTATATCAAACCATGAAAAAACTTGGACTTGGAACTTGGCTTTGGTATAGGCAGAAAGTACGTTATTATTTTTAAACCTTTCATCTTCCTAAGCACTAACACAAGCCGTATATTCCTGAATAAAATCCCTACCAATGTATGAGGCCAGTAGGCTGAAAATAAAAAAGCACATATGAGTCTGTCACACAGGAGATGAAAGCTTGTTCTTTATGCATGGAAACCATTTTCTACTAGGAGGGACTTGTAAAAAATGATGGAATTATAAAGACAGTCATCCTTAGGAAAGAATATAGGCTCTTCCCACATTCTACTCAGATGTGCTGATGTAAGAAACATCCATGCAACATTTCACTTTAACAAAGAAAAATATAGGTAGTGATTATTCACTTAATAAGAGGAATTTTTCTTGCACATAACTGTTCATTCATTCAAGATTATTGACAGAGAGGTTGAGATTGTAGAATGCCTACCGGACACTCTTTAGCAGGAAAAATATCCCATCTCTGCAGCTTTGGGAGTGCCTACTATGCAAGCTAGGTCTTTATTTAGTTCTTATAATAATTCATGATGGGGATATTATGATAGGGCCTGTGGCCCGAGCCTGCCTGTGGGTCCCGGCTCCTCCTCTGTTCATGCTTTCTAATTTCTCGTGACCAAAAGAGAACTCCTAATGCTTACCGTGCAGGCAATGGCATTGTTAACAGTGAGAGAAGGAGGAAAAGATGGACATAGTATGTTGCAGTCACAGGAGGAAAGTGGGTCCTTGGTAGAGGAAGTGGTCTAGAGGGTATAGGTGGCAGCTAAAGGATTATTAAGAAGGGAGATTAATAAAAGTTAGATTTCAGGGTAACAGAAAATGAGAGGTATTTTTCCAGAATCAAAATGCAAGGTTGTGTGGCAGAGTTTTAAGTTGAGACATTAATCATGCTCTTTATTTTTGAAAAAAGATTTTCTCCCACACTGGGCCACCCACACTGGAGGAAAGTTTCAAATCAGGCTTAGATAATAAAAAAATGTCAAATTCTTGATATCTTGCAAAGAGAGGCAGATAGGCATGACAAGGTTGTCTTCTCCTCTTCCCTGTCATCCCAGTAAACACCCTGTAAGCTGGGGAGAAGGAAGAGAGCTGGATGGGATTGCAGGTGAACATGGTTTGTTTTTGTGTGGGTCTCTCACTACTGCCTGCCTCTACTTTCCTGTATCCCTTTCATGGGAGACATGACAAAATTTACTACGTTGAAGTTTTTGATATTTGAGATGGTCAGTGAATTGTAGGTCCAAAATGGACTTCTGACAGTAAATAAGTGTAGATAAGTTTTAGGGGAAGGAGGCCAGTGAAGAATCAAGACCGATTCAGAAGGGTGTGTAGATGGCTGTTTTCACTGCCCTGTTTTGGCAGCTGCGTGACTCTGGTTCTCTGGCTTAGACTCATTCTCAGGGAGGAAGTAGCAGAAGAAAAGTCTGAGAGAGATTTAAATCATAATGTGCTTGAGTTATAAACCTAAAACAGCTCAGAAATCACTGAAATGGGATTAGTTCACATGAAGAGGCTTACATTGTTTTTGCCCTGAACAAAATGAGGTTTAGGGTAAAAATTTTAATTTTATCATACAAAGAAAGTTATTTTTTTTTTACATATTTGTGCTTATGATAATGAAATTTTACCTCCTATAAAATTCCAAATCCAGGCCTGACTGAGGAAACATCGCATGTGTGTGTAAATGTACGTGTGCTTGTGCATGCATGCATAAGTGCATGTGTGCACATGTGTGTGCATGTATGTGTTTTGGGGGACATCTAACACTTGAAGCTTTATCATTTAGTTTCTGGAGTGTTGGGTACTGCAGTTTTTTTTTTTTTAATTAATTTATTCACAATGTGCATACATTGTTTGGGCCATTTCTCTCCCCTGCCCCCTGCTCCCTCCCTCCCCCTACCCCCCTTGCTTGCAAGCAGAACCTGTTCTGCCCTTTTCTCTAATTTTGTTGAAGAGTAGACATAGCAATAATAAGAAAGACATAGCGTTTTTGCTAGTTGAGATAAGGATCGCTATACAGAGAGATTCCTAGCATTGCTTCCATGCACAAGTGTATTTGCAACCCCAATTGTTTCATCTCTACCTGACCTCTTCACTACTTCCCCATCACCTTTCCATATTGACCTCTGTCACTTTAAGTTTTCTGTATTAGTTCCTCTGCAGTGGGGACATCAACACTTTCAAATTTTGTGTTTCCTACCTATCCCCATTTCCTCTCGTATGTGCCCTCCCCTTGTCATGTGACCCAAGTCCAACCACATTGCTGTATTTGCCCTAGATCTAAAGTCTGCATATGAGGGAGAATGGATTTTTGGTCTTCTGAACCTGGATAATCTCACTCAGGATGATGTTCTCCAGTTCCATCCCTTTACTTGGGAATGATAAGATTTCATTCTTCATGGCTGAGTAAAATCCCATTGTGTATAAATACCACATTTTCTTAATCCATTCGTCAGTAGTGGGGCATCTTGATTGTTTTCATAACTTGGCTTTTGTGAATAGTCCTGCAATAAACATGGGTGTGCAGGTGCCTCTGGAGTAACCTGAGTCGTTTTCCTTTGGGTAGATCCCTGGAGTGGGATTGCTGGATCATATGGCAGATCTGTGTTTAGATTTTTAAGAAGCCTCTAAGTTTTTTTCCAGAGTGGTTGTACTAGCTTGCATTCCCACCAGCAGTATATGAGGGTTTCTTTTTCCCCACATCCTTGCCAACACCTGTTGGTGGTGGTGTTTACAGTTTAATCCACAGAAAATTACAAGAAAGTAACTTATTTAGGAACTTGTTCTAGAACTCACAAACAATAAGGGGCACAATCACGTTTTTTTCTGGGTCTAAATAGTTTCCACAATACAAATTAGATTTTTAAAGAGATTTTTCAGGAATGTACTTATTGTTTAAAGGAAGGTACTCTTTAAAGCCGAGTGGTTTGGTACCTGTGACTGTTCTTGTAATGCCCTCTTCCGTTATGGTCAGGCCTTTAATGAAACCTTACAAATTTCCCCTCCCCCACCCCCATCCCCCAGGAAGCATGCCTTTGAAATTAGTTGAAATATTTTAAAGAAATCTTGAAATGCTACTTCTTTTTAACTTGACATTTTATTCAAAGGATGTTTCTGAAATAAAATCAGTGGGAGTTTAGCCAAAATTGTGCAGGGACACATGATGTGATTTAAAGGCATGTTGTGCTGAGTTCAATAGCTCTAATTATTAACAACTTTTAAATTATAAGGCAATTAAAAAAAACCCCTCACTTCTCTATTTCAGTATAATATAGATTGATTATATGAAGCATTTTACCTGGTTTGGATAGTTGGCTTTCAGTAGCTATTTTGAGATTTCAGTGTAACAAGTCTCCTGTCCTTATGTTAAGCTTTCTTTTATGTCCCAGAATAGTTCTGTGCTCTGGATCTTGTTTCATTCTGTCCTTTGAGGACCTCACACCATCAAAAATTCTTACTTTCTTTTTCAAATTTTCATTTTTTTAACTCATTTTTCTTCTTTAGCATATTGATCTGTTAAAGTTGGTACAAAATAAAATAAAAATCACAACAGTGATGGCAACGACTACCTGAACATCACAAAAATGGTAACCTTCATTTGGAGCCATAACCCCTCCAGTAACAGTCTTTCTTCTTTACCTCATGGCTATATTATCTGAAAGATTTAAGGTGAGCTAATCTGCTTACTAAGTACACTCGTTCTTGGATAGAGGATAGAAGTGGAGGAGTTGACTGTTTCTGATGTATAAATTGTTAAATGGTATCCATTAAGTATCAGATACACAAAAATGCCAAAAAATTGACCATGAAAACAAATGAGAACAAGTCTAATATATATTTTTTCAAATAAATATGTTTCATGTATAAAACCAAATTCTTTTTTTTTTAATTTTAATTTTTTTAAATTGTTTTATTATTCATATGTGCATACAAGGCTTGGGTTATTTCTCCCCCCTGCCCCCACCCCCTCCCTTACCACCCACTCCGTGCCCTCCCTCTCCTCCCCACCCCCTCAATACCCAGAAGAAACTATTTTGCCCTTATCTCTAATTTTGTTGTAGAGAGAGTATAACCAATAACAGGAAGGGACAAGGGTTTTTGCTGGTTGAGATAAGGATAGCTATACAGGGAGTTGACTCACGTTAATTTCCTGTGCATGTGTGTTACCTTCTAGGTTAGTTCTTTTTGATCTAACCTTTTCTCTACTTCCTGGTCCCCTTTTCCTATTGGCCTCAGTTGCTTTAAGGTATCTGCTTTAGTTTCTCTGCATTAAGGGCAACAAATGCTAGCTAGTTTTTTAGGTGTCTTACCTATCCTCACCCTTCTCTTGTGTGCTCTCGCTTTTATCATGTGCTCAAAGTCCAATCCCCTTGTTGTGTTTGCCCTTGATCTAATGTCCACATATGAGGGAGAACATACGATTTTTGGTCTTTTGGGCCAGGCTAACCTCACTCAGAATGATGTTCTCCAATTCCATCCATTTACCAGGGAATGATAACATTTCATTCTTCTTCATGGCTGCATAAAATTCCATTCTGTATAGATACCACATTCTCTTAATCCATTCATCAGTGGTGGGGCATCTTGCTTGTTTCCATAATTTGGCTATTGTGAATAGTGGTGCAATAAACATGGTGTGCAGGTGCCTCTGGAGTAACCTGTGTCACAGTCTTTTGGGTATATCCCCAAGAGTGGTATTGCTGGATCAAATGGTAGATCAATGTTTAGCTTTTTAAGTAGCCTCCAAATTTTTTTCCAGAGTGGTTGTACTAGTTTACATTCCCACCAACAGTGTAAAAGGGTTCCTTTTTCCCTGCATCCTGGCCAACACCTGAACAGGCCTTTTCAAAGGAAGAAGTCAAATGGCTAAAAAAAATGCTCAGCATCCCTGACCGTAAAGGAAATGCAAATCAAAAGCATGTTTAAATTGCACCTCACTCCTGTTAGAATGGCTACCATCAAGAACTCAAACAACAAATATTGGAGAGGATGTGGGGAAAAAGGAACCTTCAAACACTGCTGATGGGACTATAATCTAGTACAACCACTATGGAAAACACGGGTGAGGTGGAATCTTAATGTGGTTTTAATTTGCATTTCCTTTAAAACCAAATTCTTAATATAAATGTCGTGTTATAAAAATATTCCTTTTGGGCTGGGACATGGCTCAAATGGTAGAGCGCTTGCCTAGGAAGTAAGTGTGAGGCTGTGAGTTTCAAACACCAGTACTGAAAAAAAAAAATTCTTTTGTGAGTACTTTTTCCTCCTTGAGTTAGGCTAGTTGAGGCTTCTGAAAATAGGAAACCAAAAGAGTATGGCCTCAAAGGCCATTCTGTTTTTTGGTAAAGCTACCCTGTACTTCTGGAAGCACAGAAACTTTCATGCTTTAAGAATCTTCAAAATGCTGTTAGATTTAGGTCAATCTGTTGCTAACATTTTCATTCATTTTATGAATGTGAAATACTTTAACAGTATTTGAATTGTTCGTTGTAGGGGAGGGGAGGTTTCCATGATAATTCCTCCTTTCTCTTTCATTTCCATATGAACCAGTTGAATCCCCCCATCAGGACCAGCTCATCTGCATTGCCAGGTGACTCAGTGAGGGGATGGTTTTATTAGCTGTTGTTGGGCAGATGTAAGAACAAGTTCTGATGATTACTTTGGAAGCTTTAAGTAAGTGCTTGTTTTCTCCTTAGTATTTGTTTTTTCCTTTTTCAGAATGCCTTTCCACAGGATTATCCCTTTTTATCATTCACTTTTGTGAACATATCACCTTACCAAGGACTTTTCTGACCTATCTGATGCAGAATGTCCTCTGCACACCTCTTCAAATCAGTTCTCTGTTTCCCTTTGTCAGTTCTCTGTTTGCCTTTGTTGCTGTACCTTCTGTGCAATTGTATTCCCTGCTCTAGTGAATACGTGCTAACTGGTTTTCTTGCACTCATATTTACCACTTTCTAATTTGGCCTATACATTGTTACTGGGAAGATTACCCAAAAGAGAAAATCTGAGCACATCCATGGATAAAGTCCTTCAATGTTTTTCCTTTGCCTTTAGAATCAAATCTAAATTTTATAAGGTAGTTAAGACCTTTATTTTGAAGGAGTCTTGTTTTTAGCTATATCAGAGTAGTTTTAGTTCTTTGACCACACCATATTTTCTCTGGTTTCCTGCCTTTGCATATACTGCTACTTCTGCGTGATTGTTTTCCTCCTTGAGTTTCCTGTTCTGGCTCTTTCTTACACTTCAGTTGTAGATGTGACTGTCCTTAATTTGGGGCAGATGCTACTCTATGGTGTTTACAAGCCTTGTGTGTTTACTTGTATCACATCACTTGTCATACTATGCTTTGTTTATTTGTCTGTCTTGATTACTGTATTATAAGTTCCTTAAAATAGTTTTTATTGCCCAATACCTAAAACAATGCCAGAGGCAAAGTTGGCATTTAACGTTTTAATAAATGTTATTAAGTGACCAAGTAATTCTATAGTTTTCTATCTCTCTATCTATCTACCATCGATCACCTGTTATCTATCTATATTTTAGGTGGGAGGTCTTCGTGATCTTTCAAGGCTGTTTGATTCAGTTTGGAGTATTGCATTGGCACTTTCTTTTGCTTCACTATTTTTTGAGGTGAACCAAATCACTTTGATTCTTATTTCTGTTTTCTTGTCATATCAGTTTTTTGTACTCATAGAGTTGCTTCAGCCTTTACATTTCTGTGATGCTTTAAGATGGTTTATAAGATTCTTAGAATTCTTCTCTCAAGTATGCAAAATAGTTTATTTCCTGGGTGGCTTTTTTCAGAAGAGGTGGTGGTGAGGAGGTTGCAAATTTTCTATTAAAATATTTTTTTAAAATATACAATTAAGGGGTGGCTTAAGCCATATGAAAACTGTTTTATTTTGTATAATATGAAGCCTGGAGTCAGGTTAGTTCAAGACTTGATTACTTCAACTGCTCAATACTGGAGGTACCTACAATGGTTTGGATGAGTGTGCCCATAAAGGTCCAAATGCCAAAGACTTGCTTCCTGGGGTGGTTCAATTGGGAGGTCATGAAATCTTTGAGAGGTGGGGGGTAGTGGGAGGTCCTTAGGTCACTGGGGGTATGCCCTTGAAGAGGACTGTGGGACCCCAGTCTCTCAGTGGCTCTCTGCTTCCTGCTTATGATATAGTCAGTTTTACTATGCATTCCTGCTATGATGTGTCACCTTGCCAGAGGCCCAAAGTGATGGGGTCACTCAGTCTTGGACTTGAATCTCCAGAACTGTGAACCAAATAAATCTTTTCTCTTTGTAAGTTAAAAAAATATTCTTTTAACCCTTATATACTGTTGGTGGGAATGTAAATTAGTGCAGCCACTAGGAAATCAGTATGGAAGTTCCTAAAAAACTTAAACAACCATATTTTATTAGTGTATTTTAATTGCAAAAAGGTTTCATTGTGAAAGTCCATATGTGCATGTAATATATCTTGATCATACTCATACCCTCTTGCTCTTTTTTGAAATACACTAATAAAAATGTAGGGATAATAATAATCTACCTCATACAGTTGTTGTGAGAATTATGGATAAAACATTTAGATTATTAAAAACATTCTTTTGTCTTGCAGGATCCTGAATTTCCATTTCTCATTTCTTATATTCACTGCATAGTTTTCAGTCTCTTTATTCCTTTTTTTATCTTCTTCCCCAAAGTCTTTCCAAGACTACCTCTAGAATCCACATACGAGTTCTCTCTGTTCAGCTTTGCCCTCCAGGATCTTCCAGCATTGTTGTTCCAGTATTGTTGCAACAATGGTGGAATTTCTCTTTCTTGCTGTGATTTTAGATCAATCATAAATATCACTGCTAAGTTCCCCTATTCTTACTACAGACCTCCTCCCATTATCCTTGCTTTCCAGGCAGGTTTGTACCAAGAAGGTGAAAGATAGCATAGTTAGAACTAGATTAACTGTCCCTTATATGAAATCCGTGTTATTCTTTCTTTTCTAGTTATTCTGAGGGCAGAGGGGTCTTTTTTGTAGTTGTGTTTGCTTTTTTGTTATTTTTTGGAAGGTGTGTTGGGAGATTCAGACATATGCAGCTGCCATTACTTTGACTATCCAGCATTTGATTTTGAATGTTTAAAGGGATTGAAAAACAATGTTCTCATTTATCTCTTGGAAAAATAATTTATTTTCTTTCTTTGAAAAAAATTCAAGATACTCTCCAGTAAGTGTTATGACATTTCTGTTCTATCTAAATTGTGTAACTACATCAATTTAAGAAACAAATGAGGGCTAACTGGTAAGAGTGATAGAGAAAAGATGAGATTTAGGTATAGTTTTATCCTTGAACAAATTCAGATTAGGACATAGGTGATAGAAAGCAAATGAAGACTGTCAGAATGTACCAGTAGAAAAAAATCAAGATTTTTACTTGAGTAGGGTAAACTTATTATTTATTTCAAAATGGTTAGAAAAGTATCATTTTCCATCCCATAGAAGTGATAAATGTAGGAGGAGGTGGACGTGCTAGTTACTCTGATTTGGTCATAACATCTAGCACACGTATATCAAATTGTTGTAAATACGTATAACTATATCCATTTAAAAAGCAATATGCAAACAAATAAGCCAATAACAAATGGCAAATTATCTGATATAGTTACCTCACCAAAGAAGACACATATGTGGGATGTAAGCATGTGAAAAAAAAAAAAAAGATGTCCAACACCATATTGGGGAATTGAAAATTAAAATACTTCCAAACAATAAGGAGATCTAGTACACATCTATTCAAATGGCTAAAATACACAAGCACCATGTGCAAGTATGTACACACACACACACACACACACACACACACACAAACAAAAAAATCTCACTATGCCCTACACCTAAGACTGGAGATAAGGTACAGCAACAAAAACTCTTACTTGTGGTGGGAATGCAGTCTTGAAAGACAGTCTGGCAAGGTCTTGCTAGGCCTACCATAAAGTCTAGAAATAATGTTCCTAAGAGTTTATCTAAATGAATTGAAAACCTATGGCTAAATGAAAGCCTCCTCATAAATGTTTGAAGTAGCTTCATTTATTATCGCCATCAGTACAATTGTAAGGGACCAAGATATCCTTTAATTAGTGAATGGGTAAACAAACGGTGCTATATCCACACAATGGAATGTTGTTTGGCAATAAAAAGAAATGACCTATTGAGCCTAAAAAGATATGGGGGAAAATTAAGTATTAAATTCTTGTTGCTCAATGAAAGAAAGCAATTCAGAAAGGTTACCTATTGGATGATTCTAACTATGTGACATTTTGGAAAAGGGAAAACTATAGTGACAGTAAAAAGATTAGAGGAGGAAGGGGAGGATGAATAGGATGAATTAGCATAGGGGACTTTTAGGGTGGTAAAACTGTTCTGTATAATGCTATAGTGCTGGACACAAAACAGCATTTATCAAAACCCATTGATCTGCATGACATAAAGAGTGTATCTTAATGTAAACCAGGAACTTTCATTAAGACAATGTATCAGTGTGGGATCATTAATTGTAACAAATGTATCACATTAATGCAAGGTGTGAGAAGAAACTGTGTGTGTGTGTGTGTGTGGGGAATGGGAGTGCTATACTATCTGCTCAATTTTTCTGTACATCTAAATCTGTTTAAAAAGACAGTCTATTAACTAAAAAGATTGGTCCTTTATGATAAAGACATCTATTATTCTCTTCAAGAAAAGTAGCTAAATACCAGGTGCAATAGTGAAAGGTAAGCTTTAAAAAATGCTTGGCACATTATTCTGTGATATTGATTATCTCTAGATACTTAGTTAAGTCCCTCAGAAGGTGGGCCAAGGTACTCTTCTTGGGTTTTTTTTTCCATGCTTAAATGTTTGGTTCCTGTCAAAAGAGTAAAGATCACCTGCCACGTAAGCTTATAGAGAATAAATGCTGAAGTGCAAAATGACAAGCTGCAAGTTAGGTTGAAAAGTAATGGTTCATTTTTCTCAACCAAAATCACTAATTTGTTTATGTGGGTGTCGGTTGCAGAGGTGGCTTGAGTGAGGAATGGGGGAAATTATTCATTCCTAATCAGCATCCAACATTATGAAATGTATTTCCAGTAATTAAATAAAAATACATTTCACTTTGATTTGAGTTCAAATTATTTACTGAAAATGAGAGCTAAATCTTATGTATAATGACTCCTGGGAAAATCTGTAAAAGATATCCTAACTGGAATATAGAAATAATTATTTCATAAAGGGAATTTAGTTTGGTTTGCTGCCTATATTAATACTTGCTATAATGATGCGTGTTAGGGATAAAACAATTATATACAATAAGAAATCAGCTGATTCAAGGAATCCCTAACTTATGGAGCCATTACTCTTTATTTTTTTATTCATATGTGCATACAATGTTTGGGTAATTTCTCCCCCCTTCCCCCACCGCCTCCTTCCCTAGTCCCCCCCTAGTCCCATCCCTCTCACCCCATCCCCTCGCTACCTGGCAGAAACTATTTTTCCCTTATCTCTAATTTTGTGGAAGAGAGAGTATAAGCAATAATAGGATGGACCAAGGGTTTTTGCTAGTTGAGATAAGGATAGCTATACAGGGAGTTGTCTCGCATTGATTTCCTGTGCACGTGTGTTACCTTCTAGGTTAATTCTTCTTGATCTAACCTTTTCTCTAGTTCCTGATCCCCTTCTCCTATTGGCCTCAGTTGCTTTTAAGGTATCTGCTTTAGTTTCTCTGCATTGAGGGCAACAAATGCTAACTAATTTTTTAGGTGTGTTACCTATCCTCACCCCTTCCTTGTGTGCTCTTGCTTTTGTCATGTGCTCATAGTCCAATCCCCTTGTTGTGTTTGCCCTTGATCTAATGTCCACATATGAGGGAGAACATACAATTTTTGGTCTTTTGGGCCAGGCTAGAGTTTAGATAATCTTAGTCATTAACAATTCCCCTACTTTTAGAATTTATTCTGTGTTAGTCCTTCATGCCAATCTAATTTTGCATTTTTGAAAATTTTGCCTTTGTTATCTGTTCTCTACTCATCATATCACACAGTCCCTACACCTAAATAACCGTCCAATTTACACTCATTGAAAATTTACTTTCATCCTAAATGCTCTTTTAATTTAACATCTTGTAGAACTTGTGTTTAAAAGCATGAGCTCTACAAAGTACATTGAATGTATGGAAATGCCATAATGAACTCACGTTGTGTAATTGGTAGATGCTAATTAAAAAAGAGGCAAAAGACATGGGTTCTATGGTTGGCTCTCTGGGTTGTGCCACTCGTGACCATGTGGCTGCAAGATCCTTAGCCTTTCAGGTCCATAATTTGTTATAAAACTAAGTATATTTGGGCTAACCTCATTAAAATAATTTGATAATCTAATGAGCTAATGCATGTAGTCCAGAACATGACAGATACACTGCCATATTCTACCAGACCTTTAAATAAGAACTAATACCAACTCTCCTCAAACTTTTCCTTGAAATAAAAAGGAAAGGAACACTCCTAAGATCATTCTATGAAGCCAGTATTACACTTATCCCAAAACTGGACAAGGACTCAACAAAAAAAAGAATTATAGGCCAATTTATTTAATGAAGTTAGATGCAAAAATCCTCAATAAAATACTGGCAAACTTAATTCAACAACATATCAAAAAGATCACTCACCATGATCAAGTCATTTTCATTCCAGGGATGCAGGGATGGTTTAACATACTCAATTCATTAAATGTACTTATTAATACAGTATGTTAACCCAGCAAAGACAAAAATCACATTATCATCTCTATAGATGCAGAAAAAGCCTTTGACAAAATTCAACATCATTTCATGATAAAAGCTCTGATAAAACTAAGAATAGAAAGAATGTACCTCAACATAATAAAGGCTATATATGACAATCTATAGCCAACATACTAAATGGGGAAAAACTGAAACCATTTCTCTAAAGTCAGGAAGAAGACAAGAGTATCCATTCTCTCCCTCTTATTCAACATAGTCCTGGAATTCCAACCCAGAGCAATAAGACAGGAAAAAGAAATAAAAGGAATTCAAATACGAAAGGAAGAAGTCAAACTATTCCTATTCAAAGATGGCATAATCTTATACATAAAAGACCCAAAAAAACTCTACCAAAAAACTCCTAGACACCATAAACAGCTTCATCAAAGTAGCAAAGTACAAAAATCAGTAGCTTTTCTATACACCAACAATAAACACACTGAGAAAGAATATAGGAAAATAATTCCAATGACAGTAGCCTCAAAAATTGTAAAATACCTGGGAATGAACTTAACAAAGGAAGTGAAAAACCTCTACAATGAAAACTATAAACCATTGAAGAAAGCAATGGCAAAAAGACTACAGAAGATGGAAAGACCTTCCATGCTTATGGATTGGCAGAATCAATATTGTGAAATGGCTATACTACCAAAAGCAATCTACATGTTCAATGCAATCCCAGTCAAAATTCCAATGACTTACATCACAGAGATTGAAAAGTGAACCCTAAAGTTCATTTGGAAGCACAAAAGACCACAAAGAGCAGAATAGAAGACCCAGATATGAATCCAAGAAGCTACCTGACTTTTGACAAAGGCACCCAAAACATACTATGGAGAAAAGACAGCCTCTTTAACTAATGTTGCTGGGAAAATGTTTCTGCATGCAGAAAACTGACATGATCCATGTCTCTCACCCTGTACAAGTATCAACTAAAAGGGGATTAGGGACCTAAATATGAGACATGAAATACTGAAGCTAGTGCAGAAAAGAGTAGGTAATACACTGGACCTTATAGGCAATAACTTCCTAAATAGAACTCTTAATGGCTCAGCACTAAGAGGAAAGATTTACAAATGGGATTACATGAAATAAAAAGCTTCTGCACAACAAAAGAAATGGGCACCAGATTTAAGAAGTTGCTCACAGAACAGCAGAAAACCTTTGCCAGCTATACATCTGACAGGGAATTAATAACCAGAATATACAGGAACCTCAAAAAACTAAACTCCCCCCAAAAAATTAATAACTCCCCCCCAAAAAATTAAGAAATGGGCAAATGAACTGAGCAGATCTTTTTCAAAGGAAAAAGTCCAAATAGCCAAAAAACACATGAAGAAATACACAACATCCCTGGTCCAAAAGGAAATGCAAATCAAAACTAAGTTAAGATTTCACCTCACTCCTGTCAGAATGGCACAATCAAGAACACAAATAGCAACCAATGTTGGTGAGAACTTGAGGGGAAAAAGGAACCCTCATACACTGTTGGTGGGAATGTAAATTAGTACAACCACCATGGAAAACAGTATGGAGGCTCCTCAAAAACTAAAAATAGAACTGCCATATGATCTAGCAATACCACTCCTATGGATATACCCAAAGAAATGTAAGTCATGTTACAATAAAGACACCAGAACACCCATGTTTATTGCAGCACTATTCACAAATAGCTAAGCTATAGAAACAGCCAAGATCTGAATGAATAGATTAAGAAAATGTTGTATTTATATGCAGCAGAATTTTATTCAGCCATAAGGAAGAATGAAATTTTGTCATTTGTAGGTATATGGATGAAACTAGAGAAAATCATCTTAAGTGAAGGCAGCCAGGTCCAGAAAGCCAAAGGCCACATGTTTTTTCTTGTATGTGGAATATAGACCCAGTACAAATACAAGCAATATTATGAAAAACAGGTCATGCTAAGAGGAAATCACTAACAGAAGAGGGAAGATAAAAGAAGGAAATTTAAAAAATGAAGATGGTTCATGTACTTTCTACATGAAAGAAGGAAACACTTCTTTATTGATTTTCTTTTGTTTAATGAGACTATTAGTTACCCCTGCAGGAACATCAATAATGTCATACTGTCTGTTTTAAAATTCCTAATTAAAAGACTATATTGCATATTAAGGATGCTAAAAAGCAACTCAAACTTAAAGGAATTTTCAAAGGCAAATCATTTCTGACATTGGTGTCATGTTTAAGCTGGAAGTCAAAGGATGATTTCTGTGGCAATGACGCATTGCCATCTTCTCTAAACTCATCCACCTGTTCCATTTGTGGAGCAGCCCATGCCCTAGGAACAAGAGTGTCCTTTAACAAAAAACACATAGACTCTTTGGATAAAGTTGAAGTGTGCCTCCTTAATCAAGGTCTTTTTTGTAGGTGTCACCTCATATCTGATAAACACTGATTATATGAATCTTGATCTTTGTCTCCCTTCTTTACCAAATGGATTCATGACACCCAAGCCTTCCCTGAGTCCTCAATTCCAATGGTTCTTTTAATTCTTGGTCATCTAGACATTTAACCATTATCCTTGCTTGAGTGTTTATTCCTAATTCCCATATTCTTGCTTGATTTCTGACCCATCACTTAACTTTAACATTTATTGTCTGTGTATACATTCAGTTTCTGCTTCACTTCCAACTTTAATTTCCATGAGTCTCAGTTTTCTCAATTTGTAGTATAAGGAAAATAATAACAATATTTAAAGTTAGTTCAAACACTGAATAAAATAATAAGCAAGGTGATTATCATTACCTAAGATAGAGAGAGTACTAAAGAATTCCTAGCTTCACCCAAGCATATTTATACCTGGATAATAGAGCTCTTTATTTTATGTATTCAGAGAAATAAATAAGGTTAAGGAATGTCATTTCATTTCCAATAAATTGTGTTTTCTCAGACTTTCATCATTACCACTTTTTTTATATGAGGTCTCCAATCTTATTTTAGTTGCAGAAAAAAAAATACCTATACAAATTTCTAGTAATATTTATACCATCTTCAAAAAGCACTTACCACAACCTATCATCCCATTATCTGGAAAACCCCTCTCCCCAGTTGTGATGTGACCCCTACCAATGTCCCAGGCACCTCACTCTGGGCAAGGCTTTCAAAAAACTGAGATGATATTAACTGCACTAAGCTCTAAGAACTGCTCCAGCATCTAGATGCAGGATAAAAGAGCAGCACATGGCCTACAGAAGTGTCAGTTCCCTCTACTTCAGTTAGGAGCAAGATAAAAATGACATCCTAATCATGACTGTTATGATTTACCAGGAAGACATCCCCCTTGGCAAAAACAGCTCTTTCACTGGCTGTCAAGGCTCTGATCTTCCCAGGATCACCTTCTGTGCATTGATTAAATTTTTGCTGTCTGAGAAGCAACTGATAATGATGAAAGTGGTAGAATGGGAAACCAATGTTATATGTGTGTCCTCTTTCAACTTCTGGCTGAGTCTTCCAACTCAATTAGTCACTGGAACATAGAGGTTACCTTCACCTAAGTTGGGTGGTAGTGGGGGAAAGGAATATAAAATCATCTCAGACAACCAAAAACTATTATCAGGGACAGAGGACCATTTGTGTTTAGGATCTAAAAATAAGCCATCTCATATTCAGGGTGGTTGCCCATGGCAGAAAAGAGAGTGTACTCTGAAGAACTGGTTTTATAATGCAGATCCCTTGGAACACAGATATAGCCAATGTGAAGAGCTGTCCACACAACTGCTAAGAGTCCAGCAGGTGATCACACCCTGGAAAGGAAGAGCCCTGAATCAACCTGCAGCTAGCATTCTTACACCTGTGACCAAAGGCAATGGTAACCAGCACCCTCAATCCTAGTCAACTCAACTCCTTAGGTACCATAGGATGCCTAATGGGGAGACACAAGAGTGTTCAGACTGGCTGCTATTAGAGATCTGTGAGTGAGAAAGCTCTAAACTCTGAAGACCCAGGCACATCTCTAAGAACCTCAAGCTTAGGACAAAGAAGGGAAGGCATCCCGCTCATGCTAATAATTTAACAGGGATTAGGGAATGTGAGTGTGTGAATAAGCAGAAGTTTGGAAATCAGGAGCAATAGAGGCATTTATCAAGTTCCTAAATTGGAGGTTCCTAGACAAGACACAGTGTGGAGTTACAGAGCATGCTGGGAAGAAGGGAAGGGAAAGATGGGAACAAATATGCAGAAGCCTGCTAAAATAACACAGAGCTACAAGGATGTACTCAGAAAATAGAAGGACATATTAACTTTTCAAAGAAATAAATGAAGGCACTGAAAGAAAATTAATTCTCTCTAAGAACTAAAAAGCAAATATCAAAGAGTAATGGCAGATTCCAAGATGGCAGCTAGAGGGAGGAAGCAGAAAGTGTGCCTCCTAAAGTAAAATCTTGGAGAGACACTGGAGAAAAACCTTACAGGAAAAACCACTGAGAAGAGGCAAAACTTTGACTCTTCCACACCTCCAGCCTGCACATAGCATCTCCACTCCACGTTAAACGGAGAAACCAGGAGGGCTCCCTCACCACCACCAGATGCCAGCACCCAGATGGCTTGGGAAGACATGGACTACAAGGTGAGCTAAGTAGTACGTGGTACTTCCACAGACAACCCTGGGCCAGATCAGCATAGCCCCCTGGAAGACTGACCCCCACCCAGGGAAAAAAGGGAAAAACAAACTGAATAATAAGCAATAACAACAACAACAAAAAAACACGTAGCAAAGAGGGCGGGGTGCCCTGAGAGCCAAAGGGGAGGAGGGGAAATCTGTCACAAGCTGGCTGGAGAAGGCAGGAGTGGCAGCACACACCCAGCAACCAGAAGCAGGAAAGCTTGTAAAAGTGGTGGGGGGAGGAAAAAAACTCCATAGGAGGGGGGGAAGACCTACTTCCCATGTTAACTGTAAATAAACACGCAGGCCTGAGAAAGCTGGTGCAGTGTCACCAGCCCCAGTGTGCTTGGAAAGGGGAAAGCTTGTAGCAGTGGTGGTCACACACAGGAGAACTCTAAATAAACAAAGCCTGAGGGACTAGGTGATTGTTAAGCTCACTCCTGAGATCTGTATAAATAAAGCCTCCAGCAACAGCAGGCTGACAGCAGCAGGCAGGCGAGCCACAGCTCTAAGAAAACTAGGAATACAAGAAAAGTACCTCAACATTATAAAAGCTATATATGACAAACCTACAGCCAGCATTATACTTAATGGAGAAAAACTAAAACCATTCCCTCTAAAATCAGGAACAAGACAAGGATGCCCACTATCTCCACTCCTATTCAACATAGTACTGGAATTCCTAGCCAGAGCAATTAGGCAAGAAGAAGGAATAAAAGGAATACAAATAGGTAAAGAAACTGTCAAAATATCCCTATTTGCAGATGACATGATCCTATACCTTAAAGACCCAAACAACTTTACTCAAAAGCTCCTAGACACCATCAATAGCTACAGCAAGGTAGCAGGATATAAAATCAACATAGAAAAATCATTAGCATTTCTATACACTAATAATGAACAAACTGAGAAAGAATATATGAAAACAATTCCATTTACAATAGCCTAAAAAAAAAAAAACAAAATACCTTGGTGTAAGCTTAACAAAGGATGTGAATGACCTCTACAAGGAAAACTATAAACTTCTGAAGAAAGAGATTGAGGAAGACTATAGAAAGTGGAGAGCTCTCCCATGCTCATGGATTGGTAGAATCAACATAGTAAAAATGTTGATACTCCCAAAAGTAATCTACATGTTTAATACAATTCCCATCAAAATCCCAATGACATTCATTAAAGAGATTGAAAAATCTACTGTTAAACTTATATGGAAACACAAGAGGCCACAAATAGCCAAGGCAATACTCAGTCAAAAGAACAATGCAGGAGGTATCACAATACCCAACTTCAAACTATATTACAAAGCAATAACAATAAAAATAGCACAGTACTGGCACAAAAACAGACATGAAGACCAGTGGAACAGAATAGAGGACCCAGATATGAAGCCACACAACTATAACCAACTTGTCTTTGACAAAGGAGCTAGAAATATATGATGGAGAAAAGACAGCCTCTTCAACAAAAACTGCTGGGAAAACTGGTTAGCAGTCTGCAAAAAACTGAAACTAGATCCATGTATTTCACCCTATACCAAGATTAACTCAAAATGGATCAAGGATCTTAATATCAGACCACACTCTAAAGTTGATACAGGAAAGAGTAGGAAATACTCTGGAGTTAGTAGGTATAGGTAAGAACTTTCTCAATGGAACCCCAGCAGCACAGTAACTAAGAGCTGGCATAGATAAATGAGACTTCATAAAACTAAAAAGCTTCTGCTCAACAAAAGAAATGGTCTCTAAACTGAAGAGAACACCCACAGAGTGGGAGAAAATATTTGTTAGATACACATCAGACAAAGGACTGATAACCAGAATATATAGGGAACTTAAAAAACTAAATTCTCCCAAAACTAATGAACCAATAAAGAAATGGGCAAGTGAACTAAACAGAACTTTCTCAAAAGAAGAAATTCAAATGGCCAAAAAACACATGAAAAAATGCTCACCATCTCTAGCAATAAAGGAAATGCAAATTAAAACCACACTGAGATTCCACCTCACCCTTGTTAGAACAGCCATCATTAGCAACACCACCAACAACAGGTGTTGGCGAGGATGCGGGAAAAAGGAACCCTCTTACACTGTTGGTGGGAATGTAAACTAGTACAATCACTCTGGAAAAAAATTTGGAGGCTACTTAAAAAGCTAAACATTGATCTACCATTTGATCCAGCAATACCACTCTTGGGGATATACCCAAAAGACTGTGACACAGGTTACTCCAGAGGCACCTGCACACCCATGTTTATTGCAGCACTATTCACAATAGCCAAGTTATGGAAACAGCCAAGATGCCCCACTACTGATGAATGGATCAAGAAAATGTGGTATTTATACACAACTCCCTGTATAGCTATCCTTATCTCAACTAGCAAAAACATTTGTTCCTTCCTATTATTGCTTATACTCTCTCTACAACAAAATTAGAGATAAGGGTGGGACAAGGAGGGGGTGGGGTGGGTGGAAAGGGAGGCGGTGGGAGCAGGGGGGGAGAAATGACCCGAGCATTGTATGCACATATGAATAAAAAAAAAAGATTATCTAAACTCAAATAGGTCAAATGTCATATACCATGTTTAGTGCATTTATCTGGAAGAGTCTGTCAATTTTTGGTTTTCCAAAACAGTATTGAGCAGAGATTGTCAGAAAGCATTCTTTTGGTAGTTAAAGTATGTTTTCCTCTGAAAATTTTGAATGTGAAGCATTGCTTTGAGATTTAGTTCCAGTTCCACTTTTTTTTTTTCAGTGTACCTTTGGTTTCTTATTTGCTCCCTCATCATTTCACACAGAAATTTAGAGAGTACCTACTGATTATTACATTAATTATGAGTATTTACTGTAGTATGGCTATGATAATTTAGAAGACCTATAAATTAAAGTCAGATATTTAAGTTATGATAAAGAACCAGTAAGAAAGTGGTATAAATCCAAGAAGATAAGAAACTAATTGTCATATGTAAGAACAATTTTATGGGCAAGCAATGGCTACTGTTAGACAATATTTAGAATTTCAAATACTGGTTTACATTTCAGAGTTTGTGAGATTTATCTACCCTCATTTCCCCTAAGCTTATTTTGTTCCCCTTTGGAGATATACAAAATCATATTTTATTCTTGCCATCTTCTTTGGCTTTGTTCACACATGAATGTACTGCCAACTTTGAAATTCCTCCTGGTGAGAAAAAATATCCTATATTTTTGGCTGTGCATATCTGATTATTCTAAAAGCAATGCCAGCACCAAAATTTTTCCATAATGGGACAGTTATAATTCAGTGGTATGAGAAGAAAACAATTGCTTATACCATAGTATTCATGCTTCATCATTATATTTCATTATTTGACTGAATCTATAAATCTCTTTCTGGATAACTCTTATGAAAACCTGTTAAATTATTTTCTAACTCTATTTCATTATTTTGTGGCACATCTTTGAGTATATTTAGGTTGCTTACATCTTAAAAAATGAATCTGGGCATACTTCCCTTATGAGATACCATTAATAAAGCATCACATATAATTAGAAAAAGTGGCACTGCACAGATGAGAAGAGAAAATGTGTTTTGGCAGAAACAAATTATGGTGCATACTAGTAAGTCTTTAGATCCAAGGAACGTTTGGTAATTATGTGCAATTAGCTCCAAAATAAGTCTTGACTCTTGTTTGGAAGCATGTATAAAATTTGAGTTGCAAACTAGAAGAAATTGTACAAAGTAACATGACAGGTAGACAACAAATCTATGGAAATCTTATGGAGATAAAACCATGCAGGTTAAAATAATATTCAAATTGAAATAAAAATATGACTTTGGGTAGGGAAGAATTATTCTCAGTTGGCAGTGTCTTTTAATGTAGGAGGAAAATAACCAAAATGCTTGATTTTCATGTGGTTATTATTAGCTTTTGTGTATGTGCAGAAAGAGGCTGTTTTTTTTTTTTTTCCTTTCTCCAAATAAGAACATTCCACAGTCTTCTCAGAGTTTTCTTTTCCTGTTGTTTATTTTCCTGATAGGTAGAGTTCTTTCTCCAGGGTGCCAAGTTAACCTCCCTGTGAGTTATGACTAAGCTGGAACTAAGGACACGCATAGTATTGGGGATAATTGTTTTATGGTACACGTTTCCCTGAAGGCTATGGAGTTTTTCTGAAATATGTTGTTTACTTAAAATCACTATTATTCATTTGTTTATTTTGGATTGTTTCACTTTAACAACAGGCATCATAAACTGATGGAGCTTTACTGGGAAAACTGATTTTTTTTCCTCATTGTTTTTCTTTTCTTATTTTAAAAAAATCTATATCTAGAATACTAACTTCTCTTACTGTGAAATACTTGGGAGGGCAGTTTCAGGATGTCATTCTATCAGAGCTGGCACTTTTGAGTTGGGCAATTAAAACTGAAAGTGGTTAGGTTGTTAGGCTGGAGAATGAAAGCAGCACAGCTACTTTAAAAAATTCTATGTAAAAAACGTCCTTTTCTAAACAGAATGCAACCCTTCTCAAATATCAAAGTTACTGTTTATGATGACAACACATTCACAAAGCATTATTATTTAAAAGGATGCAAAATGTCACTGAATCTTTCTTGCTTGATACTAAATGTTTCTAAGACACCTGACAGAAGCAGTGCTAACTTTCAATTACCCACCTGTGGTTATGAGAGACAGCAAAAGCACAGGCAGTTGCATTCACAAAACATTAAAAATGCTTTATGCATTTATTACTGTTTCTTCCCCATCAACCTTTTTCTCCCTGATGCTTCTAATAAGAAAGAACAGTGCTGGATGATCTGTACTGTCTTTTTATTTTCTTACTCACAATTCTGATGGGGATGATGGAAATGGTCTATGTAGAGGGTGTTAAGTAAAAGAGAAGCACCAGTCCAGAGTTCTGCAGGTCTTCGGGGACAAAATGTCCTGAGCTTTAATAAACTGTGTATTCAGTATATGTACAAAGTATCCCAAAATGTCTGCTGGGTTCTCCAAAGTGGTCTGAGCCTCACCACTGCTTTTAAGAAACATAATTTGTTGCTGCACCAATAAAACAACAGCAATAGCAACCACACCAGCACACAGGGCAGAGTACACAGTATGCAATAAGAGGTGTAGGAGTGATGTAAAAAATGATTTTCATTTGTACAGGAGAGATAATTACAGACCAGAAGGATTAAGGAACTTTTTATGTGAGAGGTAATATTTCTGTTTTCTGGACCTTGAACAATAAGGATAATTTAAATTGAAGAAGATGGTGGAGGGAAAGGATGTTTTTGTGGGGGAAAAGATGAGTAGAAGAATAAATAAATAGCTGACAGTAGGAATGAGAGGATAAATTTATGGGCTGATTTCTGTGGAAGTAAAGGGATATAAAAAAGGGGGAAAATCAGTTGGAATCAGATTATAGGATGTTTTAGGAGTCAGGATAGAGTTTTTTTTTTTGTGGTACTGGGGCTTTGAACTCAGGGCCTACACCTTGAGCCACTCTGCCAGTTCTTTTTGGTGCTGGTTTTTTTTTTTTTTTTAATATAGGGTCTTGTGAGTTGTTTGCCTGGGCTGGCTTTGAACCGTGATTCTCCTGATCTCTGCCTCCTGAGTAGCAAGGATTACAGGCGTGAGCCTCCAATGCCCAGCTACCATAGAGTTTTAATGTTTTATTGTAGGTAATAGAAAATGCTTGAAGGATTTTGAGCAGGAAATTAGTATATACAATTCAGTATTTTAGAAAGATTCCTCTGATGGTGACGTGGAGGGTGAACTTGGGCAGAGGGATTTAGAAATTGTTTCAGAGATATACTTTTTGGGGCCTTAGAAGTACAAGTTGGGAACATGAGAAGGGATAGGAGGAGGTGGAAAGGCAAGGCAGGACTGGGGAAGGCTTCTTTGGAGATATTTTCGCACCCTGGCTAAGTTCTAAAATACAAGTAACAAGATTTGAGCCATTTTCGAGATTTACAAGTCATATGTACTTTTAAAAACATTATAATTAGTGCATATAAATTTACATATTTATGAGTTTCACTGTGATATTTGTATATATGCATATATTCTGCTTTCATTATGTTTACCTCCCAGTTATCCTCTTACCTTCCTCTTTATCCTCCTGTTCCCCTAACTCTCGCTAGTAAACCCTTTACTACTTTCAGTTATTTTTTTTTAAATTGTGGTTTCCACATATGAAAGAAAACATGTGATATTTGTCTTTCTTTATCTGGCTTATTTCACTTAATGTGATGGCCTCTAGTTCTACCCATTTTCTGCAAATTACATGATTTTGTTCTTTGTGAGTGAATACTACTCATTGTGTGTGTACGTACACCATATTTTCTTTATCCATTCATCTGTTGATGGGCACGTAGGCTGATTCCATAGTTTGGCTACTGTGAATAGTGCTTCATTAAACATGTAGCAGTAAAGGCATAAAAAAGGGGGAAAATCAGTTGGAGTTAGATTATAGTATGTTTTAAGGGCCAGATAGAGTTTTAATGTTTTGTCATAGATAATAAGAAATGTTTGAAGGATTTTGAGTAGGAAATCAGCATACACAACACAGTGTATTTAACCTGGTCATGCAGGTATCTCTTATCACATGTACTTTTTTTTTTTCAGTACTGGAACTTGAACTCAGGGCCTTCACCATGAGCCATTCCACTAGCCCTTTTTGTGACGAGTATTTTCGAGATAGGGTCTCACAAACTATTTTCTTAGGTTGGCTTCGAACTGCAATCCTCCTGATCTCTGCCTCCTGAGTAGCTAGGATTACAGATGTGAGCCACTGGCACCCGGCCACATGTACTTTTAAATGTAGTCCAGAAATAAGAAATCTATAACATATGGGAAAAGTTCAGAATGTTTTTACTTTTGTAAATAAAATTGCCTTGGAACATAGCCATGCTTATTTTTTAATATATTGTCTATTGCTGCTTTTGTGCTGTAATGCAGAGTTGGCCCCAGAGCCTGAATTGTTTATTCTCTGGTCCTTTAACAAAAAGTTTACTGATCCCTGGTCTGAAATTTTTTGGTAATTTGAGACAAGTCAACAAAATAAACCTTATTTCTAGTTGTAGATGCTTGTTTGTAACAATAGGTTCTAGGAAAGCCAGATTTTTAAAAAATGTATTAGAAATAAATTGAACACATATGTTGAAATAAATGTGCACTCTGTCTTCCCCAGAGGAGTGACTATAATCATGAATTTTCTTTTATCTGCCTTTGCATCCATTAAGTTCAGCAACAAAGGTGATGTCCTTTTTGAGCTGATAACCTGAGCAGTTAAGAGTTTTCTTGATTGGTTTTCTTAGATGGCCTCCAGGTCATCTAAGGTCATATTTCCAGCAAATATAATCAAGTTTTAGTTTCTTTTGACAGGAAAATCAATAGTCAGTATTCCTTCTTGGATGGATAAAGCACCATGACAATGAGAAAACAAAAAATGGGGTTTCCTGAGTACTTACAACATATTGAATGGTGTCCTGATTATTTTGCTTTATGTTTTGCAAAGTAGTCCTTACAAAAATCCCATGATGTAAAATTTTAAATAATTGTCTTTTGATAGAAAATAAATTGTGTGTTAGTGATTAAGATGATCAATTTTGTCACCTTGATTGGATTGAGAGATGTTTAAGTCCACTTCTGGGTATGTCATTGGGAGATGTTTCCAGAAGCAATTGGCAAAGGGACAGCAACTTAGGGGGAAGATCTTTCCTGAATGCGTGCGGCACCATCCAATAGGTTGGATGCATAGTTGGAACAAAAGCAGAAGGAGGAAGCTTGATAGTACAGGCATGATCTTTCTTTCTCTCTCTGCTCCCTGGATGCCATGAGGTGACCAGCTTTTTCTTCTGATACACCCTTCCACCATGATGTTCTGCCGTGCCACAGTCTGAAAGCAATTGAGCCACTTAGTCATGAATTGAAACCTCTGAAACTGTGAGCCCAAAAAACCCTTTTCTCCTTTTAAGTTGCTATAGCAGGTATTTTGTCACAGCAACAGAAAGTTGACTAACTTAACAGTATTATATAGCAAATACTACATTAACAGTAGGGAATTGGTGAAGCTAAGATTTTAATATAGATATAATAATCTATTTGAAAGTCTGTGTGGCTTACCCTCTGAGGGCAATACCCTGTTATATTTTGGATATAGTGTTCCCTCAAAATCTCATGTGTTGAAGGGTTGGTTCCCAGCTGGTAGTGCTATTGAGAGGTGTTGAATCACGAGGGCTCTAACATCATCAATGGATTAACCCACTGATAAATTTATACCTGCATATTGGAGGAAGTAGGTCACTGTGTGCATGATTTTGAAGAGTGTATTTTTGTCCTTGGCCCCTTCCTCCCTCTCTCTCTTTTTGCTTCCTGGCTACCATGAGGTGAACATTTCCTGTGCCAAACACTACTGCTACCAAAATGTTCTGCTTCACTACAGCAATGGAGCCAGCCAACCATGAACTGAAATCACTGAAATTATGAGCCAAAATAAATCTTTCCTCTTTTAAGTTGTTTATATCAAGTAGTTTGTCACACCAATGAAAAGTTGATTAACATACATGCCTTTCCTCCACCCATTGTTAACTAGCACCCCTCTTTTTGCTGTATAAACTTCATTCCAATGACAATAGATTGGGCTAGGGAATGCATACCAAAGCCAAATCCAAGTTAAGCCAATCAGAGCCCTGTTCTGGGATTTTGTATCAGAGAATGATTTTTCTACTTCATTCTGACCTCTCTTGAAGAGAGGAGGAGTGTAAATTTGTGATGCCATTTTCTTCCTATTTCTGTTTAATGTTGTGTCCTTAACTATATAAAAGAAGTACTTACAAACTCAGATTCCTTTCAGTGTGTCTAACAAGCAAGACAAAGATGGCAAAGAGTTTGAGATTATGAGTTAGTTAACCAAGTATATTACTTACCTGAATGTTGAGAAGTAATCCTGACTTATAACACCTCTTTCTGAAGGAGGAGCCAGAGAAGGTAAGTGTCAATCAGACTTCGATGCAGTCAAACAGGAACCACTGTAGGTACTTTTGTTGCAACCAAGTGAACAGAGAGAATTATGTTTATAACACCTCTTGCAATGGAGAGGGCAGTGGAAGCCAGAGGGGATACCTCTAGAGTGTAAGTATCATGAAGTTGAGATCCACAGCCAAGATCCACAGCCAAGCCAAGGTCAGGAAGCTTCTACCACCATGTTACAACAGTTTCCTTTATACCCACAATATTGGTGACTAAATATATAATGAGGTATTGCTGCTGCAAACATGACTTTTTGCCCTTTGTTGCCGGTACCTACACAGTGAAAGATGGCCTCTGTCTCCCTTATGACTTTTTTTTTTGTGGTACTGAGGGTGAAACTTAGGGCCTCACACTTGCTAGGAAGTTGCTCTGCCTCTTGAGTCATTTGGCCAGCCCCCCTTATTGACTTTTGGCTTTCTCAAAAATGCATCTCATTGGCAGAATTTGCTTGCATGTAGGATATACTAATTTGATGGGTAATAGGGGAAGTACAGTTTTAACTTTCCAGCTCCTATGATTAGGGAGGGTGTATAGAAAATGATAGAGAGAATTTCAAGTCTCCAAAGACAATAACCAATAGTGCCAAACAATGGTAGTGTTTGAAATAACCTGAACATAGTTTATGCATTCCCCAAATCTGTAACAGAACTAGTGTTAACCTTGCTACTTTTTGTTTTTGCTCTCCTAGGGCTGTGGTACATTCAACTTGGACTCAATCTGAGCTTCTCTTGTTTATCAGGGAAGTTATGCAACTGTGGTTGAAAACAGGGTTATTTCTTTCATGGAGACTGGTCAATGGCCATCCAGGTTCTGTGAATTCATATTTCTTACATGAGAAAATAATGAAAGGTTAGCCAGGACTTCTTTTTTATGGTACTGGCCATCTCTTAACTCGTCATGTTGCTTGTGTTGCTGGATGTTTAACAAAATATGTATACCCTTTCAAGACAGGATAACCAATGATATGGATATTGGATTAGTGACATATTACCTGGAGATTTATTGACTAGGGCAAGTCTTCTATTAAATAGAGTTCAAAGAGAAATAGACAATGGCAAGCAAACTGTTTTATGATTCTTTGTTGAAATTTTGTAGTAATCTTCATTGCCTCTTCTGTAGTCATTTTATATAATCTTTTGTTTTACTTCTCTATTTATTCCTTTTTGATGATTCAGAAAACTGTAAATAGTGAGGCTGTTCTAACTGTGGTCATGTAAGTAAATGTCAAATTGAAAAATGCACTTTGCATACCATATTGACAATTTTTCATTTTTCTTTATCATTCAGTGGTTCTTTTTCATAAACTACATGTTAAGTAGGTCAGGAGTTGTGGGTTTAAGGGCATTACTGATAAGGGCAAAAGGCAGATACTCAGGATTTCCTTCTAAGATCTTGGAATACAGCTTTTATGGTCAGTGGTTCTCCAAATGTCCTCCACTGAATACTCACCAAAAAAAGAAATAACCTAATATATCAATGTTCTTCCAGTGTTCTCTTGGGATATTTCTCTCTTCATTCTATCTAGCCAAACCAAATGTTAAGAAAAGGGCTTGTTCCTAGACCTTCTCTTAAGAATTGCTGTTCTAGGAAGACTTGCCTCTTTTCCCTATAACTTTTAGTGAGACGGAATGCCTGACAATTTTTAGTACCCAAATTCTGTAAATTCAGCATATTTAATCTAAATTACTCACTGATCTTGCTTTCAATGCCAGTTTCACACACCACCAACTCACAAATCACATGAAGTACAATAAGAATGGATAGTGACATGATAGAGCACTACCCCAGAAATATACTGCATAGTATTGGGGGATTTTGAGTTGTCTTTTCTCAGAGATCTTCTAACCCAGATATAATATATTTCATTTCTCCTTGTTCTCTTTTTTGATTAGAATCTTCTGCTATGATTAATATTGCCTCTATAATGAAATTTGTATTGGAAAAATAAATGACCTTTTATTTTTTTTGAAAAACCTCTTTTTCTACTCCCTGTAATCAAAAAGGATGCATAAGACTCTAGGCAGCAAAAACAAGTAAATGAAAAATATATATTACATCTTAGAAAGAAAAATAATAAAAATAAAAAAGTAAGAAATCGTTTATTTATGCTATTTCCCTTTGGAATTATAATCTATCTTAAAAACTCTTGAGTAATTTGCATTAACTATAATGTATTTTATTGGAAGTAAGTGGGTAGAAGGTAGGTAGATAGACAGCTAGATAGATAAAAGAGGTATAATATCAAACATCAAAAATCTCCTGGACAAATTTAAACAATGTGTTGCCATTGCACATTTGTTATATTACCAGGATTAGTCAATTACAGTATTTTGTCCCTCTGTCCATGGACTATTTCCTGGAAATAGCATTAACTTATTTAAGTTCAGTTTCAGTCAGTGCTCTATGTCCAGAAGTCAAAGCTCAAACTTACCTCTAATTCATCAGATAGAATGAAGCAAGACTATAGAAAAGTACTGTAGTCATTCTTTGCCCTTCTTCTAGGTAGTGATAATTATATAAATAAATGTTGAATATGTAAACAATTTTGGCTTGAAAGAATGCCACCTAATTAGCTTTTCTAGGATACTCACATCTTAATATTGTTCTTGGGGCAGGATCAGGGAATTACGAAAATATCTGTGAAGGGGGAGAGAATTTGTGAGAAAGGGCAAGAATGTGTGAATAGATGCAGAGAAATGAGTGAAAGCTGATATACTGTGTTTCAAGAGAAAGAAAGAATGTGTGACACCGTTTGACTTTGGAGCATGGCTGGTTGGAATGTAAATTCTTCAGGGTGAGAGGTATGTATGTGAGTATATGAGGTAGCTAAATAATTGTAAAGCAAAGGAAAAGTTAAGGCATTTAATCTTTGCCATCAAATTGGAAGACAATCTTTAGGCACATGTCAAAGAAATAATTTTAAAAAGGTGATGAGGATATTTTTCTTTTGCTCCACAAACATGAGATATGTGCAGTTTATGATTTGAGATAGTGCAACTAGTTTTTAAGACATATCACAGCTTATCATGAATTTTAAACCTTATTCATTTCCATAGAAGTGCTACTATGTAGGAGAGAAAATAGAGAAGAAACAAAACATTTATCAAAGAAAAATGCAATGCATTGGCATGGCAAGATGGAAATATCCTATTTGAAAGAGAAGAAGCTCAAGTGGATTTTCTCATATTCACTTTTCTGCAAAAGACACTAATGGAAGCTGACCGCATGAGAAACAATCAAACATTGATATTATCCTACCTTTCTCTTCCATCATTCAAAGCCTGAGACTCAAACACCATAGGAATACATCAGCCTTGGATCTGCATGCCCTTCAGTTTCTGATTACATTGAAAGTTCCACCATAGATCATGATAATGGTCTATAATTTAGACTCATACTAAGTAGAAGAAGAGACTCTACTATTTGTGTGAAAATGTTGAGTGTTGTAGATCAAGAACAGTAAGTTTTTGTGATAGCACTGCTGAACCTAGACACAGTGCTCAATATTCACATAAATATTTGCTCACAAATTTATTCTATTTTAGACCTCACCTCCTTAAAACCATTGTTTGATACTCTTGCCATGGTGTATACTTCACTTCTTTAACACCACTGCCTGAGAGTTGTAGGAAAAGTGACAAAGTAAAATAAGAATGAGTTCATTTTCTTGGGTTTGGAGGACTACGTTTTGGAATATGCAGATTGATGGAGTATTTGCAGAAGCCTGAATTGAAGGTGAAACTCTGGATGCATTTTCCTTTGGAAAAAGTAGTACAGCACAAGAAACCCCACATTTCTTAGCAAATTAAGCTTAATGATATGAAACTGCTTCTGCAATTCCAAGTGGAGCTTGCCTGGGAGTTTTATCTTCAAAACAGTACTCATAACCCCTGATCAGTCTTCTGCCAGAGGACTCCTTTCTGCCACCCCCTTAAGATTCATCACTATTGAAACCTTTTTTACTTCCAGAAATTGCACATTAGAAACCCAATTTCTATAGTTAGAAAGCTTGTTTCTGTCTCATAATCCCACAGGCAGCAAAAGATAATTTTAGGGTGATACACTGGCTAGTAACTACAGACCGTGGGCAAACTACTCTTTGTTCTTGTCTTCTTTGTTTATAATATGAAGTACTGTCTATTGAATATGAATATACTGTCTATATGAATTACTGTCTACTGTAGTTTTGAAGTATTGAACCCTGGGTTCAATAGACACATGCTAGGCAAGTACTGTACTGCTAAGTAGCATCTCTAGCCCTGCCTATCCAAGTTTTACCGCTATAATTCTTGACCCTGTGGAAGTTCTTTTGGACCTAGTTAACTGGGTCATCCAAGAAGCAGATACCTACATAGTAACTGACATGCAAAGGATTTATTAGAGGAAAAGCCTTGATGGTCAAAAGAGAGGGACTCTAGGGAGGTTAGGAAAGTTATTATTTTTTGGACTCATTATATACCAATCACTTTAATACATAACTGCATATAATTCTCACAACTCTGTGTGGTGGTATGGCAGTAGAATAATGTTTTCCCCTAAATGTCTGTATGTTAATGCTGTAATCTGTGAGTATGCTATGTTACAAGGCGAAAGGGAATTAAAATTGCAGAGGAAATTAAAGTTGATAATTGGTTGACTTTAAAATATGGATATTATGCTGGTTTGTTTTGGCCCAAAGTAATCACAATGATTTTTTTTTTTGGGTGGAACTGGGATTTGAATTCAGGGGTTCACATTTGCAAAGCAGGTACTCTACTGCTTGAGCCACACCTCTAGTCTTT
This sequence comes from Castor canadensis, assembly GCF_047511655.1. Classification (NCBI taxonomy): domain Eukaryota; kingdom Metazoa; phylum Chordata; class Mammalia; order Rodentia; family Castoridae; genus Castor; species Castor canadensis. The sequence continues at coordinate 58,462,819 of NC_133392.1, read as the reverse complement.
TTGCTGTGGTTAAATAGTCATGAACTATTTGCCCCAGCTTGCCTCCAACCATAATCCTCCTGAATCAGCCTTCCAAGTAGCTAGGATTACAGGCATGAGACAGTGGTACCCAACAAAATTTTAAAAGTAGAAGAGAGAGATGAGAGAGAGAGAGAGAGAGAGAGAGAGAGCAAGAGAGAGAGAGAGAGAGAGAGAGAGAGAGAGAGAGAGAGAGAGAGAGAGAAATGTGAGCATGAGGACATGGCCTGATGTTGCTGATGTGTAAGTGTTGAAGAGAGAGGGCTGGGGTCCTGAGCCCAGGATACATGTGACTTTCAGAAGCTGGAAATGGTGAGGAATCATATTCTTCTTTAAAACCTCCAGAAGAAACAGCCCTAAATCAAACATTTTGATTTAGCCCAATGATACCTATTTTGGACTTCTTATCTCCAGAATTGTAAGATGATAAATTTATGGTTTTAATTTAATTTTATTTTCTTACTTTTTTTTTACGGTACTGGGGCTTGAACTCAGGGCCTATACCTTGAGCCAAACACCAGCCTGTTTTGTGAAGGGTTTTTTTTTTTTTTCATTTTTCTTTTATTATTCATATGTGCATACAAGCCTTGGTTCATTTCTCCCCCCTGCCCCCACCCCCTCCCTTACCACCCACTCCACCCCCTCCCGCTCCCCCCCTCAATACCCAGCAGAAACTATTTTGCCCTTATCTCTAATTTTGTTGTAGAGAGAGTATAAGCAATAATAGGAAGGAACAAGGGGTTTTGCTGGTTGAGATAAGGATAGCTATACAGGGCATTGACTCACATTGATTTCCTGTGCGTGGGTGTTACCTTCTAGGTTAATTCTTTTTGATCTAACCTTTTCTCTAGTTCCTGGTCCCCTTTTCCTATTTGAAGGGTTTTTTTTAAGACAGGATCTTTCAAACTATTTGCCCCGGCTGGCTTTGTCCTGCAATCCTCCTCATCTCTGACTCCTGAGTAGTTAGGATTATAGGCATGAGCCACTCGTGCCTGGCCAAGTTATATTGTTTTTAACATGAAATTTGTATGATTTGTTACAACTGCAATAGAAGACTGATACAGATGTATATTTTTATTCTGATTTTATAAATATGAGAACTGAGACTTGGAGTAGTTAAATAAGATTCTCATGATCACAGAGCTAGCTAAAGGCAGAAGATTCAAATCCAGATCTGTTTATTTCTAAAATCTACACTCCAGCTGTGTCTTTCTTGGTCACCAAAAGCATTTTCAGCTCTCCTTGACCATACTTTTGGTTCTGGCAAGGAACCACTCTCCATGCTTTTCAACCCAGAGTCTTGGAAATGTCCCTGGTTATAGTTCTTGAAAGCCTCAGTATGCTAAAAGTCAGGGAAAAAATCCTGTTTGCAGAACATTTCTCATATGGGCAGCCCTTATTTTGCAATCATTACAAACTCCATTTTCTCCTCTGCCCATTATCTGAAGCACAGAAGCTGACTTGCCTGGTTGCTTATTTTTCATTCTTTTTTAAAAAACATGAGATGGACTTGGGGATATACCCAAAAGACTGTTACTCCAGAGGCACCTGCACATCCATGTTTAGTGCGGCACTATTCACAATAGCCAAGTTATGGAAACAGCCAAGATGTCCCACCACTGACGAATGGATTAAGAAAATGTGGTATCTATACACAATGGAATTTTATGCAGCCATGAAGAAGAACGAAATGTTATCATTCGCTGGTAAATGGATGGAATTGGAGAACATCATTCTGAGTGAGGTTAGCTTGGCTCAAAAAACCAAAAATCGTATGTTCTCTCTCATATGTGGACATTAGATCAAGGGCAAACACAACAAGGGGATTGGACTATGAGCACATGATAAAAGCGAGAGCACACAAGGGAGGGATGAGGATAGGTAAGACACCTAAAAAACTAGCTAGCATTTGTTGCCCTTAACGCAGAGAAACTAAAGCAGATACCTTAAAGCAACTGAGGCCAATAGGAAAAGGGGAACAGGTACTAGAGAAAAGGTTAGATCAAAAAGAATTAACCTAGAAGGTAACACCCACACACAGGAAATCAATGTGAGTCAATGCCCTGTATAGCTATCCTTATCTCAACCAGCAAAAACTCTTGTTCCTTCCTATTATTGCTGATATTCTCTCTACAACAAAATTAGAAATAAGGGCAAAATAGTTTCTGCTGGGTATGGGGGGGGAAGAGGGAGGGGGCGGAGTGGGTGGTAAAGGAGGGGGTGGGGGCAGTGGGGAGAAATGAACCAATCCTTGTATGCACATATGAATAATAAAAGAAAAATGAAAAAAAAAAAAGAAAAAAAAAACATGAGATGGAATACTCCAGTATACATGCATTTTTTTCCCCTCTGTGAGAATTGGTTCACTGAATATTTTTAGGGCATGAGAAACAGGGTTCTCAATCCAGAAGTCACCCTGGCTACATTCCTATTAACATCTTTTATTTACTTTATGGGTTAAAGAAGTTTTTCTGAGCTAGACTATGTATTAAACTATCTATTCTAAGAATGTCATCATTGGGAACATGCATTATAAATCACACATAACAGATAGGACAGCATTTAAAACACAATTTGATTATAAGTTAGGGTCTGACAATATTTATAGTCGATTATGAATTAGACTATCTAGCAATTGTTGACTTCATTGCTGACTTTCATACAGAGGAAGTGTATTATTACCATTTGAAACCTAAACGGTGGTTTTAGCTCTGTCTCTTGAGCAAAAGGACAGGATGGCTCAAATAAATCACTTTAGTTCTATTTGTTTTATGAGCTGTATAGAAGTAGAAGTCCAAGCTTAATGACATATTCCACACATTTTCTCATAAGTCTTTCCTGGAAATCCAAGACATCCAGAGTTATGATGGGCTATCAGAAAAGGGAAGGACAAGGTTCATTATTCAAGAAATATTGCTATCCATAGGCATGCACAACAATTGAGGATTTAACTATTTTGATGGTTACTTTGTATTAAGTGGGCTAACATGTGCTTCAGATCTTGTCACAAATGAAAAATTGTTTCCTCAGTAAGAATTGAGATAAGAGGTTCTTAATTCTGCTTGGTGCATTTTATCTTTCTGTGCTATTACACTTATTGGTTTGGTTATTTTTCTAAAATCTAGATTGGCTTAGGATCTAATCCTCTTTTTCTGGTATTGATTTGTCAAGTCAATTTGTTATAGAATATGTATATAAAATATGCATGGCTTGATTTATTTTTAAAAAGTAAACTTTTTTATTTTAAAATAGGTTTATATTTAAACATAGCAAAAGAGTACAAGAGAGTTCTACACCTTTTTTCCAGTTCTTCAATTGTAACATCTCACTGTGATACATTTGTCACAACTAAGAAACTAACATTGATATCTCATTATTAGCCAAACTCCATACTTTATTAATTTTGCTTAATTTTTCCTTTAATGTGTTTTTTTTTTATGTATTTCAAACCAATCCAGGATACCACATGACGTTTAGTCATCATATTTCCCTAGTATCCTTTGGTTTGTTAGTCTTTCAGACTTGCCTTGTTTTTCATGATCTTGACAGTCTTTAATAGTGGTCAGGTATTTTGTAGAATGGCCCTTGTGCTAATCAGCTTTCCATCACTACAGAAAATGCCTGGATAATCAACTTGTAAAGAGAAAGGGTTTACACTTTTGGAGGTCCTAGTCTGTAATGGTTTGGCCCCATTGCTTTCAGCCTGTGGTGGGGAAGCACAGAAGGACTGCTCACATGGCCAGGAAGCAGAAGAGAAAGAGGGAAGTGCTAGAGTCCCAATTACCTTCAAAGGCATGACCCCAGTGATCCAAAAACCACAAACTAGGCCTCACTTCTTTTTTTTTTTTAATTTTTATTTTATTTGTATGTGCATACAATATTTGGGTCATTTCTCCCTTCACTTCTGAAAGGTTCTACTGTCTCCCAATAGTGCCTCTCTGAGAGACATGCAAGATCCAAACTACAAGATTTGTCTCTTGTTTTTATCATGGTTAGACTGCTGTATTAGATGCTTTTCTCATTGCTATAACAAAATACCTGACAGAAACAACTTAAAGGAGGAGGATTTATTTTAGCTTATGGTTTCAGAGGGTTCAATTCATGGTCACGTGGCTCCATGCACCTGGGTGGAACATCATTGTGGCAGGAACACGTAATGGAGACTTCTTCACTTTTGGTGGACAGGAAGCAAAGAGAGGAAGTTACAGGAAGGGGCCAGGGCAAGGGCATGTCCCCAGTGACTACTTTCTCCAACTGGGCCCCACCTCTTACTTTTTACCACCTCCCCAAAATAACATTATGCTATGAATCCTTCAGGGGATTCATCCACTGATTAGGTTATAGCCCTCATGATGTAATTTTCTCTGGAAATACCCTTACATACACACCCAGAGATGTACTTTACTGATCTCCTAGACATTTCTCAATTCAATCAAGTGTTCAGTGAAGATTAGCTTAAGTTTGGGGTCTGAGGAAGAAGACCACAGGGGTATAGTTGTATTTTATCCAATCATATCAAGGGTATATGCTAGCAACATGACTCATATATTAGTCCTGAACACTGAAGACAGTGTTTGCCAGGTTTTTCCACTCCAAATTTCCTGCTCCCTCCCTTTTCTCTACTCTGTTGTTTGGAAGTCAGACACTAGTGCAGTCACTTGTAGAGGATCATAGAGTCATAAAATGTTAAGAGTTGAACATTTTTAGAAATGATCGAATTCACTCCTTATTTAATAAGGTACATGAGAGATTTGGCACAGATTATCATCTAGCAAGAATAGAGTGAGATAGGAATGTAGGATTTTTCATGTGAGGCCCCTCTTCTCACTGTACAACGATGTTTCATTTTACTTTGACTCAGAAATCCACTATGACTCCACATTCCATTGTTTTGAAACAGACTTTTTCACATGGGAAAATCTAGATTGCTTTAGTTCTTCCATTTTCTTTGACTCTTTCCTCAGATTTCCAATACAGGTAGAGAAATTTACCCCTTGCAACCTGTTTTTATCATTTTTATCATCACAGAGAAAATACAGACTCAGTTGTGAATTGAATTCACTTATATGTGTATTTCCTAAACAGCCAAGAGAATTTTGATCCATCTCCTGTGTATTGAAGGCATCAGCACATTAAAAAAATATCTCCTGGGTCAAGCCTAAAGAATATTGTATTATTAATATACCCTAAAAAGAGAAAATAGCCTGAAAATGTTTGAAAGAAAGTCTTGAGAGAATATGTCTTTAACACAGTGATTCTGCCTGATAGACAACATTTGCTTCACTGTAGGTTTCACATGATGTCAACTCATATCCAATTTATATTGTTCATATACAGAAAAATCATCATTCTCTACATAGGTGGTTTCAGACAGGTAAGAAAAGAGTACAAATAACAGTGTCTGTTGTTTTCGAATATTCACGTGACTTTGATAGTATCTATTTACACTGTCAAGGAACAGCACCATATTCCAAGATTGATCAGTTTTGTACTCAGGAAATTTGACTTAAATATCTAAATTCCAAATTAACTAAAAGGAACTTCTCATAATACTGTTTAAACATTTGTTTTGACAGCTATGGTGCATTCATCACAACGTGGCCTTGGAATCTGGAAGAAGTCTTATCCTCCCCTTCTTTCGGCACATTTTCGCTTACAGCAGACTCTTCTGCATTCATTAAGTCTCTTCCTGAAGTAGTTGCCTTGTTTTCTTTTCTTTTCAAAATGGAAGTGTTACCTGGTTTAGCAAAATTAGAATGTGGAAAAGTGAAGTTTGTTTTCCATGTTGGAAATATCTGGCAATGGCCTTGTCCATCTAAATATGACTAACATTTTACTGTGATTTTGTAACATAATCCTAGCAAGTATAATAACAAAAGTTAAACTTTGAAAAGTTTCCTACACACTGAGTACTTTATTCTTTCAGAACTATGTGGCTAAGTTGAACATTTAACTCTTATGCATTATTTCTCTAAGGCATGTTCTAGGATTTTGTGTTCAATTGATATAATTCCTTATAGAAACTGAACTCCTCCAGGCCTCCCCACCTAGGGGTACAGCAAAGTCCTCCTCCTCGTCTTTGTGTGGCAATTCCAGAATCATCATGAGACTTTCTCATGTCATTCACATGTGGTTATGGGGTTGCGTACAGTCACTGTTTTTCTTTCCAGCTGGTAACTGCTGTGTGGCTGACTGGAGGTGGAAGCCGCTGGCCCAGTGCCCACACTGCAGTGATCCTATTCTCTGGCTCCCCCCTTTTCCATTTGATAACATGGCTCCACTTGTTCTCTATTGGCTAAATGTCAAAATAAGACACTGAGAGCCACAGAGGAAGTGTGGCCAGCATGTTCTGCTGCTATGTGTGTCAAGTAGTGCTCACTAATTCCTTTTAGAGATTTCACAGATATGATTACATAATTTTTCAGTTGCCATTTTTTGCAGTATTCCCCCGTCAGTTTCAGCTGAGTCTTAAGGTAATCTAGCACGTTACTGTATTATTTCACACTTGCTCTTCAACTGTAAACTTCTCTGTGTCCCTATCTGTTCTTCAAGGTGTGTTCCATCAAACAAATGGAACCTTCCCCTCCTCTGGTCATGTCTTTATCTTCAAAGCTTGCACTAGAGCAATTGAAAACCTTTGCAGTCTTATGCATGACTTTTGGAGGCTTCAGTCACTTCATAGAAAATACAGTTTTTGATACAGAAAAAAATTGGAAGCTCTTTTGTAAATGTGCTTTGAAATTCCATTCTTATGAGTTCATTTAATTTATATATGGCTGTGAATTTTTGGCCATTATTACATATCATTGGGAATTCTTTTATAGTAAAATCTAATGTACAAACTTTTAAAATATAAATAATCATTAAAGTTGAGTCTATAATGCATTTTGTAGACATTTATTTTATTTCATAATTTTCTTTTTTTATACCAATAGTAGATTTTCACAGGACTTTGAAGAGATTATCTTTCTGTAAAACTTTATCTACAGTGCCTGGTGGGTTGACCATACTCTGGTGTTCATAGTTGCTTTGGATGCTTTAAGTGGAAGTGTTGCTTAGAGGATCTTCCTTTTCTTTCTTCTCTCATTTTCTTCCTCTCTCCCTCTTCCTTCCTTCTGAGCCTTACCTCTGTGTTTGCAGCATCCTAACATGAATCATGTACACTGTGAATGTGATTCCTTCATCTGTTGGATATTGTATATAAATGTAAAAGTGATGAAGACTAAAGGATAGGCTTTTAGTAGCTGTGCTGAATGAGTAATGTGATAAAATATAAAGTAGGGAAAAGCAGACATTTCTTACAGTTTTTACTCCTTCTATAAGGCAGTACATAGCAAAGCTGGGAACTGAGGGTTTACAGGAGTCAGGATGAAAAGGCAGCAATAAAACAACAAATCCCATTTGAAAAGCAGGGGCAGAGTTGAACAGCAAAATGGAGGGCAGTCATTGGCTGTTAGGAAGTGTGAAACCAGGAGCTCACTAGAGGTCATCCCAGAAGCAGAATCCAAGATACGAGCCAGCGACTGCTGTGCATGTCTTTTTGCTAGATTTATTTCTTCTTTCATGAATTATCTGTTTTTTGACCTTTATTCATTTATCTTCGAGAATTTTAGTGTTTTTCTTGTCTGCTTGTTTGATTCCTTTATACAATGAACATATTAAAATTGATCTGCCATATTTGCTGCAAAAACTTTTTCTTAAAAATTTTTTTACTTTTCATTATAATGTCATATCTTTCTGTTTTTTAAAAAAATTATTTCTATAGCTTATAACCCTGGAAAGACCATTCATCCTGTATCTATAATAAATAATCATTTTTTTCTGTGATTCAGTCTTTAATTCTTTTAACATATAGTATAAATTGAATGCTCGAATTATTTTTTCTTTAAATGTGTACTCGGTTATTCCAAAACCATTTATAAAATAATCACTTTTCTCATTCATTCTTCACTAATTAGAATGTCTTTTAAATTATGAATTAAGTTCTTTCTATTTTAGACTAGTGAGCCTGTTTACCCTGTTTTACTAATCTATGTTGATATCAATAGTACATTGACTTATTATTACAGTTTTAGGATGCTTAATATCTTTAAAAATATCTTACCTGGTTAACTTTTCAGATGTTTTTCAAAATTACTTTGCCATGTTCTGAATAAATTGCATTGGAATTTTAGTTGGAATTGCATAAATCTGCAAATGAATTGGACAAAAATCCCTCATTTATACTTTGTCTTTACACCCAGGATCATTTATTTATATATTACAAAATTCCACATTTTGCTGTTAAATAACATTTCACCCTACCTCCCTGATTATTTTATTAGTGAGGTAAAACCATATGTGCTAATGCAAAGAGGATGACAACTCTTTGTTGCCAATTATGAATTTACCGTTACTTAGAAAGTAGAGGTGACAAGAGTCACTGAGCTATCATAAATTCTTGCTTGAGTATTTCTGTAGCCCAAAATTTAGCCTTTTTATAGCTCTAACTACAGAATTGCACTTTCTGCAAAGTTAATTGGTTTATCCTGGTAGGACTTTATTTGAACTTCTTTTACTTCAATATAATTAATAATGATTTACTCACTGAGCTAATATCAAATGAGCACTTTCTGTTATAGACTCTGGGAATGCAAGAAGTAAATGAAAAAGGGAAAATCTTGTTCTTGGGAAGATTTTATCCTGGTCTGGGGAGACTGACAGTGAATAGATGAACAAACATATACCTATCAGGCAGTATATGAGCTATGAGCATGGATAAAGACAGGTAAGAGAAGGATTGTGATGACAGAGGTGTTGTTTGATGTAAGATGGTCAGGAAAGATCTTTCTGGTAAGTTGACATTGAGTAGAGACCTGAAAACCTGACGAAGAATAACCATGCAGACGTGTGTGCGTGTGTGTGTAAGGAACATGTGTGACAGTGTGAATGAGAAGTACAAAAGTGGAGGTCATTCAATGAAAAAGAAAGGAGCAAGGGGAAGAGTGGTCACTGTTGGGGAAATATAACCAAAAGCAAAATCCCCCAACCCAGAATTCCTTTCCCCAAAGATATTAGAGAATTAGGTGTTATCATTATCATTAAATAAGCACTAAACCGATATGTAACATACCTCATAAGCAGCTACTAGGAGATTGCAAAGCAATTGCAAAGATAGAAAACAATCTCATTCTTTTACATAGGTAAGCAGATATAGCATGTTACATACATGTGTCTTCAAGATAAATAATAACTGGCCTTAACAAATTTTATAATGCCATTTATTTTAAGTAGCTCATCCTAGATTTGCCTGGTAATTGGAGTGATTAGCAATGTTAGGTAATTGGCTTTATCCAGAGGAAAAACAAACTTCTAACATCTTTAGGAGGCATTTTTTTTTTTTTTGTGCAAGGTATCCACCTAGGTTGGGTTCCTGTTCTTCCAAGAAAACTGGGAGATAAGGGTGTGTCCTCCATTGAGATCTATAAAGAGAATGGATGTGCCAGTTTGTCTCTGGTCCTTCAGAAATAGCATAAAGCTGGAAAGAGGCCTATCTGGTTTTCAAATGGATTTTTATTCATTTCAAAGGCAGGAGAAAGTACTTACTGTTACAAGTTTTCTAAAGTAAATCCTCTAAGAAAAGGTGGTGGCAAAGTGCTTTTCTTATTTTCAGTACGGAGAATTAAACCTCTTGTTTTAGTTTTCATTTGGCCTTATATAGGTGATAAGTCAGAGAAGGAAACCCAGGTCATGTGAGCAATATCACAGAAGTACATTGTAGTCTGAATGAGATAGGGATCCTGGGAAATTCTGAGCAGTAGAATGATATATTTCTTTGGGTTTTGTAAAGCAAAACAAAACCAAAACCGTGAAACCCTGTCTATTCAGTGTACTGCATTGGGAAGGCTCAGTGGGAGTCTTAGTCCTTGCGTGTGCTTCTGGGGTTGGAGGGTAGGAAGTGGGGTTGGGGGATGAGCAAATTGGGGTGAAGGTGGAAGAGAGCACTTTGCTTGTGATTCAATGTGGATTTTAGGAGGCACAGTGAAAGGTTGAGATGTTGGGGGTAGAGGCTTCAGTTAAATAAATGGATGTGCAAATGACTGATAGTGTTTAAAATCCAGGCCTCTTTCCTCACATTTGCCTTCTCTTCCATTTTGCATTAGAGTGCTTGAGGACAAGACTGAAACTGAATCTTACATTTGTTGAAAGAAAGATAAACCTGAAAACCATCTGAAGGAATGAATCAGTGTGTCACCCACTATGTCCCCTTTCCCTTTTTCTCTCTCAGATATTTATTAAGTGTCTGTGATGTACTAGACTGAGATAAAATGAATATGAAGCTTTCTCTGTCCTCAGGAAGCTCACTGTCTACTTGGGGGAGATGGATGAGTGTTCAGACAATTTCAGTGCTAGGTGATAAATCTATGATAGCTATATGCACTAACTTGCTCAAATAAAATTTATATGCAATTCCATAATTTCATCTCAAATATAATATTTATTCAAAGACTATATGCTGACATGCAGCCTACTTTTGTTTTGACTCAAAATATTAGTATTTTAATAACTAAAGGCCTTGCCTTCCTTTTCTGTTTTCCCTTCTTTCCTATATCTGAGGGAAACTTTTAACTCTCTTGTAGGCAAAAATCTTATAAGGCAGACTTAATTTTAGATGCTTAGGGATGTGAAGGAGTTTTACTGTTAGAATATGATGCTGAGGCAGGTCAGGTTTGTGTACTGCCTTCATTGGGCAGGTATTTAGAGAGAGCCTACTATGTGCCAGCAACTGTCCAGGGAGATTTGAGCAGTGAATAAAACACTAAAACATTTCTTCCTTTCTGAAATTTCCACATTTGGGATTATTTTGGCAGCTTTGCTTATGTTGATGTGCAAGGAAATGTCTCTCCTTTAAGGGAGGTGAGGAAATGTCCCCATTATGCTCAAATTGCTAGTACCTAATAAGTAGGAATAACACCTTTGCCACCAGCCAGTGGTTCTTTTTCTGCCTTTGCTCTCAGTCCATCTTTTGGGTCACAAACTATTATTTATTGTCTTTTCAAAGTCAGTCTTTAAGAATAAAATGTGAAAGAGAATGGATGTGCCAGTTTACCTCTGTTGCAGAGTCCTGTGAATGTGGCTTTTACTTCAGAGTGTTGCCAGAAAGAAGCAGTAATTACATCTGAAATTACAATAGAAATTGGGTTTAAAACTTAATAGAAAAAGAAGCCCTCATGTTCAAGAACTAATTACTAAAAAATGTTAAGTAAGGAGAGAAGGGAAGAGAAGTACTTCAAAAGCTAAGAACATTTGAATATGCAACAAGAGAAGTTGCTTTATTTGTAAATTGTAGAAATGGAGCAGGGTCCCATAGCAATGTATCAGAACAGTGGACACAATGTCACACTGCTCTAGAAGCAATCCTTATTACCATCTACTCCTTTGTTTTTATTAAGATTGTGTCCGCTCTCACAGGTATTCAGGTGATTGAAGACATGGGTTAAGATATGTTTAGAGAAAAAAAAGAATACTTTAAGTCTAGGAGGCAGTGATGAGGATGCGCCTTGTACTGACCGTGTGGACTTGGTAAATGATGACTTCTCTCCACTGCAGGCACCTTGTCAGAAAAATGATAGAGTGAATCAGGTGCTCTGAAAGTTTCAGTTTTATAGAGATTTTCTTTCTTTTCTGGTACTGGGATTTGAACTCAGGGCCTCCTGCTTGCTAAGCAGGTGCTCTACCACTTGAGTCATGCCCTAGCCTAAGGTTCAGTTTTAAATTTCCATGGCTGGGCTGGAGGTGTAGCTCAATGGAAGAGTGCTTACTTAGCATGCATGAGGTCCTGGATTTGATCCTTAGCACGGCAAAATAAAAGTTCTATAACTTTATTTGGGTTTTGGTATAAATATTGTTGAGTTGCTGGAGGGAGGGTAAATATTGTTGAGATACTGGGGACTACATATGTACGGCAAGCTTTACTGAGCAATTTCTTTTCCCTCCCTCCCTCCCTCCCTCCCTCTACCAGTTGAGCTGTACCATTATCCCTTTTGTTTTTATTTTGTTTTTGAGATAGGGTCTCAATAACTTTGTCCTGGCTGGCCTCAAACTTGTGATTCTCTTGCCCCCACCTCCCAAGTATCTGGGATTACAGGCATGTGCCATTACACCTGGCTGAGAAATTTCTTTATTAGGATGGATTTATATATACACAAACACACACATACAGACATATGGCATACCCCAAGTTTTTATGGGGAATGAACGCCATCAAGCATTAATAAAGAATATCATTCATGTTTCAAACAAATTTTGTCATAGTCAAACTTTGTGTCTTGTGAAAACTCCCTATTTTCTTGAATGAAAAATAACATTATTTATTAAACTCCTATGGTGCGAGTGCTGTTAGAAACTGTGATAAATGCTTCTGGACTTAGTATTATTTAAAACTATTGACAACTTTACAAGGTAGATTCTATAACTGCCAACTTCCAAATGAGGAAATGCAGATGGAGAGTTGTGGTAACTTATTCCATGCTTAGCTGTAAGGAACAGAAGCACCTAGTATTCAAATTTAGATCTGAATCATTCCAAGGCTGTATGTTCTTTTAGATTCTAGAAATATATTAAAAAATAGTCAAATGCCTGTCTTGAAGGAATTTCAGATTAATAGGGGAGACAAGAAAGACTAATATATGGTTCAATAGGAAAATGTCATTGAAATGTCAAAATTTTAAAAGTGTGTTGAGATTGTTGTTAGGCTGGGCAAAAAGCTCCGAGGTAAAAACAGTGTGTTAGGGAGGGAGGTATAAGAAGTCTAGACAATTCTGACTGCCTAGTTCTTAGCAGACATAGAAATATTAACTTTGTGAAAATTGTTTTTTGGAAACTCCATTTTTCAGAGAGCAGGTGCGGCTACAAGTGATTCAGGTCTGAGTCTAAGCTGCCATGGGAAGTGATGATTCAGAATATGTGATTATATAAGGCATGAACAGGAACTTTTATTTGCTTATTCATTTGCTTTTGATAAATTTGATTCATTGAATACATTTCATTACATATTCATCAATTAGTATATATTTTAACGCATTAATCAATACATTTAATATATTGAACACTTACTATAAGTGTCTAATGTGTTCAATACAAAGACATAGTTTAGTGAAAAAGGTAAAAAAAACCCTCATTATTCTAAAAATATGATAATCACATTGATAGCAGGACAGCTACAACAACAATAGTAGCAATTTGCTTTATTGAATCTAGCATTGTGTTCAATTGTTTGTGTGCATTATCTTATTTTTATCTTGACCCTGCAAGGGCTTTGCAAGGTGGGTTTTGCTCTCTTTTACACATCTAGAGGCTGTCAGTTGGAGAGGATGAGTGACCTACTCAAGGGCATAGGGCTATTGGGTGTGATCAGGGTGCAGTGGAAGCACAGAAGAGGGCCCCTTAGCAAGCAAGAATGCCTCCTGGAATTATTTCCTCCCTGGGACCTAAAGGATGAGAACTAAAAAGACAATTGTTCTGAAAAAGGAAGGTAGTGAGAGTGGTGAAGATACCAGAGAAGGGGATGAAATTGTAACAGCGCTGACCTGGAAGCAGAAGGGCCATTTGCGGACCTGCATGCAAGCAATCCAGTTTGGCTGGAGGATGAGGGACATGCAGAGATCAGTGAGAGATGAGGACGGAGAGAAGAGCACGTACTTATGAAGGACTGTGTGTGCCATGTGAATGGGCTAGAGTTTGAAAAGGGTTCTGATTAACCAGTGGCCCAGAATTCTCCCTATTCTCCTTGATCTGGATGTAAAGGAGGCAGATAGATCCTGACTACCACCAGTTTTCCTGGGGTAAGGGCAACTCCACTGTTAGTCCATTAGGCATTTTTAAAAAAATTCTTTTGGAATTTTGCTCTTTTGGGGATTTTCTTTCTTCTTGGGTTGTTTTTCTTATAGAACTCCATATAACTTTATAATTGATGAGGAACTAAATTACTTTTGCCTTGTCTCACATCAACAGGGCCTTACTCTGCCAGTGTTAGCATGTTATCTTGGTGTTTAACTAACTCAGAAAGGCTTGAATTCCAGCAGCCTTGAACAGAATGTAAGTCTAGCACCTTCCTATCATCCAGATTTGAATGAGGCAATACAGAGTTCAGAGTCTTCCTATAGAGGCAAGGATGCTTTCAGAGGGGCAATCAGTCAAGACCTCTACTAACTCTCAAGACTATCTGCTGATCTACCATGGTTCTGTTCAGACTAATTCTGTAAGGAAGACTGCAGCCAGCTAAACCATCATGCCTTTTGAGGATATGAACTTCTACAATCATAGCTCATAGTAAAGCATGGAGTCTGGATCCCTCCTTTACCTCTCATAGCTGTGTGATAGTGAATTCCTTAACCTTTGCTCACTATATTCATCTGTAAGTGAAGATAATAGAAATACCTACTTCATAGTGTTGCAAAAGATTGATGTAAATTGCTTAGAACATCTTGACACAGAGTAGGTGCTCGATAAATACAGGGTATTTTGGTTTTTAACTCTCACCACCCATATTTTCACATTCCCGTGTCCTCCAGGCTTGCCTTCATGACTTGGCTCTCACTGCTTCTCTCCCTACTCCACCACTTTTTCTCAGTACTTTCTAGGACTCCTAGTGTATAGTTAAGATACTCCTTTTTAAATATACTTCTGTTAAGAATTTTACTATTGGGGGCTGGTGAGTGGCTCAGTGGTAGAGTGACTGCCTAGCAAGCATGAAGCCCACTCCAGGGCCGGAAGTGAGGGGGCTGAGAGGGAGAGAGAGGAATTAGGGGGAAGGGGAGAGAGGTGGCCCAAACAACGTATGCACATATGAATAAATGAATAAAAAAAGCAAGAATTTTACTATTTATCTTTGTATCTGTTTTCTAGAGCTTCTATAACAAATTATCACAATGTTAGTGATGCAATACAATGGAAATTATTTTTCATAGTCTTGGAGGCCAGAAGTCCAAAATCAAGATGTCAGCTGGGACATATTCCTTATAGAAGTTCTAGGGAAGAATCTATTTCTTGCTTCCTCCAGCTCCAATCGTTCCTTGGCTGTGGTAATAATCATTCCACTTGATATCTTCCTGTCACTTCATCTCTATGTGTGTCATAATTCTCTCTGCCTCTGTCTTATAAAGATGCATGTGACTGCATTGAACTCCCACCCAGAAAACCCAGGTTCAGCACCTCCTCTCAAGATCCTTACGTAATCACATCATTCACCACATAAAGTAACATTTACAATTTTGCCATATAAGGTGATATTCGCAGATTCTAGTGATTAGGATATGGACTTTTCTTTTCTAGGAGTCCCCATTCAGCCCATTTCGATGCTCATGAGGGATTCCATTCTAGAGTTTTCTTTCCTGGAATGTCTTTGGTCTTGGTAATGTTGGACTTTGGAAGAGTTTCCTTTTTCTTTGGTTTTCTCCAAGAGTACGTATAGCATTGGCACGTTTCTTAAATCTTTGTGTGTGAGTAGGCTTTTAATTACAGAATCAGTTCATTTGATAGATAAAGGGCTACTCAGGTTTCCTATAGCTGTTCTTTGTTATTAGCATATATTAGTTGTAGGTGGAGGTTTCACTGTGACATTCACAGGTATGCTTACAATGCATCTGAATTAGATTCGCTTCCTCTGTCATTCTTCCTCAGCCCACCTCCCCTCTCTTAAGACAATTTCAACAGGTTTCACTGTTGTATTTTCATACAACTATACAAAATATACCACCACATTTGGCCTCTTTCACTCTCTCTGTTTTCCCTCCCCCTCTCATGGGTACCCTCCCCCAGACAAGACCCGATTTACTTTCCTGTCCTTCATTTTTGTGTGTATATTGGTTGTTCAAGGGGGCCTCACCTTGGCATTTCACGTGTCTGATCACACTTTAATCAGATTGAGCCCATTACGTACTCTTTCTCTATGACCCTCCTCCCTTATTATTGAACAGCTTTTAATGACTTTCATTATGCTGCCTTCACGTAATGTTGCCTTGTGTTTCAATATTGTTCACTCACTATCACTCTCTTTTCCTCTCCCACCTCCCTGTAGTCTCCTCAGACAGACCCACTTACAATCATATTCTTTTTCTTTCTCCATATATATTTAAGTTTACATATGCATGTGTATATGTATACAGCATCATATATATATATACATATACATATATGTATATATATTCATGCATACATTTATCTTTTAGGTTTAGTTTCCACATATGAGGGAAAACATGCAGTATTTGTTCTTCTGAGCCTGGCTTACTTCACCTAACATGATGTTCTCAAGTTCCATCCATTTACCTGCAAGCATTATAATTTCATTCTTCTTGATGGCTGAGTAATACTCCAATGTGTACATATACCACATTTTTTTAACCCATTCATCTGTTGTAAAAAATTTTGGCTGTTTCCAAAAATTGGCTGTAATGAATAGTGCTGCAATAAACATGGGTGTGCAGGTGACTCTATCACGTCCTGTCATACATTCTGTTGGGTGTATGCTTAGGAGTGGTATCAATGGATGTGTGGTAAGTCTATTTTTAGTTTCTTGAGGAAACTTCATACTGCTTTCCATCGTAGCTGCACTTATTTATATTCCCAACAACAGTGGATAAAGGTTCTTTTTTCCTTGCATCCTTTGCCAGTATTTGTTATTTGCGTTCTTGATGATAGCCAATCTGACTGGAGTGAGGTGAAATCAGTATGGTTTTGATTTGCATTTCCTTCACGGCCAAGAATATTGAGCATTTCTTCATTTATTGATTAGCTGTTTGTATTTCTTTTGAGAATTGTATGTTCAACTGGGTGCTGGTGGCTCACGCCTATAATTCTAGCTATGCAGGAAGCAGAGAACAGGAGGATCATGATTTGAAGCCAGCCCAGGCAAATGGTTCGTGAGACCCTATCTCAAAAACCCATTACAAAAAAGGGACAGGTGGAGTGGTTCAAGATGTAGGCCCTGCGTTCAAGCCCCAGTACAAAGAAAAAGAAAACGAATTGTCTGTTCAGTTCATTTGCTCATTTACTTAATGGGTTGTTGATTCTTTGCAGCCAGTTTTTTGAGCTCCCTGTATATTCTGGTTATTAATCTCTTGTCAGATGTGCAGCTGGCAAAGATTTTCTCCCATTCCACAAGCTGTCTCTTCAGTCTATTGACTGTTTCCTTTGCTGTGTAGAAGTTTTTCCATTTGACGCAGTCTCATTTGTCAACCCTTCCTCTTAATTACCTCTGTCCAGGTGATCCAGTGTTTTCCCTAATCTTTCCTGTAGCGGTTTCACAGTTTCAGATCTTTCATCAAGATCTTTATTCACTATGAACTGATACAAGTACAAGGTTGGAGACTGGGATCTAGTTTCGGGCTTCTACAGGTAGATACCAGCATCATTTGTTGAAGTCTATTGTTTCTTCAACATGTTTGGGCTTCTTTGTCAAAAATTAGAAGGCCAAACCTACATGGGTTGTGTTTGGATCTTCCGTACTGATCCATTGGTCTTCATGTCTGTTTTTATGGCAGTACCATGCTGTTTTTCTTACTGTGGCTCTGTAGTATAGCTTGAAGTTGGGTACTGTAATATCCCCTACAGAGCTATTTCTCTCTCCTTTTTCTTTTCCAGTGCTAGGAATCAGTCCCAGGGACTTGTGCATGCTATGTGGGTGCCCTACTACTGTGTCATTTCCCCAGCCCACCTACTTCCTTTGGAATGCATTTGGTACTTCATATTTTTCTGTCATTTAGTCTAAGGTTTACAAATTTGATTGTTTTCCTCAAAGTACAAAGTTATGGTTTTATCCATTTTCTATTGTATTTTTATATTTTCTATTTATTGATTTTTGATCTTACCCTATACTTTCCTTCTTTTCTGCTTATTTTGGTTTTAATTTGGTTCTACCCTTTAGTTTCTTAAGGTAGAAATTTAAGTAACTTATTTTAGACTCTTCCAATTTTCTAATATAAGCTTTAATGCTATAAATTTCCTTCTAAACATTGCTTTAGTTGTACCTTGCACATTTTGATATGCTGTGTTTTCATTTTCATTCACTCCAAAATAATTCATTCATTTCCTGTTAAAATTTCATTCTGGACTTATGGGTTATTTAGAAGTATGATATTTAGCTTCTAAATATTTATGATTTTTAATAGTTCTTTCTGCATTAATTTCTAATTTAATTTACCATGATCAAAGAACATACTTTATTAATTTTAAAGTTTGTTGAGATTTGTTTTGTAACAAAATATGACTCATCTTGGTAAACACAAAGGAAAGTTTATTTTGCTTTAGTTTAGTGTGGTGTGTTAAATGTCAATTAGAATTGTCATTGTCAATATCTTCTATGACCTTACTTATTTTTAGTCTACTTGTCCTATTATTATTACAGCAGTGTTGCTAAATATTGATAATTGTGGATTTCTCTAATTATCTTGTCAGGTCTTGTCAATTTTGTTTCATATATATTGAGCTCTACTTTAGGTGCATAAATATGTTGTTTTGATAAATTGGCCCTTTTTGTCATTATTGAATTTTCTTTTGAAATCGACTTTGTCTGATATTAATATAGTCACTTCAGCTTTCTTTTGACTGTTGTTGGCATGGCATAAGGCTCATGTTTGCTAGGCAGGCTCTCTTTCTGCTTGAGCCACTCTGCTAGCCCACCGAAACTTTCGCTTTCAATGCACTTATATGTATGCTTGTAGTTGGTTTCCTGTATATAGCAAATATTTGGGCTTTTGACCCTTTTCCAATCTGATAAGCTTTTCTCTTAAATTATGGTCTTTAGAAGTTTTATACTTAATGTAGTTGTTGATATAGTTAGATTTTATAGTTAGTAAAATCTTGCTCTCTTTTCCTTTATGAGAGGTTGACTATATTTTCTGTATCTCTTTTATCTCCTTTATGTGTGATAAAGGTTTGTTTTTATTGTAGTAGCTGGTTTTGGTTAGTAGTATAAATCTTTACTTCCTCTTCAGGTAAGAACTTTACAACTGCATACTTTATTTTTAAACTCCTAGCCTTTGTGCTATTGTTATATATTTTACTTCCACATTTGTTATAAATTCTATATCATCTTGTACTTTTTGCTTTAAACTATCAGTTAATTTTATAGTGATTTAAAAATTGAGAGAAAATAATTTTATATTTTTATCCATACATTATTTATGTATGGATCATATTTTTGGCCATCTTTACCATTTCTGTTTTTTTTTTTTTTTTTGGTAGTACTGGGGTTTTAAACTCAGGCAGGCACTCTACCATTTGAGCCATCCCTGTGCCCTTTTTGCTATAGTTATTTTTCAGGTAGGGTCACACATTTTTTGCCTGGGCTGACCTGGACTGTGGTCTTCCTTCTTATACCTCCCATGTAGCTGGGATGACAGGCACATGTCACCACACCCAGCTTTTTCATTGAGATGGAGTCTCACTAACTTTTTGCCTGGGTTGACCTAGAACCATAATTCTTCCAATCTTTGCCTCCTGAGTAGCTGGGATTATAGGTGTGAGCCATTGCTCCTGGACCTATCTCTGATTCTTTTCATTTCTTTATACAGATTTCTATCTTGTATCATTTTCCTTCTTCATGAAGGACTGTATTTAACACTTTTTTTTGTACC
Organism: Castor canadensis; assembly: GCF_047511655.1. Classification (NCBI taxonomy): domain Eukaryota; kingdom Metazoa; phylum Chordata; class Mammalia; order Rodentia; family Castoridae; genus Castor; species Castor canadensis. Next base: position 58,443,188 of record NC_133392.1, on the reverse strand, counting down.
AAAGACCTGCTAGCAACAAATTCTTTCAACTTTTGTTTGTCTCAAAACATATTTGTTTAGCCGGGTGCTGGTGGCTCATGCCTGTAATCCTAGCTACTCAGGAGGCAGAGATCAGGAGGATTGTGATTTGAAGACAGCCTGGGCAAATAGCTCATAAGACCCTGTCTCAAAAAAATCCCTCACAAAAAGGTCACATTGGTGCCCTTGTTTCTCATTAAGTGAGTAGTGATACCCTAACTAGGATAGGAACACTGGAAAAGGAACATTTTTTGAGAAAAATATTCATTTTGGTATTATGGGATTGGTGTGCCTATGAAATGGTGTTTCTATTTCTGACAAGTCTTCAAGTTGATCAACTCCTTTTGAAACCATATGGGTTTATTTTGATTACCATTTATTTTCCTAGAGAAAATTAACACTTCTAACCCCAGGTCTCTTAAAATAGGTGGGATATATTAATCTTAACTGAATTAATCTTAACAAGAATACTATACAGATTAGCCAGAAGGGTCTCAGTTTTGAGTTATTTCATAGTCTCAGTATGTCTCTTATTCATCTTTTTGCCATTTGCTGCATAGTTGGACCCATATTTATGTGACTTAAAGGCACAGAATCTCAGGCCAGAGTGCCCACATTGAATTCTATCTCTGCCATACAGGCTATGAAACTTTAGTTTGCTTACTTGCAAAATTAGGATAACACTGGTCCCTATTGTATGGGGTTTGTTACAAGCACTAAATAAACCACCAAACATAAATCATTTTGAAGACACTGACAGGATAGTAGTTTGTGAGGTGACACTCTAGACCCTGCAAACTCCAAAGGCAACTTCTTTGCAAGCAAGGTTTGTAGTTGCTAGGGAATAAGACTTCATTAATCGTTAACTCCCCTCTCCATTTCAGGCATTGGTTGTACTTGTTCTTTCCATTGCTGACATCAGAAGAAAGATGAGTCCATTATTGATTGACTTCAGGTAGTATCAAAAGACTAAAATATTTATGACAATTTGAGAAAGATGACAGGCAAGAACAAGAAACTTCCCTTGGTAGTTGAATTAATTCCCAGTGCTATTTATCCATTTTATCTGAAACTTTGATTATAAACTAAGCCAGAGGAACTCAACAAGAATGACAAATTCATTTACTATCTTTGCCAAAGATAATTTCTGTAGCTATCTTTAGGCTTGGGACACAAGGTTATTTCCCTTCATACCTTGAGAACTGTTTTCTTTTTAGCCGAAATATATGTGTATTTGACTTATGCTCATTCATTTGAAAAGGACTATTTTCTTCCAACTCAACTCAAATTACATATATTATGTTTTGCCTTCCACTAGATCATACGTTGCACTATAGTAAAGAATGTTCCTCACTCGTTTACTGTTTCTAGTTCTTGATATGCTTAGCACTTACTGAGTATTTAATATTTTTTGGTTAAATGAATGACCTAAATATCTATGAAGGGAGTATCCTTTTTCTTATTATATCTTTTCATCTCTATTACATTAGAAAAGAAAAAAACATGGCTCATGCTTGAAATCCCAGCTCCTTGGGAAGCAGTGCTCAGGAGGATTGTGGTTCAAGACCAGCCCAGGCAAAAAGTTAGTGAGACCCCATCTTGACAAACAAGCTAGGCATAGTGATTCATTACTCTAATCCTAGCTATGCAGGGGGTGTAGGAAGGAGGATCATAGTTCAGTACCTGCCCCCAGGAAAAAAAAGTTAGACCCTATTTAGAAAAGAACAAAAACAAAAAAAGAACTGGTGGTGTGCGCAAGTAGTACCGTGCTTGCCTAGAAAGAGTGAGGCTCTGAGTTCAAACTCTAGTACTGCAAAAAAAAAAAAAGATATATAGATTATTTAGGCTACTATTAAAAATACATCTCCCTTTACTACTATGCACAGACTCACCCTCTGGAATAGCAGGTAGTCATAACAAGATCTTGTATTTGCATTCAGCTGGGGAAGAGATTTGAGACACTGTCCAATCCAATCCAATCCTGTCCTCACCATTACCCCGTGACACTGGAGACCAGGACAGACAAATTGATGCTGCTTGGATTACGTGGCTGGTCAATCCATACCCAGGGCTGCAATGCAGGACTTCAGTTTCTAACCTAGTGCTGTTCCAGGAAACACCTGTGTTCCTCAAGCAGAGCTGATTGTGAGTCATGCAACGACATGGCTGAAGCAACAGATGAGGAATGTGCATATTCTGTCAAATTTGGATATTTCAGAATAGGACTGTGGTGAGTAGCATTGCTTGAAAATGAAATAGGAAGGATTTGGGCAAGGAAATTGGCAGGGTAAACCAAGAGAAAATAATATGCCTTTCTCACCTAAAATAAATTCCACAGGGAACCATCAGTGGAACACTTCCTTTTTCACTTAAATCTTGGTAATTCTCTTAGTTGACGACTCTTTGGCTTCCATTCAGTAAGTGAGAGAGATTTTTTTTTTCTCTGCACAGTTTTGTTTTTTTATTTTTTAAGTGCTAAACAAAAAATAAGTGCTTCTAAATTGCTAGGCTTACTTCCTTTGTCAAGACATTTACATTTGTTTTCCTTCAGGAGAATATTCTTCCGAATTATTCTCTTACCAGTTTGGGGATGGGTGACTTTTGACAATGGTGAGACTGTTCACTTCATCAAAAAGGCCTTGACATATATGGGAAAAACCCCACACTCGACCAGGCAAAAAAGAGGGGACCTGGATGTCTTTGTACTTTTCCTTAATGTTGCCTTTAATTTCTCTTTTTCTAGAAATTACAAATAATGATCAAACTATTTTTAGGGTTATTCAGTTCTCTTAAGTAATAATGAGTTCTATTTACTTAATTATACGTTACACAAATAAATGCTTGTTGTTTTTGACATTGGGGAATCACTGTCTTCTCATTCTCCTTTTAAAAATTATTAAGAAAACAGAACTATTGGGGGTAAATATCTTTATACAGGGAATATTACTTATTGGGTGATATCATTACACCATCACTATGCCAGTTACTCTTATTCAGACTATTTGCCTTTTATAATAGAGACGTAAAAATATACTATAATATGGACCAGGTGTGGTGGTGAATGCTTGCATTCAGGAGGCTGAGGCAGGAGAATCGTGAGTTCAAGTCCAGCCTGGGCTACATAGTGATACCCTGTGTGTGTGTGTATGTGTGTGTGTGTGTGTGTGTGTGTGTGTGTATATCAGAATATGTATGCAAACATATTCTTTTAATCTACTTTATTGAAGGTGAGTGAGAAGTTTAAAGGGTTAATTTTGATAGTTCTAGAACATTTATTTACATGAAGTGGCTAAAGTTGTAATTAGCAACAATAAACACTTGAGAAAAATAAATCAAAAACTAATTCATAAGGTTAAAGTGTGAATACCATAAGGATAAAACCAGGTATCACATAATCAAGTCCTGGAAGGAGTATGCTATTTGAGATTCACAGGAGTAATGAAAGTGTCACATTCATTTTGACTGAAAGTACTTTAGTGATTTATTTCCCTAGATATTTGTCCATTTCTTGTATTACATTACAATGTTAATATTTCTATTTAGAGTCTCTTGGAAAAGCCTATTAAATATTTTCTTAGTTAATTTATGTTTATAATTCTATTACTAAGACACATTTACTAATTGATTTATTTTCGTATTTTTAACTCACTAAGGATGTGTAAATAACTTCTTTTTTATTGTGAGTTAGTGAAAAAATATTTGTTAAATCATCACAAAATTATAAAGGCAACCTTATGGAATTAGGTAAAAAGCACTTAATTCATTCTAGTTACTAGGCTTCTTGTTGCTAATTCCTTTACATTCTTTGATGATCTGTCAAAGAATATTTGAATTTTTATCTTTATCAATACTGTTTGTGAAAGTTTATACTAACCATTTTCAGATTCTTATTTGGCTATAATGCATTTAGGGAGTGGTTCTGTGTCCTCTCAGCCCTTGTTCTCTCATGGGTAGGCTAAATTCAGGGGAGCCCTAGGAGAGGGGAGAGTTGGTGGGGAAACTTTTTCTCTAGAAGCAGGGAGACAAAAGGTGGATCTGGAAACCTTACTGTTTGCTGAGCCCAGTGTCCCTCTGTTGGGCTGAATAATTGGGAGGTTTTCTTTAATCCTGACAATTTTCTGCAAGTCTTGTCAGTCTCAAGGCCCAGAATCATTCCCGTCCACACTGAAGTTGGGGAGGACAGAAGTCGACAGGTGGGGTTAACTAAAGCAGGAAACAGATGCACTCAAGTTCCTTGAACCCCAACTCTATTTAGGTTGTGCTCTGGTCATTTCATTAATTTATAAATAATGAGAACTTGCACTTAATAGAATTGAGTATTTTGGATCCTACTTTTTTTTATTTTGTGCAATAACCACACATGTATACATTTGATAAAAATACTACACGTACTGTTAAATTTGAGAGGAAAAAGAATCTCTTAAGAAGACAGTGAACTTTCTCAGTGACAGTGTAGGTTTTCTGAATTTTTGTAAAGAGAAGGGGCCAAAATTTCATGAATTTAAGTAAGGCCAGGATGCTATCTGATGATACCGAACAACGTGATGTGTGTATTCGCAACCTTGCACTTTTTAGTACTCCCTGACATTCGCTTCTTTACCTTCTGGAAGATTTTTCAGGAGTAGAGAGACTGATTTGGGGTTTTGACTCAGAGGAGGTTTTCTGAGGCATTGTGTGTGGAGCAGATCTCCTGGCTCTTGGAGTCGGGCTCCCGCAGGAACTGTTTAGCTATAGTGTGTGCCTATTTTATTTATTCACCCCTGTTTTATGTAGGGTTTTGTAGAAGCAAAATTAGTAGCTTTTAAAAACAAGTCTTCTAAAGGTTGCCTGGTATCTACAAAGAGTCAGGGAGAATGGGACTCTGCTGTGATCATTAATGACACACAATAATTTTCTTAAAATTTATGAAGTGCAACCTCCTGATTTCTGTCCCTTTATCCTAGGTAAATGAAAAATTATCCTGCACTAAGTTAAATAATAAAAAAAAAGAATACTCAATTTCAGAATCAAGCTCACAGTCTCTTGATGACTAAATGTAGAAAAAATGTAATTTTTTAAATTGAATTTTTTCATTTGTGTATCATAAATGTGCTAACTGGTAAGCTAGTGGAATTGCATCTTTATATTGAGATTTTCTTGCAGCTACCTGGTACTTACAACTTTCTACTGTTACAAACTCACACTAATTTTATATTTTTCCCATATGTAGCTCATGGTGAATTGTTAAGGAATTGTATTTGGAAGTCAGAAACTTATTTTCCTAAATTGGATTGCATACTTATATTACACTTTAAGGTGGTTTTAATGAAGGATAAGAAAGCTTGCCGTATCAGATGTGGTGTGAGAAGTAGTAGCATTTACAGCAGCTGGGAGCTCCTGAGAAGAGCAGCACCTCAAGATCCTGCCCAGTCCTACTGGTTTAGTGGCGCTGTGGTCCAGAAATCTGTGCTCTCAGGACCTCCAGCTGATCCTGAGTCATGCTGAGGTGGGACTTTGTGCTGTCAGGGGCCTGTTTCTTTCCTTTCCTCCTGGTACTTGCAAGCACTATTATTCCCAGGAGTAGCTGCTGTGACCTGAGACCTGAGAGCTGGAATCCCTAATTAGTTAGTAATTCTATAAGATCAAGCTGGTCAATCTTTTTCCTTACTTAAACAAATATCCAGAATATTTCCTCAGTTTTGAGATGAGTCCCAGCATTATGAAAACACAGAAATTTAAGTTATCTTGGGACTCCTGGAATGTGTGAAAAGGAGCTAGGGAGGAGGGCTGTAGTTTGTCAGTTGTGGATTTTGTTTTCCTTCTTTTTTCTTTTGCAGTACTGGGGATTGATTTTAGGGCCTTGTGCTTGCTTGGCATGTGCTCTAACTCCTGGAGCCACATCTCCAGTCCTTTTGGCTATAGGTTATTTTTCAGATAAGGTCTCTCATTTTGTGCTCTGGACCTGCCTCTGGCTATGATCCTTGTACCTATGCCTCCCTTGGAGATGGGATTACAGGTATGCTCCCCTCCACATCCAGTTTGTTTGTTGAGATAGGGTCTTCATGACACCTTGATCCTTGCAATCTCTACCTCCTGATTAAAGGCATAAGCCACCAGACCTGGCTCTTTTTTTATTTTTCAGTGATTAATTCACATTTTGTTCTGTGCTTCATGAAGAAGTTTGACTCTGGCTATAATTGCTTTGTGCTGATTATGCCACACAGGTGCTTTTGATCCTGAAAAAAATTGAAAAATTCAATAACTCTTAGAATAAAAACAACAAAAACTTTTTTTATTGTGAAATGGATAGGTATTTTATGTGTTTGGGTGGGGGAAAGTCAGGGAAGAAGAAGAGGAAATAAAAGAAAAAAAGCATCTTGTGAACATGCATTTTCTTTTATGGTAAAAAATGACACTTACACACTCCTAGATTTTTAATACTAAAATTACAAAACAAAGAAACTCTGCTAGGCACCCCAAAATATTTTTCCTTATTTATTACCTGCACACTGGCAATTTCTTCAGGAGTTGCTTAGATTACAAAGGAATTTATCAAAACAGTTAAGAACAGGTGTCCTCAACTCCTGAAATCTACTTTTCATTTTCTAAAAGAATTTTCCTACTTCAAAAAATATTTTTCATGGCAGGTGTCAGTGGCTCACATCTGTAATCTTAGCTACTCAGGAGCTGGAGATCAGGAGGATAGTGGTTTGAAGCCAGTCCAGGCAAATAGTTTGTGAGACCCTATCTCAAACAAAACAAGACAAAACAAAACAAAAACAACAACAACAACAAAACCATCACAAAAAAAGGCTGGTGGAGTGGCTCAAGGTGTAGGCCCTGAGTTCAAACCTTAGTGCTGAAAAAAAATATTTTTTTCACTTCTCTAAGTTTCATTAGTAAGCCTGATGAATTGCTAGAATGGATCTTGTTTTCTCCTTGTAGTTCTTCCCACAAAACTAGCTACTTAGTGGTCACTCTTAAGTAAATTTCAAAGTGTCACAGCTTGAAAATACAGAATTTTATCACTTGAAGTGAATCTAAATTTACCAGTATGTTTTGTTTAGAGATAGTTCCTCATCTATGTTTTCTAGCAAAAGTAAGAAGTTTTAGACAATGCTTATAATTTAAGAAACAAACAAGTTCTTAAATTTCCAAATGGGTTCAAGTACTCTTCAAGTTATGAGTGACCATTATTGCTTTTCTTGCCACATTCATAGTAAGATAAGAGAAAATGTTTCAAGTAGTTCAGATAAACTTAGAGTTTTCCTGAGTTGCTGTTGCCATGGCAGAAGTTTCTGAGCGGTCTTTTCTCTGGCCTTGACAGCTCAATGAAATAACAGAGGCTTTACAGACTTCTCTGATATTAGAAAACAATAAAATCAATGTATCTTACAGATGAAACATTAAATTAAATTCCCATTATGTTATCTTTGGTGGCTGTCCATGTGTTGGTTAAGAGTGTTGGCATTTCTTTGAAACAATATTAGCTATCTCTGCTCTCTAGACCAACATTACTTTTTCTTTTTTTGTTTTTACTTTTCTTTATAGCCAAACCTAACAGCATAGTGGTTTTTAATTTCTACACTTGCTCACTATATTGTTTATAGGTGTTTTCAATTTCCAAAGTAAGAAAAGTGATTTTTAGACAATGTCTCTGTGGTCCTTCAATGTTAGTAAATACAGAAATTTACTGCCTTATTGTTAATCAGTGAGTAGACAGATCTGGGAAATTTAAGTACTGTTACATGATAATTTTTCAGACTGCTCTAGATATAGGTAAGCTGGAATATTGTTTTATAAGCAGAGAAATTCCACAATCGAGTACACCATGCAAACTCGCTCCTTCGGGCTAAGTTTCTTCACTAAATTGTCTCCATTGTTCTCAGTCCTGACTTTTCAATTATCTTCCATGTTGCCAACATCATTATCATCTAGACATTTGCTTTCTTCATTATTTTGCTTTGAAAGTATTGGCTGTACATCGTTAGCAGGCTAAAGTCATTAATAATCTATTATCATTGAATATAAATCTCTTTGTAAGTTTTCTGCTTCTACCCATTTCTTCTGTATTCTAGCCATGTGGGACTTCTTATTAGTCTGTGAACATTTCGTATACGGGAGCACTCATGTGTTTCATGCTTATGACCTCTGAGCTAATACCTCTTTCTTAATGTATGGCCTGGGGCACCCATAAATGAAAGTCAAAATTGCTAGTCTTCAAGGTAACTTCTCAGAAACAAGATCTCTCTGCAACATAGGGTAGTATATAGCATACAAAAGTTTCCTTCCTAAAGCATTTTAATGTAGAAATTATATTTGTCAGGCTTTCTCTAAAAGAATAGGGGACAACTCGCCCTTCAGAATAGTATATGAAGTGAAGAAGCTGTGACTGGGCCAATAACTTTCACTACTGAAAGGAATAAAAGTAGTTGTAACACCTGTTTCTCTCCCTCTTCTCCATCAGAATACTGACTTGTGGCCGCAGTGACCTGGCTGTGAGTAGCAGATGATCCCTGTGTTATCCTCTTCATTATGTACCAACTGATACCAGCCTCAGGGCTTTGTGCCAATTGGGCACAGTAAGAATCCCACCTTTAGGTAGAAGGCAGAAGTAAGGTACATAATATATGGAACTTTGCTTCCATATTTGATAATAAGTAGTAAGATTTTAGTGGCTACACTCTGCTTCTTTTCATTAAAAAGAATCACAGAACAGCATTGGTCAAAGAGAAGAAGCATTCCAGTTTAGCAGAAGCAAGAATACACCTTTATCCCTTTGTATGGAATTATTAATTTAATTTCTGCATAACTACCCTTCCTTCTGGAATATTCTGATCTTTCCTTTCCATCATGGAGAATAAATCTATTGCATCATGCTCCAGAAGTGTTTTTATGTATTCTTTTACAAAGAATTGTGTATGCCTTTATATTTGTTCGTGTGTCTCCTTTGTTAACCTGTGTCATTTCTCTGTGCTCATTCCAGAACCATGGAATAAGGCCAGAGTAAGCCTTTGATAAATATCAAATGAATGAAAGAAATTAATTAACACATATTTTAGTTCCACCATGTTGTTAAATTTTCCCTGTTGCATTTCATAGGTAGAAGCAAAGTAACTATTATTGCATGTAGCCTATTTCAATTTAACATTTAATAAATGCTTTGGGAGCATTGTGCAGAGTACTTTGAGTGGCACACAAATATATAATCTCCAATTAATTGTGAAAACATTTCTAATACATGTTTTTGAAAAATAGTAGTTGAGATTAAGTGAATTTAGATTGAATGAAATGTTTCTCAATTATTTTCAAAAGATCTGAGTAAGTTGGCGGACCTATTTGTTACATTTAGCAAACATTTATTGAGCACCAACTTTGGGCCAGGCTTGTTGCTTAGGTAACAAAGATTAGTGACGCCCCCAAACACAGTCTCTTTCTTGGAACTCAAAATTTAGTAGATGAGAGTAATTATAGAAATAATTGTTTAGTGAGTTGTATTAAGTGCTAGGAAAAAAATATTGAGAGTAATGATTTTTTTCTATGTTGGGAAAAGAAACAGTATTTAGAAATTGCTTGCCTCAAAATACAGAAAAATATTTGTATATTCAAAGAGGGTGCCTTGAATGCTAGAGAACTAGAATATTAGTTATTTTTAAAGGTGTTAATAAAGTATTATTAACTTATATTAAAAATTCATGATATTTCAGAGAAGAAGCAAAAACTCAGACACGTAAATATGAACATCATGGAGAGAATTTTCTTTACCTGCTATATCTGGTTTTGTTTCTTTTTTTTTTTTTTTTTTAGTGAGACAAGGGTTTGAACTCAGGGCTCTTGCAAAGCACACATCTCTAGTCCATTTTTCTCTGGTTATTTTGGAGATAGTCTCCTGAACTCTTTTCCTGGGCTGACCTGGAACTATGATCCTCCCGGTCTCAGTCTCCTAAATAGCTAGGATTACAATTTGAGCCACCGGCACCTGGTTTATTTTGTTTTTAATGCTACTTTGTTATAATGACAAGAAGAGTGAATTAGAAATCTGTTAAGAAATTTTATTATCTTAAAAAATCTACTGGTGAAGAGAACTGGAACTGAATTCTTGTTGATAAATGTGAATAGTAATATAAAATGTCCAGAACTAGTCATCCATTTGTCTACTCATCTGAAAAACCTCATCAGTCACATACTGAGAAAAAAAAAAGGGTGGTGAGAGTAAACAGAATACTCATTAGGGCTGACTGTATGTTATCTCCATTTGATCCACATTTCATAGACCTATTAACTGTTTTGAGTATTTATTGCTCTTTCCTTAACAGTTTTGTTCTTATAAAAAGAAAATCCAGAAAGATCTGGCTGAAATTTAGATATATTTCAAAGGGACAATTATATGTATATTCTCCATCAATTATCATTTCCTTCCAGTTTTCATAACAATAATAGGTTGGAAGGATTGAGAGTCTCCAACCTTCATTCATTCAGCAAACATTCATTGAGTACTCACTATATGCCAAGTCCTGTCTTGGCACTGCATCTGTAAATGGACTTCTATCCTATGAATCTGAGAGATTAATACATATCATCATTAATTCTCATGATCATGTTAATTTTTTTCTTTATTGTTGTGCTGGTTGGGGGTATATTGTGGCATTTACCAGGTTCTTACAATGTACCAACTATATCATACATGAATTTACCCCCTCCACCGCTCTCCTTTATCCCCCCTTCTCTGAGTCCTGGAGTAGTTTTGACAGGTATCCATTTTGCATTTACATATATGTGTACACATTTTTTTGCACTGTATTCACCCTCCTACCCTTTTTCCCCATTACCTCTCCCCTTCCACCTGTGCTGGCCCTTGCCCCTGGGCAGGACTTGTTCTGCCCTCCTGTTCTCCGATTTTGTAGAAGACAAAAGAGAAAAGACAACATGAGAAAATGACATTTTAGCTTCTTTGAGATAAAGGTACCTACACACAGAGTTTCCTTGTGCTATTTCCATGTATATATGTATTATAACCCCAATTGGTTTATCTCCTCTGATTTTCTTCATTATACCTTAGTTCCCTTCTTATTGGTAGTTTCAATTTAAGATTGCTACAGTCATTCTTGTGTAGAGAGTATATCAACCATATGCAAGTTCTTAGTTTCCCTACCCCTCCCATGCTTGACCTCCCCTTAGCTGGACCACCTCACTCCTGTTAGAATAACTACCATCAAGAACACAAACGACAACAGATGTCAGTGAGGATAAAGGCAAGGGGGAAGAAACCCTCATACACTGCTGGTGGGAATGTAAGCTAGTATAACCACTATGGCAAACAGTATGGAGGCTCCTTAAAAAACTAAAAGTAGAACTACTATAGGATCGAGAGTTCCATTCCTGGGGATATACCTGAAGGAATATGTCAGGTTACAACAAAGGCACCTGCACACCCACCTTTATTGCAGCACTATTTCAATAGCTAAGCTATGGAAACAGCGAAGATGCCTCACTACTGATGAATGGTTTAAGAAAATGTGTTATTTATATACAACAGATTTTTGTGCAGCCACAAAGAAGAATAAAATTTTGTCACTTGCACGTAAGTGGATGGAAGTGGAAAACATCATCTTAAGTGAAGTAGCCAGGCTCAGAAGGCAAAAAGCCATATGTTCTCTCTCAGTGTTGAATGACTTGGCCATTTAGGCACAGATGTATTTTGGGGTAACTTTGATAGATACATTTTTGGGTAACTTTTAATTTTGATTTAAATGAAAAATTCCAAAAATTTGAAGAACAGTTCAAGGAATGCTTATTTACCCATATCCATTTTACCTAGACTCATTCCTTGTTTATATTGCACATCAATTTAACTTCATCATTCTCTTTTTCCAGAACTTTTTGAGTAAATTGGAGACAAAATGCCTCTTCACCTTTAAATACTTCATCATATATTTTCTAAGAACAAGTATATTGTCTTGAGTAACTTATAATACAGTATTAAATCAGGATATTTGATGTTGTTACAATGCTGGTACCTGATTTAGAGTCCATATGTACTCTAATCTTGTCAATCATTTCAAAATTATGGTAATTTATTTTTCACAGTCCAGGACCCAATCCATGCATTGTACTGTCTTTTATTTTCTATTATTTTAAATCTGGAAGAGTTTTTCAGTTTTTCTTTATATTTCTTGACCTTGTTAGTTTTTAAGAGTACAGACCAGGTATTTGGAAGAATGGCCTTCAGTTTAAGTTTGTCTAATGATTTCATAATTAAATTCAGGTTATGCATTTTTGATGAGTGACACAGAAGTGATATTTTGGCGATATTGGTCTGTTCCAATATTAGTGACATTATAAACAGACCCTTGTATGCATACATCTGTATTTCTACATCTGTTTGTATGTCTTATAAAACATGAGTCTTTTCTGATGTCATCAAAACCAATACATCCAACTCTTTATATGGAGTTTATACTTCATGCAGAGCACCTCATTAGTCATGCTGGAGAATTCAGAAAGAGTAGAAAAAACTATATTAGAAAAAGTCTTATTAATCTGATTAACTCATTTGATGATGGAAAACATATATTAAGATGTGTAAGCCATGTAAGAAGAAATCAACATTCAAATCTATTGCTTAAGAACCTCTGAAAGAAGGGCTATTATGTAAATTTAGTGTTTAATGTACCTGAAAACTCCAAGCCCATGGTGTGCAGAGAGGTGTACATGATCCCCATGGGATCCTATGGGAAAGGTGCCCTTCTGGTTAGTCTTTTGAAGTTGTTGTATTAGGGTACTTGAGGCATATTTACCTTTCCAATATGATCTAGAAGGATGGTATGCAGATGCAGGTTGGGCTACAAAACAAATAATAAACAACAAACTAAAGAACAAAAAATCTGAAATACTGGGCTGCAGAGAGAAATTAACTTCATTAATTATAATTATAGGAAAAAAAACCCTCCACTGATGAATGTATGGTGGAATGTTTTCTCTTTTATACTGACAGTCCTCACAGTTGAAAAATAACAGACACCTCAGACTTTTCACTTCTTTCTCTTCAGTGTTAGTGAAAGAGCTTGTCTTTCTTGTCAATCTTTACAGCATGCTCTGCAGGTTTCATTGATGATCTTTGATTCAGATGATTGAGAAGAATTTAACTTCTTTCTTTTCTATTCCCTAGATTTTTTAGTGAAGAGGAACTGTCAGGCAGTGTTCTAAAATCTTAAGAAGAATATGATGTTATTTCATATGTATGTATACTGTGTTTGCAACCCACTCCATTATATTATAGTAAATGACTGGAGATGCTCTTCTTAAAAAACAACGACAAATACTATTAACATTGATAAAAGATAATCTTTACTTCAACTGAGTAAAGACTCCTTAGCTCCCAAAGAATAAATGTATTAACTCTATAGAGTTAATCAAAGAGAGGAGTGGGGAAGTGAGTCATTTTACCACTTGGTTTATCATAACAATACTCTATGCTATGCTCTGGATAAAATAAAGATAAATAATATAATAACATAAAAATAAAAGTAATAGTCAAATTCTGAGAAAATAAAGAGAGTAAATAAAGAAAATAATATGAGCTACTTTATACAGTACTTATTGCGAGCTAGAAAACATTCTAAGTGTGTTACACATTTTAGTTCACTTAATCTTCCTAAAATCACTGTCAATTGCATACCATATTCTTCCAGTTTTCAGATGTGGCACGGAGAAGTAAAATTGTTCTCCAGAATCATACAGCTAGATATGTCAGAGCTGGAATTTGAATTCAGGGAATCTGTATTATGGGTCTAGGGTCCCAATAAATTACCTCTATTCAGTTATCAGTTAAATTAATTCATTGCTATAGTTTTTGTACTATGTTGTACTGTAAAATTATAATTTAGAAGTATTGAATGGTACTATTCTAATTATAATAATTGAAAAATCATACCCTTATGCACAATTTGTATAATAACAATTTGTTATTTCTTCTTGGTTTTATTTTAGGGGATTAGAATTACAAACTACCCAAATAGATTCACATGCTTGTTCTTTAGTAAAAATAAAATGCTGCTAGCTTGTTTGTTGGTCTTGGCTTTTAAAGACCTTTAAAAGATCCCATTTAACCCTGAAGAGACCCTTGTACATTGGATATGTGCCTAATTTAAGAAAAGGGATTTCATGAACATAGTTACTGTACTGTTGTTTTTATAAAAGAATGAAATTTGAATCATAATTATGGAGTATCTCAGCTGGCACATATGCTCCCTGGCAAAGGAAAGATTCAAATTACATTGGTTTCTAAATTTCTGAAGACCAATTATTTTGCTGATGTTCATTTATATTCTTCCCTGAAAATGAGAAAGTGCTTTAATTTATTTGCAATTGATGACAGAATTACTCTGGAGGCATGCATAGAATATTAAAAAAAACCCTTTTGGTTAGAAGGAAAAGATGATTCATGTTACTGTATTGTCCTATTTAATTAGATAATGTATTTAAGATTTATTCTATTAAATGCCTTCATTGTCCACTTTTAAAGTGTTTATCAGACTTTAAAATAGACAAGAGTAACTTGAGGATCTTGTTTAATTTGTGCCATGGTATAGATGGAAGCATTTACCAGTCACTGGAACCCATGAGCACAGTCCATCCAAAGTCCAACAATTAATACTGGGAACAAAGTCAATAGAGTTAGACACCCTTTGTTTGCCAGTAGCTATGTTCCAGTACCCCAGTGGATGCCTGAAACCTCAGAGAGTACCAAACCCTGTATACTGTTTTTTCCATATATATATGTACATATCTGTGATAGAGTTTAATGTATAAATTAGGCACAGTAAAAGATTACTGATAGATCCAAGCAACTTCAGTATATGATTTTTTTCTTTTCTTATAAGGTCTAGAACTTTCTCCTTGTCTCTTAAAGGAGTCACTTTATATGGCTTCTCTTTGTCATATCCAAATTGCCAGCATCACTACTCTTGTGTTTTGGGGACATTATTAAGTAAAAGAATGGCTACTTGAACACAAGCACTGAGATGTTGTAACACTCATTCTGATAACCTAGATGGTTACTAAGGGACTAACAGGAGAATGTGTAGTATATACATTGTGAATACACTGGGCAAAGGGATTATTCATGTCCTCAAGGAGCTGGACTGCATAAAATTTTCTCTTGCTACTTGGAATAGCATACAGTTTGAAGCTATGAATTATTTATTCCTGTAATTTTCTGTTGACTATTTTCAGAATGCAGTTCACCATGGGTAAATGAAACTTTGGAAAGTCAATCTTTAGGTAAGGGGGGGATACTGTATAGCAAATATTCTGATAAATATAAATATGTATATTGCCTCTTTCTCTTAAAATATTTATTTAAATTGACAAATACAAGTTGTATATACTTACCATGTACAATATGATGTTTTAAAATCTGTATATATATATATATATATATATGATGGATAAATTGAAGACATTAATATGCATTACCTCAAATACTGATCATTTTTGTGGTGAAAGCACTTAAGGTGTACTCTCTAGGCATTTTCAGGAATACAATCGTGTTGTTACTATTTTTCTTTTTGGCAGTTACTGGGGTTTGAACTCAGGCCCTCATCTTTGCTAGGTGGGTACTCTACCACTTGAATGAACCATTCCACCAACTTGTTGTTACCATGTTGTATAATAGATCCCTTGAACTTATTTTTTCTATCTCAATGAATATTTGCATCCCTTCAGCAACAACTCTCCAGCCTCTGGTAACCAACCACTCTACTCACATTTTTAGATTTCACGTGTAAGTCAGATCATGAGCATTTCTCTTTGTATGTCTGGGTTACCTTGATTAACAAACATAATGTCCTTCAGGTTCACCCGTTTGTTGCAAATGACAGGATTCTCTTGTTTTTAAAGCCAGGTAGTATTGCATTGTGTTTGTATACCCCAGTTTCTTTGTGCATTCATTTGTTGATGAACACTTGGGTTGATTCTACATTTTGGCTGTTGTGATTAATGCTGTAATGAACATTAGAGGACAGGTCTCTTCAACACACTGTTTTTTAATTCTTTGGAGATATACCCAGTCATGGGGTTGCTGGATCATATAATAGTGTTATTTTTAGGTTTCTGAGGCACTTTCATATTGTTTTACATAAGATTGTACTAATTTGCATTCGAACCAACAGTATGTTAGGTGAATTGGTTTATTCTAAACTTCTCCAAATGATACCTGCTGTTATGCTACTGTTTATAGCATTCTCTCTCTTGCTTTCTGAAATAATAAAGGATTAAAATAATCTTAATTTTCTTCGATTTACTGAAAGTTGTGTTGTAATGGAGACTTCATGGTTTAATTCTTTTGAGATTCATTCATGTTTGGCATGTGTCAGTCTTTCATTCTTGCTAAGTTAAACTCCATTGTATGGATATACTACTGTTTAACTATTTAGCTGTTGATGGACATTTGGGTTATTTTCACATATTGGGCAATTCTGAGTAATTCTGCTATGAACATTGTGTACAGGTTTTTGCGTGGACATATGCTTTAATATTGAATTATACTTATGCTGGTATTTAGATGGAAATTTGATTTTATTTACCATATGTAAGAATTCAAATGGAGAAATTAAATTAAGGAATTTAGTATATTTTTCTCACAGTTCTGCAGCTGGTGGGTTAGAAATTGTATTTAGAAATCTTATATATGGATGAATCATCATCTTTATAATATACAACAACCCTATCTTTTAGACTCATTTCCTTTCATTGTTTTTTACTGCATAAAATATATTGGCTTTATATGTTTTTGTAGGGTGGACCCACTCTAAAAACTTATACTCAGATTTAATACTTTAACCTTTGTCAGGTGCTTTTACTTCTATGATGTCACTATATGGGTGTGATTGCTAGTAATTGGTGTTTTTTGTTTGCTTTATTTAATTTTGTTTTCATTTGACATAGAAATAGTCTGTGTATGTATTTATATTTGAAATAAGCATGACACGTAGTAGTAGGAAGTCAGGTTATTAGATTGAGCTTTCACAGTTTAGGATGACAACAGACTTTTAATTGACAATTTTAATTTAGCGCTGTAAACTTCCCTATCATTTAATTCTGAAGTTCCTTTCTAAATGGTTTAAATTTAACCTTTATGATTTAGCACTACTTTGGTAAACAGGTTATTATAACTGCCCTTATCTATTGCACACATACACTAAAATTTACTTGCTTGTGTACACAATTTCTGGCTCATTTAAAAAGTTGGTTTGCAGTGCATTATTTATTAGAGCTTAGAAGTTTTATATCTAAAAAATAATCTTTGGTAACCAAACAGAGGGGTATGATCTGAATATTATATTTCTCCTAGAGTGTTCACTCTATATGATGGTTAGGTGTCCATTTGTATGAGAGAAAACTTAATACTGGAATTATTTTCTAGCAAATTGCCCATTTTATTTTCATAATTAACATAAGATGTCAAAATAAATGTATTTCTAAGCTTATTTCTGATTCTTAACTAATTTTTATAATTTGTTTAAAATTAAATCTGTTCACATTATGGGAAAATACTTTTCATACTCTCTAGTGGTTCAGAAAGAACATTTGTAGGTGCTAAAATAGATTGTTAGATATGGGAAGAAAATAGGCATAAATGACAAACAACAGAATTGATATTCTTGTTGGCATTTGAGGGTTTTGGGGTATGTATTTGAGAGTTTGATTTAGAAGACTGTTAATTAGAATATAGATATAAAAATTCTTCCATTTTTTCTTTGACTCAGGAGTACTTGCAAAATACATGAATACATACTTGATCCAAGGTACTCAAATAAGTTTGTGTGAGATATAAAAGTTTGAAACAGTCCGTTACCTTTTGGGAGTTATGACAATTATAAGAAACATAAGACAAACTTACACAAGAAGAGCTGTCCTACAGTTGAGAAGATAAAAGAAGCCACCATTAAGGACACAGAATGTGAGTTGGGTCTTGAAGGTGGTGTTATTTATTTGTTTGTTTTAGTGCTGGGGTTTAAACCATAGCACAAAGCATATACTCCACCACTGATGGGGTATTTTAACAAGGAGCAATGGAAGGTCTTCCAGCTGGAAGAAACCTTGGAAGAAGAAACTGTAAAAGTGAGAAAGCATAAAATGTTTAGTATGTTTGGGTCACAAGAGAGGAAATGTTAGTGTTAGGAGGGTTGTGATGGGTCAGAACATAGAGGGCATTTAATATGTGGGCCAAGAACTGAAAATTTTATTTTATTACCAACAAAATGATTCCAAATTTTGATCAGAGTCTAGGGAATTTAATGTGGCAAGTGTGTACTGATGCATTTAGTAAAAAATGCAGATAAAGTCCTATGAAATTAATCATAGCAGCTTTAAAGTTAAAGTGTAGTCATACTTGCCTGTTACCCTGTAATAAAATCAATTACATTTATTTTCACAGTCACAATAAAACAAGGTCTTACAACTGAAATGATAATTTTTATCAAGATGATAGTGTTTATGTTTATAAGGCTGTAGTAATAAGGATACTATCTGTAAAAGTTAAAGCCAAATGTTGGAAACCTCTCATTTAATATTTTATTTTGAATATTTTCTTGGACAACCTCATCATCAAATAAATTATAACTTTAAACATAAAATCCTATTTCTCTAGATGCAAATTCAATTTGAACTTTCTTCAATTTTTCTGTCTTCCCAGGAAGAATTCTGTTTCCTTTCAGAATAACTGATATTTACAAATTAATGTTGCTATTTGTTTTTACATAGTTTTCTAATTATTTTTTTTTGGTAGCAGTCTCAAAACTTTTGTATGTGATTTAAAATTTTCACCAGCATTTCTTAAATACATACTTTTATTTTACAAAGGTACCTTCCAGATACCTTTATTTAATTAATTAATATATTTATTATTGTTTTATTATTTATATGTGCATACAAGGCTTGGGTCATTTCTCCCCCTGCCCCACCCCCTCCCTTACCACCCACTCCACCCCCTCCCTCTCCCTCTTACCCCCTCAATACCCAGCAGAAACTATTTTGCCCTTATCTCTAATTTTGTTGTAGAGAGAGTATAAGCAATAATAGGAAGGAACAAGGGTTTTTGCTGGTTGAGATAAGGATAGCTATACAGGGAGTTGACTCACATTAATTTCCTGTGCGTGTATGTTACCTTCTAGGTTAATTCTTTTTGATCTAACCTTTTCTCTAGTTCCTGGTCCCCTTTTCCTATTGGCCTCAGTTGCTTTTAAGGTATCTGCTTTAGTTTCTCTGCGTTAAGGGCAACAAATGCTAGCTAATTTTTTAGGTGTCTTACCTATCCTCACCCCTCCCTGTGTGCTCTTGCTTTTGTCATGTGCTTAAAGTCCAATCCCCTTGTTGTGTTTGCCCTTGATCTAATGTCCACATATGAGGGAGAACATACGATTTTTGGTCTTTTGGGCCAGGCTAACCTCACTCAGAATGATGTTCTCCAATTCCATCCATTTACCAGCGAATGATAACATTTCGTTCTTCTTCATGGCTGCATAAAATTCCATTGTGTATAAATACCACATTTTCTTGATCATTCGTCAGTAGTGGGGCATCTTGGCTGTTTCCATAACTTGGCTATTGTGAATAGTGCTGCAATAAACATGGGTGTGCAGGTGCCTCTGGAGTAACCTGTGTCACAGTCTTTTGGGTATACCCAAAAGATACCAAGAGTGGTATTGCTGGATCAAATGGTAGATCAATGGTAAGATCAATGGTAAGATCAATGTTTAGCTTTTTAAGTAGCCTCCAAATTTTTACCAGAGTGGTTGTACTAGTTTACATTCCCAACAGCAGTGTAAGAGGGTTCCTTTTTCCCCGCATCCTCGCCAATACCTGTTGTTGGTGGTGTTGCTAATGATGGCTATTCTAACGGGTGAGGTGGAATCTTAGTGTGGTTTTAATTTGCATTTCCCAAGCTGTCTGGGAGCAGGCGACTGGCGGCCTGGGGGCCCTCCTGGTTTCTCCGTTTAACGTGAAGTCCCAGATACCTTTAAATTAAAGGTTAATTTAATGTTAACTGTTATACTTCATGATACTAACATAATGCATTTTACATGAAGAGCACTGAGATGGGAATCAACTTGTGTGTTCCTGCCACCAGACTGCTTGTCCTCTTGAGGCACCCTGAGAGTTTCTATTTCCTTGTTTGTAAAATAAGATGATTCTATCGGCACTGGTTATGGAGAGATCAAATTCAATAATGGAGTTAATGTAAATGTTTGGAAACCTTAGCTATAGTGGGTACATAGCTTCATAATTTAGAATGCATGTTGCTATAATCTGAAAATGCTTCCTGCTACTCAGATTCTGAAGCTTGTGCTACCATGCTTCTGTCTAGTTCTGCTTGGACTCTTCCCATACAGATACTGCTATGATGGGCTAATATAGATTTAGGGGAATGCTCTGGATCCAAATTTTCTTCTGATTTTCCTCCCTGCTGCTGTCAGCACCATGGTGTCGATGTTTGTATTAACACTGTGAAAGAAATTTATGAGAATAATTAGTTATGTACTGCTTGTATTAGAGCTGGTTATCTCAATTCTTGCTTGGTAGGAGGTATGTCTCCTGCCATCATTTGGCTCCCAGTCCACAGTTTTAAATTATGTGGAAGAGAAAATGATTATAAATGGTTCCTTCTTGTGGTGCTCTTTACACTTCCTCTCCTAACATTTTCTTAGATCTTTTTTCTCATCAGTTTTTCCTTGTGTTGCAGCTTAGGAGAGATATCTTATCTGGTGGTCAACTTGCAAAACAATTCCTTTGAGCATCATTAGTCTACGGTTAAGAGTTAGATTTGTTTCTAGAGATGAAAATTTAATTGATATTGAACAAGTTGATTAGAGATGTTGAGAAGCTACTATGATTCTATCATGTTGAAGGGCAAGATACTAATAAAATATGTATTTTGGGAAGAAGTGTATTTGGGTGGGATAAAATCTGCAAGAGTAGGATTCAATTAAAAAACACTACTTTTAATGTTTTTTTTTGTTGGTGGTGAATATCTGATATAGTATGTCATATTTTTGACATATTTGGGCATATAAACCAATTTTTATAGAATTTTATATATATTCTTATGGTAGGTTTTTAGTGTATCTGTTTTTTACTTATTTTGTGCTTACTGAGCATAAAAGGTTCTTTTTAGTTACATAGTAATAAAAACATGCCACAGAAACATGGAGCCAGGGGATTGGCTTTCTCCAGAACTAAGCTGAATAACTATTGTTTGCTGTAAACAGTATTTTAATAGTTACTGTGTGTATTTTTATTTGAATTAGTAATCAGACTAATACCCTGCAGGTAAGAATCATCATTCTAATCTTATACTGCAACAGCTGGCAAGGTCACACAGGATGAAATGATCTCAGCCAGCATTGTATAGGAATATTTTAAGATTTTGGAGAATTAGTTTTTCCTTGCAAAAAGATGACCCTGACTACTACCATGTAGCACTAAGAATCCTACAGCCTATTTCAAAGTAAGCATGCCTCTTACAGCTATCTGTGCTATCTTCCATTTTGTAAAATATTTCCCGTACTTTACACCACTGATGAGAGCTGTTGATTGACAGCAATGCCTGCCTCCCATGCTGATTTAGCTAATGGGCTTCCTGTAGCCGTTCAGAACTTTAGACAGTGTAAAGGAGGCTAGATAAGTAGGGTGGAGGTTTTGGAATGAGATCTGAGGGCATTCTTAACTTTTGTGAGAATTAGATATGCTTTCTAGGCTTTTGATCTCACTTGAATGAACAAGAAAGAAATTTATAGTGTGTTTTGAGATTAATGTTACATGGAACTTGTTAATGCCTGCGGCCAGGTTTCTTAACATCATTGCTATCGGTCACGTAGTCATTAAGTACCAGATGCTATTTCCCTCTTCCGTCATTCTCAATGTTTTAGTTGTAGGTAAATGAAACCTCTCATATGTCACTTACCGTCACCATTCTCAAAACATATATCAAAGTTATCAGGAATAAAATATAGGTCTATTTTGCTACCTATTTCTTCTCTCTCAAAGATGTTCTCCAGTGTTCTGTTTTTCACTTCCTTTTTCTCATTTTCCACTGGGATCTTTTGTTATGATCTTGTTTTGCTGATGTTTAATGGAGGCTTTCAACACAGTTCAAACAAGAATTGCAGTCAGACCTTACGGCAGAAGAACATGAGAAGGGCTTATTTTTACCACCCGAAGAGGGGTAGGAAGGATTGTGCCTTTGAATGGCAGGAAGAGATGGACATGGAGGGGATGGGGAGGCTGAGGCATCTGTAAGGACCACGTAAGGAAAGATTTCTACTCAGAAGAAATGTCAATAAATGAAACGAAATTCTGTGTCTTCATAAAAAGTAAGAACTCTCCACTCCTTTGTTCAGACTCTCAGAATAAGTTGTCTATTTTTAGAAGCTCCTTCCCTATAGGACATGGCAATTTAGATATTCAGAATCAGGGCTCACATTACTTACCATTTATAAAAAGAATTTTGTTTGGAAGTTAGTTATGATATGTACTTAAGTTATAAATCAAGTTTTAGTGTTTTTCTGTGATCTTCTAGAGTGTGGTCCCCACGAGGCACTAGACTCCAATCTGCTGCTGTGAATGAGTTACTAGGCACAGCTGTCTTTATTTGGGGGGGATTTTTTTGATTGTTATGCTGGGTGGGGGTATATTATGGAACTTACAAAAGCTCTTATAATGTATCAAATATACGATACTTGAATTCACCCTCTCTGCTGTTCTCCTTTATCCTCCTTTCCCCATTCCTGGAATAGTTTCAACCGGTCGCATTTTTCCATTTCACACATGTGCACACAGTATTTGCACCATGTTCACCCTCCTGTGCCCTTTCCCTGCCACATCCCCTTCCCCCAACTTGTACCAACCTCCCGCCCTGGGCAGGACCTGTTGCACCCTCCCGTTCTCTGATTTTATAGAAGAAAAAAATGGACATTTTTGCTGGTTTAAGATAATTACACAGGGAGTTTCCTTGTGACATTTCCATGTATAAATGCATTATAACCCCAATTGGTTCAGTTCTGTTTTTGTTCATTCTCCCTTAGTCCCCTTCTTATGGTGGCTTCAGCACAGCTGTCTTGCTCTGTGGTGCTTGTGTATTGAGCCACCATGCTCACAGTTCACTACAGTTTGGGTTAGGAAAAGGAAGTGAGGAAGAGAGGGTCTCTTACATGATTCCTTCCTCCTGTAGTGTTGCTAAATGTGGACATGTGTGTGTTTTTATAATCCAAAGGTAATAGTAGCCTAGCCTTTGTTCCATGAGAGCTTGCGAAAAAGACTGAAAACCGTTACTTAAACACTGTGTGACCACTGAGAGATTATGCACTCCCAGTGAGGTTTGGGGATGCATAAGTTATATTAAGCAAAGGTACTCTTTTGGGTTTAAATTCTCTATTACTGGTTTTTGTAGTTTCTGAAAGAAAACTGGGGTTTGAAAAAATGATAAAGTCTCATTCTTGCATAAGTGAATTCTGGGCAGATGGAGAAATCCCTTCTCGTCCACTGTACAGATGGCCGGAACCACAGGCAGCCCTGGGATGCCATTGTTCTGTACTGAGGTCACTAGAAGATGAGTAGCAAACAGCTAGCCAGCTCATGGCCCTGTTTTGGTAGTATTCACATCCACAGAAACAACAAAGTGTTATCCGAAATAATTGAAAGGAAATTTAAATCTTTACTACTTTTTCTTGTCAAACAGCCAAAGGAAAATGATTATATAAAAACAGTAAAGCTTTCTTAAGTATTTTTTTCCTCACTCTCATTTCCCCAATCTCACATATGCAACAGCTGTGAAATTTCTTCTCCCGTCAGATCCCAGGAAGCTCTCTCTCTCACCCAGGTCATATAGGCTTCCTGTATCTCTCCCCCTTTCTCACTGGCTTGGACTTTTAGTTGATATACCTAGTTTCAAGGACCAGTTTCAAATTCCTGTTCCTCCAGTACTTTGATATGTGCAATGGAGGAGTACCTGAAATTCGGGGAACAAACAAGAATGTGCTTTCTTAGTGGGTGATGTGTGTATGAGTAGTGGGATCCAGAATATTGTAAACATTTAATTCAATACACTTTCTTTTATTCCTGGAATAATAAAAGCCAGATTCATGAAGATATTGTTGTATACATTGTATGGTGAAGAAAGTTTATTATCTCACATACGTTCTTTTTTGCAATACTGGGGTTTGAACTCAAGGCCTTGAGCTTACTAGGCAAATATTCTATAACTTGAGCTATATCTCCAACCATATTTTGCTTTAGTTATTTTTCAGACAGGGCCTAAGAGTTTTGTCTGGACCTGACTTGGACCACAAGCCTCCTGCCTATGCCTCCAGTGCAGCTGGGATTACAGATATGCACCATCACACCCAGCTTGTTTTATTGAGATAGGTTTTCACTAGCTTTTTGTCTGGACTGGGCTGGTCTTGAACTCCTCTCTATCTCTGCCATCTGAGTACCTAGGATTATAGGTGTGAGTACTGCACTCAGCCTTGTATATGCTTTTAAAAGAAGATTAAAACATATACATCTTTTTTGTTTGTTTTTCATCACTGGGGTTTGAACTCAGGGCTTCATACTTGCTAGGCAGGTGCTCTACCTCTTAAGCCACTCACCAGCCTGAAATTAAAACATCTTAATATCAATGATAATTGTATTTCTTTTAAGCAATGAAGAAAATCCTTTGGAATTTTAAGTTCTTTAAGTGATAAATTTTCTTTTTACGGATTGACTATCAGAAAGAACCAAATTTGTGACCCCCACAGGGATACATAGTTAGTTCATTTTGTCTTCCATTAGTCTTCATTAGTTTGTCTTTCCAACTAATTTTTTTATTATAAATTTTTTTATTAGGATATTTTCATTATACAGGAAGGGGATTCATAGTGACAATTCTGATTAGGCTTATATTGTACATTGTTTAGATCACCCCCATTCTTTCTCCCCCCTCAACCCCCTACCAACCCACTTAAAGCAATTGCAAGAGGTTAATTTTGTATATGAAGTCCATCAACCATATACCCTTACCTTAATCTCCTTCATTCACCCTCCCCTCCCACGAGTCCCCCCCAGGCACACAAACTATACCTATTTTGTAGTCCTGTCTTTTATTATTACTATTTAAGTTGATGTTCAAAGAGATTTCTCTATGTATCCTGTTGAAAGTATACTTTATTTTGGTTCATTTGACCCCTTCCATTACTCTGCCTTACCCCTTTACCTACCCCAACCTTTTTCAAGAGCTTTCAATACACATCCTTATATCCTCTACCTTCACAGATGATAGGTATTATCATCATTATTGACTCATTCTCTTTTCCTTTCCCTCCTTCCCCGAGTTCCACTATTACTACATTCAACAAATTTTTAATTTGTTAATTTAAATTTAATGTATGCTTATAACCTACTCTATATCCTTTTTGAGACAAGGTGATCTATAAATATATTAATGGTGGGATGCAAAGCAGCACTGTCTCTTGCCCACGTGTAGATTTATCTTAATCCTGTAGAATTTAAATGGCATACAAGGTAAGGAATCACTTAGTGATCTTTAGGATAGGAGCATTAACCCTGACTTAGAAATAAATAAGGACATTTTTTTCTTTTCTGAAATTTGTCAGTAGTCTGTAAGAAACAGTAAAAAAAAAAAAACCTACAGATTATTTTTCTCTCCATGTTACCTATGTTTTGGATTCTCAAGAACACACTGTTGAGTGTTAGCAGTGCCTTACTTTTGCTTTGTTTCTCATATACAGTACTTTGCATGCAGTGGCCAGGTCGCAGGAACTCAGTACATATCTACCGGGTGATCACATATTTGAATTTATTGATAGCAAGGCACTGAATTCCGAGCTATACCTGGCATGGCTCTAGTTAGGTTAGAGATGTTAAGTGGAGTTCAAACTCCCTGAAACTCAAAGATCTCGTTCCAGGGGATTCTGAGTCTGTACCTTTTAAATTGGTCTTTGGTACCAAATAATGATCAGTTAGTACTTGGTATAAGACTGTGTCATTTAGTGGTGAGAATATCAATATGCAATTAGGCAAATATGTTTAAGTCCCAACTCTATATCAGTGTGGCCCAAGCTCTCTGGGCTTCAGTTTCCTCAGTCATAAAATGGGTGTGGCAATACTTTTTCCTCAGAACTGTCATAAAGATTAAAGAGCATAAAAAATCCAGTATATTAAAAATTAAGAACAATTAATTTTTAATAAGAGATTAAGTTTATAAATTAATATAATGTGATATGTGTAACATGTAATACTATGGCTAAGTTGGAGTACAATCCAAGACTTACATGAAAAAGTTTGTGATTTTAATATTACACTACGAGTCTCTTTATTGAAGGCATATTTATGTAAATGTACTTATAATAAAAAAGAAATGGGTACAGTTTTAGCAGGCAAAACTCATAGCTGTTAATTAACTATGCAGCTTTGAGCTTAATTTTAGTAGTTCTTATAAATTAAGGTTTTCTTTTAGTTTTTTTGGTGGAGCTGGAGATTGATCTCAGGGCCTGGTTTTTGTAAAAGTTAGGTGGTCTACTACTTGAGCCATGCTTCCAGGCTTTTTTTGCTTTAGTTATTTTTCAGATCAGGTAGGGTTTCATGCTTTTTGTCTGGGCCATCTTTGGTCTGTGATCCTCCTACCTACACCCTCTGTGTAACCTCTGTGTAACTGGGACTGTAGATGTGAATCACCAAATATGGCTTGTTTTGTTGAGATAGTGTCTCACTTTTTGCCTGTTTTTGCCTGTGCTGGCTTTGAACTTAGATTATGCCAATCTCTGCCTCTTGAGTAACTGAGATTACAGTTGTGTCCCACCATGCCTAACCCTAAGCTAAGGTCTTCTAATGTCATTTTATTATATACCTTCATCAGTTGATTTTTAGTTTATTCTAATTTTAATTCTGATATATATCTCCTACATTTCAAGTTTTTTTGAAAATTGGTGCAATCAATCATAAATTGGTGAAAATGAATGCAATTTAATTAAGATTTTTGATCAGTCTGCCCATGTGAGTGCTATACCTAGGAGGATTTGGGGCACCTGAAAAATTGCACTTGCCTTGGGCCCCGTTGGCAGGGATCCCTTGATTATGGAAGTTACTACACTGTTTTTAGTTGACATTTCAAGAATTAACTAGACAAAACATCCTGGAAAATTTGAGAGACTAAGATAGCTGACAAAAGCCTTCATTTCTTAACTATGTTTAGTTTCAAATAATTATAAAGTTGGCATGAAAGAAACTAACATTGAATTCTGATGAACTGTTAGTGGAAAAACTCCTGTGACAAAGTCTTCTCGATTACTTTTCACTGGGCATGGTTTTAGTAAAGTAATGTAATTAATTTTAAGTATTAAAATTATCAAAGAATTTTCAATGAACATGTAAGTGAGATGAATAAACTCACAGGTAGATAATAATGCTGTTTCAGTTGACCCACAGGATTGAAAAAAGGAAAGAAGAAAGGAAGGAAGGAAGGAGGGAGGGAGGGAATGAAGGAAGGAAGGAAGGGAGGGAGAAAAGAAGGGAAAAATCTAAGGCAGCAGGACATTGATGGATAAGACCTCATGTGTCAAAAAGGCTAGAGATGCCATTTTTGAGCAAATATTTTCAATTCTATAAAGTACTCAATATCTGAGTTTTTCCTTTGAAAGTCTTTGAAAGTGCCTTATGGTAATGGTGACTATAGAATTTCCCATATGTATGCTGAATATGTAATTTCCATGGGCAGAGAATGCATGGATAATAGGGACGTCTTTGAAGTTAAAATGAACCACTTTTATATGAAAAAGAATTGAGAGGAGGGTGGTGGTGTGTGGAGGGAATGGTATGTTTAGCTAAAGCTTTAAGTCATTTCTTCCAATTAACCTCTTAAACATTTTTTAACCTCTTAAATTTTTGAGAGCTACGTAAAGTAGCTGTCTACCTTGCTTTATTGGAAAGAGTTGTAATTCATAGAGGAAGGGAAACCTCTCAAGAGACTTAAACATCTTATTTCAGAGCACTTTGAAACAAAGTATGCAGTTCTTGAGATGGAGTACAAAATGGTCTTTTGGATTAAAATCTGTGGGATAGTAGTGTGTACAGAAAGATTTTAAGAGACAGGACATTGAATTTATAGACTAGGTTCTACCACTAAATTGCTTTGTGGTCTTAGGCAAGCCAGGGTTTTAATCTTTTTATACCGGTCTAGTTTTGAAATCTAAAAATTATATGAAAGTCTTTAATTTTTTATGCAGATGTTTTTCCTTGAATTTTTGATGTTTTTATGATGGGAAATTGAAATATTGGCTGATGTACTTAAAATACTCCAGAGACCTCCAGTTCATATCTGTGAAATCCTCTGAAATAAGATGGGGAATTAATTGTTTCATAAAACCATGAGTTCTTGATTCTGGAATGTATTTAAGCAGAGGAAAAAATACTCAAAAGAATTGCGGTAATGGAGGCTTGAGGTCAGCATAATAGATTTGCTACTTGGCACCAAAGCCCCTGAGGTTTTAGTAGTCTAGTTCTTGGTGTTATTCCTCGTATTGTCTTCTTACCTATTTAGATTACTAAAAAGTCATAATGTAGAAAAAAGAAAGATGAACATGATAGCAGCTCATTAAAGATTTCCTTTCAAGATACAGAGTACAGTACAGTAGTCTTTCAGTCCTCACAGAGGTCTTGTTCCAGGACATGCCTCCCCCATACCAAAATCTGCAATGGTGGAGTTTTTATAAAAGTCCTTCAGGTAAAATGGTGTAATATTTGTGTATAACCTGAACACATCTTCTCATACACTTTCTAGTTCTGGGGATTGAACCCAGGTCTTCACACATGCTGGGCAAGTGCTCTACCACTTGAGCTATTCCCTCAGTACCTTCCCATATACTTTAAATCAACCTTAAGTTATTTGGCACATGGCAAATTCAAATTTTGCTTTTTAGAACTTTTTAGAATTTTCATTCCATGATTAATAGAATCTGCAGGTGTGGAAACTGTAGATTCTGAGGACTTACTTAGGTAATGTCAACCTTCTAGATTAATCTTTGTCCCCTAATTCTCCATAAGGCACTCCTTATGTTTCCAAAACTGGTTTCATCTTCCTGATTGCCTGTGGCACATGTTAGCAAATGTTGACATATCTTTGAGCATAACATATATACCATTCATTTAGATAGCTGAGTGCATTGGGTTTTCCCTTAATTATGCAAGATATTGATCTTTTAGTATTTTTAGGTATAGTGGCGGTTGTGCCATATACTCTTCTCCACCCATTGTCTTCCCCACCCATATTCTGAACTCAATGAATATTTGTTAAATTACTTTTACATGGTCCCTATGAGAGAGCCTACCTTTGTAGTTCTCTCTCTTGGAAGATAACAGTTAATCTTTAGGCATACTCTTTTATTTATTGAATAATCTTCTGTTGAAAAGATTCTGTTTTCTTTCACTTCTATTTTCAAGGTCACAGTATGTTCTCACTTTTCAGAATTTCTAAGTAGATTTAAAAATTTCATATTCCTTACATTGTATCTTAGATTTTGTTAGCCTTGACAAGTTCACAGGTCCATTTTAAATGAACATTAATCTTTTAGAATTCGGTTCCTAAAACCTCTCAGATTCCTATTAGTCGATCTTTAGCACAGTACAAAAGCACATAGGCTGATGTGGAGATCAGGTTAGTTTGAAAGTCGACAAATTGTCTCTATTACAGTGTTCTGTTTCTCTGCAGATTAATTCTATACTCAACTCATGATTCAGGATTTTCACTTCAGTGTATTCTAAAGTTTGGGTATTTTAGTTTGAAGATATGGTTTGTATTAAGTTTGGACCTGTTGCCTATTGACCCTACTAAAAAATGACCAAGAGCTTTTAAAATCTAAACTTCTTGCCTGCTTTACCTTTTGGGAAAGAAATATGACATTGTTCGTCATGTTCACATAATGCTTTCTAAATATATTTTAGTTCTTTTATCCATAAAAGGTTGTGCTATCATATTCTTGTTTGTATTTAATTGCATTAGTGATATCTTTGTGTGATGCCCTTCAGTCTATAGATGCTTTCATGGGAACCATGACATGTAATTAACATGCTGTGTGAAGTGGATAGAGCAGTTTATAGCATCTTCATTTTGTGGAGTATGGTTTTTACAGACTTTCTTGTGCTGGTGACTAGCACTGAAACAAGGCATTCTCATTTCTACTTCTGTGTTCTTGTCAATATGCAGTGTAGCCTTTGCACGTTTATTTAAAAATAAAAGGACAAGTTGATGCTAATAATAATATGGTATAATACTTTACAATAATATGGTATAATACTGCAACTTTAAGTATTTGATAAATATCTTAAAAATCTATGTGTCAAATGTTTCCCACAAAAGGGCAAATCTTATGTTCAAAAGCCTTACACATTGTTTTTGGCTCCCTATAAGTGACTGATGCACAAAAGCAGTGAAGAAGCTCTACCTTTGTCACCGTAGATGACTGGCAGTTGAGTATAATGAGCAGGAAGGCAACAGATGCCCTTGTTTGACACGCATCTTATAATTGCTGTTACCTATGCAATGTCCAAAATGCCACAACGAAATTGCTTTTATGTGTTACTCATTATAATAGTAACTAGATGAATTTCAAGAAGCATACATTTATGAAATAAGCCTTTCTGCAGAAAGAAAAAAGTTTGAGTCAAAAACTTGTATCTCAGAATTCAACAACCCTCAAAAAACTTGAAAATAATTTATCCCCAAATTTCTAGAACATGTACTTTAATCAGTTGTTGAATGTCAGTCTACAGGAAATTTTATTTGGAAAGTATTAAGATGAGAAATCCAGGTTTGTAATATGAAAGTACTTTAACTTTCCTCTGGGTATGCTAAACTGAAAAGACCTGGGAGGCTCGGCTCGTCCCAACTCTGACCTTGTTTGACAAATTTCCCTCTTGCTGACTTCTCTTCATCTCCTTCTTAATAGATTCCTTCTTTCCTCTCCTTGCTGCTATTCACACATTTTACATTCTAGTTCATAAGCTTTTCTTTTCAGCAGCAATCTCAGAGGTTGAATCTTTCTAGATCTGTTTGAAAATCTGAATATATTATGTCTACTGGGACTTACATAAAGTTCACAAGGTCCACATTGTTTATGTACCAAACAGAAATCCAAATTAAAGAATGCTAGACCGGTTAGGATATGTGCTTCCCTAGAGGGGGAAGGCTCTTTCATCTGTGCTCTGGATTACAAACATGCCTCTTTTATTTTAAATGTAAGTCAAAGAGTCTTGAATTTATACCACTGACTTGGATGGCTTTGTACAAATTCAAAAGGCATCTTACCCATGGGCTCTAACATACATCTCTGAGCTTTGACATGTATTGAATTTCCCTTATCAAGGCTGTAATATTTCTGAAGGACCACAGCAGGTTAGTCAGGAATGACTTTTCCTGCCAGCAGTTGAGATTGTTCTCTGTAATTAAACTGCTTTCCCAAATGTTCTCTGAAGAGAGTTTCCAAGGTTTTTCACTTTTAGTCTCTGATGGATAGCTTTTTAGTTTATCTCTCACTCTGTAATGAAAGAGGGGTACATAGCTTACTAGTTTCCTTTGTTTACTCCCTAACTTAAATATCTAATCATGGCATAACATATAGCAAAGGTATGACCCTGGGTCAATTAAAGTGAACACCATTTAAAAATAGAAATAATCCCATGCATTCTGTCTGACCACAATGCATTAAAACTAGAAATCAACAACGAAAACAGCAGTAAAAAAACATGCAAACAATTGGAAGCTGAATGACACATTACTCAATGACGAATGGGTCATTGATGAAATAAAGAGGAAGTTAATGAAAACGAAAACACAACCTACCAGAACCTATGGGACACAGCAAAGGCAGTCCTAAGAGGAAAGTTTATAGCCATGAGTGCATAATTAAAAGGACAGAAGGATCTCAAATCAATTACCTAACACTATAGCTCAAACTTCTAGTAAAACAAGAACAAGCAAATCACAAAACAAGCAGAAGGAGAGAAATAATAAAAATAAGGGCCGAAATCAATGAAATAGAAACAAAAGAAAAACCATTCAAAGAATCAATGAAACAAAAAGCTGGTTCTTTGAAAAAATAAATACGATTGACAGAGCCCTGGCAAACCTGACTAAAAGGAGAGAAAAAACCCAAATCAGTAAAATCAGAAATGCAAAA
The DNA here is from genome assembly GCF_047511655.1 of Castor canadensis. NCBI lineage: Eukaryota > Metazoa > Chordata > Mammalia > Rodentia > Castoridae > Castor > Castor canadensis. The sequence goes on along the minus strand of NC_133392.1, from coordinate 58,410,963 downwards.
GGAGAGATAACAACAAACACCATGGAAATCCAAGAAATCATCAGAGATTACTTTGAGAGCCTGTATTCTAATAAATTTGAAAATCTTGAAGAAATGGACAGATTTCTAGAAACTTACAACCACCCAAAACTGAACCAAGAGAATATTAATCACCTGAATATATCTGTAACACAAAAAGAAATTGAAGCAGCAATCAAGAGTCTCCCAAAAAAGAAAAGTCCAGGACCTGATGGATTCTCTGCTGAATTCTATCAGACTTTTAAAGAAGAATTTTTAATACCAACTCTCCTTAAACTGTTCCACATAGAAAGGGAAGGAACACTGTCTAACTCATTTTATGAAGCCAATATTACTCTCATCCCAAAACCAAATAAAGCCACCTCCAAAAAGGAGAACTATCGGCCAATTTCCTTAATGAATATTGATGTAAAAATCCTCAATAAAATAATGGCAAACTGAATCCAACAACACATCAGAAAGATCATTCACCATAACCAAGTCGGCTTCATCCCAGGGATGCAGGGGTGGTTCAACATACACAAATCTATAAATGTAATACAGCACATCAATAGAAGCAAAGACAAAAACCACTTGATCATCCCAATAAATTCAGAAAAAGCCTTTGACAAGATCCAACACCACTTCATGATAAAAGCTCTAAGAAAACTAAGAATAGAAGGAATGTACCTCAACATTGAAAAGGCTATATATGACAAACCTACAGTCAACATCATACTTAACGGTGAAAAACTGAAACCATTCCCCCTAAAATCAGGAATGAGACAAGGTGCCTACTATCCCCACTCCTATTCAACATAGTACTGAAATTTCTAGCCAGTACTAGAAATTAGGCAAGAAGAAGAAACAAAAGAACAATTAGGCAAGAAGAAGAAATAAAAAGAATACAAATAGGTAAAGAAGCTGTCAAAATATCCTTATTTGCAAACGATATGATCTTATACCTTAAAAGACCCAGAAAACTCTACCCAAAAACTCTTAGACACCATAAACAGCTACAGTAAGGTGGCAGGATACAAAATCAACTTACATAAATCATTAGCTTTTCTATACACCAATAATGAACAAACTCAGAAGGAATATATGGAAACAATTCCATTCACAATAGCCTAAAAAAAAAAATCAAATACCTGGGAGTAAATTTAACAAAGGATGTGAATAACCTCTACAAGAAGAATTACAAACTCCTGAAGAAATAGATTGAGGAAGACTACAGAAGATGGAAAGATCTCCCAGGCTCATGGATCAGTAGAATCAACATAGTAAAAATGGCTATACTACCGAAAGCAATCTACATGTTTGATGCAATTCACATCAAAATCCCAATGACTTTCATCACAGAGATTGAAAAATCTACTCTAAAGTTCACTTGGAAACACAAGAGACCATGAATAGCCAAGGCAATACTCAGCAAAAAGAGCAATGCTGGAGGTATCAAAATACCTGACTTCAAACTATATTACAAAGCAATAGCAATAAAAACAGCACGGTACTGACACAAAAACAGACATGAAGACCAGTGGAACAGAATAGAGGACCTGGATATGAATCCACACAACTATACCCACCTTATTTTTGACAAAGGTGCCAAAAACATACGATGGAGAAAAGACAGCCTCTTCAACAAATGTTCCTGGGAAAAGTGGTTATCCATCTGCAAGAAACTGAAACTAGATCCATGTCTATCTCCTTGTACTAGTATCAACTCAAAATAGATCAAGGACCTAAATATCAGACCTGAAACTCTGAAGTTTACTACATGAAGGAGCAGGAATAAATATGTATAGGCTAAGACTTCCTCAATAAAACCCCAGCAGCTCAGCAACTAAGAGAAAGAATGGATAAATGGGACTTCATAAAATTAAAAAGCTTCTGCACAACAAAAGGAATGGTCTCTAAGGTGAAGAGACCACCCACAGAGTGGGAGAAAATATTTGCCAGCTTTGCATCAGACAAAGGACTGATAATCAGAATAAACAGGGAACTTAAGAAACCAAACTCTCCTAAAATCAATGAACCAATTAAAAAATGGGCAACTGAACTTAATAGAACTTTCTCAAAAGAAGAAATTTAAATGGCAAAAAAACACATGGAAAAATGTTCACCATCTCTAGTCATAAAGGAAATGCAAATCAAAATCACACTAAGATTTCACCTCAGTCCTGTTAGAATAGCCATCATCAAAAACACCACCAACAACATGTATTGTGAGGATGTGGGGAAAAGGAACCCTAATCCACTGCTGGTGGGAATGCAAGCTGGTACAACCACTGTGAAAAAAAATTTGGAGACTCCTTAAAAACCTAAAAATAGACCTGCCATATGATCCATCAATCCCACTCCTGGGGATACACCCAAAGAAATACAACACAGATTACTCCAGAGGCACCTGCACACCCATGTTTATTGCGGCACTATTCACAATAGCCTAGTTATGGAAACAACCAAGATCCCCACTACTGATGAATGGATCAAGAAAATGTGGTACTTGTACACAATAGAATTTTACTCAGCCATGAAGAAGAATGAAATCTTATCATTTGCAGGTAAGTGGATGGACTGGAGAACATCATTCTGAGCGAGGTCAGCCAGGCTCAGAAGACCAAAAATCACATGTTCTCCCTCATATGTGGACTTTAGATCTAGGGCAAATGCAGCAATGTGGTTGGACTTGGATCACATGACAAGGGGAGAGCACATATGGGAGATAGAGAAATAGGTAGAAAACCCAAAACATGAAAGCGTTTGATGTCCCCACTCCAGAGGAACTAATACAGAAACCTTAAAGGGACAGAGGTTATCATGAGAAGGGGATCAGTAACCAGTGTAATGATCAGTTAGAGATGAATTAACATGGGTCATAACACATGTGTACATGAAAGCAATGCTGAGAATCTCTCTGTATAGTTATCCTCAACTCAACTTGCAAAAATGCTTTGCCTTCCTTATTAGGCTTGTGTCTTTTCTTCAACAAAATTAGTGATAAGGGCAGATGAGGTCCTGCCTGTAACTGAGGGGGGGAGTGGGGGAGAGGGTGGGGGAGTGGGGCAGGGGGAAGAAATGATGCAAGCAATGTATGCACATGTGAATAAATGAACAACAACAACAACAACAAAACCCATAAAGTAAAGGTATGAGCAGTGGATCAACTGAAAGTGAACACCATTTAAAAATTACATTGTCTACAGAGAATCTTGTGAGAAGTGTGAATTAGATTTTAAGGCCTCATACATCTATTCTTTCATCTATAGCAATGAAGAAATCTCATAAAGCAGATGTTTGATGAAGGCTTATTTATTGCTTATTATTTATCTTAATTTGTAGAATTGATTAATTATAGGGTAGGTCCTATTATCTGATTAATCTAAGACCCTAAATTTTTAATCCCTTTCTTCCCTGCTAACCTCCAGAATAAAGTCTGAGAAAGCTCAATGCTTATCAGTCCAGCCTCCCTTGTAGGTAGTAAAGGCCATGTAACTTTCCTGACCTGTCCTGAAGGTAGGTCTGTTTTGCTAGACAAAATCTAGTATTTTTCTTTCATGATAAAAAGCACAGAGGTGGCTACTGCTTCTGCTTTCTCCCTGTCTTTATATGGCTCCTATAACAAAATGCCATAAATAGCAGGGTATCATATAAATAGCAGAAATTTATTTCTAACAGTTGTGGAAGCTAGGAAGTCAGAATTAAGTGGGCAAAAGCCCACTTTCTCATAGATGGTGCCTTCTTGCTCTGTCCTCACACAATGGAAAGAGTGAACAACTCCCTCTGTCCTCTTCGAGGGCACAAATCCTAGTCATAATGTATGCACCCTCATGAACTAATCACCTCCCAAAAGACCTTACCTCCTAAGAGTACAGACTTGGGTTTTGGGATTTCATCATATGAATTTTGGGGTGAGGGACACAAATATTCAGATGATAGCACTTGGACATCCCCACCTTCTTCTTTGAATGTGGTGGTAGCCTGGAGATTAATAACTCTTGATGCTGTTCTGCTATGAGCAGCAACCCTGAATTTGTTTTCAGAAAAATAAGCTACCATTTGTTTCAGGTTTCATCCACTAAAAATATTCTTAATTAATATATGATCATCATTGACTACTCTCAATACAGTAGAAGAGCATTCTTTTTATTAGGGCAGGGTTTCTCATCTTTACCATTTAATATTGGATTATTATTCTGAGGACTGTCATCTGCATTGTAGAATTTTGGCAGTGTCCCTGGCCTCTACTCACTAGGTGACAATAGCACCTCCCAGGTGTGACAACAAAAAACTGTCTGTAGATACTGCAAATGTCGGTATAAGAAGAACTGGCATCATCTCATCCAACCCATATGTTCTGCTATGAAAAAGCTTGTCAAATAGCTAGTTAACAGTAGAATTAGAAATGGAAATAGATCTTCTGATGTCTCTTGTAATCTCCTAATTGTGGCAGGACCAAATTATGCTTAAAATAATTTTAATGAATTGCTCAAGTGGTAGAGCAACTGCCTAGCAAGCATGAGGCCCTGAATTCAATTCCCAGTACCACCAAAAATAAATAAATAAGTAAATAAGCAAATAAATAGGGCAGGATAAAGAATAGTATCTCGAACTTTTAGTACCTCAAAGTCAAGCATGACTAAAAACGTGCTTCTTGGAGTTGCGGCATTAAATGGTTAGTCTCACCACTGTGTACATTTTGGAGTTTTGTTCTGAAGACATGCGCATTTATATAATGAAAAAACTAAATAATTTGTATATTTGCTATTTTATAGTGGAGTTTTTACTTTAGTGAAATGACTAAAATTAATTTTAAGATATACAAGTCAAGCAAATATTCTCCTAAAGCAGCTTTTCCTTACTACTTCTTGCTGGGAACCTCTGATGACCTCATAGGTTGCTCTTTTACTTTCTTCATGCTCCTGCTCAAAAGTTACCTCACTAAAGATACATTGTTGCACCATCCAATGTAAAAAAGGTCAATTTCATGGAAAATAATTAAAATAGTAAAATTCTACCCCTTATGGAAACATTGTTTAATATTTATCTAATTGTTCATTCATTTAATTTTTAATTTTTAAGATGGAAATTTTACACACCTTTCAAGATTCAACTGATAGTCACAGAAACAAAATTCTAGAGCAGGAATTGGCCCTTGGATTAAATCTAATTACCTTCCTACTTTTATAAAAAAAATTTCATTATAACATAGCCACAACCATTCATGAACTCAATGTCTTGACTTTTGTGTGACATTTTGTGTGACATCAGAATCAAGTAATCGTGACAGAGACCAAATAGTCAACAAAGTCTAAAATTTTTAGTATCTGACTCATTGTAAAAGAATTTTGCTCAACCCTCTTCTACAGCTATAAGGAAATCTTAGAGATCATTCATTAGAATGGTCTTAACATTTTTTAAATGTGTACTACCATTGACAAAAAGAATTTTTTTGTAAGTTCTATCATTTTTTAGGAACCCTTTCACGCATTGGAAATATGACATAAATGTAACAACTAAGTGACTTCATGGGCCACATAGTTTTCTAGGGAGAGACAGACATACAGACATCTGTTCTACTAGATTTTACACATTCATGTATTTAAAAAAATTATACACAAAACACACAGTGATGTTTCCATCAACTCTCCTCCCTTCATCTACACAAACCCACTCATCCATCAGTGTAATGAAAGTTGTTTGTTTCTTATATATTTTCCAGAGATTCTTTATGCACATAAGAAAGTATAAATGCAAATTCTGAGTGAGGTTAGCCTGGCCCAAAAGACCAAAAATCGTATGTTCTCCCTCATATGCGGACATTAGATCAAGGGCAAACACAACAAGGGGATTGGACTTTGAGCACATGATAAAAGCGAGAGCACACAAGGGAGGGGTGAGGATAGGTAAGACACCTAAAAAACTAGCTAGCATTTGTTGCCCTCAATGCAGAGAAACTAATGCAGATACTTTAAAGTGACAGAGGCCAATAGGAGAAGGTGACCAGGAGCTAGAGAAAAGGTTAGTTCGAGAAGACTTAACTTAGAAGGTAACACACATGCACAGGAAAGCAATGTGAGTAAACTCCCTGTATAGCTATCCTTATCTCAATTAGCAAAAACCCTTGGTCCTTTCTATTATTGCTTATACTCTCTCTACAACAAAATTAGAGATAAGGGCAGAATAGTTTCTGCCTGATAGCGAGGGGGTGGGGGGGAAGAGGGAGGGAATGGAGGGGGTAGAAATGACCTAAACGTTGTATGCATATATGAATAAAAGAAAAAAAATAAAAACAAGGGAGATTTAAAATAAAAAAAAGAAAGAACAAATGCAGATTCTTAGCTCATACTTTTATAGAAAATTAGTAGGTATACAACTCTTCAGTAGTGTGTTTTTTCATTTGACATTAAGAGTTACAGATCTTTCCACATCAGTACAGAGAGATCCATGGTATTCTTTTTTCTAACAGTGGCATTCTATTCAATTATATGGCTAACCAAAATTTATTTTGCTAGTCCTTTATTGATACATTTTAATTTTTTTCAGTATTTTTTCATTATATAGAATAATGTAATTAATATTACACATAACACTATATCCGTATATATGTATGTGTACATATATACGATTTCACAGGTGAGTATTATCCATACAGTAAATTCTCAGAAGTGAAGCTTTGATGGTAAAAAGGGCATGCATTTATTGTGTGTATGGACATTGCTAAAGTGCCTTCCAAACTAGTGATACTACTTTACATTCTCATGGTCCATAGGAGCAACCTAAGACATGGAGTATCTTAAACTTGAGTTGTTGTATGCTGATAGGCAGAAGATATTATTAGTGTGGTTTTAATTTCCACTTTTCTGTGAGGAAGGCCACACACACACACACACACACCCATGTCAAGTCCTTTACCCATTTTTCTTTGGGGATTTTTGGGATATACCTGTATTTGTTTATCTATTTATCTGTTGATGGTTACTTGGAATATTTCTGACCTTGGAATATTGCGAATGAAACAGTTCTGAACATTCATATGTCTTCTTTGTATTTTAAATTTTTATTAGGAAATATTTATTATATGGAGGGATTCATAGTGACAATTCTTTTTTTTTCATTTATTATTCATATGTGCATACAAGGCTTGGTTCATTTCTTCCCCCTGCCCCCACCCCCTCCCTTACCACCCACTCCACCCCCTTCCTCTCCCCCCCACCCCCTCAATACCCAGCAGAAACTATTTTGCCCTTATTTCTAATTTTGTTGTAGAGAGAGTATAACCAATAACAGGAAGGGACAAGGGTTTTTGCTGGTTGAGATAAGGATAGCTATACATGGTATTGACTCACATTGATTTCCTGTGCATGTGTGTTACCTTCTAGGTTAATTCTTTTTGTTCTAACCTTTTCTCTAGTACCTGTTCCCCTTTTCCTATTGGCCTCAGTTGCATTTAAGGTATCTGCTTTAGTTTCTCTGCGTTAAGGGCAACAAATGCTAGCTTTTACCATGTGCTCATAGTCTAATCCCATTGTTGTGTTTGCCCTTGGTCTAATGTCCACATATGAGGGAGAACATACGATTTTTGGTCTTTTGGGCCAGGCTAACCTCACTCAGAATGATGTTCTCCAATTCCATCCATTTACCAGCGAATGATAACATTTCGTTCTTCTTCATGACTGCATAAAATTCCATTGTGTATAGATACCACATTTTCTTAATCCATTCGTCAGGGGTGGGGCATCTTGGCTGTTTCCATAATTTGGCTATTGTGAATAGTGCCGCAATAAACATGGGTGTGCAGGTGCCTCTGGAGTAACCTGTGTCACAGTCTTTTGGGTATATCCCCAAGAGTGGTATTGCTGGATCAAATGGTAGATTGATGTCTAGCTTTTTAAGTAGCCTCCAAATTTTTTTCCAGAGTGGTTGTACTAGTCTACATTCCCACCAACAGTGTAAGAGGGTTCCTTTTTCCCCGCATCCTCGCCAACACCTGTTGTTGGTGGTGTTGCTGATGATGGCTATTCTAACAGGGGTGAGGTGGAATCTTAGCATGGTTTTAATTTGCATTTCCTTTATTGCTAGAGATGGTGAGCATTTTTTCATGTGTTTTCTGGCCATTTGAATTTCTTCTTTTGAGAAAGTTCTGGTTAGTTCACTTGCCCATTTCTTTATTGGTTCATTAGTTTTGGGAGAATTTAGTTTTTTAAATTCCCTATATATTCTGGTTATCAGTCCTTTGATGTATAGTTGGCAAATATTTTCTCCCACTCTGTGGGTGTTCTCTTCAGTTTAGAGACCATTTCTTTTGATGAACAGAAGCTTTTTAGCTTTATGAGGTCCCATTTATCTATGCTATGTCTTAGTTGCTGTGCTGCTGGGGTTTCATTGAGAAAGTTCTTACCTATACCTACTAACTCCAGAGTATTTCCTACTCTTTCCTGTATCAACTTAAGAGTTTGGGGTCTGATATTAAGATCTTTGATCCATTTTGAGTTAATCTTGGTATAGGGTGATATACATGGATCTAGTTTCAGTTTTTTGCAGACTGCTAACCAGTTTTCCCAGCAGTTTTTGTTGAAGAGGCTGCTATTTCTCCATTGTATATTTTTAGCTCCTTTGTCAAAGACAAGTTGGTTATAGTTATGTGGCTTCATATCTGGATCCTCTATTCTGTTCCACTGGTCTTCATGTCTGTTTTTGTGCCAGTGCTGTGCTGTTTTTATTGTTATTGCTTTGTAATATAGTTTGAAGTCAGGTATTGTGATACCTCCTGCATTGTTCTTTTGACTGAGTATTGCCTTGGCTATTCGTGGCCTCTTGTGTTTCCATATAAATTTAACAGTAGATTTTTCAATCTCTTTAATGAATGTCATTGGAATTTTGATGGGAATTGCATTAAACATGTAGATTACTTTTGGGAGTATCGACATTTTTACTATGTTGATTCTACCAATCCATGAGCATGGGAGATCTCTCCACTTACTATAGTCTTCCTCAATCTCTTCAGAAGTGTATAGTTTTTCTTGTAGAGGTCTTTCACATCTTTTGTTAGGTTTACACCTAGGTATTTGATTTTTTTTGAGGCTATTGTAAATGGAATTATTTTCATACATTCTTTTTCCGTTTGCTCATTGTTGTTGTATAGAAATGCTAATGATTTTTCTATGTTGATTTTATATCCTGCTACCTTGCTATAGCTATTGATGATGTCTAGAAGCTTCTGAGTAGTTTTTTGGGTTTTAAGGTATAGGATCATGTTGTCTGCAAATAGGGATATTTTGACAGTTTCTTTACCTATTTGTATTCTTTTATTCCTTCTTCTTGCCTAATTGCTTTGGCTAGGAATTCCAGTACTATGTTGAATAGGAGTGGAGATAGTGGGCATCCTTGTCTGGTTCCTGATTTTAGAGAGAATGGTTTCAGTTTTTCTCCATTAAGTATAATGCTGGCTGTAGGTTTGTCATATATAGCTTTTATAATGTTGAGGAACTTTCCTTCTATTCCTAGTTTTCTTAGAGCTTTTATCATGAAATGGTGTTGGATCTTATCAAAGGCTTTTTCTGCATCTATTGAGATGATCAAGTGGTTTTTGTCTTTGCTTCTGTTAATGTGGTTTATTACGTTTATTGATTTTCGTATGTTGAACCACCCCTGCATCCCTGGGATGAAGCCTACCTGGTCGTGGTGAATAATCTTTTTGATGTGTTGCTGAATTCGGTTTGCCATTATTTTGTTGAGGATTTTTGCATCAACGTTCATTAAGGAGATTGGCCTATAGTTCTCCTTTTTTGGAGGTGTCTTTGCCTGGTTTTGGGATAAGTGTAATACTGGCTTCATAAAATGTGTTTGGCAGTTTTCCTTCCCTTTCTATTTCGTGGAACAGTTTAAGGAGGGTTGGTATCAGTTCTTCTTTAAAGGTCTGATAGAATTCAGCAGAGAATCCATCAGGTCCTGGACTTTTCTTTTTACCTTCATATCTTATGGTATGCGATATTACTGGTGCTCTGCCATTCTGTTTTCCTTTCTCTCTTTCCCCGAGTTACATGGAGTAGTTCCACTGTTACAAACATGTTCTACATCTGAGTTTGTATATGATCATTCTTGATTTTGTATATATATTTGTCTTTAGGTCTGTCTTCCCTGTATGAGGAAAAACATGTTCTTTTGAGTTTCTGATTCTGGCTAACTTCACATAGCATGATTTCCTCCAATTGCATCCATTGACCTTCAAACCCCATGCCATTATTCCTTGTGGCTGAGTAATATTCCATTGTGTATATGTACCACAATTTCATGATCCATTCGTCAGTTGTAGGGCATCTGAATTGTTTCCAGAGCTTGGCTATTGTGAATAGTGCTGAGATGAACATTGGTGTACAGGTGTCTCTGCTGTATCCTGTCTTATGTTCTTTTGGTTAGATGCCCAGGAACAGTATCAGTGGATCAAATGGCAGTTCTACCTCTAGTTTTTTGAGGAATCTTCATACTGCTTTCCATAGTGATTGTACTAACTTGTATTCATGTGTAAGTCTTTGAGAAAGGAAAACACTTATACATGAATAAGTACAAGTTGAACTTCTGTACTTCCCAGTGATTTTATCTGCATTTCTACAATCAACTCACTCTCCTAGACAACTTTTTAACATCTTTCTTCCTCAAGCCTCCAACACTTCCTCCACCATCCTAGGAGTACAATGGCTGAATTATACGGTGGACGTTTTTAAGAAACTGTCTAACTGCTTTCCAAAGTGGTTGTACCATTTTTCATTCCCATCCCCTATGTATGAGACTTTCAGTTGGTCTACATCCTTGCTGACACTTGGTAAGGCCAGTTCAGTGATTCTTGTGAGTATAGAGCAATATTTCAATTTGATTTTAACCTCTATTTCCCTAATAACTAATGACACACACATATTTTCAGGGGGAAAAGGAAGGGGTGGGGAGAAGAGGGGAGAAATGACCCAAACATTGTATACACATATGAATAAAAGAAATTAAAAAACCCATATTTTCATGTGCTTATTTGCCATCTATATCTTCTTTGGTGAAACCCTTGTTCAATTCAATCTTTTGCTCTTTTAAAAACTTGAATTGTTTGTTTTCATATTGAGTTGAAAAAATTCTTTAAATATTCTGGGTGCAAGTCCTTTGTGAGATATTTTTTTCAAATATTTTCTTTCAGTTTATGGTTTGCCTTTTCATTTTTTGTAACAGTAAGTTTTGAAGCAAAAATTTGTAGTGTTGGTGAAGTCCAGTTATTTTTTTCTTTTAGAGTTAGCTTCTTTTCATAATTTTGTGTCTTACTTTAAAAAGTTTGCCAAAGTTGACATCATTGAGATTTTCTTCTATGTTTTCCTCCAGGAGTTTTAAAGCATTGAACACATTTTAATGGGTTTAAGATCTAGTTTGAGTTGATTTTTGTCTGTGGTGTTAAGTAAGGATTGAGGTCTATTTTTTTTGTGTGTATAGTTAGTTTCCAGCACCAGTTGTTAGAAGATTGTCTTTTTCTCTGTGAATTGCCTTATTCTTTTGGTGAAAAGTAACTGTCCATATTTGCACACGTGTATTTATGGACTCTTCTCATTTAGATTCATCTATATGTCTGACTTGAATTGGGTAACATACTATATTGATTACTAAGGCTTGATGTTCACCATTGGAGTTAGACATTTCAAGTCCTTGGAATTTTAAAATTCTTTTAAGACATATTTTGGCTATGCTTCTTTTTTTTCATTTGATATATAGTTGTACTCAAACTCTCACTCCTTTATCATTCTTCTTAACAGATTTCCTTGCTATTCTTGCATGTTTATTTTTCATAAGAACTTTGAGTCAGCTATTTTAGTTCAAAAAGAAAATAATTACATCAACAACAATTTCTCCCCAAACCAGGTTCTGTGTTCTTGTTGTGATAGTATCATATTTGTCAATTATCTTCAGAAGAATTGACGTATTTATTATGTTGAGTTTTTCTAAGCAATTTAATTTCATTTTCTGAAGTCATCTTTTGTGTGTCCAGTTATATTATTAGGTTTTATCCTTATAGATCTTGAAAAAATTTTAAGTTTATCTGATTATTTTACCTATTTTTGCTAGTATAAGTGGTATATTTTATTTCGTTATATTTTATATATAAATCCTCTTCTGTCTGAATTAATATATAATTATATTGCTACTGAATTCCTATATCATTTTTACTACTTTTTTCAGTTGATTCTCTTGACTTTCTCCAATGTATAATATCTTTTGGGAGAGGTAATATCATATTTGATGTTGATTAAAATGATCCAAAAGGAAGAAAAATATCATTGATGCATGAGAGGAGAGCAATGCACATAAGTAAGTGAAGGGGTTTAGAAGTTAGTATCCATGTGAAGAGGTTGGTTAGATAAGAGCTTAGTTTAATGCATACTACTGGGTATATGAGTTTTAGTTGCTACACATGATGGTTTATATATGTGGAATGTGTTTTGTCTATTATAATGAGGATGGTGGAGGAAATTCTGGAAATTTGAAGAGTTGTCTATCTGAGTGAACTGACTGCAGAAATATACAGATAAGATCCCTGGGAAATCATTGAAACTCACATGGAGGTTAATTCACATGAAGTTAGAGTGAAACATGTCAGCATAATGTAATCTCAGTATGTGTTTAAGTATTTGGGTTCAAATGTTAAGAAAGCTGTAATGAGTCAGTGTAGGTTTACCAGGTGAATAAAATGAAAGGGAGAAAAGGCCAGCAGATTGCTGACAGTAATGATGGACCATGGAATTTCAACTAGGTAAATGGACAATGTAACTAGGACATGAAAAAATGAAAGACAGTAAAAACTTGAAGGATTTTTAAACCCAAGGAGTGGGATGTAGCTCAGTGGTAATGTGCTTACTTAGCATTGCAAAGCCCTGGGTTTGATTCCCAGCACCACAATAAATGGTGGTGGTGAATGAATGAAGCAATAAATAAATAAATAAAAGGATTGTCAATTGAAATATAGATGGTATATTCTTGGAATCAGAAAAATGAGAGAGTGTGAGCTGGAAAAATAGGAGGTAATGGTTTGAAACTGGATATGTGGGGTTTAAGTCCTTGTGGGGCTGTATTATTTGCAATGAGAAGATCTAGATGACCTTGAAGTGACTGCAGAACAAGTTTATTGAAGGACAAGAGTTTAAGGATCTGAGATTTGAGGGTATGGGGAGATTCATTATTGTTGAAATGACCATGACAAATGCGAGTGAAATAATTAAAATCTTGTGGGAATTATGGAGACTGATGTTAACTGCAACTGGGAATGGTAAAGTTGTATGGTCTGAGGGTATGAGTTGTAAGTGTTCAAGAACGATGAGGAAGCAGGACAGTGAAAATCAGAATATTGGAGATAAATTACTTATCTTCTGAGTGGCTTATAGGAAAGAGTTCTTAGGGAATAGCTGAGTTTTACTTAGAGAAAAAAGGTGGAGCAATATTCAGAAGGAGCTGGAACATAAAGGATTTTATCATTGCTAGACTCAGTAATGACTTCTGAATTTAGGAAGATAGGGTGAGATTAAGGGATGCATAAACCAGAGAGGCCTACCATGGAAGGAAAGTCCAGGAACTTTGGGTTTCCTGTGGTGACAAAGAGCTTATGGAATTATTTCTGATGGTCTCCAAAGTTGTAAGTTGTGAGAGTTGTGGGAAGGAGCATATAGAGCTTTGGGGCTAACTTCTGTAGATGACAGTTTAGAGGCCAGGACCAGGGCAGTGTGAGGTGGAGAATAAGGCTTCTTCATTATGAATTATATGCATATATTGCTGACCTAATGGTACAGTGTACATGGTGCAATGTATATAAAGAATAATGGGATAAAGATGAAATAACATTTTAAAAGTTTGTCTAACCACAGTAGCATTGTGTTATTACATAATCTCTCAAGGCACTTAGTTTGGATGATACTGGGTGATGTGATCAGTAAATCCACCTTCCATGGCTACAACACTATACTACTTTGCTAGGCACAAGCAAGGAGAGGAGAGAGTATTTCACTTTACCACCTTCTACGTATCTTATAAAGTCTACCGGTCTTGTTTACAGAAGACATACAGAATGAGAAGAAAACTGATGTAATTGTTTTGTTATTTGTAAAGCTAATTTCTTTCTATTCTTGGTATAGAATAAATACATATAAAAGATCTGTTATTTTTTTTCCTTACTTCCCAATGGCATACCTAAATTTGGTGACCACTGATAAGCTAGTGTTTATTAATGATAAATAAAAAAGCAGGAATAATATATCAATGTTAGTCTTAAAGTATCATTTGGAGAGTAGCTGATCATTAATTTGGAAGGGGTTGAAGGATATTTCATCACAGATTTATGGTTTTATGGTCTTGTAATCATTTGCACATAGGCATATGGAACACTTCTTTCCTTTCAAATGAGAAGTTGATACTCCAGGGTTTTATTAGCAGAGGTGGCATGGAAAGATTACATTATCACCCCAGTTTAACCATTTAGTTTATTATAAAACCAGCAATTAAATGGGACCCTCCCATTACTCTCAATATGTAAGTACAATTCTGAAAAAAATCATGATTTTTTTTTGCTGAACTTAATTTACAAACTTAATTTTGTAAGATCTTCACTCATTAATATGCATACTTTTTCTTGTATGAATTGCATTCCCTCGCTGTGTCGTTTTGTTTCATAAGTAACATAATTGGTGAATATTAATTATGTTGTAGACTAATTCTGTTATGTATTTCTGAGGGGACCTTTTGGCTTCTTACCACCTTGAAAACCTTTAATTCTACAGCAATGAGATTTTTAGTATCTCCTCTCTTTGTAGTTTTGTTTATTCTCCTCTTTAAAAATAAAAATGCAAATGAATAATTCAACCTCTGAATATACAAATGGATAATTTATCCTGTATATTTGCAGCATTTATCCTTGCTAATTTGAAGGTACTTATCACTTCTGATGCTAGGTGCTCAGAAAAAGCATGCTAAAAATAAACTCAGTGATGAATTTTCCTTGATCTAAATTCTGCAGCAATCTTGTGGGCAATTTTGAAGAATGAAAGATGGTATATGGGCAGTCAGTACATTCATCTCCTAGGCCTATTGGTGACCCAACCGAGTAGATGCATATCCTTTTCCTTCTGTGGTTTATATTGTGCATTCACTAGCTCTTCAGCTGGTATACTGGGCTCATAGAGGAAGCTTTTTGAACATTCCAAGTAATGGGAAATATTTGTTTTAGAAAGTATAATCTGTTAGCTGTCAAATGTAACAAGTTTTAGGATGTTAGTATTAAGGTCAAGAATGGAAGCAGAGTAGGCTATTGGTTGAAAGATTTAATTGGAAATACAGGGCTGCTTAATTTATCCTTCAAAGCTGGAGTTCAGGTTTCTTCAGTATAGGTATAATATTGTAATGACATTGGTGGACAGCTGACAGAGACATCATTTTTTTCAAGTAAAAATGCCTTCCCTTACACTCAGTTTTTGACAATAGCTCTCTTGGAAAATTCCTATGGAATTTATTTATCTCATTTATTCATTCACATATTCATTTATTTACTTAGCAAATATTTATTTAGTTGCATACACTGTACTTGATGGCAAAAATTTTAAAAACTTTTATTTTCATTCATTTTATGCTGAATTTATTTCCATGCCATGAGCATTTGTTTCTTTTTCTTCAGGGATATCTTTTTCTTCTGTGCAACTTCCTCTTCTGGTTTAAGGTCAATTTGTTCCTCTTTAGCGAGGATCATCTCGCTGTGGCGTGGGGAGGTTCATGTCCCTGTTAATTTCTAGCCAGGTTCTTTGTTCACTTGGATCTGCTCAATGACTAGAAACTCTACATCTAAACCCTCAAGTTCAGCAATATTGTATCCCCTGCCCTGCATCCAGCCCCACTGTTTGGCCTGGGCACATCTACCAGCTCCACTGTTATAATGCCAGAATGTCACACGTTGCTTCTTTAAAGTGACAACTATTAGATACTTGAAGGATCTTCAGATATACATAACCTTCATAGCCTGGGCATTATGTATGTATGTATGTGTTTAGGCATTGTGCTTGCGAGGCATACACTTTACCTGTCTCACCACACCTCCTGCCCTTTTGGCTCTGATTATTCTGGAGATAGGGTCTCACCTTTTGTCCAGGCCAGCCTGAACCATCTTACTTCTTTACACTTCCCACTGTCACTGGGATAACAGGTGTACATCACCATGGCAGCTTTTTTTCCATTAAGATGGGGCCTGGTGAACTTCTTCTGCCCAGGATGGTCTGGAATGGCAACCTTCCAGATCCCAAATTCCGACATAACTTTGAATGATAGGGGCAAGCCACTGCACCCTACTATTGGTTGAGATAGGGTCTTGCAAACTTTTTGCCTGGACTGACCTTTAAACCACAATCTTCCTGATCTCAGCCTCCCAAGTATAGACAATCATAGGTGTGAGCCAATAGTGTTTGGTTTTGCTGGTATTCTTAAAGTGAACACAAAGTTTTGAACTTGATTTGCATGGTTTTGTGAATAGTTGGTTCATGGTTTTGAGTCAAGTCAATAGTGAGCTACTTTCACAGATCACCTCAGGCTGCTTATTGGAAGCACTGACCTCAAACAGTGTAAAGTTTATCCCATCATATGTTTGGCATATATTATTTGGCATATATTAATTGACCTTAACCATTTAATATGTATATCCCATTTTCTCAGTCCCTTAGACTAATTCTCAGTTGTTGTTGCTGGTGATTTGCTTGTTAATGAGGACATTATAGGTTAATACCAAACTTAGCTATTGGATTCTAGAAATCTTTTAGAACATACTATTCACATAATAGGATGAGTTCTATGGTACCTTTAAAGACAATAATAAATTGTTAAATGCTACATCGAATTAAAGTTTAGGATGTTTTTTTCTCAAATACTGTAACCTAGAGGTTGTCACCTGGATGCGCAGTTAAGTACCTTGGGGAGCTCCTGTTTCTTCTGCTTTGTCTTCTTCCTCTTATTCCTCTTCCCCCTTCTTTTCCTCTTTTTCTGTCTTATCTCTTCTTTCTTATTCCATGCCTTAACATAGATTAACGAAAATGGAATCCCAGGGTAGGGCCCAAGTATTGGCATGCAGCAGGCTTGAGAATCATTCCCACATACCACCTGTTCTCAAGAATAACCATCCAGACTAATGTTCACATTATCTACATTTTGCAGATGAAGATACTACAAAAATTTAGTAAAAGGCTTGCAAACACAGGGATAGTAGGAATGCTTGGGTTTATTTGCTTAATCCATAGAGCATTGAGGAAATAATCAACTGTAGTAGAAACAATGAACTGGCATTATATGTTAGTTATGACAGATAACACAGACAAAATGGGGTGTTTATAAATATCAATCTTGTGTCTGAATAGGATGCTTAGCTTGCAATGACTTGGCATGAGGTATAAGACCTTTCCTTTACTCCCTCTTTTTGCATAAAGAGAGTTTTTTTTGTGGGAGGTGGCACTAGGGATTGAACTCAGGCCTTGAACATTCTGGCATGTGCTATACCATTAGCACCCCACCTACCACCAGCCTTTTGTTTGCATTTTGTTTTTGAAATAGGGCCTCGCTAACTTGCCAAGGCTGTCCTTGAACTCTCGATCCTCCTGCCTTCATCTCTTGAGTAACTGCTGTAACAGGTATTCACTGCTGTGTCTGGCTTGCATAAAGGAATTTCTATAGAAGGAATGTATTGCTCAGAACTTTTCCACTTGTTAGAAAGGGAGCTGGGTTGCACCTCTATGCTTACACTTAAATGATTGTGTGGAAATATATTTGCTGATGTGTTTCTCTCTCCTGCTAGTTCATGCAGTTTTTAAGGTGAAGGTTGCTCTATTTTTCAACATGTTTCCATGGTGCCTAGCACAGTGCTTGGCATATAGTAAATGCCTGATACACGTTTGGTGAATTAAATTTCATTTGTCTTTGATGATCTTTCCCAGGAAATGAAATTTTGAGCCTGACTTCTGGTTGATATTAAATTATTCTCTCTAGCAGAGTGTGTCGGAGTGTTTCAGAGAGTGCATTAAAATCCCAGCAGTTATCTTCCCAGGCCACCTCTTTTCCTCTTGTTAGGAAACAGCATTTATCATAGTAAATAGCCCATTTGGGGTGGTTCATCCAGATTTTAGTACCAAATTCAACATAACAGGAAGTCACAAATTCCATTTTGCCCAAAAGTACAAAGTTTGACAACTTCTCTCAGAAAGGTAACCTTGCGTTAATTTAAACCACTTTATTCATGAAAGGTATAAAAATCTATAAACATTTTATAGCTATTCAGAGGTGGTAAACAACACTGTGGCCAACCACTTATGCTTTTAATAAGCATGTTTTTATGCCTTGCATATAAATTTTGAAAAATTATAGCCTAATTTGTGGTTTAAATGCTCAGTTACATTATCTTGTTTGTAGACAGTGCTGTGAAATGATGTTTCAGTGGTTTATAACATTCAGAAAATGTGAAGCTTTTGGCTTATGCTTAGTTGTAAGAGAGATGTTTTATTTTGCTTTAAAAATTTTTTAAATTTACCTAAGGTAAAATCCATTCTTTCAGTGTATAGTTTTATGAATTTTGGATAATGGGCAGAGTCACGTAACCATCACCACAATTAAGATTTAGAATGGTTTCAGCACTCTTTTCTGAGATGCCCTTATAGTCTCCCTTGGATAATGTTCCCCACACCCTTAACACCTGAAACTGCTGTGCTTTGTCCAAAATGTCATGTAAATGAGTGGAATCATACAGCATTAGCCTTTTGAGCCTATCTTATTTCACTTACCATAAATCATTAGAAGTCCACCCATTTGTTGAATGTATCAATATTTCATTCCTCTTTATTGCTGAGTAGCATTTCATAGTATAGATGTTTTGCTGTATTTTTAATCTGATCTCCATTTGAGGGACATCTAGATTATTGATAGATTTTGCTGATTATGCATAAACTTAATATAAACAGAATAGATTTTTTGACATGAACAGAGGCATTCATGAATTTGGATAAATACCTAGGAATACCTAGGTTGTATGCAAAATATATATTTAACCTTATAAGGAAATGTTGAACTGTTTTTCATAGTGGCTATACCATTTTACATTCTCTTCAGCAACCTATTCCTTCATCCTTACACACACTTAGCATTGTCTGTTTTGTTTTAGCTATCCTTTTTATTTTAGCAAACAAGAGAATAAAGATATTTCTTAGTCATCTCAGGTAACTTTCTTTGTTGTTTTTATTGGAGTTTTTATTATATAAATATATTTTCTTACTTCCATTTTGGTAATCATTAATACAGAGATCTTTGTGGCCATATCTTAAAAAAACTTAAGCTTAATGCTGGTATTCTAGGCAGGTACTTAGTCCATTTACCAAGGAAACTCATGGTGCCACCTGAGAGTATAAATATCACTGTGGATTAGGATTGACTTTATGACTTCTCATTAAATGAAAGCAATAATCCCTGCCCACCTCCTGTCCCACTTAATCATGTTTGGCTCCTGCACATTGTCTCGAGTAGTCTACTCTTTCTACAGTGCTCCTTTCATCATGCCATCATTTGTTCATTGAGAATCCCTCCTTTCCTCTCTTCCTCCACTCCGTCCCTCCATACCCTCAGCTCTACCACTCCTGCGTGTATACCAGAAGGGATGTAAGTCGGCATACAATAGAGATATCTGTACATGCATGTTTGTTTGTGGCACTGTTTACAATAGCTTTGGAATTTTTCTGCTTGGTATAGTTGGTTGGTAGGGCTTCCTGCTGAAGCTTTTTTTTGTTGTTGTTTTTTAAGAAACCATCACTTTGAGCATGCTAGGCAAGTGCTGTTCTACTGAGCTACATCCCCAGTCTCCCCTGAGGTTTTTCATTTGACTTATGGACCTCTTCATTTCCAATATTTCTGTTTGGTTCATTAAAAATTTTTATCTATTTATTGAATTTCTCATTCATATCCTGCATTGTCTTCTTTAATTTGTTCAGTTGTTTTTCTGTATTTTCTTGGAATTCATCAGTCTTTTTAAAAAAACATTCTTTTGAAAGGAAGAGACAATATATAGAATGGGAGGAAATCTTTGCCAACTATTTATCAGGTAAAGGATTAATATCCAGAATATATAAAGAGCTCAAAAATTAAACACTGAAAGAATAAATAATCCAATTATTAAATGGGCCAATAAATTGAAAAGATAGTTCTCAAAAGAAGTAAAAATAACTAATAAATATATGAAGAAATGTTCAACATCCTTAGCCACAAAGGAAGTGCTTATCAAAAAGACACTGAGATTCCATCTCACTCCAGTAGAACGGCTATCATCAAGAAAACAAACATCGAGGGGGATTCCAAGATGGCGGCTAGAGGGAGGAAGCAGAAAGCGAGCCTCCTATAGTGAAATCTTGGCAAGACGCTGGAGACACACTTTGCAGGCATAATCACTGAGAAAAGGCATAAATTTGACCCTTCCACACCTCCAGCTGGCACAGAGAATCTCCACATCACGTTAAACGGAGAAACCAGGAAGGCCCCCAGGCCGCCAGTCGTCAGCGCCCAGAAGGCTTGGGCAGATGCGGACCAGGTGAGCTTCGCGGTACGCAGTACTCCCACAGACAAGCCTGGGCCAGAGCACCATAGCCCCCTGGACAGACCGACCCCCAGCTGGGGAAAAAAGAGAAACTGAGTAATAAGCAGTAAGAGCAATAAAGACATGCAGGAAAGAGGGTGGGGCTCACTGAGTGCCAAAGATTGGGGGAAGGGAATCCTTCCTGGGACTGTAAATAAACAAGCTGGGTGGGCCGGAGAGGCTCTGGCGGGAGCGGGGGCTCGTGCCCAGCAACCAGGAGCGGGAAAGCTTGTGAGAATGGCGGAGGGAGGAAAACTCCACAGGAGAGGAGGGAAGAACCACTTCCCACGTGAACTGTAAACAAACATGGCGGTTGGCAGGAGCAGAAGCACTGCCCAGTAATCAGGAGCAGGAAAGCTTGTGAAAGTGGCAGTGGGAGGAGAATGGAACAGGAGAGGGGGGAAGACCCACCTCCCACATGAACTGTAAATAAACATGCAGGCCCAAGAACGTGGGTGCAGACACCTTTCCCAGTGTGCTTGGAAAGGGGAAATCTTGTAGCAGAGGCTCCCGCACAGGAGAACTCTGAGCAAACAAAGCCTGCGGGGCCAGGTGAGTGCTAAGCTCACCCCTGAGATCTCCATAAATAATGCCGCCAGCAACAGCAAGCTGACAGTAGCGGGCAGGCAAGCCACAGCTGCAGATACCATTCTCAGAACTGTCTCCAGACTCTTTTTTTTTCTTTGTCTCCCTACCTTTGATGAGAGAACAACCAAATTACACCTGTAAGCTGAAAAACTTACTGAAACTGTATTGCATTTGAACTTGGGACACTTGGTGGGTTTTTTTTTTTGGTGCGTGTGTGTGTAGTTTTGTTCTACTTTATGCGTGCCCTTTGATGAGACAACGACAGAACAACATCTGAGGCACCATCTCCAGGATTGGAGACTGAGATGGACACCCAAATTATTAAGACTGAAACTTCATTGCATTTGAACTTGGAGGTTTATTGGTTTTTTGGTTTTTTAAAATTTTCTATTTTTTCATTTTATTTTAATACATTTTTATGTATAGATTTTTCTTTCATTTACTTATTTTTTATTTTTATTCTTATCTTTATTTTTTTATTTTTGATTTTCAATCCTCTCTCTGTCCCTCTAATGTCTGTTCAGCTTACTGTTGATTAGTACACTAAAGCTCCCTGTTTATACCTTTGAAACCTTCTTGTCTGATACCTTGTTCTGTTTTCTCCTTCAGTCTGTGTATTTGATTTTCCCATTTCTTTAACTTCTTGCTTTCCAACTCAGCTCACCCTTCCATTCTAAATATTACCATTGTTATTATTACAAGCTAGAAAATACTTAATTGCACACAGTACAGGGACAGTAACAACACCAAAGACAATGATGGGAAGACAGAAAAAACAGGGAAACCAGTTTCCCACAGCAAAAAATTAGTACAGGAACCAGAGGGGAATGAAGAAAACAATAACTCAGATCCAGACTCCAACAAAACGAAGATAAACTATGCCAAAGGACCCAATGAAGCCCACAAGAATAATTTAAAAGAAGACATACTACAGGTACTCAATCAGAATTTTATAGAGATGATACTGGAGAGGGTCAACCAAAATGTACAGGAGACACTTAAGAAATTCCAAGACAACAAAAATAGAGAATTTGAAAAAGCAAAAGAAGAAATAAAGGAAACCATAGAAGCACTATATAAACACCAAATTGAAAGAGAGAATACAATGAATAAACAGATAAATGAACTCAGGACAAAAATAGACAACATTAAAGAGGAAACCAGCCAGGATATGGAAAACCTCAGAAAAAGAATGAAACAGAACTGCAAAACAAAACAGAAGGCCAATCCTGCAGAATAGAACAAACAGAAGACAGAATCTCAGAACTTGAAGATGAAATGGTAATTAAAAGAAAAACCGAAGAACTATTAATTAAACAACTCAAGACCTGTGAAAAGAAAATGCAAGAACTCACTGACTCCATCAAAAGACCAAACTTGAGAGTCATGGGCTTCGAAGAAAGAGAAGAGGTGCAAGCAAAAGGAATGCATAATATATTTAACAAAATAATAATGGAAAATTTACCAAATCTAGAGAAAGATATTCCCATACAGATGCAAGAGGCCTCCAGGACACCAAACAGCCAGATCAAAATAGAACTACCCCACGACATATCATCATTAAAACAACAAGTTCAGAAACTAAGGAAAGAATATTGAAGGCTGTAAGAGACAAAAAAACAAGTAACATACAAAGGTAAACCCATCAAAATCACAGCAGACTTCTCAACAGAAACATTAAAAGCAAGAAAAGTGTGGGGTGAGATCTTCCAGGCACTGAATGAAAATAACTTCAACCCCAGGATACTCTACCCAGCTAAACTATCATTCAAAATACATGGAGCAATAAAAGTCTTCCATGATAAGCAGAAACTAAAACAATATGTGACCACAAAGCCACCACTACAAAGGATTCTGCAAGGGATTCTGCACACAGAAAGTGACACCCAACTTAACCATGAAAAGACAGGCAGCACCAAACCACAGGAAAAGAAAAGGCAAGACAGTAGGGAGTAACTGCAACTTAGGTACACACAATCAAACCTTCAAACAACTAAGACCACTAAATGACAGGAATCACCACATATCTATCAGTACTAACGCTTAATGTTAACGGACTTAATTCACCCATCAAAAGGCACCACTTGACGAAATGGATTAAAAAGGAAGATCCAACAAATTGTTGCTTACAGGAGACCCATCTCACTGACAGAAATAAGCATAGGCTTAGGATGAATGGCTGGAAGAAAACTTACCAAGCCAATGGCCCCCGAAAAAAGGCAGGAGTAGCAATACTTATCTCTGACAAAGTAGACAAAGTAGACTGCAAACCTACATTGATCAAACGAGATAAAGAAGGACATTCCATACTAATAAAAGGGGAAATAGACCAAAAGGAAATAACAATATCAACCTATATGCACCCAATGTCAAAGCACCCAATATCATCAAACATACCCTGAAAGACCTAAAAGCATATATAAACGCCAACACAGTGGTTGTGGGAGACTTTAACACCCCATTATCATCAATAGATAGGTCAACCAAACAAAAAAATCAGTAAAGAAATCCAAGATCTAAAATACGCAATAGATCAAATGGACCTAGTTGATGTCTACAGAACATTTCATCCAACTTCTACACAATATACATTCTTCTCAGCAGCCCATGGAACCTTCTCCAAAATAGATCATATCCTAGGGCACAAAGCAAGTCTCAGCAAATATAAGAAAATAGAAATTATACCATGCATACTACCTGATCACAATGCAGTAAAAATTGAACTCAACAACAAAAGTAAAGATAAAAAACATGCAAACAGATAGAAACTAAATAACTCATTACTTAATGAAGAATGGATCATCGATGAAATAAAAGAGGAAATTAAAAAGTTCCTGGAAGTCAATGAAAAGGAAAACACAACCTACTGGAACCTATGGGACACAGCTAAGGCAGCCCTGAGAGGAAAATTTATAGCCTTGAGTGCATATATTAAAAAGACTGAAAGATCCCAAACCAATGACCTAATGATACATCTCAAAGTCCTAGAAATACAAGAACAAGCAAATCCCAAAACAAATAGAAGGAGAGAAATAATAAAAATAAGAGCTGAAATCAATGAAATAGAAACCAAAAAAACCATACAAAGAATTAATGAAACAAAAAGTTGGTTCTTTGAAAAAATAAACAAGATCGATAGACACCTGGCAAACCTGACTAAAATGAGGGGAGAAAAAACCCAAATTAGTAGAATCAGGAATGAAAAAGGGGAGATAACAACAAACACCATGGAAGTCCAGGAAATCATCAGAGACTACTTTGAGAACCTATATTCAAATAAACTTGAAAATCTTAAAGAAACGGACAGATTTCTAGATACATATGACCATCCAAAACTGAACCAAGAGGAAATTAATCACCTGAATAGACCTATAACACAAAGTGAAATTGAAGCAGCAATCAAGAGTCTCCCCAAAAACAAAAGTCCAGGACCTGATGGATTTTCTGCTGAATTCCATCAGACCTATAAAGAAGAACTGATACCAACCCTCCTTAAACTGTTCCATGAAATAGAAAGGGAAGGAAAACTGCCAAATACATTTTATGAAGCCAGTATTACACTTATCCCAAAAGCAGGCAAAGACACCTCCAAAAAGGAGAAGTATAGGCCAATTTCCTTAATGAACATTGATGCAAAAATCCTCAACAAAATAATGGCAAACAGAATTCAACAACACATCAAAAAGATTATTCACCACGACCAAGTAGGCTTCATTCCAGGGATGCAGGGGTGGTTCAACATATGAAAATCAATAAACGTAATAAACCACATTAACAGAAGCAAAGACAAAAACCACTTGATCATCTCAATAGATACAGAAAAAGCCTTTGATAAGATCCAACATCATTTCATGATAAAAGCTCTAAGAAAACTAGGAATAGAAGGAAAGTTCCTCAACATTATAAAAGCTATATATGACAAACCTACAGCCAGCATTATACTTAACGGAGAAAAACTGAAACCATTCCCTCTAAAATCAGGAACCAGACAAGGATGCCCACTATTTCCACTCCTATTCAACATAGTACTGGAATTCCTAGCCAGAGCAATTAGGCAAGAAGAAGGAATAAAAGGAATACAAATAGGTAAAGAAACTGTCAAAATATCCCTATTTGCAGACAACATGATCCTATACCTTAAAGACCCAAAAAACTACTCAGAAGCTTCTAGACATCATCAATAGCTATAGCAAGGTAGCAGGATATAAAATCAACATAGAAAAATCATTAGCATTTCTATACACTAACAATGAGCAAACGGAAAAAGAATGTATGAAAACAATTCCATTTACAATAGCCTCAAAAAAAATCAAATACCTAGGTGTAAACCTAACAAAAGATGTGAAAGACCTCTACAAGGAAAACTATACACTTCTGAAGAAAGAGATTGAGGAAGACTATAGAAAGTGGAGAGATCTCCCATGCTCATGGATTGGTAGAATCAACATAGTAAAAATGTTGATACTCCCAAAAGTAATCTACATGTTTAATGCAATTCCCACCAAAATTCCAATGACATTCATTAAAGAGATCAAAAAATCTACTGTTAAATTTATATGGAAACACAGGAAAGCATGAATAGCCAAGGCAATACTCAGTCAAAAGAACAATGCAGGAGGTATCACAATACCTGACTTCAAACTATATTACAAAGCAATAACAATAAAAACAGCATGGTACTGGCACAAAAACAGACATGAAGACCAGTGGAACAGAATAGTGGGCCCAGGTATGAAGCCACACAACTATAACCAACTTGTCTTTGACAAGGGAGCTAAAAATATACGATGGAGAAATAGCAGCCTCTTCAACAAAAACTGCTGGGAAAACTGGTTAGCAGTCTGCAAAAAACTGAAACTAGATCCATGTATATCACCCTATACCAAGATTAACTCAAAGTGGATCAAGGATCTTAATATCAGACCCCAAACTCTAAAGTTGATACAGGAAAGAGTAGGAAATACTCTGGAGTTAGTAGGTATAGGCAAGAACTTTCTCAATGAAACCCCAGCAGCACAGCAACTAAGAGATAGCATAGATAAATGGGACCTCATAAAACTAAAAAGCTTCTGTTCATCAAAAGAAATGGTCTCTAAACTGAAGAGAACACCCATAGAGTGGGAGAAAATATTTGCCAGCTATACATCAGACAAAGGACTGTTA
Source organism: Castor canadensis (assembly GCF_047511655.1). Taxonomy (NCBI): domain Eukaryota; kingdom Metazoa; phylum Chordata; class Mammalia; order Rodentia; family Castoridae; genus Castor; species Castor canadensis. The sequence goes on along the minus strand of NC_133392.1, from coordinate 58,384,559 downwards.
ACCAGAATATATAGGGAATTTAAAAAACTAAATTCTCCCAAAACTAATGAACCAATAAAGAAATGGGCAAGTGAACTAAACAGAACTTTCTCAAAAGAAGAAATTCAAATGGCCAGAAAACACATGAAAAAATGCTCACCATCTCTAGCAATAAAGGAAATGCAAATTAAAACCACACTAAGATTCCACCTCACCCCTGTTAGAATAGCCATCATTAGCAACACCACGAAGAACAGGTGTTGGCGAGGATGCGGGGAAAAAGGAACCCTCTTACACTGTTGGTGGAAATGTAAACTAGTACAACCACTCTGGAAAAAAATTTGGAGGCTACTTAAAAAGCTAGACATTGATCTACCATTTGATCCAGCAATACCACTCTTGGGGATATATCCAAAAGACTGTGACACAGGTTACTCCAGAGACACCTGCACACCCATGTTTATTGCAGCACTTTTCACAATAGCCAAGTTATGGAAACAGCCAAGATGCCCCACCACCGATGAATGGATTAAGAAAATGTGGTATCTATACACAATGGAATTTTATGCAGTCATGAAGAAGAACGAAATGTTATCATTCGCTGGTAAATGGATGGAATTGGAGAACATCATTCTGAGTGAGGTTAGCCTGCCCCAAAAGACCAAAACTCGTATGTTCTCCCTCATATGTTGACATTAGATCAAGGGCAAACACAACAAGGGGATTGGACTTGAGCACATGATAAAATCTTTAGCACACAAGGGAGGGGTTAGGATAGGTAAGACCTAAAAATTAATTAGCATTTGTTGTCCTCAACACACAGAAACTAAAGCAGATACCTTAAAAGCAACCAAGGCCAATAGGAAAAGGGGACCAGGAACTAGAGAAAAGGTTAGATCAAAAAGAATTAACCTAGAAGGTAACACACACACACAGGAAATTAATGTGAGTCAACTCCCTGTGTATCCTTATCTCAACCAGCAAAAACCCTTGTTCCTTCCTATTATGGCTTATACTCTCTCTACAACAAAATTAGAAATAAGGGCAAAATAGTTTCTGATGGGTATTGAGGGGGTTGGGGGGAGAGGGAGGGGCTGGAGTGGGTGGTAAGGGAGGGGATGGGGGCCAGGGGGAGAAATGACCCAAGCCTTGTATGCACATATGAATAATAAAAAAAAAAATAGAAAAAAAAAAAAAAAGAAAACAAACATCACATTTGCTGGTAAGATGCAGAGAAACAGAAACTCTTATACTCCGTCATGGGAATGTAAATTGGTAATTTCCATGGCAGTCACCATGGAAACTAGTAATAGAACTACCATATCAGTATATTACTCTTGGGAATGAAGTCAGTATTCGATAGATACCTACACATTAATGTTTATTGCAATACTATTAATGATAGCCAAGATGAAGTCAGTCTGTTCAACATCTGATGAATAAAGAAAATGTGCTATATACAAAATGGAGTATTATTCATCCATAAAGAAGAATAAAATGTCATTTGCAGGAAAATGGATAGGAGTAGAGTTTACCATGTTTAGTGAGATAATCAGAAAAACAAATATCATGCTATTTCTCATATATGGAGTCTCAACCTAAATAATATGACCTGGAATGTAAAAGAGGGACTGTTGAGGGAGAACCAGCAGGAGGAGGAAAGGAAAGGATTATGGAAGGGGTGAATATGATTGAAGTATAGTAAATGTGTGTATGAAAATATCATAATGAAACCAACTAAAATAAGGGGGCAGATAGAGGGGATAAAAAAGAGTAATAAAAGAGAGAAATTCAATCACGTACAATATAAGCATTACAGAAATGTCACAATGAAACCAATTCTTACTATTAATATATGTTGAGAAAATTATAAACATCATTCTTTATCTGGCATTTCATCTACTTCAATATCTTTATAATCAGTTACTAGAGAATTATGAAGTTTTGGAGGAGTCTTGTTGCCTTGTTTTTTCATACTTCTTATATTTCTGTGTTGAGATTTGTGCATACGTTGGGGTGGACCTGTCTTACGCTTTTATGTGGAAGTCTTTTTAGGGAATAGCTTCTTTTGGTAATGTGTCCTGAGATACTGTTTTTTTCTGAAATGTTGAATATTTCTCCAATTGGATTTTGTAGTATAGCTTCCTCATTACTTCCTCAGTGGTGATTAGTGTATTTTTACACAGTGTTTACTGTTTTGGAACCTCAGGGTCCTGCTTCCTCTGTAGGTTTCACAATGGTGGGGTACTTCTAGTATATCAGGTAGATGTGTTGTAGACAATGGAGCATGTGGGGGTACATGCTATGTGATTATCCCTCTAGTCTTATTAATAATGTGCAATCTGAATGGGTATGGGAGTGATCTCTGCTGTGGCTCCTTGTAGGTGCTGTGCCCATAGTCTGTTGTCTTTTTCTGCTGCTGCTGTAGGGGTGCATGTCCAACCCCCCAACCTGAGCATGCCAGCTTGGATCCTGGTTGTCAGGTAGGTGTTTTTTCCCCCCTATTCTTTGAGTTAAAGTATTCACTGAAGTTTAAGTGGGGTGGTTTGTGTGTAGAGCAAGGTGTACTGACTGTTAGTTGGGCTGGGAGTATAGCTTAGCATCAGAGCATGCACTCTACATACTCAGAGTTCCTCCTCAATCTCCATCACTGTGTAGAAAGGGGAAAACAACAGTAACTAACAAATAGCAATTATCCAGATACAGAAATAAGATAAAAATTAAGTACCAACTATGACATCCGCAGCTCTAACAACAACAGGATTGGTGGGAGTTGAAATAATATAAACTGAAAAGTCTTAAAAGATGAATTTCAAAGATAATAAAAAGCCAGGTGCCAGAATCTCATGCTTGTAATACTAGCTACTTGAGGGGCTGAGTTCAAGAGGACTGCATTTCAGGTAAGCTTGAGCAAGTAGTTTGTGAGTTCCCATCTCCACAATAACCAGAGAAAAATAGACTGGAGTTATGGCTCAAGTGGTGGAGCCCCTACTTTGCAAGTGCAGAAGTCCTGAGATTAAACCCCAGTACCACCAAAAAAAAAAAAAAATGAAAAGATAGAGAGATGGAAAGAAAATGAATAATAATATTAATAATAATAATAATAATCATAACAGGATATTCAAAAAGTAAAAAGGGAAAAAGCAGGAGAAGGGTAGAAAGTAAAGGTTATAATTTAAAACAAAAGAGAGGCAGGAAATAAAACAATTTGACTATTAAAAGGAGAGAAAGAAAGAGTAGCAACAATAAAAATCAAAAAAGGGACAACAAAAAGAATATGTATACATACATATATATATATATATATATATATATATATTGATCTTCAGTGCATTTCCTCTGTCACTCACCTTGCCGAGAAGCTATTTTCAGGGCATTTTGATTCCAAGTTGCAGGGAAGCTGCAAAGAGTTCCTTGCTTTTAACCCACCATCTTAGCTTCCTATTTTTATCTTTTCTTTCTTTCTTTTTTTAAAATAAAAGTTGCTGGAATATCCCCTAAAATCTATGTGTTAAGGGCTGGGCTTAGTCTCTAGTCTGTGTCACTGTTGGGAAGTGGTGGAATCTTTGGTAAGTGGGGCCTAAAGGGGATAGTGATCCTCCAGTCTCTTCCTCCTGGTATTTCACTTCCCACCATGAGGTGAGTGGTTTTGCTCCATCATGTGTTACTACCAGGATATGTTACTACAAGCCCTAAAGCAGAGGGCCAACCAATCATGGACTGAAACTTTGAAAACTGTGAGCCAAACAAGCCTTTTGCTTTTGTAAGTTGATAATCTCTGGTATTTAGTATAGTAGCAGAGTGTTTACTAATACAACAGCCATCCTAACAGGTATGAGGTGATATTTCATTGAGGTTATGATTTGGATTTTTCTTAATGCTGAGTGTTGTTGAGCATCATTTCATACAGTCACATTGAGCCATTTGTGTTTCTTCTTTGGAGAAATTTCTGTTCATGTCATTTGTCCATTTTAAAATTGGGCTATTAGTCTTTTTTGTTATTGAGTTATAGGAATTCCTTATAAAATTTGGAAATTAACTCAGATATATGATTTATTAATATTTTCTCCAGTCCTGTAAGTTTCCCTTTCATGCTGTTGATTATTTTCTTTGGTATGTAGAAGTTTTTTTGGTTTGATGTAATCTCACTTGCTAATTTTTCTTTTGCTTCCGTGCTTTTGGTGTTATATTAAAAAAAATAACACTTACCAAGACCAAGATCATGAGCCATTTTTTTCCTATGTTTCCTTCTAGCAGTTTTACAATTTTAGATCTTGTGTTTTAGTCTAACCCTCATTTTGAGGAGTGTGTGTGTGTGTGTGTGTGTGTGGTGTAAGATAAAGGTCCAATTATCTCCGTTGTATATGATTATTCAGTTTTCACACCACCATTTGTTGAAGATACTGTTCTTCCCCCATTGTTTAATTTTGTCACCCTTGTTGAAAATCAGTTGACCTTTGGCATGATGCTGAATTTTTATATTGATGTTCCTAGCATGGCGAAAAAAGGCACAGGTAGGGTTGAAGGCATTTTCGTAAGTATGGTATTGATGCTTGGCTGAAACAAAGTGCCATAGAGTGCAGAAGAGAAGGTGCCATCACATTTTGACTCATTGTGAATTTTGGCTCAGGGAGGACTCCAGGGACTGCAGTGCCTCTGTGACCTTTGGAGGGCAGGCAGCTCTGAGAGAGCTACATTGCTAGAGTCTTCACCCCAGGGTACAGGCAACAGGGACAAGGATGTGACCCTGATACCAGAGAAGGGTTACAAATGAAAGTCCTTGAGGGAGTGATCTTGACTTCATTGAGGACTTACAGACATTCATATGGAAGAAGACCTTGAATTAGGGGTTGGGGCAAGAAATCTGGGCTATTTCTATTAATGAGCTCTCATGAATCTCCCCAAGATAAGGAAGACCTGGAGAATCTTAGATTGCACCTAGAAGTTTCTCTTTTTTAAAAGTCCAAATGAAACACATTAGTTCCCTAATTCATTAGTTCATTTAATTTGCACTTTAAAAAAGTCTATGTATGTCTTATCTCAATAACTAAGTTGTACAGTCTAGAAGGACTTACTTGTCTTGCCATCCCTACTTGCTCGGCTTACCCTTCTCCTACTTCCTCCATCCCTTTCATGAGTATATAGGAGGAGAGGAGAAATGCTAATGGAAGGTTTACTACAGGATTTAAAGTACTAATTTCTGGACATTCTCTCTTTGCATTAAGTTGCTAAATAAATGTGATGCTTATTAAAAAAATTGTAGAGCCAATATGCTATTTGGTGTCTACTGACACCTAACAGGGAGCATCACACATAAAAACATCCACTAGATGTTTTCTTCCTTTTCTTGGTGCACTATTAAGTTCAATATTAATTATAATATTCCATTCTATTTATAAAGCTATTTGTTTTAAATCACAACTTATACAAAATTGTTAATGACTTGGTTTCACTCCACTACATTCAAGGTTCTGGGGGAAACAGCTGCAGTGAGTGAATCTTACTAGTTATGTTGCAATTAAAAAAGAGGCTTTTTAATTGGCCTGCCTGGGGCAGATTTTGTCTTTTAGAGGCCAACCTGCAACTGGGATCTGGTCCTGCAAAAACAGCACAGCAGCAACTCTAGGGACAGTCCTTGCCTGAATTAGTGTTAAGAAAGACAGTTATCAAATCACTTTTGTTCTTGGCTTGCTAGGATGCTGATCATTCCAAAATTGCTTTCAGAATGGTCACTGCCTGGGTAGGTTTTGCATTCAAATCAGTTCTAGGAAGATACCAATAAACTTCAGGGAGGACTAGATAAATTTGACAAAACTTTAGCATTATTTTTCCTTTCTTTGATTTTCATCATCTTAATATTCACTGAATGTGGTTTAGTATGAAATTTGACTTTTAAAAAATTCAGTAATCAAATCTCCTTTCCTTCCTCCATGTTTTTTAGATGCTGTATTCCTTCCGTTCAAAGCCTGTGGATAAACATTTAGTTTATGCAGACTCCTATCTCCTATTCCACGTTTTCTTTTTTATATATTTCTTAAACTTGAAATGACTGTACTTGGATACTGCAAGTATGACTTAAATCAGGTATTTAATAGGTTAATTAGCATTTTATTAGGCATTTAAATATTTGGAGGTAAAGAAAAAATTGAAACCACACATTTTCATATGTCTACTTGGAGATAAATAATACATTTCTCAGGCTGGAGTGAGAAATTTTTGGTCATATGTTGGCATAAGGAATAAGAATCATATTCATACTGAGCAGCTTTTATTTATCACAATTCTCAAATTCAATCAAAACAAAACACATCACCACAAAGTGATGGCTACAACAACAGCAATTACTTAGAAATTTGTCACATCTGATCTATTTTCACTCTGAGAGCTCACTTTTAATAATAGCTATTTCAATACAAGGGAATTTTAGATGGACTTTGTAAATTAGGAATGTGATCATTGCCTGGAACATAAGATAGAAAAGTTTTCTGTTTAATTCTAATTTTAGGTTTTCCTAGTTCTGGGTAATAGAAAGTGTTGTTGGAAAGTATTGCAGATGTAACTCATTTCACATGAAACTGGGATATTTTATGGAATTCTGGAGTTGGATTAATACTAACATTTCTGGTTGTCACTTGATTCCACAAACTAAACATCATATATTTTATTTCCTGTAGTACTCAAATAATGTCTATCTTTTCATTATTCATTTGGAGCAAGATCTGGGAATGGGGAATTTGAATCACTATATGATTTTGGACAAATGATTAGCTTTTCCCCAAACGTTCCCATTTTTATAAATATATGCTTTACTAATATATGATTAAGCTAGAATTTTTATCTATATGGACAAAAAATTAGGCAATCAAAACTATAGTCTTAATAAGGACAAGAGTTTTCTTTCTTTAGTCAGAGCTAGAATTTATACTGAGGAATAAGTGGTTGAAAGATGACAGTCATGGCTACTTAAAGGTGACAACTAATAATTGGTGTAAAACTTTTTGGACAGGCTCTACAACACAACTGACCACTTCTATATTTGCAAGATTCTATTTTTTTGCTCTAAGAAAACTAGGAATAGAAGGAAAGTTCCTCAACATTATAAAAGCTATATATGACAAACTTACAGCCAGCATTATAGTTAACCGAGAAAAACTAAAACCATTCCCTCTAAAATCAGGAACGAGACAAGGATGCCCACTATCTCCACTCCTATTCAACATAGTACTGGAATTCCTAGCCAAAGCAATTAGGCAAGAAGAAGGAATAAAAGGAATACAAATAGGTAAAGAAACTGTCAAAATATCCCTATTTGCAGACAACATGATCCTATACCTTAAAGACCCAAAAAACTCTACTCAGAAGCTTCTAGACATCATCAATAGCTATAGCAAGGTAGCAGGATATAAAATCAACATAGAGATCTCCCATGCTCATGGATTGGTAGAATCAACATAGTAAAAATGTCGATACTCCCAAAAGTAACCTACATGTTTAATGCAATTCCCACCAAAATTCCAATGACATTCATTAAAGAGATCGAAAAATCTACTGTTAAATTTATATGGAAATACAGGAAACCACGAATAGCCAAGGCAATACTCAGTCAAAAGAACAATGCAGGAGGTATCACAATACCTGACTTCAAACTATATTACAAAGCAATAACAATAAAAACAGCATGGTACTGGCACAAAAACAGACATGAAGACCAGTGGAACAGAATAGAGGACCCAGATATGAAGCCACACAACTATTACCAACTTGTCTTTGACAAAGGAGCTAAAAATATATGATGGAGAAATAGCAGCCTCTTCAACAAAAACTGCTGGGAAAACTGGTTAGCAGTCTGCAAAAAACTGAAACTAGATCCATGTATATCACCCTATACCAAGATTAACTCAAAATGGATCAAGGATCTTAATATCAGACCCCAAACTCTTAAGTTGATACAGGAAAGAGTAGGAAATACTCTGGAGTTAGTAGGTATAGGCAAGAACTTTCTCAATGAAACCCCACCAGCACAGCAACTAAGAGATAGCATAGATAAATGGGACCTCATATAGCTAAAAAGCTTCTGTTCATCAAAAGAAATGGTCTCTAAACTGAAGAGAACACCCACAGAGTGGGAGAAAATATTTGCCAACTATACATCAGACAAAGGAATGATAACCAGAATATATAGGGAACTTAAAAAACTAAATTCTCCCAAAACTAATGAACCAATAAAGAAATGGGCAAGTGAAGTAAACAGAACTTTCTCAAAAGAAGAAATTCAAATGGCAAGAAAACACATGAAAAAATGCTCACCATCTCTGGCAATAAAGGAAATGCAAATTAAAACCACGCTAAGATTCCACCTCACCCCTGTTAGAATAGCCATCATTAGCAACACCACGAAGAACAGGTGTTGGCGAGGATGCAGGGAAAAAGGAACCCTCTTACACTGTTGGTGGGAATGTAGACTAGTACAACCACTCTGGAAAAAAATTTGGAGGCTACTTAAAAAGCTAGACATTGATCTACCATTTGATCCAGCAATACCACTCTTGGGGATATACCCAAAAGACTGTGACACAGGTTACTCCAGAGGCACCTGCACGCCCATGTTTATTGCGGCACTATTCACAATAGCCAAATTATGGAAACAGCCAAGAAACTAAGGCAGATACCTTTTTTTTTTTTGTCATTTTTTCTCTTCTGTGATTTATTTATTTATTTATTTTTTCATTTTTCTTTTATTATTCATATGTGCATACAAGTCTTGGTTCATTTCTCCCCCCTGCCCCCACCACCTCTCTTACCACCCACTCCACCCCCTCCCGCTCCCTCCCCTCAATACCCAGCAGAAACTATTTTGCCCTTATCTCTAATTTTGTTGTAGAGAGAGTATAAGCAATAATAGGAAGGAACAAGGGGTTTTGCTGGTTGAGATAAGGATAGCTATACAGGACATTGACTCACATTGATTTCCTGTGCGTGGGTGTTACCTTCTAGGTTAATTCTTTTTGATCTAACCTTTTCTCTAGTTCCTGGTCACCTTTTCCTATTGGCCTCAGTTGCTTTTAAGGTATCTGCTTTAGTTTCTCTGCATTAAGGGCAACAAATGCTAGCTAGGTTTTAGGTGTCTTACCTATCCTCACCCCTCCCTTGTGTGCTCTCGCTTTTATCATGTGCTCATAGTCCAATCCCCTTGTTGTGTTTGCCCTTGATCTAATGTCCACATATGAGGGAGAACATATGATTTTTGGTCTTTTGGGCCAGGCTAACCTCACTCAGAATGATGTTCTCCAATTCCATCCATTTACCCGCAAATGATAACATTTCGTTCTTCTTCATGGCTGCATAAAATTCCATTGTGTACAGATACCACATTTTCTTAATCCATTCGTCAGTGGTGGGGCATCTTGGCTGTTTCCATAACTTGGCTATTGTGAATAGTGCCGCAATAAACATGGATGTGCAGGTGCCTCTGGAGTAACAGTCTTTTGGGTATATCCCCAAGAGTGGTATTGCTGGATCAAATGGGAGATCGATGTCCAGCTTTTTAAGTAGCCTCCAAATTTTTTTCCAGAGTGGTTGTACTAGTCTACATTCCCACCAACAGTGTAAGAGGGTTCCTTTTTCCCCGCATCCTCGCCAACACCTGTTGTTGGTGGTGTTGCTGATGATGGCTATTCTAACAGGGGTGAGGTGGAATCTCAGTGTGGTTTTAATTTGCATTTCCTTTATTGCTAGAGATGGTGAGCATTTTTTCATGTGTTTTCTGGCCATTTGTATTTCTTCTTTTGAGAAAGTTCTGTTTAGTTCACATGCCCATTTCTTTATTGGTTCATTAGTTTTGGGAGAATTTAGTTTTTTAAGTTCCCTGTATATTCTGGTTATCAGTCCTTTTTCTATGTATAATTGGCAAATATTTTCTCCCACTCTGTGGGTGTTCTCTTCAGTTTAGAGACCATTTCTTTTGATGAACAGAAGCTTTTTAGTTTTATGAGGTCCCATTTATCTATGCTATCTCTTAGTTGCTGTGCTGCTGGGGTTTCATTGAGAAAGTTCTTACCTATACCTACTAACTCCAGAGTATTTCCTACTCTTTCTTGTATCAACTTAAGAGTTTGGGGTCTGATATTAAGATCCTTGATCCATTTTGGTATAGGGTGATATACATGGATCTAGTTTCAGTTTTTTGCAGACTGCTAACCAGTTTTCCCAGCAGTTTTTGTTGAAGAGGCTGCTATTTCTCCATCGTATATTTTTAGCTCCTTTGTCAAAGATAAGTTGGTTATAGTTGTGTGGCTTCATATCTGGATCCTCTATTCTGTTCCACTGTCTTCATGTCTGTTTTTGTGCCAGTGCCGTGCTGTTTTTATTGTTATTGCTTTGTAATATAGTTTGAAGTCAGGTATTGTGATACCTCCTGCATTGTTCTTTTGACTGAATATTGCCTTGGCTATTCGTGGCCTCTTGTGTTTCCATATAAATTTAACAGTAGATTTTTCGATCTCTTTAATGAATGTCATTGGAATTTTGATGGGAATTGCATTAAACATGTAGATTACTTTTGGGAGTATCGACATTTTTACTATGTTGATTCTACCAATCCATGAGCATGGGAGATCTCTCCACTTTCTATAGTCTTCCTCAATCTCTTTCTTCAGAAGTGTATAGTTTTCCATGTAGAGGTCTTTCAATCTTTTGTTAGGTTTACACCTAGGTATTTGATTTTTTTTGAGGCTATTGTAAATGGAATTGTTTTCATACATTCTTTTTCCGTTTTCTCATTGTTGGTGTATAGAAATGCTAATGATTTTTCTATGTTGATTTTATATCCTGCTACCTTGCTATAGCTATTGATGATGTCTAGAAGCTTCTGAGTAGAGTTTTTTGGGTCTTTAAGGTATAGGATCATGTCGTCTGCAAATAGGGATATTTTGACAGTTTCTTTACCTATTTGTATTCCTTTTATTCCTTCTTCTTGCCTAATTGCTCTGGCTAGGAATTCCAGTACTATGTTGAATAGGAGTGGAGATAGTGGGCATCCTTGTCTGGTTCCTGATTTTAGAGGGAATGGTTTTAATTTTTCTCCATTAAGTATAATGCTGGCTGTAGGTTTGTCATATATAGCTTTTATAATGTTGAGGAACTTTCTTTCTATTCCTAGTTTTCTTAGAGCTTTTATCATGAAATGGTGTTGGATCTTATCAAAGGTTTTTTCTGCATCTATTGAGATGATCAAGTGGTTTTTGTCTTTGCTTCTGTTAATGTGGTTTATTACGTTTATTGATTTTCGTATGTTGAACCACCCCTGCATCCCTGGGATGAAGCCTACCTGGTCGTGGTGAATAATCTTTTTGATGTATTGCTGAATTCGATTTGCCATTATTTTGTTGAGGATTTTTGCATCAATGTTCATTAAGGAGATTGGCTTATAGTTCTCCTTTCTGGAGGTGTCTTTGCCTGGTTTTGGGATAAGTGTAATACTGGCTTCATAAAATGTGTTTGGCAGTTTTCCTTCCCTTTCTATTTCGTGGAACAGTTTAAGGAGGGTTGGTATCAGTTCTTCTTTAAAGGTCTGATAGAATTCAGCAGAGAATCCATCAGGTCCTGGACTTTTCTTTTTAGGGAGACTCTTGATTGCTGCTTCAATTTCATTTTGTGTTATAGGTCTATTCAGGTGATTAATTTCCTCTTGGTTCAGTTTTGGATGATCATATGTATCTAGAAATCTGTCCATTTCTTTTAGATTTTCAAATTTATTTGAATATAGGTTCTCAAAGTAGTCTCTGATGATTTCCTGGACTTCCATGGTGTTTGTTGTTATCTCCCCTTTTGCATTCCTGATTCTACTAATTTGGGTTTTTTCTCTCCTCATTTTAGTCAGGTTTGCCAGGGGTCTATTGATCTTGTTTATTGTTTCAAAGAACCAACTTTTTGTTTCATTAATTCTTTGTATGGTTTTTTTGGTTTCTATTTCTTTGATTTCAGCTCTTATTTTTATGATTTCTCTCCTTCTATTTGTTTTAGGATTTGCTTGTTCTTGTTTTTCTAAGAGTTTGAGATGTATCATTAGGTCATTGATTTGGGATCTTTCAATCTTTTTAATATATGCACTCATGGCTATAAACTTTCCTCTCAAGACTGCCTTAGCTGTGTCCCATACGTTCTGGTAGGTTGTGTTTTCATTTTCATTGACTTCTAGGAACTTTTTAATTTCCTCTTTTATTGCATCAATGATCCATTCTTCATTAAGTAATGAGTTATTTAGTTTCCAGCTGTTTGCATGTTTTTTGTCTTTACTTTTGTTGTTGAGTTCTACTTTTACTGCATTGTGGTCAGATAGTATGCATGGTATTATTTCTATTTTCTTATATTTGCTGAGGCTTGCTTTGTGCCCTAGGATATGATCTATTTTGGAGAAGGTTCCATGGGCTGCTGAGAAGAATGTATATTGTGTAGAGGTTGGATGAAATGTTCTGTAGACATCTACTAGGTCCACTTGATCTATTGCATATTTTAGATCTTGGATTTCTTTATTGAGTTTTTGTTTGGATGACCTATCTATTGATGATAATGGAGTGTTAAAGTCTCCCACAACCGCTGTGTTGGCGTTTATATATGCTTTTAGGTCTTTCAGGGTATGTTTGATGAAACTGGGTGCGTTGACATTGGGTGCATACAGATTGATGATTATTATTTCCTTTTGGTCTATTTCCCCTTTTATTAGTATGAAATGTCCTCTTTATCTCGTTTGATCAATGTAGGTTTGAAGTCTACTTTGTCAGAGATAAGTATTGCTACTCCTGCCTGTTTTCAGGGGCCATTGGCTTGGTAAATCTTCTTCCAGCCTTTCATCGTAAGCATATGCTTATTTCTGTCGGTGAGATGAGTCTCCTGTAAGCAACAAATTGTTGGATCTTCTTTTTTAATCCATTTTGTCAAACGGTGTCTTTTGATGGGTGAATTAAGTCCATTGACATTAAGATAAAAAAAAATAAAAAATAAAAATAAGTATATGAAAGTAATATCTATATATAAAAATGAATTAAAATAAAATGGAAAATAGAAATTAAAAAAAAAAAGCCAAAAAACTTCCAAGTTTATATGCAATGCAATTTCAGTCTTAATAATTTGGGTGTCTGTCTCAATTTCCAGTCCTGGAGTTGGTGCCTCAGATGTTGTTCTGTAGTTGTCTCATCAAAGGGGATGCATAAAGTAGAACAAAACTACACTCACACACACACAGAAGGAAAAAAAAAAAAAAAAAGCCTCACCAAGTGTCCCCAGTTCAAATGCAATACAGTTTCAGTAAGTTTTTCTGCTTGCAGGTGTAATTCGGTTGTTCTCTCTTCAAAGGTAGGGAGAAAAAGAAAAAAAAGCGTCTGGAGACAGTTCTGAGAGTGGTATCTGCAACTGTGGCTTGCCTGCCTGCTGCTCTCAGCCTGTAGCTGGCGGCATTATTTATGCAGGTCTCTGGGGTGAGCTAGCACTCACCTGGTCCCACAGGCTTTGTTTGCTCAGAGTTCTCCTGTGCGGGGGGGCCTCTGCTACAGGCTTTCCCCTTTCCAAGCACTGGGAAAGGTGACACTGCCCCACATTGTCAGGCCTGCGTGTTTGTTTACAGTTCACGTGGGAAGTGGGTCTTCCCTCCTCTCACAAGCGTCCCCGCTCCTGGTTGCTGGGCACGCGCCCTGCTCCCGCCAGAGCCTCTCCGGCCAGCCTGGCTCGTTTATTTACAGTCCTGGGAAGGGTTCCCTTCCCCCAATCTTCAGCGCTCAGGGCGCCCCACCCTCTTTCCAGCGTGTCTTAACTGTTCTTATTGCTTATTACTCAGTTTCTCTTTTTTTCCCGGGTGGAGGTCAGTCTGTCCAGGGGGCTATGCTGCTCTGGCCCAGGCTTGTCTGTGGGGCTACCACGGTACTGCGAAGCTCACCTGGTCCACGTCTTCCCAGGCCGTATGGGCGCCGGCCACTGGCGGCCCCGGGGGCCCTCCTCGGTTCTTCATTTAACGTGAAGTGGAGATTCTCTGCGCCGGCTGGAGATGTGGAGGAGTCAAAGTTATGCCTTTTCTCAGTGATTATGCCTCACGTCTCCGCGGAAGCTGCTAGAACAACTCTGTCGGGTGCCGGCGTCCCGAACCCGCCGCCCTGCACTCTGAGGCCGGGCCAGTCCCGTTCACTCCAGGCAGATACCTTAAAAGCAACTGAGGCCAATAGGAAAAGGGGAACAGGTACTAGAGAAAAGGTTAGTTCAAGAAGAATTAACCTAGAAGGTAACACACACTCACAGGAAATTAATGTGAGTCAATTCCCTGTATAGCTATCCTTATCTCAACCAGCAAAAACCCTTGTTCCTTCTTATTATTGCTTATACTCTCTCTACAACAAAATTAGAAATAAGGGCAAAATTGTTTCTGCTGGGTATTGGGTGGGGGGAGAGAGAGGGGGCGGACTGGGTGGTAAGGGAGGGGGTGGGGGCAGGGGGGAGAAATGAACCAAGCCTTGTATGCACATATGAATAATAAAAGAAAAAGGAAAAAAAAGATTCTATTTTTTCCATGTGCTAGAACAGAAATATAGCTCAGTTCTGAAGCAACTGAAGTTTAGATAGGTCATGAAGCTCACAGTGTTAGTGTCAGAGACAACACTAAACTTCAGTTCTTATGATTCTTAATGTAGTGCTCTGTTAGTTGAAAGATTGATTACTTGTTATGTGGAAGCAAACATTTGCAGATATAATCAATGGGTTGTTGACACTTAAGAGGTTGTTATTTACTTATTTATTTAGTGTTTTTTGATGGACATAGAAAGATTGGCAGAACTAACTTTTACCTCAGCCATCTTTGGAGTAAGATGATATTGTTAGTTAACTGTAGGCAAGCTATTGCAGTTTTCCTGGACACAATTACCTCAGAAGGTATTCATTGGATAAAGATTGTTTTGACTTTCCTCTTTTTTGCATGACTATTTTAATATGTCCTGAGTCTAATTTATGATTTCTGATCTGTTCAGTGATTGCCATTTTCTTATTTTTTTTGCTCTTGTGGTTGTTGCTTTTCCTGAGTTTTATTTGTGTTATTCAGGCATTGTGCTATAAAGAGACTTGGTCTCACTCCTGATGACAAAACAAATTAATAAATTTAAAGCATATCTTATTTTTTTTTTTTTAACACTGAGCTACATCCCCAAACCTTGTTTTTTTTTTTTTTTTTTTCATTTTTCTTTTATTATTCATATGTGCATACAAGGCTTGGTTTATTTCTCCCCCCTGCCCCCACCCCCTCCCTTACCACCCACTCCACCCCCTCCCGCTCCCCCACTCAATACCCAGCAGAAACTATTTTGCCCTTATAAAGCATATCTTATATTTCTCTCTCTGTCTGTCTCTTATATACACACACACACACAACTGAGGGAAGTGCTGTGTAGACAATTTTTTAAGTATAGGAGTTGTTTTGTAGATAATTTATACCACCAACCATTGTATTTAAAGGATCTTATGATATTTTGTTGTAAGAAGCCCTTTATAGACTAAAACTAAAAGAAACTCTAAGCCTTTTGGGTCAAATGAGGAAAATATATTGCATACCTAAAGCTATTCTTTCATTATTTTGACTTCTCATTTTCAAATGAGGCAACTGAGACCCCAAGAGGCTGAAGATCTTTAAGGACACTGGATAGTTAAAGCCAATATGGCCAGATTGTAGTTTCAATGTTCTTTTTACTTCAGCCTCCTATTTGCAAACAAAATAGCATGGGAATGAAATTTCCCTGCCCTTTTAGAGTCAGCCATACTCAATTTTCTAATGTTCAGCTTTCTGAGTTTTTGCTATTATTATGTCACCTGTCTGTAGTCTCTTAAAATGGGGAGAAAAAGTACAGTTCCCTGAAGAGCATTTAAACCCCATCCAGAATAAAGCCAGCCCATAGAATATATAAGCTCTCTATGGTAAATATCATGTATATTCAACTGCAATCATCATAAAATACAGTGAGAAATCTTAACATCCCAATATAACTGTAAATCTAACAGCAGCAACAGAATTTTCAGAGGAAAAATCTGTGTAGTCTCTTGTTATTTTTTGATCCCAGCTTATTGTCTGGGTCACCTGGAGAGTTTTTAAGAGCATCATCCCTTGTTGTATCAATTCTGTTTGGTTGTCAGAGGCTTATGAGTATAGGGCTTGGTATAGAGAAGGAAGCACTGATATACACAGCTGGCTCTGTCCTCCTTCTTTAATGCTATGAATACTTGGAAAAGTACTAGAGATCTTTGCTTTTGAAAGCGATTATCCTTACACTTTTCATTGCAGTACCATTTTGATAAATTTAAGTGGGCATAGATAACTTTTCTTGACTTCTACCACCTAAAGCCTAACCCTACTTCTGCTCCACATTTTTTTCTTACTTACATATTGACTCTGTGAATCATACAGGACCTTTACAGATTCCCCACATAAAGAGTCATGTGAAGACTGCAGAGGTATCCATGATCTGTAGTTTAGTGCTAAATTAAATTAATGGAAAGAAAAACTTTCAGAGGTGAGCATATTGCTTGTTGAGTGTCAGAGTTCCAGAGTTAAGACTATTGGAGAAAATCTTCAATCTACTCAACTCACAGGTTAAGAAATTAGGCCAATTTTCTTCTTTAAAAGTGAAAGAAAAAGAAATAGATCTGGGTTAACAAGATAAGCTGAAGTTGAATAGATTTTTGAGGAAGCTTAGTGTGGATCCACCTGATTTTATTCTGCATTAATAAAACAGGAACTTTTTTTAGGTTAGCATTTTCCCCAAAATGGATCCTATTTCCCTAGACCATTTGCATCAGAGACACTTTGAGTATTTATTAAATACATGGATCAATAGTTACTTATATAGGAGTTAGACCTCTTAGAGAAATATATTCCTACAGTTCACAGAAAACAGTTTTGTGCTTTTCTTCTGAAGCACTAGGGCTCTCTCAACAAGAGACATGATTTCCTGATCCCTTCTTTTTTTCAGTAAATTTTTGGGTTTGTCATTTATGTTCCCAAACTAAGCCCCACTGAAGTGGTTATCGTCTTTCAACATTATTTTATCTGAGTTAAAAAAAAAGAATAAGTACATGCCCTTTTACTCTCATTTTATGAAGTGTCAGAGTATGAAGCAGAAAATCACTGTACTTTGGGATAAAGATTTTCTGGGAAATTTAATCCTTTATTATTCAAGATAATTCAACCAGAACACTTTGGGCCAATTTTACATATTTTATCTACATCTCATTAAACTAACATGCACTTTTATTCCTTTTTTTTTCCTAGATGGAATCACACAGATTTCTATAAGTAATTGGATTTCCTACTCTTTCTAAACTGCTCTTATTCTTGGTACCACATTCATTTAATGATGATATTGTCATATTTGTGAAATCCAGGTGCTTTGTTGAAAACGGATAGATTCTCTTATCAAATAACTATTATCCTTTATGTTTAATGAGGGAGAAAGTAGCTCATTGCTTGAGATTCGGAAGTGTAGATGAAGTTTTCGGGAAGACATCATGTTTGAAACTTTTCTTAAGGTTCCTTTTTACTGCAAGAGCCCTTTTACTGATAAAGTCCAGATGTTCTCAACATCTCTAAAAGTATGATTCTTCCTACTCAGAGACATGTGGAAGAATTTGGCTTTGGTGAATTTATGTTTGGCTAGAAGAGATACTATATATCATTTCCTCTGCTACGAAGGAAGGGAAAGATGTTCAGATTATCACGTCATTTGAGTAATTGAGTGATAGATAGAACTACTTTCTGGGTCATATTGTTCCAATTCTAAACTAGTCCAGCTGTTCATCTATCCCCAGCCATAATTCTAGAGGAATCATCTATTGTTTATTGCAACACCATGACTGGACAGCATTTAGGAGATAAAATAAAGTTAACAAATTTCCAAATATGTCCAAAATGAATTGTTTTGTCTTTGTGATCTTTCCCTGTGGTGTATGCTTGGGACTTCCTGCTGCACACAGTGATGTTGGGAAATGGAAGCACAGCAGTTTATTCATTTTTCTACTTTCGGCGTTTCACAAACCAACTCTTAACGTTGGAAGTAAGATCATCAGTGTGTGCTACAAAAAAGATAAAAGAAGAAAAACAGCCAATGGGAGCTTAAATTCAACATTGGAAGCCTGGAAAGTGTGGAAGAGAGGCAATACCCCAAGAGTACTACCTTGGCGCAGTAATCTGACAGTTTTTTCACTCATAATTCATATTAAAAAAACAATACCACTGTCATCAGTAAAGGTTAAGAGCAATTTTGAATATGTATTTGAAAAAATAAGCCAGATAATATTTCTGTTCATTATTTTTATCATTTGATTAGTGATTTAAGATATTTTCACAGCATTTTTTTTAGGTAGAGATGGTTTTAGCAAGTATGAATTCCACCATTTTGTCAGCAGGATTAGTGCAGAGGACTATTGAATTCATCTCCTTGCTTTGGTGCTGGATGACTTCAACAAATATGCATGTTCGCATTGCTTTTCCTACTTGTCCACAGGTTATGTCTCCTTGACAAGGTTAATTATCAATTAAATCCAGGCATTATCTGGAAGGTGTTGTGAGTGAGCTGTGTGTTGAGATTTTCTGCTTAACCTTGTTCGTGTGGTATGAATCAGGAATGGTTTTTGGAGAAACTGGCATGTTTTACAAGTTAGTTCCTCTTTATTTTCCTCATGAATAGTACTAAGATGGCAGCAGGATGTCTGTGAAAACTGTAGTGGTAACTGTTCTTCTAACTGCCTCCTGTGATGCTGAGTAGGAAGATATTAAACCTGTAGGCAGATTTTTCCCATTTTCTCTTGGCTGAGTTGGTATACTGATAGTAATATATATTGAGCTTATCTTTCAGTGTGCCAGGAATTGCACCAAGAAGTTTGCATGTATGAATTTATCAATCCTTACACTCCTAGGATTCCATATTACTATTATCTCAATTCACAGATGAAGACTCTTTGGAGACTGGATTCAAATCTAAGTACTTTAGTTATAGCACCTGCACATTTAACAACAGCCTCATGTTGCATGGCTGGGTAAAACAGGCACAGAATGTTCAGAAATAGGTATTGAGAAAGAAACAGGAGACTACTGTTGCCCCCAATATGAGGTCTTATCATCTAATAACAGAATCCTGTTGAGTTCATGACCAACAGTACAAAGAGCTATATGTCTCAGCCTCTCTTGTAGCTGCAATCATGCTTTGAAATATCATTAATGTTAATTACAAGGAAGTAAAACTTTTATTGGGCAGCTTCTGCAAATTTCCCTAAAAGATAGCTTAGGTGCATGCTTTGCCTATATCCTGCTGCCTGGAATGTAGATGTCATGGTTGAAACTTAAGCTGCCATCCATCTTTGACTATGACGTTAAGGCCACACCTTAGGTAGTAGAGTGAGAAGTTGGAAGGAGCCTGAGTTCCTCAGTACTTTGTGGGAGAGAGACACTGCGTCAGTTATGGACCACTTTTCCTTCAGGGTTTTCTGTGAGAGAAAAATGAACTGTCTCATTGAAAGCACTGTAATTTCAGATGTCTTTAATCTGCAGCTAACTAATTATTCATTTCATGCCCACTTGAAAATGTAAATTATAAGTAGTTTTATCATTTGTGCACAGTAGGCACTTGACAAATATTTGCTGATTTAAGTTTTTCCTACCTTCTGTCATTTTAATATTCAGAACCATCTACTTGAGTTTCTTTACAAGAGCATTGACAATATGTAGATGCATCCTAGATTCAAAACCATGCTCTAAATGTAAAACATTTGACAATAATAATGCCTGAGATTATTTTCCTCTTCTTTAAACTAACAAAGAAATTCTAAATATTAACTATATGCCTGAAGAATGGAGCAAGAAAGTCACATGTTATGGTCAAAAGATTACCATTTCTCTCCTGAGTACCACTGTTCTGCTTGCTGCTCTTGATTCATGCTGAGGGTCTAGGATGGCTCTTATTCATGCAGAGTTCTGACTGGGGTGCTGGGCTATAGGAATAGAGAGGAATTACCAAAATGCTTCCATTAAAAATATGTACATGAATTCCAGAGGCTTCTTCTCAAGAAGCATACATTTCAATACATAAAGAATTTAGAATGCTTCTTTAATATCTCTTTGTCTTCTCTTGGATTCTTGGGGACTAGCTTACAAATTAGTTCTGGAACAAGTGCACTTTGCAACTGTAGCACGGAGATTGCTGATTTTATGATTATTTTTCATGCTCTCTTTCTGAAATTAGCTACCTTTGAGGTTGTAGTTTTTAACAATCTCATAATGCCATTTGATGTTGAAGTGCCATTAGTGTTGGGACACAAAGAAATTTTCTGTAAAGTAACTCAAGACTCCTACAGATTTTAACAGTATTAAAAGGTTGTGGTGGGGGAGGAGGGAGAAAGGGTGGGTTTAGAGAAGAAGCTGTTGCTAAGTAACTTGATGAAAATTAGAAAAAAATGAATAATGACTTAGCATCTATTTTTACATTGAAAATAATTATCTTAGGATTTGATTTATTTAAGCCAGCAGAAAATTCTCTTTCCAATCTGCATTCTCCTATTTCAATTCATTGACTAAGAGACTGCCTTTTCATACCCTTGAAATACTGTAGTAGGTCTAGATTTACTATACAAATAACTAAGGCCAGAAGAGTTTGCACTAAGACTATCATCAGCATCCAGCCTAGTGTCTTGCACCTATTTATTCATTTCACTAACATTTATTGAATACCCAATCAGGCATGCTTATTAATTTCATTAACATTTATTGAACTCCTACTGTGTCCCCCATGACAGAACCTACTCATCTATCTGCTCCCTCTGAGGACTTGGCATGAAATCTACTTTTGTGAGCATCATGTCTGTGACTGGCTAATATTCTTATCAAAATAAAGACACTGCTCAATATTGTTTTGCTACCAGAAAAAGATTAAATATTTTATTTATTTTGATTTTTTCTGTGTTGCTAGGGATTGAACCCAGGACCTTGGTCATGCTGGGAAAGTGCTCTACTTTGAACTACACCAGTCCAAGATTAAAATATTTTAAAGTGTGGTCTTGCACCCAAGGTGACGGTTATCTCTCATGTAGTACTGCTGACATTCGAGTGCTTTTTTGCATTATTTTTTTTTTTTTGATTCCTAGAGGATTCTGGTAACATTAATAACAACCTCCTTTCTCTTTCCCTCCCACATCGTTCTGCACATACCAAAAAATACTTGGCTCTGTTCTCAGACTTGGAGTTTTCCAATTTACTTTTCAACATTTCTTTAACTTTCCATGTTTTTCATTTTAAAGAAGGCTGTGAGACTCTCACTAGATTAACTTGACTTCAGAAGATTACTGAACTTCAAAAGTTTGGCTTTAGGAGGATCTCTGAAGTCTAAGTTTGAAGCCTTGGTAACTAAAAAAAATGAAAATCTCATATTTCCATCAAGGGCTTGAATATATACGGGTTTTCCAAAGTTTACAGTGTGCTATCATACTGAATTCTAAGAATATTTGACAAAATTTCCTAACTGAAATGAGTACACGTTTATCTCTTTTTAAATTTAGGCATTTGGGGGGGCATTAGAGAAAAACTAGTGCATAGATCATTTTGCTTAGAATTTTAATCTTCAAATTGTAAAGACTTCATTTTGGTATGGAATTCTCACCAGCATCAATGGTTAGGGTATCTTTAGAAAGCCCCATTAACTTCTGTAAGCTAACTGAAAAAAATGTGTCTATTTATTAATCCAATAATATTTATTGAACAACTATTCTGTGGTTGGCAGTTTCATAGGCTCTTGGGATATATCAGTGAACAAAACAAAATTTCCAACCCTCATGTATTTAAAGTTTTTCAGATGATGTTAAGAAGTAAACATAACTCATAAGCAAATTTTATAGGACTTTAGTGTGCTAGTGTCTTAGTTGTCCCCAAGACCACTGGTCTGTTTGACTTGCTGGAAGGACTCAGTATATAGTTTTTTCACAGCTTTTACCTATTATGGTGAGAGGATACAGAGTTAAGATGAGCAAAAAAAAAAGACCAAAATACATGTTTGGGAAAGACCAAACACACAGTTTCAGAATCTTCTCCTAACGAAGTCACCCAGGACACAATTAATTCCCCTAGCAACAATTTATGACAATGTGTATGAAAGATTATCTACCAGTGATGTTCATTATAGAGTCAACGCCTGTGGTGTTTATTGGGCTCTTATTATGCAGTACTCGCTGCTAAAGGAAA
The DNA here is from genome assembly GCF_047511655.1 of Castor canadensis. Classification (NCBI taxonomy): domain Eukaryota; kingdom Metazoa; phylum Chordata; class Mammalia; order Rodentia; family Castoridae; genus Castor; species Castor canadensis. The sequence goes on along the minus strand of NC_133392.1, from coordinate 58,362,334 downwards.
GCAGGTGTTTAGCATAATTCATACTGTTTTCACAAACTTTCAGGTATAGTGAGCCACTCTTATCAGTTCTTGGAATGTTGAAACCCTCCTGAAATCCAAGTTTCTAAATGTTAGTCAGAGACAAACCTTGTAAGCCTGCTTTTCAGGGGGTACCAGTAAGGCCTGTGGTATTAACTTTTTTTGTGCACAGCTAGATTATGGCAAGGGCTTTAGGGGAAAAATTAGAACAAAGGGCAAGGATTAGTAGAGCTGGAAAGGGATGTGGGTTGTAATTTTAAATAAGGTGATCAGACTGCCATATGATCCAGCAATCCCACTCCTAGGGATATACCCAAAGGAATGTGACTCAGGTTACTCCAGAGGCACCTGCACACCCATGTTTATTGCAGCACTATTCACAATAGCCAAGTTATGGAAACAGCCAAGATGCCCCACTCCTGACGAATGGATTAAGAAAATGTGGTATTTATACACAATGGAATTTTACTCAGTCATGAAGAGGAATGAAATCTTGTCATTCGCAAGTAAGTGGATAGAACTGGAGAACATCATCTTAAGTGAAGTTAGCCAGGGTCAGAAGGCCAAAAATCGTATGCTCTCCCTCATATGCAGACTTTAGACTTTAGATCTAAAACAAATGCAGTAATATTATAAGACATGGGTCACATGCTAGGGGAAGTACACAAACAGGAAGAATAGGGAAAGGTAGGAAACCCAAAACTTGAAAGTGTTTGATGTGCCCACTGTAGAGGAGCTAATATAGTAACCTTAAAACAACAGTGGTCACTATGGGAAGGTGGCTGGGAAGTAATGAAGAGGTCTAGTAGAGATGAATCAATTTGGGTTGCAATACACATGTGCATGGAAGCAATGCTAGGAATCCCTCTGTATAGCTATCCTTATCTCAAACTAGCAAAAACAGTATATCTTTCTTATTGCTTATGTCTTCTCTTCAATAAAATTGGAGAAGAGGGCAGAACAGGTTCTGTCTGGAAGCGACAGGGGTGGGGGGAGAGGGAGAAGGTGGGGGCAGGAGAATAGAAGTGGCTCAATGTTTGCACATATGAATAAATTAAAATAAATACATAAGGTGATCAGAGTAGACCTCACTGGGAAGAGTGACACTTGTGTGAAGCTTTAGAACATTCCAGGCTGAGACTACCCAATGCAATTACCCTATGGTGAGAGCTTGCTTGTGGTGTTTGAGAAAGAATAAGGAGGTCAGTGTAGCTGGAGCCCAGTGAACATGGAGATGGAGGTTGGGGTTAAGAGAGAAAGTTAAGGTTGGGAGAGGGGACTGAAGGATAGACCTTTTAATACATTGTTAGCTCTTTGGTTTATGTTTGTGTTTATTTCACTGGGAAAATATCAAGTAGTTTTCAGTTTTTGAGATCTGTGATCCCTCAGCATTTAGTAAGTTCAGATTTAGGTTAGCTGCCTCCTTTTGCAGGTGGAGACCTGAGCCCTAAGTGGTGAAAGGTGATGAAGGTCATATTGTCTTCATTGAGAGAATGGGAGATAGAAAGTAGAACAGAATGTGTTAAACCATCTTTCCCTGAAGATCAAGAGAATTCTGCTGATTTATCTCATTGCATTTTACTGAAGTTAGTGTAATTGATAATGGATACTAAAATGCTTCAGGGTAGGTTAAGCAGAATGTATTCAATGATTTGATTCGGTTTGTAACAGAGAGGGACTGGGGAGCCTGATCTTTGAGTGTGTGGAAGAGAAAACAAATGCTAGGAAACAAGGTATTTTCCCCACTTATTAGGATGTCTGATTATTCTGTTAAATGTCTTTGCACCTTATACCACCCCTTCCCTTGGAGGGAGGTGGTATTTTCTTTGCTTATTAGACTCTCTCTGTTTTATTCCCATTGTGATTATATCTTAATAAAGAAAAGATTTATAAGCTATGTTCTGATTTTAAAGGGATTCAACTGCAGTTTTTCCCAAGAGCTATAGAAATGAAATAAAACTAACTTCTCTCATTGGTAACTTTGTGAGTGACAACAGGAAGGCATAATTGAAAAGTGGTTAAATGTGGCCAATGAACAGTTAGTGTGTACAGATCTGGAAAGCTGTATATTTGATCTTAAAACCCAAGGTGAAATACACTGCATATAAAGCTAACAGATAATTTCTATCAAATTTTTTCTTTCAAAAGAAAAGCAGACTGAAAAGAAGATTGACAGTTTTTCAAACATTTACTGCTTTTAAGCATAAAGAAATGAATGTTGGATGCAAATAGGTCTGTAGTGTATGTTTGCTAAAGATATGATTTTGGTGACAGCTATGGAAGGCAATTTAATAATGCCTTTTTGTTGTTTTGAAAATGAAAACAAAAGTAAAAAGAATCCTTTAGAATACATTTAAAAAAGGTTAAGTTCAGAACTATTTAATTATTATGTGGATTTGAAAGTGTAGGCATTTAAAAATACTTTTTATTTTCGAGGATGGAAATCATTAGCTACATTCTCTGAATATGAGGAGGTAAGACATGGCATATGTTATTTCACAGATAAAAATATTCTCTGAATTGCAGCATTTCTGTATTATAGGTCTTTTGGGTATTTAAAAAAATATTTTATGCTGCATTATCATAACCAATAATGCAGCAAGTGGCTCTGTCACAGGTTAGTTGAGGTAAAACCAGTATCAAACACAAAATATCTATTAGTTTTAACGGGATTGCACTAATGTGACTTACATGAAAGCAAGATCTTGAGGACTTTCCATCTTATCTTTTATTCCTTCTATGTATTTGGAACTGCCAATGCCTTATTTTGTTGATGGTGGTGGGATAAACTTGATTAGCATTAACTATCTATTAGAAGTATTTTTGTTTAATAAGGCTCTAGACAAAAATTCCAAAAATTTTATCATAAAAATGACATATTATTATAAAAATTTAAACTACATGGGGAAATAAGAAGGCAGATAATCTCTCCAAATTCTACTTTCCAGAAATAACCACTCTCAACATTTGAACATCTTTCCAGACATCTCTCAATGTGTCTGAATTGAGCAAAATATAGCTAGATATAATTTTAGGAAAATGGGATCACAGTATACATGGCATTTTAAATACCAAGAATTAATTTACTTTTAGATGAATTTAACAAAAGAAAAAGAGATTGAAATAAAATTGGAAGAGCTGTTGGCCTTACTCAGATAAAATATTTCATACCACCAGTGAGCTAGCCCATAAAATATCCTATCATCACTATTAAAAAGTATAAACCAACTTGATATTTTTGGCATTAACATTGTTTAAAAATTTTTTTTCTTTTATTCATATGTTCATACAATGTTTGGGTCATTTCTCCCCCCTTCCCCCTACTCCCTCCCTTACCCCCACCCCCCCTTCCTCCTCCCCACCCCCTTGCTACCAGGCAGAAACTATTCTGCCCTTATCTCTAATTTTGTTGAAGAGAGAGTATAAGCAGTAATAGGAAGGACCAAGGGTTTTTGCTAGTTGAGATAAGGATAGCTATACAGGGAGTTGACTTTCATTGCTTTCCTGTGCATGTGTGTTACCTTCTAAATTAATTCTTCTCGAACTAACCTTTTCTCTAGTTCCTGGTTCCCTTCTCGTATTGGTCTCTGTCACTTTAAAGTATCTGCATTAGTTTCTCTGCATTGAGGGCAACAAATGCTATCTAGTTTTTTGGGTGTCTTATCTATCCTCATACCTCCCTTGTGTACTCTCACTGTATTATGTGATCAAAGTCCAATCCCCTTGTTGTGTTTGCTCTTGATCTAATGTCCACATATGAGGGAGAACATACAATTTTTGTCTTTTGGGCCAGGCTAACCTTACTCAGAATTATGTTCTCCCTTTCCATCCATTTACTTGCAAATGATAACATTTCATTCTTCTTCTTGGCTGCATAAAATTCCATTGTATATAAATACCACATTTTCTTAATCTATTCATCAGTAGTGGGGCATCTTGGCTGTTTCCATAAATTGGCTATTGTGAATAGTGCTGCAATAAACATGTGTGTGCAAGTGCCTCTGGAGTAACCTGTGTCACATTATTTTGGGTATATCCCCAAGAGTGGTATTGCTGGGTCATATGGTAGATCTATGTTTACATTTTTAAGAAGCCTCCAAATTTTTTTCCAGAGTGGTTGTACTAGTTTGCATTCCCACCAGCAGTGTAAGAGGATTCCTTTTTCCCTACATCTTCACCAACACCTGTTGTTAGTGGTGTTGCTAATGATGGCAATTCTAACAGGATGAGGTAGAATCTTAGTGTGGTTTGAATTTGCATTTCCTTTATTGCTAGAGATGGTGAGCATTTTTTCGTGTGTTTTTTGGACATTTGAATTTCTTTTTGAAAAGGTTCTGTTTAGTTCACTTGCCCATTTCTTTATTGGTTCATTAATTATGGGAGAATTTAGTTTTTTAAGTTCCCTATATATTCTGGTTATCAGTCCTTTGTCTGATGTGTAGCTGGCAAATATTTTCTCCTACTCCGTGGGTGTTCTCTACAGTTTAGAGACCATTTCTTTTGTTGAGCAGAAGCTTTTTAGTTTTATGAAGTCCCATTTATCTATGCTATCTCTTAGTTGCTGAACTGCTGGTGTTCCATTGAGAAAGTCTTTGCCTATACCTATTAGTTCCAAAGTATTTCCTACTCTTTCCTGTACCAACTTTAGAGATTGGGGTTTGATATTAAGATCCTTGATTTATTTTGAGTTAATATTGGTATAGGGTGATAAACATGGATCTTGTTTCAGTTTTCTCCAGACTGCTAACCAGTTTTCCCAGCAGTTTTTGTTGAAGAGGTTGTCTTTTCTCCATCGTATATTTTTAGCGCTTTTGTCAAAGAAAAGTTGGTTATAGTTGTATGGCTTCATATTCGGGTCCTCTATTCTGTTCTACTGTTCTTCATGTCTGTTTTTGTGTCAGTACCATGTTGTTTTTATTGCTATTGCTTTATAATATAGTTTGAAGTTGGGTATCATGATACCTCCAGCATAGTTCTTTTTACTGAGTATTGCCTTGGCTATTCGTGGCCTCTTGTGTTTCCATATAAATTTAACAGTAGATTTTTCAATCTCTTTGATGAATGTCATTGGGATTTTGATGGGAATTGCATAAAACATGTAAATTGCTTTTGGGAATATTGACATTTTTTACTATATTGATTCTACCAATCCATGAGAATGAGAGATCTCTTCACTTTCTATAGTCTTTGTCAATCTCTTTCTTCAGAAGTTTATAGTTTTTCTTATAGAGGTTGTTCACATCATTTGTTAAGTTTACACTTAGGTATTTGATTTTTTTTGAGGCTATTTTAAATGGTATTGTTTTCATATATTCTTTCTCAGCTTGTTCATTATTAGTGTATAGAAATGCTAATGATTTTTCTATGTTGATTTTATATCCTGCTACCTTGCTATAGCTGTTGATGGTGTCTAGGAGCTTTTGAGTAGAGTTTTTTGGGTCTTTAAGGTATAGGATCATAGCATCTGCAAATAGGGATATTTTGACAGTTTCTTTACCTATTTGTATTCCTTTTATTCCTTCTTCTTGCTTAATTGTTGTGGCTAGGAATTCTAGTACTATGTTGAGTAGGAGTGAAGATAGTGGGCATCCTTGTCTGGTTCCTGATTTTAGAGGGAATGGTTTCAGTTTTCTCCATTAAGTATAATGCTGGCTGTAGGTTTGTCATATATAGCTTTTATAATGTTGAGGTACTTTCCTTCTATTCCTAGTTTTCTTAGAGCTTTTATCATGAAATGGTGTTGGATCTTATTGAAGGCTTTTTCTGCATCTATTGAGATGATCAAGTGGTTTTTGTTTTTGCTTCTGTTAATGTAGTTTATTACGTTTATTGATTTTCATATGTTGAACCACCCCTGCATTCCTGGGATGAAGCCTACTGGTCATGGTGAATACTCTTTTTGATGTGTTGTTGAATTTGGCTTGCCATTATTTTATTGAGGATTTTTGCATCAATGTTCTTTAAGGAGATTGGCCTATAGTTCTCCTTTTTGGAGGTGTCTTTGCCAGGTTTTGGGATAAGTGTAATACTGGCTTCATAAAATGTGTTACGCAGCTTTCATTCCCTTTCTATTTCATGGAACAGTTTAAAAGCAGGGTTGGTATCAGTTCTTCTTTAAAGGTCTAATAGAATTCAGCAGAGAATCCATCAGGTTCTGGACTTTTCTTTTTTGGAAGACTCTTGATTGCTGCTTCAATTTCATTTTGTGTTATAGATCTATTCAGGTGATTAATTTCCTCTTGGTTCAGTTTTGGATGATCATATGTATCTAGAAGTCTGTCCATTTTTTAAGATTTTCAAATATTTGAATATAGGTTCTCAAAGTAGTCTCTGATGATTTCCTAGGCTTTGATTGTGTTTGTTGTTATCTTCCCTTTTGCATTCCTGATTCTACTAATTTGGGTTTTTTTCTCTCCTCATTTTAGTCAGGTTTGCTGGGGGTCTGTTGATTTTGTTTATTTATTCGAAGAACCAACTTTTTGTTTCATTAATTCTTTGTATGGTTTTTTTGGTTTCTATTTCATTGATTTCAGCTCTTATTTTTATTATTTCTCTCCTTCTATTTGTTTTGGGATTTGCTTGTTCTTGTTTTTCTAGGACTTTGAGATGTATCATTAGTTCTTTGATTTGGGATCTTCAGTCTTTTTAATATATGCATTCGTGGGTATAAACTTTCCTCTCAGGACTGCCTTTGCTGTGTCCATATGTTCTGGTAGGTTGTGTTTTCATTTTCATTGACTTCCAGGAACTTTTTAATTTCCTCTTTTATTTCATCAGTGACCCATTGTTCATTAAGCAATGAGTTATTCAGTTTCCAGCTGTTTGCATGTTTTTTGTCTTTACTTTTGTTGTTGATTTCTATTTTTACTGCATTGTGATCAGATAGAATGCATGGTATAATTTCTATTTTCTTATATTTGCTGAGACTTGCTTTGTGCCCTAGGATATGATCTATTTTGGAGAAGGTTCCTTGGGCTGCTGAGAAGAATGTATATTGTGTAGAAGTTGGATGAAATGTTCTGTAGACATCAAGTAGGTCTATTTGATCTATTGTATATTTTAGATCTAGGATTTCTTTATTGATTTTTTGTTTGGATGACCTATCTATTGATGATAATGGGGTGTTAAAGTCTCCCACAATCACTGTTTTGGAGTTAATATATGCATTTAGGTCCTTCAGGGTATGTTTGATGAAATTGGGTGCTTTGACATTGGTGCATATAGGTTGATATTGTTATTTCCTTTTGGTCTATTTCCCCTTTTATTAGTATGGAATGTCCTTCTTTATCTCATTTGATCAATGTAGGTTTGAAGTCTACTTTGTCAGAGATAAGTATTGTTACTCCTGCTTGTTTTCGGGGGCCATTGGCTTGGTAAATTTTCTTCCAGACTTTCATCCTAAGCCTATGCTTATTTCTATTGATGTGATGGGTCTCCTGTAAGCCACAAATTATTGGATCTTCCTTTTTAATCCAGTTTGTCAAATGGTGCCTTTTGATGGGTGAATTAAGTCCATTAACATTAAGTGCTAGTGTTGATAGGTACGTGGTGATTCCTGTCATTTAGTTGTCTTAGTTTTTTGAGGGTTTGATTGTGTGTACCTAAGTTGAGGTTACTCTCTACTTTCTTGCTTTTTCTTTTCCTGTAGTTTGGTGCTGCCTGCCCTTTCATTGTTGTGTTGGGTTTCACTTTCTGTGTGCAGAATCCCTTGAAGAATCTTTTGTAGTGGTGACTTTGTGGTCATTTATTGTTCCAGTTTCTGCTTATCGTGGAAGACTTTTATTGCTCCATCTATTTTGAATGATAGTTTAGCTGGGTAAAGTATCCCTGGTTTGAAGTTATCTCGATTCAGTGCCTGGAAGTCCTCACCCCAAGCTCTTCTTGGTTTTAATGTTTCTGTTGAGAAGTCTGCTGTGATTTGATGGGCTTAGCGTTGTATGTTATTTGTTTGCTTTTTTCTCTCTTATAGTCTTCAGTATTCTTTCTCTAGTCTCTGTACTTGTTGTTTTAATGTTAACATGTCGTGGGGTAGTTCTATTTTGGTCAGGTCTGTTTGGAGTTCTGGAGGTGTCCTGTACCTGTATGGGCATAGTTTTCTCTAGATTTGGGAAATTTTCTGTAATTAATTTGTTCAATATTTTATGCATTCCTTTTCCTTGCACCTCTTCTCCTTCTTCAATGCCCATGATTGTTTGCTTTGGTCTTTTGATGGTGTCATTAAGTTCTTGCATTTTCTTTTCGTATGTCTTGAGTTGTTGAACAAATAGTTCTCTGGTTTTTCCTTTAATTACCATTTCATGTTTGAGTTCTGAGATTCTGTCTTCTGCTTGTTCTAGTCTGCTGGACTGGCCTTCTATTTTGTTTTGCATTTCTGTTTTGTTCTTTTTCTGAGGTTTTCCATATCCTGAGTTGCTTCCTATTTAATATTATCTATTTTCATCCTGAGTTCATTTATCTCTTTATTTATTGTGTTCTTTGTTTCACTTTGGTGTTTATGCAGTGCTTGTATTGTTTCTTTTATTTGTTCTTGTGCTGTCTCAAATTCTCTATTTTTGTTGTCTTGGAATTTCTTGAGTGTCTCCTGTACATTTTGGTTGACCCTATCCAGTATCATCTCTATAAAATTCTCATTGATTACTTGCAGGATTTCTTCTTTCAGAATGTTCTTGTGTGCTTCATTGGGTTCTTTGGCATACTTTACCTTTGTTTTATTGGAGTCTGTATCTGGGTATCTGTTTTCTTCATTTCCCTCTGGTTCCTGTACTATTTTATTATTGGTGGGAAAATGGTTTCCCTCTTTTTTCCATCTTCCCATCATTGCCCTTACTATTGTTACTGTTCCTGTACTGTTTGTAATTCAGTATTGCCTAGCTTATAATAATAACAATGGTGATATCTAGAATGGAAGGGTGAGAGGAGAGGGAAAGCAAAGAATGTAAAGAAAAAGGGAAAGCAAAACAAAACAAACAAACAAAAACCCAACCAAACAAACCAAAAAGAAACAGAGCCAAAGAAATAAACAGGGAGAGATAATGTACTAATCAGCAGTAAGCTAAATGGGCATTAGAGAGACAGAGAGAGGATAATGAAAAAAATAAAAAAAAACAAAACCCCCCAAGTTCAAATGCAGTAAAATTTCAGTCTTAATAATTTTGGTGTTAGTCCTTGAGCCTCCAGTCCTGAAGACTTCTCAGTGCCTGTGAAGTAGTTCTGTCATTTTTTCATCAAAGGGGAAAAAAACAAAAAACAAAACAAGCAAAAAAAAATCCCAAGTTCAAATGCAATACAGTTTCAGTTAGTCCTTCAGCATCCAGTGTTGTTGTCTCATCAAAGGAAGAGAAAAAAAAAAAGGGAGATTCTGGAGACAGCTTTGTGAACTTCTATCTGAGGCTGTGGCTCACCTGCCTCCTATGTCAGCCATCTGCTGCTGCAGGCTTTGTTTATTTAGAGTTCTCCTGGATGCTTGTCCCCTTTGTTTTCTCCAGTATACAGCCCTACCCATCTTTTGCAATTGCCCTCTTTCTTTTTTTTTTTAATTTACAGTTCACATGGGGAGTGTCCCTTCTCCCCCCTCCAGTGGAGCTTTCCACACAACAGCCACTGTTACAAGCCTTCCCCTCTCCAAGCACACTGGGGGAAGATGGTGCCACACCCGCCTACTCTGGCTGGCTTGTTTATTTTCAGTTTGCCTGAGGGATTGCCCCTCCCCCACTCTCTAGAGCTTGGTATGTCTGCCCTCTTTGCTACGTGTCTCTCCTTTTTTTTTTCCAGCTGGTTGTTTATTATTCAGTTTGTTTTTTACCTTTTTTCCCCCGCTGGGTGGGAGTCAGTCTGTCTAGGGGGCTATGCTGATCTGGCCCAGGGTTGTTTGTGGGAGTCCTGCATGCTGCTTAGCTCACCTGGTAGACTGCTTCTCTCAAGCCGGTAGGAGCTGGCGTCAGGCAGTGGGGGAGTCCTCCTGGTTTCTCTGTTTAGTGTGGTGGGGGGATGCTATGCGCAGGCTTGGGGTGTGGAGGTGTCGGAGTTTTACCTCTTCTCAGTGGTTTTTCCTGCAAGGTGTATCTCCAGCGTCTCTCCAAGATTTTACTTTAGGAAGCACGTTTTTTGCTTCATCCCTCTAGTCACCATCTTGGAATCCTTGAGCATTATTTTTTAAGTAAAGAGTCATTCATTAGGATCACTCTCACAGTGGTGATCTCAGGAGCAAGACATGTTTGTGAGTGAAGCAGTGATTTGTGGAGCACAAAATGAACATATATCAGAAAGTAGTGAAGCTGTTAGGGATTTTCCATGAAAAATCCATTAATTTCTAATGATCTCCTCCCTGCCCTCTGATTTTTTTATGTATTGCATTCTATACATTGTCTTGATTTACCACATTTTCCTTTTGTTCTGGTTCCATTTGTTTATAGTTATCAAAAGTTTTAAGCTTCATTCCATTTTTAAAAAGATGTTGTGCTCATTACCAACTCCTTTAATATTATGTCTCTATTACTGAGTTTTTTTTTTTTTCTTTCTGCTTTTTGGTGGATGGAGTCTATGACCTAGTATTTTTATTATTGTTGTACTAGGGGCACATTGTGACATTTACAAAATTTCTTACAATATATCATAGTTGAATTCACCCCCTCCATCATTCTCTGTTTCCCCCCTCTTTCCATTCTTGAAATAGTTTCAACAGGTCTCATTTTTCCATTCACATACCTGTGTACAGAATATTTCCACCATATTCACCCTCCTACACCCTTTCCTTATATCCTCTCTCTTTCACTAGTATCAAGCCCCTGACAGGACATGTTTTGCCTTCCTGTTCTCTGTTTTTGTTAAAAAGGACATTTTTGTTTGTTTAAGATAACTACACAGGGTGTTTCATGGTGACATTTCCACGTATATATGTATTATAACCCGAATTGGGTCAGGAATTTTTAAGGAAGGACTTATAAGTATTTAGTTCATTAAATTCTTAATATATTTGGGCTTGTCAATTCAATTATGGTTAAAGGAGTTTTGCTGAATATGTAATTTCCCTCTTATTCCTAAGATACCTTAGAAATTATTGTGGTGGCTTCTTTAATGAATAGATTAATAGAAGAGTTTGAGGTAAGTTTATTGCTAAGTTACTGATTAAGTTGTTGAATAAACAACTAACCAAACTGAACAAAATTCAATGGTAATATTTGGAGCAGGGAGAAGGTGGGGAGTTTAGTTTGGGTGTGAAGCTTGAATGCCTGTTAGGCAACAAAAGGGAGGTAGTGGAAGGCAATAGGCATGTGGTCTTGAGTGCAGTAAAGAGGTAAGGCTGGAGATACAAATTTGCAAAAGACAGTGAAACAGTGATAGTTAATGACATTAGTATAGATGGAGAAGAGGAGCGGTCTAAGGATTGTGTGCTATGTACTCCAGCAATTAGAAGTCAGAAAAAGGAGGAGAAATGCCAATGAAAACTGAGAAGAAGCTGACATTTAAATTGGTAAGAAAACATTCTTGAAAATTCAAGAAGGAGAAAGTGACCAGTTATGTCAGATACTGCTGAATAAGGAGAACACTGAAAGTAGAATATTGAATAAGACTTATGAGTTACTGGGTCCTTGATGAAATCAGTCTAGCAGTCAAGCCACTGAAGAGCCTGATTGGGGGAAAAAATAAAAACAAAAATGTGTAATAGTATAAACAAGTATGGAAAATATTTTTAAAGAAAATTATAGGTAACTCTAGCAATAAATTTGGATATTGACTATTTTATCCATGTGCCATAGTGTCTGCCTTTGTCAATAATTTTAAGAGCAAACAAAATAATAAAAAGCCCTTTACATTTGTTTATATGGTTGAGCAAAAGAAAGGAGCAAGAGTCTACATGTGAAATCTTTTTTTTTTCATGTTGAGTGTTGCCTTGGGGAAGTAAGACTTCAGAGCAATTTGGTGGAAATTACTTAAATTTTCTTTATTCCTGTATATGTTATTTGTCATTGCTTAGTAGTTTCATAGTTAAAATTATACAATAAAATAAAAATAAACTATGAAAGAATTTTTGTAATAAAAATAAATTACCACTGGTGGCAATTTGTGACACAAGTGGTTCCTTTTCTCCTCCTTGGCGCACAGCTTCAATGTTACCTAATGATTATGGATGTCTTTCATTTGGATTCTAGTCTTGACCTCTGAATCTTTATTGACACAATTTTGTATGTAGTTATATCCAATTGACTGCAATTGAGCCTTGAATTGAAATCTTATCTCTAATATAGATTTCTATTGTACATTTCCTAGTTTTTGCTTTCTACTTATTTATCATAATTACCAAGTATCTATATTAAAATTATAGTAAGGTGAACTATACTTGAAAGAACTCATCTGTGTTTCTAATTATGTGTACTTTAATTTGGGGATTCTATTATGTGTCTTACCCACTGGCAATAATTTTTTCAAGTCGTGTCTATGGTCTGTCCTTTGCTAACTCCTTGCAATACCCCTAAAATATTCCATCTCTAAGTCAAGAATTGTTAATTGGAACTTCTGTTTCAGATTTTTTTTCTCAGTTTGGCATATATGTGTCCAAGTCAATATGTTTAATATGGAATATTAATATCCATAATATATTAATATCTCCTACACTGATGTTGGTACCAAGCTAAGCCACTTTATCCAAGGTAGCATAGGTAATTTTATATAAGTCTGTGGAATCTACTACCTATTTGTCTTGTTCTTTTTTCTGCACATCTATTGCTACTACTTTCATATTTTCTCTATCTCTCACCTTTGCTTTGTAGTGGTCTCCAGCTTCAAGTCTTCCCTACTTTGTGCTGAAATGTTTTTCTCTAACACAGATTATGTAACATCAGTCTTATTCTTAAAATTATTTAATGACTGTCCATTGCCTTTACTAGATAGTCACATAACCACTGATATTCACATGCTCACTACACTCCAGTGAGTTCACTTCAACTTTGATGAAACACCAAGGGTTATTTTGAGGAGCTATAGGCTTTAATCATTTAAAGTTGGCATGGATATTCATAGTTTGGCAGTGACAATTTACTAAGAATTGTCACTCAGAATATGTGGGGTGTAGATTATGTGTGACTTTGGTGAGCTAGCTAAAACTCCAGTCTCTACTTTTCCATTCAATAGAGTACAGTAGAATGAATCAGAAGGAATATTCTAGAGTCAATACTAAACAGACTGTAATTTACATAAAAAATCATTAGACAATTGAGATACTTTGACTTTAATTACTAGCAAATTATTTGTGACATACTTAAAAAATGTTCATCTATTGCCATGATTGGTAAAAGCTAGGATTTAGATCAGAGACCAATCTTCTCACCATAATTAATAAGGCTTTTTATGATTCAAGCTAATCCTTTGTTTATCCATCCATTGAACTGTTTATCCATTTGTCAAATGTATGCTTGTCCAGTCTCTTGTCCCTCACAACTTCCAACAAAATTGAATATGTTTCCTGTAATGCATTATTTTATCTTCTTCCCTTCACCTAGAATGTTCTTCTTCATTTGGTTAAGTTGTTGAATAGTCAGCTCAATCTCTATTCCATATTTCTGAATGGAGACTGTAATGAAAACCAAGGCACCTTTAATAACTTGTCTTGAATGTAATTTAAATCTGTTCATAAGCCTTTTAGAAATAGCACTTAAAAATCAGCTCTTAATTTTCAAATTAAGAGAAGCCAGGGAATAGTGTTTGGTGTGGTGGCAGTGAGGTGGTGTGTGTGTGACTGAAAAATTGATATGACTGATGGATTCAGTCACCCAGTGATATAGAAAAAATATTGGGGTTAGAATACTGAGGGAAATGAATTGGAAAACTAGGAGGTTTTTAAAAACATAACCTTCAGTGTTCTATAAAATTTACTCTTCTAGAACACATTGTTCCTTAAGATTATGGAATAGTTTTATGCTTTCCTTGTTTTATTTATTTGGGCAAGTTTCTTTTTAGCAGCATTTTGAATGTGCTTTTCCTCCTATACCCTTAGTCAGATATATGACTGAGAATGTGCTTTTTCTGATTTTTAAAAATCAACTTTATTGAGCTATAATTTGCATACAATCAAATTAAATTAAAGTGTTCCCATTTTAATGATTCAGTGAGTTTTGAGAAATGTAGCCACGCATGTAATCACTACCACAACCAAAATATAAAATATTTCCCTCACTTCAGAATGTTCACTGTGTCTCTTTGTAGTCAAGCTTCCTTTTCCCAGTCACAGTAAATCACACATCTACTTTTGGCCATGGTCAGCACTGCCACCATTTTGTATCTTCCTCTTCACATACCACAATTAATTCATTTTCTGCTATACAAGTCTACTATAAACTGTCCACAAATGATCACTTCAGCTTCATCCAGATTCTAAAGTCTTTCTACCTCCAAATTTCAGTAATACCACCTTCTGAAAAGGCCCATTTGAGGTATAGTAGAAACCCTTAAATTACAAGTTGGCAACCTCTTTATATTGCTTGCCTTCTCTGTGATACCCATGTTGCACATATCAAACAGGAAAAATAAGACAACAGATTAGTTAAGGCTATTTCCCAAAACTTAAAATACAGTTTCCCAAATACTAGAAGTAAGAATGAATTAAGTAACATTTTTAAGATATTTAAATTGTGAGTGCATTTGATTGATTATCAGAATGAGTCTGTGGTCTGTGTTGATTCTCCTTGCAAATTTTTAAAAAAATTTTTATTTTATTCTCTCCTTGCAAATTTTAACATCTCAGAAAATTTTGCTTTACAAAAGAGGTGTTTTGTTGTTGTTGCTGAAAGATATCATGGCTCTTTTTAATGCCATTTACTTTCCTTTATTTATGGAAGTAAGAGGGAATTATTTAGTGGTGGTATTTTAATGCTATTTCAGTTGGCATTTAATTGGGTTTAGATGTTGAAAGACATAGAGCTAGATATTTAATTAGAGGTTTTATAATGGTAAAATATACTATGAGGAAAATCTTGTGAACTTTGCAATGTGTTTTCTGCTTAAATATCTTCCAAGGTGTGAACCTCTAAAATTTTCCTCTCCTTATCTTTACTTTTTTCTTCGACCTTTGTATCACTCTTTAAGCAACACAAGAAATCACACTCTTGATTAGTTATCCATTTTAAGTCAAATGTAGCTTCATTCTGCCTAAGACACTTCCTATATATTCCTCTGGAGCATTTTTTTGTGTAAATAAAAACATCTATTTGGTTGCTTCTTTACTATCCACTTTTGTTAGTAATTTTTCAAAGACAAATTTGTAGGCTGCTGACAGTTCTTGGTATAGAACAATGTTGCACTGACATTTTCAGAGCCCTCTCAGGAGAGTGTAATGTTGCTACTGTTAGCCAGCAACAGTGTGATTAATAAGATTAACATTGTTTGGCTTCTTATCTTTCTATTTGAGATCTCTGAATAAGTCACGGATTGACTTATATTTGCTGTGTATTGCTTAATATTAAGCTGGCTGTTGCCATTTTTATTAGAGTTCCTTTATGCAATAAATCAGTCAGAACAATGTAAAGTTGGCCATTTTTCTGACTGCATTGTCAGCTGCACACATGTATGCACACACAGACCCACACATCACTACACACACCTTTTCTTATCTCTTCATTTCACTGTTTGTGCCTTGTATATTGTCTCCTGAGTTTATCATCCACATTCATTTCATTCCCTCTTTCATTTTCTTTCTTTTTTACACTGTACTATCATCTCATACATTTCTCTGTAGAGTGGAAATAGAGGAGAGTCTTTAGACTTGCCACAAATGTGCCAACAGAAGATATAGTAAGGTGATGTAATATTCCATTTAATAATGGTGAGTGAGTGAATAGCGCAAACTTTATTTGGTATATTTGTATAAACAAGTGCTCATAAAAAGTTGTTGTTGTACATTTTTTTTCAAACTAAGTCACAACAAAGGAAGTGAGAGATTTTTCAGCTCTTGTAACAGTCACAAGAAATATAGTATGTTAATCACATCACATAAAAAGACAATAAGAAGCAAAGGTTGAAACTTTAAACTTTTAGAAATGAGTAATAATGGTAATGGTGCTATTTATCCTCAAATCTTCACAAAATGAAATGACATTCTTTCTATAGTCACAATTATATTAGCACATTTCAAGGATGTTGGAATTAAGGTAAAGAGGTTAGAAGGAGTCAATTCAGGCCAAGAGTGAAGGTCAACTCTTTTTTTTTTTTGAGAATTGAAGTTCCTAATGTAATAGGAAAAGTTTTGGAGCAAAAATTTGTAGCTCTGGTTCCTGTTTTTCCTCTGCCTCTAAATAGCTGTGTCATATTTGGAAAGTCTCTCAGATGCCAGTGACCTAACTTCATTCGTCCCAGTTAGTTTCCTTCTTCTCAAATAAGAACTTGGACTAATTGAAACTCTAAGTTAATTTTAGTACTTAAATAGTGTGATTAAATCTGGAATTCTTTCTTTTATCTGAACATTATGTTTAGTCCTCTTAACTGACATGTTTAACTAATGAAGCTTTTCAATCCTCATTATGCATATATAGAAAAAATGTCTCAAAGGTATGATTCTGTAACTTAGTCTCTTGTATTGAAAAGGTGATTCAGTGAGTATGTAATTCAGACAAGAAGAAGGAATAACCATTGATTTAATGCTAGGGTGGCAATTTTTGGTCATGGGGAACCTGAATAATGAGAAATTTATGAGAACACATGTAGGGTAAAGTAATGGATTCTTATAGGATCTTTTAACCAGAGAAACCAGATAGCATTGTCTTCTCTGTAACACAAGTTTTTATTACTCTATCATTAATGTGATAGCTTCTTTTTTGTGTATTAATTTCTAAATATCCTGGTTGACTTTCCCACATTTTTTTCTTTGTAGTTACAGAGTGATAAACTCTGATTTGCCTACTTACCTATTATTTTCATTAATTGTACAGAGCTCTGTGTACTGGGTCACCTTGAGTTATTTAGGGAATAGTCTGAGGTTTGCGGCTATAGGGTGTGCATCCTCCCTATGAAAGAGGTGGTAAGCAAAAAGGACTAATATCTAATACTGTCATACCTGAAATACTGAGTTTTAGTTATTGTAGCTTTTCATGCATATTATTCAAAATAAAAATAGTGCTTTCCTTCATGAAACTAGACAAGGCTATGACCAAGTGGGTTTCTGACACTAGTGTATGGCTCTCATGAATGAGATGCCAAACTCAGTTTGCTGAGGTCAAAAAGTGACTAAACAGCAGCATGCTATGTACAAAGAAGAGACTCGAGACTAGTAAAGATTGTCATGCCATCTTTTCAAACTCAGCATATGAAGATATGCTATGACCTCAGATCAATTAGTATTTATCAGTTTGTGTATACCACTAGCATAATTTAATCAATCAGTAGATACTATTTTCTACTAGTTGATAAGTTTATTTCCTGTGTTTTTCAATAAGAATGATACTGAAGAGAGAAATGAAAATTACCATGAATTGATAGAAATATTCAAGCATTTTGTATCTATTAATAATTTAACCAACACCATAACTCTAAGAGTTACATCTTTCCTTACTTTTCTGTTGAGGAGAATGAGGTTGCTTATTCTAAGCAACTTGTCTAAGGGTATTCAGTTATTAAAACACAAAGCCAGAATCAGCATTCAGGTAGTTTGTCTCTAGAACTTATAGTCCTTACAGCCATTCAAAGATGCTTACATTCTTCAAAGATTTTACATTTCATGGATCTATCTATCTATCAGTACTGGAATTTGAACTCAGGGCCTCGTACTTGCTAGGCAGGCACTCTACCACTTGAACTATGCCCCTAGCCAAAAAAATGTATATTAAAATGAAAGCAGATGTTTTCTCTGGAATATTCTTTCTGGGAAATCTACCTTGGGTAAACCTTTAATCCTGTATGTTGTTTAGGATTCTAACAGCAGAGGGCTCCAGAGAGGTTCTGAGATAAACCTATCAAGGAAAAGGTCCTACATACTGTGAGTGGTACTGTGGGAGACTAGTGGAAGAGAAGCTTTGAGGATTTGCTAGTTTATAAAATAACAGCACTGGTTTGCTAATCTTTTCTCTTTTTCTGGTTAGTGTCATTTTTTGAAACTTCCTCTGTAAATTAACAACTCCTGTCTCTGAGGCTTATGGTCCAGGTTTTCTTTCTTTTTAATTAGCATACATTAATAGTACAAGGGGGTTTCATTGTGATAATTCCATACAATGTACTTTGAATGAGTTCACTTCCATGGTTTTATTAAGATCCCTTGAAGAGCTTTTCTTCAATCATCTATCTTACATCTTATATCACTTTGTTGGATGTAATATGTGTTTATTCTTACATATTACTTAAAAATCATTTTGTACAGAAGTGCCTCTTACTCTGTACACTCCAGTCTCTGGGGCGAGGAGAAAGCCACCATTGTTTGCTGAACTCCACCCTATTAGTCTTTCTTACTGGTCTTTATACAAGTTGAGTTCTACCTTTTTCTTTCCCTGTTAAATACAAAAGTTGCTTCCTTTCCTTTTTCACCTCCTGTTTTCTCATCACATAACTAGTCTTCTTCCTCCACCTTGCCTCAGAAACTCCTCTGCCAAATTGCACCAAAGACTTAGTAATTGTGATATTTATTTATTCCCCTTCTGTCTTCATTTACTTAGCTTATACCATAGAATAGTCTGTCCTCAAACCCTTATTTTGGGTAAGAGCTACTATGATGTAGTTTTCCTTGTATTGCCTGGTTTTCCTCTTTTGGCACAGGGATTCATGCATATTAGACAAGCATTCTACCACTGACCTACATCTCCAGTTATTTTCTTATGAAACTCAGTTTGAAATGATTATCTGACTGTAAAAGATCCTTTCTAATTCAATTTATGTGTTGTGTTAAGATGAATCATTGATGGGAATATGTGTGGTAAAGTGGTCTACTAATATAAATAAGATCTCTTATTCTCTGTATGTACTTGTCCTACCTAGTGATGTCTTGGTGAAGGGATGGCCGACACTTCAAAATCAAATAAATTCTGAATAGATGGATACAAACATGTAATGGAAGTAGAGCTAGATAGGGTACAGTGAATCAATGTGATCAGGGGACACAGACACTTAATTTATCCCAATTCTACATTGTTTATATCTATCTTTCAAGAGTCAAGGCAATGTCAATGATAAGAGGTTAGTATATAGCTAAGAACTTGGAGGATCCTTGAGCAGTTTCTTTAACTAAAGGCAGAGGAAAGATGAAAATGGTACACAAGGTTAAATTCAAGTCAGGAAATGTAGTTTATAACAGAGGAAGGAATTGAGTAACTCAGTAGGCTGTCACTTGTTGGGGAATGGAGCTTGGGTTATGGAATTTAGGTATGGGTCCTTATATGAACAAAAATTCCATAGAGATTTCAGTGACATTAGATCTTCACCTCAGTGAATGCAGCATAGACAAGGTAGGGACTTAAATGTCTACTTAGGAGAAAGGAGGTGATTATAAAATTTGCCATAGGCATTACAGCACATTTCAAATCTTAAACTTCCTCAAATAAATATTTTGGAGTTTGGTTAAAATTTGTTTGTGTTCACAAAAGCATGTTAATCATGCCTGCAGATCTGTATTTGCTCCTTTAGATACAATTGCCTTCCTTCTCCAGCCTAATTCTGCCCTGAGAGTTTGTTCTGAATGTACAAAATCATCAGGTTTCCCGCCCTTCTGGATTTTGGTTGAGTATAGCTACTTGGGGGTTCAGGTTGAAAACTGGAGGAAGGGAAGAAATGAGGTTGGGTTATTCATTATCTAATGCCCTTGTTATGGGGTTTCCTAGGGTAAGTTGGGTCACTTGATCTAAGTTCACTGCTTTGTTTCAAGCTGGCTTTTTCAATATAACTTTCTCTGGGTTCCAATTAGTAATCTGTTCTCTTGCCCCTTTGGTCTAAGATTGGTAATAGTTCCACTCTTATTAGCACTTAGTTTTTGCATTATACCTTATGTTTGTGCCTCTCAAACTTTAGTACATATCAGAATTATCTGGAGTTGTAAAAACAGGCAGCAGGACCTCACCTCAACATTTCTGACTTAGTAGGTCTAAGTTGAGAGCCCAAGTTCACATTTCTAACAAGTTTCAGGTGATGTTGGTGTTCCTGTTCTAGTGACCACACCTTGCCTGCAGCTTGATTAGCTAATCCTTTGATTAAATCCTTTTTCAATTCTTCTTATTCGAGTATGTCATCTGTTTAATACTGGGACCTTGCCTAGTTCTCTTTCTGACTGTAAGAAAAGTGATGCTAAAAAACAGAATAAAAAATCATATTCTGAAATTAATTTAGTTATATATTGAAAGAGTACAGTAGAGAAATATGGGTCTTGGGTGATTCATTGCATGTAAGTGGCATTATAGTTACTCAGATTATCACTGGCGGTAACGGGATGAAGTATAGATGGAAGATAGATTATTAGAGAGTAAGTACTGGTGATATTAGTTGTATGTCAATAGTAACACATTTATTTATATTTATTTTTAATTAACAAAATAATAAATATTTATCATGATGTTTTGAAGTGTGTGCACTGTAGAATGGTATGATCAAACTGAATAAAATAGCCGATACATCACATACTTAGTTTTTGTGGTGAAAAATACAATATATTGTTATTAACTATAATTACTATGCTATACCACAGACCTCTGTAACTTTTCTTCCCATCTAACTGAAAAATATTTTGAGGGGGTGCTAGGGATTGAAACTAGGGTTTTGTACATGTATTATACTACCAAATCTTGTGTCTTGTTTTAGGGGGTTATTTTTTGAATTACGTATCCTTTGATCACCTGGCTTATTATATAAGTAAAATGTCCTCTACGTTCATCTATGTTGCCAGAGATGATAGGATTTCCTTCTTTTTTGGAGCCGTGTGTACACATTGACCATTTTTCCTTTATCTGTTCATTTGTTGATAGTCACTTAGGGTAATTTCATATCTTGGGTATTGTGAATAATGCAGTGACTATGGAACTGCAGATATCACTTTGGAATACTGGTCTCATATCCTTTGGCAGTATACTTAGTGGGAGACTGTTGGATCATGTGGAATTTTTCATTTTTGAGGAACCTCCATATTATTTTCCATATTGGCTGTACTAATTTACATTCTTACTAATAGTGTATAAGGGTTCCCTTTTCTCCACATCCTTTCCAACATTTATTACCTTTGATCTTTTTGATAATAACTATTCTAACAGGTGTGAGGTGACAGCTCTCTGGGTCTTTCTTATGACCCTAAGGAAGTTAAATAGGGAAAAAATTAAAATAAGTACATGTGTGAGTAAACAGGAAACCATTCATTGCAGACTTTAAGAAGCTTCCCATCTCTTATAGTTTTGGGGAAGAAATGGCTGAGGAACTTTTTAAACCCTAGACTCAACTCTTCCAGGCCTACTAAAGAATCTAGTATTTTGGTATATAAAAGTATTTTACTTTTAGTATAAAACATAACTCACTTCACCATGACATTATATTGTGTACCTTATGTATACACAATAAATTTTGCTTTAAAAATAAGTAAATGTCATTGTATATAAGAAAAAAGTATTTCATTTGCTTCACAAGCAGATGGTGATTAACCTCAGTACTCAGCTTTGTCACCTCCATTGACTCAACTTAGTCCAGATAAGCCTGTCCCAAGAGAAATAGTTTTTACACTGAAACAGTTCGAGACCTCACAAACAATATTGGCATATGTAGGGAATGGATAGGCCTTAGAGTCAGTTAGGCTAAATTCATTCACCTTGGTGTACTCTCCAGGGATTTGGGCTTTAGTATGTTGGCATGAGCCTTTGGTTGAGGCATTAGTAGTCTATTAATATATAAACTAAAACCTAAATTCAATGATGACCTATAGCTAATGAGGCAGAAATATTTGTGATTACCTGACCTATTATAGAGAAGGGAATTCAGTGCCTCAGGGAAATGAAAATGCTGGAATGGATCAGACAGATTCTAACCACACTTTCTTGGAAGGCCAGGGTATGTCTTTTTTTGGTCAAAGCACTAATCTATTCATTGGTGGGGAAGATGACACATCTCTAAGAACTTCTGTGATTGCTGTCCTCTGTAGGAAGGATTTGATGATGGAATATGATATAGTGGAATTGGGTTCCTTGATCACATAGGATTAATGAAGCTTTTAGAGAGATAGATGCTATCTGGTGGCCCTTGGTCATTCCAAACAAGGTGTTTGGAATTAACACATGACACAGGGATGGTATTTTGATGCACAAAGGTCTCTGGGACTGGTTTTCTTTGTTTTTTTCCTTATGGGGGAGTGGTTTTCAAATCTTACTGTGTATTATAGTAATAAGTAATAAGCCACCCAAGTGAGATCTTAGTATGGGGCCCATCTCCAGAATTTCTCAGTTGATAGGTAGGGGGGTCTACAAAACTTCATTTCTAACAAGTTACTAGGTATTGTTGATGCCTCTGGTCTGGAAAACCACACTTGGAGACAGAGTCATCTATCTGTAGTGATAGCTAATTAATTATTCAGTTCTCAAAATGAAATACAAGTGCAGCCTTCTAAGATACTGCCTGCTGTATATAGATAGAAAAGTCTTGGCTATCAGGTCTTGTGGACAGATATGCATCACCTTATATAGTTATATGCAATTCATGTCTCAGGTCCTTTCATTGGCCATGCCAGATACATAAGTATATATTTTACATTTTTCTCTAAGCCATACCTAAGCATATTCCTATGCTATGTTAATAGAGGAAGAAAAAATATGGATCCATATGATTTATGGATGGATCTTTATTGTGTCCTGAGATCAGCCATAATTGAACAGGGGCTGCACACTACAACACCATGCAGAGATGACTCTGAATGCCACAGCAGGAAAGAGAAATTTTGCTAGCATAAAAAATTTTGTGGTCTTCTACACTGATGTCTATACACTGAAGAGGAGGAACTACTCAGATTTCCTGAGTTATTGGATTCTGACTTTAAATTTATACCCATTTCAGAAACTTTTAAATGCCACCATCATAGGTTATGTTCTAAATCTAAGAGCAGTTCCTAATCTCTGAATATATAATAGCTATAGATATAATTAGTAACTGGAGAAATGAGCACATTGTTTTCCTTATCCATGGAATGAAGGCTATTAATGATAAACAAATAAACAAACACAAACACTTAATTTAAAAAGCCAAGCAGAAGGTGCTGGAATGGCATCTTCCACCCACTAAGATAATGGAGAAAAAGTAGCACTATATTCCTGAAGGAAATTCAGGTATTAGTACCACCACAAAAGACTCAAGTTAGGCAAAATTCTTACTGCATTCATATTTAACTTGACTGTTTTATTAGTACAAATATAATGATATATTGGCCAAGAAGTATGATAGTACATTTTTTCATAATTAATCAATTGATTCTGCTAATTGCACATGTAGTTTCAATTGTGTTGTCTTTATGGAAGCAAACTAGCACAACCCCCTGGAAGCTATTTCATTTCCATTTCTATTGGTAAGGAAAAATCAGAAGTAGTGATAAGTACATGAAGGGACAA
The DNA here is from genome assembly GCF_047511655.1 of Castor canadensis. Classification (NCBI taxonomy): domain Eukaryota; kingdom Metazoa; phylum Chordata; class Mammalia; order Rodentia; family Castoridae; genus Castor; species Castor canadensis. The sequence goes on along the minus strand of NC_133392.1, from coordinate 58,338,785 downwards.
CAATATATGTTTATAGGTTTACCATAAGTAATACTGAAGTGGTAACTGCCATATTATAATTCAGAGGAACTCTGGTTTCTTTTTTATCCAACATATCTATTACGTTGTTAGTGCTATGCTAATTTAACCTAATGTACAGGAAGTAGCAAGTACCCTAATCACCTTAGAAAGATACATGAATGTCAGCATGGGAGATACGTCCTGTAAAAATTCAAGTGTCTGCCACATAGTGATGTTTCTGGGATTACAGTGACATTAAGTTAGGCCATTTCTCCTAAAGTGAGAAATAAATTATTAAACCTGTACCTTGATCCCCATACACCACAAAGAGTGAGGCATGGTGCTCGGTGAGACTTTGGATTGAATACAAAGTGTATCACTTTTGGTGGACTGCTGCTGCCCATTTCCTGGGTGAACTCTTAAGACTGCCAGTTTGAGTGAAGCAAGAAGAAAAGACTGTAGCAGGTCCTGTTTGTAGAGTAAACTGTTCTGCCTTATGAATTTTATTGTCTAATACATTCAGTGTATTGGAAATGTATGTGGTAGTCAGAAATACTATGGAGTTTCTGGCAAATGCCAAAGGAGAATCATGGCACAGACCCCTCCTCTGCCAGCAACTATATTTAAAAGCAGTTTTTCTCACTTTTTCTGACCCTAATAGAGGTTGAACACCTACATGATCACAACACACAAGGTGAGTGACCTGAACTGCTTATCATGAATCAGGTGTTATTACATCCAGCGAACCATAAAATTGAATGTGCCTGGAAGCATTCCATTGTAAATCAGATGTGGTATATGAAGAGCAGGTGTGAAAAGGCTCAGATGACACAAGTGAACTGCATTAATGGGTTATTTACATGCCCATGGTACTTGCTCATCCTACTTTTCTGCCTCTTCTTCAACCCACATCTATGACTTCATGGAGAATTTCCTATGACATATTAATAGAAAAGGAAGATGCATGGTCTTGATTTACAGAAGGATTTGTATGTTACTCTGAAAGCAGCTGTAGGCAATAGGTAGTTCCTATGTAGGGAAGACCATGAAAGACAGTAGGTCTCTCAACAGACCAGCTTGAGCCCTACATCTAGCTCTTGCTTTATCTAGAAGCAGGGATACCATTAGGCATCAGTATATTTTAATTTATGGGAAGTATCTAACACATTGCTTGCTTGGTCTGGGATTTAGAAAGAAAAAAATTGTGAAGTAGATAACAAGGAAGGATGGAATATGTAGATACTCCTATCTCACATTAAGGCCTATCAAAGAGATCCCTAGTGGATGAGATACTCAATTTTTAAGTAAATGAACGACACATTCTGCAAATGTCAGTCAATTTCTTTATCCAGCCACTCTGCTGCTTGCCCAGAGCCCACACACAATGTGGCTGTGGTGACTGAACAGAGATGATGCATGGCTCAGCAACATGGGTTTTCACTCCAGCTAATATGGCTTCCACCATTTGCTAAGTATCCAGTTTACAAAGATCAGGGGCCAACGCTGAACTCCTGGCATCATCCATCATTTAATTACCCATTGTGGGTGGATTGCGTTAGGTGAACCCTTTTTACCATGGAGGTGGCAGTGCTTTGTTCTCACAAAGAAAGACACAAAATCCAAATGATTAACCTTTTCTTATAGTGCTCTGCTATCTCTTCCATTTTTAGACTTATAAAATGTTTTATCAATCTCCTTGGTATATGTATAACATCACCTTGTTATATTCATAATATTACCTTCAGTGAATAGATGTCCTTATTGCATCAGTGGTCACAAGTCCATAGAATTTACTGGGCTTACCATATGTATGTTATTCAGAACAGCTGGTGTGGTGGAATGGTGGGTTGGCATTCTAAATACTCAGCCACCAAGGTAGCTGGGAGAAATACCCTTTAAGGCTGTGAGGCTATATTGTATTGTGGTGTATAATTTACATCAGCATTCTTTTCTTAGGAAAGGAGAAAAATAATGCTATAAATTTTAAACTGTTTTTCTCTTTCAAAAATCTCTTTATTAAGACAATATGATTTCTGGAATAGCAATAATCTCGCAGGGTGATTGCTTATTCATACTTTGCCTTTGTCAGAAATTTTTTTATAAGCATGGTACTGGCACAAAAACAGACATGTACGCTAATGGAATAAAATAGAAGAACCAGAAATAAGCCCACTGATTTTTTGACAAAGGTGCCAAAAAACATAGGTTAGAGAAAAGATAGCCTCTTCAAAAAATGTTGGGAAAACTGGGTGTCCACATGTAGAAGATTGAAACTAGATCCTTGTCTCTTACCCTGTACTAAAATCACTTCAAAGTGGGTCAAAGACCTTAATGTGAGACATGAAACTTTGAAATTATTATAGGAAAACAGTGGATGATATAGGCATAGGTAATAATACACATAATATATAAAACATGATTGTAATTGTGGACTATTTGGGGGGAATAGAGGGAGGGGAAGGGAAAAGAGGATGATGGGACTAACAGAATTGAAATACCTTGTGCCTGTAAATGAAGATGGCATAAGGAAACCCACTGAAAACTATTGAAGAATATGGGGGAGGGAGATGAGGAAAAGAAAGAGCAGTAGAGGGGGTTGATCTGATCAAAGTACAGTATACACATGTGTGAAATACCTTAGTGAAACTCCTTTGTACAATTATATATACTAATAAAATATTTTTAAAAGACTTTTTGTTAGAACAGGACATTTAACTTTGATTTCCCTATAGAATTTGTGATATTCACAGCGCCTATCATGGACCCTCCCTTAGATGTGACAGTTTTGTGAACTGCATACGCTGAGCAACCATAGGTGGTGACCCTGAATGTGTATGGTTCATTCAAGTTTTAAAGCCCTGTTGTTTAGCATTGTTCATCAACATCTAAGATGGATTTTATAAATAATACAATAAGATTTAACAGAATAAAATAGTAGAGTCACAGGTGGAGGACTTCTAACTAAGCTTTTATTCAACCCTTAATTTATATTCACTGGGATAATTAAAACACAGATTAAAACATTCAGGGATGGAGATGCAGCCTCAGGTTTTGGGTTGACTGCCTGATACTGATTTCGTTTGTTTGTGGCTTTAGCTGTGAGAGGCTGGGTACACAACAGTTTGGCATGAAATCTACATATATATAAGTTAAAGATTTTATTTTTTTTATCTTTTAAATTTATTATGATGTCTTTTATTACAGAGTTTTTAAAAACAAAACATCATATATTTTCTTTTATTTTTTCAATCCGATTTTTTAACTGAACACTATAAAAATATTTTCTAACATTTTCATAGTTTAGATTTACATTTAATTATTTAACATAAAAGAAAATTTTCATTGGTAGTGTGTGAGGCAAGGATACAACAATTTTTTTTCTTTCATAAATTAACAAATAAGGAAGAGTCAGAATATAAATAGGTCATATCAAAGGGAAGCATTAGTGGGAGGGGAGGATAAATGAAGTGGGTAAAGGAAGGTGAGTATGTTTGATATATTTTCTACACATGTATGAATATGAAACATTTAATTTTGTCAAAGTTATTTTAAGAAGGGAGAGGGGAATGAAGGAGGATAATGGAGGGGATGAACCAGAGCAGGGTACATTGCATGCACATATGGAAATGTTACAATGCACTCCCCATGCAATACTACATACTAATAAACATGTTTTTAAAATAAACCAATACCCTAGTGTCATATAGAAAATTGTCACTGATTATCGGTATGAATTTTTGATATAATTTTTATTAGGATGTATTCATTATACAGAGGGACATTCATAGTGACAATTCCAATTAGACTTATATTGTACATTAGTTATATTGCCCCCATTGTTTCTCCCTCTCAGCCCCATCCCTTCCCTACTTAAAGCAAATGCAAGAAGTTTCTTAGTTCTGTTTCATATAGGTATATGAAGTCCATCTACCATATACCATTACCTTAATCTCCTTTCTTCACCCTCTCCCCTCCCACTAGTACCCTCCACACTGTACCTATTTTACAGTCCTGTTTTTTGTTATTAATATTTAAGTTGATGTTCAAAGAGGTTTCACAATGTATACCTGCTGTGAGTATACTTTACTTTGGTCCATTCAGCCCCTTCCATTACTCTCCCTTACCCCTTTACCTCCAAGCCCATTTTTCAACAGCTTTCAATACACATCCTCTACCTTCACATCTTATGGTGTGTGATATTACTGATGTGCTGTCTTCTCTTTTCCTTTCCCTCTTTCCTCAAGTTCCACAGAGTAGTTCCACTGTTACAAACATGTTCTACATCTGAGTTTATACATGATCGTGCTTGTTTTGGGGTGTATGTTTATCTTTGGATAGATCTTTGGATCTATCTTCCATATATGAGGGAGAACATGCAGCTTTTGTGTTTCTATGGGCAGTTTCTTAAGTCTAGTGACTGTTCCTTTTGCTGATTCAGTCCCATTTGTTTGTCCTTTCTCTTATTTGCTGAGCCATTGGAGTTCTATTTAGAAAGTCATTGCCTATGCCTGTCTGTTCCAGTGTATTTCCTATTATCTCCTGCAGTTGTTTCAAAGTTTCAGACCTCAGATTATATGTTTTTGTATGGATAATAGGCATTTAGTTGGTAATCATGAAACACCAATAACATTTTACCCCCAAATTCCCTTAAAGAAAAGACAATTAGTGATAGAGGCCATTCTTCTCAAGTTCATTTCATGGTGGTGTATTAGTGTTAGAGTCTTTGGAGTGAATTATGACATTCGTGAAGGCACTTAATTCATCTCAAACTCTTTTAAAAAATTTATTAGCATGCATTAGTTGTACAGGGATTCATTGTGACATTTCTGTGTATGCTCACCCCACCATCTCTCTTCCTCAACCCCCTGCCTTTCTACTTAAAATGTATACAACAGGTTTCATTGTTGTATTTCATATAAGTATATAAAGTACATTGACCACATTCACCTTCCTTTAGACCTTCATTCACTCTGTCCCCTCACACAGGTACTCACTTCCTAACTGGACCTGTTTTACAATCCTGTCCTTCACTTTTAAGTCACTTTTTAGGAATACTGCTAGAGTAACAGAACATTCTATTTCTCTGGTTTGCCTGGGCACTAGATTGTCATCTTTAGCAAGCAGAAGTAGAATTGCACCCACGAATTGCTCAACAAAAATTAGTTGTCTAAGCATATGACCTTCTCTGCTCACTTTCTTACCATGTATAGCAAAGTAATGGTTGATTGAGATATTAACAGCTGTTTGAATTGGAAATTAAACTTTTATAACTCAAATGAATGCTTCCTCCCGATAAGTACATTGAGTTTGATTTAACTGGCAGTGCTTTAAATCTTCCTTTTAGTTCCTAACTTCATGGCATAACTAGGAGTCACTTTAGTATAACACCTTTCCTTAGTGTTATATTTCCTTAGTGTTAATATCAGGTATTTAATAACTTTGTGTATTTGATTTGATATTATGCATAGCTCTATTATATCTATTATTAATTTTCTTAAAATTCAAATCAAAACATTTCCTTTGTAAAAATGTTACCCAAATTATTGATGGCATTTAAAAAATGCAATTAAGAGAATTTGGGGGGCAAAAGGGAACAAACACAGGTATTATTGAGAGGAATAATTGGTGTAGCTGGACACATTTTAACTTTGAAAATCTTGGATAAATTATATGTATATATTTGCCCTGGAATTGTGCTAACACTGAATCTTTTTCTCTCCATTTATGTCTTGTTTTTATTGGCATATTTACTCTGAATGTTGTATTTCCTCATGTGTATTTGAGTCTCTAAACAGTACTCATTGATTTATTTTTTTTTGGCAAACATTCATTGGATGCCCACTGAGTGCTAAACACTGTGCTAATGCTGGGGGAGGGAAGTATATGGTGGGAGGGTGGCGGCAGAAAGGACTTCATTTTCTTTGCATGACAGCAAAGCCTTCCAAATAGAATCGATAACCTTGACTGGCATTAGATAAGTCTTAGGGGATTCTTTAGTACAGTCCATTCACCATATTCTGGGACTGTTGGACTGAGGGCATTTAAGATACATAATTTACAAGGAGAAGAAAATTATATATATAATATATAATGTAACATATTCAGTTCATAAATAATCTTTAACACTTTGAACTACTTAGAAATATGGATAATATCTAGTAAGGAACTACTGCATAAGAGAATACTTATTAAATGAAGCAAAATTAGTTAAATTCTCTCTTATAATAAAAATTGACATTCACTGATGGATACAATTTAAGCTGATTTTTATCTGTAAGCTTTATAGATTTTACCTTTACTGGGCTCCTTCCAATCACCTTCTAAGAGGACCTTTGAAGGAGTTTACCTTAAAATATTTTGCTGGAAAAAACTAATTTACTCATAAAAAAAGAAAGCCTACTTGATAAAGCTTAGCAACTTTATTTTCAGGAATAATTGTTTTATACGTGCTAATACCATCAGGAAAATAGGTATTTAAAGTCTGTTCAATTTTGAGAATTGGTGATTGTTCTATTTACTCTTCCTAACCTACTAATTTTTGGTAGGAATTTGTACAATTCAGTATCCTAAACTATAATGATTAATTTCTCTTATTACTGAATAAAAAAGGAGTTTGAACAAGTGTTGATAGTTACCAGAGCTCCATGCCACAGCGGGCCAAATGGAGTTAACTGGAAAACATTAATTGTGGTACATGGTAACCATAGAGAACTCTCTATGTTAAACACCACTGGAACCACAATCAGTTCCTATTTCATATTGTCATCCAGAAATGTTGCTCTTTAAAGCCACTGCTGGGGTGGATCCAAAATGGTGACTGGGATACAGATGCAGGTAGCATGAGCTCTGAATCAGGGACCTTGCTGAGATGCTGGAGCCACTCTTGGTGGAGGTGAAGCATGGGAGAGTTGAAACCTTGGCACCCTGAACCCCTAGCCCATGGAAGGCTTCTCCATGCCACGATACACTGAGAGAATAGGCAGGCTGCTGCTGGCTCCAAACATACTTGGGAGACCTTCGGCAGACCAAACAGGTGAGTACCAAGTGTCATGTGGTATCCCTCAGCCACCCCTGGGATAAACCAGCACAACCCCTCTGGACAGATTTACCTCTCCTGCAAAAAAAAGCTGACTAAACAATGGAACTGAAAACTACCACACAGTGGAGGGGGTGGGGGTTGTTGAAAGTGCACTGGAGAAAGGGGAAGGGGCAAGAAGTTGAACTGGTGCATGAACCATCAGTAAACAAACGGCAAGAGGGCTGACAGCAGGCAGGTGACAGGCTACTGCCTGAAGTAAGGAAGGAGCAAAGGCAGAAGATGATAGGGCCCAGTCCCTGGGCACCCACAGTCAGATGACTCTGCAGTGTTGAGGAACAAACTGTGAACCATCATAACACACTAACAGCAGCAGCTGGCTAACAGATCACTGACCTTGCCCTTGCCTTGGGGAAATGAGGTGGGGCAAAGACACAAGCCCCTAGTAAAAAAGCACAGAGATAAGCCAACTCCAAAGCAGGACACCTAGTAGACTGCAGAGATGCCACAACTCACTGTGGGAGAAGCTGACCAAACAGCAGCTGTTGAAAGACAGAAGAAAAACAAAACAAAACAAAACACTACCCACAGTCTAACCACCTGGCAAGAATAAGACAGAGCTTTTGCTTAAATAACAATGCCAGGGCTGGATACTGGAGCAGTAACACCAGAACTTAAATTAAGACTGAAATTCTATTGATCCCAAACCTGGAGTTTTTGTTTGTTTGATTTTGTTGTTGTTGATTTTTCTTTGTTTTATCACTGTGAATTAGTTAATACTAAATTATACCCAAACCAGGGAGAGAAACAGCACACACACAATTAGCTAAAAACCCAATACAGCAACAAAACAAAATTTAACCAAGGGAAAGAAAACAGGAGACTGAAACCACTAACTAGCCTATCAAGAACAGTTACACAATATCAGCAGGAATGATGGGAAGAAGAAAAAGGGATGGAAACCATTCCTTCCCCCCAAAAAATAATTTAATACAGGATTCAGAGGGAAATGAAGAAAATGGATATCCAGTTCCACATTAAAACAAAACAAAGATAAATGACACCAAGGAACCCAACAATGTCTACAAGAACACCCTTAAAGAAGATGTCTTTTAAGTAATCACTGAGAATTTCATGGAGATGATACTAGACGTGGTTAACCAAAATGTATAAGAGAAACTTATGAAATTTCATAACACCAAAAATAAAGAATAAGAGAAGACACAAGAACAAATAAATGAACTCATAGTAGCCCTAAATAAACACCAAAGTGAAACAGAGAACACTATAAATAAGGAGAAAAATGAAATATAGAAGAAAATAGACAACATTAAAGAGGAAGTGACCCATGGCATGGAAAACCTCAGCGAAAAAATGAAACAGAAACACAAGACACAATGGAAGGCCACTCCAGCAGACTAGAACAAGTAGAAGATAGAATCTCAGAACTTGAAGTTAAAATGGATATTCAAGGAAAAATTGAAGAGCTATTAATCAAAGAACTCAAGACCTGTGAAAGGAATATGCTGGAACTCACTGACCAAAAGGACCAAACCTAAGAAACATGGGCATTGAAGAAGGAGAAGAGGTGCAAGCAAAAAGAATTCATAATATATTCAACAAAATAATAACAGAAAAGTTCCCAAATCTTGAGAAAACTATGCCCATTCAGGCACAGGAAACCTCCAGGACACCAAACAATCTTGACCAAAATAGAACTACCTTATGACATATTCTCATTAAAACAACAAACACAGAGAATAGAGAAAGAATATTGAAGGCTATAAGACAGAAAAAATAAACAACACACTAAGGTAAACCCATCAAAATCACAGCAGACTTCTCAACAGAAACCTTAAAAGCAAGAAGAGCATGGAGTAAGGTCTTCCAGACACTGAATGAAAATAACTTCAACCCTAGGATACTCTACCCCGCAAAACTATTATTCAAAATAGATGGAACAATAAAAGTCTTCCATGATAAGCAGAGACTAAAACAATATATGACCACCAAGCCCCCACTACAAAAGGTTCGTCAAGGATTCTGCACACAGAGAACGAAAGCAAATAAAACCATGAAAGGACAGGCAGTACCAAACCACAGGAAGAGAAAAGCCAAGAAAGTAGAGAGTAACATTGATTCAGCTACACACAACCAAATCCTTAAGCAACAAAAACAACTAAATGACAGGAAGCACCTCATACCTATCAATACTAACACTGAATGTTAATGGACTTAATTTCCCCAACCAAAGACACCGCTTGGCAAACTGGATTAAAAAGGAAGATCCAACAATCTATTGCTCACAGGAAAACCATCTCATCAACAGAAACAAACACTGGCTTAGGGTGAAAGGCTAGAAGAAGATTTACCAAGCAAACGGCCACCAAAAACAGGCAGGAGTAGCAATACTTACCTCGGACAAAGTAGACTTCAAACTTACCTTGATCAAATGGGATAAAGAAGGACATTCCATACTAATAAAAGGGAAATACACCAAAAGGAAATAACAGTTATCTACCTATATGCACCCAACATCAACGCAACCAATTTCATCAAACGTACTCTGAAGGACCAAAAAACATATGTAGACTACAAAACAGTGGTAGTGGGAGACCTTAATACCCACCTATCACCAACAGATAGGTCATCCAAAGAGAAAATCAATAAAGAAATCCTAGATGTAAATCACACCATACATGAAATGGACCTAGCTAATGTCTACAGAATATTTCATCCAACTTTTCCACAATATAGATTCTTCTCAGCAGCCCATGGAAATTTCTCCAAAATTGATCATATCTTAGGGCACAAAGCAAAACTCATCAAATACAAGAAAATAAAAATAATACCATGCATTCTATCCAATCACAATGCATTAAAACTAGAACTCAACAACAAAAACAACAGTAAAAAACATGCAAACATTTGGAAGCTGAACAATCCATTGCTCAGTGATCAATGGGCCATTGAAATAAAAGAGGAAATTAAAAGGTTCCTGGAAGTTAATGAAAATGAAAACATGACCTACTGGAACCTATGGGACACAGCAAAGACAGTCCTGAGAGGAAAGTTTACAGCCATGAGTGCATATATTAAAAGGACAGAAAGATCTCAAATCTTGTTTTTCTCCTAGAAAAACAAGAAAAAGCAAATCCAAAACCAAACAAGAGGAGCGAAATAATAAAAAATAAGGGCTGAAACCAATGCCATAGAAAAGAAAAAAACATATGAAGCATCAATGAAACAAAAAGTGGGTTCTTTGAAAAAATATATAAGATTGACAGACGCCTGGAAAACCTGACTAAAACAAGGAGAGAAAAAACTCAAATCAGTAAAATCAGAAATGCAATAGGGAAGATAACAACAAACACCACAGAAATTCAGGAAATCATCAGAGACTACTTTGAGAACCTGTACTCTAATAAATTTGAAAATCTTGAAGAAATGGACAGTTCTAGATTCTTATGACCACCCCAAATTGAACAAAGAGGACATGAATCACCTGAATAGATCTATAACACAAAATGAAATTGAAGCAGCAATCAAGAGTCTCCCAAAAAAGAAAAGTCCAGGACCTGATGGATTCTCTTCAGAATTCTATCACACCTTTAAAAAAAAACTAATACCAACCCTCCTGAAACTATTCCACAAAATAGAAAGGAAAGGAAAACTGCCTGACTCATTTTATGAAGCCAATATTACCCTCATCTAAAAACCAGACAAAGACACCGCCAAAAAAGAGAACTACAGGCCAATCTCCTTAATGAAAATCAATGCAAAAATTCTCAATAAAATAATGGCGAACCAAATCCAACAATACATCAAAAAGATCATTCACCACAACCAAGTCAGTGTCATCCCAGGCATGCAAGGGTGGTTCACTATACGCAAATCTATAAATGTAATACAGCACATTAATAGAAGCAAAGACAAAAACCGCTGATCATCTCAATAGATGTCAAAATATCCCTATTTGCAGATGACATGAGCCTATGTCTCAAAGACCCAAAAACTACCCAAAAACTCCTAGACACCATAAACAGCTTCCGCAAGTTGGGAGGATACAAAATCAACTTACAAAAATTATTAGCTTTTCTATACACCAACAATGAACAAACTAAGAAAGAATAAATGGAAAAATTCCATTTACAATAGCCTCAAAAAATCAAATACCCAGGAGTAAACTTAACAAAGGATGTGAATGACCTCTAAAAGGAGAACTACAAACCCCTGAAGAAAGAGACCGAGGAAGACCACAGAAGGTGGAAAGATCTCCCGTGCTCATGGATTAGTAGAATCAGCATAGTAAAAATGGATATACTACCAAAAGCAATCTACATGTTTAATGCAGTTCCCATGAGAATCCCAATGACATTCATCATATATACAAAAATCTACCCTAAAGTTCATTTGGAAATACAAGAGACCACGAATAGCCAAGGCAATACTCAGGAAAAAGAGCAATGCTGGAGGTATCACAATACCAGACTTCAAACTATATTACAAAGCAATAGCAATAAAAACAGCACAGTACTGGCACAAAAACAGACATGAAGACCAGCGGAACAGAATAGAGGACCTGGATATGAATCCACACAGCTATGCCCACCTTATTTTTGACAAAGGTGCCAAAAATATACGATGGAGAAAAGATAGCCTCTTTAACAAGTGTTATTCGGAAAAGTAGTTATCTGCCTGCAAAAAACTGAAACTAGATCTATGTTTAACACCCTGTACTAGTATTTACTCAAAATGGATCAAGGACCTTAATATCAGACCCGAAACTCTGAAGATAATACAGGAAAGAGTAGGAAACACTCTGGAAGGAATAAGTATAGGCAAGGACTTCCTCAACAGAATCCCAGCAGCTTAGCTACTAAGGAAAGGATAGACAAATGGGACTTCATAAAATTAAAAAGCATCAGCACAACAAAAGAAATGGTCTCTACACTGAAAAGACCACCCACAGAGTGGGAGAAAATATTTGCCAGCTATACATCAGACAAAGAACTGATAACCAGAATCCACAGGGAAATCAAAAAACTAAACTCTCCCAAAATCAATGAACCAGTAAAGAAATGGGCAACTGAACTAAACAGAACTTTCTCAAAAGAAGAAATTCAAATAGTCAAAAACACATAAAAAAATGGTCACCGTCTCTAGACATAAAGGAAATACAAATCAAAACTACACTAAGATTCCACCTCACCCCTGTTAGAACAGCCATCATCAAAAACACTATCACCAACAGGTGTAGGTGAGGCTGTGGGGAAAAGGGGACCCTCATACACTGCTGGTGGGAATGCCAGCTAGTGCAATCACTCTGGAAAAAATATGGAGGCTTCTTAAAAATCTAAACATAGATCTGGCATACGATCCAGAAATCCCATTCCTGGGGATATACCCAAAGGAATGTGACACAGGTTACTCCAGAGGTTCCTGCACACCCATGTTTATTACATTACTACTCACTGTAGCCAAGTTATGGAAACAGCCAAGATGCCCTACTACTGACATCTTAATGGATTAAGAAAATGTGGTATTTATACACAATGGAATTTTACTCAACTTGAAGAAGAATGAAATCTTATCATTCGCAAGTAAATGGATGGAACTGGAGAACATCATTCTGAGAGAGGTCAGCCAGCCTCAGAAGACCAAAAATCGTATGTTCTCCCTCATATGCAGACTTTAGATCTAGGGCAAGTACATCAGTGTGGTTGGACTTGGGTCACATGACAAAGGGAGAGCACATACGGGGGATATAAGAATAGGTAGAAAACCCAAAACATGAAAGTGTTTGATGTCCCCACTGCAGAGGAGCTAATACAGAAACCTTGAAGCTACAGAGGTCAATATGAGAAGAGGATCAGGAACTAGTGAAAAGGTCAGGTAGAGATAAATTAACTTGGGTTGTAACACTTTCGTACATGGGAGCAATGCTAGGAATCTCTCTGTATAACTCTCCTTATCTCATCTAGCAAAAACACCCTTCTTTCTTATTATTGCTTATGTCTTCTCTTCAACAAAATTGGAAAACAGGTTCTGCCTGGAAGCGAGGGGGTGTGGGAGAGAGAAATAGCCCAAACAATATATGCACATGTGAATAAATGAATAAAAAAAACCTACTGCCTTTTAAAATCAAGCTCCTAAGAAAATTGTATGTTTCAAGAGCAATTTAAACTAAATTAAAATAAAACTAAAACAGTATTCAAATATTATTTAGTTTCAATGTTGAGGATGTTCCTCAGTAGTAGAGCTCTTGTCAAGAGTGCACAAGGCCCTGATCTTTCCAGAGCACCATGCACACACAAATGGAGCAAAACTTACCTGGCTTGGTAGTGCACTCAAGAGGTTGAGGCAAGAGGATTGCATGCTCAAGGGCTTCATAGTGAGTTTTGTCTGCTTTTAAAAAAAAGTTTCATTGTCTATATAGAGGGTAAATAAATTCAATGCCAATTATTTTGCTTTTTTTTTTTTTTTTGAGACAGGTTCTTCCTATGTGGCTCATAATCCATTCGTCAGGAGTGGGGCATCTTGGCTGTTTCCATAACTTGGCTATTGTGAAAAGTGCCGCAATAAACATGGGTGTGCAGGTGTCTCTGGAGTAACCTGTGTCACAGTCTTTTGGGTATATCCCCAAGAGTGGTATTGCTGGATCAAATGGTGGATCATGTCTAGCTTTTCAAGTTCCTCCAAATTTTTTTCCAGAGTGGTTGTACTAGTTTACATTCCCACCAACAGTGTAAGAAGGTTCCTTTTTCCCCCGCATCCTCGCCAACACCTGTTGAAGGTGGTGTTGCTAATGATGGCTATTCTAACAGGGGTGAGGTGGAATCTTAGTGTGGTTTTAATTTGCATTTCCTTTATTGCTAGAGATGGTGAGCATTTTTTTCTTGTGTTTTTTGGCCATTTGAATTTCTTCTTTTGAGAAAGTTCTGTTTAGTTCACATGCCCATTTCTTTATTGGTTCATTAGTTTTGGGAGAATTTAGTTTTTTAAGTTCCCTATATATTCTGGTTATCAGTCCTTTGTCTGATGTATAGCTGGCAAATATTTTCTCCCACTCTGTGGGTGTTCTCTTCAGTTTAGAGACCATTTCTTTTGATGAACAGAAGCTTTTTAGTTTTATGAGGTCCCATTTATCTATGCTATCTCTTAGTTGCTGTGCTGCTGGGGTTTCGTTGAGAAAGTTCTTACCTGTACCTAGTAACTCCAGAGTATTTCTAACTCTTTCCTGTATCAACTTTAGAATTTGTGGTCTGATATTAAGATCCTTGATCCATTTTGAGTTAATATTGGCATAGGGTGATATACATGGATCTAGTTTCAGTTTTTTGCAGACTGCTAACCAGTTTTCCCAGCAGTTTTTGTTGAAGAGGCTGCTATTTCTCCATCGTATGTTTTTAGCTCCTTTGTCAAAGACAAGTTGGTTATAGGTGTGTGGCTTCAATCTGCGTCCTCTATTCTGTTCCACTGATCTTCATGTCTGTTTTTGTGCCAGTACCATGCTGTTTTTATTGTTATTGCTTTGTAATATAGTTTGAAGTTAGGTATTGTGATACCTCCTGCATTGTTCTTTTGACTGAGTATTGCCTTGGCTATTCGTGGCTTCCTGTGTTTCCATATAAATTTCACGGTAGATTTTTTGATCTCTTTAATGAATGCCATTGGAATTTTGATGGGAATTGCATTAAACATGTAGATTACTTTTGGGAACATCGACATTTTTACTATGTTGTTCTACCAATCCATGAGCATGGAGATGTCTCCACTTAATATAGTCTTCCTCATTCTCTTTCTTCAGAAGTGTATAGTTTTCCTTGTAGAGGTCTTTCACATCTTTTGTTAGGTTTACACCTAGGTATTTGATTTTTTTTGAGGCTATTGTAAATGGAATTGTTTTCATACATTCTTTTTCCGTTTGCTCATTGTTGGTGTATAGAAATGCTAATGATTTTTCTATGTTGATTTTATATCCTGCTACCTTGCTATAGCTATTGATGATGTCTAGAAGCTGCTGAGTAGAGTTTTTTAGGTCTTTAAGGTATAGGATCATGTCATCTGCAAATAGGGATATTTTGACAGTTTCTTTATCTATTTGTATTCCTTTTATTCCTTCTTCTTGCCTAATTGCTCTGGCTAGGAATTCCAGTACTATGTTGAACTGGAGTGGAGATAATGGGCATCCTTGTCTGGTTCCTGATTTTAGAGGGAATGGTTTCAGTTTTTCTCCGTTAAATATAATGCTGGCTGTAGGTTTGTCATATATAGCTTTTATAATGTTGAGGTACTTTCCTTCTATTCCTAGCTTTCTTAGAGCTTTTATCATGAAATGGTGTGGATCTTATCAAAGGCTTTTTCTGCATCTATTGAGATGATCATGTGGTTTTTGTCTTTGCTTCTGTTAATGTGGTTTATTACGTTTATTGATTTTCATATGTTGAACCACCCCTGCATCCCTGGGATGAAGCCTACTTAGTTGTGAATAATCTATTTGATGTGTTGTTGAATTCAGTTTGCCATTATTTTGTTGAGGATTTTTGCATCAATGTTCATTAAGGAGATTGGCCTATAGTTCTTCTTTTTGGAGGTGTCTTTGCCTGGTTTATTGATGAGTGTAATACTGGCTTCATAAAATGTGTTAGGCAGTTTTCCTTCCTTTTCTAGTTCGTGGAACAGTTTAAAGAGGGTTGGTATCAGTTCTTCTTTAAAGGTCTGATAGAATTCAGCAGAGAATCCATCAGATCCTGGACTTTTCTTTTTAGGGAGACTCTTGATTGCTGCTTCAATTTCATTTTGTGTTATAGGTCTATTCAGGTGATTAATTTCCTCTTGGTTCAGTTTTGGATGGTCATATGTATCTAGAAATCTGTCCATTTCTTTTAGATTTTCAAATTTATTTGAATATAGGTCCTCAAAGTAGTCTCTGATGATTTCCGGGACTTCCATTGTGTTTGTTGTTATCTCCCCTTTTGCATTCCTGATTCTACTAATTTGGGTTTTTTCTCTCCTCATTTTAGTCAGGTTTGCCAGGGCTCTATAGATCTTGTTTATTTTTTCAATGAACCAACTTTTTGTTTCGTTAATCCTTTGTATGGTTTTTTGGTTTCTATTTCATTGATTTCAGCTCTTATTTTTATGATTTCTCTCCTTCTATTTGTTTTAGGATTTGCTTGTTCTTGTTTTTCTAAGAGTTTGAGATGTATCATTAGGTCATTGATTTGGGATCTTCAGTCTTATTAATATATGCACTCATGGCTATAAACTTTCCTCTCAAGACTGCCTTAGCTGTGTCCCATAGGTTCTGGTAGGTCATGTTTTCATTTTCATTGACTTCCAGGAACTTTTTAATTTCCTCTTTTTATTTCATCGATGATCCATTCTTCATTAAGTAATGAGTTATTTAGTTTCCAGCTGTTTGCATGTTTTTTGTCTTTACTTTTGTTGTTGATTTCTATTTTTACTGCATTGTGATCAGATACTATGCATGGTATAGTTTCTATTTTCTTATATTTGCTGAGACTTGCTTTGTGCCCTAGGATATGATCTATTTTGGAGAAGGTTCCTTGGGCTGCTGAGAAGAATGTATATTGTGTAGAAGTTGGATGAAATGTTCTGTAGACATCAACTAGGTCCATTTGATCTATTGCATATTTTAGATCTTGGATTTCTTTACTGATTTTTTGTTTGGATGACCTATCTATTGATGATAATGGGGTGTTAAAGTCTCCCACAACCACTGTGTTGGCATTTATATATGCTTTTAGGTCTTTCAGGGTTTGTTTGATGAAATTGGGTGCATTGACATTGGGTGCATACAGGTTGACAATTATTATTTCCTTTTTTTTTTTTCCATTTATTTATTTATTTATTTATTTATTTTTTCATTTTTCTTTTATTATTCATATGTGCATACAAGGCTTGGTTTATTTCTCCCTCCTGCCCCCACCCCCTCCCTTACCACCCACTCCACCCCCTCCCGCTCCCCCCTCAATACCCAGCAGAAACTATTTTGCCCTTATCTCTAATTTTGTTGTAGAGAGAGTATAAGCAATAATAGGAAGGAACAAGGGGTTTTGCTGGTTGAGATAAAGATAGCTATACAGGGCATTGACTCACATTGATTTCCTGTGCGTGGGTGTTACCTTCTAGGTTAATTCTTTTTGATCTAACCTTTTCTCTAGTACCTGGTCCCCTTTTCCTATTGGCCTCAGTTGCTTTAAGGTATCTGCTTTAGTTTCTCTGCATTAAGGGCAACAAATGCTAGCTAGTTTTTTAGGTGTCTTACCTATCCTCACCCCTCCCTTGTGTGCTTTCACTTTTATCATGTGCTCATAGTCCAATCCCATTGTTGTGTTTGCCCTTGATCTAATGTCCACATATGAGGGAGAACATACGATTTTTGGTTTTTTGAGCCAGGCTAACCTCACTCAGAATGATGTTCTCCAATTCCATCCATTTACCAGCGAATGATAACATTTCGTTCTTCTTCATGGCTGCATAAAATTCCATTGTGTATAGATACCACATTTTCTTAATCCATTCGTCAGTGGTGGGGCATCTTGGCTGTTTCCATAACTTGGCTATTGTGAATAGTGCCGCAATAAACATGGATGTGCAGGTGCCTCTGGAGTAACAGTCTTTTGGGTATATCCCCAAGAGTGGTATTGCTGGATCAAATGGTAGATCGATGTCCAGCTTTTTAAGTAGCCTCCAAATTTTTTTCCAGAGTGGTTGTACTAGTCTACATTCCCACCAACAGTGTAAGAGGGTTCCTTTTTCCCCGCATCCTCGCCAACACCTGTTGTTGGTGGTGTTGCTGATGATGGCTGTTCTAACAGGGGTGAGGTGGAATCTTAGTGTGGTTTTAATTTGCATTTCCTTTATTGCTAGAGATGGTGAGCATTTTTTCATGTGTTTTCTGGCCATTTGAATTTCTTCTTTTGAGAAAGTTCTGTTTAGTTCACATGCCCATTTCTTTATTGGTTCATTAGTTTTGGGAGAATTTAGTTTTTTAAGCTCCCTGTATATTCTGGTTATCAGTCCTTTGTTGATGTATAATTGGCAAATATTTTCTCCCACTCTGTGGGTGTTCTCTTCAGTTTAGAGACCATTTCTTTTGATGAACAGAAGCTTTTTAGTTTTATGAGGTCCCATTTATCTATGCTATCTCTTAGTTGCTGTGCTGCTGGGGTTTCATTGAGAAAGTTCTTACCTATACCTACTAACTCCAGAGTATTTCCTACTCTTTCTTGTATCAACTTAAGAGTTTGGGGTCTGATATTAAGATCCTTGATCCATTTTGAGTTAATCTTGGTATAGGGTGATATACATGGATCTAGTTTCAGTTTTTTGCAGACTGCTAACCAGTTTTCCCAGCAGTTTTTGTTGAAGAGGCTGCTATTTCTCCATCGTATATTTTTAGCTCCTTTGTCAAAGATAAATTGCTCATAGTTGTGTGGCTTCAATCTGCGTCCTCTATTCTGTTCCACTGATCTTCATGTCTGTTTTTGTGCCAGTACCATGCTGTTTTTATTGTTATTGCTTTGTAATATAGTTTGAAGTCAGGTATTGTAATACCTCCTGCATTGTTCTTTTGACTGAGTATTTTCTTGGCTATTCGTGGCCTCTTGTTTTTCCATATAAATTTAACAGTAGATTTTTCAATCTCTTTGATGAATGTCATTGGAATTTTGATCGGAATTGCATTAAACATGTAGATTACTTTTGGGAGTATAGACATTTTTACTATATTGATTCTACCAATCCATGAGCATGGGAGATCTCTCCACTTTCTATAGTCTTCCTCAATCTCTTTCTTCAGAAGTGTATAGTTTTCCTTGTAGAGGTCTTTCACATCTTTTGTTAGGTTTACACCTAGGTATTTGATTTTTTTTGAGGCTATTGTAAATGGAATTGTTTTCATACATTCTTTTTCCGTTTGCTCATTGTTAGTGTATAGAAATGCTAATGATTTTTCTATGTTGATTTTATATCCTGCTACTTTGCTATAGCTATTGATGATGTCTAGAAGCTGCTGAGTAGAGTTTTTTGGGTCTTTAAGGTATAGGATCATGTCATCTGCAAATAGGGATATTTTGACAGTTTCTTTACCTATTTGTATTCCTTTTATTCCTTCTTCTTGCCTAATTGCTCTGGCTAGGAATTCCAGTACTATGTTGAATAGGAGTGGAGATAGTGCGCATCTTTGTCTGGTTCCTGATTTTAGAGGGAATGGTTTTAATTTTTCTCCATTAAGTATAATGCTGGCTGTAGGTTTGTCATATATAGCTTTTATAATGTTGAGGAACTTTCCTTCTATTCCTAGTTTTCTTAGAGCTTTTATCATGAAATGATGTTGGATCTTATCAAAGGCTTTTTCTGCATCTATTGAGATGATCAAGTGGTTTTTGTCTTTGCTTCTGTTAATGTGGTTTATTACGTTTATTGATTTTCATATGTTGAACCACCCCTGCATCCCTGGGATGAAGCCTACCTGGTCGTGGTGAATAATCTTTTTGATGTGTTGCTGAATTCGATTTGCCATTATTTTGTTGAGGATTTTTGCATCAATGTTCATTAAGGAGATTGGCCTATAGTTCTCCTTTCTGGAGGTGTCTTTGCCTGGTTTTGGGATAAGTGTAATACTGGCTTCATAAAATGTGTTTGGCAGTTTTCCTTCCCTTTCTATTTCGTGGAACAGTTTAAGGAGGGTTGGTATCAGTTCTTCTTTAAAGGTCTGATAGAATTCAGCAGAGAATCCATCAGGTTCTGGACTTTTCTTTTTGGGGAGACTCTTGATTGCTGCTTCAATTTCATTTTGTGTTATAGGTCTATTCAGGTGATTAATTTCCTCTTGGTTCAGTTTTGGATGATCATATGTATCTAGAAATCTGTCCATTTCTTTTAGATTTTCAAATTTATTTGAATATAGGTTCTCAAAGTAGTCTCTGATGATTTCCTGGACTTCCATGGTGTTTGTTGTTATCTTCCCTTTTGCATTCCTGATTCTACTAATTTGGGTTTTTTCTCTCCTCATTTTAGTCAGGTTTGCCAGGGGTCTATCGATCTTGTTTATTTTTTCAAAGAACCAACTTTTTGTTTCATTAATTCTTTGTATGGTTTTTTTGGTTTCTATTTCGTTGATTTCAGCTCTAATTTTTATTATTTCTCTCCTTCTATTTGTTTTGGGATTTGCTTGTTCTTGTTTTTCTAGGAGTTTGAGATGTATCATTAGGTCATTGATTTGGGATCTTCAGTCTTATTAATATATGCACTCATGGCTATAAACTTTCCTCTCAAGACTGCCTTAGCTGTGTCCCATAGGTTCCGGTAGGTTGTGTTTTCATTTTCATTGACTTCCAGGAACATTTTAATTTCCTCTTTTATTGCATCGATGATCTATTCTTCATTAAGTAATGAGTTATTTAGTTTCCAGCTGTTTGCATGTTTTTTGTCTTTACTTTTGTTGTTGAGTTCTACTTTTACTGCATTGTGGTCAGATAGTATGCATGGTATTATTTCTATTTTCTTATATTTGCTGAGACTTGCTTTGTGCCCTAGGATATGATCTATTTTGGAGAAGGTTCCATGGGCTGCTGAGAACAATGTATATTGTGTAGAAGTTGGATGAAATGTTCTGTAGACATCAACTAGGTCCATTTGATCTATTGCATATTTTAGATCTTGGATTTCTTTACTGATTTTTTGTTTGGATGACCTGTCTTTTGATGATAATGGAGTGTTAAAGTCTCCCACAATCACTGTGTTGGCATTTATATATGCTTTTAGGTCTTTCAGGGTTTGTTTGATGAAATTGGGTGCATTGACATTGGGTGCATACAGGTTGACAATTATTATTTCCTTTTGGTCTATTTCCCCTTTTATTAGTATGGAATGTCCTTTATCTCCTTTGATCTATGTAGGTTTGAAGTCTACTTTGTCAGAGATAAGTATTGCTACTCCTGCCTGTTTTCAGGGGCCATTGGCTTGGTAAATCTTCTTCCAGCCTTTCATCCTTGGCCTATGCTTATTTCTGTCTGTGAGATTGGTCTCCTGTAAGCAACAAATTGTTGGATCTTCCTTTTTAATCCATTTCGTCAAGTGGTGCCTTTTGATGGGTGAATTAAGTCCGTTAACATTAAGCGTTAGTTCTGATAGGTATGTGGTGATTCCCGCCATTTAGTTGTCTTAGTTGTTTGAAGGTTTGATTGTGTGTACCTAAGTTGAGGTTACTCTCTACTGTCTTGCTTTTTCTTTTCCTGTGGTTTGGTGCTGCCTGTCTTTTCATGGTTAAGTTGGGTTTCACTTTCTGTGTGCAGAATCCCTTGAAGAATCCTTTGTAGTGGTGGCTTTGTGGTCACATATTGTTTTAGTTTCTGCTTATTTTGGAAGACTTTTATTGCTCCATGTATTTTGAATGATAGTTTAGCTGGGTAGAGTATCCTAGGGTTGAAGTTAGTTTCATTCAGTGCCTGGAAGATCTCACCCCACGCTCTTCTTGCTTTTAATATTTCTGTTGAGAATTCTCCTGTGGTTTTGATGGGTTTACCTTTGTATGTTACTTGTTTTTTCTCTCTTACAGCCTTCAATATTCTTTCCCTAGTTTCTTAACTTGTTGTTTTAATGATGATATGTCATGGGGTAGTTCTATTTTGATCTGGTCTGTTTGGTGTCCTGGAGGCCTCTTGCATCTGTATGGGAATATCTTTCTCTAGATTTGGTAAATTTTCCATTATTATTTTGTTAAATATATTACGCATTCCCTTCGCTTGCACCTCTTCTCCTTCTTTGATGCCCATGATTCTCAAGTTTGGTCTTTTGATGGAGTCAGTGAATTCTTGCATTTTCTTTTCACATGTTTTGAGTTGTTTGAGTAACATTTCTTCAGTTTTTCCTGTCTTTTCCATTTTTTTCATTTTCTGAGATTCTGTCTTCTGCTTGTTCTAGTCTGCTGGAGTGGATTTTCATTGTGTTTTGTATTTCTGTTTCATTCTTTTTTCTTAGGTTTTATAAATCATGTGTCACTTCCTGTTTAATATTATCTGTTTTTGCCCTTAGCTCATTTATCTGTCTATGGTGTTTTCTCTGTTTCATTTTGGTATTTATTTAGGGCTCCTATGAGTTCATTTATTTGTTTTTGTGTCTTCTCATATTCTTTATTTGTGTTGCCTTGGATTTTCTTGAGTTCCTCCTGTATGTTTTGGTTGACCTTGTCTAGTAACATCTCCATGAAATTCTTAGTGATTTCTTCTTTCAGGATGTTCTTGTGGGCTTCGTTGTGTTTCTTGGGATAGTCTATCTTTGTTTTGTTTTAATCTGTAAATGGGTATCTGTTTTCTTCATTTCCCTCTGAATCCTGTACTAATTTATTTTTGGGGGGATAATGGTATCCATCTCTTTTTTGTTTTCCCGTCATTCTACTTGGTGCTGTTTTTTTCCTGGTCTGTGTGTAATTTAGTATTAGCTAACTTACAATAGTAAAACTAATGAAACCAAGAAAGAAAGAGAAAAAAGAGAGAACCAAAGAAATCAACAGGGAGCAATGGTGGACAAACAGTTAAGAAGATAAACACTTAGAGAGAAAGAAAAAAAAAGTTCCATGTTCAGGAAAAATAGAATTTCAATCTTAATTGTTCTGGTGTTACTCCTTCAGCATCCAGTCCTAGTTTTGGTATTTAAGCAGTAGCTCTGTCGTAGTCTCGCCTGGTGGTTGTGTCAGGCGATGAGCTTTGTGGACTGCTATCTGCCCTATTTCAGGCAGTGGCTCATCATCCATCTACTGTCAGCCCATTTGTCTTTGTAGGCTTTGTTTACTGAAAGTTCATGTGGAGTTCAGCTCCTTGCTCCTCCCCCTTTTCTAGTGCTCTCAGAGCACCCTGCCTCCTCATTATCCAGTTTTTTTTTTTTGCATGGTGGGGGTCAGTCTGTCCAGGGGCCTATGCTGGCTTATCCCCAGAGTGGCTGTGGGAGTACCAAATGCCACTTATTTGCTCACCTGTTGGTCTGTGTCTCACAAGCAGTTTTGGAGCTGGCATCCGGTGGCAGTGGAGCCCTTCTGTTTTCTCAGTGTACCGTGGCATGGAGAAGCTTTGTACAGGCTGAGTGTTCAAGGTGTCTGCTTCTTCTTGGTGGTTTTTTTCCTGCCAAGTGTGGCTCCAGCATCTCAGCAAGATTTTTGGTTTATGGAGCTCATGCTGTCTACTTCTTCCCTCTGCCATCTTGGATCCTTCTGTAGTTTTTTTTTTAATTCTTACTTTTGTTATACTTGTATGCTAGTGTATATTAATTTTCTTTATCCAAGATGGCATAGTTTCTTGTATACTAGAGTCTGGAGTTCTGATACTTCTATGTAAATTATACAGTAAGCTAAAAAATGAGGAGTAAATAATTGGAAAATGTATTATCTTCAAATTTTCTTAACTGGATAGTATAGACTTTTTGTAATGATTTTATTGTGATGAAGCATCCACTGGAAAAATATTATTGATTATATTCTTTTGAAAATGCAATTATTTTAGTTGTACAGTTCTTCAAAACAACTTAAAAACACACCACCACTTCTAGTCATTAGAATTAGATTTTTTCGGGACTGGGAGCTTTCATGCAGTAAAGTGCCTGCTTTGCAAGTGTGAAGCCCTGAGTTCAAACCACTAAAAAAAAAAAAAAAATTAGATCTTTTTGCTATGTCTGAAGTCATAGTATTTCTGAACTTTAAGTTACTAATAACTTTTGGGTTAGTACAAGAAATGCAGGAAAGCATATGTGTTCATGAATATTTATAGTTAACATATTTTGTTGAAATTATATTTACATACTGAGTTAGAATTTGTGGATTACATACTATACAAGTTGTGAAGGTCTAAAATGAACCAAAACAAAAGCAAGAAAAGGCAGTATTACTACCTTTCTTTCTTTCTTTCCTCTTCCTTCCCTTCCTCCCTTCTTTTCTTTCTTCCTTCCTTCCTTTCCTTTTCCTCCTCCTCTTCTTCCTCCTTGTCTTACCCCACTCTCTTCCTTTTTTTCTGGCAGTACTCATGGCCTTGTGCTTGATAGGAAAGAGTAGGTGCTCTACCACTTGAACCACACCCCCAGCCCTTTTTGCTTTACTTATTTTTCTGATAGGGTCTTGTGTTTTTGTTCTGGGCCAGCCTCAAACCATGATCCTCTAATATTTGCCTCCTAAATAGCTGGAATTACAAACATGAACCACTGTGCCTGGTCCTACATTTCTTATTTGAATATTGAATGGATATCACAGTTCTAAAATCTGTTCCTAGAGTTTCTAAAAACATTGTTGGATCCATATTACCTGCTTAAAAAACAATAGACAATGTCAGGCTACTTGTTTGGTATTCATATATCAAAAAGGGTTTTTCCATTTTAAACAAACAAATAGAAATTCATGCAAAAAATTGTTTGTACTTCTCTTATTGGGACCCAAACACATGGGATAGATTTTTCCATTAAGTTTAGCTTTACTTAGAATTAAGGCACCTTTTGCCAAAATGTGATCTAGAGGAGAAATTTGTAGACCTGTTAAATTTCAAAGACATTTCACAATACCTCTTTCATTTCCACCAGGAAAAAAATACCTTATTTGAGCTGGACTAGTGGGTTTCAGGATTCATAAACCACTGCACTTTACGTGGATAGTTTACTTAATAGTGTTAATATTGTGTAAGTCAGAAAACATCAACTGCCTGCAAGTGTGTTTTAAGAACAATGTCAATTACTGAATCAGCCTAAAGTCAAAGTTCACATGTTTGTGGCCATGATGCTCTGATACTTTAGTAAAAGTTGTCCTTTTTTACTGATTCAAAGCCTATTTGGTGCTCTTTGAAGAATAAAACCACATCTTTAACTACATAATCAGGCAGAGTACTAGAGTGATTGCAACTACATGTTTTTCTGTGATCTTTGAAATACAATGTCAAGTGCTGGTTTTCTGAATAGTCTGTTTCTGAATATTCAAGTTTAGAATGGGTTTGAATATAAAAAAGATAATAATATAAGGGATTTTTTTTCATGGAGTAATTTAGCAAGTACTTATGCTTCTTAAGGGATCTAGAGAAAATGTAAAGAAATTATGCTCAAGACTCTATCCAGGTTTGGGGAAGAAACCTGGTTGCTGTCAGCTGAGCTATAAAATCAAACCAAAAGTAATTCTCAAGCCCCTGAAATACCTTAAGTTGAGAAAAATAGCATTTTCCTATCAACTGTAGATTAATATCCAGTTCTTTTAAATTTTGTAGTTCTACTTTGTAACATTTTATTTTTATTTCTTATTTTATTGTTTTTACATTTACTCACATATGTATACATTGTTTGGGCCACCTCCCCACTCTACCACTTCTGGTCAGAATCTGCCCCCTTGTTCTCTGATTTTGTTGAAGAGAAAACATAAGAGATAATAAGAAAGTCATAGCATTTTTGTTAGTTTGAGATAAAGAAAACAATACAGAGAGATTCTAGTGTTGCTTCCATGCACATGTGTATTACAACTCACATTGGTTCATCTTTACCAGACCTCTTCACTAGTTCCTGGTTGCCTTCCCATAGTGGCCTCTGCCAGTTTACGATTACTTTATTTGCTCCTCTACAGTGAGCACATCAACCACATTCAAGTTTTAGGTTTCCTTCCCTTTCCCTATTCCTTCCTTGTGTGTTCTCCTCTTAGTGTGTGACCTGTCTAATAATATTACTGCAATTGTTTTGGGTCTATAATCTGTATATGAGGGAGAACATGTTATTTGTGGTCTTCTGAGCCTGGCTAACTTCGCTTAAGATGATGTTCTCCAGTTCCATCCATTTACTTGTGAGTGACAAAACTTCATTCTTCTTTGTGGCTGAATGAAATTCCATTGTGTATAAATACAACATTTTCTTAATCCATTCATCAGTAGTGGGGCATCTTGGCTGTTTCCATAGCTTGGTTATTGTGAATAGTGCTGCAATTAACATGGGTGTGTAGGTAACTCTGGAGTAACCTGAGTCACATTCCTTCCAGTATATCCCTAGGAGTGGTCTTGCTGGTTCATATGGCAGATTTATATTTAGTTTTTTAAGAAGCCTCCATATTGTTTTCTATAGTGGTTGTACTAGTTTGCTTTCCCACCAGCAGTTTATGAGGGTTCCTTTTTCCTTGCATCCTTGACAATATTTGTTTTTGGTGGTGTTTTTGAGGATAACTATTCTAACAGGAGTGAGGTGGAATCTTAGTTTGGTTTTGATTTGCATTTCCTTTATGGTGAACATTTTTTCATGTGTTTTACACAATTTGAACTTCTTCCTTTGAAAAAATTCTGTTTAGTTCAGTTGCCCACTTCTTTGATTCATTGATTTTGAAGGAGTTTAGCTTCTCGAGCTCCTGTATATTCTGATTATCTGTCCTTTGTCTGATGTATAGCTAGCAAATATTTTCTCCTACTCTGTGGGTGATCTCTTCAATTTAGAGACCATTTCTTTTGTTGTGCAGAAGCTTTTTAATTTCATGTAGTCCCAATTGTCCTTTCTGTCTCTTAATTGCTGGGCTTCTGGGGCTCTATTGAGGAAGTCCTTGCCTATACTTATTGCTTCTAAAGTATTCCCTGCTCTTTCCTGTACTAACTGCAAAGTTTTGGGTCTGATATTGAGTTCCTTAATCTACTTTGAGTTCATACTAGCACAGGGTGATAGGCATGAATCTAGTTTCAGTATTCTGCAGGTAGATAACCATTTTTCTCATCAAATTTGTTGAAGTGAACATATATTTTTGGTGCCTTTGTCAATAATAAAGTGGACATAGCTGTGTAGATTCATGTCTGGGTCCTCTATTCTGTTCCACTGGTCTTCATATCTGTTTTTGTGCCAGTACCATGCTGTTTTTATTGCTATAGCTCTGTAGTATAGTTTGTAGTCAGGCATTGTGATACCTCAGCATTGCTCTTTTTGCCTTGGCTGTTCATGGTCTTTTGTGTTTCCAAATGAACTTTAGGGTAGATTTTTTAATCTCTGTGATGAATGTCATTGGGATTTCGATGGGACTTGCATTGAACATGTAGATTGCTTTTGGTAGTATAGCCACTTTTACTATGTTGACTCTACCAATCCATGAGCACAGGCGATCTTTCCATCTCTGTAGTCTTTTTCGATCTCTTTCTTCAGTGGTTTATTGTTCTCCTTGTAGAGGTGATTTACATCCTTTGTTAAGTTTATTCCTAGGTATTCAGGTTTTTTTTTTTTTTTGAGGCTATTGTAAATGGAGTTATTTTCCCATATTCTTTCTCAATTTATTTGTGGTTGGTGTATAGAAAGGCTACTGATTTTTGTTAAGTTGATTTTGTAAACTGCTACACTGCTGAAGCTGTTTATGGTCTCTAGTAGTTTTTGGGTGGATTTTTTGGTTCTTTGAGGTATAGGATCATGTCGTGTGCAAATAGGGATACTTTGACTATTTCTTTACCTATTATATTCCTTTTATTTCTTCCTCTTGTCTTATTGTTCTGGCTAGGAATTCCAGGACTATGTTGAAAGGAGTGGGGGGAGTGGGCATCCTTGTCTTGTTCCTGACTTTAGGAGAAGTTTTTCCCCATTAAGTATGATGTTGGCTGTAGTTTTGTTACTTATGGCCTTTCTAAAGTTGAGGTACATTCGTTTTATTCCTAGTTTTCTTAAAGCTTTTATCATGAAACAGTATTGAATCTTTCAAAGACTTTTTCTGCATCTATTGAGATAATGAAGTGTTTTTTGTCTTTGCTTCTGTTAATGTGCTATGTTACATTTATTGATTTGGATATGTTAAACCATTCCTGCATCCCTGGGATAAAGCTAACTTTGTCATAGTGAATGATCTTTCTGATATGCTGTTGAGTTTGGTTTGCCGTTATTTTATTGAGGATTTGTGCATAAATATTCATTAGGGAGACTGGCCTGTAGTTCTCCTTTTTGGATGTGTCCTTGTCTGGTTTTGGGATGAGTATAATACTGGCTTCAGGGAATGAGTTAACCAGTGTTTCTTCCCTTTCTATTTCATTGAAAAGTTTAAGGAGAGTTGGTATCAGTTGTTCTTTAAAGGTCTGGTAGAATTCAGTAGAAAATCTGTCAGATTCTAGACTTTTCTTTTTGGGGAGACTTTTTTTTTCTTTTTTAAGGACTATGGGTATGTTCCTTGGCCTTCTTATTTTACTAGCCTTTTTATTTTATTTTATTTTTTATTTCTTTTATTCATATGTGGATACAATGTTTGGGTCATTACTCCCCTCTTCCCCCTACCCCATCCCTTTTCCCATGCCCCCTCCCTCTCCCCCCACTCGCTTCTAAGCAGAAACTGTTTCGCCCTTATCTCTAATTTTGTTAAAGAGAGAGTATAAACATTAATAAGGAGGACCAAGGGTTTTTGCTAGTTGAGGTAAGGATAACTATACAGGAAGATTCCTAGAATTGCTTCCATGTACATATGTGTCACTTTCTAAATTCATTCTTCTCAAATTAACCTTTTCTCTAGTTCCTAGTCCCCTTTTTGGGAGACTCTATTGCTGCTTCAATTTCATTATATGTTATAGATCTGTTTAGGTGGTTAATATTCTCTTAGCTCAGTTTTGGATGGTCATAAGTATCTAGAAATTTGTCTGTTTCTTTGAGATTTTCCAATTTATTGGAATATAGGTTCTCAAAGTAATCTCTGATGACTCCCTGGATTTCCATTGTGTTTGTTGTCATCTCCCCTTTTTTGTTTCTGATTTTACTAACTCAGGTCTTCTCTCCTCATTTTAGTTAGATTTGCCAGGGGCTTGTCAATCTTGTTCATTTTTTCAAAAAACCAGCTTTTTATTTCATTGATTCTTTGTATTTTTTTGTCTCTATTTCATTAATTTAGGCCCTTAATTTTATTATTTCTCTCCTTCTGCTTGTTTTTGGTTTTGCTTGTTCTTGTTTTTCTAGGAGTTTGAGATGTAGCATTATGTCATTTATTTGAGATCTTTCTGTCCTTTTCATATATGCACTCGTGGCTAGAAACTTTCCTCTTAGGACTGCCTTTGGTGTGTCCCATAGGTTTTGGTAGGTGATGTTTTCATTTTCATTAACTTCCAGGATCCTTTTGATTTCCTCTTTTATTTCTTATTATTCAGCCTCCAATTATTTGTGTATTTTCTGCTGTTTTTGTTGTTGAGTTCTAGTTTTATTGCATTGTGATCAGATAGAATGCAGGAGGTTCTTTCTGTTATCTTATATTTGCTAAGTCTTGATTTGTGCCCTAAGATATGATCTATTTTGGAGAAAATTCCATGGGCTGATGAGATGAATGTATAATGTGTGGTTGTCAGATAAAATATTCTGTAGGCATCAGTTAGGTCCATTTGATCTATGGTGTCATTTAGTTCTAGGATTACTTTGTTTGGATGACTTATCTATTGTTGTTATATTTTATGTCATGAGTTAACAGTTAATTTTACAGACATGAAAAATTGTCTTAAAGGTCTTCCCATTTTTTGAATGTTCTTCTTTTGCTACTGAATTCATAAGAGAAAAATTAGAGCATTTTTTTGGTACCAATTTAAAGTTTATGAAAGTTTCTCAAACAGTAGGTAACTTTAAGTTGAAGAAGAGACAGATAGCAGACTCCACTCCTTAGGTGCCTGCTGTGTGTGAGCTTTTTTGCTAAGTGCATTACATGAGCTAAATAACGTAATCATACTAACCCTACAAGGCATGTAATATTATCCCCATTTTATAGATGAGGAAGTTCTAATCCACACAAATTAAGAGATTTTTCTAAATGGCACAGAACTAGTAAATGGCAGAACTGGGATTTGAACCAAGGGCTCCTGCCTCCAAAGCCCATATTCATTTAAAAAATGTACTTCCCCAGATGAACATTAAAAATGACATTATTTAGCTTTAGATTGGGTGTCTGTTTGAGAGTCACCAAGGTTTATTTGCTGGTTTCTTTCAGTTGACTCAAGGGCCATGTCTTTAGAAGAAGGCAAATGTCTTCTCTACCACCTGGAATGATAAACATGTGCCACACTTGCACAAACATACTGTTTCTGCTAGGAACCAGCATGGATACTTGATGAAGAATGAAAATATGCTCTTTGTTTGGCTCAGCCCATTAGTGTTAAAGTGCCTAGAGCCCAAGGCAGCCTCAAACAGCTAGAATACTATATACTACTCCAAAGTAGACACTAAAATCTTATCCCTATTTATAAAATACAAACCTGTTCTATTTTATTAACAAGCTTGTCAGTGTAGAAGGAACTAAAATTGATTGCCTGATGGTTTTTCTTATTTTGCATTGAGTCCAGCATTGTACTGCTATTGTAATGAAATCTGGAGTATTCACAAAAGTCAAACACATTTCCTGCCTGCAAGAATCCTTGTGAAAAACAAACATTACTTTAAAAGCATGTTCCTAGGCCACCAATAATTAACTTTTAAATAATCAAGTTAGTACGAATATTTTTATATTTCATAGAGAGTGGGTTTTCTCTGTTCATTTCTATGCATTTCCCTCTTTACAAAACAAGTGCTACTTTGAAAAATTTCAGCATAATTCTTTAGGCTGTCTCCCTTGGATATTCCATCTTTTGATGCCTGTTCGGGAATATATTTATATATGCACTCTAACTTTGTACAAAGAACAGTAGAGTGGATGTTGCCTAACTTATGGTTTTATTTTGTGAAAGAATGTATCTAGCCCAGTGCCTGCTATATTGTCAATTCTTAGATGCCCAATAATTTTTTGTTACATCTCTGCTACCTAAATCACCTTGGGCAGTTCTCTCATCTCAATTTCTTTATCTTATAAATGTGAGGCCTTATAAATGATTTGTAAAAGACCTTAGCTAATTCTACAAAGCTGTAAGGCATGAAAAATAATTTTCTCCTCTACTCTTTATGAGTACTTTGTAGGAACTCCTTTTAACAAAGCACAGATTAGCATGAGAGAAAAACTTAGAAACTTAGTAACGTGTACTTTTCATTTACTTTGGAGACAACCCAGAAAAATTACTACAGTCATAGTGTCTGCAGGGGATTGGTTCCAGGACCCCACAGGTAACAAAATCTTCAGATCCTCAAGTTCCTTGCATAAAGTAACAGTAGTGCACATAACATATACATATCTTCCTGCATATTTGAAATCATCTCTAGATTACTTACATTGGCTTGCACAAGGTAAGTGAATGCTTTGTAGATAGCTGTTGTAATTTACTTTTTAAAAAGAGAATAATGACAAGAAAAAAAGTCTGTATGTGTTCAGTACAGACACAACAGTTTTGATCCAAGGCCAGTAGAGTCTGTGGAAGCAGAACCTGAGGACAAGGAGGGTCAACTCTAATCCTCTAAAGTAGATCTCAAAGAAGCTTTGACTGTAGGCTTAAATACCATTCTTCTGAAAGAAAGGAAAACGGATATGTGGAAGGACCAATTATGATGAGATGGGCAGGGCTGGAAATGTAGCTCAGTGGTAGACCTTGTGCCTAGCATTTGTCAGGTCCTGGGGTTGATTCCCAAAACTAAAGAAAAAAGCACTAAAACATGGGTAATGTTGTTAAGCAAATTTAAGTCAGTGTCTTCTGAATTGCACCTCTAATAATTTAGTAATCCCTTTCTTCCTGATAGAGGAGACATCCTTACAAATGGAGAATTTCTTTATAGATGTAACTTTATTTTATAAAAGAGTAACTTTTTGGAGCTTCTGCATTTCACAAAAGGACTAGCTCAACATAATCTTTATGTTAAAAAAAAGTTAGTTGGGACAGACACTGGAACCCCTTACACCTATTTTTGAATGGTGTGTTTTGAGTTCCATAAATGCCATGATTCCCAGATAACATGTAACATCAGATGCAATCAAGCTAGAATCTTTGCTATCCCCTCAGAATGTGCTTTTGCCTCTCTCTGTCTTTTTTGGTCATTTTGCTTTTTCCTTATCACATATCCAAAGTGATACAATTGACATTTATTCAGCAAAATCTTTATTAAATATTATGGCAAGGTTAAAAGAATGAGTGATAAAACTTTAGTATCTGATTATGTTACTGGAGTTTTGGGATGGAAGCCCCAGCTCCAGGGGCTCCAGTGGGCCAGGTCTAACCATCTGTCCCAAAGAGTCAATTGAAGAAACAAGCAATGGTGAAAGCAGGAAATGAACTTTATGCAGTGTGTCTGCACTGGAAAGGGGAAGAAGAGAGAGGACTAGTAACCTAAGCTCTGTCTTTCAGTAGCTGACAAGAGCTTTGAGCTTTTAAAGAAAGATGAACAAAGGCATAGTTGGTGAGTTTCCATAGCTTGCCAAACAGGCAGTCTTGATCATGCTATGTTCTGGTTGATCATTATCTCAGAATTGGTCAGGTGGGGCTTTGTCAGCAATAAGAAAATTGATGCTGGCTGGGGGTAGTTTTCACTTTTCTCATAAAATGTTTATCCATGAGACCTGTTGTTCCTGGAATCTAAAGTAACTGCAGGAGAAAATGATTCAGAGAAAAGGGTAAGTCAGAAAGGCAATGTTATGATTTGACTATGAAGTACCCCTCCCAAAAGGTTCATGTGTTGAAGACTTGGTCCCCAACTGGTGGTGCTGTTGAGAGATGACTCAGTCATGATGGTGCTGACTTCATTAGTGGATTAACTCATGGATGAATTCATAGCTGAATGGTCTTTTAGGAGTTGTGGCCTAGTTGGAGAAAGTAAGTCACTGGGGGGAGGTGCCCTTGAAGGGTGTATCTTGCCTCTGGTCCTCATCTCTTTCTTTCTCTTTGCTTCCTGGCCGTTATGATGTGAGCAGCTGTGCTCTATCATGTGCTCCCTACCCTGATGATTCTGCCAAACCACAGACCCAGAAACGAATAGAGTCAAGTGATCATGGACTAAAACCATCAGCCAAAATAAACCTTTCCTCCTTTAAGTTATTTAGCTCAAGTATTTTGTTATGATGATGCAAAGGTGACCAACACAGGAAAAATAATGTTATTTTCTTTAGATTTAGTGTCACTGTTACCAGAAAGTCAGCACAGCTGACTACATCTGTTCCTGCATATAGTGAGAGAAGAGTTCATGCAAGATGCAAAAATGTGGTAAAAGTGATAGTAGAGCTTATTAGGAAAGAAATTTAGCATAACAGGATAAAAGCATGGGGAAATGTCAGATGGAAAGGGAGAAACATTTCCTGCTCTCTATGGAGGAATTGGAAGTAAAGACTCAAAATGGTGGTCTTCATCTTAATCTTACACCTTCTGAACTGGTGGGAATTCACATGGTCATTTCTAGTGTGAAGGTCAACAAAATTGGGTCTTTTCTGTCAAAGGGGTCACCCAGGGTCTTAATCCCAGCATCATGGATTCAGCCCCCACACAGAGCACTACACTATGGAATGTGTCTGTCACTGTGTGAATATTAGTTAATTTCTCCAGTTGCCTATGTGCTCTGTAGCATGTAACCTAACTCTGTAAGGTTCTGCCTTCAGCAAAGAATTGTTTGTCACTGATGTCCTAACCTCAAACTGCTAGTTTTAAGGTAAGCATTGTCCAAAGGAATTTCTGTTCTCCTGTCTCAAGATCTCCTTGACCCATGGTTAATTATATACTTGGTGCTGCCATTTTAGGTCAACAGCCATTTCAAGCTTTGGTTTCCTGGAATTTTAGAATTCTTTGCCTTATGGGTCACTTTTTGTCTTTTGTGTACACCAATCTCTTATGTGCCAGTTTGCAGTGTTTTGGCCTGGTGTCAAGGGTCCTTGCCTTCACAGGCCAGAGAACTGGCTTGTGAGGCAGCTGATTGACTTGTGAGCCAAAGCCAGTATAGGATGTAGGATTTATTAGAGAGAAAGAAAAGGCTACAGCTAGAGCATGCAGCAGAGCCCAGAAACCAGTAGCTCATTGTCCAGGTAAAGGCTGGGGTTTTTATGGATGTTTTAACTCTGGTTTAGGTGGGATCTTTTCATTGGCCATGGATTTGCAGGCTTCCTTAGATGAACTGGTTTGTTTGTCCCTTATTGGGGCAGGGGAAACAATCTTGAGAGCATTTTGCTCATCAGTCCTGTGGCAGATCTATCAGACCCTGTATCTCCTTGTCAGTGTGCAGGAATGCAGATTTATAACTCCTTCTCAGGATGCAAGAGTCATAGTGCTCTCCATGGGGAGATGGGATACTCACTCATCTGTCTTAGGTTTCCAGACCCAACAAATCAAATTAATTTTTGTTTCCATGTTCTCCAATCATGTCTGCTCTTCCCCTATGCCCTCCCAGACTCTAATCTAAGCCAATCACAAAGACTGTGAAGCTGAGCTCCCTCTGTCAGAGGAAGGGGCAGTCCTGCATTAAGGAGAAAAACTGGTCTCTCCACCTAGTGTGCTTGCTTGCCTGACTCAGGTTGGAGGCACACCCTTCTACAGAAGTAAATTTGCCTTGCCCATTAACTTTTGAGGACATTTCTAATTTGTGATTGTGGCAGCACCCTGATATTTCTAACATCTAGCAACCTCTAATCATTAAGATAATGGATCTGGGTGGCTAAGATGGGTGCTAAAACAGGGAGAGGTCATCTAGGGCTACCCCAAACACAGGGAAGATAGATGTGTTATAGAACTTTTCTTTGCCAAACATGCCTTTCTCTCTACCATTCAAGGAGCTTTTCAACTTGTTAACATTTCAAAGAGAAATACAGATGCAGATAGCCGCTTTATGTCTCCCTATTCTTGTAACTCAGCATCTGAAAGGAAATGGGATGTGGTAGGTACTGCTCTGACTTTTTAGTTTTTTCTTTCTTGTTTCAATGTCTGAGTTTGGCCCTTTTACTATTTGTTAAAATAATATAATTTCTCTCATCTATCTATCCTGCCCCACCCATCATTCATGGGTAACTGCTGCCTAATGTTAGGTTTTAGTCCATGAGGCAGTGTGTAGGGTATGAAAGATTTCAGAGAAAAACAAGAATTGAAGCAGAAGCAAGGTTTTATTCACAAGGAAGGAAAAGGGCTAATACCTCTGGGACCCATACTAAGAAGGATGTTAGGCTTATAAGCATTTGAGATGTAGAGGGAACATGCTGTTGATTTTTTTTTTTTTTTTTTTTTGGTTCAGCTACCTGTTCCAGGAAGTAGCTGGGGTGGCCAGTTTCTCAATGTTTTGACAAATGGTTGTTTGTTATCTTGTATAATGTTTTCTATGACATCATGAGGTCAAATATGTTGTCAACAAGATCCAAGTGGAGTTCCTCTTGAGTTCAGAGGAACAGTTTCTGAAAAACAAAGTAAAAAGCCTTCCTAGTAGACAAAAATGAGTCCTTTACAAAATGGAG
The DNA here is from genome assembly GCF_047511655.1 of Castor canadensis. Taxonomy (NCBI): domain Eukaryota; kingdom Metazoa; phylum Chordata; class Mammalia; order Rodentia; family Castoridae; genus Castor; species Castor canadensis. Next base: position 58,303,464 of record NC_133392.1, on the reverse strand, counting down.
TAGGTTTGGCTAATTTGAGTTAGGGATTTTACACATAACACCGTGACTGGAGACTTCTAGGTGCTGCTCTGGTGGTCTGGAATACAGTCTGTGGATTATGATGGCCCTGCATCATGAGAGTATCTCGGCTACTCTTGGTGCCTTCAACTTCAAGGGAGAAGATTACCAGTTTTAGACCAATGCTTCTGTAATGATTAATGTGTCTATGTGCAGAGTTCAATGGGAATTTGACCCCAAATTTAAGGTAGCAAAGGAAGCAGATAGGGAATGAAGACAGAAATGCAAGCTTTTATTCTGCTTTTTGTTACTCATTGGACATCAGCAGTTCCAAGGAAAGAGTAGTTTCTATTGTAATCATCCTTTAAAGCCTTTTAAAATATTAAGCCTTATTTCCTACATTAATCCTTTTCATTTCCTATATTTATTGTATTCATCATGTTTTTAGTAGATATATTGGTACCAGACTGAATTGTTGTTCTCCGAGTTCATGTCCTGGTGCATTCGATGATTGAAGGTGCTGGACAAGCAGTTAAGAGTTAAAACAGACCAGTAGTTAAGAGTAAAGCAAGAACAGTTTATTGAAAGGATAGCAAAGCACCTTGATTGGCGGAACTTACTGAAAAAGCTAAGCCAAAGGATGGCTGAAGTGCGTGAAATTAAGTAGGGGCCTGACTGTGGGAACTCCCACCTACTCTACTTTGAAGCTGTAGCTATAATTGGCAGTTTGATTAACTTCTTGCTGAACTTGTCCATCTGGCTGCTCCCCCATCCTTTCAGGTCAGAAGATTCCAAGAGGATCTATGTACTTCATCCTGTCCTTGAAACTTGTCACCTACATTTTATGACTATTGCCCATTGTTCTGGTGAGACCCCATTTTGTTTATCTTGGGAAAGCTTGCTATGTTACTGTCCTTTTAGGGGTATATCTCATTCCTTTAGATGTCTGCCCTTAGGAATGCTATATATTGTTTTCCTTATCTAGGAAGAGAAACTATTGTGCCTCAGCACCTGTGTGCGATGCTGGTTTCTAGATTTCCCTAAATGTTTTGCTTTTAAGTATGCCTTCCTATCTTCTTTATCTAAAAAAGAGTTACTTCTGCTATCTGTCCCATTACATCCCCAGGGTTATTCTTGCCATTTGTTCCTTTTTGTCCCCAGGGTTGCCATTTTTCCTAGGAACATTTCTGCCATTTTGTTTCCCCTTACATTTGTCCACTTACAATATGATATGTTGTGAAAAGAAAGTTACCTTACTAACTAGCTTGTAAAATCTTCCAGAGATGTTATGATATTATTCTTTTCTATTTTACCTAATATCTTTCAATAGTTTTTTTGTTCTTTAAGGGTTTACAAACTGGAAGATATTCATGCTTCTAATAATTTGGTAGTTTGAATCAATAAAGTCTAAGTTTAGCATATAAAGAGGGAGACATTCAAAACAGGTATTTTGCTAAGTGGTTTATAGAAAGACCTTCACATGTATATGGTTTGACAGTGAAGTAATGGAACTGACATGTTTAACACCCATTCTAGGACTTCCTGAGCTAAATGAGACCATTAGGAATGCTATAAACTTATTCCCATATAATCTCCATTGGCTACAACATTTTGAGAGAAGTTACTCTTTTGAAGAGAGCCTTTTGTACTTAGGTTATGATCCAAACACAAACATTACTCTGATTACTTTATAGCCAGCACTTAGTTTAGATAAAAAAATGATTATACATTCAGCCTGATCAAATACTTTTAAAATTAGACTTTGTTCAATTAAATTTCTCCCAAAGAGTGCTGATTGGCCATTATCAGAATGTTCAAATTCTTTTCTTTTTGTTGTTTTAAACTTACCTGATGGTAAGATTTATAAATTCAAAATATGTTTAAGTATTAAACTACCTAGAAAAAGTGAGCACTTCTTTCTAAGACAGTGATTTTGAACAAAATAATACTGATTTGGCTGCATAAATTCTGATGTCTTCATTGAAAAGTCAATTATTTTAAAGACACCTCTCTGTTCTCCATTAAATCAATTCATTGCTGAATGTAATTTAAAAACATAGCCTCAGGGAAGCACTTTTGAAATGGCAGAGAGAGGACCTCTGAAAATCTACTTCTTAGAAGCAGCAAGAATTCTGTGAGAAATGGTCCAAATAATTTTTTTCAGAACTCTGAAAATTAACCAAAGTCTTGCAATAAGAAAAACAGTTGAATTTCCATAAGGGCAATGATTTTTGTGGTATTTTAACTTGCCTTGTTTCCATTCCCTTCTTCCCAGGTACACAGTGGCTTTGAAAGTCAACAGTCACACAACCATAGAAGCTGTGAAACGAGTAGTTTAGCAGCTATTGCAGAGTACAAAATAGGTTTATATTTGCTCCCAAAGCCCCATTCCCCAAAGACAACTCCTTACTTATTATAAAACTGTCTTAACTTATAACATATGAAGATGTAATATATATCAGATTAATATAAGAGCAAAAACAGAGTATTTGAGAGAAGAAAACATAGAAGTCCTACATTACCTTGTTTCTTAGCTATGACACCAAAATCATAAAAGTAATTAAAAAAATTAATTGGACTCCATCATAATTAAAAAACCTTTGCACTTCAAGTGATATAAACAAGAAAGTGACAGTCATAGAATGGAAGAAAATATTGACAGTGGACTTTCATCAGGAAGAATGTAACAGCTACTAAACTGCTTTTGCTGAATGTCAGTGACTCCTTATTTGGACCCATGAATTAACTAAAATCAAGAGAAAAGCTTGGCATTCCTGCTTCCAGTCTGTATGCATTTGCTGTTAGCCATTCACTTTGAAGTGACCTTGAGTTCTAGGAAGGACAGGGCTGATTGATAGCATCTTTATGACAAGAGGCAGAAACTATTTCTAAGGAACAATAGAGCCTCCCAGAACAGACCACCTGCCAGGTAACCATGGCTTGTGATAACTTCTCCAGAAATAAGGATTGAGGAAGACACCTGTAACCAGGATTGTTTAGTAATTAAGACCTCTCTCTCCCTGCCCCTAGTTCTTTGTCTGCTTAAACCTATAGCTCATGTCTCTACCCTGAAGATGGCTGAAGATGAACTGAAGTTCTTTCTGTGGCTACCCATCATACCACATGATAAAACTTTCTCTACCCTTCACCATGTCTCTTAATTTGGCACATAGGGGTGAGTGGCAGGACTCGACATGAGGAATCCCAGGAGTTTGGGTTTGAGGTTTAAAGCTCTGATTTCAAGAACTTTTAAAAGTCTATAAAATCTCCAAAGATGATGTACCAATGGACTGCCAAGTCCATAAGAAGATATTAAATATCACTAGTGATTAGAGAAATGCAAATCAAAACCATAAGATGCTATACACCCTCTAAGGCTGCTGGTCTTTAATAAACAGTATAACCAGGACAAAGGGTCCCCTGGAAAATTCCATTGTGTCCTGAGCTGCCAACAATATACATGACCTCCCTTTGACCCTGAAAGACAGGAAAAGGAAAAGCAGCACAGACCTGGATGAGGATTACTAGGACCATAGTCAGGACTGGATCAATTTCAAACCCCAAGGGATAATAAGGCAGTCAGAATGTTATAGGTACAACCAATGGACTTGTTACCTTCTGCACACCTAATTATAAAGATTGGGCAACACCCAGGAGTAGATAGGTGAAAAACCCCTTGAACCTGTACTTCCCTGGCAACCCTCTATCAGGACCCCTTTCGAGAGCTCTTTCTTTTCTTCTGGCTTGCTTTAATAAATTCCATACTTTCATGCTGTCCTTCATTGTCTATGGACAAGGAGTTGGCAAGACAAGGACCCCAGAGGAGAAAGAATCAGCAGCCACCCACCACAGAACTATAATGCTGGCAGGCACTGGCCAGAATCTACAAGCTGCCTGCTGAGGAACTAAAAGTGCTGTAACACTAGCAGGCATTGCCTGTCACTCAGAAAAAAATGGTATCAGACTCAGGTGCATCTTCTTGCTGCTTGAAAGCCAATACTTGGGAGATGAGAGTTGGTGAGAAGGAAATCAGGCTTATTGAGAAGATGGAGTTCTCTTGGAGAACTCTGTACATAAAAGGACTTTTATTAGGGAAGGAATGGAGGTGCAGTGTGACACTGGGCAGGAAGGCAAAAGCAGGGCATGTGTCTTATTTTTCCTCTTGCTGAACCATGGAAATCAACCTTGACCCCCTGAGGTTAGTTACAAGCATATTACTTTCTGCAAGTTAAATATCTCAGCAATTTACATGTTTTGTGTAAGTTGTACAGAATTAAAGAATAATAAGGACATTATACATTCTGATGTTATCTGAAGGTCACCAGATGGTTTGAGTTGTGTAAATCTAAAGAAAGATTATTTGGCAGTTAATTTTAATCACTTAGGTATGGCTTTTCTTTAGAATTGTAGGCAAAGGGAGGGGAAGCAACCCTGCAAAGAGCAGCCACTGTTACACTAAGATGGTCACAATAAAAAAAAAAGACAGACAAATAACTAGTGTTGGCAGTATATGCAGAAATTGAAATCTTCACACACTGCTGGTTAGATGTAAAGTCATATAGCCACTTTGTAAAACAGTCAGACAGTTCCTCAAAATGTGAAACATACTACTCAGCAATTTGATTTCCAGATCTATACCCAAGAGAAATGAAAACATATGTCCACACAAAAGCTTTCACATGAATATCCATAGCAACAATATTTATAATAGCCAAGTATGAAAACAATCCAATGTCCATCAGCTGATGAATGAATAAATAAAATACAGTATGCTCCACCCATAAAATGGACTATTATTTGGCAATAAAAAAGGAATAAGAAGAAACTAGTTACTAGTTACAACAAGTATGTTAAAACATTGAAATATTATGCTAAGTGGAAGAAGCCAGTTACAAAGACCAAATATGGTATGATTCCATTTTAATGAAATGTCCACAATGGGTAAATTAAGTAGTAGTTGCCAGGGACTATAGGAAGGAATGAATAGGGAGTGACTGCTAATAGGCAGAGGGTTTTTTTGGGGAGGGGTTATTTTATTTAGTTTTCTTTTTTATTGTATTATTGTTATACTGGGGGGGGGCAGATTGTGACACTTATGAAAGTTCTTACAGTATATCAGTTGAATTTACTCCCTCCATCATTCTGCTTTATCTCCTCTCTTCCTCTCCCCATATAGATTTTCTTTATGATGAAAACTTTCAAAAATTAATGATTACACAACTTTGTGAACATACTAAAACCAAGTGAATTACATCCTTTAAATAGGTGAATTTTATGATATGTGAATTATAGCTCAATAAGAGTGTTACTAACATATAATTTGGATTGAACAAATAGTTATAAAAATAGTTTAAAATAAGTTTTGGGCCAGGTTGCTTAGAGAATAGGGTAGAATTGTTTCTAATAAAAAGTATTAGTTAAAATATTCATTATGGCACTATTATTTCATCTTCAATTTCTTTTAGATGATAATAATGCATTGGTAATGTCATTAGAGCAAAACGTAAATGTTTTTCTGCTGGCCACAGTGACAGGCAACTCTGCATGAAGTCTTGTATGTACTGAGTGTCGATGTTTCCTTGATAGACCAGTGCATAAATGAACTCACACTTTTGAAAGCATAATCCAAAGGCCTTTCTCCTGAAAATTGTTATACTTCTTAATACATTGAAAGTGTCTGCTAAAAATATAGGATTGATTGAATTTAGTTCATTTGACTAGTAGGATATTTATATTCAGAATGAAGGAGAATTGATTATATATCAATTATTCATGATCAATCATTTAATAGTGAGTAATTGTCCCAGTTGACATTTTTTTCATGCTATATTACATAAATGACAGTAACAATCTGTGAAATTGAAGTATATTGCAAAAGCAATTTTTATTTCAAATAAAGTTTGTCAATCAGGATTCCCAACTGAATTATAACTATTTAATGATACCTGCAAATCATAAAGCATTACATATATCAGCAAAAATTAGTCTGAGTGTACAAGCAGTGCTAGGCATTTTCCTCCTGACTTATTGGTCTCTTTTTAGATTTCTCAAGTCACTCAGAAGTATAAATAAAAAGTACTCAGGTGTTTATATGTTTTTCATTTAGTGAGGTTGCTGTACAAGAAAACAAAAGACTTGCAACTGAATCAAACTGATTAAACATAATGAATTACATAGATTAGGTAATAAATAACCCCTTGAACAGAGAGAATGCTTACGTGAGCATTTTTGTTGGAAAATAAATTATATAATGTTAAACAATTCTTCATTGCTGCTACTGGTCTTCTTATGTAGCTCAGTATTACTGTCTGCTTAAGTAGTATGGGAGGTGAAAAATATTTGATCAGCTTCTCATTTTATCAAAAAAGCAGAAAGATGGTGAACTAAAATTAGTAATGAAATTAAAAATAGAAGAAAAACTGTAAGAAATGAAAGGTAAAACTATAAGATTAGTGTATTTCTATAGAGATATTATTTAATATTATTTGTTGGCATATACTAATTGTAGAAAATAATGGGTTTCATTGTGACATTTTCATACCGTATTCAATGTACTTTGACCATATTCACCCCAAGCCCTCTTTTGTCTCAATCCCATCTTGCTATTCCTCCTCCCCTCAAATAGTTCCCCTTGTACTTTCATGTTTTTATTTTTTAAATCCAGATTCTGAATATGAGAGAAAAATGTGATATTTGTCTTTCTGAGTTTGGCTTATTTCGCTTAGGATGTGACTCCATTACTCATATATACCACATTTTCTTCATCCAGTCATGTGTTGATGGACCCCTAGGCATTTGTGAATCATGCTATAATAATCAAAGGTGTGCAGGTATCTCTATTGCTTGCCGACTTGGCTTCTGCTGGGCATATATGCAGGAGTGGTAGAGCAGGATCATATAGTAGTTCTATTTTCAGTTTTTTGAAAACCCTCATAGTGGCTGCACTGATTTACATTTGTATCAATAGTATATAAGGGTCCCTTTCCCCTGAATCCTTTGAAGTATTTGTCATTTGTTTCCTTGATGTAGTTTTGGCTTCCATTTCTTTATGGCCAAAGATACTGAATATTTTTAAATGTAATTATTGGTCATTTGTACTTGTTCTCTTGAGAACTGTCTCTTCAGTTTGTTTGCCCATTTATTGATTGGATTATTTCTTCTTTCATTGTTTAATTTTTTAGGATATATTTTCTGGATATTATCCCTGTATATTATCAGATGGCTTCTTTCCATTCCATAGGCTGCTTCTTAATTCTGGAAATTGTTTCTTTTGCTGTGCAGAAACATTTTGTCAAGTATTTCCTGAGCTTTTGGAGTCATATTGAGAATACTTTGGAGTGTTTCTCCATTTTTTTTTGTAGTAGTAGTTTCAAACTTTCAAGTCTACTATTAAGGTTTTTGATAGATTTTGAATTAATTTTTGTACAGGATGAGAGATAGGGATCTAATTTATATTCTGTATGTGAATATCCAGTTTTTCCAACATCATTTATTAAAGAGGATGTTTTGCCTCTAACATGTTTTTGGTACTTTTGTCAAGAATCAGGTGGCTATAGATGCTTGGCTTTATTTTTGGATCCTCTATTCTATTTTATTGGTCTATGTGTCAGCACCATGCTGATTTTTGTTAGCATGACCCTGTAGTGTAATTTGAAAGCAGATATTGTGAAACCACCAGCATTGCTCCTTTTGCTTAGAATTGCTTGGGCTATTTGGGATCTTTTGTGCTTCTACATGAGTTTTAGTATTGTTTTTCTATTTCTGTGAAGAATGCCATTGGTATTTAGATGAAGATTCCATTGAATCTGTAGATAACTTTTGGTAATGTGACCATTTTCACAGTATTAATTCTGCTGATCTATGAACATGGTAGATCTTTTCTTTTTTTTATTGTTTTATTATTCGTATGTGCATACAATGCTTGGGTCATTTCTTCCCCATGCTCCCACCCCTTCCCTTACCACCCACTCCACCCCCTCCCTCTCCCCCCCTCCCTCTCCCCCCTACCCCCTTGATACCTGGCAGAAACTATTTTGCCCTTATCTCTAATTTTGTTGAAGAGAGAGTATAAGCAATAATAGGAAGGAACAAGTGTTTTTACTAGTTGAGATAAGGATAGCTATACAGGGCATTGACTTACATTAATTTCCTGTGCATGTGTGTTACCTTCTAGGTTAATTCTTTTTGATCTAACCTTTTCTCTAGTTCCTGGTCCCCTTTTCCTATTGGCCTCAGTTGCTTTTAAGGTATCTGCTTTAGTTTCTCTGTGTTAAGGGCAACAAATGCTAGCTAATTTTTTAGGTGTCTTACCTATCCTCACACCTCTCTTGTGTGCTCTTGCTTTTATCATGTGCTCAAAGTCCAATCCCATTGTTGTGTTTGCCCTTGATCTAATGTCTGCATATGAGGGAGAATATACGATTTTTGGTCTTTTGGGCCAGGCTAACCTCACTCAGAATGATGTTCTCCAATTCCATCCATTTACCAGCGAATGATAACATTTCGTTCTTCTTCATGGCTGCATAAAGTTCCATTGTGTAGAGATACCACATTTTCTTGATCCATTCATCAGTAGTGGGGCATCTTGGCTGTTTCCATAACTTGGCTATTGTGAATAGTGCTGCAATAAACATGGGTATGCAGGTGCCTCTGGAGTAACCTGTGTCACAGTCTTTTGGGTATATCCATGGCAGATCTTTTCATCTTCTAGTGTCTTATTTAATTTCTTTCTTTAAAGTTTTATGATTTCATTGTAAAGGTTTTTTACCTCCTTGGTTAGGTTTATTCCAAGGTGTTTTAATTATTATTTATTTGTGTAATGGAATTGTTTTCCTGACTTCTTTCTCAGAGTATATTCATTTTGGTATATAGAAAGTTAATGACATTTGTATATTGATTGCATATCCTGCTACTTTGCTGAAAGTGTTTATGAGACCTAATAGTTTTCTGGTGGAGTCTTTAGGGCCTATAAGTGCAGAATCATATTGTCTGCAAATAGGTCTAATTTGAATTCTTCCTTTTTTATTTGTGTCCCCTCCCTTTTTTTTCTATGACCTTATTTCTCTGACTTAGACAGAGTGGAGAGAGTGGAGTCAGATTCTTTATTTTAGTGGAATTGCTATCAGGCTGCCTTCAGTTACATCAAGCCCTGATGCATTTTCCTTAATACAGATTTATGGACTCTAAAAAGACAAACTACCTGTTTTTCAAATATCCAGTATGCAATAATAAAATAAAGACATGAATACTATAATATTTGCACTTGAAAAGTAGTTATCGGTTCAGGGCAATTCTGAAACCACTTCAGATCTCCCTACTTTGGGTAAGAATTAGTCCTTGAGTCTATCTTTGTTTTATGCTCTGTTATCACCCTGTTCCATGTTTCTCCTCATTTCTTGGTAACATCCTTTGTGAGTTGCTTCCTTTTCTACTATCCTGTTGGGTTGCCTATATTGTGAAGAGGATGATCCTTATAGTCATAGTTTCTTTAGAGCTTTTTATCATAAAGGAATGTTGGGTGTTGTCAAAGGCTTTGTCTGCAGGAGTTGAGATGATCATGTGATTTTTTTCTTTTTAAAAATTATATTATTGTACAGGGGATGTATTGTTACATTTACAAAATTTCTTATAATATATCATAGTTGAATTCCTCTCCCTCATCATTCTCATTTATCCACCCTCCCCCATCCCTGGAATAGCTTCAATAGGTCTCATTTTTCCATTTTCACACATGAGAATGTAAAGTTTCCAACATATTCACTCTCTTACACTCTTTCCTTTTATCCTTCCCCCTCCCATTGGTATCAACCTCCAGACAGTACCTGTTTTACCTTCCTGTTCTCTGTTTTTGAAAAAAAGACATTTTTGTTTAAGATAGATATATAGGGTGTTTTGTTATGACATTTCCATGTATATATGTATTATAACCCAAATTGATTCATGCCCTCTATTTTTCTCTTTTCTACATAGTCCCCTTCTTATGGTGATTTTAACAGGTTTAAAAGTTCTATATTCATTCTTGTATAGGAAGTATATCAACCATATTCACCTTCCTAACTTCCTTCTTTTATCCTCCCTCTCCCATAAGTGACCTCCTTTAGCATGACCTGCTTTTCATAATATTGCTTGTATTTGTTTTTTTTTCTTTTATTATTCATATGTGCATACAAGGCTTGGTTCATTTCTCCCCACTGCCCCCACCCCCTCCCTTACCACCCACTCCACCCCCTTCCTCTCCCCCCACCCCCTCAATACCCAGCAGAAACTATTTTGCCCTTATTTCTAATTTTGTTGTAGAGAGAGTATAAGCAATAATAGGAAGGAACAAGGGGTTTTGCTGGTTGAGATAAGGATAGCTATACAGGGCATTGACTCACATTGATTTCCTGTGCGTGGGTGTTACCTTCTAGGTTAATTCTTTTTGATCTAACCTTTTCTCTAGTACCTGTTCCCCTTTTCCTATTGGCCTCAGTTGCATTTAAGGTATCTGCTTTAGTTTCTCTGCGTTGAGGGCAACAAATGCTAGCTAATTTTTTAGGTGTCTTACCTATCCTCACCCCTCCCTTGTGTGCCTATATTCCACATATGAGAGAAAACATGTGGAGTTTGGCTTTCTGAGCCTGGCTAACTTCACTTAAGATGATGTTCTCCAGTTCTATCCATTTACCTGCAAATGACAAAACTTCATTCTTTGTGGCTGAATAAAATTTCATTGTATATAAATATGTATTTTCTTAATCTATTAATCAGTTTTGGGGCATCTTGGCTATTTCCATAGCTTAGGCATTATGTACAGTGCTGCAATAAACATTAGTGTGCAGGTGTCTTTACTGTATAACATGATTTACATTCTTTCAGGTATATTCCTGTGGGTGCCAGGTTGGCTATTTTCCTGGGATTTACTGTGTCTGATATTCACTTTGGTTTCCCCACTCTGAGTCTACAAGCAGCTTTCTAAAAAGTTGCAGGCCTCCAGCTAGCTCTGCAATGTTTCCTGTAACCGTGACCACATTCTGTAGGGTGGTAGGTAGACAAACTCTGTAAGTATTAAACCCAGCTCTTGACACAGATCGCAGCTCAGGGCTTTGAGAAATTACTTCTCCTGAGTCTGCTAGCATAATAAACTCCCTGCTTCCTGTGAAAATGGTCTCGGTGACTTTGTTTCCTTTGCTGTTTCCTGTAATGTTTCTGATGCATTGGCCAGGAAATGGGAGAGACCAAAGTTGGCATTTTGCCTCCCTGGATGTCAGGCTGTGGCCCAACTCCTGGGGATGCAGTCCAGCTGAGGCACTACTGGACACTTAGTCCAGATGGCTGGGGAAGCCTCCCATGGGGTCTGAGGCCTTAGGTCTGTAAACGTCAATGGAACCTGGGTAAAGACCTCAGGAACCAGGAAAACTTGGAGTGGTGCCCATCTGGAACAGGTAGGACCTGGGTTCATCAGAATAGGCCTGTCCATGAGAGGATGGAAGAGGGCATGATCAACCCCTAAGGTTCCCACCAGTACCCATGAATCTGGTTTTTTGGTTTTTGTGATTATTCAGGGGGAAGCTGGGATACCTTCCAGACTAGGTTTATTGGGTTGGATGAATGTGTGATGTGCAACTGAGAGAATGAAAGGAGTGTGACTTTGGCCACCACATGGTGTGCAGAGTTTGTTTCCAGAAGCCAGGGACATTCTCATTTGGTCTAGGGCTACCCCCTTGGGGCACTGGTCCAGGGTTCATATGGACTCGCTATGGCTATAAGATGTCTCAAATATCTCCACAAGGAGAATGGCTATGGATGGATGAAGCTAAAGTTGTTTGTCTTCCCTTTGTGTCAGAAACTGAGGACCACAAACCTTATTTCCAAACTCCCTGATCCTCTTGTATCTTGTCTCAATACAGGTGGGAGCCAAATAAAAAGACTCCTTTACAATGTATGTTTTGTTAGGGTATGAGGCCGGCCACCTTCTGAGAGGACAAAGGACACTCGAGACAAAGGAAGTCACAAGGCGAGGTTTATTTTCTAGCTAGCTAGGGTCCAAGCACTGCCTGACGCAGCAGGTTTCAACAAGGACCCTGAAAGCAAAATTTAAGCAGGTCTTATACTCTTTAAAGCATCAGTCATCATCACATAGGAATTCCTCATGTCCCTGGGTCACATTTTCCTGATCTTGCCCACATCCTGGTGGTGGGGTAATATTATTTATTGGGAACTGGGGAAACACCAGAGGTTTACTTATCAGGTTACAAGGAATGTGTTCTCCCATAAATTAGGGGCTGGAATAGAAACCTAAGGTTTAGATAAGAACAGCAGGGGAGTCCTGTTTTGGAAAATTTATTTACAAGTGGAGACAAAGAAAGGCAGGAATGGGTGCTTATCTCTGCATGGTGCCTTTTATCTCAGTCCCGAACTCTTGCATGGCTCTAATGAGCAATTCCTCACAGCTCTGTCCGAGGTTACAGCTTTTAATTGACAGTTTACCATGTTTTACAACCCTGTTTCAAGGCTATCTTCCTCTTCACAAGGTTACCCAAGGGTCATGCCAGTTATAGCTGATTTTTAGGCTAGGTGGGCTGCAAGTTAAAGTACCCCAACAGTTTGACAACTTCAAGAGAGGGTACACAGGTGATTATGGTGTGGAGCTCACACCCCAGAAACTTAGATAATTCTGTCAGATAGATTGGGTGTCCTTTAAGATTGGATGGCCTTCTGAGGGATCTCTAGATCAAGAAACCATTTGTAGAGTCTATCAGGCAGCAACAGGGACACCAGGTCATCCTGACCAGTTCCCCTACTTAGACATTTGGCAGACATTGGCAGCTCATCCTCCTCCTTGGCTCAAGAAAGGCTTTGAAGACAATTATAAGATTATCATGGCAAGGGCAACAAATAATGGGACTCTTAAAAGAAAGGAAAAGTGAAAAAAAGACTCCACCAGTGCTCCAAATATTCCTCAGCACAGAAGAACGGAGACGAGTCACCCAGGAAGTCCTTCATTGGCTTGAGCCTAATGCCCCCAATGGGACAAATGATGTGTGAGCCTACACCCAGACAGCTATGCCAGAAGTTGAAACTGCATGGGACCCAAATGAAGCAGAAGGCTGAGATAATTTACATAGCTATAGAGAGGCTCTGATGGCAGGTCTTAGAGAAGGGGGGGAAAAAGGCCATGAACATGAACCAAGTCTCAGAGCCCAGCACAGTTCTATGAGAGACTATGTGAAGCATACCGTCTGTATTCTCCCTTCAATCTTGAGGGCCCTAAAAATCAGCAAATGATCAATGCCATCTTTGTGGGGCAAGCCCAGAGGGACATTAAAAGAAAGTTACAAAAAATGGATTTACAGGCATGAATGCATCCCAGCTCCTGAAAGTGGCAACTAAGGTGTTTGTCAGCCAAGACCAGGAGGCCCAAAAGGAGGCAGAATGAAAAATAAAGAAAAAGGTAGATCTCCTGGCAGTGGCATTGAACAGACGGGGAGGACACAGTTCCAGTTGAGATAGAGGCTGAGAAAGAGGCAAAGAGAAGGCCTCAGGAAACTCCCCACAAGCACAGCCCCAGGGATCAGAGCCCCTAAAGAAGAATCAATGTGCCTTCTGTTGACAAGAGGGACCCTGGAGAAGTCACTGTGCACAGCTCCATCCCAGGCACAGAGAGGCAAAAGAAAAAGAGGACTTTGTGGGGCTCACAGGCATTGAGCAGGCTGATGACTAGGGCCGACTAGGCTCTTTCCTCCTCAGCCCCCAAGAGCCCATGGTCTGTATGTCAGTAGGGGGCCAACTTGTAGATTTCATGGTGGACACTGGCACTGAGCATTTGGTGGTGCCCTGATGGGTGGCACTAATCTCAAAAAGACACCAGAAAATTGTGGGGGCTATGGAGACCTGCCACCCACTTTTCCAGCCCTGAAAATGTACTGTGGGCGGGCATCTCTGGACTCGTGAGTTTCTCTATATGTCAGAATGTCCAGTGCACTGATGGGCTGAGACCTGGTAAGTAAGCTGCGGGCCCAAATCAGTTTCCAGGAGGTTGAACAGGTGGCTTTGAATTTTGGCTCAGGGCCCCTTCAGATCTTAGCTGTCATCACTCCCTGGGAAAAAGAATGGAGATTACATTCAGAAGAGACTGCCTTCAAGGGGCCAGAGACACCCTTTGAGGTCCTGGGAGTACGGGTGGAAGACAGTCCTCTGGGGCTGGCCATCAACATTCTTCCAGTGGTAATAAAGAAAGCTGAAGTCACCCCAGTAAGAGTGAGACAATACCCAATCCCGATGAGGGCACGAGAAGGGATATCTCATCACCTCCAGAGACTCTTTTTTTTCTTTTTTTTGTTCATAATGTTCCTTTATTATCTTCTTAATGTCTGGAATCAGTAATGATAATCAGTCTTTCACTTCTGCTATTAGGTATTTGTGTCTTTTTAAAAAAAATTTTTTTAGTTACTTTCATTATGAGTTTATTGATTTTATTAGCCTCTCTAATAGCTTTTGGTTTGTTGATTTTTCTCTATTGGTTTCTGTTTTCAGTTTCAGCAGTTTCTCCTCTACTTCTTATATTTTCTGATTACTTTGGATTTAATTTGCTCTAGTTTCCTAAAGTAGAAGCTTAAATGATTAATTATAAGCATTCTTGATATTCTAATATATTCACTTAATGCTTTAAATTTCCCTCCAATATTACCTTTACTGGATCCCACAAATTTTGATAGGCTGTATTCTCATTTTCCTTTAGTTGAAAGTATTTTTAAATGTCTCTTGAGACTTCATTATCCCGCATGTTATTAGTAAGTGTGTTGTTTAATTTCCAAATGTTTTGAGGCTTTTCCATCTACCTTTTTTGCTGTTGATTTCTGGCTTAATTCCCTTCTAGTGAAGCATACACTTTGTGTGATCACATTCTTTTAAATTTGGTAATGTGTATGTCTTTGTGTGGTGTAGGGGTTTGAACTCAGGGCCTCAGACTTGCTAGGCAGGTGTGCTATGGCTTGATCCATGCCACCAGGCCATGAGTGTGTCATATGGTGCAGATTGTGGTCTCTCTCAGTAGACGTTCCATGTAAGCTTGAGAAGACCATTATGCCACCATCACCAGATAAAGTATTTCATAGATATTACTTCCATTCAGCTGATTGATGGCTGCTGTTTTCCATTCTGCTGGTTACAGATAGAGAGGTATCTAAGTCTCCAGCTACAAGGCTGGTGGAGTGGCTCGAGCAGTAAGAGTACCTAGCAGTTGTGAACCCCAATGCTTTGAGTTTTCTTCTCCAGCACTCTTCTTGCTTTATGTAAATCTGTTCTTTCTTCTGAAGAATTTCTTTGAACATTTCTTAAAGATCTAGTGATAGTAACCTTCCAGAGACTCTTAAACTATGGAATCCTGAGACCTTGTCAATCTGTCTGGAACACTCCCTTGCTGCCAGTTCAGAAGCCAGGCACCAATGACTATCGCTCAGTGCAAGATCCCTGGGCAGTCAGTCAAGAGGCAGTGACTCTGCACCTGGTGGTTCTAAACCCATACACTTTGCTGGTCCTGATACCAGCAGAAGCAACCTGCTTCTCATGTTTGAACTTAAAAGATGCATCCTTCTGCATCCAGTTGGCACCTGTGAGCCAACCTAGTTTGCTTTCTAATGGGAGGACCCCCCCAGTTGGCGGGGGAGCAGCAGTTAACTTGGACTTGTCTCCCACAGGGCTTCAAAAACTCCCCAACCATCTTTAGAGCTGTCCTGACATCAGATTACAGGTGCACCCAGCAGAGGAAGCTGGCTGCACTCTCTTATATGTGGATGACCTCCTCCTGGTGGCAGCTAACCACCAGGACTGTCTTAAAGGGACAGAGCTCTTACTCCATCTCTTATAAAAAGCTGGATACAAAGTATCCCAAAAGAAGTCTCAAATCTGCCAAGACCAAGTCAAATATTTGGGGTTCCACATATTCCCAAGGCCCGGAGAACCTCAGTGCAGATAAAAACCAAGCTGTCTGCTTGATCCCAACTCTGACTACAAGATGATAGATATATGAATTCTTGCGAGTGGCTGGGTTCTGTCAGATTTGGGTACCTAATTTCTCATTGTTAGCAAGGCCTTTGTTTGAAGCCACAAAGGAGGGCAAAAGGGAGCCTCTAATCTGGGAGTCTAAACAACAGGCTTTTCTTGCCATCAAGGAGGCATTAGCTAGTGCCCCTACTCTGGGACTCCCAGATGTGAGAAAGCCTTTCTTCCTCTATGTGCATGAGAGAAGTGGCATGGCAATTGGAGTCCTGACCCAATATCTGGGCTCATGACATGGGCTGGTGACTTATCTCTCCGAGCAGTTGGATTCAGTGGCAAAGGGATGGCCTCCCTGCCTGTGAGCTCTCGAAGCCACAGCCTTGCTGGTGTCAGAGGCAGAGAAGCTAACACTGGGAGAGGAGATAACACTTGGGAGACTCATCTAACTTGGAAACAAATCTTGCCATTAGCTTTACTTAGGATCAGGTTCAGCCCCACCAAACAAACTGGGTTCTTGCCCTATGAGATTCTCTTTAGAAGGCCACCCCCACCAATAAAAGTCATTAAGAGAAATTAAAAAATAAAAGAAAATCTAACCTTGCTCCAACAGACGTGCAGTTTGGGAGAAGTGCTCAATGTTCTACACTGCCATGTTCAAGAAAAACTCCCTATCAGCTTAACCACTAATGTATATTCCTTTAAGCCAGGTAAACAAGTTTGGATAAAGGAGTGAAATCTTCAGCCTCTCCAGCCTCAGTGGAGGGGACCTTATTCAGTGAACCTGACTATCCCCATGGCAATCAAGGTGACAAAAATCACACCGTGAATCTGTCATACACAAATAAAAAAAAAAGCAGCTCCTGAATAAAGGAGTCAGCTGGACTCTAACAATCCACTCAAAGTAACCCTGAGGAGGAGACCTTCAGCCTTGCTCTAGTCACAAACCAGAAGCTGACTAGTCAATGCATAATGGAAGCTTGAGGAATCAACCAAACAGACAATTAATGGACTATTGTTTCTCATAGTTAGTGTTCTGTAGTGACACTTAAGTTCTTCCATCCCTTGCCTATCTCTATTCTTAGTATTGTAACCTTGCTTTGCTTTGGTCAATAGGAATAGCAGTAACTGCCCCAGTGGGATAAAGCCAGATCAAGAGGCTTTCTCTGGCAGTTTTCTTTTTCTTTCCTGCTCACAGGATGTGGTATTGTTTTTGGTTGCTTCTATTATGGGTTCCTTTTGCAAACCTAAACCCCTCATTATGGTTCTCTATAAGAGGAAGATTTAAAACAGTGTTGAGGGCTGTATTAATATTGAGCTGTCTTATATTCCCATGCTTGCTGCCACTGGTCATGCAGTCCATATTGACCCTGATAAAAACCATAGGGGAATGAAAAACGGCCACACAATTATATCTATTACAAGGTTACCGAAGAGCAAATCCTATCCCTGAGGATAAAAGAGATGATGCGTTTTGACAAATAAAATGTCAAAGCATCAAAGGGGGAAATGTTGGTGCCAGCCTGGCTATTTTCCTGGGATTTACTGTGTCTGGTATTCATTTTGTTTTCCCCCCTCTGAATCTACAAGCAGCTTTCTGCTAGCTCTAAAAAGTTGCAAGCCTCCAGTTGGCTTAGCGATGTTTCCTGTAACTATGACCGCATTCTGTAGGGGGTGGGGGACAAACTCTAAGTATTTAACCCAGCTCCTGACACAGATTAGGGCTCAGGGCTTTGAGAAATTATCTTCCCTGAGTCCGATAGTGTAATAAACTCCCTGCTTCCTGTGAAAATGGTCTCGGTGACTTCGTTTCACTCACTGTTTCCTGCAACATTCCTAAGAGTGGAATTGCTGGATCATATGGCAGTTCTATTTTTAGTTTCTGAGTGCCTCCATACTGTTTTCCATAGTGTTTGCACTAATTTACATTCCCACCAATGGTGTATGAGATTCCTTTTGTCCCACACCCTCACCAACATTTGTTGTTGTTGTTTGTGTTCTTGATGACAGCAATTCTGACAGGAGTGAGGTGGAATCCTCATGTGGTTTCCATTTGCATTTCCTTTAAGGCCAGGGATGTGAGCATTTCTTCATGTGTTTTTTGACTATTTGGACTTCTTCCTTTGAAAAAACTCTGCCTAGTTCATTTGAGCATTTCTTCATTGGGTCATTGATTTTTTTTGGATTTTAGTTTTTTGAGCTCCTTTGTATATTCTGGTTATTAATCCCTTGTCAGATGTATATTTGACAAAGACTTTCTCCCATTCTGTGGGTGGCCAGTGTTTATGTGCTTTATTATATTTTTTGATTGGCATATATTGAACCATCCTTGCATCCCTGGAATGAAATCAATTCAATTTGATGATGGTATATGGTATATATTTTTAAATTTAGTTTGCAAGTATTTTATTGAGAATATTTTAATCTCTGTCCATCAGAGAAATTTTTTTGTAGTTTTTTATTGTTGTTGTTATATCCTTCTCCAGTTTTGGTATCAGAGTAGTACTAGCTTCATAGAATGAGTTAGGAAGTGCTCCTTTCCTTTCTATTTTTTGGAATTGTTTGTGGAACATCAATGTTAGTTATTCTTTAAAGGTTTGCTAGAATTTAGCAGTGTCTAGTCCTGGGCTTCTATTGTTGGGAAACTTTTTATTATTGCCTCAATCTCATTGCTCATTATAGATCTGTTTAAGTTGTTTATAGCATCTTCATTCAATTTTGGTAGATCATATGTATCTAGAAATGTATCCATTTATTATAGATTTTTAAGTTTATTAAATTTTTCAGCTCTTCCCTAATGACCTGCTGCATTTCATTGGTTATCTGTTGCAATATCTCTCTTGTCTCTAATTTTACTAATTTAGGTCTTCATTTTCTTTTGGTTAGTTTTGCTAAGACTCTGTCAGTCTTATTTATCTTTTCCAAGCACCAATTCTTTATTTTGTTGATTCTTTACCATTGGTTTCTCTCTTGACCTTTATTATTTTTTTTGATATTCTAATTTGGGGTTTGGCATCTTCTTTTTTTCCTAAAAGTTTGAGGTCCAACACTAGGTTATTTTTTTGCAATCTCTGTGATATTCTAATGGGGGCACTCATAGCTATAAACTTCCCTTATAGAATTGACTTTGCTATATCCCAAATGGTTCTGGTAAGTTGTGTTTTCCTTTTCATTTAACTCTAGAATTTTGAAACTTCCCTCCCTGATGTCTTCAATGACCCATGGATCTTCAATCTCTATGTTTGTATAGTTTTATTAATTTCTCTTGTTGACTTCTGATTTTATTATATCTGTTAAGATATAAGAAATTATTTCAATCTTTTTATTTTTTGAGGTTTACTTTATGGCCCCAAATTGAATTATTTTGGAGAAAATCCATGAGAAATTGTCATTCTGAGAAGAATGTGTGTTTACAGCTATTGGATGAAATAGTCTGTAGATGTCTGTTAAGTTCATTTCATATATGGAGTTGTTTAATTCTGAAATTTCTGTGTTGATTTTTTTTTATGAGGATGATTATCTGTTGCTGGGAGGAGTATTGACATAACACACTGTTATTTTTTCTAGACCTATGTGTCCCTTTATTCTCCCTTGTGTTTTTTTTTTTTTTTATGACACTGGGTGCACCAAGCATATATATTTATAATTGTTAGCTCTTCATGACAAACTGTTCCCCTTATTAATATGTCATGAACTTCTTTATCTCTTCTGACTAATTTTGGCTTGAAGTTTCCTTCCACTTGTTTGGTACATAATTTTCCATCCTTTTACTTTGAGTCTGTGTGTATCTGTCATTATGGTGAGTTTCATGTAGAAAACAGTTGGATCTTATGTTTTAAATCTGATCAGCTTAGTCTGCATCTTTAATTCTAGAATTAAGGCCATTTACCTTGAGGGTTATTATTGAGAGGTATTTGCTGATTTGAATAGTTTTTTTTTTTTCCTGGTTCATTCCAGTACTTTTTGTCTGTTGCTTTCTCCCTTATTCATCTTAGGAGTTTGCTAACTTATAGAGTTGAATTTGTTTGATTTTTTTCCTAATTCTTGTTTGTTTATCTGTTCTTCTTGTGAAATTTATTCTTTCTAGTCTCATATTTGTGACTTTCTTCCTCATCTGTGTAGTGCATTTCTTTAAGTATCTTCAGCTATCCTGCCTTCATGGTTACGCATGGTTTACCTCCTAAGGGATTTATTTCTCCATTGATTTTACATAACTTTGCTGGATATAGTAACTTTGGTTGGCAGTTACTTGCTTTCAGGGCTTGAAATATACCATTCCGTACTTTCATATTACCTTTTAAGGTTTCTGCTGACAGGTCTGATATAATTTTGATGAGTTTACCTTTGTAAGTTTTTTCTTTTTTGGCTTTCAATATTCTTTCTTTATTTTATACTATTGGAAATTTGAAATATAATGTTGACATGGAGAAGTTCTTTCTTGGTAATGTCTTTTTGGGGTTCTAATTCCTCCTGTACTTGGCTGTCCATTTCTTTCCCTAGATTTGGGGAATTTTTTCCTGTAGTTTCATTGACTCAGTTTTCTGTGCTTTAGTTTGTATCTCAGCTTCTTCTACCCCAAAGATTCTTAGATTTGGTCTCTGGATCATTTCTCAGAGTTCTTGAAAATTGTGGTCATGCTTGTTTATTTATTTTTCCTTTATTGCTATCTGAATGTAATATTTTCTTAACCTTGTCTTTAATTCCTCATATTCTTTCTTCTGCTTGTAAAGTTGAGACAATTTACTTTTAGGGTTATTATTGAGAGATATTTGTTGTTTCTTGTAATCATAGTATTTTACTTTAACTTTTTTTATTGCAGTGTTGGGTGTGGGTACATTGTGGTATTTACAAAAGTTCTTAACAATATATCAAATATATCATACTTGAATTCACCTCCTCCACTATTCTCCTTTATCACCCCCCTCATTCCTGGAATAGTTTCAATAAGTATCATTTTTTCACTTACATACATGTATACATAATATTTGCACTATATTTACCATCCCACACACTTTTCCCACCTCCTCCCCCTCCCACTAGTACCCCACCACAGGACCTGTTGCACCCTCTTGTTATCTGAATTTGCAAAATAAAGAAAAAAATGACATTATTGCTTATTTAAAACGACTACACAGGGAGTTTCCTTGTGGTACTTCTGTGTTTATATGTATAATAGCTCGATTTGATTCATCTCCTCTATTTTTCTTCATTCTACCTTAGTCCCTATCTTATGGTGGTTTCAACCAGTTTAAAAATTCTATATTCATTCTTGTCTAGAGAGTACACCAACCATATTCACTATCTTAACTTCCTTCTTTTAACCCTTCCCCTTTCCCTCCTCATTTTAGTCAGATTTGCCAAAGGTTTGTCCATCTTGTTTATCTTTTCAAAGAACCAGCTTTTTGTTTAGTTGATTTTTTGTATGGTTTTGGTCTCAGAAAGGATTTCAACAAACTCCACAATGAAACACAAGGAAACTGTTGTTTCTATGTCTTCTCAAGTTTTTTTAAATCTGTGTTCTCTTGTTATTCATTGAGTTGTTTTTGCATGTTCTCTTTAAGTTCCTCTTTAAACTCATTGAACATTTTTATCATTCTTTAGCAGTTGGGGATTCATTCCCTTCACTTTCTGTCAAATATTCTATTATGTTATTGTTAGCCTTTTGAGGAGTTGTATTCCCCTGTCCTGTTGTTCCCTCTGTTTACTTGGACATCAGTTTTGTCCAGGGGAGGAGGAGGAGGTGTGTGCAACCTACACCAGCTGCACTGGACTATGTGGCTCCTTTGGGAGCAGGTGATGTGTCTGCTCACCTGGTGGGGCTACAGATTCACTCAGGTTGAATTGGGTCAGCTCCAGCAAGGTACAAGCAGGCAAGAGTCTGAGGTTCCATGTCCATATATTATGGCGGGTCCAGAAGGCCCTAGATGCTTGCTCAATTCATTTTTCACTTCTCGCCTTGCATCTTTGCTTTTCCAAATTGGTTGAAAGGAAGTGAGAAAGAAATTAAAAAAAAAAAGTGGTGGTGTGGGGGGACTATTTTGGAGTAGACAATCCAGCAGCTGTGCCAGTCCCAGCTAATCTTATTTTTTTTCTGGCTGATTAGAATACTGTTCTTTTGTTTCACTCTTACTCATTTTAAGAGTTTGCTAGTCTAGGGTTGATACTTTGTTTTATGTTTTTAATTTTAACAGTTTTCAACAGCACTGGGTTTTGAAACAGGCTCTCACACTTCCTAGGCCAGGAGCTCTGGCACTGGAGCCACTCCCTGCAGCCCTTTTATACTTCAGTTATTTTTCAGAAACTCTTGCATTCCCACATTTGGTCTGGGACCAGCCTTGGACTGTGATCCTCCTACCTGTGCCTTCCACATAGCTGGGACTACATATAAGTACCACCATGCTTAGCTCGTTTGTTGACATGGATCTCATTAACGTTTTTCCCCTGGGTGGTCCTCAAACCATGATCCTTCTGATCTCTGCCTCTTGAGTAGCTGCAATTACATCCACTGTTTTTAAATTTTATTTGAGTTTTGCATTTCTAATAACTTCATTTTATCCCCCGGAATCTCAATTTCCTTGCTGAATTTCTCATCTGTGTTGCTGACTTTCTTATCCAGGTCTTTAATTGACTTGCTTATGTCATGCATCTGTTTGTTTGAATCCTCTTTGAGCTCATTGACCATTTTCTAAACTAGCCTTTTGAATTCTTTGATATTTCAACCATTTCAGTATCTTTGAATTCAGTTAGTAAAGTTACGAGCTTTTAGAAGCTTTGCTTTTCCACATTTCTTGTTGCAATTTGCACATCTGGTAGGATGGGCATCTCTTTCAGTTTTTATAATGGCATCTTAATGGGAAACCTCTTTTGGGGTTACTCAAGAGAAAGAAAGCAGACAACAGTAACAAAAACAAGTTGGCAATTCAAAGGCAAACCAGACATTTAAATGTAGTAAAAAGCATAGAGCAAAGAACTCTCTTGCAATTGCTTTAAGTGAGGCAAGGAGGGGGCAGAGGGGGAGAGACGATGGGAATGATGTAACTAATGTATAATATAAGTCTAATAGGAATTGTCACTATGAATCCCCCCATATAATGAATATATCCTAATAAAAAATGTCTAAAACAATAAAAATAAATGTACTAAAAAGCAATTAGAAACATTAACTACACCCCCAATAAAATTAGAAAAGAAAGGATGTAGGATACTTGCAAGATAAAATTAGAGTTTATGTATTATTAAAGGTAAGGGTATTAATGGTTAAGTAATAAAAGGAAGGGGGATTGGGAAAGGATAAAAGACAGAAGCAAAATAGGACCGAGAGGAAGAGTATATGGGATGAAGTAATAAGAAATAATATTGAGTGAGAGCACAACAAGAAAAGTACAAAGAAAGACAATAGTAAACAAAACCATGGCAAAACCCCACCTGTCAATATATCTTCCTTGCTGAGAAGAGGATGGATTTGCCCTGGACTTGTCCCTTGTAGTTTAATTTGTGACAGGAGGCAAGTGTCAGGAGAAGGGGCAGGAGAAAGTGGATTTTCTCTCTGAAGTCCAAATAAGTTAAACCAGAAAGGGATGTTTGCAGGCCAAGCTGTCATGTCATCCCTCCTGGGTTAAATTCCTTTGCAGAAGTTACCCTCAAATTGCTGCCTGCTAGCTGAACCCAAAGACTCCTTACCCCCCATACTTTCTTGCTTGAGAGGTGCTGTGTCTCTGTGGAATCCCCAAGCTGTGGGTACTTTTCCCCAATCTCTTGCCCTCTGGGAGTGTACTAAGCAGTCAAACCAAAGCAATCTCTGCTGGCTGGGCAAGTCACAGGCCTCTGACTGCTCTTATGTGCATTGGCCCTGCAATTCTCTGTCCTCGTCATTCCCCACCCCATTTATTATTCACACACAGCTGGTCTCTTTCCTTTTATCAGAGTTTGGGCTACAGTTCCTCAGATTTTCACCATTGGCTTTCCCTGGTGCTGCAGCTCAAGTAGATCTGAGTTCCTGAATCAGAATCCAAATCACACCCATTTCCTAGGTCTACAGTGATTCTCAGAGTGGTCACTTGCTTAACTAGTGGAGTGGGAAAGGGCCTTGAGGTTTGGAGATATAAAAATACAGGGCCTTCTGCTCCTCCTGTCTGAGAGGGAAGTCTGTGAGATCTCTCCTAAGATGATTCTTCGCTAAAGCACCAGTGAGCAAGCTAGGAAATAAAACAAGGTCCTTCTCTCTTGTCTGCCTGCTGTGTGGTATGCAGATCTCTCATATTAAACTTTGTTTTTGCAGAGTGCCTGCTTGTGGGCCTCCTAAGACTTTCCTTTTGTCTTTTGTTTGTAGCCCTAACTGGGGTGGACTCTCCACCTTCCCTACTGTTTTGCCTGGTGCTCTATGTTGTTTCTTTTATAAATTTAAAATTTACTATTTTTGGATTTCACCTGGTCTTTTAACTGTTGTTTGCTGTTATCCTCCCTTCCCTTTCCATGCCATCCATCTCTTGTTGCACCTGATGTTTTGTTTCAGATTCATGGAGATGCAAGAAAGTGCTGACTGTCTTAATCTACCATCCTTCTTCCCTTTTCTCAATATTATATTTATAATTTTTGGTAGTGCTGGAGTTTGAACTCAGAGCCTCATGCTTGCTAGGCAGATGCTCTACCATTTGAGCCATGCCCCCAACCTTTTTTGCTTTGGTTATTTTGGAGGTAGGGTCTTGCTTTTTGCCCAGGTCAGTCAAGACCAAGATCCTCTGATTTCAAGTTTCTCACCATAACTGGGGTGACAGGCATACATGCCCAGGTTTCTTTTTTGTTGAGATGGAGTCTTGCAAACTTTTTGTCTGAGTTGGCCTGGAACCCTGATCCTCCCGATCTCAGTTTCCCACATAACTTGGGATGACAGTTGTGTGCCACCTGCTGTTGTTTGAGATGGGGTTCTTGTAAACTTTTTGTCCAGGCTGGCTTCAAACTATGGTCCTCCAGATCTCAGTCCCCCAATAGCTAGGGTTACAGGGGTGAACCACTGATACCTGTTTTTTATGTTTAATATATTTTTATTTAGTTGTACAAAACATAAGATTTTAGGAACTCTCATGAAGTAATGATAGCTATCATATATCATTGTCAATGAATGAAATTCTCACTTCCTGTTTTTAACTTCACCTCACTTTCTGCATTTTTTTCCCTTCTCCCACATCTCCTCTGTATACTTTATCAACTTGGAAGGGAGCATTGAGTTAAAAATCTTGGTTTTATATCTCTCTATTACTGGAGCTAGATGACAGTCTGTGAGCAATTCATTTAATTAATTTAAAGTTCTTGGATGGTTACATAGAAAGCTAGATTTAATGATTATATAGCTCTCTCCAGGTTAAAAAAAAGTTATATGTATGTCTACTAATAGACCAATGTAAGTCTTGGAAGACTTGTTGTTGCTCAGACTCTCTAGGGTTTAAGACGATCTTGGTGTATTTGGTGTGCAATGTAGGCCACTGCTGCAGGCCATTTCTTTAGTATGGATCCCAGAGATCAGCTTTTCTAATTATTACTCTTGAATCAAACAACTCAGGACTTACCAACTCTTCACATTTATCAGAATTTTTTTTTTCAATTTTAAACATCAGTAAGCAATTCTGATTGGGCTGAAAGCTATTTAGGAGAAAAGTTTTTACTTTGAATGTTACATAATAGATTATCCTAAGAGTCTTCGTGAGCAAAAAAAAGAAAAAACCATGTTCATATACAAATGTATGTGTAGAACATGTTTGTAATAGCAGAGCTACACTATGGAACTCGGGGAAGGAAGGAAAGGAAAAGGGAAAGACAGAGTATCAGCAATATCACAATACTATCTGTGAGGGTAGAGGATATAAGGATATGTATTGAAAGTTGAAAAATCGGGGGTGGGAAGGAAGGGTTTTGGCACAATGAATCTCCCATGTGCTACAAATATATCCTAAATTTTAAAAAAGTTTTTGTCAAATGTATGTGTTCTTCAAAAATATCTCCTTCCCACCACACTGCTAAAGGACATTGTTCCTCATTAGTTCTGAAAAAAAATTGAATGCTTCTTTCCTTTCTGGGACTAGGAAGCCTTCTGTTTCTCTGACTTCTGGCTCTTCTCTTCATTACCTTCATCCAACTTTATGTTTCTTTCCCCTCTATTTTATCTAATAATGTCTTGTCTCCATTCAAACTGCATGCTACGATGTGCTCAGCAAATAAAGGGACATTCTTGTGTACTGGGAGCCAGGCTATGCTACACCCACTTTATCTCCCACAAATTAATAGAAAACAAATGCCAGACATTATATAATCTTATCAGCAAACATTTTAACCATATACATTTTTTAGTTTACCTTTTTATTATTATATTATATTTATTCATTTATTCTTTTTGGCAGTACTGGAGTTTGAACTCAGTGCCTTGCACTTGCTAGGCAGCTGCTCTACCACTTGAGCCACACTTTTCGCCCCCTCTCTTTATATATCAAATATTTTCTCATAGAATTTTTTTAATACACAAATGCAATGTATGTATAATATTACATCATATGGATATGCAATAGTTTAACAATTGCTATTGTTAAATATTTATGCTATTGTTAAACATTTAGTTTGTTTCTGTTTTTTGATATTAAAAGCAATAACCTACTAGGAATCTCTGTCCATAAATATTTATTTGAATATCTGGCTGTTTTTTATGCATAACATTTCTAGAAATGAAGCTACAAGTATATTTCATGTATTTGAAACCTATTGTAACAACTTCTGACTAGTGACTATTTTATAATTTTTGATACCTAGACTAAAAAGAAATGAGGAAATTGAATAAGATAATCTTTATACTTTCCAATCAGACAAAATTGTTTTATGATTCTTATAATGGATGGACTCTCCTTAATTGTTCCATAATCCACTAAAATCAGGCGTATAGTCTGAAGATGGCACTTGTGGATTTCATTTACAATAATGACAATAAGCAACCAGTCTTATGAGTCTCTATTTTGCTGTTATTCTTCTGACGTTCCATTAGTATTATCTAAACATTTCAAAACTTTCCTGAAATATGTTGCAGTTCATTTTATACAATATTCTAAATGTTTATAATGTAAGACTCAGAAGTAATTTTCCAGCTATGCCCAGTGCCATTCATATTCTCATTAAGTTCTATTCTAGCTTTAGGACACATACATTAAGAAGAGTATGAAGAAATGGAAAAATATTGTAGTTATGGCAATTAATGAAGGACTAGAAAGCAGTATTGTAAAGATGGAAAAGTTCAGGAACATATGCGAATTATAGAACCCAGAATATTTAAAAAACTTTATTCATTTATTTTTTATTTTTGACAGTGCTGGGGATCCAACCCAGGGTCTTATACATGCTGGGCAAGTGCTGAACCACTTAACTATAGTTCTAACATGATACAGACCTTGTAAACACCAATGGGAAAATTCTAGTTTGGTTCTACTTTTCTGAACCTAAAGTTAACCATCTTGATGGTTTTTTACTTCACTAATTTCTGATTCTGCTTTAACATTTTCTTCCCTTAAGATTCACTATGCTTTTTAATTTCTTGATTTGCTGCTTAGCATATTTATTTCACTTATTTTTTAAAAATAATTTCTAACCCAAGCATTTAAGCCTCTATATTTCCCTTCAAGTAATGTTTAACTATTGTAGTCTCACCAGAGTTTCTCATTTATGTATTATTTATTTATATGAAGATGGTTTCTTTACTTCTAATGTTATTTGGGATAAGAGTTCCACCACCAGAGCAGGCTGAGCCTGTAGTAACTTATGTGTGGACATGTGTGGTCCATGTGGTTATTCAGCAATTTATTTATCCTCTGTCTGCCAGAGTCTGCCCATGTTAAGCAGTGATAATACCAGTTCCTACTTTATATGGTTGCTAAAAGGATTAAAAGTGCTAATGTATTTAAAATACTTAGAAGAGTGCCCAGTATTTAGCAAGGACCATACATGTTAGCCATTTTTATTGGTTTGGGACATTTTTATTAGTGGGTTGTATAGTGTTAATGCTTCATACTTACTGAGATTTGCTTTGCACTTAATATGTATCCAAGTGTAAATGTTTTGAAGTTGAATATAGAATTCAAAATTATTCATTAGATTAAAGCTAATAAACATGTTGTTTGAATCTTATAGATCCTTACTATTTTCTTCTTTCAATTTTTTATTACCAAAAGAGGTATGTTATAGTAACTCATTGTGACTACAAACTTACCAAGACTTCATCATAATTCAGTTAATTATTGTTTCAAATATTGATATTTATGTTGCTGAGTCCATGAGATTGAGAATTATAACAAATTCTTAGTAAATATTCAGACATGGTGCTACCATACCCAACTTAATTTTGTCAATTAAAATTGGGCTGCTGTGTTTTTTGTTGCTGAGCTGTATTTTTTAAAATTCATTTTCATCATCTCCTGATTTCTACCAAATTGCAAATTATCTTATTCATTAAAATTGATATTATTATTTCCATTTTAGATATGAGATATAAACACTTATGCTGGCTAGGGGATTTCCCATAGTTTCATGGGTAACAAATGATAAAACTCTAGCATCAAAATTCTGCACTTTTAAACTGCTCTATTATGCTACAAATAATAAGTTGTATGGGACTTCATGTGAGAGAGGGGCCCGTGTGGGCTGAGATGGTTAAAGATAGTAAGTAGAAATGATGGATTTTGATGAATGGACTTAGATAAACATTTATCAAGTAGTTTATTTTAGGGTATAGAGATTCATAAAAATACCTCCATGAAAGGATAGAGATAACAACAGAGAGGTAGACTATAAAATGATCTCAAAGTTATAAGATTATTTGAGGCCAGAGCTTTAACAAGTAATGAAGATGCTTTGGTGCATTAGGAATTACGAGAAATAAAATTTTATTCTCTATTCTTCAAATGTTCCCTACTGCTCAAATGGTTTGGCTTCCACAACTGTGAATTAAATAAGGTATTGATTTTGCTTAAGGCTTTTTTTAAATGGACATTTAAAAAAATTGGATACTATGTTCTTGAAAAAATGTTAGGTCAACTTTGGAACCACAGAATATTTTAACTTGAAAAAGTGGGGCAACTTTTACCTCTTGTAAAAGAGGTAAGTATGATAGGGCATTAAAAATTACCTCTGTTTAGTGGTTGAACTCAAAGAGATTCTAAAGGAAATCCAAAATCTTGATGGAGGTTTAGGGAAGGGAATCTTATAAATGTGTGAAGTTTAGTATTTACTGTCCCATAATGATGTTAGCTGTTTTCTCTTTTTTGGTATATAAATCGTGTTAGCCCTCTATTGCTACTTTAATGCAGTGAGAAGCTTTCTCTTTGGTAGTTCTGCCATGCAAATTACCCTTCTGGTTGGTGGTACATGCTGTGAACTAGCAAGCAATATAATGAGAGAAAGCAGCTTAAGTCTTCCTGTTTATCTGAATGCTTTCTTTTAAAATTCTCACTGCTTTGTGACACTTTGGAGCTTTGGTTCTTTGTCAGTCCCTGCTTACTTTATTATTAGGAGAATATGATTCTTTCTCTGGCATTCTGCTAAATGATTCCATATCCAATGAGGCTACTGTTTACTGAGAAGATGGAGTTCAGCTTAAGGACAATTGACAGGAAGGCAGTCTTGTTTAGGCTCTGAGTTATCTGATTTTAAAATAAAAGTAATTGGAGGTGTGCAGTTTAGGGAAAGAAACATTGTCAGGCATCAATTAAGAATGACCTCACCCATCTCATGTGAAATTGGCAGGCAGATAAAACTGCCTGTTTTTTTGCTGTGTGCATGTTTCTATCGTGGCATTTGTATAATACTGAAATTATAGTTTACTAGATTGCATGATTTGGAGAATAAACCAGATGGTTGAATTTCTTATGATCATTGTTTTAGGTGAACTTAGATTTCTGAACCCGAGAGTGGTCCATTTGAAAGTAAACCCAAATTTTTACATATTGTCAAATTTCTACACTGTGGGCATCATGACTATCTGTGGGATTTTGAATTTTCCTTTGTTTTTATTATCAAGTTAATATGGTTTCTTTATGAATTAGAATTGCATATGAAAACTCAAACAATGGCAAATTTTAAGCAAAATCAGCCCTTAGGCACTCTTTTGTATTGACTTTAATGGAAGTTGGAAAAGAGTAATTTGTTGCTTATACAAGAGCTAATATTCCATTAGTGACTGCAGCTTTCTATTTCTGGAGTTCACGTATATGGAGCACATTTTCACTGCTTGTATTTTTTTTTTTTTTGGGAAGCTTAGACAGCCCTTATATTAAACTTTAAATTCTCTCCTTCTCCAAAGTTTATCCAAGAATAATGGACTTAATCTCTGCAACTTTGCAATTAGTGTATTAGCTTAAGTACTATTTTTGGTATCACTGTGCTCTGCAAGTCACCTGGATAATATGCTTCCTTTCGTAGTATTTTACCAGAGCATAGCAATTGGAACACAAAATAAACATTAACAGGCTTTTCTTTTTGCTTGCACTTGGTTATAAGGAAAACTTTTTTCATTTGCTGTTTTAATCCTTTTAAAAAGCGTTCCTTAAAGTGTGAGGAATTAAGGATTCTGTATTTCAAAGGAGCAACATGTCAAGATGTGAATAGATGTGCTCATACAAATAGATTCTTGAAGGATAATTTTTAATTTTTGTAGACGTATGTACTCGTAATAAAGGAGAAGTCAGGTTCTGTATTTTCAGCTTTTTCTTGACAAATACTGGTGGTGTAAATTATCCAGCTGTTCTTCCTCTGTATGGATTCTGTAGTACTCAGAGCGATTTATAGGTCTAGAGTGCAGCTGCTGGAAGTCATTTATTCTCAGTTCTGTATTAAATCCATCATATATAAATACATTAGTATTCAGTACAGACCTCAAAGGCTTAAGACTTTTTTTCCCTTCTGAATATATATCCTGCAAAGGCTTGTAAGATATACCAAAACAACATGCAAAAATTATTAGGTTGATAAGTACTTTTAAATAGGTTGCTTTTAGTATTTCTAATGAGTATTTGAAATTCCCTCATTTATTGATACAAAAAGAACAGTGAAAATGGGTCTTCCTGCAGTAGTAACAGATTGATAACACAACCATACTTACTTTTGATGAATTAGGACTTTAACTTGGTCTGCTCATTTGCTGCTCCTGCCATATGTCTACTAATCAGTTATGTTCACATTTCAGAAGCTTAATTATTTGCAAATTTTTTGAGAAGCACATGTTTGGGAATAAGTAATGGGGATTTTCACATCTACTCTACTTTATTCTTTTCTACTTCAAGACATTTATTCCTTCTTTAGATGAATAGGAACTGTATTGGTCAATAGTACAAGTACATTGATCTCTGTGAGCTCAATGTGTGTCTTGCTTGCTTATGACTTTCCTAAAACACATTCTTGCTGTTAATAAAATACTGATGTGAATTTGAAATGTACACATTGCTTGACAACGACGGTGCTCCTCAAAATGTAAGTGTAGATTTGCATTCAGAGAACAGGATTCATATTATGTAAAGTATGGCTCTTATCTCTATACTTCTGCTCCTTCCCATACACATTTTCACAGTGATTTTCCTTAATAATAAATCTGGATAAGTCACTTGTTCACCAAACCCTTGATGATTCCAGCATTTGTTTTTATTTATTTATTTACTTACTTATTTATTTTTTCCTTTTTCTTTTATTATTCATATGTGCATACAAGGCTTGGTTCATTTCTCCCCCCTGCCCCCACCCCCTCCCTTACCACCCACTCCACCCCCTCCCTCTCCCCCCCACCCCCGCAATACCCAGCAGAAACTATTTTGCCCTTATTTCTAATTTTGTTGTAGAGAGAGTATAAGCAATAATAGGAAGGAACAAGGGTTTTTGCTGGTTGAGATAAGGATAGCTATACAGGGCATTGACTCACATTGATTTCCTGTGCGTGGGTGTTACCTTCTAGGTTAATTCTTCTTGAACTAACCTTTTCTCTAGTACCTGTTCCCCTTTTCCTATTGGCCTCAGTTGCTTTTAAGGTATCTGCTTTAGTTTCTCTGCGTTGAGGGCAACAAATGCTAGCTAATTTTTTATGTGTCTTACGTATCCTCACCTCTCCCTTGTGTGCTTTCACTTTTATCATGTGCTCATAGTCCAATCCCCTTGTTGTGTTTACCCTTGATCTAATGTCCACATATGAGGGAGAACATATGATTTTTCATCTTTTGGGCCAGGCTAACCTCACTCAGAATGATGTTCTCCAATTCCATCCATTTACCAGCGAATGATAACATTTCATTCTTCTTCATGGCTGCATAAAATTCCATTGTGTATAGATACCACATTTTCTTAATCCATTTGTCAGTGGTGGGGCATCTTGGCTGTTTCCATAACTTGGCTATTGTGAATAGTGCCGCAATAAACATGGGTGTGCAGTTGCCTCTGGAGTAACCAGTGTCACAGTCTTTTGGGTATATCCCCAAGAGTGGTATTGCTGGATCAAATGGTAGATCAATGTCTAGCTTTTTAAGTAGCCTCCAAATTTTTTTCCAGAGTGGTTGTACTAGTTTACATTCCCACCAACAGTGTAAGAGGGTTCCTTTTTCCCCGCATCCTCGCCAACACCTGTTGTTGATGGTGTTGCTGATGATGGCTATTCTAACAGGGGTGAGGTGGAATCTTAGTGCGGTTTTAATTTTCATTTCCTTTATGGCCAGAGATGGTGAGCATTTTTTCATGACACACCCTCTTTTGTTAGTAGTTATGGTCATGCATTGCTTAACAAAGGGACATATTTTGAGTAATGTATTGTTAGGGGATTTTGTCCTTGTGCAAACATCCTAGAATTAACTTACACAAATGTAGATGGACTATCCTATTATATACATGCCTAAGCTAAATGGTGTGTGAAGACATTTATGGAAACTTTACTCCTCCGTCAATGACAAGTGTGCATTCTTTGTAGATTGGATGATAGTTTCAAATACTGGAAGAATATTTCCTCATATTTTTATGTTATTTACAACATGACAGCTACATAAAAAATAAATTTCTGCATTACTAACTTTTCTCCAGTGCTTCCTTAAATTAAGATAATTGACAAAACAATAAGCCAGCCCATAAGGTGTGGTGTTTTCTGACTTCCATGGTATAAAAACCTTATATGGTTGGTTGATTTCATACTCCCAATGGAAGGTCACTGAGCACAGTTAGGAAGAGACATGAAAGTAATGAAACACAGTGTTTCCATCAGAAACATAAGAGAGGTAGATAGAACATAGATAACAGTTAAATGTGGTGTTTGTTTTATGTATATACATATATACAAGTATACATAAAAATATATGTACATAGTCTAACATGTGTATACATGTACATATAATGTGTATGTATATACATATATACATATACATATATATATGAACTGACTATTGCTCTGGTATTTAGTGTAACAACATTATACTAAATGGAGCACAAAGGAAAGTGAGGCAATCAAGAGCTGCTGTAAGGCGAAGGTATAACTCAGTGGTAGGATGTTTGCGTAGCATATTCAAGGCCCTAAGTGTGATCCCTAGCACCACATTTAAAAAAGAGATGCCAAGAATATAAGTTTATGAGACAGCTGTGGATGCTTTCTTGAACTTTTTGTTTACACTTAAAATAACAATAAAACTTTAGTAAATGTATAAACAGGTAACATAATTGTTACTACCATTATCAAAGATTATTTATATACTGCACATATTATATGGCTATACTTTTCTTCAACTGGCAGCACCATGGGTTTGTTTACACCAGCATTACCACACACGTGAGTAATGTCTTGAGCTACAACATTAAGATGACTGTGGTGTCATTAGGGAGCAGGAATTTTTCAGCTTCACTGTAGTCTTATGGGATCACCATTATACATGTGGTCATTTGTTGGCCAACACATCATTCTGTGGTGCATGGATGTATTTCACAGCTCTTGGTTCAGTCAATATAATGACTATGTGACTGTATTTTACTGAGTCATAGAGTGTGAAATGGTTACACTTTGTTTTTTCCAGAGATAATAATTGTTTATTTTTTATTTGCTTAGTTTTGCATGGGAAATACCCCAAAGTAGCTCTAAGATTCAGTTTAGATTTACTTCAAAATACATGATACATGTAAGTTAATGAGAAACCATAGGAAGTGGCAATTTAAGAAAAGCCAGTGAAAGAACAAAACAGGAAGGAATGAGTGATGGATGAGTAAAAATATGTATTGAGTGTATAGGTGGCAGGAATCAGAGTATTTTTGCTTCTCTGTGAAGTAGAGATAACTGCTACCATTTTTATAGACAATAAGGAACAAAGCACAAAAAGACATTGGACTGCTATTGTAGGTGGCACTGGCACCTACCTTCAGATCCAGATCTCTACAATGCTATGCTACTTGTGTCAATACATCCCTTGAGCACACCTTTCAAGTATATCAAATGAAATGTCTGAATTTTGAAGTGTCACTCTAAAATAGCAAATTTTATGTGATTGTTCCTATAGCAAAAATTATAATAACTTCTTAAATTTATTACAACTACTGAATTATTTAATTATATCCTCATAGAATAAAATTCAAGGAAAACTACATGGCTTAAAATCTTAAACAGACTTGTGTTTCTTCTATGTATTGCATAAGCAAACAGGCTAATTGGCTTTGTATACTATGATTACAGTGTGTCAGCATGCTGTACCTGCTTTATAAATATTAAACTTTTAATTCTAATAATCCTATGAAGAATATTACGTTCTCCATTTTACAGATAAAGAAACCGACACAGAAACATGTTAAGTAGCTGTTCAAAATCAAAAAGCTGGTAAGAACTGGAGGTGGGATTTAACCAAAACATTCTGGTGCCACAGCCCAACATTTGGATTTTCCAAAGAGTGAAAACCTCCTACTAAAGATTCTAATTTTGTGCATCTTACTCATTTGATCTGATTTATAATGTACTCATTGCATACATTAGTTAGTGTAAACAGTATAAAAGGGGCTTGTTCAAATGTCCTGTAGCTATCATGCAGCACAAAATACATTTTCTAATTCCTATAGGATACTTTGCTTAGTGAATTATTACCACTGAAAATAAGCACCACAAAATAACTAATAATTTAAATGTAATAGATACAGAGTATGTATTATGATAGATAAAAGAGACAATGAGGATGACAGCAGGACAATTATGGTTTCTCCTCTTTGACGTTGTAGACACTGTTGAGTATTATTCTCTATTACCAAACTGGACTAGAATACACTAAGACCTTTGAAGCTTATAGATTTATGATACTTTTTTAAATCATTAGGAAAACATTATTTGTTACTTCCTTTCCTGTGCTTTGTTCTCTTTCTTTGGTTTGGTATAAATTAATTTTTTCTGACTGCATAGAGTGTTCAATGAACTGGGAAATCTATGTAGGCAGTGGATCAGTGGTGTGTTGTTATCTTGATTTGACACCAGCATTGTGTTTAAGTTGGAACTGTTTACTTACTCACCTTATCACCTTACCAAATGCCTCCTTTTGACCTAGTATAATAGCTAAAACTAGGAGGTCATTAGATTTATTTTCATTATTAAATGAACAATAAAAACATAAAAGCCATAAAATGTTGCTTTAACTTTCTATTTGGACAAAATCATGGGGCATATGAAGTTCTTCATTACTGGATATTTATCTGGGTGAAGGATCACCAAGTAAGGATAACTTTTTTCCCTGCAAATTTCTTCATCTCTACATTCAATTAAATGACATAAGATGGGATGCTTTAGTAATTTCTTAGAGTTAATTATCTGGGAATTTAACATTGCTTTGAAAAGTCTCCAAGTGATGTTAGGCATTTAATTTATTTCCCACCAGGAAGGAAAAATAGAACACAATATAAAATATTCAATCTAAGCATTAATTAACATCATTTAAGATCAAATAAGGGAGGTAATGGGGCAATACTGGGAGGAAAATTGCAAAAGCTTTAATATTATGGACACTGAAAATACCCTATGGTACTTTTTAAGTGAAACTCAGAACAAAATCAATATACATATTTAAAAATTAAAGAATTTAAATAAGAATAATTGAAATTGAAAAACAATGATTTACTTTTGTATACTTTTTCTTGGTGATAGTAGGTTTTTAACTCAGGGCCTTATACTTGCTGGGTAGAAGCTCTACCACCTGGCTTATGTTCCCCAGCCTGCTTTGCTTTGGTTATTTTTGGGTAGAGTCTTACATTTTTGCTAGGGCTGCTTGACCAGTGATCCTCCAACTTAAGCTTCCTGTGTAGCTGGGATCTCAGGCATGTACTATAATGCCAACTTATTTGTTGTGATGGTGGTCTCACTAACTTTTTTTTTTGCCAGGGCTGACCTTGAACTGTGATCCTTCTGATCTCCACCTCCCCAGTAGTTGGGATTATAGGCATGAACCACTGCACCTAGCTATAAATCTGCTTAATAATGCCTTCCTTTAAACAAAAGGCATCTCTGCTTATATTTTGTGCTTCGGTAAATTTTTGCTTACTTATAAGTCAAACATTTCACTAGTTGCTAGCTATGTTTACAATTTTAGAAATCTGATAGCAGATAATCATTTTATAACTATAAAAAAGTCAAACAGTACTTATCTAAATAGTTTCTTGACTCATCATGTGATTTTTACACAGCTGGGCTTTTTAAGACCAGTGTGTGAGTGATAATTGCACAGCCATAATTCTGAGCCTGTTGTTTTAAGAACAAACAGGCTCTTAGGGAGTTAAAGACAGGGTCTGTGGCTTTTTAACTCAAAAAATAATCTAGAGAATAAAATGTATAAAGACTCCTAGTGTGCAATGCTAAGAGCAAAAATTTTAGTTTAAACTAAGGAAGACAAAAGCTAACATTCTCATTACCAAGTTAATTTTCTCACATTGTACCTGACCAGTGTTCTTGCTTCTAACTATGTTCTGCCTTATTACATATAATGTGAGATATTACAGCAAAATACCTTGTGTCTCTTGACTTGTGTTCATTTTATATTTAGAACCTTAGTGTTCTACTGAAGTGAGGTTTTGTATTTAATAAGAATGTTTCGGTACGTTGACTCTGATCCACCAAACCCAAGTACAAATTCTTGTAAATTGAGTGGGCTCATGTGTCACCCATGGTTTCTTTGGTTATCTTTTGTCTTGTTTTATTTTATTTTGCTTTGTTACAAAACCATCTGAATAAGGAAAGTCACATTTGTTCTTTAGTTAAAAGCAATAATTAACAAATTATATTACAGAGAATATAAGATAAAAAATTGAAGTTTATTTTGAATAGATTTTGTAGATATATCTGAAAGCTTTCCTGAAAAGCATGAAGTATTTAAGTATGACTGTCAGGACCTGAAAAAATAACAACTGTTTAGAATACACTTACTTCATCATTACAAAAGTTGATTGCAAAACTGACTCAGTGCTCAA
This sequence comes from Castor canadensis, assembly GCF_047511655.1. Lineage (NCBI taxonomy): Eukaryota > Metazoa > Chordata > Mammalia > Rodentia > Castoridae > Castor > Castor canadensis. The sequence goes on along the minus strand of NC_133392.1, from coordinate 58,266,027 downwards.
GAGTTCATGAAACCATTCCTTTCCTGAACCTTTACTGAGGCCGACTGTGTGTCAGACAATCTGCTTGACACCTGGGTTACAGTGATTAACAAGGGTAAATCCTTCCTACCTGTGTAATCCTTCTTTGAAAAACCTTTATTTTAACTTTCAATGGTGATTATTTCTGAATGTTTTATTCATAGTATCCTAATTTTCTTTAAGTAACCATAGCAAGTATTCATAAGTGAATACCTGGAGACCTTTTGTGGAATTTTGTTTAGCCTGTGATTTTTAAAAATTTTATTTTACAGTAGTAAGAATACTTAACATAAAATTTACCCTCTTAACTGTGACTTCTTTTGAACTTTAAGTAATATCTAGTTTATTGTATACATTTTTACAAATAGCTGAAGCCCTAGCTATTCTATATATCTTTAAAATCAGTCACTTTTGGTTTACTTTTATTTTTTGGTTTCTTTTGAGGCAAAGTCTCACAATAAAGCCTAGGAATTCATGGCCTGGACCTCGTCATCTTCCTGCCCCCATCTCCTGAGTGTTGGGTTCACCTGCCTACATCACCATATTTGGCTAAAAATCAGACACCTTTTTTAGTGGAAAAGCATTTAAACATTCATTACATCGATATGTAATTTAAGAATGCTCTTGTCCAAGAATTGTTTTTTGGAGTAAAGGCATTCAAATATTCACCTAACACTACTGTCCAAAACATACTTTAAAATGGTCAGTTTTTAGCTTTTAGCTTCTTACTGCTTCTATACCACAAATCCGATTTGATACAACATAAATATTCCACAGAGTGAAACACAATGTGTTCAGTCATTTACTGTATCTCTTGGTTGTCTCTTGTTTTTATAGATTGGAAATATATCTTTACAACATGTTCTTAACCTGATTTAAAACTCTGAACTTAAATCTACATCCCCAAATCTCAACCTTGTAAAGTATTATGCAAAACAAAATAGTCAAAAAACCCAAACAAACTAATTTAGGGGCTGGTGGCATGGTTCAAGTGGTAGAGAACCTGCCTAGCAAGCATGAAATTCTAAGTTCAACCCCTCAATACCACAAAACAAAACAAAAACATTTATAATTAAGAGATCTGAATACAACCTGGGTCACCTAATTCCAGTGAGTCAACAATACCTTGACAAATAATTTGCTCTGGGAGCTTGCATCACTTTATGAAAGGTAAAAACACTTATCATAGGGAGAGTTCAGAAAGCTCATAATTAAATACTGTGCATGTGAGATTGCTTAAACTGTAAAATATGTGCCCCTGAGATCGTTGCATTCTGCTTACTTTATAGCTATTTTTGCATGCTTTGTATTGCAACTTCCTTGCTTCTAACACTCACTACCCTTCCTTTCTTTGTCTAATTGGCAAGCACCCTCAGTTTCTCAGCTACAGAATGCCCAGCGACCTTGCTCCTGATTTTGCCCATTTACTGCCTTTACTCAAGTGGATACCTTCATAAGTATTGCAGGCAGTTTTCTGTGAAGTAGGATTTGTATGGTGTTGGGGCAGCCCCTTCACAAATATGCCTTCCCTACTGTGCTGCCTAGGATATATAATTCCATCATTGCAATATAATATAATAACATAAACTCATTACTTTGGATTAAAACATAATCTCTTCAGAAGAACTTGGGGGTATCTATACCAGTACCTCTAAAGACATAATAAGCAACGTGTATTTGCTAAGCATATTTTGTATACCAGTACTGTGCTAAATAATAAGTCAACCCAATAACAGTGTCACTTCCTATATAAGAGCCATGAACTGGAGTAGGTGGGACTACAGGGATTAGGTGTGTCTCATTCTGCATGAGGTTGGAAAGGAAAGGGCGGGCCAGAATCCTAGCTTCTGTGGAGTACAAACTTGCAGTGAGAAGAGGATGCCATACTCAGAAGAGGATCCAAAGTACGAGAGTGCAGAATGGGAGTCCAGAGTGTGAAAAGGACTCAGAACGCACTATGATATTTGCTATCCCTTTGTAATAAGCCCTCTTTTTTGTAAGAAGTCTTAATAGAGAAATTTGCCAGTGAAGAAAATAGTTTCCTTACAAAATAAGTTTAGGGACCACCTTAAATCCAGAAAAAATGGTAGCCGTGATTGAACAGGTACCCAGAAAGTCTCTTCACTCCATGATCTCTCTCATATCCATTCATTCTTAGATATACACAATCCATTAGATAAGCCATGTTCCACTCCAACATTTAGATTCAAACATTGCAGGTATGAATATCATTGAATCACATGCTATGTGATTGCTATCTCTGAATTAATTTCTTTGAAAGATAAAATTTATGCTATCAAGTACTCGGATAGAAAAGATTTACTGGCCATTCATATGGGGTCAGCCTATATATGCTATATTTTTTAAAATAATAAGCAGAGAGCTGACTGAACTCTAAGATTTGTCTTGTGCTAACCATGACCACCTGATTATTTATGCATACAAACCCAGTTTACATTGGCAATCAGATACCTTTGAATAATGAGATTATAAAATGCACACGAAAGATATTCAAAATCTTCCCAAACCTGCTTCAAGGCTAAGCTTTAAAATCAAGGCGGCAGAAATGCTAAGAACATTGACTGAAATTTAACTAAGATCAAGTTGTTTAAAAGTCTTAAAATTAACCATAAAACTTGACAAATACATGAATGATCCTCCAAAAATGACATTTGGGAAACTGTCAGAAATACCAACAACGTAGGTGCCAAGAGGGAGGCATTTTGCAGTGACTAACAAATTAAAGCATCATAATGTGAAGACTGGTTACGTAATGCATAATCAAGAGGAGTGGGGAGGAGACAGACATGCTTCTCATTACTTCTGGCTTAGAACCATTGTACAATATCGCCAGGTTTGTGAATAGAAAGCATGAAAAAAATGCATGGCTGTTCCCTGAATCAGATCATTTTTATTGTTCCAAGAAGATGTCATTTCAAATACCTATGTCTATTCAAAATATTTTTGTTGTTTCTATGTAATATAAAATCTCAAAACCACAGCAGTCAGTATGGTCAGCAAAGGGTAATTTGTACAGAAAAACACGCTAGCAAAAAAGAAAACGGAGAAAATGCTTCATGTTCATTGGTACTGAATCTAGTTCATGGTTTTTCCTCTTTCTGTTTGTAGAATATGCACACAGAGTTCTACTATTTGAACAAATTGCACGAGGTTTTCAAAAAACAACTAATAGCAGGTTGGGGGTGGTGACTTATGCCTGTAATCTCAGCTACTAATGAGGAGGAGATAGGATTGCAGTTCAAGGCAACCCAGGCAAAAGAGTTAGTGAGACCCTATCTCAACAAACAAGCTGGGTGTGGTGGAATTCCAGCTAGGCAGGAGGCATAGGTATAAGAATCATGATCTAAGGTTGGTCTGATCAAAAAGCAAGAGACCCTATCTGAAAAATAACTGAAACAAAAGAGTCTGGAGGCATGGCTCAAGTGGTATAGCGCTTGCCTAACAAGTACAAAGCTTTGAGTTCAATACACAATGTAGTAATCAGGCGCTATTCCAAGAGTTTTACATCTATTACCTAATTTTAATAAACTATGCCATACATTTTAATAATGCATAGTATAATACTGTACATATAGGTAAAAAATAGCCCAGTGTCATTGAAGATTTCAGTGATCTTGTGCTTTTCTTAGACTAAAAATAAATGGGAGGAGAGAATCAGATTAAAGCGAAGGCAATGATGATATATCATCATCACATATAATGGAACGCTGAGAAAGTATAGGGTACCTTTTCTAATCTAATTATCACTATGTTACAAAAATGCTATATGCACCATCAGAAGGAGTGATGTTCTTAACTTTTCTCTGACTATTTTCAAGAGTCATGTAGCAGAACTGTCAGGAGCAGATCACCTTGTTCTGCAGATAACTGGTCAATAATGTAGAGTTTGAGTAAAGAGGAAAGTTTATTGCTAGTGACATTAGATTCTCCAGCTTAAATGAGTCAGAATTAGGACAAGGTCAGCATATTAAATTAGAAGGCTATTTTACAAAGGCAATCTAGAATATGACAGGATGTGTGGGATGCCAGAGAAATTTCCACTTTGACAAATTATAAAAACCAAACCTGCTTTTTAAAAACGATGGCATGGTGTGGTGGTGCACACACAGTAATCCCAGCTATTCAGGAGGCAGAGGCAGGAGGATTGTGGTTTAGGGTCAGCCCAGGCAAAGTTAGTACTGAGACCCTAGCTGAAAAACAAACTAGAAGCAAAATGACTGGGGATGTGGCTCAAGTGCACTTGCTTAGCAAGTGGGAGGCCCTGAGTTCAAATTCCCCTGCCCCCAAAAATTCACACTACCACTGTCATTTCACAAAAGCTGTCTGAGAATCTTTGGAGTAAAATACTCCTTACCGGCACAGAAAGAGGAGCAGATTATAAAAGAATGTAAAGTCGCACTACCCTTCTTTTACAAGTGAGTTTGTGCTTCAGCCATCAACTTCGTCATCCTCAGAAGCCCAACACAACACTCCACTTTAAAACCTAATGGAACTTCAGTGCTTTCAACCTTAGCACTATTGTGATCTGGGATCTTTTTATTACAGCATCATAAACACCACTTTCAACAACTCCCTGGATGTCTCGGCACTGTTCGGAGACAGAAGTTCAGAGGTGTAGATAAGGTTGCTAATGCATTGATTTGAGGGCTGGAGAATTGTGCAGAATGCTTTCCTCTGGTATTAAAGTCCAAGGGGTATAGTAACTAGTGCAGATGGTTGCCTTCATTTTTTACAAACTCCTATTCATAAAAAAGGAAAAATGCCTCACCCTGCAAGAAGGAATTTAGAGTGCTATCAAAGACCTCTATCTTATGCTTTCCAGCCTGTGTTCATCTTGGTAGGATGTTGTTCATAACCCCTTCGTCCTATGCTAGGGAGAGGATATGGAGACAGAAAAGAAGTAGTACTGGATGTGAAATTCTGTGAAATGCCAGCTGATTCACACCACACACTCTGAGGATTTACACACACTTCCACTGCTGGCTGGACAGAGAGTAATGAGAATTCTGCTGTTGCTGGTGAAGAGCTAGCAAATCAGAGCAGAAAAGGACACCTACCCCAGGGGAGGAGAGCTTCCGCTCCAGTAAGTGAAGCAATAATGATGAGATGAAATTTACATTTAAGTCACAAAGCTACCGGGACTGGATTGTCAGACAATAAAGCAATTTGATAACATCAGCTTCTTACTGCTGTGTGTCTATCTTTTAGATAGATTCTTAAAAAAAAAAATCAACATTTGAACTAGGATTGAAGACATGACTTTATAATATTTCATATTCAGGAAATATAAAACATTAATAATTGCTACAGTTTATTAAGGACCTAGTATGAGTTGGAGACTATATAGTTTATCTACTTTAATATATTTGATTTGGGTAGATTCACTTGAAAAACTTAAAATAATACCCTTTTTTTATGGATTTTAACATTTCTTATATAAGTAGAGCCCTTAAAATGAGGTAAATATTAGCTAGTTTATCACTCTTTCAAAAATATATAATTGTACACAGACAGTTCCATGTATTAGATGAGAAAAACTCATCTTAAAAGGCAACTTGTCCAAAGACATATTGGTAAGAAGGAGAAGTGGGATCCATGCTAGTGTCTGCTGGACTCCTAAGTCCTTGTTCTCTGTGCCTCCAATTCCCTGAGCAAAATCAATTAGTTTAAAAAATTTTATTCTTTAATCGACATAATATTTTTATTTATTTATGAGGTACAGTGTTATACATCAATATACAATGTGTAATGATCAGATTGGAATAATTAGCATTTCCATCCCTTCAAATAGAATGTCTGTGTCTTGGGAAGCTTCAGACTTCTCTAGTTGCTTTGAAATGTATAATAAACTACTGTAGACTATCCTTACAAGGATAGTACTGTACAAGGTCAGAACTACTCTGGTCCCACTGTGTTTTGGGCATTGTCCACCCTCTTGTTCTCCCATCCCTTCCCCCTTCCTAGCCTCTAGTGACTTCTATTCTACTCTCTTCTATGGGAGCAGCCTTTTTAGCTTCCACAAATGAGTTAGAACATACAGTTTTTGTCTTTCTGTGTCTGGCTTATTTTACTTTAACTTAATGTCCTCCAGTTCCACCCATATTGCTGTAAATAATAGGATATCATTATTTTTATGTCTGAATAGTATTCCAATGTGCATATGTACCACTTTTTTCTTTATTCATGCTTGGTGGACTCTTATTTTCATCACTTGGCTATTGTGAAGAGGGTCGCAATATATACTGACATACAGATACCTTTTTGATACAGTGATTTTACTTCATTTGGATATACACCCAGTCATGAGGCTGTTGGTTCATATGATAGTTTTATTTTCAGATTTTTGAGAAACCTCCATGCTATTTACCATAATGGCTATACTAATTTATATTACCACGAACAGTTTATAAGAATTTCCTTTCTCCACATCTTCACCAACATCCATTATCTTTTGTTGTTGCTGTTTATTTTTTGAGACTGGATCTTGCTATATGGCCCAGGCTTGTCTTGAACTTGCAATCCTCCTGCCTCAGTTTCCTGAGTGCTGGGATTATAGGTATGTACACCTTGCTCTGCTCTGTTATCTTTTGTCTTATGTATCATAACCATTCTACTGGAGTGAGGTCTCATTATGGTTTTGATTTGTATTTCCCTGATAATTAGTGATGCTGGCATTTTTCACATACCTTTTGGCCATTTATGTCTTCTTTTTTAGAAATGTTTCTTCAGACCATTTTAAAATCAGATTATCATTACTATTTTGCTGTTAAGTTCCTTACATACTTTGGATATTAACCTCTTGTCAGATGAAGTTAATAAGTTAATAATATGTTTGCAAATATTTTCTCCCATTCTGTAGGTTGTTTGTTTTGGTTATTCCCTTAGCTGTGCAGAAACTTCTTGGTTTGATATAATTCCATTTGTCTAGTGTAGCTTTTATTGTTTGTACTTTCGGGAACTCATCCAAAAGATTTTTCCCTATTCCAATGTTTGAATTTGATTTTCATATATGATGAGAAGTATGGGTCTAGTTTCATACTGCAAATGAATATTCAGTTTTTCTAGCACCACTTATTGAGGATACTGTCCTTTGTCTAATGTAAATTCTTGGCACATTTGTCAAAAATAAGTTGATAATACATATGTGACTTTATTTCTCAGTTCTCTGTTTTGTTCCATTGGTCTATGTATCATGCTGTTTTGATTACTGTAGCTTTGTAGCATGCTTTGAAGTCAAGGATGCCCCAAATTTTATTTTTGCTCATGGTTGCTTTGGTTATTCAGGGTCTTTTGTAGGTCCATGTCAGTTTTATGATTTTTTTTCTAGTGTGCTATGAATAATGTCATTGATATTTTAATAGGAATTACATTGAATTTGTAGATTGCTTTGGGTAGTATGGACATTTTAACAATATTGATTCTTCAATCCATAAACATAGATGTCTTTCCATTTTTTTCAATTTCAATTGAAATTTCAATTCTTCACTTTCTTTCATCAACTTTTTATAGTTGTCATTGTAGAGATGTTTCACTTCCTTCGTTAAATTCATTCATAGGTATTTTATTTTCATATAACTACTATAAAGTGTGATTGATTTCTATTCCAGAGAATTATCTACTGGTGTGTATCAATGCTACTGATTTTTATATATGGATTTTATATCTTAGAACTTTGCTCAATTTGTCCACCAGTTCTAATAGCTTTTTGGTGACAATTTAACTTTCTCCTTATGAATTTGGGTGACTTTCTTTTTTTTTTTAATACCTGATTACTTTGGCTAGGGCTTTTCTAGTGTTAATGTTGAGTGAAAGTATGAAGCTGGGCACCCTTGTCTTGTTCTAGATCTTAGAGAGAAAGCTTTCAGTTTTACGCCGTTCAGTATAATGTTTCCTGTTGACTTGTTATACGTGGTCTTTATTATGTTGAGGTATGTTGTTTCCACATCCATTTTCATGAAAGAATGTTACATTTTATCAGATTCCTTTTCTGCATCTATTGAGATGATTATATGGTTTTTCTCCTTCGTTTCTTTGATGTGGTATATCATGTTTATTGATTTGCATATGTTGAGCCATCCTTACATCTCTGGAATGACTCTTACTTGATAATGGTGAATAATCTTAATTTACTGTTGGATTCAGTTTGTTAGTATTCTGTTGAGGAATTTTCTATCTATGTTAATCAAGGATGTTGGCCTCCTGTAGCTTTCTCTTTTTTTTTTTCTGATCCTTGTCTGATTTTTGGTATGAGGGTATTGCTCGCTTCATAGGGTGAATTTGAAAGAATTTCCTCTTCTTTGATTTTTTTTAAATTTAATTTTTAGAAATTATATTATTGTTGCACTGGGGGTACGTTGTGACATTCACCAAAGTTCTTACAATATGTCATAGTTGAATTCACCTCCTCCATCATTCTCCTTTATCTCCCTTCCCCCCATTCTTGGAATAGTGTCAACATGTCTCATTTTTCATACATGAGCACATAATATTTTGAAGAAATGATTTTTGTGCTTCCTAAATGGTAGAATTCAGTAGTACTACCAGCTGGTGCTGGGCTTCTCTTTCATGTCTTTGGTGCTGATTTAATTTCATTGCTTGCCATTGTCCCATTCAGATTGTCTGTTACTTTTTTTTTTTATCATTGTGACAAAATACCTGACACAAACAACTTAAAGAAGGAAAGATTTATTTTAGCTCATGGTTTGCAAGGATTTAGTCCATTATGGTGGGGAGGGGAGAGATGGTGGAGCAGAGCCTTTGAAGTTATGAGAGGCAGGAAGCAGATTGAAGTCAGGAAGGGGCCCGGGCAAGATACTCCCTTCAAAGACATGTCTCTATGACCTACTCCCTCCAAACAGGCCTTATCTTCCCCATTTTCCATCACCTCCCACTAGTCTATTCAAATTTTGAAACCATCAATGGGTGAAACTACTATCTCGTTAGAGTCTTCATGATCTAATCTTCCCTAGAAATGCCCTCAGAGACACACCTGCTGTTTATGCTTCATGCGTGGGGAAATGATATGGGCTACCATGCCCAGCTTTTTTGTTGAGATGGGGGCTCATGAATTTTTTGCCTAGGCTGGCATTGAATTGTGATCTTCTTGATCTCTGCTAGGATTACAAGCATGAGGCCCACACCACAACACCCAGTTTATGCCTATATCTTCATTGTGTTTCCTGAAATTAGTTTCAGATCCCACATTATCGTCTTTGATCATTTTTAACTGATTTTTGTGCAGTATGTCATAGAGATCTAGTTTCAACACATGGATATCCAGTTTCTCCCGCACCATTTGTTCAAGAGGCTGTCTTTTTTTTTTTTTGAATGTATATTTTTGGCACTTTTGTCAAGAATCATACGTCTATAGCTATGTGGATTCCTGAATTCTCTACTCTATAGTAGTGGCATGTCTAGCTTTGTGCCAATACCATACTGCTTTTGCTACTATGGCTCTGTAATATAATTTGAAGTCTGGTATTGTGATACCTCTAGTGTTATTCTTTTTGCTCAGAATTGGTTTGGCTATTTGGGGTTTTTTGGTGAGACCATATGAATGGTTTGTATCAATGCAGAATGTCATTGGAACTTTGATGGGGATTTCATTGACTTTGTAGATTATTTTCAGTAATATAGCTATTTTTACAATATTAATTCTGTAGATCCATGAACATGAGAGGTCTTTCCATTGTTCTGTGTCTTCAATTTCTTTCTTCAGTGTTTTATTGTTTTCTTTGTAGAGATCTTTGACATCTTTGGTTAGGTTTATTTCTTAGGTTTTTTTTTTTTTTTTTGAGGCTGTTGTAAATGAGATTGTTTTCTGACTTTTTTCTTTGTGTGCTTCTTATTGGTATATTGAAAAGCTACTCATTTTTGTATGCTGATTTTGTATTCTGGTACATTGCTGAAAGCATTTATAGGTTCTGATAATTGTTTGGTGAAGTCTTTAGGGTCTTTTAAGCATAGGATTATACATATCCAGAAAGGAATAACTTAACTACTTTCTTTCCTGTTTATATCCCTTTTATCTCTTTCTCTTACCTTATGGCTCTGGCTAGGAATTCAAGCACTATATTGAATAAGAGTGGAGAGAGTGGATACTTTTTGTTTTCCCTGACTTTAGGGGAAAAGCTTCCAGTGTAATCCATTCAGCATTTTGTTAGGTATAGGTTTTTCATACACAGCCTTTATTAAGGATCAAAGTATGAACCTATTCTCAGTTTCTTCAGGACTTTTATCATGAAAGGATGTGGGATTGTATCAAAGTTTTTTTTTTCCATTTGTTGTGATGGTCATGTTATTTTTATCTCTGATTCTGTTTATTTATTGCATCACATACATTGATTTGAATATGTTAAACCATTCTTACATCTCTGGAATGAAACCAACTTGACATAATCTTTTTAATGTGTTGTTGAATTCAGTTTGTAAGGATTTTACTGAAGATTTCTGCATCTATATGTTAATCATGGAAATTGGCCTATAGTTTTCTTTTTTTTGTAATGTCCTTGTCTGGTTTTGGTATCAGGGTAATAATAATGGCTTCTCAGAATGTCTTTAGAAGTATTCCTTTCTTTTCTGTTTTATGGAATAGTTTGAGGAGGATTGGTATTAGTTCTTATATAAAGTTCTATGAGAATTCAGCAGTGAATCTAGCTGGTGCTGGTTCATTTTCTTTGTTGGTAGACTCTTTATTATGACTCTGATTTCATGGGTTGTTATAGATCTGTTTAGTTTGTCTGTATCATCTTGGTTCAATTTTAGTAGGTTATATGTGTCTAGAAATTCATTCATATTTTCTAGATTTCCAATTTATTAAAATATAAAATTTCAAAATATTCCCTAAATGATCCTTTTGATTTCATTGTTATTTATTATAAAAATGCCCCTTTTCATCTCTAATATTTTAAATGTAGGTCTTTGTTCTCTTTCTTTGCATTAGTTTGGCTAAAGGTTTATCAGTTTTGCTTGTCTTTTCTTTATTTCATTGAATGTTTGTATTATTCTTTTCGTCTCAATTTCATTAATTTATGTCTCATTTTTATATTTTTATTTCTTTTCTGCTACAAATTTTGAGTTTAGCTTGTTCTTGTTTTTCTTTTCTTATCTCTCATCTTTTTCTTGTGCTACAGGGGATCAAACCCAGCAATTGCTTAGCCTTGTATTTGCTAAGCAATTGCTCTCTCACTGGAGCTACAGCCTTTGAAACACATTGTTTTTCTCAGGTAGGGTTTTACTGACCTTGCCCAGGAGTATGTGAGATTACCATGTCTGGCTCTTCTTGTTTTCGAAGACCTGAAAGCTCATTATTAAGTTATTTAATTGAGGTCTCTGATTTTGTCATCAAAGCACTCATCATTTTTAACTGTGATATTAGAGTCTCCTCACTATATCTCAAAGTTCTGGTAAGTTGTGTCTTCATTTTCATTTGATTCTGGGAATTAAAAAAAGTCCTCTTAGATTTCTTCAATGGCCCAGTGGCTATGCAAAAGTGTGTTGCTCCAGCTCCATGTGTTTGCTGTTTCAGCACTTTTGCTGTTGATTTCTAACTTTATTCCATTATGATCTGTTAAGATACAAGAAATTATTTAATTTTTGAAACTTGTGTGGCTGTTCATCAAGGCCTAAAATGTGAATTAGTTTGGAAAAAGTTCCATGGGCTTCTGAGAAGAATGTATATTCTGTAGCTGTTGGATAGAATATTTTGTAGATGTATGTTAAATATTAAGTTCATTTAATATGAAATTTATTGATTTTTTTCTTCTGGATGATCTGTGTATTGATGAGAGTAGGGCATTAAAACCACTCACTATTATTGTATCTAGATCTATGTGTTCCCTGGTACTCATTTTATGAAACTGGGTGAACCAGTATTTGATGCATATTTATTTACAATTCTTATAACTTCTTGATAGATTTTTAAAAATATGTAGTGACTTTCTTTATCTCTTGTAACTAAGTTTGGTTTAAAGTCTACTTTCCAAATATAACTACTCCTGCTTGCTTTTAGATTCTGGGCTTATAATTTCATTTTCCATTGTTTCTCTTTTCAGTAACTATACTCTTTATCAGTGATATGATTTTCTTGAAGAACGCAAAAAGCTGGACCATGTGATTTTTAATCCATTAAGCTATTCTGTAGGTTTTTTTTTGTGCTATGGGCTTTACACTTGCTAAACAAGTGCTCTGTTACTTGTAGCACAGGCCTTTTGCTTTAGTTTGTTTTTATATAAGGTCTTGTGCTATGATCCTCCTTCCTCTGCTTCCCCAAAGCTGGGACCACAGGCATGTACCACTGTGCCTGGCTTGTTTTTGAGATAGGAGCTCAGTAACTTTTTGCAGGACTGGCCTCAAACCACAGTCCTTCTGTTTCCACCTCCCAAGTAGCTGGGATTATAGAAGAATACCACCATGCCTGGCCCTAGTCTGTGTTTTTTAATTGAAAGGCTAATGCTGCTTACATTTAGTATAATTATTGAAAGATTTATATTAATTTCTCCTTCTCCATCTTAGATGTTTGCTAATTTACTAATTTTTGAATGTTTGGTTCTTTTCTAATTCTCATATATCAATTCTTCTAGTAATATTTACTCTTTTCTGAAGTTCTCATTTTTGTGTATATCTTTTGTATGTGGTATTCCTTTAAGTAGCTTCTGCAATACTGGCTTAGTGATCAAGAATTCCTTTAGCTTATCATTTTCTCCTTTGGTTTTAAAGAGTAACTTTGCTGAATATAGTAATCTTGGTTGGCAGTTATTTTGTTTCTGTCCATGTGCTGTTGGACTACAGGGTTTCTTCCAAGATGTCTGCTATTATTCTGACAGGCTTGCCTTTGTAAATAACTTGACACTTCTTTTTTATGATTTTCTTTTTTTGGCTTTTTTTTTTTTTTTTACTTTTTTATTTAAATAAGGAGAGTTCTTTCATATGGAAAGAGCTAGTACAATCACATATTTGAAAGGAGAAACACAGGTACTGAACTGGAGGGAAGGGGGATCATTCAATATGCCTAGGTGAAATCAGGATTCCATTTCCCATATGAGGTAAAAGTTTCCCCAAATCTTATATAAACAAACTGCACAGTACACGTTTATCCATCATTTAACCTTTCAAATATCTTGTCTACATGAAAAGACAGAGAGGAAAATCCAAAATAAAAGCAAAAGAAAACAAAACATAACCTTCTCAAAGACAAAAAACCTTTTTACTATGCAAGGCATGAGGTCAAAAGTTTAGAGTACAGAGCCCCCTTTCAACAACAAAAGAAAGCCATTTGCTCAAAGCCTTCACAGGAATCAGTACTCCAAGGCTTCCTGATGTACTGAAGACAGCCTTGACGATGCTTCATACCATCTTAGAAGCCACCAAAGTGGGGAGGGGAAATGGTGAACCACATGTCTCATGTGCTTGGAAGATGTCTAGCCAGATGTTGGTAGCCCGAGTGGAAAGCATGGCTGTATGACAGTGTTGAGCCCCTCCCATCTTGTCTTAGGTCCACCTCATTTAGAGGAAAGCTGACATTCTGAAAGTCTGCATTTCCCACTCACAGAACATGACAGCATATACATTCTAATATCCATCGGTGTTAAAGGCCAATTCCAACAGACCCTCTGGCTTGGTCTGCAATTGAAAAGGGTCAAAAAACACTGTGAGGCAACATACAGGTACTTGGTAGAGCAGAAGTGAGGCTTCACTAAGTTGCTATGCACAGTCTAAGTAAGCCAGGTCGAAATAACTGAGCCCTGAGTGACACACTTGCCATCTATGATGAGTCAGTCACAAATGTCATCACTGACCATCTGAAAGCCAGATCCAGAAGACTGGGACAATGTCAATATTTAACAAGTTATCTCAATATTCCTAGAGGCAGCTGAACGACCATGGCTTTGAAAGTGAACCAGCTTTTCTGAATGTGTAATAAAGCCATCCTTTGTTTTCCCCCTTAAGGAACCTAGATCCATAAGTGTTCTATGAATTCCAAGCTTGAAAACAATAATAATGTGAACAAAGCAGGGGAAGCATATGTTAGGAAACCATAGCAGCACAGGCTTCAGTGGGTGGATGCTGTGTTTCAGAAACCTCCCTCCCCCAACACACACACACTCAATTTTCACTCCACTGAGTTGTTGGACCAAAACTCAAAACTTCAACAAAGTCAACTTGTGGTTTTCTTTCTCTCATTTTTCATTCTTTCTTTCTCTCTCTGTCTCTCTTTGTTTTGTTTCTTTTTGTTCTTTACTCTTAGCAGTTTAACTATAATATTATGCAGAGAAGTTCTTTTCTGGTCATGTCTATTTGGGGGGCTCTAAATGCCTCCTGTACTTGGATGTCCATTTCCTTCTCTAGATTTGGGGAGTTTTTTGCTATAATTTCATCAGAAAGTTTTCTATGAAAAAAAAAAGTTTTCTATGCCTTGTATCTCAGTTCTCTCATCTACTATTGGTAGATTTACTCTCTTAATTATGTCTTGTGGTTTTGGAGTTGTAGTCTTTGTTGGCAATAATGGCACGGATAGGTTTCGGTTCTCTGCACCTTTAAGCTTCTGTTTCCCAGGGTCACGGTCCTGCCTCAAGTCTAGCTTGAATTCTCCTTCTGCCCCAACCTCCAATCAGCATGAACCATAAGATCCTAACCAATCAGATCATGCCGAGTCTCACTGAGGGGTATTTAAGCCCCTGCCCCTCTCTCTCTCTCTCTCTCTCTCTCTCTCTCTTGGCTCTCTCCCTCTCCCACCCTGCAATAAAGAATCTCTTGGCCAGATCACTCCTCTCCGCATGGTCACTTTTGGGGCCTACGGTCTTGATTACCTTTTCTTTTTTTTCATACTATCGAAATGTAATAATTCTTCAACCTTTTCTTCAGTCCCTGATATTCTTTCCTCTACCTGGTCTAGTCTATTGGTTATGCTTTCCATTGAGTTTTTATTTGATTTATTGAGATTTTCATTTCCACTTGTCTTTTATTTGAGAATCTCCAAGTCTTTTCTGAATTTCTCATCCAACTATTTAATTGACTTCTTTGCTTTATCTATTTATTTGGATCACCTTTGATGTTATTATTTTAAAAATTAAACTCCTGAATTCTTTGGTATTAGAACTGTTTTAATACTTTTGCATTTAGCTGTTGAAGAGGTATGAAATTTTGCAGGAGTCATGTTGCCTTACATGTTCATATTTCTTGTGTTTCAATGTGTGACTTGTGCATCTGTTGGGATGGATATCTCTTCTAGTTTTATATAAAGGTCTTAGTGATTAACCTTTTCTTGAGGGCTTAATCCCCAGAACCACTGTGAGAGGAGAAATCAACCTGGTGTAACAGCAAAAACATCAAAAGAAATAAAATATAAAAATATAATAAAAATCAATTAAAAACAAGTATTGCACCACTGATAACCATAGGAAAAAAAAAGGGATTCAAATAATGCAGATTAAACTATGAGGTTAAAAATTAATAATGCAAAAGCAATGAAAATAAAAGAAAGAAATAAAGGCAGGTATGGGAAAAGGGAAAAAGAAAGAAGAAACAAGACTAAAGAAGAAAAGAAAAAGGAGAAAAAATGGAAGAGAATGTAAGGAAGAGGAATATAAAAGAACCAGACATAAAAATATCTGATTAAAAAATAAACAAAAATACATAAATACAATTAGATAAGGCCAAGAAGAGAAACTAAAAATAAAAATATAAAAGATTTAAAAAATAAAGTTAAAAGAATGCTAAAGAAAAAAACAATACAAATGAATAATTTAGAAGCTTCTTTCTAGGTCCTCTAATATCAGAATTCACCACATCTGGTGTGTGTATGTGTGTGTTTGTGTTTTGGGATGGTGGAGTAGTGGGTAGTATGTGGAACCTATTGTTTTGAGGGCTGTTCCCTGAGTGTATTAGAGTGAGGGAAACAAACGGAGAACTGAGGGAACTCTTCATTCTGCTTGATATCTCAGTTAAATCACTCTGTGGAAAGGAGGAGACTGCAGAAATCAAGCAATCTGTTGGGTCTGGGATCAGAGCGCTCAGTCCCACCTGGCAGCAAACCACATGCAGCAGGGAAGCACCTCAGAGACTGAGTAATGTACCAGTCATAGGCTCAGAGCTCTGTCTCCATAGTAATCCACAAGTGATGGGGTCAGTCCTTAGGGCAGGTTCTTTCACCCCACACCCTCCTCCACATCCCAAGCTCTCTTCTGCTTAAATATCTCAGTGGGTCCATGTCTGACCTTACCCTCTCTATGACTGCCTCTCTGACCATGGTCTACCCACACATAATTGCAGGGCGATTATAATTCTTTCTTATTTTTTGGCCCCCAGAGTAGCTCAAATAATAGGCCTCAGATCAAGATAGTACCTGGCTGTAGCACGCCAAGATATGTGTATCAATTCAGTGGATCTCTTCTCTAATTCAGGCCTTTCATGCGGAAGAGTCACTCACATCAAATCCTTGCCCTGGATTTAAGGATTGTGAGAACTGGGTTTCTCCTGCGGCTAAGACTGCTTGTCTGTTGTCAACTGGGCTGCCTGGTTTACCCTGTGATTGACACTGCTACCCTGTGCCCCAGGGAGCTGTGGATTGTTTTCTATTTTTCTCTGTGTTGCCATTTCATTTCTTCATGCTTTTTAGCTGTCCTGCCACCTTTCTTGATTTCTGATACTATTCCTCTGCTTCTCTCCCTGTAATATAGTCTCTCCTTTGTTACCTTGACCTTTGTTACCTTGACTCTTCTCATTCATGGAGTCACAAGGAAGAAGCTTCTATTCTGCCATTTTACCCTGAAAGTCTCTTACTGTTATTTTGGTGTAGACATTAATTGCTGTAAAGTTTCCTCTTTACACTGACTCTTTTTGGTGTATCTTGTAGGTTTTGCTATGCTGTGCTTTCGTTTTTAGTTGTTTAAAAATTTTTTTAAAACACTGATTTTATTTATATTGTCTTTTATTTCTAGATATGATCCTTATTACATATGCAAAATATTTCTATAATTCTCTGTATTTCTTTTACTCTTTCTACAGTATACTTTAATGTACAACAATTTTTAGTTTTTGATGAAGTCCAGTTTTTCTATTTTATTGTTATTGTTGTTTACACTTTTATTTGTCATCTGAGAAACCATTGTTTAATTTAAGGTCACAAAGATTTATTTCTTTGTTTTATTCTAAGAGTTTTATAGTTTTAGGTCTTAAATTAAGGACTATGATGCATTTCTCTTAATTTTTGTGTATGTTGTAAAACAAGGGCCCAACTTGTTTCTTTTGCATACAGATATTCAGCACCATTTGTTGAAAAGACTGTTCTTTCTTCATTGAGTTGTCTTGGCAACCTTGTGGAAAATCAATTAACCATAAATTAAAGGGTTTAATTATTCAAGGAATTCTATGTTTTGTAGTAAGTTTTTAAATTGAGGCTTCTTCCAAAATTTTCTTCTCTTTCTCTCTTTCTCATTAATTGTCAAAATGAGTTTCCTATTTCCACTCATACATATAATGTCCTTTGATCAAATTCATCCCCATATTACCATTTATCACCCCTCCCCCATTTAAATTTTAATAGATTTCATTATTCTATTCTCATACATGTGAATGAAGTACTTTCTAACATTTTTCTATGTGTAGTTCTTATAAATAAGAGAAATGGTGGCTATTAAATAAAATCGTTTCCCTAATTTCACTTTGGGATTTTCATTATGAGTGTCCATACATATAATTAATTTTTAGCTATTGTTGGTTACTTGTATTTTTATATTAATTTAGAGTCACTTTTTCTACTTCTGTAAAAACATGGCTGGGATTTTGATATGGATTGCATTGAATTTATAGTTCAATTTGGGATAGGTGGTCATTATAAAAATATTGTCTTCCAATCCATGACATGGACTGTTCTTCCATTTATTTAAGTTTTGCCTATTTCTTTCAATGATGTTTTGCAGTTTTCAGTGTACACATTTTGCACTTCTTTTGTTAAATTTAATACCAAGTATTTATTTTTTGCTGCTATTAAGTGAAATTGTTTTATTGATTTCAGTTTGGAATTTTTCGTTGCGAATGTCCAGATACATTATCAAATTGTGCATAATGATTTTGCATCCCAGAACTTTAGTAATCTTGTTTTATTACTTCTATTTTGGGTTTTCTTGTGGATTTCCTGGATCTTTACATGTACAAGATTATGACATCTGCAAATAGAGAATATTTTACTCTTTCAGTTTGAATCCTTTTCTTTGTCTTTCTTAAATTATTTGAGCAGTAGTACTTCTAGTACAGTGTCAAATAGACATAGTGAAAAGGGACATCTTTGTCTTTTGTATGATCTTAAGGGCAAAACATTCAGTCTTTTACCATTAGGTCTTACTTTAGCCCTTGGTTTTTCAGATTCTCTTCAGCAGGTTGAAGAATTTTTTTTTTCCCTTTGGTAGGACTGGAGTTTGAACTCAGGGCTTCCTATTGCAAAGCAAGCACTCTAGTGCTTGAGCCACACCTCCAGCCCATTTTGCTCTGGTTATTTTGGAAATGGAGTCTTGCTAACTACTGGCTAGGCCTAGCCTCAAACTGCATTCCTTCCAATTTCAGTCTCTTAAATAGCTAGCTAGGATTACAGGTGTGAGCCACCTGTGCCTGGCTTGAAGAATTTTTTTCAACTGAAGTTGGCCATTCCGATAG
Source organism: Castor canadensis (assembly GCF_047511655.1). NCBI lineage: Eukaryota > Metazoa > Chordata > Mammalia > Rodentia > Castoridae > Castor > Castor canadensis. Next base: position 58,247,340 of record NC_133392.1, on the reverse strand, counting down.
TGAATAAAATGAAAACGAAAGTGTAAGTCACATTCAGTAGCAGAAGCTCTAGACCTCTGGGGAACATAGCAGTACAATCGGACAGCTGGTGAGATACTGTCTTTTTCCTTATGCTTTGTGCTTTTTTAAAAAATATGACATTAAAGAATGTTAGGTCTTTCCTAGTGAGGACATTTCTCCTACTTAAAAACATAAACAGTTGTCTTCTATTAGCTTATCTTTTATAAAGATAAGTTATGTTTCGTACCTCCATGTCCCATACATTTGACTAATGCTCAGGAATTAATGTGAATGGAAGTAACTCTAAATCATTTATGTGGCAACCATTTATACTGGGCTTTGATGACCAGTGCTATGAATTTATGAGCTATTTAATGATCTTTAACATTAAAGGCAGCCATATGCTTCCTTTGAACTATGGAGACTTCTGTGATATGTTTACTCAGAAAGTCCTCTTGATGGTAATCAAGGAACCAAGGGGTTCTTGCTAACTCTAGTGTACTGTATGGAATGAATTTTGGAATCATTTATTTCTGTATTAGAAGCAAACATCAACCTTCTGGGGTTGTCCATATTCCAGCATCTTGCATCTGTTGTATTTATGATAGAAACAAGAGAGGGGGAAAAAACAAGAATATTTAGTCATCTGTAATTCCATTTGGTGCTAAACACATGCTTTTCTCTAGAGTGCAAGGATGCTAATTTATTTTATGTACCAGGGTGGATTGAAGCCATTCCTAGAGACATGAGTATTCAAATTGGTAATACTAAATAGTGAATACTCTGCATATAGATGATCCATGATCTGTATACAGTCTTTTTCCCTTTTTCTTTCTATCCTTAGGCAGGTCTCCTTAACTTGCCTAGGTTGGCCTTGAATTAATTCATAATCCTCCCACTTCAGCTTTCTAATTAGCTGGGATTATAGGCATCTACTACTATGCCCAGAGATGTATACAGACAGTGCTTGAGTCAGGCAAAGTATCAATTAGAGGTCTAGATTTTGAATACAACTTGCCTCCTAATAGGTAAGCATACACAGTTGACCTTTTGACTGCAGCCATTGAGCTACATTATTTTGAGTTTGAAGCTTTCCTTATGAATTCTGGTAAGCATGAAATATGACCTAAATTAAATCCCAACTAAATCTTAGGATATGCAGGTGTACTTGTTCTAAAATTTGTCCATAGAATGAAATTTATAGCAGGAAATTTATACTATCTATTTCTGTGCCATTTACCTTTGATCTCTAAACAATTCTCTGACATTTTATCCCCATACGACAAGAAATTTTTTCTGTGTGTGATCAGCAAGATCTTTCAAATTGCTAAATTGCACATTCTTAATTTGGATTGCTGTTCATTCATTTATTAAATAAGCAAATATTTATCATGATAAATACCTATAATATATAGTATATGGATAATGAATAGATAAAAATAAAGCAAGGAAAGAGGATATGGCACATTGAGGGTAGAGAGGCAGTCTCCCTGGAAAGCTGATTTTTGAGTTACATTTTTTTCTTTCTTTCCTTTTTTTTTTTTTGTGGTTCCTGCTTGCTAGGCAGGAACTCTACCACTTGAGCCATTCCACCAGAGAAGAAGTTGATTTTTGAGGAAAGACTTGAAAGAAATGAGGGAGTAACCAGTCATGACTCTAGAGAAGCATGCCAGCAATGGGAAGGCCCAATGTAGGGACGTAACTGACCTCTTGGAAAAATAGCAAGGATGTCCATGTGGTTGGAGCATAGTAGTGAGCAAGGGGAGAATAGGGAAAGGGATCAGGGACAAACACAGGATGGTATGAGCAGACAGTGACCTGATGAACTGTAAAGGTGTTAAGAATTCAGATTCTGGAGAAATGAAGGTAAGACTGATAGGAATTTTCTGACACACTGAATGAATGTGACATAGAGGAGAAAGGGAGAACTTAAAAGATGACAACAAAGTTTGTGGCTTAGACAAATGGAAGAATTTCCATTACTGAAGTGGGGAAGATTGTGGGAATAGTGGGCTGAGGGAGACCAGATATTGAAATTTTATGCTTGGGAGGCCTCTTAGTGAGCCAGCTGGCTCTTACTTCATTTCTCTTGGCTATTTTTTACCTGGTGCATTTAGTAACGTCCCTCTGTCTCTAAATGAGGCATTTCTTAATCTTCCTATATTTTCCTTATAATTTTTATAGCAATTCTTATTGGTTTCACCAATTTTATCCCATTTCATTTATTTTAGCAGATTACTGTCTAGTAGTTTCCAGGGAACATGGAACTTCAGAGCTAGGTACTTATTTTTATTTTATATTTCCTCACAGCGGAATTCTGACTGTATACATACTGGCTGAGATCAACTTTTCAGAATACCCAAAACATAGCAGGATTATTAACAAAGTTATTAACATGGGGACACCAGTTTAGCTTTTGAAACGTATGTCAAATTGGGACATCTTTACTGGCAATTCTGTTTGAGGTCTTGCTTCCTGCTGTGGCATGTGCTAGATATTAGGTATTTTCTAGAACAGCATAGCAATAAACTCTGAACGATATACTTGCATAAAAGTGCTAAAAGCTGTCATCCCTGTTGTTTTAAAAGAGGGCTCAGACAGAAAACTTTGAAGAATAATTTGTAAATTTAGTTAGCTTAATTTGAAACACAATTAAGAATGCTTCCATTCTGGACCGAGCAGATCCTGCCTTTTTATAGTTGTGACTGCCTTTTCCAAAATTAGAATTTTTATTTCACGGAAAAGTAAATTATCTTATGGAAACGGCCCTCAAAGTTCTCTGATTACCTTAAAGGTGGTGAGAGGTCTTATTAATTCATTGCTGACTTGATGCTAGATCCCATGTGAAGCCAAAAGGATGGAAGAATTAAGGCATTGTTTTGGCTCCAACAGAAACCATCATTTGGTGAGAGACAGATGTAGTAACAGATAAGTACAGCAAAGGGTAAAGGTTTCTACGGTAGTACTGCGAAAAAGGAGTGTATGAATGGAATTTGTGTGTGATAGAATGTGAGAACACAAGCTATCATGAAGGGTGAGTAGGTGTTTACCAGAAGGTACAAGGGGGGACTGGAACACTGCTCAGGCGAAGGCACCTGTGGGACCTCTGTGGCTGAAGAAATGGGGGCCTAACTGTGAGGACAGTAGTAGGAAGTGAGGCTAGGGAGATTGTTATTTACAATAAACAGTATGAGCTTTATTATGTGTGAATTCATAGTCATTGGAAAATTTTAAATTGGGGAGTAAAAATCAGACTTGATTTTTGAAGAGTCTTCTCTGGTGATATTGCAGAAAAAAACATTGTATTAGTCAAAACTTTTTTTTTATTAAGTATTTCTCTGATCTGTTCTTTACTCCTGTGTTTATAAGCACTTGTTTTTATCCTTATTCATTCCTTTCTAGACTTAAGAGAAATGAATATTTCTCTCAAGGATGAGAACAGTACATTAAAGAAAAATTTAACAAGTAAAATAATAGACCTTACCTAATGGTGATAAAAGGATGGAATGTCAAGGGTGTTCCTCAGAGTTTCTTGTTGATCAGTTGGGAATCTTGGCCATTCAGACTGAGAAAGTTCCAAGGGAAGCATGGAAGTGGGAGTGTAAAAAAGACAATGAGTTCAAGTTCGGACATGTATATTTTAGATCCAAATTCACTTATATATCTGAAGCTCAGAAGAGAGGTAAATACCTGCCAATTTAAATTTGGTGTTCACTGTTACCTGAGAATGTTTCCATCTAAGGGTAGAAACATTTTAAGGAGGGAATATGGCCTACAGTTTACTGCACGGAGAAAGGTCCAGTAAGAAAATGCTGCAAAGTGGTTTGCATTGAATCATTTAATCTCATTTATACTCAGAGAGGTAGGAATTACTATCCTCATTTTTTAGCTGAAGTAGGGTTAATTATTCTACTTGAAATCCCTTCTAACCTCAAAGCTGATGCTGTTCCCATTATTATGAGACTGATTTCCTGCCTTGGGTTGCTCCACATTCACTCCTGTTGGCTCCTTGTGGGCTCCTTGGGTCCTGGGACATACATTGTCTGTCTTTCCAACCTCTTCCAAGGTTAGGCACATATACTGTATGAATATAAAGCATGGAGACTTCATGAGTATGGCTCACACAAATATCTGTGTTCATATCTTGGAGCAGATCAGGATTCTTTTCCTTTGGCCAATTTGGATTTGAATGTTTTTAAGTGAGAGCAGATACTGTATCCAGTGCCAAAGCCTTATCATTCCCCGTTGACTGACATCTGTTCTATTCATGCCTCCTGCTTAGAATAAGCATTTGATTTTGTAGTCTTAGCTTTAGCATCACACCTTATAGCAGGTGTTCCAGGCTTGTTGAATTAAACTAAAAAGCCAAACAGCTTTCTCTGGGAAAAGCATCCGTTAAGCTATCACTACTAAGATGCTATATTTAGAATGTTTCTTTTATTAAAAGTAGATTGAAATATTCAAGATCAAATTTCTCAATTTCATCTTTCTCCATGTATCTCTGACTATTTTTTTGAGCACTCTCAATGTCTTATGGATCATATTTTAATTTCTAGACTTGTAGTTTTGGCATCAGATTTTTTTATCAGTCTTATCCTGAAACTGAATTTAGGGATATTTTTAATCTGAGTTGCATAGGGTATGACACTATTCATCAGGAAGATATGCTTGATATTAGGTACTCTCTGCTGAATTACCACAGAAGAGTGGAATGAAAGGAGAATTCTTTTGGCAAGCATTGGGAGCACATCATGAACCTACTGACAGACAACAAACAGAAATGATGTTGGCAAGAAAGAGTGTTGAGACAGGAGCCAGTCTTGGATCCCACCCACAGCTGGACCATTTAACGAAAAAGGAATCAGTGTTTGGGTGAAGGAAGCATCATGCCTGCTCAGTAAACACTGGCTTTCTTAAAAACAATCATCACCTCCACTTTTTATTGGTCTGTGTGCCTGTGGACAACACTTCTTATATCTTCTTATAGGATTCTTTCAGAAAGAATTTCTGGAAATATGTTGAACAAAGCACTACATAAATGTGAGAGGTTACTAACTAGGAAGTTGTGTCAACGTGCCTGGACTTGGATTCTCCCTATACTGAGTTATGCTATTCGCTCGCGGACATGCACTAGAAACATGTGGGCTGTTTCTCACATGGAGTCACAGAAACTTAAATAGGAGGTAATTGTAAGAATAACATTATTTATTGAGCTTTGACAAGGTGCTAAAATTCAACTTGACTCTCATAGTTGTTAATTAATCTATACTTTAGAGGAAAGGTTTTCTGACCTAAGGACATTTGAATATTCTTGTTGGATTAAATGATAAAATGTAAACACAAATGGAAGAGGAAAGCGTGAAGTACAACAACTGGATCTTGCTGAAATAGTCATCATTTTTCTCTCTATTCTTTTTGCTTTTTTCTCTCTTTTTAAAATTAGCCTACATTAATAGTACAAGGGAATCTCCTTGTGATAATTCCATAGATGCATGTATATTGTACTTTGAACAAGTTCACCCCTTTATTATATTCCCTTAACCTCCTCTCTCTTCCCCTGCTTTTTCAAATAATGTTTGGTAGGCTTTGTTATGCTATCTAACATCTATCTATCTATCTATCTATCTATCTGTCTGTCTTCTATCATGTACTTTGAGCCTCTTCATTCCCCAGTACCCTCTCTTTTTCCACTCTTTCCTCCTGCTGATTCCCCCAGACAATCCCCCTTTTACCTTCAAGTCCCGTTATCATCATGATCATCACTACCATCTTCATGGCATATGGCTTCAGATAGAATTTTATTCTTGCATATAACTTCTAAGCAAACACTACCCTAGATGTAACATATATTGTATTTGCTTTAGATGGGTAGAAGATATCTATCTATCTATCTATCTATCTATCTATCTATCTATCTATATATCTTGACTAACAAGTAGCATAGTAGTCTGCATTGGAATTAGGTACTAAAACTGGGCATGGTCGCATATGCCTGTAGAGAATCCCAGAACTTGGTGGTTGAGGTAAGAGCTTCCAGAGTTTGAGGCTAGCCTGGGCAATATAGCAAGATCCTGTATCAGAAAACCTCCCCTCCAAAAAAAAATTAGGTAATAATATTTTCTTAGGTGATTTCTTTGAAGTTGCTAATGTTCATCTTGGTATACTTTAGCTACCTGTGGTATGCATTAATGACCCAGAATACATGCCTGGGAGGATATAATAGAAATATTACATGGTTTTTCCAGTTTGAATTTGAAGTATTCTTTTATTTTCCCTTTTATTGAATTTATCCTATTAATATGAAATGGGAACTAAGGACAAAAAAGCAGTAAAAGCTTCTCTCTGCTGCTTATGATGTCTTAATTATAAAATCTTGCATTTTTTTCAATCTTTGTTTTCCTCAAAACTTTTATTTATCTGTACTCTGCTCTTGTTTCACCATCTTATCTGCCTCAGGTTAGTTATAGCCAAGTATTCCATTTCCTAATTTATTCTGGAGAAAAACATTTAAGTTAGCAGGTGTTTGCACTGTTTTGTTTTCTGATAGGACATGAAGCTGCCGGGTGACCAGTGAAACAGTTAGCATGCTGCATCTTGGGAGAGAGAAGACCAAGGATAGAAGCCAACTGAAAGCAGAATCCAAATAGCAAAGTGTACATGGGCTTTCCTACTGCACATCTTCCTTAACCCTCAAGAAAACAAAATTGCTCTTTAGCAGCACCCTTTCCCTCCCTTACCAGAGTAAGGCTTTAGAAACCTCATTAAAGGCTTGGAAGAGAATCTTGGAAAATTTGCATGTAGTTCTGCTTTGTTGAGCAGAGTATCTGCTGAGCTATTCTATGTGGGCAGGGATGTAGCTTAGTAAGGAAGTTTTCTTTGATTCTCTGAAGTGCAGGTTTTTCCAAGGGCACATGGAATCAATTGCTGTGAAAATACTTCAGCTTTGCCCTTTCTGATGGCTAGCCTACAGGCACATTTCTTCTGATTTGTGTTTTCAAACACTTAGATTTTTTTCTTTTTCATTTTAAATATAAGCCCTCAAAGTGGGCAGAAGAAGGACTACATATCCAGTTTTCTCCTAATTCCCTTAACATAGGAAATGTGACAGCAAGGCAGATCCATGACTAATTTATGCCAGAGTTGTTTACCAAGAAAAGGCACATGCTATGGATATTTGCTTGGCTTTACTAACATTTTTGTTTTCTTTGATTTCATGTCAACTCCTTATGATTGAATTATAACATACATTCAGAAAAATGCACAGCTCAAAAATGTACAGTTTAATGAATTTTTCCACCCTAGGTTCACCTGTGTAATGAGCACCTAGAGCAAGAAACAGAAAATTACCAGAATCCAAAGGATTCCGCACCCTTTTCCAGTCTGTAATCACTGCTCAAGAATAACCAGTATTCTGATTTCTACCATAGATTAGTATGGCCGACTCTGAACTGTATATAGACAGAATTATACTGTTGTATGTAACTGTATTTTGTTCATTCTCATTACTTTGGGTTGTTTACAGTTATGAACAGGGGTGCCATGAATGTTTTTTGTCTGTCTTTTGATGAGGTTATGTACATATTTCCATGCATGATTATCATCTCCTAGGAGTGGAATAGCTGAGAATGTGACATGTGTGTATTCAGCTTCGGTAGGTACTAACAAACACTTTTCCAAAGAAGTGTTTGTACCCATGGTTTCACAAACATTTAATGTGAAAATGGGTCTAGTTTAATTTTAGCTTTCTGTGGCATTGTCAGATGTAAATTTGTCTAAACTCTCTGGATTGAAGCATACTTTTTTTTTTTTTTTACAAGTTTGATTTCTTGGAGTAATCATATCTAAAGTTTCTGTTCCCTTTTGAGCTTACTTTCCTCTGACTTATGTTCTATTAATTTATATTTTTTTTGTTTCTCCAACAAAAATGTATTAAACTCCTAATATGTGCCATATACTGCAAGGTAATGGGGTGCAATTAAGTTATAATGCTTGCATTCAAGGGAATTATAATGAAGTGAGATAGATAATGATATTAACAGATTTATTTTGAATTGTTTCACTGAAATCTAAAATCCTACTTCCTTAATGTACTGTTTCTAGATTTAACAAAGAAGTTCATTAACAAGTCACCAAGTTTACTAATGATTTTTAGATGTTTTTATTATGTGTTCTCCAGTGTAAACTTCCTTTTTTCAAGGTATATCTACATTTTTAAGTTTCCATAATACAGAATCATCCTGTCTTTCCAAATGCTATCTTATAATGATCATGAGTATCCATAGTCAGGTTCTGACATACATGGTTTGCATATCTTTTTTTTTTTACTCTTTAAAACACTTGTTAAAGTTCAGTATTTTCTTTTTTTATTGTGCTGAGTGAGGGTACAGTGGGGGGTACACTGTGACATTTACAAAAGTTCTTACAATATATCAAATGTATCATACTTGAATTTACCTCCTCCACCATACTCCCTTATTCTCCCTCCACCTCTCATTCTTGGAATAGTTTCAGCAGGTATCATTGGTACATTTACATACATGTGTACACAGTATTTCACCATATTCACCCTCCTATAACCTTTCCCCACCTCCTCCTCCCCTCCCACTGGTGTCAGCCCCCACCCCTTGTAGGACTTGTTCCACTCTCCTGTTCACTGCTTTCGTAAAAGAAAAAAAAAGACGTTTTTGCTTATTTAAGATAGCTACACAGGGAGTTTCCTTGTGACACTTCCATGTATATATGTATTACAGACTAAATTGGTTCATCTCCTCTATTTTTCTTCTTTATACCTTAGTCTCCTTCTTAAGGTGGTTTCAATCTGTTTAAAAATTCTGTATTCATTCTTGTATGGAGAGTACATCAACCATATTCACCATCTTAATTTCCTTCTTTTATCCTCCTCCCCATAGGTGACCTCCCCTTAGTGTGAATTGTTTTTCATATTGCTGTATTTGTATTAGGTCTATATTTCACATGTGAGAGAAAACGTGTGACTTTTGGCCTTCTAAACCTGGCTTAACTTTGCTGAAGATGATGTTCTTCAGTTGCATCCATTTACTTGCAAATGACAAAATTTCATTCTTCTTTGTGGCTGAATGAAATTCCATGGTATATAAATACCATATTTTCTTTACTTTTTAAAAAATTCATTTATTCACATGTGCATACGTAGTTTGGGTCATTTCTCCCCACTGCCTCCCACCCCTTGCTTCCAGGCAGAACCTGTTCTGCCCTTATCTCTTTGTTGTTGAAGAGAAGACATAAGCATAATAAGAAGACAAAGCATTTTTGCTAGTTGAGTTAAGGATAGCTATACAGAGAGATTCCTAACATTGCTTCCATGTACAAATGTGTTACGACCCAAGTTGATTCATCTCTAACTGACCTTTACACTGGTTCCCGATCCCCTTCTTGTGTTGACCTCTGCCACTTTAAGGTTTCTGTATTAGTTCCTCTGGAGTGAGGACATCAAACACTTTCATGTTTTGGATTTTCTACCTATCCCCATAACTCCCGTATATTCTCTCCCCTTGTCATGTGACCCAAGTCCAACAACATTGCTGTATTTGCCCTAGATCTAAAGTCTGCGTATGAGGGAGAACATATGATTTTTGGTCTTCTGAACCTGGCTGACCTTGCTCAGAATGATGTTCTCCAGTTCTATCCATTTACTTGCAAATGATAAAATTTCATTCTTCATCATGGCTGAGTAAAATTCCATTGTCTATAAATACCACATTTTCTTAATCCATTCATTAGTAGTGGGGCATCTTTGTTGTTTCCATAATTTGGCTATTGTGAGTAGTGCTGCAATAAACATGGGTGTGCAGATGCCTTTGGAGTAACCTGTGTCACATTCCTTTGGTTATATCCCCGGAAGTGGGATTGCTGGATCATATGGCAAATCGATGCTTAGATATTTAAGAAGTCTCCAAATTTTTTACCAGAGGGGTTGCACCAGCTTGCATTCCCACCAGCAGTGGATTAGGGTTTCTTTTTCCCCACATGCTCGCCAACACCTGTTTTTGGTGGTGTTTTTCATGATGGCTATTCTAACAGGGGTGAGGTGGAAATCTTAGTGTGGTTTTGATTTATATTTCCTTTATGGCTAGAGATGGTGAGCATTTTTTCATGTGTTTTTTGGCCACTTGAATTTCTTCTTTTGAGAAAGTTCTGTTAGTTCAGTTCCCCATTGGGAGAGTTTAGTTTCTTAAGTTCCCTGTATATTCTGGTTATCAGTCCTTTGTCTGATGTATAGCTGGCAAATATTTTCTCCTACTTTGTGGGTGGTTTCTTCACTTTAGAGACCATTTCTTTTGTTGTGCAGAAGCTTTTTAACTTTATGAAGTCCCATTTATCCATTCTTTCTCTTAGTTGCTGAGCTTCTGGGGTTCTATTGAGGAGGTCCTTGCCTATACCTATTCGTTCCAGAGTGTTTCCTGCTCCTTCCTATAGTAACTTCAGAGTTTCAGGTCTGATATTTAGGTCCTTGATCCATTTTCAGTTGATACTAGTATAGGGTAATAGACACAGATCTAGTTTCAGTTTCTTGCAGATGGTTAACCACTTTTCCAGCAGCATTTGTTGCAGAGGCTGTCTTTTCTCCATCCTATGTTTTTTGTACCTTTGTCAAAAACGAGGTGGGTATACTTTTGTGGATTCATATCAAGTCCTCTATTCTGTTCCACTGGTCTTCATGTCTGTTTTTGTGCCAGTACCATGCTGCTTTTATTGCTATTGCTTTGTAATATAGCTTGAAACCAGGTATTGTGATACCTCCAGCATTGCTCTTTTTGCTGAGTATTGCCTTGTCTATTCGTAGACTCTTGTGTTTCCAAATGAACTTTAGGGTAGATTTTTCAATCTCTGTGATGAAAGTCATTGGGATTTTGATGGGAATTGCATTAAACATGTAGATTGCTTTTGGGAGTATAGCCATTTTTACTATGTTGATTCTACCAATCCGTGAGCATAGGAGATCTTTCTGTATTCTGTAGTCTTCCTGGATCTCTTTCTTCAGGGGTTTGTAGTTCTCCTTGTAGAGGTCATTCACATCCTTTGTTAAGTTTACTCCTAGAATAAATACCATATTTTCTGAATCCATTCATCAATAGTGGAGAATCTTGACTGCTTCCATGGCTTAGCTATTGTGCATAGTGCATCAATAAACATGAGTGTGCAGGTGCCTTTGTTGTAACCTGACTTACATTCCCAGGAGCGATATTGCTGGATCATATGGCAGTTCTAGTTTTAGTTTTTTGAGGGGCCTCCATATTATTTTCCAAGTTGTTGCACTAGCTTACATTCTCACCTGCATTGTATAAGGGTTCCTTTTCCCCATATCCTTGCCAACATTTGTTATTGTTCATGTTCTTGATGGCAGCTGTTCCAACGGGAGTGGGGTGGAGTCTTAATGTGCTTTTGATCTGCATTTCCTTTATGGCCAAGGATATTGAGTATTTCTTCATGTGCTCTGTAGCCATTTGAACTTCTTCCTTTGAAAAGGCTCTGTTCAGTTCATTTGCCCATTTTTTCACTGGGTTATTGATTTTTTGGGAGTTCAGTTTTTGAACTGCCTGTATATTCTGGTTATCAGTCCCTTGTCAGATGTACAGATGGCAAAGATTTTCTCTCATTCCATGGGCAGCCTATGCAGCTTAGAGATCATTTCTTTTGTTGTGCAGAAGCTTTTTAATTTCATGTAGCTCCATTTGTCAATCCTTTCTCTTAGCTGCTGAGCCATTTGAGTTCTGTTTAGGTTGTCATTACACATGTCTTTTAGTTCCAGTGTATTCCCTGCACTAGCTTCAAATTTTCAGGTCTTATATTAAGGTCCTTAATCTGCTTGGAGTTGATACTTGTACAACTTGTGAAAGACATGAACCTAATTTCAGTTTTCTGCATGCATATATCCAGTGTAATTGGTAACATTTGTTGAAGAGGCTGTCTTTTTTCAATCATATGTTTTTGGTGCCTTTGTCAAAGATTAGGTGGGTGTGGCTGTATGGATTCATTGCTGGGTCTTCTGTTCTGTTCTACTGGTCTTCTACTGTTTTTGTGCCAGTACCATGTTATTTTTATTGTATGGCTCTGTAGTGTAGTTTGAAGTTGGGTATTGTGATACCTCCAACATTGCTCTTTTTGTTCAGCATTGCCTTGGCTATTCACAGTCTTTTGTGCTTCCAAATAAATAAAGTTCAGTATTTTCTGATATTGTTTTTGGTAATTAAATATATATATAGCATTTATGCTGGGTGTGATGGTTCAAGTCTATAATTCCAGATACTTAGGAGGGGAATGTAGGAGGATCACTATCTGAGGCCAGCCTAGGCAAAAGTTACTGAGACTATCTCAAAAACAAACCAGGTGTAGTGGTTCATGCCTATCATCTCAGCTATTCAGGATGTGGACTAGAGAATCATCATCTAGGCAAAAGCACAGACCTTAACTAAAAGCAGAAAGGATTGGGCCATGGAAAAAAAAATATATCCACACCCCTGCCACACACACATGCACAGTATTTTGGCACATAAGGTTATTGGGTTTATATCTTTAAGAAACAATTTATAATGACTCCTGGGTTCATTCCTCACTATAACATTCATCCTGGGTGAAAGCTCTGTACCCTCTACACACATGGCTTTGACTCCCAACTAGGAGCTAGTGATTCACTTGTCTCTATTTTTGGCCCAGATTCTCTGCTGAATTCTTGATCTGTGTATAGTGTATTTTCATTTCAATCTTGTGCTAGTATCTTACATTCTTTTTGCTGTATTGCATATTGATGAATGTATTGCTATGTATCCAACTACTGAAAACATTTATAGACACCTCTAAATAACTTCTCCTCTCCCTTCCATCTAAATATCACAGTCTTATCATTTTTAACTCATTATTATTATCTGGATCCCTCCTACTGTAGCCTAGCAATAGTGTTCAGTGTTCTCGCTATTTCGTACTTAGACATAGATTATTGCCTGGTCTCCCTGGTTGCAATGCCTTCCTCTTTAATCTATTCACAAGGTTATTGTCAGAGAATCTTTGAAAATAGACATTTGAGATCATTGTTTTCAGAATTCTTTCCCATGGCATGTGAGATATCTCCTGCCTAGCTTCCAGCTGGGTTCGTCATCATTCTTGCTCAGGTTGTCTGTATTTGAGGTACCACCTGCAGCAACCTGCATGCTCCTTACCTTTTCATGCTTCAGGCCTTTCTACCTGCTGTTTTCTTTGCTTATTATTCTGTTCTGTGTTGTTCATGGGGAACAACTTCTACTCACTGTTTAAGATTCACTTTCTCTGAAATTCTGACATTTACAACTTAGATGAAGCTGGAGGACGTTATGCTAAATAAAATCATTTAAACACAAAAAGACAAATACATTTTGATCTCACTTCTATGAGTTTAGCTCATAAAAGGAGAGTTTTGTGGTGGTTGCTGGGGTAGGTCATGGGGGTAATGGGAAGCTATTGGCAAAGGGTACAAACTTACAGTGTTGTGATGTGTAAATTCTGAATGTCTAATTATAGCACAGTATTGATAGCTAATAATAAAGTATTGCTCACTTGAAATTTGCTAAGAGACTAAATGGTAAGTGTCTCACAACACATGCATATGTAGTAACTTTGTGAGTGATTGATGTATTGATTGGTTTGGTTGTGGTAATCATTATGCAATATATGTATTATATATATATAATTTTGTACACCTTGAATATATACATTTTTATTTATCAATTGCACCTAAAAATTGGAAAAAAATTCCTTCTTTTGATACATTTTCCTTGATCCCCTCAAGCTGAAGACTGTCTTGAATGCTGTTAATAGTTCTTATACATATTTGCTTATTTGTCTCCCTGTGGTCTGAGTATTTTGTCTTTGCATTCTAAGCACTTACCACACTACTTGATGTATATGAGAGGCTCCACAATATTTGTTGAAGGAATGGTTGAATTAACTGATAGTTAGAGCTCTCCATTTTTGTGTTATGTGATCTTTAAAATTCCTAAATATTTTTCATTTTCTTGCCAGGGTTAAAACTCATATGCTACTTCTCCACCCACTTGCATAGACTTGTAAGTTCTTCTTATTTAATCCCATCTGCAAGTTTCTTCATCAGCTGGAATAATTTAATGTCTTCTTAACTTGGAACTCTCCTGTGAGCTTTTTTCTTTTGGAGTATTAAAAATATACTAAATGAGTATCAATCTTTGTGGAGCTAAATTCTCTATATTTGACCATCCAGAGACATACTTAATTGACCTTATCATTTGATTCCTATTTTGACCTGATTTAAATGTTTAGGATAGACAACCTATGAGCCTTGAACCCATGGTATCATTAGTTAAAACAAAACAACCACAAACACCACCACAACAACTTATTGCTTAGGAGACCAACAGTCATTAATTTCCATTTTATTATGTGTCTATTTACCACATTAATTTCTTGTGCATAATGCTTTTTGGGAGAAATGCCTTCTCAACTTCTCTCACCCAAGCTTGGCATCTTGTCCCTCTTTCCTCACTCCATTGTCATAATATGTTATTTTTGATATGTTCACTGATCCTGTCTTTCCTTGTGGCCTTCACAGAGTTGCTATTTGGAGTACCTAGTGCTCATTAAGGATTCTGTAATTGCCTTGAGCAGAAATGATAAAACATGGACTCAAAAGTTAAAATACCTTCATACTTTTAAAATTCCAAAATCCTTACAGCATTAAAGTATAGTAAGGTACACAGTCACCATCAGAGCAAAAGAAATAAATTTTAAGCCTTAACTTCTTTGGAATAATTTATGTTTACAGTTTTTCACCTTTTAGAAGCAACCTAAATCCTGACAGTACCATTTAAATAAAGAAGCATAATGCATAAAGCACTTTAGTGGAAATTATGTAATGTGTTGTGATTATACTGTAATATACAGAGAATCTCAGCTCTTTCTGAATATTCGTACTTTTTTTTAAATCAGTATTCCTTTGATGGATTGTGCATCCTTTCTAAACAAAGTCTTTATCCTCTAAGTCACAATGTGTTGAGTATAAGTGGTGCTATAAAATTTGGTTGAATATGAAAATCACCAAGACCATCTCAGGCAAAACCAGTACACCAAATTTAATAAATTTAAAGAATAAGATAATTCCATACTTTATTTGTAATTATTTACTACTTTCCAAATGTATTCCATTTTTCCCATCCAAGTACTAGTCAGGCCTGACCCTATTTAGTTTCCACGATGGGATGTGAGGCATGCAGGGGTTCAGCCATGGACTGTATTCTATTTCTGATGTGCTGTATACTCGTCTTGTGAGAGGGTTAGCACAAGTATCATTATCTCCATTTTTGCAAATGGAAAAATAGGCACTAAAAGAATGGATGACTTAACTTAGCTCATAGTCCTAATGATGGAACTGAAACCATACCAGATCAGAAACAAGGGGGAAATCATGACAAACCAAGAAAACTACAAAGTGTTTTCTTGAGTAATTTGTGAGTGTGAACAGTGGGTTGACAGCTACTTCTAACTGTCCTCCCTATGTCTTGTAGAGACATTAATCTCCCCAATGCCTGCATGAAGTAGCAGGCAGTCTTTATTTTCAGAAGGGAAGGAACTAAAAATACAGCAGCACAAGCCTTTTATTAACCTCAGGCGACATTATCCCGAGGTAGGAAATACTTGTGTGTGTATATATATATATAAAAAGCATGGGGTTTATAATGAGAAGATTTTGGTTTAGATCTCAGTTCTTTTACCAGTCTTTTAACCTTCTTATACTAAATAACTATTTAGTTAAAATAGAGCTAAAATGCCACCATAACTCCTTCAAACGGTATTTGGATGATCAGTAAGATACCATATAGAAGCTCTTTATAAGCTATATGATATATAAATTTAGGTCATCATTCTTGTATATCAAGTAAAGGGAAGCCTTCTTGTATAGGGAAGAATATAACATAGTTGTTAGGGGCAGGCTTGAGAGTCACACTGATGAGATGCAATACAAGAAATGATACCATCTTGCTCTGACACAACTAAAGAATTTAGTTTCTCAAAGCCTGTCTTATCATCTTTAAAATGGGATAATAATCACATTTATTCTGAGCTTTTATGAAGATTATGGTTCATATTCAATTTATGTAAGATGTTGTATGAAGTGCATAAACTAGTATAAAATGTTCCTTGAATTAGTCTTTTTTTTTTTGTTTTTGAAACAGGACTTCACTTAGGCAAGCCCAGGCTTGCCTGAACTTGCTATGTAGCCTAGGCTGGCCTTGAACTCTTAATCCTCGTTGCCTTAGCCTCCTAAATGCTGGGATTACAGGTAAATACCACCACGTTTGGCTCACACTAGCTTTTTAAAGGAAAATTTTGGGGCCAGGTGCCAGTGGCTCACACCTGTAATCCTAGCTACTCAGGAGGCAGAGATCAGAATGATCATGGTTCCAAGCCAGCTCCATCAAATAGTTTGTGAGACCTTATCTCGAAAAACCCTCCACAAAAATAGGGCTGGTGGAGCTGCTCAAGGTGAAGGCCCTGAGTTCAAGCCCTGATACTGATACCACAAAAAAAAAAAAAAAAAAAGAAAAGAAAATTGTTGGGAATAATTATAGTTTAGTTTTACAGAAAAGTTACAAAGATAATACAGAATTTCCATCTATTTCTTCCATTGTTATATCTTAACATTTCCCACACAAAGAAATGAACATTGATGTATTACTATTAACTACTGACAGGCTTTATTTGGATTTACCAGATTCTCATGAATCTTTCTGTTCTGGGATCCAATATAGTACCAAATCTCATTTATTTGTCATGTGCCCTACTCCCCTCTAGTCTAGGTCATATATCATGAATCTAGTTTATAACTTTGGTGGTCTTGAGGAATATTGCCTGAGTATTACATAGGATGTTCTCCAATCTGGCTTTGTTGTGCTTTCATGATTGGACTTGGGTTATGGATTTCTTGAAATAATACCACAAAGCACTATGCTTTTCTTTGCCATAATATTGATATAGGGGTACATGATCTCTACATGACATCACTGATATGTTCCCCTTTATCACTTGGTTAAGGTACTGCTTGCCAGATTTTTTTCATGGTACCTGAAGGTAGTTTTGATCATCCGTCACTTAGCCAAGATTTTCTTTTCATATTCTTCTCTGTTTGTAATGTTTTTCATTTAGATTTACTGCAAACTGTCATCTCCATAGAAATATCTTTGCCGATGACTCAAGCTAAAGCAGCTTTCTTCTTTTGAGTCTGTCTCGATGACATTTTCCTTTTGTTTTCTTCACAGCATTTGTCATTATCAGAAATTGTCTTGTGTAGTTGTTTTTCTGCTTTATTGCTTATCTAATGGTCTTCTTCTCCCAAATAAGAACATAAGCTTTAGGAGAGCAAGGTCCTTGTAGGGCTGTTTTCATCTGTTCTCTGGGAGTTTAGCACAAGGGTTTGTATTTGCTAAGTGCTCAGTAACTATTTTTAAACCTTCTTAAAGTGCACTTAATAAGTGAGTGCCAGGGTATTTTAGTGACTTACAAGAATATAACTGAAAATGTTAAGATCTATTCAGATTTTATACATCTGTACCTTTGTGAATTTTACTTGTGAACTGTCTCACCTTTCCTATTGTAGAACTTCAGAATCTAAAGGACTCTAGAAATAATCTATAGTTCTGATTAATTTATAGTTGACTTGGTAGTATCTGCTATCTTTTGATATATACTGACAAAAATGTGGAGTTTCTGTGTATAAGAAATAAGTTTTTCTTCTATAATCCATTCTAAGAAAGTACTTTTAAAAAATTCTCCTTTTTAGGACTTAAAATCTCCAAGCCAGAGGGATGAAATTGCAGGGGCCCGGGCTACACTGAAGGAGAACTCCCCGCTCTTGCATTCGATTTGTTCAGCTTGTTTGGAACATTCTGATGTTGCTTCCCTCAAAGCCAGCAAGGACACAGTTTGTGAAGAGATTCAGAATGCCCTCAACGTAATTTCAAATGCTTCCCAAGGCATTCAGAATATGCCGGCCCTATCGGAACCTCAGGCAGCAACGTTGGGAAGTGCACTTGATGAGCTGGAGGTAAGTAGAAAGGCAAATGTGATTTGGTATCTCAATAAAATAGTAAACAGAAGTGGATTTTCAGATCCATGTGTTGGAGTTTAGAGTATAAGAAAATAAAATCCAGTTATCTAATTAGTCTCTATGATCTCCTTGTGTCTTCCATTGGATTGATTAACAGGAAAATATTCTATCAGTAGACTTTTGATTTATTTAAATTTCTGCCACAGAAGTCAATGAATCTGAATTCGAATGTTTATTAGATTGAATGATGATTTTATTTATATAAATTTCTGAAATGTAGCATTTATTTACTTTATAAACACTTATTATTGCCACTATTCAATATCTTTTGGAGATTTATCCCATCATTGTCCTTCAAAAGAGCTTACATTTTAGCAAGGAGATATAGACAAAACCCCAATAAACATTGTATTTAGTATGTTTCACTGAAAAGGTGAGATGTTATCAAAGTCTTGGAGGAGGCTGGGGTATGGGGCAGATGGACATCTAGAGCAAAGGCTCCAAAGCATGATCCCTGTGTTTGTGTTAGCACAGAAGCCAGAATGGAGACAGCAGGGGGGCAAGTATAGGGCTTAGGGCAGAGAGCCAATAGGTTATATAGGGCTATGCAGCCTCTTACTCTGAGCTATCTAGGAACACATTGTAAGGTCTTAACACACTGAGACTTATGTTTCCAAAGGACTATGTTGGCTGTACATGGAGTGTAGACTTAAGGGAAACAAGGAGGAGAAGCTAAAAAAGCAGACAGATGGATATTATAGCATCCCTGGTACACCACCTTTCATACACCACCTTGTTCCACTTCACATTTTAGTTTGGAACGGTGTGGTATCAGTGGACATCAAGGCTAAGTTTTATAAGTAGAGTCAACTGGATTGTCACAGAATGGATGTGGGACATGGACCTATAGCTGATGTTGCAGACTGAGTCTTCTAGCATCACACATCGAATAGAGTTTGTGATACAATATGTTATTAGGAATTAGCATCTGGGAAGAGAAGAGGGAGGGAGCAGGACTGGGCAGAGGAAGAAGTCTGCCTGATAGTCAGACCTACCAAGCCTGGCCAATCAATGGTAAGTTCTTGAGAGAGCATTTCCCTCCGGGATATACCTTGTTAGGTTGACACTGACAAGCCTTTATGCCTCCTTCAGTTACTGGATGTAGGTTATGCTGCCCTGGGAAAATTATGAACTCTGGGGATGGGAGGATTGCCTTGTGAAGCTGAGGCTAGCCAGGTCCACAACTGTACAGCAAGTTTTACTTGGAAAGGGGATAAGGGAGGCATACTTCTGTATTATATCACAGGTAATTGCAAGTTTTTTTGGGGGGGAGTTGTTGGTTTTATTTGGATTTGTTTGATTTTTACTTTGCTTGAGCAACTAGATGGATGAATGAGGTTTTCATCAATCACGATGGGGAAGACTGGTGAAGCTGGTTATGGGAGGAAGAACAGAAACTCAATTTTGAACAGGCTGATGTTGTGATGTCAAGGATCACTGGCTGTCCCAGTCAGACATGTGGCTCCTGACTGGGAGGCAGGGTAATATAGTACTTAAGAATAATGGTTCTCAAGTCCTAGTTCTAGGGTTCTTGTCCCAGCAATGGTACTTAGTAACTCTGTGACCTTTCAAGAGTTATTTACCTAACTCTCAGTTTTCCTACCTAGACAATGAAGATAATAATAGGTCTTACGTTATAATATTGTCAGAATCAATGAATTAAGAATACAAGTACAAATACACAAAGTAGTATCTGCCACAGAATAATACTCAATAAATCTTAGCCTTTGATATCATTAATTGTGATGAATATTTTAGGCAGATTCTTCCATAATGAAGAAATCAATACAATGAAAATCACTAAAGTTTAAGTGAGAACTTAAAAATCTGAACACAAAATTTTTTTTATTGTTTTATTATTCATATGTGCATACAACGCTTGGGGCATTTCTCCCCCATGCCCCCACCCCCTCCCTTACCACCCACTCCACCCCTCTCCCCCCCAACCCCCTCGCTACCCAGCAGAAACTATTTTGCCCTTATCTCTAATTTTGTTGAAGAGAGAGTATAAGCAATAATAGGAAGGATCAAGGGTTTTTGCTAGTTGAGATAAGGATAGCTATACAGGGAGTTGACTCACATTGATTTCCTGTGCATGTGTGTTACCTTCTTGGTTAATTCTTTAAAAAAATTTTATTTTATTTATTTTATTTTTTTATTGTTTTATTATTCATATGTGCATACAAGGCTTGGGTCATTTCTCCCCCTTGCCCCCACTCCCTCCCTTACCACCCACTGTGCCCCCTTTCTCTCCCCCCACCCCCTCAATACCCAGCAGAAACTATTTTGCTCTTATCTCTAATTTTGTTGAAGAGAGAGCATAAGCAATAATAGGAAGGACCAAGGGTTTTTACTGGTTGAGGTAAGGATAGCTATACAGGGAGTTGACTCACTTTAATTTCCTGTGCGTGGGTGTTACCTTCTAGGTTAATTCTTTTTGATCTAACCTTTTCTCTAGTTCCTGGTCCCCTTTTCCTATTGGCCTCAGTTGCTTTTAAGGTATCTGCTTTAGTTTCTCTGTGTTAAGGGCAACAAATGCTAGCTAATTTTTTAGGTGTCTTACCTATCCTCACCCCTCCCTTGTGTGCTTTCGCTTTTACCATGTGCTCAAAGTCCAATCCCCTTGTTGTGTTTGCCCTTGATCTAATGTCTGCATATGAGGGAGAACATAAGATTTTTGGTCTTTTGGGCCAGGCTAACCTCACTCAGAATGATGTTCTCCAGTTCCATCCATTTACCAGCGAATGATAACATTTTGTTCTTCTTCATGGCTGCATAAAACTCCATTGTGTATAGATTCCACATTTTCTTGATCCATTCATCAGTAGTGGGGCATCTTGGCTGTTTCCATAACTTGGCTATTGTGAATAGTGCTGCAATAAACATGGGTATACAGGTGCCTCTGGAGTAACCTGTGTCACAGTCTTTTGGGTATATCCCCAAGAGTAAATGCAAATTTTTTAATGCCTATATTGTTCTAAATATTATTGAGTTCATGATAAAGTCATAAGATAATACATTTGAGTTCAGAATAGCCTGCTTTCCCTTTAATTACTTGTCTTTATACAGGTTCTTCATTTCTGATCCAATATTATTAATTTCCTAATTATTGGCATCCATGTGAAAATTTATTATATTTACAGCTATCATCCCATCCCTGTGCAGATTTTAGGAACTATTTTTCTAATAAGGTGGCAGATTAATGGAAACTTTCTAGTAGTCCCCCATAATTTACTTATTTGCCCTGTGGAATAAACACTCAGTCATCTTGTCCATTAGGTAGGTGTCTCATCTTTATGGTAGGGTTGAAAACGCTTTTTGATAACAGTGATACTAGTAGATACATCTACATAGTAGTAGAGTGTTAAACCCTCAGTGAATAAAATATAAAACATTTCTTGGTTGCTAAACATTTTACATAAATTGCCCACTTAATCATTACAATGTTCTTATAATGTATTTCTATTTTTGTTTTAAAGAAAATAAAACTAAGACATAAGTTATATAACTTGTTCAAATCAGAAAGCTAGTGAGAGGTAATAGATAATATGAGTCTAGTTTAATTCCATAAGAATTTCTAACTCTGTGCTATACTGAGTTCTCACAGCCAGAACTTAATATGTTCAATCAAAATTCAATATAATTTAGATTTATTTTTAGTCTACATGGATCATCAGAAAAATTATAAATGCAACCAAGTCCAAAAAAGTGGAACAACTTTTTGGTGGATAAGACTTACATGGGTCATATAGGTAAAAATAGCCTATATTTGAGGAGTTTCAAGTGTAGGGAGGTAGAATTGACAGAGTAAATAGATAGACTTGCATATACATTTTCCACAGTACTAAACAGAAGTGTGTCAGAGGATGCTCCTATAAAAGACTTCTTTTATCCTAACACTGAATTTTATATTCTTAGGATTATAGAAGACAGAAGTTTTCCAAATTGTTTTTCCTTCTGAAATGTCTTCTGTTTCTCACTTTAGTTGAAAGTGACTGCTACAGGCAAGGAATAGCACAGGTTGGAGAGAGTGTATGGCTTCAATGAGAATGGGTCTGGTCTGTATGGCAGACACATCTCTAAACAAGGCAGGCAGAAGTCCTGAAGACATTTCCCGAATCCTAATATTGTCCTAACAACCTTTGAAGTCAAAGATAGGATGCACAAATTAATACAAAATGCCTGAATTTTATATATTATTTATATCCAAGTTACAAATAGCTGCTGAGGTTGTCTGAACTACATAAAGCAGAATTTATTGACGATTTAAACTTTTTAAATGTTTTGTAAATTAAATGGTTGTACTTTTCATTATTTACAGGCTATATTGATTAAGGGCCTAAAATAACCTTTGCTCTGTTTTGCACCTGCAAATATAATACTATAAAATAAAATTAATACAGTAAATACTCTGTTGGGAGCAAGTCTTGTTGAATATTTAGAGTATGGAAAACTATTAGAGTGCTCACTCGACATCTACCATACCTAAGCTTTTGTTAAATCTTTCACTGTGGTACAGGGCTGGTTGTGACTAACTTGAGATTTATTGGTGAAGAAAATAGAAGCTGAATTAGAACACTGTACAGTCTAAGTCGATTGATTTATGGGAAAGGCCAATGTGAATTATAGGATGTTTCTTCTGCATTTGTGGCTAAATGAAAGTTGAGAAGTGTCAAATTGTAGATTAATAGAATTTTTTAAATGTCATTATGCAGGAAACTTTGCTAGTGAAAATTGCTTTGAAAAGTTATAGCCCATTAAGGCATATTTTTCCTATGTGGAATGAAAAAGCAGTTGTCATAATCATGGCATACAAGAATTGTATCCCGATATTAAGATGATAGTAACAAAGGTTATATGGATAGTATTGTTTTCAAAGAGCTTTTATACTCTTATCCTCTTTGTTTTATATAATCATTTATATATCTTTATTCATCTATTCTTTGTTCACTGTTGTGTTCCCACACCTAGATAAGGCCCTACACATAGAATTAGGTAAATATCAATGAAATAATGAATGGATATAAGAATGCTACATGTAATTTTATAGTATGGAGGGAAGATTGTTTTTCTCTTACTCCTTTTTTTATTCTTCTCCCACTGGGGGTGTTTGTACTTAGGGTATAGGCTGTATTTTATCTAATTTGAACAGGCCATGAATTTATAGTGAGAAATCACTACATGTAAATCTAAGTGAGAATGCCACTCAGTCTTTTCTGTAATAAGGCAGTATAAAGAGAAAAAATAAATATGTATGTATTTCCTTCTCTCAGAAGCTGTCCATCCCTCATCTATGATCTCTCTAACTTCTGAGATATGCAGCAAAAGAAATAACAGCTCTCAAATTCATTACAAGAAGCTGAAAACCAATACTAATACTACATAGGATAGATAAGGAGGGAAATTCACATGCTAATCTAATATATAAAAGTAGATACAAAAATCCTAAACAAAACATGAGCAAAGTGCTTAGAAATAGGTGAAAAAGCCTCATTATTTATTCAGGGAGTGTGATGTTTGTTCAACATTGGAACAGCTGCTTATGTTATTCACATGAACAAATTAGAAGAGATAAAATATATTATTTCAGTAGATACAGAAAGCCTTTTAAAAGATCAACATAATTTACTTAAAACTTCTAGAAAGCTGGGAACTGAAAGAACTTTCTTAACTTGATAAAGTGTTTCTGTAAAATTCTGTAGTAATCTTCGTATTTATATTTGAGTCATTAAAACATTCTCTTAAGAAAAGAAAAATAAGCCAGGCACTGGTGGCTCCTACCTGTAATCCTAGCTACTCAGGAGGCAGAGTTCAGAAGGGTCATGGTTTGAAGTCAGCTGGGGCAAACAGTTTGGAAGACCCTATCTTGAAAACACCTAACACAAAAAGGGCTGGCGGAGCGGCTCAAGGTGAAGGCCCTGAGTTCAAACCTCAGTACCACAAAAAAAAAAAAAAAGAAAAAGAGATCATAATGAATGAAAATGAATAAATTATAGCAACAGACTTCAACGTCCATGATACCAAAGCAAAAGCCATGTAAGAATCCATGCAACATTTTTACATTTATTTATATAATGGTTAACATATGCAAAACTGAATACCTATTTTTTTATGGTACAGAAATGTATGTAAGCTATAAGGAGAGGGAAGAGAATGATTTGTGCAAATTTAGGAGTTGAGGGATAGGAAAAAGGGGATGCATAGTCCACATTGGAATTTTGTGTGTGTGTGGTGGTACTGGGGAATGTTCTACCACTTGAGCTATGATCCCAGACCTTTTTGCTTTAGTTTATTTTTCAGATAGGGTCTTGTGCTTTTGCCCAGGCCAGCCTCAGACTGTGATCCTCCTACCTCCACCTTCTGCATAGTTGGGATTACAGGCATGAGTCACCATGCTCAGTATAAACATTAGGATTTTTAAAGCTACTGGGCAAATTCTTTTTCTAAAGCTTGGTTGCAATATATTATTGTTTCTGTTATTATTTATTCTTGCATTCTTTGTTATGCATGAAATAGTTGATAATAAAATTCAGTAAAGTATATCAAAATAGGACAAATGATGCAATAACTTACTCTTTATATTAAACAAATATTTAATCTATTTTCTGCATAATCAAGGTCCATGTTAGGAACTGTGCTTAGGTGCTGGCACCTCACATTTGCAGTATGCACTGTGTTTAGCTGAAGCTTGTGTTAATATCAGGTTGCTCTGTAGAGCACTTAAGAGAGGAGTTACATACTCTAGAGGAGCCAGCCAGTCCTCTGTCAAATTGTGTAACTTGTACAAGGTCAAGTTAACAGGAATGAGAAGTTATAACTTGAGCTCTTTTCTTTTGACTCTCCCACAACAATTCCTCATTCCAAACAGCAGCTTTTGTGACAAATGATGGACAATTAGGTCTTGAGATTAATAGATTTACTTATTTATGCATCTGTCTTTCCCTGTTAGATGATGAGTTCTGTGAATGGAGCAATGAGGTCTTACTCGTATTTATGCTGCTTACAGCGTAGCACGTGCTAAGTGCATAATAACTGCTTAAAGTACATTTGTTGAAAGGTAATGAATTAGTGGTATTTGAGAACCTGTTGGAGATTTTAACACATGTAGTAAATGTTTGTTGACCCAGTTAGAGAAGGATAAGATCTCTTTTACCTTTCTTCAGATTCATGTTTTTTATTATTATTATTGTACTGGGGGTATATCGTGTTTGCTTATAATATAGTTTAGTTGTGATTAAAAAATGGATAGGGTTAAGTGTCTTGTAAATACAATACATGGATAGTAATGGTTTCTAGACCTTGTTTGTTCTTGACCTCTTGGGACTAGGAGATGCATGCTGTGTGCAGTATTATGGAGAACGTTAAAATTTTACCCTTCCGTGAACCTGATAGCAAGCTTGGAGAAACTTCTCAAGTGGCTAGATTTAATAATGATTTTTTTTTTCTCTCCCAAACTTGAAAGTTCAAAACAAAATGAGTGCAGATTTTAAAGACAAATTCTTATAAAATATTTGCATTGTGAGTTTCATGACAATCAGTTAATTATTAATATTTACCTGTTTTCCATATGTCGTATGATTTGTGGGAATTAGATAAAGAAGTAAAACAAATAGTCTCCTAGTCCAAGAACTGCATATATGTTCAGGAGATCAGAATAAGATAAACCTAGTATTAGAGTCAAACATAACACTTCTCTCAAATTCTCACTCAGGTTGCTCTTTCTGGAAAGGATTCCTTGATGGTGTTATTGTTAGTGTTATTTTAGTGCTAATTAGAGTAATTAGGGTACGCTAGTGGGAATGCAGAATGTGAAAAGGCATGGAGGAAAAATAAATGTGAAATGTGATGGAAACTTGAAATATGAATAGTTGTCTTGCACTTTGTATTGGTTACAATCTAGCTTAAGAAGGTTGATTTAGGCCTAGTATAAGGACCTCAAAGTTCTCAGGGCAGTTTTATTTTTATTTTTATTTGTTGAGCACCCTGTATCACAATGAGTAGTTTGCAAATTGATTTGATGTATAGAACTGTAGATAGAGAACACACAACTTTCAAATATCCATGGAGTCGTCACAAAAACAAGGCAAAGGCTACAAAGACAATCTCAATAAATTCTACAAAGTAGGAAAGTCAACCCAAAATATAACCATCATCTGGTAAATAGTTAATTTTCTTGATTTAATGATTACAACATATATACATATATGAAAACATTACACTGAACCCCACAAATATAAATTTACATTAAAAAGGCAACAAATGGATGGCATTAGGAACATGGCTTCCTTCTTTTGTCTGAATTTTTAAAATTTGACTTTTTCTGTCTTTTGAAACTATTTCTTTTTAGTAATTAAGGTAACTAATGAATTATTTAAAAATTTAATTAGTTTATGCTTTCCCTTTTAAGTCATACTTTCTAATTTCTTAATATTAATTTTGCTTTTATATCTTGGTTTTTAGTCTTTATGTCATTTTTCTGACTTGATTTTAGGAAAGTTATTTATGGTGTCAAGTTTTTTTCTAAGCACCTTAGATTTCCTAAGCAGTATTTTTATTTTCATTTTTAAAAATGGTGTTAGTTTTAATTTAAAATTATTTTTGGCCTGACACTATTAGTAGGATATTTATTTTGATATCCTCTTAAATTATAGTATCACTGAATTTTAGCCAGGAAGTATAATATAAGATAAAATATATTTTGTTGTAGAAAATTTTGGGAAAGACTTAGATTTTTCTTGTGGTTTAATTCATGTCTTTAAAAATGTTGCATGTATATTTAGGAAATCTGTATTTGCTCTTTGGTATTCATTGTAATAGCTAAATTGTCTCTATTCTAATTTTGTCTTATGTATGAGAAAGGTGAGTTCATGTCTTCCATATTATAGTAGAATTCCACTTTGTACTTATATTTCTAATATTAAAAAAATTATATATATATATATATATGTATGTATATACATATATATACATACATATATATATATATATACATGACTGTAATCCCAGCATGGGGGAGGCAGACACACGAGGATTATGAGTTTAAGGCTAGCCTGGGCTACAAAACAAGATCCTATCTCCAAAAAATAAAACAGGAAAAAAATAGAAAAAACTTATTATTAGGTTCAAAAATGTCCCTGACCCTTACAACTTTATGATGGAGCACACCCTTTCACTGTTAAGTGCTTGACTTCATCGTTTTTAATAGTCTCTATTTTCAGCTGGATGCAGTGGCTCACGTCTGCTACTTGGGAGATTGGGAGAATATGGGTTGCAGGCCAGCTTGGGCAAAAACTTAAAAATAAAATGAAAATCTGGGCATGATGGGATGAACTTGTCATCTATGCAAGAAGCATAAGTAGGAGGATCAAAGTCCAGCTGGCCTGGGTGTAAGTGAGAGACCCTGTTCAAGAAATAGCCAGGTCAAAAGAGGCTGATGGTATAGCTCAAGTAGTAGAGCTCCTGCCTAGCAAGTGCAAAGCCCTGGGTTCAAACCTGGGTACTGTCCACACCCAGTCTCTGTTTTTATCTAGTATTAATATTGATATTCTCAGCTTTGTTTTTATTAACATTTTCCTAATGTAGCTTTGACAATAATTTTATTTATGACTAAATCAAGCTGTTTCATAAAAATATATATAATTTTATTTTTAAATTTTTAATTAATTAATTATTTTTTTTCTTCTTGAGACATGGTCTCACTATACAGTCCAGGCTGGCCCCCAAACTCACTATCTTCCTGCCTCAGCCTCCTAAATGCTGAAACTATACCCATGTGCCAGTGTGCCTGGCTAAAAATTAATTCTTATCATAATCACCCAGTTACTGAAATATGTAAAGGGAAAGATTAATGTCCCTTGTCACTTCACCCCAATTCTACTCTTATTGTCAGAGATAAATGCTATTAAGGATTTGGAGTATATTTTTTAGCAGACACACAATTTTTTCACTTCCCAAACTCTTATTAAAATGGGTGTTGCAACTGAGTGTGGTGGTGCACCCCTGTGATCCCAGCACTCAGGAGGTAGAGGTAGGCAGAATGGGAGGATCTTGAGTTTAAGACAAGTGTGGGCAACATAGCAAGTTTCAGGTCAGCCTGAGATACATAATGAGACCCTGTTTCAATCAAAAAGAAGAAGAAATGAAAATAAAAAATGGATGTTGGTCTGGCATTTCAATTTTTTTCTTCATGCTTTGCATATTTTTTTCTATATTTCCATTCTGGGAGAATTCTTTGGCTTTGTTCCCTGGTCACTAACTTTGTTGTGAGCAGTGCTCATTCTGTTCTTCAAGTTTTTATGCAGTTTTTCTTTCTGCTATACCATTTTTAATTCTTTTGGCAGTACTGGGAGTTGAACTCAGGGCCTTGTACTTGTTCTACCACTAGTGCTCACTCCACCAGCCTTTTTTGTGTTGATTATTTTTGAGATAGGGCCTTACTTTATGCCCAGGCTGGCATAACCTGTGGTTCTCCTATTTGTGCTTCCTGCTGTAGCTAGGATGACAGTTGTGTCCCTCTGTGCCCACCTATTGTTGAGATGGGGTCTCACAAACTTTTTGTCCAGGCTGGTCTCAAACTTCCATTCTTTCCAGTTCTGCCTCCAGAGAAGCTAGGATTGCAGACATGAGCCACCTCACTTGGCTTTGCAACACCATTTTCATTTTTAAGAATACCAAAGGCTGAATTGTGGCTGTTCTTTTTATGCTAAACAGTTAAGTCTCTTTTAGGCTAGTAATTATAATAATTATATTTCTTTAAGGGCTTAGTTCTGTTTGTTGAGCTTGGGATGCTCATTTGTTTGGGATGTTGATTTGTTGATATTCCTTCCTCGAATGTGTGGTGTGTATAATATACTTTGATCAAAGTCACCACTCTATTACTCTCTTATTTCCCCTCTCCTAATTTTTAAAAAGAATTTTAAACAGGTTTCATTATTCTATTTTCATGTATGCATATAAATCACTTCAATTGTATTCATCCTCTTTCGTCCTCTCCTTTGCCCTCCCTCTTACCACTACATCCCATCCCCAAACAGTCCCAGTTTTACACTCATGCCATTCTTTTTTTTTTCAGTTTTATTAAGCATTAAACTGAAAGGTGGTGTGCACCACAGGCAATCTGCTGAAGAGGTTGCAGAGATGGAACCCTCACTGTTTCATACAGCCAAGCAGACACAACTTTACACACATTCTCAAGATAAATGAAAAGAACTCCGCAAGTAAGAGGACTTGGCAGCACTAATCATTAACATTCCTAGTTCATCCTACATTCTTTTGGTATTTGGGATCACCATCTGTGTTCCCTAATTGCCTTTATCTAAAGGAAAATTAACCCTTTTACATCTTTATGATGGGAGATTGGTTTGTAACTTGGATCCAGGTGCCCTCAGAAGTTAGGCTCCTACTTCCCACAGTAACAGGGAAATAGGACACTATCATTTTTGGTTATTACATTTGAGGGAGCTGGCTCCCAGTCCTTGAGAAAGATTTTCCTGGGTTGAAGAGTTGGCAAGAAGCTCATTTAGCTTTTTGAAAGGTTTATATACATTTCAAAGGAACAGAGGAAGAATAACAATAAGTTTTTCAAAGTAAGTGCTCAAAGAAACCAGGTAGTGCTGGTGGGGACTGCTTTTTTTCCTTTTTAAACCAGGAAAATTTTCTCTCTCTCTCTCTCTCTGTATTTATCCTTATCTTTTCCCCAGAAGCAAACATTTCAACTATTCCTTGTGTATTATTCCAGAGGTGGTCTCTGTAGATTGAGTGTGGGTATAACTGAGGTATAGATTCCTGGTATAGTATGAATTCAACAAATGTTTGTAGAACCCACATTCCAGGCTGTGTTTTAAAGGCTCTTAATATTCTAGCAAGAAGCAATCAGAGAAGGCTTTATGTAAGGGAACTGTGCTAAGTCTTGAAAATGGGGAGATTTTGATAAAATGTTTAGGAAGGAAAGATTATTTACCAACAGGTGAATCCTCATCAGGCGGAAAAACTTCACACAGGAACACGGCACTAAGGATGAATAGAGGGGTGAACATGATCAAAGTATGACATAGCATCTATGGAAATATCACAATGAACCCTGCCCCCACACTGTACAATTAACACACACTTATAAAAATGTGGAAGGGCAGAGTGAATAGCAGAACAGAAGAAAGTTAGTCTTCCTTGGGACTGTTCTATCAGTTTCATTACTCAGAAAATCATTGTACTTTATTTAATTCAAGAGCTTATACATTCAACTTTTTTAGTAGCAATCATTAAGACATTTCATAGTACCTATCTGGAAAAAAAGTACTTTTGAGTCAGAGATTTGCTCTATAATTTCCTTTTATTAAACCTGCTTCCTTATTAAGGAAATCAAGTGTCTAAGTTCACATTTTCTTCTCTCAAAGTAAGGGCAAAATTGCTCTCTTTCAGCAGTAATGAAATTGTATTTCCATCCCACTCATTAAGATGTTATATGCCAGTCATCGACAGCAGGAGGACAGTGGATAATCTGACTTGGAGACCAAAGTTTGGAGCTCTCTTGAATTGCATTGAATTGAATTGAATTGAATTGATTTGGACTTTATTAAGGAGGAATATTTGAATAGGGCAGGCACAGAATCAGATGTTGTGGGAAGGTTACGCAGTCATTATGTGCTGATTATTTTGCAGTGTTGGGTGGAAGCAAGAAGAATCAATAGATTTTTGTAACATTTCAAGTAAAAGATATTTCTGCTTTCAATCTCCCACAAGGCCTCTCCTGCTTTGGATTCTTCAGGACTCTTAGGCACACCTTGATGACCAAGGTACATCCTAAGTAGGCTGAAAGGTACACCTGTTCCCACCACAGCAGGTGACCATGACTGTGTTTTCAACTCATGTGCTCACAGTTCAGGTCACTTTCCAGATTGCAACCTGGTCCAAATACTGGCTCCTTCCTGCTTATTTCTTAATCTAAGTGCTTTCTTGTTGAAATGCCTGTGAGCCTCCATGTCTTAGCACCTTTGGCAAGTGTTCTGCTGTTGTGTTTTGTGTTGCTTGGAGTCTTTGGGATCATACACCCTTCCCTCTCCCCCAGGGCAGATCCGAGCGAATGTTTGCTAAAGTTTTTGTTTCTTGGTCCACAAGTACTTGGAAAGGTCACCGATCGCTGGTCTTTCAGGCTTGGCATTTCATTGAGGATCTCATGAGAAATGAGCATTTAGAGCCCTGAAAATGTATGTCATGTGTCTCAGCTGTGAAATGCTCCCTGCTACATAAAACTAGCTCCAAACACTATACATATTTATAGGAAACTTTATATTCATAAAAGAAGGAAATTGAATTGGTTTCTACTTTTTTTTGTTGTGTTTATTTTTCAGCACTTACTTTTGGTTTCAATGGTGGTAGTTGTGGACAGCCATCTTCACTGGAAGGTGGGGCGCTCCATGTGACCACCAAGATGTTATGGAAATACCATAACACAAAATTTCAGTCAAAAGCTTATTAGCATGAATAAGATCCTAGGTCTCCAAAACTGCAGGCTTTTTCTTCATTAACTTTTTTATTCATAATGAGGAAGAGAACACAAGGAACAATTTAAGATCCACCTTGAGACGGATGAACTTTGTTGTTGAACAATAGTGAAATAAAGCAATGACCTAAAAATGAGAAAGAAAAGATAATAGGAACCAAAAGTAGAACAATTGGAAGGAAAAGAAGGGCTGGATATAAGCAAGGAAGAATTGACAGTTGTAGGATGGGTAAAGGAGAGGGGAAAAGGCAAAGTAAGCTTAAATATTAAGTGGACGTGTGCTTGGAGGAGTGTGGCGTCATGGCCTTGCTAGGATGGTGAGTTTCTGTTTCTCTGCAGTAACGAAATTTTATTTCATTGGGTGAAGGAAGATATGACATAAAACAAGGGAGGCAACCAAAAAAGGACATATGCATCTGAGTATTCAAATACATTTTTGAGTTAGTTTTCTTGAAGGAAATCATTTGATATCAACTACATTTGATATATAAACTAAAATATGCAATTTTATAATTTTGATGATTATTCCTTAAAGAAAATTAGCTTTGTTTAAGCAGTGATTTCTATGGTTCTCTCTTCTTATAGCTATAGATATATGATCAGCTTATCACAAAACCTTTGGGAGTTTATAGTTTCTATGTAATGTGATCAATTCCAGCAACTTTTCTTTTGTTTCTGCCACCTGGAACAAACTTTCAGTCTAGCATGGTCAGTCTGTTGGATAAAGTACTTTGTTTGAAATGGATTGAGGCAGGCTGGGTGTGATGGCTTATGTCTGTGATCTCAGCTACTTGGGAGGCAGAGATAAGAGGATTGGGTTCCAGGCCAGCCCAGGCAAAAGGTTACTGAGACTCTAT
The DNA here is from genome assembly GCF_047511655.1 of Castor canadensis. NCBI lineage: Eukaryota > Metazoa > Chordata > Mammalia > Rodentia > Castoridae > Castor > Castor canadensis. Next base: position 58,214,840 of record NC_133392.1, on the reverse strand, counting down.
CTTAAACAACAAGCTGGGTATGGTAGTGGTGGGGCCCATCTGTGCAGCTATGCAGGAAGAGGAGGAAGAGAGGGAGGGGGAGGAGGAGGGAGGAGAAAGAAGACCGATGCAATTAGCAATATATAGTTTTCAGTAGTGTTTGTTCATGTGAGTTTCAGCTTTAATGTAGAGGGATATGTTTTTATTTTCAGCTAAGTATGGAAGGTGGTAAATTTTAGAGTTCTTTGTTTTTAGTACTTATTTGATAAAATCTGGTTAATAATGTAGGTCATGTATAGCATGCTTTGCCTCTTAGGATGTTCATTATTGTTTTATTTTTGGGAACTTTGTGCAGTGGTTATGCTATTTCTTGAGGTTAACACCTATGACTTTTGTTAGAGGCAGATGTTCATTGCTAAGTTTAAGATTTAGAGTTGCTTAAATTCAGCCATGGGTCTGTTATTTACAAGCTTAATTTGCACATTTTAGTATTTATAGTAAGATTTGGAAAGACAACAGGGTGGGTATGCAATTATATTTTGAAACCTAATTGAAATTTATGCTATGAGTAAAACTTCAAAACTTGTTTTCTGAGACCATTTGAAAAGGGAATATACACCCAGTCTTTGCAAATTGTAGTAAGAAACATTTTGGTGATGATAGATAGCATTGACTATGAAGAAATACTGGTTTTATAACAAGTAGACTTAAAATTTAAAAGAAATGGAAAAAGTGTCTCTTCTTTTTTTTTAACTAAATTTAGGGTGGTTTCTGTGGGTAATCTGTGCGGTTATCTTGGGTACCATCATTTGGAAGGTTTATCATTAGTGTGGTTTATCTGAGGTCACTGTCTTGAAATTCTGAGTATATCTTAAACCAGAGACATCACCTTTCAATATTGCACTGAACACCCTGAATCATGTAGCTGGTTCTGGAAAATCCTCTGTCTGCTTTCAAGTTCACTTGCATCCTACCTGGTGCCCATTGCATGACATCGGCTCTACTTTTAGCATGTCAAATACAGTATAGAACTGCAATTAAGTGAAGCATGCTAACTTAGTTTAATTACTAATGTCTAAGTAGTTTAATGAAGTACAAGTTATATGTTCACAGAATCTCAGCTTCTTTAGCTGCAATGACCATTGAGGCTAAACAAAAATTTCAGCAGACAGGATCCAAAAAGAGCAAAGACCAAAAGCTCCAGAGCAAAGGGAAAAAAATGTAAAGCAATGAATAGACATGAGGTGCCTGCCAATACCGTCTGACTCTTCTCCAAGCCAACTATAAGCCAATCAACTGGCATATGCTCTGACCTGCAGATGGAAAAGCAGTCTGTGCAAATGTATACAGTGCAGATGCAGGGATCTTCTATGCATCCGCTGGAGGTTATATTTGCTCAGCAGCCTGCCAGTATCTGTGGGTTTTGAACAAAGATAGTTGCACTGCGGGAGGTAGATTAATCTTATTTGTTTCACATGGAAACCATGCTGTCTCTAAAGGGCATAGTGAGTTCTTAGATACCGAGAATGACCATCTTTTTCTCCTCATATTATACTATCTTAGAGATATAAATATTGATTCAGTCTTACAAATTGGAGGCCAGAGGCAAAGTGGGAACTGCAATAATGGATGAGGCAGTGTAATAAGCAGACTCATGAGGTGTATGACCCAGAGTTAGAGCATCGGTTGAGGTCAACTGACCCCTTGAGAAAAAAACAGGAGATGTATAATGAGACATGTATTGAAGGCAATGATAATAGTCCATTTTAGTTGACATTGTCTAATATTGAGGAATTTGTATATCCAAACATTCCTAATTAAATTGCAATAAGGTGTAATGTGTATGATGCTTATGTTACATATTGTTTGAATGGGTCAATTGTTGAAGAAGCGGTGGACAGGTGAATGCAAAGTAAATGTATCCTTTTTGGGTTTTGAAGAGATTAATAATGAAAGAGCAATAGGCTGAGTATTATTACTTAGCTAATATTTGACCTGTGGGCATCTTTGGGGTCTTGAAATAGTAGGAGTATCCTGGATAGGGGAGAAAATGAGGGAGTCTTGACCTGATGCAAACCCCAACTCTCTGGCTTTCATTGTGATTGGATTTGGAGTTAAGGTCACTTTACCTGAACCAAGCAGGCTACAATTTGCCAAGGAGACTGTTTCGAAATTCTTATGTTTGGAGGGATATTTGTGTTTGGTGCTGATGCTGCCTTAACACTAAGTGTGGAAGAGGCCCTCATTTGGAGGAGACATGGACAAAGGAATACTAAGAAACTGATGTGAGGGATGGATTGGGCCTGCTAGGGAGACCGTATGGAACATGGAAGTAAAAGCCAAGCTCACAGAGGGGTTCTTACTGGCACAAAATTCAAACCATGATCCAAGGAAGAGACAACCAATCAGTAAGGTGCACAAAAAGGGAGATGGCCATTTAAAAGTGGCCTAACTCAAGGTATAAAACATTCTGAACCCTGTCCATGAATGCTCATTTGCACAGTTGCTTGTCATTCTATTCCCTTTTCATGGCATCCTGATAAATCTTTGCTTTCTCCTACTGTCTTGGTAAGTTCTTTTACCAACCCATAGTTGGTAAAAGAAAAGAGTTGGATGCCCTTCTCTTTTTATCAGTAGTTAAAGTTCCTATTTCTTTTGGTTAATGTATTTTGGAGAGTATCTTGAAGTTTCTACACACCCCCTCACCAGTTCTTCAAATATGGAATAACAAGTGTTTTAGTTCATTTTCTGTTGCTATCACAAAATACCTAAAGCTGGATAATTATCTTAATAGGAGTATTAAGCTGGGTTTGGTGGTACATGCCCATAATTCCAGCACTTGAGAGGCTTAGGCAGGAGGATCTCCAGTTTGAGGCCAGCCTGGGCTACATAGTGAGACCCCATCTCAAAATAACAAAACATAGCAACAACAATTAAAAAAAAAAGAAATTTATTTGGCTCAATAGTTCTGGAGGTTCAAGAGCATAATACCAGCACCTGCTCAGTTTCTAGTGAGGGCCACAGGGCTGAAAGGCATAGAACAAGTGAGTGTGAGAGAGAAAGGTCACAAGGAGAGAGAAAGCAAGAGAGAAGACCTCTTCAGTTACTTCAGAGCTGGAACTCATTCTTCTCAGAGAAGGACTAACTCCTCTTAAAGAAGTAATCACTTCTTAAAGGCTCTACTACCTCTTCAACACTGTGCTCTGAGACTAAACCCTAACATGAGTTTTGATGAGGACAAATCTTATCCAAACCATAGCAGTGGGAAAGGTCGCAATTAAGTTAATTTGAAATCTCCTTAACCATTTCTCCTCTAGACTACAGAAAAAATTCAGTCCATTCTTTCCTAAATTAGTTTCCACTAGTGTCCAAGACTCTCTCACTTAGCTATCCTAGTGAGTACCCTTGCATGTCTTTTATAAAACGCTCCTAAGCACTGATTTTGGCTTTCATCTTCAAATTGATTTTGCTTTTTGTCTACAAGGAAAAGGCAGAAAGAGTCATGACCTCACTTTTGCTTGGCAGTCATAATGGTAAACTAGTGTTTTGTAACATCATGATTCGAAAGGTCTGGAATGGGACCCAGGGATGTGATTTTCCTTGATGACATTAGATACTGCTAAATTTAAAGTTTATAGCCTTAGTGACATATTACACTGCATAAAATCAATATCTACTTGAGAAATAGTTTGGATGATTCATTCTTTCAATATGCCTTTGTTTTTTTTTTTTGGAGGAGTGGGACCGGGGTTTGAACTCTTGGGGCTGTGCTTATAAAGCAGGTGCTCTACAGTTGAGCCACATCTCCAGTCCATTTTGCTCTGGTTATTTTGAAGATGGGGTCTTGCAAACTATTTGCCCAGGCTGGCCTCGAACCTCATTCCTTCTGATCTCAACCTCCCAACTAAGATTATAAGTGTGAGCCACCAGCACCAGGCTTAACATTACTTTTAAATGTTATTCTGCATCCATTTGCTGAAGTTATGAGAATATAATAGCTTACAAAGGGACATGTTGAATATATGCAGTTTACAAAAAATCCACTGGCCTTTAAGAGTCTTCTACAGTGATAAAAGTTGTGTTTTTATTAGTCTGAATTGTTCGGTACCTTTATTATAGATCCCTTATCACCTGAACGCCCTGCTGAATAAGTAAACACAGCAGCACAGTTCCTTCCATTGTTGCCAACAGTGCCTGACATGAGCTTTTAGCAAACTGTTTCTTCACTTTCTTCCTCATCACTTCCTGTCCTTTTTTAAAATCCTTTTCTCTGTACCTCCTTTCTTTCTTGCTCAATACCTCTGTCCTCAATTCCTCTCCTTTGCTTTTCCCTCTTGCCCTTCCTTTTTACTTTGTCTTTTGCATTTCCCTCCTTTTCCTTTCTTCTTTGTTCTCGTTTTGCCTTCTTTTCCCCCTTCCAGTTCCCAAATCCTTGTTCTTTAATAAATGTAAGCTAGATGGATAAATCCCCAAGGGAAAAAGTAAGGCTCTTTGCTAAAATTGCCAAAAGTCTATAGACGTCAAAAAACAGAAGAAGGAATAGTCTTAACATTTTTCTGACCAGCCTTTGAGTATGTTAAAACTAGTAAAGCACAAAGATCTGAAAAGCAGTAATGTCATAACCAATTGATTTCTTCACAGGTATTCTTAATTTGGAAAGTATGTGAGTGAGGGACTGACCTTTCTAGTCACATACCTACACCCAATTAGGAACAGCAGCAGCAGCATCTTTCTTTAATAAAAAGAGAACACTACAAAATGGAGCAGAACAAATTAAGCCCTGGAAGAGATGAATATTATTTTTAATGATCATTTCATCTTTCCTTTGGGAATTCTTTTTGATCTCTCTATATCAGGAATTCTTTTTAATCAGGGTGTCTGTTCTCTCTATTGCCACTAATGCTAAAGAGACTCCAAGACCTGCTTCCTACCCTTTCACACTGTGATCCATTTTCTCTGGAACTGCTTCTTTTTTACATTAACTTATTCCCATTGAGTTATCAGGGATAAAACAAATCTGATAAACTAGAGCCTTAGTGCCTGGCAACAGCTTAACATTCTATTTTCCATTGGTCCTCTCTCCAAAGGTACCACTTGTTTAGGGAAAGAGGACTTCGTCATCATCAGCCAACCTCTACAGGTATAGACACAGGCACCAGCAGTTCTGTGTTGTAGGGGCAGTTTTCTAAGCAAAAAACAGCGCTGGAGTTCTAAGTTCCTCCATTTTCAGCAGGGGAGTCATCCTGGTCTTTTATCGGGTGAGATCTTGTTAAGAAGATATGATGACAAAAGAATCTCATATCATGAAAAATAAAATGAAAACCAACTTCAAAAGCTGTGTTGTCCAGTAGCCACTAGTCACATGTGAGTATTTGAATGTTAAATTAATCCTAATTTTAAAAAATTCAGTTTCTCAGCTGCCCTAGGCACATTTCAAGTGTTCCATAGCTGCTATATTGACCATGGTAGATTTAGAAAATTTTTATCATTGCAGAGTTTTTTGGACAGTGCTCTAGAGTATGCTTTTAAAGTTATTACAATCTCATCCTAATTTCTTACCAAGACAATACATCTTTATGCAGAATCCAAATATCATGATATTTGTGGCACTTTTAAGCTAATACATCATAATGTAGACTTTGAAACACAATGACTAGAGCAATTTTGTCTTTTAGAAACATTTGAGTTAATTTATATTTAACTGTGTATTCACTTCCAGGAAAAGTGAAAGATTTATGACTCTTTTCATTCCAAGAACATCTTGTTGGTTGCAACTTCAAAATACTTAGAATATCCACAATCTTTATGCAGCAGTGTTGTAGAGAATCGGAGGGAAAATGTTAGGGACCATATCAAGAACATGTGAGGGATGGTTCCATTGCAAGACTGGCAGCCATGTTCACACTCATCATCGTTCATGGAATTCCAGGGCAGACATGGCTTGGGGAGTTTTATAGTTATTAGGTACAACTATACCAAACCAGCTACTCTTTTTTCTCTATGCTCTGCTGTGCACAATCCACACATGAATCCAGGGCTTGCACTTAAACGGCTATTTTTCTCCCGAAGGACATAATTGCAGACAAAAGTGGAAGGTAGAGTCAAACAGAAAGAAAGCACGAATGGGATTACTGACTTTTTCCACTTGCCCCCATGTGCCTTTTCCTTCCTTCTTTGTCAATGAGGTGCTTTCTGGGGGAACCCAAAAGGCATAACAACTGGCATGAACCTTGGAAATGGCAAGAACTATTCAATCATTTGTTTATATTTTGCAGAATTGTATTCCATTTATTAAAATCAACAAAACTCATGGACAGAGAAGGTAGGGTACACATGACATTACTAAGACAATTAATGAGGTAATATTAGGACATATGCTGTATTTTTACTGAAAGTTTTATTGTGTATAAAAATCACCCACATTTTCTGAGATCATTGTAAATGGAATAAGTTAATCACCATTACTTAAATATTTTTAGATTTTTTTGCATGTTTTAAAAATTGGCTATGTGGAGAGATAAGCCAAATATGTGCAAAACACATATTTCCAAATAGATAATCAATAACAAAGCCTTAAGTCACTCCTTTATTAACATATATTGGCTAGTCAGTAATATCATGGTGAGAATATGTACTAAGATTTATTCATCATTACAACAAAATCAATGGCTTCTCAGAAGTGCTGTGTTTATAAGCCTTTTGTACACAAGTTTTGGAAATATGAGAATCCTTGAAGGTTTGCTTTATTTGTTGCTATACCCAGACCTAAAGAGAAAGAGTTCACGATGTGGTGTGCATATGCTGGGTTGCTGGACAGTGACAAATATGGTGAGAAGATAGTACCGTAGGAGAAATGAGTTGTATGAGTGAAATGTTTATCACATTCTGGCTTGACCAGCGTCACAATACTCTTCAGACTAGTTAAATACACCCATTTATAGAAAAAAAATTTAAAGAAATCTATATATGTCAATTACTTTCTAAGTACATTGAGTATCTCTTGAAAATATTTCCTACTTTCTACAATACTAATTAATACGCACAAAATGCAAATCATGCACATTTTGACTTACTAGAGCTAAATGTATAATTATAATTAAATATAGGGTAAGTTATGCTAATTTGCCAAAGTAGTATAAATAATTAGTGTTGATTATCTCTCTAATTTGTCGTTTATGGCTCACATTTTGCCTTCTTTTACATATTTATATCTAAAACTTCTGTTCTTTAGATGAAGTGCAAATGCATTAAAATAAGGCTTATACTTGGCAAAGGAGAGCCTGTGAGTTCTCTCAGTAGCATTTTCTGTTGGTAATCACAAGGAGAAATCTCGTTCCATTTTTATCACTTGCTCTGAAGATTGATAATGCAGTTGCTTGAGAAACATTATCTATGCTATGTGGTTATTATTTCTGCTGCTCCCAACTTGAAGCGTAGCATGTGTTTTTATAAAGAATGTTGGTACTTGATTATAATCATAGCAGCATCTTTTTTTGATAGGCAATTTCACTTTGGAGAATAGGTGCAAGATTTTTAGTGTTTTGAATGTAAATCGGATCAATCCCATCACAGAATACAGAGTGTGTGAATGATGAATAGGTTTATTACATCATGTTTATTAAAATACAGAAAACTTTCCTCAGCTACATTGATTTTATACTTTAGTTTATTTAAGATTTTTAAAAATAATTTCCACGTGTCTTGGTAAGGCAGACAAGAGCCTTGTTCGAAATCTGAAAAATGTTGAGTCAATATCTGAGGCATGGTGACTGACTACCTGATAAAGTAGTGGGGTATCGGACTGTTTTGTTTTAGTATGTGTAGCTTCCTTTATGGTAGTCTATGGCTGTGTTGATCAGGTGTAGATGGCTGTGCATTTAAAGGCAAAAGTAGCACTAGAAGGTAAACTACCCAGGTGGGGCCTGTCCCACCAGACACTCGAAGATGTTGTAGGGCTGCTTTATCTATGTGGTAGATGTAGGTTTTATTTTCTCCATTCTATGAGGGATGAAATAAAGCTTTAAGCAATTTGAATCTTTCCCATGTGAGTGGAAGACCAAGATACCATTCATTTTTTCCTCCACTGAAAAAGAGGCCCTTTTGCTTAAAGTCATATGTCTTTGTTTTGTCTTCTTTTTGTTTATTCATTTTTTGATGGTATTGGGGTTGAACTCAGAGTTCATTTGCAAGGCAGGCATTCTATGCTTGAGCCATTCTGCTAGTCCATTGTCCTTATTATTCTGCAGGACTTCATTTGTTTGTTTTTGGTAGTACTGGAGTTTGAACTCAGGGCTTTGTGCTTGCCAGGCAGATGACCTACCACTTGGGGCATGTCTCCAACCCTTTTCTCTTTTGTTATTTTTTGGATAGGGTCTTGCTTGTATGCCCAGGTCAGCCTGGACTGAGATCCTATTTATGCTTTCCGCATAGCTGCGGTGACAGGCACATACTCACCTTGCCCAGCTTTTTATTGGTTGGGATAGGGTCTTGGGGACTTTTTGCCTGGTCTTGCCTTGAACCTGATCTTCCTAATTCTATCTCTCAAATACCTAGGAGTACAGACATTAACCACCATGCCCAATTTATTTTGTAAGACTTTTTAAAAGGGAAGTTTTAGGTTTATAGCAAAATTTACAAGAAGATACACAGATATCCTGTATATCCTTTGCCCCACACATGAATAGCTTCTCTCATTATCAACATCCTCTACTAGAGTGGTACAGTTGCCACAGCTGATGAACACACCTGGACACATCATTATCACTCACATTCCACAGTTTACAGAAGGGTTCACTTGGTGTAGATATATGGGTTTGGAAAAATGTATATGACATGCTTCTGTCATTATGTTACCATTCAATGATTTTTAGTGACCCAGAATCCTTTGGTTCTGTGCTTATTCATCCCATCTCTTCACTCATTAGCCCTTGCAACCACTGACCTTTCTCCTGTACCTGCAGTATTTTCCCCCAGAATGTCATATCATTGAAATCACATAGGGTGTATCATTTTCAGTTCGTCTTCTTTCATTTAGTAATATACACTTATGTTTCCTCCATATCTTCTTCATGGGTTGGTAGCTCATTTCGTTTTAGTGCTGATAATATTCCATTTTTCTAAGGTTCCCAGTTATCCAGTCAATGATTAAAGGACATCTTAGTTGCTTCTAAGTTTTGGTAATTATGAGTAAAGTTGCTATAAACATCTGTGTGCAGGTTTTTTGTATGGACATAAGTTATAAGTTGCTTTGGGCAAAAACCAAGAAGTATGGGTGCTAGATTGTATTATAATAGTATGTTTAGTTTCTTTAATTTTAATTTTTTAATTTTTAGTTAACAAATAACATATTCAAAGTGTACAATGTAATAATTTGACATATATATGTTGTATGATGACTATCACATTCAAATTAACACATTCACCACCACCCATACTATATATTATATCATTAGTACTTGTACATCTTTTAACTCAAAGTTTATATCCTTTGATCAACATCTCACATCACAACTTCTGGCAACTATAATTCTACAGTCCATTTTAGTTATTTTGACTTTAAAAAAAATCCCACATATTCGTGAAATTCTACTGTATTTGTCTCTTTGTGTCTGACTTATTTCACATAGCATATCCTCCAGGTTGATCCATATTGCTATAAATATCAAGATTTTCATTTTTATGGTCAGATAATATTCTGGTGTGTATGTAGTATATGAACACATCTGTTAAATGTGTACATATGAAATGATTTCTTTTTGGCAGTACTGGGGTTTGAACCGAGAGTCTCACACTTGCTAGTCAGGCACTCTACACCTGAGCTATGCTCCAGTCCTACACTTCTTTATCGGTTCATTTGTTGGTGGACACTTAGTTAATTGTGATGATGCTGCCATGAACACTGGAGTGCAGTTATCTCTTTGAACTACTGACTTAGTTTGGTTTTCATATATACCCAGAAGTGGAATTGTTGAATCATATAGTAGTTTTAACTTTAATTTTTTTGAGGACTCATCTTACTATTTTTCATAAGGGCTATACCAATTTATATTCCTACTAACAGAATGCAAGAGCTTCTTTTTTTCCACATCCTGTGTAACAGATGTTATTTCTTCTTTTTAATAATACCTATCCTCAGATGTTAGAGGTGATAGCTCATGGTGATTTGATTTGCATTTCTCTGGTGATTAGTAATGCTGAACATCTTTTAACATACTTTAGGCCATTTTTACGTGCTATTTTGAGAAATATTTTGTTCATTTTTATTTTAATTGTTTATTTTTAGCTATTGAGTTATGTGAGTTCCTTGTACATTCTGAATATTAATCCCTTATCAGATATATGGCTTACAAATATATTATCTAGTTTTATAGCTGCTTTTTCACTTTGTTGGCTATCTTCTTTGCTGTATAGAAGTATTTGTGTTTGATGCAATCCCACTTTATTTGTTTGTTTATTTGAGACAGGATTTCACTATGTAGCCTAGATGGGCTTTGAACTATGTAACCCAGGTTGGCTGCAAACTTAAGATTCTCCTGCCTCAGCCTCTTGAGTGCTGGGATTTCATGTGCACCACCATGCTCCATGCCTTATTTTTGCTTTTGTTTCTTGTACTTTTGGTGACATGTCTGACAAGGCAGGCCAAGAACAAGGTCAAGGAGTTTTTGCCCTATGCTTTCTTCTAGAAGTTGTGTAGTTTCAGGTCTTACATTGAAGTCTGTAATACAGTTCAATTTTCATGAGCTTACAAGATAAGGATCCAGTTTCACTATTTTTTATGAAGATACCTAGTTTCTCCAATATCATTTATTGAGAAGATTATTCTTTCACTATTGTGTATTTTTGCTGCCCTTGTCAAATGTTAGCTGCCATATCTGTATGAGTTAATTTCTGGGCTATCCATTCTATTCCAGTGGTGTATGTATCTTATTTTAAGAGGATCCTACTGTTTTGATTACTATAGCTTCATAATATACTTTGAACTCAGGGATTGTGATATCTACAGCTTTGTTCTTCTTGTTCAGGATTGCTTTCACAATCTTAGTCTTTTTTTGGTTCAATATTAACCCCAGTCATTTTCTTATTTCTTTAAAGATGCCATTGGAATTTTTATACAGATTTCATTGACTTTACAGATCACAATAAATAGTATGGATATTTTAACAATATAAATTCTTCCTATCCATGAACATGAGATATCTTTCAGTTTATTTGTGTCTTTTTCATTTTCTTTCATTAATGTCTTAGTTAGGGTTTGAATTCAGGGCCTTGTGCTTATGAGAGAGGGTGCTTTACCACTTGAGCTACACCTCCAGTCCTTTGATGCTTTACTTATTTTTCAGGTGGGGTTTCATGTTTTTGCCCAAGGTTGGCCTTGGACCATGATTTTCCTACCTATGCCTCTAACATAGTTGAGATTATATATTTGTACCACCATGGCTTATTCGTTTAGGTGAAGTTTAGATGTGATTCTCCAATCTCAGCCTCCCAAGTATGTGGGATTACAGGCAGATGTCATTGTGCCTGGCCTATACATCACATTTTAATTTCCTTTTCGGATAATTTTTGTTAAAGTATAGAAATACAACTGATTTTTATATGCTGATTTATTGAATTCAAACTTTACTGATTTCACTTATTAATTCTGGCAGCATTTTGATGGTGTCCTTAAGATTTTCTTTTATTATTAATTTATTTTACAAAATAATGGCATTTCATTATGACATGTCCACACATGCATATAATGTACTTTCATCTTATTCTCTCTTGTTCCTTTTCTTTCCTCCTTGATTCCTTCCCCTCAATAGTCTTTCCTTAGGTGCATGTATTTTTGTTTGTTTCTTTGTTTATATTCATGGGTCTAGACTCTGCTTTTGAGAAAAAAGATGTGACTTTTGTCTTTCTTAGCCTGGTTTATTTTGTTTAACATGATAGTCTCCAGCTTGATCCATTTTCCTGTAAATGACATAATTTCATTCTGCTTTATGACTAAATAATACTCTATATATACAATATATATAATATACATCATATTTTCTCTACCCATTCATTGGTTGATGGGTCCTTGGCTGACTCTGTAATGCAGCTAGTATGAATTGTGCTGCAATAAACATGGATATGCATATAACTCTGCTGTATACTGACTTACATCTCTTTCAGTATATGTCCAGGAGTGGTATAGGAGGATCATATGGTAGGTGTAGTTTTAGTTCTCTGAGGAACCTCCATACTTACTTCCATGGTTTCTGCCCTAACTTGCATTCCCACCAATAGTGTATGAGGTTCCTTTTGCCCCACATCCTCGCCTGCATTTGTTGTTGTTTTGTTTTCCTGATGCTAGCCATTCTGACTGGGATGAGATGGAAGATCAGTGAAGTTTTGATTTATATTTTCTTTATACCTAAGGATGTTGAATATTTCTTCATATGTTTATTGGCCATTTATACTTCTTTTAAAGCTGTTTAATTCATTTGCCCATTTGTTAATTGGATTATTCGTTCTTTTGGTGTTTAATTTTTTTAAAAAAATTATGGATATTAATGCCTTGTTATATGAATGGCCAGCAGACATTTTTCCTATTCTGTAAGTTTTCTCATTACTGTGATAATTGTTTCTTTTGATGTGCAGAAGCTTTTTAATTTGATGCAATTTCACTTGTCAATTCTTACTTTTATCTCCTGTCATATTTAGGAAATAGATGCCTGTGCCTATGTTTTGAAGTAATTTCCTTATTTTTTCTAGTAATTTCAAAATTTAAGGTCTTATATTCATGGTTTTTATTCATTTTGAATTGACTTGTATATAAGGATCTAGTTTCTACATGTGGATATCAAGTTTTCCCAACACCATTTGTTGAAGAGGCTATCTTTTCTCCAAAATATGCTTTTGTGATTTTTATCAAGAATCAGATTGTTGTTGCTGTGTGGCATTATTTCTGGGTCTTCTATTCTACTCTGTTGGTCTAGGTTTCTTTTTTTGTGCTAGTACCACGTGGTCATTGTTATTATGGTTCTGTAGTATAATTTGAGATTGGATATTGTGATACTGCCAGCATTGCTCTTTTTGCTAAGGATTGCTTTGGCTCTTCCAGGTCTTTTGTGCTTCCGTATAAATATTTGGAGCAGTGGAGTCAGTTAAGGGGTTGTTTTTTTCTATATCTGTGAAGCATGTCATTGGGATTTAGATGTTTATTGCATTGAATCTATAGATGTTGGTGATACTTTCCACCTTGTTTTTTATTTGGTTTATTGGATTTTTTCATTCACATAATTTCTACTTTTTCCTCAGAATCTCAATATTCTTGCTGAACTCTCATCCATGTTGCTGACTTTCTCATCCAGGTCTTGAACTGACTATGTTACTCTTTCATTTGTTTGTCTGAATCCTCTTTGAGGGCATTGATCATTTAAAAAGGTATTCTTTTGAATTCTTTATCTGGCACTTCAGCTATTTTTGTATCTATCTCTTGATTCAGTTATTGGGGAGTTACAAACTTTTGGAGGAGTCATATTGCCTTGTTTTTTCATGTTTCTTGTATTTCTGCATTGTGAATTTTGCATCGGTTAGGATGAATATTTCTTGTAGTTATTTACTGATTGATTTTTTTGTTGGAGTCTTTAGAGTGGAGAGTCTTCTCTTGGGGGTTCAAAATTCCCATTATTACTCAAAGATGAGAAAGCATGCAGGACTAACAGCAATAACAATTCATGAACATACCAGATACTTAAATGTAGTATAAAACAATTTGAAGCATCAACTATACTCCCAATAAGATTTGAAAGGACAGGAATACACTGGGAGTTATAGGATACACTGGGAGTTCAAAAATTATTATATCCAGAGATATTAATAATTAAGTACTAAAAAGGGAGGTGTGAAGAAAGGATAAAAGGAGAGAGGGAGCAAAATAGGAAGGAGAGGAAGAGAATATGGGGTGGAGGTATAGGAACAACTGGAATGATAGTGAGAGAGAACAGGGTAAACTGAATATAGCAAAAGATAAAATGGCCAAAAAGAGGAAAAAAAGAACAAATCAATAACTACAACAATCCAGCAACAATTGCCATTACAGAAAAATAAGAAACAAAAAAATAAAATATACACTAGTCAATATTTCTTCCTTAAAGAGGGGAGGAAGGTACAATTCTATCCCCCTTCCTTGTCTTTTCAGTTTCCTTTATGATAGGACAGCTATTTGCTTGTTTTTCCTCTCTGAATTTGTAAGAAGTCAGAGCAGTGGAGTCAGCTAAGGGGTTGATCCCGGACCTGCCTTCCCTCCTGGAGTGAATTCAGGAGAGTGTTATGTGCAAGCAGTTTTGCTGATGCAGGTAATGTAGGTGCTGGCCTCAAACTCTTCTTGATAGGCAAGAAGAAAATGCCCTTGTTGGATGTCTCTGCCCATGTTGGTTCATCATGGGAAATAAATTTCCAAGCAGTTGCTGCTGTCCACCAATCGTCTGGCCCTCTGGAGGTGTGCAAAGATGTCAAGACAGTGCAGTTTGCACTGGCTGGGCAGGGCAAGGGATTCTGATCCTGATTGCACAGAGAACTTACCAGAGTAGAGTTTGTGCCACAGGCTTGCCTCTGCCACCTTTTCAAGAGTCTTTAAGGGAGTTTAGTCTTCAGCTTTGCACCTCCACCCCACTCCATAGATTCTATTGATAAATCTGAGGCCAGTGTTTCTGTTCAGGCAGTGGATGAGGGTGGGGGGAAGTCTTCTGTGTTTGGATATATTTAAAAAAAAAGGGTGAGCTCCTGTCTTTGTTGTGCAGTATGTCTTCCATTTTGGATTTTATTTTTGCAGCATCTGGTGCTTGCCTGTAGATCTTCAGAGACTTGTCTTTTCCTTTAGCACTACTGGTGGGGATTCTCCCCCTTCCCTACTGTATTGCTCAGCACTGTATGTTGGAATTCAGTGTTTATAAATTTAAGGCTTTACATTTTAAAAATTTCATCTGTATCTTGTCTACTGTTTATCATGCCTCCCCTTGTTTCTCTTTACCATAGTCTTCTCTCTGAGTCACAAATCTAATGATTTTTTTTCAGGTTTA
The DNA here is from genome assembly GCF_047511655.1 of Castor canadensis. Taxonomy (NCBI): domain Eukaryota; kingdom Metazoa; phylum Chordata; class Mammalia; order Rodentia; family Castoridae; genus Castor; species Castor canadensis. The sequence continues at coordinate 58,199,814 of NC_133392.1, read as the reverse complement.
TAGACACTGGAAAGTACTATGTATCTCTAATCCACTATCTTAAGTTCCCCAGAATTTTCAATATACAAGATCATATATAAGATAACATATCTGCAAAGACAGACAATTGCACTTCTTCTTTTCCAATTTAGATGCCTTTTTTAAAACCTAATTTATGTGGCTAGGACTTCTAGTATTATATTGAATAGAAGTGGTGAGAGTGGGAGAGTATATTGTTTTGTAAGAAACTGCCAAACTGGTTTTAACATATTTCTCATGAGCAATGGGTGAGTTTTTGTTACTGCACATCCTCCTCAGTATTTGATGTTGTAAGTGTTTTTTATTTGGTCATCCTAACACTTTTCCATGAAGACAGGTGGAAAAAAAGAAATGGATGGAAAAACAGAAATGAATTAAGAGGTTCTTGAACTGACCTCATCTTGGTGACCCCAGATAGGAGAAAGTGTGTGTATTTGGGAGTTCTATAAAACTGGATTGGTATACTAGATCTTCTCCTTTAAGACAATTTTTTAAACAAATAATAATCTTTCTTACTCTCAGTTTCCACATTTACATATTGATGCTAATACCTCTTAAGGTGGTTGGTAGTGACTAAATAAGATAATGAAAACTGCATTCCTCAGTTATAGCATAGAATGGAAGTGGATTTGTTAGAATCTTGCCTCGATACTGCATGATCTTAGGCAAGCTAAAGTGTTCAGTTCTGAGAAGGAGTCGTATGAAGAAAAATGAGGAATCAAATTCAATAATCAAAGAAGCTACAAGATATGCTGAAGGAGTTGAAAATACAGAAGATGTTAACAGCATGGATATATTTGTTTGTAGCTAAAGAACCAGGAGTCAAACCCAAGCTATCTGCTCCTGGGAATTGCACTTTGAATCCATGATCTATACTGCCTTCTAATATACAGCAATCTAATAGAAGAAAATGGAATTAGGACTCATATTTTTTGAAAAAATAATGTTCTATGAGAAACTGAAATATTAGGGAGGTAAGTGTTTATTGGGCAGAATCTTGTAAAAGGTGAAATACTTCCTATTTCAACAGAGTGGAAATTCTGAAAATATAGTATCTTCATGGAATCAATGCCATGGAAAAACATTGAAAGAATACTGTAACATATAGCTATACTACATCAAAAGAGATAGTTTATTTCATTTGATCTCAAACAAATCCAGTGGTATTTCATAGCACATTCAAGTAATTTAAAAAAATGATCTTGCCTCAAGGTTAGTGAAAACTTTTATAGAATGTAAGTAGATTGTAGTTTTAGGCAGAATACAGAGGTCTGCTTGTGTGCCTCAGATGTCAGAGCAGGCAATGGCTTGAGTTTAGATAGGCTAGAAGAATATGAATTCTTAAAGGTCAATCAGGCCTATAATCCCAGTACTCAAGATGCTGAGGAGGAGGACTGCAAGTTCAAGGCCAGTCTAGGCTACATAGCAAGACCCTGTGTCAAAAAGCAAAAAACCAAACCAACTAACCAACCAAACAAACAAAAGCAAGTAAAAATCCAAAGGCTGGATTAGTTTGAGGAATGGTGCTGTGGAGCAGGAACCAGCAGGAGCTGCTGCAAGAACCAGAGTTAACTTAATCCTTTGAGACAGGGTGTAGACGGACAGGAAAGCACAGCCAGAGCACCTCAAATTACTAACTTTTTTTTTCAGAACTTATAAATGAGAAGATTTGAAATTTGATCAACTTCTCCTATCATCACAATGGTTTAACTGTAATTACATCTAATTGTGTTTGAGCAATTAAACAGTAATTCTGGTGTCTTTGGAGTCAATTTTTAATGATGATGCCACAATGGAGGGCCATTTTCAGAAAGGTTTAATGTTTATTATGAAACATTGGAGTGGAAAGTTTGTAAAAACTTAGTGAGCCAAAGAAAGACATGGTACTAGTGGCAAATGAAATAAGGAAGCACATTTAGGTAAATGAAGTCTTTGAATGATGGTTAAACTGTTTTGGGGATTATGGTCTACAGCTAGAGGCATGGCTCAAGTGGTAGAGTGTCTGCTGAAGCCCTAGGTTCAAATCCAACCCCAGAACTGATTATACACTATAAAAAGAAAAGTTGTTAAATTTGGCTTTTGTAAAATTAATTTCCTTTCACATTGTGTTTTCATTATTTTGTGTGTCTAAAAGAAAAAAAATGGAGTGATTGAGTAGTAACAAAACATGAAGGAAATAGAACCATGAAAGGAAGAATTCTCCTGAATGCTTTAAAACTATATAGCCAATATAACATCAGCTCTATATTCACATTTATATTTATAACATATTTTATAGTATGTGAACATTCCTAAATACACACACACACACACACACACACACACACACATGCACGCACGCACACACACATATTATTAATTGCTTTAAAACTATTTCTTTTTCTGGAATGATTTTCCCTTCTTAGCTTGCTTCTATAGTTGTAGCTGTTGAAATTATATTCTGGCTACTTATAATATATCACAAATTACACATTGTGTAATGTAACACAATGATGAATGAGAGATTATATGTATATATTTACATACATATATCTTTCTCTAATATACATATGTATCATCTTATAAGATTGCATTCTATGAAGGTCTTATAATGACCTCATTACATGTGTGTTGACTCACACTCTAGTCTTAAACTCTGAAGATCATTATATGATTTCATTTTATAGCAAGGAGTCTTCAGAGAGCTTCTGTTTAATACTAACTCATTCTTCAATTATCACATTAGACCTCTCCTTGGAAAGTCTTTCTACCTTAATGTATTTTCATAAAGGATTCTTAGAACAGTGTGCCAATCCACTTTTCTCCAGAAGCTGTAGATTATGTTCACTTCTATTAACTAAAGACTTACTATCGTTATATAACCTTAAAAATACCACATCAGGTTCCAAAAACTGGCAAGTTAGAGCAGATCAACAGGAAGATGGATTTTTAATATTTAAATGAATAATTAAAATTCAGAATTCTCTTTGTTATCTTAATGGTAAAATTATAATTACAGTTTATGATTTACAGTGAGTCATGGTGAAAATTATGAGGATACTTATCTGAACTTCACAGCTATTTGCTTTTTGACCTTGCTTAAGAGAGTCTCTCAGACTTACTCACCATCAGCTGAAGTGTGTAACAAATCACACTTTTGTCCCATACCTCCTTGTAATGTGATCAATATGAAATAATTTATGTGAAAGTATTGTGTTAGTGCAGTTAGGGATGTTACTATGGTGAATAACGATTACTGTAGTAAGCATTTATATTATTCTTCTAACAGTTGTGTGACACAAGCAAACATTACTATCATCACAGTTTTATGGATAAGGTCAGGTGAGGCTCAGAGAGTGTAAGACACCCTGGCAAGTGGGAAAGACAAGATTTGAATCCAGAACTGTGAAGGTGTAGAACCAAGGCTCATAATCACATCACTTTTCATTACTCATTTCATAAAAATGGAATGGAATTCTAATTATCCAAATGTATTCTTCTTTTAGAATTTAATTGTCCTGAACCCACTCACAGTGACTGAAGAGGAAATAAGACCATCACTAGAAAAGCGCCTTGAAGCCATTATCAGTGGGGCTGCTTTACTGGCAGACTCGTCTTGCACGAGGGACTTCCATCGGGAGAGGATAATCGCAGAATGCAATGCCATCCGCCAGGCTCTTCAGGACCTGCTTTCAGAGTACATGAACAATGTAGGTGACTGGTTTGCCCTCCCACCCCTGATCCCATTTCCCCCTTGTCCTTTTACTATATGCCTAGATGATTTCTGTGTAAAAATATGATCAATTATGAAGGAATAGGTGATTTTTACATGGGGTGCATTCTGAGTGGGTTCTGCTTGGTTGTTCAGTGACTTGGGAATTTCTAGGGATAAAGTTAGAACCAGAGAAGTATTTATACCTGTTTTGTTTGTGAAAGTGTCTAAATACTAGTTGAAAATGAGAATCAGCATTGGAGAAAAGAAAGTAGGTGTGCATGTTAATTTAGAGGATAAAAAGAAGATAAAGATAGTGGTATGTTGCCCAGGACTAAGTTGGTAGTTAATAAAATGGCATTAAAAGTTAGAATCTAGATAGTATCCGCTAAAAGTTGGTGGGATAGAGATCCATTAAAGAGCCCAGTCAGTTTGGACAGCTCTTAAACTTTTTCAAATGTGACATAGTGCCAGAAATTTTTGCAGTTTTTTCACTCAGAAAATTGAAAATGCTGACTAAATTTTGGGGCAAAAAATTGTTTTAAGGTCTTTTCTTTTTCCCTCTTTGTCCATTTATGGATTGTCTATAATAACTTTGCTCCCATTGGCTCTTAGTGCCTTTTATAGAATGAACATGAAGGTATTGATGATATTGTTAGCTACGTGGTAGTCTTTCTTCCATGGGTTTTGATTTCTGTGGATTTGGTTACTCATGGTCAAACATCATCTGAAAACATCAAATGGAAATTTCCAAAAATAATTCATAAGTTTTAAAATAACTTTTATTACAGTGTATTTTTTATAATTATTCTATTATAGTTCTAGCTATTAGTGTTAATCTTTTACTGTGCCTAAGTTATAATTTGAACTTTATCTCAGATATGTATGTATAGAAAAAAATGCATGCTATATCTAGGATTTGGCATTACATTTTCAAGTATCCACTGGAGGTCTTGGAACACATCCCTGTGGAAAGGGGGACTATGCATATTAATCATGATGCCTTCTTAAGTGATACAACTATAGGGTTATTTTAGGACTATTTTGTTCATCTGTACTATAAGTGGAATAATTAAAGATTTAAGAAGGTGTGTTTAAGAGTTATTAGTCACAAAGCATAAAACTTTTTGGTTATGGAATGAAAGATTTGGGATTGTTCAGTGTAACTGTGTTATGTGAATAACACAGTTAAAATTAGTTAACTCGTTAAAATTAGTTAACGAGTTTTGAGGACCGTTCAACACATTTGATGGATCTCTACATTCTTAATATTTGATGACTTTGGCTCTTGACCAAAGAGTCATGAAATCAAAGTTGTAAAGCAGATTTTATTAATAAGAAGAATGTATTAGTAATGTCATGTGTGAAGCTAGAGTATTCCTATTTTTAGCAAGTAAATCCTTGCTAAAGATTTTTCAAGGCAATTCATCAATCACAAGAGACTCAGGAGATAATATTTTGTTAGAATTTTTTCTCCCTGGGTCTGCAAACTATTTAAAAAGATTATTGTCATTTTTATAGATAAATATAGTAAAGGTACATATACAAAGGTACAAATACATTTAACTATAAATTATACAATTATAGAGAAACTTACATCATTTAAAATAGAAAGATACTAAATTCTTTATAGATAGAAACAGACACATGTATAACTTACTGTCATAAGTCGGGATGGCTACATGATTTGTGGGGCCTAATATAAAGTGACAATGAGAATGTTATTTAAAAAGCAAGGAAAAAAGCATTTCCTTTCTTTCACCATCTCTGTTGACCTATGAAATGTTATTTTTACTTGCTATTTAATGTTAGGTTTCTTAGAAGATGGCTGTACATATAGGGTGAGGACAGTCCAATGTAGGCCTTTGTGGCCCAGCACCATAACCTTGACTCACTGTAAGGATTGCCAAGGTTTCCCTCGGGACTGAAGGGCAGCAATAATTGCTGAGTGAAAAAAGCAGGTGTTTGATAACCCATCTCAGAAAGTCACCTGGAAGCAGAGTATGTGTGAGCCTAGAGGTGTGTTTCCTTGCCCTACTGAATTACACAAATTCAAAGGTAAAATTGTTGGGAATTTTAAGACTGCGATAGCAGAACATTAAAACCCAAGCATCGGACCCTTTCTGACCATAAGGGCCTATGTACAGTTGTAGGCTTCTGGAGTTGGCCCTTTATGTAATTAGCATACATAACAGAAATGGTGGTGATGTTATAGCTTTCTGTAACTCTGACTTAAAAGCTACACACACTAATGGTGCAGTATTGGGGACAGTCAGCACTGGGTATAATCCTAAGAAGGTGCATTGTCATCTGTAGAAATTAAAAGAAAATAAAACCAATTAAGTCATTCTACTCTTTTTTACTATTCCTGTGCACTACCAATCTAAACATCATTGACAGACTAATGTTTTTCACAAAATTCTTTTGTTTCTCTAAGTTCTAAACAATGGCTGCTATTGTTTAGTTTTAATACGATGTATGATTTAAATGAGTACATTTTAAAGGTTCTTTTAATATTATCCTTTAATAAACATTGTATTCTTTGTGAATACAGTATATTAAAGATAAAAATGCTCACACAATGATTATAGAAACAACGAACTAGAAAATGAATCATTTTAGTTTATTTTATGTGTTCACTTGGAGTTTTGAGTTTAGAGATAATTATAATGAAACCATGAACTGCAGAATCTAATAATTTTGTTAGGTAAATGCAAAGGCACCTCATGTATTAAATATTTCATTGAATTTGAATGATGACTTTGAAATTCTCCTTTTGAAACTTATGACTTGCTTTAATGTTAAAGAGTATATTAAGCTAAGCATGATGATGCACAGCTATAATCCCAGCGACTTGAGAGGTTGAAGCAGGAGAAGTTTCAGTTCAAGGCCAGTCTGGGCAAAGTTAGGTAGACCCTATGTCAAAATCAAAAATACAAACATAAGGACTAGCAGCTGGCTCAAGTGGTATAGTCCTTGCCTAGCATGTGTGAGGTCTTATGTTCAATCCCCAGAACTAAAGGGAAAAAAAAGACTATTAAGAAAATAATGATTATTACTGAAAAATAATCTGTGTGAGAGAGTGGAGGTCTTCAAAACATATTCACTCCAGCTTGGTGCCCAAGTGAAGGCTGAGATCCGGAGGATCATGGTTCCAGGCCAGCCTGGGCAAAAAGTTAGTGAGACCTTATCTCCACAGAAACAATTTGGGCATGGTGCATGTACCTGTCATTCTAGTGATGGTCGGAAACTTAAGAACTGCAGTCCAGGCCAGTCTGGGCAAAAAGTAAGACCTTATCTCCAAAATAAGACAAACAAAAAGAGCTGGAGGTGTGGCTCAAGTGGTAGAATGCCTGCCTGGCAAGTGTGAAGTCCTGAGTTCAAACCTAGTATTGACCGTCCCCAAATCCACCCTAGTTGTAAAATATACTAAGTAAGCCATGAAAATATGTATTATTTTTCTATTTCCTGTGGCTTTACAAGGGTTTAACCTGATTAAGAGTTTCAAGGTTTCTTGCCAAGTGCTCAAAACTTATGTTGCTAATGTTTTCTGTTGAGATATGTTTGGTTTTCAAGCAAGGTATATTCTGTGTTAGAAGAGCGAAGTAGAGAGTTTTTATTTAGAATATCCAAATAATTGATAGAGAGGGTAAGTAATTTTTAAATTTATTCTATTTTGTCCAGATAATTATCCTAATTTTTATTTGTAAGGTAGCCTTCTTTGTAAGAATTCAGATATTTCTCAGTTATTTAATTGATTAAATTGCAATACAATTCATACTTGATGGAGGCTGTTTTCTTCTTCCTCCATCCCCCACTTTCCCTTTACTCTCCTGGCAAAGGAGTGCAAACACCCTCAGAAATACTTCTTCCTCCTGGCACTTCCTCCTTCACAGTTCTCATTCCCACTGAAATTCCCAGGTTATTTCTCTGTCCTCCCCACTAAACAGGAGTTTTAAAAGAGCAAAGATATGCCTTTGCTGATAACACAGAACTTTTTGGGTAATAAGAGTTCAGTAATTTTTGTTTGGATATAGATAAATTTAATTTAGTGACTGCTTCTCTGTTTTTAAAGTTAAAATGACAATGTATCTGAAGCAACTAATTCATATTTAGTTATATTTATGTAGTAACTGTGGAGAAAGCTGGGGATGGTTAGTAGTGAGAATAAGTGCACAGGAAAGGAAGAACACACAAGCAAGGAATCTGGCTCTTTTGATGTACTAAGTACAGTGCATCTATCTATTCTGTTCTCCTAGATGTTTTTCCTAGAGGATGAAAACCCAGTTGTATGTGCGGATAATGACTGACGATCTGCCCTGATGTTGATGTAGAGATCAGGATAGAAGCAGCTAAATTTATGTAGTGGTGACCTATACAATCAGATACCCATCTCTGTATGTTGATGTTTTATTAATAAGTGTATCCTAAAAAATATGAATAATAATATGAATAAAAATATGAATGTATATACTGTGAAAAGCTATTCTAAAATAGTATCATTGTCTCTTTTCATATAAAAGGGCAGAATTTTAGGTCTAATGCTAGTAACTAATCAACTCTTACTGAGCCAATAGTATTGGAGTTAAGCAGCAGGAGCAAATCTGGAAAACTGTGGGGTGTATTATCAGAACTCATTCAGGATTATTTTTACTCTACATTTATATCATAAATGGTACTTTTCTATATCTGTTTGATCAGTTTTTTTGAAAGGGAATGCATTTTACTGAAGCTAGCTGAACTTGAACCATGCTCACAGTTTGCTCAGAGACTTCAAGACGCCTCTGGTACTTAAGTTATTGACTTCCTGGTTTAAGGAATACTGCGTTTTCTTTGGCAGACCTGGTGTGCTTTTCAGATAAGCCATCAGCTTTTGAAATTGAGCTCTGTTCATAGCGTAAATGCTTGATGATAGTTTAGACAAAATAGAGGCAATCATGAAAACTTAATGTATGATTAGTGCTCATCAAAATCTGTGGATCTCTTAGGTTAATGTGACTTGAAGGTCTGACTTCAAATTTTATAGGTCTGTGAAGTCTAGAGCAGTTCGGCAGTGGGAAATGAATTCAATCTATGTTTGTTTCAGACTTAGTCTGCCCAGCCAATTTGAATCTAAATAACTATTTCCTTAGCAGGCCAGCCATATCTGCATCACTTTTTTCACTTGGTCTCTATGTTCAGTTAGTTCAGTGTCTTGTCACACTCAAGGCCCTCTTTCTTCATCTTCAGAGCAGCAATGTTGTATTTTTCTGAGTCTGCTTCTGTCCTGATGTGTCTTCTTATGGCCACGTCTGGGGAAACTTCTCTGCTTTTTAGATGGGGTGCACTCAGATTGCCAAAGAAAATCATCTCATCTCAAGACTCTTAAACTTTATCCCATTTGTAAAGTCCATCTTGCTGTTTAAGGAAACAAATGCATAGGCTTGAAACCTAGGATGTGAACCTTTCTGGGGGCCTCACCACATATATTATCAGTCTTCCCTCACCTCCTCTATGGAATAATCAATTCTTGCATTTCAAATTTGTTATAGTCAACAGACCTCACACACTAAGCTCTATGCAGGCAAATCACATGTCTGTTTTGTTTACTGTTTTATATCAAGCCTCAGGCATAATGCCTTACATTTAGAAAAAGCTGAATTGTAGTTTTAAAGGAAAAAAAATGAATGAAATGATTGCATATTGTATATGCCATGTAATGAGGAAACAGCTTTTTTGACATTAATTGAAGTGAGTTTCAAGCACCTACTAAATTTACATGATAGACTGTGTATTACAAAAGGTCTCATTTTGCAAAGCATAAGACTGTTCTAAAAATCTATGTGGATATTCAGGAATAATGTTTTCATCACAAAATCCCTGCATTTGGATCTACATCTGGCCATATTCCAAATGGAATTTTTATTCGAAGAAGATACACTTCAGAGAACATTCAGGATCAGAGAACATACAGTTTTGTCTTTTAAAACTTATTACTATATATTTCTGAAGTATTCCTGCTGATTTTGTTGGAAGGTATTTCCATGATTGGGCAAGTCTTAAGTCTAGTCCATCTTCTTTGTTATATAACACAATGTAAGAATTTTTCAGTGGATGGAACAAAGAGCCCTTTGAAGAAAGATGGGTCTTAGGAAAATCATGGTCATGATGAAGAGAGTTGGAAGTGGGCAGTAATCATGTTAGAGTTTTAAGATATCGGCAGACTTGGCAGTGTGTTGTAATCATGTTGGTATTGTTAAGTGTTGGATGTGTTGCTGGACAGGTCTTAAGAGTGTGTGTGATAATTGATGTTCAGCACTCAGGTGATTCTTTACTGTAAGGAATATTACAGCACTGAGTGAGAGACAATGCTGGTAGAATAAACAAGCCAGGGCTGAGCCTCAGGCATAGACTAATTTACACTTTTGAACCTTCTCATCTGCCCACTGTTTTCTTCTCCCTGTCTTGTGTGGAAGCACATTGCTGATTCTCATTATGTATTGGTTTAGTGAGTAAATAATCAAATGGACTGGTTTTTATTATTCAGAAATTATTTTATTTGTGTTTTGAGTTCATTGCATTCCCTGTCTTAGGAAATTCTGAAGTGTCAATAAAGCCTACTAAGAGATGTTATGGGACTTTCTTTCCATATAAGACCTCTGCCCTTTTTCTGAAAATCCATTTTGGAAAAACTTTCAGCCTTAGTTAATTTCTCCTGATGGTAAGATAAAGCAGTTGGGATGTCTGTGTGCAATGACTCTGAATACTAGAGGCAGGTTAGAATTAAAACTAAAAAATGTGAAGACAGCTTCAAGAGTATTTCCTTTCCTCTTTTTCCTTATACTGTATATTAGAATTGTCTTTATCAGCTTATGTGTATTGTATTAGATGTTTTATGTTTTTATATTCTTAAATTTGTCCATTATACCACAGTGATTGAGTGTTTGATTGTATTTGAGAATAGCTTTTTCAGTTTATCAATATCTAGATTTTACAACCTTAACTAACTTTAGAGAAGTAAACAGTATTCTGTTTAGGTCTTATAATAGTACCAGAATGTGGATTAGCCAAAATCTCGGATATCAACCAAGCTTAGATTAGAGTATGAGGTCAAAGCCCAGGAAGATGTAACAGAATTGTCAAAATGAAATGTCTGGTTCAGATGTTGAAGCAGGAACATAGGAACTGATAACTCAACAATTTATTTGGAAGAAATAATAAGTAATGAAGGCCTGGTTAAATAGGCAAAATGGGTTTCATGTTCCTTATTTTCTTTCTAATTTAAGGACTAGATATTGGACATGTATTTGAGCATATGAATTGCTCTGGAAATAAGATAGCTTTAGTGTTTTAGCTAGTATTTTTCCGAGCTGTTTTGAGGTCTAGTCTTATTCTTCTTCTCCAAGGTTCCTTAATCATCTGGATAATTATTAATACTTTCAGTCTTTCTTGACAAGCTAAATTTGAGTCAAGTAAATCTGTCTTTGGATGCCCACCTGAGGACTTAAGAGGTATTTGTGCAATGCTAATTGGGAAAAGTAGGCATCTGTATTCTTCTTCTGAGGGAATGGACTATACCCACACAACTCTTTTTTTGTGCTAAAGTTCCAGTTTCTCTTAAAAATCAAATTTAATAGGGAAAACCTTACAGAAATGCAAAGTACATGCTTATTAAATGAATAAATATAGCTGAAATAATAAAAGGAGACAGCCACTTTTTTTTGTGTGTGTTTTTCTTCTTTTTTTTCTTTACTGCTGTGCTGGGTGGAGGTAATTGTGGCATTTACACAGGTTCTTACAATGTATCAAATATATCATACTTAAATTCACCTCCTCTACTGCTCTCCCCCCAGATTCCTGGAACAGTTTCAATAGGAATCATTTTTGCATTTACATATATGTGTACACATTATTTGTACCATATTCATCCTCCTATCCCCTTCCCTGCCTTTTTTCCCCTCCCACTGGTGCTACCTCCCCTGTTCTCCGATTTTGTAGAAGAAAAAACATAGAAGATAAAAAGAAAAACGTAACGTTTTTTGCTAGTTTGAGACAAAGATAGCTACACAGGGAGTTCCTTGTGTTGTTTCCATGCATATATATATATATTACAACCCAACTGGTTCATCTCCTCTACTCCTTTTCATTCCTCCCTACTTCCCTTCCTATGGTGCCCCAGTCAGTTTAAGATTTCTATATTCATTCTTGTACAGACAGCACATCAACCACATTCAAGTTTTTAGGTTCCTTCTCTAGGTAGCCACTATTTAAAAAAAAAAAAAAAAGATAGGACACTATCCACATAGAGCCAGAACCCTGGAGCAGAACAAGATAATCTTTGCAAAATCAGAATAACTAAAAAATAAAGAAAGGTAAAGTGGCAAGCGTGAGCGTCCCTACAGGAAGCAATGCACAAGTGAAAGCCCCTGAAGGACTTCACCTCTAGGCCAGAGAGCCTGAAGACTGAGAGCTCTTTGTCTTTGCCTTCTGGAGGCAGCCTTGATCTCTAATGTTTGTGGTACACGTCAAACATTCACTTTCTGTGCTGTTTCAACTGATTATTTCCCAAGAAACAGGTTTCTTTACTTTCTAATGGTCAGCCTTCTTCCTGTTACATTTCTTTTAAACATTGGACTTTACTAAAAGCTCTTTGTTGCATTAAAAGAGGGATAGACTCAATGTTACAAATGACAAGAATAAAGAAGGACTGAAGAATCTTTGTATGAAGTTCTAACTTGGAAAACGTTTGAGAGTTCTGAGCCTAGAATAGTTTCTACCCAATAGCTGATATTAGAATGAAGAGGAAAAAAATGTATTAAATCCAGTATTCTGGAAGCAGACTCTAAAATAAAAGTCAGCGTGAAGAAGGTGTATTGGGGCATTCTCTCAGGAGATACACCGGTAACGAAGTGAGGTAGGCAGTATTGTAGAGAAGCAATTTACAATGGTAGTCTTAGTCATCTTATGGGGAACTCTGGAGCTCGAAGCCCTTTGGAATTGGAATGGAGTCTTTGTGTACCAGCAACTGTCAATCATTGGCTTTGGGTCACCCCTAGGAGCCATGTGACCTTGGATGAAGTGGCTCCCTCCATCTTGAAGGACTTTCCAAGTGAAGGAAAGAAATGTGAGTCATCAATAGCAACTGAGCTTTCCAGCTGAAAAGGGAATGAATGCCCTGAAAAGGAGACCCATGAAACAACAGATTATCCATTACACTATTTAATAGCAAAAATAAAAAGGTCATTTTGTAGGCCTTGAACAATGAGACATTATCAAGTATCAGTGACTATAAAATTGTATTTGGCCTTCCTGCATATTTACTTTACTATTGGAAATTATTAAGGGAAACATAGTTTGTCACTCACACCTGGGATTCTTCTTTTTGTTTTTTTTTTCTTAGCCATTAAAATACACAGCTTTATTCATATGAACAGAGAGCTAATGACAGCATATAGCATTATAATTTTCAGATTTAGGTTCCTCCTGTTACTGCCAGCATCCCAGAACCATAAAGACAATGACATCTCTATCTTCACACACACACCTGGGATACTTCTGAGAGATAAATTTCACTAAAATAATGAACAGACTTTAAGTGATGTACAGAAGGTATGACAGTACTTTTCCCAAGCAAACGGAAAGGGAAAGTATGACCACCAAGAAATTCTGTGACCTGTATGTGTGTTATAAATACAGTAAAATATGTGGCAGATTTTGAGGGATATTTAACACATTTTGCAGACAGACTGTGTATTAGTCATAAAAACAGCTAAAATTTGAAGTTTGGATTAAAATTCTATTGGTTGCAATTTCTAGCCACATAATTCTTCTACAGACACTATCCTAAGAACTACTGATTTTAGAGTCTCAAAAATTGCAGTGTTAGTGGTAATGGGAAGTCAGACAAACAAGTTAGTGAAATGGAGCATGATAAAAGCTACAGTGGTGGTAAGTACTAAGTACAGTGACAGCACAATGGAGGAAGTGACTAACTCTCTGGGGTAGGTCAGACGAGGGCAGGTTCCTCAGAGGAGAAAGCTTCTCTGCCTGCCTTTGAAGGATGAGTAGGGGCTCACCACATGCTTGAGGGAGGTTTGCAGAGGCATAGGAGCAGAATCCAGAGTGTGTGTGGTGTGGGGAATATATGCAGTTCAGTTTGGATGAAATGTAGCAGGAAGAAGGAATGCTGGGTTTTGATACTAAGCACTGACAAATGACAGATGTTTCTTTCAAATATTTGAGAAATAGAATTTATTTGCTTTTAAAATAAGCCACATTTCGATTTAAGCCTGCCTTTCTTTATGAGTCATGCATAATATCACATTTGCTGTTTTATCTTTATAAGCAATTTCCATTGAACTATATTCAGTATTTTTAGAGGAATTTATAGTTGGGTCTTAAGTAAAAAAAAGTTTTTTTTTTACCTTTGTGATGTAATTTGGATCAAAGGATAACATAACTAAAGTGGGTTTAGCATAGTTAGACATAGACATGCAACTCAGGTAGTTATTTGTTTGTTTCTTGACTACATGTAATAATGAATTGGAATAGACAGTGACCTACAAATTGCTAACTTGAGTCACTCTGCCAGTCTTAGTTTGTGGTAATTTATTTTCTAATAGCCATATAGAGTAAAAGGAACAAGTGAAATTAATTTAAATAATATATGCTAATTAACTCAGGATATGCAAATTAGCAGCACTTCAACATGTAAGCAATAAAAATATTATTAATGAAATATTTTAAATCCCTTTTCATACTAAGTCCTTGAAATTGCATGTGTGTTTTACATTTGTAGTACATCGGGTCATGTTTCAAGAGGGCATCAGTTGTGCGAGGCTAGTAGCTGCTGTGTTAGACGCATAGCTTTATGCAGAAGTGTCTTCACCACATGGTTGGGCATTTTTGTTTTTTGTGGTGCTGGGGATTAAACCCAGGTCCTCGTGGCATGCTAGTAAAGCAGTCTACCTCTCAACTGCACCCCAGCCCCACCACAGGGTTTTTATGACTGATTACCTCTGTATTTCTATAGCCTTAAAATGCTAACAGTTAAAAAAAAAATGCTAACAGAAGGAAAAGGATCTGTAGGCCAGGGATATCTAGATTTACACCATCATGCTGTCATTGCTGGGATTCACCAGTAAAATAAGCAACTGGGATTTTATATTGGCCTGTTGGAAAGAAGCACACTTCCCATATGTTGTAGACTATACTTTCCAAGGATGGTCACAGCAATATCTTCCATTTTGCGTATTACTCACTGGTGTAATTTTTATTTTCTCCATAATTTAGATGGAGTTTAATTTATTATTCTTGATTCTGAATGACTCTTTTGATCAACTAAATGTGGCAGAGGTGACATTCTAGGACTTTTGAGGCTAGGTCATAAAAAGGTTTTTCAGCTTCCATCTGAGTTGGAACATTCTATCTCAGAATACAGTTGCTAGGCTGTAGGAAGCCAAGCTGATGTGGTGGAGCCACAACGAGAGTGTATTCTGGTTGAGGAGCCCAGCTGAGTTCAAACTTCAACTGCCAGTACTGTGAACGTGCTATTTTGGACGTCCATTCCGCTTAACCCTTCCCACAGCTCCAGCTGTAGCCAAACTTTGACTATATAGCTGCACAGAGACTTGATGTGTGAAATATTCAGTGACTATTGCCAAACATCAGAACCATGAAATACAATCAAAAGTTGTTGCTTTTAACCACTAGGATTTAAGATGGCTTCTCACATAGTAGTAAATAATCAGAATACTTACAAAATTTGGATGCAAACTTTACTTTGAGCAAAACACAAAGAATCAGAACCATCCTAATACTGAATTTAAAGAATAATTTAGAGTGTACAGAGGATGTTAGACTGTCCTGTGAAACAAAAAGTCGAAGATCACTGACAGCAGCTTGTAAGGAAGAATATAAAACTGATATTAGTAAGCAGAAATATGTAGAACAAATTGTTACTAGTTCTATAACAAACAATAGGTTCAGTTAATTTCCACAAATCTTTAATAATCTTTAAGTCCTTGGAAAAATAACACAATTCTATTTTAATGACTTACTGTATGGGTGCATTCATGCTATAGTGATGTCTGTAATTGCATGAAAGAAAAAATTTTAAAGCTTTTCCCAGGTGATCCACCATTGATATTCCCAAAATATACTTGATGATCATCTGCTCTCTTTAGTGGTATTGAATCAGCATCATTGAATATCTAGCGATTATGTAATTTATACTGCACAATAGTCATGGCAAAAATTCATTTAGCCTCTTACAGTTATTAAGTCTCCTTTGCAATGTTAAGCATAGTATCAGAGGCTCAGAAAAAAAAGAATATGTAAAGAAAAGACAAAGTTGGCAGGACTCTAAGTATGGCAGTTGGCTTACAGCTAAGGAGAGAAAAATAATTCTTTTGTTTGGTACATAGCAGAGATGTGATAATCACTATTTGTGATAATTATGTTGTCTTTTGAGAAAACAGAATCTCTTCCTAA
This sequence comes from Castor canadensis, assembly GCF_047511655.1. Taxonomy (NCBI): domain Eukaryota; kingdom Metazoa; phylum Chordata; class Mammalia; order Rodentia; family Castoridae; genus Castor; species Castor canadensis. Next base: position 58,183,634 of record NC_133392.1, on the reverse strand, counting down.
TTTCACAACTCCCTTAGAAGTATTGACTGCTCATTTTATCTAGTTTCTGACTTTTACATAAAACCTTGAAGCTTGTAAACTCGTACAACTGATCGAATCTATTTCATGGCTACTTTTATACTTAGCTATTCACATTCCATGGGAAAGTCTCTCAGGCCTGTCTCACTTTCGGATTATCTTATGCTTCTGAAAGACTACAAACTAAGAATTGAAAGAAACTTTTTATTTTGAAATAATCATAGCTTCAAAGTTGCACAAATAGTGCAGAGAAGTTTCATGTACCTTTGCTCAGTTTTCCACATTGGATGCATTTTATGCAACTACATGAAAATAGTAGAACCAAGATGTTGACCTGCTGATATAAATTATGTTTATAGTTCTATTACATCTGGATTCACATAACTACCAACACAATAAAGATATAGAAATATTCTGCACTACAAGTGTCTCTCCACCTCTCTCCCTGACCCCATCCTGTGCCAGCCCCTCCCCCGCCCCGGCAAAATATCTGTTCTCCATTTCTACCTTCCATGTTCTTACCAGGCCTAACCTTGCTTAACTTCTGAGATCAGGTGAGATCGTTCAGGGTGGTATGGCCATAGACCTGTTCTCCATTTGTATGACTTTGTCATTGTAGAATGTTTTATGAATAGAATCATACAGTGTGTGACTTTGTTACAGATCCATGCATCAATAGTTTATCATGTGTCAATAGTTTTTTTGTATTGCAGGGTAATAATAGTCCATGGTAGAAGTATACCACAGTTCATTAGATGATTATAGGACATTTGCTCATTTTTAGTTTAGGGCAATTACAAATAAAGCTTCTATAAATAGTTGTGCATAGGCTTTTGTGTGTCAGTACCCAGAAGTGTAATGGAATGAAGGCATACACCACCACACACAATTTTTTCTATGGAGATGGGTCTTGCAAACTTTTTTTTGCCTGGGATGGCATGGAACTGTAATCTTCCTGATCTCAATCTCTCGGGTAGCTTGGGATGATAGTCACACACCATTGCACCCAGTTACTGGTTGAGATGAGGTTTTGTAAACTTTTTGCCTTGACTGGCCTTGAACCGTGATCCTCTCAATCGCAGCCTCCCAAGTATCTAGGATTATAGGTGTGAGCCACTGGTGCCCAGCTTCTCTCTTTCTGTTAGTCTTTACTAGAATTTTATCAATTTTTCTTGATATTTTCCAAGAACCAACTTTTTGTTTCATTGAATTTCTGTATTTTTTTGTTTTCAATTTTACTCATTTCTTCTCTCACCTTTGTTATTTCTCTCCTTCTGCCTGTTTGAGTTTATTTTGTTTTTCATTTTCTAGATTATTGAAATGTAAGGTTAGATGACTCATTTGAAATGTTTCCACTTTTTTGATATAAGCAGTTAGTGGTAAGTTTATCTGTTGAATAGCAACTCCCTATTTTTCCTCTCCTCTGTGACCAGTAACAAGTTCTACTTTCTGCTTCTACACATTTGACTATTTTATATACCTCATGTACTTGGGGTCTTGCTGTGTTTGTATTTCTGTAACCAGCTTATTTTACATAGCATAATGATGTCCTTAGGTTTCATCCATGTTGTCACATGTTACAGAATTTCCTTATTTTTTTTCAAGAGGCTGAATAACATTCCTTTGTATGTGTGTACAACATATTCTATCTTTCATTAATGGATATTTAGATTATTTGAACATCTTCACTATTGTGAATAATGATGAAGTGAATATAGAGTGCAGCTTTGTCTTCAAACTCCAGGCTGCATATTTGTTTCCTTCAAATATACACCCAGAAATGTGATTTTGGGATGATATGGTAGTGCTGTTTTTAGTTTCTTGAGGATCCTCCATACTTAAAGCAGCCACATCATTTTACATTCTCCTAGGCCGTGTACAAGGGTTTCCTTTCCTCCTAGTCCTTCTCAATACTGTAATCTTTTATTTGTTTTTGAAAAGCAGTCTTCCTAACAGGTGTGAAGAGATAGCCTACTGTGGTTTGATTTGCATTTCTCTTGACTATTAGTTATAGTGAGGTTTTTAAAAATTTTTTTAACTTTTATCCATTGGCCATTTGTATATCTTCTCTTGAAGAATGTCTGTTCACATTTGCACTTTTTAATTTTAATTAATTTATTTTTATTATTCATTTATTCACATGTGCATACATTGTTTGGGTCATTTTTCCCCCCTGCCCACGCCTCAACCCTCTCCCCGCCTTCCCCCTCGTTTCCAGGCAGAACCTGTTCTGCACTTTTCTCCAGATCCATTGAAGAGTAGAAATAAGCAATAATAAGAAAGACATAGCATTTTTGCTAGTTGAGATAAGGACAGTTATACAGAGATTCCTAGCATTGTTACAACCCAGGTTGATTCATATCTAACTGATCTTTAGACTGGTACCTGATCCCCTTCTCCTGTTGACCTCTGTCACTTTAAAGTTTCTGTATTAATTCCTCTGGAGTGGGGACATCAAATGCTTTCATGTTTTGGGTTTTCTATCTAACCCCGTACCTCCTGTATATGTTCTCCCCTTGTCATGTACCCAAATTCAACATTGCTCTATTTGCCCTAGATCTAAAGACTGCATGTGAGAGAGAACATATGACTTTTGGTCTTCTGAGTCTGGCTAACCTCGCTCAGAATGATGTTCTCCAGTTCCATCCATTTACTTGCAAATGATAAGATTTCATTTTTCTTCATGGCTGAGTAAAATTCCATTGTGTATAAATACCACATTTTCTTGATCCATTCTTCAGTATTGGGGCATCTTGGTTGTTTCTATAATTTGGCTATTGTGAGTAGCACTGCAATAAACATGGGTGTGCAGGTGCCTTTGGAGTAACCTGTGTTGCATTCTTTTGGGTATATCCCCAGGAGTGGGATTGCTGGATCATATGGCAGATCTAGGTTTAGATTTTTAATAAGCCCCCAAATTTTTTCCAGAGCACCAGCAGTGTATGAGGGTTCCTTTTTCCCCATATCCTCGCCAACACATGTTGGTGGTGTTTTTGATGATGGCTATTCTAACAAGGGTGAGATGGAATCTTAGTGTGGTTTTGATTTGCATTTCCTTTATGGCTAGAGATGGTGAGCATTTTTTCATGTGTTTTTTGGCCATTTGAATTTTCTCTTTTGAGAAAGTTCTGTTTAGTTCAGTTGCCCATTTCTTAATTGGTTCATTGATTTTGGGAGTTCCCTGTATATTCTGGTTATCAGTCCTTTGATGTATAGCTAGCAAATATTTTCCAAAATATTAATTAATTAAAATTAATATTAATTAATTTTTGAAGGATAGTCTAGTAGTTTTATTAATAATTTTGAAAACTTGAAAGCAACCAAAGTGTATTTCCATAGGTAAGTGAATAAATAAACTTTGGCACATTCGAACAATGTAATATGATTCAGTGCTAAAAAGCAATGATCTATCAAACTATGAAAAGACATGGAGGGAATGTAAATACATATTGCTACATGAAGAAAGCCAATTTGAAAAGGCTACATTCTGTGGAATTCCAACTATATGACATTCTGGAAAAGATACAACCATGAAGACAGTAAAACAAATCAGTGATTGCCAGAGCTTAGGGGGGAGGAAAAATGAATTAGCCAAGCACACAGGATATTTAGGGCAGTAAAACTACTCTTTATGACATTGTACTGGTGAATACATGGTACTATACATTTGCCAGAACCCATAGAATGTAAAAACACCAAAACTGAACCCTAGGGTAAACCTTGGATTTTGGAATAAAATGTGTCAATTTAGGGTCATCAGTTATAACAAGTGTGCCATCTTGTGTGTGTGTGGGGGGGTTGATTTGGAGGTTGGTGTGTATGTTTGGTGATAGGAAGTATATGAGAACTCTATAAATTATTTGTACAAAGGAGTTTTATTGTGATATTTATAACTTGCATATAATGTACTTTGATCAAATTTACCTTATCTGTGTTACTCTTTCCTAACCAACCTTCTTCCTCATCCCTCCTTTTTAACAGGTTTTAGTGGGTTTCATTGTGCTATTTTCATATATATATAATGTACTTCCATAGTATTTTTTCCCTGTCACCCTCCTGTCATCACCAGCTGGTTATTTCCTCCCTAAACATTTTTCCCTTTTACAACCATGTCATATTATTATGTTCTTTTCAGGTCTAGATTCTGCATTTGAATGAGAACATGCAACAGTTGTCTTTCCAAGCTTGGCTTATCTCACCTAACATGATATCTCCAGTTCCATTCCATTTTCCTGAAAATGACATAATTTTATTTTTTTTATGACTGAAAAATACCCCATTGTATATATGTACCATATTTTCTTTATCCAATCATTTGTTTTTGGGAACCTAGGTTGGTTCTATGTCTTGGTTATGCAGGTATCTCTCTTGTATGTTGATACACATTCTTTTGAATATATGCCCAAGAACAGGATCACATAGTTTAATTTTTAATTCCTTGAGGAACCTCCATATTGATTTCTATAGTGGCTGAACTAATTTACATACCCACTAACAGCATATAAGGGTTCCTTTTTACCTGCATTCTCGCCAGCATGTGTTTTTTTTTCTTGGTGATTGCCATTCTGACTGGGGTGACATGGAATGTTAGTGCTATTTAGATTTGCATTTCCTTGATGGCTGTGGATGTTGGACATTTCTTCATTTGTTTATTATCCATTTGTACTTCTTTTGAGAACTGTCCAATTTGTTTTCCCGTTTATTAATTGGATTATTTGTTCTTTTGGTGTTTATTTTTGGAGTTCTTTATATATTCTGAATATTAATCCTTCATCCAATAACTAACCTGCAAAGATTTTCTCTTGTTCTATGGGTTGTCTCTTGATTCTGGAAATTATTTCCTTTGATGTATTTGCACATTTAAAACTTGTGTTATTTGTTCTCTTGTTATTGAACTTTTGAAGTTCTTTTTATGCATCAGTTATTAACCATTTATAAAATGTATGCTTTGTAAATACTTTTCTGTATGTCAATACTTTTCACTTTGCTGATTGTTTCTTTGCTATGCAGAAACTTTTCAGTCTTGTTGAGTATCACTTTTCTAATTTTTTTATCACCTGTACTTTTGGTGCCATATCTAAGAATCATTATCAAATTCAATGTCATGAAACTTTTCCTCTGTGTTTTCTTCTAGGAATTTTCCAGTTTTGGGTTTTACACTTAAGCCTTTATTTTTTTAGTAGAGTTTTGCACATGTTGTCAGGTAAGGGTTAATATCATTTCTTTGCCATGTGGATATCCAGTTTTCCCAGCACCGTTTGTTGAAGAGACTATCTTTTCCCTATTGTGTATTCTTGACATCTTTGTTGAAGATCGGTTGATATATGTGACTTTTAATTTTTTAAATTTTAAATTGACAAATAATTATATGTAGATTTATTTCTGGGCTCTTATTCTATTCCTTGGTTTATATGTCTGTCTGTATTTCAGTCCTGTACTATTTCAGTTAGTGTAACTATGTAACATGTTCTGAAAACAGGAAGTGTGATGCCTCCAATTTTGTTCTTCTCTCTCAAGATTATTTTGGGTTTGAGTTTCTTTGGGTTCTATATGAATTTTAGAATTGTTTTACTATAATGGCAAAAAACGCCATTGGGATTTTCATAGAGATTGCACTAAATCTGTAAAATGCTTTTAGTAGAATGGACATTTTAACACTATTAAGACTTCTAATACATAATCATGGAGTGTCCTATTTATTTGTGTTTCTTTGAAACTAGATATCCATATAAAAGAAAGTATGCCATTATTTTAATTTAGTTATCAGTGTTTTGTAACTTCAGTGTACAAGTTTTTCATCCCCTTAATTAAATTTGTTCTAAATATTTTATTCTTTTTGATGCTACCGTGAATGATTTTTTCCTGAATTTCCTGTTTGGATAACTGTTTTTGCAGTACAGGGGTTTGAACTCAGGGCCTCATGCTTGCTCTATCACTTGAGCCACTCTACCAGCCCTGTTTAGTGTTGGGTATTTTCAAAGGTCTTCTGAACTATTTGCCCAGGCTGGCTTGAAATGTGATACTCCTGATCTCTGCCTCTTTAGTAGCTAGGATGAAGACATGAGCTATGGGTGCCTGGGTAGATAAAGTTTTAATGATTTTTTTCCCTTCTAAAATTCATGCTGAAACTTTATTACTAATATAACGGTATTGAGAAGTGGGACCTTTAAGAGGTGATTAAGACATGAAGGTGGAACACCTTTGAATGTGATTAAGTACTCTTAAAATAGGGCTTGGTTGAGAGAGTTGGTTGTAGGCTTTTCACATATGGTCTTTATTATATTAAGATAATTTCCACCTTAGTAGAAATACTTAACCTTTTTGTTGGCATCGCTTTGGCTACACTTAGCCTTTTCCGGCTAGAATGATGTTGGAGCCAAAGTTCATTATGTGATTTGGAGTATTTAAAATTTTAATTTTTAATGCTTCTCTCTTTCTTTGTCCCTTCAAGAGAGCTGGCTTTTGTTGGCAATTGTTGTTTTGGTCTGCACTCATTTCTGGAATGCCCAGCTTCTCCAGCACCAAGTCTTCATGTGACATATGAAGCAATGGGAAAAACAGACCAGGGAATTCACTGTCATTTTGCTCCTCTGGTACTCATCTTCCTAGCCAGTCTGCATTGTGCACTCTACTGTTGAGGATTATCTTATGAGTGTTTTGTATATAATTGGCATGGTTTTTAGTTGTACTTATTGCATGGAATAGGAAAATGTACTTCTATTCCCATCCAGAAATAGATGTCAGTAACTGAATTTTTAGGTGAAAGCTGAGTCTGAACCAAGTGAAGCTATAAATACAGTGATTATTCACTTGGTAGTGAAAAGGAATGTTACAACCAAGATGTTTTAATTTTTGTAAAAGTAGGAGAAAATCTGATCAGAGGCAAAATTACCAGAGAAGTCTGTTGAGAACATAGTGACTGCATCAGGTTAATACATTTGAGTGTGGTGTTAGTGGTATTTGAAACTGTTATTTACCCCACTATCCATGTTCCTCTTTTATTTTTTTTCTTGTGGTACTGGGACTTGAACTCAGGGCATATACCTTGAGCCACTCCACCAACCATTTTTTTGTGAAGGGTTTTTTCAAGATAGGGTCTCGTGAACTGCGATCCTCCTGCTCTCTGCTTCCTGAGGATTACAGGTGTGAGGCACCTGTAATCCTCAGAGGAGATTTGCTCCTCTTTCTTTAAGCAATAGAACACCAATATTAGCTTGGTACAGCTAAAACTAACAGTAAACTGAAAAAAAGGAAAAGATAAAGAGTTAATATGTTCTGTGATGTTCCTGTAAAAGATTTGCTCTTTTTTTTCCTAGACATTTCACAAAATGATTGTTACTAATTGATGTTAATTCATGGAACTTCTTTTTTCTCCTAATATTGGTTATGCTTGGCTTATTGAAAAAAGTAGTAAATGATTAGGAATGGTGTTTTATATTTAAAAGGGGATGCCTGTGAGAAAGAGGTACTTAATTGTTATATACTGAGACTATTGAAAGGTCAGAAAACCAATGTGATTTTGTACAGGACATCTTATCCTGTGTTAATGAATGATGCAATACAAAAAAATTGTCACAGAGTCAAGACAAAATTGCTATGGAAGACTTTGCCAGCCAGATCTAGTACAGTCTCTTTTGGTTGGATACAGTTTCTCATGAGATCTTGACTTTGTCTTGTCTTTGATTTATCCATAGGCTGGAGAAAACATATAGGAAAATAAACAATCTGGTTAATATCTGACCAGTATGAAAAAAATCGTTGGTTAAAGTAGAAAAGAACACTAGAAGAAATAGTCTTGATCATTGAATAGTTCATGATAGCATGAGATAGAAAAGCTGGTAATAAAATTATAGCAGATACTTTAGAAAACAGACTTTTTAAATTTAGAGAAAAGACATTTGGTAGGGTAGACAGTGTAAGAAGTTAGGAACTCCTCAAAATGTAATTCTAACTGTTTAATTACAGAGGAGTTGGAGAATATGTTGTTATACCCAAGGGAGCTAGAGTTTCTGCTCAGTTCTCCAATCATCTTATTTTAAAAATAAAAGCATAAGAAAACAATGTGAAGAAAGATGTTAGCCAAAAAATGTACTAGGGAGACTGGCACAGATCCACATGAATAGTGTTAGGACATTGAAAAACTCAAATGAGCAGTATATTGGAATGTAATCCAGCAGTCAGCTGGGCCACTTTGACTTCTGCAGTCTAGATAGTATTGATTTGAGCCCTCAGTAGGGTTGCTTGTGTAATGGTAGGGCTTTTTTCTAGGACCTCCATGGTTTTCCAGAAGGCTCGTCCTCTCAGTCAGTTTTTGCTTCTGTATATACTGTCCTTTCCACATCTCATCAACTAGGTAATAAGATTCACTCCATGTCAACAACACCTTGGTCTTCTCCCCTCCATTTTCTTTTTCCACTTCTCTTTTGGACTTAGGCACCTTCTCTGGATTTTCTCATGCATGGCCACTTAACCATTCTTCTCTTGTTTTATTTGCTTTATCTTGTGTTGCTTTTGTTTCTTTTACTGGAAAAGATCTATTTTAATATTTTTCCAAATACAGACAGCTTGCACTCTAATAAGAATTGTGGCATAAGTTAGTAAAGATGTAATGCTGTGTTATCTTACCAACAGAACTAGTAATAATCAAAAGCTGAGTGGAGTCAAAAGACATACAATGGTATGGTGGTTGCTGAAAAATGGGAAGATAAGAAAGAGTAATAGAGGGAGTGGATTTGACCAAAGTGCATTATATGCATGAATGAAAATATCACAGTGAAACCCCTTTGTACAATTAATATACACTAATAAAAAAGAGGAAAATAATATGGAGGGCTATTTATGCTGATGTAAGGACAATAATAAATGGCCTAGGGATGCCAAATATTGGAAGTCCTACTTTATAATAGGAAAATTTAGGGGAAAATGTATTGATAAGGGAGATGAAAGCCAGTCATGGCTACAGTGATTATAAGAACCGGCATTTTCATCTGTAAAATGAATATACAACATATCACACTCTACCTAATGGAATTATTTGGTTAAAAAAAAGAAGACCGAATGAAAAATGTATGTATATGTGCATGAGTGATATTTTATTGTATCATGGAAATTATTAAAGATAACATTTATTTAGTGTACTGTGCTAATTTATTGTCATGTAATCATTACAACTCTATAAATAGCTACTCTTAAAATTCTTATTTTAGTGGTAAGGAATTAACAAGTATTATTTTGTAGTTGAATCAATTATTGAACTGATACAGACTGACTCTAGAAGTTCTATTCTTTACCACTCTCCTTTAGTATCCAGCTGTTTCATTCATTCAGAAAATATTTATTGAACATCCATTATGCATTTGACATTGTAAAAGATACTGAGACTAAGATGATGAAATAACAAGACACTCTTCACGCTCCTGGGAAGTATAGCCTAGTGGTGATGCAAACATGAAATATTAGTCCTTAAATTAATACACAAAATAAAATCTGAGTAAAAAAAAGGTACAGGGTGACAACAGGAAGTTTGAATGTGAATTTAAGAGGGAAGAGATGGAAGAGAAGGCCTCTTGTACTAAGGTCCAAAATGACAAGTAGCCATTAGCTAAGTGAAGAAGAGGTACAGATAAGAATACACAATTCAGAAAGACACAATGGTTTCCACTCTGCAGTGGAAAATAATTCAGCGCCTATTCAAGCCAGAAAGGAATCCAGAGTGACTTCTGTCCAGAAACAGAAGGGATAGATAGTGTGAGATGTGATGGGAATGTGGACAACAAGGTAGGGATCAGCCTGTACTAGTATTTTGGGATTGTAAGCTGAATGCAGTGGCAGTGGGGATGAAATTGGAGTGGGAAAATAATGAAAGAGGGACTATTCCAAAAGCTTTGTAAACTAGTTTGTATCATGAAAAATTAGGACTAAATGACTTCTATGAATGTTCATTTGAGCTAAAAAGATTCTAGAAATCTCCAACATCTGAGCATTTTCCCTTTTCTTGCAACATCTTGATTTAATCTTTGTAGTGCTAATAACTCAAAGGCAAAACTCTTATTGGATTTGTAATCCAATGAGAAATGCAGCCCTCACATATGTGCCAGACTTAATGACTCCTGCTGTATTTGGATTGTGAGATGTTATCCATCTCCTCTGTGAAATAGGAAGTCTAGTTTAGTAGAATTTGTTGTCCTTAAGGAGTTAGTAATATCACCTTAGCAATGGTTTTTTTTTTTTTTTAAGTTCATTGATAAAATGCTTTAGGATGGAAGGAAATAGACCTCAGGTAATTTTATATGTATTCTCAGCTTGCTAGTTGAAATTACAAGACTAACATTTTATTCTCATCATGAATTTATGAAATACTTAAATTAACATAATATGTATAAACTAAATGTTTAAATGAAATGTCGATACATCTGTATTAAGGCTGACTGCTATTGAACAGATGATAGTGATTTTTTTTAATGATTGTGTTTGAGCTCAGTGCTTCATGCTTCAGCACCTTGTCAAATATAATAGCTGAGAAATAAAATCCGTTCACATGTTCCTTGAATACTTACTTATATTGTATGTTTCTTCTTATCTCCAACAGGCAATTCTGAAATCCAAAATTTAAAAATAGTCTAGGCAGTTTCTAAACAGGAAGATTGAAAGTGAGAAAGCAAACTGTACTTTAATGTAGCTTAGATTACAGGTGTGACCATTGTGCCCGGCTCACATCTACTCTTAGGTTCATTTAATTCTGGTGTTTTGAATTTGATAAAGTAGGGGCTAGAAAGATCACTGCCATCAGATAACTTTGGGTTTAAATTCCAACCGATAGTTACTTTCTCCATGCTCTAGGGAAAATTTTTGCAACCTTTCTGAAATACAATTTTCTAATCTGAATAAAGGAATAAAATCCTGCCTGCCCAGATTGTTTTGTTGGTAACATGATATGAAGTATGAAAAATGGATTTCCAATCCTGACTGTGTATGATGATCACTCAGGGAACCTTAAGAAATTCTCAAACCAAAGCCCCATTTCTGACTAACTAAATCAGAATCTCTGCAGCCAGCACTCATGTGGCAGAACATTTTTTAAAAGATCCTGGTTGGTTTTAATGAATAGCTAGAAATCAGAACTGCTGATACAAAGGCATCAACATGGTGCCTCACTTATGGCAGGATGTCATGAGTGCTCCATTCTCTTTCTTTTATACTCTTGTTGCCTTCGACTTACATGAGACCCAGATTCCTTCTGAAAAGATGAGACAAACTGTATGTAAGACTTAGTGACACATAGGAAGAGGTATAATGAGTCTTTTTGTCAAAGTATAATAAATAGAGCTACTTTGTAGATAATGGTAAACAGCCCCTTTTCCTTATACTTATATATTGAAATTTAATTGAATTCACCATGTATCAATAGAAATTTAATTAAAAACATGTAATTTTAATAGTTGGAAGCATAGATAAATAAGGACATTAATTATTCATTTGCCAGTGCTTAAGTTTTACGAAAAATGCTTTTTTTGAGAGATATTTGTCATTTAACTCCACAGCTTTATGTGTATTTGTTCTAATTGTATTATGAAAAGATTCACATTTATTATCAACAATGATGACAATAATTTTCATTTAGTTTATTTGCACAGGATTTTACTATGTAGCCCAGGCTGGCCTCAAACTCATGACCTTACTGACTCAGCGTCCTCAGCATTGGGTTTACAGGCACGAACCACCACACCCTGGTACAAAAAGTTTGTTTATCTATCTAATCAATTTGTGTAATCTTTCTCCTAATATAAAAAGCTTATACTCTTCAGGTGAACTCCCTACATTCATTCATTCCTCTCATATTTGTTAAGTATTATCAAGTACCCAATTTTGTAGTTTATTCCTATGCCACAAGTAACCCAGTATTTTTCAAGCTAGATTATTGCATGGAGACCTGGTCTTCCAGTAATGTGTCCAGGAGCCCTTTGAGAAGAGAGATGCAGATGAGGCAGAGGGAAAAATCTCCAGTCAACTTCCTATGTCTGTTTCATGTCCTGACTCTCCCAGTCATATGTTAAGGTTCTGGGTAAAATGTCATTTGACAAAAGATCCCTCTGTCTAAAGGAAAGTTTGACAAACTTTGATTCAGACTATGAACTCTTATGTAACTAAGAAAAAGAGTATATCAGGGTGAAAGGGGGGAAATTATGTTAACTAATGGCTTCTTTCTTTTAGGGAAGAAATTATCAGCAAAATATTGATGAATGATGTGAGTGACTAACACAATTGGGAGTGTGAGGGAGCAGGAGATAAACACAGAAGAAGACATACCACCTGCTGTGGGGGTGGGATGGAGAGGGAGAAAGCAGAAGATAAGAGGCACAGAAAGGGGATGGCACTGAAACACGGGGGAGTGGTAGGGAACAAGAATTTTTTCAATATGTTTCCATTAACAAGGGACTGCACACAACAGCTATTAAAACCGCTACATTCATACTGCTTGAATTGTTGGAGGAAACCAAAACTTGTAAAAATTTTTAAAATGAAGGCTTTTAAGTTTTCAGTGTTGCAACGAATAATATAAATTCTCATCCACCAGCTTCAATAAAGTTTGCTAAACACCAAGTTTTATTTGGTATGAATTATGGACAAGGCCTGATTTCAACATATGGGTCACTCTACAGAACGCTGTATAGACTTTACGCTTTATAGAGCAGAAAAAAACATGGGTGCTGAACATAGATGCCTATGGGAGTTTGCAGAGAACTTGGATGGAGCATCAGGCTTTATTCAGTCACAGAAAGGCAATTTGAACTACAGGCATGCACACATAATGACATTTCTGTCAACATGAACATTTCCCATTAGATTATATTGCCTGGTGACATTATAGCTGTCTCAGTTCATGCAAGTGCACCCCTGGTGTTCATGTGATGAAATTGCCTAGCTATGCATTTCTCAGAATTATCCCCATGGGTAAGCTACACGGGGCTGTACGTATTATCTAGGGTGTGAACAGAACAATGGCTGGAGCTGATCAGGAAGAAGATGCTTATTTTATTACTAATGGTACAGTCTTGTTTCTTTGTTTATTAACCTACTTAAAGTGAATTGATCAATTTAAAACTTTTCCACTTGATACTTGGTGTCCTGTCATTGTTGACTCCCTTGTTTTCTCAAATAATAAAGGAAGAAAATATGTACATTACTCACTTTTTATTTACTGAAGGTCATACTGTGGTGTAATTTTTTAAACTTCTTTTTAAAATTGGCCCAAAATTGGACATGTTTATCGAGCACCATTTGATGTCTTGATATATGACATTGTGTAATGTTCAAATGAGAGTTAACACAACTATCCTTTCAAATATATATCATTTCTTTGTGTAAAAACATTCAAAGGCCTTCTGTCTTTTTTGAAATAGTGTCTTTTTGCTTCCTAAACTTACCCTGCTTACAGTAGCTTACTAGAACTTATTTCTCTTTCTAACTGTAATTTAATTTCTATTTGCCAAATTTTCCGTGTTCCTGCCTAGTTTCATCCATGTTATTGCAAATGACAGGATTCCATCCTTTTTAATGGCTGAGTAGTATTTCATTTTGTATATATACCACATTTTCTTTATCCATTCTTCATTTGATGGATACCACAGTTGATTCCATACCTTGGCTATTGTGAACAGTGCTGCTATAAACATAGGACTACAGATACCTGTTTAACATCCTGATTTGATTCCTTTGGATATATACTCAGTAGTGGGATTGCTGGATCATATGGTAGTTTCACTTTTTTGAGGAATGTCCATACTGCTTTCCTTAATGGTTATGTGAATTTATATTACACCAGCAGTGTACAGTACTAATTACATTCTCCACATATTCATCAGCACTTTAATAGTCACTCTCATCGGGCTGAGTGATGTCTCATTGGGGTTTTGATCTGCATTTCTCTGATAATTAGTGATGTCTTTTCAGATACCTGTTGCCCACTTGTATGTCTTCCTTTTTTATTCTATGTAGCACGGGCTAACCTTGAACTCACTTTACAGCCCAGACTGGCCTTGAACTTGCTATCCTCCTGCTCCAGCCTTCCTAGTTCACTTTACAGGTGTTTGCCACCATACTTGAACATTTGTATGTCTTCTTTTGAGAAATGTCTATTTTCATCAGTGGTCCATTTTTAAATTGGATAGTCTGGCTTTTTACTACTGAGTTTATGTATATATATATATATACACACATATATATATACACATACATACATATATATTCTGGATATTAACCTCTTTCAGATACATAGCTAGAAAATGTTTTCATCTATTGTATAGATCCTCTATTCAGTGTGTGGATTGCTTTCTTGTCGGTGTGCAGAAGCTTTTTAGTTTGATATGGTCCCATTTGTCTATTTTTATTTTCTTTCTTGTGCTTTTGTTATTCTATTCAAAAACAATTCTTGCTGGTTCTCAAGTCCTGAGGCATTTCCTGTTTTCCTCTGGTAGTTTTATAGTTTTGGGTCTTACATTTAAGTCTTCAATCCATTTTGAGTTGATTTTCATAACTGGTGAGGTTTAAAGGTCTAGTTTTGTTCTGCTGCATATGCCTGTTGAAGATACTGGATTTCCCTATTGTGTGTCCTTAGCATTTCTTGTGAAAGATTTGTTAGCTATAGATGTGTGGGTTTACATCTAGGCTGTGATGGCAAATTTAATGGGGTATTTCTCCTGTGGCTTTATGTTCTCAGAGATGAAAATTAAAGAAAAAGGCAAAATGACATTTGAGGAGTATCTTTACTCTCCTAAATTCCTGGTGGAATTATTTTGGGGAAAATATTCAAAGGAAGGCCTTTCTTCTTGCTTTATCTACATGGTAGAAATATTACAAAAGCAAGCCTTATCATAAATACGATCTTGTGAAGATAAAAAATGTCATTTGAGTTTTAGGAGGAACTGGAGAAACAGTATTTGTTCTGAAAAGAGATGGTGGAGTTAACCATTTGTATATCAGAAAAAGTTCCATTAGCTACTGACGAAAAATTTTTTGAAGAGATATATAGAGCTGTAAATTGGAGTGGGATATACCTCTTTTTGTACATTTGTGGAATTTTTTTTTAAAGGCTACCCACATAGAAAGAAAATGAAGATCTCCAAGCAAATCTTTTCTTTATTCTTCATACCAAATCTCAAAATAAGGCTGATAAGTCTGCTAAATATGATGTGTCATTGACCTTTTTAAATCTCTCCATGATGCTGTGAGTACAGATAACAGGATCTGTTCATATTCTTATTACCCTGTTTGTCACTGGCCTTGAGCTAGTAAACACAAGGTTTTCGTTGTGGAGCATCAGTTGAAAGACAGTGTTCTTATGGTTCTTGGAAACATGTAATGATCTTCACTCAGATGTTTCTGTGAATCTTTTAGACTACATTTGCTGGCTTAGAACTTTAAATTTGGAATGGTGTAATAATTGGATTCATTCTCCTTTGGATTAACGCTGAAATAGTTACTAACATGATCTTTGTGAAGTGAGGGGCAGTAACACTAAAGTGGAGATGAATATTTAGTTCCTCAAATTAGATACTTAGTATTTTATTAGATAACCAGAATAAAGTCATTCTGCACATGTACAAAAATGTTGAATTTCTTATATTTATTCATTTTTACATATAGTTAATGTCTTTAAAGTATATTCAAATTAGTTTATTTCAGGTTAATTTATTTAAGACAAATTGTAGATAGCTAAGAAACTTATATTTGGACTTTATAAATCAAAATTCCTTAGAACCTCTAGATGCACATTTAAACATCCATAAGATTAGTTGATTGAAAAGAAAGCTTAATTATTTAAAATAAGTTTTGTTTTGAGATTAAGTGACATTAAACACTGGAAATGCATTGTTCACATGTATAATTTACTTTAAGTAAATTGATGTTTGATAACCTTTCTATACAAAATGGCTTTTCATTAAGAGCTTTTAGATTATTTGATTTGTGAAGGTATTTTGAATAAATGTGCATTGAAATCTTCCTCTGTGTAAGATTTGTGAATAATGCCAGTTATTTATTTAAGTTCTAAGTAAAATGCCTCATTATTTGTTGTTTAGTAATACTCAAACTCAGAATAAAAATTATCAAAATGCCAGAGTATTATCAGTAGGACGTTACACCAAAAAAAGTGCTGGGGACTTGGTGAGGGCTGGAATCTACATTCTTTGAGTGTTCGTGTGGGCCACACACTGCTATTCATTTAACATGTTCATGCATTTGTTCTTACAGAAAAGTATTTATTCAGTGATGTGCTACAAGCTATTCACTTACCATCTTTATGTGCAAATCAGTCAAGTTCTTCAAAAGGAGATCAGTCATTAGTGTAGAAGTCTCATATTGCCAGTTTTCATGACTTTCTGCTCAAATTGCTCCTTGAAAATGGTTAAGGAAGATAGGAAATTCATTTTTCAAGCCATGATTGTTCATAGTACTTTGTAGTATAGCAGCGATGGCTCACCAAGATCTATCTATCTATCTATCAATCATCTATCTACCTCTCTGTCATCTATCCATCCACCCATCCATCTGTCCGTCTGTCCTTGTCTGTCTGTCCATCTATGAAGTAAGTAAGAATCATGGTTGCTTAAGATTAAACCAGGTGTTGTGTTGCCATTGACTTTGAAGTGCACAATTGTACGCAGGCCCTCATCTTCTTGCCTTTCACATTACCTCAGCTTTGTTAGCAACGGCCTGGTGGAAGACTCAATAAGGATTATGAATGTAGCCATAGAATAATTTGGCTTTTAGGTAATATGTTTAAGCTTTAGCTTTCATTTTTTAATATACTGAAGATTGGAAGAGCTAAAATGTGAAGCATGGGAAATTTAGCTTAAAAGTATAAACTATTGACAAACCAGATTTTATAGCTATAATGGAAGTCCTACCATAGTTTCTGCTCTGTTTTTGGCAGTAATGCTTACTGTAAACTTTACTACAAATTATCCATAAGCTGCTGAATTGTTGGAACACATTAATCTTTACTCAGAAGATTTGGCCTGGGGTCACATCAGCTGTCTTATCAGAGGACCTCTCCCATGCATTGGATGAGGAAATCTTGACATGCTATGTTTATCAAAAAAAAATGTTTTATTTGGAGGAGCATATTAAGTTTAGTCAGGGCCTCAGGGAGGTTTCTTGCTGTTCTGGAAATATAATATTCCCTCTTCTTAAAGCTGAGGTTAATTTTAGTTGTATGGAATGATGATGGAATGATAATGTTAGTTTATAAATTCTGTAAGGGTGGATGTATGTCCTGAAGTCAGTTTCCCCCAATGGAATTTTTCTTATTTTGCTGGTTCGTAGAAAAATTTCTCTATCCCATCTGTTCTCACTGTAAAAATTATATATGCATCATGCCACTGAGCTACGTAACTTTCTGTTAATCTTTTGTTTGTTCATGTAAGTAATTTTATATTGAAAAGTAAGAAATTAATTTGTGTGTAGTACTTACGATGTTTTCAGATTTCTATGAAAAGGTTCATCCTGAGCACTCCAACCCTTTTAATCAATAAAATAATTATTGAACATTCTTAAATTCCCTAAAGTGTTAGCAAGGGAACTGAAAACAAGTACATTTTATGATATTAACAAACTTGCTGACTTGTAAAAGAAATGCTATAGATGACAGGAAAAATCTAGTTCTCTTAAAATTATTTTTTTTCCTTCAAAAAATTAGAAAGAAGTTTTGGTTGTGCCTTCTATATTCTGGTCCCTTTTCACAGATTTGGTTTAGAAATCAGGAAGTGGTCTTAAATCTCTTTCTCCAGTTGTAAGAGCTAGTGTAGAATACCGTACCTTAATTCACTCATAAGAATTAAATTTGAAACACACAACTTGCCCAGTCCTTTGGTGAAGCTTAGAATATGTTGTTAGAGGTATGTGCTAAGATTCTGCCACCATTTCTTTTGCTAATTTTTAATAACTTGAACTCAAAATCTTTTTCTCAGTGGCAACCCAACTGTACTGAGCAGATACAGGCTTTAGGGTTCTTTGGAAGTAACATGTAGAATTTTACTCCCGTAATATATATTTCATTGCTAAATTATTACCTTTTTAACAACAGGGAAGAACAAACCAAACAAAATAACCTTTCAAGCCTCACCATTCCTATACCTAGAAGAGTCTTCTATTATTAATATCCTTAATTCTCTCAGTAAATCATTGAGAGAGGTTTCATTGTGATATTTCCATGCATGCATATGATGTACTTTGATTATATCCATCCCCATTATTACCTTCTTATCCCCATTGTACTTTTTATCTTTCTTGCAATGTTTAATTGGATTTCATAATGACCTTTTCATACAATATAATTCCATCATATTCTCTCCCCCTTGCTCCCTCTTTTCCTCCCTTTCACATCCCACTGGTTTACCCCTCCAAATGCTCTTGTATGCTTATGTCCATTTTTCTCCTTTAGATCTAGATTTCTTAGATAAGAGAAAATATGCAGTAACAGTTCTATCAGTTTTCCTGCATATGACATATGTTCTTCTTTATGGCCGAATAATACTCCATAGTGTATATATACATCATGCTTTCATTATCCATTCACCTATGGATGGGCACTTACACTGAGCTGATTCAATAGCTTGGCTATTGTGAATAGTGCTACAGTAAACACGGGTGTGCAGATGTATCTCTATTGTATGCTGCCTTCATGTATATGCCCAAGAATGGTATAACATGACCATATGGTAGTTCTTTTTTTAATAATATTTTGAGAAACCTTCATACTTATTTTCATGGTGGCTGCACTAATTTACATACCCACAATAGTGCATTTGGGTTCTTTTTCCCCATATCCTCACCAGCAGTTGTTTGTTTTCTTGATGATAGCCATTCTGAGTGGGGCGAGATGGAATCTCGGTGTTGTTTTGATTTGCATTTCCTTTATAACTAAAGATGTTGAACTTATCTTCATATGGGTCTTAGCAATTTATACTTTTGAAAATGGTTTAATTCATTTGCCCATTTATTAATTGGATTATTTATTCTTTTGGTGTTGAATATTTTATATATTGTAGATATTAATCCCTGCCATATGACAAAGATTTTCTGCCATTCTGTAGGCTATTTCTTTACTCTAATAATTTTTCTTTCAATGCGAAGAAGCTTTTTAATTCAATGCAATCCTTTTTGTCAATTCTTGCTCTTATTTCCTGAGCTATTAAAGTTCTGTTCAGAAATTCCTTGCCTATACTTACATGTTAAATTGTTTTCCCCTAGTTATTGGAAAGTTTCTGGTCTTTGATCATTTTAAATTGATTTTTGTATAAGCTGAAAGACAAGGATCTAGTTTCAGTCTTCTACTGGAAGAAAACTAGGTATGCATACCCAGTTTTCCCTGAACCATTTGTTGAAGAGGCTATCTTTTCTCCAGTGGATATGTTTGACACCCTTGTGGAGAACTGGATGGCTGTAGCTGTGTGGTTTTGTTTCTGTATGCTCTTTTCCATCCCATTAATCTGTGTCTCTATTTTTGTGCCAATACCATTTGTTTATGCTATGACTCTGTAGTATAATTTGAAGTCAGCCTTGGTATTTTTTTAATCAAGATTGCTTTGGCTATTTCTAGTCTTTTGGGCTTCTATATGTATTTTTGGAATGTTTTTCCTATTTCTATGAAGAATGTTGTTGGAATTTTTCTAGGAATTACATCAAATATGTAGATTGTTTTCAGTAGTACAGCCACTTTTACAGTATCAGTTCTGTTGATGCATGAACGTGGGAGGACTTTCCATTTTCTAGTGTGTTCTTCAACTTTTTTCAGTATTTAATAGTTTTTATTGTAGAGGTCTTTTACCTTTTTGGGTAAGTTTATTCCTAGATTTTTTTTTGAGGCTATTGTGAATGGGATTGTTTTCCTGATTTCTTTCTCAGCATGTTCATTATTGATGTATAGAAAAGGTACTGATTTTTGTGTGCTAAGTTTATATCCTTTTACTTTGCTCAGAGTGTTTGTCAGATCTAATAGCTTTCCGGTGGAGTCTTTAGAGTCTTTGAATAACAGGAAAATATCATCAACAAATAGGGCTAATTTGACTTCTTCCTTTCCTATTTGTGTCCCTATTATTTCTTTCTCTTGCCTATTGCTTTGACTAAGAATTCAAGCACTATATTGAATAAGAGTGGAGAGAGTAGATACCCTTCCTTGCCTTATTCCTGTTTTCAGAGTAAATGCTTTCAGTTTTTGCTCATTTAGTAAACTGTTGGCTATATGTTTGTCTTATAGCCTTTGTTAGGTTGAAGTATGTCACTTCCTCTCCTAGCTTTTTTTTTTTTAATTTTATTGTTTTTACATTTACTTGCATTGTATACATTATTTGGGCGACCTCTTCTCCCATTCTAATTTTAGTTTTTCCAGGGCTTTTATCATGAAGGGATGCTGAACTTTGACAAACATTTTTTCTGCATCTATTGAGATGATCATGTGATTTTTGTCCCTGCTTCTACTTATGTGCTATATTATGTTTATTGATATGCATATGTTAAACCACCCTAAAATTCCTGGAATGAAACCAATTTGATCAAGATGTACTTGTTTTTTTTTTTTTTAATGTGTTGTTGAATTTGATGTGCAAGTATTTTTTTGAGAATTTTTTGTGTTCATGTTCATCAAAGAAATTGGTCTATAATTTTCTTTTTTTGTTGGCTCCTTATCTGGTTTTGGAATAGAATAATATGGCTTCATAGAATTAATTTGGTAATGTTCCTTCCCATTTGATTTAATGGAATAATTTGAGAAGCATTGGTGTTTAAAGGTCTGCTAGGATTCAGTAGTGAATTTGTGTGGTCCTGGGCTTTTCATTGTTGGGAGACTCTTCAATCTTATTGCTCATTTTAGATTTCCTTAAGCCATTTATATATACTTGGTTCAGTTTTAGTAGGTCCTGTGTGTCTAGAAATTTACCTATTCTTTCTAGATTTTCTGGCTTATTAGAATATAAGTTTTCAAAATATTCCCTATCATCCTCCAAATATCATTGATATCTGTTGTAATATCCCCTTCACATATAATTTTATTAATTTGTGTCTTCTCTATGTTTTGGTTAGTTTGGGCAAGGCTTTGTCAATCTTGTCTATCTTTTCAAAGAAAAAACTCTTCATTTTGTTGATTCCTTGTGTTGTTCTTTTAGTATTCATTTCCTTATTTTCTGCCCAGATCTTTATTATTTCTTTGCATCTATTGCTTTTAGGTTTGACTTGTTATTTTTTTTAAGAGCTTGAAGTATATCATTAGGTTATTTTTTTTAGATAACTCTGACTTTTAGTTTTAAAAAATTATACCCATAAACTTTCCTCATCAAACTGTCTTTTCTGCATCCCAGGGATTCTGATAAGTTATGTTTTTGCTTTCATTTGATTCTAGGAAGTTTTACATTTCCTTCTTGATTTCTTCAATGATCCATAAATCATTTAAAAGTGTACCTTCTATTTTCATTTGTTTTTGTAGTTTCTGTAGTTTCTCTCACTATTGATGTCTTAACCATCTCTTCACCACCCAGACTGTTAATTATACAGAGAAGAGAGAAATGCTCCCCACAAACTCTCATCCTGAAGGGCTTTGCATCTCTACCTCCACATCTCCAACCCCAGATGCTTTCCCATCCCAACCCCAGATGCTTTCCCATTCCAACCCCAGATGCTTGCCCATCCCAATTCCACTTGACTCCTCCACTCTTGGCCACTTTCTGTGCTGGAGCACTCCCAGGTCATTTTATCTTATTGGTGGATTGTTCCCTTTATTAACATGTAGTGACCTTTGTAATAAAAATCTCTTCTGACTAATTTTGGCTTGATGTCTACTTTGTCAGATACAGGTGTAGCTACTCCTGCTTTATTTGGTTTTTCACTTGCTTGGTATGTCATTGTAAGTCTGCACATGTCTTTGCCATGAGGTATGCCTCTTGCAGACAACAAATAGTTGGTTCTTGTTTTTTAATCCAGTCAGCTGATCTGTATCTTTTTATTGGGGAGTTAAGACCATTTACATTTAGGGTTATTAATGTGAGGTGTTTACTAATTCCTCTAATTCATTATTTTATATTTCTGGTTGATTTATATACTATTCATTATTTTCTTTCTCCCTTGTTTCTCTTAAGAATTGGGTAGTTTACTGAGTTAAGCATGTGTGAGTCGTTCCTTCTTCTCATTTGTTTATCTGTTTCTCTTGAGTTTTATTCTTTCCTGGCTTCTCATATTTGTGAATATCTTTCTTCTTCTTGTATTTAGGATTCCTTTAAGTATCTTCTCCAATACTGGCTAAGTGGTCATGATTGCTTTAGCTTGTGTTTATTGTAGAAGGACTTTATTTCTCAGTCAATTTTATTTTTTAAATAGATAATCATCTTTATTAAATGTTGGTTGCATTATGTCAGATCATACTACTCAACATGTAATTCACAGACCAATAGAACCAATATCACTTGAGAATTTATTGCAAATGCAGAATCTTGAACCATACACCATATATAATGAATTATTATAGACATTTTAAACTAGATCCTTTATTGAGGTTAAGTCAATGTATAGGATAAAATATTCCAACAATATTAAAAAACACAGTGCCTTAAACATCACAGAAATTCTTGCTTTTCATAGTGACAGTTGGTGAAGGGAGTGGTCAAGGGCAAGGGAAGAGGTTGTTGTACAACACACCCAAAATCATACTCACTAAATCACTATGTACCTTAACATATGGCAGGTACTCTACGTATTTTCAGAATGAATGAAAGGTGGGAATGTCAGTTGTTTTATGACAGTTGTTTTCAGTCATTACCTTGCACCATTACCACTTAGAAAGCCTATTAGAATGAAGTTTTTGATTCAGTAAGATGTGGGTGGGACCCAAAATGTGCAATTCTAAGTTTCTAATTGATGATATTACTGCTGTTCCTGGGACTATGCTTTGAGAACCATGATTATAAGATTACATAGAATCCATCCTATGATCACAGAATCTGTTAATAGATAAAACCAGATATTAACAAAGGATGGTAACATTGTACTGTCCTTGAAACCAAAGTCTATGTTCCTGTATAGTAGATCCATGTGGAAATATCTCAGTTGATTTTAAATAAGTTGGGTGTACATAATAATCTTGTGTGGCAGTTACTTACTTCATAGCCTGAAATATATCATTCCACTCTTTCCTGGCTTTTACTGTTTCTGTTAAGAGGCCTGATGTAATCCTAATGGGTTTGCCTTTGTAAGTGAGTTGGTGTTTTTCTTTTGCAGTTTCAATATTCTGCCTTTGTTCTGTAGTCTTAACATTTTGACAATAATTTGGTGTGAAAAGTTTTTCTCTGGTCATATCTATTTGGTCTTCTATATGCCTCCTGTTTTGGGGTATCCATATCTTTCTCTAGATTTTACATTTTTCTGCTATAATTTCCTTGGATAGTTTCTCTGTGCCTTTAGTATGTATTTCACCTCCTATCCTGTGGATTCTTAGATTTGATGGCTTCATCATGTCCCAGAGTCCTTAAAAGTTGTGGTCATGCCCCTTTATTTTTTCTTCTTTATTGCTGTCTGAATGTAATATTTCCTAGTTTTTGTCTTCTATCCCTGGCATTCTTTCTTCTGCTTGGTTTAGTCTATTGGTGATGGTTTTTTACTGTGTTTTTTATTTGATTTATTTAGTTTTTCATTTCTAACATTCCTTTTTTTTCCCTTCAGTATCTCAAGAATTTGCAGGTATGGTAATGGTAACAATCCCTGACGGCTGGCATTCCTTCTCCCAAACCTCCCCTCAGCATAAAAGGCAAGAAGCTCTTAGTTGGTGGATTTCTTGCTTTAGATAACATGTTATACATGAGCAGCTCCCAAGTGAAAAAAAAAGAAACTATTTGTATTTTCATTTTATACACATATCCCATACACACACACCATCCTTTGCTGCTTGTATACTAAATAGAAATGAAAATGGCCTTTTACTTATTTAATATCCTAATAATCATTATTACCCATCTGCAAATCTACACTGAACTTCTGATTTTCTCATAGTTGCCCTGTCTTATCAATATCACATTCATGGAAAGAACTTCTTTTACCACTAATCTAAAACATCCAATTAGTCTGTTGCATTGCTCTGTTTTTAATATTCCACATTGCATTTGTGCAGTTATGATTTTTTCTAGTTTTTTTAAATATCCATCATCCACCCATCCATCCATCCATCCATCTGTCCATCCACTGTCTTCTCTCACTAGGACATAATCACACTGGGGACCTGTGTGTCTTACTCACTTTTGTATCTTTAGCACCCACAAGGGCATATGTAATACTTGGAAAATATTCACTGATAAGCTTCTTACTTTCACAAGTGACTTCAATTGTTGAATAATTTACTTTCCTGAGATATTTAAATAAAAAGGTACACAAAAGATCAAATATTTCTATGGTGACATATTCTGATAGGGGATTCTGGGAACTAAAGATTGCTTCCTAGTTTGTGCTTCTATCCTATACAATGAATAAATTATCTTGTTCAAGCTATTATTTTCAGCTAAACAAATGTTCATGTCTCCCTGAAGACTTATTTTCTCAAATTAGATATTCTAAATATTAATAGTAAAATAAACTCAAGGATAAAACTTTTTTTAAAATCAAAAAAATTTAAAAAAATTCATTAGAATGTGGTACAAAAGTAAGGGAAAGAGTGTAGGATATGAAAAAAGCTCTTTACCCATAAAACAATGTGGTCTTATGAAAGGAGCACAGGCTTTAGAGTCAACAGAGCTGGCTTTGACTCTCTGCTCTATGAACTTGATTTAGTTTCATAAGTGATCTATCTGAACCCCGCTTTTTTCATATATAAAAAAGGCAATGTCTCTCAGCTTTGGAGTGTAAAGAATAATTGATAAACTGTAATTACTATGCTTAACACAGGGCCTGGCACAATATAGATCCTCAAAACCAATTGGATCCTTCTCATTTCCCTCTTTTCCTCTTATTTAGAGAGCCAAGAGCAGAAGAGCAGAGGCCCAGGAAGAAGCATCAGGAAAGGGTAGCAGGACAGGATAACAGTGGTGGGATTATAATGTTTTAGGTTTGAGCAACTCTGACTTGAATAACTAATTGTGTTATATTCCTGTTTAAAAATGAGAGAGTCTGAAAAGTGAATTATTGTTATGAAAGGAACTTAGCTAAAGGATAAAACTTTTAAATTATTTGAATGAAATAGAAATAATGTAGATCTATAGGAGCAGAAAAATGAAGTGGAATCCTTATTCTGAAAGTGATACTGTTTTGTGACAAGTTAAATATTGTAATTGCAAAGGCTGTGTTTTAATAACTTTTGAGTTAATTTCTGAAATAAGTTCTGTGAAAGGAAAAGAGATGGATGTTTTATTGACTAGGCATCAATTCTGAATGCTTTTTTGTGTTTTGTTTTTGTGTATCTGAGACAGGATCTTGCTTTGCAGTTCATGCTGGCTATGTTTGTCTAAAACCTGAAAGAAAAATCGGGGACAAAACATATTTAAAGAATAAAATACTTATGATCCAAATAAATGGCAGGATTTTAAGAAAGTGGTAATCAATGAAAGAGATATTTTAGTAGTCATTAAGTCATTTCTAATGTTTGTCTGATCAAAAGGGCCAATTTCAGACACTCTTAGATCCTAGTAATTTCCTGGTGATGTTATCCACCAGGCCCACTCATCCAAGTAGTTCTTGCTTTAATTCTGAGCTATGGAAGAAATAATAGTGATTTTTTCATTTATTTTTGACACTTACCTAATTGATAAGATACTAGGTAATAAAGAAATTTAATTAGTATTTAAATGGTAAGCCCACACAACTTTAATATTAACAAAATACAAGAAAGGATTAATAATATTATCCTATATTTGTATTTTTGAGTTCAGCAAGCTTAAAATTTCTGGGAACCACAAAAAAAAGAAAGTCTGATTAAAAGAAAAGGAAAGCAAAGCAAAAGAAAAACACAAATGTAGAGTAAAATTTACTGTTTTGATTTGAAAGTGTACATATACTGAAGACCAGGACACAATGGGGACAAAAATATCTTGCTTTGCTCATTTATCTCAATTTGTTCTTAAAACTGTTCATCTCCTGCTGTTAGATCCAGCAGGCTGTTTGAAGAGCTGTTATTGTGTTTTGACCTTAGAAGCAAAGGACAGTTTGTACTTTACTGCAATATTTATTTTACTTGGTTGACAAACACTTATAGAGTACTTACTCAGTACTGGTAACTGTTTTGACAGCTTTATGCATCATTTAATTCACATAACCATTTTATGAAGTAGGTGTTCCTATAGCTCCAGTTCTTCAGATGAGAAAACTGAGGTACAGAGAAGTTAAGTAAATTGTACAAGGTTGCCCACTGGTCTACCCCAAAACCTAGTGTCTCCAACTCCAGGCTATGTTGCCTTCTAGTGCTGCATTCATTCAAATATGTTTGAGTTGTATTAAAGTATTGCAAATTGTAATTCTAATAGCTGCAATTCATGATTTTGATAACTTAAGGAGAAAGATTTAAGTGTAATAAGATGTGGATATGTTATATATAAATTACAGCACACAATGCTTTAAAAAATTTCTTGGATATAAATTATATTTTTTAAAATTTGATGAACTAGCTCAGATTGCTTAAGCTAACAAACTTCCCAAACCCCAAAATCTAACCTATGCAAATATCTCTTTTAAATCACACCAGTTCTGTGCTTAAGGTTCTATAGAATGAACATTATTTGCCACATAATTTTGAAGTCCTAAATGTTTGCCAGCTGGCTCTATTGAATAATTTTACTTATTATCTAAGATGGGAGTATATGAGTACTATACTATGTGTGGTTATGGCATGTAGGAACAGTGAGGTGTATGGTTTTGTATGAATGCATGTTTAGATTCTCAAAGCAAAGAGAATGTAAGTGTGCTTGGTTTTGCATCTCTTTGTTACTGTCCCAGAGATAGATAGATAGATACTTGAAATATTCTCCATCAATTTAGAAAATTAGCACTTTGAGGAGCTCCATATGCCTGTAGGTCACCAAACAAAGGAGATGCGAATGCTTGCATGCAATGTAGAGCAGGTTTGGTTTGTTTGTCGCTGTCCTCATCTGATGCTTTTGAGCCAAGTCAATTATTTCAGTGCAATTTTCAAAAAAGTATCTATTTACTCTCTCTCTCTCTCTCTCTCTCTCTCTTACTCTCTTTCTCTCTCAATTCAGGAATCCACAGAAGCTGATTCAGTATAATAGCCCGTAATTCATTTTTGGAACTCCTGACAACAATTGTAATACATTAGGTCAAGGAAGACATTCTCTCCCAAAAAATGTTCTCTCAACTTTCAGGGCAGAATAAATCTTCAAAATGGTAATAACCAAGAATTGCAAACAAGTATCAGGAATATCTTTTGACCAAATATCTAACTTTTTCTCATGTGGTTACTTTTTTTCCCCGTTAGTATTAATTTAGGATAATTGGAAAAATATTTCGACTCTATATGTGTGATAGAGAACATATGAAAAAAGAATCTAAATTTAGTTGTTATCTAAAACTTCACACACACAACCTGCCACCACCCCAAACAATTCTTTGCGGTTAACTGATACCTGAATTGTGACAAAGGAAGATATGCAAGATGAAAAGGGAAGGTGCTAGGCTGTCCCTTTGCCTTAACTGTGTGTATATGGGTAGGGGAAATAGGAAGAAGCCCCATCCTTTGCACCTGAAGAAGAAATGAGAGAGTGGAGAAAACAAGCAGGCCAGGGCACAATGTTCTTCTTTTCCTTCATTTCTTGGAACCCTAAACTGGTGTGGTGACTTCAGAAATGTTGAGATATGTATGGAAGGGCCAAGAAAAATACTGGACTGTTGGGGATACCAGCAGAGAGAAGGTACAACAGAAGAACCCAAGTTTGATGCCCCACTCAATGTTGAGTAGTATTTTTTAAAACTTGCATATAATCTTTAATGTTTTATGCTTTTAGGGTTAAGTTCAGTGACTTGCAAGATTGTCCTAATCTGCCTTCGCCAATCTTCATAGTAGTTATCTCCGGCTTTTTGAGTAGTATTGGCAGTAGAAGGTGATACTGACAGAAGCATAGATGATAGGGAAGTACTGAAAGTCTCTGACTATAGTAAGTCCCATTTGAATACTTGGATTTCCATTCAGCAATACACACTTTTATCTTGCACTCAGTCATCAGTGAAACAATGTTACTTTAGAATTTTTGTCAATTTGGGGTTGGGGGCATGGCTCAAATGGTAGAGCATTTGCCTAGCGATCATGTGACTCTGAGTTCAAACTCCAGGACCACCAAAATAAAAAAGTCAGCTTAGCTTTCCTGGTGGCTATTTTCTCTTAAGGTAGCAAGTTCACATTTTATCAAGGGTGCTTTTGTTACTTGCTGCCATGGACTGAGTTTATTCTGCTACAGTGGTAATTAAGGAGTGTTTCAGTAGATTTCAGGTATCCAAATCAAAAACCAAAAATGAATTTCTAGGAGATGAATGTGAATTTTTATAACATTGCATTCCAGTAGAAATTTCAAATCCTCACCTGTCATAACACAACTTATTTTGCTGCTCATGTGATTCAGAAGCCAGCCATGAGAGGAATGGTCAGTACCCGAGGAGACTGAAGCAACTGGCCTGGCCATCAGGGGGCCTAGAGGTAGAAAACAGATGGGAGAGGTCGTAATACCTTTGCAGGGAGTTTCACGGAGGACACATGGCAAGGAGTCATCCTTTGGTGTTGGGATGCCCAGGTTAGGATGGTAGTTCGTAGGAATTCTTAAGGAAAAGCAATTTTACTGCTATAGAAACTGAGGTACCAGGCAATGAGGAACGAAGACATGCAATCAAAGATCTTTACTGTAGTAAAGCAAAACTCTCTTTCTTAGAACTAAGATAAAAATACCAGGTAGGGTCAAGATGAAAAGTAAGAAGTTCAGCAATTTTGATTTTCCACACTTCCCCCAGTAGGGGGAAGATTCACGTTAGAGTAGTGGGGTGAGAGGTGTGGTTGAATTGTAATGGCACAGTTTCTCTGAGTAAAAGGAATCTGGAGGCTGGAAGTCAAGAAGTATATTTCCTTGCCAAATCTTTCTCTTCTTCTTTTTCATCCATTTTACAGCATCATCAGATGAATATTAAATTATTTTCCCTTGGTTCAGCAAATATTTTGTTTTTCATTGATTTATATAAAGATTAATTTTATAAAAGATAAATTTTTATTTTGCAAGATATGTTTGGAATATCTACTAAAATAAAATGTGTGTGTTCTTTACCTGAGCAATTTTACCATTTGTGACAGTAAATGGAAAAAAAACCCAAAAATCAGAAGTGGATGCATACATACTTCTACTTTTTACAGAAGTATATGGTGATACACATATAAAATTGGAAGGAAAGTATTAAAAATGATAGTTTATTAAGAGAGAGAACCCTGGAGAAGAGGAGATACTTTCACTTTTACTAACCTTGACCATGTTCTACTTTTTTTCCTTTTCTTTTCTATCTTTATTGTTGTGCTGGGTGGGGGGTACATTGTAGCATTTACAGGAGTTCTTACAATATATCAAATATTATCAAGGTGGTATTGTGGTTTAAGTACAGGGCCTTGTGCTTGCCAGGTAAGTGCTCTTAAGCCACGTCTCCAGTCCCTTTTACTTTATTTTTCAGATAGGGTTTTGTGCTTTTTTGCTCAGGACTGGCTTCAGATCACAGTCCTCCTACCTAGGGCTCCTCTATTGCTGGGATTAGAGAAATGAGTCACCACATTGGTTTATTTTTGACATAGAGTCTTGGTAACTTTTACTTATTTTTTTATTTTTGGCTCAGGCTGTCCTTACACCCAAGTTTATATTGTTTACTGAACTCTAATAAATGTTAGTTTTCTCCTGGTATGGAGAACACTTTTACATTCAGAAAGAAAATTTTGTACAAGATTAATCTTCTCTTTGTAGAATATGAGTTAATTTTCCTAAGTCAAGCCTAGGACCAAGGGTGTGGCTTAAGTGGGAGCGTACTTGCCTAGTAAATGCTGAATTCAATCTCCAGAACTGCAAAAAAACCACCATAATGTGGGCTCTATGGAAAAATTGTATCAAGTTATTGCAGTAACACCCTGAATTACCAGTCTTTTATCATTTTGAATATTTATACCTGAAAAGATGCAACTATACAGTTGCTTATTAAACTCAATTGGATTAAACCCAGGCTTTGCATGCCTTTAAAACCCCTAAATAAGAAAAAGACTAGATGTGTTTTAAAATATATAAAATGCTCTCCAGTTAATTTGGTGTTTTATATAAATTTTATCTGTATTTATAGTCATGACCTTATATATCTCATAAAAATAGGGAAGAAAATCAAGACTAAGGCAGCTGCATTCATATTTTTGGTGAATGCTCACAAAGAAAGAAAATAGCTGCTTTTGCCCTGGGTCTCAGATGCCAAGTTGATATCAGTAATTTAGAGCCATTATCAGACAAAAATGTCTCTTGCCACGACTGGTCTGCTCAACCCAGTGTGTCTTCTCAGTTCTACTTTCTCAGAGGCTGGACTCTACTCCAAGGGGGTAATTTGGGCTTGGTCATAGACACATAACGTGGGTATTACCGTACATGACCAATCTTCCTGGGGATAATAGCACAGCTGGGCTGCCAATTGGGTTTAGGAGAATGATGTCAGGTTTATTTTGCTGCCAGCAATACTGGGAGGCCAAAACTTGCTTTGGCGGAAGAGAAATAGAATCATAATATTTATTTTGTTATTATTTAGTGCTTGCTTGTAAAAAATCTGAGAGTGATTTTGCAAGCATTAATTAAGTCTAGCAACATTCCTGATAGGCAATAAGTGTTATTACATGGTGTCCATTTTAGAGATTTGGACTTTTTTAAACAGTAATAAAGTTGGGTGATTGGACTATGGCCAATGACAGAGCTGAAGACAAAAGCAGGTAGCTTGATTACTTCTTCTGGCTCTGATCACTAAGTATTCTCCTTGAGATGGGAAGAGAACCTGCCATGTTACATTTTAAGCTCCTTTTAAAAATATTTTGTTATTTATTTATTATTAGTCTTTTTGACTGTACTTGAGTTTGAACACGGGGTTGAGCTTGCTGGCCAAGTATTCTACCACTTGTGCTATGCCCCCAGCACACTTTAAGCTTCTTCAGTGCACGGGATCGTTTTCATTTCTTTTTTAGCTTTTCTTTTTTTTCTTCTTTCTTTCTTTTCTTTGGCAGTACTGGCCTTTGACCTTAGGACCTCACTTTTGTTAGGCAAAACACTCTACCACTTGAGCCATGCCCCAGCCCTTTTTTGCTTTAGCTAAAAAGGTCTCACATGTGCCCAGGACTGGGACCTTCCTACCACTCCCTCCTGAGTAGCTGGGATTATAGGCGTAAAACAACATGCCTGGCTTGTTTTTGAGATAAGGTCTTGTTGGCTTTTTCCCAGAGCTGACTTCAAAGCATGTTTCTCCTCTCTCTGCCTCCCAGGTAGTAGGTTCCATGTTCTTAGCTCTCGACTCTGCTCTCAGAGGCACCTGCACATCCATGTTTATTGCGGCACTATTCACAATAGCCAAGTTATGGAAACAGCCAAGATGCCCCAGCACTGACGAGTGGATTAAGAAAATGTGGTATTTATACACAATGGAATTTTATGCAGCCATGAAGAAGAACGAAATGTTATCATTCGCTGGTAAATGGATGGAATTGGAGAACATCATTCTGAGTGAGGTTAGCCTGGCCCAAAAGACCAAAAATCATATGTTCTCCCTCATATGCGGACATTAGATCAAGGCCAAACACAACAAGGGAATTGGACTTTGAGCACATGATAAAACTAAGAGCACATAAGGGAGGTATGAGGATGGGTTAAAAAAAAGAATGGAGCAATTTTAATTATGTTTCTATGTACATTTCTCATTCTCTTTATTGCTTTCTTGGCATATAATCAACACTTCAAATATTAAATGGGCCTAAAGATTAAGTGTAATGTAGTGATGCTTCCTTGGAAATAGAAATTGCTGTTAGTTTGGGCTGTTGAAGTAGTCTTTTGAAGTCCCTCTTGCCAGGAAAAGGAACAACAACTAAAAAAAAACTATAGCTTCCACTTCCCATGGCATATAAAACCAGATAGGACCTGACCTTCCCTTAGGATGTTACTATTTGTTGTTCCAAAAAGGGTTTTTGCCATACCATTTTCACCAATATCTGTCTTTGTTTATTGGGTCATGTCAAAGTTTGTAAAGTTGGGTATATTGGTGAACTCCTGTAATCTCAGTCTTTGGGAGATTGAGTCAGGAGGATCACAAGTTCGAAACCAGCTTGAACTACATAGTGAGACCCTGTCTCAGAACTAAACAAAACAGATAAAAAGTTTGAAAATAAATGTGTTTGTTCTTCATATTTCATAGCTTGGCCTTTTAAAAAATTGGATGTATTTTTCTCCCAGTTTATAAGACATCTCTTCTTTTGCATATAATTGGTTATTTGGGTTTTGGGTTTTTTTTTTCTTTTTAACAATACTTAACTTAAAATTCAGTCATATATATATAAGCATACCCTACGATTACATGCAAATAATTTGTAAACTAGTTTATATAATTATTAGCACAAATTGAATGATTTTTTTTGTTTGACCTCAATGATTAATGCATCCCATTCTGATTCCGAAAACAAAATAGACCATGAGTATCTGGAATTTCTTTGAATTGTTGGATGTATTTAAATCTTCAAATGTATCATTAACCATAATACTCAACAAGAGAATTTAATATAATTGATATTCTACAATCAAAATCTTAGAGAAGTGATGAACTTACCTATTTTAAGATAGTTTTCTTTTCATGGTCATTTTAGTAGCAGCTAGATATAGATATGTGTTGACTAATATGCTAGAAATAAGGGATGTTTTCAAAGGTAAGAATAAATAACATCCTGTCAACTCTATCACCTTTCTTTAATAAGGAACTCCTCTAATATGGTCTAACTTTAAGGCTTCTAAAATATTGTTCAAAGAATTAAAGAAAGCACTCCATAAAAAGATTGATAGCCCTGAGTTTCCAATGTAGGCTTGAAATTCTAGAGTGTTTATTAGGAAAAATTAATGATTTTCTCAGAAATTTCCCTGGAGCTAATAGAAGTTTTCTATTATGACAAAAGTTCAAGCATTAAATTTTTCTGATATTTTAAATTCTGCATCATGATGGTTTATAAACACAGTGATTATAACATTACCTCTGAATTTCAAAATCTACTAAAATATTGATTTACACCTGGCTTTTACAATTATCCTAATTTGGGTTTGAATTTGAAATATAGCATGCCATAATATCAAATTAAAAATAATATATCCTTTATTTCCATAGACTAACTTTTTACTAGCCTTTCATTTACATGAAAAATTTATGAGTATGCTTTTCTTTTTTCAAATTTATACTCACTAGTTATATCAGGTAAATATATCAAAGTTTCCTAGATCAGTGTTCATCTCTGGCATTCAAGAAAAAAATCATTTGAAAGAGTCCTGTCTACTCTCCCCATCCTTGCAGATGGATTACAATGATAAAGCTGTTCAAGGAATATCTGACATAACAGGATATAAATTAGATGTGCAGGTAACAAACTTTAAATTCCACAAGTATTCTTATAAACGTGAAATAATAGTTGTGTGAAATCCTAGAAAACTTGTTTCTGGTGTCCAGTAATGTCGGTCTGGAATTCCTGCCTCAGGGGATCCACAGCTAGCTTCAATGTTTATGAGACATGGGTGCTTTGCTTCCTACATCTGAATCCTCATTAATTCTTAAGACTTCTTCAGAATTTTAACTGATTAACTTGTACTCTAGATTTCAAGTTAAAATATACACATGTATCCATACATATGTAAATCCATTATTTCTTCTTGGAGGTGCATCTGAAGGGAAAAAATAAAGAAACATGAATTTTTAGATCTCTTCCTGTTTTAATACACAATATCTACTTTATAAGCAAAAACCATGCCTTGAGTATCTCATATCTTTTATCTTAAAGCTACATTTTAATATCTACTTATATAAATAGGTAGAATAATGTAATCAATAATAAAATCATATAATCAATTCTGTTATCTACAATTTAGTGATGTGTGTCAGAATTACTCATACAAATCTTCATTTTCAATAGAAATGTAATCACTAAATTGACAAGGCTCAGCTAGCAAAATAATACTGTTTGAGCTTTTACCTTTTCGAAAGGTTTTGATTAAACATCTTCATTCCTTTGCATTTGCTTTTTCCACATCTGTGCAATTTCAGAGCTAGTGTTGGTTCAAGATATTTACTAGTTATGACAAAGGACATTATGTAGAGACAAAAGATCTATGTGCTTTCTTCAAATCTTGTTGTGAGAATGGGTGATTAGTATTAGATGGGTTTATTCTATGATTTGTTACAAAAAATAGAAGTTTTTTCCAATTTGCATGAAAGAATAGGGAATTTCTCAACCCTATTTTGTGCTTCAGTTAAGAAGCTGAGAAACTTCTAGAAAAACTAGTTGAATGAAGAAATATAACCCTAAGTGTGGTGATTAATATTATTTTGAGATTGCTGAAATTAAAAAGGCTGAAACATGATAAAGGGATTCAATCTAACAGTGGTATTGTGGATGAACAATCCAAGGTGTTTTTATTTATTTATTTTACTTTTCTTTGTGGGACTAGGGTTTGAACTAAGGGCTTTGCACTTGTAAGGCAGGTGCTCTACCACTTGAGTCACACCTCCAGTCCATTTTTCTCTGGTTATTTTGGAGATGGGGGATCTCATGAACTATTTGCCTGGGCTGGCCTCAAACTGCAATCCTCCCAATCTCAACTTCCCGATTAGCTAGGATTACAGGTGTGTGCCATCAGCCCCTAGCTGGTTGCTGCTCTTTAACACAGGAAAGGTAATAAGATCGTTTCCTCATGTCAAAAGCAATTTTATCATAATAGCTGATGGACTTTTTAAAAGTATATTTTTATCTTTGATCATAGTTACTGTATGTATTTATGGGATGCCGTGTGACATTTGAGTACATGTGTACAATGTGTGATGATCATATGAGGATAACTGGCACAGCTGTCACCTCAGACATTTATAATTTGTTTGTTAGAAACATTCATTAGCTATTTTGAATATTCAGTTAATGCTATCAGAATTTTTTTTTTTTTTTGAGGTACTGGGGTTTGAACTTAGGGCCTACACCAGACTTTTATTGTGATGGGTTTTTCTTTTCTTTTTTTTTTTTGAGATAAAGTATCATGAACTGTTTGCCTGGGCTGACTTCAAACTGCAATGTTCCTGATCTTTGCCTCCTGAGTAGCTTGGATTACAGGCGTGAACCACCAGTGCCCGGCTATTAGAAGTTTTTGGTAACTAATTTTATTTATCAGACACTTATATAGTGCTTCTAAATAACAAGAACTATTCTAATAGCTTTAGTAAAATTGACTTATTTTTAATGATGAATTATGATACCACTTATTAGAAATTCATAACACATACCTTTAAGCAAGACAATGAGGAGTGTTTGCTAGAAACTAGTGAATAGATAATTTTTAATACAGCATTTATCAACAAGATCTCAAGTGGTTATTTGTGCCACATCAGAAATTCAGGACAGTCTTTTGTAACTGGCCCAAGAAAGAGATACTAAGGATATTCACTTTTCTTTTTATAATATTTACCTTCTGCAGAAGCACAGATGGTAGATGACAATCTTATGCTTAGCATATTCTGATGGCTAAAGCCAGATATGTAGAAGACCCAAAGTAGGTTCCTTAGGGGACAAATTTTTAAGTATGTACCTAGAGACTCTGTTTTGATTATCTCTCAGGGAGACAGTCTCTGTCAAATGCCATTCACACAGTGCTGTCACAGTCACCATTATAGGCCTGTTGTCCTGGGTCTTCTGTGTTCCTGAACTTTTAGGGTCTGCCCTGCTGCCTCTTCTCAACTGCCAATTGATGACCAACCACAGCAGAAGTGGAACAAGTAAGAAATGGTGGTAGGGTGGCTTCTGCTACAGTGTTAGAGGATCACTTGGTGGCACTTCTTGACTGGTCCTTGTTATATGGCCCCTGCTGCTTCATTCAAAGATGAATTAATATTCATTATCTTTTCTTCTCTTGCAAAGAGTGAGAGACATCACCCCTGTGATTTTTGTATTTACTTTTAAATTTACTATTCTTTCCTTTCCCCTTGTTAGGAAGATTTCTCTCTATATTCTCACCTGGCAAGATTTCCTGTGTGGAATTTACAGAGTCAACAGCTTCTTTTTTTGAGGACCTTCATTATGGTTTGGAAAAGCTTATATTATTTTACAATGACATATTTTAAGAACTTTTATAGATGCCACAATGTACCCCTCCACCCAGCATAACAATTAAAGAAAAAAAAGAAAATAAAAAACTTCTCTTATTTTTCATTGATTTTAATGTAGGAATACTTGCTGAAAATATAGCCAAAAGCCAGTGAGAGATTAAACAAAAATATGAAGACTTTGCTGATCTCTCTTTTTCTGTTTCTCAAAATATCTGTGTATATTACAAGCTCTACATAGTATTGTTGGTAACTACAATATTGCTACTATTTCTTTCTTTTTTCTTTTATCTGCTCCTTTTTTCTGGTGATTTCCTTTCCAGGGAGGAAATAAATTTCTAAAAATTCAAATTACATACAAATTTATTTAAGCATGTAATGTAACCATTACTTTTTTCCTCAAAAAAGGAATAAATAAAGGTGACAGGGACACAGTCCCTGTTTTTCAGGAGTTCTAGCTTTGGAAGCATTATGCTGTATTCTCTCATTATATCATGAGAAAATATAATAACAGTAATGTAAGAAATAATGCAAGGAATAATGAAAATATTCAATGGCTGACCAAGAACAAACATGCAAAAAAATTTCCCCACATGAACAAATAAAAAAAAATTTTCTGAAATCAGAAAAAAAAAAGACAAAACCAAAACCCTGTTGTTTAGCCTGAAAATTAAAAGCTAAGAAGGGCTTTGAGTGATCAAGAATCAAAGGAGTTAAAATACTCTTGCCCTTCAAGTCTTGGCAAATGGATACTAGAATAACCATGACTATTATTTTTGCTTTAAAAGAGATATAGTGATTCAAGAAAAAAGAAAACTTGCTTTGCTTCTTGTGTGGTCTGTGAAACTTATGCCAAAATATGATAAAGTAGGGAAATCATAATTAGATCAAAACAAACTTGAGTAAGCTATTAATAGATTTTATTATTCATAAGGAAAATTAAGATATTTATGAGATTATGACTGATTTTGAGATTAGAATGAATGCTTTTGATGTCAAAAGCAAATATGATTTCAAAACATGTATGCATTGGTGCTATTGCTTATATTTGGTCTTGTCTGTCATGAAACTAAAAAAGATTTACTTTCATTGTGACATGGGAATTTGCTCAACTGAAAGGCCATATTTACATTATGTCATGATAGAGAGGGAAAACCTGAAATTAGTTAGTACCACCATTGTTTTGTCCCCTGCCATCTGTGTGGTCACTTTAAAAAATACAAGCCTCTTGGGTCACCCATACTCACTGATAATTTTATCATTTACTATTTTATTCTTTGTATCTCTGGACTTATCCTCCCCTTTTTTTCATTTCCCACCCCTTCCCATTGTTTCCTAGAACCATGTCACCTCGAAAACAGAGCCAATCTCTTTAAAGAACCCTATTCTCCATCTTTCTCTATTTACTAAAAGATAGCTCTATATTACCGCCATTTACAGTACAGCCTGCTCAAGTTCTCCCCCTGTAAGAATCATGGATCTCAGCAGTAGCAGCAGACTTTCATTTACCACATCCATATCCACAGAGTGACTCTTCTCTGGCATGTGTAAAACTCCCTCCATCTTTGAAGAGCATATCTTTTGACTATTTCATCCCCTATCCTGAGTTAGGCATAACTCATCTTTTTTTTTTTTTGTGGTACTGGGTCTTGAACACAGGGCCTAAACCTTGAGCTACTCCACCAGCCCTTTTTTGTTAAAGGCTTTTTTGAGATAAGGTCTTGCAAACTATTTTCCCAGTCTGGCTTTGAACCTCGCTCTTCCTGATCTCTGCCTCCTGAGTAGCTACGATTACAGGCATGAATCACCAGCAACTGGCTACCTCATCAATTTTTAGAGGTTAAAAGACAGTACAGTGATGATTTGGACTTAGTTTAAGGTTGCTTTCAATTTGTCTTGCCACCAAATTGGCAAGCAAAGAGCACATAGTTTACAAAGTAGATTGATGATTAAATTGAGTTGATGCTGATTCCAATGCCTCCCTAGCCTTTTGACAGGTACCCAAAGTCACGATTGCCCAGGACTTCAGTCTGCTTGCATTTAATGTGAGCATGTGGAGAACGGCTGTGTAGGAACTCCAGTGTCCACTATACTACACTTTGAGGAAATTCATGTTATGCTATTCTATACTGATATACTTAACTATTTTGGTTTTCACTCATTCTACTGTGCCTATTTACAGTTGAACTCACCATAGTCTACTCCCTGCCCCCTACCTTTGTTGCTGTAATTTATCCATCTTATTAACACTTCTGCATATTTTCAGTGGCTAATGAACTTTTCCATTCAAGTTCAGCTATCATGTATAGGACTTCTGTGTCTATTTGGATCACCTCATCTACCATCAAGTCTCAGAGTTCAAGTAACTTTTGCCCCACTCTTCCCAGGCATTCTTCTTACACTGAGCAGTTGGCATATCAGTTGAAAGAGTATTTGCTTTGGAATCACAGAGGTCAGAGTTTATAACCTATCTCTGCTACTGATTTGTTGTGTAACACTGGGAAACTCATGTAACTTTACTTATCCTTGGTTTCTTCATCTCTAAAAAATTAATCAGATAAACTTTCTTCCTTTATAAGTTAATTGCCTCAGGTATTTCACTATAGTGGTGGTAGTATGACTAACACACAAACTGTCTTGGCTCAGGAAAGGCTTCCTAGAACATTCCATGCAAAGGAAAGAACCTGTAACAAGAAGGCACATGAGACAGCATGGTGTATTCAGAGCTATGTGTTAGAGAGGGCAAAGAAGGGAAAGAAGAAGAATGAGCAATGATGCCCAGAGAAATACTGCAAGTGTAAGCAGGAGAAGGTAAAAAGTTGTTTCTTTACTTTTTCAAATTAATCACTTCTTTAATTTTTCAAATTAGTATGCATGCCCTATTATTATCTCTGTCCTACTCTTGATTCACTTTGAATTACTTACCTTCCTGAGACCTGCCACAATTCCCAGGAGTTAATGGGATTCAAGTAGATGAAGAAATGGTATCCAATGTCTCTGTTACCATCGGTGCTTCCATTTCATGTAGTGCTGCTGTGGAGATCATCTACTAGGTCCTCACCTTCTGCTGGTGGACGGGCCCCTACCCAGCACCTATGATGTGCCATGCTCAGATAACGGGGTCATACCCTTTTTTATTTCCCATTTCTATGTTCAACATAATCATGCTAAGATAGATTAGTTCAGAAAAGCTTCAAACATAAACCACGCAATATATTCAGACAGATCTCTTTGACAAACTTTAGGGCCATTGTCTTGAGTGCATTTCTTCAAACTTCTCACTCTTGTTAGTCTCAGGGCCATTCAAGAAGGCTTATTTAACTTCAAGCCTTTGAAATTATGACCTGAAGTCTCAGCTCTTCTTTCTTAGAGTGATTCCTATGCGAATCTACTGATTGTCTTTCCTTTGATAAACTTTGTCCGTATGATATCAGGACAGCCTTTAGAATCAGCAAAAGCAGGCTCTTCTTCCCTCACTTCCTTCTTAGTAGGTGCTTCTCTCTGCCCACCCTACCAGTGGGTCCAGTCATGAAAAGTCAAGTTAGCTATGCTAAGGATCTTGGAGGTCATCAGAATGATGGGAAATAGCTACTGAAGGCATGAGGTACATTGATGTTGTGGTCAGGTTTTAGAGAAATAGCACTCTTCATTGTGGAAGGAGGATTGGGGAAAAGCAACACCAAGGTAGGAGTGACCGTAAAGAGGCTAAAACAGCCCATTAGAGGAGATTTGGTGTGTGTTTGGTACATGGTAATGATATTAAACAAGTGGATGTCAAAGGCAGGCTCCCTCATGTGTAGTCCTTTAGCCCTCGGTTCCCATGTGTATCCTCCAGGAAGACTTTCTTGGTTGACTCTCTAGACTGAAAATACCTCCTCTTTCTATGAGAGCATACTCTTTCATACTTCTTTAAAGGTATAATTCTATAAAGGTTGAATAATTTGGACCAAGTACATGCTAAAATGTGTTATTTAAGCAGGCCGTGTTATTGACATTCAGAGGGTTCTAAATGAGAGCGATTTTCTCCTACCCCATAGGAAAACCTTTGTGTCTCCAAACCCTTGGAGAGCATCCGAGAGAATGGAGTGTGGAAGACATGGCTGCTGTGTTGCTAAGAGACAAGGACCATCAGATGAGAGGGAATACTGGAAGGCCTCTCAAGTAGACCAAAGTGATAATCAGATTAAAAAATGAAGCCAATGTTAAAAAAAAAAGCATTGTGAAAGTAAACAAAGCTTGTATTAAGAAGATGTTATTTAAATTCAAGAAAGATGAACAGAACTAGGTGGTATATATAACAGGTTCGGACCTGAAGAGACCCTAGCACCTAAAATCTTGAAGACCACAGGTGTCAGGATCATGTGGCTTGCTTGCTGATGTGAGGATGTCTGACTCCCACATTGAGCTACTGTATCACAGTCTGTGGGACTTGAAGCCTGGAGTTAGAATTTTAGGAAGCATCCTTCTGTTGGTTATTCTCACCACCAGGTGAAGCATTGCTATATCACTGGCCAAGAGGCAGGGGCTTCTTATTTGCTTATTTAAAGAAGGAACTAGAGAATGATATCGGAAGCTCTGATCTGTCTTAATAGTTGTGCGTGTACATGCATATGTGTGTCCCCATGCACCATAAGTGAATACCTAGTACACTTCTATAGTTCAAATTTCAGAGCATAGGGAGGTAGCTCTTTTTGTGAAATAATCTTTCTGACTTTATATATCAGAAAATTCCTAAGTAAGCTTATATATGAGTCCTGGTTGACTCTTGTGGTCA
The DNA here is from genome assembly GCF_047511655.1 of Castor canadensis. NCBI lineage: Eukaryota > Metazoa > Chordata > Mammalia > Rodentia > Castoridae > Castor > Castor canadensis. The sequence goes on along the minus strand of NC_133392.1, from coordinate 58,142,500 downwards.
ATATTCATTTTTTGGAATAAGCAATGGTAAGCAGAAATCACTCTTTACAGATGGTTCCTTAACTGGCCTCATTCCAGCAAAAATATGCTGCATTAGCTCCATGGTTAGCTATAGGTAGTAACCAGGGAGCACTTGCTAAGCGTGGGGTTGAGTCTGGATGTGCATTAGAGGTTTTCTATTCTTATAGCATCTTAAGATTCCTTTCAGCACCTGCCTTTCTATTATGTTTACAAAGGGGTGGTAAGGAAGAACAGGAATTTAGAAAGGGTGAAATTCAACAAAAATCCATTTTTGAAAGTTCTTTTCACTTCTATAACACTATTTTTGTGTAAATTCCAGTCTTTTATAAACATTTGTGGATCCTACTTGGCTCTGCTTTTGGTGTTTAATTGCAGGCTGTGTTTGATTTAATTTACAACTAATTTTTGTGTGGTTAATAAGCTATGGTAGCAGAGGTTTTGGTCATTTAAAAGTAGGCAACTGGAGACAATTAACAGCGAAATTATAAAGTCATTTCTGGAGTCGAGATACTTTTAAATGTAAATCAAGGGAGGAAGTAAATTTAGTGAGCAAAGTGGTGACATTTGAAATGAAATGGTTAATGTTCCAAGGCAATTTGAATGGCAAACATATCTTGTTAGTTTCTTGTTTAATGAAAATGGTTCCATTAAAAAATCTGCAAATGTTTTTATTATAATTTAGTCACAGGCTCAGTACAGAGGCAAATGCTGTGTGGAGATTAATAGAAAATGCCATAGTCCCTTCTTTCACAGGGGTGACTGTCCCATGAAGATAGAGTGCTTTTTATCAAAGGGTTTCAGATGAGTGAGCAGTCTGATTTTCACGGTTCTTTTTCCTCCCTTATATTTGCTGTCTTTTGTAATTGATATGGTCAGATGTGTTTTAAAATTAATGTACATTTTTAACTTATACATTTTTTTCATGATCGGTCCAGTTGTAACTTGTATTACTTTTTCAATTTTCCATGTTTGGAAAGAGAAAGAAAAAACCATTTTGTTAGGTATAGTTATTGCATCAAGAAATGAATATTTCTTCCTTCCTTTCATCTTGTCTCTCTTTCTTCTATGGTATGTGGTTTTGAACTCAGTACCTTGTACTTGCTAGCGAAGCAAGTCTTCTACCACTTGAATCACGTCTCCACCTTTTTTGCCTTTAAGTTATTTTTCAAATTTTCTTTTTTTGCCTGAGCTGACCTGGGATCATAATCCTTCTACTTATGCCTCCAATGTAGCTGGAATTTTACAGTGTACATCACCACACCTGCTTGTTTGTTGAGATGGGGTCTCATTAACTTTTAATGCACTGGCTCAAACTGTGATCTCTCTGATCTCTGCCTTCTGAGTAGCTGGGATTACAGTGAGCCACTGTACCTGGCAACTAATTTAATTAGTGCCTGAGGCATTAAGATTTGTATTTATCCATGAAGAAAATACATTATGCTCTGGAAACATATTTATATTTATGGTAGAAGCATTACATAGAGAATACTGATTTCTACAGACTCAATACCCTAATCTTTGCCAAAGTAATACTGAAGAAGAAATTGGAAAAGTTCTGCCTTTGATTATTTAAAAATGTTGTCAAAGGAGTAAAGCTGGTAAGGGAGAAAGAGGTAAATGTTCCTGCTCAAGGCTGCTCTAAATGCAGCTCTGTACAGTGCAACTTGCAAGTGCTTGTGACAGAGAAATTTGCAGCCAGGCTACTAGTTTGTTAACTATTTGTTGACTATTATTTTCTGTTAATTCTACATAAAGGGATCAGTTCACTTTGCAGCTATTGTTCCCCAGCTGGAATATGTAGCAACGAGATGAATTCCTTTTCAAGGTAAGAATAGAATGGGCTGTCTGCAAAGGACTTGCTGTTAGGAAAATCATGCATCCTTTCTGAATCATCTTTTTTCCCATCCTACGTAAATGTTAGCACTTAGGAGTATGCTTTCTACATTTTGAAAAGAGAGTACCACACAAATTTTAGAACTATTTCCTTCTCTACTGGTTATTTAAGGATAATCCATATGGTGAGACATCTATGCAAACCTAGAAGCCTGGTATGTGTATCACAGACAGAAATAAACCTTCCTAAGATCATTGCTTAGTGAGTTTATAGAAGCTTCTCGGTTAATTTTCTCTGTTGGGATTCATGTCAGGTAGGGTTCACACTCTTCAGGTATCTTCATAAAGCAAATATGTAGTATTGGGATTAGTCTCTTCCAGTAGTCACGGTGAGAGATGACGTTCACTTGAACTAACAGTTGCAAAGTGACAGAAAACCTTAGGAAGTTTGAATTAGTCAGGGTTCTCCAGAGATGCTAGGGGTGTGTGTGTGTGTGTGTGTGTGTGTGTGTGTGTGTGTGTGTGTTTAAGGAGCTAAATCTCATTATACTTATAAATATAAATGTGATTATGGAGACTGATGAGCTGGAGAACCAGGGAAGCTGTTGCTTTAGTCCCATCTGAAGTCCCAAGGATCACGAGAACCAGTTTCAGTCTGAAGACTGGCACACTCAAGACCAAGAAATTACCGGTGTTTCAAGTTGAACCCAAGGCAGGGAAAAAGCTTATGTTCCAGTTCAAGACCATTAGGCAGGGGCAATTTCTTCTTATTATGGAAGAGCCAGCCTTTTTGGTTCTCATACTTTCAACTGATTGGGGAAGGCCCACTCACATTAGGGAGGGCAATCTACTTTACTCAGTCTACTAATTTAAATGTTTACTTCATCAGAAAAATGCTTTCATGAGACACTTAGTACAATGTTTGACAGAATATCTGGACACCCTGTGGCCAGAGAAGTTGCCTCATAAAATAAATCATTGCAATTTTGAATCTGGATTTTAGAAGACTTGATTAATTAGATATAGGATAAGGAAGAGGAGGAGTCAAAATGAATTCCACACTTTGAGTCTGAGCAATGGTTAACGTCTGCTGTAAGCTATCCTCATGCAAGGTTGACATTAGAGAAGGAAATGAAGACGTTTGTCCTCATTAGGATGTGGAGCTTATATTGTGGGATGATGTTGCTCATCTTATATAAGTGAGTGTAACTGGTGAGTGCAAACCTGATTTCTCTTCAGGCAAGTGCAAGCTTTGGAACTCCTTGTTTTATTTATGCTCTGAATCATTGTTTTCATTAGCATTAAACATGCAGATTAGACCAATACTTATCATATAACAAGTATACCTAACATATATATAATGAGTTAGAATCTAGAAATACAAATACATAAAACACATCATCAAAATAGAGAAGTAATTATCCATGAGCTCATCAGAAAGTAAAGAAATACATAGAAATGAATGCTTAGTATTTTTTGTCTTGAAATATCAGGCAGAAAATGTACACTGTAGTTGTATCGAGTTGACTCATGAAATCCAGTGGAGAATTTGACTAGAGAAGCTCTGTTCCCTAATTCAAGAAAAAGAATCACTAATCCCCAGAACAATGCATGAGTGGCTTCCTGGTGTGTTTGATCATCATTATCTGGCTTCTCAAAATACCTGACCAACTGAACAATCCAGCAAGGGCCAGAGTGTTTCATTGTTAACTGTTTTTTGGGCAGTGATGAATTCACCTCAATGTCTATGGATCTGGCAGGAAGATTTGGCTCAGAATTGGTCCCTCAACCACACTTTTGAGAGTAGAGTTTAGCTAGCATAAATTCATTTTGTGGCTAAGCTATGTTGGACAAATCACTGGCAGGAAGGTTTCTTTGAAATGAATGGATCCTGAATAATAGTTATAATTCTGATATTCTTACAAATGATTTTGTGTGTTTTCTTTGTCCATCTACCATTTGTAGTCATGTCAGAGTTTCTTTGCTAGGTTAACCTGTTATGAAAACTCTCATAGGAAATGCACAATAAAATTAATATTTTAAATCTTTTTTTGTAATACTTTCATTCTGAAAGTACTTTTTTATTGCCTGATGAGGTGAGTCCATAGAAAAGATGAATTGTATTTGGAGGTTAAGTTTCAAGATTAACAAAAAGGGACAACCAAGTTGCTTAAAATTATTCTTTGGAAAGAGTACATTGGATATCAACATAGAATGTCTCACCAAGTTCAACTGCCAGTGTTCATTCTCTAGTTGAACATCAGAAACACATTTTTAAAAACCATACTTACCCTCAACAAGGCTAGTTGCTCATTTGCTGGGACATGCTAGAAACTTCTGAAGTCACAAGGGCAGAGTGGATTAATTTTCCATTCCACATTCTATCCAGGCCATACGGTTAGGCATTTTTGCTTTCATCTCAACTTACAGAATTGAAGTTATGTAAGTAACAAGTGTTTATGATACAGTTTCACTCTACTTCTATCCTGTTCTATTTGGCTAATCTTTCTCTAATGTTTTTGCAGGTGGAAAGATTAACATAATCTACAGAAAAGTTTTACAGTTAAGCAATAGAAATTTGTAGTTTGTAGATGGAAGTTTGAGGATTGCAAAAGTTTATTCCATGATATACTTTTAGGCTTTAGGGACAATACAATTTTTTGGAAAGGACATCAATTGCTAATGACTCATTAAAAAATGACCCTGAGATATTGAAGAACAAAATGTTTTTCCAGATCTCCTACTCACTAAATTATAATAAATATATTTTAGACAAATCACAGTCACTTTCATTGAAATCATTATTTTTATTCATTGTTATTGGGAAGATGCTAAATTTCCAAGTTCTCTGATGTTAATCATTATTATAGCTTCCTTACATATTACATACTGCCTAGTGAAGATTTATATTAAATATCTATCAAATAAAATTAGTGATATTCATTTCTATTTTATTTGGTGAAACAAGCAGGCAGAATCAATAGTCAGTATTTTCTTCTCATAACCCATCCTTTTGAGGCACAGCAGTTCCAACGAAGCTCTGGCCATTGATTACAGATTCACCTGGCTTAGCTTGGTAAGTGATTTTGCCCAAGCTTCCCATTTAAGGGACCTATTCAGACATTGTAGATGTAAAATTGCTTCTGCCACTAATGTTGCCAACATTATTGGTGAGAATCTTGGTTTGTATACTCATATGTGTCATGATGATAGTATTTTCAAAGTCTGTTGGCAAATCAGTTCACCAGACTTTGTGGAATTGTGTACAGAAAGCAGTATGGTCTGTGATCAGTCTATTATAAGGAAATTTTGAATGGGTTACAAATGACATCTTGATTTGGGAATGATGACTTTATGATAGCTTAGTATACTGGTGAAAATGTGTATGACACTCTGTTATTTTGACTGCCTTTGCTGTAAAACCTAGAACAATGAATGGATTTTTTTCTCTGAAGACTGCAGATCTTCCTTTTGACAAAATGAACCTTTGCGTTCCTTAATAGATTCCTTCATAGATTTTTTTTGATGATTGGAGATAGTGTTTACCTAGAATATTCTACATTCATTTATAGACTTGCATGCATGCATACATGCACACACATGTGCCCACACAAGGCTGGTTCCCATTAATCATAATTAAGTATAATTAACAACAATGAGCCTGAGTAGCACTTAATTTTTCTAATTTGAAACTTTGTGACAATTTTGAAATTAAAGCTATAAATTATAGTTTACTATTTAAAGTGTATTACCAGAAACCTGAACATTTTGTAGTGTCATTCCTCATTTTTGGTGTAATGATTTTCAACCTTTGTCATACATCAGAATCCCTTTTATATAGGCACACAGATTTCTGGGATCCAACTGATGTAGTACATTTGGCTTGGGACCTGAGGATTTGGATTTCTAAGTTCTCAGGTGATGCTGGTCCAAAGTCCACACTTTGAAAAATCCATGCTTTAGAGATATGGAGGCAATGTATGCTTTCTCAATTTTAAAGATGTAGTCAAAATTATGGAAACACACACACCTATATTTATCTGTATGTTTATGCATGTAATTGACAGCAGAGTTGATGCCAGATTCCAATTCCTCTATTGTCCTCAGAGGTGTGTTTACTACCCTTAGGAGAACACTGGAAAGAGAATACTCTAAAAATGGTTAGCTGGAATACTAGGGGAGAGAAGAAAGTATTTTTGTGAGTTAGATTATCTGATTAACTGTAGATTACAGAGCATACAAGTTTTGGGTTTCTTTCTTGCCACTGAATATCTTTTTGAAGTATATGTGATGCTTTCCTTTCTCAGTAAGTAGACCATTGTTTGAAAATTTATTTCATCTTTTGTACTTTAGCATTTCAAATACTCTGAGGTTGTTACTTTGAGGTAGATTTTAATTGTGTAAAGTTGTAAGTTTAGTAACGCAAATGGGTTAAGGGAAAGGTGTTCAGATGTCTGGTAGCATTTTGTTGCTGTCATTAATGATTTCAGATAACTTCTTTTATTATCTGAAAAATTTAAATAATGGAATTAGTAAACTGGAGGTGTTATTGTAACTGAATGGTTAATTGATTCTGCTATTTTTGAAGCTAGTCACATAGCATAAACTTTAGTAAGTTGGCATGAGTTAACTGGGGGCTCACTGGAATAATTTTTCCCAGGACTAATACCTATCAATAGATACTTAATAAATATTTGTTTAAGATTTTATGCAGAGACCTGGCTCTTGGGGTTATAGATCGCCATTGTTGTTAGGGGATACTGAGTAAGGAGGGAGAGCTTTTTAGCTAGTTATAATTTCAGCTTGTCTGCTTAGTTTGTCAGAGTGCATCATGTTTATCCTCTGATTTCAAGGAGTGCTTCCTCATTACATATGAGCTGCACATCCTCTGATTCTCTAAGAGCTGAGCGTTTCTAAATTGTATTTAATGGTGTGGATTTTGGGTTGAAATTAGACGAATATGCTAATGCCTACCACTGCTGAGACTGCATCAGTCCTGTTTTTAGAATAATAAAAAAAATCAATTTATCTTGGTGGAAGTGCTTAGTTTTTATTAATGTGGCTTTTTAAAAAGAGCTGTACAATTCTGACACATTAGGTTTGAATATTGCTGGTAATATATTCTGTATATGGCCTTATCTGACCAGTGCTCCTGTAACTCATGATGCCTTTTCTTATTATTGAAAAATCTTTCCCTTTCAGCCAAGGGAGTATTAAAATCTTAAGTATGAAGGGATCCTTTTTGCCCTCTATTTTGGCCCACAATGGCATCTTTTGGAAATCACATTTTTTTTAACTGTAAAAGCATGGAATCTGGACTGTCAAAATACATAATAATACTCCTTCATTTTGATATGCAGCACTTATTAGTTATGAGCAACATATATTCATCCCTGCTAAAGACCAACTGCGTTTAAAAGAGGAAATGGGCTTTGAAAAATAATGGACACCTCTCCCTTCCCATGCACTAGTAATCAGTTTTATAAATTAATAGCTAATGAGATTTTTATCCTTTTGACTATACTCAGCATACATTTATTCCATTTTTTCTAACACCATTTCTTATAGGTCCTTTCTTCATAATTTATTTTTAATTTTGTCCCACTGAAAATTTTATTATGTTATCTTAAATCTGTTCTTGCATAAGACAGTAAAAATAAAATTAGGAAATAAAAATACAATCTCAAAAACCTTCTTTATTCATATATTGTGTACTTTCTAAAGAGCTTATATATGTTCATAATAAGTTGCTTACTGTATTTTGATTTTCCAATATAGACTTTGCCTGAGTATCCTTTTCTAAGATGTTATTTAGTACCCTTTGTGTTCTCTTAATTGATGGTCTAGAACTCACCCCATCCCACTTTAAACTCCCTTCTCCGTGCTCTAGATCGGAAGTTACTATAGGTTGGCCAAATCTGGTCCTCAGTTATTTTTCGTTTGCCCAGAACAATATAGGCTTACAGGATGTTATGCACAAAAAGTGAACTTGTTTTTAACATTTGAAAGTTAGAGATTGGTTTTGGTTTCTCCTAAAAACCTGGAAGATACAGACCTTTATTCTTGCTTGACAACAATCTTCTGAAGCTCAGTGGTACTTGCCCCTGTGAGTTGAAACAAGAGCTCTCCTGTTGACCTCAGATCACCCTACTCCCTATTGTTTTGCAGACATTGAGGCTATGGGAATTGATATAAGTACATGCCTTGTTGTTTTTTTTTCCCAGGCCCAGCTCCTGCCTGGCACTCTGAATACTTGAGATTGTGACAACTTAGATCTTTCTGCTTCACTTGAATTTACTTGTACCATGGCCTGCACCACTGGGCACAGATAGTTATTGTGAACTAGTCTATAATGTGCTCTCTGTTCCAAATATGATACATTCAATTACATTCAATTGTCCTGCAGGCAATATTTTAAAAGGATGAATCTATGGTTATGAGTTTCAAATTTTGTAATCTGTTGAGAAGGTGCTTTGTTGCTGACAATTCCTTTGGACACTGTTGTCTCATCTCTTTGATGGGTAATATGCAATCATTCTTCACAGTTTGACTCCCTTGCTGTTCCATGAAGTTGAGTGCATGGCCAGAGCTTCTCTGTTCTTTCATCATCTTCATTATAAAGCTGGTAACTAGTAATTAATACATTGAGGTGCTATTAGCAAGAATGGACAAAATTCCATTCATCAGTTGCTAAAAAATAATTTTCAATATTAAAGGTGGCTTTAAATGTAGTTTTGTGGCAGAATGGAAGAGTTCTGATAAAATATAATTAGTTTAAGAAATTAAGAATGGAGGAAGATTTAAGGTGTTATTCAAGGAAATGCTTCTGTGGGAGGTTTAGAATCTTTTTCAGGGAATATCTTTGATATAGCAAAACTGCAAAAGATATGTAATAACAGACAACTTGAGAGAAATTCTGATACTGTTAAACTCCCAGTTCCTATTTGAAGTCTAGCAAGCAGTGACTTCCAGCAATGAACATGCTTCATTTACACCTCCATAGTATTATATTTTGATGCACCTTCCCCAACATCAGTTCTTCCTCCATATACTTGAATAACAACTAAAATGCATTCTCTGTGTTAGGCAAGACTTATTATATGCACTATAAAATAAGGATAACTTCTCTTTGAATAGTAAATGAGTTTAATCAGCCTATATGTGTCCATCAAATTCATCAAGAAAATAGGCCATAAAAAAGATGTATTCACAGGTGGAATCTTTTTGCTTGCTTTTCTCTTTTATAATTCTGGTTGTCTTGCAGGAGAGTGCTCTGAAATCTTGTTTTGTTTATTTTTTGGATAGTGCTCAATTTTCTCATTTACTCCATTTGGGTATGTGAAATTTCTTTATGGTTTCAGAGGGTTTTCAAATGCCAAATAACTTCCTCTGAAGTACAGGGTACTTTAAGATCCAGAAAAAAGACCATTAACACTCTTTCAGCATTCTTTTCCTTGTCTTAAGTTACTGTTTGACTTTGCAGAGTCTGTGTGTATATTAAAATCAATATGTATACCTTGCCTCATAAAAGTGAGCTTATAGAGTCTAACACTGTATAGTCTGGTTAAGATGGTTGCTTTTCTGTGTAATATAAGGTGATAAAAATATTTGATCAAGCTAACATGAGTCATTCATTTGATTCAGGATGGAAATATAATACATAATGGAATATGCAATTTAAAAATCATTTCATAGTAATTGCTTGACATTTAAAAGCTGGAACTGATTGAAAGCCCATTAAATTTATTTTTTACCATTACGGATTCAATTTTGAGCAAAACAGCAGATCTTGCTTTTCTGTGAAATCAGTACAAAACACTAGATCCCTCCCATGTGCTTTTTTCATTGTTTCAGGCCTGGTTCAGAATTCTGGTTTTACCTTGGCAAATTTCTTACCTAGAGCAAAGACTGTGGAGACGTTCATATTTTTATAAACACTATTGGTTCTTTTAAAATGCTCTGATTTGCTTTGGGACTTCATTACTTTTTCTGGCCGTCTGGGAGACTAAGCGGGAGGGGGGCGGAATACATTCAACATATTATAATCAAGGAACATTTTGAAATGTTATTTAAAAATAAATATGATGTACTGCATACTTTAAAGTATGAGTTTACTCCCCTAGAGATGGAATTAAATTTGCTGATGCTTAAAAATACCAGCATGATTGATAGGCTATTTGCACGTGACCACCTGCTAATGCATTCTCATTCACCACTTATTTTCTCTTGCTAAAATTGTACTTAAATTGCACTGCAAAATAATCCCAATATTGAAATATATAGAAGGGAAAATTAACTGAACATGTATCTGAATTATTCTCCAAATTGTGAATTTTATTTTTCAGATACTCTCAGATCTTCTTAAATCTCATTAGTATATATGTTTGAGAGTCTAACAAAGGTTCTTTGTTTACTTAATTAACCCAAATTTATCTTTTACTGTGAGTGTTTGATTTTACTAATGAATTGTTTTATTTGTTTGCTTTTTGTTTACTTAAATCTCTGATAGTAATGTGTCAGATGATGCAGGGAAAATTTATAGCTCAAGCAGTGTTTAAAATTTAAAGACCCTTTTGACATTAAGATTCTGAAAGTTATGAATTTTATGAGACTTTGGGTATATTCACATTCATATCTGAAATTTGGAAGTGGGTATATGTAGAGAAAAATCTTACAAACAAACAAATAAACACCCTCAGTGCTTCTCTAAAATCTCCATACTGTTTGTACAAGCACCAAGAGGAAAAAAAAGGGGGGGTGGGGAGAGAAAGAAAGATAGACAGAAAGAAAAAGACATGCAGACGAATGGAATAGAATAGGAAACCAAGAAACAAATGCACACAACTGCAGGCATCTGATTTTTGACAAAGTGCCAAAAATATACATTGGAGTAAAGTAGTTTCTTTAATAAGTGGTGCTGGAAAAACTGGTTATCTACATGTGAAAGACTGAAACTTGATCCCTCACTCTCACCCTGAACAAAATCAGCCCCAAATTGAAAGAAGACTTTAATGCAAACCCTGAGAGGTTGATACTACTAGAAGGAAATGCTTCAAGACGTAAGTATAAGCACTAAGCAGTGCCTTTCTGAATGGGACTCCAATAGCTTAGGAAGTAATAAGAAGAATTGACAAATGGGAGTATGTCTGATTAAAAAGCTTCTGCACGTGAAACAACATAATAGTGTTCATAGAATGGGAGAAAAATCTTTGCCAGCTTGTTACCTGACAGGGTATTAATATCCAGAATATAAAAAGAACTAAAAACATTAAACACCAAATCAACAAATAATCCAATCAGTAAATAGGCAAATGAACTGAATAGAAACTTTTTAAATGAAGAAATACAAATGGTCAACAAATTGGTGAAAAAATGTCTTTAGCCCTTAGGAAAATGCAAATCAAAACTACACTGAGATTCCACCTTGCCCCAGTCAGAATGGGGCAAGAAATTTTGTTTCATCAAGAAAACAAAATTTAACAACTTTTGGTAAAAATGCAAGAAAAAGGAACACCTATATACTGTTGGTGGTAATGTAAATTAGTTTAGCTACTATGGAAATTAATATAGAAATTTCTCAAAAAAGGAAAAATAGAACTACCATAAGATCCAGCTATACAACTCTTTGGTATATACTTAAGGAGTCAAAGTCAGCATACATGCTTACTGCATCACTGTTCACAATACCTGAATCATGGAATCAGCCTAGGAATGGATAAAGAAAATGAGGCATATATTCATAATGAAGTATTATTCAGCCTTTAAGACAAATGAAATCATATCATTTGCAGGAAAATGATTGGAACTGAGAGCATCATGTTAAAAGAAATAAAGCCCAGAAAGATAAGTATAGCATGTTTTACCTCATATGTAGAATCTAAAAAGACATGAAAGTAGACTGGGGATGACTAGAGAAGAGAAAGGGGACCAGTGGAAGAGGAGGTGGTTAATAGGTGTGGTTAATCCGGGAGTAAATACCAAAGAACTTTATATACGAATGTTGAAAATCTATATAATGAAACCCATTATTTTGTACAATTAATATATATTAATAAAAAGCACCTGCCTGGCAAGAGTAAGACCCTGAGTTCAAACCCCAGTACCACCAAGAAAAAAAAAACAAGAATCTGAAATCACACAATAAAAATCAATAAAATTTAAATTTGCCTTTTGCCAAATACAAAATTTTAAATGATCAATATAGACATAAAGATATTTGGCTTGAGATCGTGGTGCCAGACCTTCACAATAAGGCAAATATAATAAAGCATGTCACACAAATATTTTAGTTTAAAAGCACATGTACAGTTATGTTTACATTACATTGTGGTCTATCAAATGTTCAGTGGCATATGTCCTTAAAAAATAATGTATGTTCCTTTATTAAAAATACTTTGTTGCTAAAAAAAAAATCTTCATGCTGTCAGTAGATTTCCTGATGTTATTTTATAAAGCTGAATTGGGGAAAATCTGATGTATGCATTAATGTTTAGCTTCATTCCAGTTATACTTAAGAGTCTAGAAATCCTTTACTTTTCTCTGAAATGAGAAGTGTATGTAAGTTATCTTTCACATGGGAAAGTTTATTCAATGGGTCAACATATTTCCTCCATGGTAGAAAAGATAATAGCAGAAAATGGTGTTTAATTGTTAAAAATATAATTATATATTCCTAGATAAACAGTCCTGATTCTTGTTAATGTTGATACAATTAAATTGTGTGATGAAATTAATGACATATTTATATGTAGCAAATATAGACTAGGATAGAGAAATACCTAGCTTTTGAGAGGGGTGACATGGCTTTCTAAGTTCTGTTAGGTGGGCTTCAAGTTTTGTTTTCCTTATTCTTCTTATTACTACTATTCTTTAGATAAAATAGGCATTTGGAAAATATTTTTGAGTGAATGAACTTAAACTATGTGAAACTATGTTATACTTAATTTTTCATAGCATATGAATAATAAATTACCTTAAGGTGAGGTGAGGATATAATATAATTCATGCTACTATTGATTGGTGTTATGCTATCTTTCTTATAAAAAGGAATTACAATGATTTTCCTAAGTCTTGAGATCTTTGATGTGGGAAGAGCAACACATAAAAGTTGATATTTGTGAAGTCCTTTAGAAGAGAGCAAAGCAGGGTAAGAATGGGATGTGTGTTGTCTGCTTCATTCCCATCTGAGATGCATCTGGGAACTCCAGTGAATGATAATGGGAAACTGTTTTATAGAATCACCAGATTATCTCAGTGTGCGATATAGAGAGCTACACCTTTCCCCAACAGTGTCATTCAGTACACCAAGCCTGTGATATATAAAATTTTCAGTAATATTTACTAATTTAGATAACTATTCTCTTGCATTAGTTTTAATTGCATCTTTTTTTTTTGAGTATCCTTTCTTTATGAAGAGCTGTTTTTGGACAGATGTCTTCTCAGATATGCCCACTCTTGCCTGAAAGGCAGTAACTATTTTAGTAGCTATTAGCATATTTAGAAAAGTTGGGTGATTCCAAACATTTCACACTAATTTACTCTTGTTGCTTATTTGCTGTATTATATTTAATATTTGCTCTTGAATGGGTCAAGCAAAGCAGCCATTTGCCTGTTTGGATGGCTATAAATATCTTTGAAGTCATCCACATGTTCTTCCACATTATTCACAACTCTTCTAAGTCATTAATAAATGCATTGAACACCTGTGCTGGCACTGATCCCCAAGGCCCCTCATTATTAACCTAATTGCACAGCTTCATGATATTTCATTTAACCTTGATTTTATTACCAAACTTTTTCCAAATCAAGACATAATAAATTAATGATAAAACTTTATCTTTTATCCTGTAGTTGCCATGGCTTCATAATTGAATTTGCACGTTGAAAAACTTCTGAATGAAATGCCATTAGACGTTAATTTTTCATAAAATTTCAAACAAGAAATTTTTTTCTTCTCAGTTATTTTCTGAACTTCTTGCTATTCACTCTTCTTTCATTATATGTCTTTATGAACTCTTTTCAATATGTTAGGGTACAGAAACAATAATTCTATAAACAGAGTATTTGGATTTGGAATACAATGCTGTCTTTTCATGAGTCCAACTACTCAATGCTATTTTATTGCTAATTGTTTGTTACCTCCATCAAATTGGAACTAGGAAAGGAAAAGGGAGATGGAATTCCTGTTTACTAACATTGCTTTCATCAGTAAAGACATTATAGTGAAGAATGAGGCTTGTACCTTATGGTTTAAATCAAACTTATGGACTATAGTTTTTTCTAATGTTGGAGCTTAAGGACTTTGAAAATCACACGATTAAATTTATCTTTATTTTTTAGCTAAGTAAGCAAAAACCCAAAGGAATTGACATTGATGAAGTTCAGGTTGATTGGATCTAGGGTTCTATCTTTTTTAAAAAAATATTTTATTATTCATTTATTCACATGTGTATACATTGTTTGGGTCATTTCTCCACCCTACCCCCCTCCCCCAACCTTCCCCCCTCCCACTTCCAGGCAGAACCTGTTCTGTCCTTATCTCTAATTTTGTTGAAGAGAAGACATAAGCATAATAAGGAAGACAAAACATTTTTGCTAGTTGAGTTAAGGACAGCTATACAGAGAGCTTCCTAGAATTGCTTCCATGTACAAATGTGTTACAACCCAAGTTGATTCATCTCTAACTAATCTTTACACTGGTTCCTGATCGCCTTCTCATGTTAACCTCTGTCACTTTAAGGTTTCTGTATTAGTTCCTCTGGAGTGGGAACATCAAATGCTTTCATGTTTTGGGTTTTCTACCTATCCCCTTACCTCCCATATGTGCTCTCCCCTTGTCATGTGATCCAAGTCCAACCACATTGCTGTATTTGCCCTAGATCTAAAGTCCGCATATGAGAGAGAACATATGATTGTTGGTCTTCTGAGCCTGGCTAACCTTGCTCAGAATGATGTTCTCCAATTCCATCCATTTACCTGCAAATGATAAGATTTCATTCTTCTTCATGGCTACATAACATTCCATTGTGTATAAATACCACATTTTCTTAATCCATTTGTCAGTAGTGGGGCTTCTTGGCTGTTTCCATAACTTGCTATTGTGAATAGTGCTGCAATAAACCCGGGTGTGCAGGTGCCTCTGGAGTAACCTGTGTCACATTCCTTTGGGTATGTCCCTAGAAGTGGGATTGCTGGATCATATGGCAGGTCTATGTTTAGATTTTTAAGAAGTCTCCAAATTTTTTTCCAGAGTGGTTGTACCAGCTTGCATTCCCACCAGCAATGTATGAAGGTTCCTTTCTCCCCACATCCTCACCAACAACCTGTTGTTGCTAGGGTTTTTGATGATGGCTATTCTAACAGGGGTGAGGTAAAATCTTAGTGTGGTTTTGATTTGCATTTCCTTTATTGCTGGGGATGGTGAGCATTTTTTCATGTGTTTTTTGGCCATTTGAATTTCTTCTTTTGAGAAAGTTCTGTTTAGTTCAGTTGCCTATTTCTTTATTGGTTCATTGATTTTAGGAGAGTTTAGTTTTTTGAGTTCCCTGTATATTCTGGTTATCAGTCCTTTGTCTGATGAATAGCTGGCAAATATTTTCTCCCACTCTGTGGGTGATCTCTTCAGTTTAAAGACCATTTCTTTTGTTGTACAGAAGCTTTTTAATTTTATGAAGTCCCATTTGTCTATCCTTTCTCTTAGTTGCTGAGCTGCTGGGGTTCTATTGAGGAAGTCCTTGCCTATACCTATTACTTCCAGAGTGTTTCCTGCGCCTTCCTGTACTAACTTCAGAGTTTTGGGTCTGATATTAAGGTCCTTAATCCACTTTGAATTGATACTAGTACAGGGAATAGACATGGATCTAGTTTCAGTTTCTTGCAGACGGATAACCACTTTTCTCAGTAACATTTTTTGAAGAGCCTATCTTTTCTCCATCGTATGTTTTTGGCAACTTTGTCAAAAATGAGGTGGGTATACTTGTGTGGATTCATATCTGGGTCCTCTATTCTGTTCCACTGGTCTTCATGTGTGATTTTGTCCCAGTACCATGCTGTTTTTATTGCTATTGTTTTGTAATATAGTTTGAAGTCTGGTATTGTGATACCTCCAGCATTGCTCTTTTTGCTGAGTATTGCCTTGGCTATTTGAAGTCTCTTGTGTTTCCAAATGAACTTTAGAGTAGATTTTTTAATCTCTGTGATGAAAGTCATTGGGATTTTGATGGGAATTGTGTTAAACATGTAGATTGCTTTTGGTAATATAGCCATTTTTACTATGTTGATCCTACCAATCCATGAGCATGGGAGATCTTTCCATCTTTGGTAGTCTTCCTTCAGCTCTTTCTTCAGGGGTTTGTAATTCTCCTTGTAGGAGTCATTCACATCCTTTGTTAAGTTTACTCCAAGTATTTGATTTTTTTTGAGGCTATTGTGAATGGAATTGTTTCCATATATTCCTTCTCAGTTTGTTCATTATTGGTGTACAGAAAAGCTAATGCTTTTTTAAGTTGATTTTGTATCCTGCCACCTTGCTTATAGCTGTTTATGGTGTCTAAGAGTTTTAAGTAGAGTTTTTGAGTCTTCAAGGTATTGGATCACATCGTCTGCAAATAAGGATATTTTGACAGTTTCTTTACTTATTTATATTCCTTTCATTTCTTCTTCTTGCCTAATTGTTCTGGCTAGAAATTCCAGTAATATGTTGAATAGGAGTGGGGATAGTGGGCACCCTTGTCTTGTTCCTGATTTTAGGGGAAATGGTTTCAGTTTTTCACCGTTAAGTATGATTTCGGCTGTAGGATTGCCATATATAGGCTTTACAATGTTGAAGTATATTCCTTCTATTCCTAGTTTTCTTAGGGCTTCTATCATGAAGTGGTGTTAGATCTTGTTGAAGGCTTTTTGTGCGTCTACTGAGATGATCAAGTGGTTTTTGTCTTTGCTTCTATTGATGTGCTGTATTACATTTATAGATTTGCGTATGTTGAACCACCTCTGCATACCTGGGATGAAGCTGACTTGGTCATGGTGTATGATATTTCTGATGTGCTGTTGGATTCGGTTTGCCATTATTTTTGAGGATTTTTGCATTGATATTCATTAAAAAAATGGCCTGTAGTTCTCATTTTTGGAGTTGTCTTTGTATGGTTTTGGGATGAGAGTAATATTACTCTCATAAAATGAGTTAGGCAGTGTCCCTTCCCTTTGTATTTCATGGAACAGTTTAAGGAGGGTTGGTGTAGGTAAAGGTATGATAGAATTCAGCAGTGAACCCATCAGGTCCTGGACTTTTCTTTTTGGGAGACTCTTGATTGCTGTTTCAATTTCTTTTTGTGTTATAGATCAATTCAGGTGATTAGTATCCTCTTGGTTCAGTTTTGGATGGTTGTAAGTTTCTAGAAATCTGTCCATTTCTCCAAAATTTTCAAATTTTTTAGAGTATAGGCTCTCAAAGTAGTCTAATGATTTCCTGGATCTCCATGGTGTTTGTTGTTATCTCCCCTTTTGCATTTCTGATTTTACTGATTTGGCTCTTTTCTCTCTTCATTTTTGTCAGGTTTGCTAGGGGTCTGTCAATCTTATTTATTTTTTCAAAGAACCAGCTTTTTCCTTCATTGATTCTTTGTATGGCTTTTTGTTTATTTGGTTGTTTCTATTTCATTTATTTCAGCCCTTATTTTATTATTTCTTTCCTTCTGCTTGTTTTGGGATTTGCTTGTTCTTGTTTTTCTAGGAGTTTCAGCTGTAGTGTTAGGTTATTGATTTGAAATCTTTCTGTGATTTTTGATATATGCACTCATGACTATAAACTTTCCTCTTAGTACTGCCTTTGCCATGTTGCATAGGTTCTGGTAGGTTGTGTTTTCATTTTCATTAACTTCCAGGAACCTTTAATTTCCTGTTTTATTTTATCAATAACCCATTGATCATTGAGCAATATGTTGTTCTGCTTCCAATTGTTTGCATGTTTTTTACTCCTGTTTTTGTTGTTGATCTAGTTTTAATACATTATGGTCAGATGGAATGCATGGGATTATTTCTATTTTCTTATATTTGCTGAGGCTTGCTTTGTGCCCTAAGATATGATCGATTTTAGAGAAGGTTCCATGGGCTGCTGAGAAGAATGTGTATTCTGCAGAAGTTGGATAACATATTCTGTAGACATCAGCTAGGTCCATTTGATATATGGTGTGATTTAATTCTATGATTTCTTTATTGATTTATTGCCTGGTTGACCTATCTGTTGGTGATAGAGGGGTACTAAGGTCTGCCACTACCACTGTGTTGGAGTTTATATATGTTTTTAGGTCCTTCACAGTATGTTTAATGAAATTGGTGCATTGACTTTGGGTGCATATTGGTTGATAATTGTTGTTTCCTTTTGGTGTATTTCCACTTTTATTAGTATGGAGTGTCCTTCTTTATATCATTTGATCAATGTAAGTTTGAAGTCTACTTTGTCCGAGATAAGTATTGCTACCCTTGCCTGTTTTGGGGGGGTCATTGGCTTATAAATCTTCTTCCGGCCTTTCACCCTCAGCCAGTGCTTATATTTCTATCGATGAGGTGGTCTCCTGTAGGCAGCAGGTTGTTGGATCTTCCTTTTTAATCCAGTTTGCCAATAGGTGTCTTTTGATGGGGGAATTAATTCCATTAATGTTTAGTGTTAGTATTGATAGGTATGTAGTTTAAACCTTTGTTTAAAGGTTTGATTGTGTGCAGCTGAAACAATGTTACTCTCTACTTTCTTGCCTTTTCTACTCCTGTGGTTTGGTATTGCCTGCCCTTTCATGGTTTTGTTTGCTTTCACTTTCTGTGTGCAGAATTACTTGGATAATCTTTTGTAGTGGTGGCTTGGTGGTCATATATTGTTTTACTTTCTGCTTATCATGGAAAACTTTATTGCTCCATCTATTTTGAGTGATAATTTTGCTTAGTAGAGTATCCTAGGATTGAAGTTGTTTTCATTCAGTGCCCGGAAGACCTCATTCCATGCTCTTCTTGCTTTTAAGGTTTCCATGGAGAAATCTGCTGTGATTTTGATGGGTTTATCTTTGTATGTTATTTGTTTTTTCTGTCTTACAGCCTCCAATATTCTTTCTCTATTTTCTGTGCTTGTTGTTTTAATGATAGTATGTCATGAGGTAGTTCTATTTTGGTCAAGTCTATTCAGTGTTCTGGAAGCTTCCTCTACCTGAATGGGAATAGTTTTCTCTAGATTTGGGAAATTTTCTGTTATTACTTTGTTGAATATATTATGCATTCCTTTTGCTTGCACCTCTTCTCCTTCAATGCCCATGATTCTCAAGTTTTGTCTTTTGATGGAGTCAGTGAGTTCTTGCATATTCTTTTCACAGGTCTTAGTTGTTTAACTAATAGTTCTTCAGTTTTTCCTTTAATTGCCATTTCATCTCAAGTTCTGAGATTCTGTCTTCTGTTTGTTCTATTCTGCTGGAATGGCCTTCCATTTTGTTTTGTATTTCTGCTTCATTCTTTTTTCTGAGGTTTTCCATATCATGGGTCACTTCCTCTTTAATATTGTCAGTTTTCATCCTTAATTCATTTATCTCTCTGTTTATGGTGTTCTCTGTTTCAGTTTGGTGTTTATTTAGTGCTCTTATGATTTTATTTATTTGTTTGTGTGTTTTCTCATATTCTTTATTTTTGTTGTCTTGGAATTTCTTGAGTGCCTCCTGTATGTTTTGGTTGAGCATGTCTAGTAACATCTCTATGAAATTCTCATTAATTACTTACAGGATTTCTTCTTTCAGACTGGTCTTGTAAGCTTCATTGAGTTCCTTCGTATAGTTTATCTTTGTTTTGTTGGAGTCTGGATCTGGGGATATGTTTTCTTCAATTTGCTCTGAATCCTGTACTAATTTATTTTGGGTGGGGGGGAGAATGTTTTCTATCCCTTTTTTGTCTTACCATATTTCCACTAGGTAACATTTCTGTCCCTGAACTATGTGTAATTTAGTATTAGCTGAGTTACACTATTAATACTAACAAAACCAAGAGAGAAGGAGAAAAAAGAGAAAGAAAAGGAAAGATAAAAGAAAGAAAGAAAGAAAAAAATGGGAGAGGTGGTGGATAATCAAACAGCAAACCAGACAGCCAAACCCTTAAAGAAAGGGAAAAAAAAAAATCACCAGTTCTGGAACAGTACAATTATAGTAGCTGTACCTTTAGCATTCAGTCCTGTCTGTCTGTGTCTCTTAGGCAGGTTTGGAGCCCTCCTATGGCAGCCTGTGTGCTGGGGGCCTGGTGGAGCAGCTATCTGACAAGCCTGTAGAGCTGGGGCCAGGAGGGGCCTATGGGTGGGGTAAATGGTGGGGCAGGGATCCAACCATCCCACATGGAGCTGAGGCCTTGCAGGGCCTGAAGGGTGGGGATCCAGCCAGACGTTGATCTGGCAGTCCCACATGGAACTGGGGCTGGGCTGGGCCTGAGGGGCAGTGGGCCTGAGTGCTAGGGATCCCAGCCGGGCAGGGATCCGGTGATCCCACCTGGAGCTGGGGCCCAGTAGGGCCCAAGGTGGGGATCCTGTGGTCCCATGGGTAGCTGGTACCCAAGGGGCCGGGATCCCTCCTGGGCCTAGATTTGGCAGTCCCCACATGGAACCCGAGGGTTGGTGGGCCCAAGGTGTGTGGATCTTGTTGGAATGTGGATCCGGCAGTCCCATGCAGAGCTGGGGCCTGGTGGGGCCTGAGGGGCAGGGAGCCGGGTGGAGCAGAGCAGTGGCTCCACGGGCCTATGGGGTGGGAACTTGGTGAGCCTGCTGTTCTTTTAGTAGATCGTGGTGTGGAGAAGCCTTCCATGATCTAGGGGTTCAGAGTGCTGAAATTTCAGCTCTCCCTGGTGCTTTACCTCAGCCAAGTGTGTTTCCAGCATCTCAGCAAGGTCCTAATTCATGGAGCTCACACAGTCTGCAGCTGTGTCCCAGTCACCATCTTGGATCCTCCCAGAATAATGAAATTGATTGCTGAAAAATCTCAGGCTGTGGACACATTTCACAAAGCCTTTCTTGGGACTGTCATTTCCTGCTTCTGATGTGTCCAGGTGACCTCCCTATTGTCCTGCAGTCAGAAGATTTCACACAGCTGCTGGAGCTGTGTAGCCGGTGAAATAGCAGCAGGCACGTGGCAGATATGCGGATAAAGAGGAAGGCTGGGTTCTATCTTTTACTGTATTGTTTGACCCAATGCAGCCTAATTTAGTTTTACCATCATTTCTCATTGTGGGTAACTAAGGTTTTCTGTTTCATTTATTCTGACTTGTGGGGTAAGTCCGTTTAAGCATCTTTTAGACCACCTTCTATGTCAATTTTTCTTTTAATCCCTAATAGTGCTTAGAATAGAAAAAGTTCTCAAATATTATTGAATGCATGAATAAATCTGGAAGCACACCAGCAGATTCTAATATGTACACATATATGCACGTGTGTATATGCATATATATACATACATATGCATTTAAACACATTAAATCATGGCTGTTTACAGCATTTTTAGCTTTTCTTTTGTTTATCTCATGGATGTATAGCACTCATGCAAACAAGATCAATAAGCATATTGTATATATTGATTTCCAAAACTAACTTTTGGATCCCCAGATTAGACTTCTGGTTCCTAGTTAGACTTTAAGATCCTCAGATTTATTTGAACTGGTTATTCTAAATAATACTGAGTTATTCTATGATGGTGCCTGTTTGTTTCCTATATATAAGCTTTTTTTAATACCAGTTGTTTTTAGACTTTCAATCCCATCCCAACTCCCTCATAGATTTCTGAGCTATTTTGGAGAGTAGAGGACAGGCCCTCCCTTCCCCCGCCCCCCATGAGAAGGGCTCTTCTGCAAAAACTCAGGCGGGGCTAGAAAAGGTTGGTACTGATGTTGACTCCCACCCTCCCTGCCTTCTGTGGGAGGCATTGCCACAGAAGCTCTACTTTTACCTATTTTAAATGTTTATTCTACTTTATTTTTGGTGGTAATATTTTAAATGTATCTAAATGCCTTTCATTACTATTATAAGGTCACAACCCAAATCAAATGGTCAATGTTCTACCATGTGAATAAGTCACTCCTTAGAAGAATTTTAAACACCTTTGAGATACATTATGCATTTCAAAGCATGTGCTGTGGGGAAAAGTATTATTTTCTGGCACATGTTCAAATACTGCAATTTAGGACATTTATAGTAAATTATTATACCACTGCAGCAAATGAAATTAACATGACCCCAGGAGTTAAAAATAGTTGACTCATCTACTAGTATTTGGCTCATTTTCTTTAACATATTAGGGGAAAAGAAAGAAAAACAGCTATTTAGTTTCCCCTCAAAATTCCTAAGAAGCATATGAGCAAGATATAAGTTAAAAAATAGTTCGAGTAAGCATAAACAAGTAAATTATGTAATTTCCTCATAGATGATTTGAGTATTTACCTAGGAAGAGTCAGATAGAATGATATTATAAAGCAACTAAAGGAGCAGCTCTGACTTAAGGAAGGATCCCTCTCTGCTTCTGGGATCCGAAGACTGAAGTTTTTGAACCGCCTCCACAACCCTGCCTTAGCCATCCTCCTTAACTCTGTTTCCAATTCTAGAAGTATTAGTGTAAGTCTTACTGAAAAGAAAATGCAATATCTGTAGCTATCTGTAGCTGTCTCACTTTATTTCCCTATGGCCATTTTTACAGTTACCTAGATGATCATAATTGTCCTGTTTGCACTGTTGTTAGATTAACTGCTTCCAGGAGGGCTTTGTGTGTGGCATAAATAGGTGATATTGACATATTCTTGAAGATAGTGAGATATTAGATCAAGGGGGAGTCTATAGTGTAGAGGGACCAAAGTGACTCTAAGAAATATGATTTGGGCTTATTGTGAAAGAATTATAGAAATTCTGAGCTGACCCAACAGATCGTCCATCTTGGATGATCTGTTCTTATTTATGTGATTCCAAGACTTTGGATGTCCAAATTTAAATCTTCCTACATTAAGATCTCTTCCTGAGATATCCTTGATTAAGGTTGACCTAATGATGGGTCATACTTCAAACCCAAGCAAAGATATTAGATTTTTAAAATGGAACGAAGTGCATTATACTTTTTAGGACTGATTCTTAGTGAAGAAAAAGCATAGCCTTCTGTCCCTTCCTCCCAAACCTTGTTAAAAACCACAGTCATGATTATTTACTGATAGAGTATGTTATATCTGTAAGTATTTAAGATAGAAAAAAACTTAAGTACTTCTGAAAAACTTAATAATAGACTTACTATATTATCTAGCAATACTACTCCTAGGCATATATCCAAAGGAATGTAAGCCAGAGTACAAAAGAACTACTTGCACATCCATGTTTATTGCAGGACTATTCATAATAGCCAAACTTTGATGCTCTACAACTGATAAATGGATTAAGAAAATGTGGCATATATACACAATGGAGTATTATTTAGCCATAAAGAAGAATGAAATTATGTTGTTTGTAGGTAAATGGATGGAACTGGAGATCATGATGTTAGGCAAAGTAGGCTAGGCTCAGATGGACAATGGTCACATGTTTTCGCTCATATGTGGAAGCTAGACCTATAAGATAAGTGTATACATAAATACATATGAAATTTTATATACAGACACCTACATACACACACATATGGAGAGAGAGAAAACATGATTATAACCGTGGGTCTGTCTGAGTGGACTATGAGGAGGTAGGTGAGGAAAGCAGTATGATAGAGAATAAATAATATTGAAATACATTGCATCTATGTATGAAGATAATATATGAAATGCACTGAAAGCTGCTGAATAATAAGGGAGCAGGATGATAGAGAAAGAGCAAGTAATCTGAATAAAGTACAATATATACATGTGAAAAATACCAAGGTGAAACTCCCTCGAACAATCAATATACACCTGAAAAACTGAAAAACAGGAAGGTAAAACAGTTCTGTGTGGGTGGGTATCTGTGGGACAGGAAAGGGTAAACAGCAAATAGAAGATGGTGGATGTACTTTGCATATGTGTGTGAAAATAGAACAAGAAAACAATGAAACCTGTTGAAATTGTTCTAAGAAGGGGGGGGAGTGGAGATTTGGAAGAATGATGGAAGGGATGAATCTAATTAAGACATATTGTAAGCATATATGTAAATATCGCAACAAATCCTCCCAGTACAACTAACATATTTAGTAAACAAAAAAATTTTTAACAGAACTTCCTATTCAAATTTCTTACTCAGTTTTATCTATGTGCTACTTATTATGTAGGTACAATTGCATCCATATTTATAGTATAACAAAACTTAATGACAACAGGGAAAACGAGAGAAAGAAATCTATAGAGACTCCAAAATAAATACATACTCCACAAACTTGCGTTTTTTTGTTTTTTGCAATACTGGAGATTGAACTCAGAGTTTCAGACTCTCTACCACTTGAGCCACATGCCCAGTCCTGAACATGTTTTAATAATTAACTTAAACTAGATTTTTACTTATGTTTGAATATTGTACAAGTTCATAAATTCATTTTATTCTATTTATTAGGAAGACATTTCTCTTTTTACAAAGGTTATATGTTTATTAAATGTATTGATTATAGATATATTAGTTAGTACATTGATACTCATTCTTTTTTGATTTTTCAAAGAAAGTGAAATAGAAATTATGTAATAATTGGGAACAGAACTCAATATTTTGACATATATTTTCTTAATTTTCCTGTCCTTGTATCTAATATCTTTTTTCTCACCTTAAGTAGTAAGGGGGCACTAGAATGTTAAACTGAAGGTAGGATTTGCATGCCAAGTGAAATTTGTTATATTTTAGATTTGTATTGCATGCTTCATAAATTTGGTAGTCAAAAGTTAAGCCATATAAATGTACATGAAATGCTACATGTGAATGAGCCCCTGTATTTTATAGATGAAACATCATTTTAGAGATGAAACATCATTTTATAGATGAAACATCATTTTATATTCCCTTCACATGAAATTTTTATGGACTATGACTAAAGTTACTCAGAGTGAAATTTCAGATAAAGTTTGAAAATGCATTTATTTTAAATTCTTTTTTTTTTTTTTGAGGTACTGGGTTTGAACTCAGGGGTTCATGCTTGCTGAGCAAGTATGCTAAGCCATGCCTCTAGCCTGAAATACATTCATTTTAAATCTCAATTTTGCAGATTTTATTCATATTTATATCATAGGTTAGTGATAAGGCATATAAAATATATTTTAGGTTCAGAATTTGATTCACATATTAACCCAATTTTCTGAATGTAGATGGAAGTACCTTAAATAATGCCATAAAATCATATTGAGGATATTTTTATGTGGATAAATTTGGACTTACTTGAAAAATATTGCTTCTCCAATTTTGGGCTGGAATTGGGGATGCATGGATATCTCAGAAAGGCTGGCCTAGGCTACCAAGGAAGATGGAGGAATAAATGACATGTGGTTTATTATCTACAAAGTGTAACTTGACTATTAATAAAACAAAGCGATTTTAAGATTAGAAAAAGAATTAATCACTTAATGATAATCTAAAGACTTTTAAGAAAATACCTGTTTTTTTTTTCAAAAAAATCTCTTTTGAACACATACTTTGTTGGATTTTTAAACCTAGAACCTAAAAAATATTATTTTAATAGTGAAAAATGCCTAAAATGTGTGTTTTATTTTGCTTAGTGATCTTTATATTTGAAGTATACAAAGAGTGTGCTATGTATGTGTATGTTAGTATTTTCTTTTTTCTAGAGCTCATAACTAAGATGCAAATTAAGAAATTAGAAAATTTAGAGAGAATTCATTGATGGGATAGTGGAAAGTGGGTATAATGCTAGAAAGAGAAAAGTTAGCATCCCAAAGTTCAGATGATGTCACCATTGCAGTACGAATAAAAAATATTTTTGAATAATGACGTTGGTTTAGCTCCTTACTTAGGCTATCTGCTTCTCCTCAGACTGCTTATTATAAAAGACTTATGAAATAAGATTAATGAAATAGAATTTGAAAAAGTGAAAACAAGAACATAATAAAAGGAGAAAACCAGGACACTTAACAGGAAGGTTGATGTGGTCCCATGTTGTTGAGTATAACCCAGCTCTGAATTCTGGTGCCCAGATTTGATGAAGATAGGATGTGTCACAAGGCTCTAGTGTTCACAAGGAGCAAAGCATAACTACTTCTCAGTGGGAATTTTTCTCATACCTATGTATGAAATATAATTCTTAAATGTCGTTTCAAAAATGATATTCCAAAATGTGTTTTTCAGTGATAAATTCTAGTAATTGTTGAACTTAATCCCCAAAGGCCTTTTTGTTTTGGTGGCACTGGGGTTATGAACCTTGGTAGGCAGGCACTCTACCACTTGAGGCATGACCCCATCCCTTTTTTGCTTTAGTGATTTTTCACATAGGGGCCATTTTTGCTCAGGCCAGCCTCTGACTGTGATCCTATCTATCTATGCCTCCAGGATAGGATGGTATAGATGGGGGTCTCACTAAAATTTTGCCTGGGCTGGCCTTGAACCATGATCTTCCTGGTCTCCACCTCCCTTGTAGCTGAGATTATAGGCATCAGCCCCCATATGTATCCAAAGGATTTTTTTCTTATGTGGACTGTGGAACAGGTTGAGGACAGAGTCCAGTGTATATATACAGTGGTGTAAGCAAACTGGAAGCATTATTGAATGTCTACTTAAAATAAAATTGATCACAGGGTTAGAAATGAAAAATTAAGGGGAAATGTCCTCTCTGCTCTAAAATTAAAAAAAATATATTTTGACAGTGAGATGAAATCTCCTGCCTTAATTCTTAAGATTAAGTACTCATTCTCTCTGAAGTACAAATCAGTTTCCATCACCTTTTTCATCTTGTTCTGTTTGCTTCTTTCTCAGAAAGAAAACAATGTGAAGATGACCAAATAAGTGTTGACAAGTTTCATTTTATAGTGATTGTGTAAGTGAATTCTGCATCAACATAAAATTCATGTTTCAGTCTTTAGTTACATACATTTAGGGAAAAGAACACAAAATAACTAAGTCAATAAAAACACTTTAATTACACCTGAAGCCAAAGGAACCTTGAAGCTAAGGAAAAGCATAGGAAAGAAGAAATTTTTATGGAAAAATTAGATCAGGTATAAAATAAGACAATTATAACATATCTCTAATATACTGAGATGGATGGAAAATGAATGTGTATTATCATAATTACCAGTTATACATAAATGTGTTGTTCATTATTTCCATTGAAAGAGCAAACTGACATCAACATCTATTTGATGTGTGAATGATTCAGTTAATAGCCTTTCATGCCTTATTTCTGACATTTTTTATGAGGATAAAAATATTGAAATGATTAAAATGCATTGTGCTGGAGTGACTTGTACATAATTTATTACTAACGGGTACTCTTATTTCTAAATGGTGGCTTTCCCTCATAATGAAATAGTTTAAGTGCTAGATGCATCAGAGTTTGCTTTGGTAAGAAATTTGACATTTGGGAATTTTATAACAAGTGACAGGTGGATAGAATGGATGCCTTTCATGCATTAAAAATGATATTGGTATTCCTGAGCAGATTTGTATCTTGTCTGCAGCACTATGACTCTAGAGAGAGGTGAGAATGACTTATAGTGGATTTGTTTTTACCTCGCCATCCCTTACAGTAGCCAAATACAAATATACTACAATAGATAACTTTCAATTGCATAATGATTTGAAAAAAATAATCTTGAGCTACTTTGATTTTTAAAACAATTCTCATCAGTAAGTTACTGGATCGTTCATAGAAGGCCACACATGCAGTCATGCAAAAACAAGTCTTTGATTATTCAAGGGATTCATGGAAGTCCTAAAACTGAATCACAGGCAAAGAGCTGCTTTTATGAAAAGCTTCAAAGGATCTTTTGAAAGAGAACCTTTGTGCCACATCTGAATTTTTCTTACACTCCAAAATTTTCAATTTATTGGACTAAAGACCTACTTTGAAACCTAGGTTAGGTTGTCAGATGTGGTAGTAAGTTAAATGTAACCTTATTTCTGCATTTTGGTAAGCTAATAGAACTCTATAGTATTGTGTAAGTGAACAATTCATAATCCAAGATAAATTAATGTGAGATTTTTCCTTTCCTAGTCTTGTCATTTTCATTGTCTCATCTCATATGTATATGTCATATGTAATGTAAAACTTAAGTAGAGAAGGAAAGCAGGAAGACATAGACATGGAGAGGAAGAATAAAATAAGGATAAGAATACATTATTTTCTTTGTGGTTTACTGAGGGCCCTGAAATAACTGCTCTTTGCTTGCTCTCCCACCAGGGTCACCTGTGATCTGTTCTAATGGCATGGAGAAATTTAAGATCTACTTTTCCCTACATAGTTTGTAGGAATGATAAATTATTCAGGTCAAGCCTTATCTCCTTAGAACTGCTTCATTTCATTATAAGTGTACTATATTAGATCCAAATTTAACTTTTAGTCTATATCTACCTTTTTTTTTCTTTTTTTTCTAACATAAATGTTTTCAAGGCAGGATTTTCGGGAGAATTAATTTATAGAAAATTTTGTATTCAATGGAAAATTCAACAACGTAGTAAAATGCATCCTCTCTCCTTATGATTACTATCTTAAAATATTTTATTATGCAGACATTTTAATCCAAAAATTTTCACAGATCCTTGGAAAGTAAGGGAAAAGGAAGAGGTGGGGGAGTACTAACCTGAAAAAAAGTAGCAGAGACCATCCCAAGCTTGGATTTCTGCTAGCATGATACCTTGTGAACTTAGAGTTTCCAGCTGGCAGATGGAGATAAGTATTTCTCAATCTTTCTAGACACTGTCCAACCGTCCAGTTCTTTGCCATCACCATTCCATCTTGCTCCTTTTTTGTTCCATTCAGAAATGTGAATGTCAATATTTTACACTAATCCTAAGTGTGAAATTTCAGGACCCCATGAAATGGAAAGTACATTAACTGTTTTTATAAACTAACACGTTTCCCAGACTAGATTTTGTTGTCTCTTAACTAGAATTCAGAACAATTGTTAAACTTCAAAAACCTAAAGGTTTTTATAATTTAATTTATAGTTACTAACAAGTTACAGACACTATATATGTAACACTTCAAAAATAACATAAAAGCATCCCGTGAAAGATGATTTAGATATTTAATAGAACTAATTGCAGTCTAATGAATTCAGTTTTATGAGCTCACTTCCTAGCACATCACACAGACTACACTGTAGATAACTATTTAGAGTGAAATTTTATATACAATTTGTCTTTGAAGAAAAAATGTTTGAGTGCAATAAACATTCTGTATATTAAGGATTGTTCCGACTGGCTTTGCCATATGTATGTTCTTCATAATCTAGAGGAGTGTTTGGAACATTAAGCACAATTCCCTTGGCATTCATTAAAATAGCATCATTCATGATAAGTTCCCTTCATGTTACTATTATTATGTTCTGAAATTCTAAAATTAAGACATTTATTTTTCTAAGTAAAAAGATCAGAAAACTATGCCTTGAACTAGTTATTTAATTCACTAATACTCTTTTGGCTCAACTTAAAGTACATTCTATAGGATTTAATCTTTAAAAATCCCCTTTAGGGGATGAACACTCTTGTTGGCTATGATCTGGTTCCAGAACCCAAAATCATTGATGCTGCTTTGCGGGCTTGCAGACGGTTAAATGATTTTGCTAGTGCTGTTCGCATCCTAGAAGTTGTTAAGGACAAAGCAGGACCTCATAAGGAAATCTACCCATATGTCATCCAGGAACTTAGACCAACTTTAAACGAACTGGGAATCTCCACTCCAGAGGAACTGGGCCTTGACAAAGTGTAAACCCCCATAGATGGGCTTCCTACAGACTTACTGATATTGTTACTTGATTGTACACCATCACCTGGAAATGCTGATATAACAAATTACCTTATTCGAACAAATTTTCCTTTATTGAGTATCAAACCATGTAATGGTAACTTGGACTTTAATAAAAGGGAAATGAGTTTGAACTGAAAAAAAAAAATCCCCTTTAGCATTAAATAAACAATGGAATCCTTTGGGAGTTATGCTATTCTTATATAGAGATACGTTTGCTAAGGGAAAACAGAACTTATTCAGAGAAGTAAAGAGTTACTAGCAGTGAGCACCTTCCAAAGCAACTGTGCTTGTCACTGTAGTAGT
Source organism: Castor canadensis (assembly GCF_047511655.1). Classification (NCBI taxonomy): domain Eukaryota; kingdom Metazoa; phylum Chordata; class Mammalia; order Rodentia; family Castoridae; genus Castor; species Castor canadensis. The sequence goes on along the minus strand of NC_133392.1, from coordinate 58,112,445 downwards.
TGAATCAATCAGTCATCTTACTATTTTTTTTACTTTCCTAGCAAATCATTTGATAGTAATGGAATAAAATACAAAAGAGTCTTCACATAATCTAATTTTCATTCATTTTAATATTGATCTTATGCCGTAGTCAGTAGGTACTAAAAATTTAAATTGCGTAGGCCAATTTACCTCTTCCACATTTTCCCCATATTCCTAAGGTCAGAACTGCAATATAGGCTATTCCACACACAGAAGATTTGCAAGGGACGTTTCTGAAACACAACAAAAACCTTCTAAATAATCCATTAAATTATTTACTTATTACTCTTTATTTAATAAAATTACACATAACTTGCATTCATTATGGAATGGCTAAACTAACTGCTTTTTTTTTTTTGAGGGTTGGATTTAGAAGAGTGGAAACCAACAATTAAAAAAATCTTTGAAATTTATATACTAGAAGAAACTAAGTAGTTATGTGGGGAAAATACTGGATTCAGGCTTGTAGATTCCTAGGAGTCCAGAAGCTAACACCCATAGTCATCGCAAATTCTAATTAGTGATCAGGGATGGAGCCTGCGGGATAGATCTGAGCTGTATGGTTGACAAAAGCATTTACTCTGTGAGGCCTTGACTGATTTTCTTTCAGCAAAATAAATTATTCTCTCCCCATACCCTACAACATCACACACAAACATTGTTTTTAGAAATATTGCATTAAATCACAATTATTTATCCACCTTTAAGCACTGAATCACCTTCTTTCCTGTCCTTGGCATATTATAGTAAAAGTCAATTAAATGAATAAATGTTTACTTTATTGAACTGAATTAAAAGCACCAAAGTATAGTGGCACAATATAAAAGATAGTTACTATATAAAAAAAAAACCACACAGCATAGACACCTGTGAATGAAAAATCGATAAATGTCAAGTTAACAAGAGATAATTGCCCAAATGATGAGAAAAGTTTGATGCAAAGAAAACATTTAAAAAGAACTGGGCTTGGTGGCACATGTCTGTAACTCCAATCCTAGGCAGGCTGAGGTAGGAGGATAGTGAGTTCAAGGGCTATAAAGTCAGTTCTAAGCTAGTCTGGACTACATAGCAAGACTCGGTTCTTTTTTTTTCTTTTAAGTTAAGAAAAAATAGTAGTTTCTTGTGCTTCGTTTTTTTCTGATTAGAAATATATCTATTTGACTAGGTTTTTAAAATAGCAGTTTTATTGACAATTGTCTGTACATTTAAGGCAGAAATTGATTCTGCATATTGATAAATGTGGATGTGTTCATAAAAATATTTTATTTTGGTAAAAAATAGTTCCAAGCAAATGTACTGGTTTGTTTTCTGTTACCTGAACGATTTGACCATGGCTTTTAATTATACTCTATGTTAGTTTCTTTATCTGTAAAATACAGAAATCAAAATGGATTCTCATTTTTAAACTTTGGAATAAAAATTCTAGCTAGTATTCATCAGAACTTACACAAAGAATGAAAAGGGTGAAAAAAGGAAAATAACTCAATCTATAAGCCATGTTTTCACATGATGAAATAGTAATGTGTTTTCACCTGACACCAAACGTCCTTCAACTGAGGATGTTATAATAATTACTAGCTTCTAAGAAGTTGTTTGATTAGCTGACATAATTACTTAAACTATTGGGGTTGTCTGGACCGATCTTGAAAATAGTTTATGATCCTTTTTTTAAACCTGGTTTATAACATTTCCCCCAAAGAATTAATATGATTTGACCCCATCCTCAAAAGAAAGGTAAAACACAATGGATAAAATAGGAGTATGAAGAGACATCTCTGAGAAAAATGTAGGAAATAATTATGCCAATCTAGAAAGGACAAAAGATTTGTTGTAGCAAGAGTAAAATTTGAGTTTGAAATTTTAGGCATCAAGACAAAAATTAAACCTGGTATTTCTTTTCTTGAGAAACATAAAATACTTCTGGAATATAGCTGTCCATAAGTAAAAATGTATTTTTCCTTTTTCACTGCCTTCTCATCTTTATTTACTGACCTAAATATTGCCAGTCTTAAGCTCTATCTCTTGTCTCACTTTTGCCATGGGATATCCCCAACAACTCTAATAACTTTGGTTTTATTTTTCTATTAGTTTTCTTTGCACTTGCAGATATTAAATTTAGCTCTTGTTTTTTTGCCTATTAGATATAGATGACTTTTCTCTTTTTTAAGACTAAAAGTTCCTTGGGGACAAGAACATATCATATACTCTTAAGTATTTCCCAAAGATTTTTACCTTCTACTAAGAATATATTAGATATATAATAAACACTATCCATTACATTGATAAAATATCTTCAGTTATAGCCTTAAATGAGAAGACTTCTCACATAGGGGCCAACTTTTCACTACATCTGTCACCTGCATGTCCAAAACAGTGAACTCAAGATTCCACCAAATCCAAAGGCAAAGAGTGCTGACATCACAAGTATCTCAGCTTTTTCTCCAGATAGCATATATGTATAGGAATGTTTGATGTCTTTCCCTAGACCTCTCTGGTAGAAGTATAGAGCTGGTATGGACTTCTAGACTTTTGCCTCAAGGCAGTAATTTCCTTATTTTATAACTGAATATGAAATAAGACCTAGAAATAATGAGTATTACAAGTGCCTACATCAATTCCTGATAGAGAAGATTTTAGAAGCCATACATCTGACTCCCCACTGTGGTGGATAGTCCACTCTGATAATTGCCTTATGGCAGAGAAGAATGACAGGGGTGTGTAATCCTTTACCATCCTCTCATGAGACTGCTTAGGGTGGTATATTTATGGATCTGTTATTGAAAGCAAGTGTATCATTGCTGTAAAGCAATAAGAACAAATGGAATATGTTTAAAATTACAATTCATTTCTCAATGTCAGATTTTGACTAGCTGTATGTGAATTAATGTAATTACTTGTATGATTGAAACAGCAATTTGGGGTTTATAGTTTTGGGCTGTTTCAAATTTAACCTTGAGAAGATCACTTGGCATTTTTAGTTTGAATCTTTTCCTCTGACTTTTTAGTTTTGCTCTGGAGAAATAATAGTGACAGTTAATACATTAATTTTTATGCTTAAATCTCTTTTGGTACAATTTATCTATCCATCTGTCATCTGTCTAATTTGTGTTATTGCTGTTACAAATACCTGCTTTCTCTTATGTTCCTAATGTATTTTGGTCTTTATTGATGACATTTAATGGCAAAAAATGTTATCATAGTTCTTATAAGTTTAATTTTTCACAATTACTTGCATATATTATCTAAAAACAATAAATCATATTTCCTTCACTTACCTCTCAGTGTGTATGTAATATTTTTCCTCTTCATTGTCTCTTGCCATATCTTTAACCCAGATACCAAGGAAATCCTTGTTGTCCACAGTCAGAATTATTCTAGGTATTGCAGATAAAATTTTGCTATTATAACAGCAGAAGGAGAGGATGTAGCATATTTTTTTCTTTGCTTGATTTAATTGTTTTAAATTTATAGTCTTGTTTCAAAAGTTATAGTAGTAATCATTTTTAATAGGTATAATCATACCTATTAAAATACAGAGTATTTTAATAAAATACCTATTAAAATACAGAGTATTTTACTGACTCTTGAAATCCTGCATGTATTGCAAAAGCATCTTTTACATACATGTTACCTGTTCAGACAGTGTAGTAGAGTAAAATGCTAATTAAATTCCCACTGACATTACTCAGCCTTGTTCATGTCCAGCGAAAAATAGGAGAGATATCTTAATGGTTTATACAAAACTCCTGGAGACATAGTGGAGTCAGAGACTAGGAATCATTTGTAAATAACTGAGTCCACTTATTTGAAGATCGGAGTTATAAAGAAGTTTTAGAAAATTATTTTATTTCATCATTTGTATGTAATTACCCTAAGAAGAAAATTGTATTTACTTTTTATTTAAACTGTATATTATGTTCTGAGTAGAACAAGTAGAATTAGCATTGTTATAAAGGTTACATTCTTGCATTCTTTATTAAGTGTGTACCCAGGTCCCTTTTCATTTGTGTAAGTAATGATAATCCTATAAAGAATATTGCCATAAAAATTAGTCACCGGAAATATTCTGCAACCCAAACCATGCCATTGCCAGTTGACATCTGTGACTATAGATTATAGCTGTTTTTTCTTCACCTTATTATTTGTACTGGGTGATTTCATTGACTGTTCATCAAAGTTTTGCTTTAGCTGGTAATCTCTCACTGCATTTTGGTCACTTAAAAATACAACTGATTTGTAATTTTGAAATACAGCCTGGATGATTGAAATGAAAACACATTTTAATATTGGGGTTATTAACTTTTGAAGGACTTTTCAAATGTCCACTCTTTTTAGGAAATAATGTATAAAACATCAGGAGGGTAATGATGTTTCTTTCCATTAAGATCCTTTGGGATTTTGAAGGAAATCTTTATATAGAGGATATACAATATGAAATAATTAATGTGATTTTTCTATTTGGAAATATGGCATCATATTCTTTTTCTGTGGTACCCCCCCTTAACTTCACAGAAGACTAATTATGTTTATTACAATCATTTCTTACTTTTGAAAATATGCCTGGGGTGGTAAAAGCACATCCTTAGAGTCTGACAAATCTAGGCTTTGATCCTAAACTTTACTATATGAACTTTAGCAAGTTACTTAACTACCATGATCCTCATTTTCCTCTTCTTTAAATTGATAGCTATGCTTTCCAAGATGGGTTAAAAATGATATACCTGGTATGTCATTAATTCTTGCCTTTCTCCAACTCTTTTAAAAAATTTTTTTGAAAGTACTGGTGTTGGAACTCAGGGCTTGGCACTTGTTAGATGGGTACTCTACTCCTTGAGTCACACCTCCAGCCCTTTTTGCTCTGTTTATCTTTGTGACCAAGTCTTGATTTTTGTGCTGGCTGGCCTGGAACCCTGATCCTCTTTATTTCTGTATCCCAACTAGCTCAGATTTCAAGCATGAGCCACCAGTACCCTGCATCTACTTCTAGCTTTAAATGCTTATACTTCTATCCAGGGAAGTAAGTAATAAGTTAAGTAACCCACTTAGGTGGTTTAAGGCTGTGTGCAAATTTGCTTGTTGAAATAGTTAATGGAGAGCAAAATCTTTAAACAACAGTTTGCCAGGGAGTAACTTGAGCATTTTATGTTATGGTTGCTCTTTGTTTGCATTCCTCTAGTCAAGAAGAATGTTAAGTCAGGTTTAGGAAAGTAGACACACATTGGCATAGTAAGGCACAAGGGGTTAGGTTAGAATAAAAAAGCAGAAGAATGACTTGGGAAAAGCAAATCCATTTGAGCAATATTTTTCTAGTATTTTGCTGAGTGTAAGCACACATCAGTATTGTTTGAGTAATGTGTCAGCAATGCATAAATTCGGGTTTATATCAGAGATCATGATCCAGTAAATCCAGTGTTTCTCAAGGGATTCGGAGTCATCTTAACTTCTTAAGAGTAAATTTGAGGATATGAGAGGTGGCAAAAGTTTAAACAAATAATAGGAAAAACAGTAAAGGTCAACTTTATCTAATCATGTGATCTTCATACTATTAGTACTATTTTCACAATAATCCAGATAAATTCAGTAATTAGACCTGACCGAAACCGATTCCTCACCTAGACCAACTCAAAGCCTGGAGTCTCTCCTCGTTTTATACACTCTTTGGTAACGTCAGCATCATGGCCCCTTCAAAGCCACACAGCATGAGTGTGCTGTACCATATAACACAAGATAAATGGAAATCATTTACTGGAGATGGATTAATGGGTGATGTTTTAGATTAACAAACAAAAAGGATTTACTGAAGGGTCCTTTATCACAAGGTCTCTTGGTGCATTTGAACTATTATTTGATTTATACAAACTTTTATTCAGCATTTAAGAAAGACAAATATCATATAAAACGAAATCTATAAATATTTGAGAGAGAGAGGAGGGGAGAGAACTCCTGGAAACTTAGGAAACTCAACTGAGGCACTCTGCTACCTATGATCAGTATCCTTAATGGCAAAGTAATCCACTGTGGATTTTTTTTTAAAAACATGAATTTAACTCTAAATAAAAAAAATTTAAATATATGCTGCCTTCTATCTCACAATAGAATATGATGTGAACCATAGGAAACCTCTAAAAAAGACTTACCACTATCCTGGTGTTTGTTTGCTTTTAAATTGTCAACCTTTTTTCTCCTTTGTAGTTGCGGGTAAAATGAAGAACAGTTGCTGGTACTGTCTCCCCTACTCTTGTTTGAAAGTACTAATCCAGGGTCTTTGCCTTAGCAGTGTTCTATTTAGGGATAGCTAGGGCGAGTTGATAAGGTAAAGGGTGTAGTTGGAAGATCTTACCGTAAGGCCAGTTTTATCCAAATTCTTGCTGCAATCCCAACCCATCAGGATCTTGAGACTTTTAACATGAGATTCATATACCACTACCCAGTATGATAAGCCGTTCAGAGCTATTCGATGTGAGTATATGTCCTCTGGGATTTTTTGCTTTCTCTCCTGTTGTTAAGTGGCTGCCAGTGCATTCCTTCTCCCTTCACATGCTGCTGTCCACCCAGAGCATCCAAGTGTCTTTCTTCTACATTATTAACAGTTCACATTGGGTATTTGTTTCCATACTTTCATTTTTCTAAAACTTATTTTGAAAAGATGATGTCTGTCTTCCAGTCAGAAGCAGTAAAAAACAAATATTTTTTTACTCCCATAAAGAGATGTTTTATTTTAGAAAGTATTTTTGCAAAAAATATTTTGCTATTTCTAAGCAGTTTATGGAATCAGACAGATCTGAGTTCAAATGGGGCTGTGTCATTTGTCTTGAGAGTTAAATTTGGGCAAGTTTTCTTTCCTTCCAAAAATATAATGTATATTAAAAATCTGTACAGTTTTCTGTTTTTCTAGAACATCTAGAAGGGAGTTAGGGAAGGGACCTAAGAAAAGAGCTGATCAGTAAACTATGTGGATTTTAGCATGGGTTTTAGTGTTTATACATCAGTTTCAATACTTATAGTTCATTTTTCTCTGAAAAATAGAGAAAATAATTATTATAAAAGTTTAAAAAATTCATGGATCAAAAAAATCTTGTCAAAACACAAAGCAAAGAAAAAAAAATCATAAAATCTTCATAATCAACTCTGAATTGAATACACGTTCAGTTTGTTAAACCCTGTATTATGGATCTTTTTACACCTAGCCACCCAATCTCAATTTAGACAGTCTTTGGGTTTTCTTTTTGTGCTTCTTAATTGTTTTAATTGGCACCTTGGGTGTCTTTCTACATCCATATCTTGAGAGCAACTGTTGTAAACATTTGCAAATGATCTTGTATGCAAGAAATTTGTGACTTGCTATACCTTTAAACAAGGAATTTTAATGGGAGAGACTACTGTAGCACACAGGGTTCATTTAGCCCATATGTTACACAAGCAGAGGGAACTGAGTTACAGATTCAAACCGTGTCAAAAAGTTTTCGTCTTTTATTCTTTTCATTATGTCTGCAAGTTCTATGTATCTGATGAGAGAGAGAAAGCTTTAGCACATGGAAAGATGAACAGCCTTTGAATTTTGTGAGTGGTTCAATTGCACCAATTATTAGCTCTGTGTTTTTGGGTGAGGCCTCAACTTCTTTGAGATTAACAAGTCTTCATAGACTGTTTATGAAGACAGATGAGATAATTTATGTGGTTTGTAAACCTCAAAACACTGCATACATTTATTGTTTGCTGCAACTGCTGCTATTAATGTAACGATGCTGGGTCAAACTCCACTTTGCAACTTTAAAAATAGGTCAACAGTTTTTCAGTTGTTTAAATAGACAAAAAGGGAGACACGGGGGCAATGGCAGGGGTTAGAGGGAGAAAATAGGTGATTATGGAATGCTGAAAGATAGGTTAGAAATAAAAAAAATAGACACAAACTAATACAAATTGCAACGTGTGGCGAAGATTCCAGACACCATCTACTCTACAAGGTTTTCACCACTACCACCCTCTTCCTTCTCCCCATCCCTGACATGGTAGAATAAAAAATAAACACATAACCCAGCATCTCTTTTTTCTTGTTGAAGACCCCTTTGGCTTAATTTTAGATATGAGAAATCTCAAAGTTCTGAGGTTATTTGCCTCATACTGTTGCTTAGGAACTGGGATGCCCATAGCTACTGTTCTAAGGTAGTTGTCTCAATTTATACTTCTTCACTAGACAGGAACTTAAAAGATTTAGGAAAAAAAGTGGTTCACATCAGGCAATCAGGGCATACTTTTGTAAGGCTTCTTGGATCCTTAAAATTTCTAAAAATCATTGATTTGAAAGAATCTGGAAAAAAGACTTAAAGTACTTACACAAATTAATTCTTCCTTTTGGATCTTTGCAAGGACAACTTCTAATGAAAAAGTTGCAAATGACATTTTGGTTTATATAATAAATAAATATTTCCGTTTGATTCCACATCCACAAATAATAGGTTTATAACCCCTGTAAATTTTAGGCAAAGCCAAATCTCAATGTAGGGGATTAAAAATACTCAGAATACTACATTGCAAGGAAATTAGACATTGGAAAAATAAAGATTAAAGTTAGACTTAAAATGACAAAAACTTGACAAGCCAATAAGTGATGCAAAACATGTTATAAAATCTGGGATGCTAAATGTTTGATTCAAGTACTGTGTTTGATGTTTAGTTATATTAAAATTAATAATAGTTTGCTTCTTCCAGCATTTTACATCGTTCTTTTTCTTTCTGACTGCATATTTTCAAGAAAATTAGCTTTATAATCTTTAAATTTCTTCTTGAAGTTGCTCTAAAATTTACTCTGATAAACCTGCATAGAACTGCATATTTATAGATATAATTTCTTTGGAAGAGATAAAAATTGAGTTTGACATTGCTTTTCACTAATTCTTTCCTTAACTGTTTCTGGTTGTGTTTGACCCTTGTTAGACTGATGTATTCTCAATCTATTTTTGGTGTCATGAATATACAATGATAACATAATGAAGCACTTCTCCTTGTGTAACAGTAGTAGAAACTTGCGGTTTTATATTTTAAAAAGACCTAAGAAACCCAAAGAAATGTGTGATTACCAAAGATAAACTAATAATGTTTCAGATAATAATCTGTCAGGTAAACAACAGAAACAAGTTGGTGATTTCAGCCTCTGAAAAGTCACGTTTTCTTAATTTGGTTTAAATTAACATTATAATACAATCACATCATCAATATATGATTTGGATTGTTGTCCAATTACTCTTAGTTATTATTCAGATAATTTTTAGGTTATGGGTAGCAATATAAACAATTTGGAACATGTTAAGGATGTGAACAGTCTGTTGAGTGATGATGTTCTTTCTTCACCACGGCTCATATATCTACGTGGAATGAGTTATAGATGCTTAAGGTTCTCCCACAAGAGAGAATTTGTGTAGCACACAATGTGAAAACTTCCATATTTTTCCTTTGAGATGTTCCCAAAATATAGTCTCATAGTTCTAAATAAATAGTTGTCTTTTAAGAACCAAGCACATTTTGCATTGACTTACAGTTTTTTTTAGGAAAACCACTTTGGGTTAATTAGGAGAAAAATTGCTACTGTACAATTGTTATGCTGTATCCTCCCACCTTGGCCTGAAAATAATAAAGGATGTAACAAGTTTTTTTCTTTGTCACTGGCAGCTGCACCTTTTAAGTGTATCAAAGTCTGTTGCTGTGGTTACGGCCTTTGTTTCCAGTGATGTTTTGTCCATGCTCCCCACTCCTTAACAATGGCTACTCAAAAGAATAAAATAATGAGTCATTCATTCGGAAATATTTTGTTAAAATATCCCTCTTTATCATTACATTTCACTGCTTAGAAACTAGGCTGTAATTCAAGGCAACAGTTAAGTCTGAGAAGAACTGTTAAAAAAATCTTTGATTTTTTTTTTTCATTTATAAGAAAAACCTGTCTATGTAATTGAAGAACCTCTTACAAGTCTGAACAATTAAATCCTTTTTGGTTAATGTATTATTTCTGGAACAAGTAGATAAAATTCTACGCAGTAAGCATGATAAAAATCGTGCATGTTTCACACAGCACAGAATTTTAGAATCAAGGTTTCTGGGCACAAAAGCAGTAACAAAACAGTCCCTACAAAACTGGAGTAACTGAATAACACAAGAAATAATTTTTGTTAATTTAAAATTTTAGAAACTGAAATATGTAAAGTTTGTAAAGTAAAATGTAATTAAATTATGGTACTGTACATACCAGTTGTTTCTATAATTGAAACTTTACAATGTATAGTATGAAAAATACATTAGCTCTGTACAGTTTTTACATGTAGGTAGGACGAGTTTTGGGAAAAAACCAATTCTTTTTCTTTTTTCAGGGTCATACTCTAAGTCAAAAAAATACTGCACAACTTAGCTAATTACAAAGTGTAGACTTGAAACAATTCATGTCTTCTTTATTTCATGAATCAATCTTGGATTTTTGTTTATTTGAACAGGGGATTTTTGTTTTGTTTTTAGAGTCACAATAAACAAATCTTCCTCATTTTGTCCTTGAGGTTACAAAGTTTGGTAGCACACTTGGCTACCAATCAGCTCAGTCAAGCCAGCTGCTGTTTATGGTCACTGATTCGGCCGGCTGTTGTGATTGTGCTCAGGTCCAGCTCAGTCTCTAGGTGAGTTTCCATCGTATCTTCCTGTGCATTCGTTTCAAAGGACTTATGAGAGAGAAGTTCGTGATGCACCCCACAGTAACTTATTGTGGGCTGGTCGTATGCCAGAAAGGTTGACACATTCATTGATAAAGGTATCTGGGGAAAAATGACATGAGAAAAGTCAGTTATAAAAAGACAGACAACTTTGGGGCAGGATGTGGAGACCAGGATGTGCTGACCTGACGACCTCTTTCTTGGGTTACATCTATGGCTCTGTTGGCCCCACCCTATTCTGCTCACTACTGAGTTCAGGGCAACTGTTTTAAAGTCTGAGTGAAATACCCTTCAGATAAACATGAGTGTATGTGGGTCAAAAATGGTTATAAAGTTTCTTCATTTGAAAAGTCAGGAAATTGTTTTCCTTAACTGGAGCAAAATTGTGTTTTTGAACTAAGAAAACTGTTATTTGGTTACTTGTGTTATTAGGATACAATAGAACAGTGGTCAAATTCTAGCATGCATAAAAATCACCTCCCTGTTCTTCAACTACCTGTTCCTTATTCAGAAAGTCTGGGGAAGAGTCTAGAATTTACATTTTTTACAAGTTCCTATATGATGCTGGCACTGTTAATTCATGCACCTCACTTTGAGAACCACTTCTGAAGATAATTGTCTAGTCAAGTCATTCTGACTATTCTTACTTATCACTTCTTAACATGTATTCCATCATGAAGACTCCTCAAAACATTCATGTCTAGGTAACTAAAATTGAGAGCATAGAAAACTCCCAGGAAAAATCTATGGCTCTTAGAAAGGTCTGAAAAGCATGAAAGGGTCAGGCTATTTTGATGGAACCAGTGTACAGGCGAGGAAGGGACTTCCATGCAAAAGATTAAAGATGTGAAGGAAAAAAACCAAGTGTGAACACTGTGAATACAAGGAAAACATACATGGTAGAGACAATTGGTATCAAAGTCTAGAGATAATTCCCACTCTTTTCAATAACTTGTACTAAAAAGTAGGTAGGTTTGAGGAACTTTCAGCCCCAATCTTAGATTAATATCTGCTATGGTTTAGATATTTGTTTGAGGGTCCTCCAAAGCTTCATGTATTGAAATTTAACTTTTACCATGTGGTATTAAGAGGGTAGAAACTTAATCTGACTTATGTTTAGAGGTGGGGTTTGTGGGAGACTGAGGATCAGAAAAAGTCATTAGGGTGGAGCCTCCAAGATTAAATCTTTGTGGCTTTATAAGAAGAAGAGAGACTAGAAGACACATATGTCACATGTGCCCTGTGCTTCCATGGGACTTTGCCAGCAAGAAGGTCATCATGGGATGAGACCCCTCACTCAACCTTTCACTCCCAGAGCTCTGAATCAAAATAAACCTCCTTTCTTTATAACTCATCCAGTCTATGGTAGTGCGTTATTGGCAGCAGAAAATGCACTAATACATAATCCTAGTTTACCAATTCATGTTGTTGAATTTCCTCGAATGAAAACTTCTACCATTCTTGTTTGGTGAATGAATAAAATACATTTCTGCTTGCAAAAGAAATGTTCAACGTCCTAGCCATAAAGGAAATACAAATCAAAACAACACTGAGATTTTATCTCGCCCCAGTTAGAATGGCAATCATGAAGAAAACAACAACAAATGCTGGTGAAGATGCAGGGGAAAAGGAACCTCATACACTATTGGTAGGAATGAAAATTAGTGCAAGTACCATGAAAATAAGTATGAAGGTTCATTAAAAAAAACTGAAAAATATACGTATATTATGACCCTGCTATACCAGTCTTAGCATGTATCCAAAGGAGTACAAGTCAACGTACAAGAGAGATACCTGCATATCTCTATTTATAGCAGCCTTATTCACTGTAGCCAAGCTATGGAAATAGCCTAGGTGTCCAACAACCAATGAGTGGATAAAGAAAATGTGATACATGCACATACACACATACAATGAATTCCTCCCTGTATGATTAATGTATACTAATAAAACATGAAAAAAATTCTAGAAAAAAGTTAATTTTTTAAAAAAAGAAGTAAATTATGTAACTTGCAGAAAAATGGTTGGAACTGAAATTTCCTATATATTTAAAAATGACCAGTTAAGACAACTGGAAAATCATAAAGAAATATGTAAGAAAAATAGGATTCTTCCATTTTATAATAAATAAGAATTCCTGTTGATACAGATGAAATAGCTCAGATGACTAAAATATTATTATGTGAAAGTAATTTGCAATATAAATAGATTTAAGTTATAGAAGAGAATAAAAATAGGACATTGTTGGGTACATGAAATTTACATTAGCCTGTGGAAAATAATGCTCTGAAATGTGTTATAGGATATGTATCTGTGAGATTTCTCATACTATTAAAAATTTGTCATAGAAACTTATACCTCATATGTGCTGAATCACTCTTGGCTTACTCAGAATTAACTCTACTGTGAATAATTTGTAATTTCTGTGGTCGAAATTTATGAGAAATAATATGCCAGGACCCACTTACTCTGTGTGTATTTGTGTGTGTGTGCTCAGTTTCCTGCTTGATACACTCTTTTGAGGCTGCTGATTCCCAGAGTGCATGTCCTGATTTGAACCATCAATTAAGTAGTTAACTGTGATTATCTATTTATAAATCTTATATATTTTCTTTTGCAAGTTTCTTATGGTTAAATATGCTGTGTTTTGAAATACCTTACCCTACCCATAACTATGCTGTTTCAATGTCAAGGTACATGTTTTTCACATTATATATTTCTGAAATTGGAACAATTGTTATAAGTAGTTTCGATGTTTAGTACATTATTTTCCCTGGACTTGAAAGTGCATCTTTAAGTTAATGACATCTTACAATAAAGAAAATTACATAGAAAATTGTATCATTGAGTATATTTTAATAGGTAACTATATGTGAAGACATCACAGTGGATTTGTCCAGGTTGACATATGTTGCTATTGTTATTATTATTATTATTTTGGCAATACTAGGGTTTGAGTTTGGGGCCTTGCACTTGCTAGGTAAGCACTTTATCACTTGAGCCACACCTCCAGCCCTTTTTGCTGTGTGTTATTCTTTAGATAAGAACTCACTTTTTTCAGCCTCTTATCTATGCCTCCTGCGCAGCTGGGATTACAGTTGAGCCACTGTGCCTTATCTTGACTTGAAAATATAACAGCATTAACATTGGATACATATGCACGTGCATTTGTGCACACATATCTTGACATACATATAGATATTTGTTTAAGCAATTTGTGCATATGTGCACCTATGCACAAGCTAACAGCCAATTAGGATTTCATGAGAAACACAAATTTTGGTGATACAATAGTTTTGGATAAGTATTACACATTTATATTGTCTATATAAGATATACATGTAAATATAATATACATACTTATAGATGTATATATAATATGGCATGTACACACGCACACATGTATTTTTTATTTTTTGCAATACTGAGGGTTTTGTACTTGCTAGGAAGGTGCTGTACCATTTGAGCCAAGCCTTCAGTTCTTTTGACCTGGTTATTTTGGAGATAGAGTCTTACTTTTTGCCCAGGCCAGCCTGGACCACCACTCTCTTATTTTATACTTTCTGTCATTACTGGGATGACAGGCGCACACCACCATGCCCAGCATTTTCCATTGAGATGAGGTCTTTCCCTGGGGTGGCCTTGAACCATGATCCTGCCTATCTCAGCCTCCTGAGTAGGAGAATTACAGCCTGGCTTACATGTGTATTTAATCACAAATTTTAGAAATTTACTTCATGTAAATCTTGGCTGAATTATGGAAAATTTGCACTGACAATTGTATTGCAATGGTGAAATGATTTTTTTACATAAAATATTTTGTTAAATGTAAGTAGTTTCCTATTTCTAAGTATTTTATGCATACATGAATGGCACATTTATTCTGTAGTGACTAACTAGGTAAAAATGTACTCAAGCAGATTGAGGAAGCTCTATGCCAGACGATGTGTATAATCTCAACATTTGTGCCTGGACCAAATGATTCAGATATAGAGTAAGGTCAATGTATTTAAAAATAAGCAATGAAAAAAAATTTCATTTAAATGTAAAAGATCTAGTTCAGTTTACTGAGAAAATGGCATTTTTTTTCTTTTGGAGGTACTGAGGTCTGAACTCAGGGCCTTGTATTTGCTAGGCAAGTGCTCTACCATTTGAGCCACATTCCACCCTTTTTTTGCTTTTTGTTACTTTTCAGCTAGGGTTTTACAATTTTGGACCAAGATACTCCTACCTATAGACTTTCTAGTAATTGGAATTACAGGCATGTACTACTATGCCAGGCATGAGAAGATGACACTTTTACTAGAAGACTGTGTACTTAGGGAACACTTTATCACCTTAGAATATCATGTAATGCAGACATTATATGTAATTTTAAGCATTGCATTTTAAAAATAACTTTGATGATATAAAATATAATGAATAATGAATAAGTATAATAAATATAAATATAATATTAATTATCTAATTTGTATGGGGAAGAATGTTTTGTGTCTAATCATTTATGAGAAGATTACTTTTGCCAGAAAAATTCTTCCTCAAGAAAAATATTAAGTATATTATTTGTAATGGCTTTCCTTCTTCATGTCAACATCATAGTCTGTATTGGGCATTTTCTCAACATGGGGTTCTAGATTCTTACATAAACTAATTAAAGTCGGAAGTCAGAAATAATGTGTGCAACACACCCCTCAAGTAATAATGCATCACCTGGCACCCAATCCTAGTCCTGTGTAAGGATGCACTTTTGGTTCTTACCAGAAAGGGAGATTATCTACTCTTTTCAAATTATGGTCAGTTGTTTGGGAACATAGCAGATGACAACTTGTGATGGTTGCATTGTAGGAAAAAAAGAATCCAAATAGGAAGAAACCTGTTCATGTTACAAATACACTTTCTAAAATGTTTGAATATTAAAATCTGCTTATGGTATTTTTCACATCACGTAAAATGCTTGACACAGAGGTTTGGGCAGCTACTGTGAATCCAGTAGTTGTTTTTGGAGTCTGTTGGGTTCCTGGCACCAGCAAGTGACTGATGGCTGAGTGGTGATGGAGAAGCTGCCAGCTGACGGTAAGCAAACAAACACTGTGAGCCAGATGCAGTCCGTACAAATACCTGCTGCCATCACTCAGCAAATGTGGCACCCACTGCTCCTTCACCGGAGCCATCAGGTGTCATGAGCCTTTGTTTTCTTTCCCCTTTCCAGACTAACAGATTTTCTCTCTCTCTCTCTCTCTCTCTCTCTCTCTCTCTCTCTCTCTCTCTCTCTTTCTTCCTCCCACCACCCCCCATTCTCTGCTTCCTCTCCATTTTTACCTGGGTCTATTAACATGCTTCCTATGTGGTTAAGCTATTCTGCAGTACACTTCCAGTTTCTACTTACTGTACCTGTTTGAAAAACAACTCAGTTACTAAAGAAAATAAGTAGTGACCTTTGATAGTGAGTTGGAATGGTACTAGCAAGGTTCTAGGGAATCTGTTTAATAAGGCAGCTGCTTCCCCAGACCTTGTTAGGCATCCATAGAATCTTCTTGTTCAATCTTTCGGAGAGACAATAGTTTTTCATTGTAACTTTACCTTATAAATTCTTATTTTTCATTACTTATGGTTTCTTTTGATCCTTTAGGTTTTCTAAATGAGGCAATTATTTTGTTTTGGCAATACTAGGGTTTGAGCTAAGGCCTTGCACTTGCTAGGGAGGGGATCTTCAACTTGAGCCACGCTCCCAGCACTTTTTTGCTTTAGTTTTTTTTTTTTTTTTCCACATAGGGTCTTGCACTTTTTACCAGGGGCTGGACTTAGGCCATGAGCCATACTCTTCTCACATAGCTGGGATTTAAGACATGTGCCACCATACCCAGCTTGTTTTTGAGATGGTGTCTTGCTAATTTTTTGTTCAGGCTGGCCTTAAACTATGATCCTCTTGATCTCAGCCTCCTGAATAGATGGGATTACAGATGTGAGCCACAACACCTGGTCCACATAATTATTCTTAAATTGTAACATGTAAAGATTCAAGAATATGAAAATTTACTATGCAGAAAGCCTTATCATTTAGAGTCTGAGCTAAGAAATAGCTGCATACTGTTTCAATGATGAAAAGTAGTAGCTGACAAATCAGTTAAGAAATTTCCCTTAGGAAAAATTTTAATTCTGATAAACTAATGCTGTCTGATATCAACATTTGCAATAGCAACTGTCCAAAACTGACTCACCAGCAACATACCTTTCATATAAAAATTATAGTCAGATAAATGAAAAACATTAATGGTCTTTCCCCCATTCATAGACAATAAAGCTTGTGAGTCTAAAAGGAATTTTTTTTGAAGTTTTCTAAATAAAGTAATTATTTTAACCTTATATTCATTGTATAAATAGTATCTATGTATGTTTGTACACATATGTGTACATGTATGAAAATGTCACATGTGCTTCTCATGTCCTAATTCCCTGATTAGAAGTCACTCAAGTCTCTCTTCTGTGATAGCAAAGATGATTTTAAGAAGAAAACATTCTGATGAATAGAAAATGAGTACATTTTGGAGAAAATAATTAAAAGCCTGTTTTTCCCCCTGTCTAGGGCAAAAGATAAAAAGTGTTTTCTTGTTAACTGTTATTTCTGAATAGAGTTTTTAGTAAGTATAAATACTTCTGATTATCTCTGAGCAGACATTCATGCTGTTCCCATGTCTTGCAGGGGAAAGGTGCCATTATATAAGGCTAACTGTTACCTAGCAGGTATTCTACCTCTTAAGTTGTGGAAGGGATGGTACTTTAGGGTTTTTACAGCTACTGTTTTTATTTTTTTATTGATGTACTGGGGGTACACTGTGATATTTACAAAAGTTCTTACAAGGTAACATAGTTGAATTTACCCCCTCCATTATTCTCCTTTATCTTCCCTTCCCCCATTCCTGGTATAGTTTCAACTGGTCTCATTTGTACATTTACATAAACGTGTACACAGTATTTCTATGATATTCACCCTCATATACCTTCTCCTCACATCCTCCCCTCTCCCACTGGTACCAACCCACCAGGCAGGACCTATTCTGTTTTACTATTCTCAGTTTTTGTAAAAAAAAAAAAAAAAAAAAAAAGTGACATTTTTGTTTGTTTACAATAGCTATACAGGGAGTTTCCATGTATATATGTATTATAACCCAAGTTGGTTCATTTCTTCTATTTTTCTCCTTTCTAACTTATTCCCCTTCTTGTGGTGACTTCAACAGGTTTAAAAATTATATATTCATTCTTGTATAGGAAGTATATCAACCATATTCACCTTCGTAGCTTCCTTCTTTTTCCATCCCTCTCTCATTAGTGATCTCCCTTTTGTGTGACCTCTTTTTTATAATGTTGTTTGTATTTGTATTGGGCCTATATTCTACATATGCAGCCTTTGGCTTTTTGGACCTGGCTAACTTAAGGTGATGTTATCCAGGTCCATCCATTTACCTGCAAATGACGAAATTTCATTCTTCTTTATGGCTGAATAAAATTCTATTGTGTATAAATATCACATTTCCTCAAGCCACTCGTCAGTTGTGGAGCATGTTGGCTTAGCTATTGTGAACCATGCTGCAGTAAATATGGGTGTGCATGATGTACAGAGAGCTCAGAAACTAAACTCCCCAAAAACCAATGACTCAATGAAGAAATGGGCAAATGAACTGAAGAGAGCCTTTTCAAAAGAAGAAGTCCAAATGGCCAAAAAAACCCATGAAGAAATGCTCAACATTCCTGGCCATAAAGAAAATGCAAATCAAAACCACATTAGGATTCCACCTCACTTCTGTTAGAATGGCTACCATCAAGAATACAAACAACAACAAATATTGGTGAGGATGTGAGGAAAAAGGAACCATCATCCACTGTTGGTGGGAATGTAAGCTAGTACAATCACTAGGGAAAACAGTATGGAGGCTCCTCAAAAAACTTAAAATAGAACTGTTATATGATTTAACAATACCACTCCTAGAGATATACTCGAAGGAATGTAAGTCAGGTTACAAGAAAGGCACCTGCAACTATTGTTTTGATAATCTACATATAGTGAAGGAAATGAAGGAATCCTTTTTAGAGCTGTAGCCCTTATTGATAACTCTCAAGACATATTTTTTCCCATTTTATGTTGGAATTCAGAGGTCTATAATCTTATTTTTGTTTTTCACATACTGAACTTAATATGTTTCACTTGAGTTTATTTCTACCTATTAATATATAAAGTAATAGACAACCATTACTATTACAATTAGTGAAATTTATTTTCCCTAAATTTGTCTCAAATGGTGCTAATCCCCTCTGAATTCAACTATCTCTTCTTTCCAGAGGTCCTATGTTGTTCTGGGAGCATGCACTAGGTTAAGATGCCTTTGCCAGCCAGTTCTGATTTCTTCTCCTCTCTTGTCCCATGGTTTCCCAGTTAATTTCAGACGGCACCTGCTTCTCTCATCTCTGCTGCCACTCATTGGCTCAGAGGATTTTTACCCTCTCCATCTTAGTGATTGCATGATTAGTCTCTTTAATCTGTAGAGATGCAAATAAATTTAAACATTTTGAAATTCTTTTCTAGAGAAAATTAGCTGAATTTTAATTTAATTAAATGTAAGCAGCATATAGAAAATAGTAAATGCTCTCTTTTTTCTTTTTCTTCTTTGGGGACGATCCAGCCTGAAGCCATTTTAGTCTTTGTATTTGGAAAGATGTGGGACTTGATATGTACTTTATTCTGAGACATTAATCTCCTTACATACTTTATTGTATACATGCACCTGTGTATGTGCACCTGTGTGTATTGTATTGCCTGCCAAATCCTTAACTTACTTCAAAAATCTTTTTAATTTTTAAAGAGTACACTTGCTGATTATTGTACTCCTATTCTTTTTGATACTGCTCTATTCTGTTACATTTATGTAAGCTGATTTTCTTAAGTAGCCCTAGGTTTAGTGTGGGTATTTGGGATTTGTTGTATGTTTGGGGATTGGTTAGCAACATTTGTTTCAGTCCTACTAAGAATGAACTTTGCATACTGGCTGTGGTAGCTTTATTTGTGATAAAAATTAGAAAACTCCCTTTTTGCTATTATTTGAATAATGTTAAGAAACTCTTGATTGCAAATACCTTTCCTACTGACTGGATTCCGAGCTTGAAAAATTGATCACTAATCATTATTTTAGTTTCTAAGTGTGGAGGCAGTTGATAAAACTTAAGTGCTATATAAGCATTTATCCCAATGCTGCTTGGATCCCCAGCTGAGTGTCAAAGCCTGTCTATATAGTGTCTTATATCCTGTTTAATTTCTTTAGGATCTCTGCCATGGTTTCTCTGCTTAGCCACCTGCAGCAGCTGTGGGCATTTATTCCCTCTCCATCTCTGAGTTGACATCTGCCTGGGCACACCTTTAACATCTCATTCTCATCACTCTTATTCATTGAGCATTTATTGTGTGCTAGGTACCATGCAACTTGCTAGACTTGGGTTGTCTAATCTAGTTTAATCCTTGCAAAACTGTTAGCAGTAAATATAATTATCCCCATTTTCCAGTTGAGAAAACTAAGACTGTTTAAATAATTAGTCTAATACCGCTCTGTTAGTGAGCTGCAGAAGTGACTGCTTGACTTATTAACTACTGCATTTTACTGCCTATTTTCACACTCAATCTAACTCTCACTGGCCTTAGAGACTAGAGAGGCGAACACAATGTGATGTGTCTGATACTGTTTAAACAATTCTTACATTTGGGTTTTATTGCCAGTAGTGTCACCACTGTGACTTACTTATGTTACTGCTTTGCACATTGGTACTTCGAGAAAGAAACATAATTTATCAGGCTTTCTTACTGTGGGTAGATGGTGATAGCTTGAAAATGGAGTTCTCTTCTTGTTACTATATTCATATTGACCAATACAAGGTATAAGGAGAAGTGTCCCATCTGGAGATCATGTGGGTATGAGACAGGAACCTTAAACACACTTCCAGATACACATATGGATGACATTGTTCAGGTGGCTTTGGGGAATGTCTTCACTTGGAAATTGGTACACATTTTCCAAACAGATTACGTTAACATTTCTTTTTAATAAAATTATAAGAAGTTATGAACTTCAATATGTACTTTGATTATTTTGTTTCGTACTAAACCAAGCTTGTTTTATTTCCTTTCTGTTATGTAAAACATTTCTTGGTAGGTACTTGAGGACAGCAGGATTGGGAAAATGGAGAGCACACGTGAACAAGGCACAATTTCTGCTTGTTGATAGTATTATAGGCCAATGATGGAGATTGTCCAATAATTCAAGAGAGTCGAGAGGCAATGGACAGGGTGGGCTTAAGACAAGGTGCCGTGAATATGCAGAAGGATATACCTAGTGCTGTGGTTTGCTGATTCTATTAACTGTCTCATTGATCCTCTGTGGTTTCAAAATGAAGTAGCCATCTTTTTTTTGTTTGAAAGTAATGTTACTTGTTTATTGGCAAGAGTAAATATGGCTGAGAAATGATTCAATATTTACTTTTGTCTACTCTCCACAGAGATAATATATTTTACCTTGAAACTGACCAAGTTGTTTGAAGTGCAGTCTATCTTCTGGAACATGTTAGCATTCTAATGGTTAATTGGTATGAACACAACAGACTGTTGAATCATAATTTTAATTATCTTGGTTCTACTAGCAAATTAATTTTAATCATTTTCAAGAAGTACTTAATTAAAAGCCTAGATTATTTTATCTAAACTAACTTTAAAGTTCTTTAAAATATTTTTAAACTCTTGGATATAATAATCCAGGCCTTAATACTTAAATCTGATCATTTTAAAAGTTAAATTACTATCCTTGAGATTATAAGTATAGGATAATAAAGCAAGAGCTCAATGTGGATTTGAAAATTTTTAAGCGTCTGTAATTTGTGAATGATGAAAGAAAACATTGTTTGCAGGAACATAATAATTTTTCTAGTGCCTTTGTGTTAAAGGTGCATTATAGTTAACTCCTACAGAGTGAAAGCATAAAGCAAAAAATACATTAAGAGTTTTATTTGAAAGGTCATAACTCTCCTTGCAACAGAATGTATTTAGAGTAAAAAAAAATCTAAATTTTAGTAACTTTATCTGTGTCTTTGAAAATTTGTATCTCAGTAGTTCCCTCACTCTAGCTAAGTAATGGGAAAAGTCTTATAAAATGAAGGTCCCTTTATCTTTGCATCTAAAAATTTCTGCTTAAGTACTTGGTGGTACTGGGGTTTGAACTCAGGTCTTCACACTTGTGAGGCAGGTGCTCTACCACTCGAGTCATGCCTTTAGCCCTCCAACTTAATGATGTAACCACTTGTGAATATATTTTGTGCCTTAGAAAACATGTTATCGGTTTTGCAAAAAAAAAAAAAAAGAATTAGCAATATGCATTTCCATGACTTTATATGCTAGTGCCTGAAAAATAAAATAAGCATTCATTTATTAACTTATTCACTCATTTCTTCAATGAAGGTTTGCTGAATGTCTTCTCAAGGTCTGATGTGCTAGGGATGCTCCAAGCTCTGTCCACAGTGCCTCTGCATAAGAGCATAGTCATTCTGACACATGTCTCGTAAGTAGAAGATGGGGCATTCTCTTCTCCTTAATGGGCTCTCTCAAATTTTCACTCATCTACTCACTCAGCTACCTACTCAATCTTGTTCTTGTGTTCTCTTTTTTCAATTATTAAACTATTATCTCAGATCTATCAGATTTTTTTTTCTTGATGAGACTAGGGGTTTAAACTCAGGGCTTCACACTTGCAAAGCAGGAACTCTACCACTTGAGCCACACCTCCAGTCCATGTTGCTCTGGTTATTTTGGAGACAGGGACTCATGAATTATTTGCCTGGGCTGGCCTGGAACCATGATCCTCCCAACCTAACCTCCCAAGCAGCTAGAATTACATACGTGAACCACCCGGTACCTGACTCAGATTTATTTTATGGTACGCATATATTTAAGTTCTGTTTTCTGCCATCTTTATTTACACCTATGTTTTGTCTCAGATCATAACCTACCTGAGTGTCAGAATCTGTTACCAACTTTATTTCTTCCTGCTGAATATCGTCGCATATGGTACCTTATACTAGTTAAAATAGTTGAGTGAATGAAGTAGGAGAATAGGGATATTTAATTTAGATTGGGAAGAAATTGAAAGCTTTCAGGATGACTGGGTTTATGGAAACTATATGATTGAGATACTATAAGAAAGTCTAATTATGTAAAGCTCCAGGTTAATATGACTGTAGGTTAAAGGCAGAATCTAAAATGAATTATTGAAAATCTATATGAATAATGAGGAACATATCACTGCATTTGAAGATTTGAGATCCTTCTTCATTTTTATTTTATTAACTTAAAAGCTTTTAATTTTAAAATTATTTCAATATATTTATTATGGAAGGTGTTAGTTATATATTTAAAATATGTAAAACTTTAAAAAAGAATATTAAGAATAAAATAATCATTCCTTAATTTGATAATTTTCCTCCTATAAATTTCTGAATGTTATTGTGTAAGTTTTATCCACCAATACCTTCTGCAGCTGCATTTTTCAAACTCTCTAGTGCTTCCTAGAAACTGTTCATGATCTCCAGGAGTCTGTCACACATGCCAAATTAGCTCTCTCAGTAGTGGACTCTGCCCTGCACCCTTCTGTGTTAACCTCTGTTTTATTTTTGTAGAGCCAGTGAAAAGTGATGTTTCTCTCTTACTGAAGCAAAGCAAAATGCTCCAAACTGTGTTCATTTACATGCAAATCTTTTGCACAGCCCGGTGCCTGCTAAATTGGCACTGCTGCCAGGTAAAGTGATGAGACCTAAATTGAGACTATGGCTCAAAGTCTCCACTAATCTTGCTGCTGTGTTTCCAAATCTGTTTCTTTGTACTGCTGTGCAATGAGGTGTGGTTGCTAATCAGTTTGAAAACATCATTCTTTTCCTTTTTTCCCCCCTCCTGGACAATGTAGTCATAATAGTCCACTCAAAGGTCTTACAGTAAAGGTGAAGGAGATGATGTTTTTAGTCTAGACTTGTGTATGTCTGTAAGAATGAAAATCACCAATTATATTAGAAACTATAAAACAAACACACAGCAAATACCAGTATTTGGTGCTGTTTTAGAAGTAACCGGAAAAGATCTATGTCTGTGACTGATAAGGTATTTTGTTCTCACAGAGAGGCTCTATATGAGATTTCCTTTAGCTAATTATAGTCTCAGCCTTCTTCATAAAACAGTCTTTGCATTTCTCATTCATCCCATCTAGGAAGCTTGTCTTGTTTGGCAGGCTTTGGTATCCCAACTTCCTTATAAGTTGTCATTCCTGTCTAGGATCTAGAGAAAAGTACTGCAGTATTTGCTGAATACCAGCAGCTTCTTCCAGTCAAACAGGCTACATTGATTAAACTGAATTATAAGGTTTGAGATCCTTCAAATATTGTAATGTAGAACCTGTAGTCCCAGCTATAAAGGAGGCTGAGGCAAGAGTATTGCTTGGGCTTAGAGCTGGGAGCCAGCCAGGGCCATCAATGTAGTAAGACCCTGTTGCTTAAAACAACCAACCAACTCACCTCAGATGGCTTTCAAATGAGGTTGTTACTTACTGATTAACAATTAGTTTCTCTTCAACTTTACTATTAAATAAGTTGAGCTTATGAATGAGATAATCCCCCAACTAAATGAGGTGATATTTTATATACAATTGCCAGTTTGCATAAAAGCCTGTACTTTTTTAGGGCAAATAACTTTTCTTAACCCTTCTGATAAATTTGATTCTGTAGGGATGAGATCTTGCTGTGATTTTCTTCTGAATTTATATTTATATACACATAAATACAAAATAATAATACCATTCCATCCATCCATCCCTCTACTTAATTTATTATATTTATTTATATCCATATTTATATCCATCCAACCATTGTAGGCTACCCTAAGGATCCAATGAACAAAACCAGTTCCCTAGTCTCACAACCAAGCAGTTGTAAGACAGCATTTTTCCTAGATGGGTGGAAGTATGTGTAGGATGTGATGAGGTAGAGCAAAGATCTTCTGTCATTTCTGTGATGCTTCATAGAGATATACCATGTTTGAACTGGCCAGCTTGGTATGATTTATATATTGCTGTGATTTCATTAATGTTAACATTATCTGTCTCTCTAGGTTATAAATTCAATAGAGACTAAAGGCTTCTCAGGGCTTGTGCAGGCTTGTATATTAATAAAATCTTGAAAATTTTGTTGGTGGAAAAGACTTGCAGGGAACAGAAATGCTTCAATATGCTTTACATATTGATGGTTGTAATAAATATTATGAAAGACTAGCTAATATATGGTTAATTTATTATTTCAAATGTTTGTGTGACACAGACACAAACTTTTAAAGTTCTAATAATACAGCTTTTATTATTATGCAGTACAGTATTTCTCACGAACATTTAAATAATGGTCAATTTCTAGCTTGCCTTAGCACATATGGGTTACATGAGGGTGACTATCATTTGATCAATTGGAGGTAATTTGGTAGGTGGGAGGTATCTAACTCTTCTTAATGTTTAATTAATTTTAAACATTAAGTTTAATTTTAGTGTGTTTTTTCACACTTAACCCTAGCATTTACAAATTATCGTTTTCTAAGGTTCATTTATTTTACCTTGCTTCATAGCATGTAGTATCTTCAGTTTCTTAGGAATAATGAATGAGCTAAACTATTTGTGACCAGTGTTATGTGATCAACCATGTACATATCCAGACAATCCTCTTTTGGCTATGCTTTGATCAACTAATTAAAAATTTGACAAAAACTAGCTTGATCAAAAACTAATTTAAACTAATTTTAAAAGGTAGAAGAAAAATGTGAGGTGTTATTTCATAATGATCCATCTTGTTACATTAACAGTGCAGTCATTTGGCTTCAACTCGAAGTTCAAAGTAGATATCAAAAACAATTTTAAAAATTAAAATGATTTACATTATATTTGGACAGTAAAACAGAAGCCTGAGGTTGGATCATAATTTTTTTTTTTTTTTTTAGTTTGTGAGATGCTAAGGTAGCTTTTTATTTATTTATTTTTTTGGCATTTTGGGTGATGTTTATTTTTTTTTCTTTTATTATTTATATGTGCATACAAGGCTTGGGTCATTTCTCCCCCCGCCCCCACCCCCTCCCTTACCACCCACTCCACCCCCTCCCTCTCCCCCCAACCCCCTCAATACCCAGCAGAAACTATTTTGCCCTTATTTCTAATTTTGTTGTAGAGAGAGTATAAGCAATAATAGGAAGGAACAAGGGTTTTTGCTAGTTGAGATAAGGATAGCTATACAGGGAGTTGACTCACATTGATTTCCTGTGCATGTGTGTTACCTTCTAGGTTAATTCTTTTTGATCTCACCTTTTCTCTAGTTTCTGGTCCCCTTTTCCTATTGGCCTCAGTTGCTTTTAAGGTATCTGCTTTAGTTTCTCTGCGTTAAGGGCAACAAACGCTAACTAATTTTTTAGATGTCTTACCTATCCTCACCCCTCCCTTGTGTGCTAAAGCTTTTATCATGTGCTCAAAGTCCAATCCCCTTGTTGTGTTTGCCCTTGATCTAATGTCCACATATGAGGGAGAACATACGATTTTTGATCTTTTGGGTCAGGCTAACCTCACTCAGAATGATGTTCTCCAATTCCATCCATTTACCAGCGAATGATAACATTTCGTTCTTCTTCATGGCTGCATAAAATTCCATTGTGTATAGATACCACATTTTCTTCATCCATTCGTCAGTGGTGGGGCATCTTGGCTGTTTCCATAACTTGGCTATTGTGAATAGTGCCGCAATAAACATGGGTGTGCAGGTGCCTCTGGAGTAACCAGTGTCACAGTCTTTTGGGTATATCCCCAAGAGTGGTATTGCTGGATCAAATGGTAGATCAATGTTTAGCTTTTTAAGTAGCCTCTGAATTTTTTCCAGAGTGGATGTACTAGTTTACATTCCCACCAACAGTGTAAGAGGGTTCCTTTTTCCCTGCATCCTCGCCAATACCTGTTGTTGGTGGTGTTGCTAATGATGGCCATTCTAACAAGGGTGAGGTGGAATCTTAGTGTGGTTTTAATTTGCATTTCCTTTATTGCTAGAGATGGTGAGCATTTTTTCATGTGTTTTCTGGCCATTTGAATTTCTTCTTTTGAGAAAATTCTGTTTAGTTCACTTGGCCATTTCTTTATTGGTTCATTAGTTTTGGGAGAATTTAGTTTTTTAAGTTCCCTATATATTCTAGTTATCAGTCCTTTGTCTGATGTATAGCTGGCAAATATTTTCTCCCACTCTGTGGGTGTTCTCTTCAGTTTAGAGACCATTTCTTTTGATGAACAGAAGCTTTTTAGCTTTATGAGGTCCCATTTATCTATGCTATCTCTTAGTTGCTGTGCTGCAGGGGTTTCGTTGAGAAAGTTCTTACCTATACCTACTAACTCCAGAGTATTTCCTACTCTTTCCTGTATCAACTTTAGAGTTTGTGGTCTGATATTAAGATCCTTGTGGACCATGATCTTAAGTATCATCAGAAGACCCTACAAAATGTTTTAGTTTATTTTAATATAGCTTGACATTTGGTGATCTACATGGTACAGATATGAGATGATATGACGGACTTATGTAAGAATTTTAACTTTGTAAGACTTTTAACTTGTTTCTGTATTGTTAGATTTCATAATTTATACTGCTAAATAAGTAAACTGAATGGTGTAAGATTATGGATTAAGGATGAATCTTAATTAATTAATTTTTTATTTTTAGTATTGGGTATTGAACAAAGAGCCTCATGCATGTTAGGGAAGCACTCTACCACTAGAGCCTCACCCCAGTCCTGAGCATAATTTAAAAACATATACTGTTCCTAAATTCTCTTTGTGATACAAGCTTCTCTGTGAAAAAGTTTGATATTTTATGGATATGGATAATCCAACAGTTCTTATTTTCTTCACTTTGTTATTTTAGTATGTACTATGAAAGTTTCAAAGTATCTTTTGTGAGAGTATCAAGATTGGAAAGGAAGAAGTGATCATCTGTCTTGCAAAAACATATGGTCAGTAGTCTTTCAATCTAATATAAAGATTAGGAAATTTAATCTAATATACTAGATCTAAATGATTTTTTATTTTCTCATGGATGAAGTTGTCTCATTTGAATGAACTCTAGAGTAGAATTATGAACAATCTTTAAATAAAATGCCTTTAATATCTGATTCTCCATTTCAGACTTAATTTTAAGATATCAATGATGTTTTGCTATTCTATCAGATAACATAAGAATATTAAACTTGATAGTAGTTAGGGATGCTCCAAGAGGATCATATCTGGTGTTTTCTCAATATTACCCTTCCTCATCCATAAATATTTGTGGAATTCTCACTTCAGGCACAGAATTTTACCAAAAATTTGAGGATAACTCAAGGAACAATAGGTATGAGAGTAGACTGCCTACTATATCTGAGATCCTTTCACTACTCAAAATATATGAATACAGAATTAAAAAATAATAAATAAGCTTGAGACTAGTTAAGTGCAAAGAGAATGCTTTTAGTATATCACACTTTTTTTTGCTTAGATGGAAATACTGGACCTATGACACTATCCTCTTGTTGAGAAACACTGTCAAAATAAGACAATCCTTTGAATTGTTGGTGTTTACCTTGGAGTTAAATTTTCAACTGAATTCACCATGTCTTTCTCTCTTCCTAAAAGAAAACTGGAATGAATATTTTTTCTTACCACAATTTATTTAAAAAATTATTCTCTTCCTTATACTTTGTATATGCTTTAATTACTTACACTTTAATAAAATAGTTGTAGATTTTGTAGGTAAATAAAACTTAAGAGTATATAATGGGAACCATTCCAAATGCCTTCTGGGGAGAACTAATATATTTTTAATGGCTTATTCATTTTTTAATGATGTTTTCTGAGACAGGATCTTGGTATGTAGCCCAAGCTTGCTCCAAACCTCCCAAGTGCTGGGATTTTATATATATATATATATATATATACACACGTATACATACATATATACACATGTATACACACACATGTTTGCTTTTTGTGGTACTGAGAATTGAGCTCAAGGCCTCTAACTTGTTAGGCAAACACTCTATCACTTGAGCTATGCTCCCTAGGATTATATTTTAATAATTTATTTTTTTTCATAAGGAAAGTGAAATTAGGACACATATAAGGGATGAAGTAAGGGGAAGGATCACATAGTTGCTTAATAAATGTGTTAGGTTCTTATTGCTGAGTTCTAGTACTATCTAGTATCTGAATAATTCTTAGCTTTTTCTGAAGGGGACTTTTAAAATATAAATTATAAAAATAAGAACATTTCACATATAAATCACATGTTAAAATTATAAGAACATTGTTGAAATGTGTTGAGGGAGATCAGTGAAAAATAACTCAATGGCATAAGGGAAAGGATTGGCATGAAAAATAGGATTATAATTTTTTGGCATTGAGACCACATTTCTTAGATAGTAGCCCCAAGAAAGAATGTTCAGAAAATGATTGCACCTGTTTTCTAACCACTCCATTGATTTCTTCATCCTTATAGTGTAGTGTGTTCAATGAAAAGGCTGCTTCATGTTCTGGTATTGAATCTGCATCTTAGACCCTTTCTTTCTAGTTGAGGACATGAACAACATGGTTTTGAAGAAAGGGAGAATAATCTTTCTCTAATAAATTGAGACACTTGTGGGTATTTAAAGGGATTCAAAATTCATGAATTTTGATAACCAGAAGTCTTTAAGTATAAACCAGGCTGCTTAGTGGTCCCCTGATCACACTTGACCTTCCTGATCCTTAGGTGAACATCTGCTTTATTGTCAGAACACACAGGTGGCTTCTGATAGAACACATGACTACAGCAGAAATGGCTGCCTGGCTCAGCATTCTGGTTAACTCCTCATGAGAAGGTGATTTCATGGATACAATTAACATAAGAAGTACATGGCACCTCTCACCAAAATTTGGTCACTCTCTTGACACATAATGATATTGTGATATATTCCCTGAACCTACTCAATTGAGAGCATGTCCCCCAAATCCCAGGGGTGACATCTAATCTTAAGTATCTTTCAACACAGAAATTCTGAAATTCTCTTTTCTATGCCTATGTAGAACAAGCACTTTATTTTTTTTAAGTACATATCTTTAGAAGGAAAGGCCCATCCTGGAAGTCATGCATTCCTGTCTCATTCTTGCCAGCACTCTTCTCTTTTGAGCCTGCTGAGTTATTCATAGGATTGGCATCTCCCTGGGAGGCTTGTGGAGTAACTGAAAATTGGGTGGATAGGAAAGTGATTCTTCTAAATGTTATCATTCACTGGTAAATGGATGGAATTGGAGAACATCATTCTGAGTGAGGTTAGCCTGGCCCAAAAAACCAAAAATCGTATGTTCTCCCTCATATGTGGTCATTAGATCAAGGGCAAACACAACAAGGGGATTGGACTTTGAGCACATGATAAAAGCGAGAGCACACAAGGAAGGGGTGAGGATAGGTAAGACACCTAAAAAACTAGCTAGCATTTGTTGCCCTTAATGCAGAGAAACTAAAGCAGATACCTTAAAAGCAACTGAGGCCAATAGGAAAAGGGGACCAGAAACTAGAGAAAAGGTGAGATCAAAAAGAATTAACCTAGAAGGTAACACCCACGCACAGGAAATCAATGTGAGTCAACTCCCTGTATAGCTATCCTTATCTCATCCAGCAAAAACCCTTGTTCCTTCCTATTATTGCTTATACTCTCTCTACAACAAAATTAGAAATAAGGGCAAAATAGTTTCTGCTGAGTATTGGGGGGGAAGAGGGAGGGGGTGGAGTGGGTGGTAAGGGAGGGGGTGGGGGCAGGGGGGAGAAATGAACCAAGCCTTGTATGCACATATGAATAATAAAAGAAAAAGGAAAAAAAAATCAATCAGATTACAGTCTTAAATGCAGTTTAAAATTGTTTCAGTCACTAAATGCTGAATGGAACTCACTTACAGTAAAATGTTCAGACTCACTTAGACTTGAGTTAATAAACCAGGACTCAAAAAAAAAAAAAAAGAAAGTGATTCTTAACTTCATATTGCAACAAATGCATTCCTAAAGACTAGGACTTTAACTGTAGCCCTTTTCAAAATCTGCTTAGGGGTTTAGGGTTTTTAACTTATGCCATGAGTGATGTTCATTAAGTATTTTCTGCCTCACCATTAGCTCTCCCTTCTGCTCAGTGCAGTAGTGAAATCACGATTTGTGCCATGGAAATCACTGAGGCAATAAATCTAGCACTTATGACTTCAATATATTATTGACTAGAAAGCACAGATGGACTACGAGAGAGCAAACAATTGCTCAAACCAGTTAATACATTTGATAATTAATAAATATAGCAATGAAATGAACAGCAAATGAGATAGTCAATCTAATTTTTAACTAAAATTCAGTATGAAAATTATGTGGTTTGCAATGTTCAAAAAATTTTTTTCCATAACATTGAAAAAAATCTTCTGGATTTTAAAAATGCTGACTGAAACTCAGTGATGATGGAATTAGGAAAAAGATGAACAAATACACTATATTTTCAACCACTTTGGGTCCAACTTAAATTTCTAATCAAGCTAGCATAATTATTACTGTTTCTTGAATACAAGCTAAATTTCAGGGTCTGTGCTCTGTTCTGGTAATTGAAAGATAATTGAAGTACGATCCTTGTTTTCAAGGAGCAATCAATCTCCAAGAAGAATCCATGCACATGAACATAAACAGTGAGGGAGCTCAGCCCTTAACAGGGGTGTGCACCAGTTCCAGAAGATGACATGACCAGCTCTTCCAGGCTAGGGTCAGGCCTTAGAGAGGAGACTCCTAAGCAGAGCCTTGAAGGAAGACCAAGGAATTAGTGCCTGAAGACCATTCAGATAGGGGAACAGAAGTATGAGACAGGGGAACTAGAACTACGCCAAGTGTCAGGAGCAAAGGATGCACATGAAGGAGGAATGACAAGTATACAGTACGGATTTTAAGACTATAACAAAATGGTAGACGGGAGATAACGAGAGCCTAAAGTTAGGTACTAGCAATGGAATGGAAATAAAGAGTTATTTAATCTCCACTTACTAGATAGGTGACTTATGTTAATTAACTTTTCTGAGTCACAGCTTTGGTGTTTATTAAATGGATATAGTAATCCCCACTTTATGGTTTTGTTGTTAGTTCTGGAGATGATATATAGTTTCCTGGAATAGTAAGTTCTCAGTAAGTGAGATTATTATAATATTACCACTGATTGATTGAAACACTCCATCATATCCTCTTTTCTTTTCCTACATAGTTCATTGCTTGTCATTCTCATATCTCTGTTCAGCATATAGCTAAATGAGCTCACAAAATTAAGTTCTTAAATGCTCTGCCAACAATCATTTCTCCGATAATTGTCACTGTTGCCATATTAATCTATATTTGAAATGCAATCAAATTGAAGTGCTCAAAAGTTTATAAGCTCTGCTCTATCAGAACTGAAGGAGAAACATTTGGATGTTATTGTTGGCTTATTAGTGGGAAGTCTCATAGTTTCCAATGTCAAGTATCCATTTAAGCAAAAGGGACTGAGAATTCTAATTCCTGTTTGATTGTGATTTACTGTTTAGCTTTAGGCAAGTTATTTTACCTTTTCTGTACACATTTATAAAATAAATAAGATTGTGCCTACTGAATAAATACTAATAAGTTTACACATAGGAATGATAAATAATAAAATAATAACTTTCCTCTCTGAGGAGAAAAAACTCATGTCAGCAATTTATTTTGACATTGGGACTTAATAAAACAGTCTAAGTGGAAATTATATACATAGTTCAGTTTGTTCATTAACATCAGTTTCTCCAAATGTCTTCCTGATGTCCAAAATTTTGTTCCATACTTTCATAGTTATTTTAAAATTATGAACAGTAAACCTGCTGTGAATGGTAGAAATTAATCTGCTGATGCTTCTCTTTCTACTCCCATCTAAATGTAGTAAGATAAATGGAAAAATATAATTTCTAAACATAATCCAGCAGAAAATGTCTCTAACCTGCAACACAATCCACAACTTTATGTAAAATGCATGTTTTTTCTCTTTTGAGAAAAAAGAACATTCTATTAAAAAATGCTATCATCAGGTTGTTCCTCATCCTGGTTTCCTGTTGCTACCTCCTCTCTGTCTCTCTGCATCCCAACAGGAGCTAAGTTAAGTTCTGTCTACTATATGAAGACCTTAGGAAAAAAAGTTGAAAAACATATGGAACTGGCCTTGTCTGAAGTCTGAAGTCTGAATTATGACAGTTTTTATTTTACTCCTCTCCAGACACTTCTTACATGCTGCTGTGTATTAGTGACTATCGGATGATGAGTTAGTGACTACCATACAGTGAGTGCTTGAGAGTCACTCCTTTTCCTTTTCTATGTCTTTCTTGGTCTGCAAGAGATATTTGTGGGGTTTGTTTTGGTCTTCCTAAGGTTTTTAAACTTTGATATAAAAGTTTTATGTAGATATCACATCTCCCACATCTTAGATATAGGCTCTACCCTATCACTGTGTTCTTTCTGCGCCTGTGACAGAGAGTTGGCAGTAAGCTGAGCCATGGGCACTGGTATCTGTGCTTATGGTGGGTTCTTAATTCCTAGGACTGTTCCCCTTGTTTTATAAAGCAGAGTTTCTTTTTTTGTTGTTGTTCATTTAGTCACATGTGCATACATTGTTTGGGTCATTTCTCCATAAAGCAGAGTTTCTTATGCACAGTCTGCACTCATAAATTAATCACACACACAACATATATATATATATATATATATATATATGGCCAGCGGACCATCAGGGAAACAAACAGGAAATGCAAATCTTATCTCTAAAACTTATAAATATGGATTATGCCTTGTCCTCTCAGATATTCTGAATTATTGGTGGCTTTAAATTCATGGTATGTGTTCTAGTTGAAGTAAATAAAAAGTGTCTTAGACGACATATCCACATTTCAGAAAACCCTTAATGGAAGTCAGATTATGACAGTCTTCTAAGCCACATAATAAAATAATAAAATAAAGTGCTCCACTGCATTGCATTGGCATTTGTTCTTTCATAATTACATGTGACCTGCTAGTCTCACCCTGAATTTTTAGGATCGTGCTGTTACAAAGGCATCAGAAAAAGAAATTATAAATCACAATAGTTGCTTTTACTCTGTATTCCTGAATAATTTAAAGTGAGTAACATTTTCTTGGTCTCTTTCTCAATCCTTTTCCTTGCGATCCACTTTTCCCTCATCTCCTTACAGATCAAATGTTCTCACATACAAATCAGGAGCAATTCTGCTTTAGATCTGTTGACATGGTACGCTGGCCTAAATAGAAATAGATATTATACATTGATCAGTCACACAAATACATGATTGTAAATTTTGATGTTGACTTTGGAAGAAAAGTAAAGAGAACTAATCTTGCAGAAAAAAAAAAGTACAATGGAAGGTTTCCCTAAGAAAGTGTCATGGGAGTTGAGGTGAATAAATGGAGTAGAAAGTAGGAGGAAACATGTTTTAGGCTCAGGTAATACAGTGCAAAGAATTGGAGGCAGGCAGATATTGAGAAATAAAGAGAGTGACTGGCAACAGGAGAAATTGGGGCTTGGAAGTGGCTTGAAACTACCTACAAAGCTATTATGGTCACTAATTCCCTGTAGGACCTTTTGTGGATTTTTAAGGATTTTTCTTACAAAGCAATTAGAATCAAACGGAAGATTTTATTCAGGAGGGTGGCATGAACTCACCTGCATTTATAAAACACCTTTGTAGAGAAAAAGGAGAA
Source organism: Castor canadensis (assembly GCF_047511655.1). Classification (NCBI taxonomy): domain Eukaryota; kingdom Metazoa; phylum Chordata; class Mammalia; order Rodentia; family Castoridae; genus Castor; species Castor canadensis. Next base: position 58,077,859 of record NC_133392.1, on the reverse strand, counting down.
ATAAGAACCAGAGTACATATGTACAAATCTGTTAGGAGGCTACTCAAGGATGCACAAAAAGCAAGATGTAGTGTGGATATGCAGTGGCAGTGGAGGTAGAAATTTGGCAGGTTTTGGGGTTTTGGGATATAGGGATAAAATGTGGCAAAGGGATTAAGAATGGGGGCCAGTGAGAGAAAGGCTCAAGGGTAATGTTTAGATTTTTGGATGTACAAATGCCCTGATGTTAAGGCCATTCTTTCTTTCTTTTTTTTTTATTGTTTTATTATTCATATGTGCATACAAGGCTTGGGTCATTTCTCCCCCCTGCCCCCACTCCCTCCCTTACCACCCACTCCACCCCCTCCCTCTCCCTCCCCACCCCCTCAATACCCAGCAGAAACTACTTTGCCCTTATTTCTAATTTTGTTGAAGAGAGAATATAAGCAATAATAGGAAGGAACAAGGGTTTTTGCTGGTTGAGATAAGGATAGCTATACAGGGAGTTGACTCACATTAAGGGCCATTCTTTCAAACAGGATGTACTACAAAGGCAACAGATTGACAATTGCATTGGCTGTGAACTTGATATAAGACATAATAAAGATGAAGATATCTTGACAAAACTTAATGGAGATATCGGGGAGATAATTTGTTTAGTTCTAGAGCTCAGAGGAATCAGTGTGACAATCAGAAGATATGTCATCTTATTTTGTTTATTTCAATAGAGTATTTTTCTAAAGGTAAGCTGACCATTCCTTTCAAGGCATTTTCTTAATTTATGTTAATTTTGTTACTTTTGTCTCTTACCAAAACATACAAATCCAATTTTTGTTACTATGCTTAGTTACCTGGAATTTTATTCCATACAATATTATTTAAATGCATGACTTATATTTTGCTTGAATGAAATATGATTATGAAACATGATATTTGTGTTGAATTTTTTGAAACACCCTTAGATTTCACATGCTAGACTTCCCTATGCCCTCAAATAACTTACTTTATAAAGAGAAGAGCTTTGCATCCTGATGTAATCATGGAAATGGATTCATGGAGAGATGACTTTGTGTTCCTCTTTCTACTTCTGCCTCTGGAACTGTGGTTTGTTTTGCAGGTAGACTTATTCTATTTCCTGTGCCTTAAGCAGCTAAGTGACCTTGAGCAAGTGATCACTCTAACTGGCCTTTCATTACTCATATCTTGAGAAAGGCACAGTACTAAAATGATCTCTAAGATTCATTTTGGCTTTAAGATCTATGAAAAGTTAGCATTAATCATGGGGAAATAGGGATAAAGACGAAGGATGGATATTACTTTAAATGGTGAGAAAGTTTTAGCTCTCTGGAGGAATCAAATCTCCTGAAATTATTCAGGATGTAATAAAGGGGAGTTTATAAGGTCCTTTTCCTTCATCTTTCTACATATACTTAAAGACAGTCAAATTGCTGCTAAAAATGTGAAATGGAGGTGAGTAACATTTCCAGAGGCAATAAGGAGTGCTGCATTTTACTGGCAAATTCTATCATTCTTTTTTAGAAAAAGGGATAGAGGTTTATATAAAAATGGAGGAAAAGGAAATTGCATGTGCAGATGTAAAATACCATCTGTGTTTCTGGATTTGTTTCATGCTCTACACCTTCGGTGAAAGAAATTGTTGATTGAAAGCTAAGATTTTGCTGGCTAGTTATAAAAGCTTCCTGTGTTGCTTATCATGCATTTTAAAAATAGATGGCTTTGAAATGTGAGTTAATTTTTAGTCCCATTTGCTCAAGCCTCCTAACTCAGGAAGCATGCTTTTAGTGACCCCATAAGACCATTCATATTCAATGCAATTAATAGTATCGAACACTTACAAGGTGCCAGGCCACAGACTGGGCACTGGGCATCACCTCAAACTTCACAATGTTTGTAAATGGCTTACTTTTTCCCCTAGTGACAGGTTGGGCCATCTAATTTCTTGGTCTGGAGATCATCAACTGTATCTTACTTTGAGGAAATATTAAACACTGGTAAAAGTACAAGCATGCAGTCTTTTGAAATTAGAAATGTAATCCACTTCATCTTTCTTGTCACTTTCCTATCTAAATGGTGGCAGGTGCCCAATCCTGAGTCAATTGTGCTCTTAATGATCCCTTACCATGAATTTAAGTAGAACCAGCACTTCTTTCAGGATAACCATTTTCTTAGTCTTATTAGTTGTGGAAGGAAACATTTGTCTTAAAACTTTTTAGGCTTACTTTCTCTACTTACAGGTAAAATGAGCTTTGATTTTTTTTTCTAAATTTAAGATTTCTGACTATTATATTTTTCTTTAAATGTATTCAGTTAACATCTTAAATGGTATTTTTATGTGGAGAAATTTCTGGAAGAACCTCAACCAAGTTTGAATCCTTCATAAACCATAGTAAATATGAACATATATGAATTTTTCAGGCACCAACAAACTCCGGGGAACAAACACACCATTAGAAGCTTAAACTAGCCGTGTCAGGTACCAAATGCATCCCTAAGTGCCTAAAAAAGAAAGGATTAATCACACCAATATTTGGTTAATATGTCAGAGAGAGATAGAATTAACATATTTTATTATTACATATTTTAGAATTAACTTACTTGTTAAATACTAACCATATTCATGGGTACCTTGGTTATTTTTATTTATTTATTTATTTTTGGAGGTACTAGGGTTTGAATTTGGCTTTACACTTGCTAGACAGGTGCTCTACCTTTTGAGCCACTCCACCAGCCTTACCTTGATTCTTAAATGTGTGCTTTTCATATACATGAAATATATAAATCCTCTCATTCTCCCTTCTCCAAAAGCTTTAGCAATATTAAAATTGTGTTTTTGATTTTACATACATGTATTTGGTTGCTTAAGAGAGCATCTATACATATTTTTTGCTCTATATAAAGAGAATAGAGCACAGTTTTTTATTAGGTTACATTCTTCAAACCCCTGAAACTAGGTTTCTTTTTGCCAGTTTATCCATTTTTGGTAACAGCACTGTTCTCAGCTGAGTTGACTATGTCAATTTATAAACTCTTTGCTCCTTGAGGAGTGTTCCTTTGCCTCCCACTGCACCCTAAGCAGAGTTAGGAAGAGATTCTTCTCCATGTAGAAGGACTTTTACATGAGACAGAACCAATAAGTTTCAGCATAGCTTCCCCTTTGGCTTACTTCAAGTTTGACCAAATTAGTGTAGTGGAGTGAAGGTTGGCATTGAATCCCCCTCTCTTCTGCTCAAGCATGTCTTTGTAACATCAGCTGGCATTGTACGTCTAGAACTCTTTTAGTGGTCAATGATTCCCTGAGTGTCTTCACCAAGCCTGCTCTGCGTGTTTGCGTTGTGAAGCTTGTGACGGGCAGGGAAAGGGGGAAATTCTGCCATAAGAATGCTCTTTATTCTTCTGTTCTTGTTGGAAGATTGGCCCATGTCTTCATCAGTAAGCTGTTATTTGTGCATGTGCACACACACAAGAAATTTCTATGCTTTTTGAATGCTCTTTCTAGCTGAACTTTTATGATAAGAGTTAAAAACATTTACTTGGCACTATTTTGACGACCCAGTAAATCCAAGGATAGTTGTGTCATGTAATTCTCTGTTCCTGAACCAAGAAACTTTCAGCCATTAATTACATTGTCTGACATTGGTCAAAAGCCACTTGAATTATCCAAGTTAATTCATGTATGAAATGTGAATAAATAGTGAGAATGAATTGAAATAATCTGTTAAAAAAGCTTTGAAAAGAATACTTCTTTACATTATGTTTAGCATTTTTTCATGAGCTTTTTTTTTGTTTTTTCATTTTGGAAACCCATTCCATTCTTATCCAAATTTTACAAATTATTTTATCTGGCTTTGATTATATTTTTGTTCTTTTACTCATGAGATTTTAAAAACAGCTCATCAAATAACTTCCTTTGCATCTGTACTAATTTTATATGATTCTATTTTTTTCCTTCATTGAACTTACTCACAGCATCTAGGATATTTGTTCATATTTTCATATTAAGAGGGAAATCCTCAGATGGAATGTTTCCCAAGAATGGTGATTCTGTGATGGCAGAGATGTTAATATGTAAAATAAGCTTAGGATTTGTAAATACTTAGACTGGAAGAAAAAAGGCTTGTGGGAAATAATTCTTCAAATAGAAGTAGAAATGTAACATGGATGAGAGTAAAAAAAATCTCTATATTGCTCCAGATTTCAAAATTAGGAAAATGAATGAAAAATACAGGAGAGTTGATTTTGCTTCAATTTGAAGAGTTTTAAAAACCAATGAGAGCTGTTACAATGTGATAGCATTTTTATTTTCAGGTAGGTCATGCCAGTTCAGTTTTTCTGTTGTAATGCTTACAACAACACAGATAAATTAGCTCTAGTTCCTAGAGCTGTGGAAGCAGAGAGAACTGGGTGAACTAAAATTTCAGGAAGGAAATTATTCTAAGGCATGCTGCTGATTGTCATTTCTTTCTTTGTTGATTCTTTGTGTGGTCCAAGGATTTGGACTGGGTCCAGGCAGAAGGTGTCTTCTGGGAGTAAGAAAAACCAGCAAAACTTTTAGTGATTGTTCAAGGCTAGATGACAAATTGGAGATTTGAGGGATCCAAAACACAGTCAGCATTCTCCATGGGACGCATGCTGTGTTCTGAGGCTGCTAGGAAGCTGGAGGGCTAGGCTGAATGCTTCTACAGGGCAGAGTGAAAGCCTCAGCAGATTCTTGGTAGGAAACAAACAAATGAAAGGACTTGGCAGCAGGGAGACATCAAGCTCAAAACACAGGACTGAACTTTTCTTAAAGATGTTCATTAAATTTTGTGTATGTTTGAGCCCAAGGATAAGGAAATAAGCTGAAAACTTCTGAAAGTGTACTTACTGTATTCCTTCAGAGCAGAGAAGATAAAGATATACTAGGCTTTCAATAAAAATTCAGGAAGTGTCATGGCTTAGAAATAGAGGAAAACAAGGGACAGATGACATCTAAAACTGCAACCTAACCCCAACCCTGCTGAATCCAAACAACCATTCTCTCATCTACCTAAAATTGAAAAGAGGAATCCTGCCCTGGTAAAAACAAACAAACAAACAAACATCATTTGGAAAGTCTGTGGTTATCCTGTACATAATTTCTATCATATAATAAAAGAGTAATTATATGTACCAATAGGTGAAGCAAATAAAAACTACACATTTGAAACAGATAAACAGATGATCTAGATATTACAAGTAATTAGCAAGAACTTTAAAATACCGCAGATTAATAAGTTCAAGGAAATAGAAAGGTGAACCAAAGAAATGTGAGAATAAAACATTGTATCAGGGATTTCTGGTTCATGAAAAAAATAATTGAAAAGGCATTCTTAAACTGAAAAAATAAATCTCTTTGAAAATCAGAATTTTATGGGGAAGTGTAATACGTTGAGCACAGTACAGCATAAGGTTAATGTGCTGAAAAACACCAAAAATAAAGAATAGGAGACTGAAGACAAAAAAGTAAAAAGGTCAATAATGTGTAGAAGGCATTGGGGTATACAAAAAAGTTTTACACATATGTAAAATTGAAGTTCCCGAGGAGAGGATACAACATATGAGGTAGATGTATTATTTGAAGAGTTAAAGCCAGAAAATGTCCAACATTTTGGGAAGGTCCATATATGCAGATTAGAGAAACTTATTTAGCAAAACTGAAGTAGGACAAATATAAACATTCACAAGCACACCCTCGTAAAATGCTGAAAAACAAAGGTAAAGATACCTTAAAGGTCGTAAAAGCAAGAAGACACTTTTACTATCAAGGAGCAAGAAATCAGAATAAGAACTGAATTTTCATGGGAAGTAAGATACTAAATGAAATGTAAAATGATGAGAAGAAGTAACTGCTAACCATACAATTGTGTAGCCAATATAAAAATATTCTTCAAAAATGCAGAAACAAAGACATTTTGTTACCAAAACCATGGTGCCTAAAATTCAAAAACAAAACAAAAACTGAGGGGATTCATCACGATAAGGCCTGTGCTAGAAGGAATGCTGAAGACAGTTTTTTTTTTTTTTTTAATAAATGGAAGAATGATCTTAAATAGAACCACAGAAATGCTGGAACTGCTAAAGATTGCCAAGAGTGCAAATAACTGATAAATATAATCATGAGCAATAGTAATGCTTCATGAAGTTTAAAGTTGATATAGAACAAATAATGTGATATCAATAATATGAAAGAGGAAGAAAGGGTAAATTGAATTAAAAATCTCCATGGCTTTACAGTATTGGGAATAGTAAAAATAATAATTTATATTTAATCAATTCAAGGATGCATGCTGTAATTCTTCAGGTAAACACTAAAAGAATAGTAAAAGAAAGTATAACTACACATTAATAGAAATAAATGGATATTTGATTAATAAAGACAAGTAAGTTATGAGAAAAAAGGCAATATAGTACACAGAATAATTAGAAGAGTAGGAAATAGAAGAAAAAATAGTGAGTAGTCTTTGTAATCATGGAATAGGCCTCAATTTCTTAATTAGGATACTCAAAACCCACAAGGGAATATATATTAAAATATATGTATATATGTGTATGTGCATATGTTCATATTAAAACTAAATGCTTGTGTTAATCAAAGCATGCTGTTAAGTGAATAAGAAGTCCTTCACAAAATGGGAGAAAATGTGCTCTGTGTCTCTCTCTGTATATATAATATACATGACTCATATACAGATTGTATAATGGTTTCCTACAGATAAAAAAAAAAGACATGAACAAACAATCCAATGGGAAAATAGGTAAAAATCTTTAACAGAACATTTCACATGAGAGAATATCCAAACTGTCAATAATATACATGCATATATACACATGCATATATACCATACACATAGTAATGGAAATTAAATGGAACATGATAGCACCATTCTTTTGTACATTGACTAAAATGAGAAAGGTAGGAAATGTTACAATGTGGAGCAACTGGACTTCTCACTGTCTACTGGTGGGTGTATAAATTGGAAATATTTTATTGGAAAAATCTTGGTAGCTTCTTAATGCATACCTTATAATCCAGCAATTCTGTTTCTAGGTTTCATGTAGGAGAAATGTGCATATGTGTTAACCAAAAGATATAACTGAATGGTTCTATATATGGTTTGAAAATAGCTAAAGCTAATCTATGTATTTAAAAGTACGAATTGTCTTGACTCTTGGAAGGGGAAGGATGGGCTTCTTTACTATCTGCTTCTTAGTTTAGATATGTCTTGCATGAATGTGTTCAATTTATGAATACTCACCATAATGATACATGTTTTATAAAAATATCTTATATTTCAGAGACAAATTAGATATAGTGAGCTATCTTTTGAGTTAATAAGCTTCTTGTTCTTGGAAATTTTAAAGCAAACGGATTGAGCAATTAACTATAAAGAAAGCTTAGGAAGGATTTCTGCACTGGGGCAAAAGAAAATGTACTAGAGGATTTCTTAAAGTCTTTAAGTTTGAGATTCTCTGATTTCTTTCTTTAAAAAAAGGTAAACTTTGAACATCCATCTAAATATTTTTTTCTTTAGTAATTGAGTTTGAGATTATAGCCTACTTTCATGTTGCCGGGTTTCCTATTTCCTTTTCAACTCACACCATTTCTTATCACTGACCTCTTAATGGCTAAATCTGACAGATCCTTTTTGGTCTTTTTGTGCTGTGTTTTGGCCGTGTGCTGATAAGGATGAATGTTTTTAAGATTCTCCCTCCTTAGCTTTCCTGATATCACTCTCTTCTTGTTCTCCTCTTGTCTATTTTTCTTCTGGTCATTCCTGAGATGTAACTTTCCTCCAAAGTTCTATTCTTGGTCTACTTCTCACACCATAAAATTCTTTCTGTGATTTAAATACTTCTAAGACCTCCTTCACTATTTACCTATTCTTGATTTATAAATCTATGTCTCTAAACTCAGAACTCTCTCGAAGGTTCTGGACTACATATTCAACTGCTTCATAGACATAGCCACCTGTATGGTTTCTAATACGTGCAAGGCTGAATTTTTAGCTTTCCATCAAATTTAAGTCTTTCACACACTATTCCCTTTACCTGGAAATAGTGTCACTATCTATATCTGTTTCATGCAGACTGGGAGCTATTTTAAACTCTTTTATTTCCTCTTCCCTCATCCTACATCAATTTAGATACTATGCCTAACCAACACTTTTTTCTTAACATTATATATTCTCCTCTTCTCTAACCTATTTTTCACTGCCTCAGTTTAGTTTAGCCCTGATTATTTCTCTAAATAGTTTCCAAAAATATGTCTTTGAATTCGATAGTCAGGCAATACATTCTGCACAATGATACTTGTATCAATATGTCTTATTAGGCTGTCCTTTCTTCAGTTCTGGGCTTAGTGAACACTTACTCATCTGAGACTTGGCTAAATGCATTTCTGTGTAAGAAGCCAGAAATGACCTTAACCCAGTCTCTCAAGCAGAAATGACAGCTCCTTCCTTTACACTCCCATTGCACTCTGTACGTGCTTTCACCCAAGCATTTATCATATTTCATTGCATTTATTTGTAAGGCTGGGAGTATGTCTTATTTATCCTGTTTTATCCAGCACACAAGTACAACTAGGTTGAATGAATAAAATAATGAATGAATGACTGCATGAATGATTGAAGAGGTGAATTGAGCTTAGTCTGAATCTGTGTTTTCCAATTTCCATTTTTGAAGCACTTGAGAGCCTATTTGCAATATTGACTCTTGACCCTTACTTTCAACTGTCTCTAGGAAAGAGGCCAGCATATCATTCTTAACAGGTAAGTTTTGGAAATATCAGATCAAATTATTGTCTTAATTTAATTACATATCTTTCAAGATGTAAGTATATATATGTTTCAGACCTGAGACCTGTTGAATTTGTTGACTGAACATGGATCCTAAAGTAAATTATGAAAATGTTACTCTAGGGACCAAGCAATTAACTGTGAAGCTTTAAATAAGGAATAAAATGAAAATGACATAATGATTTGGGGACAGGACAGTTAGTAATTTTTTGCTTAGTATGTGGTCTATTGCTCTATGAATATTAAATGAGCGGTATTGAATAAAAGTGATTACTGAATTATTTCATTCATCATAAAATGTTTCCGACCACACAGATATATAAATCTATATATAAATTTTAATTTCTGTAGTATATTGTGTGATAAAAGTGATTGTCATGCTTGTATCTTATTCAGATTATACTCACAATTCATGAATACATGATTTTCTGGGAGAAATAAGCACTTGGATTATATAAATATACTAACAGCGTCTTCATTCAGAAGTGGTTGCCATTCAGTGGCACATCACCAGCTATATAAGCAGAAATTTCACCCAGGTAAATTAAGGAATAGGATTTCTTTTAAAAACAACATTTGTTATTTAGTTCAAGGAAGACAAAAATTGGTGCTACTTCCAACATGCTGTCTGAGGGATTATGAGTAGCAATGTGGGAAGACAAATCTGAAATGAGACATTTGGTTTTGATGGTATTTCTTGATACATAAGGACTGGAACTGTTATTCTAGATATGTTTTTAGAATGTTTATGTAGTATTTTAAAAATACATATTTTAGACATTCCATTCAGATTTTTGAATGCAGATACATCTGAATTCAGTGAAGTAAATCAAAAGATCTCTAAAAAACTTCCCCATACAAAATCTATTATAATCTTTAGGAAAATAATTCTCATTCTTTAGACCCAAATTTATGAGTGTAACTTGTATAATTAGAATACCATAGGTTATATTGTTTTCTACAATTGCTTTGCATTCTGGTATTATTTTTTCCAAATAAATGTTTAATATCCTTAAAGAAATAAAATAATCTAAAAATTATATTCTGGTATTATTGATAAGCCAAAAGTCTGCTTCCTGGTTCAGTGGCATTAAGTATTTCTGATATTATTTTGGCTTTAGGCAACACATTGATCTGATTACATAACATTGTGACTTATTGCTTATAGCATTCTTATTTGGGTAATTATTTTAAATTCCAATTTTATGAGTGAGGAATAAGTCATATTATAAAGCAAATGAGCAGGAATCCTAAAACTCATGAGGTTATAATCTCAAATTTATGCTGAGAACTCCTAGTAGACTGCATTATTTTTTACCATAAAGGTATTTCTTAATGAAATAACAAAATTAGAAGTTCAACTTTACCTGTATGTGGAGCTCTTATATGGCATTGTAGAATCATTTGTGTCGTGTTGTAGCTGATCTGAGTTTCTTGTTCTATGTGTCCATCCTACAGACATTGGTTATAAAGTTCTTGGTTCCTAAACACAATACCTTCTGTCTACCTCAATCATTCACAGGCCTGAATATTAGGTTAGGTTCTAGACATTGTCATATTAATAAAGACTTCTCCATGCAAAGAAATCATGCCATTCAAACTCCCATAGTACTTTACCATTACTCTTCATTTTGAAATTAAAGACAGATTTTAAACATTACAATGTCACTTATGTACATCTCCCTCTACTGGATGGTAAACTAGAAGAGATTTATTTGAATACATCACATAACATTTAGTATTTTAATTCATGTACAAAAGGTTCCAAAATGAGAAAAATAAAGAGTAAAAGGTAGAGAAGGAAAAGGATGGCATTTGTTTAATCAATTTTCAAGATGAGAAAAACACATTTAGTGTTTTCACTATTTTGTGATTAAGGGCTTCAGGGTATCTGTACATCTTGATAGTATAGACTAGATATTTTGGCTTCTATAATGGTTGGTATATGTCTATATATTTTTAAGTACTTAATTTTTTGCCAACAACTGTATGGTTAATTATGTATCATAGAGAATATGTGATTTCACCAAGGGTAGCAATGTGTATAGGAAAATGAAATAGTAAGGGTGTTGAGAAAGTTAGAACTCATCTAGTTTTGCTCATGATTCCCCACACAATTGAGAGAACTAAACATTTTCTTCAAACTCTGAAGATCCTCAAAGACCATCAGTTTTCTAATATGAGCAATCATTATTATAAATAATATTTTGTCAAAGCATGACAATTGTAATTGACATCTATTTTCTTCATGACATTCTTTTATGAGTGGCAGCCTGCCTCCAGGGATAATTTCTTTTGACACTTAATTTTTTAAATATTCCTGTTTAAGCTAAGGTACAAACCCCAGATCTCATTGGTTTAACATAAGTTACTCATGAGATCTTTGGTATGGATTCTAGTAACATTGTATCAGTGCTCCTGGTCAGTAAAAGGCTTTTCACTTGATCATTCATAGCTATGCTTCCTTCCTCCTGTGGCTCAGCTTTCTTCTAGAACCTTGGTGTTCTCTACATTTATCTCATGCATGGGGGAACAGTATGAAGGACCCAGCCTGGAATAATTCTATGGTTCAAGGTTAGAAGTATTCTATATCCCTTCTCTCATGTTACAACATAGTCATATAATCATTTCTAATATAAGGCAGGCTGGGAAATGAGGACATTTTTATCTCAGACAGATAATGAGCAGCTCTGATGAATAGCTAGCTGGTTTCTGCCTTGATATCTTTCAATATTTCTTTTCTTTTCTTTCTTGCCACTGGGTTGGAATAATACATACTTTTATGTAAAGGGTGGAGAAAATAATCATTGCCCTTGTATTTGGCTTTATTGGTTATAAAGCCCTCTGATTCTTATGATAGTTTTTTGTTTCTATCACAACTTTAAGAAAATAGGAATTTATTAACTTTGAGCTTTAGATGGTGAATCAGAGACTCACATGAGTTGTCAAGCCATATTGCTGGTATGTGGTCAACCTTGGATTAGAAACTCTCCTAGAATGTATCCAATGTCTTTTCCTTCTCAGGCAAAACCGATTATATTTTCCAGTTAGGTATGAGAAGGATCAGGAGTGCTTTGAACTTTCTACCTAGAGCCATGGGATGACAGACATTGCTCTGATTTGTGAATGTGACGTGTCTCTTATGTTTTATGGGACTTGCCAGGTCGAGCTACCAGTGCTGGTGATATATGCGCAGTGTGGAAATTGTATGGTTCATTTACAACTACAGGGAGGGTTTGTGCAGTTATATCCTTTTTCTTTATTAAAAGTCCTTCCTGCCTCACAATTTGTTTTCTTTTTAGAGAAAGAAATTCTTCTCCTAGCTGAAAGTTACCTGTGAATATGTGTGTGTGAATTTTCCATAGAATTCATCTTGCTCTCTGACTTAAAGGAAGTTACTGTACCTTACACATGTGAAATAAAAGTGGTATTGAGTTACTATCTTGTTCCATACCTAACTCTAGAATATTAGACACCTAGACTCTAAAATATACTTTGAACATAGTTTAGCCTGCATTCCTGATTCTCCATGTAACTTAGATAGTAAAACAAACCCTTAAGAAATATATTTCCTTTGCCTTTTATGAATAACCTCATTGACATGGATGGAAATTAAAACACAAACAGCTGACTAAGGGAAACAAGTCAAAATTACTTTGTTCTAATTAGGGATGTTATAGAGAATTACTATCAATAAAGCTTGCACATTTAATTGTATACAAAAATGCTGACTAATAATTGAGGACATATAAATGATATAAAATTAAATGCGCATGTAAATATTCTTCAATTCTTTAAAAAGTAATTAATTCTGAATCTCATAAATACATTAAAATCTGTAGAGTTGGGCAATTTCAATTACACTGTACTAGCAATAAATATGTTCTGCATGTTACTTTATGGAGTTTAAAGGGATAGGTCATTATAGAAAAGTAAACCTGACTAATGCATAGTGCAGCTTTGAGCACAATGCAGAGCCAGTAACACAAACATTTAGAATTTATAGGACACAATTGTACTGAAATGTATGAAATTTTATCAATTTAGATGTCAGAATTTTAAAAGATAGATGACACATAATTATCACACCTATGAGAAAAAGCAAGTTCATAGGCTAGCAAGTTTGGAAAAAAATGACCCAGATACAAAAAGTAAATACATGAACTATTGTTGTATCTGATTCTGCCATTGTGTGCATGCATGATCCATCTGGTTCCGTTATTTTGGTGTGTTAACATATGTGTGTTCAGTGTGTAAATTTACATTTAAATATATCACCAAATCAATTCCTTTTAGAGTAGCCCAGGATTTTAGTCTGTTAGCATGATTCTGCTAGAATATTCCATCTTTTCAATGACTTGGTGAGATTCAAAACCTAACAGATGTTCTAGTCTAAGCAACCTCCCAAGTTGCTAGTGACACTGACTCTATAAGATTTTGTAGAGTACAGGCAACCCTCAGTTAGCTCATGGCAATTATAGTGTGACTCTATACATATTAGATGCCTGGGAAGTTATTCTTGAAAGAGCAATTGTCAGCAAGTAAAACCCGGTCATATACATTATCTAAAACTAAGTCAGATTAGTCACAGTCCTTTCATGGGTGCCACCTTATACATCTCTCCTGTGATAGCTTTCCTACATTTAAACCATACAGCTTCTTTATCACTTTCCTGTTCCTCCCAGTTAGTCGTCTCTTGACCCTGCCTCTCTTTGGGAACTTAGAATACTCATACCCTTTTCCTGAGTGGATCTAACTCCTTATTTTAAGACCCCTAACTTTTCCAAACCATGAATATTTATCATATTCTATTTTATTTACAAAGATTCTCAATTTTGACCTATCTTGGATTATTGTTGTTACCTCATATCATATAATGCAACAAATGGGAATTAAGACATCTTTTTAAAGAGATGGAGCATGTACTTCTTCTTGTGTAGAGCTATAGGTCTGTCTTGAGCATCACACTTTGTAACTACCTTACATGCAAGTCTGTGTTAAAGTAAGTCTTCTTGATAGTCTGATATGAGTTTTTATTGGGCAAACTGTATTTGTCAAGGTTTTAGGAAAATAAGAACTTTTAATATTTCAAGCCAGAGATAATTAACTTCAGGAAATGAGATGCTTGCATAGCATTGGAAAGCCTGGGAGACAGTGATCAGAGAAAACTCTCATTAGCTCTCAGCAGATGAGAAAACTGCAAAAATTGCGGGAAACTGTTGTTGGTCTTGGCTACCTGGGCACTGAAGTTAGTAATTTTCAGAATGCCTGAAGTTCACACAAACTTCACATCTGACACCCACTTGCCAGCTACAGTTGGCAAAGCATGGAGGTTTTCTGTATTCTCTACTTTCCAAATGCTCTCAAGAGCAGCATCAAATCTGCAACTCTGTTGGTGAGAATTTCTGGGAATGTAGCTTGGAGCAAAGCTTGGGGAAGTATTGCAAAGGGGCAGGGATGATGCAGAGTTGATGAGGTAATTCAGAGTGCTGGCATTGGATTGCACTCGTGTCTCCTTGTTTTTATTTTGGTGTTTTCAATTTGCAAACACAAAGAATGGCTAGTGAAGTAACAAAGAAGACTGCACTTATTTTTCAAAGCTCTGTTGTATATTTATGAGTCAGTACTAAAGCATGAGTTATTCTATAATTGATTTTTAATATCGATAATTTTAATACTATGAAGATGATTGCTTTGAGAAAGAGCACTGCTATCAGGTTGGAAAAGGAAGATTTCTTCATTAGGCTTTTTAAAAAAAATAAATTACAGTTAAAAAATCGTGGACTTTGCATACTTGAGTAACTTTAAATAAGTTTAAAAAAAATTTCTGGTCTTTTCTTTCCTTAGCATCAAAATGAGGAGACAAGTATCATCCACCTATCTCAGACATTTTATATCATCAAATGAAATAATATATGTAAAAGTAGTCAGCAGGGCCAGGCACAATGGCTCATGCTTGTAATCCCAGCTACTCATGAGGCATAAATAGGAGGATTGCAGTCCAGGCTGGCCAGAGCAAAAAAGTGCAAACCCATTTGAAAAATAGCTAAAGCAAGAAAAGGTGAGGGTTGTGGGGGGGGAGTCTGGGTGTGGCTCAAGTGGCAGACAGTCCCTATCTAGCAAGCACAAGGCCCTGTGTTCAAAGCCCAGAACCAAAAAAAGAAAAAGAAAAAAGAAGTGGTCACCATTAGTACAAAGTACTTTCCCTTTTGTCAGTTCTCTAATGTTCGTCCTAAGGGATGGATTCTGATTTGAGAAAAGCAGGTGGAAAAATGTGTGGGTTGACATTCTTTTTTATTAGCTTATAGGCTTCCTTATGAGATGAAGTGCTGAATTCTTTAAAACTCTGCATGAGTTTAGAACCTCATTGTGGTGAAGACTGATTCCTTATCCATAATATTAAATACTCTCTTTTTCACATACTTATCTGTTAACAAGGAGCTCATTTTTTAATGAAGCTATCTAATCAAGGATCGAGCAAAAATGCATCAAAAGTCTTAGAAACAATAACACATATTGGAATTTGCACGTAATTACTGAGATATTGTCTCTCACATCAGCACTTTCATGTTGACCAGGTGTAAAACAAGTAAAAGCAACCAGTTTTATGAAACTTAATGTCTCTTTTACTGAAACATTGCTGCAGTTTTAAACACAGGTGGTGTTCCTGGTATCCAGCCTCTGTGGTCTTCTTTTTTAATATGCAAGTCAAAGGGCTAAGGCAGTGCATTCTCCATTCCAAAGGATGATGTAGAAAAGCTTAAAACTAAATGCTGAATGGTTTGGGGAAAAATAGGAAAGAGAAAATTTAAAACTCAAGGAAAGGGGAATCAACAGTAAAGGTATTTTGATATCACATATAAAAACTGATGTACTAACAAGAAAATGTGGTATCTTTACACAATGGAATTTTATGCAGCCATGAAGATGAACGAAATGTTATCATTCGCTGGTAAATGGATGGAATTGGAGAACATCATTCTGAGTGAGGTTAGCCTGGCCCAAAAGACCAAAAATCATATGTTCTCCCTCATATGTGGACATTAGATCAAGGGCAAACACAACAAGGGGATTGAACTTTGATCACAAGATAAAAGCGAGTGCACACAAGATATGAGTATAGGTAAGACACCTAAAAAATTAGCTAGCATTTGTTGCCCTTAACGCAGAGAAACTAAAGCAGATACCTTAAAAGCAACTGAGGCCAATAGGAGAAGGGGACCAGGAATTAGAGAAAAGGTTAGATCAAAAAGAATTAACCTAGAAGGTAACACACATGCACAGGAAATTAATGTGAGCCAACTCCTGTATAGCTATCCTTATCTCAACTAGCAAAAACCCTTGTTCCTTCCTATTATTGTTTATACACTCTCTACAACAAAATTAGAGATAACGGCAAAATAGTTTTTGCCGGGTATTGAGGGAGTGGGGGGCAGAGGGAGGGGGCGGAGTGGGTGGCAAGGGAGGGGGTGGGAGCAGGGGGGAGAAATGACCCAAGCATTGTATGCACATATGAATAATAAAAAAATAAAAATTAAAAAAGTAATAAGCTAAACTTTTCTGTTTTTTAACTAGTGATGTGATCATGTGTATGAAAACTTTGTGTGGCAATATATAGCTGAGGCAGTTGCCCATCTTAGGGAGACAAAGAATGTATGGTTACCTATCTTTTATTTAGGAAGGCTAAAGATAAAATGCTCCCATTCAGTTCAGCTTCTCTGCATCTTGGTAGAGATTAATAATATGCTGCGTACCACAGAGGAGACGAGCTCTCTCAGAGCTCTTTTATTTTTCACTTTCCTCCTTCTTCCTAACCTTTTCACATCTTAGCCTCAGTTTTTCATGGATTTCATAGAATTCATATACTTTTGTTTCAGATAGATTCAAATAGAATTTCACTGAGTTACCAAGTAAGGTTCAGTGAGCTTTTGAGGCTATTTTGATAGGTCATTTCAGAGTGCCTTTTTTTTTCATTTATATAGCTTTAGTTTGTTGTTCTAATCAGGATAAACTAGTCTGCGCCTTCCTATCAAAAAGACTCCTAGGGATATACCCAAAGTAACGTAAGTCATGTTACAACAAAGGCACCTGCACACCCATGTTTATTTTAGCACTATTCACAATAGCTAAGCTATGGAAACAGCCAAGATACCCCTCTAATGACGAATGGATAAAGAAAATGTGGTATTTATACACAATGGAATTTTATGCAGACACAACGAAGGATGAAATTTTGTCATTTTCAGGTAATTGGATGGAACTGGAGAACATCATCTTAATTGAAGTTAACCAGGCTCAGAAGGCCAAAAGCTGCATGTTCTCTCTACCATGTGGAATACAGACCTAATACGAATATTAGGTCAGTAATATTCTGAAAAACTGGTCACACTTAGGGGAGGTCACATATGAGAGGGATCAGGAAAAAAGGAAACTAAGAAGATGAATGTGGTTAATATACTCTCTATACAAGAAAGAATACAGAATTCTTAAACTGAAACCACCATAAGAAAGGAACTAAGGTAGAATGAAGAAAAATAAAGGAAATGAACACATTGGGGCTATAATACAAACACACATGGAAATATCACAAGGAAACTCCCTGTATAGCTACCTTTATCTCAAACAAGCAAAAATGTCATTTCTTTTCTTTTTTCTTCTACAAAATCAGAGAACAGGAGGGCAGAACAGGTCCTGCTTGGGGTGGAGGGCGGGGTGTTGGTACCAGTGGGAAAGGAAGATGGCGGGGAAAAGGGTAGGAAGATGAATAGGGTACGGAAAATGTGTACACATGTATGTAAATGCAAAAATGATATCTGTTGAAACCATTCCAGGAATGGGGGATACAGGGGAATAATGGAGGGGGTAAAGTAAAGTATGATATATTTGATACATTATAAAAACTTTTGTAAGTGCCACAATGTACCCCCACCCAGCACAACAATAAAAAAAGAAAGAATAAAAAAAAAAGTTAAGGTCAGTGGCTTGATACAACAAGAGTTCTTGTTCATGTCATGTGAGTGGCCTAGTTGCAAGTGATTATTCTACAGTAACTCAAGGGTCTAGGCTGACAGAAGCACCACAGTTTTCTAGCTACATCATCTAAAATGATGGCTTGACTCCTCACTGGCCATGGTAGAGGAAGAGAAAGATCAGGAACTATGGCAGGGGAATAGAAACTGGCCAAGCACACATGGTCTTTTTACTGCATTAACCTTGAACTGACACAAATCCCTTTCTCCAGAAGTCTGATTAGATTTTGTTTCCTGGTGCTGCCTAACTTCAAGGGCACTAGGGAATGCAGAAGACCAAATGGAGAATTTGTGAACACAGACTTTTCTGCCACATTCAGATCTTTTTCTTTTAATTATAAGTACTTGAGTATAAATTAAAATTTTACAAAACTGCTTCAGTACTAAAATATACTTGCAAATATATCATATCATCTGTTTAGTCATTTGGTAATCGAACATATTTACTGAACCTCTTTAAATTATTAGCACTAATTTTTTATTCCTCAATAAAACTGAAAAATCTTAGAGATTATAGGATCAATGTCATGTATTTTTTCAGTGTCCTCCATAGCAACTAAAATATTTGCATATCTTAATTGCAAATGTAAAGACATACATGCTACTGTATGTGCATGTATGCATTAGTAGAAAGTTATGTCTTTTAAATGCTGGGACAGATGTACATGAATAAACTAAAAAGTTTTTTATTTTTCTCCATTTTTATTTCTTTGTCTTGAAGAAAACCATCAGGAGGTTCATTGGAACAATCACTTGATCATCAGATTTACTTCCTTAAGGACAGAATAGCCTTACTATCCTAACTAAAAAGAAAAAGGAAAAGGGAGTCATTTTAAAATACTTTAAGACTCAGTTATTCTCCAAATGGTATAATTATAATCTTTTTTTTGGTCACATATGATCACATATCACCCTTAATAAAAATTTAAGTTGAAATTCACTCTTGCCATCAAGCTTATCCTATAAGCTACTGATGCTCAAATATCCCTTGCATTTTTTGCAATTAATCAGCATTTCTCAATTCTATAGCTTTCCTTAAACCTAATTGGTCTTAAAACATTATGTCACTCTTCTTCTGTTGAAGTAGAAGATATTACTACTTTAAAAGCTTTTTCCTCACTATTTAACATGATGTTATTTCATCTAGGTCATTCTTCAAGATTCCTTATTCTTGTAAAATGGTGATCTGATTCATTACTCATATAACAATTACAATGGAAGCAACTTGAGGGCAGAGTGCATTTCTTACCATCATTTCATGAAGTAGACGTTATGTTACCTTGGCACTAGAATTGCTAAATTAGATTGAATGGAGACCAAGATAATTATGACTAAAAGATTAGCTTCTCAAGAAGAAGTGGACTCATTTGCATATACTGATGATATTATTTATCAAGTCTTTTTGAGAAATATCTCTCTCAGTTGACAGCATTAGCAGAATTAAAAGACTGAAGGAGGAAGAAAAAACATTTCAATCATGATAAAAGTAATTCCTTACTTTTGTATAATGATTTATGCTTTACAAATTCTTGAATACAGCTCTAGAAGACCTGCAGGCATTGCAATACTATTTCCATTTCACAGTCATAGAAACTGATCCTGTGTCTAAGTATCACTAGAGATCAGTTTAGAACTCAGAATTTTCTGGTTTGTGGACAACATGAAGTAGAAAACATTGCCACTGAAGTTATAATTCTTCCAATACATGGCAGGTGACCTGCTTGCACTCCTTGCAAAAATGTTGTGGTTCTCCTTTATGTTTCTTCTCCAGCCTAAGCCCCATGTTTTAGTGAGTGCTTGTACTCCAGAACCCAGAAAGAGGGTTCCTGTCTGGGAGGGCCATAGAGGCTCACAGTGATGCTCTGTGAGGAGGAATTCTTTCAAGAACACAGGAGTCAATCACCCAGTTCTGAATCTAGTGGAGATAAGGTCAAATATATTTCTTTTAAAATGGTGTAATTTACTTCAAATGCCATTTAGAGCTGTTGTTTAAAAGTAGTGATTTAGAGCCAGAAATTGTGCTGGTGGTTGAATTAAAAAAGAGAAAGAAAAAAAGAATGATAAAATTTCTAGAGAGACCAATGCAATAAAGAAAACACTTACTTATTTGGCAAAAATTTTTTTTGCCCTTATCTCTAATTTTATTGAAGAGAGAGTATAAGCAATAATAGGAAGGGCCAAGGGTGTGGCAAAAGTTTAAAATAAACTTTTCTAGTGAAAATGACACAATAGATAAAAGAAT
Organism: Castor canadensis; assembly: GCF_047511655.1. Taxonomy (NCBI): domain Eukaryota; kingdom Metazoa; phylum Chordata; class Mammalia; order Rodentia; family Castoridae; genus Castor; species Castor canadensis. The sequence goes on along the minus strand of NC_133392.1, from coordinate 58,057,772 downwards.
AAATGTGGTATTTGCATAATCCTAGGATACCTTTATGAACTTTACACTTTATGAAGTGTAAAGTTTTTTTTTAACACTTTATGAAGTATAGTGGGTGGGGGTGTTTCATGAGATGTACAACTAGAAGTATCACAAAATAATTTCCTAAGATTATAGAAACCTGTAATTTGAGCCATAAAATATGCTATTGCATTGGATGTAATAGGCAAGCAACATTGTCTTGCAATAATTGATTAATTAGAAGCTTATTAGAAGGCTTTTGTTATACTATAATGTCAGGAGCTTTGGGTGATCACTTTTATCTTCCCTGCTGATTGTCTGTAATTCTGCAGTGATTTCCTTGATGTAAACATTGCCTTCTTTGAAACATTCTTGGTAAGAATGGTTTTGCTGGATAGGGTATGAACTATCATATACTGCCTTCAATATTTGGTGGTTACTTTGCTCAAGGGATGGCAAATAAGACTGAGACAGTGTGAAAGGAGTAATAACCAGGAGAAAGAGGCAGAGTAGAGAAAACAGCTAAGAAGAAACTCAGTGTGGTGTTGGTGATAGAATGGTGATTAGGGCAAGGATGAAAACCTAGCAGCCTCACAACATTACTGAGGGCACATCCTAAAGTAAACTATCCTTGTGTTGCTGGGTTAATAGCCTCAGCCTTAAAAAAGAAAGATGTCCTACCATTTATGACATGGAGGAATTTGGAGGATATTACACTAAGCAAGATAAGCCAAATGCAGACATAGAAGTACTGCATGATGTCATTTATATGTAGAATCTAAAATGGTGAACAAATAGAAATGGTAAAATGGTGGTTAGCAGGGGCAAAGTGTCTATAAAGAAAATAGGAAAAGGAACAAAATTCCATTTATAAGATGAATAAGGTCACATGAGATAGTGACTAAAGTTGAAATAATGTTGTGTATATTTTAAGTATGCTAAGAGAGTAAATCTAAAATATTCTTACCATAAATACACAAAAAAGTAAGTGAAGTGATAGGCAGGTTAATTAGCTTGATTGTAGTACTCACTCACAACTTACAAGTATATCAAAACATTACAGTGACTGGATGCAGGTGGCTCACACCTGTTATCCTAGCTGCTCAGGAGATCAAGAAGATCACGGTTTGAAGCCAGCCCTGGGCAAATAATTTGTGAGACTCTATTTCAAAAAAAAAAAAATCACATTAACGGGCTGGTGGAGTGGTTCAAGTAGTAGAGCACTTGCCTAGCAAGCGTGAGGCCCTGAGTTCAAACCCCAGTACTGCAAAATAAATAAATAATAAAATAAAACCAAATACATTGTACGCCTTGAATATATACAACTTTTATTTTTAAATTATACCTCAATAAAGGCTAAAAATATTCTTTGCAACCAAAAGACAATGTTTAGATCAGCTAACTTTTCTAACCAGTAGAGAAGAAGCCAATCCAACAGGAGGCAGAGTTGATAATGCAGAGCTTAGTGACTGTGACTAATTAGAGAACTTAATTAAGTTGTCAAGAAAGAATAAAGATAATCGCTCTCAGTCAGTTCCCACTCCTTTGTACCCAGGAGCACGAGCAAATCCATTTTCTCCCAGGCCAACATGTGATCCTTGCTCTCTCACTTGATATTGATGTAACCTCATGTGCACCTTCCCGAGGTGATTCAGGTTATAAAAGAAAATGACAGGCTTTGTCTTTTGTTTCATTCTGCTGTACTGGTTTTATTCACATCATAGTCATCTGTCATATAAAATATTTGAATTTTCTACTTTAATCATGATTTATTTCCTTTATAGCCTAATAGTTACAGTTATTATTTTTATTGTTGTTAATACTAATTCTTATTTTATTAATAGCAGAAGTACCAATACTAACATTAACTGGCTAATCGTATCATTGTTATCTTCTGAAATGTAGTAAGGATGTATAACTGGTAAAAATAATGGGTGCTACTTATGCACACTAGCAACTCAATCTTTCAGCATCCTGGTGAGATGGGTTTTCTTAAACCTATTGTTAACATAGAAAGCCCAAGACAGAGAGAATTTAAACAAATATAGGATGTCAAGGAAATAAAAAGGGGGAAAGATGGAAAGTGGATGTAGTTCCCTGTAACCTTACTTTGGTAAATATATATGTTTGTAATTATTGGTTATTTAGCCAGGATTTAGCTAGCTACTATATTATTTAGGCTAATGCCAATTATTTGTATTTACTAACTTTAAATAGGAGTATATTTGCTTATGGACAAAAACAGTTTCATAAATATATAGCCAAGGAAAATCTTTTAATGTTAACAAATTGTACACTAAGAACATGTAATTCACATATTCAATCAAATCCCATAGTTTCAAGACAAATGTGATGAATGAAGATGTAGGGGACAGCTTTTTGTCTAAAGAATTCTCTTAGCTATAAAAATTGTTCTGGTTCAAACTATTAGGGTATCTGTAGCATCAAATGAATGAATGTATTTGTGTTTGTTTCATGTGCTTTAAATAGACTGGTCTGGAGATGGTAGATTGTCCGGAAGAAATTTGGATTTTTTGAACTCTAAAACATTATAAATAAAGTATAAATAGATGTTCATTGTCCAACTATACAGAAATTATATTGATAAATATTATATATTGTTTATTTAGTTATATACTAGTTTGGTTAGGTAGAATTGTTGAAAATCATACTTATTGAACGTTATTGTATATTATTAGTATTTTGTGGGCAGAAGACTTGGTTTTGTGTTTATTTTTCTGTCATCACTTAATTTGTAATCCTTAGTAATATAAATATGCTAAAAAGTTTGAGAACATCCTTTGATGCTCTTCAAATCTGTAGTTACACAGATACAATGTTCACAGATACAAATCAGGGATGGATCCTGATTGCATGGGGTCTGAAGCTTATACAATTCGGGGGATCTTCATTTAGAAAAGGAACACAAAATAAGTTACAAAAGTGGGTGGTAGGGGCATGCACTCCTAAGCTGGAAAGACTAACGATGATAAACTATACACAGAAGTAATTGCAAACTACAGAGAGATAGCTCCCACCAAAATTAAAGGATTCACCAAACATATTATTCTTAATGAGGTCCCACTGGGTCTGCAGACACTCCAGCAATTGACTTGGAAGTTATATACCAACCATATTTTATGATGATCATAAAATGGTCAGCTCTTATGTGATATCAGTTCCATGTGTGGGCGACAGTCCATATTTTAGGCTGTTTCTCAGAGGACAGAGAAATAGGACATTGTTCTTCTAATACTTTTCAAGTAGTCTTTCATTCTGTCCTCAGCAATATTATAAATATATGCTATATATATATATATATAATATATATATATAGCATATATTTATGTATCTGATGGCAATAGAATATAAGAGGTGAGGTGAGAGTATGGTAGTGTGCTCATGAGAAAATATATTATCAATGTAAATAAACTTGAAGAAAAAACACCTCCTTGGCCAGAATCCCTTGTCAATAACTAGAACCACCGTAGCCATTTACAATGGCGATTTATCATCGGGAATGTGGAAGTTGTTTAGGGTGTTTAACCACCCCTGAGATGCTTTTAAAAACCTTTGAGCTATATCTTTCTTCTGCCCTGGGGTAGCTCTGAGACCCAAAATTCCCATGCCTTGCTTCCTCAAAAACACCAACAAATTCTTACACACATGATAAGTGATATCCTATTTAGCTTTTCTGAAGCATTGTTTGCCTTTAAAGTATTGAACTGATAATATTTTGTGTCCTGCTAAGTTTTTACTGCTTAAAAAATTTTCTGTGATATTCTAGCCTGCTCACAGCATGGTGTTCTTTTCAGCTCTGCAGTCTTCCTTTTTCATCATCTTAGTTTGGTCATTTTAGTCCAAACAATACCTACCTCTTTTTTTTTCCTTAATTATCCTTTCACGGTGGAAACCAGGGAAGGTTCTGTTATGTACCTCTGTCCTTCCTTGCTTCTCGTGTCTATAGTTCTACTTCACACATTATTAGATTATTCTACCATCACAAAATCTCTGTTGGAAACTATGGATAGTTCTAATACCTGAACTAATAATGACATCTATGCAGGAAGGGAAAAAGCTTTATGTTCCATGCTTGGTGCAGCATTTTATGTGGAAATTTGAGACAATGTAATTTTCTAAAAGATGTACAGGTAGGAAGTGGTTAATCTAGGATTTAGGCTCAGACTTGCTGGCTCCAAAACCCATCTATTTTCACAGCTTTTATTAATGATATAAAAACTGTGATGTCCTGGTTAATACGCCTAATAACAAAATCAACTAAAGTTTACTTTTTCATCAGGGCTTTTGGAGATGAATTATAAACTCAGGAGGTTTGCATGAGTGCTAGTTTTAACCTTATAGTGAAGGTCATTTTGCCACATTTCCTACAGTTCTTATAATGTACTAACAGGATCTCTTGGGAAGAGTTATAATCTCCACCTTACAATTGCTCAAGTGGAGTGGTGATGAAGTTTGGGTTACTGGGCTGGCACCATGATAAAGATAAAATCTTTCCTCAAAGCTGCCTGGAGACTAAAGAAGTATATCAACTGACTATAAAGAAGACTGAGTGGTGCCAGGCATCATTCTTAATGGATCTCCTGTTTGTGATATTATCAGCCTGGAGGGAAGAATATTAAGAGGGGAGTTAATTATATAGGTATTGCCCTTTTCTTGTAAGGAATTAATAACCAATCATTTTCTTTAAAAAGTCATTCATTTTGAACACATATTAGTGAATGGGGGGTGTTTATTATGCTCTAATGAAGCAGGAGACCAGGGATTGAAGATGCAGCTCATATTGGCTTGGTGGTTCCATGGTGTGATCTTGCTGTCTTGATCAGTAACTTAGTTTTGCATCATAAGAAAGCTTACTGTTATGGGAACCTCTTAGGTCACATAGCTGCTTTTGTTAAATTTCAATACTTTTCTTCTATATAGTCCTTCCTGATGTCCTAGAATAAATTTTTATATATCAACTCTGTTGACAAATTTGTGTTATTGGGGTATACTATGTTCATTTATGAGATTTTGTTACAACCAGGAGGTGCTGATTCTTACAGTACTTTCTGAGTCATAAGCACTAGCCTGTCTACTTTTGGAGTTGAAAATATTAAGAATCTGGAAACTACAAAGAGGACCAAACATTAAGGAAACTGGTGACTATTTTAGAGATGTCCAGTTCATGTGGGAAGGATTTCCTATTTATTAGATGTATTGGTGGCATAATTGTCATTAAGGAAGGATGGCATTGGGAGTGGCTCATGTGGTAGAGCGCCTGCCCAGCAAGCGCAAGGTCCTGAATTCAAACCTTAGTACTGCCGAGAGAGAGAGAGAGAGAGAGAGAGAGAGAGAGAGAGAGAGAGAGAGAGAGAGAGAAGGAAAAAAGAAAGATGAGCTAAATTGTCATTGGCAATTTGGGGGACAATCATGATTATATATCTCTTTCTAGCACAAGTCATATTAAAAACTCATGTTAATTTAAGTCATTGACCACTAGATCTTGTTTAGGCTTTAAAAGATTAATCTTAATGGGAAAATTCATCAATTTCATCCTGCAATTTTTTCAGTGGTTCTTTCACAGCTCCCTTCCATCTGTATACTACCCATTGGTTCCCATTTGTTTTGCTCTTAGAAGACTATTATTTAATTCATAAAAGATATTCATTGGTAGCATTTCCACGGAATTTACAACTTAGAAGGGAATCCTTCCAGACCAAAAGTGCTTACAATGAAAACAAATGGATTTGTGCTACCTGTGTGACAGATATTGGAGGAAATGCCCTTAGTAAGAGATCTGTTTCAAGCTCCTTCAAGTGATATGCATATAGCAACTGATTGCCAGTGTAGTAAATATCATCTAAAATTCTTAATGACTTTGAGTGCATTGTAACAATGTCTTCCAAGTTTATGAGATGATAAGAATTACTGGAGACACTTTAAAGATTCAAATTCCTTATATCCCACTTCAGATGAATGAAATGAGATTTTTCCAAAGAATATCCTGTGACTTTCCAATTGCATAAAGTTTTGATCACTGGCATATTCAGAAAATTACTGCAGCATAGTATTTCGTCTGCTTTTTTCTTTCTTGCTTGTACTTCTACTTGTATTGTAGAAGTACAAATTGATCAATCCCTAACATTCTGTAACTGTTTCCCAGAAAGCAGAACATTATGGTAAAGTCATTGTTTCATTACCATGCAGCATTGTTACAAAATCTCTCATGTTTTAGAGGATGGCATAGCTCTATATTTTGTATTTGTCCCAGAGTAAATTTATATATCTTCTCCTTAATGTTGACTTTTCTACACTACTTAAATACATAGTTTAAGAATGACAGTGTAAGCACAATGCACAGTCTTTTGAAGTGAATGGCTGTCACTTTCAGTGTGCCAAAGGAATTCTATTGTTGCTTTGATTGTATTATGTTTATAATTTATGAAAATTACACCTATAACTAATATAAACATTTTTAAAAATAGCAAGAGCAAAATATGAGAAAGGATTCGCAAATTATGCTTTTTGTAATAGCAAAACTTGTTGGCTGGCAGACTGTACTATGAAAACTTGAAAAGTCTAACAGTTAAATTTAAGTGTGAATATTGTTCTAGTAGTTATTTTGGGGTCTTGATGCATAATGTGTAACAATGTATATTGTTGAAAAGTCAAATGTGCTAATGCCTGTGTGATTTTTTAAGGTAGCAGATTAGTAAAAGATAATTAACTTTAGTGGTTTTGTGTGTGTGTGTGTGTGTGTGTGTGTGTGTGTATGTTACAGACGTTTGAACTCAGGGATTCATGCTTGCTAGGCAGGTGCTGTACCACTTGAGCCAATTTTCCAGCCCTTTTTAGTGCAGGGTATTTTTTGGGATAGGGTCTTTCGAAATTTTTGCCCCAGCCGGCTTTGAACCATGATCCTCTTGATCTCTGTCTCTTCAGAAGCTAGGATTATAGGAATAAGCCACTGTCTTCTGGTGATTAAATTAAATTTAATTTAAAATTTTTATAGAAGAGCAGGTTTTAATTACAGGTGATAGCAAAATAAATTTGTGTGTGGTGTTTTACTGGGACCCATGAGATGTAGATTATAAATCGTACTGCTGTTCACTAGTTGTATCACTTAGTTTCAACATCATCTCTATCACCCCTCTTCCTGTCTTCCCAACCTCTTAATGTATCAGTTTCGAACAATGGCCACAGGTTGGATGAAAGGGATCTATTAGTGGGAGAAGGAAAAGGATTTATGATGATGTTGTCTTTGTTGATCCATGTACCTTCTACTTCTGTACTGTTTTAAGACCTGTACAAGTACAATTTGCACTAAAATGATTTCTACTTGTGGAGCCTCATGTGGTTCTAGGACCAAAAGGGTCCAGTCTGCTGGAACCTAGGGGACAATGCAAGGTATTGGTTGCTAGGGTTCTTAGACAAAGAGTGGTAAGTGAGTGCTAAGGTTTCTTCTATATTAGCTTATCTTAATCATGGGCACAAAGCAGGAGGAGGCAGCAATTTGCAGTCAAGATCTCAGAAATTAAAAAAGAATCCATTATTTGATTGATGTATCTTCATATCTTTTCAGAACTCAAGTGTAAAGTTAGAAGCATAAACAGGGTACATGTCATACCAAGGAGAGAAACCCCAGTGCTTGTAACTAAATGAGCTTATTTCTTTATCTAAAAATTAGGCTGTCAATGTCCCCTTCAAATAAAATTACATTAAAAATTTTGTAGACAGACCACAATAGATAAAATTTCACTCCTCTTGTGTATAAATGTGTGAGGAAATTGTTAAATGTCTGAAAGAAGATAGATAAATTGAAATATCTTTTAGTGACCATTGACTTTCCTTTGCTTAAATTGTTACAGATGTACCGCAGAGTAAATTCATGAAGGTATTTAAGAATATATATAAGAGACTAAATATTATTTTTAAGACTGTTAGATTAAAAGAAAATTTAATTTCCTTATTTTACTGAGAGAGACTGAAAACTAGAAGATTAAGACTGAAAACTAGAAGAGATCTTCTTCCTGTGAGGGCAATTTCTCCAGTGTGATTTTGGCTTGTGACATTGCTTCTATCACTGTCTTTTTTTTGTTGGTTAATTTGTATCTGTAAATATTTTATCTCTGGGTGTTGTACTATCCTTGAAAACAGAAACTGTGTCTTATATTTCTTTGTAACTGTTCCAATAGTTCAATAAATAAACGTTTGTTGTTGTTGTGGGGCTGATTTGTGGGAAAGACTCCCCTACCTCTACAAATAATGTGATTTGTGCTGTCACCTTGGCAAATAAAGAATAGTTGTAGGCATGTAAGCAATTCAAACAAGCCTTCGAATATACATTTTAAGATACTAAAATAACAGAACAGATGAGACCACCAAATACAATTCAACCTTAATCACAACCTATTCCATTTTTAATAAGCTAAAAATCCAAGTGAATAATTTGATGCAAGTGGTCACTTCTGCTTTCTTTCTGAGAGGCAGTCAATAAATTCCTTTTGCTGTTACTCACAAAAGTAGTTTAAATTCTGTACAGGACATGAGTCTGGGGAATCACGTCAGTGTTAGGGTACAAATTGCCTGAGAGACAGCAGAACAGTGTCTCCTCACTCAAACTGCTAAGGGAAGGTGGTCTTATGTTTTGCAGCAGGAACTGGCAGACTAAATTTAATTCTTTGAGTTGGAGCATGCTGTTTAAGCTCCCTGTCTATTCTGCAATCTAAATCAAAGGTGCACTTTTTGTGCTTTTTCAATATTCTTAAGTCATTTGGAGAAATCTAACCTTCCTATTTTCAAATTGCATCAGCTTAAGACATATTTTTCTTTCTATAAATTCAGTTGCAAAAAAAGTAAACCTAACGTTCAGAATAGGAAGGGGAGGAGACCTAGAATATGTAAATTGTTTGATATTTGACAAATCAGTTGCTGTGTTGGTGTGATATGCAAATTAAGGATAATGTTTTCTTATCTGCATTGCAGATTCTTCCAGGCATGTTCTGCATATATTCAGCATGCAGTACGCAACAAAGCATCATCGCCTAGTGCAAAGAAGCTGGGCAATGGAAACCAAAGAGAGGGAATGTATATTGATTTTTCTGTCTTTACAATTACGTGACATTTGTGCATGTCTAGTCATAGTCAATGAACTGGTGAGATCAGAGTCTAGTGATTTAAAAATGGATATTGCATTAAATAGATAAGAGTGCTACATCTCTTAATTTTAAGCACATTTAGGGATCTCTAAATATGAAACACAGCATATGCTATGAATAATGCTTAGAATAACATGCACCAATATAAAATCTGTGTGTATATAATATTTACAATGTACATGCTATGCACACACATATTTATATTTCATCTTTGACCTTTGTTTAAAACTGTGATGCTAAGGATTGAACTCAGGGACACTTATGTTCTAGGCAAGCACTCTATCACTGCACTGTACTCCCACCCCAGTCTTTGACCTTTGCACTCTCAAATACTACTACATAGAATCTGTGTAGCTTACATTTTCTGTATATATTGTGGCTGAATAGGCAGTTTTCTATGTGGAGTAGTTTAATTTTTGTCAGGGACTGTTTCCTCCCTGAAATTCTACCATTAAAAATTCATGACTATTGATTTGACCATTGTTTGGGTTTTAATCTTTATTTTCTCTTTTTGTTCAAGTTAAATACAAAGCAACCTGGTGAAATAAATCCTTGAAATGTTATCATCTAAAAGTGGGGGGAAGTAATTCTTAGAAAACTGGGCAAGTAAATTTCATAGCAGGAAACAGACATATGTCTAAAAACAAGGCTATATTTTGATTATAAGATAATTATATTGATAGTTGTGTGCAGCTTATGGATTCAATTTTTGTTTTGTATAAGGCTCCTAAAGAACTGCTTATTGGATGATGGGGTTTTAAATTTAACACCTTCCCCCTGTCATTACTGTTCTATTGATCTCTCATCATGAGTTGAGGTGGTTGAGCAGTAATAGACACATTGCCCCATCAGGTTCAATGTACATGATCAATGGGCATAACTGTTTCCTGTTTCTACCTCTCTCATCTTTTCTTGTCCACCTGTTCTCAGCATGTTAATCTCATTTGGAGGTTTACATTATCCCACATCAGATGATTACTGATTTTGCTCAATAGGTCACAAGCTGTGAGTGCCAATTTCTTTCCACTTGCTTTTAAGGTAGAATGGTACAAAAATCAAGTTATGATCATAATTTTTGACACAAAATATTTAACCTCATTACAAAGAAATAGAATTAAATAGTAACTAAATCTACTAGTTGTTTGAATAAAACTTGAGCAGGATGTTAAAGAATAAAAAGGAAAAGTACTTTAGAATATAATAAGATGATCTAAAAATGATAGTAAGGTACTTTGTTACTATTAGTGCTATGAGATGAGAATTCCATTCTTTGGAATCAATGTTTTCATTTATTGTCATTTTCTGTTGTCATCTTCTCTTTGCCAGTTTTACCATATTTTTTAAAAAACATCTTTGATCTAGGAAACTCATTGTGAGGGCTGTGTGGTGCCTCACAAGGTATTCTGCAGGTCTTACAGTAAAAGATGCTATAATTTTCAAAGGAACCGCTGATTCTTATTCTTTGAATGCTGTGATTATCTGTATGATTGATCTTCAAGATATTTAATTTTTTTCTCTTGATTTGCAACTTGTGGTATATTGAGGAGTTGTGTAATATTTTCTTGATTTCCACTTATCATAGATTATTGTTTTTGTTCCCTCAGTGAATGATGTTAACTGCAAGTAGAGTAAGGAGATTTTTTGGTGTTGATCATCTTGTAGGAAGTCTATGTACTGGTTTTGTTTCTTGAACATTATTTTTTAAATTTTATTTTATCATTTTTATGTTTACTTACATGTGTATACATTATTTGGGCATTGATTACTAAAACTTGGCAAAATCATATAGACTGACTTTTAGATGCAGAATTTGCTTTCTTATTTATGTAAATTATCTTCCATGAATACTGTGTTCCTAGTTAATCCTATTATTTTTGTTATTTGCTCCTCATAGAAATGGAAGGGAATGAACACAGGTAGGAAAAGAAGATAGTGAGAGGAACATATTTCCTTTTTAAAAAAATCACTTAATTTTATATTTGTTTTAGATTGTTAGCCTGACTAGAGAAGTAGTTAAGAGCAAATTGTTGAGATTTTTATTCCTATAAAGGAACATACCTTTACTTGACAATCTAATATTTTCCTCATTCAATATTGCTTTTCAACTTCAGGTAGCTCATCTCACAAGCCAAGATTCTTTTTCTACACCCAGGAAAGTTAGGGCCTTTTAACTTTTATTTTTAAAGTCTGACATTGAGCTCAATGTGGGAAGATTGGTTGGGACCTCTATTTTTATTTATTTAGTTATTTTTTGTGAGGTGCTGGGGATTGGACTCAGGGCTTCATGAATTCTGGGGAAGCATTCTAGCGCTGAACTACAGCGCCAACCTCTGATTTTTTATTTTGAGAGGATGTGTTATCATGGAGGGAAGGGATAATAAGAAAGTCACCTTTGAATGTTAGAAAAGGAAACATTAATCAAATAGAATAGCTTTTAGGCTGATTATTTTGGCATTTGAAAGCTTGTGGGTATTTATTCCATGAACATTTTGGAACTCCTGGTAGCAACTTGTTCAATCTTTTGCACCTTTTATTGTCTTAGAGGTTGAAATGAAAAGAGAAAGGTATAAGAACTGCATACAATAGACAAGTGACCTGGTGAGAAGACACTTTTCTGCCTCTATTTCTCCTGTGCCAAGCAGGTTTTGCTTTCTCTCAAATGTGTAAATGTATTTAAACATTCCCATGTCAACTCCTTTCTGTTTGTGCTTCCTTCACAGAGAGTACTGTCCTTTAATTTATTTCCCTTTGCATTTTACATTTCCCCCTTAGAGGTGAACTTCAGTTAACTTTGCTATAATAATATACTGCCCACTGCCATAATCTCTTCTTGGAAGCCTAAAGGAATTCCTGGAAAGAAGAGAAATACACTTGTCTTTTACTCCACTAGCCAATATCTTTTGATATTGAAGTTAGGGTGGCTTAGAACGTCTATGTATTGAGAATCTCTGGTTCACTTGCTCTGGCAAAGATAATTGAGTGATCAAAAGTTATTTGCTTACATTTCTCTTTGTATGCTGAAACTTAAAAAATTTGTCATATTAGATGTGTGGTAGCAACAAAGCCCTGAGATGAGACTTGTATAAATAGTGTATGGTTATATATTTAGGAGAAAAAAGGGGCATACAATAGACTAGGACAATGATATAAGGTCTCTAAATTGAAGCCCCATTAATGATTTTATATATCTATATTATAATTATGTGGATAACAGAAGCTAAATCCCAATCCTGGGATTATCCAGGATTGCAACACAATAAAGCAATTTACAATTTGTTCTGTTTCCTTTTCTTTTCTATTTTATGTAATGAATACTTCCCATTACAGAAATTCAAAGTGTTTAACATTTGGGCATGTGGCTAATAGCTTAGAGGAGAGTGAAAAATCTGACCTAATCAAAAATATTCTGTGCATTTTCTCTCAATAAAACTTTATTTAGTATAAAATATGAGGGGAATAACTTAAAGGGAAAAATAATTGGATTAGGAATCAGGAAGTGTTCACAGGAGATGTTACTATCAATATAGTGTAATTTATTGGAATTTTCTGTGGCTCAAATTCTCCTCTGCAGAAAGAAAGATGTTTGGCAATCTCTAGGTTGCCTGCTTATTTCAATCTCCTGTGGTTCTTTAAAGGCAGATTATAAACTCCCTCTTGTCAAGGGAGAGTTCTTATCTCTGTTTGTGCTCTACTGTCACAAAGTATTCAATAAATGCTGATAGAGTGATTTCGAGTATAAGAAGGCCTCAACACCTGCACACCCATGTTTATTGCAGTGCTATTCACAATAGCCAAGTTATGGAAACAGCCAAGATGCCCCACTACTGATGAATGGATTAAGAAAATGTGGTATTTATACACAATGGAATTTTATGTAGCCATGAAGAAGATCTTATCATTTGTAAGTAAATGGATGAAACTGGAGAACATCATTCTGAGTGAGGTTAGCGTGGCCCAAAAGACCAAAAATCATATGTTCTCCCTCATATGCAGACATTAGATCAAGGGTAAACACAACAAGGGGATTGGACTTTGATCACATGATAAAGCAAGAGCACACAAGGGAGGTATGAGGATAGGTAAGACATCCAAAAAACTAGATAGCATTTGTTGCCCTCAATGCAGAGAAACTAAAGCAGATACTTTGAAGGGACTGAGGCCAATAGGAGAAGGGGACCAGGAACTAGAGAAAAGGTTAGTTCGAGAAGAATTAATTTAGAAGGTAACACACATGTACAGGAAAGCAATGAGCGTCAACTCCCTGTATAGCTATCCTTGTCTCAACCAGCAAAAACCCTTGGTCCTTCCTATTATTGCTTATACTCTCTCTTCAACAAACTAGAGATAAGGGCAAAATAGTTTCTGCCTGATAGCAAGGGGTAGGGGGGAGAGGGAGGGTGCGGGGGGAAGGGGGGAGAAATGACCCAAACATTGTATGTACATATGAATAAAAGAAAAAAAAAAAGAAGGCCTCACGTTCAAGAATTGACCAGATTATTTCTGGTATGTTTCAATATTTGCTACATCACATATATGGTATTCTTGAATATGTATTCATTTCCTTGATATTTGAAATCTGCAAAATTGGTAAGAGCTTTGCTATTGGGAATGTAGGGGAGGTTGTAACATTTATTGAACTATTACATGTGATCAGGCATTGGGTAAGGTGTGTTAGTTATTAAATCATATTTAATTTTCATAGGTTCCTGGTGAGCTAAGTGCAATGAATGAAAAAATAAAGAGTCTGAGAAGATAAGAAACTTATCTGAGGTCACAAAAAGTGGCCAAAGCTGAGGTCACTGAGGTTTAGATTCAATTTTCTTGGCTCCAAAAACCATACTCTTTCTCCTTTACTCTGCTGAATTATACTTTTTACTAAGCAAAATATCTACTATGTTAGTTCATCTTTATGAGTCCTTTTGAAAAAATCATTGAATACCAAAACTATTATAGTTTTCATATTCATTTTGCAAAGTTACTGTTATATAAGGTGTGTCCAAATAAGAATACGACAAAGCCTGACTCTGGAACCATCACTTTTCATAATGAGCACTCACAGAGATCAACTCAATTGGAGATTTGGGAAGCTTTCTAGGTAGTATGAAACATCATCTTTCAAACATTGCATTTTACAGTTACACAGTCCATTTTTTACTCCATTTGTCCTCTTCTCAAATGCAGGTTTTTATTAACTTTTGACAAGTTAGTGCTTTGTGTTTTCATATCACAGAGCTAGATAATTTTAAAACACTATAAGAACTAAACCTTAGTTAAATGTTTTTGAAATAACCCCGTTCCCATTAAATTGTAGAGTAATGAACTGTGTGGGTTAGTCTGGAATCAAATGGTCTTTTGGCTTCCTTGCAAATGAACTTTGACGATGAAATGTGTTGCAACCTGTTTAGTACTGAGAACAGTGGGTAGATAAAGTTCTAAGCCATAGAATTTTTTCCCCTTATGAAAAATCAAAGTTAAATGTCACTGGTCAGAGAAAACTAGTATTTTCTTTCTTTTGAATGAACTTCTCTGAAAAATTCAGATTAGAATTTAGAACTGAGGGCATGCCTATTATCCCAGCACTCAGGAGGCTGAGGCAGGAAGATCACAAGTTGGAGGCCAACCTGCATGACATAGTGAGTTCTAGGCTAGCTTGGGCTAAATAGTGAGACCTTATTTTCAAAAATATCTTTAAAAAGAATTTAGACTTAGTTTCCAGATATTCCTCAAGTTTTAAGTGAAAGATTATTTTTGCATTAAAATTCTCTAGTTGTCAAATTTCTTACAAAATAATGTTGGTTCTCATGGAAGTAAATCAAGAAATAGTCTCTACTCCATTACAATTAACCTGTACTATTCAGTTGTCATGCATAAAACTAAGTTGTATTGACTGGAAAGTGTCAAAAAGAACAAAACACAAATATGAATGATTAATGAAAAGACTTAATAAGATGGATGATTCTTTTCTGGAACAGTAGGGGAGTGAAGGCCAGGCATCACTGCATCAATTGGTATTAACTGTTTTTAAAAATTGCGTCAACATCACATCAGTGTGTTTGATGAAAGATGTGAGATCCTGAGTGTTACACCATCAAATTAGACAGAAAAAATAATTTAAGTAAATCTATTAGAAGGAATAGAAAGAAAAGAGTTAAATAATATTCAGTTGTGAAGGAAAAACTACTTTTCCAGGAAGTTTTTTCTTAGGTTGTTTCTCTTGGTCAGAACACATGAAGAGTTTCAATTTTGGATACTTGAGCAGACTATTATTGTCACTGTGGCTCTCTAATCATTTTGCTACTGAGCCTAGGGAATACATTTCTAGTGATCAGAGACAATATGGAGGATGTAGAACTCATTATTATATGAGTCACCACCTGTAGGTTGTTGCCATATCTGGTGTTTTTGGCACTTTCTAGTATATGAAATATAGGGAAAAAAGTTGGCTGTGGATGTGAGTCTCATTGCATAGGAAAATTTGAGATATGAGTTATGAAATCTCTAACTGCTAGCCTCACATGTAGGTAATTTGTATTTCCTGACTTCACTCTTCTAGCTCAATACTGTTCTTCCGCCTATGTTTCTATGCTTGTCCACTGGTTGCTATTCTGGGAGGAGACCTAGACCTAGATTCTCAGTTTTCATTTTATTTGGCTCCTTTGTTTCACATAACCTTTGTAAATATTCAAATTTGTCCCAGCAAATACAGTTAAATCCTTCATTCTCCTTTATCTACCTTCTGTCTTTAAGTTCCTATTTGTATTTGCTGACCACTTCTTCCTTTTCTTTGACAGTTTCCTGATCCTTGCCTTTCCCCAGCCTATTTGGCTTTTTTCCTTCTCTTCCATGACTTCTTTTCTCCTCTAGCCTCTGATGGTACTGAGTATTCCTCAGGGCTTTACTATTTGCCTTTTCTCACTTTATGTGTTCTTATTGAAACTACTTAAACCACTCTTTCTTTATCTTTGTCTTCTTATACATCCATACTTTCAAATCTCTCTCCAGTGCTCCAGACTAAAGAAGACATGGGAAACTAAGTTAAGCTATGTGATATTCTTTTTTATTTCCCCAAGGTACCACTCTCCAATTGCTTACTCAGTCTGGAAACTTGGAAGTCAAAACCATTTTAAATTTACATTTCAGACCCAACTGGTAGTTCTGTCCACCTTCTCTTTTAAAATGTCATTCCTCTCCAGGAATGCCCAAAGTGGCACAGGTCCAGTGCTCTTTACCTGAACTACTCAATCATCCTCCAGCTGGCCTCTCAGCTTTATTAATGTGTTCCTAAAACATATTTTCGAATTTCTGTCCTAAAATCCTTTCTTTCTCTCCTTTCATAGTATCCTCCTGTTAATATTTTAAAAAAGTCTAAATATTTTTTTAGCACATAAGCCCCTTTCTCTCTTTCAGCCTCATCTCACCACATCTCGTGTCCCTTCACTATACCTAAAGTCAGTTTCATTCTTATCCAACTACTATGCTTACTCAAGGTATCTTCTTGTTTGACCCTCACAAACCTTTTGTGCTCCAGCATGGGGATTATATTCTCTATGACCTGATCCTGGTGTCACTGAGGATAATTAAATTGCAACTTTATCTGATATGATACTCTGAATTAGCTCTGGCACTGTGTTGTGATTCTTTAGTTGTCTTCCTCTCCTTTCCAGATTCTAAGCTCCTGGAGGGCAGAATATTATCTTGTTTGCTTATGAGTCATCAAGATCTAGCCCACAATAAGAATTTGATTTTATTGAGTTTAATGGAAGAATTGTTGAATGAAGGGATAGCTCCAAATTTTAATAGTTTACAGGTATGAAATAGACCAAAAGCATAAGTCTGAAAATGAGAGTACAGCTGGCATTTAATTTCTACAATTTTTATAAGTCATTAAATTCCTGTCCTTGTTTTCCAAACTGTGTCTGGAAGCTATTTTATGAATGGAAAAAGAGGAGACTAGCAGAGAGCTTTAAGAATGTAAGAATTTATGGTGATTACTTTTCCAATATCCTTTCTTGTGATGTATATAAAATAAGTACACAATAAATATTATTGGACATTGAGATAACCTTCGGCATACAATAAATTTCTTTTTTTTGTTTGTTTACAGTATTTGTTGGTAACATAAAGGCTCTGGGGAATTTCAACTCTCAGAAAGACACTGCAGGTTTACATTTAAAAATTAGCTCATCTCATCCTACAAATCCTTTCTAACAAGTTTAATTCCATTCTGTTCTGTCTGTTTGCTCTGGTGGAACATACTCAGGAACCATTTTTAGCTAAATTCTCTGGTTTTCAAACTTGTGTAAGAATGTACTGTGCTTTTCTATCTATTTTTGATCATCCAACTAACATACCTTGAGTGTCTGAACATCCCAAGTAATACTTTCCTATTGTCAGTATGACTTAAATGCTTTCATTATGTTTATGAAACTGTCTACGCCTCCTATATTTATATCTTTATACTTTTTATCATTAGTGGATTACATGTTTGTCTCTTCAGAATGACTGTGAGTTCCTTGAACGTTGCTTCTAGGTGTTCTCATATTTTCCTCTGGTGTATGTCACAGTTGTTCAGTGAATGTTTGATAGGATGAACTGATGAGTGCTTATAATGTAACATTGGTGGTATATTATATGACAGAGCAAGGGTTCTATTTTTACATTGATGTTCCATCAGGCATTTTTCACTCTATTTTAGTTAACTCTTGTATCACTGCATCTACTAACAAATCTCAGAGGGTTTAATTTATATCACCATCAACATCATCCTCTTAGTGTCACCATTTGTATTATTTAAGATTATATACACATAATTTCTTTAATCTGTCTGAGAAAATTCTATCATATATTTTCAAAAGAATCTTTAAAAACTAATGGAGACGGGATGAGATAAAGTACATGTCTCAAAGGGGCAGACAAAATCATACTGGCTCATCATTTTCATGGTATTCTCAAGTCAAATTTGTGATGGTGAATGGGACACCTTGCATCCAAAATATTTGACATTTGTGCAGTGCTTCCATTATCAGCTAGGGAAATAGCACAATATTTATCAAGTTACTAATGATGGAGTTTTCATCCCTTTTATCTGTGAGAAAATGCCTGAGGACTTTCACACACTGAAGTACCTTATCTGGAATCTTTGGGACCAGATGTAGACCAAGAAAATGTCAAGTTTACTGTGAACACTTGTATCCTTGGGGCATTGAAGAATACTGTTAGTGCTTGTTTCCCCTCACATTCACATTTTTTGGCATAAGGTGGGGCTGTATGGTGCTGTTATTATAGCAAGCACTGCTAGAATGATTGCTGAACTCTTTACACTACTTAGAAAAATGATGACTGGATATGAAAGGCCACTACCTTCGTTTGACCAGCACAGGGAGGACAAGGTGACATCCCAGGGCATTGGCAATATCCATGGAAGGCAGATAGTACGCTTTATGGCAGGATGATGAGATGGCTGTCTTAGAGGCTTGGGACATATTGAGATCACTATCTGTAATAGTTTTGGATAAATTAATATAAATCACAACAATCAATACTAGTGTTTTCAGCAAAGTGGTGATTTCTGAAGCAGTGGACTGGCAACTCCTTGCATGTTTAGATTTGCACTTTTGGGATAATTTCTCATTTTGAACTAAGCAACTGTTTACATTGCTATGGATATTCTAGTTTGAATTTAAAATTTTTGGTACCATTACAAATTGTCATTTATAACCTTAGATGTTATTTCTCTCTGATAATTTTTAATCTAATAATTAAAATATATGTTAAAATATCTATTAGCAATTATTATACATAACCTCCTGGTAAATAGAGACATACTTTTAAAATTATTATATTCCCAGATTAATTGACATACAATTCATTTGAAGTTCTAAATTTCAAACACACTCATAGGCACAAGATTTTCTAAAGCAAGACTCTATCTGCTATACTGAGAAATGTTTGTCTCCAGAAAACCTTCTTTGAATGAATAACATGTTTTAGCCTTTATGTTAACTGGAAATACAATTTCATAAGGTATACTGTTCAGGATTTCTAACAGCTGCTACCCTCTTCTATACATCTGCTACACTTGGTATAACCTATAATTTTCCTCTAGCTACAATTTGCAAAGTTGTAATTTTGGTTATAATGTTAAGTATGGTAATAGTATGGCTTATGGTTTCATAATAACCTCAGAATCATTTGTTCATGTGTTATTATAGAGCAAATGACAAGTGGAAACTTTGTCAAAGAGAAAACTTATCTGCTGACACAACAATCTTTTAAATCCCTTCTGTCCAGAATTTTCCATTCTTCAGATTCCAGTTTTTCATTACATCTAAAAATTAGCATCTATTAAGCATCTTCTCAAAAGACTATTTCATATTCATGCTATGCATTACCAGGACTTTTCTAGGTGATTTGTTGCTTTCTACTAAATTTATATTATTATTATTATGGCATTGCATCATATGTAAAGGTATATATAAATATTTTAATCTCATGCATTCACTTTTTAAAAACTTTAAATATTACAGAGTATAAAGAGAGGCATTTAAAAATATTACATATTGAAATCCTGGTTCTGACAATGACTCAGCTAATGATTTTGGACAGTTAACCTTTTCAAAGTTTCTGTCACCTTTGGAAGTAGTAGGGAAGTACTATAACCAGTTCTTGAGGTCAGGGACTCGTTGGAAGATCAGACAATAAAAACATAGTGGCTCTTCATGTAGACTTCTATGGTTCTTAAGGCATTGGGCTTTCATTAGTTTTAAAATCCACTAAGTCTTCATGATGTCAGAATGTATATTAATCTATTTCCAAAAATAAGGTGTGTGCATTTCAGAGCTCACAGAGTAGCCTGGGATGTTCTAATTGCTGGGCACATGTTTTTATCTTTTTGCAACACATAGTTTCTTCTCTTTGTAGCACTGTTTCTTTTCTCTCTAGGAAATTACATTAATACATAGGTATTTGTTTTAGCAAACTAAAGTACTAAGAGTACATTGAAATGACTACATTAGAAGGACTGAAAGAAATAACTTCACAGTGTATTTTATTTTAATCTGAGGAGGACTGTTTTGAAGGATGGCTAGTCAACAATTATATATATACATCTATATGTATATATATGAATGAAATTCAGGAAGATAATTTGATGATTTTCTCTGAAATATAACTAATGTTTTTAAAGCTAAATAAACATACTGCATTTGCCAGTATCAGGAGACATTGTGCATACCATAAAACATAAAATTTCTCCTATAGCTTCCATGAACGCTTCCATTTCTGTTTATTCATTTTGATTTCCTCTAAGAGCAATTCTTTCTCTGCCCACCATTTAAATGTTGATTTTCTTAGAGTTCTGTCATTTAACCCTTTCAATATATCATCACTCCTGGATTCCATAACATGGATTACTAATTGTAGTTTGTTACTATGTTTCAAGTTGTCCTAGATTGAACTCACTAACTGTAGCCACCATCCCTAGAGTTGTTCAAGTTTGAAAACTGAGTTATTTTTGAGTCCTCCTCCTCTCACACCACCCACACCTATTTAGTCATGAAGTCCTGTCAATACTCCTCCATTCTAAAAATGGATGGTAACTTTTTACTTATTTCTTTACCCTCTGTTACTGCCTTAGTTCAGGTTTTATCCCTTTTCATAACTTTCTAGTTCATCTTCCTGCATTCAGTCATGCTTCATTCAAATCTCTTCCACACATTGCTCAATATGATTGCAGAAATGATTATCACTCCTCTGCCTAACCATCTTATCTACTTTTCTCTATCTTATCTAGATAAAGAAAAGATATGTTAGTAACTAATAATTACCTCTCCCACTTGAAACACATTTATTTGAGGTCATGGTTGCGTTTTTGTATTTTTATATATAACTTTTGTTTTACATTACTACTGTAGGTACATAGCAGTTGCTAAATATAGTTTTGCTGAGTAAATGAATGGATGAATGAAGAAAAAGGATGCCATAAAACTAGACCACCACATATCTTCAAAAGAACCAATTTTTACTAATGCTTATTTACAAAAAAACACATTACTTGCAAATAAGTATCATTTGAAAATCACCAAGAAGTAGTATCAGTTGAGATTATTATTGTTTTGTGAGACAGGACCTTTTCCAGGCTGACCTTGAACTCATGATCCTCCTACCTCTGCCTGCCAAGTGCTGGGATTATAGGCATGTACCACCATGCCCAACTCCTACCAGTTGAAATGTGCAAAAATCTCTGTACTTGTCTAATGAGACAAATCCAATCCTTACCATAGCTTCCAAGTCCCTTCACCTGGTCAACTACCTCTCTTCCTCTCTCCCTCTACTCCAGCCACCAGGTATCCTGGTTGCCCTTGAACATCCAAGTCCTCAAGGTGTTTGCGTTTGATGACTGATACCTGAGTTATCTTTTCTCAAATGGCTAAATGACTCACTTCCTTTTGGACTTTTGTCAGATGTCATCTCTTATTTAAAATTGCAACCCTTCCTTCCTCTTTTCTACTTGAGTATTTTTTTCTATAACACAATTGATACTCAGTGTTTTGTGTATTTTACTTTTTATCACATTTAATATTTGTTTTCCAAAGCTAGAATTGTAAGTGTATGAGTGTAGAAACTTGTTTTTTTGTGTGTATTCCTTGGCAGATATATAGAATTTAAAACAGATGATAAATACTTGTTGGATGGATGAGGGAATAAATGAATGAGTGCATGCTTTTAAAAATAAAACTCCCAAACTATGCAAAGCAGTTTACAATGAAGAATATCATATTAGGGTTAGTAAAATAGAAATCAAGCCATAGCTAAGCAGGTGGAAGACACAAATGCAATCACCCTGCTAATATGATTGCTCTAATTTTGTATCGAAGTTTACCTTAAGCTTTCTTTTCATCAAAAAAGAAATGGAAGATAAATTACTTAGTTCTAGTTTTCAGAAAAAGGAAAGTGAGAGCAAAATTTTAAAGGAAATTCTAATGTTGGAGATTAAATAGGGGATATAGGAAATTGAATAGACAGCTTCTTTGTAAAATGTAGGTGCATGCTTTAGCTATGGAATTTTTAAAGCAAACTTTGATAAAAGCTAAAAGAACGACATTAAAGCACAGCACAGTGAAGGCACTTCTGTGATGTACTCAGCTGATATGGCTCAGGTCTATAGCCTAATTTGATCAGAAGATTGAATTATGAATACTGAGAGAGATGAATTGATAGTATATATCTTAAGCCTTTTTTTCTTTTGTCTTACATTACTGCTTCTCTTGTCAAAGTTTCTGGTAGGAATTTAGTAATTATATGTCAAAAAGTTCTCCCAGCTGGAATTTACTGACTCACACTAGGAAACAATTTTCTCCCATATTCTTTAATTTCTCCCTGATCAATACTTCAAAATAAAAAAATAAATAAAGAACACCAACATTTATAACAGCAACAAAGACTTCAAAATAACCTAACCTTAAATCAAGCATGCTGATATTTATAAAGTAATTCTGAACTCCTTAGCTTCAATTTTGCTCCCACTAAACCAGTTTCTACATGCTATTTTTGCAACATCAAATATGATTAATGATCTATCCATTTTTTTAACCTAGAGACAGCCTATAGTTTTTTTCTTTTTTGGTCATTATTTTACTTATTGAGAAAATATTTAACAGATACATACTCTAAGTTCAGGGTATTAAGCTATATCTACATCTATATATCTATATACATAGTTGTGGACATTGCCCCCACAATTAGCAAGATGAGAGCCTAAGAGGGGAATATGCACAGAGAACTCAATGCAGGTATGTATCAGATGGAAGGACCAGGAGCTACTGGTATTAAGAGAATGAGAGAGCACTTCCAACTGGTGGGCTCAATGAAGGCTTCTTGAAGTAGGTGGCATCTGAATTGGGCTTTCCAAGGTTTTCTAGTGGAGATATGAGTGGGAATATATCAGGCAGCAAGAATGCCAAGAGGAATGGGGTTGCCAAGAAACATGTGAACTTGATCAAGAAGTTAGCAGAGAAGTGAAAATAGATCTTTTATATTAGACTGGAATGCATATGAAGCAAATGGTACAAGGCCAGACTGGTCTGGTATATTGGAGTTCATATTCTAAATAGTATTTAACACTGTGTGAAGGAATTTAACCCTATGGTATAGTCACTAGGGCATCAGTTTTTGTATTTGAGTAGGGGATGGTGATGTGGTTAAACAGGTGTTTTGAGAGAAAAATTAGGTGTAGTGAGAACAAAACAAATGGCCATTATAATAACCTAATTGTAGGTTAATAGTAAAACCTCACTTTGGGTGAGAGTGTTGGAGGAGTTGAAAAGAAAATCGAAACATGTTAAAGTAGGGTGGGTGATTGAAATATGTCTAAACCCAAGACCAAAAAAGGGTGGGCTTGGATACTGTAAGGCAAAGGACACTAGAAGATTATCAGTCAACAAAGAAGCATTTGAAAAGGAATGTCAGCTCCTCAAGGGTAAGTTGAGTCATATTGGATGCTATATCTTTATCACTCAAAACAACAGTGTGAGGTATATAATAGGCACGCAATTTGTTCTTGTCAAATTATTGAACAAATGGTTGCTTGGCAAATGATTACATGGAATAAATTCCAATGTGGATAAAGAGAGTGATTGTAGTTTCCCTGGAGTTGACTTCACTGGTAAAGGTTATAACCATTGCCACTAGTTAGGTAATTAACGCACTAGAATGGCTACAAGCTTACTTTCCTTTATGGAAGCAATATACAGTATAGAGTAAAAGTTACTTATGCATATTATAGATGAAGGCTACAAGGGTTTGAATCCTAGCTCCATCACTTAGGATCTTGGGCAAATCAATTAATCTGTCCATACCTCAATTTTCTTATCTTTAAAATGAGATAACAATAGTATCTACCTCATAAGGTTACGTTTGAGATTAAATGAGCTACCATGCCTAGTTAAAATGTGCCTGGCACATATTAGGCCCTATGTATAAGAGGTGAAAGTGAGCTATGGCTATTAGCATTGAATTTTTATATATGCCATGTGTTGGTATAGTATACAGTTTTGGTTTTCTGGTACATTTTTCTAACCAGGGATTGATGAACAGATGATAATCTGATTGGAGCAACCCTTCAAAAGTCTCTATTGAGCCTGGTGTGTCTGTAATCCTAGCTCTCAGGGGACTGAAGTAGGAGGACCATGAGTTTGCGGTCAGCCTGGGCTACATAGCAAGGTCCTGTTTCAATAAACAAATAAACAAACAGACAAATCTCTACTGATTGGGGAGAAACATCATCAAAATTTGTGTTGCATAAATATGCAACAAGACACAGTGATGGAAGATTTTCACATATGCAAATGTGGTTAAGACCTAAAGTTCAATTCTTCTGAACACTGGAATACACTCTCATATAAAATCTTTGAAATCATCAGAGGGAAACTATACACAAATAGAGCTTGACTTTAAAAATCGCTCAACAGTAACAAGGACTTGAAAAATTTATCTTCGGAACGAATGATCACTAAAATTAAAATCAGTCCAAGTTTTTTTCCATTTATTTTAATTAAAACACTTCTTTCAAAAATTGTGGGTACACAGAAGCCTCCTGGTGGGGGAAGCAGCTATTGTCTTTGTTGTTTTTTGCAAAGATAGATATACCTTAAAATAATCCAGGTAAAAATGAAGTCTTTCGTTCAAAAAATTTCAAAAGCCAGTCATTAGGAATCATTTAAAATTCTTCAGTGTGCAAATTAAATTGAAAATAGTCATTCTGTAGTACCAAAGCCTTGGTTGTTGTAATATACAACTGAAAAGCTTACATGTTAGTAACTGAGTCCCCAGGATTCAATGTGGCCTAATTGGTTTGTGAACTCATCTAAAATGAAACAGGTCACTTCTTTTTGATTTACACATCTAACACATTTTATTCATGGGCTTCTTACATGGGATATGTTATGATGAAGCTAGAAGCTTTAAACATGATAGAGGTGCATTGCAAATAATGTTCTTCTTCCTGCCTTTGGATTTTAATGTGCACAACTGTAACTATTAATAAAGCATCAATAGTATTTATTTGGTGATTAATACCTAGCAGTGTGTGAGACAAAAAAGCAGAAATATGTAGACATAATTTCTGCTTTGTTCATGATATGCTCTCTTTAACTATAGCAGAGCATCCATGAATTAGACATAACCTTTTCCTTCTCTTAAAGTTTGTAAAATGAATTAACGATGTAGTGCTAGTTCTAGGGTCAGAGTAGCAGAACTTAAATCTTGGCTGGTAATCACTTCCTAATTACATAACCATAGGCAAATTATATATTTTTTCCAATCTTCAGTTTATTTGCATATAAATTAGAGACAAATTTCATGAGGGGAATGGTGAGGATTTCTTGGAAAGAATATGACATAACTCATTTTACTGGGAAGGAACTTGGGCAAGTGATGTATAACCTAAAAATCATTTAATATAAACCATAGGGTTTCATTACAGATCAGAATCATAAAATTCTGTGGATGTAATTGCTACTCCTAATAATCCCTGGAAATAAAATATCCTTATTACATCAGGATAAGTATAAACAAATGCCGAGTATTTTTTTTTGCGTGTGTGACACGGTGAAAGAAAACACCTCAAAATCACCTCATATCTGCCCTTCTCACTTTATAAGTCTATGATCTTGTGATACTGTAGTAGAATTCTCAGAATAGAGTGGTTCACAATCATTTCTTGGATGTATTATCTTTTTGGAGGTAGTGTCTCACTATGTAGTCCAGACTGGCCTGGAACTCCCTATGTAGCCCAGGCTGGCCTCTGAATTTATGATCATCCTGCTTCCTGAGTGCTGGGATTGTAGGCATGTGCCATAATGCATATATTCTTTGATCTTTAACACAGCAATTGCATTATCTTGGAGCAGAAACTAAAGCTCTCACTATCTCAGAGTGCCAATTTCAATTCGCTAATTCTGACAGGTCAGTTACCAGGTTGGGCAGCATATTCCAAATTTCCAGCATTCAAGTTTCACTAACTTAACTTCTCTGAAATGCTGTTAGATTATGTCCCCTAAAATATCCTAAGTAGCTGCTGACCAGTCTTTCAGTGCTTTATTGAAGTATTTCCTTATTAAATTATCAGCAAAATAACTTTCCTTGAAAATCTTCAAAGATAGTTCATGTTTTGATGTTAATTTAATATATCTGTGATAAACACACTGTATAGTAAGGGAGAATGTAGCCAAGAATGAAGATGATGTTCTGCAAATCACCTGATTTCTTGTGTTTTTGTACTTCTCTGTTATTGGCAAATTTTATATTTGTGAATTTCTACTTCATTTGGATGCTTATTTTATTAGGAAAGAACTTAGACAAATAATGCATTGATATATACCAATTTCCGTAACTCATACAGCTTTATTTGTACCCAATATAATACAATTTCATATTTAAAGATCAACCTAGAGGTCATCTAGTTTAAACTCTCTATAAAGATGAGAAAGCAGAACTGAGTGGGATGGATAAAAGGTGTACTGGGAGGCAAGTGTGACACTGCTAAGTCACTGCTTTTCTTAATGTCCTGGATCAAATCATTTCCCTCTTCTGCTTATGGAAATATAATACTAGAGAGAAATGAATATTTTTATTTATTCAATTTCTCATAAAATAGTTATTTAGTTACTCTCTCAGTTTTGGCATTTAAGTATTAATTGACATATATATATTTACATATATATGTAATGTTCTTCAAGAATAATTCTTCCATTTACAAAAGAGCCCACATTTTAGCTGTTGAGCTATTTAAATATTTCATAAATTTTATAAATGAAAGGAATTTTAAAAGTAAGTGATCTACTTCAAATCTTTCTTAACCTTAAAGAATGTTTAGAGGGCACCATTCTGTATAGAAGAGTGCTTTAAAGTGAAGCTGCCGAGCATAGAAATGCAATGCATTAATGTCTAATTTCCTTTGCAAACCACCCATCTGGTGTGTAAGAACAAGATGTTTTGTTAATAATATAGCTAAACATTGAAAATGGATTTTTTGAAAGATGAAATAGACCTTCTACATGGCTATGATTATTTTTAATTTTTTTCATTTTTATTAGCATGTATTATTATACAGGGGGATTCATTGTGCCTGTTCCTAATAGCCTTATATTGTACATTGGTTAGCTCACCCTCACCAACTCTCCACCCCCTGCAACCTCCTCCCTGTCCTACTGAAAGTAAATGCAAGATCATTTTCTTTCATATATGTAAGATTATTTTTACTTTTAAAAGCAGTTTTCCTCTCAAAATGGATCAAGGATCTTAATATCAGACCCCAAACTCTTAAGTTGATGCAAGAAAGAGTAGGAAATACTCTGGAGTTAGTAGGTATAGGTAAGAACTTTCTCAATGAAACCCCAGCAGCACAGCAACTAAGAGATAGCATAGATAAATGGGACCTCATAAAACTATGAGAAAGTTTTATCAAAACTTTCAAAAGAAATGGTCTCTAAACTGAAGAGAACACCCACAGAGTGGGAGAAAATATTTGCCAACTATACATCAGACAAAGGACTGATAACCAGAATATACAGGGAACTTAAGAAACTAAATTCTCCCAAAACTAATGAACCAATAAAGAAATGGGCACGTGAACTGAACAGAACTTTCTCAAAAGAAGAAATTCAAATGGCCAGAAAACACATGAAAAAATGCTCACCATCTCTAGCAATAAAGGAAATGCAAATTAAAACCACGCTAAGATTCCACCTCACCCCTGTTAGAATAGCCATCATCAGCAACACCACCAACAACAGGTGTTGGCGAGGATGCGGGGAAAAAGGAACCCTCTTACACTGTTGGTGGGAATGTAAACTAGTACAACCACTCTGGAAAAAAATTTGGAGGCTACTTAAAAAGCTGGACATCGATCTACCATTTGATCCAGCAATACCACTCTTGGGAATATACCCAAAAGACTGTTACTCCAGAGGCACCTGCACATCCATGTTTATTGCGGCGCTATTCACAATAGCCAAGTTATGGAAACAGCCAAGATGCCCCACCACTGACGAATGGATTAAGAAAATGTGGTATCTATACACAATGGAATTTTATGCAGCCATGAAGAAGAACGAAATGTTATCATTCGCTGGTAAATGGATTGAATTGGAGAACATCATTCTGAGTGAGGTTAGCCTGACCCAAAAGACCAAAAATCGTATGTTCTCCCTCATATGTGGACATTAGATCAAGGGCAAACACAACAAGGGGATTGGACTTTGAGCACATGATAAAAGCGAGAGCACACAAGGGAGGGGTGAGGATAGGTAAGACACCTAAAAAACTAGCTAGCATTTGTTGCCCTTAACGCAGAGAAACTAAAGCAGATACCTTAAAACAACTGAGGCCAATAGGAAAAGGGGACCAGGAACTAGAGAAAAGGTTAGATCAAAAAGAATTAACCTAGAAGGTAACACCCATGCAAAGGAAATCAATGTGAGTCAATGCCCTGTAGAGCTATCCTTATCTCAACCAGCAAAAACCCTTGTTCCTTCCTATTATTGCTTATAGTCTCTCTACAACAAAATTAGAAATAAGGGCAAAATCGTTTCTGCTGGGTATTGAGGGGGTGGGGGGGAAGGGAGGGGGTGGAGTGGGTGGTAAGGGAGGGGGTGGGGGCAGGGGGGAGAAATGAACCAAGCCTTGTATGCACATATGAATAATAAAAGAAAAATGAAAAAAAAAAGCAAAAAAAAAAAAAAAGCAGTTTTCCTATCAGGATGCTTGAAGGGTAGGGCATAGCACCCTAACAAAGCATTTATAAGGGACCAGGAATAATGTTTCTGTATGTCAATGCTGTCCCATTGAACTTTTGGCCATGATGGGGATGGGGATGGATGTTCTACATGTGCATTGTCTATTTCAGTGTCCACTAGCCACATGTGGCTATTTAACTTGGTTTCTAGTGTAACTGATGAATTGAATTTTTAATTTTGATTAACTTAAAGTTAAAGGACTATACGAGGTTAGTGGCACTATTGGATATCTCAGGTATGATAATTTTTTGATATGGAATCAGGAAGTTAATTTTTTAAAACTTAAATTCTGCACTCACACTTAAGTAGAGCCACACTTCAAAAAAATCAAACTATTATTTTTATTTTCAATCAGAAAAAGCTATATCATACTTCCTTTAATTAGCTTACAGAAGTATTAAATAATTCAATGTCAAAATTCACTCATGACATTTCAAAACTTTTAGTGCTACAGTGTAAATGAGATTTGTGTGTGTGTATGCTTCACTTAGAGTAAATGTAGAGTTGCTGGTCATCACTCTTTTCTTAAAAAAGCAGTTAAACCACCCTTCAACTATGACCAAACACTAAGCACCTTAACCTTTCTTGATGGTTCTTTCCTACTTGTTATTCCATGTGCTCTAAGCCATCAAAAACCTCCATAACCCTACTTCTAAATGACTTTGCTTTAGT
The DNA here is from genome assembly GCF_047511655.1 of Castor canadensis. NCBI lineage: Eukaryota > Metazoa > Chordata > Mammalia > Rodentia > Castoridae > Castor > Castor canadensis. The sequence goes on along the minus strand of NC_133392.1, from coordinate 58,028,149 downwards.
AGTTTAGTTGAAAGCTCTTATTTCAGCTAAAAATTTGTGTTTTGTTTGAGAATATTTAGGACATAAGTGAACCTTTAAAAATAGCTGCATGTAGTTTGTTGATGGAATAATGGCACGGATAGAAGTCATTAGCTAATAAAAGTTGATTAAGCTGGACAGCAGGAGCTGTTAGGAGAAATCAGTGATGGGGGAGCATGCCTCCTAAACTCAGCACACTGTGCCCCTATACTGATGGATACTGTTAGTCTAGTCAGTGTTGGAAATGGAACTCACAGAGGGAACACGTAGTGTGGAGTTCTGAGTGACTCTGAGCTGCAATATGATTGCTGTGAATTTTGAAGCCCTCTGAATAATTTCTAAGTGTGTGGTAGAATGAAAAGTTGAGTTTTGCCTTATGTTTATACTAAAATGTGACAATGACTCATATTTTTATACTAACTTGCAGTCTACCCAGGGATTTTCCTTTTTCTAGTGTAGTTACTTGTGGTAGAATGCTTGCAAGGACCTCAAAAATATTAAAATTACTTCCCTACCCTGCTTCCATTTTTCCTTAAAGACCTAAATTGTTTGCTAAATACTGAGGGAAGATACACTCCAAGAACACGTTCAAAAAGTAGGCATAATTGGTTGTAGTAAGTTATCTCTGGCTTGCTTCTTGGGTTGGCAAATTCTATCTCATTGCACACACTGTTTGAAATAACTACACTCATTGTCAGAGTGTCTGCACAATTTCATAGGCTTCCTGTCTGGAGTCTTTACTTCCTAGATCCCCAGATGCCATCACTCTCGTGTTACTTCCAAGCTACTTTAAAAATAAAGATTGATTGGCATATCATAAATTTTAACCAGTTTGAGAAGTATTAAATAATGGAATTCATGCAAGCTATGGGGACCGTTAGTCCCCATATGTATTTTCTAGCTTTTGAATCAATTGCTAAAATATTGCCATCAAGACCAAATGTAATTTCTCTGCCTGTGCCAATACATTTAAGTAAAAAACTAAAACAATAACAACATAGCAAAACCAAAAATGGAAATAACATCTGAAAGAAATAACACTGAGTAGGGAACTCCAGTGGGAGAAAAAAAGAGTAGGTTGCATATAAGTTTGTGCAATGCAGTGCAGTGTACACCAATCATTAGGAGAAAGTAAGGCGTGGTAGTATTAGAAGAGAATGAATGAATGCTGGCATAATTCAGCAGGGTGACCTTGGATCATTCTCTCTGAACTTCAGTTCATCTTTTTCATCTGTGAAATACAGTTAATGCTAACAGCCTTATCTGCTGCACAGGTTTCTTATGAGGGTCACAGAAGAAAAATAGGCAGTATACAAATACAAAGTGACATCATTATCACCATCATGACATTGGTTTCTGCACTTATTCAGAAAGCAAAAAGAAAATACCCTTTACAGTGAATTTTAAAGTTTTGAAAGAAAAAAAGAAAATGTAGTTTTTTGCGTATACTTTAACAGGCACATTTACATTTCCTAGGCAAACTCAGAGAGAAGGATGTATGAATAATTATATGAAAATGTCCTGAAAGACGAAAAGACAAGTCACTGTTATTGACAGAAATATCTGTATTTGATATTTTCTAAGTGAGTCATTAAAATAATTCAGGAATACCAATTTCAGATGAATGTCAGTTGAATGTCACATCTGAAACTTTCACTAACTTCCACAAGAGAATAAGAAAGATCTAGCTGATGCATTCAGGAATCTTCCTTCCTCCCTCTCTCTCTCTCTCTCTCTCTCCCTCTCTTGCCCCCTCACCCCTCTTTCTCCTTTCTTGCCCCAGACTCTTCACTCTCTTTTCTTTCTCCTGTCTTTCCTTTACTCATATTTCCTCTTTTCATTTCTTGTCTTTCTTCCTTCATTCCTTTCTCCCTTTTTTGTTTTCTCACCTAACTCAGCGGAACTCTGGAGGTGCCATAAGGATTTAAAAGAAGTGAAAGGCAAAACTCTGGGTCTTAGAGAATTTTCAATTTGGCTGAGTCCTTTAAAATTATGTGTGTGATTTAGGTAAGAGAAGATGTTCTATCATCATTTATTTTCTGAGAACCCGAGTTAACTCTATCCTGTATAAAGCAATAAAGAAAGGTTCTAAAGGGTTTCTATTTTAATGTAATCTTAAATTATAACATCTCAGAGTAAAGGAGACAGATGAGGAAAATAAGATATATAGGTTTTGGATTTCTAAACTCTTAGTTGAAACGTGGAAAAAGTTTCATTTTTTTCAAGGAGCTCTCCTTATGTGTCAAGAAACTCTGAATAGAAAAGGACCTGACAGAAGAGGTTTTAAATGAAAATTAATGATGGGTATTAATATACTGCTTCCTCAGTGAAAAAACCTCTGAGATTGTTTGCTTTCAATTTCCAAGTTTTTTTCCCTGAGACAGTAATATTCAGAAGACTTTATTTTTTCTGTCCTGGGGATTGAACCCAGGCCTCAGCAAGTGCTCTACCATTTGAGCTATGACCCCGGTTCTCTTGTTTTTAGTTTGTTCTTCAGATAGGGTCTGAAGCTGGTGCCCAGCCTGGGCAGGAATGCCATATGCACCCAGCCCTAGACTGCTCTTTCTTTTGAGGTAATTTTGACTGATATTTAAGGAGCTATGTGATGGTAATCCCTTTCGTGTGTCTTCCCTCTTAGGGAATTATTGTATTTTCAATATTGCTTTTTTAATTTTTGAAAATTTTATTTAAGTATAACATATAGAAAACCTACAAGTAATGAGTCCATAACTTCATGAATTTTCACAAAGGGAATAAACCTGTGAAACAAGCACCAAGACTAAGAAACAAAACATTAACAGAGACCTACAAACTCTCTGTGTTCTTCCTTGCTATCCCTCTCACGACCTCTAATAGCCTGCATTAGTTTTGCCTGACTTTGAGGTTTTTAAAAAATTAGCATATAATAGTTGTACAGGGGGATACATTGTGATATTTACATTGTGCTCACACATATATCTTAGTTAGATTCATTCCCTCCATCATTTTTCCTCTCCCCCCACTCCTCTTAGAACAATTTCAGAAGGTTTCATTACTTTACTTTCATACATGAATACAAAATACATCTACCATATTTGCTTTCTTTTACCCTTTCTTTATGCACTTCCCATCTTACTGGTACCTACCCCCAGAAAAGATCTGTTTTACCTCTGGTCCTTCATTGTTTTAAAGTATGTATCGATAGTCCAAGTGGGTTTTGCCTTGGTATTTCACACATGTACATTGTGCTTTAATCTCATTAAACCTCCCCCCATTACTTACTCTGTCTCTACTGCCCTGCTCCCCTATTATTCAAACATCTTACAATGTATTGCATTATATTATCTCCACACTTAAGTGGAATGTGCCAACATTTTTCACTCTCCAACATTCTCTTTTCCTCTCCCACCTCCCGTAATCTCTTTAGACAGACCCACTAACACACATATATGTACACATATTTGTATGTCTAGCTTCCACATATGAGGGAAAACATGCAACCTTTGATATTTTGAGCCTGGCTAACTTTTCACTTAACATATTCTTCAGTTCCATCCATTTACCTGCAGACAACATAATTTCATTATTTTTTGTGGATGAACAATACTCCATTGTGTATATATATATATATATATATATACACACACACATGTATATGTGTACGTGTGTGTGTATATATATAGTGATATATATAGTGATATATATATATATATATATATATATATATATATCACATTTTCTTAATTCATTCATCAGTTGTGAGTCATCTGGGCTGCTTCCAAAGCTTGGCTATTGTGAATAGTGCTGCAAGAAACATGGGTGTGTGAGTGGCTTTGAGCTTTATATAAACAGGAATTGGACTGCATGTTTTATTTTATTTTTGGCCTTTTTTGATTTGCTTTATGATTGTGAGGTTCAGGCATACTTCTGTATATTGGAAATTCTCAGACTGATAATACCAAGCATGAGAGAATGATGAAGGTGTAACTTGCTTCATTTAATTACCTATAGAAAAGTTCACTACTTGTGAGGTGGAGACAGGAGAATCACAGGCTAGTGTGGGCAAAGTTAGTGAGACTCTATCTCAAAAACAAGCAGGTGTGGCAGCGCATGTTTGTAATCCCATCTACTTGGGAGGCACAGATAGGAGGATCACTGTTTGAGGCCAACCCCAGCTAAAGTGCAAGACCTTACCTAATAAACAAAACAAAACAACAACAACAAAAACTCCAAAGCTAAAACGCCTGGTATCATGGCTCAATTGGTACAGAACTTCCCTAACAAATGTGAGGTCCTGAGTTGAAACCCCAGTACCACCCAAAAAATAAAAAAACCTAAAAGTACAAGATGAAGAAATGAGCTAGAGAGTGAAGCTATCCTGTTTTCAAGAACAATTTAGAGGAACTGTAAAGGCTTATCTAACAAATAACATGATCTTTTAGACACATGAGAGAACAAACTTGAACATTGTGCATGGTCTAGCCTTCAGAAAACTGCAGCTCAAACAACCTTTGACTTGGAAATTTGCAGGAAAAACAAAGCATTATGATAAGAACATATTTGAAAATGGACAAAATGATAGGGAAAATTATGTAGTCCTGGAAGCTAAGTTCTCCGTGATGAAGAGTAAGGAGATACGTTGGACACCTCTGTGAACCAGCAGACTTAAAGCACAGCATTTCTTGCCCCCTTATAACAATAGTTAATGTTGAAAATTGCATTTGACATTTTCTTTGCCACCCAAAGACCAATCAAAGCTGACCTCACCAGTTCCTCTCACTTGTATCTCATATTTAGCTAGACCAGTCAATGAGTGGTCTATGTGCTATTTTGTGTTTACTTTTAAAAATCAGTGAAAGAGAGCTGGGCATGGCAGACCACCTATAATCCCAACTACTGGGAGACCAGAGGTAAGGAATGTCACAGTTTAAGGCCAGTCTGGTAAAAAGTTAGTGAGATGAGACCCCATCTCAACAAACAAGCCAGGTATGGCACAATCCATAATCTCAGCTATGTGGAAAGAGTAGGTAGGAGGATTGTGGTCTGAGGCCAGCAGAAAGGGCTGGAGGCCTGGCTCAAGTGATAGAACACCGGCCTTGCAACTGTGAGGCCCTGAGTTCAAACCCCAACTACTGCAAAAAAAAAAATTACTGAAAGAAACGGTATTTCCACATCAGAAGCTAGAGAAAGTGTCCAATTTACTAGTTGAGCAGAAATATTATCCTACTGTTCTGAGATGAACTGGGGGCGGGCAGAGGAATGAGGAATGGGTCAGTGATGTAAGGAAAAAACTGTCAGTCTACCAAGACTACCCCAAGCTGCACTGTACCTTTTTTTACTTGTGTAATATTTTTTTCTTATTTTGTGATTTGTCTTGAACATTTTTATGTTTTATTATTAATGCTCTTTAAGTTCATTGGCTGTATTGATAATATGTATATTTATGAAATGTTCCAAAATATTAATTCATTTATCTTCATAAAACCCTTCTTGAGTCTCGACTGCCACATGGTTGTTGGCATTTGAATGATGTTAGGAGCATCTGTTAACAGCCGTAGTAACTTGTCTGGATTTACAAACTGCAACTAAGAACAATACCTATTTGTTGTTATAGATGATATTAGTACCTTAGAGAGTAGTATTTCAACTTGCAGTACTTATTTAAAAAGCATTCTTCCTGCAGGGGTTAAAGAACAAAGTCAGGAACTATTTTGAAGAAAACTGTAAATAGTAAGATACAAAACACATTTTCACTCTTTTAATAAAACTCGGCATATACTATTACAAAGGATGTCTGGAATTTCTTCAAGATTAGTACTCTGCGATCTTATTTTTCCTAAGAATTGCACTTCTGAGAGAACAAGCATGTGAAAAAAATATATGGCAAGGTAAAAGGTTTGATATGACATGACTTTTATAAAGTGGAGGCAGGAAGGCTGTAGCAGAGAAAGAAAAGAAGGACAGAGATGCAAACTCAGCCTCTCGGAGAACACAACGTGATGACTGAAGCAGAGTGAAAGACAGGAAAAGATTTGAAGGTGCTACATTTCTAGCTTTGAAGATAAAGGTAGGGACCATGAGTCACAGAAGGTAGATGGCCTCTGGAAACTGGAAAGCAAGGAAACATATTCCCTAAGAGCTTCTGGAGGGAGCACACAGTCCTTGAATTTAGCTCAGTGAGGCTCATTTTGGACTTCCAACCTATAATAAATTTGCATTGTTTTAAGACACTAAATTTGTGTTCATTTTTTACAGCATCAAGAGGAAACCGATGCATATCTAAGCTTTAGAAACTGAGTAATTACTCAAAGTAACCACAGAAATTATCCAGACCAATGTCTCCTATCCATGCATGTCATAGCAACACAAAGCATGAAGTGTAGTTTAACCTATAGTTACACAGTTTGCAGCAAAATTGTAAAACCCAAATATCCTAATCTTGCAGTCTATGCTCTATAGCATATTGTGTTATATAAAATCTCAAGCAGTTTCAGTAACTAATATGTAATTTTTTCCTTGGTGTCCTTCTAAGAAGATCAATAGTTCTGACCCGGATTTTGACAGTGTAGAGACAGGACTTAGGACTCTACGATTCCTACATTGGTTCTTTCTAAAATGAGGATCTTCTCCTTGTCTTGTAGCATTAGACCTTTGCCTTGGTATGAAAGGTGGAAGAAAATCATGTATTATCATAGATCCCTTAAATTAGAAGAGAATCTATTAAAAAGTAATCCCTAAGGATAGACATATCTATCTTTACCTGTAGAAGATTCATAGCTAGGCCTAGTAGATTGCTAGGGTTGTAAAAATTTGATGATTCTTCTCCGAAGTTTTTCTTGACCTCAGGAAGCGATAAGAGTCATGAAGGAAATTTTTGTGGAGGGCACACAACCTCTCAGCAGCTGAACATTCCCTTGTTCTCTGTCTTATTTACTTTATTTATAAAGGATTAGATTCTTGATCTTAATGCAACCTCAAATTTGCTGTATCTTTTCCTTCACTTGACTATGCTAGGTTCTTTTCATTTTCACCTAAATATTAGAATCTACTTGTTAATTTCTACCAAAAGTCTACTAGGACTTTGATTGAAGTTGAATTAGTGTACAGCTTAATTGAGAAAATTGACATTCTAAAATATTGAGCCATCAAATTCTAAGATATTCCTGTCATCAAATATAGTAGTCATCAAATATAGTATAGTCATTTGATGTGGGACATGTTCTAAGAAATGCACTTAGACAATTTTATCATTGTTCAAGCACCATAGAGAGTATTGTACTAACCTAGATGGTAAGTCAACCACACATATACAGGCTATTTAGTAAGGCCTACTGCTCCCAGGTTACAAACCTGTATAGATGTTACTATACTCAGTACTGTAGGAAACTGACACAATAGTACATATTTGTATATCCAAATATAGAAAAGCTATAGCTTCGTTATAACCTTATGGGACCACTGTCATATTCAGAGTTTGCATTCAGTCAACAATGCCTCAGAAATTCAACTATGATACACTGTTAGAACCTGTGTGAATGTCACAATGGACTCCCAGTGCAACAATAACAAATGACTAAAAACAATGAATATATAACAAAGAAAGAATTTTGTCTGTGCTGAGCACATATTGACTTTTTCTTGTCATTATTCCCTAAACAATATAGTATAACAAATATTTACATAATTTGTACATGGTATTCATTATTATAAGTAATCTACATATTATTTAAAGGACACAGGAGCATGTGTGTAGGTTGTATGCAAATATCACGCCATATTACATAAGAAACCTGAGCATCTATGTTCTTTAGTATTCTCGTGGGTCCGGGAACAAGTCTCTATGCATACCAAGGGATGACTATAGTTATGGTTGAAATATAATTGTGCATTTGTTTTTGAATATTGACTTTGTATGCTACCATCTTACTAAATTCCCATTACGAAGGCATAGTTTAGATTCACCACCTTCTTATTTCCTTTATCATCTGTCAAAACACTTCTATTGTCACCAGTCTGCAAAAATTACTTCATTAAGGTGGTCTTGTTGAAGTTGGAAAATGAGACCATTTTTCCAAAATGAGGCTTAAACGGTCACATTTTTTCAACTCTTGTCTTCTATAGTATAGAAATTCATTTCTTCATATGAAAAAACACTATCTTTATAGAAAGCTTTCTCTCACCTGCCATGGAGATAAACTAACATGGATTCTAACTCTTACTATTCATTCCCATCTTACTTCTATGGTTCTTTAAAATTTCCAGTGCACTATAGGAAAGTATTTTCCATGTTCTTTCCAAAATTGTCTTCTCTTCTCATTCTATATGCTGAAATATGATAATGTTTTCTCTCTCATTTGATCTGAAATACAAGCTACTTCAGGGGAACTCCAAACTTCCTATTTTTGCATTCATATTTCTTCAAAATGCATGCACATTTCCAAATGCTAAGGAAAGACCTGTTGTCACCTTAACTAAACAATCAAAACTTAAAACCTTGTTTTCTAACTACCAAGATTACATACTCTTAGTTTATTTCAATCCTCTGATTATCCTACCAGCCTCTCAGCTTCCAGGCCTGCTGTTTTTCTTTCATTCATCCTTTCCAACTCTCAGTCCTGGTATTTCACTTCTGTTTATTTCTACCATGCTTCTCTTTTCAATCCTTCCTCTCATTGGGACTGACTGCCATTGTTATAACTGAGCAACCCATTGATGCTTTAAGTTGTTTTATCACATACATTCCAACAATTTCAGAAATCTTAAGAGGAAATTGTTTTTACTATCTCAACTATTTTCATTTTGCATGTACTCTGTACCCTTCTCATTCTTTTCAAAATACATTTTACACTGTTAATTGTACTCATAATATAGATATAATTTTATTCTGTTTTTATACATCTTCCATATTGTTTCTTAGCTTTAATGTTTATAATTTTAATAACTATACAAGAGTCCAAAGTTTTTATTGTAACTTTTTAATATATTATCTTTTTTGGGGGCACTTTAGTGGCTCTTTTAGTACAAATGGTCTTTTAAATTTGGGCATTTTTCTTTCTTTTTTATTTTTGCAGTACTGGGGTTGAACACCTTGAGCTGTTCCTCCAGCCCTTTTTGGTGATGGTTTTTTTCATGAACTATGACTTCACGAACTTTGAACTATGATCCTCCTGATCTCTGCCTCCTGAGTAGCTAAGATTACAGGCATGAGGCACTGGTGCCTGGCTCCGTATTTTTCTTAAAGGCTAAAAATATACAAAAAGTTTCATGAGGTTTTTAAAATACATTATCAAGTTTCCTTCCAAAAGTATTTTTGCTAATTTATTCACTGATTATATACAAGTGCTCTCTATATATTTTAACATGACAAACATTTTTTGAAATCTTTAGTTAATTTAGAAGTAGTAAATGGAATGAAGTTTTATATATGCCTTTGCTTAATAACTAACAAGGTTGACAATTTTTGTTCCAGTATTGGGTTGGCCCATTGAACTTTCGTTTGTGATCTTATTACTTTTGCCTAAATTATTTTAATACTCTAACTGACCTTCCAATTCCATTACATTTTAACTCTTTCCAACAGAGTAATTGTCATGAAATTCAGGTAAGCACACCACTGCAAAAACAAACCAAGAAAAAGTTTTAATTCTTGTCTGATAGTTACCAAATAAGGGTAAACTCCTTCATACTTTCCATAATCAAGGTTTACCTAGGCTTTTAGGTAATCATTTCCCCCAGGTACGCTAAGTGTCAGCCACACTGGCATAAAATTATGGAGGAGACCCATTATTTTCCTATTCCATGTTATTAGTCACATTCATCCATCCAGCTGAATCCCTTCTCTTTTAATCCTACTAATAAAGAAACTATCAAATACTGCCTTTTCTCTGACATTGCCATGACCATTCCATTAGAATTAATCTTTTTAATTTGTGTTTCTGTGATGCTTTATTAAAAAACCCAGTTTTAGTGCTTATCCTATTCTATCTTTAAAATAAATTTTGATGTTAAAATCTGTGCTTTCCATTTCACTCTAAGTTCACAGAAGGGGCTGTCCTTTTGCAATCTCTGATTCTCCAGTGTGCCCTATACAATCGGTAAAATATCACAACATTTAACAAATATTTGCTGATTAATTTAACTCAATTAACTAGGGGTTGTTTTAAGGTTATAGAAAGGAAAATTATTGGGCCTGGTAAATAAACAAAGATGAGTTCCATATAGCCTTACAACTGGGAATGTCACCAGTCATAAGTTGGACTATAATTAGATCATAAGAAAGACACATTATTAGGAATAGTTACAAATAAAAAGAAACCTGTGTTCTCTTAATAATACATTTAAACAAGAGATCGTGTGTTTCAGATCTTGTCACTCCCCCATCACTTTTTCACTCATTTGCTAGGATGGTCTTTTTGGGGTTTGAACTCAGGGTCTCATGCTTGCTAGGCATATGCTCTACTGCTTGAACCATGTCCACAGCCCTGGTAGGATAATATTTTAAAGACTGGCTAAGATTGAGGTGGCCTCGCCATTTAATTTATTTCCACTACTATTACTTAAAACACTGTAAGTCTGTCCATTACTGCCTTTGGCAGCATGTTTTATTATTATTATTGCCAGGCGACTTGGTACTAAGTTACTAGAGAAGGTGACCTTGATAGAATGTAAGGCACCTTTCTTTTTGACATAGTGAGGTAAAGCAATAGTACTGGTATTAACATAATTATGTTGCAAAATGCATCGAAGGTGAAGAATTTAAAGCAAATTAAACAAGTGACGTTCTCATTTCATAAATCACATTTAATCTCTCAGGCTTGGCTATTTTTATAATAGAGTTGGAGCAATGGAGAAAATTAGACATGAGTGGAAGGAAGAGTGACAGATTCCATCATGAGGAGATGCTCAGGATTTGGGCTTAAAGAAAGTAACGGTCATCAAAAGTCAAATTGGACATACAAGGAAGGTAGCACTCATGGAGCCAAGGATTAGCTGAGAGAATTTTAAGACTATTTCAGGTGAGAGGATGATATTATGTAGGTGAGACCTGTAGAAGACTCCTCACTTTGAGCCCCAGTTCAATCAATGACTCACTGTGAAACCTGGAGAAAAATTACCTCACCCCTTTATACTCCATGTTTCTTATTTATAAAATGGAGATATTTAAATATGCTATAAAGTTCTTGTGAAGATCAAATTAGAAAAGAAACATGATTTTTTAAAATATAAGGCAGTCCAAATTTACAAGGGAATACCAATACCATGTTGTAGAAACTTTAGCATGCTATCATATTTTAACTTGATTCATTCATTTAATCAAAAATTATTTAGTGGGTGCAAGCATTGTGCTTATTAGGTATGTATAGTGAATGAAACACTTCTAATTTTGGTTCAAAGGATACTTATGATCTAGTAAGGGCCACTAATGGATAAACAAATACTGAAAATAAACGTTCTTGACAATCTCAATTTAACTCACTTGCCACACTAGCTAATGTTTTCTAGTCTCTTTGTAAAACACATCAACTGATATCCCTTGTACACTGAATGCCTAGCTAGTAATGAAATATAATATTACTACACAGTAGCTAATACCTTCTGTGGACTGTTTTAAGTGCTTCTCATAAATGAATTTTAATCTCTAACAATAAGACCTCAACACAGAAAACATTACCATTTTCATTTTGTACATGAAGAAAAGGAGGCTGGAGAGGTTAAGTAACTTGTACATGGTTAAAACAACAGGTAGGTGGTAGGATCAGAATTCACATCCAGGCAGTCTGGCTTTAGTGTAGTAATAATACTAGTGATTAATAATAATGATAGGTCTGTCTATTTCTGTTCTCGCCAGTTGACTGGAAATCCTATTCAAGCTTTGGTTGTTCTCAAACATGTTTATAACAGGTACACTAGTTTATGTTATCCAGTTTCATTATACATCATATTATAAACTAGGAATGCAAAATTGAAATGTGATTTTGTATATTGTACACTAAATTGAACATGTTGGGAATACTTAAGGAGAGTTGTCTTGAAAAAATATTTGGGTGAAAAAAATTGGAAATCAAAATCAAATCAAGAATGGATGAAAATTAAAAGGTTAAAAATTACAAAAACAGATGTTTCCTGCATTTGGATTCATGTGCCTTTATGCTCTCATATACTTGAAAATAAATGAAAGTGGGAGGGTGCAAAAAATATAGATTTCCAGTGAGCAACCCAAAGCATAAATAAATCAGAAAATATTTGTATATTTTAAGTTTAAATATATATACATATACTTAATATATATACATGCATATACACCATAGATAATTTTTATGATATCAAATTTAGCCAACTTTTTTGATTAATCTACTAACTGTCCTGTAAGAAGGAAACATTTCCAACTGCTTCCACATCTAGACATTACAACTAAGACTGGTGTCCTGGGTAGAGTCATATGAGTCCCTGTTATTTCAGGAGGGTGAAATCATAGTGTGTTCTGTAGAGGAGAAAGCATGGGTCACAGTGCTATCTCTAGAAGATGGATCGTGGATCCCAGCATGATACACTGAAGATAGATTATAGATCCTGGTGTGGTACATGGAGGACTAACACTGGGTTACAGAATGGATTTCTTTTTTTCCATGTCATTGACTCAGTTCTTCCTTCCACAGCAATATGATATGGTGGGAAAGAATCCTAAATTCTAATTAAAAGAACAGTTGATCTCTATATCTTTTTGTCCTTGACAACTCACTTATTCTTTTAAAGCCTAGTTTCTTCATTTGAAGTTGGCAATTTAAGTACTGTTGCTAGAGGTAACATAGTTGGACTTCAATGAATAATAGCTAAATGGACCTGAAAACGCTGGAAATTGCAAAGTATTAAGCTGTATGTTTTTATATTACATTGTTCATTTAATTGTTACAATACTTATTACACTGTACTATGATTAGCTATAAATCTGCGAGCTCCATGAAAGTCCAGATTTTAGCTCATTGATTTTCATATTGACATCTGTACTTAGCCAAAAGTTGAGAAAGTATGTAGTAGATATGTTATATGCAAACTGACCAGAAATTCCCTATATTTAATCAGATAGGTTGATTGTAAAATTTGTGGAATATAAAATATTCATATGCCTCCAGTTTTAAATGTGATAGGGCTATTTTTCTTTCTCACATTTCTTCAATGTTCACTACAAATATCAAAGAATGGGAAGAGATGAAAAAAATATGCTGTCTTCAAAGAAGAAGGCAAATTTCCATAGCCTTAACAATTGTGAAGTTCATACAGTAAATGAAATATTGGCCTAGATAATCAAGCCCATTAGTAGTGACATTTGCTAGTGAAGACCTGCCTGAACATTACATGTGCCTTTCAATGAATGATATACTTGAGAATCTTTGATTAAAAAGAGTTTGACTATTGAACAGGCCACAAAAAAAATAGAGAATTGTCTCAATAAAGACCCCACCTGACACTCTAGAATGATAGGCGAGAGAAGCTTCAGCAGGACATTCTGCCAACCACTGCATTCTGTTCTCTACCATTTGTTCTCGCAAACTGAGACAGCCTGTCAGAGGAGAGGGGAGAAGGTTGGTGACACACTGTCATCGGAGAGCTTACTGGAATTCATGCCATCTCCTTAATGAAAAAATCCAAGGGAAGAAATACTTTAATGTTAAGGAGACAAAGGATTTGGAAGAAAGGTATTTCAGTGCCCTGAAATAGTGGCTGCCAACTACCCTCTGCATTTCCAGCCACCCTGATTCTCTTCCCCTCCTTGTACTACTTGGTCAGTTGCCACCTCATTCAAAGATAAGTAGTGATTAGAAGTGGATAAATCTATGCATAAAGCTACTGTACCATTTCCCTTTCACATACAGTGAGGAAAAGAAGAAAAATGCCCTGTGAAAAGCATGTATCACGAGAAATATGTGTCATACACAAACAGAGTTCAGAGACAAGACAGGAGAGTTCGGAGAAGACAGTATACAATAAAAGCAGATGAAAATAGAGCTAACAGAGTTCAGGGAAAAAATGAGAAAATGTCAGCAGCAAAATACACATTGGAACCAGCACAAATAGGATAAACTTGGCTGAAAATAAAGAAGCATAGATGTTAGGTTTGAAAAAATCTGACAAAATGAAATGTATATGAACAATATAAAATTTCTTATAATGATAAAATATATGGAAGACAGTGAGAAGAGAGCATGTCCTTAATAGGTGTTTCTGAGAAAAGAGAACAGAAAAATATGAATCAATAAAAATACAAAAAAGAAAATTTGATTTGAATCTTCAAATTGAAGGTTATATTATATTCTAGGAAAATTTTATATAGAACTATGAATTGCAAGAGATATTTTGGTACTGCTTCCTGAGCTCCAAGAATAAAGACAGCCTCAATCATATGAACATTTAAGGGAAAAAAAGCCAGCTATATATAAGGGGGAATAAAGGTTGGCTTACAATTTCTACATAATGTCAGAAGCCAGACAAGCAATTTCTACACAGTTCTGAAAGAAAGTGTGACTCAACCTTTATTTTATGTCAAAGATACTATCAACGGAGAGACATTCTGAAGCAAAGACCTAGACGATGCAGAAACTGCAGATATTCACACACACACACACAAACACACACATACGGACCTGTGATGAGTCACTATTAACAGCACAAGAATGGAAAATTTCTGATTATAAGATAGTGGGTGACCATCAACTCTGTTTAATTATGGATAAAATAACTGTAGAAATTATAGTCACAAAATAGAATAAGAATATCATAAACTGTGATGATATAAACATATTAATGGCAATGATTGGGATGGCAGAAGGCAACATTGAAAGAAATACCAGTGAGCTAATTTCCTTATATCTAGGGCATGGAGTTAGTAGCTGCTACCTAACGTTGAAATACATAATTAATTAAAATCCAACTTTCTAAATTTTTTCAATGTTTTTCTTAACTTTGGAGTACCCTTGTAGAATGCTTTGTGTTTAAGAAATACTTATCTAAATTTTAGAAATTCATCCAGTGTTTACTTCAATATTTTCTTAGTCATATTCAAAGGAAAGAAAGTATAATATTAAAAAAATTAGTGGCATGTATTAATTGTGAAAAAAGGTCTCACTGTGGTATGTTCATCCTTGTATTTAATGTGCTTTGATCAAATTCACACCCTCCCACTTTAAAATTATTTTAGTGGGTTTTACTATTTTGTTTTCAAACATGCATATAATATATTTCAATTTAAACATTAATGTATCATATATAATTTGCATGTACATATTTCTCTGACCCATCTTTTTATATTAATAATTTAGCTATGTCTAGAATGTTTACTTGGTGTTTGAGGTGGTTATTTCTTTCTGACAGAGTTTGGATTACCTAAGATGAAATCTTCTATGAACTTTTCTGCATGAATTTGAAGGTTTTATAAAAGACATATATCACCCTAATAAAAAATAAAGTCATTGATTTAGAAAGTTATAGCATTACCACCATCTCTCCTTAGAAACTTTTCCCATTAGTTATTACAGTAAATTTCTGGATTATATATTATAAATTTTGAACTGAAACATAAAAGGATTAAAGAAACAGTAAAAATTTTTTTAGAATTTTTAAATCTTCCTTAACATTTTAATTTTTTTTAGATGAATTTATTTTTTGAAGTACATATTACAAATAACGTGAGGTTCCCAGATAAAGGCATTATTTTTTCATTTACATTTCTTGTAACCCCACAGGTTAAATAATTATGGAGCATGCAGTAGCTTATTAAAGCTATAAATAGAAGCTAACTTTCTCTTCAACAAAACAATATAACATAAATTACAATTCTTGTATAAAACTCTTACCAGTCCTGGATCAACTTTATAAGAGATATATGTAAGCCTAATGTGATTATAAGTTTAAGAAAATCACTAGTGCATCTGTGAACACTGAAGCCTGCTAGTGGAATGAATAATGTACCATAGTGACTGACCTCTACACAACCAAAATACAAAAAGAGTATTTTTTAACACTCCCCCCTTTTCTCTGTCCTTAATCATTTGTTTTAAGAGGCAGAGCTGCTGGATTATAACAAAGCACCTTCCCTAAAAATGCTTAATTTAGCAGGTTCTTAGACCTAGGGCTCTCAGATTCATTCCACACCCTGAATGCATGCCAGGAAGACAGAGGTGACATCACCCCATTGTGAAAGTGAGCCCTCACTGTCTTTGTACATACATGTAGTGACTCTAGAATCTATGCAAATTAGCAGTGCACATTTAGGAAGAACTATTTCAGGATATGATACCAGAGTAATTTTCAGCTCTGGAAAATTTGTTTTTATACTGTATCAGTAGTTATAATACTGAACTGCATAACTTACCTATGACCATAGCTCCTTCCCCAAAGTTAACTATTACTCATAGTGAATTACGTAGTATTAGTACTTTTAATACTTTTGCAATTTAAGGAAAAGAAATAATTTTCACTATAGTCTTCAACTAGTGTAATAATGCCTGTGAGAAGGTGTTCTCTGGGGTCATGGTGTTGTTCAAAACAAAATTTTTGCTGTGACTTTTTGCATAGTAGGTGAATGGACTTTGAAGTGGCTCTGCATATTTGAGGATGTTTCTGTGCTTATTGGAAATAATGACAGTGATTGTTTAAAAAAGAGTAAATTTTTTGAGCATTAATAAGTTCTAACAAAGGGGAACATATTTGTAGAAAAAGATCTTTTTAGAAACTACTTATTGAAGTAGAGCAAATATTATATACAACTGTAATTTTGAAGAATAGTGAAATTTTTTAAATCAAGGAAAGCAACTTTACAGTATTAAAGACACTAGTTATAGATGATATTTGAGCTGAGTTCTTACATGTAATAATTAGCGTTTTGACTTTGGTCTTTTCAACAAACCTTTCTAAACTGTAATTTCCTTATTGAGAAAATGAAGAATAATGTCATTACTATCTCATTTAGAATTGTTTTAAAATAACACTATACTCAATGATACTATCAATTAAAGAATATTACTTAATGGGTATTGCAATTCCAAAGAACTTATAAGGCTTACTTGGAAAATAAAAGTGAAACATATTGCTTTCATAATGAAAGAATAAGGTTGAAAATGGCATGTCTTTGTTGCTAATTAATTTCATTCTGTTCATGGGGCTATAATATTTTTCTAACCTACAGAATAAGTTATAATAAACTCTGGGTATATTTTGTAGACTCACTTTGAATAAAGTTATACAAACTCTTGCAAATCTCAGACTACCAAAAATCTTGATTTTATAGAAGAGCATATACAGAACTAAAGTGAAGGTGGGAATAACTCAAAACCCTAAGTAATTACATTTTGCCAAGAAAGATGACAATCAATAAAAGTAGATGCACAATGGATGAGGGTACTGGGTATAAATTGTTACAATGTTTGTCTTCCTAGGGTTCCTGGAGACAAATTTAATATATGTTGTGCTGCATGCCCCTCTAGCAAGTGGATTTTATATTTTCTAAAATGACAAACAGAGATAATGCTTTTTGAAAAGAAAAGCATTGAAGAAAATAAAGACTGTAGGATACTGAATGTTTTCGTCATTTTAAAATGGCAAAGGTGCATATTTACGATTTCTGCCTAAACATTACCTATAACAATTTGTGCTACAAGAAAGAGTTTGTAAGTGGAAAATCAATCCAAAGGGAAGGGGAAAGAGGATATTTTAGAGAAGACTGAACAGTGGAAGGGATATAGGAGATCTGGTAGTGATGAGGTGGTATTTCTATCCTCTTTGAGGTTCAACCCACTTTAAATAAGTGGATTGGACTAGGTGATCCTGCTCAGTTCTGAGCTTCTGTGACCTTTGATACTTTTCACACATTGTGGCATAGGAAGTATGTCACTCACTGGAGGCCTTTCTCCATTTGCCAGAGTCAGTACACTTGTGCACTTGCCAGTGTGTAAGAATGAAGATTTCATTGATAGTGCCTGTTAGATATTGTTACTTTGAGTATTTATTTTTGAAATTGATGTGTAATAATTATACATATTTATTTGGTGCAGTGTGATATTTTGATACACTTATATAACATATAGTAATAAAATGATGATATATAACACCTCAAACATTTATCATTTCATTTCTTTGTATTGAGAGCATTCAAAATCCTTTCTTTTAGCTATTTTGTTATGTACAATAAATTATTGATAACTATAGTCATACTCTGCTATTGAACACCAGCAGTTCCACTGCTGAGTCTATATGCAAAGAAAGGACATTGTGTGCTGAAGAGGTAATCTGTACTCTCATGTTTTTTGTGGCACTAGTTACAGTAACCAAGATATTGTATCAACATGATGTCCATCAGTGAATGAGTGGCTTAAAAAATAGGGTATATGCATAGTATGATGTTCTTCAGTTATATAAGAAATGAAGTCCTATCATTTGTGGCAACATGGATGAGCCTAGAGGACATTATGTTAAGTTTAGTAACATACAGAAAGACTAAAATGTTGAGCTTGTTGAAGTAAAGAACAGAATAGGGGTTCCAGAAGCTAAGAAAGGTGTGGGAGAAGGAGCAGTAGAAAGAGGATGGCTAACAGCTACAGAAATGCAGTTGAATAGGAAGAATAACTCCTGCTCTATTACACCATGGGGTGACTATGGCTGACAATTATATATTTCGAAATAGTGAGTAAGAGAGGAGTTTGAATGATTCCAACAAAAGAAAGGATAAATGCTTGAGATGACTACCCTATTCTGAAAACTACATATTGTATACATGTATTGAAATATCATGCTATAACCCATAAATATATAATTATTACATGTCAATTAAAATATATTTCAAGAAATGAAATAGATTTCAGAGCTAAAGAAAGTTGTATGTGAATGATATTCAATGGTGTGTAATTTGCCAAGTTCTTATCAATTTCTTTAAACTTCTGTTTTCTCTTTTATCAAACATAGAATAATATCTACATATTAGAGTGCTTGAAATGATGAAAAAGATACTTTTCAAAATCAGGTATGAGTACCTGATTGGATTTCAGAGACAAATGACTCCAGGCTCTAAATTCAGATAACCTAGGACTGAATCTCAGCTCTGCTACTTTCTATATACAGGTCATTGGCAAAATAACTTCTTCAAGTTCTCCTTCACTTTCCTTTCCTACAGGTGATGATAGTATCTACCTCCTAGGGCTGTTATGAGGGTTAAATGAGTTCATATAAGTAAGAGGCTTCTAAGTACTGTAAGTACTTGTCATAAATAATCACTTTATGTATTTGTTATCATTATCATCATCGTTGTACAAAGCTCAGGATGAGCAAAGATCCTCCTTAAGTTTTAATTCTACTGAAATATTAAGAAACAAATACTGTTTTGGAGTCTAATTAATATGCATAAATTATGGAATAGAATGAAGTTTCTGTAATTACTGATGATAAAAACCTAAAGTGTCACTATAAAACACTTTCTGGCACTTTCAATACACTTTACAATGTAATTCTTGTTACTTTATTAGTAATATTGTATCCTACTTCATTTGTCAACTCCTGAGCAACTAATTATTACAAATAGAATAGGCTAACCCTTTAGTGTAAGGAGCAAGAGATCACACAGAAAAAGCAAAGCAGAAAAAAGCATTTTATAAAAAAGATATACACCTAATCTCACATCCTTTTTGTCACTGAAGACCTATTTTACACTTTATGATTTTACTTTTTCAATATAATTTTGGTCACATGAAAGGCTACATTGATATCTTTAATGATCAAAGTCCTAATTCAATTATATATACATATACATATATATATAGCTAGACATAAATGAGTATAAGAAATATTTATTTAATACCTACAAATAAGTGAAACCCTGTTAAATTCTGACACTACAAAGATGGATGAACTCTAACCTTTTCTGTGGAGGTATTCTTAGCATTTGGGATATGGCAAATGCTGTCGGTTGCTTTAAAATCTTTTCCTATTTCTCTTCTGTCTTGCATGCTTACACTATAGCACTGAAAAATTCCTATTGAGATGTGAGCAGAAAGTTGCTTGAGGTGATAGTGGTGGTGAGAGTGCTGGTGGTAGGAACATTTCTATTTTCCTATTAAAAGAGGAAAGTTGTGGCCAGTGCTCCCCTTCTGCTTCTGCTTGCCATGAGCACAAATCTAATACCTGCAGGGCAGCAGCCACCTTGGGATTATGAGGTGGTAAGACAAAAATAATTGGAGACATACCAGTCCTCACATCATTAAGTCAGTAATCCAACACTAGGTGCCACTAGCTCTATTTTATTTTGTTTTTGTTTTTGGTAAGATAAACGATAAACTATTTTTTAAAACATTGTTGGGTTTTGTTATTATATTAAAGATTATTCTAACTAATGTGGGAAACAGATGTATTTGCCTCCATGTAATTATGAAATCTGTTAGTTGTTATGACTATAAGAAACTTTTCTAAAGAATATTTTTAAATGATGTGTGTAATCTTTTTCCCTAGTGCACATGTGTACATCTGCTTATTTTCCTTACAATGTCATAATACTTGTTAAAGTCTGATGAACAATTCCCCAAAAGCAAAAATCTTAAAAGGTAAAAACATCCTTGACTAAGAGAAAAAAAAAATATATATATATATATGGTAATGGAAGCCAATAGGATCAAGTTTGAATCCTTGAAGCATCTAGAAGCAATAACCGAAGAAGAGCCTGTTTTGGAATGACAGTGTTCTTGTTTATGACCAAGTTTCAGAGCCAGAGAATACCAGAGAAGAAGGAGTGAAGTAGGAAGAAGAGGCAGAAAGTACAACCCATAACACAGAACCAGAACATGGAGAGATATGGCCTGGTAAAAGGAAATAAGAGATTGATGACAGAGGAATGAAGTAAAAGGTTTACCAAGAGACTGAAGACTGTTCCTTTTCTTTCTCTCATTTGCACAATTAAGTATGAGTAATAATTACAAAGGAAACTAGAGACAGGGAGCCATATTAAAAAACAAAACAAAACACGAGGTATTTCCCAAAGAAACTTAGGAAGATTAGGATAGATATCTCTTCAACTCAAAGACGTTACAAAAGATATGATGTAGGAAATAAGTTAAAAATACAAACAAATAAATTAAAAACCCTGAAAACATATCTGCAGGAATCAAAGTAGAGACTCAATGAAAAACAGATGAAAGAAGTGATAAGTATCAGGAGAAAAATGGTAATAAAATTGTTATATAGACAGAAGTTATTAGGAACCAAAACAATAGCAAATGGAATAAACATGACTGAAAATAAAGTTAGGAATATGGAGAAAAGCCTGGAAAAAATCTCATGAAATTCTATTTAAACATATAACCATATGAAAATTTTATGAAAAGATGATAAACATAGAAAGAATAAAAGGGAATACAGTATACTTATAATTTTTATACTTGAATTTAAAAAAAAGAAGAGAAACAGATTCTTGAAATAAAGGCTTAAACCAGGCTTTAAGAATGTTGTAACTCATGATAAGGTTAATAAGTTGTGAAGATAATGAACAAATTAATATTTCTGTTCGAGCAATATAAAAGTCACAAAGGAGGGGGAAATAAGATTAATTTTTCCAAGGGCTCATTAAATGTCAAAATCCTGTGGGATTCTGTGTAAAAATTCTGCAGAAAAGAAAGTATAATTGAAAATTTTATAGCTACCTATGCTTTCTTATAAATGTACATCCTCAAGTCTGTAAGAAATCATGTAAAATAGTATAAATCCTCATTATAGGAAAATTAAAACAAAGGAAAAGTGAATAATCACAATGTAAGCAAGGTCTTGAAAAGTGCTTATACACTAGGGCTTTCTCCCTCATTTCCTCTCCTCAGTTCTGAAGCCACGACTTGTGAACATGCCTGGACTGGTCAAGGATAAAAGATATGGCACAGGGATGTGCTTGCTGCTTCAGCTGTAGGCCTGTTAGACCAACCAGCCTGCAAGAACCAGACATATAAATGAGCCTCTCCTATATCCAGCAATGCAAATCTGCTGGACACCCTCAGAGATCTCCCAAGTCAGCCCCAAAGAGAAGAAATGTCTGGCTGACCCACAGAATTATAAGTGAATAAGATGCATAAGTACATATTTTTAATATAGCAGGGGGGAGCATGAGTGCATTTTCATAAAACTGTGTTTCAGTACCTATGTAACTTAATCTGCTGATCTTTCTTCGTATATGTTCTCCTCTGTATATTTGAATCTAAATATCCAAAATGGTAGGTATTTGGGAATGAATGGATTTATATTCTTTGTATTTTTTGAACTGCTTGATTTTTTTGAATTAAGGAATTTTTTAAAAATAAAATTTTCATTTTTAGTAAATACTCAGGTTCAGAGTAGAAGCTTTATACCATATTTATTTGTAATAAATTATGATTTTTTCTAAGTGGTGAGGAAATGTTGGATATTCATTGGAAGCTATGACATTTTACAAGGAAACATGACTGGTTTCAAAGCACTGATACAATTTTAGGATTTTGAATTATAAATTTAACTGAATTAAAGTTTTGATGGGAGTCAAATTACATTAAATGTGAAAGTTCTGATTGTTAAATATCTTATTTCATGATTTTAGTAATTTAGCAAAAACGTCTGATGCTTAGAAATAAAAAAAATTTCCATGAGAACTATACATTTAAAGGGCATTTTTATGTTAAAAGAAGCAGATTAAAACCAAAAATAGATTGGTCAGGAGGAAGGAATAATCAAGAAACTAAAGTTAGCAACCTTAACTCCAATATCCAAATAGTGTGAGAGGACAAAGACCCAACTTGCCATTCCTTGGAAATAACATGGTGAATCATGTTCTAATTTCAGTCCCATGTGTTGATGGTAAAGGGATCAGACACCCATGAGTTTGAAGGTAAAATCTGGTTTTGGAGTCACACAGATATAATTAATAGCATGCTTGAACTTAATAGTGAGGAGCCAAAAAAAATGACTTTTGAGGTAGTAATTTTGAATAAATAAAGGGAACAAATATATCAAGCAGGATTTGAACATTTAGAGATGTTTATTTTAATATTCTACTATTAAAAATTCAATCTTACAGAATGCTGGTGACATAATTATTCAATATTTAAATATTAAGCTTATAAGTAGTTCATAAACTTTTATTAAGACAGGGTCTTATTATTTAGCCCCAGCTGGTTTTGAACTCAAGATCCTCCTGCCTCAGCCACCCAACTGCTGAGATTACAGATATGTACCACCATGTCCAGTTCATTATTTGTAAAGTTTCTATTATATAATTCTAAATTTTCTTAAGCAAATAATTTAGAGTTCTGCTTTAGTGAGAAAGAGTAAATTTTAAGAGAATAGAAAATGTCTAGAGGATTTGCCCCAGAAAACTATAACAAAATTTGTGACATACAAGCTAAAGAAACTACAAAATATGTAGCATAAAATTACTTTTTTTCCACAGATAGTGTACATACAGTACCTTAGATTTTAAAAATATTTATAAAAGGCGATCCCAGGTTTTACTTTTAGAAAGTTTATATTATAGAGTTGGTAAGACATTAAAAAGGATATTAATAAACCACACAAAACTCTAACACACAGCTGTGGATCAATATAGAATAACACACCATTCATCTCAGAACAAACTGTGTGATAGCGAGAATAGAGTATAGCTTTAGATTCAGACAGAAATAAATTTAAAAACTGGCATTGTCCCTTCTTGACTCTGTGACTTGTGGCTTCACTTCTGTGTGCTTTGTTTTCCTGGTATTAAACATGTATAGTAGGGTTTATGTTTTAAAATTGTACAATTTTGTACAGTTCAATAGGTGGTAAATTAAACTCCCAGACATCAGTGACCCAATGGAGAAATGGGCAAAGGAACTGAACAGAGCATTTTCAAAGGAAGATGTCCAAATGGCTAAAAAACACATGAAGAAATACTCAACATCCTTGGTCATAAAGGAAATGCAAATCAAAACCACATTAAAATTTTACCTCACTCCTGTTAGAATGGCTACCATCAAGAACACAAACAACAACAAATGTTGGCAAGGATGTGGGCAAAAAGGAACCCTATACATTGTTGATGGGAGTGTAAATTAATACAACCACTATAAAAAACAGTATGGAGGCTCCTCAAGAAGCTAAAAATAGAACTTCCATATGATTCAGCAATACCACTCCTAGGGTTATACTGGAAGGAATGTAAGCCAGGTTACAATAAAGACATCTGCACACCTGTGTTTACTGCAGCACTATTGACAATAGCTAAGCTGTGGGAACAACTATGATGCCCCACTACTGGTAAGTGGATTAAGAAAATGTGTATTTATATACAATGGAATTTTATTCATCCATAAAGAAGAATGAAATTTGGTCATTTGCAGGTAAATGGATGGAACTGGAAAACAACATCATATTAAGTGAAGTTAGCCAGATTCAGAGGGCCAAAAGCCACATGTTTTCTCTCATATGTGGAATATAGACCCAAAACAAATACAACCAATATTATGAAAAACAAGTGATGCTAAGGGGAGGTCACATATGAGAGAGAGAAGATGAAAGAAGGGAGTTAAGAAGGTGAATATGGTTGATGTACTTCCTATACAAGAGTGAATATAGAATTTTTAAGCCTGGTGAAATCATCATAAGAAGGGGACTAAGATAGAAAAGAGAAAAATAGACAGGATGAACCAATTTGGGTTATAATAAACATATACAGGAAAATGTCACAATGAACCACCTTGTATAGCTATTTTAAACAGCCAAAAAAGTCATTTCTTTTTAAAAACAGAGAATAGGAAAGCAAAACAGGCCCTGTCTGGGGGATTGGTACCAGTGGGAGGGGGGTGATATGAGGAAAAGGTTGTAGGAGGACG
The DNA here is from genome assembly GCF_047511655.1 of Castor canadensis. Lineage (NCBI taxonomy): Eukaryota > Metazoa > Chordata > Mammalia > Rodentia > Castoridae > Castor > Castor canadensis. The sequence continues at coordinate 58,003,295 of NC_133392.1, read as the reverse complement.
AATATGGTAGAAATATTGTGGACACATGTATGCAAATGGAAAAATGAGACCTGTTGTAACTATTCCAAGAATGGCACGGGGGTTAAGGGAGAATGATGGAGAGGGGTGAATTCAACTATGATATATTGTAAGAATTTTTGTAAATATCACAATATATCTCAGGTACAGCAATAATAAAAAAAGAAAATTGCTGTACTAATAGGATAATGAGGGAAAATACTAAATAATTTGGAAATAAATTATTTAGAAAAAATGGAGTAAAATAAACATTACCTTTAATTTTGCTTAAAATATCTGGAAATTCATTACTTTTTGGGACCATACTAGGACCTTTTTCCAATTCATCATATAGTTACCCTTGCTTTTCCTTCCTTTATTCATTCCTTTTTTTAGCAATTATACATGATAGCCATTAGATGTACAGATTCCATCCATATGGAATTCCCATATGGAATTCCACTGATGTCTTATTGGGTGAGAGACACAGTGAACAGGTAAAGAAAGAAACAATTTCAAGTTGGGAAATACAATAAAGGAAACAAACAAGGAGGTAGGCAAATGTCCAGTTGCGGAAGTGATTTAAATGAAGAGGCCTGTTGAGATCAAGGACCATTTCTCTTTGAATTTTGCCCCTTCCACATTGATTAGGAGATTGTAAAGACATGTGAAGACTAATAGAGGTGAGGTTTTGATCATATATCATCAGTTTCTATTGAACAGCACCACTGACTGGCCTTGGAACTTATCTATAAAGAGGACAAAATGCAAATGGTAAAATATCAAACAATTTAACATTTTTTTATCCTGAGAAAGTATTAACATTTTTCTTTATGAGAAAAGAATCCATAAGAAAAGAAATGTACCCCAAAGAGTTTGTAGAAAAACACCAAAACCATGTTTGTATACAGTTTTCTGATCTTATGAGTACCTCTATAAAACTGTCTTGAGGCTTTGGCTAGCAAAGAATAGCACATGTAGTTTTCCTAATTTTGTCCATTTCTTTGGGGGTTATACAGTCAAATAACAGAATCTGTTTTAAGATACGGCATTTTATTACAGATAATTTACCCTTGGCTTGAAGTACTGATGGTTTTGTAAGACTAAATGAAATTGTACTGTAGTCTAAGCAAAGAATCAGAAACAAGAAACTGCAAAGTTCCCATAACCACACAATATTTTACAAAGATAAGAGGATGCAAATAATTGACATGTTGTAAGTTTAAGAGATATTCACAAGTGAGTACATCAGGCTTTTGAAAGCATTATTCTGTTAGACTATTGTTGTCTATTGTTTTAATTTACTCTGGGGTTGGATTTGGAGTCCTCTATTGGAATGGATCCAGGTTGCAGGCAATAATGCTGGTGTCTTCTAAAAAAATTGCCTACAAATATTTTCTGTTTCAAAAGTTCTGCAAACAGCATTTCTGAGGGAAGCTTATGGGAAGTTTAAGGGAATAAAAAGATGATAGAGAGGAGGGGGTTTCCTTACATAGGCTAATATTCTAACAGGGACATGAGGCTCATCAAATACACCCTGGAAAAACACGGGTGGTAAGGTTTCCAGCTTCGGTGTTAAGGCTCCTGAGTTTCCTTACCTCTTTTCATACCCATAATCACCATTTAATTCTTTGATTCACATGAATATCAATAAGTGTTTATGGCTTTTGCCATGTTTTGACTTTGCTTAAACATGGGAAGAAGTTATATCAATGGTGAGACAGATTGAAATTGCTGGTAAGTACACTTTCAAAGCAAAAGCTTTCTTCTGAAACTTTTTATAGAAATCATAATTTAAGATTTCCCTTCCATTTAATGATTCAGTCAATCACGTGACTGGTCACTAGTCAGACATGCAGTTGAGAACCAGTCATGGCTCTACATCCAGATCTAGGCAGGTGGCTTTATTTTTAATCATCAAAACACAAATAACTGCTTCATTTATGTTAAGTGAGAAAAATGGTTTGATTTAATGTACCTACAGATACTACCTTCACAGAATAGCTGTAATTGTTACTTCAGAGTATTTACTTTTTGAGTTTGGAATTTCCAGAGCTGATAGTCCTCACACATGCAATAAGAAACATACATAAGGTACAATCTCCCCAGTTCATTGCTTATGATTTCCACTTCATTCTGCACTTCGATGAGTGTAAATATGTTAAAATTCACACTTCTGACAGAGGAAATATAAACTGTAAAAAAAATTAACCTGTCAATTTGTATTCATTTCTCCAGTTAACTAGCCAGAATCTAACTAGTCTCTAAGACCTCAGCAGTTAAATTCTACATACAGACAAGGAAGTGTCTAACATATCTCACTAGTTATTGGATATGTAGATAAAGTTTATTTGAAAAAAATGATATTGAAATAGGATTTGTGGTTATGTAATTTCAAATTTGCATGGGTTAAATATAGGTCAAATATTTCTTTACTGCAGGACATCTAAGAGCCTTTAAAATGTTACTACATTTTGGAATCTTCAGGATTGGGGATATACTATGCAAAGAATGGCTCTTGAAACCTTTCCATGTGCCTTGATTTTATTGAGAAATGTCTCATAAGACTAGTGAACTTGGCGTGTACTTTGGGAACTATTAGTGTAAAACTTGCTAAGGTCTTTGTACAGGATATGAAGTAGTTCAATAGTACTCAGCATTAGGGTTAAAGAAGAGGACATCAAAGAACAGAAGAGAATACAGAAAGGGGACAGGAAGGCATGAGCATCAATTCTGTTTATTCCCCAGTTTTACCTTGGATTAGTCATAGGCACAGGCAATGTGGGTGAGTAATTGGGGCAGTCTGATTATGCAAGCATTAAGTGTAGAATGAAGTCACTATGGCAGGATGCACAGAGTATTTGACCTGAGAGGGGTATTGTAATCATGTTTGAGTATTTTAGCTAAAAGACTTCATATGTTAGTGGCCTTTGGACAGAAGTGTAGTGTTATAAACAGTGTCATAATTATCACAAAAGCAATGTTGGATCTAATGATTGTGTTTATTCAGTAGCCACAAGTCTTGTGAGGAGTATATTTTTAAAACTTAAGCTTTGTTATGTTTAGAATAATGATCTTAAGTTTTATTGCTTTCCTAACCTATTTAGTTTATTTTAAAACTGCTTCTGTTTCTATGAAGGCAACTAAAACCAAATACATGCTAAATAAAAACTAAGTATGTTATTTTACCTAGCAGTTATGCATGGAATATGGCCAGCAGCTCTGTAATTTTTAAAAAAATTACATAGTAACTTAGAACTGTGTTAGCCTGATTTTTGCAAGTAAGTTATATAAGTAAGTAGGTATCTTGAAATAAATGGCCTACTTCTGATCTGGCCATTACAGCCATTAAACACAGCTCTCTAAATAATTTACCTTTGTCCATTTTGTGAAAGGCATAATGCTAGACTGTTATAAATAAACACTTTCAAAGGAGTTCTTTTTCCTCTCCTAATTTTGCTCCTCATAGGTACCTTACAAATGGAAGCAGCTCTTATTTATAGCTTGAATTTAGATTCAATCTTGTAGAAAGCATTACTTTCCCTATCATTAAATTACTTCAGCTAAGCATTAAAAACATTTCTCACTTTTACCAAAACCTTTCTATCAATGTAGAATGAAAACAGTGAACTTAGATGACCTGTATTGCTCTGAGTTAGTAGTTATTTAAGTTATTTGTCCACTGGGGTCTTTGGCAAGGGCTAAGGCAGTTAGATATATAAGTTGACTAGTATAGATAAAAATTACTTTTTGTTTTGCAAAAGTTACCTATTCTCTTGTTAAAGAAAATGTGAGGAAAGTATGGAAAAGAGAGACTAATAGATTGGTTTCACTTCAAGTTGACAGCTTAGAGACCATCTGATTCAACATTCACCTTTTTAAGATGAAAAACTAATGTTGTAATTGTTGGAGCATATGGTTAGTCAACTGGGTAGTCACCGTTCAGAACCCAGATCTACAAACTGAAAGACTAACATCCATTTCTGCTCTTTGCTTCCTCAATTCCCATTTCTCAGCCCTGGCAAAATTGAAATGCAGGGCTGGGGAGGGAGCTCAGTGGTAGTGCACCTAACTAGTGTGTATAGGCCCTGGGTTCAATCCCCAGCATCACCAAACAAACAAACAATAGCAACAAAAGGAGAAATGCTGTCAGTGGAAATGGGTAGATTTCTTTCTTATATCACCCTTGGTTCTTGTGAGTTTTAAAATGCTGTACATGTGCCATTTTGTGTCCTGGACAGGGTATAAATACATCACATTTTCCAAAATCAAATTGCACACTAGGCCTTCTTAAAATTGTTGCTTTTGAATCTTAAAAACTAAATGTATTTGTTTGTAATGCCAGATGGTCATCATGTGTTAAAGGATGAGGCTTTGTTTGTTTGAGTGAAAAGTTTATTTCAAGCTGGTGAAAAAGTCTAGATCCTTCTAGATTATTCACACGTTTTGGCCCCCATTTTCATTTCTAGGCCCTTCTATCCCCACCCTTGTCTTGGGTGCTACTCTACTCTCTTTCAGTTTCAGGTAACTTTCCATGAGCACCTAGAATTTTTGAAATGAGCTCGCAGCTCAAATTTCACAATTAAGCTATTAATTAGTTTATACCCTTTTCTTGGAATTTTCCTCCCTATTTTCTTTCCCCACTTCTTAATGTTGTTTTTTTCACTTCAACAGTAGAGTTTGAATTCTGCTGAGTCAGCCCCGGGTCACTTTCCAGCCTGATGTATATGAGTAATTGACTTTGGCTAGACAAACCAAAATTAAATTCTCAGATTGCCTTAGCTTTAACAGAATTGCACTGGCATTCCTCTCTACCATATTGCATTCCCACTAGAATTTTATTGTAATTGTCAGATGGGGACTGGGGGAGAACTTGTTCTCATGCTAAATGGCTTTACAGCAAGATTGCTTCTATTGAATCCACACATCTAAGTCAGTTTAATTCAATGGTAAGAACCCTGTAATAGGAGGCAGCAGATCTGATTACTATTTCTTGAATAAATTATATAACTTCACTGTTTCTTTATGGAAGCAGGAGATGGGGGAGGAGTTCTTTAACGTTCTTTTCTCGCTCTTCATCTGAAACTGTGACTACTGAACTAGTCTTAAACTGAATTATGTGGAAGTAGGTGTTTTCTGTCATAGAACTAACTAGGTTGTGATCAGCATCATCTCAATGAACAGGTCAGCTTCATTTCATTGGAAGTAACCTTCTTGTGTCACTTCTCCATCAACTGTTCTCATCAGCTGTCTTGCCCATTCAGTCAGCTAGAGTACCATGAGCCCCCTCCTACTTCTGTTCCTCATCAATTATTTATATAGGAGTGTTTTTGTATATCTGTTCCAAATGCTCTTTTTTCTGCAGCACTTAGTGATTTATAAAGATTCATGTAAATGTTTCTTTTGAGATCATATAACAGCTTAAAAGCAGTTCTCAGAAACCCAGCTGTAGTCATCTGCATGTATTTCTATAAGTCTTCTAGAATTGTAGAAATGTGGAGAGAAAGCCATCATGATCATTTCCATGTATGTTAAAGCTTCAGTAATTTTAATTGTGAAAAACAACTATCTCACAAATTGAACTGTTAGCAAGATAAATGCATGCTTTGTATTAAAGCTGACAGAGCAGTGACTGGTAAAACCTAGTCACTGATCTAAAGCCAATACAGCAAATCAGATGACCTTCAATGCCTTTTAATCACCATTTCTGAATAGATTTCTGTTACTAGAGAAAGATTTTAGGAAAATAAAATCAGTATTAGTATACAGATCTGAAAAATTGCTGGCCAGGTAATCTTGTCAGTGCTGTGAAATTCAATTCAGCTAAAATGATAGAATATGGTGAAATTACCAATATTTTTTGCAAGAAGACTTATGAAATATACATTATTCATTTCCACTCTTTATTCAAGTTAAGGCCCATTTCATCCTAAACTAGCCCAAATCCAGTTTTTATGTTTCTAGAGCAGTTTATAGGTTGTCATTTAATAGGATTCTTTTATGATCTAAAAGGGATGTTGTCTGAACATATCTACAGTCAGATAAGAGAGGAAACAGTGATCAAAAATGAGTGGGTTTTACTACCTAATCATAATCTGATCTATACTGGCCAACAAAATCACACTTTTTCTGTGAAATTAATGCAAATTATTGATAACAATTTACTTATTGTTTTATAAATATTACATTGTTTTTCAGGACTCTTAACTTTTCTCCTAACCAGGAGGCCAGTAATCAGGTCAGATTCCAGTGTACATTTAGCAATGCCATAATTTCATTAGTCAATTTACATTGTAGTTCAGTCATAAGTCTTTTAACTGAGAAATATGAAAGCATAAAATAATGATGTTTTTGAAAGAATCAAAGTTTTGATGAATGAGATATTTGGATGCAAACTATCCTTTAAAATCAATAAGCTAAAAGTAGTATAAACATCTTTAAATTCTCAAATTTTAGCATTTTTTTGTATTTCTGTAGTAGTCTGTAGGAACTTTATTAATTCTTGTCCTACATTTAATTAAGCCTTATTAAATTTTCCCCACATTTGAATTTATCATAACTGAAATCATAAAAAAAATTTCTAAATTACACTTGGCCTCCCTTATCTGTATGGATTCAATCAAACATGAATTGAAAATATTTGGAAAAAATTGTGTGTACTGAACTTGTACAAACTTTTCTTGTTTTATTCCCTAAACAATATAGTTCAAAACTATTTATGTTGTGTTAGGTATTATAAGAAACCTAGAGATAATATGAAGTGTATGGGAGGATGCATACAGGGCATATGCAAATGTTATGTCATTTTATATAAAGGTTGGACCATCTGAACATTTCATGAAGGTTCCTGTGACAAAACTCCAATTGGTACCAAGGGAATACTGTAATTGTCTTATTGCCACAGAAAAAGTCTGAGTGATACTGAATTTATGTTATTAGTCAAGACTTATTTTGTAGTGTAACATATGTCCAGTTTTAAAGTTCATTATATGCTTAAGTAAAATGTGTGTTCTATAATTGTTGAGTTCACAGTTCTACATATAACCATTGGAACAACTCCTTCATTTTGTTGTTTAAACCTTCTAAAATTTAATGATTCTTTTACGGATAAGACAAATGTATAAAAAAAACTCTATCATCTTTCTAATTTTGTCCATTTTATTTTGTATTATTTTATGCAGTATTATTTATATATGAGTTTGGAATTTTATATTTTCCAGTTTATTCATTTCATGTTTTGCAGAAACTTCTTGATTCCAATGTGTCTTTTTTTGTCTTTAAATCAATGTCTCAACTTTTTGTTTAGTAGCTTTTTAAATCCTTTTACTTTTAACATTCTGTCATTGCATTTTAGTTGTATGTCTTGCAAAGAACATAAAAGTCAAATTTAAAATATCTATCCTTCAATTGACAAATGTAGTCCCTTTGTATTTTATTATTATTGATATGTTTTATTTATATCTACACTTTTCTTTGTACTATATTTACACTAAATGTGCTTTCTATGCATTTAAAAAATACTGATCCATATTCTATTTTGAGTTATGTTCTTACAACTGGCTCTAAAACAACAATGTTTACCAAGTACTTGTGGAACATGGAATAAGGAGATACTTATTTCTGCCTATATTAAGAGAATTGCAGTATGAGATTATGTGAGAAGATCGATAAATTATAAGACTGGTGAAATATAGAAAGGCCATAATGATACGATATGTTAGTAATTTGGTTTGCTTTCAATGTGTCATTGTCAGTAGTGAAAGATTTATGTAGCAGAATAAAATCATTAATTTCACTACAGAAATATAATTACAATTGTTATAGAACAATGAACTGGGATTGGAGCATTGTGGAGAAGAGAAGGGTAGAGCTGAGGCTAGGGGCAGAAAGTCCAATTAGAAAATCACTAAAATAATCCAAGTGATGAATGATGAGGCAGTGATAGTTAACTTGAAAAAGAACAGACAGACTTTCAATATATTCAGGAGGAAGAATCAATAGCTCTCAATAACCAATCATAGGTGTGGGGATGGCAGGGAATGGATTACTGCAGGTTTCTTGCCTGGGTGATTAAATACATGGTTGAGACACTAAGAAGAGAATAGGAAATAGTAGCAAATTGGGGAACTTTTCCTGCTGGGGGTGTGACTCTTTTGTAGACTGTTGTGATAGAATGAGATATAAGATTATTTAATGGAATATTTAAATGGCAAACCTGCTTAGGAATGAATGCAAATGAACATGCAGATTGTTTCCTAATTAAGAAGGAAAAACATTCAGAACTACGAATTTAGTTAAATAATATATGAGAAGAGTTCTTAGTTATACAAATAAACATTAAGAGATATGTTTACTTAAATGGCAAGCCTCTAGAGGTTTTACTAGAGCTTATGAACAGACAAGAATTTGGTTTAAAAATGTTCTAGAAAGCTTTAGAAATTTTAAGTTTTTATCAGTTGCTGAAGGAGCACATACTTAGAATGCAGATCTTAAAATCAAATCTAGTTGAAATAATTCAATAATGGTAAATCAATTTTTATGAACAAGGAAAGATTTGTGGTTATTTGATAATGATGTATCTCCTGTTTAGATTGCATTTCAGTAATATTCAGTTTTACAAGACTGTGGCCTGTGATTAAATAGACTAAGTTGGTCACAACCATGAAAAATTAGACTACTAAGATGATGAAATCAGACAAAGGGTTGTCCTTTATCTGTTTGACTCTAAGCAAGGCTGAAGATGCTGTTTGATATGCCAATCAACTTCTACTCTTACTCTTTCACATATCTAAAAGTCTTGGGAGGATATGTGACTCTCTGTTAGTATTAACATCAATATATCTGTTACTTTTCTTGCTATCAGGAAGCTACATATCTTATCATTCTTTATTGTCATTTGCATTTATCCAAGATATTAAATGTCTCGATTTAATGTTACAGGTCAGCAACACTAACAAAACTGAATCAAAAATTTTCAGTAGGCAGAGTGTTGCTGAACAGGTTTTATCTCAAATGGAATTTTTTAGAATTACTATGTCTAACAATGTCATTTTAGAACAAAAACTTCAAATGCTACTTTAGCCAGTACTTTCAAATATGCCTTTAAAAAAATTCCTTTCAGAAATGCAAATTAAAACCACGCTAAGATTCCACTTCACCCCTGTTAGAATAGCCAAAATCAGCAACACCACCACCAACAGGTGTTGGCGAGGATGCGGGGAAAAAGGAACCCTCTTACACTGTTGGTGGGAATGTAGACTAGTACAACCACTCTGGAAAAAAATTTGGAGGCTACTTAAAAAGCTAGACATTGATCTACCATTTGATCCAGCAATACCACTCTTGGGGATATACCCGAAAGACTGTGACACAGGTTACTCCAGAGGCACCAGCACACTCATGTTTATTGCAGCACTATTCACAATAGCCAAGTTATGGAAACAGCCAAGATGCCCCACCACTGACGAATGGATTAAGAAAATGTGGTATCTATACACAATGGAATTTTATGCAGCCATGAAGAAGAATGAAATGTTATCATTCGCTGGTAAATGGATGGAATTGGAGAACATCATTCTGAGTGAGGTTAGCCTGGCCCAAAAGACCAAAAATCATATGTTCTCCCTCATATGTGGACATTAGATCAAGGGCAAACACAACAATGGGATTGGACTTTGAGCACATGATAAAAGTGAGAGCACACAAGGGAGGGGTGAGGATAGGTAAGACACCTAAAAAACTAGCTAGCATTTGTTGCCCTTAACGCAGAGAAACTAAAGCAGATACCTTAAAAGCAACTGAGGCCAATAGGAGAAGGGGACCAGGAATTAGAGAAAAGGTGAGATCAAAAAGAATTAACCTAGAAGGTAACACCCACGCACAGGAAATCAATGTGAGTCAATGCCCTGTGTAGCTATCCTTATCTCAACCAGCAAAAACCCTTGTTCCTTCCTATTATTGCTTATACTCTCTGTACAACAAAATTAGAAATAAGGACAAAATAGTTTCTGCTGGGTATTGAGGAGGTGGGGGGAGAGGGAGGGGGCGGAGTGGGTGGTAAGGGAGGGAGTGGGGGCAGGGGGGAGAAATGACCCAAGCCTTGTATGCACATATGAATAGTAAAAGAAATAAAAATAAATAAATAAAAAAATTCCTTTCAATAAGCTGAGCAAGCAGAGTATCTTCATAGACTCTAATTAACTCAGATAAATGCACAAGTGTTTGATATACATGTGCATTACTAAATTAGCTTATCTTTGAGACTGATCATAAATGGCAGTTCCGCTTTCTTTCCTTTCCTGCAATACTACTAAGTTAAACAGGTAATTACTTTGATCTAGATTGTTAAAGATTTTGAAAGTATGAGTGATAACATCTCTATTTGAATTAGGAGAACCTCTAAGTAGATAGAGGCTTATTAAAGCTCTACCTATAATATCAATCTCTTTGGAGCCATTAAATATTATTTATCAATGTAACTTTGAGTCCTACAGGCATAGTGAGGTATTTTAGAGAATGGAGAGCAATATAAAATACAGTAGAGCCCTAAGTGGTTTTCAGGATAGTAAAAAGAAGTTAAAAAATTAAGTAGTTGAAATAAAGCATATGGGAGATTCATTCACATGTTTATTCACAGGATATAGTAGTAGGGGAATATGAAAAGAATTTATTAGTTTGTAGGTAGGATACAATGATAAAATAATGTAACTGGCAGCATGGCTTTAAGTAGTAGAGTGCCTGCCTTGTAAGTGTGAGGCCATGAGTCCAAACCCCAGTGCTGCCAAAAAACAAAAACAAAAACAAAAACAAAAAAATATATTCTGATAAAATAATGTAATAAATCTTTAGGTTCAATGTCTAGCACATTATGAGAAATCCATAAATATTAGTTCTTATTATATTTATGGCACAAAGATGATAGTGTATAATAAGCTGCATGTGGATTTGAGTAGGGCAAAAGATGGGAAGAGAATCTTTCAAGCAGAAGGAGCAGTGTGGTAGCTATGAGTCAGTGAGGCTGAGTCTCAGTATTCTGACATGGATAGGACTTAATGAGAAAGCTAGAGACACACAAGAGCCAGGTCATACAGGACCTGCAAGTTGTACTAGGATTTGAACATCATCCTGTAACACTTCTGGAAATCTTTGAAAGGTATTAAACAGTTGGATAATTTAATTATTTTAAGGAGCTTATTTGGTGAGTATAGAGAATGTATTAAAAGAGGTACAGGTAAACACAGGGGACCCGGCTAGGTGGCTATCTTCATAGTTTATGTAGGAGGTGATGAGGATTTGAACCAACTCTGTAGCAATGAGTATGAAGAGGAAAGTGGTCAGTATGACATTAAATAATGAGACCCTTTGTAACTTCTAGGTCTTGGAAATGGATTAAATGTGGAAAAAGATATAGAGGCCTTTAGTGACACCAAATGTTCTATCATAGAGGCCTTAATGGATGGTGATGCTGCTCAATGAGATCAGAAATACAAAGGGAGGAGCAGATAGGATGGGGGTGACAATCATGAGTTTGGTTTTGGATTGCTGAGGTTGCAGTATTTCTGTGCTATTCAAGTAGTGACATTTTAGAAGGGTTGTTGCTCTAGTGACAGATCTTGTGCTAGGGACATAGATTTATGAATTAATTAGCATGTACTTGGTATAAGAAGAGATCCTTAGAGATACAAGAACAGAAGTGACAGGAAGGGAGACCCTGTAGGGAATTCCACCTAGGTGTGTTGTGGTATTAGCTGCACTCATTGTTTCCACACTTCCCATGCTAGTTTCCTAGTTTTACATTTCATCTTGTAAACTTTAAGTTATTTGAACAGTGTCTAAAGCTTCTGAGAGGACTTACAAAACTCATTTATAATAATTCTTTGCTATACAAAGTCCTGTGGTTGTACACTATAAATAGTATTGAATAGAGTGAAGTAGTCTTTAGGCTATTCCTTATCTACATGTCAGAATTCAAAACGTTTGGGAATTCCATTTGCTGGTAAGTGAAGATCTTGATGACAATTTAGATTTTTGGTGACAGTGTGTTGGAATCTACCTTTCTTGAGAATGAAGAGTTGAAATATGAATCTTAGGTTTCCTTATCCTCAACACTATTTTTATATCATTTGGTGTTGTAACATTACTTCAGCTGCCTATTTTTAATATTTTTAGAGTCAATATGTTTGCAAAACTAAGAATTTTAGATATTTGGTAATTGAGGGTCTGAAAATAGAAATGTTCATGGATTTCTGCTTTTAAAGCAGCTCACATTGAGCTTTATTCCATGTATTAAGTGAACTAATTTGTTCCACACTGTAACCAATTTAGAAGCAAATTTCAAAGTTATTAGTTAAGGATGTGATTAACCAAGACCAGACAAATGTATTTAACACTTAAAATGTCAATATAAAAGTTGAAGTTCTTCCTTTTCTTTTCTTTTAAACTATTGCTATAACTAGATATGAGGCTTTCCAAAAGTGAATGATGATGGAAACCCACATATTGAGGCTTATTTCTAGAGCTTAACTCAGTTCAGATAGTTTGACCAGGAATTATTTAGATTTCCAAATGGAAAATTGAACCTTTTACTTCAGGGTGCTCTTATTCATTCAATCTGTTTGACAAGTTACTTTGTCCTGTTGTACCTGGCAATGTACCTAGAGCTGTGAGAAAACACAAAGCAATTAAAACTTTTACTCTTGAGGATTATAGTCTCAAATAGCAGGAGCAATAATACAAAAAGTTGCCTAATAGTAAATCACGTAAAAGAGGCACAGGTTTGTAAGAAGAGATTATAAAACTTCAGTGAAGAACATTAAAGGACTAAATTTGAGAAGCAAAATATGTTTATTAGAAGACTAAAGCTAATAAAGATTTCTATTTCTGCCATATAATCTGAAATATAAGCTCAATGAGAGATGAGATTTTTGTCTGTTTTGTTCATTTATGGATCATAGCATATAGAATAATTTGCTGAATGAGTTACTCAAAACTTCTCTATAACTACCATTTATAAAAATTTTGGATGGAACGAGGCAAGTTGACCCCCAAATTCGTAGATGGAAGAAAAGGAAAAGCCCCAAAAATGTTGAAGAAGCATAAAGAAAGGTGAGACTTGTCTTTTATGGTACACTGCCATGTCCAAAGATGGTGACAGTACAATTTCTCTTCCCGTGTGGTTTTTAGCAATGTGACATTGCCACTCCCCCACAAGAATGTGTAATCCATTTACCTTCCTTTGAGCTTATTTGGCCATAGACTAAATCAGAAGTGTCTTTGGGTGACTTCTGAGGCTAGGTTTTAAAAGATCTGCAAATTCTGCCTTTGCTTCTTGGAACATTTCTTAGACTTCTAAGAGCATTTTTTTCTTGGATTCTTTGCACTGAAAGCCCAATTAGCCACATAGAGAGAGAGACCAACATGGAAGAAAAGAAAGGCTTCTGGTTGATAATCCCAGCTGAGCTCCCACCTGGCAGCCAGTACTGAATGTCAACCAGTGAATGAGGCTGTTTTGGGCCTCATCATTGTCCTTATGCCTGAACAGATAATATAGAAAGCAGAATGTTGAAGTCACTCCAAAATCATGAAAAATAACTTTTTTTAATTCTACAAGTTTTGTTTTACAGCAACAAAGAAGTGAAACACCAAAATAAACAATTGCCGCAAAGCTATAACAACAGAGCCAGTGTGATGATAGTATAGGGATAGAAAATTGTCAAAATGAAAAGAACAGAGAGCCTTACTGTAGTCCTCATTCATAAGGGTCCTGGGGAGCAACTAAAGAGCATTAAAAATTGGGAAGAGGGACATAATAGCAGATTGATAAATGAAATATAATCACAAAGAAAAAGTAAACTAAAAATAAATAACTGAATAAAGATATAAATATAACTGACAAAATGTTAATACATAAAACTTTAAGAAATTATTTCTATAATTATTGGATAGAAATTATCAAATGAGACATTGAATATTAAATAACAAGACTAGAAAACTTAATATATTAGCATTTAAATTTCTGTATGATGAAAGGTTGTGATAAACAAGGTTAAAAGGCAAGCTAGGAACTGGAAGAAGATATTTGTAACACATGGAGCTGGAAGTGGCAAAGGATGTTTTCCAGATAACATTTAGATCTCCTAGAAACTACAATTATAGCAATAAAGGAAGAAGAAAAAGACTCAAACAAATGAAAAGGCTCAACTAAATAATAAAAAATAGGTGACAAACATGAGCAAACAATTTACAGAATAGGAAAACCAGAGGACAAATAAATATATAACAAGATACTGCTTGCATTTTGATGTATTAATTAAAATAAATTTATTTTTAAAACATACCTTCACCAACAATTAAGTGGGAAATTAAATCAATAATTAGATTGTCTCTCATAGTCATTAAATGTTAAAAAAGTAAAAGCATGCCAATACCAAAAATCTAAAAGGTGCAGAAATTGAAACTTTTATACAATACTGGCCAGAATGGCAATTGTTATTCATTCTTTGGAGGGCAATTTGGGAACATTTGGTAAACTGAAGAAGTCCATATTCTAGTTGTTGAAGTACCCCAGGAGACATGCAACAATATTTGCTACAGAGTGACTTATATCAGTGAGAGGATAAGAAATAACTTCAATGTCCTAGTAGAATCTGTAAAATGATCAGTATGTGCATTTAATTATTATGAACTTAGGTGTTCACAGGCATAACAATTTTCTGCTTACCCCACAATTCAGCAAAAATGAAGGCTATCCTTGGTCTATAGGAATTGACATGATGAAGATAGCCCTAATGATAGCAGAATTTTACTTCATTGAATAGGATGTCAATGTTGGAAAAGGACACACTGGTTACATATTTCCATTCACGTACACTATTATGTAGTGAGATATGCAAATCCAGATTGCTTAAATGAACCACAAAAGGGTTCAAAATTAGCTTTGGTCTACACATCTGGTATCCATGTGGTGAGAGGAATAGACAATTATACAGTCTACACCTGGTATCTAACTTGCTGGGTCATCTTGAGTGGCATTTGACCTATTTCTCAGTTACTCTGAATACTAAGTGTGGGCATTAGAATAGAACTAGATGCTTTCTAGTTCTTCCCATGATTCTCTAGGTGTGATGTACAAGTGCAAATAGGCTTTGGAACTCTGGAATCATATGGTGATTAGAGATTCCATGTAACAATTTATTCGTTAATTCCCTAAAAGAATGGGTGAGTTGAGCTTCTTGACTTCTTTCTTATTTAAATAGAAACAAGGATGTCCTTATTAAGAACAGGAGAGAATTGCAGTAGCTCAAAAGGCAGGGCCATAGTGTGAATGTCCCTGTCTGGTCACAGTGCTACAAAGTGTTGGGTGGCTGCTGTGGATATTGGGAGGCAGTGGGACACTTTGGTGCCACTCCATTACTTTTATGGTAGAAGAGAACCTGACTTAGTTCTTGAAGTAGATTCAATAAATAAGATAGGGAAATTGATAATAGCTTAACAGTATCTGCTCACAAGCTTGAGATAAAAGATCACAAAGAAAACGAAGACATTCCCAACCCATCTCATATTGAGATGAACTTCCTACAACCACATGCTTTATGGAAGGATTGCAGGTGTGCCTTTCTTTGACTAATAAACACAACCCCGAAAATACATGTATAAACCAAGGTATTGAAATAGCTTTCTTAATTTTTAAATTCAGTTCAATAAAAATTTACTGAACACTAATTAAGTATCAGGAACTCTGCTCAGTTCTAGAGCCATTAAAAAATTGATAATGCAATTTATGTTCTTTGAGATCTTATATTCCAGTGGGTAATAAAGTTACTCCAGTCTGTCCAGCAGCCAAATATAATAACCCTCTGTGCCATGGAAATGAATTTTCTAGGGAAATTCACTCAAAAACCAATCTAGAGGTAAATACTTTAAATTTTAAATAAGTAGTATTATTCTGCAAAAAACTACCAGGTTAGATAAGTTATTCATGCCTTATATAGAAGGTGTATTAATCCAAATGTGTATTAATCCCTTTACCTACTCCTTTTTTTGTAGCTAACATGGACATTTGAGCTGATGCATGCATGAGGCTAACTGTACCCAACAAAACATATGACAATCTAACCATAGTGTGGTGTCTGCAGCACTTATTTTATTCTATTAATGAAATAGAACTATATTCAGCCATTAAACCAGTCTGTGTGTCCACATAAAAACATACTCAAGAACCAAATTTTTGAAACAGTATTTTATATTCAATGAATTTTCCTCTGTCATGATATTCATTTATATAGACTTTTAGAGACTAACCTGATGTACATTAATAATATGAGAGCTTTATGCTGTGTTCTAAAATAACAATTGATCAGTTCAAGAGTTACGGGTCAACTCTCAAAGAGCTCTCTGTTAGGCTCAATGAAGTGGAAAGAGAAATAAGATGTTGTCATCACTTTCAAAAAGTTTGTACTCCAAATCTCTGTCTGTGTCTTCATTTCTAGCTGCTAGACAAGAGCCATCAAAGTGAAACAGATAAAATGTTCAGGAGATTCAGGGAAGGGATAAAATACTATTGATTGTCACGAGCACTAATGAGACTGACAGAAGAGAGGTTGCCAAGGGATTTTTTTTTTTTTAATGAGTGTGAGAAAGAATTGAGGACAAACATTAGGGAGCACCTTTATATGCAAGGAAATGAAAAGGACGGTGAGCTTGCAATGAGTGGTGAAGTGAAGAGGGGAACCTGTTTGCATGCAAGTGTGTATTGTGGGTGGAGGAGGAAGGGGAAGAGCAGAGTTTCATAAAAGAGGTTTGTAATTGTGCATCCATTATAAGCATTGCTATTAGGCAAGTGTTTAAGTAGGAAGAAATTTGCACCTCTTTCCTTTCTTCTTAGTTGTGGCTTTATTTTAATTTCTGCTACTGAGAGGAGACCTACTTAGGCTGCAGAATGCTTAGAAGGTTTTTAAACATGAACGGATTTTTTATGGTAGTTAGAAGAACTGATGTAACATGGATAATCATAATGAAAATACCAGCTTCTTCATCATGCTATAAAGTACTTCATGCTGGTCTAAAAAGTACTTATCTACAGAATAAAATTGTCACATTGACCATGGGATATAAAAGACACACTACCCGGGATCAGAGCTTTCAAAGTTAGAAAGAATGACTGCTTTTGAGTGGCAGCAGAAGATGTAGACTTTTGGTGAGTATCTGTGTAATAGCTAGCAAATTATTGTATTTTCTCAAATACTGTTTTAGTAGATCTCTATCCATATCATAATTTATGTTAAACTCCAAATGATCTGAATCCCAACAAAAATCTTGAGTATAATCTCAATGACCCTAAGAAGTACTATTATTTGATCATTTCTAAACAAAGATACTTGAGTTAAAAGGTTTGGGGAACTGAACCAAGTTTCTGATACCAGGAAGTTAGGAAGGAACTGGAAATTTGAATTTAATTCTGTCTTCAAAGCCTGTGCTCCTTCACTATACTTCAGTGTCTCTACTAGTCTGAAGCACAATGAATTACTGACCATAATATGAAATTGACCATTATATGAAATAAAGCTTCAATACTGATTTCACATCATTGTATTCTAATTCTTTATAATTTAGTAATCTATATTTGAGATGATGGAAGTGCTCATTAAAAAACCCAATTAGTTAATATGAAAACCCAGTTTTTTTTCCAAAGCATTCTATATAATAGAGAATTAATTGATTGCAGATTAAATTGAGTTATAAAGTCACTGCTTAAATTTGAAATCTGTATCAAAATTAATTTTTTTGCAAAATTTATCCAAATTCATGAGATAAATTCACAGAAATGGAATTGATTTGGAATTTTTTTATTTTGCCAACATCTTACTCTATGCTCAGTATTCTATGTTTAAGGTGTAAAGTTATGTCTTTGAGTGGAAAAACGGTGTTGCAACGTTAACTTCACAAAATCTAACAACCAGATGTCTCCTCAGTGATCGATGGCATTGAGACAGTGGTAAATAAATGTGTTTTCATAGAAATGCAATCAGTAATGACTTGGTGAATCTCCCTTTGTCCTGTCAAGTGGAAAATGAGTTAAAACAGACAAACAGCAAACAAAACATCACTGAGCATCTCCAGTTGTTCAGATTCCATACGTTGGCATCATCCTTGATTCTTTTGAGACTCTTCAGTCCTGTTCTATCATCAGGAAATCATTTCACCTCTACTTTCATAAATAGTCCACCGTCTCTGACTGCTTCTCACATCGGTTATGTCTCACCTGAAGTAATGATATACCCTTACAACTGCTTCTGTAATTTTGCCTTGTTTCCCTATTAAAATGTGAATCAGATCATGTCATGTGTCACTTTGTGGCTACTCTTCTTATTCGGAGGAAAACCTCTTCACAAATTCTCTGCTCTTCTGTGATATGAGCCCCCCTATTCCCATACCTGAAAACTGCATACTGCTCTAGATACCTGAATCTCCAATTCTGTTGTCTGAAATAAATAAAAGTGCCTCATTCGAGGTTTTTGCATTTGTTCTTCTTTTTTTCTGTTCATATTATTATCTGAGTATCTGTTTGGTTTCCTCCTCTTGTTCATATTTCGACTTGTTAGTGAGGCCTACTTTGGTCCCCCTATCCTGGGCACTTACTCAAATGCAGACTCCATGAGGACAATAAATTTTGGTCATTTGGCTTACTGTTATATATCCTGGTATAATGCCTTAGTGTGTGTTCAATAAGTGTGAATGAATAAATTAATGGGTGAGGATATGAATGTATGAATGACTATCTTATATGTCATTTATCTGCCATGTTAACTCTGAAATAGGCAGTATTATTTTCATTTGACAGATGTGATAAACCATCAACCTATGAGCCATGGAGTGGTAAAGTTGACTTATCACTTACAGTTGACTATGACTGATTAATTTTAAAGTTCATATAAGGTAAAATGAAATATTATTTCATACAGTCTTCTATAAACTAGAGTATTTTCTCAAGAATGAATATGTTTTTTTCTTTTTTGTTTATTTATTCACATGTGCATACATTGTTTGGGTCATTTCTCCACTCTGCCCCCTTTCCCTAACCTTCCCCTCCTCCCCTCCTAAGTTCCAGGCAGGTCCCGTTCTGCCCTTATCGCTGATTTTGTTAAAGAAAGGACATAGGCATAATAAGAAAGACAAAGCGTTTTTGCTAGTTGAGTTAAGGATAGCTATACGGAAAGACTCCTAGGTTTTTAAAGTAATTTTTATCACAGAATTCATTCTTATCTAATTAATTTGCTACTTATTAAAGATCTAATGTACAAGGGCACTGACTGGCCTCAGAAACATACTGATAAACAGGACAGACAAATCTGGAGTTTACATTTAGTGAAACAGATACACAAACAGAGAAAAAAATGTCAGAGTTATAAGTGGAATGCAAAGAATTAAAAGATGACAGTGTGGACAGATTGGGTGGTGTACTCGTTATTTCCATTTGCTTCAACTGATATCTGTTTTGTCCTTCACCCTGTTTATATTTCAGGAAGTTGATTTTTATGTGTTGTGTCATTGGACACCCTTGCCATTGGCCTCTGGCTGTATTTGACTATGGGAACCATCTGCAGAAGAATTGAGAACTAGAGATGTATGTGAGGGTTGAGCATATGTTTCTCTGGATCCTCCCTGACAGGTCCCCAATAATTGCCATTGGATGTTTTTCTCTACCTAATGCTATGTTCCTGTTGGGCAATCCTCTCCAGGTACTTTCATTTACTGAGGTTTAGGAACTGCTCTTATTCTCTGAACTTTGGCACTGTTAACTTCTCTTTGGCTCTTGAAGTACCAGAATACTGTACTATATTTGTTATCATAAAGATTTCTTCAACTTTCTAAATGATAAATAACAACTACATTATTATACCATGTGTTACTTTCATCATTTAAACTACATAAGTGTGTAATTTATTTCTTACTCACCCAGAATTTATACACGTGGTTAGGAAGGGTCTCTCTGATGAATTAATACTGATGTGAATTTTGCAGAAGGCTACCATGAGGAACATCTCCAAGGGGGAAGATTATAGACAAAAGGAACATCTGAGACAAAGGATCTAAGATAGCCATGAACCCTATATGCTTGTAAATGCTGAAAGATTTTGTGTCAAGGCGGAGACTGTAAGAAATAAGGATGTGATAGAAAAATGTACCAGATAGATTACCTCAAATTAATGTCTTAGTGGTACTTAAAAAACAAACAAAAAATAAGAAAAATACATCTGTTAAAAACAATATTTTGTGTGGTGTGTCTTTTTTTTATTTTATTTTATTTTTTTCTTTTATTATTTATATGTGCATACAAGGCTTGGGTCATTTCTCCCCCCTGCCCCCACTCCCTCCCTTACCACCCACTCCGCCCCCTCCCTCTCCCCCCCACCCCCTCCATACCCAGCAGAAACTATTTTGCCCTTATTTCTAATTTTGTTGTAGAGAGAGTATAAGCAATAATAAGAAGGAACAAGGGTTTTTACTGGTTGAGATAAGGATAGCTATACAGGGAGTTGACTCACATTAATTTCCTGTGTGTGGGTGTTACCTTCTAGGTTAATTCTTTTTGATCTCACCTTTTCTCTAATTCCTGGTCCCCTTCTCCTATTGGCCTCAGTTGCTTTTAAGGTATCTGCTTTAGTTTCTCTGCGTTAAGGGCAACAAATGCTAGCTAATTTTTTAGGTGTCTTACCTATCCTCACCCCTCCCTTGTGTGCTCTCACTTTTATGATGTGCTCAAAGTCCAATCCCATTGTTGTGTTTGCCCTTGATCTAATGTCCACATATGAGGGAGAACATACGATTTTTGGTCTTTTGGGCCAGGCTAACCTCACTCAGAATGATGTTCTCCAATTCCATCCATTTACCAGCGAATGATAACATTTCATTCTTCTTCATGGCTGCATAAAATTCCATTGTGTATAGATACCACATTTTCTTAATCCATTCGTCAGTGGTGGGGCATCTTGGCTGTTTCCATAACTTGGCTATTGTGAATAGTGCTGCAAAAAACATGGGTATGCAGGTGCCTCTGGAGTAACCTGTGTCACAGTCTTTTGGGTATATTTCCAAGAGTGGTATTGCTGGATCAAATGGTAGATCGATGTCCAGCTTTTTAAGTAGCCTCCAAATTTTTTTCCAGAGTGGTTGTACTAGTTTACATTCCCACCAACAGTGGGAATGTCCCCGCATCCTCACCAACACCTGTTGGTGGTGGTGTTGCTGATGATGGCTATTCTAACTAGAATAGGGGTGAGGTGGAATCTTAGTGTGGTTTTAGTTTGCATTTCCTTTATTGCTAGAGATGGTGAGCATTTTTTCATGTGTTTTTTGGCCATTTGAATTTCTTCTTTTGAGAAAGTTCTGTTTAGTTCACGTGCCCATTTCTTTATTGGTTCATTAGTTTTGAGAGAATTTAGTTTTTTACGTTCCCTGTATATTCTGGTTATCAGTCCTTTGTCTGATGTATAGCTGGCAAATATTTTCTCCCACTCTGTGGGTGTTCTCTTCAGTTTAGAGACCATTTCTTTTGATGAACAGAAGCTTTTTAGCTTTATGAGGTCCCATTTATCTATGCTATCTCTTAGTTGCTGTGCTGCTGGGGTTTCGTTGAGAAATGTGTGGTGTGTCTTTACCTAATTTCTGTTTACTTGTGAGTTCTGTGAGAAGTAAAAGGAAAATTACTAAAAAATAAATTACATTTTCATTTTTCCTTTATTTGCAGTACATTTGCTTGTCATTTAAGTACTGTAACGAGAGGAAGCATAATGAGTGTAAATGATTAATGGAGTAATACTTCTGTAAGTCATATTTACTATTTACCCTAGTAATAGTAAAATGAGTCATTAGCTCATTGAGAAGTAATTTGGGGAGCAAGTTTATATAGCAGTTTTTAAAAATCTATTTTCTTTGTGTCTATGAGACCAAAATAACTCCCTAGGAAACACTAATTTTGTTTTCTTAACATTACATTTAGTTATCACCTTTTCTCTCATCTTTGCATTTGGTTAATTTCATCTGCCTCCTCTATGCAAGAAGAAATTAATTTCTTGGACTTGTTGCCTTCTGTCTTGCTCTCCATCCTCTTATTGATCACTTTAACTTGTATTCACATATTCAGAATAAAGTTTTCTTCTGTCTTGGTCTTCCTTTAGCAAACTGGTTAACTATTTTCTGGATTCTTAGTTCTCCATACTGATCAGCAAAATTACATTTTGAAAGAATGCCATTACTTCTTAAAATGTTTTCATTTTTGGAAATGCAACGATCAGGAAAGTAATTTTGGTAGTGGATACCACCTGAAATAGTGTCTGGCATGTGTTAGGTGCTCAAGGAATATTTCCAGATGGAGCGACTGCTTGAGTAAAGTGATGAGATAGTACTGGTATTTACTACATGGATGATATTTAGCCTGTCTAAGCTTCAGTTACTAACAACTATAAAATTAAGGAAATAATAGTATCTCCCATTAGGGTTGTTCTAAGCAAAGACATAATGCACACATTGATATAATGGATAGAGACTAGTACATAAGAAACACTCAAATATTAGCTATTATTTTTAATAGTAATTATTGTACAACCCAAGGACAGTACATTTTTCATTTTTAACAGTAAAAATTTAGCAGGATTCATTGTCCAGATTTTCATTGTTTAGCAGAAATACTAAAAGGTAAATATTAACTTATTAGTGAGTTAAGGGGTGGAAAGTAGAAACTTCTAACACATAAGTTATATATATGTGTATGTGTATGTATGTATACATATATATATGTATATGTATGTGTATACATATATGTAATTTTTGATTAGCCTGTTTTAGCAGGAGTAATTCTAGGAGTTAACTTTGGTGCCAACTAACTAACATCTGTGTTAGATGAAATTGTGAGAAAATCTAAATAGTCATCCACCCAGTGGAGGTATATGTATATATGTGTTTGTATAAATATGTTCATAGTAGAATTAGAGAAACTAAAGCAGATACCTTAAATGCAGCTGAGGCCAATAGGAAAAGGGGAACAGGTACTAGAGAAAAGATTAGATCAAAAAGAATTCACACGCACAGGAAATCAATGTGAGTCAACTCCCTGTATAGCTATCCTTATCTCAACCAGCAAAACCCCTTGTTCCTTCCTATTATTGCTTATACTCTCTCTACAACAAAATTAGAGATAAGGGCAAAATAGTTTCTGCTGGGTATTGAGGGGGTGGGGGGGAGAGGGAGGGGGCGGAGTGGGTGGTAAGGGAGGGGGTGGGGGCAGGGGGGAGAAATGACCCAAGCCTTGTATGCACATATGAATAATAAAAGAAAAAAACAAGAAAGAATATAGTGTTACAAAGCATGGAATTTTTTACCTGCTAAAAGACACCGTTCCATTTTATAAAACTCTGTGGAGACTGGCCCATCCTTTGCACCTGTTCTTAGTTTATGAAATGCCAGTTCTACCAAGCAGCTGTAGCGTCATTGTAACATGAATTCATTATAACAGAGTGCAACTTCTGGGAGCAAGCGAGGTATTGTCCTAATGAAAATGGAGCATTCTCAATAGAATCATAGAGTTTTGGACCTAAAAGCTATCTTGGGACACTCTTTTAAAACTCCACTTTTTTCCTGATATATCTATGATGAAGCAGCTTGCATAAGTTTACAAGTTTTTTTTTTTTTTTTTTTTGTCAAACTGGGGATTGAATTCAGGGCTTCATGCTTGCTAGGCAGGCACTCTACTACTTGAGCCATGCTTCCAGCCCTTTTTTCTCTGGTTATTTTTGAGATAGGGTCTCACTTTTTGCCCAAGCTGACCTAGATTGAGATCCTGCTTTATGTTTTTTACCATAGTAGCTGGGATTATAGGTGTGTGCCAGAAAGCCCAGATTTTCTCTCTTGAGATGGGTGTCACAAGCTTTTTTTTTGCCTGGGCTGTCCTCCTGATCCTCCTGATCTCAGCCTCCCATGTAGCTAGGATTTCAAGCATGAGCCCTGGAAGTTTACAAATCTCAATAGTAAAATAACTGTAAATGGAATCCAAATCTCTCTTTCATTGATCACTGTTCTTTTTTTCCACACTGCAATTCTTGTTCCTAAAATCATTTCTTAGTAAGGTCAGATCCACTTGAGTTATTTCCGTGGGGCACCATAACCTTACTAGATAAGGTTATGGGTGAAGATGCTTCTTCTTCATAGCCCTTGTCATCAGTGTGTTTTGGTTATTTAAAACATCAGAATCTCTCTCTTTTCTCCCTTTCCTTTTCTCTCTCTGTTTCTCCCCACTTCCTTTCTCCATTCCCTCCCTTATCCTCTCTTCTCTCATTGGGTTATTTAAGTATAATTTTAAATCCTGTTTATTTTTTTGCCTGTTTACACAAAAGCACTACAGTCTCTTGAAGTTTTCTTATTTTGGATGTGTGATTATACTGGATTATTTGTCAGTCATAGAGCCCAGAATGAGCAGGGAGGTTGAGGTGGATAGTGGGTTTGAAGAGAATCAATATTCTCACTACACTTATTTTGTCCTTTGCAAATTGAAATCACACTTCTCAAGATAGCATGAGTTCTATTTCCTGATAGTATCTTGAGAGGATCGATAAAAATAGGAAACTTTTACATAGCTATTTTCCAGCGCTCCTGAGGAAATTAAAAGGAAATATATTTCATAAGTAAAAGAAGTTAATTAAAAGCCAACCTGAAAGTCAATATGCAGACTATTGTGAGAAAAATGACAACTATTTTAATAGGCCAAATGATAGAAAAAACAATATTTAGAAAGGAGAACTTAAAATTGCTCACATTGGGTGTCATTGAGTCAGCAATATTTTGTTTCTGATGGGAAGATTCATAAAGATTCACTCTCTGGGTACAATCATGGTATTTTCTAAAGTTTTCACAAAAGGCAAGAAGTGTTCACTAAAAATTTTAGATGAGTCACTTGAAAAATTTTTGTTTTTTGTTTAGATACATTGTGTTGGTAGGAATATTTGTAAAATATGGGTGTGATTAATAGCTTATTATATGCTATTATTCTATTTATTTATTTCCTCCCTTTTCATATTTTCCTGAAAGCTATATGCATAGGACAATTTCTTTTGCTAACCCACCCATGCCTTCCCCGACCTGTGATGTATTCCTGTCTTAGCCTTGGTCCAGGGGTTGGTTGACAGAATAGACACCTGCACAATTTTCTTATTGTTAAGATAAATATCTCATTAATAACTCCAGTTTAGATGCTACTTCAATTCAAGAGAAGAGTGCTGTAGTGACTTATCAAAACCACAATCATGAATGCAGTCTTGCTGTACCCTGTATCCTTGGTCAGATAGGTTTCTCCTTCCTTTCTTCCTCTGCTTCATCTGGAGGGGCCTGGGCACCTGTACAAAACTAACTGGAGCCTAAACACAGATACATTAGTTGGGGCTGCCCCTGCTTCAGCTACCAAGGAGAGATTCTGTTGGCACAGTGCACCAGAATGCAATGCCAACTCCAGAATTTTTTTGTTGATGCTGAGGTGAGGAACACAGAAAGGGCTAGGGTGGAATGAAATCTGTGGCATCCAGTCTCCATTGTCTTTCCATTGAATGTGCTAAGCTGTAGTCACTGCAGTGTTTTCAAAAATAATAAAAAATATTTTGCTCATTAACTTTTTAAGTCCTGCTGACTTTGTGAAATCAATATAGCACATTATAATTGATTTATGAAATGAAAAGCCCTGTCTGACCAGTGAGCTCGGCAGTCGCAGTGCTCAGCACCCCACCCTTCTGCTCATTAGTGCACTTCCTTTGGCGTTGCCTGAGCCAAGGGCGCTGTCAGAGCTGGAAGGCGCAAGCCCTCTGCAGACAGCCTGTTTAAGATGTAGCTTGCATTTTATCCCGGGGGTCTTAAGCTTTTTCCCTGTTTCTTCCTACTCAGGTCAGCTGAAGGACTTCAGCCTCTTTCTCAGGCTCCCTCATGTCCTCATAATATCTTACTGGAAAGGCACACCTCCATTTATACCTGTTTCTTGACATTTTAATCTATTTGCTGCTTTTCCTTTCTTTCACCTTTCCCTTTCTCCCGTATCTGTCTTTCTTAGCTTGTCTTTTTCCACCTGGCCTTGTCTAGTCATTGATCTCTTTCATTCTGTTTTGTTATAATCTCACAAGGTGAACATTTTTTTCTGTCTTAATGTCTTTTAAAAATTTCAGTGCCTACCCTCTCATTCTTAATCCAACATCTCATACTTCTTGTCAATCCCTGCTAATTGATGTTCATATACCACTTAAAAACATTGAAGGAACTGTTACAGGCTGGTCATTGAACTAGGTGCTTTTTATCAATTTATTTTCTCTAAAAATGTGTGAGGAAAGTAGCATCCCTGGTTTCAGGTGAAGAAAGTACTAAGATTTAGAGAGGCTAATTAACTTTCTTGAGTCATTCAACTATTGAAGGGCAATATTGGTTTTTGAAATAAAATCTGTTTGATGCCAAAGCTTATGTTTCTTTTTTTTCTAGTACAAAATAGTGCTTCTAGTTGCCTCTGTTTTACTTTAAATGCATAACTATCAGAATCTGGCTCTTGGTGCACTTACAGGGGCTCATTGTCTTCAGTGCTACTCTTTCAAATAACTCTGCTGTTTAAACTGCCAGAATGCAAATGCATTTACTTCAAGCTTTTGGTCTATCCTAGTATATTGGTTGAATTATTCTTTCACACTGAGTATTCCTCTACCTAATGTGATGTGGGTAGAACTCCTTGTCTCATTATTACAGATAGAAGGAACTGCTCTCATATTGTCAAAAGTCACCAAGAGCAATCATATAACCCAGAAAAATGGACAGAGAGCTGAGCCAAATAGGCAGCCTTGGGAAGCTACATGAGAATTTCATCTTCTCTTTGTTCTTTTGATGTCACTTTGGGAGCCACTAAGTGGTAAAATTATAGGACTCTGCAGCAGCAGGAAAGTGATGCAGTGTCCTCGCGTCTTTAATGGTTGAAGGTGCCTGCAGTTTCTTCATGCAGGCACTGTACATTGCACTTTAGTGCTATGCCACATCTGCAGCATGTTAGTTTACAGTCAGCTAATAGGTTCCATCTATCTGAAATCTTGTATAATTTTGCAGTAATGTCGGACATTACTGTCATTCAAGATGTGCAATATTGTACCAAAAATTAACCACAGATGCCATATTAAACTAGCTGCAGACTTAGATTTAGCTACAGCAGGATGAAAATGTTATGTTATGGAAGTTGGCCAGAATTGCAATAGAGATGTACAGTAGAGGAGGAGGAGAGAAATTGAGGTCAAGCGGCCAAAACAGATAGAAATGGAAGTGAGAGAGTGTAATTCATGTGGTCAATGGCAATTCAAGAAGCCTTGAGATCAGAAAGAAGGCAGAATACAGGGTGATTGATGCCTGAGTGGGCTGATGCAGTTTTAAAGCAAGAGATCTAATCAGAAAAATAATTAGAGCTATAAATGAAGGTATAAGGAAAACACCTAAAATGTAATAATTTATCTTTAGGACTTACTGTAGCCAAGCTATTGATTTAGAATAAATTGCTATAAAACCTATAGAAGCTTAAAATGATCAATTCTGAGAAGTGAGTTTTGGATGCTCAAGGAGTCATAACGAGCCTACATTGTTACAAAACTCGAAGTTATCTTGCACACCATTGGACTTGAAGGCTCTTCTCTGGTAATAGAGCCTTATGAGATTAACCATTCTCATTTTGAGGAAAAGTATTGGAAGGTTCAATTGGTACAATTTTGTACTGCACACTGAGGTTGCAAAATTTTATTTCAACAAAATTGTGGGCTTGTGTGATTCTCATTAACTCCAGGGCCATCTGTCTTCTTGCTATTCATTTGGCTCATTTAGTCACAGGTGGGTAGGAAGGTCTCAATAGTTTTGGTTCTCATTCAATTCTGATTTCTGCTCGGGAAACAGAAAAGGCCTGTGACAGCTGCAGCAAGGCTGGGGTTCTCTTTCTCCAGAAGGTGGCTTCTCCCTGTAGTTTGCTACTGACAGGGAGAGCAGACAGTAAGCATTTCCTCACCCTGGTGTTTGGCTGCCTAAAACTATTGTCTTTGTTGCCTTATGGTATACTTGGATTAGAAGAAGAGACAAGGAATACAGTGGTCTCTAAAGTAATAATTAACTTTATTGGTAGAGTGGGGAAAAAACTGGTTATTAATCATTATGGGTCAGTCAAACCTCCTGATTTTCACCTATAATTTGTGTCTGCCTTCCTGGTTCAGAAATTAAGTATCACCTGGTTTAGTAGCCATGAGACATATTTGGTGCCTTAAAAGTTACCAGGCACATTGTAGGCCTCTCCAAACATCAAGGAAGAAAACATTTCTATTACTAAGGTATAACCTTGTTTTTCTTCCTCTACTTTTGAACACAAAAGAATAAAAAGCTGATGGAACCACCAGCTACTTACTTATCAGTGCTTCAGAAAAACAAGGCAAAGCAAAGCAAAGCAAAGCAAAGGAAAACAAAAAAACAAAACCAGGGTTCTTGGGTATTTTTTAGGTCTAGGGTTTCAAAATCCAGGAAAAACAGCACCATTTTAACAGATTCTCTTTTCACAGAAAAAAAATTAGAAAATTAAAAAATTGAAAAACCTGCAGTTCTACAATGATGGTGATATAGTACATTATAGCTGCTAACATCATTGGGCACTCCCTGAGTGTCCAAATGTATTCTCCATGCTTTACCTATGCTGACTTATTCATCCCCTCCAAGCCCAAATTCTATGTCTTAAGTGCAGTTATTACTTCCCATTTTTACTGATGTGGCAACTGTGCAATAGAATAATTAAATAACTCTTCCAGATCACCTGGCCAAAGTGTAGCAGTCTTACAGATTCCAGGAAGCCGATGCCTGAGTCTGCATTCTGGATCTTGACTTTCCTGCCTCTGTGATTCTGAGTTTCCTGCTGGAAAATCTTATATTCCTAATTTCATTCTCTTTTTTAATATGAACATAAGACATATAAAGGGGTAGAACTTCTGTAGGTGTGCTTTAATGCTGTGAATAAACTAAAACTCAATAAAAGCCATATTAATATTAACCAATATGTTTTTCTTCCTTTAGAATGCCCAACTCTAACAGTCATGTTTAAGAAATAGGTATGTGAGTAGTAGCTACTTAACAAGGAACTTGTCACTTGTTAGGAAGACTCATAAATGACTCCCTTTTAATAATAGACTTTGTGCAATTCATGTAAATATAGTTGTTAGTAATTCAGGGTAAGCAGTAATTTTAGGACCATATCGGTTGTGCATATTGAGTCTTGATTTCATACTCCTTTTATTTAATTAAACATTCTTGTTGGATTTAGTGGTGCATGCCTGCAAACCCAGCACTTGGGAAGTTGAGGCAGGAGGATATGAATTTGATGCCAACATGGACTACATAGTGAGACCCTGTCTCCAATCAAACAAATAAACTCCTTTATGAAATAATGTGACAAGTTAGCAAATGTATTCATTGAAACTTTCTGAGTTCCTGATTATTTTATTTGTTGTTGGGAATTTTTTTCAGCCTTTTTTCCCCTCTTTTTAAAAATCATGGTAAGAACACTTACCATGAAGGTTTATTCCCTTAAAAATTCAAGTGCACAATACACATTGTTAACTGTAGACACAATGCAGCAAATATCGACAGCTTATCTTGGGTAACTGAAACTTTACATCCACTGAACAGCAATTCCCCACTGTCTTAATTTTCAAAATGTCATTGATATCGTGTGTATATGAATGTAAATTTATGTCACTCATGATGTTATACAAAAGTATAGATTTCTGTAAATAATCTCGGTTAGCCCACACTTCTGAATTAAAGTTTGTCAGTCTGTCAGTTTTCCTAAAATATGTGTTGATTTCAAAAATGCTAAGCAGGAATACTTGTATTTAAAATATTCTGTGTAGTTTCCAAATCAAAACATAAATGATCCAGAAGGCTATAAAGTGTAGGTTGTCTTAATTTCAATGAGAGTTACAAGTGCAGGATTGATAGAAATTATCCATGCAACTTAGAAAGAAAATCCTATTTCCCTTAATATTTGCTATTACAAAAATTTTGATAGTGATAGCAACAGTTTTTTTTTTTGACAGCAGTTTTAAGGGGTTTTCCCTATTTTAAAAAAAGACCTTGTTATTTGTACACATTTGGAGCACATTTAGATGTTCTTTAGATGGAAATGCTGAAGTTTTCTGGCTTTCTATTCTACATGTGACAATGAACAAAAACCAATTTTTTTTCTGTCAGCCCTGAGCTAGGGCCACTCTTGTACTTTCTAAATTTCTATTATTAAAGTTAGGCTCAGGGTCCAATCGCAGGACTTTTATATATCAGATGCATTTTAGGTCCTTTGAACACAATATACCATTTCAAGTCCTTAATGAGTATTCCCACTAGTTTATATTCATCGTTGTAGACAATGGAACTACCAAGCATTGGTTATCTCTCACAGAAGCACGTGGAAATAGAGATTATTTTGAATTCTGTCTGAAATGTTCAACAAACTTCTCCATACTAGAAATCTCAATTTTGCTTTATTTCAGTACCAAATAATAAACCCACCAAGTAGTTATTTATGAAACAACCACTATCCTAAAAACAAAATAAAAACATATTTTTTCCAAGAAGGCTGTGATTTATTACACATTTTGCCAATAAATAATCTTTTACTTGAGATTTAAAGACTTATTTATAATGAGATGAATGAGAAGAACAAAGGCACTCAATCCAGATAATAAAATGTAGAGCAGAAAGTGAATAATTCAGAGCAGCAGGAAAGCAATGAAAAATAAGACCAGATTCAGGTTAAAGAAGCCCAAAAATGCCAAAATGGAAATTTTTCCTATGAAGGATTTTTTTCAGCAACAGTCATTATAGCAATAGTATACAGAAGAATATTTTTACATTTTGTAGGACAAGCTGGTAATAGGTTAACTGTGGTAACCTGTCGAAGATGTGATAAAGGCAAGAATAAAAGTGATGGAGAAAATGGAAAGAGGGATTCCAGAGCCTGGAGGATTTTTGACAATGTTCTTTTCTTTTTTTTTGGTGGTACTGGAGTTTAAATTCAGGACCTTGCACTTTTTAGGCAAGTGATCTACCTCTTGAGCTATTCCTCCAGCCCAGATAATTTTTTAGATAAGGTCTTGCTTTTTGCCCAGGCTGGCCTGGGGTGGTGGTCCTCATACTTATGCCTCCTACATAACTAGAATTACAGATGTGTCTCACCATGCCTAGTTTAGTTGTTGAGATGTGGTCTCTCTAAGTTTTTTGCCCCAGCTGGTTTCAAACTGCAATCCTCCGACTGAGATTTTTTTTCTGCTCTGTCTTACTGATTTCTTAACTCCAGATCTCAGCTGAAATATTGTTTTACAGAGCCTTCTTCCTTGATTCCCTGCCTTAGCACTCTCACTCCATTTATATGCTCACCAGCACCATATTCTTTACCTTGCAGTGTTAGAAAGACTTATATTTATTTAATTTGTTATTTATAATTTATAAAAGTCTTTTGACCAGACTTTAAATTTTGCAATGATGTGGATAATGTTTATGTTATATTGTCCTGATGAGCAACTAGCATGTATTCAACACATTCTATAAGTATTCCACACATTTTTGTGGACTAACTGACCTATTATTAGCCTTTAGTAATTTGTTCAATATAGGGAAATAATGGGGATTGAGTGGATGGGAAAGTGTTAAGCATAACCCAGGTTTGTAGCCTCAGTAGTATGCTAAGCAGTTACTGGTTTGTTTTTATGCTTTAAAATAAATGAACTTTTATATTTTTTTATGAGTAGGCATTGATGGAGTGATTGAAGAAGTGAAAAATCATGTATTAGAGAAAAGGAGAGGTCTAGTGAATGGAGAAAACAGAATAGAGAAGATAAGGATTTAGAAGAAGGACTGTCTGCCCCACAGACAGGGTGACTTCGACTGAAAGATTGATGGAGAACCAGATAATCTTGTAGATGAGCGGACTCAAAGCTGCCACCAATCCTGAAAAGTTATACACAAACTACTAAGCCAAGCTCTTGACAGTTTCAGATTCATAGAACTGGAGAGTATGGACAAAGTCAAAGACAGATAAAGTCAAAAAGACAGATCACTTCTCAGTTCTTGGTTCCTCTTTGCAGAATCCAGCCAAATAGTCCACCAAGCTTTTATGTCATTAGTTACAGGGAAAACCAAATTAAAGTCAAGATAAGGGTAATACCTCACATCACTGAAATGACTAAAATGAAAACAAAAAATGGAATATTGACTTTTCTAGATGATTTGAACCAATAAAACTCTTATACATTACTTATGGGAATGTGTAATGGTTCTACCACATTGGAAAACAGTTTGGAAGAGTCCTTACAAAGGTAACCATACACTTACCATATGAATAAGCCTTGCTATTCCTAAATATTCACCCAGGTTAAAAAAAAAAGTGTTAATGCAAGACCCATACACAGATGTGTAGAGCAGCTTAATTCATGGTTGTAAAAAAGTAGAAACAACCTACATGTCCAGCAGTGAGTGAAAGCATACACAAGTGTGCTGTGTGTGGTAGTGTGATGGAAGATTGCTCAGCTTTTTTGGAGAGAACTGTAGCTCTCCACATCACTCCTTCTTCGTAAGCAACAATTTACTTTCCAGCTCAGGTCATCATAAACTCTGATCCAGCAGTGAGTCTAAAGTTGTATTGTGCACAAGAAATAAACAAAACAAATTCCCCAAACACTCCATCAAATGACTCCACTTCTGAATGTATCCAAAGCAAAATGAGTCTGTGGAGGGTCAGTGGTGCCTGGTGTGGAGGTGGGAGTTGGCTGTAGAGGGGCACAGGGCGACATTCTTGATAATGGTAATTGTCTATGTGTTGATTGTGTGATAGTTACACTGGTGTCAAACCCTACTAAACCATACACTTCTCATGTGCACATTTTGTTTTGTGACAAAGTATACCTCAATAATGTTGATTAGAAATAAAAGAGTGAGTAATTTAAGCCTAACAAAATTATTTTGAAGCATGTACATAAGAGAATTTCAACACTTTTCTGCAAATTATATGCTGCTCATTATAAATAAGAATGTTACTGAAAGAAATTTATAAGAACAGACTTATAAGGCTTCTGTATAAGAAGTGTTTGCTTGTCAATATCTATTTACTGTGAATTAATTCTTTCATGATTAGAAAATACTTTATTGTTTGATTTAATACAAGTCATCCTTGCTACCTATTAATCTAAATTAGTGAGAATTCATTGTAATACTAATGCTACTGTTATATTAAAAATGTGGAAGTTTCTAGCATGGAGAATATTGTGAAAATCTTTACTAATTGTCAACTTTCTAAATTTAAACTTATGCATTATAATCTTTAGTCAGTATCATTTTATTTCAATTGGAAATGACATTTCTCGCATTTGTTTATAAGAGTTCTAAAATTTACTCTGATGAGAAGAATACAAAATCATTTTAAATAAATAAAAAAAGAACTCTTGTTAACCATCCTGAAATATTTCACTATTGTAGCAAATCATTTTTAACATGATTCAATAGTGCTCGTGGTTGACTTAATTTTTAATGTTGACTTTTATGAAATGTCCTTATTTCTCTCTAGTACATTTAAGTACCTACCTTTCTATACAGAAACTTTAAAAGTCTTTTATAAAATAACTTTTATCATATGAAAGAAATAATAAGACAGTCTTGGCTTATTAAAACTAAAGTTCACTATTTTCTGAGAGCAAATGGACCAAAAATATCATTTATGCTGAAGATTAGGGGGAAGGAATTAATGCTTTTATGTTAATAAAATATATTATAAGATATTGTATATCTTACAAGAAGTTTTGAACTGGTTATGCCAAGTGGTTAAGGAAGGAGTTGAACTCTGGAGAAGAATAACAGAGAAGGGAAAAGTTCAGCCTGTGAGAGAAATAAATCTTTTTTCATCCAAATGGAGCTGGAAAAACACAAAACCAATGACATATTGTTGAATTTGACAGACTGATAGTTCAAGATAAAGAGAGGCATATACAACACTAAACTAAGTTTAACAACTAGTAGGGTGCAGCACAGGACATTATAAAGAATGTTAAAAATCATTGGTTCAAGGACAATGAGGACAAATCCAGAAGTCATAGGGTTAAATAGAGGGAAATAATTTTACTTACTTTTCAGTTCCTAAAACAAATATTGGCAGAATGGAATATATTGAAGTACATTGGAGTGTTTTAAACCAAGAGAACTATTCTGACCTTGCAGATAAAAAATGCTTTTGGCCAAGAATAAAAAATATTGGAAGAAAAAGAACCTGTGGTAAATGTATTAGTAGAGATGACAAGATCCCTTGTAATTAAAATAAATCATGTTGGTGATATCTACATTTTCTATTGGATGTACACAACTTCCAGGTCTTACTTGCAAACACAGTGAAGTGAGAATAGTTTTTCCTGCTTGTACCAACACATGTATGATTATGACAGGTGTCATTTTTTGAATTTTTAGTTAGTATTCCACTAGATGCTTTTCCAAATAGATGAGTGGATTAAACTCTTCATTTTATAGGCTTTAAAAAGTTAAATAATTGGCACAAAGTCACACAACTGTTAGCAAGTAGATTTGGAATTTAATACTTATTCTAAAACCTGTCCCTTTTTTTCTTTTTAACTTTGTTGTGCCACATATTAAAGAAATCCCAAATTTATTAATCTTCACTTTTTTCCTCAAGAAAAAAAGGTCAGAGAAAGAGAGAGAGAAATAATGCAAGCACTTAGAGAAATGCAAATAAATTTGTATGAAAAGGGAGGTTCCTGGAATCTTGCCATATTAACAGATAACATTTCTATTTCATTTGGTTGAGAGAATTCACTTTCTTGACTTCTTGAGATTTGATCTTTATTACCTTAAAAAATATGAAGTAATATCAAGAGGAAGGGATATGTGTATGCAGAGAATGGGGCTATCTCCTTTCAGGTAGAATTCCAACCTTACTTGGCCAGTCATTTGTTATCTTTTGGGAGTTCTGCCTAGAGACAAGAAAAGGACACACTTGGGCTTCTAAGATGCCATTCTGGCCATTTGTGAAAATAATGTATTGTCTAGACACAGAGTTTCGGTTATATATTTAACAGAGACTTCAGGTCACAGTCATTTCTAAGGTTTTACAATGGGTATTTTGAAACATTTTTTGGCATTACTAGAATTTTATATGAATATAGGAAGGTGCTAAAAATTACCCTAATAGAGGAGTTTGTTTTATTTTTTTCTGAACAGAGGATGAGCATTTGAGTTCTGGCCACCAATTAGCTTACAGAACTGAAACATAAAATCACTGTGAATGTCTGGGGAGGAAAGAATAATTACTAAACACCTGCCATATACAAAGAAGAAACTGACTCATGTGTATAGAAAACCTATGGATGTCTTCCTACGAGGCAGTATAAAACCAATGTGCAAATTCACAAAATACGAGTATAACTGTGAAGAAATCCCCATAGCCCTACTTATGACTGACAGATGATAAAACTTTTGTAGAGCCTTAATTGTAATACCTAATTGCTACATCTGACCCTGCTATAGCTCAAGACTCCTAAACTTCATGTAATTTAGAGTATCTGTAGTGTGTGTGTATATGTGTGTGTGATAGCTCCAGGGATTTATTACAGGCTACAATTACTTTGGAATTGTTGAGATACCTGCAGTTCACTACACCTATGGTACCAGTCTGGTGTCCCAATCGGTTCTAGTCTCAGGTACTTTGTAATGATCAGGTTGTGAGAGAAATCTTTGAGGTAGGTCACTACTGTTACTTTCATATTCAGAATCTTTCATGTCGTTTCAGGAAAGTGTTTCTGATAGAAGAATTTACAGAGGACCCATGATATTGTCCATATTAAGAAAATATAGAGGGTCTCTGGGTCATGAAACCTTATGAGTATTGGGAGAGGCAAATTTCCCCCTTTGATGTGAAACTGATAGCTCCCACAAAAGAAATACAAAAGGCTAATAAACAAAAACATATTCAATATCATAAGTTATCAAATATGAATTATGTCAGTTTTGAACTGATATAATTGTAAAAGATTTTAAATGGGTAGATTCAGGTATGATCAAATAAGTACTTTTATAACTATCAGGAGTAGCTAGTTTTACTGCAGATTATTAGGCAAGCAATATGGTACTTTGAACCAAAAATGATAAATTTGTTCATTTTATACAGCAGTTTGTAGAAATATCCTGAGCAAATAATCAAAGATTTAACCAAAGTTTTATGGACAAATCCATGTAAAATATTCTCCCTCAACTTTTTGATATTTTGTTACTCAAATGTGCATCAGTAGCATAATAATTCAATTATTTCACATTCATTTTATGGGATAATAAGAAGCTATTAAAACTCATGATTCTGAAGAAGTTTTAATGGCATGGAAATGCTCACAATGTAATGATAAGTTATAAAAACAAGATATAAAATAGATATATAGTATCATTCCGAGTTTATGAATACAAATGCCTGTGTATAGATGTATGAATGTTTGTTGGTGGTTTTATCTTTTTTATTAATATTATATTTACATTTTCTTTTTAATGCTTGAAATCTTAAAAATATTAATTTACTTGAAACAAATATCTCATGAAATAAAAACATGTTTAAATTCAAGTTATTGAAATTGTACCTTTTAGATTCAATTTCTTGCATTATACTACAGTTCATATCAGTTATTCATTTTTCTTTACATGAATATATACTGGATGCATTGGCGCTATGGGGAGGTGACAGAAACTTAAGATACGGGGCCTGAGAGCCTGGTTCCGTCCTCTTTCTTTCTGCTTTCTTTGTTGAGGGTGAGTAGTTTTGCTATGTCATGTAATTCTGCCATAATGTACTGCCTTGCCACTAGTCCAAAGCAATAAGACTAGTTGTGGACTGGAACCTCTAAAACCATGAGTCTAAATACAGCCTTTCTCTATAAATCCATTATCTCAGGTATTTGTTATAGCAGCAGAAAGCTGTTTAACATAGTGGCATCCATAAACATAAGGTAGCCATCTTCCTCAAATACAAAATATTTCTGTTTTCCTTATTTCATTCCTTTGAGTTTGAAATAGGGAAACAATTAAGGAAAGTATAGGGAAAACTACTGAACACATCCTACGAAAACTACTAGTTCTATACAGGGTAACAGATGTAAGACGTTAGTGCATACTTATTCATGTTGTTCCTCTTCTCAAGTTCTAAGCACACGATTTGTTAGTGATCAAATTTGTGGCTTCATTCTTCTGTAGTAGACAGGGAAGGGTGGTTTTTTGTTAATGTTAATTGTAGCTCCTGCTTTTTCCTACCTCGAAAATTGAATGCTGCATTAGATTTATAACACTAAAACTGACTCACTGTTGGTCATGTTAAAAAGCTTCTGTCAGTCAGATAGTTTACTTTTAGGTATTTCTTTGTTTAATATGAAAAGTATTTTCTGAAAAAATTATTTTGAGGTAACCCAATTGCATACAAACTCCTTAGGGTAATAAAAAAATTGTGTGACATTTGGTTCTTTTAAAAAGAACCAAATAAATTTATTTGCCACTTCCTCATATAAAAAGTCTTTAAAAATTAGTTATGCAATCTAAAATTGTACATCAAAAATGAGAATAAAACTTTATTTAAAAAGATCAATTTAATTGATTGTTCTCTCTCCCTTCCTCCATCCCTCCCTCCTTCTCTCTTCCCCCTCCCTCCTTTCTCTCTCTCTCTTTGTAAGGATTGAACCTAGGTCCTTGCTAGACAAGTGCTCTGTCACTGAGTTACATCTCCATCCCTAATAGACCTAAAAAGAACTAATCTTTCAATAAATTCTGAGTGAAAATAGAACAACTTTAAGGAGTTTATAAATACAATAAGTGTTTTGCCAATGATTATAACAGCTAACAGTATTGAAGTCTTGTGCCAGAAGCTTCACTTTTCTTATCATATCACTATGAAATAACAACTATTATTATACAAATTTTATAAATGGGGAAACTGGAATATGGGCTTCTTAATTTGTCAAAGTAAAGGAGACAAAGGATTCAGGTCCTGAGTTCTGACTACAATGTTATACATTGCTGTTACAATACTGAGCTATAATAAATTTATGCCATCAACTTTGGCTTCTGTAATGCTTGCAAAGCAACCTAGAGGTTTTACAATTTACCAAGGAGGATGCATTTCTCTCAAAAATGTTTTATACTGTAAGAAGGCACACTTCATAAAATTATTTGCATGTAACACAGAAAGAAAAGTTTTGCAAGCTGGTAGTAAGGTTCTCCCCTCCTGTGTCATACATCCTTTGAAACATGCAAGCATTGGAAGAACAAGGATGAAAGAAGAGAAGATGGAAGGAAGAGAGTTAATTAATTAATTAATTTTTTTGACTTTGAAATTTCTTTTTTTAAATTTGTTTATTCATATGTGCATACATTGTTTGGGCCATTTCTCCCCCCTACTCCCCACCCATTCCCTCTCCCCCCACCCCCTCTCTTTCAGGCAGAATCTGTTCTGCCCTTAGTTCTAATTTTGTTGAAGAGAGAACATAAGCAATAATAAGAAAGACAAAGCATTTTTGCTAGTTGAGATAAGGATGACAAATGGATTAAGAAAATGTGGTATTTATACACAATGGAATTCTACTCAGCCATGAAGAAGAATGAAATCTTATCATTTGCACGTAAATGGATGCAACTGGAGAACATCATTCTGAGCAAGGTTAGCCAGCCTCAGAAGACCAAATATCATATGTTCTCCCTCATATGTGGACTTTAGATTTAGGGCAAATACAGCAATGTGTTTGGACTTGGGTCACATGATAAGAGAAGAGCACACATGGGAAGTATGGGGATAGGTGAGAATTAATTTATTGAAGAGATTCATTATTTGGCATTGCCTTGTTTTATTTTTGAGACAATTTTCTAGACACTATTTGCACCTTCCCCTTAAAGACCTAAATATCATTTTATTGGGGATTACCTGATAAGTCTTTAAAGAAAAATTTTCTTTTTGGCATTCCTGTGGTTTGAGCTTAGGGCCTTGTGCTTGCCAAGCAGGTGCTCTACCATCTGAACCATATGCCTTAGCCCTTTGTTGCTTCAGTTATTTTCCAGGTAAGGTCTCACTTTTTGCCAGGGAGTAGCCTTGGACCACAATAGTCCTATTTATGCTTTTTGCATACTTGGGATTACATATGTGTATCACTATACCCAGCTTGTTTGTTGAGATGGTAGGGGGGTTTCTCACCAACTTTTTGCTTAGGCTGTCCTCAAACTCTGACCTTCCCTATCTCTGCTTGATAAGTCTTTCTACCCTAATCACCATCTAACTGACATTCATCTGATCTCAGGGCTCCTGTCCTGTTCTTCCACTTATTTGATCATTTTAAAATTCTCCATTATTTACTAACTTCAACTTGGAAAGTGGATATGTGGAAATGATTGAAGTGAGGAAGATATTTTTCAAGTGTTCAGGTACTTTGCACATATGATTTCATTTAAGATGTACTTGTCACATAGCAACATTTTCCTCTTACACACAAATCATTGAAGCTTAGGAGGTGGATAATTTCCCAACGTTGCACAGATCACAAGTGGCAGAGGTGCAGTTCCAAGCTGTGTTTGTATCCGAGCTCTTTCCATGACACAGTGCAGCACCTCTCAGTGAATGGGCTGTGCCATTTGGTTGACAGCCACTGGGTAATGCTACAGAACTTCTATAGCAAATTCTGAAGATGGTTTTTATTTCTTTTCAAGCATCATGCTTAAAATAATCTTGGTGAAGTTACACAGTGTGGTATGGTTTGGGTAAGTAGACCAATGTCTGCTTCTTACTGCAATGGATAAGTGGGCTATTGTGCACAGAAGATAAGATTAAAAAACAAACAAACAAACAAACCAAAAACAACAACAAAGAACCTGTATTCATTCTCTCAGCAACACCTATATTGAATACTTGTTTTCTTCCAGGTCCTTGTGATGAATTAGTGAACATAACAGGCAAAATTCCCCGCCCTTACAAAATGCATTATTGGGCAAGAGAAACAAATAAATATAACATGGTAACAACTGCTCTTCATAGAAAACAAAGAAAAACATAAAAATGTTTTAAGTAAGGGGGAATCACAAAGCCCTTACTGAGAGAGACTTTTAGATGAAAACTTGGAGAAGACATTTGGGTGAAGAGTATTATAAGCAGAGGGAATTGTGAGTACAGAGGTTCTGAGTAAGGTTGTAATGAGTAAGGGAGAAAGAGAGAGAAACAGTGAGAGAGAGAGAGAGAGAGAGAGAGAAACAGAGAGAGAGAGAGAGCAAGAGAGAGCACATTGTAAGTGCTGTATATATCATTTTTTTCAGTGAGAAAATATCTGTTAGATTCTGAAGGCCTTGCAATGCATTTGCCTTTCAAAGTGAGGAAAATGTGCATGCTGTTAAGGGGTTTTGTGCAGGAACATGGCATGCTAGAACTTTTGCTTTAAAAGATCATTCTAGCTGATATTTTGAGATGAAGTATGATTGGAAGCAATTAAGTGGTTACCTCAATAAGCTATCCAGGAATGATGGCAGCTTGAATCAGCATGGTGGCTGTTGATTTGGTAGGATCACAGATTCTGGTTCTATTTATAATGAAGGGAGTTCTAATCACAAAACTTGGTGCTGGGTTGGAAATGGGTTTGAGATAGAAGCATCAGGGATGATTCCAAACATTTTGGCCTGAGTGTACCATTAATTGGTTTGGAGAATATGAGGATGGATAGTGAGGAAGAGGTGGATGTGGAGATCAGGATTGCAGATTTATATATGTTAAGTTTGAAAATGTCTACTACTGCTTTAAGGGGTGATATTAAGTAGACAATTGGACTTATAAACCTAAAATTCAGGGAAGGGATCCAGCCTAAGCATATATTTTTAGGGTCATCTACATATGTTTTTATCAGTATCACTGATGAAGTTAGTAAAGGACTAAATTTGAACACAAAAAGAAGAGGTCTAAGGACTAACCTAGGACACTTCAACATTAAGAGGTTGGTCAATGAAAAGGAACCAGGAGGCTGTGATAATAATGCTAATGAGTCAAAAAAAATGAAGATTGAGAACTGACATTAGATTTGCTGATAAGGAGTTTACTGACGTCCTTAAGAGGAGCAGCTTCAGAGGAATTTCAGTGGAGAAACCTTCAGAGTGAGTTAAGGAGAATTAGATGAGTTAGCCATCAGAGAGTACATAGAGCAATAGAAGTCACTCTGGTATAAGACACTATAGTTATTACAGCTAACTTTAAAGAGAATTTTTATGCTCATCACTTGTTTGACCCACTACAAGGTCTCACTACTGAACATTTCACAAAGTAGCACATTTGTGGTTTTAATGTTGGGATAATTATGTTAAATTAATTGAATTCATTTACAACCCTAGGCTTTTACATTTTATGTATTTGCAAATGATCTGAAAAAGAGTCCATGGGATTAACTAGTAGTCCTTATGAAGAAAAAGCTTAGAACTATTTCTGTTTTGAGGTCACTATCAAGATTTACATAGATACTTTCTCTTTATCTTTACCAACAGTATCATTATTCTGAATCCTATGCTATCTCCCTTTTTGTAAAGGTTTTCACAGAGTGTAATTAAAATTTAAAAAATTTCAATACACCACAAACCTATAACACCTTGTTCCATATTGATCCCTTATAATTTTGTGTTGGAATGGCTGTGCTACAGAGAGATGATTGCAGAGTTAAACAAATCTGCTGACAACTTTCAGAATGTTGAAGATGGAGCATTTCATAATATTTTGATCCACTTAGATGCCCACTATTTCTCTTTCTTCTTCTAGGCAGTTATGAATGATTAACTTGCATTTTCCAGCTACATATTATCTGAGAAAAGATAATTCCAATTAGTACTATGCTCTGAAACTTTTTCAAGTGCTTAACTACTTCATTTTGCTGTGTAGTTTCAAATGAGGCAGATTAAAAAATCCACTCTGATTTAACTGGTATTTTCTATACAACATCTGGTCCAACATTTAGATCTGTAGCTGAGCTTATAAATCAAAATGGAGCTGGCTTGGAAGTGGTACAGAAATGTCCCATGATTTTTGTGGAAGATTTGTGATTGCTTTTATGTTAACATACTAGAACTAAAAATGAGCTGTTATATTTTAAATTTTAAACATTTTCATTATGAAAATGAGTTTATTATAATTACTTTACTAAAATATGGTTTTCTGCAGAAACAGATGACCAAGAGCTTAAAGAGAGCATTAAATATATTTAGAAAGTTTGCTAGAGATGAATGTAAAAGTTTCCAAACAGCTATGAGGGTCAACTCAAGAACCTTACATACCTGGCTCAAGAGACTTCTAAAAGGAACAAATTACAAAGTCAGTATAGAATAGCTTAGTGTGGGATGTGTTTGAAATGTTGCTGACTGGACATTGGAAGGTAGATGGTAGAGAGTTTATCAAAGATTGAAATTTGCCAAATGATTTTGGTAGAAAAAGAGCCAAAGAAAGAGCAAAAAAGAGTTTATGAATATCAGCAAAGTATCCCAGTCTTTATTTTCAGGCCAGATAGAGAGAAGGGTGAAGCTAGAAAAAGAAAGGTACACTAAGAAATTACAAACAACTCAAGAAATTAGAGGAAGATTAAGATCAATTACATTGAAACAGGAATGAAACTCTTTGGAACAAATAAGGGTCTAGAATGTGAAATCTCAAAGTAGCTACAGAAATCCTTTAATTATGTTATTTAACCACTCCAACTGCTTAATTTTCTAGATGACCCAGAGAGTTTAAGTCTATTTCCTAAATCTATGGAAATAACCTTTAGAATTAAGGGGATGAGATTCTCAACCCTTTCATGCTTTTTGTTCTCGATCCAATTGCCACAGAAGTGGAAAGAATGCCTATAGAAAACTGAAACTTAGATCCATGCCTGTCACCCTGTACAAGTATCAACTCAAAGTAAATTAATGACCTCAATATAAGGCCTGAAACTTTGAAGGTAGTTAAGGAAAGAGCAGGGACTACACCAGAGGCAATAGGAATAGGTAATGACTTCCTCAATAGAACTCAAGTAGCTCCACAACTAAGAGAAAGGATGGACAAATGGGACTATGTGAAATTAAAAAACATCTGCACAACAAAAGAAATGTTTCTAAATTGAAGATGCCACCTACAGTGGGAGAAAATCTTTGCCAGCTATATTTCAGATAAGGGACTGATAACCAGAATATACAGGGAGCCAAAAAAACTAAACTCCCAAAAAGTCAATGACTCAATGAAGAAATGGGCAAGTGAACTGAACAGAGCCTTTTCAAGGGAAGAAGTCCAAATGGATAAAAACATGTGAAGAAACAAATGCTCACCATCCCTGACTATAAAAAAAATACAAATCAAAACCACACTAAGATTCTACCTCACTCCTGTTAGAATAGATATCATCAAGAACACAAACAACAATGAATGTTGGCAAAGATGTGGGGCAAAAGGAACCCTCATACACTGCTGGTAGAATGTAAGCCAGTACAACCACTATGGAAAAGAGTGTGGAGGCTCCTCAAAAAACTAAAAATAGATCTACCAAATGATCCAGCAATTCCACTCCTAAGGATACACGTGAAGGAATGTAAGTCAGGTTACAACAAAGGCACGTGCACACCCATGTTTATTGCAGCAATAT
The DNA here is from genome assembly GCF_047511655.1 of Castor canadensis. NCBI lineage: Eukaryota > Metazoa > Chordata > Mammalia > Rodentia > Castoridae > Castor > Castor canadensis. The sequence goes on along the minus strand of NC_133392.1, from coordinate 57,959,577 downwards.
TCACAACAGCTAAACTGTGGAAACAGTCAAGATGCCCCACTACTGACAAATGGATTAAGAAAATGTGGTATTTATATACAATGGAATTTTACTCAGCCACAAAGAAGAATGAAATTTTGCCATTTGCAAGTAAACGGATGGAACTGGAGAACATCATCTTAAGTGAAGTTAGCCAGATTCAAAAGGCCAAAAGTCACATGTCTGCTCTCATATGTGGAATTTAGACCTAATAGAAATGCAGCAATATTATGAACTCACTAAGGGGAGTTCATGTATTGGAGGGGTAGGGTAAAAGAAAGAAACTATGAAGTTGAATACGGTTGGTACACTCTCTATACAACAATGAATACAGAAATTTTAAACTGGCTAAAACCACCATAAGAAAGGGATTAAGGTGGAAAATGTGAGATAAACCAATTGTGGTTATAATACATACATACATGGAAATATCAGAAGGAAACTCCCTGTTGTAGCTACCTTTATCTCAAACAAGCAAAAAATGTCATTTTTTTCTTTTTTCTTCTACAAAATCAGAGAACAGGAGGGCAGACAGGTCCTGCTGGGGGCGGGAGTTGGGGTTGGTACCAGTGGGAGGGGGAAGGTGGCAGGGAAAGGGGGTAGGAGGGTGAATACAGTGCAAAAAAATGTGTACGCATGTATGTAAATACAAAAGTGATACCTGTTGAAAGTATTCCAGGAATGGAGGAAGGGCAGATAAATGAGAGTGGTGGAGGGGGGTGAATGCAAGTATGATATATTTGATACATCGTAAGACCTTTTGTAAATGCCAAAAAGTATTACCAGGAGGATCCAAAATGGCAACTGAGACACAGATGCCGGCAATGTGAGCTCTGAATCAGGGACCTTGCTGAGACTCGAGCCACGCTTGGTAAAGGTGAAGAGTTGAAACTTTGGCACCCTGAACCCCTAGCCTGTGGATGTCTTCTCCACACCACAATACACTGAGAGAACAGGTGAGCTGCCACCCCCACGCTGCCATCACTGGCCACTGGCCATGGGTCACTGACTCCAAACGTGATTGGGAGAACTTTGGCAGACCAACCAGGTGAAAGCCAAGTGTCATGTGGTATCCCTCAGCCACCCCTGTGATACACCAGCACAACCCCCCTTGGCAGACTGATCCCCCCTGCAAACAAAAAAAAACCTGAATAAACAATGGAATTGAAAACTAGTGCACAGCGAGGGGGTGGGCGTTGCTGAACACACACCTGAGAAGGGGGAAGGGGCAAGGAGCCGAATTCATGCGAACCATCAGTAAACAAATGGCAAGAGGGCTGCCAGCAGGCAGGTGACAGGCCACTGCCTGAAGTAGGAAAGGAGCAAGGGTGGCAGACTACAGGGCTCAGACCCTGGACACCCACTGTCAGATGGCTCTGCAGCATTGAGGAATGAACAGCGAACCATCACAACACACTGCCAGCAGAAGCTGGCTGAGGGATCACTGACCTTGTGCTTGCCCCAGGGAAAGGGGGTGAAGCAAAGACACAGGCCCCTAGTAAACAAGCACAGAGATAAGCCAACTCCAAAGCAGGACAACTAGTAGACTTGCAGAGCTGCCACACCTCACTGTGGGAGAAGCTGACCAAGCAGCAGCTGCTGAAAGAAGAAAGAAAAAAACACTACCCACAGGCCAAACACCTGGCAAGACTAAGACAGAGCTCCTGCTTAAATACCAGAACCAGGACTGGATACTGGAGGAGTAACACCAGAACTTAAACTAAGACTGAAATTCAATTGATCCTAAATCTGGAGCATTTGCTTGTTTCTTGTTTATTTGCTCATCTCTCCCTGCTAATTTCTTTGGGTTTTTTGTTCATTTTGTTTTGTTTTTTGTTGGTTTTTTTTGGTTTTATCATTGTGAATTAGTTAATACTAAATTACTCCCAAACCAGGTACAAAAACAACACACACACAATTAGCTAAAAATCCAAAACAGCCACACCACCAACTAGCCTATCAAGAACAGTTACACAATACCAGCAGGAACAATGGGGAGAAAAAAAAGGGATGGAAATTTGTTCCCCACCACCCCGCAAAAAAAAAAAAAAAAAACAAAAAAAACAATACAGGATTCAGAAGGAAATGAAGAAAATGGATACCCAGTTCTGGACTCCAACAAAACAAAGATAAATGACACCAAGGAACCCAACGACATCCACAAGAACACTCTTAAAAAAGATATCCTGCAAGTAATCACTGAGAATTTCATGGAGATGAGACTAGACATGGTTAACCAAAATGTACAAGAGGCACTCAAGAAATTTCAGGACACCTAAAATAAAGAATATGAGAAGACACAGGAGCAAATAAATGAAATCATAGGAGCCCTAAATAAACACCAAGGGAAACGAAGATCCCTATAAATAGGGAGATAAATGAATTAAAGACAAAAATAAACAATATTAAAGAGGAAGTGACCCATGACATGGAAAACCTCAGATAAAAGAATGAAACAGAAACACAAAACACAATGGAAGGCCACTCCAGCAGACTAGAACAAGCAGAAAACAGAATCTCAGAACTTGAAGATAAAATGGAAATTCAAGGAAAAACTGAAGAGCTACTAGTCAAACAACTCAAGACCTGTGAAAAGAATATGAAAGACTGCATCGACTCCATCAAAAGAACAAACCTGAGAATCATGGGCATTGAAGAAAGAGAAGAGGTGCAAGCAAAATCAATGTGTAATATATTCAACAAAATAATAACAGAAAATTTCCCAAATCTACAGAAAACTATGCCCATTCAGGTACAGGAAGCCTCCAGGACACCAAACAGACTTGACCAAAATAGAAATATCCCACAACATATTATCATTAAAACAACAAGCATAGAGAATAAAGAAAGAATATTGAAGGCTGTAAGAGAGAAAAAACAAATAACATAGAAAGGTAAAACCATCCAAATCACAGCAGATTTCTCAACAGAAAACTTAAAAGCAAGAAGAGCATGGAGTGAGGTATTCCAGGCACTGAATGAAAATAACTTCAACCCCAGGATACTCTACCCAGTAAAACTATCATTCAAAATAGTTGGAGCAATAAAAGTCTTCCATGATAAGCAGAAACTCAAACAATATATGACCACCAAGCCACCACTACAAAAGATTCTTCAAGGAATTCTGCACACAGAAAATGAAAGCAAACAAAACCATGAAAAGACAGGCAGTATCAAATTAGAGGAGAAGAAAAGACAAGAAAGTAGAGAGTAGCATTGATTCAGCTGCACACAATCAAACCTTAAACAACAAAAACAACCAAATGACAGGAATCACCACATACCTATCAATACTAACACTGAATGTTAACAGATTTAATTCTCCCATCAAAAGATACCATTTGGCAAACTGGATTAAGAAGGAAGATACAATAATCTGTTGCTTACAGGAGACTCAACTCATTGACAGAAACAAGCACTGGCTTAGGGTGAAAAGCTGGAAAAAGATTTACCAAGCCAATGGCCACCGAAAACAGGCAGAAGTAGCAATACTTATCTCGGACAAAGTAGACTTCAAACCTACATAGATCAAACAAGATAAAGAAGGACACTGCATACTAATAAAAGGGGAAATACACCAAAAGGAAAAAACAATTATCAACCTATATGGACCCAATGTCAATGCACCCAATTTCATAAAACATATTCTGAAAGACCTAAAAACATATATTAACTCCAACACAGTGGTAGTGGGAGACTTTAATACCCCCCTATCACCAATAGATAGGTCATCCAAACAAAAAATCAATAAAGAAATTCTAGAACTAAATCACACCATAGATCAAATGGACCTAGGTGATGTCTACAGAATATTTCATTCAACTTCTGCACAGTATACATTCTTCTCAGCACCCCATGGAAATTCTCCAAAATTGATCATATCTTAGGGCACAAAGCAATCCTCAGCAAATATAAGAAAATATAAGTAATATGATACATTCTGTCTGATCACAATGCATTAAAACTAGAACTCAACAACAAAAACAACAATAAAAAACAGGCAAACAACTGGAAGCTGAACAACATACTGCTCAATGATCAATGGGTCATTGATGAAATAAAAGGAAATTAAAAGGTTTCTGGAAGTTAAAGAAATGAAAACATGACCTACCAGAACCTATAGGACACAGCAAAGGCAGTCCTAAGAGGAAAGTTTATAGCCATGAGTGCATATATTAAAAGGACAGAAAAATCTTAAGTCAGTGACCTAATGATACATCTCAAACTCCTAGGAAAACAAGAACAAGCAAATCGAAAAAAAGCTGAAGTCAATGAAATAAAAACAAAAGAAAAATCATACAAAGAATCAATGAAACAAAAAGCTGGGTCTTTGAAAAAATAAATAAGATCGACAGACCCATGGCAAAAATGACTAAAATGAGGAGAGAAAAAACCCAAATCAGTAAAATCAGAAATGCTAAAGTGGAGATAACAACAAACACCATGGAAATCCAGGAAATCATCAGAGACTACTTTGAAAACCTAAATTCTAATAAATTTGAAAATCTTGAAGAAATGGACAGATTTCAAGATACTTATGACCATCCAAAATTGAGCCAAGAGGATATTAATCCCCTGAACAGATCTATAACACAAAATGAAATTGAAGCAGCAATAAAGAGTTTCCCAAAAAAGAAAAGTCCAGGACCTGATGTATTCTCTGCTGAATTCTATCAGATCTTTAAGGAAGAACTAATACCAACCCTCCTTAAACTGTTCCATGAAATAGAAAGGGAAGGAAAACAGCCTAACTCATTTTATGAAGCCAGTATTGCACTCATCCCAAATCCAGACAAAGACACCTCCAGAAAGGAGAACTATAGGCCAATATCCTTAATGAACATCAACGCAAAAATCCTCAATAAAATAATGGCAAACTGAATCCAATCCAACAACACATCAGAAAGATCATTCACCACGAACAAGTCGTTTTTATCCCAGGGATGCAAGGGTGGTTCAACATATGCAAATCTATAAATGTAATACAGCACATTAATAGAATCAAAGACAAAAACCACTTGATCTTCTCAATAGATGCAAAAAAACCTTTGACAAGATCCAACACCACTTAATGATAAAAGCTCTAAGAAAACTAGGAATAGAAGGAAAGTACTTCAACATTGTAAAGGATATATATGACAAATCTACAGCCAACATCATACTTAATGGTGAAAAACTGAAACCATTTCCTCTAAAATCAGGAATGAGACAAGGGTGCCCACTATCTCTACTCCTATTCAACATAATGCTGGAAATCCTAGCCACAGCAATTAGGCAAGAAGAAGAAGCAAACAGAATACAAATAGGTAAAGAAACTGTCAAAATATCCCTATTTGCAGACGACCTGATCCTATACCTTAAAGACCCAAAAATTCTACTTAAAAACTCTTAGGCACCATAAACAGCTATAGCAAGGTGGCAGTATACAAAATCAACTTACAAAAATCATTATCTTTTCTATACACCAATAATGAACAAACTGAGGAAGAATATATGGAAACAATTCCATTTACAATAGCCTCAAAAAAAAAAAAAAAACTCAGATACCTAGGAGTAAACTTAACAAAGGATGTGAATGACCTCTACAAGGAGAACTACAAACCCCTGAAGAAAGAGATTGAGGAAGACTACAGAAGATGGAGAGATCTCCTGTTCTCATGGATTGGGAGAATAACATAGTAAAAATGGCTATAATACCAAAAGCAATCTACATGCTTGATGCAATTCCCATCAAAATCCCAATGACATTCATCACAGAGATTGAAAAATCTACCCTGAAGTTCATTTGGAAACACAAGAGACCGTGAATAGCCAAGGCAATACTCAGCAAAAAGAGCAATGCTGGAAGTATCACAATACCAGACTTCAAAATATATTACAAAGCAATAGCAATAAAAACAGCATGGTACTGGCACAAGAACAGACATGAAGACCAGTGGAACAGAATAGAGGACCCGGATATGAATGCACACAGCTGTGCCTACCTTATTTTTGACAAAGGCGCCAAAAATATATGATGGAGAAAAGACAGTCTCTTCAACAAATGTTGCTGGGAAAAGTGGTTATCTATCTGCAAAAAACTGAAACTAGGTTCATGTTTATCACCCTGTACTAGTATCAACTCAAAATGGATCAAGGACCTTAATATCAGACCCAAAACTCTGAAGTTAGTACAGGAAAAAGCAAGGAATACTTTGGAAGTAATAGGTATAGGCAAGGACTTCCTCAATAGAACTCCAGCAGCTCAGCAACTAAGAGAAAGGATGGACAAATGAGACTTCATAAACTTAAAAAGCTTCTGCACAGCAAAAGAAATGGTCTCTAAACTGAAAAGACCACCCACAGAGTGGGAGAAAACATTTGCCAACTATACATCAGACAAAGGACTGATAACCAGAATACACAGGGAACTTAAGAAACTAAACTTTCCCAAAATCAATAAACCAATAAAGAAATGGGCAACTAAACTAAACAGAACTTTCTCAAAAGAAGAAATTCAAATGGCCAAAAAACACATGCAAAAATGTTCACCATCTCTAGCCATAAAGGAAATGCAAATCAAAACCACACTAAGATTCCACCTCACCCCTGTTAGAATAGCCATCATCAAAAACACCACCAACAACATGTGTTGGCGAGGATGTGGAGAAAAAGGAGCCCTCATATCCTGCTGGTGGGAATGCAAGCTGGTGCAACCACTCTGGAAAAAAATTTGGAGACTTCTTAAAAATCTAAACATAGATCTACCATATGATCCAGCAATCCCACTCCTGGGGATGTACCTAAAGGAATGCGACATAGGTTACTCCAGAGGCATCTGCATATCCATGTTTATTGCAGTGCTATCCACAATAGCCAAGTTAGGGAAACAGCCAAGATGCCCCACTACTGACAAATGGATAAGAAAATGTGGTATTTATGCACAATGGAATTTTACTCAGCCATGAAGAAGAATGAAATGTTATTATTCAGAAGTAGATAAATGGAACTGGAGAACATCATCCTGAGCAAGGTTAGCCAAGCTCAGAAGAGCAAAAATTATATGTTCTCCCTCATATGTGGACTTTAGATCTAGGGCAAATGCAGCAATGTTGTTGGACTTGGGTCACATGCTAAAGGGAGAGCACATATGGGAGGTATGGGGATAGGTAGGAAACCCAAAAGAGGAAAGTGTTTGATGTTCCCACTGCAGTGAACTAATACAGAAACCTTAAAGCGACAGAGGTCAATATTGGAAGGGGATCAGGAACTAGTGAAAGGGTCAGTTAGAGATGAATCAACTTGGGTTGTAGCACATTTGTGCATGGAAGCAGTGCTACGAATCTCTCTGCATAGCTATCCTTATCTCAACTAGCAAAAACTCTTTGTCCTTCTTATTATTGGCTATGTCTTCTCTTCAACAAAATTAGAGATAAAGGCAGAACAGGTTCTGCCTAGAAGCAAGCGGGACAGGGGGCGGGAGGGAGGGAGGAGGAGGAGGTAAGGGGGATAGGGAGGGGTGGGGGTTAGGGTGAAGGAATGTCCAAACCATGTATGCACATGTAAATAAATGAATAAAAAAATTAAGAAAAAAGTATTACCACCCAGCACAACAACAAAGGAAAAAAAAAAAGAATGATAAAACTGAATCCTCTTAACAGTGAATTTAAGGAAGGTTTCATTATTTCTATTGAACATGAAGATTGAAACAGATTGAACCTGTAGCTCAGAGTTCCATACTCATCAATTCAGGCAATAGGATGACCTGGAAATGTTCCCTAAGAATGCCACCATTATCACTGAAGATTTGGTAACATGGAATTCTATAAAGAGGAGGAGGTTTTGAAGAGAATAAAAGATGTCAGAAAGATGGGTCCAATACATTAGGATACTAAGTCAACTTTTGCTGTAAGCCTTTGCCTTGAATCTGTGGGTGTAATACCAGCAAACTGAACACATTATTATTATTTTTTTCAACATCTATCCTGTGGACACTGGTGCTTAGCAGGATCTGTGCAGTAGTGTTGTGTATAATTAAGATAGAAGGGCCTGTTGGAAGGCTGTGGGAGGAGGTAATTCATTTTCAGTATCTCTCTACATCCCCAAACAACAGCCTAACTACTTAGACCAGTTAAATGATATCTGACCTGTCAAGGGGCTTTCAGGAGCCTCCCCTTTCTCTATTCACGTATCTTGAAAGTGCATTTTAAACCTCACACCTTAGCTCTTCTCATCTTAATTCCTTTTTCCTTTGTTGGAGCATCCATGTTTGGAGATGCTCAAAAAAGTAAAAATGTGAGAATCACAATTAGGGTAGATTGCCCAAGGGTAGTGGGATAGAGAAGGTTCCTTTGTCAAATTTGGCTTTGGTGCTGGAATTTTAACATGTGTTATTGGCTCTGGAGATTATGTTCTGGTTCCAGCTGAGTGAAAGCTTGCTTTGCTTTTTGTTTTCTCAAAGTATTTAATAAAGTGGCAGGGTTTGTGCACTTGCTTATTGTATTCTTTTGCCTGGGAAACATGCAAATTCTGAGCCCAGCTGAATATTTGCAACAAAGAGATAGCTAATAATCTGAGCTATATATTATTTTTTAAAAGCTTTTTTACTTTTCTACAAGGCAGAACTATAGTACACAAAGTTAAGCTTTTTAGAGACTGTGTTTAAATCTGCTTTCTATTAATAGCCTTTAGGAACTTTTCTAAATAACCTTGAGGCACAGACAGATTTTCTTACAAGAGAGCAGGTGGAGGAAAAAAACCCTATGGTTAACCAATAAAAGCTAATTTTGTAAATCTGCTATTTCAAACCAATCAGTAGGGTTAATTACAACACTCATTTTCTTCCATTCTTTTTCACTCAGTTTTTATAAATTATACCAAAGATAGAGTAAACTTCTGAGATTATGTGATTCAGATTCTGAATATTCTACAAGGTGGTACTGAATACCAGCAAAAATAAATGATCAAAATTGCATAACTGGTGTGCTGAATCTAAGACCCAATTCTCCTTCCCCATTCTATACCCTTCCCACTATACCCAAATGAAATACCTCACAATCTTATTCTTTCAGGGTCAAACCACCATTTATAAATCCTTTGGATATATTTCTGCAGAAGTGTTTTCACTTGTCTATCATTTTCACCCTGTAAGGAATGTATTTTGTTTAGCTAAGTGTATAAATGGTAAACTTATGGTAAAATGTTAGTGAAAAGTTACATGTCACTTTTTTTTACCTACTTGTTGTAGGGGAGGAGAGGAGGTCCTAGTTCCTTAATAAAGTTGAGTTCCTGTTGACCAAAAAGGAAAGAATTGGTGTCTCATTGATAAATAAAATCTTCCTGCTTATTCTTGGTATGTGTAAGATGGCATGCCAGGGTGATATGTGATTGTTATATAACAGGAATTTAATCTTCACAGAGCTGTATAGAATTATGCCTTCTTTACTCTGTTATTTCTAATCCTCCTTCACATCTCTTGGATTTTTTTAACCACTACATTTCTTTCACTAAGGGAAAGTCATTAAGGTATTCCTGAATGCTTCTCTGCCATTTCCTTAGAAAGCTTTTAAACTCAACTCACTTCATTAGTTAGGAGACTGGGACTCTCCTGAGGGTGAGGAGTAACAGGACAATGATTACTGTAGAATATGTTCCTAAGTCAGTTTTTAGGCTCCTCTTAGAGAATGATTTGTCATGGCTGAACTTAGTGGAAGTCAGTTAAGCAACTATTTTGCAAAAATAAAGATGTATCTATTTTAAACACAGCCAGAGTACTGAGATTTGCTCTGCATGGAAATGGAGCAACAGGTAAAAATTATAAGCAGGATTAATTTCATCCTGGAATGACAGCTTATGCCTGCTGACTGTTGATTCCTTGCAGAGCACATTTCACCAGAAGGAAACTGAGAACTTTTGCCAGTTGCCTACAGATCTCATCTCTCTCTTGGAAATGCATATAAATAAAATAATTGCTATTTATTGCCTGAATGACAATAACTTGGAAAGATTCTCAGTCCAGACTCTGAAAACTAGTTAAATGTAGATATCAGTTGGTTTTGTGGGATCCATACTGCTAATAAGACAGCAGACAATGCCTCATTCTTTAAAACTTAATTTACCTATTGCCTCCCCTGGGATGAATTTCCCCTGGGAAAATTCCCCTATGCTCCCCAAATTCTATATTCATTGTTCTCAGACTTTAGCAGGTTTCAGAATTATTTGCTGGGCTTGCTTTGTAAAAATGCAACTTGGATTTGAACAAGACTGCCACTGTCCTATACATTGCCTTTGTGGAAATTGACAAAAATGAACTTTTTGGGCAGATGTAGCCCTTGACCTACGTGAAGTGAGAATACTAACAAGTAAGAAGTTTCTTCTAGCTTTCCTATATATTTGTAAAATACATAAAAAGCAATGCCAAATGTTATGGCTCTGGGGTCTTTAAATTTTTGGCAGCTTCTGCAGAATTTAATCAGAAGCTCTCAGAATTAGACCTGAGAACCCCTTTCTGCAGGGTACTGTCCCATGACAAGAATTAGCAATGTCTCCACAAGAAAATAGCAAATGCCACACTGCAGCCTTAGCGAGGACCTCCGATCAGATCCTACTGATGGAAGTGAAGTGCAATTGGTTCTGAGAATTTGACATCTCTCATTATCTATGGAGGAAGAAATAATAGAGAATAGGGGATGCTCATACTAGTACCTTAGAAACTTTTGTAACCTTAGGGTTTTCAAATTGTAGAAAAGGAGGAAAAGTAGGGGCAGAGCTCTAACTTGTGACAGAACTTAGCTAGACTGCCCCAATCTTGCTCTTAGAGACTGTAATTCCTACAGGTCATTTAGTTGTTCATCCATCTACCCCTCCTTCCACCTACCTATCCACATTTATTGAGCATCTACTCTCTGTCAAGTATTATAAGAGGAAATAGGAATCTTGGAATGAGTACGGACTTTGGAGCCAAACAGTCATGTGCCTAAATACTGGCTTCCTTCCCTTCCTAGATGCATGCCTTTTTGTAAGATGTTTAACTTGACTGAATTTGATCTTCATCTGGGATGCATTTTATCAACTACATTACATGGTGATTTTGAGAATAAGATACTATACATCTTTATAGTGCTTCTATATTTGGCACATAGTGAATAATCGATGATTGAGAGCTATTATTTAGAAGCATGATACAATGATACCACAAAATAATCATGATTTTCTCCTAGTCTCTGTTGATGATCTGTATATATAGCATCTAATTTCCTGTCTTCTGTAGCACATAATTTAGAATGAAATGGATCTTTTTAGGGAAACAACACTCAGAGTAAAATTACAAAAGACTGATGGCACTAGGAAATATTTTTCACTTTTAAGAGGTTAAGCTGATCTAAAATAGGAAAAATATAAAGGTAATAGATCTAAATTTCCTTTGAGAAAAATTGGAGCATGTTAACATATATAGTATTATCAAAGTCTTCCCAAATTTCTTATCATATAATACATGGTAAACAAAAAATAAAACATTTCCTAGTGCACTAACATTGTAATCAGAGTAATGCCTTGTAGGACCATGTAGTGTGCAGCCTGCTCTCCTGTTTTGTTTCCTGTGACTTTGGCTGGCTGAACATTATTTTAGCTGTTTTTATGCTTCCCTCCCTGCCAGTTGGAATTGCTGAGGCATCCTGCAAAAGGAGCTCATAAGGCAGCAATCTTGATTTAAAAATTAGTTTTATAGCATGGTACTGGCACAAAAACAGATATGAACACCAGTGGAATAGAAGACCTGGATATGAATCCATGCAGCCATAGTCACCCAATTTTTGACAAAGGCACCAAAAACATATGATGGAAAATAGACAGCCTCTTCAACAAATGTTGCTGGGAAAAGTGGATAGAGAAACCTTGAAGCTAGTGCAGGAAGGAGCAGGGAATACACTGGAGGCAATAGGAATAGGCAATGACTTCCTCAGTAGAACTCAAGTAGCTCCACAACTAAGAGAAAGGATAGACAAATGGGACTACATGAAATTCAAAACCTTCTGCACAACAAAAGAAATGGTTTCTAAATTGAAGAGCCCACTCACAGAGTGGGAGAAAATCTTTCCCAGCTAAACATCTGACAAGGGATTAATAACCAGCATATATAGGGAACTGAAAAAACTAAACACCCCAAAAAATCAATGACCCAATGAAGAAATTGGCAAATGAACTGAACAAAACCTTTTCAAAGGAAGAAGTCCAAATGGCTAAAGAACACGTGAAAAAATGCTCAACATTGCTGGCCATAAAGGATATGCGAATCAAAACCACATTAAGATTCCACCTCACTCCTGTTAAAATGGCTACCATCAAGAACACAAACAACAACAAATGTTGGCAAGGATATGGGGAAAAAGGCAACCTCATACACTGCTGGTAGAAATGTAAACTAGTACATTTCTACTATGGAAAACAGGATGGAGGCTCTTTAAAAAACTAAAAACAGACCTGCCATAGGATCTAGTAGTACCACTCCTAGGAATATACTTGAAGGATTGTGAGTCAGCTTACAACAAAAACACTGTACACCCATGTTTACAAACACTATTCACAATAGCTAAGCTATGGAAACAGCCTAGATGTCTCACTACTGACAAATGGATTAAGAAAATGTGGTGTTTGTACACAATGAAATTTTACTCAGCCACAGAGAAGAATGAAATTTTGTCATTTGCAGATAAATGTGTGGAACTGGAGAATACCAGCCTCAGAAGGCCAAAAGGTGCATGTTCTCTTTCTTATGTGAAATGTAGACCTAACACAAATGTAGCAATATTATGAAACACTGTTCACACTAAAGGGAAGTCACACATGAGATGGGTAGGGTAACTAAGAACTCAAATATGGTTGATATACCCACTACACAAGAATGAGTATAGAAATCTTAAACTGACTGAAATGACCATAAGAAAGGGACTAAGGTAGGATGAATAAAATTAGAAGAGATGAACCAAGTGGGGTTATAATACATATGTACATGGAAATATCACAAGGAATCTCCCTGTGTACCTACCTTTATCTCAAGCTTAAACATCATGTTTTTCATGTTATCTTTTCTCTTTTTTTCCTACCAAATTGGAGAACAGTAGAGCAAAACAAGTTCTGCCCATTGGGGAGGGCTGGCTCCAGTGGGAGGGGAGATGTTAGGGAAAGAGTAGGAGGGTGAATACATGCAATAAAGTGTATACAAATGTAAGTAAATGCAAAAATGATACCTGTTAAAACTACTGCAGGAATTGGGAGAGAGGAGGATGAAGGAGAATGGTTGAGTAGGTGAATTCTTATATGATATATTTGATACATTGTAATAACTTGTATAAATGCCACAATGTATTCATCACAACAATAAAGGAAAAATAAAATAAAATAAAAATTAGTTTTACTGGACATAAGGCAAATTTAGGTTATTTCATATATATTGTTAACATGATTCACATTTATCTGTCAACCAATATATGGTTTTACTCAGTTCATAAAATCAATACTGAAATGCATCAAGAAAAGCCGATATTTTCAAGTTTAGTTCTAGACAATCAAAGATAAAATTATGTGGAAAACAAATGAAGTTCTCTTATTTTTTGGCAGTGTGGGAGATTTAACCCAAGGCCCAGTGCATGCTCAGCAAATGTTCTACAACTGAGCTACATCCTCACCCCTCAATAAATGAAGTTCTTTAAGCAACATTTTTATTTTCTTTATTGTTTTATGAGATAATGTATCTTTGAAGTTTATATAGCTATCTTAAAAAAAATCTGTGAGTCATAACTAACCATGGTGCTTCAGTAAGAGTCACTTTGGAAGAACATGATGGAATGACTTATTCTGTTGGGAAAGTGCAGAAAAAATGTAATCATCAGCATTTGATCAAAATATGGAAGATCTTAAAATAAACCTCCTTGATGCATGTATTCATTTTCAACTCTCCCATTTTAGATAACTGGCAGTGAGCCTTTGGGGGAAGTTTTTGTTCTTAATAACTTGGATTATTGGGAAGAGTACATTCAAAGACAATTAGTGATTTCCCTCTTCATAACAATTACTTCCTTGTGATATCAAAAATGATATAATAGATTGATCCATGTGTTGTTCACAGAAAACTTAGAAAGATCTTGGGAGAGCTAAATTATTAACTTATCAAGGAAACATAATTTGATTGAGTTAATGTTTAAGATAACTGAGTTCAGACCTGACTAGGAACTTCTCTTAGGTTTTGCTGATTATTTTCTTGGAGTTATTTCTCAATAGACTGTTTTCTGTAGTAGACAGAAAGGGAGTTATGGGAATCATATTAATGGACCTAGGTTTTTGGGATGTACTTGGATATCTTTTGTAGAAGTATTTCAAATGATACCCTACATTCTGAATGTCTGTATCTCTCTTTTGCTGGTTATTCATTCTAAGTTAGCTAACTAGGAAAGAACCTTTTAAATATCAAGCTTCCCTGAAAATTGTTGAAATTATGCAACCAAGCAGAAGAGTCCCTGGCTATTAATAATGGGAACACTCATAATGATTACCAGTCAGACTCTTTTTTAAAGGGTGGATTTGCAAAGAAACCCTGAGCCCATTGGATTGAGACAACATCAATTTAGAACTAAATGATTTATCTTTTGCTATGGTCTGTTCTTGTATAAAGAGAACATCATTATTACACGCACAGTTCTTTGTGTCTATTGCTTATGATATCCTCTAAGCCCCTTCAATTAATCAAACTAATCTTGTAAAATCAGTACTCTTCACACCTCCACATTTGGACCTACTGTTCTACATTTTCTTTTCTTAAAATGAAATCTTTTTTTCTCATTCACTCTTTCTCCAGCCATACTTTTTTCAAAACACCTACTTCAGGAAGTCTTTCATGCTCTTCCTTTGTCTACACTACATAGATTCTTATCATATTGACAACATTACCTTGTAATGTGTCATAATAATATATCACATTACAAATATTTACAATTCACATAATGTCCAGTATTCAATGTTTTTGAATCATTTCACAAGAGTATACTTTATCTTCTCTATTTGACTTTAGGATTGTGTTTTCATATCTCCTGCAATGCCTATCACAAGTCTTTTATAACAAGCTACTCAATAAATATTTATTAATTGATTGCTAGTGAGTGAATAATCATTGACTGAGGCCACTTGCACTACAGAGCAAGATGCCACTTTTTATTATTTTCAAATGGCTGCCTGATATATCAGATATTTAGCCTCAGAATCACCAGGATCTGATTTGGCAAAGAATAGGCATTGAATGAATTTGTTTGGTTTAATGAAATCATAGATCTCTCATGATGTATATATAAAATGATCATTTTGAAATTGCAGTATTTGTCAATTCACACCTCAGTCATAAACTCAAAGATTTCATAAAGAAAAGCAGGTGTCCTTTTCAGAATGGGAGAGCTGAGCTCAGTCACAACCTAGAGAAATACCTGTTCAGGTTATTTCCTGCCACGAACTTCTCACTGTTCACAACTCTTCTCTGTTTTAGCTTTAAGAGTAACTAAATGCTTTTGCCAACAGAAGGGTGCTTAGGGTACAGAACTCTTTATATTGGGAGGAAATTTCTCCTGTATTAGTGCTAGGTCACATTTGCCTTTCACTAAATAACCCTCAAAAACAAAGTGAAAGAAACAAACAAAAAACTAAAACAAAGTAAAAGAAAGCAGATAAGCAGCAGTAGGCTTGGGCAGAAGTGAGGAAATTGTGGATTTGCTTTTAAGGCCTTTGACTGCTGAAGTTTTACTCAGTCGTCCTTGATAAGTCTTAACCTCTCTGGATCTTGTTGTCTTCAAATGGAAAATAAAAGTGCACACTCTGCCTACTCTCCAAGGTTCCCTTGTAGATTAAGAAAAATTTACTTTCTGGCTGCTACAGATGTGTTGCTTATGTCTTTTCTCTCTGAAGACTTGCTTGTACCTCCTCATGAGCTATCAAAAGGAAGTGGCTTTTAGCTTAAGTATAAAAGTGGTATCTGTCCCTTTTCAATCCCTCAGAACTCTCATATATGTCTGGAAAGCTTTGTCCTCTGCATAGTCTTAATTACAATGAATATTCTTCCATTTTGGGTTTTAGTAAAGACTTCTGCTTCTGTATGTCTGTGTGACAGCTGCTGTGCACCCCTCCAGTGGTGGCTGAAGTAATTTCTGCACCTGTCTTATGATTAAAAATATTGGGCAGAGGAAATGGACCCAGCATGTTGGAAAATATTGACTTGTTGCCCATAGAGTGCTTAGCTGCTGAATGTCACGGATCTGGAATGAGAGGCTAGATAGCCAATTTGTCAAGGGCACTAGCTGCTTCCCTGAAGTATGCTCTATTTATCTAAATGGCTCTGGGACAGGGTTGTCTTGTCCATTAAAGATCAAGGTTCACTGTCGTTTAGGACTAGTCTTGAAGATGGACTCTGAAAAACATGAACAGCTTTGTCAGCCCAGCTAAAGGGAGCCTCTTTATTCACCCTCACTATCATATTCTGACCTCTAAAGCCCCTCTTACTATAGTGTTAACTGTTTCCCATGCTGAAGATAAATATTCTGAAGAGCAAGTACTTCAAATAATTCCATTTCCTTTTGGGGAAAAATCACATTTAAAGAATAGTAAAAGGATGGGGGAAGGCAATAGAGTGGTTCTGGAGCAGGAAAGACTTGAGTACAAATTCCATTTCTTGAGTGCAGATTGAAAGTTTCTGTCACTCAGTTTCCCTTTCTGGAAAATGAGTAAATTGTACCTTTCTCACAAAGTTACTGTAAGAAATATGTTGAGAAGTTTTATCATAGTGCCTCAAGCATAGTAAGCCATTCAGAAAAATGTTTCTTTTTAATTTTTTAAAGAAAATATTATGGAAAAACTGACAATGAGTTGGTGACATATACCATGGAGCAGGGCAGAATGACTTGTATTTAAATAGGTACAGCATCTACTCAGAGGAAAGCCATTATTGAAAGTGAATTATTGAGCACTGACTGTAAGAGAGGTGCTGAATCAGACAGATGAGGATTCAAATTCTGACTGTGTGTGATTGCATCTCAATTTTTTTTACCTATTAAATGGGTAAAGATACAAAACCTCCAAAAGCTTTTCATTCAGAGCCCTCCATGTTGGGGGTCTCTATATGAGCTCATGAACTTTTTTTTGTATGGATTGAATGGTTGTAGCTGAAAAAGTGTTTTGCATGTGGCTATTGAAGTTGCTTATAATTCAAGAATAACTTTATGATTCATAGGTCAATGCATATTCCCCAAATTTCCTTTGCTATATAGGGCAATTCACATAAATGGTAAACATTTGTTGAAAATATATGAAATATATAAAATGAAGTGTTTTATTATGTGAACTGGGTCTAAAACGTCTTATGAATATTTTGACAAGGATAGGGGAATAAGAATCTCTTGTTTAATATACTAGAGTTTCCGTGAATCTCACAAATGTCAAATTCATATATTCACACATCAGTTTATTAAACATATACTTTATCACCAACTCTGCCTTAAGCATGTTTGTGATAGAGAAAAAGAGGTATGAGACAAGCTTCCTCCCTATAAAATGTCCTTGAAAGGAAGATAATTTGAGAACATACATAAATACAGCACAAATTAGAAAATGATAATGGTTATAGAACTAAATAATACCAAAAATAAGTAGCATACAGGTGGAATTGAGGATTAAATAAAAATACTTCTAACTATAATAATCAGAAAATAACTCATGAAAGGCTTGAATTTGGTCATAAAATGTAGGATGCACTTAGTAAAAGGGGATGTTCCAAGTGCAAGAGTGAGTTTGAGTTAGATTCTTAGGGAGATGGTTGAAGAATGGCACATTGTGGTTTTATTGGAGTATATTGATATTAAGGGAAATCACACAGATGAAATAAGAGCACAGGATTGAACCCAGAGTGTGACCAATCATAGGGAGATGTCTGACTTTTGTGCTCATGATTCTGAGTCACTCAGAAATCTAGTAAAATGCCTTTCCATTCATAGTTTTAGTATTTAGTCTTCCTGGCATACATTGTTAAAATCACAGAGCATTTGAGGGAAATATATTTTGTGTATACTTGGGACCCGTAAGTCCCAGAAATTGAAGGCTGCCTGGGTACAGCAAGTCTGCTGGTGTTTGCCAAGTATGAATAAACTGACTTAATTTTCACATATTATGAACATTTGGAATATGCACAGTGGTACTACAATCATGTTTAATACTGCATTCACTGCTGAATGGAAGTTTTTGGTTCAATAAATTCTAATTTTTATATTGGCCATAGTGATTTTTTAAAAAGGGAATGGTTACTATGCTATTTCAGTAAGTGATAGTTTCTCAATAAATTCATTTTGGATTTGGCAAAAAATTTGAATAAATAAAACTGACATAAATATGACTGTATTCTGTTATAGTGCTGAATATCAACTATAGAGATTATAATTTTGCTAATCTCTCATTATAAACATTCATATTTTTTGCAAGACGATCTACATGCTTTTCCTAGTCTCAAAGTCAAGTAGCTTTAACAATAAAGCAAAAAGGCACATCTTAAATTTATCCATGTCAGGATTACTCTTTTGATCTCAAAAAATAGTACAGAGTTTAATTAAGAGATAAACATTTGACACTTTCTCTCACTGTTTCACAGAAAAGGACATTTCTGTGGAGGATGATTAGCCCATTTTGTGGTGTGATTTATGGATTATCACTGAGTTTCTAGTAACTATTTTACTTCATTGTAATAGAAGGATTCTAGAAAAGAAAGGAGCAACTAGATTGTTATCACTTAGTATTTCAGTATTGTCAGTGGAGGATGGAACATGCCTCTGCCACTGTGGTATAAATATTAGAAGAAAATGAGCTGTGCTGTTTCTTACAGCTCTATAAATCAAAGACTCTTAGATAAATAATACATTAATCAACTCTTCCCAAGTAGAACTCTAATTGAGAGTCTTAAAAATAAGAATGGACCAGTAGTCATAAAGTATCACAAAACAGATGCGGTAATAGTTCTGCTTTCACAATACAACTCTGTGTTGTCAGATAAGCATATTTGTCTTTTATCCTGTTCTTTTTTTTTATTTTTGCTTTGAAAATATTATTTTACTTACCCTGTTCCTGATCTAGATTTTCCCCCTGTCATTCTCTCATTCTCCCCACTTTGCTTGATGGAAAATATCTTTGGTTAATGCATTCAACAAAGTTTTATTAAATCCTGAGGGGTGAAGAGGATTGAAGCATGCTACATATTTACATATGAAGACAGTATAGTAATACCTACTAAATACTGTTTGAAAAGGGGGCAGGAAGGAAAGAGGAATGGGAATATAATGGAGGGGTGAACTTGTTCAAGGCACACTGTGTGCCTGAGTGGAATTATCACACTGAAGTCTCCTCATACTGTTAATGTATTCTAACTCAAAAATAAAACTTAAAAAATGTAAAAAAAATCCACCCTTGGTTGAGTAAGGCATAATACCATGCAGTGCATCACCTCAAATATCATCTCCTCCAATCTTTCTGATCACAGTCCATCAATGGCTATAATTCAAGAACTACAGGAAGCGCCTCCTCCCTAAAATATACATCCCCCCACTTCCTAGCTTGATCTAATGCCAGTGTCTGAGATTTTTCTTTTAAGAGTTATTATATTTTATTGCATTTATCTACATCTTGCCTAAATTCATTAGGATTTTTTTTTAAGGCAAAGATAGTTGAACAGAGAACAAAAGAAAAAACGTATGAAACCAAGGATGAGAAAGGTAGTTAAAACCATGAATAATAAAGTACTGAATACTTATTAGAATTGTTTGTTTCTAAATCTTTTGATATTTTCATCAGGAGAGAGGGAGCATTAGAAAGGGAATGTTGAACAGGAAGGCAAGATTAGTTGCATGAAAATAATAAATTATTTAGAAGAAGTAGAACTATTCTTTTCTCCATAGGTCTTCATAAAGAGAACACTTTGTGATATATGAAATAATTTCAATAATCTTCTAATAGTACAAACAACTTAAGTGCCATGGATCTGTTGCTTAGAGTCCTTGAGTGTAGAGGGACCTCAGCACATCAATAAATGCAGCTCTACAAGGGACCTCATTAGAGAGTAATCAGAGAATAATTGGTCCTCTGCTTTACAATGCCATCCTGGGGCCATACCTTGGAGTGCTAATGATTTAGGTATTAACACCTTGTGTGAAGTAGTTTACTTTTTTTTTTTTAAATATTCAATTCCTAGGCTGGCTTTTTTTAGAGTTGGAGGCCAGGTGGGGAATTGGGAGCTGAAAACAAGAGCAACTGCAGAAAGATGATTAAATTGATGTTTTCCTCAGAGTTGACTCTGTATATATGGGCATATTTTAAAAACACAAAATATTTGAGATTGCATTATATTTACTGGTGAAAAGAAGGAAGGAAGGAAGGAAGGAAGGAAGGAAGGAAGAAAGGAAGGAAGGAAGGAAGGAAGGAAAGAAGGAAGCAAGGAAAGAAGGAAAGAAGGAAGGAAAGAAGAAAGGAAGGAAGGAAGAAAGGAAGGAAGGAATGTTTGAGGACATTTTTTAATAGACATTCTTGAGCCATCCTTTGGAATGCAGGAAATAGGAAGTTAATCCAGGACTTCTTAGCACAGGGATCCACTCTTTGCATAAGAAAGCAATTAATCTGTGGTGTATGGGTAGAGAAAAGGGAGATCAAAGATTAGAAGGAAACTTCTAGATCTACAGTTATATTCAACAGTATCTCATAAAATCCAATGTTAAATCAGAAAGAGGTAAGAGTAATTGAAGGTTACATAGTTTATGATTTCATTTACGTAAAATACGGAAGCACTTAAAACTATCCTATGCTATTTAAAGTCACACTAGTAGTAGTTGGGGATGGAACTAGTGACTGGAAGAACCACAGGGGCCTAGGGTGCTGCTATTTGTTATTTCTTTTATCTGCAGGCAGAAAGCACAGTGTGTTCAGTTATCCACAGAGCTGCAAATGGATTATATACACACCTTTCTCCATGTTTATTATATATCAATAATTTTTTGTTTAAATTATAGACATATCTCCTACATATTAGAATGTCACTAATCTAGTTCTGCCTCTGCTATCCTTTTCCGTCCCAGGAGAGAAACTGATCACTATTTCTAAAGAGCATGACATTTACCATTGTGTTTCAGTTGTTGCCATTTGCTACTTTTTCTCAGATTTGTACAACAGAATATGTATCTTTTCCTGTTGTACAATGGTACAAAATGGCACTAAATAAAATGTTAAGTTAAGCAGTTTGGTGCTGTATTTTATGAAATAATATCTTTATATTATTACACAAAACACTCAATCTTGAGGTCTTCTCAAGGCTGAGTCCATTAACTGGAAGTCAACACCAATGCTGAAAAATAGAGATTGGGGATTATGGTTCAGACAGGATTTTAGTTGTCTGAAAAAAAAAAAAAGCAGAACAAGAAAGAACATTAAAGGTACACTATGAAGGCTCCAATATGCTTGAATGGTACAGTCAGCTTCTAATTTCAGAGTAATTTCTCTCTCACATGTGTTAAAGTGTAAAGAAACATCTAATAGGATTTAACACTTCAAAGTCATTAACTAGCTAATTAACTAATGAATTCACAAACAGTACTTTAAGATTTGTATTAAATATCTGCCATTTCACAGATCTTGTTTCATTTAGAAACTCTGATAGCTCTTTTCATCTCTGCTTTCTTCTTCAAAGTCATTAAAAAGAAGCAATTATTATTATGTCTCCAGTGAAGGACATGTATCAAATTTCTCTCTTGAGAAGAGAAAATCCAGTGCTTTACAAAGTGAATTTCCAAAAAGTCAAATGACTCAGTCACTTTCCTGGTGTCCTGACTCCAAATTTCACATATTCTTTAACTCTAACCTTTCATTTGCCTGAGGAAAAAGAATAATCACCTTGTATGCAGGATGTAGTAGGTGCTGAACAAATGCCTATAGGAATTTTTCTTTTGTAACTCTTTGGAGAAATTGCTTTTGCATAGTTTAGCCATCATTTCACAGACTCAATTGGAATTTTTAAAAACATAAATGTTCATATTATGATCCTTTTCTCCAAGTGCCTAAATTGTTTTCATACTAGAAACGAATTAGGTGCTAAGTTACAAAGACCATTTGATTTACTCCAAAAGTAAGAGCACATTATCTTCGGCACCGAGTTTGGGAAGATGTGACATGGCCATGTTTTGAGCAAAACTGAAAGTGATTAAAAAAAATGAAAGTGGCAGAAAAAAATGAAAGTGGCGGAGAGTCTGGGGGAAAGAGACACAGACAGACCTTAGAGCAACTAAGGAGATTTGAAAGATGATGGAGGTTGTTCTTCAGGTAATATTTATGAGATGAAAATGAAGTTGGAATACTACAGAAAAGACAAGAATTTGTCTTTTGGTGTTGAGCAAAATTGTCATAAAATAATAGTTACTAAAACTTTATTCAAATATATTAACAGAGTGCTTCTAAATTTCTGCTAGATGGTTTTCAGGTGTGATTTAATGATTGATAAATGATGCACTAGGGACATTTAATTGTTATGGATAGATTTCAGAATTGGCAATCTATTTATTTTTATTTTTTGGCAGTATTGGGGTTTGACTCTTGCTAAGAGGGATTCACTCTTGCTAAGTAGGTACTCTACCACTTGAGCCACCCTTTCAGCCCCAGAATTAGCAATTTAAGTATTCAGTGTGAGAGCTTCCACTTTGCCATTCAAATCAATTTGTTGCATTGGAAAAAAAAAAAAAAACAAAACATCTGGGGAAATGGGAGAAATCTGGGTTTTTTCTTTTTCTTTTTCTTTTGACAGGACAGCATTTTGAATTCAGGGCCTCCCACTTGCTAGGCAAGTGCTCTGTCACTTGAACCATGCCCCCCGCCTTATTTGTTTTAGTTTATTGTTTAGACAGAGTCTTGTGCTTTTGCCTTGGTTGGCCTCACCATCCCTCCTACCTCCCCCTCCTAAGTAGCTGGGAACATAGGCATGCCCCAACACACCCAACTTGTTTTCTTTCTTTTTTTTTTTTGCTGCAATATATATATTTTAATTCAAAGTGAATCAACAGTAATACACCATAAATTCTTATTTTGACACTCACCAAAATAGTCACCTGGAAAACCTGCTTTTTGTGACAAAGTACAGAAGCCAACTTGTTTTCTGAGAAAGGGTATTGCTAGCTTTTTTGTCTGGCTGGCCTTGAATTGCAATCCCTCTATCTCTGCCTCCCAAATAGCTAGGATTATAGAGTGACTCACTGCCCTGTCCCTGAAAACTAACTTCTGTTGAGCACCTGCTGTGTACATGCTAAATTCAATTTATCTTCAAATTTGGTCTGGGACATCAAGTGCCATTTAATAGATGAAGAAACCAATGGCATGTCATACCGCTAGTCTAACCATACTGCATCTTGGGCTTCACTCCAGGTTTAATTGATTCAAGGTCTGTGCTCTCTCCCCTACATCCAGAAATAAATGTGGGCTTCTATGAGCAGATTTAATTTGAGTACCTTTACAACCCCTTCAGGTCTTAAACTGGCTTTGCAGCTATTCATCTGTGTATGCTACTGTACTGATTTAATAAAAACTTGGATGTAAGAATCACTTCTTTTTTCTTTTAAATTTCATTTGTCAGCCCCCTCTTTCAGCCATGCTCAGTTCACCATGCAGCTTGAATTCTGGCTGGCACGGGCAGTGCGGTCAAGGCTGCAGCTGTTAGCGTCCCCTCCTCCCTTGCACGTCATGAGTTCTGCAAATGAGCCCTGCAGACTGATATTGCATTCTGCAGTTTATTTGACAAATAGCTTTTGTGGCCCTTGATTTTTTTCATATCACTCATAAATTCTGGCAACAGACAGGCTATTTTTTAGATTCAAATTCCATACATTTAAAAGGAAAGAGTTGACGGTCCCTCCCTGCATTCAAAGTGGTCTCTACCCTTAAGATTTATTTGTAAATTTTACTTAAAACTACTTGGAGAGGAATGTAGGATATTCTCCTGTTGGTGCCTAGCTGCAAATTATTTCTATCCTTATGTCATAAATCTTGATAACACATATTTTAAAGTGTGCCTGAGAAATGTATTTGGTGTTTATAGTGCTGGATTTTAGTGAGTCAAATTGTGTTTGGGCAGTATGTTTGCCTCTTCATGGTCTGTGTGACACTGGAGTAAAATGGAGACTTGGGTCATTCAGCTGCAGGCTCTAAGAAAGCCTGTTGTAACTGTGCATTTTAATGAACCAAATCAGCTGAGGAAATGTTGTCTCTCTACTGTGGTGTAGCTGTCTGCCTTGTAAAGTACCTCCCTGGATAAACAGAGGACTTTTATTTCTTAAACTGCCTTTCCCCTTGCTCTTTAAGAGTGTTGGAATTTTTCTTTTTTCTTAAATTACAGGTGGAGAAGGTTTAATTAACTCTAAAATGATTCTCCAACAAGCTCGGTTGCTTTTTTTTTTTGTTTTTTTACAACACTTTGAGCTACAGTATAGTTACTGCAGGATGCGTGCTGTTATTGGAGCAAATGGAAACATTTAGAAATCTAAATCTGTTATGTCATATTATAGAGATGGCATCTGCACTTGGGTAGAGTTGAAATACAAATTGAAGATCAGATAGATTTCTTTTTTCTTTCTTTCTTTTAAATTCATCAGAGGACCACTGTGAGCTGAGCCAACAAAATGGGGATAATTTAACCATTGATTATTTCTTGTACCACACACTGCTGGGTCTTAAAATGGAGTTGAATATGAGCAGATAGTTGTGCTTCAAAGGGTTATGCACAAACTTGACCTGTGGAAATATGATTTATGGGCCTCATATTGTATGCTTACATCTTGCCAGAAACTTATTGACTCTGATTGGTTACAGGTTAGCTAATCACTGGGTTCTTTTATTCAGATGTTATCACATATTCTATGCAAAATTTCTGAATCTATAGTAGAGAAATGCAAACTTCAGAACAATGGTTTTCATTTACTCAACTGTTTTCATGACTTCTACCTGATCTAGTCCAAGTGGATTATAGTATTGAAAATAAAAACAGATATAAAACCCATCCGCTTCTTCTTCCTATTGAATAGGAAGTTACAAGAGAAAAAATTAAGTAAATCCTGGGTATATATTAAGCAAGGGAGATATAAATTACAGGTAAAAATGATGCAATGTTTATAATAAATCCCTAGAATGGATAACTAAGACAAGAACTGAGGAATGCAGTTCTTGGAAGATTGTTAATGGTATAATTAAATTAGCTTGGAATTTTAAACACCAGGTAAGAAAATATACTGCAAAGTTCTCAAAAATCCACTTTTTATGACTAAGGAAAGAATTTCATTTCACTTTTCCCATTATATATGTCCCAAAAATGAATCTGCTCTGTGGATGGCAAAGTTTACCATGGTTCAGAGTCTGAGCAATACTGTATACGGAAAAAAAATTTTGTATAGTCTACAAATCTTCTCTACATTACAAATGGAATACAACTTAAAATATAATACAGAATATGTAATTTCTAATTCTGAAATTAAACTGCAATTTGCAAACAAAAATATTGAATACAAATAGAATTTTTACTATTTCATTAAATCATTAGATTGTGTCATTTTAATAATTGGTTCTCTAAGAAGTTAAAAACCTTTGGAATTTTCCTTTCCTTTTAATCCAAACAGAAGGTGCATATTTGAGTTAACTTATAAATTAAAGTTGGATAGAGAGGAAAAAATAAAAGAAAGTTTAAGAAGAGATGAGAAAGAGACAAGAAATTCCATGAGAAAGTATAAGAGAATGAACAGAAGGGAAGAAAAGAGAGACCCAGCAATGGGCAAATCTTCAGTCCTATGTGATCAGACACACTTTTAAATAATTGATGACAAGGTTGAAAAAGAATTTGAGGCACTACTTGTCCACTTGTGAGTATTTGAAGTTTAAACCTCTAGTAGAATAGTTTATTTGGAAATGTGTATAATCAGAGGGTCAAAGGCCACTGATCTAGTCGCTTTTATAGGGTAGATCAGCCTTCCTCTTTGTGTGGGAAGATGGAACAGGTCTCAGAATGTGTCTGAAGCAGGAGCTTTTCAGAAACGAGGATGAGTTAAAGAAACATCCAAGTTAAAGAGCAAAGGACCTTTCTCAGAAGAACGTGGGCTAAGAGAGTTCTCAAATATATGACTTTTACAACAAAAGATGGCAACTCTGCTTCCACTAAAACCAAGATGTATTACTATTTAAATATTATTTGTCTCATAGTTTTCCTTAGCTACCTGTCACTTTAACATACCCCCTAAAATGTTCACAATTTCTATAACTCAAGGGAAAAGCCATTGTTAGATTATTCACAGCATAGAAACAATTTAAATCTGAACATGATTCCCTAAAACTATATTTGTAAGAATATTTTTGAAACTAGCTATGTAACAAATGAGAACACTGTATCCAGTAGAAAGGTAGTAGATATGAAATAAAAGCAAAAATGTCTATGTTGACCATATAAATAAATATGAAGGTTCTATAAAATTGGAGTACTTGCTCCAGATTGTTTGCAGCAATAACTGTATTGTAAAGACCAGAAAATAAGTAAATATCTACTGTGACTAAAAGACTGTACCAATCAATATTGGAAGAAGAAAGAAGAGGTGGTTTATTCCTCAAAAAGGGAATGTAGACACATTAATAACTCAAGCACAAGGCAGGCTATGGTGCAGCTTTTGGTGGAGTTGCAAAATACAGAAAAGATGGAAGAGTAAGATTAGGAAGAGCTGAAGAGTAAATAGATTTTGAGTTTGGTCTATTATAAAAAGGCTCAGAAACTGACAGGGGGACTTGAGAGGTAGGAAGGGCATTTTTCATGTACATGAGCTAAAGCACGAAGTAGGAATGAACTTGCTACTTCAAGAACTGGCCAGTGTTACAGCATGAGAAAGGGTCTGCAATGAAGGTGGGGATGTAGCTAGGCTCTGTTGGGAGGTTTAGGACAGAAATTTTAGATACCATGATTGCTGTACAGTATTAACTATGTGCCCAGATGCCCCTGGACTTATGACAATTTAGATCTTTTTTCTTAAGTCTGTCAGGCATCTTCTGCCATTCTAAATAGAAGCAGATAGCTCAATATGACTACTAAAGTACATGGAGGTACTTAGAATTTGGAGCTAATGAAGGGAAGATGAAAGTTTCTATTATGAGTCAAGCTCTAATTTTATTTGTGTTATCCCATCTCTCCTAACATGAAATTAAATAATATATGAAATACACCTAGAAAAAGCATATAAGATATTTAAGACATGTTAATTCTTTACCTTTTGGTAATTATCCTGCAATGAGTTTATTGTTTTATACATTTTTTTAAGATGTAGAAACTGAAACTCAAAGTATTATAATTTTTCAGTGTCAGAAAGAGATTTCAAAATAGTTCTTCCAGGATCTATAGCCCAAGTTCTTTTTAGTAAGACAAAGTTGTGTCTCCATGGAGAAAAACTAAAGAAAAAAACTAATGTATAATGGTAATTCACTGAAGAAATTTCTCAAATGTAATTTATTGAATGAAACGTGTTATTTACACTGCCATGGTTTCTTTGGGAAGACCCAACCTTTTTGAAAAAACATGGTGGAATCTATGTAGGATGATTTCAGAAGTGCCTCCTAAGCCATTTGCTCCAGAAGCACTTTCTCAGCCCTGCTGTTAGCTGCTGTGGCTATACCTGTCATAAGAAAGTATATGACTGTCTTAGCTTTAGAGAAATGATTTTTACCTCTATTTAAATGTAAGTGCTCTTGGAAGAGACAATAATACTGCCCCTGGCCTGGGAGCAGACATTTGGTAAGGCATAAGGAAACAAAAGAGCCCTGACTACCATGCAATGGAGGGGTTTCAATATAAATAATAATTCTGAATAAAGAAAAGGCATGGAAATAAAAGGCTGAAAAGACAGAAGGCAGACATCCCAGAGCTGACTAGATTGCACTCTAGAGATGAACCCAGTCCATCTGTCCCATCACTCCAACCATAAAACTGACAAAACAACAAAAACCTCTCTCTATATAAATGGAAAAATGGAAGGAATGTGAAACTCAGATTCATGAATATGATAGTAAATCTGGGAGATAAGTCGGTTATCAAGAAAGTGAAATACAGAATATCCATCATTTGCATTTATTTTTAAGATTAGGAAATAAATGAGCTTTAGACTATTTTTAAAATCTATCATGACCTTTCCTTAAATTTATAGCTACCTCAGTGCCTTTGAATTTTAGTGTCTACTAATAAAGACCCCACACATCTCTGTGTATTATACCATAAAAATGACCAGAGTAAAACCCATAAAAATATATGTAGATTTTTATATTTTACTATTCAGTCTTCTCTATGAAAGTCCATAGGACTAAGTGCATGCTGCCTTTTAATGACATGAAGTGGACTGGACAAGTGCCACAGACCAGGAATAACTCAAGACTGGCAGATTAGCATTCAGCTAGCAGACAGATACCATTGGAAACCGTTTCCTAAGGGGAACTGAAGATGTATAATTTGGCTCGAGATATCCTGTGTGAATGGGGTATGATTAACTTTATGGCAGTTCTACAAAGTGGAATAGGTATGGGACAACAATTCCTTGTTCTTTAATGGATTAACTTATAGGAAGACAGATTCAATACAAAGGGATCTGTTCTTACATATTTAAAACACTGTCAGAGCTTGTGAAAGGTACAAAGCCTGCTTATCAACTCATAAGACACTATAGAATTCCTGGTATGTAACAAGAACTCAATTGTATACAAATACACAAACACACACATATATATGCAAATTGGTAATAAATGTGGAAAATCACCTTATATGTTATGGATTTTTTTCATCTATTATATGGTTATCTTGGTGGAAAACACAAAATGCTTACATTAATATGGCTTCTGTCATAACACACAGATCTTAAAGTATTCTACTTTAGTCACAAATCAGTGATGTTCCCTGACCTTCCATTGGATATATGGTAGTATTCAAGTCAAATGTTTATATTTTTTCACTTTAATATTTTATAGAAATTGGACAAAATCCTTTAATAAATTGACACTGACCTCATAGTTGTCAGTGTTGTAACTATTTTATTTGTTGTAACTTAGTTTTTACTGCTGTGATCTTATCACAAGCTTGTTAGAGCTTTAAAATCTGCTTTATTTCTTCAATGTTAGCATGATCTATTATACAAGTTTCCTTTCACATCCTTATGAGTTTTGGGTTGATTGCATCAAAGGGGTGGTGGTGGTCAGCATGACACTTGCTTCAGCAAGTATAACAGATCGATTTTAAAGATAAGAAACACTTTTTAGTTATATGTGGGATCACCCAGTTGAAGCCATGAAAACTACTCAATAGTACATAGTATAGTTTCACTGTTTGAAGACACTTTCTTTTCACCCTTACTTCATTAGTAAGCATCAGCATCAAGAATATTGAGTAAGGACTTATATTTAATTGGTCTTTTGCTTCTTAATGACAAAATGCATTTTACATTCTGGATAGATGTAATCAGTGTGGTAAAACCTTAGCAAAAATTCCTTTTCATAAAAGTTATATTTGCCTTATCATTTAATATATGAAGCCCCAAATTTGCATTTTATCTTTGAGAAGACAAAATTCTTGTTATTGGTATGCTTTTGGATTGGCAAAATATAGTTGAGTAATCCTATACATAAAGTTTTATACTTTGTTCTTTTAGGAGTTAGTTAATTAAGAAGGAAAAAAGTTTTAATTTTTGCCAGACTGGTAATTTAACTACATCTCTTCTTCCCTGTACAGGGAAGACACTTTTTTGTGCTATCAGATGTAGAAGACTCATATAAAAAGAACAACAATTTAACTGGGGGAGAAAGAAATAAAGGAAATTCTTTCTAGGGAGGAGCAGAGGCCACTGAAAGTAATAAGAAAACAGAATTCTCAGAAGTTATTAATTTTCATTACAAAACTTTCTGGAAAGATAAGATAGAAGTTCATTTTCTTTTCTTCCTATTAAATGGATTGTTATTGCTCATAGAAGTTCTGTTGTTAGAAAGTGTAGCTGCAAAATGAATGGTCTCTACTTGGTCTTATATTGTGACCTAGATATTTTCTGTTCTGTCTGTTTTCCTGGAATGATCCTCACATGTTCAGAATACCTAACTCAATAAACTTTTACCCATAAAATAAGAACAGCAAAAGGTCACAAATGCTTTATCTCCTGAAAACCCACCAGCCTCTCCTGCTCTCTAGATATGTCACTGAGCTATCAAAGAGAAAAGTGTGTTTCTATGTAATCACAAGAATTTTGGAAATACATCTCTTACCTAAAATTTGGTAAGCTCAGTCACACCCAATGGAGAGAGATTTGTGATTACATTGGTCGCTCTTTGATGAATTATTTAATTTGCTTAGGTTAAAGGTTGTTATTCATTACAAAAAGCACTTGTATTATATGCTACTTTTAAAAAATCCAGTAATTTTCAGTGATCAGTTATAATCAGGTAGACAAAGTAAATAATAGTTTCTGTACTGAGGAACATTTTAGACTCAGTCTCCATTTAGGGTGGGTGTGGGATAGAAACAGCAGAGCTTATGTCACATGATTGGTACCCAAAATGTGCTATTTGCACACCAGATATAATGAAAAATTACTTATTTTGCTCAAAATGATGTCATTCTGCCATATAAACACTATATTTATACAGTATAAAGTCAACAAGGACTAGAACAGTGATACTGAAGAGGGAGTGGACAAATAAACTTCTACTTGTTGAAAAGTCTTTGCTATATGAACCTGATTTAGGTCACAAATCAGAATTTTTGTTTACCTTGATAAGGTTTTGTTTTTGTGTTCTCTGGTTGTTGTCTTTAAGTTTATTGCACATTGTGGCTAGTGTTGATTGATAAAGTTTGAGAGTTGGATAACATGGGATGCAAGAATCAGTATCCTTATGGTTATCAAAGGTAAAAGACAAGCTCTAGACTGATATTGATTTAAATATTAGTTTGGGCTCTGTAAACACAGAGATTAGTGACTTTTTTTTACCTGTACCAAACACAAAACACCAGCCAATACAGTTGAATATTTCACTAAACGCTCTTTGAAAAGAACAGGGAGTTATCATTTTAGAGTTTATAAAGCTCTTTTCATATTTGTTCCCTCCAATAACTTTAGCAGTCAGTGGTACATACCTATTCTAAACAGGGGAACTTCAAGTTTAGAAAAACTAAGACATTTACCTGAGACCATTTGATTACCAAGTATCAGAGAAGTTTGAATTTAGGTCTTAACATCCAAGGTTCATATTCTACCATGCATGACTGTGATTATTTTCCTCAAATGAAATAGCTTTACCTTTAATTTAGATTTTTTTCTGTAATGTATTATTGTATTCTACCTAGCTATCCAAGATCACCCAAGATTTCAGAGACTAGGCAAAATTTGAGTCCAATTGTGTAGGTTACTATGATTGGGGATATAATCACGTTTACTTGTATACTTTGAGAGTCATTTATGCACTATTTCATGTCCATCCATTCTATTTACCCAACAACATTCAAATCTACTTGTATTATTTCTGTTCTCCTAGTTTCTCCTAGCTGTCCCTGATTTTTAATGTAGGTAGCAGAGAGAATATAAGACTAGCAAAGTTGCATGGATGCAACACAGACACAGAGTCTAATGAGAACACAGGAAAAATGGAATAAAACAAACCACATGATTTCTGAATTTTCCATTTCCCATGGGTCAATTCTCATTTGTCATGTCTGCAACTCGTTTTTTCTTAAGCTTCAAGCCTGATGCTTATTTCTGACACTAGTCTAATCCACACTTTAAATAAGCTATTTGAGTTCTCATCTTGGTAAATGTCAAAGGAAGAGAGATACTTCATGCACCTACAGCATCCCCAAAACCCTTGCCAAATCCATGAATCTGACTCTGCATTATCCTTCCCCGGAAGGAGAGCATAATTTCATTATCCATGAATCATCACCTCTTAGACTGTAACATCATTGTCAGAGAACCTAATAGAACCAGTGTTCTGCTGGCTGAAAGGGGGAAGGGAGAGGAAAAGCACTGGGGCAAAGCACAGGTTACTGGAAGACCAGCAAACTATAAAAGAGTTCTAAAGCCAGAATGGGAGTCCTCCCTCCCTTGACAGCCCCCATATACCCACTGATCAGTAAAGAATAGCTACTGATTCTTTCAGTATTAGTTTCGGAATTAGTTTTCCTCAACCTAAATTATATTTCAATATCTTGCCTATGGAGAATATCAACATGTTTAATGAAAATCTTAGGCTAGGCAAACATCAATGAGTATAAACACTTACAAATATTTCTTATATATTCTTATGGCATTAGTTGCTTAATATCCCCTCAGTACCAGTTTTACTTTTTGTCTTCTGGCATTACTAAAAAAGTCAGTAGGTAAAAATATAACCTTAAAAACCTACATAATAATCATAGTTCCAAGGAAAATTAACTAAATAAAATTGAAATTTGATGTACAGATCAAAAAATATATGTTGCAAATCACGTTTACAAAAGAATTCAGAATGAAAAGTCAGAATGTGCATGAAAAACTGTGAGTGATCTAATCAGCCACTAGAGGTCACTGCTACTCCATAGAAGTAGTCTATTGCCTGTGCCTACTTAGGTAGCTGACTCACCAAATCAAGTAAAAAATGGTTTAAATTCCTTCAAACTATGTAATGTCAACATCCTTGGAAAATACAAACTTATTTTAAATGGTTATATTCTAACTTCTTCTTAGAATATAACCACTGTTTAGAAGACTATGGCACTGGGACTATTTGCGCACCATGCTGCATTAGCACTATGCGTACTGAAGCTAATGAAAAGGGAACACACACACACACACACACACACTCTGCAAAGAAACTAAACTCCATTTCCTCTGTGTTTTGGTAAAGTGTTCACAGTACTGAGTGAATCCATGTTGCATCGATGCATCTCTGTTGTACAGTGCAACAGGTCAGGCAGTTTATTTAACTGTTGCCACTTTTGAGGGAAGTCAGACATTTCTTGTAAATTTGAATATCAGTTATATTTCTCTAAAATGCAATGAGTTTTAAATTCTTATGAAAATAGATTTATGGAAGGTAGTCCAGAAAGTGTCATGGGGTGGATGTGAGGGCAACAACTTCTTATCAGGAGAACACTGCCAGTTGGCTTTGTTAAATTTATAATGGTCAAGTAGCAATCCTCTGACCTCCAGAAGGCTAGCATTTATTTTCAGGAGATACTGAGAACCTCCCGAGGGGGAGGGGTGTGGGAAAGAACATTTTTCTTTCTTTCACATCCTGAATCAAAATGAGTTTTGCCATATAAGGTATTTTGTTTAGTTTCTTACCTATTCCTAAATTCGTAAGGAAATTTAGGCATTAAAAAATGACCAGCCTTCAACAGTTGGTCATTCATTTAATCTTATATCAATTTTACACACCAAGTGGATTGGAATTTTAGAAATACTTTTTGATTCTGCAAACATATTTTGTATCTCAGTATAGATGGTTTATAAGAATTCAAATATAGTTATAAATATTCCTTGACTAAAGGTATTTGGTATCCATCACAAATGAGCCAGAAGGTCAAGTAAAAAATAGAGATGGGTTTTTCACTTTAACACTGCATTTAATTTATAAAATCATCTTTAGTACAGATAGAAATGAGGCTGACCCAAGAAGATTTTTTTAAGATGGTATTTGTATTTACTGATGCTTTATGAAAAATGTAAAATTACAATTTCAGTGAAAAACACAATAAGCTAAGTCATCCAGTTAATAAGACTATAAGGAAGTGTCTGCATTATTAATCAGTTGAGAATATATGACTATTTGCCACTAATAAACATGTATTCAATAATTATTCATGCTTTTCTGAACTGGCCTCTATTTTAAGATTTAATCAATATCAAAATTCCTTGAGAAATCCACTTTAAATGCTTCTTTTTTCTTTATTGCTTATAGAACTATGGTTTTAATAATCTGGTTTCTTTGCAATTATGTTTCATTGTGACTTGCCTAAATTTTTCCTCTAAGTGTATGAAAAACATCCAAACTGTGTAAAAATGCTGGTAAATAGACATTCACTTTTTCCTTTTTGCTGCAGCAATTCTGTTTTGAAAGAACAGGCACATGGTTAAAGATGTGAAGCTTGGCAAATCAAATTACATGAAACAGCCTCAATGTGGCAATCCTTAATTTTTGCTTGTTTAATAAAACTGTTCCTTTTGGAGGATGAAAGAGGATATAGACTAAAGATATTTTTTCTGAAGTCTGAATGGACTGTAGTCATGTCACTTAAATACAGAAGCTATGATATTTGTGCTGCAGTCAGTGAACTTTCACCAATGACATAAAAACATGCATGCAGTTTACAGATTGCCAACAGGGTCTGTACAGAATTGTACTGATGGATGAGTTTACAATACAGATGAACATAGAGACACAGTAATGTCAACAATAGCAAAGCAAAAGAGAACTGTCATAGTGTTGGTCTTTTTTCCTCAAAGATTTATTTTATACATTTATTAAGGTATTATCAAAGTCATCTTTTTAATGAAGTTTTGGTGGAAAGCATGTCTTGGAATGTGCTCTTTACACATCTGAATGAAGTGCCCATCACAGGGGACAAATCTGTGCAGGACACGTGATGGAACACTACAGGACAGCCTGACAAACCTGAACAACACAGCACAGAGCTAAGGATTCTGCTGACCACATTGAGGTCTTTGAAAAAAGCTGAAAAGAGGAATTCTGGTAAGGAAACAGCTACATGCATGTAGCACGGTGCTTTCTCATTTGTAAACCTTATCTCTGAGAACTCCCTAATGTGAGGAACTCTGGAGAAATCTTCCTCCTCGAATTTGCCTGTTTAATTATTGCTATTTAGTTAACACACAGGCTGGAAGAAATTGATAGTGAAACCTGATGTCTAATTTTTTTAATAGGGATGGGTTCCAGAGCCAAGGCTTTCAAATGTCACACTGTGTTTTCCTCTCTCCTCACATTTGTAGCTGTCTACTTGCAGTATTTTAACCCTTGGACACTTTTTCCCTGTGCTGGCCTTATTGTGATTGAGACACTTTTGGAAACTATTCATGGTGTTGCTTTAAGCCACCACAGTCTTTTGATAGTTTCTTGCAGTTTTCTTTTTAAGCCAGGCATTGTTTTAAAGGCTCTTTCTGTCTCTAAAATACTCATAGACAAGTCATCTCCTGAAGGAGTTCAAGTCCCACCTGCTGAGATCATTCATCTTTTCCCTTGATTTGCCAGTGAACTGCAAATCTTCCAGTGCTGTAGACTGGCTTCTATCAGAACGATCAGATGTGGGGGATTATTTATAAAAGAAGTTTTATCTGAAAGCAAATGCAACATTTATGGAATCAATACAGGGTCTGATACAATAGGCATGATATTAAAGCAGACTTCAAGGTTCACGCTGATTGTGGTATTTAAGTTTCAATGGGTTGATTATGTATGAGAGGAAAATGACCAGTATTATGAGTGCACTCAAAGGGACAGGGAAGAACCTTGCCAGCACAGGGAGAGGGAGAGAGGGGGAGGGGAAAGGGGGCACCGTGTGTTCCCTTTATAGTCACCAGAGTTCAATAAAGCACCACTTATTCCCCGTCTTTTAAGAGCGCTTTTAAGCACAATGGTTCATTCATACCTCACACTCCCTGGAGCCTGATTTGTTATAGGTGCAGGGTCCCGTTCCGTTCAGCAGCATCTCGCTGGTCTCCGTGTTGGTGGGTTTATAATCTACATAAAATTCCTGGGTGCCAGGAGTCATTGGCTTGAGTGACTGCCTTTTCTTTTTCCTGTGCCTTCGCATGAGGGAGCGCTGCTGCAGCTGCTTCATGCTTGCCGGGTACCGCTTCCAGGACACGTAGATAACGAGCAAGATGACAAGCACGGACAGGAAGAGGGCCACGCTCCCCGCGATGATTTTATGGAAAGAGATGTGCTCCGTGTCAGCATCGGTCTCTGGGCCAGGCTCTGTGGCTCCCACAGTTGGGGACAGGGGGGGCTTGCTCTCATGCTTCGGCCTGGGGAGCTTGGGCTTAAACGTTGGCTTTGGGAGAGCCCTGGCCAGATCAAAACGCTCTGTGGTACTTTTGCCACAGATGCTGTAGTTCTTCACTGCATCCATTACATTTACTCCCTGCAGTTCTTTGGGACTGGCACAGATAACTGTATTCTCCCTCAGACCTTTAAAACTTTTCAGCCAGTTTACCAGGGAACAAATATTTCTGCTGCATTCCCATATATTCCCGGCTAGACTGATGTCATTGAGGGATATCCAAGAATCCAAAATCTCTTGACCAATAAATGTGAGCTTGTTGGAATCCAGGTTGAGGCGCTGGAGGTTCGGGACACACTGGAAAACACTGGGTCCACTGAAAGCTTCGATTTCGTTGCCTGACAGATCAAGTCTTTGTAATGAGCTCCAGGTCCAGGACATGGTTTGTCCTATGACACTGATTTTATTCCACTGCAAATAAAGGTTCTGAAGGCTCACCAACCTTGGAAAAAGGGCCAGGTTGAGCTTGGAAAACTGATTGTGTTCCAAGTGAAGTTCTTTGAGTCTGATCATGCCGGCAAAGACATTCCTGGCTAAACTTCGGATCCTGTTATATCCCAGGTCCAGAAGTTCCAGGTTGCGGCAGTCTTGGAATATTCGTACAGGGATGGTTCTCAGGGAGTTAGACCGCAAATGTAGACTGAGCAGTTTCCGCAAGCCCCGAAACTGCTCAGATCCCAGAGAATGCAGCTGGTTATATGACAGATCCAAGTTCCTTAAATTGGTCACAGGTCTGAAGGTATTGTTAAGAAAATAGGAGATTCTATTGGAACTCAGAATCAACTCTTTGAGTCTCCGTATCCCATTAAAAGCATTCTCGTCAATATTGCTGATATGGTTATGGTCAAGGTAGAGCCAGGTGAGCTGGTTGAGCCCTTTAAATTGATTATACTTAAGTTTTTGCAGGCTGTTATAACGAAGGGACAAACCTAAACAACCAGCAGATATACTTGAGGGTATCTCCTGTAATTTCTGAGACTCACAATATACCATTTTGCCTTCACACCTACAGCCCTTAGGGCATCCTCGCTCAGCAGATGAAAGCATTGTCAGTAAGACGGTGGGAGCTATAACCAGTGCTACAGCTGATCCGCTCAGTAGCCTAATTACATTGAAACCTGGAAATAAAAATAACTTAGAAAAGTTATCCCCCCAAAAAAGAATTCATGTTTTTAAAAAATCAAGCAATAATAGTCATATATTTTCATGTTTAGAAATTTAGACATTTAATAACAACATTTAACATCAAATATCATCTCTTTGGAATCTAAGGAGATTGTCTTGAGTATTTTTTAATAGTTAAACAAGGAAACATGTTGACTAAGCAATTGAATTTATAGTGTTAGAGCAGAACATGGTAATCTTTAAAATAATTAAGGCAGAATTATTTACACAGACTGGAGGACTTTTTTTTAAGAAGGAAAGAAGAAAAATGTCAAAACATACCCATCCTTTGTATTGTTCAAAGGTCGTCCTTAGGTCTTTTGCTTTGGCTTAGGGGGCCACTTGCATGACAGCCCCTGTCAGCTGCACTGTAGTGAGTCAGGGCTCGCTGACACCCAGGAAGAAAAATTGGACCCCTTGGGAGATGGACCGATTTTGGAACATTATTCTTTGCCAGCCACGCAGAACACTCCAAGAACAAATAAATCCCAATACTGCATCCGCAGCAAAACATCAAAATCTTCCTAGGTAATAGGATCTTCATGGATATTACGTTTTTGCATCTTTACAGTTTTTTTTTTTCCTGAGGGAGGGGGTTAAGGGAGAAAAAAAAACTGGCTTCTACAATTTCTTCTTATCAAAAAGCATGATGTATTCTTCCAGGCAACACAGGGCTACCTGAACTGCCACATCTGTATTCCATAGTCCAGCAATTCCGGTGGTAAGCACCCAGTTCAGCCACAGAGCTGTGTTGGAGCCCAGAAGGCAGGAGAGCCCCGTACCGCACACACGCTCAGCTCAGTTCTGCAGACTGTCATTCTGAAAGCTGCTTGGACTGTTGCTTTGGTTTCAGTGAATGCAGTCTTATGTAAAGCTGCCCCCAGTGGTGAAGAACATTACGGGCATGTGCAGAAATGCCTCTCTTTTATCTTGCAAATGAGCAGGCTCTCTGCTGGAAAATGAATGATTCCTTTGGGTGGCTCAATAGGAACTGAATGGTCACCTTAATCAATAACTAGCAACATTTTCTGTGATTTCCAAGTCTTGTTTTACAATTTGGCAATGTCTGTATTGTCTGCATCTGCTTAATGGCTAAACATGTGCTTCCCAGAGTTTTTCTGGAGCTTGATATTAGGTTCACAGATCAAATGTCAATTTTTTTTAACCTCAATGTAGGCTTTAAACTGAAATTTATAACATGAATTATTGAGCTTTTCAGAAAGCAGCGTTAACTGCTTACCCATTTGACCTCTTTGAGTCACTGATTGTATTATGCAAGGTGTCTCAGGATGCTAGAACCCATACATTTTGGACTAATGACATATGAATTAATGGGTGCAATAGCCTTTTTGATTTTCCCACAAGAGATATCATAATGCCTTATGATTTGGTTTGTTGTTTTGGTTGCTGTGATTTTTTTTTTAATTAAAAGAGAAACCATCTTCCTTCACAGTTTAATGATACTGCTGCTATTTATTGCACTAATATTTATTTCTAAATGAACCATCTTGTTTTATCTCTAAACAATAGTATGAAGTAGGTCCCATTATAACGTCCATTTGAAAGGTGAAGAAACTGTGGCTTGAAGGGGCCAAGTGGCTATAAAGCAAGTAAGTGGTAGATCTAAGACTCAGAACCAAATTGATCTTATGCTCATTCACTAACCACTAGATAATCCTGTTTAGCAGGACTGTTATTTTCATTTTGAAAAACGAATCACTGATAATAGACAGATTAAGGGACTGGGGTAAGGAAGCTGTAATCAACAAATTCTTGTTTTTTAGAATAAGACTAAATAAATTTCACTGATCTGAGGCTCCTAAAGAAGTATTATGAAAAGTCAAGGGGAGCTGGTTAGTCTAGTGGTGATTTTGGCACCCAGATTCCAATCTTGGCTGTGACCTTAAGGCTGTAGCCTTAAGCAGGTTATTTATCTTCTTCATGCCACAGTTTTCTCAGCTGCAAAATGGGCATGATATAAAAACATATTTCATAGACATGCTCTGAAAATCAAGTCAGTTTACTATCTTAAAGTATTTACTAAGAATAGTGGATAGCACATTATAAGCTTGTGTTATTTTTTAAAAAATCAAATATATTACATTTGCTAGTACTGCATGTTGTTTAATGACAGAATATTGACTGTGCTAAGTTTTCCTAACTCATAAAGAACTACTTTAGTGAACAATTTTTATTTTTACACAGTGGATTTCTGAGGATTACTAAGTCTTGGCTTGTTCGATGAGAAAATTTCTATCTCCCTCATCTCAACTTTACCTTTAAAATTAATATTTTAGTGTGTGTTCTATAACTAATAATTAATTTTGGCTTCCTTTTCTACCTCAGAGCTGAGCATGGTAATGTCTGCCATGCAGAAATAGCCATTTTGTTAAAAAATAAATGGTCTTCTTTCAAACTTTTGCTTTGCTAAATGATATTAGGTTAGTTGGCTGAGAGCCAGCTAGGGAGAGCTTTGTACAGTTCAAGGATGAGAAGTTTGGTAAAGGTGAGTCATGATAATCAAATTAATAGAATGCTATTAATGAGGAAGTGGGTCCCATGAAATTATCCATTTTGTAAACATTTTGTAAATGCATCTAAAATACCCAGAGAGCTTGTTGAAAACATAAATTTCCTAATCTATCCTCTAAGGTTCTGATTCAGGAGCATGGAAGATGGTGCTTATATCAACAGTCTTTGATGGACAAGTAGGCGAAGAAACTCACTGCAGAAGAATGATTAAAATTAATAAGTTTTCTGCTAGTAGGAAGACAGGATATGCAAACTTATGACACTGAGATGACAACAGATACATGTTTTATCTACTTCAGTTTTCCTGATACCTACAACCGTCCTTGGCCTATTATAGATGCTCGATAAATATTTATTGAATAAATACATTTTATAGAGGAGTCACAAATGCAGTAGAGGTAATATAAACTGGTTGAATAGTATTACTCTTGTACACAAGTGATTGAGCTTTGCAGAGTTCCTCCACAAGTAAGACGAAATAGATTTGAAGAAAATATATTTTTTTACTTTTTAAAATGTTTTGTTTTTGAATTAACATACATTAATAATACAAGGGGATTTCATTGTGATAATTCCATACATGTGTACAGTGTACCTTGAGCGTGCTTGTCCCCTCCATTTTATTTCTATTCCCAAGATGATTATTAGGTGATCTTCATTTGTCATGGTGACATTTCTACATCTCTTGTCTTCATAGTTCAACCATAAATTTCACAAGAATGGTAAATATGCTTTTGAATATTCTCCTTGGCCAAATGAAAAAGGGTATCACTGCCCCTTTATCATCTAACATCCTAAATGGACCTTCACAACTTGTATGTGTCAAAAAAGACTAAAGAAAATCCTATTTATAACCTCTTTTTCATATTTCTGTGCTCGAAAGTCTCTGAGTTCTTCTCCTCACTCTCCTTTCTTCTCAATGGGAAATAACCATCAAGACATCCTCCTTGCCTAATAGCTCCAGAGGGCCACTCTAGAATGGCTGTCCTATTTGTCCATGTGTGCCTCATACCCTGTGACAGAAGTACAAAGGAGAGAGGGAATGTTATCCTCTCACTTTGCTTTTGTAGCATCAACATTTTCAGATTATGTATAATAAATAACCTTCTCTGGTGTACTATACTCCTTGTCCTTAGTTTTCAGGCAGTTTTCAGGTAGCTTGGTTCCTGATCTTGTCTTGTTCCATAGTTCTGACTTTATGCTCACATTTTGAGTCTTGTTATTCATATTTCCTGTTAATGTTGACCATTGCCTATTTCTCAAGAGTAACCAGCAGTCATTCTCAGATTGGGTCAATGCCTAGGCACTCTCTGTGGACCCTACCTTGGCACTAGCTTTTAAATTGGCATCACTGGGAGGTCTGTCCTTGTTCAAGGTAACTAAGTGCTTGAAGAGAGAAGATTATCAGTGTTGCAAGTCAAGAAATCAAAAAATAAATAACACAAATCTAAGTCATACTAAATATGTAAGGCTGCAGAAATTATTCTAAAGACACAAAGTATTCCATTGAAAGAAAAAAAAAAGTTTGTCCTAAAAGATTTTGGTAATTTTCCCAGGCTTTTTGAAATTTATCCTCCTTTCCTTGTTTACTATAGCAAGCTGATTATTTCTGACTGGCCTTTTGACAGAGGCAAAATTATACTACCTATGTATTTAGCAACTACTTTTGCACTTAACACCGCATACTGAACCGACCATAAACTACCTGACAAGCTGAATTTCCCCAATGAATCTAAAGCCTTATGATTTATACAATTATAAAACATGGTGTCATCTATCTAAACACTTTTTATTGCACTTATAGTACTTCAAATAGCTAAACATATTTTGTTTAAATTGGGTAAATAAATCAAGTCTCAGTATGTAATGCCAAATTTCAGTCCAATATGAAACCAAATTGCCAAATTTAAAGTTCGTAAAACAAAATTAAAATAGGATATACTGATGTCTTCAGCAGGCTGGCCTCAAGGATTTTGTTCATTTAGCACATATCTAGTCTGACTGCCCATTTTATATCAAGCCCTGCATTAGATAAAAGGCCATGAATTTGATAAATAAACAGGATAACAAAGAGGCCAATGAGTCTGGAGTGGAGAGTGCAATTAGGAAAGTAATTAGAGATTAAGTCAGAGAGGTTTTAGGTACTGGATCATGGGGGTTTTTCATGCTATTGTAAGAATATTGACTTTATTCTGGAGAACATGAGGCAACATTTTTTTTTTAACTGCTACAGTGTCACTAAGTACTAGAAAATTTGTTTTCTTCTTTTTTTTTTCTTTTATTCATACATGCATACAATGTTTGGGTCATTTCTCCCCTCTTCCCCTTGCCCCCTCCCTGTCCTCCCCAACCCCCTTGCTACCAGGCAGAAACTATTTTGCCCTTATCTCCAATTTTGTTGAAGACAGTGTATAAGCAATAATAGGAAGGACCAAGGGTTTTTGCTAGTTGAGATAAGGATAGCTATACAGGAGTTGACTTGTATTGCTTTCCTGTGCATTT
The DNA here is from genome assembly GCF_047511655.1 of Castor canadensis. Classification (NCBI taxonomy): domain Eukaryota; kingdom Metazoa; phylum Chordata; class Mammalia; order Rodentia; family Castoridae; genus Castor; species Castor canadensis. The sequence goes on along the minus strand of NC_133392.1, from coordinate 57,917,240 downwards.
GTGTTACCTTCTAAATTAATTCTTCTCGAACTAACCTTTTCTCTAGTTCCTGGTTCCCTTCTCTATTGGCCTCTTTTGCTTTAAAGTATTTGCATTAGTTTCTCTGCATTGAGGGCAACAAATGCTATCTAGTTTTTTGGGTGTCTTACCTATCCTCATACCTCCCAAGTGGAGGCAACAACTTGAGATACAAGATGGATTGAGTTTATGTTCCTATGGAATGAATACTTTCATCCCTCGCAAATTCATATATTAAAACCCTAATTCCCAAATGTGGTTGTATTTGGACACAGAGACTTTTTGAAGTAGTTAGGTCATAAGTGGATGGAAGATAATAGGATAAGAAGAGCCATGAAGGAGCTTTGCTTCTTCTCCCTCTCTGCTGTCAGCCATGAGAGGATCTAGGAGAAGGCAACTGTCTACAAGCGATTACTAAGGCCCTCTCTAGAAGTCAGGTTTGCTGGTGCCCTTGGTCTTTCCAGCCTGCAGAACTGTGAAGAATAAGTGTTTGTTGTTTAAACCACCCAGTAAGTGGCACTTTTGTTATAGTAGCCCAAATCGACAAGACAAAGACAAAGACTGGCTGCTGTTGTTAGAATACACCGTATGGGTACAGAGAAGCCAGTAAGGAGACCCTTGTACCAACATGAGAGAGATGATGATGCTTGGTTCAATTATGATAGCAGAGGAAGTGGTGAGAATTAGTTACATTCTGCACATATTTTAGATAAAACTAACATGATTGTAAAAAAATTAGTTAGAAATAAAGATATAAAATAAGAAAAAAATTAAAGATGTCTCCTAATTTTTGGGGTTAAGCACTTGGGAGAATGATGAAGCAATCAACTGCTTTCATGAGTCAAGTTTTAGAGTGAGATTAAAAAGATAAACACATTTGAATTAAGTATGGACTTTGGCTCTTATTTTTTTTAAATGTTATGAAATTTTAATTTTGAAAGCATCTTTTAAAAATAATTTTTTGGTTCTTTTTTTTTTTTTTTTTGAGAGCTTGTTTGTAGGTTCTAGCAGGGGAGTGCAGCTACTTGTATACTCTTGACCCAAAAACAGTCTTCTGTAAGGAATGGTCGTCCTTTTCCACCAAGCACGCAGCTTTGGTAGGGACACACATGCAGTGGTAAGGGAGGAAGGGGACACCCACCTACCCAGCCAGATCAGCCGAATCAACCCTGACAATCAATGGGGTGACAGATGTCACAGCCAGATGCCTTCAAATCCTCTGTTTTATTTGAGACAGAGTCTCCATACATAGTTCAAGTTGACCTTGAACTTGCAGTCCTCCTGCCTTAACTTCACAAGTGCTCCTTTTAAGCACATGTAACACCACGCCTGGTTTGAAAACACTTATTTGATATTAAGCCTCAATGCATCATGACATAGTTTAAAATGTTATGAAAGCACTTTTAAAACAGAAAGTGATAAATGAGTTGAAAAATGATCCCCGATACAATAGGAACAGGGGTTTTGTTTAGACTGCTCAGATGGGCAGCATCATTGCATACAGTCTTGAAGGGTAAAAGAGTCCAAAAGCTTTGATCAAAATTGAATTTAAAAAATTATATAATGACCAGATATGAGAAAATTTGGGCTAAGAATTCTAGAAAATAATTTTTGTGAGTCCAAAATATCTTTCTAGAATAATTTTGAGGGTAAAATATACTGTTTATTGTATATGTCAGTTGACATTTGGAATTCAATTCTGGCTGAACTTCTCAGGGTCTCAGTGTGTTCATCTACAAAATCGAACTCATAAAATCTGACCTAGGAATCTTTAAGGTCTTATTTGGGAAAAATTACCATAATTTATGTACAAGTTCACTATAAACTATAAAGTGCTATAAAATTATTTCTAGAATCAGAGTACCTATGAAAAATTTAATTTTCCTTTTCTATCTGGGTTCTCTGGTTATGAACATATACAGCAGGGAATATATACTAAGGGTCACAAACATGACCAAGAGCAAGTAAGAATTCACTGGTATTATTAAAAAATTCCTTGATATTTTCTCTCTACTACAATCTTAACATCCCAACTATGTATTATATGCCATTCATTGCTAACATTCCGTGTGCTAATTTAAACATTTCTTCCACTAATAAATGCATTTGGTCTAGATATCGTAAAGAGCTTAGTGTTTGTGATCCTATTGCAAAATAGGATTGTCAGAATACCCAATATAAAGTTCCCTATTTCTGGTTGGTTAGAATACTAACATGCACTTCTACATTTGTAATCATATTTTGGTCTTTCTTCAAGGGCTCTATTAGAAACCTTGTCTGGACACATGTGGTTATGAGTGAGCATCTCTGACTTAGATAAATGAATGAAGAATGTTCCAGGTCAAATCAGTAAGATGGTCTCTCAGTACCTCTCTGGAAAGAGGAAATATAGAATAAATGAATCCTTAAAAGGTTATCTAACACATCTCCCTCACCTGGAGATATATTTTTATAGTAGTATCAATCCATATTCTCATGTTTTATTGCATTTCTCACTGTCAATTCCTGCAGAGAGTTTTGCCCTAAGCCAAATCTGAGAATAGGGAAATCTAAAAAATTCTTAGAAGTATAACCTTTACTGGGAGACTTCTGGAGACTAAATACAACTTCATGGAAGTAATTGTTTTTTCTTTTGTTTAGTGGGAATTTAAAACATATATAAAAGTAGAGATAATAGTATAGTAAACATCAACTTAATAATTATCAGTATTTTTCTACTTGTATTTCATCTGTCATCATAGCCCTTCCCACATACATGTATAGTTTTTCTTTCTAGAGAATTTAAAAAGCAAATCTCTTTATCAGTATGCCTTTTTAAACAATAAGAACTTTTAGTTATATCTAACAAAATTAACAGTAAGTCCTTAAAGTTGGTTTATCTGAATCAAGACTTAAAAGACCTCATGTTTTTTATATAATTTTTTTCTTAGGATATAGTCCTTATGCAAGGTGGTATCTATAGTGACAATTCTGATTAGACTTATATTGTACATATTTACACTGCCCCCATTGTCTCTCCCCCTCAATCCCTTCCATGCCCCACTTACAATAATTACAAGAGGTTTCTTCTGTTTCATATGTGTATACGAAACCCACTTACCACCTACCATCACCTTAATCTCCTTTATTCACCCTCCCCCCACCTACTAGAATCCCCCCACTGTACCTATTTTACAGTCTTGTTTTTCATTATTAATGTTTAAGTTGATGTTCAAAGGGGAATCTCAATGTATGCCTACTGTGTGTATACTTTACTTTGGTCTGTTCTTTGTTTTCCATATCTCTGTGGTCTCTTTTTTTTTGAATGACATGAATTGGAGATTCCACATCTTGGATTACAGCTTGTTTCATGCTCTGCATTTGGTTGTTTCTCCATTGTACCAATTAACTTGCAAAGAGTCCATTTTTATGGCATATATATTGAGTAGGAGTCCATTCATTAATTTAGATCAAGTGAATATCCAGCACAAATGAATAGTTGAGGCACATATTCACTCTTGGTAACAGTTTAGGAGTTGAATAGTTTTTGAGTAATACAGGATTTAGAACTTGAAGGGAAATAAGTATTACTGTTTTATGCTATTTATACTAACGGAATTCAGCAATGGGTCAAATGGCAAATTTGGGAATAAGAATTAATAAAAGTATCAGGAATCTGTTGGTTTAACATTCATTTTACAAGAATTTCTGTGCTGCATTTCCTATCATACTTGCCTATAGTCAGTAAAAGCAATTATTTGATGATGTTCCTTGCTTTAAAAAAAAATCTGCTAATTTGGGTAATGATATGATATGTTCTAACAGAAGCTGAAAAAAATTCTTACTAAGAAAACAGCAACGAAAATTCATTTGTAGCCCTTTATACTGAGCTTTTCGTTTAAAAAAAAATTCTATGAAGGAACATGTGGCATCAGAGTCACACTGTAAAATTTATAGTTCTCTATATATTTTTCTGGATTTCTTATAATTTCTCAAAATAAAACAAAGAAGCTTTAGAGTAACTGTAAAAAGGCCTCTTAACCATATTTGTGTCTTAATACTTGGTATTTTACCTTGCATTGATGGCTGTACTTTGAATATAAAGTCAATGTTGTTTAAATTGGTATCATAATAAATATTTTGCTATATTCCTATATATTCTGGTATAACAAGAACTTTTGAACAAAATTTTGCATTGTATGTTTAAATCATTGAATGTAACAGTTTCAGTTAGTAATATGAGTGTATTTTAAATTTTGACTTCCTGGCAAGTGTATCAGCATTAAGAATTAAATTCCCCAGCCACCAGGTGGGAGATGATAGTACAAATCTTTATATCGATAAAGATGCAAATGTTCCATAGGTTGGTTCTATTTGTATGTCTGAGAAGAGGGCATGATTTGTGAAAATTTTAGTCTGCAGGCCTAAGAGATATTAAACTTCTCAGAGATGAGAAACCCTGCATAAGTCTGCAGGATAGAAGCAGAGACTAGGAGCCTATAGGTCCTTAAGTTATAATAAAATGTATCAGCCATTCGTGGATTCACTGTTGCTGAACTAGACAATCCTTCTTTGTATTGCTAAGATTTGGTAGCTATAGTCATCTCCTGATTGAAAAGTTCCCCAAAGAGTGTAAGGAATGCTTGGGAGACTTCTGTGGCTGACAGCAGAGCCCCCATGTGGCAAAATTGTGATTCAAACAAAAAAATTGACTTAATCCCTGGAAACAAATGCCATGAGTGCTTTAATAAAAATAAGACTTCTTTTTCTGGTACTAGGCTGAAAATTAGTTTATTTATTCAATGAATATTTATTAGGCCTTCACTCTTTTCTTGATGCTGGGGATACAACAGTGAATAAGACAAATCCTTACCATCAGAGGACTTTGGTTCTAGTTGATGAGATAATAACTACACACAATGTACTGCACACTATGATGTCACATAGTGACAAATACTATGAAGAAAACTAACAAAGATAAGGGTAGTAGCAGTTTGAAAGGATGGTCAGAAAATCCCTTTTGAGGACTCGGTATGTAGGTAAAGAGAGATTTATATGACTGTTGCCTAAGACGTAATCTTCCTTGGGGTTTTTCATTAATCACTAAAAAAGAAACAAAAAATCCAAATTTAATTTTTCCATACACTATACACTTTGCTTCAGACTCCAAAAGTATGGGTTTTTTCCACACCAACCATTTCTCCAGTTTTTTTGGACATCAACTGGATTTCCTACAATTGAAACACGATTCTAACTACTTGGAATTAATGCAGACCCTACAGGTTATGGAATCAGTCCCACAAAACTGCCCCCCTTAAGATGTCAATTGAAATAGGCCCCCTGAAGTTACCCAACTTTACTGCAAATTAGGGGTTCCCAGGACTTTTTAGGTTTGACAATTTGCTATGATGGCTAACAAAATGCAGGGAAACATTACTTATGCTTGCAAGTTATTGTAAAGTATATATTTGATCATTATTATTATATCATAGATAATTTGATAATTATCTATGATAATTTGATTTATCTGGTGACTAACTCTCATCCTAAAGGTATCCATGGACCCACCAAGAATTATCTCCTTAGAACAAAATATGTACCCAGCATCCCCATCATTCAGGAAATTACAAGGGTTTTGGGCATTCTTTGCCAGAAACCAGGGCAGAAACCAAACTTCTATTTCTTATTATGTCACAACATCCAAGACCTTTGTGGTGGCTTCAGGCACCCCTGCTCTTCACACCTACACTTTAGCCCAAGAGTGCACACAATCTCTTTTTGAAACAAGTAGCACAATTGAAAGTTTAAACAACATTTTAGGGAAATTTTAAAGAAAAAAAATAAGGAAATTAGGCAATTATAGATAGAAAATAGCCAAAGAATAAAAACACAACACATAAAAGTTTTACATGGTGTTTTATTTCTTAGATCATATTTTGTGGTCAGGGTACTGGGAATATTTGCTCCCTCAGATGGGTACCCTCACCCACTGAAAGACTGTGCAGGTCTTTAAGTCATATATCATCCTTATACAATCAGCCCAATGTTACAAAGGAGATTCACACATAAAATAAAAACAGAACCCTTCCACCCCAGTACCTCTTCATCACTACTTTAGTGATTTCCTTTCATTTCCAGTACTTTGTTTCTAGGTCTTTTTGGAGATTTTCCCACTTATCAACAAATGAATCCTGTTCTACTAGCTGATATGGTTTTTAGTATTAGCTTTCTCAGTTTTTTGAAATTTAATGGTTAAGTCAGAAATAGAAAATATTAAGGAATGATAAAGACCTAAATTTTATGCACATGGTTTAGAAAGCAAATAGAGAAAAGGCTTGTCTTGAAAACATTCATTCTTGCTCCATTTTCTGAACTTCTTCACCTATTACTCATTTTAAATGTGATCACTTTATTGTAACTGCTATTTATGTCTCAAAATATTTCTGTATGTTATTGGTACTTCAATTTCTTGCATTGTAATCAAGAATTTTGTATTATATGTTCCTCCTGCTTTCCATGTTACTGTTGTTATAAATACAGTGTTAAACAGATTGACAGTGTATAACTTATGAGGACTGTGTAAGCAATAAAACTGACAAGTCAAGCGGTGTACTAGATTATGTTTCCATCCTTATCCAATTTTTAAAAATTTTTCTTGCTGTTAATAATTTCCCTCTTGCTTACCAAGTGCAAGGTCTTGAGTTCAATCCCAGTACTGAAAAAAAAAAAAAAAAAGAATTGTCCTTATTTTTTTCTCTTTTTTAAATTTGCTAATTCTGTTCATACCTAGTGCTACTTGTTTGTCCAAATAGTTTAATAGCTCTGTCAAGTGACTAAGTTTCTCAAACACTCAAGCAATCCAGGTAATTCTTTCTTCTTGCAGCACTCTTATTTCTCTGCTCCATTATCTAATCACGGTTGTTAAGCAGTACTTCTTTTCATCAATATCCATTATGGGGATCCTTTTGTCTTCTGAATATGTTCCTTTGCTTACTTTACTACTCAGTTTGTTGAACCACTTCCACTAGTACAGTCTAGGAAATAAAAATTTTATTAGTTCACCATTATGTATGGATACATTATTTTACATATAATTTTGGGTTGTAAGTAATTTTCCTTCAGAATCTTTGAGACAATGCCCCATTAACTTTCATACTCACCTTTGCTGTTGAGAAGAAACTATTCTGATCCCTAGTCCTTTGTAAAGTGTAATCTATTATTTTCTCTCTGGATGCTTTCATGATTCTTTCTTTTCCTAGACATTTGGCAATGTACTGGTATGTACATTGGTTTGTATCTTTTTCACTTATTTTTGGATACTCACAAATCTTTTAAATCTGGAGACTTGTGTTCTTTGGTTCTATAAGAATTTATTGTATCTTTCCTTAATGATCTCTTTCTACTTTTTTTGTTCTGTCTGGAATTCTTTTGGGCAGATTTTGGATTTTCTGTATTGATTTTTTGGTTTTTCTTTTCCTATTTCTATCTCCTTGTATTTTAATCATACTTTCAGGGTAATTTCTCTAGTATATGCTGTAATATTTTATTTATTTATTTATTTAAAACTTAGAACAGGTTTCAAAAAACTATGGTACAAATAAACCTAGCAATGGTGATACTGTGCCAAGCAGTTCTTTAATGACAGTAAATCTTGAGAGACTCTAGAATATATATTATGCAGATTTTTACAGAAAAAGCTTGATAACTCCTGTCCTACCACTCTCCCATCCCAATTGAGGTGATCATATTTATTAGTTCCATGAGATCCTTTTTGGTACTTTTTTTGTTCCTTCCTCCTAGCATACTATGTTACTATTCTAGATGTGACATCTTTCCTCATTCTGAGCATATTTGTTGGAGATTTTTGGCAGTATACCGCTTGATGCAATATCACTATTTCCTCTCATATAATTTGGTCAATTCATTGTGGCTTATTTCATGTTGGAGGCTTTTCTCAACTATTAGGATTGCCTGTTAATTCAGATTAATTAGTGAAACACTGATAAAAAAAACTCCACTATATAGGCAAAGTGTGGAATTTGTGTTAACAATATTAGACAGTGAGATTTTCATTTTCATGAGGGAGTCTCCATGTGCATGTATATAGATACATACTTCCAACCTTCTGTTTGGGAGCTTTGAACCTGCTACCTGCTTTATTTGCATCAAAATTCTCAGGTTTGAATTTAGCAGAAAATAAACTCCTTTGCCTTGTTTGGTTGCTTGAGATTAAGATGGGGATCTGGTGTCAACTGCCAATTGACAGGAGTCAATTTACTGTCCATGAACACTTTAAACCAGTCCCCATGACCTACTTTGGGTGCCTCCTGGGACTTTTGCTGCATAATAAAGCAAAGTGCTTTGGTAAGCACTTAGGTGGTAGCTTTCTTGATCCAATTCATCTATTATGAAGTTGATATTTTCTAAAACTTTATGGAAATTATTCATCCATTTTGTCTCCTTTTTATCCTCATTTGCATTCATAATCAAATGAATTTGGATGTGGAAGAGGTAATAAAAGTAGGTCATCAATCTGCCATGTTTCAGATATGAATTTCTTAGGACAGATCTCAAGCATGGCAGACAATGACAGGGGATGAGGGAAAGAAATTGACAAAGTTGCCAAATAAACTAGGACTACACTCAAGGTTGGAAATAGGAGGCAAAGGTCTTTAATTGGAAACGTGAACTGCTGTTCTCCTTTGCTACCCATCCCTTCCAATCTATCAGTGAAAGACTGCTCATTATGTGCTCTCTCTGACTATGTATACAGCTCTCTATAAAATCTTTTAAATCAGAAGAAACTTGGATACATGTTTTTTACCCACAACTTTGTTGATTGTATCCAGTAACAGTGTCCATTAGCATTTCATTACTGTTCTGTGGGTTGTGATTAAAATGTTCTCTCATTTATTTAATTATTTATAAACTTTAAACATTACATTTGTGAGGTTTCTCTCATATCATCCTTTCAGTGTAGACTAACCTGTTCATTTTTGCAAGCTAAGCAGCCTCCAAAAGTACTAGAATAAAATATATTTTTAACTATCTTTTTCATGTGTTGTATTTTAGTTATGGTAGGAAGAACATATTTGTGGTGGAAATAGGATGACTTTTCAGACCATTGTGTTCATGTAAGCAAATTTTTCTTTATAATTTGATAGTTTGTATTATAGCTCCTTACAAATTTAAACATTCTAGTATCTGTAAATAGTTTAATTTGTCTGAGCTTAATGTTTCCTCAAAAGAATGGGTTTATAATTTTGTAATGGAATAAAGAAAACAGAATTTTTTATAAATGCTCTCTAAAATAAATTAACTATATCCTGAATTGACATCTGCAAGTTTTCCCATTTTTGTATTGAAATTTTGTTTTCCATTATTACCAGTTACTCTTTAGAGTGAATTTTCAAATTCAAAAATATGAAGCTGTGGTTCTTTAAAATTTGTCTTTGTGACTTAAGAGCAAAAAAATTTAGAAAGACCTGAACTAGCGATGGTGCTGGTAGGATGAATGTGTATTTATACTTCTAGGAAGTAAAGCTTTAGAAATAAATTTAACATTTCAGACAGGCAACCATTCACTTACAGTGCAAGTTTTTATCTGCTGATAACCTACTATGGGCCTGGATTCAAAAAATGGTAATAGGTATCACATACTGATACAAATTATTTTTTCCACTCAATGGCTATATTTGAGACTACACTTTCTCTTAAAGGAAACAGCTTACACTGATTTTATATATTTCTTCCTTTTAGTATTTAGTTAAAATCATGAGGATAGTCTTGATTTGGCGTATATGATTTCAATCTAGCCTTCGCCTAAAGAAACCAAAACAATTAAATATGTCATCCCGCGTTCTGGCCATTAGTCCTGATTCTTAAGCTTTGTAAATATTCTTGGATATTTCTAAAAGACTTGAGAGGTTATATATAATTTCAAGTGGCTTACAAGCTTTGCAAGTTAAACTTGGAAAATACTTAGTAATACCAAATAATAGTGATATAAAGGCTTAAGGGTTGTTAAGGATTTTGAGATTATTTTGTCCAAGCCACATTTTACAGATCAGAAAACTAAAGCCCAGGGAGATAAAGTAACTGACTCAATTCAAATATGACACAGAAATAGGAAGTTTGAATGGAGCCTAGATCCTTTGATACTGAAACAGTCTGTCTTCTTTAAAGCTAAATCCAAATCTTCATATCATGTGAAAAGCAGCAGTATACATTGTAGAAAATTTCTCCCCATCCTCATATAGTTTTAACCAGAAAAATAGATTTTAAAACACATTTGTGAGACAAAAAGAAAATGAACAAATATTCAACTAAGCTATCAATTTACTTTCCCTTGCTTTATAATAATAATGTATATTTATTAAAAACGTAGACACGATGATTATTATCCAAAGGTAGTACCGTTAGTATTTTGGCAACTCTGCAACTTTTTCATTAATGTCAGTTTATTGCAACATATTCTTTACAGTAGGCAAAACAGCTCTTTTAAGTTCGTCTTACCACTGTAAACAGAGTAGTCTTCATTAATGTTAAATTATTCAAGCTTACCTTTCCTAAGTCCCTGAAACTTGTAAATTAATGTCTTGAAAAAGAAAGAAAATTACTAATATTCTAGTACATGTAGTCTCTCCCACAAGGCTAGCATCATCTTTTTAAATAGAATGTTATTCCACTTCAAGGGACAAGGTAAACAGAAAATAATTATTGCTTCCTTCTCTTTTGAGAGTTGGTGAGTCTTCAGTGGAAGGGCTCAAAAGTTAACTCCAGATGTCTTTTTCTTTCCTCAAAACAATATCACACATTTGGTTACATTGCTGTCCTTCTTAAATCCCATGAATAGCTCACTGTGACCTCTGTTTAATTAGCAGAATTATCCTCACGATACACAAGTTCTTCTGATTTGGTTCATTGAGTTAGATAAAGCCAAACAACCAGCTCTCAGGAAGAGCAGGAAACTTACTAGAGGGGGTGGGGGGTAACCATAGCTTCTTTCCAGTGATCTACCACCCTGTGGATCTTCATTTGCATCTCCTGTTTTGTGCTTACCTCTGTTCTGTCTCAAAGCCCCAGCTTATGCATGGTTTTCACTTCCTACAGTATCAGCATGACATGATACCCTCAATGCCTGCACGCTGCCTTACGAATCTCTTTTAGTCTCACTTTAAACCTGCTTATTCTTTTGATGTTTTTCAGCTTAAAATTCTAGAGAAGAAAATCCTGATTTTCTTTTGTTGAAAGAGTACTATCTCCTTTCTAGCTTGTGAATTGGTTGTCCTTAGAAAAGGTCAATACTGTGAGTCCAATCAGATGTGGTTGGGATTAGTGATGAAACTGGCAATGTTGTGTTGTATAAGACATAGCAGATGTTTTATGTGGAACCTTTGAAGGACAGTGGCTGCAACCTGCTATTTGCTCCACGTCTACCTATTTGTTATTACTTATGTGCACTATCTAATATGCTATGCAACCTGCAATACAGTCACCCCAAAATATTTGTCATTCTCTGAGGAGGCCATGTTCTATCAGGCCTTAAATCATAATTTGCTTTGTGTTCTCTGTTATTTGAAAAGCTTTCCTCAGTTCCTATCTAGTGAAGTTTTCTATAAGATATATGTCAATCATTATATTCTTCATAGGAATTTTGGTGATTTCCTCAAAATATGCCATATTTCCTTATATGCCATATACATATGCTATATGTATATGTATCATGTTGCAATTGTTTATTTTTTCCCAATAAATAATCTTTGAATTCAGTAATTATAGAAACTTATTTGTCTGTCAATTACTACTGTTAATGGATGACACATACTCAATATGTTTGTTAGAAGGAAACCATAAATATGATTCAGGGGAAGATACTTCTAATGGCTTTATTCTGGTTAAGACTCCCTGGAAGAAAAGCCTGGAACTAGGATACCACCAAGTGTGAAGTTTAAGTAGAAAGTATACATCAGGTGTGAAGAACAATCAGTCATTGGGTCATTTAGCCAGAATGATGCTAACTTTTTACCATTTGCAGAATGGTGTCTAGGAAGTGTAGCAGGGGTATTTATTACCCTTTCATTTCATTCTAAACTGATAAATTCTACTCTGAGGGCATTTTCATTTGTGTCTCAAGGCAGTGATTTTGTATTCACAGAAAGACAAGTCCTTATTTGAAGGTTTGCCAATATGTGCTTGGACAATTTGGGGACGAACTCCTTATTTAAGGCTACTTACTCTTTCTGTTCCTTATTCATGGAATCATCTCCAGTAGCTTAACTGGGCTTTACTTAGGACCTTACTAGAATATCTGTAGCCTTAAAAATAAAATAATAAGGACTGGGGATATAGCTTAGTGATAAAGCATTTGCTTATCATATATGAGGTCCTGAGCTAGATCTCCAGCACTGCAAATCTATGTGTTTCTATCTCTCTATCTCTAATCTCTATCTATGTACAGCTCTCTCTCTTTCTACACACACACACACCCCACAAATGAATCAGAATTTGCCAATAGTAGTATCAAATAGGCTAGATCTAGAATCCAGCTTGAAGAAGCCTCATCTAAAGGACTGTTTGTACTCTGGCCCTTGTGTGTCTGCTTTGTGCCAGTTTCCATTCTAGGTGCTGGAGGTAGGATTAAAAGAAGCAACACATTTCTGCATTCACAGTGTTTACAATCTAGCATGGCAAAAAGATAAAGGACTTATTACTATGTGAGTAGTGAGTGATATCATGATAAATACCTCAAAGTATGTAAATGGCAGTGTCCAGACTCAACTTGCACAGGAAAGAACTAAATCCCAGCAAAAGAAAACTACTGATAAAATAGCAATTTAAAAGATGACTGACTAATGTGTCTGGCTGTAGCAGCAACTAGAACATTTGTATTCATTTTATAAATTCTGTTTATTCTCAGTGGACATGGTTAAGGTAAGTTATGAAACTTAAACAAACTAACTAGTATCCAGCAGGACCAGCACATATTAGTGAGCACCTATAATATATTGACAAGGAAAAACCAAGCAAGAATTATTGGTCAGTATCTTTGAAACCCCATTTCAAGGTGTCTTTGGTAGTCTGCCATCCTTTCATCCTGAACATTCGTTAAAACAGATGAAGTGCAATGGTGACAGCTTGGATAAGATCCTTGTCCACAAGTACCATAACTTGACTGAGACAAATGTGGACCTGTTGTCAGAAATAATTGTGTCTGGCAGCTTGTATAGTGCAAGGAACTGGCATCGAGTCAATAGTCACTGCAGAGACTTGATGTAGAAGCAAAAGCACTTGAACTCATTTTGAGACTCGGACACTGAGTGGAAAAGTTTTTACCTTATAATGCAAAATCATTGTGGCGTCCTCATCCAACATTTTTGGTCTTTTCCCTTGGGAAAATTAGGTGTCTTAGGCAGGTATGCCAAGCAGCCTGGTATATGGCATTTATTAACTTCATTTAGACATTTCAGTATCAGAATCAATTTCAGAACATCAAATAGAGCTTCTAGCCAAGGCTTTCTACAGACAATTCCCAGATGTGCCATGTGTAGTCAAGCCAAAATAATGTCTTCTAAAGTAATAATGTGACTTTTCTATAAAATCCATCCCTGATGGTAAAACTCATGTTGATGTTTTAAAATTGGGTTCAAGTTCTTTTGGTCAGTCTTGCTGATCATCTTCCCTACTTTCACTTTATGCCAAGAGCCAGTCTGGTTTCTTTTTAATTTAATTAACCAATTTCACCAAAGAAAAAAGTCTTATCTAATCTTCTAGTGGCACAGATATTTTGATACCTCTTGGGAATAGATATCCCCAACTGTTAGATATTGATAGTGTTTTATCAATGTAATTGATGGGAGGATGAGTTGAGAATTTTAATCATCAGACTCATCAGACATATTTATCCAAGAGTTCCTATTGTGAAATAGTGAAATATTGAGAACTCCAAATTTGTCAGGAACATGAGACAAGTTTGTTTATTTGAGATGGAAAATCTCTCAAAATAAGAATCTCAGGAAGCAATTTCAAGGGTATCAACTCTTATAATACAGTCACAACACATATTTTTTAAAGAAAAAGAAAAATAATTATTGGTAGGTTATACATTGTCTCCCTGGAAATATCTAAGAGACTCAACTGGGAAGTTATCAAACTAGAAAGGAGAGCAACCAGGAAAATCACAACAAATACAAAAACAATTACTTCCTATTTGTTTTCAAACTGGTTGTTAGCAAAACAGAAAAAGAATTATAAATCATTAAAAGTGCAAAATCTTGCAAATTATAAATTACCTCTGACCAAGCATAAGAAATGAGCATGGCTTCTGCCAATAAAAGAAATAAAAATGACAATGGCAACAATAATGCTAGGAGGGATAGAATGGAGAGAGATATTTTATTTTATTATTTGGCAGTATTGCGGTTTGAATTCAGGACCTTACACTTGCTAAGCAGGTGCTCTACCACTTGACCCACCGCACTAGTCCTGAGAGAAATAATTTAAATTTTTGATTGGAAGGTTCAACAGTTTAAATTAATCTGTGTATAAATTCAGTGCAACATGATCAAAACTTCAACTGGACTTTTTATCTGATTCTATGCTTTAATATTTTTTGTTGTTTAGTATTCTATTATGTACATTTTAAAACATGTACAATGAATAGAATAACCTAGTAGATTTTCCTATACCCATCACTAAGACTCAGTGTCAACAATTAATGTCACATAGCCAAACCTTATTTATTTATACTCCCATATATCGCCCTACTCTCATCGATCACTTTGAAGCAAATTTCAGACATTGTATAAACCATCTGTATCTAACACTTAAAGATATGGAATCTAAAAACTGATGACTGGAATGCTATCATCCTATTTAAAAGATAGCAGAAAATTCATGAATTCAAATCAAACACTAGTCAACATCAAATTTAACATGCACGCACACTCATATATTTATATATGTATATATATAGTCTGTTTAAATCAAGATAAATTCTAGATCCTCAGATTGCATTCAATTAACATAAATCTATAATTTCTTTAAACTATCAATTTTTCCTTCATCTTTTTTTTCTGTCTTGCACTTTGTTTGTTAGAAAAACTGAGTTATTTATCCTATGTAATTTCCTACAATCTAGGTTTTGTTTAGCTCATCTCGATGATGTGATTAAAAGCTTTCCTATAACATTTGACTCCCTATAAGATATATCTAGACAGAGAGGCTTGATCAGATGCAAGTTTAATATCATGGCAAGAAAAAATCATGTTAAGTGAAGTAAGCCATGTTCAGAAAGACAAAGGTTTCATGTTTTCTTTCATATGTGGAAGATAGGTCTAAATATACATACAAGCATTATCATATATATATGAAGTATATGAATATATATATATATATGCATGGAACATGTTTGCAAAAGTGGTACTGAGGGAGGAGGAAAAGAAGGAAAGACTGATAAAGTGAATAATATTGAAATATATCACATCTGTGTGGGAATAAGACACATGAAATGCACTGAAAACTATAGAACAATACAGGGTAGGGGGAAAGAATATGGAATAGTAATAGAGAGGGTTAGACTGATTAAAGTACAATATAAGTACAGGTAAAATCCCATAGTAAACACACACTGAACAATGAACAGACACTTAAGCAATGAAGGACAGGAATGTAAAACAGGTCATGATAAGGAAAAGGTAATAGCATGACGAAGAGGTGGATATGGACAGTGTATTTTCTATAGGAGTGTGAATATGGAATATTAAAACCTGTCTAAGTCACTTCAAGAAGGGGTGTGGGGAAGAGGAGAAATAATTGAAGAGATGACCCAAACTGGATACAATATATGTATATATAGGAAATATCACAACTATTATATACTAATAAAAATGTTTAGAAAAAGATGTTAAGTCCTTCCTATTGCATCACATCAAGAAGTTCATAACAACGAATGTTGCTAGGTGTGGTTGACCTGATTCATCCCTCACAAAGTTCCCCATCAATTTTTCACCTTACAGTTCAGGAGTCACTGATGATTATGATATGGATCTATTTGTTCACTGGGATCACAAAATAGCAATATTCTAACTCAATTATTTCTTTTCTACTTGTTATCTGGAATTCTTTATTTTTCTTAATTTTTGATTATGGCAAGGACACTTAACATGAGATGTACCTTACAAAACAAAGACATCCACCTTAAAACAAAAACTTAAGTACACAATACAGTATTGCTAACTGTAGGATAGTTGTACAGCAGATCTCTAGAACATTTGCCTTGTGTAACTGAACCTTTATAGCCATTGAAGAGCAGTACTCTTTTTTCCCTTTCTCAAGTCCCTGACAAATACCCTTTTACTCACTTTTTCTGAGTTTAACTACAGTTCATATAAGTGAAATTATACAATACTTTTGTTTTCTGTGACTGGCTTATTTCTGAAGTTAGAATAATCTCTTCTGAGTTTATTCATGTTGTTGCATATAGCAGGGGTTTGTTTATTATTTAAAGCTGAATAGGATTTCATTGTGTGTACACATCATATTCTCTGTCCATTCATCTGTCAATGAACATTTGGATTGTCTCCATTTCTTGGCAATTGTAGATAATTCTAAAATGAATATAGAAGTGGACATCCTTGAGGTGAACATTCAAGATCCTGATTTCAATTCTTTTGAATACATTCCCCAAAGTAGAATTGATCAATCATGTGGTAATTCTATTTTTAATTTTCTTGAGGAAACTCCATGCTGTTTTCCACAATGGCTGCTCCATTTTACGTTCATGCCACAGAGTACAAGGGTTCCAATTTCTTACACCTTTGCCAGCATCTGTTAGTTTTCATTTTGATAATGCCCTTCCTAAAAGATGTGAGGTGATATCTCATGGTTGTATTTGTATTTCTCTGGTGATTAGAGATGTTACACATTTTTTCATGTACCTATTGGTTATGTTTTTGTTTTCTTTGGATAAAAGTCTATTGAAGTCCTTTACCTAGCTCTTAATTGAGTATTATTATTATTACTATTGAATTATGACAATTCCTCATATATTTTGGATATTACTACTTCATTAAATAATGATTTGCAAATATTTTTTGCCATTCTGTAGGTGGTCTTCTCACTCTGTTGATCTTTTCCTTTTCTATGAAGATTCTTTTCAGTTTGATGTACTTCCACCTACCTAATTTTGCCTTGTTGCTTGTGTTTTGGGTGTCCTATGCAAGAGATCATTGCCAAGACCAATGTCATAAAGCTGACCTCTATGTTTTCTTATAGGAGTTTTATAGTTCCAGGTTTTATATTTAAGCTACTAATATATTTTGAGTTGATTTGTGTATGGCTTTAAAGACAAGGGTCCAATTTTATTGATTGCATGTGACTATCCAGTTTTCTGAATACCATTTCTACATTATGTATTTTTGGAACCCTCCTTGAGAGTTTATTTCTGGGCTCTCTATTCTGTTCCATTGGTCTGTATATATGTTTGTTTTTATTTTGATTACTATAGCATTATAGTATATTTTGAAATCAGAAAGTGTGATCTAGCTTTGTTCTTTCTCAAGATTGCTTTGGCTATTTGGGGTCTTTTGTGATTCCATATGAATTTTAGGATTGCTTTTTCTATAATTAATTTATAAAGAATAACCTTACTGTATTAAATATGTGTTTATGTTGAGTCATATTTTGTAAGGAAAAGGCAGAAGAAATGGCCAGATTCTCTCCAACTAATTGTAAGTTTTGGGAATAATGGATAAATTCTCCAAACATTTCTAGAAAAAAATCACTAAGTTGTTTTTAAATGTCATTGTAACTTCATGGATTTTTAAAATCGTATTTGATATTTTGAATCCATTTCAGTCATCATTATATTTTTGTTGGTAAGAATGTCTTTAAGTTTTCTCCTAAGTACTTTTGATATGATCCAGTAGTCATTGAAATATCCTTACTTTGTGAGAAGACAAATAATTCCATGTTCCTTTTTTATATATTCTTCCCTGACCAGGAAGCAGCTACGACCATAAGGCACTTTGGCTCCTTCTGTGTCCATAGTCCAGACACTGGGAATGCTTGCTACTACTTGACTAGCCCGTGTTTCTAGGTCTGTTATGTAGAAAGATTTTGAAAGAAAATACTTTGTGTATTTCCATACTTTAAATTCAAATTAGGTTTGTATAGATTTTTTGTTTAATTTTTAAATTTTAACTGTTTTTGTCTTTCTCTTAAACTGAAAGCCTTTGTTACATATGATTCTATATATGTGATAATTTAAGAATAACTAATATTACTAACAATGTGAGTAATAAAAACAATTTAATATTTCTTTGCAATTGTTGTTGTCCTTCGAATATACTCATCAGGCATATATAATCCAGTTATTGGTTTATACCATTAAAATAATTTGTTTGTGGGTAAGCTATGTATGAATCTTCATACACCATTATGTTCCTTTATTTCATTTTATTTTAGGTTATTATGGATTACCTTTTGGTATGAAGAAATTTTATTTAATAGTTATTCACAACATTTTCATGCTTCCAGAATGAAGACCTTAAAATAAAGAACATTTGGAGAGGTCAAGCTTCTTCTTTTGTCCCCCTTCACCTAATACCTGTTTCATGGATGCCACCACTTTCATTATTTTTAAAGACATGGATGTATATGTATACAGACATATATGGATGTATATGTATATATTTACATGCTTGTATGCAGTCCTGTCCTCCCTTTCACTGATCAAGGTAGCATTCTATAATGTTTAATGTCATGTTACTTTTTCATTCAAAAACAGTCCTAACAGAGATATTTCTCATTCTTTTTGCATGAAACAAGTGTTTTCAGCATGAGAACTATTCTAGATGAGTCTATGATCTCATTCACTCACTCAACAAATTCCTACTGAGAATTCAATAAAAGAGGGATAATTGTTCTATGGCACTATGTTTAAGAAGCCACAGCTTGTGTTATAAAGAATCTTAGTACCTAGTAACAAGGAGAAACAAACCATGATTATTCCCCAGTGGTAAAGGAGGTGAGCACAGGGTGCTGCCACAGGAGCCCAAGGAGAAACACCTAACACAGACCAGAGGGGTCTTGAGCTGAGCCCTGAAGAACAGGAAAAGTTTGGCCAGGATAAAAGGGAGACAGGAAATTCAGGCAGAGTTGGAGGCATATGCATAGTACAATGCATGAGGAAATGAGATCATGGGCTCTAGAGAGTTGAGGCTAGAGAAACCATCTAGGAGAGTCCTATCCAGTGATGTCCTTGTATTTTGGGCCATAGACTGAATTGGACTGGAAGATTCACAGTAGCCCAGAAAGGAAAGAACTTTAACCTGGAACTGTTGGGTTCAGAACTAATTTCAGAAAAAAACACACTTTATTAAGTTGTTTACCAACATTAAGAAATGACTCAAAGTCCATATTACTCTGCATTTTCTTAACTATCAGAACATAGCCTATTAGATATGCTGTAAAATTTGAAGCCTTTGATAAAATATTATTAGAATAAACAAACAAACCCTAACTAATCTATGATCCAACTGCATATTACTTAGCCAGTCTCCTACAAATTTCTAGTATAGAAATCGCAAATAAATAAAAATACGAATTGTGTTTTATAGGTCAGCGAATATAACAATCATCATCATTTAAAGCTGGGAGGAGCTGGCAGAGTGGCTCAAGAAGTAAGAGCACCTGTCTTGAGAGTGTGAGGCCCTGAGGTAAATCCCCAGTGCTGCCAAAAACAACAACAACAACAACAACAAAACCTTGCTCATACAGCTAGAAGGAAGGATATATTCAGTTATTAAGCACTCCAAAGTCAAGGCACTCTTTGGATCACCACGCAATATTTGTATTAAATTTTTTAAAAAGTACCATATTTTACATTAAATTTGTTCCCATTGCATGCTACCATTTATGGTACATATTGTTCAGCTGGGGTTTATGCAGGCACT
Source organism: Castor canadensis (assembly GCF_047511655.1). Classification (NCBI taxonomy): domain Eukaryota; kingdom Metazoa; phylum Chordata; class Mammalia; order Rodentia; family Castoridae; genus Castor; species Castor canadensis. The sequence goes on along the minus strand of NC_133392.1, from coordinate 57,897,288 downwards.
ACTCTACTGCTTTTTATGCATTGCCCCCATTAATCCTTGTGACTTCTTTATGAGAAATTGATTTGCTTGTACTATTCTTACTTTATAAATGAGGAAACTGAGGTACAGGGTTTATAGCTAGTCCAGGCAGTCTGACTCCAGGGTTGATGTTAATGACAATAGCACACTGCCTTCCTCTCTTGGAATAAAGAAAATGAGATAGGAAGCAGGAGATAACAGAGTTGAAGGAAATATATGAAATGACATTTTATATTAAGAAATTTCTAGTATTTAACATCTTTTCCACTTAATGGACAAATCAAGTTTGATTTTACTGACAATATATTTTGATTTTCTTCACAAAACTTTGGCTATTCTTTAAGGCAGTCACTTTAAGATCCACGGATACCTATGCTTGACTGATGGTGTAGGTACCTGCATCCTTGCAAGATATAGTATATAGCTGGCTTAACTAAAGCTGCAGTTCATGTCTCCTGCCTGACAAAATAAACCCTAAGGATTGGATCATAGCTTTTGGATCTTTGAGAGCCCAAGTAACCAGAGGTCATGCTGATGGGATCATAGTTAATTTTACACCCTCTAAGCCCCAATGAAGTAAAAGATAGAACTGAGGGTGCATTCTTGAGCACACTCTAAACAGGTAATTTTCATTTACTATATTTTTATGTTTTGTTTTGTTTCATTTTTCCTTCTACAGCTCTTACAGATGGCATAGTCATATATATATATGCTCAGTGTACTACTTCCAATTTTACCATGAATGTCTTCATTTTTAAATATTTACTTAATGCTCTGATCATTTTCTAATCTTCTTGTAAATGAAAACCCTATTCTACATACATAAAGTCCAGTATTTACAAAAACTTGCTTTAGAGGAAATAAGAATTTTTGATTTGATGTCACAGTTAATTGGCTTTGATTATATATAAAAATCAAAATTGGTGAATATTGTGTCTTTATTTTCTTTGTTGAGATTATTGTGCTTTAAAAAAATCTGCATAAAAATCTGAAGTGGAATCATCAGGAAAACAATTGTAAATATTTTAACTAAAATATGAATTCACACAAATATGGGGACAAAAAGGACTAATTTTTCAGTTACTAGTATACTATATTGAAATGTTTTATTTTTATTATCTATTCTTTTTAACCTCTGGTTACAAAAGTCCTTTGTTCACATTTTATGAAGTTGTCTTTGTTTCATATATCTTCATGTTCTTCTTTGTATCTTTTAGATGAATTATTCTCATCTAGTCAATGAAGAAACAAACTTAAATTAAATCAGACATAGTGTAATATTTTCCCATATTTTAGGTAAAGGAAGAGATAGTTGTAAAACAGAATAAACACTAATAAAATGACATTAGAAAGGACAAGTTAAATAAACACAGATCAGTCTTCTGGACAGACTTGATAATTTAGAAAAGTGATATGTATGGCTCCTGGTATCCCTCCCAGTCATTAGTTCTTTTCAAACTACTTTACCTGAAAAACTGTTCAAATTATTAACCAGCTCTGGAACTCAGCTTCCTTATCTGTAAAAATCAACACATATAATTACCTCTCAGATTGCTTTGAGAATATTTGATGGCATTTAATAAGTTCTTCGATAAAGTAACACCTAATTTATGATTTTTATTTTATTTGTTTATGTATGTTCTAAAATGCTTTAAAATAACAACTTTTTTGCACTTTATTATGGTTTATTCAAAAATACTTTGTAGATGATACTGATTGGCACATAACGTTTTAAAAATGACATCTATTGAACACTGTTGCTTTTTTCCACAGCATTGGATACAAAGCAGGCATGGATTAGATAAATGGCACCCCTATTCCAAGAAATTCTGCTGGCCTCTGCCAGAAAGTCCCCTTGAACTTTGTCTGGATTGGCTTATAGCAAAATAATAAGCATTTTATTCAGTTCTGAGAGGCTTCAAATTGTGTTAAATTCTAGAACGACTAGTTTCTCATATCTTTTTCTCATTGATTTCCTGGATGGAATAAAACTTAATTTCCTAATCTGAACCTAGAAATCTTGCTTTTCTTAGCCTTTGTCATCATCAAACACTTATTACCAGTTAGTAAGTACAAGTCATTGTAGCTATCTTGCAGTTATTAAGTGTAAACCCCTTCTTAGCAGATTGGTTATGACTTATTTTTTCCATGGTGGTCGTTTATATTTATGCTTAGTTGGTTTCCTCTTTTTAAATATTGTTAACTACAATATTCTGTTGACCATCTCATCCAGAAAGTTTGTACTTCTAGCCATGCTTTCTATTGATTTCATTGAATTCACTTCATTAGTGGTTTCCTAATTGTTAGAGAGATTATCCTTAATTATATGAATCATCCTAAAAAAATCTGGAGGGCCCAAATCTCAATCCTGTTAAAATACACCTTCCTACTGGTAATTGTTTGTTGAACAGTTTATTCAGTAATTCTTTTATGTAAACACACAATCAGTGCAAGCAATGAAAAGGTTCAAGATATCTTGCTTACTTTCTGCATTTCAAAATATTTTCTGATGTCATTTCAAATCTCTCCATAGAACTTAAATTGCTTTTCTGCAGTGACAACTTCATGCAAATCCTCAAGGGTCACACTTCTCTTAACCTAAGCTTAATGCTTTTGCTTCCTGACTAAGATCATTTATAAAACTCACAGAAAAGCAGATTCATCTGTTACCATGTATAGTAACATCTCAAAGCGACAACTAAACATGACAGTTGAGGGGATTTGCAATTGAAAGAAAAAACGTGAGCAGAGTTGAGAGCCATGTAACTATCCTCATTCACACCGTGACTAGCTTTAAAGTGATTTATTCGAGATGGTTACCCTGGTACTCTTAGTCATCTCCTTTCTTGACTATGTGCTAATTCTGATTTTGGCATTTGTTTATAGAATATATTTGTTCTTCCTCTTGAAAGGGAATTGTACTGCATTTTCAGCAGTGTTTAAATCAGTAAATCATATTTCCCAATTATCCCATAACGATAATTATTTGAATTTCAAGCTGCAATATTCTTAGAGAAAGTTTAATATCTTCATTGTACATACAGTCATGGTTAGCTAATTAGCATCTTGAATGGAGCAGTTTAACCCTGGAGGCCACTATTTCTGGCTTCAAGGTTATATTTGTTTTTCTCATTTAAAAAGTTTAGGAGGGAAAATACCATTGTTGAATTCTACTTCATGGTTCTTTCAAATACAAAGACCCCCCGCTTTTAAAAGTGTCCAGACATAATATAAATGTGTTATAAGTTTCATCTATTGTTTTATAAATAAAAGCATCCTTGAATGTTTTCCAAAAGAGTAATGTGATTTACAATATAGTTAATGAAAATTAAGCTATATTGGTTTTTGTGGAGGGAAATTACACTATGTAATTAATTTTAAAAATCACTGTCTATTCTTCAGTTTATTGAGAAACAAGAATCAGATTCAAAGTAATGAAGCTAACAGAACATATTACACTTTGACATTTCCTTAATTAAATGATCAGGGTCTCAGAAGCATTTCATCTTGTTGCATTGCTATTTTAGCTACCTTTGCACTTATGGCTTTCTTATTCCTTAAGTAGAATTTTTCATCTTTTATTTAAAGAGAGATAAGGCAGTCATGGGCTATTTCTGTTTTAAAAATAAATGTTTTAAAATTAGATTACTTTGAACATTTTGGTTTTGATTTTTTAATTTAGTGACAGTTATACAGTGTTCAAAAGCATAGATCGGAAAAGTCAAACAACTTACACAAGATAATATGTTTGGCAAAGGCAGAAGAGGAATAAAATCCCAGGCCTTTGCATATCCAGTTTAGTGTTTATCCTGCTCATCTGGACTTACAACGCCTTGTGATCCTTTTATTTGAGAAATTTTAGAAAATCAGCATATGAAATTTCAAGCCTAGAAGCTGCATAGGATTGGCCCATGAGGCTGGTATGAGGGGTGTGAAAGATTTCAGAGAAAAACAAGAATTGAAGCAGAAGCAAAGTTTTATTCACTCTCCAAGGGAGGAAAGAGGCTGGATACTAAGAGGTATGGGCCCAGAATGAGCTTAGAGTTGGGGTTTATAAGCATTTGAGATATAGAAGGAGTATACTGCTGACGTCTTGTTTTTTCTTTGGTTCACCTAGCTGTTCTAGGAAGTAACTAAGGTGGTGAGTTTGTCAATATTTTGCCAGGGTGGTTGTTTACCAGCTTGTACAATGTTTTCTATGACATCATTTGGTCGGAATATGTTGTCAACAAAATATAAATGGGGTTCTGCTTGAGTTAAAATAAAACAATTTCTGCAAAACAAAGTAAAAAACAACCTTCCTGCCAGATAAGATAGGATCCTTTAAAAAATGGAGTTGATTAAGCTAATTAGTTGAGATCTTAACAGTAATTTCTTTGTATAATTCAGTGGTGACTTAGCCTGAACTTTACATATATACAATCATACTCTACATTTGAGTAGCATTGTGTGATTTTTAAAATTATCATTTTCCCCTCTCTCCTCTTCCCCACTCTCTGAAAATGGGGTATTTTTCTGAACTCCACACAAAGAAACAAAATCAAAGATTTTGGAAAACATACAGAAGCAGCTGTGTAACATCTACAAAACAGGTTAGAGTCTTGTAAGACAAATCATGTTGACTGATTATTCTTACAGTGAAGACAAAGTTTGAAGTTTTTCAGAATATGATTTAAAATGATGAATGGTGTGATCAAAATGCCCTTTCAGATTTGGTTTCAGATATTTGTGTGAAACTTTGACTTTCTTGGATGTTGGGCTTCATTAGTGACTGAAGCTTTATTAGAAATATCAAACTCTAAAATTAAACTGACTTAGAGTGACTTCTGAAGACATACCTAACCTAGCATTTGTTTCCGTTTCTTTTCACCTTTTGCATATCTCCCAAACTGTGTATTTCATGTTAATATATACAAATAAAATAAAATGTACTTGTTCTTTTCTATGGTGATGAGTTTGATACTAACATCTTAGAATGCGTATTTGTGAAATAAAAGCTCCCATCAAAAATACTGATTCTACTGAGATAAATAACTTCTCCAACCTAAGATTTGGATTGGAAACATGGTGATAATTTCACCCATTAGTCCATGGAACAAAGGGAGGTTTTAATAAGAACCTGGAGAAGGATGTGGGGACTAGCCACAAAGCTCTTCCAGAATTGAGGTAGTTGAGCCATGCAGACAGCTTCTTTCTTCCCCTGCTCCTTCCTTTTATGCTCTGAATTTCTTGTGTTCATTTCATAAGGAATTTGCTTTAGTCCTTCAATGGTGACATTTTCCTTGTATCATCATCCCCTCTTTTCCTTATGAATCATTCCTAATAGTATACCAGTATTCTTCAAAATATTTCATCTTAAAAGAGAATAACCTAAAGCATTCTCTTGGGCCTTCTTTTAATCACAACTCTCAACTCTACTCCCTTATGATAACGTTTTTGATGTTTCATCTGCATCAGCTCCAATTCCTCCTCTTCCATTCACTCTTCAAACCACTTTCAGTATGTTTTCAACCACTGCAACCTTGAAGTTCTTGTCAAAGGTCTCCAGGGTACCAAATCTAATGGTCGTTGCCTTGCCTTGGTCCTACTCCATCTTTCACCAGTATTGATACAGTTACCTCCCTTCTTCATTTTGAGTCTCTCTCTTGCCCTCCTAGACACTACACACTTTTTAAAAAGTATTTGTTTGGTCTCCTTTTTGGTATTCTTATTCTCTAATGGACTCGAGTCTTTGAGAGCCTCCCCTCCTTTCTTCTCCTTTCCACTTCTCTTGTCTTCTGCATTCTCTCTTACACTTACCTACTTAGGTAATATCACTGTTAGATGAGCTTAAAGCCACATGTTGGTTGATAATTCTCAAGTATACATCTCCTGCCTGTTTTTCAACCCCAAGTTCCATATTCATTCACGTATTTATCTACTAAGCATCTCTGTTTTGTTGTCTAAAAGCTATTTCAACCAAGTATATCTAAAACAGTAATTTTGATTTCTAAACCAGCACTCAAAACTGTGGTTCCCTAATTCTTCCTATCTCTGTAAATGATATCATGGTGTGCTCAACTTGCTCAAGCTTCAAACACAAAAGCCATCCTCATTTCCTTCATCTTAATTCCTCACCCGCATGGCTCACTCATCACAAAATCTGGTAGCTCTGCCTCTAAAATTCATTGCAAATCTGACCATTTCTTATTCTTGCTAGTCCCTTCTACCTCACTGATACAACCCATTTAGGAACCATGGTAATCTTTCTCTCTTTTTTTAATAGACTGTATTTTCAGGTCAATTTTTAGTTTCACAGAGAAATTAAATAGAAGGTAGAAAGATATTTCATATGCACCTGTACCTGCACATGCAGGGGCTTCCCCATCATCAACACTTACTACCATTTGTTGCAACTGATCAATTTATATTGATACTTCATTACTATCCAGAATCCACAGTGGATTGACTCTTGGTGTTGTAAATTCTATGGGGCTTAAATGACATATCTCAATCATTATAGTACCATACTGAGTAGTTTCACTACTCTTAGGATCCTCTGTGCTCATCTTACCCACCCTTTTCTCCTGCTTAGTTCTTGGCAACTACTAATCTTTTTATTATCTTTATAGTTTTGCTTTACCTAGAATAGCATATAATTGGAATCATACAGAATAGAGCCTCTTCAGGACATCTTTCTTTTTTTTATTTTTATTTTTGTCAATACTAGGATTTGAACTGTGGGCTGTACTCTTACTAGGAAGGTCCTCTACCACTTGGCCCATACCCTCTTTTTTCTTTTAGTTTTTAAGTAGGGTCTTGTGTTTTTGCTTGTGGCAAAACTCAGACTTCAACCCTCTTACCTATGACCTTCTAGCTGGGACCATAAGTGTGTGCCATCACAACTGGCTTAAACTGATTAAAATGGGGTCTCACTAACTTTTTCCCCTGCTGGTCTTGTACTGTGAATCTCCCAATCTCTACCTCCTGAGTAGCTGAGATTAGAGGCGTGAACCATTGCACCTGACTCTCAGACTGCCTTCTTTAACTTAGGAATATGCATTTAAGTTTATTCCATGTTTTTTCATGGCCTGATAAATCATAATATTTCATTATTTGAATATACCTCAGTTTATATATCCATTCACTTGCTGAAGGGCATTTTGATTGCTTCCAGCTTTTGGCAATCACGAATAAAGTTGCTATAAACATCTCTGTACAGCTTTTTAAATGTCAAAGAGTGTGATTGCTGGATTATATGGTAAAAGTAAGTTTAATTTTATAAGAAACTGCCAAACTTTTCTTCAAAGTGGCCGTGTGATTTTGCATTCCCACCAGGAATGAGTAAGAATTCTTGTTGCTCCACCTCCTTGCCAGGATTTGGTGGTGTCAGAAGCTTGGGTTTTGGCCATTGTATATTATAGAAGCTCATTATTTTAATTGGCATCTCCCTGACACATAATGTGAAGCATCTTTTCTATGTAATCTTTAAACAAAGTCCTTTTCTGTCTTAAAATTAATTTTTGCTTCCCTATTGCTTTTTTGGAAAAAAAGAGCAAACCATGCTCTGAAAGTTTTTCATGGTTTGGTATATGTGTGTACATATATATATATATATATATATATATATATATATATATATATATATAATTGGTATAACAAGTTACTACAATCTGGTGGTAATTTAATGCACAAATTTATTGTCTTACAGTCCTTAGATCAGAAGTCCAGCATGGGTTGCACTAGGTTAGAATGAAAATGTCAGGGTTTAGTTCTGATCTGGAGGTCCCAGGACAACATCTGTTTTCTTGTTCTCCTTTTCTGGCATTCTGCTTAATGAATCCTTAAATATTTGAATGCCTCAGAATCTCTTCTCTTTTCCTTGCTCCTCTACTCACTTCTCTCTCAAGGTGGTAGCAGAATGCAATCCATGAGGTTGTATATAGGACCTGTGTCTCTATTTCCTTGCTGGAGGTCAGAAGGACCATTCTTAGTTTCTGAGGCTTCTCTCTAGTCCTTGTACATGAACCACTACAACTTAGAACCAGCAATGGGGCAGTTTCTCCGACCTTTCTTCCATAGTCTCCTCTCTCTGTGACCACAGCCTGGGAAGGTCCTCCACTTTTAAAGACCTGTTGATCAAAATGCATCTACCTGTGTAATCCAGGAAAATTTCTCCATCTCAAGATTTGTATCTCTAGTGATACCTGCAAGGACATTTTTGCCATGCACTCACAGGTTCTAGAAGATGAAAGCCTGTTTGGAAGGTCATTATTGTGCTTACAACATGTCTTATGTTACTTTGATCACTACTCTTCAGCCACAGTGGCCTCCTTCTTGTTCTCAAATCTGTAAAGCACTTCTCTTCCTCAGAGACTACATTTCCTAGGCCTTACTACTGATATCTCTTCCTCTGGTTTTTCTGAATAGTGGCAGACTTACCCAAAGTTGGTTCTCAAAGTAGGTCAGAATGAAACCCCTAGGTATGTATTCAGTGAATTAAAGCTATGAGAATGTGTGGGTGAGAGAAGCTGTAGACAAGAGACCAAGTCTCACAAGTGTGATGGTAGTAACTTTGCTCAAGCCTACTACCTGTTTGGGCTTTGGTCTCTAGTCCCCAGGGACATTGGTCCTTGATATATTTCTAGAGTTAAGGGAAGTTTTCACATATGAAATATTTCTTTTATCTTTATTTTTGTAAATGACATTCACTCTTATATTGAGATAATAATTACATGAGACATCAGCAAAACTAATAATAAAATTACCATTTTCATTTTTCCCTCTCTAGTAATATATTTTTTGTTTTAGCAAAAGGAGTTAGTAGGCTATTGTGTGTTTCTTGAAACAGAATCATGAAGGGCACATTGCTACAGAGATGATGCAAACACTCATCATTTTTTTGAAAGCAGTTTGTTTCAAATTATATCTTGCTGAGTTCTTATATCTTTCTTTCCCACCCAGTGATGAGCTAAGTGCCAACTTTGATATTTTTGTGTGGGGTGTGAACAAGTATGTGTGTGTGTGTGTATATGTATATATATATATATATATATATATATATATATATATATGATAACTGCTAACTAGCAAACTAGCATGTAGAATACAGCAGACTGACAGCCTTTTTGATGTGCTATTACTCCTAAGATATTTGTCATCTTATGTTTGAAGATATAATATAATCTTTAGAAATGTTGCTGTTTGCAACTCAATATTAGTTTGGGACTGGTGAATCAATTAGTAAATCAATCAAAATCTCTCTTTTTAAAATACTACAATTTAAAAACAAATTTACCTCCAGATTTATCTGAAGTTTGATGAAGTGAGAGAAAAAATTTTTCCTCTTTTATATCCCAGGAAAGGAAATTCTTGCATTTAATTCCATTGCTTTACATTGTTTAAGTAAAGTGTACTTTAAAGATGTCCCAACATAATAATGATGGAATGGATCAATCCAAAAAAAGGTAAGAACTAGAGCTAAGAAGATAGGATGTATTTGTGGACAGGAATGAAACACTAGGCAGAATTTAAGCTGTCCTGAGAAATCTAGCTACTGACAGTTAGTGCCTATTAAAGCCGTTGATTAGTTGAGGATGTTCACAGAACACTGAATTGGATGGTCATGAGAGTAGTTTCAACATGCTGGTGAAACTCATGGAGAATATATGAGTAGGTAGCAATGAAAAACAGAACTCTATAGTCACCAGAGGTGGGCATGGAGGCAAAGTAAGGCAATATAGAATCTGTAAGTCGAAAAGACAGAGTCAACAGAAAGATCCTAGTATCAGGAGTATGATCTGATCAAAGCAGAGGCTAAGGTTGCAGGCATAGGGAAGATACCTTATTGCAAAACCAATATCTTGATGATTAGCACCCTTGACTCAGTGCTTTTCCAGTTCATCTTTCCTGAGGTCACAACTAGATTTATTATAGTGAGGGACCAGGACTGTTGGGTTCAAAAGTGAACCAAGCATTCTAGCTGGCTACAGGAATATGAAAAAAATTCTATCTTAGAATATTCTCCAAAAGTCATGTTACTCTTTTTTAAAATTAATTTTTACCTCCTCTACTCCAAGCCTGCTTTTTAACCTAATTCTGTCTCTTTCTTTTCTGTACTTTGGTTCATGGCAGAAGGGTTTAGAGGGTACGATGTTATGGTGGTAAGAAAAATATAAAAGGGGACCTTTTGTTTTTAACCTTTGGGAAGCCATTGTCATAGACATTTCTGTACATTTTTGAAAGGGGATATATTTCAAGTGAAGGAAGTCTTATTATCCAGTTGGACAAACAGAGATTGGATTATCAGTCATTGGTGTGATCAGTTAATTTTCTCAAGGAAACACAGTCCCTTTGTAGCGTTAACTGAAATGCCGAAGGTACATTACAAAGAATCTCCCCAAATTATTTCCTTCTTTTCCTTTTATTATTCTCTATTCACCAGGAGTTTATTTTATTTTTCCTCTTCCTTGTGATTTAAAAATTTCTACTGAATGCACAAGAGGGCTAAAATACAACCTCTTCTTGGCATAGAGACTTGCCACCCAGCTGGTAGTTTTTATTATAAGAACAGTTACCTGGGGAGTTGATTTACTGTCAAGAACAAGATCAGTGTGTCTTGCGATCTCCCCCGATGTTTCTCTCACAGACTCATTAGAACACAGCGTATGGAATTCAGAGTGGGCTTGATTCCCAAATCTGGACATTCCCTAACTGAGAGCCTGAATAAGGCAGACTGAAAAACTGAACTCTAAACATCTGTATTTGTAGTAAGTACTGTTATTTATTGAGATATAAATATCACTTTGCCTTAAGATAAATAGGTACAGAGATATTACGGGTAATTCTTAACCTCAGAATAATGCCATCCACATTAATGGCACCAGATTCTCATGAACTGTCTTATGGAACTATGTAAAGTAGCAAAAGGACATTAAAAGTCCTACTGTTTCAACCTTTGACTATCTTGTGTCCAAAGAGGACTATTTCTGAATTCATGCCTATTACAGAAACACAAGCTTTGCTGCAAATGATTTTGACTTCCCTGCTTTAAATTTCTACACAATGAGAGATGTCTTTTGCCCTTCTATGGAACAATAGTCATATCTTTCCAGTGAGTAAATTACTTGACTTTGGCTGACGCATTGTTGCTTCAGCTTCTGGTTGCCCTTTAGTATGTCAAGGTCTATAATACTTGGAGTACTGTCAAGCTCTATAATAACCTGGGAAAATGAATTCACCCTCAAACCAGTCTTTTTTATTCCTTTGAAAGGGAGTGATCACAAATAATTTGGGACCCTTTTTGCCCTTTCTTTACCCCATCCCATATCCTTATGTAGTTACCCAGGATCCTCTTGGTATCTCCTGGATGCTTAGGATTATTGCCTCTTATACATTACTGGATAGCATTACATGGACCTTTTATTTTCTTCCTCACTTTCTTATCCAACTGTATTACTTATCTATTGCTAAGTGACAGATTGCCCTAAAACTTGTGGCTTAAAGTAATACATATTTATTATGTCATACATTCTGTGAGTTAGAAATTTAGGAGTGGCTTGGCTCAGTGGTTTAGGGTCATGATTTCTCATGGGAATTCAAGACATGCAATCAAGATATTGAATGAGGCTTTTGTCATGTAAAGGCTCACTCATGGTTTTTGGTAGGAGGCCTCAATTTCTTGTCACATGGGTGTCTTCATAGGGTTATTGAAATGTCCTTTTGATAGCATAGCTGACATTTCCCAAAAATGGGTGATACCTTTTAACACCTGGTTAAGGGAGTCATACATTGCCACTTCTTCCAGATTCTTCACATTGGAAGTGAGCCACTAAATTCAGTTCACATTCAGTATTCTCTTAAAGCTCATTGGGTTGCTTGTTTTAAATCCAGGCCTTCACCCATGCTGGTTCCTACATGATCAGTTTCTGGTGCCTTATTTGACCATCAGGTGAGGTCATGTTTCCCTGAAAAATTTTGAGGCTGTTGGTGTGCAATGTCATCTGGACACTGAATGATTATTTATTCCAGTCTTTGTAATCTGGCTTTTTTTGTTTCTGTCTGTCAAGAAATTCAATAAAGGCTTCTCATTTTCCTTAAGCCTGTAATCACTTCCATTATTTTACCACTTAATGACACCCTAAGTAAGGTTTGCTGTGAGTTGGCTGATGGTGGTCGTCGTTGTTTGAGCAGTAGAGGGTGATTCAAGCCCAGATTTATTCCAAATTTGCAGCTAATATATTGTCAAGCATGAACTTTGAGAGTACTTAAAAAAGATAGTCTGTATCTGCAAGCCTGTCTTTGGGACCAGCATAGGCCCAGATGCCTGTTATCACTGGCCTGTTGTCAGAAACTGCAGAATTCTGTCTTATTCTGGGCAGAATTAATGTGGAGGGACCAGGTTCTCGTTTCTATGTCATGCTGTGGCCACTAATGTTGTAATACCTTCAGCATCAATCCCACAGCCCATGGAGACCAGTATAGGAGTGGAGTAGGACCAAGGCCCACACTGTGATGGACTGGCTACTACTGAGGCTACAATCAGGGACAGGTGATGCTGGCTAGAATAGAGGACCAATTGACTATGGACACATGTCTCAGCCTCTCACTGGAGTTCCTTCAGAGGCTCAATCTACAGACAGGCTGGCCTAGGGATGGGAGCTGTTAAGGTTTGCCCAGTTTTGCCAGTCCAGAATTGAATTCTAAGGTAAAGTCCTATGCCTCTACCCAAAGAGAATGGAACCTATCTCCATGCTATGCTGTCTAAGAAAGTTGGAGTAGTATTGGTGAATGCACTTTCTTGGCCATCAAGGCTGATGCAAAGCTGGGTTGCACCTGAGTATCACATTGCAAGCACCTGCTCAGTCCCACAGGTACACTGAGGTCCTTTCCAAAACTGGTGGTGATAAAGGCTGAAATTTCAAGTCTTTCCCATTGAGGTGGAGGTCTCTGCCTGGTCCCCAGGCAGGTCTAAATCTCCTTCCGGGAGCACCAATATGGGGAGCACTCAAGGTTGGGGATGTGTGGTGGAGACAGTCATTTGGACACCAAGACTGATGCTAAACTGTATTGTACTTGAGCATTGTGGCCACAGAGACCTACTCAATCTTTGGGAGTGTGTGAAGGCCCACTCCTAGGGTGCCAATGATGTAAAACAAAACTTGACTCCACCTCCCTGGTATGCAAATTTTTTCCTGGAGATAGGACAGGTCTTAGATGTTCTATCTGTGATATGGCCCAGGTATGGAGCCTTTGCTTTCAGCCTGGTGCTGGGTTTCACTATGGTGAGCCTGGCACTGAGCTATAAAAGGTGAGGTCTTATGCAACCTTTGAGCCCCAGTTGGAGTTTTGCTCCTTCCTCTGATGCCCAAGGTTGTTTGGAGTAGTCCCTCACCTGATTGGCTAGCATGGTTCCAGAGGGTCAGTCTATGGGTACTGGCCTGTGTAGGGGATGTGGAGCTCTGCCTGCACCAACATTCACAGTGATGGGCCTGATACTAGGTTTCAAGTTTAACATCTGGGCTTAATTTCTTCTGCTTTTCCCAAATGGGAGACATTTTTCTTCATTCTGCTTGAGGTTGGGAGTGAAGAGATGGATAACTTTCCTTCCCGCCTTCTCCAGTGTACCAGTGTATTGTTTGTTTGTTTTTTGCAGAACTGGGGTTTGAACTCAGGGCCTTGCATTTGCTAGGCAGGTGCACCACACTTGAGCCTCTCCACCAACCCCCTCTTTTAAAAATTATTATTATACTAAAACCAGTTACCATGAGCTCTTACTTGGCTTTCTTACTTTTTGTAAAGGTAGTTTGGTGTAAAGTGAAACAAAAGACACTATAAATAGAGACATAAATGAATTAAAAATGAAAATAAAAAATATAAAATAGGAGGTGACTAAAGATATGGAAAATCTCAGAAAAAAGAATCAAACAGAAACAAAAAACACAGTGGAAGACCACTCGAGCAGACTAGAACAAGTGGAAGACAGAATCTCAGAACTCAAAGATAAAATAGAAATTAAAGAAAAAAATTGAAGAAATCTTAGTCAAACTACTGAAGAGCTGTGAAAGGAATATGCAAGAACTCACTGACTCCATCAAAAGACCAAACCTGAGAATCATAGGAGAAGAGGTCCAAGCATAAGAGAGTCATAATATATTCAATAAAATAATAACATAAAATTCCCCAAATCTTGAGAAAGTTTTGCCCAGGTCTAGAAAGCCTCCAGGACACCAGACTTGACCAAAGTAGAACCTCTTCATGACATATTATCATTAAAACAACAGGCTCAGAGAACAGAGAAAGAACACTGAAGGTTGTAAGAAAGAAATAACATACAAAGGTAAATCCATCAAAATCATAGCAGATTTCTCAACAGAAACCTTAAAAGCAAGAAGGATATTTCTTGCAAGAGTGAAGTATTTTGGGCACTGAATGAAAATAACTTCAACCCTAGGATACTCTACCCAGCAAAACTATCATTCAAAATAAGTGGAGCAATAAAAATCTTCCACGATAAGCAGAAACTAAAATAATATATGACCACCAAGCCACTACTACAAAAGATTCTCCAAGGAATTCTGCAAAGAATGAAGATGAAAGCAAACAAAGCCATGAGAGGAGAGGAAGTATCAAAAACCACAGGAGAAGAAAAGACAAGGAAACAGAAAGTAGCATTGATTCAACTGCATGCAATCAAATCCTTAAATAACAAAAGCAACTAAAGGGCAGGAATCACCACATACCTATCAATATTAAAACTGAATGTCAATGGACTCAACTCCCCCATCAAAGACACTGTTTGGCAAACTGGATTAAAAAGGAAGATCTGACAATATGTTGTTTAAAGGAGACCCATCTCATTGACAGAAACAAACACTTACTTACGGTTGACTAGAAGAAGATTTACCAAGCCAATGGTCCCCCAAAACAGGCAGGAGTAGCAATATTTATATCAAAGTAGATTTCAAACTTATGTTGATCAAATGATATAAAGATGGACACTTCATGCTAATAAAAAGGGAAAAACACTGAAAGGAAATGACAATTTTCAACCTATATGCACCCAATGTCAGTACACCCATTTTCATCAAACATACTCTAAAGAACTTAAAAGCACATATAGACTCAGACACAGTGGTAGTGGGAGACTTTAATACCCCCCTATCACCAATAGATAAGTCATCCAAACAAAAAATCAATAAAAAAATTCTAGAAATAAATCACACCATAGATCAAATGGACCTAACTGATGTCTACAGAATATTTCATCCAACATCTGCACAATATCCATTCTTCTTAGCAGCTCATGGAAATTTCTCCAAAATTGATCATACCTTCAGAAACAAAGCAAGCCTCAGCATATATAAGAAAATAGAAATAATCCCATGCATTCTATCTGATCACAATGCATTAAAACTAGAACTCAACAACAAAAACAACAGCAGAAAATATGCAAACAATTGGAAGTTGAATAATACATTACTCAGTGATCTGTGGGCCATAGCTGAAATAAAAGAGGAAATTAAAAGTTACCTGGAAGTTAATGAAAATGAAAACATGACCTACCATAACCTATGGGACACAGCAAAAGCAGGCCTAAGAGGAATGTCTACAGCCATGAGTGCATACATTAAAAAGACAGAAAGATCTCAAAATCGATGACCTAATGCTATATCTCAAACTCCTAGAAAAACAAGAATAAGCAAAACCCAAAACAAGCAGAAGGAGAGTAATAATAAAAATAAAGGCCAAAATCAATGAAATAGAGACAAAACAAACAAACAAACAAACAAACATAAAGAATCAATGAAACAAAAAGCTGGTTCTTTGAAAAAAATAAACAAGATTGACAAGCCCCTGGCAAATCTGATTAAAATGAGGTGGGAAAAGACCCAAATCAATAAAATCAGAAACATAAAAGGGGAGATAACAACAAACACCAAGGAAATCCAGGGAATCATCAGAGACTACTTTGAGAACTTATATTCCAATAAATTTGAAAATCTTGAAGAAATGGACAAATTTCTAGATACTTATGACCATCCAAAACTGGATAAAGAGGATATTAATCACCTAAACAGATCTAACATGAAATGAAATTGAAGCAGCAATAAAAGTCTCCCCTAAAAGAAAAGTTCAGGACCTCACAGATTCTTTACTGAATTCTTTAAGACCTATAAAGAAGAATTAATACTAACTCTCCTTAAACTTTTCCATGAAATAGAAAGGGAAGGAATACTGCCTCACTCATTCTGTGAAGTAATCACCATCCTCAAACCAGACAAAGACACATCCAAAAAGGTCAATCTCCTTAATGAACATTGATGCAAAAATCCTCAATAAAATAATGGCAAATCGAATCCAACAACATCTCAGAGCGATCATTTATAATGAGCAAGTTGGCTTCATCCCAGGGATGCAGGGGTGGTTCAACATATGCAAATCAATAAATGTAATATAGCATATAGCACATTAATAGAAGCAAAGACAAAACCACTTGATCGCCTCAATAGATGCAGAAAAAGCCTTTGATAAGATTCAACACCACTTCATGATAAAAGCTTTGATGAAACTAGGAATAAAAGGAATGTACCTTAACATTATAAAGGTTATATATGACAAGCCTATAGCCAACATCATATTCAATGGAGAAAAACTGAAACTACTTCCCTTAAAGTCAGGAAAGAGGCAAGGGTACCCACTTTCCCCACTCCTATTCAACACAGTCCTGGAATTCCTAGCCAGAGCAATAAGGCAAGAAATAATAAAAGAAATATAAATATATAAAGAAATCATCAAAGTATTTGCAGACAACATGATCCTATACCTCAAAGACCCAAAAAACTCTACCCGAAAACTCCTAGATAACCATAAACAGCTTCAGCAATGTAGCAGGATACAATATCAACTTAACAAAAGTCAGTAGCCTTTCTCTACACCAACAATGAACAAATTGAGAAAGAATATAGGAAAACAATTCCATTTAGAACAGCCCCCCCCAAATCAAATACCTAGGAATAAACTTAACAAAGGATGTGAATGACCTCTACAAGGAGAACTACAAACCTGTAAAGAAAGAGATTGAGGAAAACTACAGAAGTTGGAAAGATCTCCCATGCTCATGGATTGGTAGAATCGATATAGTAAAAATGGCTATACTACCAAAAGCAATCTACATGTTTAATGCAATTCCCAAAAAAATCCCAATGACATTCATCACAGAGATTGAAAAATCTACCCTAAAGATCATTTGGAAACACAAGAGACTGTGAATAGCCAAGGCAATACTCAGCAAAAAGAGCAATGCTGGAGGTATCACAATACCCAACTTCAAACTATATTACAAAGCAATAGCAATAAAAACATTATGGTATTGGCACAAAAACAGATATGAAGACCAGTGGAATAGAATAGAGGACCCGGATATGAATCCCCACAACCACGCCCCCTTTATTTTGACAAAGTTGCCAAAAACATATGATGGAGAATAGGGCAGCCTCTTCAAAAAATGTTGCTGGGAAAAGTGGTTATCTGTCTGCAGAAACTTAAACTAGAGAGATCACTTTGTAAGAGTATCGGCTAAAAGTGGGTTAAGGACTTTAATATCAGACCTAAAACTCTGAAGTTAGTATAGGAAAGAGCAGGGATTACTGTGGAAGCAATAGGTATAGGCAAAGACTTCCTCAGTAAAACTCCATCATCCCAGTAACTAGGAAAAAGGACAGACAAATGGGACTACCTGAAATTAAAAAGCTTTGCATAGCAAAAGAAATGGTCTCTAAACTGAAAAGAACACCCAGAGTGGGAAAAATTATTCTCTGCCTATACATCAGACAAAGGACTGATAACCAGAATATACAGGGAGCTCAAGAAACTAAACTCCTCCCAAATCAATGAACCAATAAAGAAATGGGCAACTGAACTAAACAGAACTTTTTCAAAGGAAGAAATCCAAATGACCAAAAACACATGAAAAAATGCTCACCATCCCTGGCCATAAAGGAAATGCAAATCAAAACCACACTGATTCCACCTTACTCCTGTTAGAACAGCCATCATCAAAAATACCACCACCAACAAATGTTGGCGAGAATGCAGGGAAAAATGAACCCTCATACACTGCTGGTGGGAATGTAAGCTAGTACAACAACTTGGAAAACAATATGGAGGCTTCTTAAAAAATTAAATATATATCTGCCATTTGATCCTGCAAACCATTCTTAAGGATATATCCAAAGGAATATGACTCAGGTTATTCCAAAGGCACCTGCATACCCAAGTTTATTGCAGCACTGTTTACAATAGCCAAACTATGGAAACAGCCAAGATTCCCTACTACTGATGAAAGGATTGAGAAAACTCTCTCTACAACAAAATTAGAGATAAGGGCAAAATAGTTTCTGCTGGGTATTGAGGGGGGGAGCGGGAGGGGGTGGAGTGGGTGGTAAGGGAGGGGGTGGGGGCAGGGGGGAGAAATAAACCAAGCCTTGTATGCACATATGAATAATAAAAGAAAAATGAAAAAAAAAATGTGGTATTTATACACAATGAGATTTTTCTCAGCCACAAAGAAGAATGAAATTTTGTCATTCACAAGTAAATGGATGGAACTGGAAAATATCATCTTAAGTGAAGTTAGTCAGGCTCAAAAGGCCAAAAGTCACATGTTCTCAAAAGTCATATGTGGTCTTTAGACCTAACAAAAATGCAGTAATATTTTTGGACATGTGTCACATGCTAAGGGGAAAATGCATACAGGACGAATAGGGAAAGGGAAGGAAACCTAAAACTTGAAAGTGGTTGATGTGCCCACTGTAGAGGAGCGACTATAGTAATCTTAAACTGGCAGAGGCAACTACAGGAAGGTGACCGGGAAGTAATGAAGAGGTCTGGTTGAGATGAACCAATGTGGGTTTTAATACACTTGTGCATTGAAGCAATGCTAGGACTCTCTCTTTATAGCTATCCTTTTCTCAAACTACCAAAAATGCTATGTCTTTCTTATTATCTCTTGTGCTTTCTCTTCAACAAAATTGGAGAAGAGGGCAGAACAGGTTCTGCTTGGAAGTGAGGAGTGTGGGGGAGAAGGTAGAGGGTGGCAGGTGGGCAAAGGGTAGAGGTGGCCCAAACAATATATACACATATGAATAAATTCATAAACAATTCTTAAAAAGGTAAAAAAGATAGTTTGGTATGTGAGTATCTGTTCAAAGTGGTGGAGAATTTTACTTAGTGGCCTTCTTGATCAATTTACTGTGCTCATGCTCAAAGGGAGAAAAATTATGCTCCATTCTTGAAGGGAGGAGTATTAAAGAATTGATGGACATATTTTAAAACCACCACAGCCCACATATTTCACTTTTGCCTTTGATTCACTTGTCTTGTGTCTTATGACTTGAATTGATCATGCAACCCCTAACTAAATTAATAAGGGAGCTTTGTTAAAATATTAACCCACATTTGGCAACATAGTAGAGATGAAAAAATCATACAGTCACTTCATACCTGGCTCTGTTATTTACTAATCCTGCGATTTTGGGAAAGTAATTTAACCTTATAAACCTTATGTTTATCAACTCTAATGTGGGCATTTTCATATCTGCTTTGCAGGATGTTATATAAAGTAGGGTTTATGCATGTAATGAATGCATCTAAGATAGTATTTTACATGGAGCAACTTTGTGATAATTGGTATCTGTAATAATAATAACAGTAATTATTACTGTAGGCTTTGTGTTGTATTTGAGAACTTTTAGAGACCTTGGCTTAACTCAAAAGTACTAAATGGTAGGTATCACTGTGGCAGATGAATGTGTTAGACAACATCTTTCATCAGAGCTTCCTTAGTCCAATGGTTGAACTCCATGCTTCACTCCTTGTTATCCCTACCCAGAGACTGCAGTATATATTAGTGAAAAGGTGAGTCAGCATAGGGTCCTGTCTCTGAGCCCATGTTCTACCACCTGTGAGCTAGGGGAACCTCAGACAAACTTTTCAACTTTTGTAAGTCATCTTTCCTCACATATTGATTTAGGAGTCCTTATTCCTTTTTTCCAGCACAGTGAATCAGTAGTAACAGAATCAACAGTGCCACAAACTGGTGTCTTATTCTGTGGCTTAAGTGAGTAGTTCTCAAACATGGCTATATATTAGAATCACCAGGAATTACTTTAAAAAAATCCTGATGCCTGATCCCACTCAGAGATTCTGATTTGATTGGTCAGAAGGCTGATGATCCATACATATTTGAGGTTTTAAAAAACCTCCAATGAGGTACATGTTATTTTTGGCTGATCAGCTTGATCATTGCCATAATAGGGAAATAAATTAGAACAAAGTCAACATAGTTTTAAAAAGTTATTTAAATTTTTATCTTTCCATGCTTTTGATATATTACCTTTGTTAAAAATTGTTTATTACTCTCAATAAGCATTTGAACCACTTGCTCTGAAGCTCCTAACTTTATTATTCTTGCTTTACTCAAATTCCAAAATTTCTTTTGTGCTACAGTCATATAGTCTACTTTCTTAAAGCAATAATAAAGGAATAAACATGTACAAATTCATGGTGTTTCTTTTAGGTAGAATACTCCTCTAGCAGGAAAGAGGACACCATACTGTTTTGGTGGAAGTCTGTAGGCATCCTGCATGCTCTCTGTAAGAACCATCCATGCGCGGTGCCATTGGCACACTGGACTAAGTATTGGCAAAGGTGCACATAGCAGATGGGCTGAGTGTAGGCAGTCAAGTGTTCAAGCTCTGTCTCTGAATTGGCTAATGGTTTTGATGGCAGAAATTCAAGCCCAAAACACTGGGATGTCTGTTTTTTTTTTGTATTGAGTGTCTGCAATTAAAGCTATGCGACCACTCCCTTTTTTACTCTAACTCAAACTTAATTAATTGTGAATTAAAAATAATAGTTTCTATGACTACATGAGGTACATTTTGGGTTTGGCTGATCAGGATTTGTGTAATGAAGTCTCCAGCCCTTCATTATCCTCCACAAAAATACCCCTAAGAGGCTGATTTAAAATGCCATCCAAAGTGGCATGTTGCTGTTAAATATTTTGATATGTATAGGGCATTTTCATATCCGTGTCCTCTGTAGAGGATCTGTAGGTGTCCTCTTGGAAAATGCCAATGACCTAATGTAGCATAGAATCAGCATGGGTACTTGGCATTATTCCAGCTATGAGAAGGTCATTTGTCAGGGCTTCCAGAATTATTTCAGATCAGTCCTGGTCTAACATAGTCTATGATGTAGTTTTTCAGTTGAAAATTTTTAGTTATCCTTTGTCTGGTTGTTGTTGTCAGAATCATCTCTGTTGGTTAAAGTTCAGTCTTGATGCAACCAAGATTATCAATTTAACTTACATATGGGCTATTGAAGTTTATTCTTTTGCATTATCACAAATTTCTCTTTAATTTTGCTAGAATCCTTGCAGATGCCTTCTCTTTGGTAAAAGAGAATTGCTAATTAATGTCACTACACTCCCTTATTAGGAGAACATTGCAAAGTCCCAAGAATGAGACGAAAAGCAACCAAAATCTAAAGTTGTTCTTTATTTCAGTGTTTTTCTGGGTACAGATGAAATGCTGTGGAGAGGCACACATGTGTTGTGTGAGTCCTTACGGGAGCCAATGCCTATGTAGGTTGAATTTCCAAAGTGTCCATTTTGATAAGAATAATCCAACACACAGGTATTATGCTGGATCATGATGGAGGATGCAGAAATACTAGATTTTTCCAAAAAGAAATTGTGTATAATTACTTTTAGACTTTATATGTTGCATATATTTACTTGTGTACTCTGCATTCTCTGTATTAGAATACTGATTTATTGCTCAGCATGGTTTTGAGTAATGCTGGGGCTGAGTTCATATAAACTATCTCTTGTGTTGTTTTCATCCTGATTATATCATTTTAGAGACAGCAAGAGTAGAAACAGTCATAGGAACAGGAATAGGGTAATTATAGTGATTGAGAAAAACTTCTGTCCATAGGTGACCTAAAATGCTGCCTGGTTGTGTCTGACATAGAAGAACATGGACTGAGTGGTGGGGTGAAACACTGCTTACTTAATTCAACACTCTCTGTAGTCAGCCCTACTGACATATGAAGAAAAGTGGCTTAGATCGTTCTTCTACTGTGCCTCCATTCTATCGTTATGTAGTCAGAAGATAGAACTTTCTTAAGAGTGATAAGGCCTTGACTTTGAGACAGTGTGTAGTTTTTCTTAGCTTCCAATTTGGCTTTTTAGGAAAACTGCTATTACATAGGATACTACTATTGTTGTGATTAAAAGGAATTCTCTGTTTTGTCAATGGCTTATTATAATAATATAATAAAGAGCAATCACACATGTAGCAGTGGAGAAAAACTGTGACATTTCTTTTACTGCACAGCAAATATCTTCAAAATGTAATGGATTAGTGCCATTATTTAAATCACTGGCAAATTCTGGCTCCTACCTATTTTTAGTACAGCTTCCAAGGCCAGAGTCACCAAAGTTCCTGAGCACAGATATCTATTTTGACACAGTTATCTTTGTATTAGTAAGAAGATATTAGGCTATGTTTGAGTAACGAACCCTGAAACATCCATAGCTTAACATAGGCAAGTCTAGTCTTTGCTCACGTGAAGTCCGCCATCTCTCCAGATGGTCTTAAACAGCGACCTGGGGGAATACATTATCTATGGCTCTGTCAGCTCTATACATGGCTCCTAGTTCACTGCAGCAGGTCAAAGAGACAGCCTTGAAGAGCTTGAACTCCTCTTCTTACCGATCATAGTCCAGAACTAAGTGGGGAATGTGTACTCAGGTAGAGGAGGATGAAAGAGGACCTGCTAAACACATGGCAGTATCACTGACACTGTCATTTTATTCTCTTCTCTCAACTTCATCACTTTATCATGCATTGCTTGTAGTCATCTCCAATTTGGCTTTCAGCTTTGGTCTCTGACACCTACAGTGCATTCTGAACATTGCTCTCAGAGTCATCTTCTTAAAGCACTGCTTTCATCAGAGCAATCTGTACTGCAACACCTTCAACACATCCTTCTCCACCATTGATAATAAATGTTATCTAAATTCTTCAGTGTGTGTCATGTGAAACTTTATAATTTTGTTCTAGACTTGATTTCTAAGCTATCCTCGTGAAGATACAGTGAACACTGAACTTAATTTTCAGCTCCAATCTTAAAGTCACAGTTCCCTAAACATGCCTTGCACAGGTATACATCTGCATTGTTGTTTTTTCATTATGCCCTCTGTCTCAATCTGTCCCTGAAATAGTCCCAGTCCAGGGATACAAAGTGATTGCTCTCTCTACTTTACTACCATTGCATCTATTATTTGTGCCATTTTACTGTCACAGGCATTACTAATTGTTATCATAACTTATCTCTTCTTGGTCATTTGTCTTTTCTGTTAGGTTATTTTTAGGATGTATGTGTGTGTGTGTGTGTGTGTGTGTGTGTGTGTGTGTATGTGTGTGTGTGTGTGTGTGTGTGTGTGTGTGTATTTCCATATTCCTAAGATCTTCATGACATGTATATATATATATATATATATAAAATATATATAAATATAAATAATAGTGTATGGTAAGAGTGTTGAAAAGAACGATCAAATGACTGTCTAGAAGCCCTAATTTGCTTTACATGATCTGTAAGCTCTAGTTTCCTATAGAGTTATGTTAATATTATGATGGAATTTATACTTTTATTTCTAGTTCTGGTTAATAAAGTGAGGTGTGTGGCTTAGAAGTCTTAAGATGAATATTTTGGCTCCTAATGATAATATCTTTGCTTGGTTTTTCATTAATGAAGTTTTACAGTCTCCTTAAAGCTCATGGCTCATGGTAGTGAAGGCTTGGTGCTGTATTTTGCTTTAAATAATTGTGCTAATACCATTATTAGGAAGCATCTACACAGTTATGAGTGCAAGGCTTTGGAGCCAGACAGCTGTGGGTTCAAATTCTAGACTGTGTCAGGTGCAACTGTGTCATTTGGGCATTTGTTTTCTCTGAACCAATTTCTGTGAAATGTTTTTCATATTTACCTCCATCACAGAACTGTTGGGATGATTAAATGACATAGACTCCAGCACAGTTAACACAATACCTGATGAAGTGTTATAGCTAAAAAATACTTAATTTTATTAATATGTACACTATTTAGAAGTGGAAGAGAGAAAGAAAATGTTAGAGAATGAAAAATATTGAAACAATCAATTCATATATGAACGTAATATAATGCACTATACAGTAAACTGTTGAATATTATAGGATTATGGTGTTAGAGAATGAGTAAGTAACAGAGGGGAGGGCTTAATTTGATAAAAGCACGATTTATGCAGACCTGAAGTACCAACACAAAACCCTCTTGGACTAGCAATATACACTTAATTTTAAAAAAATGAAGGGAAGGAGGGAAAAATAAATCTTTACTGTGGGTAGACAACCGTGGAACGGGGTGGACACAGGAAAGGGGGAATGAGGGTATATATGGTGGATGTATTTTGTATCCACATATGGAAATAGAAGAATTGTTATAAGAAGTTGTTGAAATTGTTCTAATTGTTCAATGTGGAGGGTGGAAGAGGGATAAAGATGGAGGGGGTAAATCCAACTAAGACATATTTTAAACACATATGTAAATATCACAATGTATCCCCCTGTACAACTATTATATGCTAGTGAAATCATAACTTAAAAAAGAAAATGCAGTTGTTACTTTATAGTTGTTTTAAAAGCAACATTGTTTCCACCATTTATCTTCCTGGAGTCTATTTTTTTTCCACAAAAGAGATGGCTCCATTCAGAAGAATTTTAGCAGCAGGCGCCCTACAAAAGACCACATTTGGGATCACTGTACGAGTAAGAAAGAACTTCCTCTGTGTGGCCCATCACTGTGTGATGACTTCAGGGCCAGCTTAGGTTACCAGAGATATGGGTAATTGTAGGATGAGGCTGAGTTGTAACAATCTTGACCACCACCACTCCTTGAATTAGGTAAAACTATAATGGCCATTGATGAATGTTCCATTTAGAATATGGAAATCAACAGTAAGAAAAAGTAATAAAAGGAAGACACTTTGGTTTATGCCCAGTCTTGTTTTGTTGTGCTTCCTAGAAGAGAATGTTAATGAGGTTTTAATTTGTTGTGAATACTGGTAGTAGGCTGTGGAAAAATAGAATTTAAAAACGTTACTGGGAAGCTTGTGAAATTGTATGGTCTGTTCTGTTTTATACATTTATATGAGTGTGATGCCTTGTTTCAATAGTGAGGGTTGAGGTTGCTGTGAGCAGGATTTGGAACTCCATTGTATTCTAAAAGATTTAACAGATACATCTGAATTTTAAGGGATCAAGACTTGAACAAATACACAGAATAAAAATGTGGCAGATTGAGTTTGATACCAAGTTCAACCTGCATGTGCACAGAAAGGAAAAAATGAAGGGAAAATGAGAATAGTGAGTGGTTGTACTTTTTTTATTTAGCTTATCCAAGATTCTGCTTTCCTCCCCTGGCTTTCAAAAACCCATCATCTGACAGGAACAACCAAGGATTGCTTCAACTAATTTTCTTTGTCTATTATAGAATCTAGTCTTTTCTGGAGTGAAGAAATTATCCAAAACACTAGAACCTTTAACTGTTTAGGCTTTTAACATTAAATTGTCTAGGATTTAAATAATGCAAATGCATTCTGATCTCAATTATAAGTAAACTTCTTTCATTGCTACATCTAATTTGGATGCAAAAATGGTATCCATTTTCTTACCTTTTTTTTTTCGGTAGGACCTAAAATTGTTAACCTAAATTGGAGCTCCTGTATTTTTCTAAATCAAGAGAAGAATGTAAGATATAGAATACAAAGAAGTGATTCTAAACTGACTTGAAAAAGTCAGTAATTGAGAATGGTCATGAGGCCTGAAATAGGAAAGCAGGGTTTATTTTCTTTAAAGGATTTCCTCATCACTTCTCTAGGAACAATGTAAGTAGCCATTTCACAGATAAATGCTAAGAGAATCTTATGAGGCTCTGTGTTCCCACTCCTCTAGTCCTGGTTCCAGTGCACATACTGATAGGAGAAAATTCATGAAGTGGTAATAAAAGGCAGCAGGCTTCCATGAAGGAAGTGTTGGAGACAGAGCGCGAACTGAATTTAATCCCTGGTCCCCAGTCCACTGCAAGAAAGCACAGTTCAAGTGGAAAGCAGCATGCTTTTTGTGCAAAAGAACTGTTTCAAGAGAAATTCCCTAGCATATCCCTACTACACCCTGCTCCATCTATTCCAGGATTGGCATTATATCTTGTACTTGACCAATATACTAGTTAAGACTTGCTAAGAACAAGCCAGAAGACAGTGCCACTTAAAGTCTAGACAGATGTCAAATGGGAAGCAGAGTGTCTTATCAAAATAAGCAGGCCAAAAAGAAAGTGTGAATAAAAGGAGGGAGAAGAAGGCCCCAGGTGTTGCAGTTGCAAGAAAAGTAGGCAGTCCAGTCCATTTCTTAGTCTGGAGCATCCATGGAGGTAGGCCAAAGAGCAACAGTAGCTCTGGAAGTGTGTGTCAGGGATTCCCAGGTACCTAATCTAATCTTTAAAAAGAACAAAACAAACAAACAAAACTGTTCCTGAGGAAAATACAAGGTAATGCAGAGAACCTAATAAGAATGGATCTCCAAGACTCAGAGGTCACAGAACAACTATAAGTTACCTTTTCTCTTCTTATTTATGTCTAGAGACTTTCTTCCTTTCCCCTTGTTCCACTTTCTTGACTTTATTTGTATTTCTTCTCACCTAGCAGCAATTTCTTAAGGTCAAGCATTGTTAAGGCTGAATTTAGGATTTTGCTCTTTTTCTTCTTTCAATTCTCTCAGTCCTTCCTTCCTTCCTTCCTTCCTTCCTTCCTTCCTTCCTTCTTTCCTTCCTTCCTTTCTTCCTTCCTTCCTTCCTTCCTTCCTTCCTTCCTTCCTTCCTTCCTTCCTTCCTTCCTTCCTTCCTTCCTCTCTCTCTCCTGTCTCCTCCCTTACTCCCTCTTTCCTCCTTTCATTAGTTCTTTTGTTCCTTTGTTCCTTCCTTCCTTCCTTTCATGGTACTCAGGGTCTTGAGCTTACTAGGCAGGTGCTCTACCACTTGAGACATTCTGCTAGTCCTTTATGTGTTGGATATTTTTGATAAAGGATCTCAAAATGTTTGCCTGGAGCTGGCTTTCAACCCAGGCTGTCTTCCTCCTGAGTAGCTAGGATTATAGGCATGAACCACCTAGGCCCAGCTTCTTTCAACTCCTTTAAAAAATATATTTTATTTTTAATTATATTTTTGTTGTATTTGTGGATACATTGTGACATTTACAAAAGTTCTTATATCATAGTTGAATTTATCCCCCCATCCTTCTCCCTTATCCCCCGTACCCCCGATTCCTGGAATAATTTCAATATATCTCATTTTTCCATTTTCATACATGAGTACATAATGTTTCACTACATTCAGTCTCCTTCACTCTTTCCTTATATCCTCCCCCGCTCCCACTGATACCAACCCCCAGTCAGGATCAGGGCCTAGATTTCAATCATGACTGCAGGTGTGTTGAAGACTAACATTTTCTAAAAATTGGTTTTCATGGGTATAAATGTGTACAAGAATATACCCACATCACATACTTGAAAAGTTCATGCAGATGCATTATTGGAAGAATTAAGTTAGATAAAGATTACATATTGCCTAGGCAGGAACATTGTAAATGAAATACTGTAGTGATTCTTAGAAATACCTAGAGACTCTTAGAGAATATCTGTTTTCTAAGCTTTGAAAATGAAATTAAAAAAAGAGGCATTTTCCAAAAGTTCCTTATTGTAATTTTACTTACTTTCCTAGAATATTTAGTGATCTAACTAGCATTTTTGTTTCAAAATTTAGTCCAATATATACTTAGTTTTCAGTTTTACTAGTTTGAGTTTTATTTTCACTTATAAGTTTTCAGAGTGGAATTCTTAGGAATGCAAACTGCAGCTACTTTGTGGCCCATCTTACTACCTATCCAATTCTTTCCCTAAAGATAGAACAATAAGAAAAATAGGAAAATATTTCATTTTTCTTTGAGAAGAATGCTGATAGTTATTACATGTTCTGCTTAGTATACCACTCCCTTAAGAGACTCAAGGCACATTGTCAATTTATCTTAAGCAAGGGTTGGGCTGTCTGATGTAACATTTGGGAATTTAACATATCAACCAATAGACACAAAGCGCAAATCTGCAAGTATTTGACATTGACAACCAGCTAAGGGTTTATACTATACATAAAGCTCTAAATGTGGTTTATGCTATGAAGGATTCTTTTGATCCATAAGACCTCTTAGCAATGATGGTCTCTGAGCCAGTGGTTGATTACTTCTCTTTATTACTCTTTCTCCCCAATAATTGCATTATTCCTATTGTTGTGCTCAGGCACTGAAATGTGGTACTAATGAGACGATCTCAACATTTGTGGATCAAATGACATTTTAATCTTCTCCTTTGTAAGATGGAATTAGTGGACTGCCAAATTATATTATTTTAAAACTTTCTGTTATGTGTTATATTACTGAATGACTATGTCCCATACAGTTCAATGATTAAATTGGATATTGGATACTGATTATATTGATAGGCAGATAGATAGATAGATAGAATCACAAGAGGTTTCATAACCTATTTTGATGGTCTTAGTCACACTTACAATGCCATTTGAATACTATTGAATGATTTATAATGGACTTAACACTGTTTCTTGTTATTTACTTCCTTTCTTTTTAAAATCAGTGATTAAAGACAAATGTGACAAAATGGACTGTGATAATTTGTTAAGTGAGATGAGAGTCCATGAATGGAACCTGGATCTACTTTTCAGCTATAACTGTTAGGGAGAGTTATGGAACCATTATGTTCCTAACTACTCCTAATTTCTTCAGCTTCTTAACCTATTCCTCACCCTCTCATTCTCCATATGAAACTTCTCTCAGTTCCTTCTTCTCACCACTGTAGTTTGTGATTGCCATGTTCTGGAATGTTCTCCTGCTTGGAAGATTCTTTACTACCCTCCTTCATACATTAGGTCTTTGCATAGCATTGCCCAGGAAACCATTGCTGACCCCTCTGCTATATCCAGTCTACCTATGCTAAGCTCCCATCACGCATTACTCTTGTCCTTCAAGCACTGTACCAACTGCAGTTCCACATTTGTTTTTGTGATCTTTGGTTAATGTATTTCTTCCTAGTAAAATGAAGACACTATTTCTGCTTCCCTAGCATAGAGTCTGGCACACATTTGTTGAATAAATATACAAATGAACGAGTGATTGCAGCAGGTAAAGAAATCTATAATATTTTATTTGTTTTTAAGGGACAGAGTGTTACCAGTCGACTACCTTCACTTGTCTAAGTACATTTTTGAGTAGATATAAAGCAAATGATATAGATAGGTGTAGATCAGGATGGACTTGGTTCAAAGATAAAATGCAAAATTTGGTAGAAATGTTTTTACGGTTCTAAACAGAGAAATAGAAACAAAGTACTATTAATGTATATTTGTGAGTAGAATTTTTACTTAGGTATATTTATGCATGCATATATATGGAATGATTTTTAAAATATTATTATGTGCCTACCATGCAGAGATAATCTATTCAATGTTAGAGGAGACACAAGCAACTAATATTTTTGAATCAGTCCTTTAGTACTTACTTTCATGTATTTTATTACATTTATTTCCTATAGCAATTCTATTCTTATAAAATGACAAAAAGAGTTCAAATTACATTTCCAGTGAGGCAGAATTTGTAAGTGACTCAGGTAGAAATTATTTCTTTCTGAAGCCATGTGAATATACCTAGTGTTCCTCCAATTTTGAGGTGCATAATTGATGAAGGTTTTCAGCTATTGTGCTCTGAAATCCACTGCCTAGTTTGCCCCTGGTCATGGTCTCCAAGGGCTGCTCTCAGCCAATGACTGAGCACAGTAGGGATGCTAAGGTATACCTGTTGCTGGAGTATGTGCACCTCTTCATTGACTGAGTTTGGCTTGAGAATTCCCCAACTGCCTTATTAAACTTTCTTTAGACTGTGAAGTCTGTGAAGCTTTCACTTAAGCCTTCCCTCTTGAGTGAGTAGTTGGATCACAGGTACACACCACCATGCTTGGCTTATTGGTTAGGATTGGGTCTCACTAACTTGTTTTTGCCTGGGTTAGCCTTGAACTGTGATCTTCTTGGTCAGCTGGAATTACAGGTATGCACCACCATGCCTGATTTCAGATGCTTACATATTTAATTATGCTTTGGAATCTGTGTCTTATGTGAACTTGACTAACTCATCCTTCCACTGAGAAGCCCTTAATAAGGGAGAAAAATAACATATCCACATACATTTGAAAGAGAATGTAAGAATCCAGACAAGGGAGAGAGTATATTGCTAAGGGGAGACTTCAAGAAGAAATTAGAATTTTGATTTTCCCTTTAAGAATTGGCACCTGCTTAGTGAGAAGCAAGAGGAAACAGTATGAGAAGGAAAGAGAAATAGAGAAGTCTCTATTTATGCTCTTTGATTACAGCATAAGTGAGTGTGGAAAGGATGAGATGGATTGAGAAAGAGAACAAGTGAAGTCTTAAATTATGTAAACTCAGGAGATAATATAGAATCGGGGTAGGAACTCTAGAATGAGCTCTAGAATGAGAAAGATCTTGGTTTGAGTTCTGGAGTTTATTGTTAGTAGCTGTGTGAATTAGATTTTTTACACACTTTTAGTTTGGCCTCCTTACCTATAGAATGTAGTTAATAACACCAACATCATGGGTTAAATGTATTTAAATGACAAAAACAGAAAACTGCTCCCCCAATTAAGTAAAGAATTATAAATTAGAGTGTAGAGGATTAGGTGTTAAAGAGTTTAAATGGGTATTTACTTCTCAAGTGGACAGACATTTAAAAATCTTATCATAGAAGGATTTTGTTTTTAAATCAGTTAGTATTTCCATAGTGCTATGAAAATAATTTGGCTAGTAGTGTTCCAGTGGTGAATATGATGTCATTTGCATCTTGCACCATGCCGGGACAGAGAGTACTACAGCTGTGTGCAAAATTTATGCATCTAAATATTTTTGTTCAATGCAGATAAAATCTAATTCGACTAAGTCAGAAATATTTGCATGAAATTTAGCATATAAAATGAAGCGGCAGTCACATTCAAAGAAAACAAATTTTCCCAAATTCTGGCATTTATGGATATTTAATAATTCCAGAAGATGTCAGTTATGAATGAATTCTCCTTTCTGACACTTCTCATTCTGTATTCGTTTAATGTGAAGCATTTATTTCAATGACAAGTTGGTCAAAATTAAATAATTTTGTTAATTTGTCCTTTATATCTTCAAATTTTGGTAGAAAGTTTTGTCCATTTATTTTTGGTTTACTAATATTGCATGTCTTATAAGTAGAATTATTCAAAAGAATAATTTATTATGTGTACCTTTTGTGGAGAACGGAATTCCCATTTGAATTGAATACCATGGCTACTGATGCTAAGTGACAAGATATATAACAGAGAAGATGGTCTGCAGCAAAGGAACTGAGAATTCTTTCTCCCCCTTAAGAGCAGGATTTTGACTTCTTGTGCTGGATGAAAAGGTCTTTAGCTCACCAATACTCTACTCAGAGGTTCAGGGTATGGCATTGTCTTAAAAATATGAACTATTTAAAAAGACCATTTTTTAAAAAGAACTAAAACTAGAACTACCATATGATCCAGTGATACATTCCTGGACCAAAGAACATGTTTATTGCAGCACTATTCACAGTAGCCAAGCTTTGGAAACAGCCCAGATGCCCCACAACTGATGAATGGATTAAGAATATATATATTAAGAATATATATTAAGGATATATATATTTACACAGTGGAGTTTCATTCAGTCTTAAAGAAGAGCAAAATGTTGTTTGCAGGTAAGTGGATGGAACTGGAAAACATTACGCTAAGCAAAGTATGCCACGCTCATAAAGTCAAATGTCGCATGTTTTTCCTCATATGTGGAATGTAGACTTTAAATTAAATGTAGGCATAAACACACATATGATCACATATACATATAAGCACATATCTATATATCTATCTATCTAGAGACAGAGAGAGAGAACAAGATTGCATTTGTGGGTCTGTCTGAGGGGATTACCTGATGTGGGAGAGGGAAAGAACAACCAAAACATAACAAAACGAAATATGAGCTATCTAATTCCATTAATTTCTTATGGAAACATTTTGCTTTATTTTTCTGAATATTTCTATTTTTTGTGACAGTGTCTGATTTATTTTTTAATTAACCCATAATGGCCTGAAAGAGTAAGTCACCTGCTCTAAGTAGCACTGGTATATATATTTAAAATAAGTATGTATATTAGCTGATAAATTTTCAATAAAATCCTTTTAAATTTATGTATTTTTCTTTTAGACTCCAAACCTCTTTGTAGCAATTTCTAAAGTTTTAGTGATTTTAGTCTTGAAATAAAAATATTTCACATGTGAGAAGATCAGGCAGGGATGTCAGTGTGTGTGTCCTTTGTTAGTGATCAAATGCTTTGTTAATTACCACCAAAAAAGTCACTTAATTTTTTTTCTCTCCATATACAAGACAATTTAATGAGACTATTAAGGGTAGATTGATTGATGAGAATGTAGTAAAGCATGATTCTCCTTAGGGGGGAAAAAACCTCCAAGATTTTGAAATAAAATCTCTTTAGGAGCAAATGTGTTCTTACAGTATTCATGTTCCCCAAAGCTCAGGAGACTGAATGTTCTAGGAGTAACTTAAGCTAATTAAAAGAACAGGAAGAAAGCCCTCCTCGACTTTTTGTTTATACAACTGTGAATTTCATGTTTAAAACTGAGACTGGGATGCCTCTTTGACTTCTATTGCTTATCCTAAGTCTGGGCAGAAAGTGGTTCCTTCTACTTTTTTCTTATTTTGGTAGATTTGTGGTATATCTAAATGGCATAATTATCATAAACTCTTTAAATTGAAAAGACAATATTTCAGACTTATTTCTCCTTTATAAAATTTTGTCCAAATACTTAACCATCTTGATTTATTGTAGAGTCTAAAACAAAAAAATGAATTACATATTTCAGAATGATTAAGAGGAATTAAAATAACTCATGATAAAGCTTCAAATAATTGCATTTGAAAAATAGTTCACTCATTTTTATACATATATAATGATTTCTCTTCAGTTATCTTTACAACACTTTCTAAATGGTGACACTGAAAGGTTATTCAAAAACCAAATATCCAAATGAGAGAAGAGTGTGTCTTCACAGCTTGTATTTGAGGCCAAGAAACACATAGCCTTTTCTGAAATATTAAATAGCAAGATCGATGACCAGAGTTCCAGTTTTATATCTCTATTCTACTATACATCTCAGTAGAGAGATAAACATCTTCTAGGCTTTCTAGAATGTTGTTTTGAAATTTCTGAATTGAGAGAATGAACATTTACATATCTTTCTTTGACCAAAAACTATGAGTTTGTTTTCTTTTGAAATCATAGGAAACCTTAGTGATTTGAGTTTTCTGTTTATTTTAGGGACTTAAAAACACAAAACTCCAATTACAAGTTTTGGTGGACTGAAGTTGTTTCAAATTCCATATGAAGTTACATCAAAAAAGATATATTGTTGAATACATTCTTTGCATAAAGCAGAGCAATTTAATGAATACAAATTATCTGAGTTCTCTTGGTGTGTTTGTATGACTTTTTTCAATAAAATTGTCAGCTTTATTAGGGGTTTCCCAATTTGGCCCTGTGCTTTCTGCCAACGATTTTTTAAAAAATGTACTTTGTCAAAAAAAAAAAACCAAAACCAAAAACAAAAACAAGCCCACCAAAAAACCAAGCAAACAAATACATGACCAAAGTCATCAAAGTAAAACAAACAAAACCCTGGTTCCTAAGTGAATTTCAGAATGTTTTTATTAAAATGTAGGAAGTCAGCAACTTATCTTCTTTTCATGATGCATCAACTGTGTGATCTGGCATCCTCTGGCCTTTTATATAGTGGATTTTAGTGTTCAAGGCTGACTCTTCAGGACAGGGATGAGGGTGTTCCAAACAGGGACACTTATAATTTCATTGTTGAATTTAGAGAGAAGAACAGATGCTCAAAGGGAACCTCAATGAGAACCATAAAGTGTGTATCAAAGGGGAAAAATTGAACTACACATTTCCAATAATGACTTCTTACATTCCTGCTTCCTCTGGAGTGGGAGTTTGGCATCAGTGTGTGGAGTAACAATAGGGACAATCAATGAACAGAGGAGAGATGCTAAAATTAGATTGAATGGAAAAGCATGGTTCAAGCTTACAA
This sequence comes from Castor canadensis, assembly GCF_047511655.1. Classification (NCBI taxonomy): domain Eukaryota; kingdom Metazoa; phylum Chordata; class Mammalia; order Rodentia; family Castoridae; genus Castor; species Castor canadensis. The sequence continues at coordinate 57,862,894 of NC_133392.1, read as the reverse complement.
TGTTCAGCCAGATTGTGAAGACTGAGAATATTCAATTTTCCACTGAAGAATGTGAAATTGGTTCATAGCACTTGGGTGATACTGAATTTAACTGAATATTTAACAAATGAGAAAAGTTAGAGACCCAGTGAATATGTTTGCAATATATTTTGCTTTTATTTCTTCTTCTCATAGGACAAGGGAAATTGAATTATATTAGTTTGTATAGGAAAATGTATGCTATTGTAAATTCCCAAGTTTTGCAGTAAATTTAACATTACAGTAAAATATTGTCCATTAATAGCAGTAACAAAACATTCATTGGTAGACTTTCCTGCATTATGTTTTTGCAAATCTGAAGTAGAGAATAAAATAGTAATGACTAGCATCAGAAGTAGTTTGTTGCTGATTTCCTAATTTGCATAATGTATCTTTCACAAACTGGATTGTCAGTTTATAGGAGACACCAAATGTTCATATAATGAAGTTTGAAAAAATTCTTAGCTGAAACATGGCCTAGTTGCCTAGCCAAGCTGGTGGCACACTGTTTACTTGGGATATTGCCATGGTAAATCCTAGTAAAAAATTTTAAGCCTTTTAAATTATAATTGTTAAATGTTAACCAGACAGTAATGTTAAAAGTGAATATGTTGTTATAAAATATTAATATAGTCTTTATTTTTAAAATCACTATTATATGATTAACTGATACTAGAAGTTACAAAAATGCTAGCATAGCAATATAGCTTTGAGATCAATTGTGGTATTTGGCTCTTGCTACTTCTACAGTTTCAGTGATGCCATGGATTATACTTAACAATTAAATTTGACAGATTGGATTAATGTCAACAGAGAGAATAAATCTATCATATCTGTGTCCCCACCATACTTTCCTCTAACCTGTTTACATAATAAATAGAAATGCTTATATTCATGTCCAAAATTGTCTCCAATCTGACCTCAGTTTATCTTCTCCATGAATTTCCATATTCACTAGTCTTCTGATCATTATTTTAAGCTAACTGTATCTTGTCTCATTATAGCCATCTAGCTCAGGCAGCCTCTTTTACCTTCTCATCTCTGCTCCAATATTTGAGGACACAACAAGGAAAAAGTCAAGTAGACTATCATTACACAGTGTTTTACTGGCCGAACACAGGATTTAATTTTTTAAAATTAAGTTAATTGACACTATTTAAGAAGCCAGGGCTTGCCTAGCTATGTAGGAGGCATAGATAGGAGGACAGTAGTCAGAGACTTGCACCAGGCAAAAATGCAAAACCAAATCCAAAAAGTAACTAATGCAAAAAAAATGGGCAGGGAGACATGGTTCAAATGGTGGAGTACCTGCTTATGTAAAAGGTGTCAGAATTTGTTACATGATAAAGAGGAATCATAGATTATCTTTAAAAACAACAAAACAAAACATGGCAACATTACATTCATCTTCCTACAAAGCAATATTCAGCTGATTTTTTATAGGCATTTGGGCTTGCAACTTTGGAACCTCCTTCATGTCCCTTATATAAACACGATGATAGGTTTCATCTCTTCCAGTTTTTCTATTTTTACCTGGTATTTGAAAAAGTCTTATGTGTTCATTATCTCCATCTATGTTAACCTTTGTATATGTTTTAGCTTTTAGCTTCGAATGCCTCATATTGTCAAGTGTATTTCGTGTACCATCTTGTCTCTCTTTCTTCTTTGAAGGTGAAGACTGCATCAATGCCTAGCACCCAGGATACTGGAATTTGCCTATAGTTGCCTATAAAGGACAGTTTTTGTACTAATCATTATCATAAATACCCCAAATCTTCAATGTATTGAGTAGATTCAATCTGGAAGGGGAATATATTCTAAATATTAAAAACCTTCAAATTTAAAATGGCAAAATATTTTACATTATGTGAGCCTTTCTACTGAGTTAAAAGACTTTTTATAGTAATGCCTTGGTTTGATTTCCAACAGTGAGAAATTGGTGTGTGGCTGAAATGTGGAGAGAATGAGAATTAGAGCTATTCTTTTGAAATGTAAATGTACATTTTCACACTGAAAAATATTGACTTCAAAGGATACAGCATAATCATCATACATGATCAGACCATTGCATTTATATTTGTTCATTGATACTCATAATCTGCTTCCACTAACGGCATGGTAGGGATACAAATGGGGCCAGGGATCTATTTTCTATTTTGGTCTTGGCTAGAAGGACGACCTCAGAGAAAATAGAAGAGTCAATGTGTCTTGAGTTCCCTCTGATCTGTACCTTCATCCTCTGAAACCAAAATTACACACATAGAAATGACATATAGAATGTGAGAGAGCTAATGCAGTCTTAGTTTCTCCTTGTCATTGGTTTGGCATTAATCAATTATTAGTTTTCTGTGAATTGTTCAGTAGAAACAAAATGAAAGCAAATCTACTCTGTGGAGCAAATTAAGCATTTACTTAATAACCAAATACTAATACAACATGTAATTTTTAAAATTTTTATTTTATTTGTGTGTGTAAGAACATGGATTTATTCAAGGTCAACCCTGAGGAAAATAGACATTTGCATCTGAAATCACTATCGTTTTCCAAAACTGCTTTGGACTAAGACCTCCTGGGACCAGCACCAGCATTTTCTTTTCAGACAGACATTATTTTTCTGCACATCTATTCATATTGTTACTAGAATCTGAAATCCATACTGCTCCCTACTCTATCAAAAACTCAGGAGACAAAAGCTGGTAGAAGAAACAGACATATTCAAGACTTTCTGAGGGACACAGAGGAGACACTTTATCTCAAATCTCTATCTCAGGGGCTCAGGAAGTGTGGAGGGTTTTTATGAGACATAGAGGGGTGTCCAAGAAACAAGATGTGGGAAATTCCTAAGAGGGGCAAGATGTTTCTCTCCTTCAAAGTTCATCCAGATCTTGATCTCTTGGGGTCAGCATCTGCATTTTCCTTTCAGATAAGCTTCCTTGTATGTCATTTCATATAGCTGAAGAGAGGAGAAGGCATTGCAGAGGATACCATGTAACAAGATGAATTGCTAAAAGATTAGGGATTGAGAGGAGAGGCAAAAGAAAAGTACCCAGTTTATCACTTCACATTTCAATTTTCCTTCAAAATAACCCGGTTAATAAGTTTGCTGTTCTGGACATTTGTACTTTATATTTACAGTATAAATAAGCTTTCTGTTGGCACTGCTACATTGTTTCAAAGAGAAAATGGCAGTGCTGTAGCTAATGAAAATGCATATGGTGGTATCAAATTTCCATCTATTTTTTTTCCTTCAGAGTCATTAATAGTACCAGGAGATTTCTTGTGAAAATTCCATAGATGCAGACAATGTACTTTGAATAAGTTCGCTCCCTTAATTTTCCAACTATTAGCCATTCTTTTTGCTTGGGTATTTGAGCTAGGATAATTTTGCTATAAACGAAAGATCATCATTTAAATAGTTCTGCTGCATGATAAAAGCGAGAGCACACAAGGGAGGGGTGAGGATAGGTAAGACACCTAAAAAACTAGCTAGCATTTGTTGCCCTTAACGCAGAGAAACTAAAGCAGATACCTTAAAAGCAACTGAGGCCAATAGGAAAAGGGGACCAGGAACTAGAGAAAAGGTTAGATCAAAAAGAATTAACCTAGAAGGTAACACACACGCACAGGAAACCATGTGAGGCAATGCCCTGTATAGCTATCCTTATCTCAACCAGCAAAAACCTTTGTTCCTTCCTATTATTGCTTATACTCTCTCTACAACAAAATTAGAAATAAGGGCAAAAGAGTTTCTGCTGGGTATTGAGGGGGTGGGGGGGAGAGGGAGGGGGCGGAATGGGTGGTAAGGGAGGGGGTGGGGGCAGGGGGGAGAAATGACCCAAGCCTTGTATGCACATATGAATAATAAAAGAAAAAAAAAGTACTACAACCTTCACTAACTTCACTTGTGAGTAAAACTAGCTGGAAACTTGCACCTGAAACTAAAAAAAAAAAAAAAAAAATAGTTCTGCTGTGGAAATGCTAGGAAATTTATAATATTGTGGTTTCTCACTAATAACCTGTAATTAATATTCAGTGTGAGTTTTGACAGATATGTTCATAACAAATTTTTGTATTTTATAAAGTCAAGTAAAATGTTTCAAATATTAGTCAATATTTCAAATGTAAGGGGTTCAACCAGACATCATTAAAGTAGTATCTTTTGTGCACCCATTATGAGAGATGAGGAGGCAAAGCTGTTTTTCCTTTTAATAAAAAAGTTCAAGTGTTAGAAAAGAAACTTTGAAAGAACTCTATGCTGAGCAATGATTGTATCTTAGGCACTGTTTTAGGCTCCAGGGGGAAAACAATAGCAAAAATCAGGTCTCCTTCTTCAAAGGTCTTACAGTCAAGGGAAAGTTATAAAAACAAAAATACAAAAATACTTGAAACACAATATGATAAGTGCCACATTGAATGTCTTCTTGTTAGAAGGACAAGCGCGCATGCACACACACACACACACACACACACACAAACTACACCTATTCAATCACAGCATTCATAAACTTAGATGGAAAGAACATCAGCAATCATCTATTACAATATCTAAACTTTATAAACAATGGAAAAGATGGTATCATAAGAGGTCGATTTTCATATCATACCAATAATGATATAATTAGGAAACTTAGTTCTTGTATCTTCTCACTATTCTATGATTTCTCCCTAAAATAGGCCTTTCTCACTTCTGAAGAGAAAAAGCAGAAAAATTCCATTAAGTTTTACCTAAAATGTGTAAATTAAAAAATTTAAATACAACAATAAATTTTGCACTTTTTATTATATCGCATTTTCAGGTGCATAAAAAGGGTGTACGTGTATGTATGTCAAGTTCTCTGTGTATATCAAGAAGCTGTTTAAGTTATCTGTATCTATATAAAATACCAAAAAGCTAGTTCTATGTTAGCAAGGATTGTATAACAGAATTTTAATATGGTAACTCCTATTGCAGTGTTTGCAATACTGCTAAATAGAACCACTTTCTATAGATAATGAAAACAAAACAAATTATTTTGAGTCAAGGGAAAAATAGGTGACTAGAGTCAAATTATAAGTTAATGTTAGCCTACAAAATGTGATTATCAGAATAATTTCTGCAGTAGATATTAGAATGAGGTACCTGCCTATCAGACCCTTATAATCTCGAAAGAGCAATTTCATACACAAATTACAGTATGCATATTAATCACATACTTGAATAACTTTAATACTTCTCATGAAATGAGTGAAATGACTTATAAAGTGTTAGCATTTCAGTAGAGATTATCACAGAATAAATAGGAAAGTCCTTTATTATTTCAATGCAATTCTTACATCTTACTCAATTTTATCACACACCATATTGTGTTAGGTGATCTGTGAATTATGAAAATTTCTTGCCAATCATGTGAAATGATCTCCATTTGTGAAGAAATCTATGTCTATATCAAGTCACCAGGAGGTCTCTTCTAGTTCCCTAGATTTAACTATTGGCTATGTACTGATTACAGCCATGACCTCTCCACTTGCTTGTCCAATGTATTTTTCAAAATTGCTCTAATTATATACAGAAATGTCACAATGAAACATACTGTGTAGCTATCTTAAACAAACAAAAATGCCACTTTTTTTCAAAAACAGAAAACAGGAAGATTTTTGCCTTCTACCTGAGTGGTTGGTACCAGTGGAAAAGGGAAGGATAGGAGGAAGGGCATAGGAGGTGAATATGGTAGAAATATTATGTATACATGTGTGAAAATGAAAAAATGAGACCTGTTGAAACAGGAATGAGGAGGAGGGAGGATAAAGGAGAATAATGAGGGGATGATATCAACTATGATATCTTGTAAAATGTCACATTGTGCCCCCAGTACAAGAATAATAAGAATAAATTAAAATAAAATAATTGCTCTAAAAGTGAGCTCCCAATTTCTGTTACAAATCTGTTCTTCCCAAGTTGTTCTCATCTCAAAACCCTATTCCTCCAATTTGGACTGAGGACAAAAACCCTAGAAGTAAATTTTAACTTCTTTCCCAGCCCCTCATTAACAAACTCTGTCAGCTCAGTTTTCAAATATGTATAGACTCACTATTTCTCATGTCCTCTTCCAGTACATCCCTGGTAAAGGCCGTCATTTTGTCTCTTGCCCAGATTATTACAAAAACATCTTAGCTGCTGTCTTTGATTCTAAGGGATAATCTTTTCAGGTACTAAGGAGACTACATGACTCCTAAGCTCCTCTTTTAGACAGGATTCTCCACAGAAAGGAATGAAGAGAATATAAAGTTATAGGAAATTGACTCATGTGATAATGGAAGCCAAGACTACAGGGTGAGTCAGTATGCCTGAGTCTCAGGAAAAGTAATGGTACTGTTCTGGTTTGAGTCTGAAGACTTCAGAATCAGGAGATCTGATCTATAGTTTCATTTCTAAGGCTGCTAGCTTCTTTACTCAGGAAAAGATGTTTCAGTTTGAACCCAAGGGGAGAAAAGAGTTACTCTCCCAGTTTGAAGGTGGCCAAACAAGAATTCTCCCTTTCTTTTTTCTTAAATTTAGACCTTCAACTATCTAAATAAGGCCTACTCATATTAGGGGGAGCAATATGATTTACTCAACCTACCATTTGAATATTAATCTTAGCAAGAAATACCTTCACAGAAACACACAGGATAATGTTTGGCAAATAACCTGGCATTCCCTGACCCAGTCACATTGATAGAAAATTAACCATGACATCTCCAAACCTCTCTAATGCCATCCTTTACTACTTTTCTCTACTCTCATTTTGCTCTAGTCACTCTGGCGTCCTTGCTTCTCATTTCCTGCTCACTCTTGTATGCAGATTCTTTGCTTGCTTTTCCCCCCATTCTCGGTGGTCTGCTCTTAGATAATGGCCTGGATTGTTATCTTTACATCTCTGTGCCATGTCTCTACCTCAAACATGCCTTCTTTGACCATCTTTCCTAGGGTAGAAATTGTTAGGTAATTTAACGAGGAAAGGATAGATGAGAAAGAAAATGAACTGACCTCAACAGACTGGACAGACCTTTATTAAAAGCCAGAGAGGGGCACCAAATATGTCCGGAGGAATCCAAAAGTAAGTGTGATCCTTAAGTAGGGAGGGAGAAGGAAAAAACGCCACAATATAGCTGGTTCCAGAAAGAGAGAACAAGTGTCTGGGTGGGTGAAATATGTTGTGTTGTAAGTCGTGCAATAGTTCATGGGAGGAGAGGAATTTTGAGGTAACCTCAAGGCAGAGTTATTTGGTCAAGTCTTTTGTAACCTTCCATTAGTAATCCTTGCCCCAGTCTCTCTCTGCCCCCGTTAGTGTGTGTTGTTTTCCTACAGAGCACATACCATTATCTGACATAATTTATGTTTATTTATTGATCTCTTTTTTCTTCTTATTCACTTACTCACATGTGCATACATTGTTTGGGTTATTTCTCCTCCCTTCTCCCCTCCCACACCGTCTTCCACCCCTCACTTCCAGGCAGAATCTGTTTTGTGCTTATCTCTAATTTTGTTGAAGAGAAGACATAAGCATAAAAAGGAAGACAAAGTGTTTTTGCTAGTTGAGTTAAGGATAGCTATACAGAAAGATTCCTAGCATTGCTTTCATGTACAAATGTGTTACAACCCATGTTGATTCATCTCTAACTGATCTTTACACTGGTTCCTGATCCCCTTCTCATGTTAACCTCTGTCGCTTTAAGGTTTCTGTATTAGTTCCTGTGGAGTGGAGGCATCAAATGCTTTCATGTTTTGGGTTTTCTGCCTATTCCTGTATCTCCTATATGTGCTCTCCCCCTTTTCATGTGGTCCGAGTCAAATCACATTGCTGCATTTGTACTAGATCTAAAGTCTGCACATGAGGGAGAACATATGATTTTTGGTCTTCTGAGCCTGGCTAACCTCACTCAGAATGATGTTCTCCAGTTCCTTCTATTTACCTGCAAATGATAAGATTTCATTCTTTTTCATGGCTGAGTAAAATTCCATTGTGTACAAGTACCACACTTTTTGATCCATTCATCAGTAGTGGGGCATCTTGGTTGTTTCCATAACTTGGCTATTGTGAATAGCACTGCAATGAATATGGGTGTGCAGGTGCCTCTGGAGTAACCTGTGTCACATTCTTTTGGGTATATCCTCAGGAGTGAGGTTGCTAGATCATATGGCAGGTCTATGTTTAGATTTTTAAGAAGCCTCCAAATTTTTTTCCAGAGTGATTGTACCAGCTTGCATTCCCACCAGCAGTGTACGAGGGTTCCTTTTTACCCACATCCTCGCCAACACATGTTGTTAGTGGTGTTTTTGATGATGGATATTTTAACAGGGATGATGTGGAATCTTAGAGTGGTTTTGATTTGCATTTCCTTTACAGCTAGAGATGGTGAGAATTTTTTCATTTCATTCATGGCCATTTGAATTTCTTCTTTGAAAAAGTTCTTTTTAGTTCAGTTGTCCATTTCTTAATTGGTTCATTGATTTTAGGAGAGTTTAGTTTCTTAAGTTCCTTGTATATTCTGGTTATCAGTCCCTTGTCTGATGTATTGCTGGCAAATATTTTCTCACACTCTGTGGGTGGTCTCTTCAGTTTAGAGACCATTTCTTTTGTTGTGCAGAAGCTTTTTAATTTTATGAAGTCCTATTTGTTCATCCTTTCTCTTTGTTGCTGGAATCTGGGGTTCTATTGAGGAAGTCTTTGCCTATACCTATTAGTTCCAGTCCTCCTCCTTCCTGTAACTAACTTCAGAGTTTTAGGTCTGATGTTAAGGTCCTTGATCCATTTTGAGTTGATACTAGTACAAGGTGATAGACATGGATCTAGTCTATCTTCTGCTGAGAACAATGTATGCTGTGCAGAAGTTGGATGAAATATTCTGTAGACTTCAGCTAGGTCCATTTGATCTATGGTATGATTTAGTTCTAAGATTTCTTTACTGATTTTTTTGTTTGGATGACCTATCTATTGTTTATAGGGGGTTATTAAGGTCTCCTACTATCACTGTGTTGGAGTTTATATATGCTTTTAGGTCCTTCAGGGTGTGTTTAATGAAGTTGGGTGCATCGACATTGAGTGCATATAGGTTGATAATTGTTTTTCCTTTTGGTGTATTTCCCCTTTTATTACTATGGAGTGTCCTTTATCTCATTTGATCAATGTAATTTTGAAGTCTACTTTGTCTGAGGTAAGTATTTCTACCCCTGCCTGTTTTCGGGGGCCATTGGCTTGGTAAAACTTCTTCCAGCCTTTCACTCTCAGCCAGTGCTAATTTCTGTCGATGAGGTGGGTCTCCTGTAGGCAGCAGATTATTGGGTCTTTCTTTTTAATCCAGTTTGCCAAATGGTGTCTTTTGATGGGGGAATTAAGTGTGTTAACACTCAGCGTTAGTACTGATAGATATGTGGTGATCCCTGTCATGTAGTTGTCTTTGTTGATTAAGAGTTTGATTGTATGCAGCTGAATCAGTGTTACTCTCTATTTTCTTGCGTTTTCTTCTCCTGTGGTTTGGTATTGCCTGCCCTTTCATGGTTTTGTTTGCTTTCATTTTCTGTGTGCAGAATTCCTTGGAGAATATTTTGCAGTGGTGGCTTTGTGGTCATATATTGTTTTAATTTCTGCTTATCGTGGAAGACTTTTATTGCTCCATCTATTTTGAATGATAGTTTTGCTGGGTAGAGTATCCTAGGTTGAAGTTATTTTCATTCAGTGCCTGGAAGATCTCACTCCATGCTCTTCTTGCTTTTAAGTTTTCCATGGAGAAATCTGCTGTGATTTTGATGGATTTACCTTTGTATGTTATTTGTTTTTTCTCTCTTACAGCCATCAATATTCTCTCTTTGGTCTCTGTACTTGTTGTTTTAATGATAATATGTTGTGGGGTAGTTCTATTTTAGTCAAGTCTGTTTGGTGTTCTGGAGGCTTTCTGTATCTGAATGGGCATTGTTTTCTCTAGATTTGCCAAATTTTATGTTATTATTTTGTTGAATATATTACACATTGATTTTGCTTGCACCTCTTCTCCTTCTTAAATGCCCATGATTCTCAGGTTTGGTCTTTTAATGGAGTCAGTGAGTTCTTGCATTTTCTTTTCACAGGTCTTGAGTTGTTTAACTAATAGTTCTTCAGTTTTTCTTTGAATTTCCATTTTATCTTCAAGTTCTGAGATTCTGTCTTCTGTTTGTTCTGTTCTGCTGGAATGGCCTTCCATTTTGTTTTGTATTTCTGTTTCATTCTTTTTTCTGAGGTTTTCCATATCATGGGTTACTTCCTCTTTAATATTCTCAGTTTTCACCCTTAATTTGTTTATCTCTCTGTTTATGGTATTCTCTGTTTCAGTTTGGTGTTTATTTTGGTCTCCTATGATTTCATTTATTTGTTTCTGTGTTTTCTCATATTTTTTATTTTTGTTGTCTTGAATTTCTTGAGTGCCTCCTGTACGTTTTGGTTGACCATGTCTAGTAACATCTCTATGAAATTCTCATTAATTACTTGTTGAATTTCTTCTTTCAGGATGTTCTTGTGGGCTTCTTTGGGTTCCTTGGTATAGTTTATTTTTGTTGTGTTGGAGTCTGGATCTGGGTATCCATTTTCTTCATTTTGCTCTAAATCCTATACTACTTTATTTTTGGGGGGAGAATGGTTTATATCCCTTTTTCATCTACTCATATTTCCACTAGGTACTGTTTCTTTCCCTGGACTATGTGTAACTTAGTATTAGCTGGGTTACAATATTAATATTAAGGAATTAAAGTCAACACCAGGAACTCCAGCATGCCCATGTTGTCCCACTCTGTCTTCTGCAGCTTGCTGAGCATGTACATGTGCAGGTGAAGCTGTTTCTCCATGCCCTTGGTGCTCTCAGTACGGCTGTCCCTGTGGCTGGCCTTGCTCATGGTGGATGCAGGACCCCAATTTTTGTTCTCTTAACTACAGTTTTTTTAGAGCAGTGACTTCACCTTTATACATCATGATCCCAGTGCCTGGAACAATCTCTACAACAAAATTTTATTGAATGAGTAAGTTTGCAAAAATAATTTGCATATGAATATTTTGAGGATATGACTGAGTGAGTTACAAACCCCATTTCCAGGTGTCTGTGACCTCCTTCATGAGAGGGGAGAATTGAACAAAGCCAAGAGAGAATTAGAATATGATCCTTACATTCTTCCCCAGGCTCTGAGGTAGACCTTTTAACAAGCATGGGATGCTTATGTGAAAGCAATAGATGAGGCTTACAATGTGGTTACATTGGGGTACATATGAGTTGAATATTTGTAGAAGATTTATTTGAGAGAAAAGCTGGATAGATCCAATTCTAAATTGTGTCTATAAAAATTTCATGTACTCTCAGGGTAAACAAATAATTTATATAACCACAAAGGGAGAAGATTTGAGACAGTTTAATGGTTCTGATTGTTATGTATAGTAAATACTTTGGTGGCTTAGAAACTCATAAAAAGGTGAGGGCTTCTTGTGCATAGGGAACAGAGATATTGGTTAGGAAACACAAACACCTGCATAGACACCTGTCAAAACAAGAGCCATTCGGGAGACTGCTGGTAGCATTTTAATGCCCCCTTACTTCTGCTGAATGGAGAATTTGCCATCTGTTTTAGTTTTGAATGAGGTTGGTCCTTTGAAGTACTAGTAATCCACTAATGTATAAGAAGAGAACCCCCAATCCAGGCCTCTGTGTTGGAGTTGCGCTTTGATATTTTTAATAGTTTTTTTCAATGTCTTGACAAAAGCAAATTGTCTTTTTTTCCTCTTTACTATTAGGTTTTTGGAGGTGAGACATGCTTTTTGGTGTGCTTTTCTTCCAGATTCTCTCAAATCTTTTCAAATTCTAAGAAGAACAGGTCCTTGGCAATTCCATTAATACTCATTTCTCCTTCTCCTTGTCTCTCAGCATACTTCATATCCTCTTATTGATACTATTAAATATTAAATTATGTTTTTCTTTAAGATTGTTAGTAATTGAGTAGCATAACAATGATTTACCATTCACCCATAAAATAATATGGTAGGGTTATTGAAATGAAACATTTAGAACTTTTAAAAATATCTCTCTTGTATGGGATCTAGATAAAAGTCAATCTGGAATGCAGCATTTGAAACAAGGTTATTGACCGTATTACTCTGATATATTGTTGGCAGTAAGGTCAAAGACATGTGTTATCACTCTTGGATTTAACATTGCATGCTTTGACTTATGATGTTAATTTTTAGATATGTATGATTACTCATTATAATTACACTTATGAACATGATGTGAATATTTAATTCTTTTATTACATGTCATAGATTTTGAAAAAGAAAATAAAGATTAAATTATAAACTTTTCTTTTTTTGGTCGTACTGGAGTTTGAACTCAGGGCTGCAGGCTTGATAGGCAGGTGGTCTATCACTTGAGCCATGATAGTAGCAATTAGTTTTCTGGTTATTTGGGAAATAGGGTTTAACTTTTGCCCAGGCTGGCCTGGACAGCATTTCTCCCATTTTAAAGCTTCCTGCTGTCATCACTGGAATGATAGCCATGTGCAACCACAGTCAACTTTTTGCCCTTGAGATGGGGTTTTGAAAACTTTTTTGCCCAAATTGACCTGGAACCATGATCCTCCTGATGTCAGCTTCTTGTGTAGATTGGGATAACAGGCATTTAAAGTGTAAATATTTACAACATTACTACATGGTGTTGTTTTTGTTCTTCATCTTGACTTCGAACATGTGGAGAATGAGAATAATATGGATCTGTAATTTATTCATTCAACAAACACTTGCGTTTATTTTGTTAAGTCTTGTTAGATGCTGTATGATTCTTTGGACAAACAAGAGTATGGCAGAGAAACAGAGAAAGGCCACTTAGCAATGTAGCATCTACTAGTATAGTAGAGTGAAAATAATTCTTGAATTATTACTATGATAAAATGTATTTTGCTGGATTTTTCATATTTCTTATATTAATTGTAACATCCTACATCTAAAGCACTAGGGAATCTTTTGAAAAACATCATGCCCAGTCTCCAGGCACAGAAATTCTGATTTAATTATTCTGGAATGAATTCTAGTCATGTTACCGTTTCCAAGGTCACCATATGATTGTCATGAGCAGTCTCAACTGCAAAGCACTAGGTAGCTCCCTGACTGCCTTATTTTCTGAATAGTTTGTAGGTTCAGAAATGATATCTTATGGTACCTTCCTATAAGGACCATGATAAATCCTTACAGCACTATCTAAAATCTTAGGCTGTTGTATGACGTTGACACAATGATGGCTACTATGTATTAAGCATCTGTATAAAATGCCAGTCATTGTGAAAATGTACACACATTTTTCATCTTTTCCGAGCAGATTAGGCAATATTTTTAGGCTTTCTGTTGAAACACAGAGGTTCAGTAAATGGCATGGGTTAGTCAGACAGGCAGTGTCTAGGGCCATGATTCCATCCCAATTCAATTCTTCCTTTCAGATGAAACTACCTTCATCTTTTTCGTTTGGTGGTCCTGGGATTCAAACTCAGAGCCACACACTTGCTAGACACGTGCTCTACTGAAGCCACGTGACCAGTCCTATTGCTTCGGTTATTTTTCTAATAGGGTCTCACATTTTTAGTCAGGCTGGTCTGGACCTCTATCCTTTTATGGACAAGTCCCTTGTAGCTGGAATGACAGGCATGTACCACTACACCCAGTTCATTGGCTGAGGTGGTGGGGGGCTCACTGACTTTTTTGCCTCAGCTGGCTTTAAACCTCAGTCCTCTCAATCTCCACCTCCTGAGAAGCCGGGAACCACTGTGCCAGGTCTACCTTCATCTTCTTAGGCTGGGTCTTTAGACTTAACTACTACTTGCTTCACTTTTCACATCCTAGGCTATGGGCAAACAAATACCTTACGCACACATGTTTACCAATTTGCATACCCCATTAGTTTATGGAATGCCCTTGCCATTCCATTTCATTTACACTTCTTGAACATCCTTTAAGGTACAACTCAAATAAAGCCTCATTAACAACTCCTTCTTTATCTTCCGCTTGGAAAAAGTGTGTCTCCCTCTGACCTTCCAAAGTATTGTCTGTACCTCTCTCAGGTGCACTCATTATTTCCTGCCTTACGGTTATTTGTACACGTGACTAATACCCTTACTTGTTTCTGAGATCCTGGAAATCGTGTCAGATTCATCTCTTTATTCTATATAACAGTTCACAAAGTACTTAGTTCTTTGTAGAGGCTGCAAAAATTATTTAGTAAAGGAATACACAGCAAATGAACAAAGAATAAGCAATTTGGTTATTGTCAACTAACAAACCTGTACTTAAGACAGGAAAAGAATCCAATCATACATACATTATAAGATATTGCTTAAAATATCCATTTTTTTGGAAATATCTCCATTTTGTATGAATGATTTGATTCCTGACTATATCATCTTCTGAAAGATTTTATAAATGTTTTGATTTTATATGTAAGCCAAGAATGTAAGTGACCAATAAATAAGAAATAAGGGCATTTCTCTGTTCCTGGTTATTTACATTAGTGGCTGGAAAGAGAATAGAAAAGTGTTTTGTGTGTGGTGGAATGGTATGATATAATCACAAATGGTTTATCAGTTGCAGTCTTTTATTTAGAACCTCTTTTTTCCTATTTTTGCAAAATTTCACATTTAATACATTTAAGATTCACTTGGCATATCTACAACTTGTACTAATTAAGAAAATGCTAATGCATGTAGCACGCTTATCAGAAATTCTGGAGTTTCTTCAATATCTAAAAGAAAAAATGCTCAGATAACCTCTAATAGCAAACTAAAGGAAAATGAGGACAAAATAGGGAAAAACTGAAAACAAAACTATTGTTTAGGATGTCCTTGATGATGATCTGAGGTATTTTTTGTGTTAACATTTATTTAGAAAATCATTCCAGTTTCCACCATGGGTGAGTTCATTCTGTTTGCTGTAGATATCTCCAGTTTGTACCTGTTAGAGATTACACAGGCCAGTGAGTTGTTCCTGATCAGTGGGTTATTACTTGTGTTTCAGGTCATGTCTGGTATGGGGCATCTTGTGTATTGGTTTGTATTAAAATAAATATTATTCTGGAAAATGTTTGTTTGAAATTAGTGTTATTAAAGTTTGAATGTTAAGTTCAACATATGTTTGGGTTTCAGAGGTTATAAACAAGTTGAGCAAAGGATGTTCTTATCCAATTGCACATAGAAAGGAGTTATTTGACCCTGATAATCTATTTCATTAAGCTCAATTATTTTGTATTTCCTTTTTAGAAATAGGCAAAACTATTTTCCCAGATAGGCAAATATTTTGTGTAAAGGGTCAGGTGCTAAATATTTTAGTCTTGTGAGCCATATATTCTTTACCACATTATATGAAAATTTCTATAGACTGTAGATGCATGAACATAGCTGTGTGTCAATAAAACTTTATTTACGAATAATGGATGTAGCATATAATGTTCCTACATAATTATTGTTTTTCTCTTCTGATGTTTTCAACACTTTAAAATGTGAAAAACATTCCTACCTCATAAGCTATCCAAAACCAGGCAGATTTGACTCATGGACCATAGTTGGCTGACCTCTGTCTTAAAACTAATTCTGTAAGTCAAAAAGCTGCTTTTTATTGTCAAGACAATTATGACTAGTTGTAGATTTTTGAAATAGTATAAGGGATGGTGAGATAAGTTAACAAAATTATCACTGCTGATGCAATGCCTCAAAAGCCAAATATGAAAAAATAAATTTATAAAACAACTACCAATAGCAGAATCTTTTATAGAAAAATAAGATTTATATGTAAACTTCCAAGTACTCTTTTAGTCTATAATGTTATATGCATTGATAAATTTAAATGATTACATATACAATTGTTTTTCACATTACAAAATATACTCTCTATTCTGTAAGATTAGTATATTTTAACATTCTTCATTCATCTCCCTAGTGTTTAGCATACTTAACTTCACTGTAAAAAGATGTGATACCAACTGTTGCTTTCAGTTCATGGAGATATTTATCCTTTTGAGGATGCTCAACTTTTTGATCGGATACCTCTTGCCTTTTGGAAGATTCATCCTTGACATTTAAGTTTCATTCTTGTATATTTCCAAATGCAAGGGTACTGTTTTCTTTTAGATATGCATTTCCCAAAGCTCTAAGGGTCTAGAACTGACCTAATACAAATATTTTTATAATCACAGGTTATAAACATACTGAGAAGTATAAAGGGCATCAGAAAAAGATTGTTCCATCAAGTTATTTATATTCGAATTGATATCCATGTTAGCCATTGTACTTCAGAAATAACATGACAGAATTTACAAAGAAACAGATGATACTATAAAATAATATGCAATCAAAGCATGATATCTTTTTATTTTGGAAAATAACATTATTTTCTAAAACAAAAATATGAAGGATATCATTATTTTACATTTTTAAAACATCTTTATTGGTATATGATAGTTATACAGGGAGTTTCATCATGACATTTCAACAAATACGTATATTGTACCCTGGTTTGATTCATTCCCTCCATTGTTTTTCCTCTTCCCCCATTCCACTCCTTAAAATGACTTCTACATGTTTCCATGTCCCTTATTAATTCATGTATAAAAGGACCTCACCATATTCATCCTCCCTTACCCTCTTCATTTTCATAGCCATTTGATTTAGCTTCTTTGTCATGAATGAAGTTTGATTGAACCAGTCCATAGTGTAAATAAATATATTTACAAGGAAATATTTGATTTTCATCTTGACACCCTATTTCTGAGCTCCACCTCCACTTACACCCTGATCCTCATCCTTTAACCAAAAATCTGAGTCATCCCTGTTCTCACTGTCTGATTTGGATTTCAGTTGCCTAGGTGTTCAAGCATGGAATGAAACTCCAACAGGTGGTGAAAGCACCCAATGTGCACATTACGTGGTATTAAAACAAAATAGTGCTTTTCAAATTGTTATGAGTCCTGTGAGATTGAAGGCCAAATTCCTGGGTCAAGTGTTAAGAGCTGTGAGCTCACACGCAGTCTAATGCCTAAAGACAGGAGGATTTGGATGTCTGCAAAGAATGGTGGGTATTTCTGACTAAGTGGGATGAATAAAATCTCAGAAGTACAGATGCTTACGAGATGATTTAGGACCAGTAAATGAATAAGCCTAGCTTCATAGAGATTAGGACTTGAATTGATAATTGTAGGAGATAAAAATGGAAAGGGCATTCCAAGCCTTGAATTGAGGTCACCTTTGTGAGGGTGAATGAGATGTTAGACTTCTTTTCATAGAGTATTAGAAGTCATACAAAGTGTTTCCTCTCATACGTAGAAGCCAGGTCTAAAGGAAAAAAAAGTGAACATGAATATAAATAGGAGACTATTTGGAAGGGGGAAAGAGAGGGCAAATTAGGGGAGATATGATCAAAGTACATTGTAGACATGTATGAAATGGTTGTGATAAAACTGATTAAAATTGCAGAAAAGATTTTTAAAAGGGGGTGTGGAGAGAGGGAGATGAGAAAGAGTAATAGAAGGGGTAAACATGAAAAAAAAGTTTGTTATATGTATGCATGGAAATGTCACAATGAAACTTCTATATTGTACAATTAATATGCAGTAATAAAAATGTGGAAAAGGGCATGAGAAGGTTTTGGTAGAAAGGGAAATGATAAAAAGCAGGGTACAATACCTATTTTAAGTCCCTGAAATGACCCTAGAAAGTGCTATTTAACTGATAGTTTGTTGACACCATGCGAATGTATTTTTTGATAGTCTGAAGGAAATACCAATCCACCTTTGGAGATAGAAAAGAGAACTATAGATTCTGAGAATTGGTCAACTGAAACTAAGCCAGGAAGCAAGATTTATTTTTTGCAAAGGCCTAAACTCCTTAAAGTGACAAAAGATAAGTTTTCAATTTCAGCTTTAATTAAGGGTGCTTTCTCATCATTCACATAATCTACCCAGCTCAGTAAAAAGAACAAAGTGGTTACCTTATTATCTAACGATAGTAATCAAAATGCAGTAGCATTAAAGAATTAATCAAAGTAAAACATCATATATGATGTGCTATCACAAATAGCCATAATCCACATTCCAAGGCCACATAGTACTACATATTGGTTAACAAAACACATCCTAGGAAACATTAGGAACACAGGCAGAATAACAATGCCTTTTGGTCCATAACAGATCTCAATAAAGTTAAAGTTTGCTTTTTTTAATAACAAATGCTGACTCTTAAATTAGAAGAACAAAATTTAAACGATTGATTTTGTTTGTCCCTACTTTCACAATCATATCTTCTGGCTTCCCATAGTCACCTAGCAGTCCTGAAAGCAGGGACAAAGATGCAGTCACTCAAGTGGTAAAGGCTATGACTTTAAAACTCCAGTTCTACTCAAAAAAAGAAAAAAAAAGAGAAGTTGCAATCAGATATTATCTTAAATTTCAGATTCAAAATTAATTCCCTGTGAAATAAAATGAAAGATTTAGAGCTTCTTCTTTTCTTTTGGATGAACTCTGTAGTCAAAACAGTACCTAAGCACATTTTGGGTCATTTAGGAATATGGAACATGTGTAAATTTGTAAATTGACTTTCCTCATGGATCTCATTTATAGTTCTCAGTGCAAAAATCAACAAAAAAACACCTTTTTCTATCTTCAAACTTCAACATGGCACAGCTATTTCTCTTGATTGTATAAGGATTTCAAAAGTTAAAAGTTCAAGCTTTCAAAAGATTTCAAAATCTACATTTAATAAATCTTACCAGTTGCATTAGCTTCCTAGGGTTGTCACAACCAAGGACTGCAAATTTGCCTGAAAACAATGGATATTTTTTTCTTTCTTTCAGTTTGTAGGAAAAAAATTGAAATAAAAGATGTTTGCAGGGCCATACTCTCAATAGCTCTAGAGAAGAAGCCTTCCTTGCCTCTTCCTAGCTTCTGGTATCTTCCAGAAGTCTTTGCTATTCTTTGACTTGTAGCTATATGAGTTCAGTCTGTCTCCCACTCCATATGGCCTTCCTCTTTGTGTCTCTCTATGTCTTTCTACATCCCCTCTTCTACTTATAAAGACAGAATTGGATTTAGGGCCCATTCTAATCAAGTATCATCTCATCTTGATCCTTGCCTTGATTTACTATATTAATTTATTTCCAGATAAAGTCACCATCTAAAAGTTCCAAGTGAACATGAACCCATTACACCAGATTGAAAAGTTTTAATATCTTTTCAAACCTGTCAAATAGGGAAAATATATAACAAAATAACTAGAACAAATAAGCAATTAGAACAAAATTTAAAAATTGAATTAATGATTTGGCCATTACACTACAGGATTTGCTATAATTTTATTATATTTTTCTAATGTCTCATTGCCTATATCTTCTTGGACTGGTTTCTCAGTCACTGGAGAAACTTGAATATCTTGAGCATCCAACCTGAATCCACCAAACATTTACAAGAGAAATTATGCTTTTTTGGCTTTTTCTCTTCATGAATGAAGCATTCATTATAAATGCATCTGCTTCTAGGTTTTAAGGTATGTAAATGTGTAATGCTTAAAATAAATAAAAAGAACAGATGGCAGGACCTAAAGATCAAATTAGCTTTGTATCCATCTGGAATTTTGGAATGGCTTTATCATTTTCTTTTAATTCATTCATTCTTTCCTGAATTCTCTGGCAGAGGATTTTATACACAATTGTGCAATATAAATATCTTATGGTAATAATATGATTCAGTTACGAAATAAAGTCTGAAAATAATTCCGTGGAGCTCTAATAGTATCATTGTCATTATAGTTACATTTGGTGGTTTTCCAGAATTAACACTGCTGTATACATGCTCCTCAAAGACATATCAAAAAATCTCTTTGGTGTCCAAGGTGTTTCAACATATCTGCTGTTCTGATAAGTCTTCAAATAAGTACTAAATTACTCTACATTAACTTTAAAAATGTCAACATGTTTTATTTTATTAGCCTGGTGTGAATCTTGTGTAAGCTTTTAAGATGAAATGTATTTTATCTGCAAAGAATTTGGTGTTTGTTTTAACGTCAATCTTCTTTAAACAATGGTGAAAGGCCACAGGGCCAGAATGGGGTATTTCCACTGGTAATAATGCAAAGTGGATTTTAAATGATGTTATATCTCTGCTCTCATATGTCTTTTTTTGGTGGATAAAAATAAGTGATGAGAATGTGTCCTTCATTGTCTGAAGAGCGAGAGGATCTGGCACATTCTTCCATTTTACTAGTACCACATCTTGTGTTGATCTGAGTAGATCACTCCTATTTTAAATAAAAATATATTTGTCAGCAAACTTGAAGTTGCCTAGGCATATAATTAAGTCCATAATGCATAAATTAAAGGTAATTACTTCAAAAAGCTTCTTCAAATACCACTTCCATTTTATAATTACCATACAGAAGAACCCTGAAAGTAGTCCTGTATTAGCCCATTTTCTATGGTTATAACAAAACACCTGAGAAATGTATAAAGAAAAGAAGTTAATTTAGCTCATGATTTTGGAGGCTGAAAGTTCATGATTGAAGGGCTTTATTGATTCAGCCTCCAGTGAAGGCTTCATGGTGGATAGCACACCAATAGTGGAAGCTCAGTGGAAGAGATCAAATGGCAAGGCAAGAACCTAGAGAGCTGCAGGGATCAGTCCTTTTTATAATAACCACTCTTGCAGGAACTAATGAGGATCCCATAAGAACTACATTAATCCCTTCTGAGGGCTGTCTCCTCAGTGATCTAACCACATTCTATTAGCTTTCATCTTTCAAAGGTTCCACTACTTCACCAGCACCACACAAACCAAGCTCCTTGCACATAAGCCTTTGGCAGACACACACAAAGCATATCCATACCATAGCAAGCTCCCTACTGAAAAGTGTTAACTTTTCTACTTGGCTTACATACCTATCCTAATCTCATCCATACTAATCCATCACTGTTTCCCTCAGTTGTACATTTCAGATCTTCTGCCATGTGCCTCTCTGCCCATAGCATGTTCGCCCAGCACGTCAGCCTCATCTCTTGTCTGGAATTCTATCTTATGTTACCTTCTTACCTGCGAGGTCCTTTCATTTCATCTATCTCATCTAGCATAGCTTCAAGTCTCCTTTCTCCAAGACCTTTTCCTAAGCTACCCTAGATCTTAGTGAATTGTGTCATACGTGAAATCTTGTTACATTTTAGAATTGAAAAAATACTATTTGGATTAGCTAATGGCTTTATCGTTCTCTAATTATATAACATTTATTCCCTCCCTAACCCAAAATAAAATTCATACATGCAGGGCATATGTACAGAATTCCTTTTATGTCTCTCATAGAATCTACTGCCATTTTATACTTTGATAAATAAGCAAAAAAAAAATCATTAAAATATATTAGTTAACAAACAAGCATGATTACAAGCACTTCACATATAATATATTCTTCACAACAAATCTCTGTGGTAAGTATTACTTTAATAATGAGGAAATTGAAGCACTTTGACTTAAAGTAACACACCAAAAATCAAACAATAAAGCATTCAAATACAGCACTTTGGCAACAAAATCTATTTTTAACCTTTATATTTTCTCTCCCTAGTTGATCATTGAGTGTTTGCTTGACTGACATAAGACATGCAATATGTATGTTTAAAATACCGTGATCACCATGTTTCCTGCATAATTTTATTTCCAATTTCATGTCACTGGAAATGATAGACATAGTCCTGAAAATGATTCTAGGCAATATGACAGGGTGACTTCACACTTTAACAAGAATGCTGTATTTCAATTACAGAAACTGTTGTCATAGAACACACGAAAACTCATTTTTGCTTTCAAAACCCAAATAACACCTCTATGGATTGGAAACAGAACATAAACATAAAATGTTAGGCAAGGTTAAAGTCATTGATTACTAGGACACCCTTCTTGCTCACTTGTGGTTGTAAGGAATTAAAATAGTTCATGTAAGATGTGCCACTAGATTCAAGCTATTTGAAGCCAAAAGCTGCTGAGCTGCTGAAATTCTGTTGCTTGTGAATCAGTTTTTGATTCTGAAAATTGAACTGGAAATGCTGCTTCTCACAAGCTGTTGGACCTGAGAGATGTAAACACAACAATGAGGACTTGGGACCAGGAGTAGAGCCAAGCTATTCTATTACTCTGTTACCAGATTTGTTTCTTTTGTTTTTTGAGGAAGTTTCTTGCAAGGTAGCCCAAGTTGGCCTTGAATTCACTCAGTAGCACAGGGTGGCTTGAACTCATGATCCCCCTGCCTCAGCCTCGCGAGTGCTGGGATGACAAGCATGCACCACCATGCCCAGCTATAACCAGATTTGCAATATTTCTAATTTCACCTCATGACAGAGACTGTGAATATCTATTATGTGAACTGCTTTGGGACTAATGGTCTGCTGAGGATTGATTAGAGGAGTCTGAAAGGTAAAATTCCAATATACATAAAGAAATCTATTACTAAGAAAGAGTTACAAAATTAACAATTGGAAATAAATTTGTTTCTTCTTTTTTTCATTTTATTAATATGATTGACAAAAATTGTGTGCATTTACAGTGTTTGATGTCATGTTTTGGTATTTGTATTCACTGTGAAATGATTACCACAATCAGGCATGTCCATCATCTCACTTGGTTATTATTTTTGGTGTGTGGTGAGAATGCTTAAGACCCACTCTTTTAGCCAATTTCAAGTATACAATACCCTATTAACTATAGCCACCATGTATGTTAGACCTCCAGAAATTATTCATCTTGTTCAACTAAAAATTTATGCCTTTTATTCATAACTTCCTATTTCCTCCAGCCCCCTGGTCCTAGCAACCAACTTTATATTCTTTGCCTTTATTATTTTTTCAGATTCCAAATATAAGTGAAATCATGCAATATTTGTCATTCTGCACCTGACTTATTTCACTTGGCTTAATTTCCTCCAGGTTCATTTATGCTGTTACAAATGGCAAAAATTCCCTACTTTTAAAAGGCTGAATAGTATCTCATCATATATAACTTTGAAAATATATTTTTGCCAGTTATATGTCAATAGACACATAATTTCATATCTTGACTATTATGCATAGTGCTTCAATGGAGATAAGAGTGTTGGTATCTCTTCTACACCCTGCTGTCATTTCTTTTGGCTATGTGCCCAGAAGTGAAATTGTTTGATCATATGGTAGTTCTATTTTTAATTTTTTAGGACTCTCCATATTGTTTTCCCTCATCAATACTTGTTATCTTTTGTCTTTTTGGTAGTAGCCATTCTAACATGTATTAGGTGATATCTAATTGTAGTTTGACTCATCTTTCCTTGAGGATTAGTGATGTTGAGTACTTTTTTCATTTATCTGTTGGGTATATTTATATCTTGTTTGGAGAAATGCATACTCAAGTTATACACAATGCATGCCTTTATTATTTCCTCTTTCTTATTGTCTAGAATGCCATCTTTACTCTTGCTTTTCCATGTCAATGCAAAACTACCCATTTTACAAAGTCCTGCTTAAGTCTTATCATTTCCTAAAGGGAGTATTCCCTAACCTTGATATGGATTCCTTTTTCTTATGAATTAGACAGGGCAGTAGAAATTGTACATTAACTGGTTTCCTTAATTGCAAATTATTTATATTTACTTTGCAAGTTTCTTGGTTCCCCACAGTATCTATTAATGTTATCTTAAAAGCTTCTTCTAGAAGGAATACAAGGAATACAAATTTCCTATACACTATCTCCACTCCTATTCAACGTAGTACTGGATTTCCTAGCCAGAGCAATCAGGTAAGAAGAAGGAATACAAATAGGTAAAGAAACTGTCAAAATACCCTATTTGCAGATGATATGATCCTACATCATAAAGATCCGAAAAACTCTACTCAAAAGCTCCTAGACACCATCAACAGCTATAGCAAGGTAGCAGGATATAAAATCAACATAGAAAAATCATTAGCATTTCTATACACTAATAATGAACAAACTGGGAAAGAATATGTGAAAACAATACCATTTACAATAGCCTCAAAAAAATCAAATACCTAGGGGTAAACTTAATGAAAGATGTAAATGACCTTTACAAGGTATAAACTTCTGAAGAAAGAGATTGAGGAAGACTATAGAAAGTGGAGAGATCTTCCATGCTCATGCATTGGTAGAATCAACATAGTAAAAATGGCTATACTCCCAAAAGCAATCTACATTTTTAATGCAATTCCCATCAAAATCCCAATGACATTCGTTAAAGAGATTGAAAAATCTATTGTTAAATTTATATGTAAACACAAGAGGCCACGAACAGCCAAGGCAATACTCAGTAAAAAGAACAATGCAGGAGGTATCACAATACCCAACTTCAAACTATATTACAAAGCAATAGCAGTGAAAACAGCATGGTACTGGCACAAAAACAGACATGAAGACCAGTAGAACAGAATAGAGGACCCAGATATGAAGCCACACAACTATAATCAACTTGTCTTTGACAAAGGAGCTAAAAATATACGATGGAGAAATAGCAGCCTCTTCAACAAAAACTGCTGAGAAAACTGGTTAGCAGTCTGCAAAAAACTGAAACTAGATCCATGTATATCACCCTATACCAAGATTAACTCAAAATGGATCAAGGATCTTAATATCAGACCACAAACTCTAAAGTTGATACAGGAAAGAGTAGGAAATACTATGGAGTTAATAGGTATAGGTAAGAACTTTCTCAAAGAAACCCCAGCAGCACAGCAACTAAGAGATAGCATAGATAAATGGGACCTCATAAAACTAAAAAGCTTCTGTTCTTCAAAAGAAATGGTCTCTAAACTGAAGAGAACACCCACAGAGTGGGAGAAAATATTTGCCAATTGTACATCAGACAAAGGACTGATAACCAGAATATACAGGGAACTTAAAAAACTAAATTCTCCCAAAACTAATGAACCAATAAAGAAATGGGCACGTGAACTAAACAGAACTTTCTCAAAAGAAGAAATTCAAATGGCCAGAAAACACATGAAAAAATGCTCACCATCTCTAGCAATAAAGGAAATGCAAATTAAAACCACACTAAGATTGCACCTCACCCCTGTTAGAATAGCCATCATTAGCAACACCACCAACAACAAGTGTTGGCAAGGATGCGGGGAAAAAGGAACCCTCTTACACTGTTGGTGGGAATGTAAACTAGTACAACCACTCTGGAAAAACATTTGGAGGCTACTTAAAAAGCTAGACATTGATCTACCATTTGATCCAGCAATACCACTCTTGGGGATATACCCAAAAGACTATGACACAGGTTACTCCAGAGGCACCTGCATACCCATGCTTATTGTGGCACTATTCACAATAGCCAAGTTATGGAAACAGCCAAGATGCCCCACCACTGATGAATGTATTAAGAAAATGTGGTATCTATACACAATGGAATTTTATGCAGCCATGAAGAAGAATGAAATGTTATCATTCGCTGGTAAATGGATGGAATTGGAGAACATCATTCTGAGTGAGGTTAGCCTGGCCCAAAAGACCAAAAATCATATGTTCTCCCTCCTATGTGGACATTAGATCAAGGGCAAACACAACAAGGGGATTGAACTTTGATTACAAGATTTATGCGAGTGCACACAAGGGAGAGGTGAGGATAGATAAGACACCTAAAAAATTTACTAGCATTTGTTGCCCTCAACGAAGAGAAACTAAAGCAGATACCTTAAAAGCAACTGAGGTCAATAGGAAAAGGGGACCAGGAACTAGAGAAAAAGTGAGATCAAAAAGAATTAACCTAGAAGGTAACACACATGCACAGGAAATTAATGTGAGTCAACTCCCTGTATAGCTATCCTTATCTCAACCAGTGAAAACCCTTATTACTTCCTATTATGGCTTATACTCTCTCTACAACAAAATTAGAAATAAGGGCAAAATAGTTTCTGCTGGGTATTCAGGGGGTGGGGAGGGGAAGGAGGGGGCAGAGTGGGTGGTAAGGGAAGGGTGGGGACAGGGGGTAGAAATGACCCAAGCCTTGTATGCATATATGAATAGTAAAAGAAAAGAAAAGAAAAAAAAGCTTCTTCTAGTTCTCACTGGAGTCTTTTTCACACCCAACATATCTTCACTACTCGAAACCAGGTTTGTTATTGTATTGGTTCATTTTCTGTTGCTAATATGATACTCCAAACTTAGTTATAAGAAAAGAGGATAGAAAAGAGCTTTACTTTAGCTCATGGTTCTGAAAGTATGAGATTAAATATGGTGATGGCCCTCTTGGTGACAGAGTCCCAAGGTAGCATGGGATATCACATGGCAGGAGGCAGGAAAGCATGAATGTATACGTGTCTTCTGATCTCACTCTTATTCTATTAAAGCCACTGGGTTCAATTTGGGAGCTCTACCCTAATGATCTTGTCTAGTCTTATATTACACGTGGAAAGCCCTAGCTCTAAATACTCTTCAGGATTCAGTATTTTTCATCATTCTTAATACCTCACAATGAGGATTAAATTTCAACACATGAAACCTTGGGAGACACGCTGGAACCATATCCAAATATATCACCATATTGTGAATCATGTATAGCAATTACAAAGAAGGAACTTTATTCTTCAAGAAGTTAGAGTAGAAAGTTATCATGAAACAAATATTGCAAGCAAGTGTTTGTGAGAGAATAACAATTTAGTCCCCATTCTGCTACCAGAGAGAAGGAGGAACTGCATTGTAAATTATCAACTCTGTAATGTAATGAAAAGGAACAGCATGAAAATGTTCCCTCTGACACATATGAGTTGATTCATGAAACAATTTCTTCATACCTCTTAGCCTACTGACTGGCTCCTCAGTATAAATCTTTCTGAAGATTCCACAAAGGACTAGCCAATCACAGAGAAAAAAACCTTTATATGAACCAAATTCCCAAGATTTAAATAACCAATGTATCATGTATGGAAAAGCAAGTGACATAAAGACAATAATTAGAAAATAAGGTTCAAGGTACTCGGGAGATTTCACTGAATGCTATGAGGCTAAGTGACTTTCTTAATCATTAATTTTATAAGCCTTCACCAATCAATAGACTAGTCTGTTACCAAATAAATGACTTGTGTTAAGCCACAGAAAGAAAAGGATACACTTCTTTCACTTAGGTATCGACTAAGAATAACCAGAGAACAGAACCATACCCTATAATTGAGCTGCCTAATGATTATTTTTAGAAAAAAACATACACTACTCAGAAAGAACAAGATAGTGATTGGGACTAAACTTAAGAATGAACCTTAATTCATTTAAGCAGTGAAACTCATTTAAGCAGTGAAACTTAAGGGTACATCATAAATTCTTATTTCTAAGAAATCTAATCTAATACGAAGCATTTATGTCTAAATACAGAGCAGTGGTGCTTGGAAATATAACCAGCCAGCTGTACAAACTTGATATTTTCTATTAAGGGGCAAAAAAGAGCTCCCTGAATCCAGAGATCTGCAGTTGTAATTGAGATATTATTGCTTTTCAATATAAAGGTCTTATTTGGTATCAATTACTTATCAAGCAAAAAAAAAAATCTATTCTCTTATCTTTCATCCTCCATTAGTAAAAACAGAATAGTTTAGGTTCTGTTTCTAAATCAAAATGCTGATAAGTAGTGCATTCCCTTTCTGACCAAATCAACATTCTAGAAGTGATCCATGTAATGAGAAGGGAATGAAGAAAATTGCCTGGAGACGTGGATGATTTAAAAGAACAAGGAGAAGTAAAGGGTCATATCCTTCTCTATTAGTAAGTAATTTCCCGATTATGAAGTTCGACATTTAAAAAACATGCCCAAGTTCACTTCTCCTTTGGTTTCTGTGACACTGCCAAATCAAGATGCTCTCTTCACTTTGAAAAGTTCCTCTCTCGTCTCTTTCATGGATCTCTCTGTGGGCTTTTGCAGTCACTTTCCCCACATCCTCAGAAGTCTGCTCTTTTCTAGCAAACAAAGCTATTTCATGACAAAAATCTTGTCATCTATTTCAGTCATAATTTACAAAGTTCAGTGCATACCTTCAAATAAAAATGTGCTATCAGAAATGTCTCACTCTTTTTTTTTTTTCTTTTTGGTGATACTGGGGTTTGAACTCAGCTATGCAAGTGCTCTCTACAACTTAAGCCATGGCCTTAACCCTTTTTGCTTTTGTTATTTTTTTGAATAGGGTCTTGGTTTTACACCCAGGCGTACCTGAACGTCAATCTACATATTAATCCTTCCTGTGTAACTGGAATGACCAGTGTGTACCACCACAACAAGCTTTTTGTTGGTTGAGGTGGGATCTCTCCAACTTTTGGCCTCAAGTTGCCTCAAACCATATTCCTCTCCATCTCTGCCTCTGGTGTAGCTAGGATTACAGATGTGAGCCATGGTGCCTGGTTTTCTGTCCCATCTTTTGTCCCTATTCTTATTCCTCAATATCTTTATGCAAATACTCTCCAATAGTTCATCCAAAACTTTGTCTTCATAAATAAGGAGGCAATTAATTGAAAGACCATGGGCTGTGGAATGAAAAGGATCTGGCCTGAATACAAGAACTATTGATTAGCTGGGACCTGAACTCCTTAACTCCTCTGAGCTTTGTTTTCTCATTTATAAAGTGAGAATGTCAGCTGTTGGACTCTCTTTCCAGCCCTCTGGTAGTTAGCATATTCCTTGCTTTCTTATTTTCTGCCAATCTGCACCCATATTCTTTTGAAAACATGGTGTTGGTTTTCAGACCTCTGTTTCTGCATGGGGGACAGTTTCCATGGGAAACTCCTTTTACTCTGTTTTACTTGAGAGAAATATCTGACCACTTTTTGATCAGGATTTGACTACCCTTTCTTTTATGAAGTTTTCTTTTGGTCATAGAATTAACCACTGTTACTACTAGGTAATGAATGGAAACCCAGGTGGCCCTTCTTCTTAGCTAGGCCCTTCCTGGTTTGGAACATGTGAAGAAAACAGTCTTTTCTGTCAAAGTGTGTTGCCATCTTAGTTGCTTGCAGTTCCAGATTCTTGTTCACTGAGCTCCGTTTTTGCTGGGAAATTACTACCTACTCCACCCCCAAATTCCAAGTGTAGCATTAGCCAATTGCAAACAGATTATGCACCCAAACTCGACCAATCCGAGTAAAGGGGCAGGGCCCACTGCGTCAGGAATGAAAATAAGGACCTATTGCCTGCTCCTCCTGCTTGCTGTGCCCTTGCACCTGTGTACCCTTCTGCAGAAGTAAATTCTGCCTTGTGGAGATAATTCTCCATTCCTGTGTCTTTGATTGTGACTCCAGTGGTCTTTGGGAGTCTTATTTCTAACAACTAGCCATATCAAAATTTCTTAGGGTAGAAAGCTTTCAGATAGCTGTAGTTGGTTTTCTTCAATCTCATGTTTTCACCTCTTCCATAGAGGGATCACCTCCTTTCCCAACTGGGCTTCCAAAGAAAGTCCTACATAGCAATTTCCTAAGTCTTTAATGCTCTTTACATAACATAAAAATTCTACCTACAAAAAAATACAACAATGATCTTCACTTCTAGCTGGCAATTAGGCTACCCACTATGGTTTTTGAATTATCTTCTCATCAGTCACAAGACACTTCATATGTCATAATGCTCTCCTATAGTCCTTAATCAGCAAAACCAATTAAGTTCTCTTGTACTTGCTTTGCAGTTATATAGCCACACAGACTAATTTAAGTTTGAACAAATTTTCTCCATATTTGCTTTCCACCTGTTTTATTTGCTTATAGTTATCATGTGATTCTGTCCTCTTCCATTTCTCAGTATTGGACCTTCCCAGTCAAACTTTCAGATTGGTTTCTTCCTGGTTCTTCTTGCCTATTCCTTATACTTGGTGACTAGTGTTAGCAAACTGTTTCTCCTTTTTATTGTCATTTTTCATGTGATTATATCATACATCTATTTTTCATTCCAACAGCAATATATTATTTGAAGGGTTGACATATAGGTTAAGAAAGTATCACGTGAGTAACAGTCTAGAATAGCTTGGCATGTGGTAATAAAAGTTGGTTTCCTTTTCCCTCTCCTAGCAGAAAGATACAGTCTTCTCTACCTTTGAAGCTCGTAGATTGTTTTTTCATATCTTCCTTTTGGCAATTCAGTTATCAAATTTAATATTATATTTTATTATGTAAGTGCTTAATTGTAAATTAAAAAATTATCTATTCATTCCCCATACATTATTATATCAAAGAACCCAGCACATGTTAGCTCTCAACACATGACTATTAATTTGAAATGCTTTATTTCCTCATTACATAGACAATTCTTCTGCTTTACAAAACACTTCTATGAGTGGATTCATGTAAAATAATGCAAATTATGACAAGTGCTTTGGTTTATGGCCATCACTACACTCTAAGAAATAAGGGTAGTATACCTAGTGCTGTTTTTTAATAATAATTCTGACAATTGAATCTAATGAATAATCTGTCAAAATCCTTGTAATGTATTTACTGCAGCTATATTTTTAAATATAAGTTCATTTAACATAAATGTAGACAAACTTCCCTAATTTAAATGAGTTGGAAGGAAGGCTGATTAAATTGGTGTAGATGTGTTTTAATCCCTTTAAGAACATATAATAACTACAACTATTATAGCTACTCAGACATTGCCTTGTGGAGTTTTAATTAATAGATAAGGATGTTCTCTAATTAGCTCATCAAAATACTCATCTGAACAGTGTCAGCCCTACATATACTGCAATTACACTGTTTGTAAGTAAATAGATGCTTATAATGCACTTAAAGACCAGTTGCATTCTTAGGATAGAGGAGCCCTGAACCTTTTTCATTGTGTGGTTAATTTATTTAACCAGGATGATTCTTTTCTTTTTAAGAGAAGAAATGAAGAAAGAAAAAAATCTAATAGGTTTGTTTATCTCAGTCAACATTTTGACCCATTCCAAATTAATGTGGTTTCCTGGATAGATATGACAGACCAGGTAACTGTACAGTATTATAGAACTAGCAGGAAGCCTTACTCTCAGATGAGTGATTCCAACTATCTCATTGGATGAAGAAGACATTGATTTACTTCCCAGTGTCTATGGTTAGTTATTTGCCAAACCAGGTTTCTCTTTTTCTTTGAGCATTCCTGAGAGTTAATTCTGTTCTTTATGGAAACCAAGGAGCAATGCAAGTTAAAGAAAGGAGAAAGGAGAAAGGAGGGAGGAAGGAAGTGAGGGAGGGAAAAAAGGTGAGAGAGATATATCTATGTCTCGATAGTGATAGATAGAAAGATAGATGATAGATAAATGAAGAGAGAGAAAGAGTGGTGGAAACAAAGATGCATTCTGAGCTCTATTATTTTAATATATGGATTTTAGGCAATTTACATAGAAATCAAATACATTAGTATTTTAAATTCTGCAGTGAGTGAAAATAGGGTACTGCTATTCTACAAAAGATTTGACACACTGCATTCAAGACTGCATTCAGTCACTCAACATTGACTATTTTATTTTTACAAAAATAAAACCAGGTACTTCCAGGTGCTGAGAATCCAAAGCAAATAAAATACAGGTGGTCTGATGATTGCAAATGGTGTCAAGGCAGTACTGAGAAAGGGCTTCTAATACAGATTGTTGGGGGGGGGGTGGAGGGGGAGGAGACACTTCCTATAGGATGAAATGCAGGAACTCTTAAGGTTAAAACAGAGTTAGCCTGACATTAACCCTAAAAGTGAAGGAAATACCAGTTGAAAAACAAACCATTAATTCAGTCAGTCCACTCTGGCCTGGAGTAATGTACTATTTATTGGGTATTGATGGCTTTTTCCATTTCAAGAGGAATGATAAGTGTTAAAGCAGTTGTTCAATTTTGGACATTATTTTGTCTCTCTGGGATTAGTTTTTGAAGCAATATGAAACCCTTCAAATTCAAATGAGTTGAGGGACTTTTGTTACTAGTTCTGACTAATTAATAGGTGAAGACCTTCTACAAAAAGATCAGGTACTTCATTTAAATTTTACAAATAACAATGAATGTATTTATGGTTAGGGTTGATGTCTCTGAAAGCCCAGATCACCACTGAGGAATAAAGCATAGAAAATCTTAAGAAAGGGAAGACATAATTTTGTTTTTATTTATATGTGGAATGTATCTGCCTGTTATAATTTGTTCTCTTTCACATCCATATGTTTCTTTAGTTTGCTTTTCTAGTTTAGTGCTTGCCTGGATGTTCTTTTCTGAGACTTTTGAGGAAATTAGGAGAGTGACATCTGAAGAGTCATCCTAAGTAATTTTATATTTCACACTTCTTGCTGCATGAATATCACAGAACAGTTGTATATGTGCAATTTTTATGGGACATTAAATATTATTTTGGATTCTAGCCTAGTCAGAACGCTGAAAAATTTTTATTATTATGAGTTTTTTGTCTTTTTGTTTTGATAAGACATTTATTAGATTGCATTTCACTGGCTTGCATGGTTAGTAATTCTGTATATTTTCATGACTTCTCTGTAAAATACTCATATTCATGTCATATGTCAGCTGAAAACTAGTATTTTTGCCCCTTTTTTTTCTCGTCTTCTAGGTTATGATCTTCTTTCTCCAATCACATTTCTGACAACTCTCCCTCCCCTCTCTTTCCAATTACCAATATAAACTCATAGCTCAAACATCATCAAGAAAGTGATCAGTAACAGTCACTGACAAATGTCACAGAATGAACAGAATTAGGTTTGAAAGGCTCAGCCTTAAAAAGCAACCCAAGATACAGCTCCTCATTTACCACCTTCTTCAGTCCTGTGACATTATCACAGTTCATTCTATTTGATACTTGCACAACTTTCAACCTATTTAAACATCAAACTTCTCTGTTCTTTCACACCTTCAGAGCTCACTCTTGGTCCTATTTATTTTTCAAGTATGAGTGTATTGACATATTAATAACATTGGTTACAAATGTCTTCACAAATAAAAAGGAAGGGGACAATGAGATAATAATAGGTTTAGAACTGGAAAAGGACTTGAAGATCATCATGGTCAACTTATAGCCTGGAATAGCTTACTGATCTGTCCCAGGTCACAGATGCTTTTACCAGTTAGTTCCAGAACACAGACCTCCTGTGTTTTATTTAGTGTTTGTTTAGCTATGTTTCAGTTCTTGTACATTCAGTTTAACAAAAATTTACTAAGTAGGTTGTATGCACCAAAGATTGATAATACAACAGTGTAAAACACACCTGCATATACATGCACACCCATGTGCATGTTCATATTTCCTTGCCAAGAGATCTTTAACATTTGGTACTGGAGGAAGGTGGGCAAACACATAATAGATAAGCTAGCTAAGCTTGTATTAGTATGTCATAAGGTATGTTTCCTTGTGAATTTAGACATGGCTTCAACATCTGTCCCAATATAGTTTTTCAGACATCCACTATTTATCTTTGATAATTGTCACTAAACCTATTTGCCATCCAATGATTAGTATTTCTCTTAAAGAATTAGCTTCTAGAAACAGAGGAACTTAATAATATAAACCTTTTATTAATAAGTCATAGTTTCTAACCACATAATTATTGAAGCAAAATTGTTTGTACATGAATCATTTGATATGAACTCAGTGTGTTCTGAACTGTAAGAGAGAAGGATCTTGTGATATTCACTGTGCTGAGTGCTCTACAGCGATAAATGATTTCAGTCTTTTGCTCCATGTTCTTGACTCACTTTGTGTTAAGTCTGGCATTGCAAATAATTTCTTTTGAAAATCGTATTATTGCCCTAGCTGATGGAGGAAGAGAATAATGAAATGTGTATTTGAAATTAGAGAAAGGATGGACTCATGTGAGTTTAAAAGCTGTAAAGAGGAATCTGTAAACAGAGACATGGACAAATGGATGCAGGGAGTTAGGGAGGCTTACAACCCTTGCTAATCATTCAGGTCCTCAGGAGTAAGTAGTATGCAATGATGTGCATATTGGAATCCAGTGATTATTTGTCCTCAATGGGACCACCAAAAGAGCTAAGTTCTCAGGATGGAGCTTTTTCTGAATCTTTGGGAAAAAGAAAAAGTGAGAGAGAGGCAGAGAGAATGGAAGCTTAGTGTGGGCTGCTAACAGGAAACATTTTACAAAACTACTTCTTGAATGGCAATTGAATCGACTCATTGTCATCAAGCTTTAAGTGAATGAGTTCTTGCAGTTTGCAAAATTGAATAGGAAATGCTTTAATTTTCTTCTGGCTGTGGTCCAACAACAAGAGAGTCTTTTCAAGTGTGGAATTACGGAGCTGTATTGAATGACTCCAAGTGAACTCTGTGTAGGTTAAGCTCTTCAGCAGAGGGTCAGTGCTTGCTAATGGCAACTAGGTGAAGGGGTGGCTGAAAACTTGGAAAATCTGGAGTTTGCAAGTGATATGTGGACCAGCTATCTTTGTCCTCTAGTAGAAGATGGAAATGCAGGTTAACAGTAACTTCCTTCATTAATTTATAGAGAACATTGTTATTCAAATTGTGTGTCACATTGCCTTTAGCCTCAAGGCTTGTGAAAATTATTTGAAATGGCAAAACTTTCAGATGTTATCTATTCAATAATAATTTTGGCTAGACTTGTGGTCAGGAGTATCTCTTGATAAGCAGATTTGAAGAAAGGGAATCTTTTAAAGGCAACTTTTTTTTTTTTTCATGAATCACATTTTCCCTGCAGATTTTAAGGCAGATATTTGTATCTTTACAAATCAAATAAGACCTGGGGCAGATTTCACTTCATTTTTTTTGGCAGTACTGGGGCTTTGAACTCAGGACCTCACCCTTGCCAAGCAGGAGCTCTTGAACCACACCCTCATCTTATTTTTGCTTTAGATATTCTTCAGGTATGATCCCATACTTTTTGCCTGGGCTATCCTTGAACTGTGATCCTCCTACCTATGGCCTTCACATAGCTAGGATTACAGGTGTGTACCACTGTGCCTGTCCTAATTTCATTTTGTAGCCACAATTTGATTATTCAGGTGATAGTTCCTCAGTGTATGAACCAGGGTTTTCACCATGATTACCAACCAGACTGGAGGATTGGTCATTTGGGAGAACATTAAGCATTTTAAGAAAGGATGTGTGGGGATGAGGGAGGATGCCAGGATTTCATAGAGGCCACACAGAAAGTTTTCCAGAATATATTGTAGTTTAGTAGAGGATCAAAGGAAAAGAAAAGAGAAACATGGTTCTTTTCCTTTAATCTTGCCTTACACAGTGTTATTTAAGGTTTCTGAGTGTCTCACTCTAGGAGCACTTATTCTATATTTAAAAAGGAGCTGGGTTATTTGCTAGGTACAGCTTAGTGGCTTGACCACATTTGATATTTGAAGGCTTTCTTGGATTGAATCACCTGTATTTTACTTTAGAAGCCCCACTGCATGACTTACCTCATGATACAGCTTTTATATTTTGCCATTTACTTTTATTTTTTCTCCATTTTCTGCTGGATAGTCTGCTACAAAGTCCATTCCCATATCAAGTTCTGAGTGTCGGATACTCAGGGTGATAAGTCTCCATTTGGGGAAATTTAGTATAAGTTTTATTGTGACAAATGGATCTTCACATGATCCCCCTGCTCAAGAGTCAGTGACTCACCAGAGAAGGAAGCAGAATTAACATGGGACATCTGCTTGACTCAGGAATTCCTGCTTGGGAAACTGGAATTTAAGCAGCATAGTGCTACAGGTTTGCATATATTGAAGCCAGAAAAATGGGAAGTAACTGCAGTGGCACATGGGAGCTCTCTAGTGAGCACAGGCTGTACTCTGACTTTAGGGACATCATGTTGGTGGTTTGATATGAATCATGGCTGGAATATTTACACTGCAAAATTGGCAAATGCTACAACTCATTGGTAGAGGCAGTTATTAAGCATTTGCCAGCACACCCATGTAACTAAAATATCAAATTAAAAACAAATATTCTCTAGCACAGGAGTTCTTTGTGTGTGGTCCTTAGATCAGCAGTATCTGAATCACCTGGGAGCTTGTTAGCTATGCAAATTTTCTGGCCCTAATTTAGTCTTCCCCCTTGCCCTCTAGGGGTGGGACAGGAATCTGTTTTACCAAGACATCCCTCCTATGTGAATTCAATTCATGCTAAAGTCTAATAATCAATGCTCTAAGGCCTAAATGATTGAGGAAGAATAAACTACATTTAATTAACTGTGTGATGACTATAATTGAATGATTAATTATCTCATACCTGTCCCATTGCTCTTATGAAGCTTTCAGAGAGTATTTGCTAAATGGGATCGCTATTTATAGCACCTACAGCAGTGGTGGTGGTGAAGTATCAGAACTACGTCATTTCCAGGGTTCATAGCAGATGGAAACACACCACTCATCATCTAATGCTCAGGTTCTCCAGCTGAAAACACTGCCAAAAGGCAAGTGATACCAGTAAACGTGGTAAGTAGACTATCATATTCTTAGATGGACTAAGAATCCGAATTGCCTGAAGGGCTTGTTCAAACAGAGGTTGATGCAGCTCAGCCCTGGAGTTTCTGGTTCAGTAGGTCTGGGTAGGGCCCAATAATTTGCGTTTCTAGACAAGTTTCCAGGTTCATAGCAGTTACTGTTGCTGCTAGTCCAGGACCACTCTTTGAAAACCACTGCTTTGGAACATCTTTGAATTATCTGCTTTTGTTTGAGTTACTGCTTCTTAACTTTTTGTTCTCTCCTGTTCCACATTTAGCTTGACTGTGATTTCTCCTCAGAGAGTATAGCCCACATCAGACAGGACATGATTTTTAATGTGCAGGAGCCTGCTGAGCCCTCCATTTGCTGTCAAGATACTTTTCAGAGTCATAACACACCTTGTCATTTTTTTTTTCATTCTCATACTAAGTTTTTATAGCTTTGGCACTTTACTACTGTACCAATTGAAAACTCAACTGCTTCTTCATTGCAGTGTTTGTGGTCTCATGATTCACACCTTTCACTGACATCCAGATGAACAGGGTATTTCCCCCTTCTTTGAAAAGAACTTATTTATTTCCTTTGAATGTGATAATTTAATTCACATTAAAGTTCATTCTTTTGTGGCTTTACTCTCCATAACAAAATAGGAGTTCTTCTAAGTGTGTGAGAAGCTCAGATTAAAGTCTTTCCTGGTTTGAAGGCTCAGAAAGCCAAAAATTGTATGTTCTCCCTCATATGAAGACTTTAGATCTAAAACAAATGCAGTAATGTTATTGGACATGGGTCACACGCTAAGGGGAGAACACATACAGGAGAAATAGGAAGAGGTAGGAAACCCAAAACTTGAAAGTGTTTGATGTGCCCACTGGAGAGGAGTTAATACAGTAACCTTAAAATGACAGAGGTCATTATGGGAAGGTGACCGGGAAGTAGTGAAGAGGTCTGGTAGAGATGAATCAATTGGGTTATAATACACTTGTGTGTGGAAGCAATGCTAGGAATCTCTCTGTATAGCTATGCTTATCTCAACTAGCAAAAATGCTTTGTCTTTCTTATTATTGCTTATGTCTTCTCTTCAATAAAATTGGAGAAAAGGGCAGAACAGATTCTGCCTGGAAGTGAGAGGAAGAGAGAAGAAGGGGGTGGGGGGCAAGAGGGGAGAAATGGCCCAAACAATGTATGCACATATGAATAAATCAAAAAGAAAAAAAATGACTATTAAAAAAAGTCTTTCCTGGTTTGAATTGTGGTTTGGGATAAAAAGATTTAAGAAATTGTCATAACAGCTCTAGGAGGCTTGTATACCTTACTGTTGAGCTTAATTGGGATGGCTACATCTTTTTTCTTAACTCTTACAATGCATTTTATGATTATAGGTGGCTCATGTGACCTGTTTCCTTCTTTAAACTCATATCTTCAATATAACTAAATTCACTAAACTCCAGTAAGAAGGTGTTAATTTAAGACCTATCTTGGCCACTCAGTATTTGTCTGACCTTGGGTAGGTCACTGATTTTGCTGGATCTCACTTTCCTCATTTGTAAGAGGGGGATAATGGTATATGTACTGCTTACTATACTTAATTAGTAATAAAAAAATACTAGTAATTGTCATTATTTACATTTAACTAGCAATAATAACCAGTAACTGTGAGGGTCACAACAAAATTTTTGAAAAGGTTTTGTAAATTCTAAGATTCTATGCAACTGTGAAGTATTATTATTAGTGTTCCTTACAAGACTTAGCACAGTCAAGGCAAAGAGTTGACCCTTCCTGGAAGGAAGGACAGGGTATCTTAGATATTCAAAGTAGGAAATACAGAGCTGGCATGTGTGTGTGCTTATGGTACTTGAAATAAGTTTGCCAAATCTTATAGACTATATCCTGAGAAAGCTCACAGAAGTCTATTAGAAGATATTTTCCCCCTCTTATCCTTTCATGGTGTTCAGAAAATTATATAGTCTACTTGAGATTCTGTAGTATAATTTCCTGAAGTTCGTCTGCCACATACTTGCTATTTACATATGCTATTCAAACAAAATAGCATAAAGAGTACTGGACAGGTGTCTAGGGACACTGTTTCAATACTTATTAGCTACCTGATGATAAGTCAATTAACTTCCCTGAAACCTAGTTTCCTGATCTACAAAACAGAAATAGTAAGCCTTGACTTGTTTACCTTCTTTTAGTTTCAGATGAAATAATGTATATGAAGGTAATTTATCAACAATAAAACATGAGATAAATGCAATATTTATTTTTGAAATTATTATTCTATACAGACTTGCATGTGGTGAATGAAATTGTGTTTATTATAGAATTAATAACAAAGTAGAAAATATGAGTTGGATAAAGACTTTTCAGGTTGGTTCAATGCTGACTGAATGGTCATGTGCAGTGGGGTTTGATTCATACTTAAGGCCTTCTGACAGACTGAATAGCTGCTATCTGTCCTCTGAGTTCGGTGTCTATGGTGAACCTAATGAAGACATAGAAGTCATTTTAGACTCATCAGTGACTCTTAGCTGGGAAGAGAATCTAACACCATGAATGGCAGATCCATATTCAAATTCATCTCAGAAGGTGAGAACAATGATGTGAAAGCACAAAGATAAAATATAACATAGATAAAAGTCTTTATTTAGAGCAAAAATAATTTATTGTGTAAATTCAGGAAGGGCTGCTCTGCCTTGGAGGAAGTTGATATGAAACCATCTGGGGGTTTTGAATGTCTGTAAGCTCAAATAGAATGCGATACACTTGCTTTGAAAACAAATGTTAAGTAGAAAAATATGGGTGCTTACTAGAGTGATCTGATGTTCAGACATTTAGCTACTGAGTCAGGGAATTAGAGTACTGGCCCTCACTATGCCAGTGTCTCATAGTATGATCTTTTTCAGGTCATTTAATGTCTCTTGGCTTCAGTTTTTCTAGCCTTTAAAATGATAAGTTTGAACTAAATTATCTGTGAGATTGCATCTAGCTATAAGTATCTGTGACTCTGTGTTGGGCATAAAAAACTCCTCCTACTTCATTTTCGGTTATGTTTTGCTCTGTTTTTTGAGAATTGATATATCCATAGCTAGTAGAAAAAATTCAATAACAGAAAAATAACTGAGATCTAAAATTAGACTATATGTATATTTTAAGTAAAGGTATATATTTTTTTCTCAGTGATTGTACTACTTAAGTTAATTTTGTTGGATTAGCCAAAGGTCTCCTGAAAAAATAATGAATTTTTCAACTTATTTTACTTAACTTGTACGTTCAGAACCTTTTCTTTTGGAACTTCACATTTTCCTGTAACTTTCAGGTACAAATCCCAGCAGGATCCATCTGGTTCACTTTCCTTCTAAGACAGATAAATTGAACTGTATGTGCTTTTATAGTGTGTGGTCTTAGATGTCTAGCATGAGACTTTCAAAATTAAGGTCCTCTCTATTGCTTATAAACGTATATAGGGTCTCAGACTCTCTTTACAGAAATAATAGTTTATCATTAAAACTATGGCATAAAAGCAGTTCCTGCTTGGAAGGGAAGGGTTGGGGGAGTGAGGGAGAGGGTGGGGGGAAAGGGAAGGGGTGTGGGGAGGGGGAAGAGGGGAGTAATGACCCAATCATTGTATGCACATATAAATAAAGGAAAAAAAAACTATGGCATAATTTTTGCTGCACAAAATAAATGTTGCTTCTTCCATTATATTAAAAATGGAAGAAATATTAAATATAAGCTTTAATTGGCCAGCAAATATAATATAAGTTTTAATTGGCCAGCAGATAACTTAGCAATTTTTAGTGCCTCTGGGTTTTAGAATGTGCTGGTTTTTCAGGATGAACAGTATGTGTTTAGGTATGTTATTCAATGTTTTAAAACATCTGAGAAACTTTACTTTGTATCATGTTGTTTGATATTGTTTGTTCTTTATTCTATACAATTTTCTTTTATTCTTTTATCTGTTCACTTAATCCTAATTAGTTTTAAAAATGTTGAGCTGTTTTAATTAACTTAAATTAATCAGAACCTTTCTTCCCAATCATATCATATAAGAGAATTAATTACATTAGGGATGTTGTGCTAGGAAAGATGTGGTCTGTTTCCTTTTCTTCTTCCCTGTACTTTTTTCTCTGTCCTCTCTCTCTCTCTTCCTTCCTCTATAATACTAATCTTCTCTTTTTTCTTTTGATTTTTCTGTTCACAGCACCTTATTGAATCACCACTGTGAGTTAGAATATACTGAGGGTGTATTCTCTAATAAGAGATCTGCCTTCATGGTGCTTACAGTCTAGGAGAGGAATCTTTCCAGTAAATAACCCTAAGGCAGACTGGTAGAAGAGACACCTTGGAAATGGAGGCCAGAGAAAGCATCCCAGAAAAAATTTCAAATCCTCAAGCTGGATGAATAAAGGCTTGGGCTGGGTGTAGGAAATATTCAATTCAGAAGAAAAGCATATACCAAACTCTTGAGGCAGGAAAAAGCATAACAATAAAGAATTTTTTAAAAGTATGAATAAAACCTGGCATAAAGGGAAATTAGGGAGAAATGGGATTGAAGGTGCAAGATGTCAAAAAGACTGTAGGTTATTAATCCTAAGAGCAATGAGGGATCTTACCATCATTAGAGGGTTTATAAAAGAAAATATCACTATTGGTTTTCCAATTTTAAAAGATCATTTCATCTGTAAGGTGAGAGGACACAGATTGATTGAAGGGTTGTTGTAGTAAGTAGTCCAGGTGAGAGTTCTGCTGCAACATTGTATGGCCCGGAAGGGGTGTGGCTGAGGGTGGTGGGTGAATATAACAGTGGCTCTTTTATCTGAGTAAAGCTTTGGAATCCTTTATTTCATTTCAAGTGATTGCCTTTAAAACTGTCATTTAAAAACAGATAAAACAAAAGTCTTTTCTCCCCTTTTCTTTATTGGTATTCTTAATTCGAGAGCTATAGGTTGCTGAAAGAATAGATTTGTAGCTGTGACGGTTTGAGGTGTTCAGAATAGACTTCTAGAGGCTGTGTTGTTTTCAGTAGAAGAAAGAACACTGGAATAAGAGTCAGAGCACTGAATTTAAGTCCCAATTTTGCCACTAATGATTTAACTATGGGTAAATGACTTAACCTTGGTAGCACTACTTTCAATTTTAATCTTCCATGATTCTTTGAATTCGCTTCCAAGAAAATTCTAGGGAAGAACAGCCGCTAGGTATTTATTTGCGTTTTAAACATCTTACTACTGTTTAAATCTCTATTGGTAGCCATATTGAAATACCAGAGGCAACAGGCAAGAAGCTTTACTAATATAGTATCAGCAATCTGAGCCTACCAAATTGCTAATCTGGAACTAAAAATTAGATTATCTTTTATTTTTCTACCTTGAACACCTGTTTTTTGTC
Organism: Castor canadensis; assembly: GCF_047511655.1. Lineage (NCBI taxonomy): Eukaryota > Metazoa > Chordata > Mammalia > Rodentia > Castoridae > Castor > Castor canadensis. The sequence goes on along the minus strand of NC_133392.1, from coordinate 57,821,053 downwards.
ATAAGAGGAGATTCTGACATCTGCGAAAGATAAGCCACAGAAATCTAAGTATGACAATGGTAGTCTATGAGAGTTTGTTAAGAATATAGATCCTTGGTCTTGCTTTTACAGATTCTGACCAAAAGTAGCACAGTATGAGGCAAATAGGATGGATGTGCTGTGCTCTAAGGAAGTGTGTTTCTTAGTGTGGTCCATTTTGCACTAATCTTACTAAATGTTTCTTGGAATAGTGTTTGGAAGTAAAATATATTTGAGAAACACTGTGAAATTTAATGTCTTTTAATAGATATATACATTTTGTATATGTTTTAGCATATTAGAGACTCTGAGATATGCTACATGAAAGAAAGTTCAACTTTGTTCTTGTGTTTCTTTGCCCCATCTGGCCCTCACCCATTTTTGCTGGAATATCTATTTATTAACAGTCTTTTGAGAGGATGTTCCATAATGGAAGTTTACAAAATGTTGTGCCGGAATAATGTTTTCTGGTCATTGAAATGGAGTGAGTCAAGGATATAAATTTCATATTGCTTAAACAAAGGCACATGTGTGCAATTGCTGAGGGAAAATGTATAGATATTTTGGCTGAAATATAGGCTTATTTCATCATCAACAAGCTCCCTGACTGGTGCAAGTGGGTTGGGCATATTTTACTATAGAACTCTTCATATTTTTTGCATGTGATTGACCCCCCCCACCCCCAACCAGAGCTGTGCAGAATGCAACCTCCCACACCTGTGGCTACTCCCTCTGACACACATGGGGACTGACCCGGTGATTTTGTTTTCAGTGGAATCAGAAAGCAACCATGCAAACTGTTGGTCGAAGTTATGACTTTTTAAATGGTGGGTCCCTAAAAATTTGTCTGGAATAGAACTGGATAAAACAGTAGGGTTTCAATAAATCTGAGACTGTTTCCATGAGTCATGTAACATTTAAGCATTTTCAAATGGTGTATTTCCATACGCTGCTCTGAGAAGAACCTGAGGTTCATCATTAGATATTCATGGGCCAAAATATAGTTCCTTCATAATTTAACAACTTATTAATCACCATGTGTCAGGCCACATGCCTGGCACTTGGGACTCAAAGGAAAAAAGGCCTGATTTTTGCTTTCCAAAAAGTGCAGTTTAAAAGAAACTGCTGCATATATAGCTGGTTATAGTACATTGTGGTAATAGTTACAGTGGAGGCAAGTGCAAGGGGCAATTAGAGCATAAAGCATAAAGTACTTAAGCAGGCCTGGGGAAATCAGGAAAGATTTCACAGATGAGATTGGTTTGGCTCAGACTGATTTCTGATTTTCTTCTAAAGCCCTATACTGAATCTGCTGTTCAATTATCAAGAGAAAGTTTAGATTTTGCTGCCTTGCATGTGCCTATATGCTTTTCCAAAATAAGTTGTGTTTATGTAATAATTTTTACCTTTTGTCCTCACTCATCATTTCCATCCTGATATTACTTTGAATTATACCCTCCTGCAATAGTCTTAGTTTCAGCTGACTATTCACATTTTTGATACAAGCTAATAGAACTTTTCATTGCTTTTGGTTTGCAGATGTTGAACATACAGCTCTTAAGCATGGCATTATTCTTACAAGGATGACAGTCTTCAAACATTTTGATTAGTACCTCAATTTTACACACTTCTACATATTGAAGTGAGCCTATGTTTTATATCTTCCTAGCTTCATCTCTTACAAAGCTCTAGTATTCAGAATGGCAGTTTTTGTTTCCAGTTTTATGTCTACCACACTACTGTGAGGCTTTCAGAAAGATTTAGTTTTCATTCCAGAAATGGAATATTTTACTTAATTTTTTCAAAGCACTCAAAGAAATATATCTACATCAAAAATAAATGCACCTTACATATTTCCAGTATCTTGCATTTGTATAGAATTTAATAGTTTGTAAAATCTTTTACCTTCATTGTTTCATTTAACTCTTACAGTGCTGTTTGAAATATGAAAAAACTGGAGCTTAGTAAGGTTTTTCTAGATACTGTATCTCATCAGTGATAGAATCAGGTCTCAGAGAGATTTCAACCTCTGATTTGAAGCTCTTTGCATTATATCACATAGGAGGACAATTTTGGTATATGTTAACAATAAAAGGAAGACGAAAATGAAGGAGTAGAGTTTTTGCTTAGTAATACAAATATAAAAGTTCTGAGTATCATTGCTAATGCTTTGAGTGGAGGAGAGAAAGTAAATTAGTAATCATTACAGCCAAATATGATAGGCAAGTTTGGTGAAGCAGAGCAAGAAAGTGGAGCTACTTTAGCATTTAATGAAGCAGCACTGCAGCCAGCAGGACAGGTTGAAAAAAAGAGTAAAATTGCAAAAAGGATGAGAGTCAGCACTAGAGGAGAAGATAGGGGCCTACTGAATGCAGAATCAACCTAGCAGGAGGCTGGATAAGGCGAAGGAGCCCCAGTGGAAAGTCTGTAGCTAGATGCTGTACCACCTTCATACTGAGGTTGGGCCTCTTGCATGCAAATTATCCAGAGCCAGAATTAATGCCAGAGGTGCCAGTCAAGAAGGAATTTGCAGCCAGGATATAGACAATTCTTGACTAATCCTAATTAATTTGGTACAGTGAAATCACACAAGTTCATGTCATTGTTCCCAGAGAAGACTCTGGTGGGAAGTAGGGACTAATAATTCGAGAGTGAGGCTGAAGAACTTGTATTGAATTAATTCTCTAAAAACTGAAACCACTTTTGAAAGTTACCAGCACACAATAGTAGTGAGACATTTTAACTTTTTCAGTCCTTAAAAAGATCAATCAGATTAAAATTTATATAGTTTAAACTATTTAAATTAGGGACCCTCATACTTATTCTCAAGTGTTCATATAACATCAAAAATAGAAGTGATCAAGACTTATTTTTGGCCTAAAACTCAGAAAACAACACTTACCTTGCAATAATTGTATGAAACCATAGATGAATAAATTAGAAACTAAACATTAAATCAGATAGCTATTTCAAACATCTTTATTTCTCATAAAACTAATACAAATAGCACACACAATTTTGGTAATACTAATATATATCTACAAAACAGAACAATTGATGCAATTGCGATAAGGGACATACTAATCATTCCTAAATTTTCCTGGTACCCTTTTGTAATCTCTCTTCCAATTTCTTCCCTAAAAATCTCCCCTAAATGACTTGTGAATAAGAAAGGAATAAATGTATACAATATTAGATTAATTACTATAAGGTTGAACTGAAGGAGTTTGGCAAATGAACATTCAGCTAAGGAAGATTTCTGGAAAATACAGGAATATTTACAAATAACTCTTAGGGCCTGGAGAACTTTAACTAAACCAAGAGCCTAGAGGAGTTGAGAGAGCATTTTGGTTTGGGGACAAGGTGATGACAAAACTGAGCCAGGAATCAGAGTCCACACTCCTTCCCCCAAAAGATGTCTTGGCTTTGACTCAAACAGAGACAGTAGTATTATGATCATGTGTAGAAAATACAGTTTGGATGGCATGGGAAAATCTTGAAAATAAGACTGAGTGTAGCATTAATACAATAAGGAAAAATTGAGAGGTTTTTTTTTCGATGAGGGAAAGTGATTTAAAATTTTCTGAAATGAAGTTCATTTAAAAAAAGCAAACACACACACACCCACTAAAACAACTAGACAAGATACTCATTCAGTGATTCACAAATATTTTTTGAGTGCTACTATGTCAATCAGTGCTCAACATGATGATGATGCATTGCCATTTGGAAGGGCGATGTCTTGTTTGCTTTCCATGTGCTTACTTGCTTCCTTAAATGAACTTTGTTTCACACAATTTTATCTGTGTAGACAAATTGCAACAAGAATATTGCAGAATTCCATACACCTTTTACCCACTTTCCCCGATAGTTGACATCTTATATAACTATGGTACACTTAACAAAACTAAAAATTTAGCATTGCTACCTTACTATTAACAAAACTCCAGACATAGCTTGAATTTTCTAATTCTAGTTTTTACTCAATGCTCTTTTTTCTGTCCCATGATCCCATCCAAGATACCACATTATGTCTGTTACTGTCTCCTTAGGCTCCTTAGACTGTGATATCTTCCTTGTTGTGATGACCTTGACCATTTCAGTAGTACTTGTTAGACATTTTGTAGCATGTCTTTCAATTTAGATCTGTCTGATGTTTCTCTCATACTGTCTGCTTTTGAAATAACAAATGGAAGTTCTATCGACAAATCAAAAGAAAAGTTCACTTCATTAACATTATGTTTGGATTTTGTAGACCTTTAATCTTCTTTGAACAGTATTCCTCACATTGTCCTCAAATCATATTCAAGATACGTTTTGCCTTTCCTATTCATTTTGGTGCACATTTGCCACTTCAGCCTACCAGTGCTTCCATTCAAATAAGTGGAGATTTTAATGATAGATTCTAAGAAATTCTTCTGAAACCTCGAGGCCTTTGAAGATACATCTATGGTTAGAGTTTTAATATCAGACACTAAAACACTTAGCTGAGTTCTGATGCATGACTCAAATCATCACATGGGTTAGCTTGAACTTCATGTAAGTTGCTAGCTGCCATATTACAGATTGGTGCATTGGGATGACACAGTACAGACTTGGCCACATTGTGTCATTTTCTTGTGTACTCAATCTTTCCCATGAATTGAAACACTGAAAATTGAGCATGGAGCATGGAGATACCGAATAGGATCCCATACATATTTTTTTGATTTGAAATTCCTTAAATATTAAGAATTAGATTCAAGCCTACTTTCTAGGTAAAAAAGGGCTGTAGTATATATACAGGATTCTTCTGTCTTCTGGGAAGAAACAATAATTACATTTTCTTCCTATTTGGCCACTAAATAAATTTGAATTAATTCTGGATTTTTAAAAAGACCCTTGGAAGAAGTATGGTAACTTCTCAACCTGGGTGTGCATATACTTAGGTTTGATTCTGTCTCCTCTGGTTTTTAGTCTTCTGACACTGAGTGTGTCACTTAGATTCTTTCAGTAATTTTATTTGATCCATAAAGATTCCCTAACTTTGATTTGAGAACCAGTTGGGATAAATTATGTACATGTTTTAAATATACCAAATGCATCAGCCATGGTTCTAGTAATATCAGTTGATGTTTTAAACTGTTCTCACTGCTTTGCATTCTGCTCAGACATTTGAATGCTCAGAATCCCACTGTTCCAGCCGCTGGCTCTCTGGTCACCAATGTTCTACCATAACTCTATATTCATCCTTCTTGCAGAAGAATCTGATTTTTACCACAACAGAAATAGAAAGGAAATTTTTTTCTTTATTTTGCATTTTTTTTATTTAATTTTTTTCCTGAGCCAGGGTCATACTATGTACCCCAGTCTGTCCTTGAACTTGCCGCACTCCTGCACTAGGCTCCTGAGAGCTAAGATTACAGATGTGCACCACCATGGCCAATAGAAATGATGTTTTAGCATCAATTTCAATTAGGGAATTAGTCATAATTTTGTATGCAAGATTTTGCTATGGAGACCATGTGGAATCTATGAGAAAATAGAATTTTCAAGAATTTCAGGTTTTATTTTTTAAAGACAGCTGGAGATAATGACAAAACCATTGGCACTCTCTCAGACTTATTACTTAGTTCTTACCACCCGCAAGGGGTATAGACAAGCTGTTGATATAAGCATCTTCCTGACCCCTAAACACAGTTCTGTATTTGTTGGAGGCCCTGAGAATCTGACCTGGGACTGTGTCACTGTGAGACCTGTTGCAGGCCCCCTTCCAGGATTCACAAATCCTGGCTTTGCAGGGAGTAGTAATTTGGTTGCCTTGTCAGTATGCTCTACCATAGAGTTTTCTTGTTCTGTCTGTTACTGCCTCAATTAAAGAACTCAACTTTCTTTGTGCTGGCCTATGGATCAGATGCTTTAGAGCAGCAGGAAGAGAATAATCCCACATCTACAGGAATGCAAAGGTTCCTTCCTTGCTAAATCAATCAGCAGGGCCTGCTCTTTACAGCTGAGTTAGCCATTTCTTTCCTAGCAGGCCTTGTTATCAAAGGGCTAATTCAAGAGTTTTCATCTAAAAGCCTTTAGGTTTCTTCTCTTCCCCTTTTTCCTGATAAGAAGTCAAAGTAGTAACTTTCACTAATGGGATCTCTGCCCTACTGTTAAAATTAATGATTACAGATAAGAGTCTAATATTGAAAATTTTTACATGAAGACTACAGGACATACCACTACATCCTCATTCACAATGGCATTAAAGAAGAATTTGAGGACACATAAGTGGTATAATGGTGTGTTTAGAGAACTTGTACACAGGAGAAAGAGTATGTCTCATTAATTACACTTTTAAGTCTGGTAATACAAAGATTCCTCTGACAGTATTTAGAAGATCAGGAATAGCAGTTGGTTACCATCCTTGTGGCTGTCTAGGGTTTTGTGATAAGAAGGAAGCTGAGGGCCCATTCCAATTCTGTAGTGAAAATGGCATGATTGATAAAAGGAGCCTGCTATGAACATGAAACAAGGAAATGAGAACTTGTAGAGTGAATATTTGTCTTCCCTAGAATCATTCTTTCTCGTAGGTCAAAGATGGCAGCACTAATTATTTATACTCCATAGTGCAGAAAATTTAAACACTGCTTCATAACATATGTAGGACAAATGTGCATTATAGAAATAATAGTCACTCAATCATTCTCTAAGCTGACGTTTACTTAGTAACTACTAGATGCTAGATGTTGTGGACCTAGGCCTAAATAAGTTCTGAAGGGGTTTCAGTTGGTTAGAGAGATGGTGTGAAAACTATAGCAAGGACAATAAATATAATAATAAAAGTATGCATTAGATCAAGTATTCACAGAACAAAAAACAGTTAGCTTTGCTTAAGTTAACAAGAAAATTCTTTAAAGGGGTGTCAGACATGGTGTCATTTCAGTTTGTAGAAAGTGCAGCAATTCAAGTTGTATTGAAAATAGATAATTCCCTTTAGCATGTAGTGAAGGTCTGAGGTTAAGGTTGTCTTTCACTTTTCCCACACCAAATTCTACTGTTGTTTGTATTGATTTCTGTTGTCCAATCTCTTATCCTCACTCAAATATTTATAGCTGGAATGCTGTAATGAAGATATGGTACCTGATAACAAAGCATTGTATGTTTGGAAATAATTCGATATGCCATATCACATATGAAATCGCTTAGGCTGTCATTTCTAGAGTACCTTTGCTTAAAAATGCCAAACACATATAATCATGAGTTTTGAATGTCTCATAATAATGGAATCTATAGATTTGCCATTTGCAAGGCCAGGAGCCTGTTAATAAATAGACACAGATATCTGTGTATGTGTGTGTGTGTGTGTGTGTGTGTGTGTGTGACAGAGAGAGAGAGAGAGAGAGAGAGAGAGAGAGAGAGAGAGAGAGAGAGAGAGAGAGATGAGAAAGAGATTGACTATCCTTCAGGTCTACCTTTATTTAAGTCATTTCTCTAAGCAAACTTCTATACTGTTAATATTTTAAAACACTTTGTAGTGGATGAGTATGGACTACTAAGTTAATAATGATATAACTGATGTACAACATAAATGAATGATTTATACAAAAGACATGTTATGTTTGTATATAGCAAATGGAACATTGGTCCAATATGTGGATTTTTTCCCTAAGAGTTGTTCCTTCTAGAACACTCATTATACATATATACACATATATATGCCTCATTTTTGTCATAGGAAGGGATTAGAAACCAGTTTTAGAAATAATTCTAAGTCACACTTGTGCCTTTTTTCTTTTTTTTATTGTTTATTCATTTATTCATCTGTGCATACATTGTTTGGGCCATCTATCCCCCCCATCCCCTGCCCCTCCCACTGCCCCCTTACCCCCCTTGCTTCCAAGAAGAACCTATTCTGCCCTCTTCTCCAATTTTATTGAAGAGAAAACATGAGAGATAATAAGAAAGACATAGTATTTTTGCTAGCCTGACAGATTCCTAGCATTGTTTCTATGCACATGTGTATTACAACCCGAATTGATCATCTCTACCTGACCTCTTCCCTACTTCCTGGTCACCTTCTCACAGAGGGCTCCGTCAGTTTAAGATTACTATATTAGCTCCTCTACAATGGGCACATCAACCACTTTCAAGGTTTGGGTTTCCTTCCCTTTTCCTATTCTTTCTATATGCATTCTCCCCTTAGCTTGTGACCCGTGCCCAATAATATTATTGCATTTGTTTTAGGTCTAACGTCTGCATATGAGGGAGAGCATACGATTTTTGGTCTTCTGAGCCTGAATAACTTTGCTTAAGATGATGTTCTCCAGTTCCATCCATTTACTTGAGAATGACAAAATTTCATTCTTCTTTGTGGCTGAATAAAATACCATTGTGTATAAATACCACATTTTCTTGATCCATTCAACAGTAGTGGGGCATATTGGCTATTTTGAATACAGCTGAAATAAACATGGGTGTGCAGGTGCCTTTGTAATAACCTGAGTCATGTTCCTTTGGGTATGTCCCTAGGAGTAGGTATGGCAGATTTATGTTTAGTTTTTTAAGAAGCTTCCATATTGTTTTCCACAGTGGTTGCACCAGCTTGCATTCCCACCAGCAGTGTACGAGGGTTCCTTTTTCTCCACATCCTCACCAACACGTTGTTGGTGGTGTTTTTGATGATGGCTATTCTAACAGGGGTGAGGTGGAATCTTAGTGTGGTTTTGATTTGCATTTCCTTTATTGCTAGAGATGGTGAGCATTTTTTCATGTTTTTTGGCCATTTGGATTTCTTCTTTTGAAAAATTCTGCTTAGTTCAGTTGCCCACTCCTTTATTGGTTCATTGATTTTTGGGGAGTTTTTTTTTTTTTTAACTCCCTGTATATTCTGGTTGTCAGTCTTTTGATGTATAACCAGTGAATATTTTCTCCCACTCTGTGGGTGGTCTCTTCAATTTAGAGACCATTTAGTTTGTTGTGCAGAACCTTTTTAATTTTATGTAGTCTCATTTGTCCATCCTTTCTCTAGTTGCTGGGCTGCTGGGATTCTACTGAGGAAGTCCTTGCCTATACCTATTGCTTCCAGAGTATTCCCTGCTCTTTCCTGTACTAACTGCAAGGTTTCAGGTCTGATATTAAGGTCCTTAATCCACTTTGAGTTGAACTACTACAGGGTGATCAACATGGATCTAGTTTCAGTTTTCTGCAAGCAGATAACCACTTTCCCCAGCAACATTTGTTGAAGAGGCTATTTTCCATCATACATTTTTGGCAACTTTGTCAAAGATAAGATTGGCAAAGCTGTGTGGATTCTTATCTGGGCCCTTTATTCTGTTCCACTGGTCTTCATATCTGTTTTTGTGCCTGTATCATGCTGTTTTTATTGCTATTGCTTTGTAATAAAGTTTGAAGTCAGGTATTGTGATACCTCCAGCATTGTTCTTTTTGCTGAGTATTGCCTTGGCTATTCACAGTCTCTTGTGTTTCCAAATGAACATTGTTGGGTCTTTGAGGTATAGGATCATGTCATCTGCAAATAGGGATACTTTGATAGTTTCTTTACCTATTTGTATTCCTTTTATTACTTCTTCTTGCCTTATTGCTCTGGCTAGGAATTCTAGGACTATGTTGAATAATAGTGGGGATAGTGGGCACCCTTGTCTCCTTCATGATTTTAGGGCAAATGGTTTCAGTTTTTCTCCATTAAGTGTGATGTTGGCCATAGGTTTCTCATATATAGCCTTTATAATGTTGAAGTGCATTCCTTCTATTCCTAGTTTTCTTAGAGCTTTTATTATGAAGTGGTTTTAGAAATAATTGTAAATCACACTTGTGATTTTTTTCCCTGATTACAAAAGTTATAAAAAAATTGAAATAGATGAACATACTACAGGAAATAAATACCACTTAAATCACAATCCACAACTGACATGGCATTTTCCCCTTTCATTTCTTTTCCAGTGTGTATGTTTACATATATTTGTTCTTTCAATCATTTCTTCTCGTTAACAAATATTTATTAAGCACATAATGTCCATGGTGTATGTATGTATCTCTGTGTAGGTATATAAGTGTGTCAATCTGTTTTCATCTGACATATAATGAATATACCATAAAATTCATTCTGTGATGGAGGGGGTGAATTCAACTATGATATAATGTAAGAACTTTTGTAACTGTCACAATGTAGCCCCTGTACAATTATATATATATATATATATATATATATATATATATATATATATATAATTGTATATATCTATATATATCTGCATATATAACTGTATATATCTATATCTATCTATCTATATAACTACAAAATATCTAGAAGAAAACTTGAGAAAATCTATTAAAAAATTCATTTTTTACTTTTTAGTACTTTCACGAAGTCATGCAACTATCATCTTATTCTAGCATATTTTTGTTGCCTCAGAAAGCAGCCCCGTACTCAACACCAGTCACCTTTATTTCTTCCCTCCAATCTCTGGCATCCATTAATCTACTTTCTGTCTCTATAGGTTTGCATGGGGCATTTTTTATAAAAGGATATGGTTTCTGTGTCTGGCTTCTTTCATTTAACACAGTGTTTTCAAGGCTCATCCATGCTATAGTTTGATCAATCTTCTATTCCTCTTTTTTAGAACTGTATAATATTATTTTTATGGATATGCTGTGTTTTGTTAACCTTTTCACCACTAGAGAAGTCAAATATTGATTCTCTGGGAATAGGGCTTTGAAGGAATTCCATCCCTCGGTGGCTGGCAGGTTGCTGGTTTTCACCATGAATGTGTGTTGTTTATTTCCAAGACAGCTACATAGCTAAGGGGAGTAGGGGAAGTGAATATAACATAAAATTTGTTGTTCTATTAAAATTCAGCTGTTTTTTTTCCTAGAATGCACCCTCCCCAGATTGCTGCATGTTTTCATTAATTTTTAGAGTTCTGAAAAATTGATTATGATAATTTTGCTGCTGTTCTCATTGCTTTTTATGCAAGAAAACATTTTTGGAGCTCCTTATTTTACCATTTTAATGATACCTATCATTTTGTTTTAATGTGGGGAATATTAAGTAGGAAATTTAAAAAATGTGTTTATTGGCCATCTACATATATTTAATAGAGTTTCCCATTTTTTATTTAGATATTTTAATTTTTCTAACTTTTGTGTAAAGAAACTAAGCTTTACCTGTTAACAAAAGTTCAAATATTTTCTCCAGTCTTTTGTCTTTGAGCATTAATTAGTATTATAAAATCATTATAAAATCAATGATGTTTGTATAAATGATTCATCTTAAGCTTAACTGTAAAGCAAGTATTAAAGTATATTTCTGGTTCTATCTTACATTCTCAGTCACCATTTAGGCTCCTTTGTCTTGCCCATTCCTGAAAATTTGAGGTTTCTTTGTTAATTTTTTTCCTTCCCTCTAAATATTCTCCTCAGAATTATGTCACTCATCCCAGTAGCTTTGACTTTCTTTTAATTTGTTGCTGCTTCTTGCCTTTCTGTACTTGGCCAAGATGCCGTTCATAAACATTTGCTTTACACATCTAGTTGTTTCAAAGACACCATCTTTATCCCAGTAGCTTGGCTTAGCAACCTTGTAAGTCTGTCTTATATTTCTTCCCATTATTTGTCATCAGTCCTATGGGGTCCACTTTCTAGTATTTTACAATTTGCACTGCCTCAGTTGTCATCACCTTAATTCAGGTTTTCTTCATTCCACGTGCTAGCTTCTTACCTTAATTTCCTTGTCACTCTACCTACATTTCTCCTTCCCTCTCTCTTCCCCTCTCTCACATACACATTTCCCCCAGAAGAATCATTCTCTAAGGTAAACTTTTCTCTCTTTCAACTTCTTACTTGGAATTCTTTTACTGTTTCTCATCAAAGCATTTTTCCTTCAAGGACATGAGTCATTTTGTCTTAATTTTTAAAAGTCTTCATATCCAATACAATGTCTTGAATATATTAGAAGCCCAATTCATTTTTGATGAGTGGGTGACCATAATCTCTAGAAGACTTTATTGAATTTATTAAGTAATTACATATAAATTTATCCCTTTCATCAAAGTTATTATTTCATGCTGAACAGACTAACTCATGACACTGATTTATTAAAGCAGCATTTGTGAATTAAACTTTTCTAACACCAGTGGAACTTTCTGGCTGACAAAGTGACTTAAAACATAGATTTCCTATCATTTCACAAATTGAGTAGACACCTGTTATCACCAAATAAGATACTGAAATGCTTTTAGTGTTAATGAATAGGAGGAGAAAAAGACTCTTGAATGTTTTATTAGACAAGATTCCAAAGACACTGCTGACAGGATAAAATGCAGCAATTGGGAGGTGGATTTTGCAGAGAAATCTGTCTTAGATTAAGATATTAAATGTAGGTATTACACAAGCATTTTAGGAAATAAGCAAATTGAGTATTCCAAAGCTCTGAATATGTAGTACTTGAGTACATCATATAATCTCTTCTTCTCATTAAGCATGATGGCTTCTTCTCACTGGCTTTTCATAGCCAGTATGAACTTCATGTTCCTTGGGCAGGTAGCTATAAATACTGAACCATGAACATTGTCAAAGGTATTAACAGGACCTATTAATTTAAATAATAATAACAAAATCTGTTGCTTGAGTCTTAGCAAATTAGTGATAGTAAAAAAAGGTTATATAATGTTCAAAAAATGTGTAACCAATGATTGTACCTTTGTTTTAATATATCAGCAAGATAAATCACTACAAACTTTGGAGGATAAAAAAATTGGGATGGATTTGCATTATACAACTAGAATTTCTGAACTGACTCTTCTAAATCATTGTTTAGTGAATTTCTCAAGATAACAAGTGGTAAAATTGAATTTATATAGTTATTTTGTGATAATAATAGTTAATACTGATACAGAACTTTTAATATGGGATAAAATGTAAGCATTTTAACATATGCATTTATTTAATCCCATCATTTGAAGTAGATGCTATAATTGTTCCAGTTTACAAATTAGAAAACAGAGGTACAGATGGTTAACTATCTTACTAATCATGAAATCAACAAGTTATCAAGCAAGGATTATAACCTAAGATTCATAGATTATCTATAAATCTAGTTCATAGTATTTTGTCTTTTTTGGCCATATTAGGCATTGAACTCAGGGCCTCATGCTACTAGGCAGGCATCTACTACTTGAGCCATGTACCCAGCCCTTTTTGCAATGTTTATTTTTGAGATAGGGTCTTGCTGTATGCCTGGGCTGTCCTGGACCACAATCTTCCTTTTTGTGCTTTCCTGCATAGTTGGAATGGCAACTTTTTACTGAGGCTGATCTGGAACCACCATACTCCTTATCGCTATCTCCCAAATAGCTAGTAGTACGGCTCTGTGCCGCCAACACACCAATCCTCTAGTTCATAAATTTTAACCATTATGTTTTGCTGCCTCTCATTTACTCTCATTCAGTGAATTAGGTCTTAATATTATTTTCATGATTGGATATTATATAATTGTATTTTGTGGCCACAAAATACCAGATTGCCATAATTATTCTCTAGCAATCAAAATCAAAGTGTTTTCCTAGGATATGCTTTTTTTGATGTGCTTAATTATTTTTTTTAAATTTTATTTTATTGTTTTTACATTTATTTACATGTGTACACATTATTTGGGCCACCTCCCACCCCCCACTCCTGGCCGTACCTGTTCCACCCTCTTGTTCTCTGATTTTGTTGAAGAAAAAAACATAAACGATAATAAGAAAACCATGGCATTTTGCTATACAGGGAGATTCCTTGTGCTGTTTCCATGCATATATGTATTACAACCCACATTGGTTCATCTCTACCAGATCTCTTCACTACTTTCTAGTCCCCTTCCCATAATGGCCTCTGCCAGTTTAAGATTACTATATTTGTTGCTTATATATCACCTATTAACACTTTTCTTGCACAAAACTACAATTTGACTCCTTTATCCTCAATTTATTATTTTCAGTGCTAATACAGATTTGACTCCAGTTGCATTTATTTTATTTTCTTAGCAAGTTGCTTTGTTTAACTTTGCTTAAATTACTTGATTTATTTAGTAAGGAGGGAATTTTCATGTTTTAGTGCAGTGTAAGTCTCTGAGGAAGAGAAAACTAGTTTGATTCTGGGACATAAACTAGATCATCCTAGTGAAATAGAGTTAGCCTGGGAAGTAAATGCAGCTCAAGAGGCAGGAGCCCAAATGTGAGTGGTATGACTACCCAGAATACCCACAAGTGAGCCAGGCACCAGTGGCTCACTCCTGTAAATCCTAGCTACTTGAGAGGCTGAGATCGGGATGACTGTAGTTCAAGGCCAGCTTGGGCAAATGGCAAATTATTTGTGAGTCTCCATCTCCAGAATAATCAAAGCAAAATGGGCTAGAGGTGCCCATTTTGACACCACTAGTAGAGCTCCTGCTTTGAAAGCATGAGCCCTGGATTCAAATTCCAGTCCCACAAAACCCAAAAACAAACAAAAGAGCAACACTCAAGAGTCAAACCAATAGTCATATCTAGAAACTTTTTCCTCATTGTAATATGAGAGTTATAGTTCCTTTCTTATTTAGTCATTGAGAGAAATAAAATTATGCACCATTCTTAATGGAATATAAATTTCAGTGATAATCAATTGAAAACTTTAGTAAATAAGTGAGGGCATTTGATTATTCCAATGACCTTAGGACCCTTATTGGAAGCTTTTAGAAGGGAACCTGAGATGCTAAATGTTCTATAATACCCAGAATAATTCTATACAACTAAGAACACTTCCACTCAAAACTGCCACATACTTCCTTTTAACAAAATCTAGCTGTTTTATTACATGAATTCTCTCCAATGGATGGATGTTCCTTAAATTCTTCTGGACCAAGATCTGAGTTAAATCGTGGTTACATGATCTGTGATTCTATTTCTTTTTATCTTTTCAACTTGTCCCTAAATGTAGGAGACAATTATTCTGTTTCCTTTATTATTAATTCTTCTCCAGCTCAAACAATTGAAGTTCCCACAGCTATGTAGTTGTTCCTCACTCGATCTGGAATATATATATATACACACACACACACATATACACACACACATATATATATAAAATTGAATCTCTACATTGTGCTATATACTCTACAAAATACTGAAGATTCAGAGATGAAGAGGGAGAAGAAAATAATTAAACGCTAGTCTAGTCTAAGAGTGCTCATTTTATGAGTGTTAATCAAAACAGATTGAGATGACAAAAAGTTTTCCCTTGTACATGTGTATGTGTGTGTGTGTGGTAGAGTGGGCAGCCACACAGCAGGTGGCTGATTAGCTAGAGGTAGAAGGGCTTGGGCAACAGCAAGGGGACATTTGAAATCACAATAAGTATGGATCAAATGATCATATACTTACTTTTCCTGCAGCATTAATTGGTTATGCAGATCTTGTTTGTGAAAGAATATAGAAGCAAATTCTAACTGGATAATGTTATCTTTCAGAAAGGTAGAGATGCAGAAGAGAACTGGCTTTAGGGATGTAGGACATCTGATGAGTTTGCAAGAATACCTATATAACTATGTTTGTACATACAGGTGTTAGAAATATAATTTTGACTACTCTGTTTGAAGTAGGATATATTCCATGGGTGAATGAGTACTTCATAATCAATAATATATCAATATTATTCATTGGATTAAAAGAGAATTATAGAATAAAATCATGGTTGTAGAAACAGGCATGAAAAATATTTGATAAAAACAGTAGCCATTCTAGGCAAAAATATAAATTAAATAGGAATAGATGAAAAATTCCTAAGTGTGTCTAAAAACCCAACTCCAAATGAAAAAGACCATATAACATGAAGAAATACTAGATTGGCCCATTAATGTAAGACATAGTCTCTGTTCATAATGGTTATTCTATATTATTTAGCATTTCTTTTTATTATTATTATTATTCATTTATTCACATGTGCATACACTGTTTGGGTCATTTCTCCCCCCTGCTCTATGCCCCCTCTTCCCCCACACCAACCCCCCTCACTTCCAGGCAGAACCTGTTCTGCCCTTATCCCTAATTTTGTTGAAGAGAAGACACAAGCATAATAAGAAAGACAAAGCATTTTTTGCGAGTTGAGTTAAGGATAGCTATACAGAGAGATTCCTAGCATTGCTTTCATGTACAAATGTGTTACAACCCAAGTTGATTCATCTCTAACTGATCTTGACACTGGTTCCTGATCCCCTTCTCGTGTTGACTTCTGTCACTTTAAGGTTTCTGTATCAGTTCCTCTGGAGTTGGGACATAAAACGCTTTCATGTTTTGGGTTTTCTACTATCTCCATACCTCCCATATGTGTTCTCCCCTTGTCATGTGACCCAAGTCCAACAACATTGCTGTATTTGCCCTAGATCTAAAGTTTGCATATGAGGGAGAACATATGATTTTTGCTCTTCTGAGCCTCATTAACCTCGCTCAGGATGATGTTCTTCAGTTCCATCCATTTACTTGTAAATGGTAAGATTTCATTCTTCCTCATGACTGAGTAAAATTCCATTGTGTGTAAATACCACATTTTCTTGATCCACTCATCAGTAGTGGGGCATCTTTGTTGTTTCCATAACTTGACTATTGTAAATAGCACTGCAATAAACATGGGTGTGCAGATGCCTTTGGAGTAACCTGTGTCACATTCCTTTAGGTGTATCCCTAGGAGTGGGATTACTGGATCATATTATTTAGCATTTCTAATGAGTCACTTAAATGAATGAATGAAATAAGCTGTACAAAAAGAAGAAAATAATAATTGTTATTTATGGGCAATTTGATAGTAAATCTAAATAATTTATATCTACTAAGATAATTTATATCTACTAAAATAACTTACTACCTTACTACCTACTAAGAAATCTTAGATGAGCTAACATATGAGAAAAATATGTTAAAATACAAAGTTGTTATTGAAAAAATTAGGTCATACTATCACTCAAAATGTACAACACTTTGGAAGTCTATGGACAAAAAAGATGTAAATCTTTTTTTAAAAATTAGTGAGATGAAATGAGAAAAATATCCTGTTCCTAGATGGAACAACTTGATATCATGACAATGTCATTTCTTCCAAATAAATTATATGAGTTTAATGCAATTCCAATGAAAGATCCTGCTTTTGGCTTAAACACCCATACCTGCATATGCATGTGCACACACAATGTACAGTACACTGATTCTAAATATAGGAGATTAAGTGAGAATTGAAGACTTGAGAATGAAGATTTATGAAAGTTTAAACAAGAAAATGGTGTGTGAATCTTGACATGATGGATGGTGGTGCAGGTAACCAAGTGCTCAGAGTCCTCTGCTGCAGCAGCCACAGTATTGTATTTATACTACAGGACATAATTTGGCTTCAATAATGCAATGTTTTTTTTGTCAGTTTATATATATGCTTCTTTAAAAATGATATTCATTTAAAATTATTTATATTTATTGTTGAATTTTTCATAGTTTTAAATGAGCTATAAGCAGAGTTCCTTCTAAGTACTTATGCATAAATAATTAATATACTCAAAAGTAATTGAGTCAACATTAGTAGTGCTTAGGATTTTCTTTAAAAGTAGCCCTTACATTACTTAGGTCTGAGTAGCTTTGTTTGAATTACATTTGCTATGTAATTCAGGCTGGCCTTGAATTCCCAATTCTCTTGCCTCAGCCTCCTGAGTACTGAGATTACAAATGTGCACCACTGTGCCTGGCTAGAATAACTTTATTAAAAAGTAACTACTGGTGTTGAGCAAACCTGGGTTTCTTACAGAATTTGCATTCTACTGAGGGGCAGCCAATAAACAAATATATAAATAACATATCAGAGCTAAGTGGTATGAAGTGCTGATATCAACTGTGTATGGGGAACAGCTTTAGAAACCATGGGCAGAAAAAGCTTGTCCAAAATGTGACCATTTGAAGCTTAAGCGATGAGACAGGACCAGGTGAGGCAACAATTTGGAAGAATTGTTTCCAGGCATGTCACAGCCAGGCCAAACGCCCTAAGGAAAAGTTTTTGGTACATAATAAGGATGTTAAGAATGAGAGAGTAGAGCCTTGTGTACCAGGTGGTGATAATGTTAGAGTATGTGGTCAAGATGGAAGGTGTAAGATTTGACAAGAGTTTCTTCATTTTAAGAGTAAGAGAAAACAAATGGAATACTCTAATTAGCAGGACTGTCTGATCTGATTTAAAGTTCTAGTGATCACCCTGGTTGCTCTGTGGAGACGGGCTTTTGAGGAAGAGCATCAATGAGGCAGAAAACGGACTATTTGGAGGTAAACCATGGCAGTGATCCAGGTATAGAATGTACTTACATGCATAAATATGATTTTAGATGGAGCTAGGGTGATAATGGAAGAGATGAAACCCCCCACCCCCAAAAAAACAGGACTGAGAACATGTTTTGGAAGTAGAGTGAATACACCAGCTGATATATTGACCGTGGCTGTGGGAAAAGCACTTAGCATGAGCAGCTGGATTGGATGGCAGTCCTACTTATTGATGACAGGGTTGAGAAAGAGCTTATTGCTAGTTAGTTTTGAGTTTCTTTTCCATAGTGGGTAAAATCAAGAGTTCATTTTTCCATGACTACCTATTGGGAATACTTAGGGAATATAAAATTACTTTTCTACCAAAGTCTCTTTGATGTTAACTATTTTGATTTACTGGGCATTCTGTTTGCAAGCCACATAGTCTCACTTCATCAATGACCACGTCTACTTTTGGGTCTTTCAACCATCAATGTCACTCTCTGGTTGATGTTTATTTCTATTGCTTTTCTCCCCCTCCACTAAAAAACAATTTTATTGAAGCATAATTCACATGCAATAAGCTGCAGAAATATTTAAAATGTATAATTTGATGAGTTTTGACATGTATATACCCAAGAAACCATCATCATTTCATTAAAATCAAAATGGCAAATAGTTTTAAATCCCTTGCTTCTTGGTAGTCTGTCACTGTTTCCTACCTCATTTCCAGGCCACTCCGGATCTCCTTTCATCCTTATTGATGACATTTTCTAGAATTTTATACAAATGGAATCATATAGCTTATATGTTCTCTTGGTTAGGTTTTCTTCACTTGGCCGAGTAGAGAATACTTCAGGAATTAAATGATGCATGCAATAGTCTAGTATTCATATACCATAATTTATCTGTTTACCCATTGATAGACATTTGGATGTTTTCCAGTTTGGGGATATTACAAATAAAGCTATTGAGGAAATTCATTTATAAGTGTTTTTGTAAGCATACATTTTTATTTGTATTGAACAAATATGTAGAAGTGGAATGAACAAATTATGTAGTTAATACTGTTTAACTTTTTCAGTAACTGCAAAAAAACTGTTTGCCAAGATGGATGAACCACTGTATGTTCTTGTCAGCAGTGTCTGAGAGCTCTAGTTGCTTTACCTATTTTCCAATATTTGGTAAGGTCATGCTTTTTAAAAGTGTGATTATACTTACTAAACACAATATTTCATATGTGATCTAAACAGCAAAAGAATCAGATTAAATTTATTAGACATTTGCTGCTGGGATGATGTGTGCTGAGTAAACACATCCTTTTTTATCTCAGGTACTACATACCTTTGAAAGCAGTCTACATAAAACAGAGTTGGTATCTTAGCAGGCATAGCACACTATTTAACCATATAGAATTTACTGTCTAATAAAACCGCTAGATATGTTGTTTTAGATTTTTTTCTGATGAGGAAAATATTTTTATCCTCAGTTTAAGAGTGGATTTCATAAATTTATTATATTTAATATTCTTCAAAAGAGAATTTGCAATGGCTTGTTATTGCAAAACCCCAAAGAAAATAACTACATCAAGCATACTGAGTCCATAACTGAGCAAGCAAGAGATATGAATTATATTAATAGGAAAATGAGTTTCTTGATAACTTAAGTCACAATGGACTTTGGAGGTCATATAGCTCTTCATAAATGCAAGAAGCATACAAGATCACATGAATGCTCAAATTTCTTTCTAATTTAACTTACAGAGGAAGAAACAGAGACCCAGAGAGAAAGACCTCCCTCCTTCTCTCCCTTCCTCCCTCATTTCCTTCGTTCCTTCCATTTTTGAAAACAGATCTAGAGAGTCCATTCATACTTAGGGAAAGGGATTGTTGGCAAATGGTTACTGGTCTAATTATTCCATTCCCTTAGGCATTATTCCTCCAAATACAGGTAACAGGTACAAATTTTGGCTTCTATAATCAATGAGCACCAACCTACAATTTCTAAGATCAGGAATTGTTCTAAATATTCATGAGAATTGTCCTTTTACCCTTTCTGCCAGCACTGATTGTGGTTTGTCATTTTCATTCCCTTGCATCTTAGCCTCTATTTTCTACAGTCACCTGTATTTTGGCAATTAGTTTTACATCAACATTAGGCCTCTATTTCCTGAAGTATTTACCCATAAACCCTGTGTAATTATGGCAATACAAAATACTCCCAAGTTATATGAAAGATCCATAAAGAATATGATGAATATGACCTCAGAAATTCTTAGTCTTCATTGGATTTATATGTGTAGATTCTGATGCAACATTTGATCTTGTGAGACAAGTTACAATAGTTAGCTGTTGTCCTTTCATCCAATTTTAGTTCTTGATAAAACTACGTATTTGGTAAGCAAATAAAAAAATTTTTGTCAGTATTTTGAGAAATCTTTCTATGATATATCTTGTCTAAGTATACAGCATAGTGTAAGTGGTTAAGAGCTTGGATTCTGAAGTCAGATTACCTGGCTTTGGATTCTAGCTCACTCAATGTATGCTCTTAGTGACTAATTTACCTCTCTTAATTACTCTCCTCATTGCCAAATGGAGTTGACAGAAATATCAACTGCATCAAGGTCATGGCAATGATTAAATGATCTGAAGATTATACACCAATGTCTGGCATAGGAAAATAAATATGTTGTTATGAATTGTTCTTATATCATATTCTAATATCACTTCACTTTTCCTTCTATATTTTCCTCAAGCACTTGCACAACCCAATGCCTATTTATTTGATAGTGCATGTTACTATATCAGAATGACCTTCCCCCCAATTAATTTTCCATTTTATTGTTTTGAAATAGTTCAAATTACTCTTTTGAATGTCACAAGAGGAGTATCATCTAAACCACTTAACTTAGAAGATGAAATACAAGTAGGACAGCTGAAAATATTTTCTTGGCATTATCTATCATGGGAATGTGGTTGACACATACTTTTCTAGTTGTTCTCAATGTACAGGTATTCATTCTCTCTCACTGTTCCAGTACAGGCACACAGATGTACATTTCTTTTTATATAAAATAAATAACATCTATTTCTCCTGATAAAGATTGTGGTCATTTAAAGGAATCAACTCTTTAGACCATCAGCTCCTATTTTCTGTTAACTGGAGCTAATCATTTATCTTATGTTTTGAGTTTACAGATGAATCTGTAAAGTGGTGGCTTAAATTTTCTAATAAAAATAAACATTTCTGAATGTCTTTCACTTATAAATTACCATTATTATACATTTGTATAACTGAGAACACAACTGAATGTATGTTATTATTAAGAAGGCATCTAGAGAAAAGAAGTGCATACTTAAGTTTTATCTCAAAGAAAGGAAAAAGAGATTTATTTTGAGACAGAATCTTGCTAGGTAGGTCAGACTGGCCTCAAATTTACAATTCTCCTGCCTTGCTCTCTGGAATTCCAGAATTACAGGTGTATCACCATGTCCAGCTTTAAGAGAGAAGATTTTTCATTAAATATTTGGTTCTTATTCATATTTTTCTAAAGAATAATACTAAAGCCCCTTATTCAGGGGTCCCTTAGAGCATTCCTAAGTGTGTTGACTTACTGGAAGGACTCACAGGAGTCAGCATTTCATTGTATTCATGGTATGATTTATTACAGTAAAAAGGTACAAAGCAAAATCAGCAAAGTGAAAAGCTTTTCATCTTTATGTCTTCATTTGGAAGACACCAGATTCAAGCTTCCAGAGATCCTGTCCCAGTAGAATCTCACAGGACATGTTTAATTTCTCGAGTAACACATTTAGATGATAATGTATAAAATGTTATCTACCAGGGAAGGTTAGCTAGACTGAAAAGTCCAAATTTTTTTATTAGGAGCTATCCATATAATACCTTTGCCTAACCCATATAAACATCTGGATGGGAAACAGGTGTACAGCATAAACCATTTTGTTTGCATAAACATTTAGGCAATGTTAGCTACTGTTATCAATTAGGGAAGATTCTTTTTATTAGTGTAGAGAGCTGTTTATCATTCAAGTTCCAGTTGAGGGCCAACCTTGCAAGCAGACCTTTTAAGAATAGCAGTTTCAGGTTGGCTATGCTAACTTTGTTCCACACAGAAGCTAAATAAACCACATTTCTGAAACTTTTAAAATGTGTTTGGATGAAATCCAAGATGCAACAGGATTAAGTTTGTATAGAACTGGGAAGAGCAATACAGATTCTATGTTACAGGTATTTAACAAAATATGATCCATTTGGTGTCCCTTTGGAAAAACAGTGCCATGATTTGTGAAAGGAATGATCTTTTTCACTGTCTTCTCAGAGAATGGACAAAAATAATATAAAATGAAGTGTCTGTTGTGGACATAAAAAGACAACTAAAGGACATGTAGGGTACAGGAGAGAGGATTCAGTGTTCATTCTTGTTATTAGGAGAGCAGGGCACAGAGTTCTGCTAGAAGTGACACTAAATGAGGACACAGATGAGAGATTGTAGGGAAGATCCTGGGGTTCACTAATGAGGTGATAGGCAGCTTGAGATAACAAGGCTAGTGTCAGAAAGCCCAATGACTTAATAAACATCACAATACAAAACAAACACACATACAAAAAACACCACATTTAATCTGCTTGAAAGAAGAAAGCAGGGAATTCTTACATTGCCAAACAGGGTTTCAATATTTTGGAAGCCAGTATAAGAGAGTGTAACATATTCTTTCAATTTCTTTGCACACACACACACACACACACACACACAGACCATGCACAGAATCAATTTTTGTACAACGTATTTAAAATATTAAGCCAGATAACAGGAGAGGTCATAAATATCACTGGGAACAGATGTAAAAAAAGAAAATAATACAAGGTTTTCCCTAGTTTTAAAAAAATCTGGCATCTTTGACTTCAACTGGCTTTCATTTGCTCAACAGTATCATAAGGAAGGTGCACATTTTTGGTAGCTTAAGGCAATTGTTATTTAATGCCAATCATTTTTTCACAGAACATCAGGGAAGCAATTAATCCTAATTAGTGATCATGAAGTTTGGAGTTAGAGACACTTGAGATGAAAGCTTAAAATTAGCTCTATTCAGTGCACTATCTTGGTGACTTGATGGGCAGCCTAACTTCTCTGTTGTTGAGCATCTGTAAAATGAAGATTATGCTGAAAATTAAATGAGTTATTTATACACTAGGTGCTTGTCTAGGTTCTAGCACAAAACATCTACTCAATACATGGATTAGGTTATTGTTATTGCTACTAGATAGAAGGTCATAGAGCCATGGACTCTCTCGTTCAGGACTATATGTGATAAAAGAAATCTACAAATAAATTGTTAACTACACACCATATAGTCATAATGCCAATATGAGGTGCAGAATTGGGAGGTATTACCTTCCCTCACACATTCTGAGAGAGTTCGATAGTTGGAGAAGAGAGGGAATGGACATTCTAAGAAGAAATTCATGTGCTCATTTGTTTGAGGAGTTATAAGTGGTTAATGTAGAAGATTATAAAATATGAGTTACATGTAGGAAAAGAGACTTAAAATCAGAACTAGAGCAAAACAGTTTCTAATTGCACATTCTGGGAAAAAAGTGAATTATGTTTTTTAACAGCATATAAATGAAGGCAACATGTTCAAAATTTTAAGTATGGTATATTAAATTAAATGTAGAGATTTTAATGTTACAGTTTGATGTTTTTGAAGAGTATAAGCAATCATGTAACTTACACTTCTAATAATGTAGAAAAGGTTTTCAAAACACCATTAAGTTCACCGGACCCCTTATAGTCAAACCTGTAGGCCACACACCCCTAGGCAATCATTGATTCGATGTCTTTTACCATAGTTTAGTTTTGCCCAGTTTAGTGCTTTATATAAATTTAAAGGTCTTCTTTCATTCATCAAAGTATTTTTAATATTCTTCCATAATACAATAATAGTTCAAACCTTTAAATTATCAAATAGTAGTCCTTTGAATGAATATGCTACAATCCATTCTTATGCTGGTGGACATTTTAATTGTCTTCAACTTGGGTCCATGATGGTTAAAATGGCTATGGACACTTTTGTACAATTCTTTTTTGGATATATATTAATATATCATAGATATATATTAAGTGAAGTTATCTAGTTATGGATATAAATTTGATCTTGTATGAAATTGACAGTTCTTTTTCCAAAGAGGTGATACCATTTAATACTTCTAGCATCAATACAAGATAGGTTTAACTTGTTTCACAACATTGCCATTGGTATGGTCAATCTTTTTTATTTTAGCCATTCAAATAGGTGTTGACTCAGTATTTAGTTCTATAATGAAATTTGATATACAGTAAATTTGAGCCGTACATATATCATCCTTTGTGAAGTGTCTGTTTAAAACTTTGTTACTTATGTCTATAGTTTTTCCTCTTATTATTGTGTTGAAGGAGTTGGTCATATATTCTGTTTGCAACTCCTTTGTTAGATCTAGATATTGTTACTATTCCATCCCAAATGTGGGGTATACCTACTCATATTCTTATCTTTTTATGATCAATTTAGTTTGTCATTTAAAAAGTATTTAGTACAATCTGTGCCATAACACCAAAATTTTACCTTTTCCAAGATTGCAAACATGTGTTTTCTTCAAAATGATTTCTGTTCCAGGGTTCTATAATTATGAACTATTTCAAACTAAGTTTTATGTTTGGTACAAGAGAGAGATTAAGATTCATTTTAAAATTATTACTATAATATGGTTATCTAGTTTTAGCACAATTTATTGACAAATTTCTTCTTCCTATTTATTTCATTGGTGGTTTTGTTAAAAAAACATAAGTCTTCTTTCATTCAGCAAAATACTTTTGAGATTGAGAAATATATATATAATTTCTGGTCGTACTTTGGACTCTATACTCTTCCTTTGCTCTATATATCTATTCTTTTGCTAATAGCACATTTTCTTCTTTACTGTAGTTTCATAGGAATTCCTGACATTTGGTCTTGTTATCTTTCTTTTGGAGATTGTTTTATTTTAGATTCTTTGCATTTCCACATGAATTTTAGAATCAACTTGTCAATGTCCATGGAAAAAACCCATTGGGATTTTGATTGTGATTGAATTGAATCCGTAGGTTAATTTTGGGATATTTGACCATGTGACAGTATTTTTAATACATGCATAAGACATAGCTGTCTATTTTATTTTATTTTTTTGCAGTATGGGGGGGGTTGAACTCAGGGCCCCCTGCGTGCTAAGAAGGCACTTAATCACAGTCTTAGAAAGTAAAAACATTTGATATTGGCTATGGTATTTAGGTTACTGAGAGATTTTATCATGAATGGTGTTGAATATTATCAAATATTTTTCTGCATAAATTCAGGTGCTTATATAATTTTTTTGGCTTTATTCTGTTAATGTAATGACTTATATAGATTTCTGAATGTTAAACAAATCTTAAATTCCTAAGACAAAACTTATTTGGCTAAGGTGTACTATCCTTTGTATAGAATGCTAAAGTGATTTATTGATATTTTGTTAAACACTTTTGCATGTCCAAATATGAAGGCTGTTGGTCTGTACTTTTCTGTTTTTGTAATGACTTAGTCTGGTTTTGGTATGGGTTATGTTGGCATTGTAAATGAATTGGACATTGTTCCTTCTTTCTTTATGTTTTGAAAGATTTGGTATATGGTTTGTGTAGTTTCTTTAAATTTTGATAAAATTCACTAGTTGAACCACCAAATGTTAGATTTTTGTATGTGTATGTGAAACAAGACTATTTTTATTTAGGAATATTTTGTATCTGTTTTCATGAATGAGATTTGCTATGTTTCTTTTGTTGCTATTTTGGTGGGTTTTGTCAAAATGTCTTAAATAGACTTATGCTAGCAAGTAAGATGAATTGGGAAGGGTCTCCATTTTTACATATTCTGGGATAATTTATATTATATGAAATTTAAAAGAATATTGTGTCTTAAGAGTTTAGAAGAATCATTTACTAAGCTATCAAAATATAAAGTTTACTTGATTTGAAAACTTTGGTTTCTTCACTAAATATTAGCCTAGTCAGGCTATTTATCCTTTAGGCATATTTTTTCACAAACCATCTACTTTTGTGAAAATTTAAAATTGCATAGACAAAATTAAATATAATTTTTATAGCAGTTAGAAATCAAATTCATTCTATGAAACCTGTATTCATCTGATTCCAAAACCAGATAAGGACACAATAAAAAAGGAAAGTTATAAGCTAACTTTCTTGATAAACATAGATGCAAAAAATCCTCAATATAATTCTTGCAAACCAAACTCAACAACACATTAAAAAGATCATGCATAATGGTAAAATAGGCTTCACTCCAGGAATGCAAAGATGATTCAACATATGCAAATCAATAAACATAATACAGACTATAAACAGAAACAGGGACAAGAATTGAATAGTCATTTCCATATATGCAGAAAAAGCCTTTGACAAAATCCAACATCCTTTCACAATAAAAGCTCTGAAGAGAATAGGAATGGATAGGAATGGAAGGTTCATACCTCAACATAATAAAGGTTATATACAAGAGAGCTGTAACCAACATAATGCTGCAGGAGAAAAACTGAAGGCATTTCCTCTAAAATCAGGAATGGGACAAAAGTGGCCATGAATACCACGCTAACTGAATATAGTGTATGAATTCTGAGCCATAGCAATAAGGCAAGAGAAAGAAATAAATGAGACACACAAATAGGAAAAGAAGAAGTCAAACTATCCCTGTTTGCAGATGGTATGATCCTATATTCAAAAGGTCCTAAAGACTACACTTTTATCAAAGTAGCAGTATACAAAAATCAAGATTTGTATATACCGACCATGAACTGACTGAAAAAGAAGGCAGGAAAACATTCCTACCCACAATAGCCTCAAAAATATGTATACCTGTGTATAAACTTGACCAAAGACATTAAAGAACTCTGTGATGAAACCTATAAAGGACTGAAGAAATAATTTATAAGGAACACCAGAAGATGGAAAGACCTCCATGTTTATAGGTCAACTGAAGAAATATTGTTAAAATGGCCATAATACCAAAGGTGAAATACAAATTTAATGTAATCCCCACCACAATCCCAATGGCATTCTTCACAGAAATAAAACAGTAACAATAAATCTCTTACCATTAATATGGAAGTACAAAAGACCCTGAATAGCCAAAGCAATCCTGAGCAAAAAAGAGCAATTCTGTAAATATCACGATTCCTGACTTCAAATTATACTACAGTGCCATAGTAACCAAGACAGCATGGTACTGGCACAAAAAACAGCCATGTAGACCAATGGAATAGAATAGAAGATCCAGAAAGAATCCCATGAAGGTAACCTGATTCTTGACAAAGATGCAAAAAACATACACTTGAAAATAGTCTCTATAATAGGTGGTTATAGAGGAAAATTGGATATTCACATGTAGAAGAATGAAACTAAAAAATCAACTCAAAATGGATCATAGACCTTAATATAAGATCTGAAACTTTGAAACTACTAAAGGAAAACTTTGGGAAAGTACTTCAAGAAATAAGCAAATGCATTGACTTTCTGAAGCAACATCTAATAGTTCAGGAGATAGGAATAATCATTGGCAAATGGAATTTTATTAAATTAAAAAGCTTATACACAACAAAAGAAATAGCAGAGTGAAGAGAACACAGAATGGGAGAAAATCTTTGCTAGATAGTCACTTAACAGAAGATTAATATTTAGCATATATAAAGAACTCAAAAAATTAAACACCAAAGTAACAAATAATGTAATCAATAAATGGGCAAATGAACTAAACAGGTACTTTTCAAATGAAGTATAAATGGCTAATAAATACATGAAAAATTGTTAACATCCTCTGACATGAGGAAAATGGAGTTTAAAACAACACTGAGATTCTATCTCACCTATCAGAATGGCTGTCAGCAAGAAAAAAAATGTTGGTGGGGATTGGGGGTTAAGGCAAGGAACCTTTTATTATTCACTGCTGGTGGAAACGTAAATTAGTCCAGTCTTTATAGAAATTAAAAACATAACTCCCATCTGATCCAAACATACCATTTCTAGATCTATACCCAAAAGCGTCAAAGTCCATATACTATAAAGATTTTATATATCCATGTTTATTGTGGCATTATTTATAATAGCCAGATTATGAAATTAGCCTAGGTGCTCATCAATGAAGAATGGATAAAGAAAATTTGGTATATATACACAGTGGAGTTTTTCTCAGCCATTAAGAAGGATGAAATTATGTCATTTGCAGGAAGTGGGTAGAACTGGAGGTCATCATGTCAAGTGAAATAAACTTGTCCTCCAAAGACAAATATCACATGCTTTCTCTTATTTATGGAACTTAAGGGTAAAGAAAACAAAACAAAACAACCAAGGTCATGAAAGTAAAAGGTTGACTAGTAGGGAGGTGGAAGGTGAAGTGAACAGGAGGAGGAAGAAGGGAGGGATAAGAAAGAATATTAGATAGGTGAATGTCATCCAAGTACATTACATGCATGTATGGAAATGTCATGATGAAATGCCGTGTACAATTTAATACACACCAATAAAAAATTCCTATCTGTTTCCGCATTCTGAAATAAATTTAGAGCCTAAGGATTGTGTAGTATATACAATTTTCTAAGAGTTAACATATATTTCTAAGAGTTAACACATATACTAAGGCATAGAGAGTTTATTGAAGGAAATTTAAAAATGTCTTTATTCACTCAGCTTTTATATTGTTGTAGTTCCTTGATGGTGTGTACTTTCTATACAAAATTATGTTGTATTGTCCCTTAAATATTAAAATTTCAATACTTTTAAATTTATTGCGAGCAATGTCTGGACATTGCTATATTTTATTTATCCCATTTCTTTCTTTTGTCATATTTTATTTCTATTATTCATAGTTAAATATCTCAAATATTTGCCAATTTCATTGGTTTTTAATCTAAAAATTATTAAATTTCTCTCTCAATTAGTGGTAATATTTAAAGTACTTTTGTATTTTGTCAAAGCTCTAATTATGTAGATATGATATACCATTAAATTACATATTATGAAGGAAGAAAAAGAGCTGGAGGTGTGACTCAAGCAGTAGAGCACCTGCCTAGCAAGTGCAAGGCCATAGTTCAAAATCTAGTACCACCCAAAATAAAAATTCATTTATAATAATATCAAAGAGAATAAAATATGTAGGAATAAATTTAGCTAGGCATGATGGCTCAAGCCTCTGATCCTATCTACTTGTGAGATAGAGATTGGGAAGATCATGGATAGAGGCCTAACGGCAAAAGGTTCACAAGTCCTTATCTCAACCAATGACTGGGAGGGTTAGTGCACCCCTGTCATCCCAGTTATGGGGGAAGGACAAATATAAGTATCACAATATAGGCCCAAGGGTATAAAACAAGACCTTATGTCAAAAATAACCAAAACACCCCATCCCACCCTCCCAAAAAAGGAAAAGAAAATATTACCAAGAAAACTTCCTTTAATCACTTGCGCTTTTTTGTGTTAATTTAAAGCAGCATGTTTGAGTAATTTTTCATATTTTTGTTATCATTTATCACTAATGTATGTACAACAGAGAAGAGAGTATAAGCAGAGTGCATGATTTATTGCTAAAAATCTTTATACAAAGTCAAAATATTCTAAATATGATTTTGATTTGGAGTCATTTTTTATTTGTGCTTTTTTCATATTTAGATATTTTCAGCATTGGATATTGCTATATTTTATTTTTCCTTCCTTTGATTTGCGAACTTCTCATCCATTATTTCTTCAATATAAACTCACTTTCATTTTCTCTGTACTTTACTTTTAGAAGTCCTATTAAAATTATGTTAGACCTTTTGACTGTGTCTCACATTTCCCCTATGCTCTTCCCATACCCTTATCCTTCCTCAAACCCCCATGGTTCAGTTTTTATATTGTGTATTGACTATTTTTTTTTCAAATTTATTAGTCACATCTTTGTCTATGTTCAGCCTGCTTTTAGTCCAAGTCCAATAAATTCTTACTTTAAATATTCGATTTTTCGATTCTAAAATGTTCATTTGACACTCTTTTAGATTTTAATTTTCTTTGGAGATGCTCTATAATTTCATATATTTTTGCCCATATATTATTCATTTTCACCAAAATATTAAAAATAGCTCTTCTGAGATCCTTGTCTGTTAACTCTGCTCTTACCTGAAAATTATCTGGGTTTATCTGACTATTTTAGTTATCCTCACTTTGCCTTGATCCTTTACTGGCCTATTTATTTTATATTGTTATTACTTTATTATGGCTTGTCTATATCGAAGCTCTGAATTATTTTAATTTTCCTTCTATGAAAGTATTGTTCTGAAAGTAAGTTTAATCATTGACAAATCATTTTGCTTCTGTCAGAGATTGGTTTAAGTTCCATTTTTAATTTTTTTGCTCATAGCTTTATGAACAAATAAATCTCTACCATACTTTGGTGTTTACCAAACACCAAACAATGGTGAATATGTGATCTTTGAATTACTCTCTGCTTAGCTACATGCTAGCTGAATCCCCTTTCAGATCTTCAAGTGAATGACAGATTCATGCATAAGGTTCTTAGAATGATTATAGTTCTTTAGCAGGTTTTCATCTTACATAGTTTAATAGGTCCAACATATTACATTCTTATCCTAATTTTGTGGCTTTTGGAGACTTGATGTACTTGAAAAAATGAATCAAGTACTTACAATATATTGATATTAACAGTTTCACTACCATCTCACTTATAGAAGTTTTCCTATTTGAATTTCAACACCTAGAATTTAATGCAGTATTTCCAAGTTCTTCCCTTTTTTACCTAGAATTTTCTGAGATTTAAGATCTCAAAAGTAGATGTAGAAAGAGCCACTGATTGATCTTAACTAGATTAAATAACTTTTGCCTACCTAAAATAGTTGTATCAGTAATGAATTAGTTTTCCAAACTTCCATCATTTCTGCACTGTTTTTGCAATTTTGTCTATATTTTAAGCAATTAAGTTTTCCATGTCTTTCACTTTTGGTTGCCTAGTAACTTCTATTTAAGAAACTTTACATCAGTTAGTTTAAAAAAATTGACCTCATCCTAAGAAATGGCAATCAATAATCCTACCCACAGGATAACTGCAAGCTATAGCTATATTAATTATACATATTATTATTATCTACCTATTTTTTCATGGATATTTTAGTGAAAACTTAGAGAATACTTAGTAATATATGGTAGCTTAATGAGATTATTCACTGATTTTCACTTAATTCATTGACATATAAACAACCTTCTAACCTGCAAAATAGATAGTATATCTCCACACATAATACAATTACCAAACACCAGAAAGAAAGTAGTAGAATATGCAGTGAGTGAGAATAGTCTTCTTGAGATAAAATATCCATGTACATATATGAAGGAATCTATAATGGTTTACAAGGGCTCTAGAGTCAGGTTTATTGACATAAGATTGAAGAGAATAGTAAATGAGGTAACAAATATGAACTAATTATGAAATTTTATATGTACAAATAATTATGCTAATTTTCAACTTAACTCAATTTGTACACTTAAGAAAATAGCAACTCAGGTACAACCTTGCCTGCAAATTGAGCTGAAATAAATAACCTGAGGCCTAAAACAAGGACAATCAGAGACATTCTAGAGAGAAAAAGCTTCTGCCTTGGTTGGTTTTCCCTCCTAAGACAAATTCTGTTTTAAAAACAACAAAATCACACATAGCTATTAACAATGTCAACATGTGCTATTGGCCTTATACCAAATTCAAGGTCACAGTGGCACTGTGTTCTGCCAGCTTTGCCTAGGACAAAACATTATTAAAGAGGAGCAAATGTAGGGAAATTGAATGGTTCTGGGTTAAATGCTGGAAAGCACTTAAAGGGTTTCCTTTATTTTGCCATTTATTCATGCACAATGGCTTTAGTATTTAAATGTGTTCTTTTTTTTATTGCTGAATCCATTTAGGCAGTGAACTGTATCTTTGTGGGGCTTCTACTGTGGTGGAAATACAGAATTACTACCATGGGAACCATAAGTTAGCCCCCATAGAGGCAACTAGCTGAAGGTGTTTTGCCATAAGAAGAGTGTTGCATGTGTATATAAATTGTTTCCCAACTTGAAATATACTCCATTTGTAGTAGAAATTGGTTGGGTGTGGGGAGTTGGGAACAAACACAATGAGTAAACTAAAAATCACATAATCACTTGAGGCACTTTGGAGTTCAACAAACTGACTTTTTGCCCTTGCTCTTCAGTAGGAAATAAAACATTTACATGCTCTTCACTAATTCCAGTTGTTTTGTCTTGAAACTGTGTCAAGAGAGTATAAAACTAAAGAATAGCTATTTTTCATGTGTTTTAAGATGTGAGGTACAAAAAATAATAATGAAGGATAATAAAAATGATATGGAGAACATATACAGCTCAGAGTATATGTGGACTAGGGTGAGGCACTGACATTGTGTTGGGGTGAAGATCACCCTTCTGAGGTCAGTTTCAATCTGATATGTCTCAGGATTTCAGAAGCTTCTGAGTACAGCTGAGGTTGCCCTAACTTACTAATTTATTCATTAGTTCCTTCATTCATTTGTTAATATTTATTTGATCTTTCAGATCAATGTACTAGCCTGCAATTAAATGGCAGCCTCAGCAGAAGGTGAGTGGGATAGTTTGAGCTTCAGTGACTCAAAATTCCAAATTTGCTTGTGTATTACTGTATTTATGACTAATATCTCATGAAAGATCCAAGCTTGATATAACTCCAGTAGAGAGAAAGATCTGGGATGTGATTCCAATAAACAGAATAAATAGAAGTTTTTGGTATATCATTATAGAAATATTACTATACTAACACATCAACAGAGCAGATGTCACAAGCCTATTTAATCAGCATCTAAAAAACAGATAAAGAACAAAATATGTTACAATAAAAAAGTGAAAATACTTGCGAACATCTAAAATGTTCAGTGCACAATATAATGAAGATAGACTCTACCACCTAAAAATTTTTAAAAATCTATACAGTGATACTTTATTTTTTTTAATTTTTATTTTCTTCATATGTACATACAATGTTTGGGTCATTTCTCCCCCCTTTCCCCCACTCCCTCCCTTACCCCTCCTGCTCCCTCCCTTACCCCCCCTTACGCCTCGCTACCCAGCAGAAGCTATTTTGCCCTTATCTCTAATTTTGTTGAAGAGAGAATATAAGCAATAATAGGAAGGACCAAGGGTTTTTGCTAGTTGAGATAAGGATAGCTATACAGGGAGTTGACTCACATTAATTTCCTGTGCGTGTGTGTTACCTTCTAGGTTAATTCTTCTTTTTTTTTTTATTGTTTTATTATTCATATGTGCATACAAGGCTTGGGTCATTTCTCCCCCCTGCCCCCACCCCCTCCCTTACCACCCACTCCTTCCCCTCCCTCTCCCCCCCACTCCCTCAATACCCAGCAGAACTATTTTGCCCTTATCTCTAGTTTTGTTGAAGAGAGCATAAGCAATAATAGGAAGGAACAAGGGTTTTTGCTAGTTGAGATAAAGATAGCTATACAGGGAGTTGACTTGCATTGATTTCCTGTGCATGTGTGTTACCTTCTAAGTTAATTCTTCTTGAACTAACCTTTTCTCTAGTTCCTGGTCCCCTTCTCCTATTGGCCTCAGTTGCTTTAAAGTATCTGCTTTAGTTTCTCTGCATTGAGAGCAACAAATGCTATCCAGCTCTTTAGGTGTCTTAAAAAATGTTAATGTATCTGACTCAAATTTCATTTTCTATAAAATGTAAATAGTATTATTATACTTCAGGGTGTCTACTAAACTAGATAAAATGAATACACCAAAAATAGTATATTTCTTGGCAGAGATTAGGCAATTAAGTAATTATTATTTATAGAACTTTAAGTTAAAAATCCCTAAAAGCCAGTTTCATGGCAGGAATTTCAGTCTATCAAAATACTCTACCCATGATTCAGCACTGATAAATTATGAACCTCAGACTCAGCTCTAGCATTAACCATTTTCACATTTATAAAATGAAATGATTTCTGTGTCTTTTCCTAAGATGCTCTTGTAATTCAATATTCTACTAGCCAATGGAAAGCCACATAGTTGAAAACCCTTCAACAGTCCTGTGTATGTCTAAAAAAGATAATTCCCAGTAGAATGACGTTTTAGGCAACCTCCTGCTTTGACTTAGGTAACTATAATTTTTAGAAATTTATTCTAGAATACTAGTTACTCTAGATCATTTCTTCCATGACTTTGCCTAATATCAAAGTTACCACTCCAGTATAGGTTTTGATATTTTTAAAACATAAGATTGCAAATGTTGCCAAGTGGTATTGACTTGATTTTTGGCATTCATGACATTAAATCGATGATGTGTGTTTGTGTGCCAGAATTCAAGGCAAAAAGAAAAAGAAGAGAAAATGCTGAGCATCTAGACAGTGTAGGATTCAGTTAGGAGTATTCTCTTCATTCTGTATTCTGTTCCTCAAAGTGTGGCCATTAGCTTGCTGTGGCAGTCTCACTTTGGATGCTCCATGGTCATGCAGAATGTCAGATTCCACCAAGACCTAAAGAATCAGAATGTGCATTTAAATCACATTCCTAGGAGGTTCTGATGCAGGATGAAGTTTGAGAACCAATGTTCTAGGACACTTGTTTTATCTGAATTATTGATACAGGGTCCCAAACTGAAAATCATGAAATATGAAGAATGCATATCATGACAATAGTTGTTCTTACAAGCAGTTGTTGTTTTTAAGTACTCTCTTAGATCAACCCAAATGTAGGTAAGCCATTTTCAGAGAAAAAAAATCCTCTCACAAGGTAAATGTTATAATATTTTTTTAAAAATAAGTTTTTTTTAAAAAAACAAGATATTTTAAATCAGCACATGACATTAAATTTATACACGCCACTAGAAAAACAAATTCTAGGGTAAAAATGCTATCAAAACATTATCAGTATACTATTGCCAGTCTTATAGAATTCTACTACACTCACTACTCAGGAGACTCACAAGTTCAAGGCCAGCCTTGGTTACATGGTGAGACCATGTCTCAAAATAAACAAAACAAAACAAAAATTAAAATTATGTTACAAAATAATCCCATAGTCTCTTACATGGTGGTTTATCTTCCAAGTTAAATTTTGTATCTTTTTCAGTTGTGCAAGTTAAACATGTACCAGATTATAGTAGATGAATATAATATGTAGCTCTCCCTTATAAAAATACTATTAAAATATAGTAATTTTTACAGACTACTTCTTGTGATTTTACATTGATCACAGTAAGGTATTCTCAATCCTAGTATTCTCATAAAAATACCTAATATGTTTATAAAGCAAGTAATTAATTCAATACACATTCAATAGATAATTATGAGGGTTATAACCCTCAGGTATATACTAGGCATTGAGGACAAAGCAGTGAACAAATCCCAGATCAATTCTTCTACCATCATAGCATTTCCAGTCTACCTAGTAGGGAAGAGATACACTAATCAATTCATCATAAAAGTGAATTTATCAAGTTATCAAAAGCATTTATAATGGCTGTGGGAGTCTGGAAAGTCTTCCTGTGGAAGTAATATGGGAAGTGAGACAGGAAGGGTATATAAGAAATAACCAGGTAAGATTATAGGAAGTGAGGAGTAGAAAAAGAATTCTTGGTTGAGGTCAGCATGAACAGAGCTCTGTGGAGAGGGAGGGAATGGCATGTTAAGTATTTGAAAGTCTTGATTATTGAAACTCAATGGTAAAGAGGTGTTTTGAGTGAGAGCTAGAAGGATGGGTAGGCAAAGGTCAAATCAGGTAGGAGGTGCAGGATGCAGTATGGATTTGGGTCTCTGTTTAACATCCTCTAAAGGGAAACCACTGATGGCTTTTTAAAGAGAGAGAGGGTCATGACATGAAAATAAAATCTTACCACTTATTTATTTTTAGGATTACACTGAATGAGGAGTGGAGAATACATTGACTAAGAGAATGGGATGATAAAAAGCTAGAGGATGATGACAGTAGTCCAGGCAGTAGAGGATAAAGATAAGTGAATGGGCTGTGGTAGTGTGAATGAAGGCCTTGATGAATAGCTGAGGGAAGAAGGAGTTGGTACCTTCTGGATTTCTGACTTGTGATCTTCATGACTTGTAAAGAGATCTAAGTTTAGGTAAGAGGGCAGGGGTTTGGTTTTGGACATGAAGACCTTCTTTGGTTCAAATTGTATCAGGGCAATAAAAACAAAAAGGTCTGATTAGAATGACTAATCTTATTCTTTAGGATGAGACTGTTACACATTTTGCTCATATTCTGGATTAGAATCTCTACCTCTTTTATTGCTTGAAGGTCTTCTTTTGCATATTACATTTTTTCCACAATATTGCTTTTTAGAAAAATCATAGATTATTTTCAGTTAATCTCTGTGAGTCAAATTATCCAAGGTGTATTTTTAGAACCAAGTTTTAGCAGTTGTTTTCTGTACAGGGATGAGGTAAAAACAATGAAGACCTCAAGATTTAGACAAATTTATGTCCAAAGCCTACTTCTGTCACTTACTAGTTCTGTGTTTATGCAAAACACAATTTGATCATCTGAGCCTGAGTTTACTCATTTCTAAAGAAGACAGTAATTATCAAATAGTTCCCAGAGCCTACCCATTACTAATAATTAATAGGACTTTTGAGAGGATCCAGTAAAATAGCATCTGTAGAATGTTTAGTTCAGTGCTTGGCACATTATAAATAAGCCATTGGCATTGATACTGTTGTTTTTGATATTCTTGGTTTTATTTAGTCTTCACTTCTCACCCATATACTCTCAAAATATTGGCCATAGCTTTACATGTTAATTAAAATTTTTTTTTCTGTTCTCCTTTTCTTTAACTTGAGTTTTTTCATGGGGTTGGGGATCACATCAGGAACATTCTTTTGTGTAGAGATACCTCTTGATTGAAGCACAAGGTTTATAAAGGGTCCTTGGTTATGCCTTGCAACTGCTCTGTATCAATTTGATACCTTTTTCTTCACTTCTGTAGCAGCAATTGCTCAGAGTAAGTGCTGCAAACCCTCAGGGTCTGCCCTTATCTGTCCACTGAATACCTAAATATGTAGGTACTTTCTTGCTCATAGGCAGATAGATCCTGTCTTGCTACCGTTAGTCCCCAGGAGCCTTCTGCCCATGAGGAAGAGGAGCTGGTGCTCAGGTGTTTCTGCTTGTCAAATTCTGCGACTATCACTGCTTCTACCCTATCCCTCATTAGTGTTCAACTGTCTTGTAGGCCATACTTACAAGGGAAACCGTCTACTTAAGTACAGTGCCCAAGAACTCACAGGAATCAGTATCTTCTGTTGCTCTACAGGTCATTATAAAAAATCCAGATCTTGGTTCATCAGAGTGTGTGTTTACCCTGATTTGGTAGGAATAACAGTAAAGTTGCATGAATTCAGATGCTATTGATACATAAATCCTGGCTTTAGTTTCTTTTCATAAAAGAAAAGATTTAGCAAGCATATAAATAGGGTTAAAAGATGTTTTATTTATAAAATAGAAGAAAAATTATTTCATGTACTTATGACACTTATAATAAGCAGCACACTTGTTACTTATAAATGATCTGTCTTCCCATGTATGTTTTTTACTTATTTAATAAAGAGCTTAAACCTTTCTTCAAGTCATAGCCCAGCTTCAAGAGTACATATCTGCAGTTACCCTGGATCCCCAAATACTGGTTTTTAAAATGATTGTGTAATTTAGATTCTCACTAAGTTGGCTAATACCTCCCTTCCAGTTGGTTGCAAAACAGTTGATTTCTCTTCCTTCCTCCCTTCCTTCCTTCCTTCCTTCTCCTTTCTTTCTTTCTTTCTTTCTTCTTCTTCCTCCCTTCCTCCCTCCCTTCCTCCCTCTGTTCCTTCCTTTTAGGTGAGTGTGAATAAATGTCCCCTGTAAGTTCTTTGGGCTTGATCCTTCAGTATTTGTGTTTTTCTGTATTTTTTGATCTGCAAATGTTGTAGCTGAAAAATGTTAAATCTGTGTTTTATGTCGTATGATTTATATCTAGTTCATTTAAGCTCTGTTTCCTTGAGGTTGATGAAAGGAGGAGTTAATATTCTCAGCTTTCTAACTGCAGACATTGAAAAGGATCATGCCTGTCTTTAATGTTACTGGCTCTGTACTCCACACAGCAAGAAATATTACAGGCAACACATAGTTACATTTTCAATTTAGACACCCATTATTTGATGTTTGCAGGCCAGTCCTAATTCTGAGTCCAGAATTTATGGTTTGTTCAGTGATTATCATCATAGCAATCTCCTGCAACTGGGCTGTGCTTCATCGGGAGCTTTGTGCTGCTTTATCAGTCCTCCCTGACGTTTAGAGCTGATATATAACACTACATCCATATCGCCCTGGTTCACAAAGGCTTGATTTATGATTCCCAGAGGTCAATCTCTTCCAGGTGGGTAGGTCAGTTTACACCATCCTAGTGAGGGGCAAAGTTGACCTTTGGAAAAGAGGGTGGGGGTAATTGAACAAATAAAATGTTACATGTAAGATTCTGAACCCTTCTGAGTCAGACTAGATCCCATTTATTAAGTCACTTATTAAGTTTTGTTTATGGCTAAGTAATAATGAAGCATAGATGTTTCCTAGTTTGCCTTAGAAACCTCAAGTGAAGAGTAACATATAAATCTCTTTAAGATACATAAAAAAATCCTACCAATAACTTCTTTGGAATCTTTAGCACATGTCAAATGGTTATTTTGTATTTTCTTTTTTGAATAGAGAATATTTGGTTTTGTCTATAAAATACCTGGGTCTTCTTCAGGCTCTGTTCTGTAGCATTAATTAAAGCTTACTGAAGGACTTTAGAAATCTATGCACATTGATTTTCTGAAGGAGAATCACTCACTATATCTACATTTTTGAAGTGATGTAGTGGTGGCACATGTGTCTGTTACAGATGCTATAGACTGAAGGATATTTCATTTTTAATCTTGCTGATTGGATTGAAGACAAGAGTTCTTGTCATCTGTACCTATCTACTTTTCTGCTTTTTTTGTGGCTTGTCACTTGCCCTTTCTCCCCACCAGAGGAACAAGAACTAACAAAACTATACAAGGGGATAGTGCTTAATCATAAAAGGGCTTACTCCTCTTTCCCTAAATTAAAGATAGCCTAGTACATACTTCCCTGAGAACTCTTCTGAGTGGAGAAACGAAGGCAGAGAGGAAAGAGAAATAACAATAACAATACTTCCCTTAAAACAAAACAAACAAAAACCAAAGGAAAAAAAGAACATGTACTTGGAAGCGGTTTTAAAGCTATCACTTAATATTTTTAAAAGAATTTTGTGTATATTCAAGGTATACAGTATGATAATGAAAGATGCATGCACACACATAGGTAACTATGGTAGAACATACCATTCTTTGTCTCACAATTACCCATTTTTTTCCCTTATGGCAAGACTAGCTATAATCTACTCAATTAGTAAAAATCCTGAAAACAGCACTATTATTAACTATAGTCCTCATGTTGCACAGTAGATTTTTGACCTTTTTATCATAGGTATTTGCTACTTTGCATCTTTTGACTTCCATCTTTCCATTTCCTCCCGAGATGTCCCCATCCTGTTAACTGCTATTTTATTCTTTATCTTTTATATATTTGATCTTTATTTTCTAGATTCCATATATAAGTGGTTATGTAATATTTTTCTTTCTGTGTGGTTTATTTCGGTTAGTGTAATATCTTCTATGTTCATCTATGTTGTGACAAATGATAGGATCTCCTCCCTTTAAAAGGCAAAATAATGTCCTATTGTGAATATATGACAGCTTCTTTATCCATTTATCCATTTTATTTCCATATCTTGGTTATTGTGATTAATGATGCAATGATCATAAGAGAGCAGATACCTTTACAAGATGGTAATTTCATTTCTATTGTGTACACATATACCCAGCTGAGGGATTGCTGGTTATACAGTATTTCTATTTTTAGAAACTTCCATATTGTTTTCCATAATGCTACACCAATCTACATTCCATCAATACTGTACAAGGGTTCCCTTTTCTCCATACCCATGCCAACACCTGTTATCCATTATTTTTTGGTAATAACTATCCTAAACAGTAGGAAGGAAATGGTATTTCACAGTGGTTTTGCTTTGTATTTTCCTGATGATTAGTGTTATTGTATACCTTTTTATGTATCTGTTGATATTTTTATGTTATTTTTAAAGCAATGTCTACTCAAATAATTTGCCTATTTTAAAAATAACATACATTTTCTTGTTATTTAGTTATGACATTCTTTATAAATCTCAAAAATTACACACATTTGTTAAATTTATAATTTTCATGTATTTTTTGAAATCTGTAGGTTGTTGATCATTTCTTTTTCTGTGCAAAAGCTTTTAATTTGATGATGCTTGTGTTATTTGTTTTTGCTTTTGTAGCTGCAGCTTTTGGTGTGTTAGTAAATCATGGCTGAGGACAACGCTAAGGGGCTCTCTCATACCTTTTCTTTCGGAGTTTTATAGTTCCAGGTCTTATGTTTAGGTAAATTATCCATTTGGAGTTGATTCTTAGTGTATGGTATGAGCTAAAGGTCCAATTTCTTTTTTGATGCCTTTGTCAAAAAATGAGTTGTTCATATATGCTTGAATTTATTTTTGTGCTCTCTGTTGTGTTCTATGTGTTTTCTTTTATGCTGGTATGATAATGTTTTGATTACCATACCATAAAATATAATTTTAAATCAGGAAGTGTAATGCCTCTCACTTTTTACTTCTTTGTAATTACTTTGGCTATTCAGTGTTTTTATGGTTCCATACACATTTTATAATTATTTTTTTTGTTTCTGCTTCTGTGGAGAATGTCATAGGATTACATTAAACCTGTATATAGTATTAGGTAATATGGATATTTTAACAATGTTATTTCTTCTGATCCATAAGTATGGGACTCATTTATTTCTATCCTCCTCAATTTAGTAAGCTTGATTTGACTCTGTATTTATGTTTACTAGTATATTTTATAACTGTCTTGGGATGCAGATTCATTCTCTGAGGCAGGGTTGGCTGCAGATTACCCATAGTGCCAAGGAGCATAACTCTGATTTGTGTCATGGCAGGTGGACTCAGGGGTCCAAACTGACCAAGGTATAGCACTGGTCAAGGAAGTAGGGCTGTTCTGAAGGGTTGGGCCCAAGGAACAGAGCAAAGCAGCAATTTGGGAACCAGAACAATAGCATGCAATGGTGACTCAGGCATTTGGTGACTAGATACCACGCGGTTGTGACTCTGTGAGCTGGGGTCGTGGGACCCAGCAGTATCTCAGAACGATGTCATGTGCAATGGTAGCAAAGAGCCTGGGATGATGGAGTGCATCTGTCACCTGGCCTTGGAGCAAGAGAGAAGCACAGTGATGAGTCCACTTCTGAGGGAGGGTCTATCAGTAGCTCAGACACTAAGAGGCTAGTCCAGCTATAGGAGAGAATGGTAATACAGTTGTTTGGCCTTAGATAAATGACTCAGTCCAGGCATTGCTCTGTTTCTCAGGTCATGGGATCCTGGTAGAGAATAGCTACTCTACCTGGCCTAGGCATGCATTCCCTGAGAGACAAGATACCACTTCAGTGCAGGCATGGGGGTCATGACTGCTTTGGGTGACACCCCATTTTCCTGGGAGCAGAGCACAGCAGCAACAGGGAGTAAGTAGAAGGAGCCTTTCATGAAAGCTTGGTCCTGTGGGGTACGGTATAGTAGCAGCTTGGCTTGACCTCTAGCCTCCAGATAGGACACACTCCAGCAGTGGTTCCAGTTTCCAGACAGTGTAGTGCAGTAGCCACCTGGGCCATAGGAGACAAAATACAGTATTGGCTTCCTGAGGAGGATTTAGTGCCTGTGAGGTCTGCAGTACTCCCCATTGGTGATGGAGGCTGTTGACATTTTCTTGCTTTCCTTTTTCCTACAGGGAAAAATCCTTCCTGGTTTTGAGCTGATTCTAACTGGGCATGTAGTGGAAGAGATGGGGTGTTTCCCATTTTTTTGTCCTATGTGGTCATCCTGGGTTTCTGTGTTTCTTAGTATTTCTGGTATTCTAGATGTGTCTTTAGTTATTTTTGCCAAACACATTTATTCATAGTTTTGGCCATATTACCAGGGGGACAAACACTCAGGGCTTCTAGTTTTCTCATGGATTTTCCTTGAAGTTGTAGTGTGAATTTTAAATTTGCCTCCTTGTGTTAGCAGGGCTCTTTGTGAGTCTGGGGCAATGCAATAGGTGGGACTCAGTGCCCTTAGGTCTTCTTCTTTTTGATGTTCCTCTTTCCCTGTAACTGACTTGCACTCCATTCTCTGCACTCTGAGAATGGTCAGAGTGCAGAGAATGGGGTTTCGTAACAAATTCCTTTCCTCCTGTTGATCTGACCCAATAACACACATCCAATATGTGAGATGCTTCCAAGGTAGCTTTTGGAATTTAAAGCTACTACATTAAAAAACAAGCAAAATAAAGCAATAATATTTTTTTGCTCTCACTATTCTTTTAATTATATACAACAGAGTAAATTCTTGCCTAACCCTGGTTGAAAAGTCAAGAAATGTCAGTATTTTTCTAGTTAGCTTAAGTTTTCTGTTTCACTCTCTCCTTCTAATCAGTAATTACAATGTAATTGTCAAAACATCTATCTTGATTTAAATCAACCCAGGTTTCTTATCATTCCAGAAATTGAAATAAAGGAAAACAGAAATTGAAAGCATATGTAATTGGCTTTTATTCTTTTTCTCCTCTTTTCTGGAGTGAGGGCAGGGACAGGGAGAAGTAAAGGGAACCAGAAAGTTATTGCTAGCTCTCTGGGTACTGAAAGCTGACTTTTCTCCTCACTTGTATTCATAATGGTCCCAGCAAGAGAACACATGGCACATGAAACTAGTAATTTGTAGAATATATTAAAGGGGTGTTTACATAGGTTTAGGCAACGTTTGGGGATACTAACAAGGGACAGAGAAAGACCTCCCTAAGCCAGCAATTGCAGAGAGCTCTGTCCACACTTAGTCCTATAGGAACAACAGAAGGGTTGGATACTGGAACTTGAGAGGTTAAGGATATAAAGAAGGCTCTTTAATTGGAGCTATGACCTTCAGTATAGGGACATAGTGAATTTACAATACCCCCATGGGATACCAACCAAGAAATAAGTACTCCAAATTTTATCTTCTTCCCCTATCTTGTAACTTCCTTTGGCCAAATCTACCTGAAAGTGGGAAATAGTCTATGATATCTGGGGAATGGGAACAAAGTAGTGAGGAGGCATGGTGGTGAATGGATCCAGAAGGGAAAATGAAAATCAATTGATACAGGTGAAGTATTCACCAGGATTCTCCAGAGAAACAGAATCAATATATGGATGAATAAGAGAGAATTTATAATGAGAATTGGTTCATACAATAATGGAGGCTAAGAAGTACCACAGTGTGTTATCTGCAAGCTGGAGAAGCAGGAAAGATGGTGATGTGAATGTCTTAGAAAGATGAGAACCAATGGTGTAACTTCTAGTCCAAGGCTAATGGTTCAAAACTGGAGACTCTGGTGTAAGTCCTGCAGTTTGAAGGTACGAGAGCCAAGGGATCTCAAGTGTCTGAGGGTGGGGGGAAAAATGCATGCTCCAGCTAGAGAAGAGAGAGCAAATTCCTCTCACCTGAATTTTATTCTATCTGGAGTCTCAGGGGATTGGATTATGTCCACTTATATTGGTGAGGACAGATCATCTTTATTCAGTCAACTGATTCAA
The DNA here is from genome assembly GCF_047511655.1 of Castor canadensis. Taxonomy (NCBI): domain Eukaryota; kingdom Metazoa; phylum Chordata; class Mammalia; order Rodentia; family Castoridae; genus Castor; species Castor canadensis. Next base: position 57,776,908 of record NC_133392.1, on the reverse strand, counting down.
TGCTAATCTCTTTTAGAAGCACCCTTGCAGACAAAGTCAGAAATAATGTTTAACCAGTTATTTGGGTATCCCTCAGTCCAGTTAAGTTGACCTCTGACATTAAATATCTGTGTTTTTGAGGGTTCCTTGGAGGTTCTTGGTAGCCTACAATTCACTTGAGTGGTATATTCTACTGCAGCTGACTGCTTTATTTAGCAAGCACAGCAGTTTTTATAGCTTTTCTTTGTTAACTAATCTAAACAATAGTCTTGGACAAAACAATTGAAGATGATCCCAGATTGGCCCTTTTTTCTATAATTCCCATTTATGGACCATGGAAAAATGTCCAAATATTGGAGTTCAGTCACCTTTTCTGCTTATTCATCAGCAACTAGCCAATTATCCCTCACCAACTGGATTTCTTGGAAGAGAGTTTACAATTGCCCACTGACTCGTCACTGCCAGAGACTCTTTCATGGTTTGTAAGTAGTCCCACTGAAGTGTCTCTTACCAGAATGGTGGAAGTGATGAGTAGGGAGGAGGACAGGAATCTACCTCTTTTTAAATATATACTCTCCAAAAGAATCTTTCCCTGTCCTCACACATTTTGACCCTCCCCACATACTTCCCCCTCCCGTTGGCACCAACCCTCCAGACAGGACCTGTTCTGCTCTCCTGTACTCTGATTTTTTTTACTGTGACATTTCTGTTTGTTTAAGATAGCTATACAGAGAGTTTCCTTGTGACATTTCCATGTATTTATGTATTATAACCCAAATTGGTTCATCTCTATTTTTCTCCTTTCTACTTTAGTCCCCTTCTTAAAGTGATTTCAACAAGTTTAAAAATTCTCTATACATTCTTGTATAGGAAGTACATCCACTATATTCACCTTCTTATCTTTCTCTTTTTACCCTCCCTCTCTAGTATGTGACCTGTTTTCATACTGTTGCATGTATTTGTATTAGGTATATAGTCCACATATGAGAGAAACATGCAGTCTTTGACTGTCTGAACCTGGCTAACTTCAAGGCTAAGAGGACTTGCTATAAAATATATTTATGCATCCTATTATACAGAAAAGTATTACCTACTATTTTATCTTGAAGGAAAAGATTTTTATGTTTCAGGTTTCATTTTCTTTTTTCTTATTGTTGTGTTGGGAAGGTACATTGTAGCATTTACAAAGGTTCTAACAGTGTAAAAAATAAATCATACTTGAATTCACCCCCTCCACTGCTCTCCTTCATCCTCCCTCCTCAGATTCATGGAAGTTTCAACAGACATCATTTTTGCATTTAAAAACATGTGTACACAGTATTTGTAGTGTATCCATCCTCTTGCCCCTTTCCCCACCATCCCACCACCTCCCCTCCCCCACTGGTGCCACTCCCCTCACAGAACCTGATCCGCCCTACTGTCTCTGATTAAGTTTCTTTAAAGTGAAAGCTATCTTTATTTAATTTTTCCACATGCTGCAGAATCTGAAATTCTCCAAATTACAAATCTTGAAAGTTCTAATTGAGAGTACCAGTGATAGAAAATACTTATGTTAATCAGTAAGGAACAAATACATTATATTTTTATAGTGTCCAAAATTAAACATGTCTATAACACACAGATTACAGTTGATAGTGAAAGAGAAAGCAGTCATCAGAATGGTGGAAATCGCTCTGCTTCTAGAGTTCATGTGCATGGCTATGGAAGTGCTTTGTTAGACAGTTGAGAATTCAGACTTCATAAAGCCTACTGTTGACTAAAGTACTGCATGTTGAGTATTATTAAACAAGGAAACTCAGGCTTAGGAAACAACAAAATAAGAGCGAATAAGACTTAGGAAACCAGAGAAATGGCAGAAGAAAACATTTTAACAAGATCAGTCATGTCCTAACTCTACTTCCCAAATCACTGTAGAGACAGGAAAATTTCCCAAAACAATCTTTTTGTGTAAAAGATGGAAAATAATTAACTTGTTTTATATGTATAATGTCACTTCATTGTTCATTAGATTTTGGTAGTGGTTTTGAATATCACAGAAAAAGTCTTTGCCATAAGAGCTCCCAGCATAATTGACCACATAGAACATAACATTCTTCTGCTTTCTTTTGGAAGCTGGTACACCAGCATCACAGCTAATGCTTCAGAGACAAGGACAAGCATCTGCTAATGCTAGCTGCAGGGTCAGGCACCACAGAACCAAAAGGATTTCCAGAATGAGTCAGCTCTCATTCTGAAATGTGCACCCATCCTCTGCTGAAGACTTGAGAAAAGAAGTTTGGAAATTGAAATGTCAGTGAAGACAGGACATACAGTTTAACCTTTAATCGATGCTGGAGGATTAGTGAACTTTAGCTTAGACATCTATGTTTTGTCTACATTGATGGTAATTATGATTACACACTGCTTGAGGCCTTAATGCCCTGTTTAATGAGATCTCCACAACCTTTCTGGTGATCATGAGCAAACCCTCCTTCAATACATCTGTATCATGTTTTATATGTTCATTCATTCATTCAAATATTCTTTAAAAAATTTGTTCAAGACCAGGCATGATGGTGCAGCATCTGTCATCCTAGAACTTGGGGGGAGTGGAGGCAGGAGGATCTTGAATTCAAAGGCTGCCTGTGCTACATAGCTAGTTCCAGTCTCAAAAAACAAACAAATGAAAAATTCAAATTAATGAATACTGAGCACAATTATGGACATGTACTGCTAGGGACATACAGTGAATGAAATAGTTTATGTTCTCTACCCTCAGCAATCTTAAGTTACTTTTGTATTAATGATAATTTATTAAATGTCAGTGAGAAAATATTTATTACTTTGCACCCTTTTCATATGTTATCTCATTTAATTCTCACAATTCTAAAAAGCAGATAGTGTCATACTCCTCCACGGATGAGGAAAGTTCAGTTTACATAGGTGACATGTGGCCACATCTTCAGCAAGCTATAGAACTAAGATTTGAAGCATATGTATTTCATTTTATTACCAACTTTTAATAGAAGTTTAATGTAAATTTCATTCATTTTTTACTGTGTGGTATTGGTGATTGAACCCAGGACCTCATTCATGCTAAGAAAACACTCTACCACTGAGCTATGCTCTCAGTCATAAGTGTTATTTTATTTATTTACTTATTTATTAGCATATATTAACTGTACAAAGGGGTTTCATTATGATATTTCCATACCTGCATAAAATTTACTTTGATAAAGTTCACTCCTCAGTGCAATGCAATTGAAATAAAATGTCTAGACCAATCTGAGAAAATTGTCCAGTTTTAAAATCACAGAAATTATTTTAAGCTCTGTTCACATGCCAGTCCATCAGCTGTCTGATAAATCAATTTTGGTTGCAAGGCTAGGCAGATTTTTTTGGTTTTGTATTTATTATAAGTTAAAATTTTTCAATTTCATTTTTATACCTTTGACTCTCTCAGTTAGGCGTTTATTCAACAAGTTAGAACCAGCAGTAAAGAACATAAATACACAAACAAACACAACCTGAGAGGTTGACAGGTTTCCCATTATTTTCCTACACCAAATAAAAATATTATAGATTACAACTAAACATGAAAAGAAATAGCAGAAACTTTAACATAAAAATAGAATTTCTCTCAGAAAAAGGCATTCTTACAGCTAGATAAGTTGATTATCTTTGTTTTTGTATTTCCACTGCTTGAATCTTCTGACAAGTATTTAGGAACCATTAATGTACATAATGTCTTTGGATCCTGCCCTGAACCCACTCAAACCCTTTAACTTTGAATCTTTTCCCTTCATTTAATGGGTAACCCTGGTATGATTTATAGGAAGAGTCACTGACCTAGGAGCTAGCAAGATCTGAAACCTATTAGAGCCTGGGTCACAGCAAGTTTTGTTTAATGCAGAATTACTGATATTAATAGACTCCATCTTTTAAATTCCTCCTAATTAAGAACAGTTATTAGCTCCAGAGTTTGCTGGGCTCCCATGGAGCCCAGGAAACTCTTAGGAGGATGAGACAAAAAATGGGAGTCAAGGATATTGCTTTAAAACGTGAAAACCATGAACAAGCCAGTGATGTTTTTTGCTGGTGTATATGAAATTGGACATGGTAAAGGATTTTTTATCGTGACACTTCCATACTTGCATGCAGTGTACCTTCATCATATGCACCCTCCATTTCTCTTTCTTACCTTCCCTGCCCCTTCCACTTTCCTTACAGCAGTGATTTTAGGAAGCAAAGTATCAGGTTACTCCTGACACTTCTAGTCTCTTTGAAAGCTTCCAGTGGGCCACTGGAATGGGTCTTGTTTGTAGCAGTCCTGGCACAAATATGTGACTGATTCTTCTCAGAAACATTTTTTTAAAAGAAGGCTATTGCTTCTATCCATCATTTTTTTTTTTTGCAGTGCAAACTCATGGATATTCTTTCACCTCTGATGCAGATTCTTTGAAATCTTGCATTCTGATAAAGACATCTCTGTACTGTGAGCATGAGCATCAGGCTGGAGGGTGGCACTGTTTGTCCTTGGGTAGCTGCTCAGCAGACCACTCACCAACAGAACTCTAGCACCACACACTACTGGATCAGGGAAGGACGCTAAAGGTCACACAGTGCAATGATGTCCTTTTACAAATGCTATGGACATTTGCAACTAAGGACAAGAGTGGTGATTCAACTTAGTTAAGGTTGCCCAGGGAGATTTAAAAAAAAAAATCTCCATTTTCTGATCCCAAATTTAGATTCCATCATTATACCAAGTTTATATTATATCTTTTCATGAGCTAATAATAACAGCTTTTGAATTAAAAACACTGATTAAATAGAGCAGCAATGAGCAGGATGGGTATTAATTACTTTTTTAAAAAACACAACCACTGATTTTTATTTATAATATAGTTTGAATTTACTATTAAGTATGGTTAACCATTCTTTACTCACTCATTTTATCCATAGTAATTAAGCACCAGACACTATAGCATGTTATGTATGTATATATATATATACACACACACATATAGAAATATATACACATGCACATATGTATACACACATATATACACGTATACACACACACATATATACTTACACATATATGCATATATAGACATACACACATATACACACATATATCTATACACACATATACATATATACACACACATACGTACACATATACATACATACACACACATATATATACACACATACATACACATACACACATATATACATATACATACACATATATGGACATATATACACATACACATATATATACACACACATACATATATATATTGTGTATATAGCTTATATAAGATTATCAGATTATGACAGACAATTTAAAAGATAAGGCTGACTATAAAGAAAAATATAACTGAAAAGTTTCACAGGTATTATTTTTGAAATATGTAAAGGGATTAGTGGAAACACAATTTTTTTTGTTGTTATTATGAGGTTGAAGAGAATCAGAAAAGGTTATATACAAAATGAGGGAATTGAGCCAAGTCAAATTATGAATAAGAATTTTCTTTTTGAAAGAGAAGAGATGAGGACATTCTAGGATAAGAGGTTAGTTAGTTGTTTCAAAAGCCACAGGGAAATAAATTAGCCAGCTGGTGCTGTTGAGGAATTGCAAGTGTGATCAACAATGGTGACCCTAGTGGGAAGTACAGTAACAACTGCTAACATTCTTTGTGTGCCAGACCTTGTATATCATTACTGTTTATTCCTTACAACAATCCTGTAATGTAGTTACTACATTATTTACATTTTATAGGCAAAGAAACTAAGATTTGAGAGATTAAGTAACTTGTCCAAGGACATACAGCTGTCAAGTGTTGGAACTCAGATTCCAACACAATGTTGACTGGATTTCGTGAACTTAGATTCTATTCATATACCTTAGAAATACATTTCTATAATTTATATAATAGAAATACTAATTTTGGCTTTAGTTACAGCACACTATAGTTGTTACAATATGAGATGGCACTTAGAGTGACCTGATCCTCCCACTTATCATGCTCCTTCTGGAGGAAGATATTTCAGTGCATGAACTTCATAGCAAAGGTGTGGAAGCTGTAAACAGTGCCTTAGACAATACCAGCAAGCGCTGAGATGTGATAGATACTTGACAACACGTTGCTTCTCTCCCTGACTCCCATTCCTACTCTGTCAGGCAGCATTCCCAAACAGTACAGAGGTCAAGACACTTGTAGTCTTCAGTTTATTATCCCCAACAGTAGGATTTCCTAAATCATTCTATTCCTTTCAATTTTCTTTTACAGATTTATAAAAGCATAGAATTGTATGTATTGATGGAGCACCATGTGGTGTTTTGATGGTATACATTATGAAATGTTTAAATCAGTGCAAACATATTTCTGACCTCAAACATTTATGTTTTCTTTATGGTGAAATATAAAAAATCCTTTGTTCTAGCTTTTTTTTTTTTGGTGGTATTAGGGTTGGATCTCAGGGTCTTATACTTGTTAGGCATGAGCTCTACCACTTGGGCTATGCCTCTAGCCACTTTTTATTCTTTAGTATTTTTCAGATAGGGTCTTTTATTTTTTACCCTGACCAGTTTGGGCCATGGTCCTCCTACTTAGGTCTCCTTTGTATCTGGGATTACAGGTGTGCACCATCTCATCTAGTATCTTGGTTAAAATGAAGTCTCACATTTTGCTGGGTTAGGCCTTCCTCTGTGATCCTCCTAATCTCCTCCTGAGCAGTTGGAATTGCAGGCATGAGTCACCATTACCAACCCTAGCTTTTTGAAACATAACATCTTAGTTACTCAGAATTTATTAATCCTATCTGACTATAGCCTAGCATCCATTGATCAACATTTCCCCTCCCTTTTTACCTTCCTTATACTCTCTCCAGCCTTTAGTAGCCAGCATTGTATCCTCAACTTCTATAAAATCAACTGTTTTAGATTCTACACATTAGAAAGATCAAGCAGTACTTGCCTTTCAATATCTGGCTTATTTCACTTAGCATGTTGATCTCTAGTTCCATCCATGTTGTTGCAAGAATTCCATCCATTTTATGGCCAAATAGTATTCCATTGTGTGTGTACCACTTTATTTATCTCTTCGTCAGTTGCTAGACATTTTGGTTGCTTCCATTTCTTGGCTCTTGTGAATAGTGCTGCATTGAACATGGCTGTGCAGATGTCTCTTTAGTAGACTGACCTCATTTCCTTTTGATTTATGCTCAGTTGTGCGATTGGTGGATCTTGTGGCGGTTCTATTTTTCATTTATTCTTGTGGAACTTCCACACTGTTCTCCATAATGGCTGCACTAATAAGCATTCTCACCAGTGATGTACAAGTGTTCTCTTTTCTGCATCCACATCCTTCCCCAGCACTTGTTACCTTTTGTCTCTTTGGTAATAACCATTCTTTTTTTTTTTTTAGAGGTGTGGTTTACTTTTATTTGATTCAGTTCAACACAGTACAGTTTAGTTGACACAAGGTTATTCAGTATTTACCCTTTGCCAAAAGTTGTTGCTTTAAAAGAGTGCATAGAACAAATGCTCAAGACTGAGTTTGATTCTTCTGCAGAAAACACTCCTGGTTCAAGGATTGAGTCAGTATTCAAAATTGCAAAATGCCTTTTACTTTCTGTGTAAGCCATCTTATGACTCTGAGTTTGGGACAGTTCATCTTTTTAAAAGAGAAATAAGATTTCAGAAATTGTTACACCTGAAAACATCACTGAAACATTGACTTTAAGATGATAACAAGGAGGTCCAAAAGCATAAAAAACAAGCAAGTTCTGACCCAAAATTTCAAAAAGGGATAAAGCAATAAAGCTATGCTGGAGTTTTCTAGAACAGTAAAAGAAGGAGTTATACTGCATACTAATGAAGAAAAGTGAGGACACCAATATTTAGACAACATCACACCACTCAGGATTAAGCAATATTTATCAAGTCCAATTCTTTTTTTTTTCAAGGTTGTGTTTTTTTTTATTATTATTATTCATATGTGCATACAAGGCTTGGGTCATTTCTCCCCCCTGCCCCCACCCCCTCCTTTGCCACCCATTCCGCCCCCTCCTTCTCTCCTCCACCCCCTCAATACCCAGCAGAAACTACTTTGCCCTTATTTCTAATTTTGTTGTAGAGAGAGTATAAGCCATAATAGGAAGGAACAAGGGTTTTTACTGGTTGAGATAAGGATAGCTATACAAGGAGTTGACTCAAATTAATTTCCTGTGCATGTGTGTTACCTTCGAGGTTAATTCTTTTTGATCTCACCTTTTCTCTAGTTCCTGGTCCCCTTTTCCGATTGGCCTCAGTTGCTTTTAAGGTATCTGCTTTAGTTTCTCTGCATTAAGGGCAACAAATGTTAGCAAATTTCTTAGGTGTCTTATCTATCCTCACCCCTCCCTTGTGTGCTCTCGCTTTTATCATGTGCTCAAAGTCCAATCCCATTGTCGTGTTTGCCCTTGATCTAATGTCCACATATGAGGGAGAACATATGATTTTTGGTCTTTTGGGCCAGGCTAACCTCACTCAGAATGATGTTCTCCAATTCCATCCATTTACCAGCGAATGATAACATTTCGTTCTTCTTCATGGCTGCATAAAATTCCATTGTGTATAGATACCACGTTTTCTTAATCCATTCGTCAGTGGTAGGGCATCTTAGCTGTTTCCATAACTTGGCTATTGTGAATAGTGCCACAATAAACATGGGTGTGCAGGTGCCTCTGGAGTAACCTGTGTCACAGTCTTTTGGGTATATCCCCAAGAGTGGTATTGCTGGATCAAATGGTAGATCAATGTCTAGCTTTTTAAGTAGCCTCCAATTTTTTTTCCAGAGTGGTTGTACTAGTTTACATTCCCACCAACAGTGTAAGAGGGTTCCTTTTTCTCCACATTCTCGCCAACACCTGTTGTTGGTGGTGTTGCTAATGATGGCTATTCTAACAGGGGTGAGGTGCAATCTTAGTGTGGTTTTAATTTGCATTTCCTTTATTGCTAGAGATGGTGAGCATTTTTTCATGTGTTTTTTTTGCCATTTGAATTTCTTCTTTTGAGAAAGTTCTGGTTAGTTCACTTGCCCATTTCTTTATTGGTTCATTAGTTTTGGGAGAATTTAATTTTTTAAGTTCCCTATATATTCTGGTTATCAGTCCTTTGTCTGATGTATAGTTGGCAAATATTTTCTCCCACTCTGTGGGTGTTCTCTTCAGTTTAGAGACCATTTCTTTTGAAGAACAGAAGCTTTTTAGTTTTATGAGGTCCCATTTATCTATGCTATCTCTTAGTTGCTGTGCTGCTGGGGTTTCGTTGAGAAAGTTCTTACCTATACCTACTAACTCCAGAGTATTTCCTACTCTTTCCTGTATCAACTTAAAGAGTTTGTGGTCTGATATTAAGATCCTTGATCCATTTTGAGTTAATCTTGGTATAGGGTGATATACATGGATCTAGTTTCAGTTTTTTGCAGACTGCTAACCAGTTTTCTCAGCAGTTTTTGTTGAAGAGGCTGCTATTTCTCCATCGTATATTTTTAGCTCCTTTGTCAAAGACAAGTTGATTATAGTTGTGTGGCTTCATATCTGGGTCCTCTATTCTGTTCCACTGGTCTTCATGTCTGTTTTTGTGCCAGTACCATGCTGTTTTCATTGCTATTGCTTTGTAATATAGTTTGAAGTTGGGTATTGTGATACCTCCTGCATTGTTCTTTTGACTGAGTATTGCCTTGGCTATTCTTGGCTTCCTGTGTTCCCACAAAAATTTCATGGTAGAATTTTCAATCTCTTTAATGAATGTCATTGGAATTTTGATGGGAATTGCATTAAACATGTAGATTACTTTTGGGAGTATCGACATGTTTACTATGTTGCTTCTACCAATCCATGAGCATGGGAGATCTCTCCACTTTCTATAGTCTTCCTCAATCTCTTTCTTCAGAAGTGTATAGTTTTCCTTGTAGAGGTCTTTCACATCTTTTGTTAGGTTTACACCTAGGTATTTGATTTTTTTTTGAGGCTATTGTAAATGGAATTGTTTTCATACATTCTTTTTCAGTTCGCTCATTGTTAGTGTATAGAAATGCTAATGATTTTTCTATGTTGATTTTATATCCTGCTACCTTGCTATAGCTATTGATGATGTCTAGAAGCTTCTGAGTAGAGTTTTTTGGGCCTTTAAGGTATGGTAATAACCATTCTTGATGGACTGAAGTAATATATCTTTGGGGTTTTGATTTGTATTTCTTTGATAATTGTGATGTCAAGCATTTTTAAAGTATACTTGTTGATCAATTATAGGTCTTCTTTGGACAAATGTCTACTTAGGTCCATTGCCCATTTTAGTCAGGTTATTTGGGTTTTTTGCTATTGAGTTTTTTGAGTTCCTGAAATATTATGGACATTAGCTCCTTGTCAAAGTATAGCTTGCAAATATTTTCTCCCATCTGTCAGTCCCATTGTCTCTTTACTCTACTGTTCCCTTCATTGTGCAGAAGAGTCATAGATTTAATAGTTTTGCTTTTGTTTCCTGTTCTTTAGTTGTCTAGTCCCCCAAATCCTTACATGTCCTGAGGCAATTCTCATATTGTCTTCTAGTAGTTGCATAGTTTCCTTCTATTCTTAGATAGCTACTTTTTTAAAGACCTTTTTTCGAATGTCAGAGTTAGTTTTTGGTTTGTTTTAGTTTTATTTTCATATCACAGCCCTTGCTTCATAGAGATTACTTGGCATGCCCAGTCAGGGTGTCTTCCTGACATGTCACTCAGTACAGTGGTATTCTAAAAGGAGAGATTTCATTTTATATGCTTGTCTATTTGTATATCTTTCATGCCTAAAAAATGTGAACTAGAATCTGTTCCCTCTGCTACTTGTTAAGCATAAAATATTTTAAAAGCTATTTCTATGGAGAACTAAATTTAAGGGTATCATATTTCATCTTTAGCATAAAATAAAGATTTTACACTAAAAGGGAAATGTTTCATTTTAAAAGCTTGAATAAAATGGCATGTATAAAAATAAAAACAAAACAACAAAAACATTACATTTTACTAATGCTTGAATTCTACACAGGATACATCTACACTAATATTTTCAACTGATTATGAATTTGATAAATTGATTTAATCTGTGTTCCTTAGTATTTGAAGTTTCCTAGTTTTTGGGGGTGAGCATCATGGCCTTCTGATTTCAAGTGTTTTTTTATTTGTATTATTTCAATTTTATATTACACACAAGTGTTTCAATACATTTTCAATGACTGTTTATTCATGGAATTGTACAACCAAGCAAAATATTATTCTATGATTTCTTCTTTTTTTTAGAGAATGTGGTCCTTGCACAGAATTTTAAATGTAGAAAGGAACATTTTGGGGCAAATATTTATTTTATAAGTTTGGAAATCTTAAAGGTCTTGTCAAGTCTTATCCAGGCTTTCATTTCTCTATAACTTAACAAATACCTCTTGAGCTCTTACCACATGTAAAGCATGGTGTTTGACACTACGAGGGACAACATGTGTGTAAGGTTTCCCTCCTTCATGGATATTCATCTACTGAGAGGGATGTGATACAGGTAAGCAATAACCACAGGACAAAACTAATAAAGCGAGCTCTCTACAAGCCCTTCAGCAATTTCCAAACTGAAATTATCATTCTTGCATTGACCTTGTTATTGACCATTTCAGTTCACAGCAGCATCACCCAGTCAGTCATCATTGCTGGAAACCTGGACATCAGCCTAGATGGTTCTCTTTCCTTTTCCTGCCAGTCAACATCTCATCTAGTTTACTCATACAGAGTCCTTAAGTCTGTCATTTTCTTTAAACTGACTGTCATTGCATCACTCTCAACATATCTCATCTCTCTTGTGGACAATTGCTGTGACTATCTAATTCTTCAGCATATTTGTGCTCTTAATCCCCTCAATTCCATTCACAGACTCCAGTCAGTTTGATATAATGGTCTGACTGTATCACTCACTTGATTAAATTGTATGGATTCAAGTTGTTTATAAGGCTAACCTCATTTCTCAGTGTGACAAAGACCTCCAGTATGGGACCTCCCCTCACACATCTTATATCGGTTATCAAATACTCATTAAAGACTTTTGCCTTGCTCTGCCTGTCTCTAGCCCCCCAGAATGGCCTTTGCTCTCATCTTCGCTTGCCTGACTCTCACATATCCTTCACTACTGCACCGTTGCTTGCTCTGGATCCTTCTCTTGTCCTTCATGGGAGCGCCGCTCTCCTTAGTCTATTTGTTACCCCAGACAGCTGTTAAATACTGTGCCTTTGTCTGATCCTACCACGACATGTGTGCTTCGGAAAGTCAGGCAATGCGTCTGATGTATTATTGGTCCTTATGTAGGCCTGTCATATAGTCAATAACAAAGATTTATTGATTGTATTGGACTATTTATTAAGCAAAGTATAATAAAAGAAGTGTAGAAGTATAAGAAAGTACAATGGAAGAAAATGATTAATTCCAACTGAGAAGATCAATAAAGATTCTATGTAAAATTTAGGAATGAAGTTGTATCTTAAAAGATGTCTGTAATCAGAATTGTAGGAGCATGAAAAGAAAACGTTTCTTTACAAGCAGAGTTCTGGAATTGTGATTGTTTTGCACAGAACACAAAGGACCAGATAAAATGTTTCATTAATGGTTAATAAGTAAATTCCAGACTAAATCATGTATGACCTTAAATACTGTGATCAACAGTTTATTGCTAACTTTGTCAGCAATGAAGATAGAAAGAAGAGTTTTAAAGCAAGGGGGGCATAATTAGACACAAATTTTGTAATATAGAGTAACCACTGGAGGGTTGGTGTATAGCAGCAATGATGAGGAAGAATTGACAGAAAGACTAATAGTTAAGATTATACATGAACAAGCCTGGATCACATTTGTATAGTATTTTTAATGTCCAATAAAAATTTTAATTAAATTTCATTGAAGAAGACCATGCTCAGAATTATTCTTTTTAATAAAGTCTTTCCTGGCAATTTATTTACTTTTAAGAATGTTCCCTGTCAGGTGCTGGTCCATGTCATCCTTTCTTGGTACTTTTCTCCCTAATACTCACTAAAAGCCACCTCTTTTCCTTCAGCATGGCTGTGCTGACTTAATGATGAATTTTTCAAGGATTCCTTTATGGAGCATCCTGTCTTCTGAGCACTTGGGATATAGGCAGGTCCAGACTCTTATCTGTGGTTGTGTTTTAATATCCTGCCCTTTGCATCCCTCATCTCAGAACACAGAATTCTCCTTTAGTGCAGGCTCATTGTTTGATGATTTGTTAAGGCTTTGAAAACAGAGGGAATGAAGGCCTTTAAACAAGATGGGGCTATTTTTCCTTGCTTTATTTATTTTTATACCATGCAAAAGGAATAAAGAGGCATAACATGGCTCAACTGAAGCCAAATAAATCTGGATAAATAGAGCAAGGACCCAATAAAAAGCTGGAGGTGAAAAAGAAGAGTTTTGAGGTAGGGATGGGACATGGAGGGAGAAAAAAGGAAGGAGGGAGAATTTATACTTCTGTAGTGTTAGGGACTGTTTATTATTACTTAGAAAACAAAATATCTTTGACCCAATGAAATATTTTAAGCTAAGGTTAAACTCTGGGTGAAAATCAGGAAATCATCTTTACATTCCCTATTGAATCTCTTCATGCTCTCACTCCTGTCATCCTTTATTAAAGTTTTGTATGCCTCTACTGCTAGGTATGAGACAGCTGACATCTTTTAGTTGTTCTGATGAATCACAGCACAGAAACTAGTGAGTTTTTATAGCCAACACAACAGGAATATCCATATTATTCCTGATACTGGTGGGGTTATAGGAAATGTGGGGGATCTCTTTGTCCCAACTCTTGCCCCTTTTTGGTGATCTCTGCTTTTATGAAAAGTGGAAAGACATATAACAAAAGTTCTAATAATGCATGAAACTGGAGAATAAAGATGAGGCTTTTTAGATAGAATTAGAAACTGTCTCTCAGTTTCTGCCATTGCCTTATGTGGTCTTGGATTCACTCTTCACAATTCTATGCTGCTAACATGGAGAACACTGGGTAGGAGCTGTGAAAGTAGCCATGTTTCATGTGGCTATATTGCCACTGTTGCTCTGATATCCAGAGCTTTATTTGTGCTCAGTGAAAGTCCCAACACCAGTATCTCCTATTGTTTCTCCTCCTTTAGACCCTCTTCCTTGACTAGACAGTTTCCATTGTATACAGATTCAAATCTCTTTCAAAACTAAAATGCTGTGGACACTTAGCGGATCTCTGCTATCACTCCTCTTAGGTGACAGCTAAAAGTGTGTGGTGCTAGCTTTTGGTTGTTATAGAGCCTAGGAGTTGGTATGGGAATTTAGTAGACATGAGTTCATGGATGACAATTTTGTAGTATATAGGATGATCTCAAATTATGCTTAGTTTTCACACATTAAATTTTAGTAACACTGTGCCCTTACTTAAAAGCAACTGAGGCCAATAGGAAAAGGGGAACAGGTACTAGAGAAAAGGTTAGATCAAAAAGAATTAACCTAGAAGGTAACACACATGCACAGGAAATCAATATGAGTCAATGCCCTGTATAGCTATCCTTATCTCAACCAGCAAAAACCCTGTTCCTTCCTATTATTGCTTATACTCTCTCTACAACAAAATTAGAAATAAGGGCAAAGTAGTTTCTGCTGGATATTGAGGGGGGTGGGAGAGGGAGGGGGTGGAGTGGGTGGTAAGGGAGGGGGTGGGGGCAGGGGGGAGAAATGAACCAAGCCTTGTATGCACATATGAATAATAAAAGAAAAAGGAAAAATAAATAAATAAATAAAATATTAGTAACACTGCTGCTGAGAAAATAAGAATCTAACTGAGATTTAGTGGGCACCAGAAACCACAGGTGATAGAAGACATTAACTGTTTTTTAAGGGCTAAGTGCTAAAATCTTCTCCAGAGTTTAGTATTATATCTTCTTGGCACACAGGTGCCTATGGTGGAATATTATATATTCATGTATGTAAATGGCAATATGAGACCTGTTGAAACTATTCTAGGAATTGGGGGGAGGAGGATAAAGGAGATGATAGGTGATGAATTCAAGTATGACATACTGTAAGAACTTTTGTAAATGTCACAGTGTACCCCCAGGAGAATAATTAAAAAAAACTATGTTGTATTTTGAATAAAGTTGTTCATTTGTCAACTCCATTTGATAAGTTCTATGTAAGCAATGAAAATAGAAAATATGCTTGTTCGAAGACATACTTGATATAAAATAACAAAATTCTCACAGTATTGTGAGCTGATAAGCATGTATAGAAATAGAATGACTATATTGAGAGATGCCACTGGAACATGGAGAGGTAACAGTTTATTTTTGAGCAGGGTTGTTGGTTGTTAGAATTCTTTGTGGACACCAATGACTAAAAGCAAGGATTTTAAAGGTGCTATTTTTAGAGATGCTCTCTAAACTCAAAGGTATATTATATGTAAGTCCTGGGAAAAATGAAAGAGATAGAAAAGTAAAGGAACACTGTTACTGTAAAGGATATTGCTTGAGAAGATATGGCAGGAGGTAAGAGGTGGGTTAGGACAAGCATAGATGGTCTTGAATTTTCTTAAGAAGTCTTTCCATTTGAAGGTATGGATTTGTGTATGACTTTAGTTGCCGGGGATAGTGTTTGATATGCTGCCTAATGATCCTATACTTTCTTCAATGTCCCTCTTCATGGAATCATGTAGCAAACTCCCTCAGTTATCAGCTGGTTAAACTTGCCTCCCTGATTTTCAAGGTCTTTTCTCAAGATCTCTTTTCAGTCTATTAATCTAAAAGTGGCAATTTTCCTGAGGTGAATCACATAATGATTTTTTTTCAATCTCTTTTATATGAAACATCACTGAAAAAGTATGATTAGACTCAATCCAGTTGTCTTCCACAAAAATAATATGTAGAAAATATCAACCAAGGTGACTCTTTATGTGCTTAATATCCTAAAGACTTAGGTTAAAGATGTAACAGAGAAAACTGTTCTGCTCAAAGAATGAAAAGGTGTTGCACAAATTATCTTAAAGAGCCAAAAACAGCATCCAGTTCTTACTTTAAACAAGTTGTTCTTGGAATATTGTCAGCTAAAATTGTGGTCAACTTTTGGAAATTGTATGAATTTGCACTGCATATTTTATTTAGTGTTTAGCAAAACTCCAATATGGCTCTGCATAACTTACACAATACACCATGAAAATGACTTCAGAAACTCCCACAGAAGTTGACAAATTGGGCATCTAATGCTTTTAAGTTAATTGCATGCTTAGCAGTTAAGGAGTTGACTTGTTAAGAATGAAGATCAGAATTTCATGGAGATAATGTTCTGCCTGCTGCCACATTGAATGCAACCAAAGCCTGTATCAGAAATATTACAGAAGCTTAAAGAAGAAAATAATGTGAACTTTAATCACCATTCTACTTAGTCTTAAGTGAAATGCTCATGAATCATATGCAATATCAAAGCAGTTTTGAAAACTATTCTTGAATTTTCAAGCAGTTATTTTCAGGAAATTCAGAAAGCAAATTTCTAAGTGATAAAGAGTAATTTGGTACCATTGCTCATGTCATTTTTTTTCTTCCTTGCAGACTGGAAAAAAAGAAAGGAGTAATACCCTGAATGTTGCTATAGACAACATGTGCAAGAAGACAAGAGACCTTCGCAGACAGGTGAGGGAAGAGACAGATATGGAGACAGAGGCAAACATGCAAAGGGAAGCTTTTATTCATTGCTAGAATACTTATTTCTTGTTTCTGTTCCATTAAAATTAATTCAGAGCAGAAAACAAGAGTAGTAAGCATACACTTTCCACATTTATAGGCCTCAAATGTTTTGTGGCAAACATAAAATAGAAGAATGCATGTCTTAATGTCATGTGGAACTACATTCAAACCTTGGCTCTTGTGAGATCTTGGGTTCAGATTCCATCTCTGTTAGCTCCTCTGAAGCTCTGAAAAGGAATTAATACTACATTGTAATGCTTCAAGATTACATAAATGCATATCAGTGTTTGGTGCCTAGAAAGATTTAGGGAATCTTGATAAACTGGGTTTGTCATACACATACTTACAGAAAACAATGAATAATTCAAGAATTCCAATTCTACCTTTTGATTATTTTGTGGATGTTTCAAAAACTACTTTCTGTTTAAATTAATGCTATGTTTTTAAACTTTGGGAACATAGCATTAGAAAGGATTTCACTAAACAATTTGGAAGTCTAATATTATGCATGTTATTTTTTTTCAGAAATATGAAGAGTTGGCCAATTCTAAAGAACTTTGCTTTCCATCCTTTTGCAGTATCTAAGAACCAGACCTTTTTCGATGCGCAACTTTAAAATGACAGCCATTAGCTCATAAAAAACAGACAAAAAGCTTCTCAAGCAAAAGCTTTTAATGCAATATATTATTGTACTTTAATGGGAAGATTTAGTGAAATGGCCAAGGAATCTTTTAATATAGAAGATTATTTAGAATTGGAATAAATAAGTACCCCCAGGTAGTTAATATTGGCTGTGTAAAAATCACAATTTTAAATTCAGCAAGTATCCCAATTTCTCAACTTTATAACCTTAATGTGAATTCTATTTCTACTGTCACACTTAGGATCATGGAATGTAAGAGTTGAAACTTATTAGCACAACACATTTTAGATGCAGATGAGATAAGGCAGACCAGTGTAGTGAGGTGACTTGTCTAAGAAAGAAGGGACATTGAGTCACAACCTACACCAGGACTCTGGAACTCTGAACCCAGAATTTTCCTAACCTGTTTTCTTTTTTAATTCATTTATTCACATGTGCATACATTGTTTGGGTCATTTCTTCCCCTTGCCCTCCACCCCCGCTCTCTCCCCCGCCAGCCCCTCTTGCTTCCAGGCAGAACCTGTTCTGCCCTTATCTAATTTTGTTGAAGAGAAGACATAAGCATAGTAAGAAAGGCAAAGTGTGTTTGCTAGTTGAGTTAAAGATAGCTATACAGAGAGATTTCTAGCATTGCTTCCATGTACAAATGTGTTACAACCCATGTTGATTCATCTCTAACTGATCTTTACACTGGTTCCTGATTCCCTTCTCGTGTTGACCTCTGTCGCTTTAAGGTTTCTGTATTAGTTCCTCTGGAGTGAGGACATTAAACACTTTCATGTTTTGGGTTTTCTACCTATCCCTATACCTCATGTATGTGCTCTCCCCTTGTCATGTAACCTGTTTTCCATAATCATATTTCTTGTTCCTATCTCTTCTCTATATATTGTTATCAAAAATTATGCATGAAGAGCTAATCTATATTCTTACCTCCAAAGATTTCGGAGTCATTTTTTCTAAAAAAATGTCAAGTAAAAGCAACTCCTTGCATGTTGAATTACTAGATTTAGCAAATTAAAAGCACAATATGTCCACCTAAATTTGAATTTCAGATTAGCACCAAACATGCTGTATGTACGTAATATAATTGTATTCCGAATATTGCATGGGATATACTTACATTAAAATCTTTGATGTCTCAAAAGCTTTTATTAAACTGTGTTTACCTGAAATTCAAATTTAACCAGGTGTCCTGTATTTTATCTTGTGCTCCTACTTGTGTTTCTACCTCATTGCCATCAGTGAGAATATATAAATAGCATTGGCATTACTAAAATACTTCCTTCATGGGAGTGATTTTCAATTTGTAGAAAACTGCTGTGTTCTGGTGGTTTCACAGGTCAACATCTTTCACTTTTCAGTTTCTACTGATGTTTACCAAATCACCACAAACAGCAGCAACCAGGATTCCAGGTGTTGGCTTTGGGTCAGCAGGACTGTTTCTGTCTTACTTTCTCTTGTGATTTCCCACATGTGGTAATCAAATGGTGACCATGACTGGGCATAGGGCTGGGTCTTCCTGTTCCCTCTTCCCATGTTGTGTGTAATCTTCCAGGACTCCTTCATGGATATTCTTTCTCGCAAGGTAACCTGGATTCATTGCATGATGGTTCAAAGTGCTAAGTAAAGAGAGATGGAAGCTATCAGGCCTGGGCTCTAAAGTCACAGAAAATTGTTTCCTGTTCATTCTGTGGGTGAATCCAGTCACAAAGCCCACAGGAACTGTCAGGAATCTCTGTCTGAAGTGACATGAGTATGCACAGAGGGCTGGGATTGTTGGGATCCATCTGTGATCTTTAGTGTTGGGGATGTTAGTTGCAGTGCCTCTCATTATCCTTATTAATGCCCCCTCTCACTACTTCATTTTCCGTCCAGATTTCTATACTTTTGGTAGTAATAAAAATTAGTTTAAAAAGCAATATGAGTTTTCTCTATCTCTTTTTATTCTTGCAAAGTTTACATAATAGTTTGTTTTAAGCATCTTACATAGACTCCTTTTTTACAAAAATAGGAAATCTTATTCTTAAAATGTTTTCCTTGTAGTAATGTTCATTTCTTTCTGTAGAACTGGTTGTTCATTTCTTTCTTTCTTTCTTTCTTTTGTTGACAGTACAGGGTTTGAATTCAGGGCCTCACATTTGCTAGGCAGTCACTCTACCACTTGAGTCTCTGCCAGCTTTGTTTTTAGCAAAAAATAATCAGAACATATTTTCTTGTCCATTCATCCCTATACTCTTTCTTAGCAAATATATTTTTATCAGCAACACAGACACATTTTAGCTTTAGTTTAGTGAATGATTATATTACTTTCATAAGAAATTATAGAATGCTTAGCAATACCTGAGGAGAAACAATGGATACATTTTGGAACATAGAAATGGAATGTTCCAGGAGGTGAAATATAATGTATTGTGTTCAACTTCTTTGCTCTGCCACTTTCTTGCCTATTTTACTACAGAGCAGAGGCGAAAGTTCCTGTCATGGTGTTCTAGCCCCAATTTATTCCCTATTATTTTTAATGTTTTCTTTTTTCAGTTTTCCTCCTTGGTTCCTTCTCTCCATACCAACACATTCACCCGACAAGGGGCTATTTTCTGTATGCCAAAAT
The DNA here is from genome assembly GCF_047511655.1 of Castor canadensis. NCBI lineage: Eukaryota > Metazoa > Chordata > Mammalia > Rodentia > Castoridae > Castor > Castor canadensis. The sequence continues at coordinate 57,756,922 of NC_133392.1, read as the reverse complement.
TTCCATCACTTTCTTCCCAAAAATGCTTGTATCTTTGCAAAGACACTTCTGTCCATAGTGTTTATGAAATGTTTATGGCATGCTTGTGGTGTGTTGAGCTTGGTATCTTCCTTCTCCCTCCTAATTCCGAATCACTTGAATACACCCATGATAGTTTAATGACTTCTCCCATGATACCTTTGCTGTTTTCACCAACTGGAATTAGTATTTCCTTCTTGGAGCACTTATAGTATGTGTACTTCTATTATAACTCTATTTGTCTTTTTTATCTTATAAGGGTTTTCTTCCATTGGATTATAAACTCTTGTAATGACAATTTTGACAAGATCTCTCATTTAGTAAATACTTTCCAAAGCTCTCTACCAAGTGTATTCCTCATATTATTGATTTTTATCCCTGATACAAAAACAATACCACAGTATTATTATCTCAATCTCTCAAGTAAGTCAACTTACCAACCATCTTTCAGTTAGTTGGTGGAGCTGCCATTCCAGTTCAGGTCCATTCAACTCCAACCAAATTTTTAAGCACCACACCAGGGGCTAGGGATAACAGGCTCTTCACTTTCAGAACCAGTGGGGCCAAACACACTGATTCTACCACAATAAATATATTTCTTTCTTATTACTTATTTTACATGCTTTTTAAAAGTTAACCATCCTTTTTCCTTTAGCCTGCACCCCCATCATTTATTTGAGAACTGCATATCTATTGAGATTTTTACAAAAGGAAGATCTTTTAATATCTGTGACTTCACTAAAAAAAATGGAAACAAATTTCTGTTGTCATATGAAGAGAGAAAGATCTATTTGATTTTACTAAAGGCAGGTTAATATTTTTATTTCTATACAAATATTTGTATTTAATTTAAACCAGTAGAAGGATGAGGTACATTAAATAAAATAAAATTCTGGCAAAAACAAGCAAATGAGCAGGCAAAACAAAACCTTGATGAACTCTGCAATTGCTGATTTGCTGAACTTTGAGATCTGTCTTTACTCCATGTTGGTAGTACTAGTGAAACACTCAGAAAATAAATGTCATCACCACTACCATCATCATCCAATCAACTTAAGTTTCTAGAAGTGCAAGTGCTACTAAATTAATACCAAATTGGTATCCACTGGATTAATTGTTAGTTGATTGCATTCTTATTGGTCAATTAAGCTTTGTAAGTCATATTTTGCTCATTCTCTTAAAATTAGAATGGCATAAATATACCCAAATATATTTTTCTAGTTTCTGATTCTTTTCTAAAGCACTTTCTCTGCTTTCCATTCCTCTTCACCTCACAGTGTTAGTCCTTCTTTTCCCTTATTTAGTGATTATGGTGGGGTTTTCTTATAGTTTTCACCTAAGGCCTTCACTTTTGTGTTTCTATTGTAGAGAAATATATTATTTTATTTCAAATCCCAAACCACTTATATCAGTGGGAAATAGAAAAATTGATGTCTCCAAACCTTTTATTAAACTGTAGTGAGAAAAGATGGAAAGCCCCATGGTTCGGTTTTGCTCTGACATCATTCATGCCTGGCCACAACCAGCACTTATTGAAAATACATACCTCTAACTCCTGTTGGCTTCCCACTAACTTCATATTTTAGCACTGTGCATTCTACTTCTACATTGGCATATTGGATTATTCTTTAAACTTTTTTGTATGTTATCGATGTGAAAGGAATACAGTATGCCATTGGACAGGAAAACGATATGTAAATAAATAGGATAGAGGCTACTTAAATAGTATATGTATAGATGACTATGCAATGTAATTAATAGGTCCCATAGGAATATGTTAAAACATATAGAAAATTTCTTAGCATAACATCCTTGTCCTTTGTGTCTTGTCACCATCTGCATATCTAGTCCTGGCTTATGATAACTCTTCCATGGTCAGCATATGACAGTGCCTGGCAAAGCCACACCCAGTAATGTGCAAAGCAGAAGTGACAGAATACGACTGGCAAAGATTAGTTTATGTAATATATAGTAGTCTGTTAGTTGGTGAATGACCAAATACTAACATCAGAAAAAGGTTTTTGTTTAAAGTTGGATTCACTTTCATGAAAACAGAGCCTTAACATAGGAACTTAGCTTAAGTAGTTTATTTGGGCAGTGAGACCAAGAAATGAGTGTAAGAGAACATAAAAAATGAGGAAAGGGAAGAAGAAAGAATATGCTATATGCAGAATGAGAAACAAAAGCTTAAGGTCTTCTGAGAACCAAAATGTTTTCTCAAATTGTCTGACCAATGGATGGAGGGTAAGAACTTTATCTAGTAGTTCTCTCATTGCTCATGGGTGGTATTTCTCAATGTATGGATTCTCCAGAACTTCCAAGCTGCATCAGTATTTTAGCTGAGAATCTCAGAGCAGGGCCTGAGACAGAATAATAAAGAGAAGCATGGAATGTCTTCAGAGAACATGGAATGATTCCCCACAGCAACAGGTGAAATTAGAGACAGATCCAGAGGATCATATATTAGACACCAAAAACCTTTACTTTCGTCCATCATCATAGTCATGAACAGGAAGGATCATGGATTCAGGATCAGGAACCAGCAAGTCACACGGAGACTAGAGAGAAAACTGTGGGTTGGTTGAGATTGTCATTTGCATGGGCTAAGATGCTTTCAGTGGGAGAGATGCCTCCCTGCCTGCTGATTGTGTGCTATCTCTTAAAGGTTTCACTTGTGGTGAGCACAAATTGCTAGTTTCTGGAAATTTCCTTATGTCATGACTCAAAAAAGAACAAAGTTTTCACATGTGAGAAAATAATCATTATCCATCTCTCTAGATTTTTGCTTTGGTAAAAAATTAGTATGTTATTCGAATAGCATAAGAAGGCAATCTGACTTTTTAGGTATAGTTGTAGATGAGAACTTATATCAAAATCCTACATTAAAAAACAAAACAAAACTTTAGCCAGGCGCTGGTGGGTCAGCTCTGTAATCCTAGTTACTCAGGAGGCAGAGATCAGGAGAATCATGGTTTGAAACCATCCTGAGCAAAATAGCTTGTGAGCCCCTATCTTGAAAAAAACCCATCACAGAAAAGGGGTGGTGGAGTGGCTCAAGGAGTAGGCCCTATCTTTAAACTTGTAAAATCTATCTTTAAACTTGTGCTTCAAGATGGCTGATACCAAGTCTTGCTTCTTAATGTCACAGATTACCAGAAACAGGAATTTATACTTACTTTCTCTACTTCCTTGTCATTCACTCACTCTTCAAACCATAGCAATAGGACACCTGTTCCTATTTTTCCTCTGAAACTGCTCTTACTAAGTTCATCAAAAACATTAGTGGTCAAGCTCAATTAACAAATCTTTTTAAAATTTAAATTATTCTCATAATTTAACTCTATTCTCTTGTCAAATTATATTTATACATATAATACACACACATGCATACATCTTGCTATCAGTCTCTTGGTTTTCCTTTATTATAATATTTAATGATCCTCAGCCCACCATTAGATTACATGAGATCAAATATTTCCAGGTTGACATTTCTCATATCTTGCTCTTGTTAGAAAGGAGAGGAAATACTATTCAGAAAAGAAGATTCTGTAAGTCTGTAATGCGGATATTATAATAATTTTGCTTGGTAGGAAAAGTACATTTGGAGAATAATGACACTGAGATTTATTTGAAAATTTGTCTTTCAGACATTGGTAATTTGGTCTCTTGTGTCTTGGTCATTCTCTCCATCTCTTTTCAGTTCCTACTCTTCCATTTACATTACTCTCATAAATGGTAATATTCCTAAGATTTCATTCAGGGGTGTCTCCTCACTCTGTGTTTCTATCTGCCTGGTTCCATCCACATCCTGGTATGCTGACTGTCAATGAGCGATCTTTAGTGTAGCTATTTCTATCATGTTGCAGTTACAAATAAAAAGAAAAGGACAGAGGGAGAGATGATCATTCAAAACGTTCCCCTCTGAGAGATTGCTGCTTTTTTTCTCATATGTCTCTGAAACTTACATAATACTTCCTAGCTCCAGTCCTAACTTAAGACCTCTTGCCTGACATCCCTGATCCCCTACCCATAAATAGCAAACACATTGTTCATTCACTAAAGTTCTTCCCTTCCTTTATAATCTCTTAGCACTCTACATTGTGTTCTAATAAGTGCTCAGTAAATATTAATTTGTTTCTATTAGTGATTTGCCTTTCTGCATGCTAAGCAGAATCTTTCCCTTGGGATCTTCCAGCAGCTTTTGTGATATTGTTGGTAGCCAGAAAATTTCACAACTCTTCTGAGCGAGCTCTACTATCTTGGGCAGAGATATTTTTCTTCTAGAAGCCTATAATTATTATCAATTTACTATCCTATAATTATTATAGAAAGACAGTGCTTCTTTAAAATGCATCTCTGTCATTTAGTTCTCACAAATATATTACTAGTAATTCTCACATTATCTAAAACTAAGTTGACATTTAAAACTACCCTAAACTATCATTTTCACAGAAGGCAAATTACAATCTATCTGATAGCTATTTACCTCTGTTTTATTATGTAGAGGTCATTAAACTAAATAAAGGGGTTTATCCAAACACCTTTGGGACCATTCATAGCCAATGACATGGTTAGTGAAACATTTCAGGATATTGTGTGATCCTTAAAAGCTCAATATCAAATTAAACATAATGAATTAATTTTCCAATGTGGTTTTAAATATCAGAAAATATCTGCTGAGTAGAATAATTATCTGATTGTTATTTATAAGCTAACATGCAATCTAATTTAAAAGAACTAATTGTAGCAGAATGTTATAGCTATTTAATAATTTAAGGTGTGAGGGCAAGAACAATTAATGCAAATGGAGAAAATTGTACATCGAACTCATTTATTATTCTTTTTGCTCTATTAATCTGTTATTATCTGGCATAATCAGTGATCTAACTTGGTTTAATTACCATGAAGTCTACAAATTTAGCTAATCAAAATTTATCACCAGTTCGTGCAATAAGGTAGAAAACATTTTATAATTTTGTAATTATGAACATACAAGATGTACAGTGTTATTTGTACACATGCATAAACATACTAATAGCATGATTTCTTTGAGAAAAAATGGAGAATTTCCACTTACAATTTGACTTATGGGTTGATTATAATAAAAAAATGCTGACTTTTGAGAGCAAGGGAAATATTGCTGGATAATTTTTTCCTTAATGCTTGGTTTGTCTTACTTTTGTAGGGAGATTCACACTCAGGGTTGAATATTATCATCTTAGGGATTGCTTAAAAAATGTATAAACCACTAAAATTTTAAGATCAGGAAATAACATGAACCTTTCCCTCAGGGAGGAAAAAAGAAAAACACTTGAATTTTTTTATTTCTCCTCAGCTCCGCAAAGCTATCATAGATCACGTGTCAGACTCTTTCTTGGATACCACAGTCCCACTTTTGGTTCTCATTGAAGCTGCTAAGAATGGCCGGGAAAAGGAAATAAAAGAATATGCTGCTATATTTCATGAACATACTAGCAGGCTCGTGGAGGTAAGTGTGCTGGAACTGGAACCACCTTAAATCCAGGAAAATGAGGCTCCAATTCTCCATTTACAGTTGAATTGTACTCAAACAAAAACTATCAACAACGTGTTACAAATGTTGCAGAATAGGGCCCATGTAATATGAAGGTATACATGTCAGATAGTATGAACGATTCCCCACTGGATTGAAACAAAGCAATTTATTTAGAAACAGCTAGGAAACTATACTTACTGTTGTTTTATTTTTATAATATATATTTTGTCAGAGCTACACAAAAGAACTAAGTAAATACAGATACTTTGTTTTATCCCTACAAATATTTTCTTCCCATTCTAACTTAAAAGTATCAAATACTTTATTCTATCTTATTGTTTCTCAACCATCTTGTCATGGCTGTCGGCCTTGGATAACTTCAACTATACATTAGAGCTGAAAACTATAGAATAAGAATATAGGATATATATGGATATATAGGGAGATCCATGAATAATTAAGTAGAGATAATGCCTTGGGAAAGGGGAGACGAGAAAACTATCATTCCCTCTGTCTAGAAACTGGAGACATGGGAATGACACATGATTTGGGAGCAAGATGGCATATCCTTAAAAGAGAATGAATCGCTGGGAGGTTTCCAGAGATAGAAAATGAAACCTATTACATTATGGACATCAATAACATAGCTGTATCAGTAAGCTCAAATCAAAGAATTTCCAACACAAGTATGATGACAATACTCACAAGGCCAGGAACCATTGATGGGAAGGGGAAATGTGATTTAACAGATTTGTATACCAAAGCTGTTATTTAGGTGTCACTCGCCAATACGTCTGTACTCATTTTTATGGCTGGTGTCTATTCTGTCAGTCCACATGTCATGATGACTATTAAATGTTTTGATCACCATACCTTCCTACACCAGTCATGAACACTATTTGCAGCCTAAATTGCTTATAAAACTCGATTGAGAAACATGATCACCACCTGAAATTAATATTATAGCATTTGATTCATCTACTAACACAGAGGACTTTCTTGACATCTTTAATGTGAATCCACCGGGATGGAGGTTTCCAACACAGCTAGCATTTGTACTGTAAACTTCCTTTTTAGATTCTAGTCTCTACAACTAGAAAATGAGAGGAGTGAATGAATGTATGATTACTATGATCATTTCACCCCTAAAACTGCCCCACCTCCAACTTTCAAATTTCCATTGAATTTGCCAAGAACTCAGAAAGACAGAGACATATTACAACTCCAATTGGCTTTTGCCAAAACTAAAGGTACAAAGCCTAAACCATTAGAGTTGGTGCTGATTTCAGGTTTACAATTCTTAATGAATTGATTCAGTACCTTCTTGTTTATCTAGTTTTGTTTTTCTTTCATATATTCATTCCTCAAATATTAGAAACTATATCTACAGAAAAAGTTCAGACAGAGCAACGTGTACAGGTTGTAAAAGGCACCTATTTTAGCATGGTCCCTGCAGATTGTCAAAATTTTATCTAAAAATGTGTTCTCTAAGCTGAAGTCACACCACATTATGGGGTAAAACACACTTCTTTGTGCAGTGCTTTGAAAGTAAAATTCATTTTTTGCTGATAAAAGTGTATCCTTATTCCAATATTTCTTTTTAGTCTTTCTGTGAAACAAATCTCAAGAAGTGCTCATTGGAAAAAGGCACCTCTGTCAAACAACTTTAGGGAAAAAATTCTATGGATAGCTTCTTTTGGAGATGTTGCATTCCTGAAAAATTCTGAAGATATTTTTAAAATTTAATTTAGGACAGAGTTTCTTCTAATCAGTTTACCTAAGGAACTCTTTCTCTTCTGACATATTATTAAGTACTTACTGCCTCAGGAGGAAAAGGGCAAGAAAGAGTAATTGAAGAGGCTAGACTGACTTAAAGCACACTAGACTCCCAGGTGAAATACCAAGGCAAAACCAACACTGAGTAATGGATAGACAATGAAGCATGGGGATGTAAAATAGATCATGATAAGGGCAGGGTTAATGAAGAAGGTAAAAGAAGGTGAATAGGGTTAATGTATTTTGTATACATGTATGAAATGGAACACTGAAACCTATTGAAGTCATTTTAAGAAGGGGGAAGAGGAAACAGAGAACAATGGAGGGAATGAAACAAACTGGGGTACATTATATGTATATGTGAAAATGTCATGATGAAACCCCCTTTACAAATATTATAAACTAATAAAAACATTTTTTATAAAAAAGATCATGTGGGAATGCTACCTTAATTTTTTTTAAGAAACCAATCATAAATTCTTAAGTTCTTAAGAATTTGTTTTAGATGTTTCAAGATTTTGAAAATTCTCTATTCCCTGTGAATATTGAAGAATAAAAGCTTTTGGAATTATAAGTACTAGGATACTGAGAATAGGTTTTATTTAAATCTATATATTCCTTTAACACATTATAAGGAGATTAGACTAGATTTGGAGAGATACCTGAGTTTAGGTCTTGCTCTGGTTTCACTCAAAAGATTTGGCCTAAGTCTTTTCAGTCCCAATGAGCTTCTACTATGCAAAACAGAAAAAAACTCCTAAATGTAATAACTTAAAGAAACCATTTGTTATTAACTCTCACCAATCTACAGGTTTATCAGGCAGAAATGGGCAATTCTTATTTAGCAATTTTCATGGGATTGCTGTCAGACATTGGCTGGGCACGGAGCTCTCTGAATGTTTGTTTGCCTCTGTTGTACACAAACCACAGCGTAGTCACATGACCACACATTTAACTGTCAACTAAGGGAGGGGGGAAAGGGGTTATGGTTGTTTGATGGAACACCAATACATGGCCTTCTATGTGGCTTCAGCTTCTCACAAAATAATTATTGAATTCTAAGATGATAAGTCATAAGAACAAACAAGAGACAGGAAATAGAGGTGGTTATTCTCTTAAGACTTGGGCCCAGAAATTGGCAGAAGGCCACTTCCACTGTATTCTGTTGGTTGATGCAATGGCACAGCCTGCCAGATACAAAGCAAGGACAGTGGTGAGACTGCCCCCCCACCCCCCCAACCCCCCCACCCCCACACAAAAGGAATGAAAAAGTGCATGTGGCCACCTTAATCTATTACACTCCTCAGGGCTTCTATTTGCTTTATCTATAAAGTGAAGTTCAGACAAGATAATGTCTAAGGTCTCTCCCAAATTGTTCTTTTTTTTTCCTTACAAATTGAGAGACTGCTAAGAGACATAAAAACAGAAGAAAATAAAAATGGTTTTTAAGTATAGAACTATGCACTCCTTTTCTCAAGAAGAAAAGGAGTACTGCTTTTACCTCCCAGGAAAATCCTTTTTTTGAAAGGAGCTGCCTAATGAAAGCAGCAGAGAAAATCATCAGTTTACCACAAACATTGAGACAGAAGTATCTGCAACAGAGTCCTGGGAAATAGGATAGCTTAAATATGTTAGTTTCAGAGGACATTGTGAGTTCTCCTTATATAGATTGCTTCCCAATCCTCCTACCTAACCAACCGCTATATAATCTCCTCTCCCCACCAATCCCCTACACAGACAGGCACATACACCCATTTTATTTTATTTTACCAAGCTCAGTCATTTGACATAGCAGGGCAGAAAGTCTTAGATTCTAAATGACTTGAAGGAAAATCTATTTTCAACATATCTAGGTTTTGATGCCTCAACTATATTTGTCAGAGAAATTTGAAATCAGTGATCTTGTTGAAGTAAAACTTAATATGGAGAAAGAAGTCCATTTTTAAAGACTCTATCAGATCTTTCCAGGAATATGCCATACTGTTAAAGGCACTCTTTAAGTAATGATTAACTTGTAACTTTTACAAAAAAGATATTAAAAAGTAGAACTGAACACAAAGCACAAAAGGAAGTGTTCAAAAGTTCTGTAGGTAATAATTAGAAAACAAAGGAATGTAGGGTGTTTGAGTAAAGAAATAGAGATCATGAGCAGAGTGGCTGGTGAATTGAAACCAATGTTCTTATACTTTGGCAAAGTTATTTCTGAAGTTTCCTACTATATTGTTACGCAGTTTGGTGTAATATGCTTGTACATGAAATGATATTATGAAGCCTGGTTGGTGCCAATAATGGAACTTAGGTTTTGACTGTTAATCCTATCCTAGTTATGTTGAACTCAGCCTTATGCAAACATTCTCCTACTTTGAGCATCCAAGTTACTCTCTTTTTGGAGAGACCCATGGAGCTACAGTGGGAATGATAACAAGGAGTCAAGAGCGTGGTATTTTAAAAGTCATCTTACCATGGCAATTAACAATTAGTGACAAACATGGCCATTGAATTATGACTCAAGTACTTTGATCTCACTGGTGGTGAGTTATAGCACCAGTAACTCTTCTGCCTTCCACTAGTTGTATCTATTGAACAGGAACTTTAAATATGAATTTTATCATAAAAATAAAATATTCAATAAATCTAGAGAGTAAGGCTTTTATCTCTATTTACTTTTAACCTCCTCTAATAGCAAAGTCTGTATCACTAGTGCTCAATAATTCCCATGGAAAGAAGGAAAACATTGCAGCACCAACTTAATTCTCTTCCTTTCTACAATTGATGTTGGGAATGCCAGATGTTAATCTTGAGCATATGTCTGAGCCCAGTATTAAGCGTGCTGCCTCCTTATTCTTCTGCATGTGGGCATGTTAAAATAGCTCTTCGCAGTGACATTAGCAGATAGCATTGTCATTAACTGTCAGAATCAGCCACCATTCACTCTACTTCAGATCTCCTCAAAAAGTTTGCAACAATTTAATAACATTGTCAAAACATTTGGTCATCTCAGGGGTGTGTTTTATAACTTTTATATGGTGATTTAACCATAAAATGTAAATATAACCATACTGATAATGGTCAACCAGAAGAATGCCATTATACTCAATAAGTACATTGTTTATTGTAATGCCTATAATTAATATTTCTCCAAATTAACTTTTTGAACACTATTATTATTTTTTGTGTGCTTCCCTGAGGTTATCATCCTTTTATTTTCATATTATTGTTATATTGGGGCTATATTGTGACATTCATTAAAGTTCTTACAATATATCTCAGTTAAATTCACTCCCTCCATCATTCTACTTTATCCCTCCTCCCCATTCCCAGAATAGTTTCAACAGATCTCATTCTTCCATTTTCATACTTGAGTACATAATAATTCTACCATATTCACCCTCTTACACATTTCCCTTATGTCTTCTCCCCCTCCACTAGGACAAACCCCTCATATAAGACCTTTTTGCCTTCCTGTTTTCTGCTTTTGGACAAAAGGCATTTTTGTTTGTTTAAGATAGCTATCCAGGGAGTTTCATTGAGACATTTCTATGTGTATATTTATTATAACCTGAATTGGTTCATCCCTCTATTTTTCTCCTTTTTAGCTTAGTCCCCTACCGTTACTATTTTTTAATTTTATTATAGTTTGTTCTCAGCAAGTAGTTCATGCTGAACACTACATTGCTACCAACTAGGGAAGTTTCTCTGACAACTTCAGTAGTGCATTGACTTACTCATCAGAAATTCATGTATCTTGGGGAACCTTATTTTAGTATGTTTCTTGGGTGCCTTTCATCAAAAGGGAAAAAAGTGGGTGTACATTTAATTATAATACTTCCCTACAACCTACAAAGTTGATTGTTCCCACTCACAAAATGGCGTGCCAGATTTAGCATATCTCTAGTGCCTAAAGAGAAGGCTGTAGAGGGGCTTCTTGCTATTTGCAAGAAGAGCTGATTACTGTCAGCTCTACTAATAGCTTTGCTTCTTGACAAAATGCTGTTTGAGTTTCACACTTTAATTGATCATCTGTTATCAAATAAAGATATGTTTGATTATAAATAAGCAGTTTTTGGAGTACCTTATTTTTCCTCCTCCCCCTTGAAAAGATAAAAATAGAAAAGCTGAGGAATAAGCATATACTTACATTTGTACATAAACCAACAACAATTTTCAATAAACATCTTGGCAACTCTCTTCTATGGATGGGGAAGGGAGATTATAGCTTAGTCAGGAATGCTTTTACTTATGTAGAACACAGCACACAGATGCAACTGCCACTCCCTGGAGTATAGACTTCTCAGAGTCTTAATTTCCTTGCAGCTAAAAAGACACAGCTAGAGCTGGTGGAGTGGCTCAAGTGGTAATAGCACCTGCCTAGCAAACCTGAAGCCCTGAGTTCAAACCTCAGTGCTGCCAAAAAGAAAAGAAAAAAAAAAAGATGTAGCTAAACATGACCTTCAAAAGCCTGTCCTGAATGAACACAGTGAGTCTTTTTCAATGTTTGAGAGATCTTTTTAAATTTTCCACTTATGCTGTTTGAAATATAAATGTAGTGATTCAATGACAGAAAAGTCAGAGAATTTTCACAATAATATTCACAATACAATATTCAAGTTTAGGAATTTAGAGGAGGGAAAAGATTATATTGAATTAGAATAGTTTAGGAATTCAGCATGCAGTAGACAATAGTTAAGTTGAGCCTTGATGATTGGGCAGAAGTTTGCTTTGCAAAAACAAAATTCCAAGTAGAGATAACAGCATGGATAAAGACATGCTACTCATTCCCATGTTCCAGGAATACAGTAAAAATGAAATGAAGCTAAACTGGCAGGAAGAATGAGATGGATTGAAGGCAGTTAATGAACAGCCTTGAATATTTGGTTGCCAGGGTGAAGCGGTTATACTTCATTGTACAAACTGGATTTAGTAATAGACTTAGAGAACTGCAATAGCTTTTCACCAGGCAAAAGTCTTAAGGGAAGTCATAATTTAGAAGAATCTGTATGTGGACTATTCTGCATGTGGATATAAAAATTTCCTACCTCTGATGATTGATTCTAAACTTACAAATACGGATTGGCATTTACAAAAAACTGTGTTTATCAAAGAGGGTAGATAACTCTTGTTTTAGTAATAAAATTGGAACATAAAAGCAAGTTCCCCAGGATTTAATGGTTCTAGATCAATGCTTACCAACAGAAATAGAAGGCAAGTAAAATATAATTTTAGATTTCCTAGTAACTACACTAAAAAAATTAGAAATAAACAGATAAACAGGTCAAACTAATTTTAATGTATTTCATTTAATGCAGTACACCAAAATTTTATTCTTTCAACCTTTAATCACATGAAAACTAGTAATTAGATATTTACCTTTGTATGCTAAGGAATCTGTGATATACTTTATGCTTAAATCCTATCTAAATTTGAACTATCATATTTTAAGAGCTCAGCAGCCGCAGACCTGGTGAATATGTATTGGAGAATACAGTCCTAGATAGATGATGAACAAGTTGAAGCAGGAACATCATTCATTCGTTAGTTCATTCAATAGATCTGCCTTTGATGCCTACTGTGTGCCATGTACTGTGCTGGACACCGTGGATACTGTTTAGAGCCTTTGTTTTTGTTTCCTTAGTCTTACATGTAGTAAATACGTATAGTAAATAGTATGTTGAGTGAATTTATGAGCAAATGAAATAGAATGTCCATTGACCCTATAGAAAATCTTAAAAGACGATAAACAGCATGGTTTATTGAGTAAAATGTGAAGTAAGAAGACAGACTTAGGTTTAAATCATCGATGGATGTTCTTTAGAAAGTTACTTAGTATCCCGTATCTATTCTATAAAGGAGCCACTCCACAGTAGCATGGAGATCATAGTAGGGTCAGAGGGATCATACATTCAGGTAAAAAGTGACACATCCTGTGGGCATCATGGTTCACTGAGCATCCGTCTTCTTCCCTTCTAATTTTTTTTCAAAAATGTTGATGTAGAGTCAGCCTGAATCTATAGATACCTCTAACAAATGTCCAACTTCCAAATGCAGATAAAAAGCTTTTATCAGATAGATTAACAGACCCAGATTTGGCATGTGCAAAATACCCTGCTGAAATTAGGTACTGAAAGTTTTGACATGCAATTAATTGGTGTGTGAAACGTCTCTGAAACTGGAAACTTCCCAATATGGTATTTGGATGAGAGATAACCTGCAAACATGCTAGCTGACAAACATTAATGAATAATCTCAGGTCTAGAATCCAAATTTTATTTTCATCAGCAGCCTGATTATGCAAGATGGATTTGATTTTTTTTTTTTTTTTGGCATTACTGGGGTTTTAACTCAGGGCCTTATGCTTGCTTGGCAGGTGCTCTACCACTTTAGCCACTCAGCCAGCCTGTTTTTGTGTTGGGTATTATTGAGATAGTATTTCACAATTTTTTTCCCCCAACTGGCCTCAAACCACAATCCTCATGATTTCTACCTCCTGAGTAGCTAGGATTATAGGTGTGAGTCAACCAGCATCTATCTGGCTTAATCTATTTCTTTTAATTAGTTCACTATTGCATTCAATTTTAAAAACAGTATAGTGAGTTCCTACAATGTGCTTTGTAGGGCCCATCTATATGAATGCTTACTATTTGAAATCAGGTACTATTTTTTGTCTTTTGTATTTTTAAAACAGATGCGCAGTATTTCCCAGCTTAAGTGACTTCAGCAAAATGCTAAACTCTAGAATTCAGTTTCATTATCGATAAATGGAAAATGAAGGATTAGAATAATTTTAATTCCTGGTGTCCAAGATTCTAGAAACCAGAAAGAAGAGTTGATTTATTTGTTTTATGCATTAAGGTAACTTGAAGGAACATAGAGGATGTCAATTAAACAGATTTACTGAAGGACTGGTTATTTTATGGCCTTCATAGGACAAAAATGAATTTAAAAAAGTAAGAGAAAAGTAAGAGAAGAAAATAAAGGAAAATAATTTAGTGATCTGTTGGTACCTTACAAAGCATTTATACTCATTATTTTATTACCTTGTCATATCACAATGATTAAGGTAAATACTATTATTATCATTTTACTGATAAGGAAAAACAAAGAAACAAGGTAACTTGCCTAAAACCACATAGATAATAGAGAGTAGAGTGGGCACCAGCTGAGTTCTATCAATGCCAGAGATTAAAGAAATAAAGGTAGCACAATAAGTCTAAAAGTAAAAAGCACACCCATTTTTTGTATGTTTAATTCTTTGAATGATGAGAAGCTTTTCCAAATGCTTTTGGAAGAGAAATCTGCTATGCTATGCAACAAGCTGCACAAGTTCCAAGAGCTGATGGTGCAGTTTTCTTACTCTATCTTCCCTAACTTGAGAAGCAGAAAGCGGGAAGCATTCACTTAAGCCTGAGAAACCCCCTAGCATGCAGTCATTCTTTCTAACTCTTAGGTAACTGCTTAGCTGTTGCTTAGTGATTAACCCAGGATACAAGACCTAAGTGAAATCAGGCATCATCTTCTAATGAGAAAGTACAGCTAGTCCATTTGTAAGTTGATGGTTTGGAACTTGGAATGTATTTTGCCTTTTAATCAGTATTATGTATACTCTTTTGCTTACTCTCTCAATCCACATAGGCCTATTGAGTTCCTAATAGCAGTGGAGATCTGCAGGGCATGCTCTTGGAGTATCCTACTGAAATACATTTATAGGTACCCTCCCCATCACTCAGGCCCCCTCTTAATTTTGTGTGCAGTGCATCCTTAAAGTAGCATGGAAAATTCAAATGGCAACAGTAGGGTGCAAGGAAGCAATGACTGAAAAAAAGAGCTTAGTTGTGACTCCAGTCAATTAATGCAGTGCATGAATTCAGGCTGTGTTGTCAGATGTTCCAATTCCTTAGAAGAACCCAGAAACTTAAATTTGCAATGTAAAACCTGATAGTTTTTTAGTATAAGCAGTTAAATCAACTTAAAACAAGAACACGGTTCCTTCATTTGCACCATTGCATAATGCCAGAGATCACTAGTTTTGCAATTTTTGCTCTAGGGTCATGTTTTGAAAGACAAGTCTCAGCAAGATGAATTTTTGTCAGAGACACAGATAGGATTCAGAGGTTGTCCTCTTGGTGATAACCAGGCATTGCAGCTATGTGATAAAATACAGGAAGGAAACTTGGTTTGGGGAAAAGAGTTCTTCTCGATTTTCTTTTCTGAGTGATTTACCTTGGATTAGGAAGTGAATTGAAGATAGTTAGAGCACAGACAAGATCAGCTATTTCTCCTTATCTCTTCTGCTGTTTGCAAACAATGTTAAAGTAGGGGTGAGGAGAGAGGACCTTCTTTGGACCTTGCCAAAGAATCATTTATAAGTATATTAGACCCAGTGAAGCTGCAGTTGTATAGACCTAGAAAAATCCCTTTCATGAGAAAATTAATCAGGCTTGGCATTTTCTCTATGAATGGAAGGGTTATATTTGAAGCTTTTAAAGAAATGCCCTCATCACTAATAAAGTCAATTTTATTCTGCATTTCATTGATTACTTACTTCTAAAGTGTAAGTATGAAAACATTTATGTTTTCTAAATTATTCTGACATTTTTGTGAAGTTATGCATGTTCCAAAAGAAAAGCAGAACATCCTCAGAGAATTTGGCTTTTGGTCTTTGAATCAGCTTGGAAAATGAGTACTATAAGCTGTCTTTCTCTCTCTCTCTCTCTCACTTTCTCTCTCCCATTTCCCTCCTCTGTAATGTCTTTCTCTCACTCTTTCACTCCAAGTATTGATATAGTTAAATTATTATTCATTATGTCTGAGTGGAGGCAATCTAAGGTTGCTTTAAATCTTCCTTTGTTAGCAACATGATGCTTAAAGAATCATTTGCAAAGGGCCATCTATTCCTCAGAGAATTTTCTCTCTCTCTCTCTTTTTTGGTATGACTGGGTTTGAACTCAGGGCTTCACGCTCACAAAACAGGTACTCTACTGCTTGAGCCACACCTCCAGTCCATTTTGGTCTGGTTATTTTGGAGATGGGGGTCTAATGACTATTTGCCTGGGCTGACCTGGAAGTGCAATCCTCCCAATCTCAGCCTCCCAAGTAGTTAGGATTACCGGTGTGAACCACCTGTACCTTGTTTCTCTCTTTCATTTTTCAACAGAAGCTATGCTAGGTGCCTAGCAGAGGGCATATGCACTCTGCCCTTTTGGATCTTGCTAATTAGGAGAAAATAAGTGACAATTATGTTTTTATAAGTGATATTTTGGATGAACCAAGCTCTATAGGAACATCTATAGGAATGGAGTTACTTTAAGAAAAAAAATTCCACTTTTGAGAAATGGGTTTCCAAGTTAGGAACTGATGAGGATTTGTAGGTGAAAAATCAAATTAGGAAAATAAACAGAGAAAGAAGAAAATTTTAGAGACAGAAGGCTAACACACTTAAGACTGAGGAATAAGAGTATAGATTCCTATTTGTAAGTAAATTGGTTCTCCAAAAATGCTCAGAATTAGATTTACTGAGTCATATGATACATATGTTTTACTTTATAAGAAGTTTCCAAAGTCGTTAGATTATTTTGCATTATTTGCACTAGCAATGTATGAGAATTCTAGTTGCTGCACACCCTTGCTCGTGCCTGGCATTGTCAAATTTTTTTCCTCCAATTATTAATGATACTGATAACATTTAAATAACATTATTGAGTGAGATACAATTCATGTGCCATACAGTTTACCTGTTTTAAAGTGTATATTTCAATGATTTTTAGTTTATTTATAGAGTTGTGCAACTATTACCAACAACCTTACAACATTTTTCTTCCCCCAAACTAGGAACCAGTAATTTACTTTCTTTCTCTA
The DNA here is from genome assembly GCF_047511655.1 of Castor canadensis. Taxonomy (NCBI): domain Eukaryota; kingdom Metazoa; phylum Chordata; class Mammalia; order Rodentia; family Castoridae; genus Castor; species Castor canadensis. The sequence goes on along the minus strand of NC_133392.1, from coordinate 57,739,761 downwards.
GAGATTAGACCACATAATGTGTGGCCTTTTTAACTAGGTTCTTTCACTAGCATAACATTTTTAAGGTTGACCCATGTGTAGCATGTATAAGTGCCTTGCTTTTACTCATGAGTGCCAGTTCTGTTGTAATGATATAACACATTTTAGCTACCACTCATAAGTTGATGGACACATGGAATTGCTTATACTTTTTAACTGTTATGAATAATTTTGGTAAACATTTATGAACAAGATTCTGTATGAATATTTGCTTTTGTTTCTCTTGTTTATGCTTAGGAATTCAACTTCTGAGTCATATGCTAACTCTGTGTTTAAAGTTTAAGAAACTTCCAGATTTCTTTCCAATGATGCCAGTCTATACCACTTTATACTTAGGTGTAGTTGGTTTGTTTTCTGACTTTTGTATTGTTTAAAAGTTGTTTCTATATTTAGCCTACAAGTTCTTTATTTTGCTGTGATTTATAAATATTTTCTCGATATATGTGGCTTGTTTTTCAAACCTTTTCACAGTATCTTGTCTGCAGAAGAACTTTCAGTTTGGTGAAGTCAAATTTATCAATATTATTACGTACAGATTATACTTACATGTTTCATCTTTGTCTAACTTCAGTGTAGCAGTCACTTTTTTATATGTTTTTCTAAAAGTTTTATAATTTTGGATTTTACACTTATGTTTTTGTTCCACATTAATTTTTTACATAGTACAAGGTAGGAGGTGAAATTTCATTTGCTTATTTATTAATTGCACATGGATTTCCAACTGTTTTGGCCTCATTCATTGAAAATACTATCATTTTTCCCTTGGCTCATGTTTGTACCTTTGTCAACTCCCAGTTGACATCTATGTGTAAGTAAACCTCTGTTCTTTGCTCAGTTTCACTGAACTGTGTATCTATCCCTTCACCAATATAAGGCAGTTTATAGAACAAATTTTATAGTTAATGTGGAAATAAGGTGTTTTAGTCCTCTAAATTTCTTCCTTTTTTATTTTTTGGCTAGTCTGCTTCTTTTTTCTTCCCATATCAATATTAATATGAAGCTATCAAAACCTACAAAACTATTGCTAGGATTAAGATTAGAATGTTATTAAATCTCTAGATTAGTTTACAAATAATTGACTTCTTAGTGGTTTGAGTACTCCAACCAATGAACATGGTATTTCTCTGCAGATAATTACACTTCCTTTGTTTTTTCATCAGTGTGTTCTGATATTCAGCTTCCAACCATTTTAAAAAACAAAATGCTTAAATACTAAAAATTGCTACTTCTTACACTAAATGAATTCATTGTTAAGTTGTTCTACTTATTTTGTTTATTTATTTGGGTTTTTCTTTTGTGTGTAATCCACTTAAAAGAATTCCATGAAACTTTTCCATTAAATTAGATTATCTGATTTAGCAACTAGTTTAAGGAAGAAGTCCATGTGGACTTGAGCAAATTACTTAGCCTCTCTGAGCTTCCATTCTTTCATTAGGAAGAAAGAGATAATATCTATAAACAGCATATCTCTCTATATCCATTGCAAGAATCCAAAGAAGTGTATAAATAAAGACTATGAAAGTGGTTGCAATAAATGTCAGCCTAAAAATTATCAGGTTAAGAAGAAGAAATAATCCTGTCTGTTTGTAGATGATATGATTCTCTATGTAAAAATCCAAAGAATCAACTGAAAAACTCCTACTGGAACTAATAACTAATAACAGCAAAGATTCGAAAGATAGTGTTAATATATAAAGGTCAGCTGCTTTTCTATATATTAGTAGCAAATAAGTGGAATTTAAAAGTAAAACCATGCCTGATACCGGTGGCTCACACCTGTAATCACACCTGCCTCCTCAGGAGATGGAGATCAGGAGGATCAAGGTTCAAAGCCAACTGGGGCAAATAGTTCACCAGATTCTATCTTGAACAAACTCAACACCAGTTTGGGCTGGTGGAGTGTCTGCTTGGCAAGTGTGAGGTCCTGAGTTCAAACCCCAGTACTACAATAAAAAACAAAATAGAAAAAATAAATAAGACATGTTAACATTTACATTAGAACCCTCAAAAATGAAGTACTTAGCTATAAATCTATCAAAATATTTACAATGTTCCTGTGAGGAAAACCGCAAACCTCTGATGAATGATATCAAGGAGAAATAAATGAGCAGGAAGTATTTCATATTTATGGATAGGAAAACTCAGTATTATCAAGATGTCAACTTCTCAACTTGATCTCTAGATTCTGTGAATCCCAATCAAAATGCCATCAAATACTTTTGTGGACATTGACTAATTTTAAAGTTTACATGGAGAGGCAAATCCCCTGAATAGCCAACCCAATATAAGGGAGGGACAAAGTTGAAGAACTGACACTACCTGACTTCAACACCTATTATAAAGCTCTAGTAATAAAGACAGTGTGGTATTGGTTTAAAAAAACGGACAAATAGGTAAATAGAATAGGTTAGATAGTCCAGAAATACGCTTGCTAAATATAGTCAACTCATCTTGACAAAGGAGCAAAGCCACTGGAGTAAAGCCAAGTGTTTTCAACCAGTGGTATGGAAGCAAGTAGATATGCAAATGTTAACACTGAATCTAGATGCAGACCTTAAACCCCCCACAAAACTCAGTTCACAATGGATTACAGATCTAAATGTAAAATGCAAAATTTTAAAACTGTTAGAAGATAACTGAAGGGAAAACTTGGGTGCAGAGATGACATTTCTACACAACACCAAAGCCATGCCCAAGAAAGAAACAATTGATATACTGAACTTCATTAAAATTAAAGTCTTCTGCTCTTCAAATACCACTGTCAAGAGTATGAGAGTATAAGTCACAGATCTTGACAAAACATTTTCAAAAGACATCTGACTGTTATCAAAAATATATAAAGTGCACTTAAACTTCAATAATAAAAATGAACAACCCAGTTGAGAAAGTGGACAAAAGAACTTAAGAGACACTTAACCAAAGAGGATATACAGATGTCAAATGAACATATGGGAAAAAAAGTTCAATGTCTTTAGGGATCTACAAAGTATAACAACGAGATACTTTAACACACCTTCAAAATAGCCAAAATCTAAAAGATTGGCAACACTAAACACTGATGAGGATGCAGAGCAGCCAGAAATTTCATGCAGTTTTGGTGGGAACGCAAAATGATACAATGACCTTGGAAGACAGTTTGGCAATTCCTTATAAAACTAAACATACTCTTTGATACTCCAGCATCCAGTCCTTGATCTTTACCAAAAGCAGTTGAAAATTTTTGTTCACAGTAAAACCATCACATAAATGTTTATAGCAGCTCTATTCCTAATTGCCCAAACTTAGAAGCAACTAAGATTTCCTTCAGAAGGCCAATGGATAAATGAAAGGAGGTATATCCAGACAATGAAATATTATTCAACCCCCAAAATGAAATGAGCTACCAAAGCATGAAAAAATATGGGGGAAACTTAAACGCATATTAGGTAGTGAAAGAAGACAACCTGAAAAGGCTGTGTTCTGTGCAATTCCAACTACATAGTTCTCTGGAATAGGCAAAGCTAGGGAAACAGTGAAAATGTCAGTGATGGCCAGACATAAGCAGACATGGAGAGAGGGATGGGCAGATGTGCAGATTTTTAGGGGAAATTATTCTGAACAATACTGCAATAATTATGCACTTATGAAAACTCGCAGAATATACAACAGCAGCAGTGAACCTTTGTGTAAATTATGGACTTTTATGGAATATTAGTTGGAAGCTGTAGTCCACATCTATCAAATAGCAGCATGTCATACATAACACGTGCCTGGCAAAGTAGCCACAAGAAGTCATTTACACTCAAATTTATAGATTTTTCTGATTCAAAAATTCAACAATTTAAGCAACCTTGGCAAGAAGCAGAGAAGAAATATCAAAGCAGTAGTACCATTTTTTGTTTTTAAAAAAGATAACCTGGAAGTCACTGAAAATGGCTGCAGAATTGTTTCATATACTTGGTGACACACAAATGGATTTGATATTTTTGTTTTCAGAACTTTGGAGGCTTTTCATCTCTAGATTCATACTTTTTATATTATCAAATTTTTCCAATTTCCAAAGCCCTTTTGCAGTTCAGTTCTCTTGCTTAGGTTTAGCATGAGGTGGTACTGATAACTTTGAAGCCAGAGGTGAGCTGATGAGCTCTGTGGCAAGAACTGACACCAGGAAGCACACTCAGCAGCTTTCTTTAAGAAATGGATGGTCACCATCAATTCTCTTGAATAGAGGCCTGGACTGTGATCAGTATAAGCATCCCATTTGACTTAGGAGTTCATGCCAGTTGTGTGTTTGTGTGTATGGGGGGAGGATCTGCTCATTTTATTCTTAATTTTTATTATTTTATGGTTGTTATAAACCTTTTTTTAAAAAGCAAGAAGATAAATGAGGAGAAGTACAGAGAGCACCCAAAGTCCATCTCATTTTGTGCTGTTTCTTTCCTAAGAATTGTAGCAGGATGACCCATACTAAATTAGTTACTCATCACAGGACTAAAAGTCTCTGTTTTTGGAGTTCTCTTTTCTGAATGCTATAGTATATAAAGACCACATTTCTGGAATCTACGGTCAGTCGGACATTTCATCAGGGAGATAATAAATGATTAGACTAAGTTATGACTGGCAGGTGGCTCAGTGATGATGGGTAAGTCAGTTTTCTGTAATTCAACAAAGAAGACTGTAGTAATACACTGAGAGTGGGGGCAGAGAGGCCTCAGGCTTCCAGGTTGTGATCATCATATAAATGCAAATTTACCAACTTCCTACTCATAGCTGTAGTTACCACCAACCACTGTGTCCTGAATGAACAGTTCATTTTTTTTCTGTTTTTTTATTATATTCATATGTGCATAAAATGTTTGGGTCATTTCTCCTCCTTTCCCCCGCCCCCTCCCTTATTCCCACCCCCCTCGCTACCCGGCAGAAACTATTTTGCCCTTACCTCTAGTTTTGTTGAAGAGAGAGTATAAGCAATAATAGGAAGGACCAAGGGTTTTTGCTAGTTGAGATAAGGATAGCTATACAGAGTTGACATGCATTGATTTCCTGTGCATGTGTGTTACCTTCTAGGTTAATTCTTCTTGAACTAATCTTTTCTCTAGTTCCTGGTCCCCTTCTCCTATTGGCCTCAGTTGCTTTAAATTACCTGCTTTAGTTTCTCTGCGTTGAGGGCAACAAATGCTATCTAGTTTTTTGGGTGTTCCTACAACTGGGAAGGATTATCTTGACCTTGCTAACAGACTGAATGTCTTTTCTCTTGAAGAAAGGAACACAAAAAAATGAAAACAAACATTAAGGTCTGAGGTGGTTCATACTTTCTAAGCTTGTAAGCAACATTTAAGTGTTACGAAGTCAAAACATTTGAGTTATGCTCTGTTCACTAGTTTTGCTTATGTCTTTTTGTGAGTCACAGTCCACCAACATTTTATTTATGTTGTGCCTTTAATCTTCATTATCTAAATGAAAAGAATAATTTTTTCTCTTGAAAGGTTCTTTGAGTTGATTGATCAAAATGAACAAAATATGCAATTAACAACCTATAATATTTGAAGTGGGAGCAAACTAAGGATTGACTTTTTGGGAATGAAAATAGTTGTACAAAATTTGACACTCATAGGGAGTCAAACTCTCAGCTTCTCTGAACCTCTCTTTCTGTGTGGTTAAAACACAGTCATTGTTCCTCAGTATTCCCTATGATAAGGAGTGAACCTCTTTGCAATTGTTTCCTTAAATGCAGAATGGGAATAATACTACCCTACAGAGTACTTGTGAAGATAAAACTTCATGGTTGGGATGAGTGTGGTGGTTGGTATCTATAATCCCAGCCATTTATGAAGCAGAGATTGAAGGATTGAGAGCTGAGGCCAGCCTAAGTAAAAGTGTAGGACCTTCACTGAAAAACAAACCAGAAGCGTGGCTCAAGTGGTAGAGCACTTAGCCCTGAATTTCAAATCCTCAGTACTGCCAAAAAAAAAATTATGTTTATGTGCAGGGGCTTAGAAACCATTAAAAAAAATACTGTGCAGATAATGCTTATAGTAATAACCATGCTGTGTAAATGCTTTTGTGTGTCACACAATGAAACATGCATTACTTCATTTGGATATTAATTTGCCTCCTGTTGTAGAAGGTTAAGAATGATGAGTCAGCTTACTGTCATCACACAGTAAAAGATGGCAGAGCAAGAATTTGTGCCCAGATCAGCACGAATTCCAAGCCCATGATGTGCTTTTTAATACCATTTGTAAAATATACTTCTTTGTTTTGACTAATGATTTCGTTCTTAAAAACTATTTTGCTAATATCCCTTAGTAATTGTTAGCATTTGCTCCAATTACAAAGCCAACTTTATTACATCTGATTGAACAACAGACAGCCAGAAAGATGGAAGAGCTTAAAAAGACTTCTACTTCACAATTTCCATTTTGCAAATAAGAAAATTAAAGAACATCCTGATGAACAATGTATGGTTACTTGGTAGAAGGGTGGCTATCAGATCCTTTTGTTGCAAATGGCATTAATATATCTCCTTATTGCATGCCTAATCATGGAAAATATTGTGTATCTTCTCTCTCTAGCTATGTTATCAGCACTTGGAGGAGTGGTTTTATACATTATATACCACTGGATCCTCCACATATAAGACATATAGTGACAGTTATATAATTAATTAAATGCTTGAATAAATGCAAATACTTATAGAACACATCATTTACAAATACACCTGACTTTTAAAGGATGGTGAACAGACACTTCAATATTTTAGAAATCCTGTGCATCTTGAAAGTAGGTTTCTTGTTCTCTGGTATGGTTTTTACCAGGCTTACTGGTTACCTTGGGAAATTGCAGAATGCCTAAATATGACATAATTTGGACATTTTACACCAAGTTTTATAATATTTAGAATCAAAGCGGTTATTTCTGAATATGCCAAATTTGAAAAGGCATAGCACTTGATAACACCACATAGTGCTGTGTAAGGAGAGCCAGAGACCTTGTCATGACTGATAACTAGGAATGTGGAGATGACAACATAGTGAACAAGAGCCACAAAGTGCTGACAGCAGAGCTGACTGTGAACAGTCAGACTTAATTGTGACTCCTGGTTTTTTAAGAGATTTTGTGTGAGTGTGGTTAAATGGATTTAGCATCTAGAATTAAAGTGAGGTATTACAGATGTCATAAGACAATCACTTGGGTTGGGGTATTGATTTCTGAAATATTTTATTGCAGTTCATTTGTCAATCTAAAGAAATTCTTAGAAATCCTAATAATACAGTGATCATACCTCAGATTCAAGAATATACTCAAAAAATTCTTAGAAATCCTAATAATACAGTGATCATACCTCAGATTCAAGAATATACTCAAATGAGATATTTTATTTATTGAAACACAAAAGAGACTTAATTACACTGATCATCTTTCTCCATGTCATTTGATAAGAATTTTATTTTTGAGGCATGAATTAGATAATAATCTTGCTTTATAAATAATTTTGAGATTTTAAACTAACTAAATTAACCAGTTATATAATAGCATGATCCTGAAATAAAGCCAACTGTTAAAACATAAATACAAAGCAAACATATTATCACTACTAATCTTTAAATAGCCAGTGACCATTAGAAAATACCAAGAAAGAGGTGATGTGGAACAGTGGAGAGTCACAAGACAAATATTTTGTCCTTGTCGCAATTCGCTCTCTAATCAGTCAAGCAAACTTGACAAAGTGTTAACTGTTCCATTGGATAAATATGTGAAAATTGATTATCTAAGGTACTTGTATCACTAAAAAATATTAATTCTATTATGCAAGGAAGAACATCATTCATGCTAAGCAACTTCCTAATTATTTGAAGAAATGGTATTTTGGCCAATTCAAGGAAATAAAAACCTATGCTAAGAGAAGTTAAATAAACAAGCCTTAACAAATTTACCATATTAGACCTTGATGCATTCAGATTATCTGTAAAAGCTAATGTGTCACAAAGTTTCCTTTTTTAGCATGGAGTCATGTAATTTTAGAAGATAGGAGAAGATGGTAGGTCTTAGAAAATAACTTTGCTCCACGACAACAGTCATTTTCTACAACTGCAAACCCCCCACCTACAATTTACTCTCTCTTGTTTCTTCCTGCTTCCTATTTTCCCTTCTTCCCTCTCTTCATTCTAATGACCTCATTTCTACTCTCTGAATGCATTCTTCCTATATAATTTCTCTTTTATTAATGAGTGCAAGCACCTCATACCAGATTTTACAACCCAATTGACTAGATAATAATGTCTGTTCCCTTCCCTTCCCTTCCCTTGCCTTCCCTTCCCTTCCCTTCCCTTCCCTTGCCTTCCCTTGCCTTCCCTTTCATTTCCTTTCCTTCCCTTCCTCTTCTTTTTTTTCTTTTTTGTTGAAGTGAAGGGAAAGGAGATTTATTATATGGCCTGGTAGATGCCGTGGGATGAGGGAAAGTAAGCACTCAGTTCATTTTAAGCCATCTTCACGGTACAGATATGAAGTAAAATTTAAATAGACAGAGCTAGGGGCAGGGAGAGAAAGGTATGCATAGTTAAACAGTCCCAGTTACAGGTGTGGTCTGTTTTGTCATTATCTCAGTCCTTGTTCTGGTTGAAGTTCTAGAGTTATTATCCAGATTCATTGTCACCTGGCAGGTGACATCCTGAGGAGGCTCTACTTTTGGGAGTAGTTTCTATCTCTTGTCAAAAAGATGTTAGCAGTTCTGTTTTTCTGGAATCCAAGAGGATTGCAAAATGACTGCAGAGAGAATGGCTTAGAGCAAAGACAAATACAAAATGGAGGAGAGATGCCAAGCTTTTCTCCTGTTTTTAGTTAATTCATGGGCCCAAGTGAAGAGACAATGCTTTTCAGCAAAAGCAGTTTAAGAACCTTTCACAATTCCGCCCTTATGTTTGAGCATTTCTCAATTTTGAGGGAATTATGGTTTCTTTGCCAGTTATAAGTTAATCCAGAAGGAGACAGACAGCTGGCAGTGAAGTCAGAAGTACTTACTTATTATTTGTTTAAACTAGAAACATCATTATAAAGCAGAATACAGAAGGAGTAAAAGTCAGAAGGCATCCAGTTAAATAAACTATGTAGGGGATCTTCTTTTAATATAACTCCAGGAAGTCCAATGCCAGTGGTTTATGCCTATAATCCTAGCTACCTGGAAGGCATAGATCAGGAGGGTCATGGTTTGAGGCCAGCACAGGCAAATAGTTCATGAAACCCAATCTTGAAAATAACCAACACAAAAAAGGGCTGGTGGAGTGGCTCAAGTAGAAAGAGCGCCTGCTAGCAAGTGTGAAGCTCTGAGGTCAAACTCTAGAACCACCAAAAATAAAATAAAATAATAAAATAAAATAAATTCCATGAGCACAGACTATTAAAAAGCTATGTTTGGAGAAAGTAGAAATAGTCATTTTTGTCTCTATTTAAATAGAAGGCCTTGGCCAAAAATATGATTTTTCCTTCTGTCAGAGGTATCTTTAGTGTTCAGTAGCCACGGATAAGAACACACTTTAGTAACTTTTGCAAGGTCTGATACAGATAACTCCATTGGATTCTGACAGCTTCCCCCATTTTCTGAACAGTTTTTTCTTCTCCAAACTATCTCTGAACAGTTTTTCTCTGAAGATTTTGCCAATTAACCACATAGTTAATAAAAGTCCCTTATTGCCAGGACTAGCTTTTTCCCAAATGGTCTGATCTGATCCCATGTCAGAGAAGAAATAACAGGCAGGTCATGTGGGAGTCAGTGCTAATAAGACCCTTTTGGACAAATTTTAAGCAACAAAGAGATTTAGAAAGAATGGCTCTTAGGTTAGACTTACCTGAAGTCCATTTTTAAGTCTAATTCTGTCTGTCCTACAGAAGATGTCCTGGCATCTTAAGAAAATGCTGCAAAATGTGAACAGAGAACAGTTGCAAAGTTTTGTGAGGAAAATACAAAACAAAGCAAACAAAAGTAAATATTTAAAAGGTTTAACTCATTTGACAAATAAGCACTTGTTAGAGTCATATTTTCATGGGTTTGATAGCATATATTCCAGAGAAGAACCCAGACTATGAATGACAAGACTTAATAGCAGCGGTTAAATTTTTGAAAATTAGTTTAGCAACTGATAAAACAATCTAGTTATTTCCATTGCATACAACATTTTTGGAAAATAATGACGACTGACCGCATTACATCAGTAACATTAAGCACTCCTTGGTTCAATTACAGACACATGGAAAAAAGCCTGCAAAAGGCTAGCATCACTAACAATTTTAATTTGGAGGGAATACCTGCTTGGTAAATAATCTTTGCATTTCAGAAGGCTTATATATTTGGGGAACATAAATATATTACAAGGGAGACAGCAACAATTAGCATCATAGTTGCACAGATGTCATATATACATATTAATTTAGCATTGACATAAGTCAAAACTTTAGCTCTCTTGCAAGTTAGGGAGACATTGCCAGTGATTCACAAATAGCATTATTTTCTAAATTATATGTGTCTCAAATATATAATACAATAACACTCATTTGGTTAAGACAATAATTGTAGGCCACATTTTAAATAGAAGGATTGCCCAAATGGCAGGATTTTTTTTTCTCCCTGAATGCTATTGATTACGAAAGCAAAAATGCCAAAAATTTAATAGACCATTTTTGTATGTTAAAGGTTTAGATGTAATGCATTTTGAATAAGAGAGCATTAGCTGGTCATGTTACATGTACTAAACTGACACACTTTTAACTCTATAAACATTTTTGCAGTGTTAGATAAAGTTTAAACACACATTTCTATGTAGTTTTGGTCACAGTCGTAAAGGGCACAAACTGTGTTAGAATCACTTAAAATAATCGTTGTTTGTTCTGTCACTGTCATAAGGTAATCATTTAAAAGACTTTTACATGATTCTGTTAAGATTTAGTTTCCTAAGCAGTCAAAAGTTTGATAAAATTGACAGAAAACACAAGTAATTATTTTGATAAAATACAAAATCTTTCATTTAAGTCTTTTTTAACAAATGTTACTAAGAGTGGAACAATATTAGGATAGCCTTGTTAGTCTAGACATAATGTTAGGTTCTATTTTTATACCAGTATATAAAATTTTGACCTCAGATTGTGTCTTTAGAAAATTATTTCAGCATTAAAAAAATTATAGTCAACTTAATCATACACATAAACTTCTAAATTTCAAGACCTTTCTAATTTACAATTTAAATAATTATATAAAACTTTGAATTTAGAAGAAATTGTTTCTTTTTAAATAAAATAAAATGCTCTTAATAGCATTATATTTTAAATGAAGACTAAGGAAGAAAAGCAATCCTAAACTGCTTCTCTATACAATAGCAGTTTACAAAAACATTTGTTAATAGATTCAATTATAAAAGATTCAAATGAAAATTACACTTAAACAGATTAAGGTTTCTTTCTGTAGAGTCGTTTTTCTTCAGTACTAAGGTAGAGGATAATTCTTGAATGCCTGCATTTGATTTAGACTTGGTTGAGATAAGGTCTTTGGAAAACTGGTTTTCTTAGAGTGGCAGCAGAAGAGACAAGGGAGAAATGAGAATTGAAGCAACATTTCATTTACATGAACTCTACAATAAGAATCACTCTAAAGATGTTCACATACACGGACACACACATGCAAAAATGTTTTAAATCAGGCATACCATAAATATCAATTTAAGCACCCATAGATGAGCTCAAGAAAATACAAAAATTTATTGGCCACATGTATGTTGGTCAGTTATTTCTAGGAATTACAGGAACATATTGATGTGTCCAGCACTGTTCTTATAGGGCTCATTTTGGGAGGCTTGGTACATAAAGCTATGGAAGTGTTTTGAGTCATTCTCAGTTTCCAATAGGACCATTGTCATAACTATAATAATTTTAGCCTTCATCAAGCCAATTATCATTGCTATAGACTAACAGTCAAACACAAAATACACACAATGACACACAAAAACATTTACATTAATTCCGGGTACCATTTTAATTTTTCTTTATTTTTTTAGTAGGCTAGTCAGCTAGAATTCTCCTTAGTGGGCAAGAGAGACTTAACACTTTTCATTCTGAAGCAGTTCACAAAAGAGATCTCCAACATAAACACTCTGGGTTCTCTGTGTACCTCACATTTCTTCCCTGCAAGTGCTAGCACAAAATTCTCATATGAATCCAAATGCTTAGAGAAACCTCTGAACAAGGCATCCAAAATTCCTTGTCATACAAACGGCAAAAGCTCACGTGGGTGAAATGAATTCCAAACGGCCCAGAAGCGTCTCCAGACAATAAGGAAAAAGGAAGGTGAAGGGATGAGGTGAACCATTGGGGAGAACTCACAAGGTTACCCTTCAGATGGATAAACAGCCGAGGCTAGTCAAAGTGAAAAAAAAAAAAAAAAAAAAAGAAGCCCTTGGAATAAAAGTAATTCCAGCAGCTGCAGGGAACAAATTCCATCTTTCCTCTCTGACCAGAGTTAACTAGCTGTGAATGGTTAGCACCTAAGGGCCCATCCTCCCCCCACTCCCCCCCCCCCCCACCCCAGAGGCTTGCCAAAGCTGAAACCAGAGTTTTGGCTTCCAGGCCCAAACTCCTGGGATTCCATGTGCCAGGCCTAGCCACTAACCCCTATAGACCAAATAAAGAGACATGGTGAAGGGTGGAGGAAGGAAGGAGATAAATTACATGGCTCAGAACAGGCTGTGAGAAGAGGCAGATCAGGCATTCAGCCCATCTTCAGCCATCTTCAGATAAAATTATCTTTAGAGCAGAAATATAGAAGTCCTGTCTGTTTGGGAATACAATCTAATTTCTCTCCAAATTGACTTTAGGTATCTACCTCAGATTAACCACAAACTTTCTCTCTCTCTCTCTCATTTTATTCAGAAAGTATTTTCAAAATCTCCTAACAGGAGATTAATTTGCTTAATTTACATATAAACAAACTTCTACATATAATAAAAAGTCATATTCTGATGACTATATTTGTTTCATTTGTAAAGGATAATTTTTTATGATATTATTCCATAATTCTAGGGGGCCTGCCATCTTTAGAGACTGGAAATTATCTATATTTAAACAGAAACATTTTAGATGTCTGATGAAATCTGATGAAATACAAACATCTTTCATAACCAGTCAGTGGGGTGGTGCTTTAAGTTATCCAAGCCATTTGGTGTTCATATGATCATAAATGCATTTTTGACTTGTGTACTACACAATCCTGGATTTTATAATTTCATTTTATGCCCTTTTATTTCATATTAATAGAAATGGAGGGGAGCTTTGGTCTTTTAGTTTGTTATTTTAAATTCATGAGGAAGTAAATGACAGAAAAGCAGGGGCAGGAGAAATGCTATAAAATAGAAATCTACTTGTAAAGCAGTATAATAAAAGGTAAGATTGACATGCAGTAAAAATATCTTATAACCAGAGAAGTATTAGGAACAAGTAAAAAATATCAACAAGCAAACAAAATGAAGAGCATAAAAGAGGACTCTTTGTTTGGATAATTAGCTGTTGTCTTCCTGTGGAAAAGAATCTTGGTAAACTGCAATACAACCCAACCAAGGCCCCATCAATACTTATCCCCATGTTGTAGAGGAATAACTTGTGCAGTGTAAAGTGAATTGGTTGGAATATCCTGAGGGACTCTTTCAACTTTGCAAATCTGAATTTGTGTTTTCCCAGTCCTCAGTTTACATGATTATCATGAATGGGAATTACCTTTCTTGACCTAACCCTATAGAAACCTTCTGAAAAAACTCCACTCACCCTACCTTGAAGCAGATATCATAAAGCACTTTGATAATGTCTTCAAATTTTGAATTCTGACTTTTCTGTACTATATGCAATGACAGATCTGTTTTCCTGGCTTTGGAATTTGTGTACTCAGTTCCTTCTCTTCTCCATGGTCTTGCCCTCTGACCAGTAAAAAGACCTCCTTACTTTTCAGTTCAAATGTCAGAATCTTCTGTCATCAGAAGGTATTGTTTTCTACTTCCTAAATCTATGATTTAAAATTTTTAAGTCATAATTTACCTTTTATTATAGCCCTGCTCTCCAAATTTAATGTGCATAACAATCACTTGAAGGGTTTTTAAAACAATTCCTTTGGAGCCTTTGCTTAAACAAAGATTCTGCTTCCCTCAGCAGGGTTGGTCAGTGAATTGGCATATTAACAAGCCCACAGGTAATGTCAGTGATGCTCATGGATGACATTTTGAGAACAACAGCACAGAACAATCTAGGTGTTAGCTTCTTGATCAGTTTCTGTCTCTATATTCCCTGAAGTTCCTTGTACTAGAAAACATATGAGTGAAGGGTCACATTAAAGGCAAGTATAATTTAATCATGCTTATCATCTAGCTCATGAGAATCCCATAGAGATAATTTTGTAACAACAAAAACAGAGGCACTTCAATTGTAAAAGAAGCTTTTGTTTGTACTGACGGGAAAAACACATCTGAAAAAAAAGACTGTATTTTTCATAGAGAAAAAAGCAAACTACAGAAGCAAAAGAGCCTACTTTCCTCCAATGAAATGGTATGGTCATGTGTGAGAAAATCCAAATTTGTTAATTCTAAATGGAATTGTTTGAAAAGAGGAATAGTTCAATATAAAAAAGAAAATTAATTTTCAAAATTAAACATTACATTATAATCAAATAATGGTAATCTGAAAATTTCTCTTTGGAGTTTAAACATAAAACTTTCCAAACCTAGGGAGCATATACCTTCCAGCCTCACAGATGCTATGAGACTCGGTATGGCACCTCTGCGTTTATTATGTTTTGCACTGTCATGCTGAAACTGTCCTCACAATTGCCTCAAGCATAATTTCCTTAATTATTAAAGTACATAGAAGTATTCTTACTGATTGAGTCTTCAGCATGCATAGCCACTTTTATAGAAACAGAAATTTTAAGACATGAACAGGTCTGAAGCAGTAACACCATTTTCTTCTTAATAAATCCCCATTTCTTTTTTTAATAATTCAACACAACAGAGACATAGTAACCCATACTTCTGCTCTCAAGACATGAATTCTCAAAAGAACAGGATTTTAGCTAGGAGCAAGAGATCTTTCCACTGAGCTCTCACATGGTCTTGGATGTGTTTATGGTGATCCCAGAAAGACTTTTCTCTTCACATTTTAATTCATACAGCCAGAAAATAGAATTTTTCCTTGTGCCATTTAAGCAACTTTAATATAGAAACATACATGAAAATATAAACACACATATTGTATAATAAACACATATGTATATATTACCCCCCAGGCTTAATTTTATTTTCATATTAGGAGTTTTTTATTTAATCCCCATTAAGAAATTTGCTGTAGATAATCCTAATACAGAAGTACATTTACAAATTAGTCTAAACAATGTACTTTTGATGGTTTTGTTAGAGAATAAAATACATTTCATTTCCAACTGAACCCTTTATAACTATAAATATATATAATAATTTAAGAAATAATTTTGACAACTACTAAACAAAATAATATATTTTAACTAACTCACTTGCTATGAATGCTTAATTCATCTTTCCTTACTCGCCCATGGAATATCTATGAAAATACACACTGATGCAAAGTTAGAAACATTCTACCCATGATTGGTTAACTCACTTGGAAGAAATACTGTAAAAGAATGATTCTCAGATGTGGTGGTCAGAGCAGCAGCAGCACCTGAAAATTGAAAATCATTAGGCTCCATCTCAATGGTATTAAATTACATGCTCTGGAAGTGTGACAGCAATCTGTTTTGTTGTGTTTTCACAAGCCATCCAAGTGATTCTAATGCACACTAAAACATGAGAACTACTGCTCAAAATACAGTAAAGATAGAATGGATTGAGAAATGTCAATCAAAGGGGGTAGAAGATGTTAACCATTTATCCTCATTCTGGATCTTCTATACAGAGATTTATAATCTCTGTCTATATCCAAGAATTGATGACAATTCCAGGCTTAAGAGGGACTAAAATGATGAAATAGTTCCCTGTTCAGTGTCTTTCTGTATTCTGTCTGGGGATTGCCATCTTCCATGTAACAACATGGTCAGAGGCAAAAAGGATTGGAGAAAAACACAACAAATTGTAAGTGGCACTGCAAAATACTGGTCCTACGTGGGGGAGGGGCAGGAAGAGGGGAGAAGGTATTCTTTCAAGCAGCTTAAAATTATCCAGAAATAAATTCACCTACTTTACTTAAGGCATTGGGAAAGCAGAAGATACAACCACAGGTAAAATGGATTTCATTGAAAGATAGGAAAGGAGATATATGATTGTAATCCAGGTAAACAGTGATGAAAATGAAAAGGAGCATACACATTCATTTGCATGAAACATTGTAGCCCTAGGTTGAGATCCCTTTAGTCAAGTAGATGAAAACCAAATTAAGGTGTATAGAAAGAATTAACTTCAGAAGAATCTGATAACAAAATCACAAACAAATATTTTTGGATCAGTTTTTTTTTCTTGAAAGGCATTTCCTTCGCTTTCTTAATAAAGGACCAGAGATCTCAAATTCACTGGGAAGAGAAGAAAGAGGATATAAAGTGGTAATTGTACAGATATACATTGTAAGCATGAAAAAGTTGGAATTAAAGTGAAAATTAAGAAAAAATTGAAAATGACAAAAATCTTCATTGGTACAACTCCATTTTATTCTGGCATTTATTATATAAAATTTGACACTCAGAGGTTGTGCCTTTTTTTGTATCATCCCTCCTGATCTTACTCTGGAGACATGACTTTACTATTGGAAGTTTTAAAATCTAGCAGTATATTTTAGGAATAGGTTTATCTCATTAACTCTCCATGAAACATAGTGATCCTTTTAAACTATCAAAATCAAAATTTTATTAGGCCAGAAAACAAGACCTTCTAATAAAACTTTGGTAACTCTTTTTGGTCAGTTGGTTTTGGTTTGAAACGCAAGGATTATTAGCTATGTAAATTGCATTATTGTGGAAGATATTTCTTATAGATGGCAAAATCCAATATAAAAGGAATCAATAAAATATTTAGGAAATTCCTATTATTTAATCAGTTATGCAGAAAAATAACTTATTTTCTTAATATATAATAAAAAAATCAGTGTCATGTCATCTAAAAGAGAAAAGTAACAAATCTTCTGATCATTTGGTAGATGCCAAAAATGTTGATAATATGGAACACCGATTTTTGACCTTAAATGTAAAAATATCCTTCTACCAAAACCATTGGCTAAGTACTTGTGAGATATATAGAAATAAACACACTAAAAGTATCAACTCACTATAAAGATTCCCATTATTGTTATATAGTTCTGGAAGATTGGCTTCTGTAGGCAGAATCAAAATAAGAAAAAATTACTGGATAAAAATCAAATTATACTATGTTTTTCAGGTTTTATATGTAGACGATGGAGGGGAGAGAAAGGAGAACCCATATTTATTAAAACTAGCTATAAAATTCAATATTTGGAGAGATTTTTAAATCAATTATTTTCCTAGGAATAACAAGAAATGTAGTAGGATTATATGACAAATATCATGGAAATTTGTCAGAACTGAAAAATAAAATGAAAGAAAATATGGATTAATATCTTGAAATGAGAAACACAACACAATTAGTGATATAGAATTTCCTTCTTTCTGTACAGAAAACATGTCATAAATAAAGTTGAAATTCATTCGTATCTGGGAAAATATTTTCATTAACTATGGCCAAATGTAAGTTCTTAGTTTTAATATGTACAGCACTCTTAAAAATAAATTTTAAAAAGTTACTTAACTGTTTTACCAAAGTTTATTTTACATTCAGTTACCATTGAAAAGTAAATTCAAAGACAATTTTTAAGAAAAAAAATAGCAACACTGTAATAGAATGTGGATGTGAAGAAGCTTTTCACAAAGCACCACATAGAGTTACAGGTATAGAAAAATCAAGCATGGCTCACAGTCATTTTCCTATCTCATTAGAAAATTATACACACAACTAAGTATGCTATACATCACATGCATAGCTGACTCATGTTAAGTGGGCACTCTATGTTCTCCTGTCTCATTAGGTGAAGTGTAATTTGCTTTAACCCTTGCGAGTGTACTTTGACAATGTGAATGAGGTAGCTGTGTGTGTGTGTGTGTGTGTGTGTTTATTCTTTAGCTCCATATTTATATCCCCAGGAAAGTGTTATTCACAAAGATGATCATCTTCTTAATTATAATCTTCCATGAGGAAAGCAATAAGAGAAACCATGGTATTGTATGTTATGAAATATGCTGCTATTAAATTATCTATGAAAAGTTTGTGATAACAGTGAGGAAAAAATTTAAAGTATAATTACAACTTTAAAAAAACTACACACAAGAGAGGAAAAAAGGGATAAACAAAATCTGGAAAGGAAAAAAAAATGTTAGTATTTGTTTTGGGAGATAGAGGACATTTGTTTTTACTTCTTTTTTTTAGTTCCAAATTTGCTTTAAAGAACAAGTCTTATTTAAATATAGTTTAAAAAGAGAATGTATTTTTTTAAAAAGATATGACTTTGTTCAGGGTATGAAGGATGGCTTGTCCCAGAATTCTCTGCAGTGCTAAAGTCAAAGGAAATCATTATCCCTTTGCTAAAGCTACCTTAATGACAAGGTGCAGAAAGAGCAGGGCCTAGCTATCCTCTCCATTGTAGCCTCCCAGCAACAAGCTCACAGTAGGTGCTTGGCAATTTTGTTGATGGAATGAACAAATGCTGACCCAAATCTGTGGGATATTTTGGATAATTTATTTAAGCTCCTTGCTGGCATAGCAAAGGAAGAGAATTACCTGTGCAAATTAGAATCAACTCTTTCCCCTGAAGTTAAATTCCATATGTAACAAACATGTCATGAACTTTATTTAAAGTTAATATATCAGAATTTCTATTATTATTAATTTGGTCACAAAAGGTGGTTCTCTAAGTTTTGCAAATTACTCTGAAAGAAATATTGTCTCTTATCTACTTGAAAACTTTTACATTTAGGGTCATCTGAATCCTAGCCAAATGGGAAAGCTCAGAGGTCAGAAGCATATTCTACAGTAGTCTTTAGTTTGGGATGCCATTATAAAATGCCATTATAAAATGCTTCTTTCCTTCTGTAGATGAATTTTGGCAAAATATTGTTGGTTATGAAGTGTTTAATATGTTCATGTTTCCCTCTTTCTGCATCACACAGTGTGTGCAATACACATGGTAAAGTAATTGGATAATACTGTTCCAGCTAACAAAAATGTGGCTTATGTTTTACTCTGCTTCAGAAAGCTAAATAAAAATTTCTTATCGAACTTTTGCCAATATTCATACAAATTTCAAGAGTTGCAAGACAACTCTAGTAAGTTGACAGACAAAGTAGCAATGGGAGGCTTAAGAGCCAGGGTTATGTTAAAATGTGGGAAAAGGGAAGAGAGAAAGATAAGAGAGGAAAGGAGCAGAAGAGCCAGGGAGGAAGGGGAAAAAAGATAAGAAGGAAAGGAGAAAAGGGGGAGAGGGAAGAGAGAAAAACTAAGCCACTGGGAAAGTCAACCATATTTACTGGAGCTTGCTTTGAATTGAAGTAAGCCAAACTGTCTTGTCTCCCAATTCATTAGCTATATTGTAATTAAAAGAGCACCTTCAGTTCCAGAGGGTAATGACCTTTTTAATTGAACCTGGGAATTCAGATTGCTGCTGAATACTGGTGAATTTAAATGCTGAATTCAAACGCCAAATTTTCTTCTGGGAAATGTGCAATTAGGAATCAAATGTAAATTGCCTTGGCAATTTGCCCTGTTTTTCTACATGGCCTTCCTTGAATTTTGGAGGAAAACATTACCTGTGGAAAAACTGTTGTGTTTTTGATTGGCACTTGATCCATAAGTTACTTTTCCAAACCAAATTTTGTTATATCTTTGGAAATATTTAAACTTTATGAAAGGTTATCTTAAAACCATCACTATTTATACTTAGATAGCTATAAATATTTGTACTTAGCTATAGCCTCTTGTCATCTGTATCATTAAATGTATTTTGTATAGCTTTAATCAGAAAATTTTTTAGAGTTAAATGTTAATGAAGCAAACAAACAAAATATTTCCCAGGATTCTGTGGCTCAAACATGTTAGATAGAAGCTTATTTTTTTCTGACATAACAGTTATGAATGAGTATTCCAGGTTAGTGGTCACTCAGGGCTCAGTCTGAAAATGCCTCTTTCTTATATACCGCATGGTATACAAGATCACTTTGATTTTCATTATTCCAGTTCATAAAATGGAGTCAGGGGGAGGTGGAGAAGACAAGCTGGTCTTTAGGATATTGGTTTCACTCATCACTTCTGCTAGCCTTTTATTCATATTAGTCATAAGACTCTATCCAACTTAAGAGAGACTGGCAAGTGTGGGGTTGTTGGCAGCCATTTCTGAAGTTACAAATCTGTTATTAGTGAAGAAGGAAGGACTGGATTTTATGGACAGCTCATGGCTTTGTCTCTATTTGTATGCAATACTGTCTTCCATTTTTTCGTATGATGTAAGGAACTTACTATTTAATTATCATTTTATCACATAAATACAGTACCATTTTAACTAAAAAATGTAAGCAATTTTTCATATTTTCAATAGATCTATGAAAATCTCCTGTATCGCATTTGTATTAAAAGCTTTACACTTGTCTATAAACCCTGATACTATAACTTGTCTAACTTTTAAATTTTATTAAAAATATTACCTATTACTTGATGCACATTTGTTCTTAGAAGGCTGGGCTACTGGTTTCACAGCTCACAACTCATTTTCTTTTTTTTCTTCAGGGAATATATAATAGATGAGGTCGTGTTATTATTTAAAGCTACTGCTAAATTCAACATTACAATTATTAAGTTCAAATCTCCTTCCTATTTTTAGCTATATATTATTTCTTAGGCTAATCCTAATAGTTGACTTTTTAAAGAAGAATCATTTCTCAGAAAGAAATACTTCTTTAATATAAATATACAATGAATGTGGCAATTGTGTTATTGTATTTGATTATTACCAGTGTCTTCTGAAAATGTAGATCTACATGAAAGAAAATGTACTTATTCAATGAAGCATGGCCTGCATAAAGTTTTCCCAATTTCACTTGTTTTTTCCTCTTGACCAGTGTAAAATGGAACTTTATGATTATGCACTTTTGAGTTAACAGAGTGATAAAAATTTCTTAAAATATTGGTTAATTTGTGCTTGGTCTTGTAAATATAACTGTTAAGATTCTTGACCTTTCCTCCAAGGAAAACTATTTTAGTGTTTAGAATTACAATATCCCAAAATTTTTAGTTGGAAAGAATCCTATTTATCTAAGTTTAGTTCTGAAAGTTTCCTCTTTTATTTTCTTCCAAGTGGTTATTTAGCCTCATCATAAACAATTCATTGGACAGGAAAATTACTGTCTCCTATAACACTTAATTCCATATTTGAGTATCTTTGACATACAGCTGTTAGAAGCAGAGATTCCGTTGAGAACCTGGTAAATGCAATGTCCTATGCTAGTGTTTTTATCCATTCTCTCTCACTTAATCCTTGTCCCAACATGATTTACAGTTTAGAAAAATAAGGTCAAAGGAACTTCATGTCGAGTGTTACATTGCTGCTTGATGAGAAGTGAAATTTTCTCTTGGATTTATTGGATCCCATGTCCATGCTTTTCCCAATAAGATGAATCTTCTCTGTTTTTATGAAATTAAAAAGAAGTTTGTCTACCCACTAGGCATTACTCAACTGTTTAAAGTTTTCTCCTGTGGCAATCCTTGAGATATTTGAAGTTAATGTTCATGTATTCCCCATGTTCCTTCTTCTCCCAGGGAAATTTTGTAGTCCCTTCAATGGGTACTTTTAGCTCTTATATTATCAGAGTTTATCATCTCTAGATGATTATAGTTTACTTTTGGTACTATTGCTCCAAGTGGTGCTCAAAATGGAATGCAGTACTCCATTGGCTAGTTGGGCCAATTAGCATACTATAACATGAGACTCCTATCTCAATGCATGAGCATGTGATTAATTTAGACCAATTAAATGATCTTTTCAGGGCCATATTGCATTATTCATTTTTATTCAGCTTAATATTGATATATAATTTTTATGTGTTAATCATTTGTTAGATATAGGCATTAGATAATTATATTTATTATTTGTAATTTCCTGTCTTATCCTGTGAAAGGAACCTGTGAAATCCTTTGACAACTCTGATTTTTGTGTATTGAAATTTTCATGTCATTATCATTAAAAAGAATCAAAGTATGGCTCCACTCAAGAAAGAGGAGTTTTCTTAAAATAACAAAGCACTTTTTGAAAACCTTTAACATGTATTAATTCAATTTCTAGTTCTTATAACTGCACTATAAGGTGGGTGTTAGTGTTCTTATTTCAATAACCGAAATTGAGTATTATGTCCAAGTTTGTGAAGAAAGTTTACAAGAGATCAATCCAGTTGGATCTGTTTTCATTTTTTCTTATACTGACAAAACAATATTGATAGGCATTTATTGACTAAAAGATTAACTAACCAGAAATGAATTACAGAAAAAATGGTGATATTTCTAGTATTAGCTGAAATTATACAAGGTTTGTGGTAAAAGTGAGAGAGGTAAAAAATCACTGTATCACAATCTTTCAAATAAAAATACCTACCAATGGTGAAACAAATGAATTTTACTTTCCATATTCAGTTTCAATTGATTGTTTCCATGAATACAAAAGCAGATAAATAAACATCATATTATTGGGCAGATTATTCAGCTCAAAGATATTATAATCTTCATATTAATCAAGGTGACCAGCTACCTGGATTTGTGTGAGAAGTTGTCAACTATGCCAGTTGTAGAATTGCTAGTGGATATTACTCTTGACTTACATCAGGAAAGGTAGATGGGTCTGTTGTGCTCATGGACTTCACTTACCAGAATAATCGGATGCTCCCATCTTCTTCCTTTACTGTGTTCAAAGGTGAATACATTAATTTTGGCTTCCTCATATCAGCAATACAAGTCTGTGATGGTTGAAGAATGTGACGATCTATAGAAATAAGTCAAATAGTATCAATGAAAACATTCAGAATTGACCTCTTCCTGTCTCTCCCTCCAGATTTTTATATCTTGAGGCAGGAAATAGCTTATATTTCTTCAGATCAGTTCACAACACTGAGTACAGTCATTGGGATATAGCAGTACTCTACATACGTACTTGTTGATAGAAGGTTAAATGTCCTAATTTATTACTTTCAGAAGGGACAAGAGAAACATCAGAGAAAAATGATGATATGAATTAGCCAATAAGTGACCTGAGTTTTCACGTATAATTTTAACTCCTGTTTACCCAGTATGTTAAAAGTTTTATACTAAATATATGAATAGTGCCAACACATATATATATACACAAACTATTCAAAGACACTTTTAAACTTCAAGATGATTCCCCTTATCATTTAGCATATTTCTTCTCATTGTCAACTGTTATGTGCTAAGGGAATGCAAATTAATTGTATTATTAATTTAAGTAAGACATAATTAGTAAGGTAAATCTTCTGCCAAAAACCACATAGAACATTCCATAGCCAAATATAAATGAGCTATGATTAGCCTGCCATTCTCCTTTATTAGTGCAGATTAATGGTGTGTTCCCCGTGGGGATAAGATGCACAGCCATGTGTGTTTTCTAGGAGTCTCAGGACAATTTGTGACTGTAAAGGAAGCTTTGCATCTCACTATCTTGTGACAATATCCCGTTATTTAGTCAACATGAGAAACTAGATTTAACTGGACCCGTGTCAATTGATTAAAAAGCATGAATAGGATTTGTAAGCAGAACATTTAATGAGCTAACTAAATTTTTCTATCAGTCAACCACACACGTGTTTTCTTGATGCTTTCAGTGTTTCCCCTCATCCCTAGACCATTATCCAGATTGCGCATAGCATTGTTGCCAAAGAGCACTTTCAGAAACATTCTTGACTAGAGGAACACAGGGAGCAGCAATCCATTAATGGAGCAGATTCACATCGATTAATTACACTCTGCTCCCTCTGTTCAGGCCTATAGCACAACTCCAGGAGGCAAAAAATATGATGCAAGAAAGAGAAAAGCCCTCAAATTAAATTTTCAAGTCTGATTTATGGGACTGCTTCGTCTGAAAAATCCAGTTTTTTTCTAATTTCAATTATTTGTTCTTCTGCTTCCCTGAGTAGGCTGTTCTAACAGAACTCAAGTTTTGGCGTGGTGCCTGCATCATTCCCTTCCTGGCTTGCTCTCATTAGAGCACTTCTGCCTGATAGGAGTGAAGACCCTTGAAACCAGGAATTCAGACTATATAGAGCAAAACCTATTGTTGGCAATGGGTAGTTCAGAGACATCACAGGCTATTAACTTACCCTGTTGTTCTCGGGTAGCCATTGCAGGGCACTGCATGCATGCCATTATTCACAATCGGGGTCACCATTCTAGTCCCTGCTGGGGATTCATTTTTATCAAGAATAAGTAAGCAAGATGGCTATAGATTGTCTTGGGCAGTGAACTGGCATTTAAGATGTTTTTGATGACCTTAGTCTTTCCTAATCACGTCCTGTGGCTATAAGACAAAGTGTTTAAGGCCTGTATGTGTGCACAAGGGTACAATTTGAAGTATTAGCTGTAATACTATTGCTTCCATTTGTAGAGGACTGTAGGATTTAGACAGATTGGCCATTGAGAAAGGTGGAAGGAGGGCATGCTGGCTGTGGGAGAAAAAACAAAAAAGAAAGAAATCTACAACAGTGGCAGAAAGTGGGAAATTTTATGAGTCTAAATTGGGAATTACAGTATATTTGATTTAACTGAAGAATAAGTTAAAAAAAATGAACCAGAGAGGATTCTAAAATAGCATAGCATAACCAAATTTTAGGGGCCCCTTCTAAGGAATGTGAAATATGTTTGATAATTAATGCAGCCATTAACAAGGTTTTTGAGGAAGGGAAGTGACAAATCAAATATGTGTTCCAGGGAAATCAATTTCAAGAAAAGGAATGTTGTATAAGGTAGCTTATTCAAGAGATAAAGAATGTTCCAGTTAAGGAGGATTGCATTGTGGAAAGTAGGTTAACATTAGAGACTTATGAGTACTAGTGACAAGGTGACAGGACAGACAGTGTTACAGAAAGAAAGAGGGAGGGCTTCAAGATGACTACGGACTTTAAAATCTGGGTGACTAGGAATATTGCATAATGACTTCCTCATCAGAAGTTTTAAAAACGAGAGAATGAACAAGGTTAGAGGGTAAGATGGTAAGTTTGATTTTGGAAATAATCAACCTGAAATTTTAATAGGATACATTAAAAGATGTCTTTTAGGGAGTTAAAAATGAGAGATTATAGTTAAAGTTAAGTGACATGGTTAAACCCTAGGTTTATGTTTTGTTTATTGGAGTAGATGGTGTCACCAAAGGAAAAGATAAAAAGAAAAGAAAGTATCTGAGGATAAAACAGTGAAGAACTCTTCTCAGAGGTAATGGAATCAAAATAGGGAGAGAAAGGAACTATTGGAATTCTAAGAATGCGGTATTCAGATACTGAAGGAAATCAGTTGGAGGTAAGAGGTGGTTGCCTGTTAAAGGTGTGGCTGTGAGATCAAGGGTAGGCCAGGGCAGCTATTGGGAGATTCTGAGCTCAAGGAGGTGAAGTCATGATCTTTGGTGATTGGAGTAGCACTTTTGACACAAGACGAAATCAAGGTAAGAAAGAAGAAAGCTTGGATAGAGTCTATTCACTTATTCAACAAGGATTTATAAACCATCTTTCTTATGGAGTAGGCACTGATCTAAGGCCTAGGAAATCAGCAGAGAGCAATCAAATCTGGTCCTTCCCTCATGTAGATCACAGTATAGAGGAAGAAGATCCACAATAAGTGACTGTAAGAGATACAGGTAGATGAAATGAAGCCTGATGGTTCAGAAATCAAAGGAGATTTAAGGGTGTGATATTATGTGCTTTTTTGGCTTTTGCCCATGGTTGCTGATTCAGAACTCCCTCCCTATGGCAGGACATGTAACTGGAAATTCTGATCCTCAATGTGGGTCAAAGAAACCCTAATCTTCCCCTGCTTTTCTGTTTTGCACCTGGCCATAAAGAAATTCTCTGACCTGCCTTATCTGATAGTAGGTCATAAGACCTTCTTTTCAGAAAGGGGACCTCTGCCACACCTGGGAAGGAATGCTTCACGGAGAGGCCAACAAGAATCTGAATAGGAAGGCCTTGCTGGGTTTCTTGGCCTAATCTGTTAATATTCGACCACACCATTTTTGTTCAAACATATTTCTATGTGGTTGTCCATGTTTACACAATGAGGTTCTTCATAAAAACCCAAGGGACTGGGTTTGGGGAATTTTCTGGTTGACTGAACATAGAGGCTTTATGGGAAGGTAAATAAAAACTCATCCGTGTACCAGAAGGGCAGTACACCACAACTCCACTAAGATGGAAGGTCCTGTACTTGGACCCTTCCAGATCTACCCTCTGTATCTATTCATCTGGCTATTTATTTGTATCCCTTAGAATATTCTTTGTAGTAAACTGGCATATTGTTTCTCTGAGTTCTGTGAGCCACCCTAGTACATTAGTTGAGCCTGAAGAGGGGACTGTGGGAACCCAGATTTATAGCTGGTCAGTCACATGTTCTATAGGCCTGGACTTCTGACTGGTGTCAAAAGTAAGGTGCAGTCTTGTGGGACTGAACTCTTGACATATAGGGTCTGAGGTTATTGGTAGGGTTTCAGAATTGATTTGAATTAAAGGATGCCTAGCTGGTATCCATTGACAAATTGATTACTTGCTTAATGATGGGGAGAATTAGGATAACAAGAGTGAGTTATTTTATTGCAAGTATATAGTAGGAGAAACTGAGTTTAAATCTGTTTTTCAGATATCCTCTGAGGTTGGGGTAAAAATGTTCTGGAAGGGACAAAGAGATTTAAGAGAACATAACCCACCCACATAAAGACCAACCATTAAGAATTTTAGAGGAGAAAATAGCCACCCCTTAAGAGGTTTGCAGGGGATTCCTTTAAGGGGAAATCAGATACCATTCAGAGGAAAATGGTAAAGGGAATGTTCAGAGGCTATTTTGCTAATGTGCTCCAGAGGGTGTGGTGGAAGGGTTTGGTTAGATAAGGGGGGCTTCAAAACTGGAACCGATCTCAATGATGTGTCTTATGACTTTCATGGTGGCTAAAGTAAATAGGGAGATGAGCTTTTTAAAAATTTTTAGTAGCATATAATAGTTGTACAGGGCATTATGTTTTAGTAGCATAATGTAGTTGTACATTGTGATATTTACATGTGTGATTTCAATATATCTTTGATTTATCTCCTTCTTTGTTCTCCCTCTTCCCCCTTCCCCTCAGAATAATTTCAGCAGGTTTCATTCTTTTATTTTCATATATGAATACAAAATACAACCTCCATATTTACCCTCATTCCCCTTTTCCTTGTGCCCACCACCTCCCACTGGTACCCATCCACAGAAAAGAATTTTTTTCCCTCCTGCCCTTCATCTTTTTAAAGTGATAGTTAAGGGATTTTCACCTTGGACTATATATATCATGCTTTAATCAAATTAACCCCATCCTCCCATTACTTACTCATTCCCTGTGAGTGAGTTGTTGATTTACAACTTACGGTACAGGGCATTATATTATACTTACTTATAGATGGGTTGTTTCAATATTTTTCATTCTCTAACATTTTCTTTACCTCTCCTGCCTTCTATTAATTCTCTCAGTGAGGTGGAGCATTAAAAAATTAATCCTAATGGTTTTCAGGCACTTTGTGTTGATGAGGATTCAGGCTTTGGGATGGAGAATGAGGGAGACTGACTATGAGCAGGTAGGACTCATTGGTCTCCTCTTTAGATATGGGTTCTAGTGATATGTGGAGGGGCAACGTGAATGCTCTCACCAACTCTTAGAGTCCTCCCCAAGATTGGCAGAGTGAGATGAAAATGTTTCCAGCTACATTAGAATATGAATACAGAAGTCAAAGAAATAAATGAAAGTAGTGAGGTATATGAGGAGAAGCTATTATAAGGTCTGCAAAAAGGTTAAAAAATTAAATGCCTTTAGAGAATAAACTGTTAGGAATATATCTGCAAGAAGAAGTAAGATGTAAGGCAACAGAGAATGGTAGTGCCTGTGGATCTTTAAAAAATACATATGAAATACAAATTCAATTCTTAAATAGATGTTTTGTAGGCCAGATCAAACACCCAGTGTCCCAACCCTGGACTAGCAGACCAATATTATGACACTTTATTATTGTTACCTTTGACATAAAAGTAGAACTGGAACAGGAGCTTCAAGATTTCAATCAGTAGATTAAATATACACACAACACTGTGTTTTGCAGAGTAGAGAAAAGAGCATCAAGATTTCCCCCAAAAGAACATGGACTTGGCCTCAGTGTATGTGGAAACAGGTTGTTGCCCAGGATGAGGTAAACAAGTACAGCTTTAGAGTTTGGCTGTGACAAGAAATTATGATGTTGTGTTTAAAGGGAGAAACCAGTGCTTGTCCTAGGTATGGTGTGAAAGACTGCACATGGAAGGAGTCCAGGCAGTAAGTAGGGAACAGTGCATCTTGTAGATAATGAGAGAAGAGTATGGGAACAGGTTCCCCGATGCTACCCTTGGAACTTGAGGATGAACAAGAACTGGACAACAAGAAGAACCAAGACATCAGAGGTCCCTGTTCTCAAAAGAAACTGGACTAAAAGGAGAGTCACTAGACAGCTATGGGGCAGAGATCAAAGCAGATACTATGCCTGAAATCTTGACCAATGTATGATAGAGTTCTGACATCATACAACTCCAGGGCTCCAAGGAAATTCAGGGTTCACTCCTGGCACTTTAAATCTGACTTAGTTTAAATATAAGTTAATTACAAGTTCTACTGATATTTTAGCCATACCTTCCAAGATGTTTGCTGAACTGATAAGGATTAATTTGGTACTTGAAATGGGCCCCAGCATGTATTAGTACACCAGTAAAGGGACCTTTGTAGATCTGCAGAAGAGACAGATCCAGCAGGGAAGAGTTGAGAAGAGACAGGTGGGAGATGAAAAAAGGCAGAGGGGTATGAAGGTAGTGTGACGGGAATGAAGGGAGAAGGAGATTCTGATTAGCTCAGGAAAAAAGTTTTGTTGGTTTAAAAAACAATCTGATCACACAGCTTTCTTATTTTTTTCAGCTGAGCAGGGGAAAATATCAGATGTTCACTATAATGTTAGCTTGACAAACCAGCTTGTCCACATGAAGTCTGCTTCTCATCTAATTTCTTTTAGTGTCATGGGAGGACTGATATTGCAAAGATAAATTGAAGTGCTCACATGGGGCTTAGAGATTTGTAGCTCTGAAGAGACATACACAAATATTCCATTTGAGTGTAGAAAGAGCTACTGAGACTTTTCCCTTTAGGTTTTAGCGGAAGAGCTAAGCTGAAAGCTCTCTAGTTACTGAATTCTCAGACTGGAGACTTCTTTTGATGACTTTTGGTATCTCATTCTTGAAGATTCATCTTCTGCTAGTCTAAGAATAAGATCTCAGTGTCTTGTGATCTCAGGGCTGTGTGATGCTTGGAATTTGGACAACAAAAAGTAAAATCTACAACGTCAGTATCTTCCATTAATAGCCATAAAAATCAAATCTCAAAGTCAAAAACATTTGAAAAAATAACATTAGAAATTGTATATAAATACCAAGTGTCATGTAACTTACACCCTGCATAAAGAAACATTAATTTAACAGCTAATTATATATCCAAGAATCATAAAGTTACGGTCTGTATGATCAGCTTCTTTCTTTTTCCTCTTCTCCCTTTTCTTTGTTTTTACATGCTAGACAGAAGCAGGTCAAAGAGAAAGTCCAGGAAAATCAAAGGGGGTAGTGAAGAACCTAGAATGTAAGAACAGAAAAGACTTCAGACAGCACCTGGTCTCAAACTGTTAATGGACTTGAAATTTTGACCTTGCCATGGTTACCTGGGTCTCTAATCTGAACATATTCTCATGCCAAGTCTGTCTATTCCACAACCACACTTTTCCCAGAGGCAGGGCTGGCTTTTACTACCCTGCTAATGTTTGAAAGTCCTTTCAAGTTCATGGTTGTGTCTATGAGCAAAGGCTAAAATTGAAAATAGTCCTAGAGAAGGACCCTCAGGATTACACTGCTGTTATTAGAGCTTGGAGAACTAAAAATTTGGTTGGGTGGGGAGAAGTCTCTGTAAAGAGTAAACACAGGTGCAGAGTACAACAGCAAGAACTAAAAGTGGTGTGTGCATATGTGTGTGCATGTGTGTATGTGTGTGCACATGTCTGTGTGTGTGCATGTATGTATGTGTGTGCACACATGTGTGTGCCTCTGTGTGTATGCCTTCATGTGTGTGTTGGGGTAAAAGTGTTGGTGACAAAATTAGAGATAAGGGCAAAATAGTTTCTGCTGGGTATTGAGGGGGGGAAGCGGGAGGGGGTGGAGTAGGTGGTAAGGGAGGGGGTGGGGGCAGGGGGGAGAAATGAACCAAGCCTTGTATGCACATATGAATAATAAAAGAAAAATGAAAAAAAAAAAGTGTTGGTGAAGTTGATTTTCCTTTGTAAATGAAAACACATTTGGCTTGAAGACTGGATTCTCTTAGTGGGTTTCACAATTTCTTAACTTTGCTGTTATACTAACATCTGAGGGAATTCTAGTTTCTTCATTTGCCTAGGAAGCCAGCACCAATTCTCTATTGACATTGACTACAATTTAGCATTTTAATTAAAAGAAAAATAGCTGATAAATATAATCTGATCATATTATAATGTTCCTTATGTGCTCTAATGCATGTCTGATCTCATTGGGTGTGTCCAAATTCCACTCATGATCCTTGCTCTTGAGACAGCTTGACAGGATGCCAACAGAACTGGCTTTGGAGTAGTTTTGTTGTATCACTTAATTATCTTTGAGATAATTTTGGTCTTCATCTGATGAATCCTTCATCATGAGGATTCATTAAATAGTAGCAATAGTTGGAGTTATTGTTAGAGTCTATTGAGATAGAAAAGAATAAAGTGGGAGAATAGAGGCCCCAGAGTTGGTGGGAGGTCCCAAGAGAGGTTATCTCTCTGGTTTCTTTATTTTCTTAGTTATCCAGGCTGTTCATCATTTTTATTTGGAACCTAGGTGGAGAAAGTCTCTAATTCTTCCTTGATTTGACCTGTCAGCTTTCCCATCAGAGCCTATCAGTGGGCAATCACAGTTGTTTAGAACAGCAGTCTCCGAACTTTTAAAGTCATTCTTGCATTTCAATAAAATATTGAGGCTATTTTCTAATATATTTATTTATAAACTACATATTTACTACTACACTAATATGTCATATATATTCTAAAATAAATACAGAAATAAAAAAATATTTTGGGGATCATCTTACACACCTGTCTGGGTACACATGTTGAAAATCTTTGTGCTGGAGGTTTATCATGCTTTTGTAAATCAGACTACCTCACTTATCATGTCGTACATAAGTCACCTTCCTTCAAATGTAGCACACACAACTAGATTTCTTTCCATGGGAAAGCTGATAGTCTGATTCTATCTGCAGACTGCAAATCTCTTGTTTTCATGGTAGCCTGCTAACCCAGTAATTCTTCAGTCTATGTGTACATTTGATTTATCTGGAGAGCAATTGCAAAAGTCTGTAACTCCATTTCAGAACAATTCAGTCAAAAACTCTGTGAGTTTGGCTCCAGTATGAGAAGAGACGTTACTTCCTCTTCAAGAGGTCTTCGTCTGGAGCAAGCAATCATTTACCCAGTTCCTGGTCCATACCTCTGTGTTGGGAAGATGAGTCCTCAGAGGGTACTGGAGGGAATCTCCTTTGTCTACTTACTTCCACCCTCTTTAGTCACTCCAGGGAGGATAAGGCAACCTCATCAGGTGAAGGAAACCTGCTATAATTTTGTTCAGGAGCAGCCCACCCTTTATAACAGCACTGTCATCTTGCTGTAAATGAAGGAGTCTGTGGATTTCCTAGCAAACTTAATGGAAAGGGGCTCATTACTCCCTCTTTAAAAACAAACTGAGGGTAGAGTGAGAAGAGGGAAGATCTTTCCAAAGTTTTCTAGCATCACAAGACATCCCTAATCAGAGTAACATAAACATTTGATGATTAAGATTTGATGTTTAAATGTTTAACATAAACATTTGAGTACATGATAAGGGATAGTCTTCATTGAGCTTTTATTTGTATTTGTATGTATGCCTGCTTAACCACCAGGAAGCATTCTTTCCTTTCCTTCACCCTTCTCCTTTCACCTGCTCCTTTGGTTCTCCATGTGAAATGATGTCTAAAAGCCTGAGCCCACATTCCTGCTTGAGATAGGAATTCATATGCCAGCATCCAAAGATGAATATCACACTAGTGTAGTGCTCAGCTGCTACCAAAGAACACTTCCTCTTTCAAGCCCCTCTGTCATTTTAAGAGACCTTTGGGGGAACATGTTTGCAAAGAAAAAAGACAACTCTAATATGTCCATCTGACCTTGTCATAATGGTCTCTTGCCCACAAATCAGGTAATGTCACTTCCAAACACTGTGCAAGATCATTATGCTTCTGACTACTCTTGTGTCTTCATAATATTTATGGTCATAGCAGTATTCCTGTGGTCCCCATGTGCTGAAGCTGCTACACAGTAGCCTAGACAATCTGAGGTGTTTACTGTAACCTGATTTTGATACTAAAATCATTTCTTAATTCATTCAGATAATTTGAGTATCTTTTGCTCCTGCAGAGCAGAACAGGCCTTATGAGACAATAATTTAAGATCAGAAAGTTTAAGTGGCTTAAGGGAATATGCCTGACCATAATGGAGTTACATGGAGGACACAGAATGAGAAAGGACCATGCTGATCACGACAGGTATAGTTATCAATAGACACACAGTTATGAATTTGATACAAGTCAGGCAACTCCATACATGTCTATCAATATGCCAGAAACCTGCTAGTTACAGAGACAACTGTTGGAAAGATCCTCAGAGATCTTAGAGTCTGGCCAAGTAGGTAGACTCACAGTAAAATAATGACATGTAATGTAACAAGTATTAAAAGTGGAGGAAAAATAAAATCCTTTGAGACCACAGAGCACCAAAATTGTCTTAAGAAATCAAAGTACTATAATAAAGATATGGATGAGAACACTGCATGA
This sequence comes from Castor canadensis, assembly GCF_047511655.1. Taxonomy (NCBI): domain Eukaryota; kingdom Metazoa; phylum Chordata; class Mammalia; order Rodentia; family Castoridae; genus Castor; species Castor canadensis. The sequence goes on along the minus strand of NC_133392.1, from coordinate 57,706,482 downwards.
CTGGAGAACACTGTGTGATTTGGTCCCTGAAGCATTAAATACAAGAATGAAGCAGCACAGATCATGAAAGCAATATGTAACAGATAGAATTTAAATTTAAAATGAAGCACAACACATAGATGTCATTTATGTTACTGCAGTAGCATATTAATTGCAAAAAGGGGGGAAAATAACTTAGTGTTTAAAATGATTTTCCCTATTCAGCTTATAAACCTTTATTAATAAAGCAAACGTTATCTTAGGCCCTTGGGGTATACCAGTGCTATAGTTTGGCTCTGAAATGTCCCCAAAAGCTTGGTCCCCTGGGTGGTCCATTGGGAGTTGCTATGACCCTTTAGGATATGGGGCCCTATGGGAAGTCCTTAAGTCATTGAGTGTGTGTCCCTAAAGGAGATTGTGGGCCCTGACCCATACTCTCTTCTGCTCCCTAGTTCATGAGTGAGCAATTTTGGTACACCAAAATAAATGAGGGCCTAAAGTAAATGAGGCCACTTGGTCATGGACTAGAACCTCCAGGACTGTGAGCTAAACAAACATGTTTTCTCTTTTTAAGTTAGTTATCTCAGGTATTTGATTACAGTAGCATGAAGCTATCTAATATGATATTTAATTAGTACTGGAGAATATTGAAAGATTCTTACATGTAAATGAGATGATAGATTTCAGAAAGAGGACACAAGCCAGTGGTGGTGTTGGATAGGTGACACTTGAGACCACGAACAGGGTAACCTATTGGACTTTCATTGTGAGAGATATACAGTAAAATAGGACAATAAGGCAGTTGTGAGGTTTGGGAATTACTGATATGGGGAAAATAGCAATTCAGAATCATCCCCAGTGTTCTGCCTGAAATAATGGATGGTGGGGGAAGAAAACAAAGAAAGTTTACTGCAGGTGAAAACACTTTCATGTTCCTTATTTAACATTTATGAAACTATAAAGAGATGTGCCAATGTGAGTTGTTACAACTTGTTGGCTTTTGCTTGTCTTTATAACTTGAAAAGACTTTTTGGTTTGGCCCTTAATATATGATCATGCCAAAAAGCTGACTATGAGCTTTGCTGTTAAAAGAATGAAATTTGGCTACCTTTTCATTCATTACTCACAACCACAGAGTGGGTTCATAAGGGCAGAGTGGGAGCCATGGCTGAGTAACCAGAGAATCTAGAGCTGCTGTCAGCAAATTGACTTGTCAGCATTCTTTTAAGGAAATCACCTGCTGGCTTATTAAAGTTAATTGCTTGCAGGTACCAAGTTCCTTAGCCCGAGCTATCAACGGTGCTGTGAGAGAGGTGATTAAGTCTGTGCTGGGAGCTTGGGAGGGCTGGATGAATACCATCTCATGGGGCACCTTAGCTTCAGAGACTGCTTCCTACCTCCCACTGTTTCTTTCTCTGTTATTCCACCACCCCTTACTCCTATCCCTATGTAATCTGTTAATTTTGCCCCTGTAACATTTGGCAGGCATTATTTATTATATGACTGGCAATTTCTAGCTTTAGGAAATGCAATAATGAGTAACAGCTTCTGCACATAAGGAACTCTCAGTCTAGAATAGGAGATAGACTTTTAAACCTATTAATACAATATTATGCAATAAATTCTAAAAACAGTAGTTTGAACAATATACTATGGGAAGGTAAGGGAAGAAGATGCATAGTGCATGTATATGTTTACATTTTGTCACAATTTTGGTATCTTTAAAAAGTTGTGATAAGATGATGAAAATATGTGCTTATATCAGTCACTGCCCCCAAAAGGAATTGCTTATGATACTGTGGGGGTTGGCAAGTCTGAAATCTATAGGCAAGTTGGATAACACCTCAGGCAAGAGTTGATGTTATAATCTTGAATCTAAAATTTGTGGGGCAGGCTGGAAACTCAAGCAGGATTTCTAATCTTAAGGAAGAATTCCTTCTTCTCAGGGAAACTTCAGTGCTGTGTTCTTAAGCTCTCCAACTTATAGGATGAGGCCCACCCACATTTCAAGATAACCCGTTTTATTAGAGTCAATGGATTACCCTTTTCTGATGAGATACTTTTATAGCAACACCTACACAAGTAGTTTTTGACCAAACAACTGGGCACCTTAGCCTAGCCAAGTTGATAAAGTTAACCATTACTCTGCCTATGTGTAGAATCCGTCCTCTACAAATTTCCATTTTCCCTTTCACACCCCTTCATACTTATGGCCACCGAAAAACCAAAGTTTTCCGTGTCTAGTGAGAATGTTTTACTTCAAACATAATGAATCACATGATGGCTATCCCAAGGAACTCAACCAGGAGAGCATGCGGTTTTGCCATCAAACTTAAGTATGTGTAATTAAATATATTAAAATATAAAACATTAGTGTAAAGATTTTGGAGTATAACTAGGTGTTTCTTCTCTACCTCAATCTCAGACAAAAGTGAGGCCCCCTTCTTTGATATAACAGGCTTACAATAGGGGTGGGAGTGAGGGAGTGGAGGTTAGTTTGGTGAGTAGAAAATAAAAGCTTCGATTTTTGTTCTGGAAGAACAAAGTTGGATGAGGCCCTGCAAATGTATAAAATGTCCAACTCCTATGTATATTGGGGTTATTTTGTTAGGACAGCACTTAAGACTGAACACTATTCTTCTGGTGTGGCTAGGGTAAGGCCACCAAAAGCCTAAATAAAAGCCACATTAGATCCAAGAAAAAGGACTCTCTGTCCTGGGTTCCCTATATTAGAATACCCCACATGTCACAGCAAGCAGTCATGAATGCCTCTATCACTTAGTATCAGAACTGGGTTGGTATGGTCTGTAATCCTAAATATCTACCTTCAGGATTAGCATCATTCAGGCTCCAGGAAAATGCAGCTCCCATCTCTTCCCACATGCTAGAAGCAAAGACAAGGCTCAAATGCTAGGTGAGTGCAGTTTGCATTGCCATCAGCAGCAGAGATGAACATTTTGCTTTCAGTATGAGGGTGGGCAGGCTGCATATGAGCAGTGTAAGAGGAAAAAATAAATTCTTGTTTAATTCTTCCTTCTGGGACAAAAGAACCAAATCATTGCATAACCAAGTGTTGTTTTTTTTCGAGTACCCAAGCATTAATCTTCTTGCTTCTGTTCAAGTTTATTGGGGAATTTGAAAGTCCTCAAAAATTAGCATAGTGTTTTTCTGTGATGACTGAGGTATATTTTTAGTTGTTAAACAGTTCATGTTTCTTCTGAATTTGTCTATGTGTAAGATTAGAGAAGACATAGATGAAGTATGATATCAGTTCTTTATCTCAGAAAGCAAATAGACACTCAGTGTTAAATGAAGCAAAATTAAATGAGAAAATATCAGGTCAATGAATTATTCTCAAATAGTGATACTCATTATATACATAACACTTTTTTAATTTAATAGGTAATTTTAAATGTTAAGAAAATATTTGAAAACAAAAATTTTATTTTTGAGTTTTCACATTCAATTTGATTTTAATAAAATGTATTGCATTTTCTATCATTTGAATATAATTACATTTTATTTTAAACACTTTGGATTATCACTGTCAACAAACTAATTAAAAATCTTGAGTATAGCAACATTATTTTAATAAAATAAAGGAAAGAAATAGAAATTTCATGGTACACACGCATAACAGCATGTGAAATATGTTTTTTATTTTATTATTCATAAAAATATTGCCATCTCATCAACAGAACACCTAGATATGCTGTTGAATGGGGCTGACATTTTAAAATCTGTTTTTTTACACACACACACACACACACACACACACACACATACACACACACACACATATTGGCAGTACTTGGCTTTAAACTCTGGGTCTTGATTTTGCCAAGTAGACTACCACTTGAGTCATTACCCAGTCCTTTTTTGCTTTAATTATTTTTGAATAGTTTTGTATTTTTGCTTGGGGTCATTATCAGACAGAAATACTTCTATTTGTGCTTAGGTATGCAACTACAGAGCTGAACTATCATGCCCAGCTTATTTGTTAAGATGAGGTCCAGCTAACAATTGGTCCAGACTGTTTTGAAACCATAATCCTTGTGATTTCTGCCCCTCAAATAGCTAGAATTATAGGCCTAACCCACAATGCTTGGCCTATATACACTTTTTAAAAATTTATTCATTTATCATATGTGCATAACTTGTTTGGCCCATTTCTCCCCCCACACACACTTTTTTATTCATTTATTCACATGTGCATACATTGTTTGGGCCATTTCTACCCCCTATTCACCACCCCCTCTCTCACCCCGTCCACCTCCCCTCACTTCCAGGCAGAACCTGTTCTTCCCTTTTCTCCTATTTTGTTGAAGAGAAGACATAAGCAATAATAAGAAAGACATAGCATTTTTGCTAGTTGAGTTAAGGATAGCTATACAGAGAGATTCCTAGCATTACTTTCATGTACACATGTGTTACAACCCAAGTTAACTCATCTCTAACTGACCTTTTCACTAGTTCCTGACCCCCTTCTCATGTTGACCTCTGTCGCTTTAAGGTTTCTGTATCAGTTCCTCTGGAGTGAGGACATCAAACACTTTCATGTTTTGGGTTTCTTAGCTATCCCCCCACATACACTTTTGATCCGTAATTAAGAAATTATGTTCTTAAGGGAAGCACAATAAGACATATTTTATTGAAGTCTTTTTAGTTTTATTTTATAACTTTTAATTATTTAAACATGATATGTGATCCTCCATTTGTATTCTTGCCTTGTATCTTAAAAATCCAAGTGAGGACACTGCTAAACATCTGGAAACAGCCATCAGTCTTGAGCCACCACTATTGCATGCCATGGATAACAGTCTTTAATTCTCAAATTAGAGGAAATAGGATGGGAGGCAGGGCAAGAACCATTTTAATCTTTTCTTTTACCTCCTTGCACCCAGTAAACAGACTTCATTTCTTTTTAAAGAGCTAATTGTATGAAAATGTTAATTCAGGAAAATTAGGTGGGTGCGCCAGGAAGAACTAGAATAGGCTATAAGAAAGTTATTGAAATTAGCCCTCAGAAATCATTCTGCAAGAGGGGACATTCGAGCTGGATCTGGAGAGATGAATAGAACTCCTCCAGGTGGATAAATTGTGTGTGGGAAGAGGTACCCTCAGAAAAGGCACAAAGGCATAAAAAGCATCTTGTGTTCACAACATTTCATAACGTTCCTATGACTAAAACACCTAGTGGGAGGAAGGAAATGGAAAGAGAAGGGCTGAAATATCAGAACAGAAAGGACATCACATGTGTTCCTAAGAGCTTGGACTTTATCCTGGACCTGGAAGAGACTCCCACAGGTGAAACTTCATTAAAGAAGTTTTAAGTAGATAAGTGACAAGGTGTTTTGCTCTTTAAGAATGTGCTCTAGAGCCTTGGTTTCCACATTTTAGTCTGCATGGTAATCACTTGGAGAGCTTGATGAGACATGTATGGCTGGACCCCAGTACCCTGGAGTTTCTGATTCAGCAGCTCTGGGGAAGAACCCAAGAATTTGTGTTTCTAACAATTCCTGATGATGATATGGGAACCACACTCTAAGGATGTGGGTGGATGACGAGTAGTGCAAGGAGGAACACTGCCCAAAGTAGACAAGATAAGGGATTACTGCAATGAATCAGGCACATTCTGATAAGGGGTCTAAGTAAGTGTTTTAAGAAAGAGTAACTTAGTGAATTTGGAGGGTATTGGAGGTTACTCTGTGAACTTGTATTTGGATGCATGAAAAAGCCCAGGGGTGTGTGTGTGTGTCTGAGAGAGGGCAAGAGAGAGAGAGAGAGAGAAACAGAATGAGAATAGGTTTCTACTGTTTCTACTTTAATTTCAGCCATAGATGCAAAGGTGCAATTTAATTGAGTATCATGTAACAACTCTTGGTCTCCTACCTTTGGGTGTTCTGAACCAAAGAAGGGGAGAGAGTTATTCACTTACAGAATGATATTAGCTCCATCAGCAAAGGTTTGAGGTAGATATTATTAATATGTTAATATGTCATTCAATTTACTATAGTCCACACACCTTCACAATTGTGTCACTTTAGGTGTAGTTAAGGATTGAGGTCCTCTCTGGAGATTGCCTCCAGTCTATGGTTTAATTCCTGTCTTACAATGGAGAGCTGTCAGAAGTCATTTTTACTTCATTACGGTCTATCTGGTGATTTCTCTCTCCAGTGTTCCTTTATTCCTTTAAATATTATTTTAGAAAAGTCTCATTCTTTTGTTTGGGGGAGTAGGGTGGTACTGAGGTTTGAACTCAGGGCTTCATGCTTGCTAGGTAGGCACTGTACCACTTGAGCCACTCTGCCAGCAAAAGTCTCATTCTTACCATTTGAATGGACTAGGAAAAGAATGTATATAATGGGGGCTACTCCTTCCATTTGTGTAAATATGTAAAAGTTATAAGCCACACTACGAAGTTCTTAAATAAAATATTTTATATTTTTCTATCTTCACAAATAGAACCACATATCAAAAACTTTAAATGTGTATAGACTGTGTCTTTTTAATTTGGCAAAGCATGAAAGACGGCTGGAAATGCTTATAAATTCCGAATCTTTGGGATTTTTGTTGATGGGTCTTTGGTGATTGCACGACCCATAAATTACAGACACACATAGTGTACACATGTTGTATATAAATGTATCCTAGGTCATTTTAGTGAAATTACTAATTATGTTATCATGTTTTTTTCCCCACAATTTATATTCTATTGGCAATTTAAAAGATTAAAATGTAGCTGGGCTTCCGTGGCTCACGCCTGTACTTCTAGCTACTCAGAAGGTAGCGGTCAGGAGGATCTTGGTTTAAATCCAGTGAGGGAAAATAGTTCAGGAGACTCTATCTTGAAAAACCCCATCACAAAAAAAGGCTGGTGGAGTGGTTCAAGTGGTACAGCACAGGCCTAGCAAGTGTGAAGCCCTGAGTTCAAACCTCAGGACCACCAAAAAAGAAAAGATAAAAACATAAAACATAATTGTGCTCAAATGTTCAAAACTTAAAGGTATTTATATAAAAATATCTACTCAAGAAAATATAGAATTAGAATTAGAATTGAAAAATACAATTATTTTCATTTTTTAAGTTTTTCAAAATAATTAAAAACAGTACAAATTGTGATTAAAGTATATCAACATTCAAAATTAAAATCACTTAAATAGAATTGAAAAAATTTTTAATTATCTAAGTTATACTTATATGTGTTCAGTATCCATTTAATTGCTTCATAAAGTTTTGATATCATGCTTCATGAATGTGGTAGACCCACTTAGATACATATTTGAGAGTGATACAAGTTATTATTGAAAACGTTATTCAGTTACCATGTGAACTATTGTCACAGCTGTAGCTATCTCTGAAACAAAAGGCTAGAATAAGAAAAGAAAGTGGATATTCTGTACACCTGGGACATAATACTGACTGCAAGAAAATATTGCATTCATTAGAGAGGATGATTTGACAAGTTCATTAATTTGTCTTTTCTCTTCCCTAAGTACTTCCATTGCTCATGCTCTCTCCACACTGGGAAACAATGTCCTTCTTCAACCCAGACAGCAACAGAATACCTGAACCTCATGTCATTTGGAAACACTCATTTTTTCTTTTTTAAGACATTAGGAAAATGGGCAAAAAATGTGGAGAAATAGCTCTACAGGCACTGAATGATGCTGTTCAGAGAACCTGACATTTAAACACACAGAATGCAAGTCCATATCGCAAGAAAGGGTATAAAAGAGGAGTTTTTTAAGTGCCAACTACTAATGCTAGTACTGTAGATATTTTAAAAGAGAAAAAAATCTCAATTACAACTTTTTTTTTTAAGCTCAGCACCCTTTGTTTGATTCCCTTTACCTCTATGGGATTTGATCTCTCAATGTTATTTGCTGGAGTGGGTACTCTCAGTAGCTATTCAAATTAGAAAAATTAAATAATGGTTGTAAATTGAAGTACAGAATAGCACTAAAAAGACTGGAGCTGAGAATAGGAGAGGAGGAAGGTAGAGACATTGGCCTGCAAGGAGAATGTGGGGTAAGGAGATTTACCTGGGTTTCTAGCCGAAGGTATGAGAATGGAAAGAGATTAGTCCATTTTGCCTGCTGCAGCAGAATATTATAGAGTAGGTGACTAATCGACAATGTCAACTTATTTCTCATAGTTCTGGGAACTGGGAAATCCAAGATCAAGGCACTAACAGATTCAATGTCTGCTGCTACTCCTTTATTGATAGTCTTTTCACTATAAGCTTATGTGCTGGAAGAGGATGAGGGATTGTTCTAGAGGCTCTTTCATGAGGGCATCCATACCATTCATAAGGGGACCAAATTGCATCCCAAAGGCACCACCTCATAATACCTTAAGGGTTTATGATTTCAATATATGAATTTTGAGGTGATACATATGTTAAGACTACAATAGTGGGGGAAAAGACAATGGTAGTGGATGGGGATTGATAAAGAAGGAGGAAAAGAATATAAGATAGGCAAATGGGTAGGGATATGGGAAGACTGTTGATTAGGAATTTGTGATGAATGTTTAAGAAATAGTACTGTCATAGGAAAGAAGTGAGTGAAGGCAAGAGTCATGGTTGAAGATGAAATGACCTCATGTGGTTAGTACCCTAAATATTATGGAGTGCAGTTGGAGTGTTTAATTGAGAGTAGTGATTGAGTATTAGATAATGAGTTAGACACTGTTTCTAAAGGAGAATATAGGCTGAGCCTGGTAGTATCCATCTATAATCTCAGTTACTTGGGAGGTGAAGGCAGCAGGATGTTAATTTCAAGGAGCACCTGAGCAGTTAGCAAAGTCTGGGGGGTGGCTTAAGTGGAAGAGAACTTGCCTAGCAATGTGAGACCCTGTGCTCAATCCTTAGTACTGCCAGAAAGAAAAAAAGGAAGATTATGGATTAATATGAGTCAAGACCTGACAAAGCACAGAACAGTGACACTCTGGCATGGACCTGGGAGATTCCAGCACAGTTAGTGATGGGCAATCTTGCCAAGATATAATCCATCAGTACAGGACCAAACACCTAATGCTATGAGAATTGAGCTTCCAACCCAGGGTGATGCTTTCATCAATTTTTTAAATTAAGATCTTTATTGCTTACAGTAAGGACAAAAAACAAACAACAGAAAGCCCTGCCAGGAACCATACTTAGAAATGCTTAAAGTACTGAGAGAGATTCTTTGATTTGAGTTACTCTTGGAACCAAAACCAAAAAGGAAAAGAAACCACTGGTGATTAAGAAGAGAGGTGGGAAGTGAGGCAATTGCAGGAATCCAGGTGAGGTTTCTGCTGTTTAACATTGATAAAGACAGAGCTAATTTTAAAACTTTGAAACTCATTTCTGTCTGATGAGGAGGGAATATGAGATATGGTCAGGCCTGGGAATCAGAGGGACCCAGATCACAACAGCCTGCTGCTTTGTGTTTGTATAGCCTACTATGTGACACTAAAACTCTAGGGTTTCAAAAGGAGGTTAGAGAAGTTTCTAGAGCATATGGTGGAGTCTGAGTTAAGGTATTATTAGTACTCAGAAAAGTTCACTTAGAGTTTTCTATCACGAGCATCCACCTTTTCCCGGCACTTCCATGGAGATTACCCAGAGAGCATTTCCTAGATGCTAAAAGAGAGAAAAGAAATAGAAAACAAGTATATGGATAATTCTGTGCTACCCACAGTTGTGATTATCATATAGACACAGTCTAAAGATATATGCTATCTGTGATTCAGTCTAAAGGAACTGAATGTGAGATGTCTTTTCTATTTGTCTTAGAGAAAATGTAAAATAAAATCATTCAGCATGAAAATATGTTGTACAAATTTAAGTGAGTTTTGTGTTTGCTACTATATAGAGAGCACCACAAGAAAAAGAGCCATTCTGGATTGTCATAGCAGCTGTAGGACAAGGAGAATTGGTAATGTATTCAAATATCTTTTTCCATAAGGAGGTGAGAGAAAAAAGAGGGGTGGGAGAGAGAGAGAGAGAGAGAGAGAAAGAGAGAGAGAGAGAGAGAGAGAGAGAGCAATTTTGATTATTTGGTTTGACATTCATTAATAGGTTTTCCACATTTGATATTTGAGAAAAAATGCTAGTAAGTTTCAGCTGAAGTTAGACATTCCTAAAACTGAGACTAACTGCCTTCTTGAAGAATATTGAAATATCAGAGCCAAAGGCAGCTCTTTGGGATGATAAAATCTTACTCAATATGCAGATCACATGCTTGCCTCTCTTTTAATTCCTTCCTCTTTTCTCATCAAGGATGTGAAAATCCTGTGCTGCAAACATCCTAGGGGAAAGTGCTGATATAATTTTGGAGTGCGTCAGTTTTTGGATGTTTCCTGCATTCCTTGTGAATCTCAGTTTGCATTACATGTTTACTATTTAGCATTTGAGCATCTGCACAGAACTCATCACCACCTTCTTTCTAAGATTTTCAGCACATTTGCAGCTAACAAATATAAAGCTGGATGATATAAACAACTATAATGGCTTTATTTCAGCCGTACCAGTATTGGACCTTGCTATGGTTTGACTATGAAATGTCCCCCAAAAGCTCATGTATTGGGGCTTGTTTGCTAGCTGATGGGCTAGCTGATGAGGCTTTGAGGTAACAAATGGATTATTCCCTTGATTCATTCACAATTGATGTCATTATTAGGAAGTGGTGAAAAGCAGTAGTAGGGCCTAATTGGTCCCTGGAGGCTGTGTCTTGCCCTGATCCTGTCCTTATTCCCTCTCTCTCTGCTTCCTGTCCACCATGAGGTGAATAGTCTCTGGCACATGCTCCTGTCACCATGAAGCTCTGCCTCACCATTTCTACAGACAAGAACTATGGACTGAAACATCTGAAACCATGAGCTAAAATAAATCTTTCCTCCCCTTAAGTTGGCTTTCTCCGGTATTTGAGAAAGAGGATGATAAAACTAATACAGAGCTCAGTAAGAGGGTGTGAGAGGGAAGTTTGTTTTTTATATAAGGGAGATTCCAGCCCAATAAAACAGGCAAAGCCAGAAAAGATGACTGGGGATGGAGTTTGGAGGTAACATCCAGAAAGAGGGGAAACCTTCAGCCAAATATTCCAAATAGTAAAACTATCAAAAGATAAGAACTGTAGAATGTAAGGTGAACCAAACACTCCTAACTTATGTCTAATAGGAAAAGCAGCACAGAGAGACGTAAGGAAGTCAAAAGTAGGTTAAATGACAGATGATGAGGCTGAGGGACAATTAGAAGGATACATTATTACTTAAGTCCATGCATTTCTTGAATTTCATGATATATAACTGGTTAATTTATGTTGTTTCAATTCTTTCTGAAGTTTCTGAAGGTGAGGATTGCTAGTTTCTTGAAGAGACTGATGGTGTATTCCAGCTCCCCCTATAAAAAGAATGCATGGTCCTAACAAATAAATCATTTTGAGGGTTGTGTCATTTGGCAGAAAAAGGTACTGTATTCACGCAGTGTAAATGTCTATGAGAGGAGGTTTCCATATTATTTTCCTCTAGTGGCTAATCCTAAATCATTGTTTTTCACCTAGAAGAAACAGCTTTTTCACATGAACTACAGAAACCTTTTTTAAAGTTCAGTAACAAATTATGATCAAATTAGTGATGCATTTAAAAATATTCAAGAGTTGCTATTATTTGCAATATACCTGATGGAAACAGAATTTTAAAACTCTAATTGTAGCAAATGTTTAACACTCTTAACATTTTTTTCAACCTTTAATTATTTATTTAGTTTTTACCTCAAACTAAATTTAATTGTAATTGACATATTTTAAAATGTGTTTTGGATATGTGTTCAGATATGTGTTCACAAAGAAAACTCCAGAAAAATATTTGTTAAAGAATTTTTATATGTAATTATGAATGCTTTAGAAGCTACATGTGTTTTCTAAGTTTATTTTACCTCATTACTGAGTATATCCTCAAAAGAGACTTTCTTATGCCCTGAACAATCTAGGCTATTCCATCATTCTGTCGATAGAGCATGCCATAAGTAATGGCTAAAAGCTGAGAAACTAAACCTTTCATCAGTTATAAAAATATTTTCTCAAAAGGAAAAATAAGCCCAGCTTTCAGGGTATACCTGTCTCTGGACTCTTTTTTCACATTTACAACTTGTTTAACGTTTTAAATATTATAAATGAGTGTCAATCATATAATTGTCTTTATAAAAGAGTAAAAAACCCTGAGGAGGTGATTCTGTTCTGACCTTGGGATGAGGTGGCATACTGAAAAACAAGTGGAATAAGGAAACACTATCTTTCAGACTGGATCTACCAGTGACTAGTATTGCCCTAAACAAATCTTTTAATGTTTCTGGATCTCAATTCTCACATCTCTTAGGGTGTTTGCCAGATGGGTTCTAAGAATCCTTTCAATTCCAGCATTCTCTGCTGCTACAATTTGCCTTAATTTCAAAGGGTGAGGTGAGAGACACATGGATGTTATTGTTATGATTAATTTATTGAGGGAGAGAGTGGCGTAGTGTGTTATTACTATTTATATTATTTTCTAATGAGGTGATATTTCAAATATCATTATTGTACTTCCTTCCTCACTAGAACAGCGAGATTTTAGGTTAGGGTTCTGATTCGGTTATTAAAGAAAACTTTGGTGAGGTTCTTAATCAGTCGTGTTTGTTGGTATGTACTCAGACTTCTCGATACTTAGAAAGTCATATTTTAGAAGGTCGGGAGCCTTTAAGATTGGGCATTGACACACTCATGTGTGTACATATAAACTGTATGATCTGATTTTAATTATGTATAATAACCAACAACTATTGAATACTCTGTACATTTATAGAGAATGTAAATTGATGTTGAAGCAATTAAGAATGCAAATTTTATTTAAATAAGGGTAGACATAAACTCAGGCATTTAAAAATATGATTCTTTCTCTTAGCTATTTTAGTGTTTTCTAATTAATGAGGATTTCCAGATTGCTCAGTGACAAGGAGCAGTAGCCATCCATTTTGACTGACATACGCTGATACTCACTTTCGTTTCTAGTCCTTAGCCATGCAAGTTATTGCTGAGCCAGCACTTGTTGTTGCCCACAGAGACCTATTCCATTTTGGCAGCTCTGAGTCACGTTCCTGTGCCACACTGAGGTATAGGAAATTGTATGGACTATTGCGGGTCCATCTGAGAAGACAGAGACCTCAGCACTTCTACCCTGAGATTTTGATATTTTACTATATTCACATTTTGCCCAAGTCTACATAAAGTCTGCGCTCCTGTTGTTTATCCTCTTGCATTTTGTCTGAAAGAAATAAGGCCTAAGAAAGTGCAAGTGTTGGATCCTTCCTGATCTCCATAAGCCTGAGACTTGTTGATACCTATAAACCACTGCTTCATTGTATATCACTTTTGTGAGGGGAAAAGGATAGAATCAAAGCTAACTGCAGTTGGTAAAGAAAGGAAACACCAGAAAGAAAAAGGCAAAAGAAGAAACAGGAACACACGGGTTGATATTTTGAAAGTATTATCTTACCACACAAGGAGTTATTCTATAAGTAGAATCTGTTTCCATGGAACTGATGAGTTCCTGAGGAAGGAAGCAGAGGCTGACACTATTCAGTAAACCTTTAAGAGGGATTTTTTGCATTGCTGAGTTATTAGTCATGGTAAAGTTTTAGGTACCTGCTGATTTGAAATTCATTGACACTCAGTAAAAATTTTATTGAAAAGATCTTTATCTTTCCTGGATTTCTTCAAAGGCTCTCTGGCCTCTTGTTATGGGCTGAATTACATATCTCCCTCACTCCAATTTCAGATATTGAAGCCCAAATATCTACTGCCTCAGAATGTGGCTGTATTTGGAGATAGTTTCTTTAACGAGGTGATTAAGATAAAATAAGGCTGTTAAAATGGACTTCAATCTGATTATGACTGATTTCCTTACAAAAGAAGGAATTTGGGCACACAAAGAGACACCAGGATTGTATGTGTCCAGTTTAGGGAAGGCTTCATGATGACAGAGACAAGGCAGCCAACTGCAAAGGAGACAGGCCTTAGAAGAAGCCATACCTTCTAGTAACTTGGCACTGGACTTTTAACCTTTATTACTGTGGTAAAATAAATTCATGTAATTTAATGGATATAGTCAGTGGTACTTTGTTATTATTGCCCTAACAAACAGACACCACTGTGCTGTGTGCTTTCTGATTACATCAGAATATTTCTGTGTTAGGACTTGCATACAAAATTTACCACACTAGGGAAGGGTCTTGCTAGAGTGGATATTCAGTATTACAATTAAGGATATTTTGAAATTAATGACAATAACCATTGCCAATATATTCTTGTGATTTTTCTGTTCTAAAAGACTTTACCTTTTATAGTGCTTTAGAAATCAAAATTCAAGCAAGATCATAGGCTGAGTTGCTTTTACACCATAACAAGTAGAAAATTAATTGATTAAAGTTTTTACCAATTAAGACTGAATATATCACAATAACTTTTCCTAAGTAAATCTATAATGATAATATTTTGAAAAAATTAAGATGTATTTCATAATTTCTTTATGTAGATTTTTCTAAAAGGATGTAAAATGAAAACTTAGAAAGCGTTGTCTCTAGTGATTATCTAAGTAGGTGTCTACTAAGTTAACACTGACTGACACATGAACTATATTTTTGAAATAGAATGCTAGCTTTTCTAACATCTTACCACCTTATCATCCATAAGCTTTTCCTTCCACAGGTTAGTACTCTGAGTTTGTTTCTTTCTTTTCTCTCTCTTTTTTTTTTTTACTAGCATATACTAATTGTACAAAAGGGTTTCTTTGTGACATTTCCATACATGCATGTATTTGCCCCCTGTATTATTTCTGTTCTTTTGAAGGAAGTGTTTCTATTATAATTTCTAATTTAGGGATGTAATCTTAAGAACATTGGTACTTTTCATCAAACAGAATGAATGAAAAAGACATTTATGGATTCCTATAACTAGATTAGAAAACAGGGAATAAATCAGAAATATTTAACTTTTACCATTCCAGATAATATAAATGATAACATAGAATGTAAGACTGTGAGCTGGTCTCACAGAGTTTGAGATCTAGTTGGGAAGATAAGATATAACTTAGAATGTGGTGGGTCTATCTCAGGGGACTACGTGGAGATGAGCAAGGGACAGAGAATGGTAGCTAGTGAACAATATTGAAACACAATGCATCATATGCACAATGCATCTATGTGAAGATAGTGTGAGCTAATGTACCATAAGATGTTGAACAATGGAGGAACAGGGCGATAGAGAAAGAATTAGTTATGTAGGGGTTTAATATGATTAGAGTATGATATATACATGTGTGAAATACTAGTGCACAACTCCCTTGAACAATCAACATATACATAAAAAATGAAAGACAGGAAGGTAAAACAGCTCCTGTGACTGAGGGGTGGAGACACTGGGAAGGGGGCGGAAATGGAGAGGGTGAAGGAAGGCAAATATGCTGTATATACTTTGTATCCATATATGGAAATAGAACAATGAAACCTGTGAAATTGTTGTAAGAAGGAGATAAGGGGGATGATAGAGAACAATGGAGAGGGTGAGTCCATTCAAGGTATATCATGTGCACATAGGTAAATTTCACAATGAATTCTCCCTGTATAGGTATCATATGCTAATACTTAATAAAAACATTAAAATGTAATTATTATGTTTTAAAAGTGGGCATATCTCAAATGCAATCTGGCCATCCTTGTTTAGATATTAATATTTTAAGTTGTTATTTCTTCACACATTGTTTACAAGGTGAATGTAGACTAAATCAGTATGAATGCTGCCTTTGTAGACATTAATACAATAATCAAATAATGAATATTCTAACTGAAATTTGCTTTAGTGACATGAACAGTTCCTTCATAATGTTCTTATCGGAGAACTTTAAAATGAAAAAGGGATTTTTAAAGATTTGCTTATTCTTTACATAAATAAACAATAAATGCTTAGATTAGACATACATAATTATCTATTCTTGTGTATTTTAAACATTCTCTTCTGCTGTCTTGTTTTATTATCTTCCTATGTATTTCTTGGCTTCTCTACTAATTCTGTCAACCATACAGATAATATTTTTGCAATATGTTTTTCTTCTTAGTGTTTTCATGTTTCCAGTGTTGCTTCTTTTCTGCAAATGTCACACTTGATTGTCCTGAATCATTGTCATTACTGTGCCTTTAAATCTTCTTTTGATTCTTACGGAGACAGTTACAAACCAAGTTTTCTTTTTTATTTATATTTGAGTTTCCTAATCCCTTTCATAGTGAGAAGAACTATTTATGTGTGTATCATGATTCATTATTACTTTTTTGAGGAAAGGATTATCTTTCTACCAGTGATATCAGGAAGACAAGATCCCTACAAGCAAGCTGACTTTTCCTTTCCAGTTCCATCATTTACCATTTACACAACTGATTGAGGCAACACTGACCTCTATTTTTCATTTTTAACCTGCTGCTGCTCAGTATGTTTATGTACACAGACAATAGTGTGCTCAGAAAAAAGAGAAGACAGAAAATCTTTATACAGTAGCTGAGCTAAATATGAGCCTTGACATGCTGGTATGGGAAGCATGGTGACATCACATGACCTAAACAAGAAAACATAAAAATCCAAGCATGGTAGTGTATGCCTGTAATTCCAGTACTGAGGAAACTGAGGCAGAAGGATCCCAAGTTCTAGATCAGTCTGGGCTATACAGCTAAACATTGTCTCAAAAATTTTTTAAAAAGGAAAATTGAAAAGTTAAAAATAAAACATACTGTCTCTTGGCAACATTGAGTTGGTCCATTGGTTAAAAAAAAAAAAGAAGAAGAAGAGTTTTAAACAGTGTCAATATCTGTTGAATGGAAAGAAAACAGAAAAAAACAAGAAAGGATTCCTAGTTTATTCAGGAATTGTTCAGATTGTTTTCAGACAGTAGGGAACCTGGAAATTTTTGTTTTTGTTTTTGTTACTGATGATGTGGAGAACACATTTTAGGAATTGCCTTACTGCAGTAGTTTAAGAACCAAGGTCCTGTTTTGATCATATAACAGAGGGAGCACAATTCACTAACTGAATTAATTTAACCATGAAAAGATGTATTTTTTATAAAAGGAAGTCAAAGATGACTTTGTGGCTTGAAAATGTTTATCTCCAGGTGGACTGTATTGCTTATGATTGGAAGGAAGGGCCATTTTACAGAGAATGAATGGTTTTGTTTTATGCAGGAGGTAGATAGATTTGTTGGGCTAGAAATAAAGGAGTGAAAGTTGGGACAGAAATCAGTGTTACCATGGATGCTGTTTAGCACAATAGTATCCTTAAAAAAAGCAAAGAAGAACATGATAAAATCTAAAAATACAAATACAGCAAGAGAAGATAATTTTTGAAAGAAGGGAAAATCATGCTTTCAAATCTAATGGAGTAATAAAGAGATCCACAATTATATTCAGAGATTTTCATAACTCTATTTTAGTAATTGAGACAACATATGGCCAAAAACTCAGAAAGGATGACCTGACCTGAACGACAGTATTGTCCATTTTAATCCAAATCACATTTATAATTTCACATCAAGAAAATTCCAGGTCCAGGTGACTTCACTGGTGAAGTCTACTAAACATGTAAGAAATAGTATCAATTTTACACAGATTTTTGATGTAAAAAAAAGAAATCAAACAAACAAACAAAAACAACAAAAATAAAACCTCTCAGTAAACAGCAGCTATGTTGGCACACACTGGTAGTCAATGAGGCAAAGAGGACCAGGCAGGAGGATTATGAGTTTGAGACTAGCCTGGGCTACACGTGGACTGGTAGAGTGGTTTTCGTGGTACAGCACCTGCCTAGCAAGATCAAGGCCCTGAGTTCAACCCCAAGTACCACAAAAACAAAATAAAACCTCTCAGTAAACTAGGACTAGAGAGAAACTTCAATTTGTTAAGAGGGATTTATGAAAAGCTTATAAGAAAACTTTTTTAATGCTGAAAGATTGGATATTTTCCCTGTAAGATCAAGAACAATGCAAGGATGTCCATTGTTGTCATTCTTTTTCAACATTATATCAGATGATTTAGCTAGTTTAAAACTGTAAGAAAAATGGAGTAAAAGACATCCAGATTGAAAAAGAAGAAGGAAGCTTTACATAAATCATGATCATTTTTGTGTAAAATATGATAGAATCTACGAGTACCATATACTAGAACTAAGTTTACAATTTCAGGATATTGACCAATATACAAAAATTAGTACTATTTACATATACTATTAAGGATAATTAGAAATAAATTAAAATAGTAAAACCATTTAATAACATAATATGAAATTTAAATCTACAAAATATTTATAGGAATTATACACAGAAAACCAATAGATCTGTATATTTGTATATATAAACAAAATCTCAGTGGGCAATTGTCTAGAAATTGAAAAACCGTTTCTAAAATTTATATGGAAATGCATCAGATCTAGAGCAGTCAAATCACCTTTGAAAAAGAATAAAGTCAGAGAACCATCACTACCTGACTTCAAGACTCATTATCAATCTACAGCAATCAAGACAGTACAGTTAAAGAGAACTTAAAAAAAAATAGTTCAATAGAATAGAGTGCATAGAGTCTCCATGTATGTGACCAACTGATTTTCAACAAAAATACAAAGGAAATTTAATTGCCAAAACTAATCATTTCAACAAATGGTACTGAAAATGTTGGCTATTCACATACCAAAAAATGAACTTAAATCCATGCCTCAAACTAAAACTGTATCAACTTGTGTACTCACTTTAAATATAGACAGTTTTTAAATATTAATTATATCTCAATTAACTGCTTAAAAATAGTAGGAAAGTATGAGAGAACTGTGGAGAAGGATGAGTGATTACATTGAGAATATCATTAGCATTACATAGCATTAGGGTGCTATGTAAGTGCACCCTATTACTTCATCCAGACCTGAAGTTTATAAAATTATACTCTAAAACAAAATGATATATTCTATATCATAGGGATATAGTTAGGTAAATACTGTTTCTAACTTCTAATGCTCATTTTGCCCAGTTCAAACTTTCAATGTGCCTCTTGCAAAATGAACAACTTAGAATATGACACATCCTTTCACTATTATAATTAATTTAGAATCACACATTTATTTTAAATATTTTTTCACACAAATAGGAAAAAAATGTAAAAACAACCATAAATGACCCTGAGTAGCCAAACAATTTTGAGGAAGAAAAACAAAGTTGGGGCATCACACGACCTGTTTTCAAGTTATACTACAGTGCAATAGTAATCAAACAGTACATTACTGGCATAAAAACCAGCACATGGACTGATACAACAAAATTAAAAGCCCAAAAAGAAAACCAAATACAAATGGTCATCTAATTTTTGAAAAGACTGCCAAGAAGACATAATGGGAGAAAGGATAGTCTCTTCAATAAGCAGTGTTGGGAAAACTGGATATTCAAATACAAAAGAATGAAACTGAATCCTTATCCTTCACTAGACACAAAAATCAACTCAAAATAAATTAAAGACCTAAACTGAACACTTAAAACTCTAAAGCTCCTAGAACAAATGAGGGAAGAAGCTTATTCGTATTAGCCTTGCCAATGATTTTTTTTGAAATCACATAAAAATCACAGGAAACAAAATAAAAAATGAACAAGCAGGACTATATCAAATTTTTGCACAGAAAAGAAAATAGCAAAATCAAAACACACACTATGAATTGGTTGAAAATATTTTTGAATCATATTTTTGATGAGGTCAATAATCTCCAAAATATGTAAAGAATTAGCATAACTCAATAGCAAAAAAAGAAATAAAAAAAACAACTAACCTGGTTATAAAACAGGAAAGCACCAGAATAAACATTTTCCAAGAAGCCGTAAAAATTGTCAACATAAAAATATCTTCACTATCCACTAATCATGGAAATTAAAATAAAAATTTCTGGAGATGCCACCTCACATCTGTTAGGATGGTGATTACCAAAACTACAAAAGCAAAATGTCAGCAAGGGTGTGGAGAAAAATGCATGTACACCGTTGGTGTAGTCATTTCAGAAGAGTATGGAATTTCCTCAAAATATTAAAAACTGAAGGACCGTATGACTCAATAATCATTCTTGGTGTGCATACCCAAAGTAAATGAAATCAGTACCTTGAAGAGATAGCTATAATTCCATGTTTACTGTAGCATTCTTCTCATAGCCAAGGTATGGAATCAACCTAAGAGCAATGGATGGATAAAGAATTGCACACAGACAGACAGACAGACACACACACCAGGGCAATGTTTTTCAGCCTTATAAATGGATATTCTGCCACTTGCAACAACATAGTTTAAACCTAGAGGCATTATGCTAAATGAAAATAAGTCAAGTAAAGAAATAAAATATGCTTCTTGATATTATTCATATGTGGAACCTTAAAAAAAAAGCCAAATACATGCAAAGAATAGCATGGCAGTTAGCAGGGGCAGAGAAGGAAAGGAAATGACACCCATCAAAGAGCACAAATTTACAATTTTGTAAGGTGGATAAGTCTAGCCATCTAATGTATGGCATAAGGACTTTAACAATGTTGTGTTACATAATAAAAATATGCTGAGTGAAACTAAGGTACTCTTACCCCCACCCTAATACACATGCAAAAGGGCAATTATGTGAAATGATGGATATATTAATTTGGTTGGCTACAAGAAGCAGTTCCTTATTATATCAAAATATCATATTCACTTTAGGGTGGTGTCATATGCCTATTATTCCAGATCTCTGAAGGCTGAGGCAGGAGGATCATGAGTTTGAGGCCAGCTTGGGCTACATTGCCAGTTCTGGCCTTGTCTGAGATATCCAAGGAGACCCTGTCTCAAAAACATTATATTACATACGTTAAATACATGCAACAAAATAATCTCTTAAAAAGGTATCTCCAATCTACATAGCACAAACATCAACAACTAAAACAGTATGGTTTTATACTTGCTGACATCCTTCTTAACCCTTTTGATAGCAATCTAAGGTACAATTTTTGTCTTGAAAGCAGTGCAACATATTCTAGGACTTTTAGGCATAGTGTTTCTTTTTCATCATTGTTCCTTCATGTCACTTCCTAGAGCTGTTTAACCTAAAGTTGCCAGCTTTGTGAATGCTATCTAGGAGACAGTGTTCATGGTTTCCAGCCTCATGTGAATTGTTCTTAAATGTTTTCTGACTTCTTTCTGACATGATTGTCTTCAGGCTGGCCTGATAACCCTGGTGACTCAATCTTTGCTCACTGCTGCTTCTCAAGCATTGCTGAGAGAAATAGTTTCCACTGTAGACCATTAAGACATGGGTATTAGATTTGTAATAGAGGTAGCCTGAAATATTCTTCCATGCTGACACTAAATTCAAGCCCATAATCTTTGTTTGATTCCCACTGTGTTGTTCAAAGTGGTTTAGAAGAGTGGCTGGTGTTCTAAAATGGGTTTTGGAATATGTTTTGATCATGGCCCTGGTAGAATTCCTTTTAGGCCATAACTGAGGAACTTTTGTTTGATAAGCCATTCACTAAGACTTTTAACATTTCTGGCATTATCTGTATGTGGCTTTTGCTTCATTGTATATTTACCAATAATTTAAAAATTCTTTAAATTTTATAAGCTTGAGAAAAATATTTGGAATCAGTCCACTTTTCTTTGCATTGAAATATTTGTGAATGCAACCTTCTGTCTGGGTTGATTAAATTTCTTTGTTTTCCTGCCCATCACACTTTCACATGTAATATGGTGTTAAGGAGAGCAGCTCCTGACTGGGACTGCTGGTGTTCACGTGCTTGTTCTGTTAGCTCTCACCATGTTACTGAACTTCCTTGGCTTCTTATCTATAAAAAGAAGATATAAAAGTTCTACCTGAAATATTGTCGGGAAGATTAAGTGACCATATGTGAAACCTTTTGCTAAGACCTGGTTCAGAATAAACATGAATGTGCATAAACATTAGTGAAGAACAGTTCTCAATTTTCTTTATCGAATCATCTTAGAAGTACCAGAGTAAAGTAGAGCTGTGTCAGCACTTATTGTGGTGTGATTGTGTTCTATGTGTGTGTGTGTGTATATATACCTCTAACGTATATAGATGGATATATATATATGCACATGCATGAAATACAAAGCATACATTTTTATGCTGTTCAGTCCAGTCCAGTTGATTTTAATTTGTTTTCAAAGCAAATGGAATTATTAAAATGGCAACAGAATACTTTTCTTTGTGTCCCCATAACTGGGTGGTTTCAGATATCTGTACATTGCTCAAAGCATAAATCTTGATGAATTTCTTGGATGTTTTTCTTTATCTCTTGTGCGTTCTCTTTTTGAAGCTAATGAAATCATGAATTTTATGCAATGGTCCTATCTCTGTATTTCTGTCTCACATATTTTATCTCTCAGTAATATAAGCTTTAGGGGCTGATATCAGTATACATCTATTTCTTAGCTCAGGATTTCATTTTGTCATAAGATTTTGCATCTCAGGCAAAATTATTTTGCTGTTTCTGGACAATTTCTTCTATTATTTCAGAGCAATAATGTCTTCTGAGTGTGATGCACTTGTGATATTGAAGAGAATTATGAATCTTAAGCAAGAGTCTGTCTACTTTACTATCATATGAAATGCTGTTTAACTTTTTTTGTACATGGCATCACAGATATTTCAAATATCACTTTTGATACCACCTACAGGTATTTTAGGTAGGTGATAGGTTGAAGGGATAGAATGCATATACATTATAAGACTGAATTAAGTTCCTGGCAAAAATTTTCAAGAATCCAAGTCTTATCAGCAGTGCAATGATGATGTGAGCATCAGGTGATGTACCACTTGTCAGCCTAACTGCTGTGCCAACTCACGAGGACAGTGCCTCACCAGGTATGGATAACTCAGTTCTTGCAAGGTCACTTTCTGGGGATGGGGTGGACAGAAAACTCACATTTGGAAGGTTTTACATTAAGAACATATGTTCATCTGCTTAAGGGAATGTTTGCATGCTGAGTTCTAGTTCTTAAAACAAAATTATCATTATGACCTCATTCTGGATAAAAAATAGATCTAGTTTTCATACCTCCAAAAAGAAGAGTTTTCAAATACAAAAAGGACTGTTTCCCTGGAATGCTGATCAAACTAGTTACCCGACTCATTTATGTTTGCAGAGAATAACTGGTCTGGAGAGATAAAAACATCATTTTGAACTAACCAATGCCTTGAGCTGGTCTAGCAATGCTTATGATGCAATTGGGCTAAGGATGCATGACATCTTAGCAGAGTTTATACACTGTCACTCTCTTGTGCCACTTTAACTTATTGTTCACAGTATTCATTCACAAATCCTTGAATGCTGCTTCAAAGAGGTAGTCTCAGGGCAATATTGTTTCATGTACTTGGGAATGCAACTTCTTTAAAAAGTTTAATATGTTTTAATTTATAACCATATTAAAATTCATAGAGAATTCACTGGGCATTTTTAAAGTTTGTGATCATCTGAAGTATTGCAAGTCTAAGCTCTTAATTATGTAAGATGCTACTTCTTGCCATTTTTCTTAAAACCACTCCTTTGAAGTAGTTTTTCAGTGTTTGGTAAAAAAACATATATTTACAATAGTGTTATATACATATATTTTCAATATATTCTACATTTAGTGTTTATGTATATAAATATTTTTCTCAAGATTAATTAATTTGGGGAGTATTTCATACTGTTGCTTTCCCTAGCATTCATTTCTCTAGACCCCATTTGACTAATGAAGATGTTTTGTTTTTTCTTTGTTTTTGATTTTTGAAACAGGGGCTCACTAAGAATCTGACACTGCCTGTGAACTCACTGTGTAGTCGAGGCTAGTCTTGAACTTGATATGCTCCTACCTCAGCCTCCCAAGTGCTGGGTTTACTCATGTGTGCCACTACACCAAGCATAAGCTTTGCATTCTGATGTCAAAATTTTATAACACACACACTTCTTTTTTTTTTCATTTTTTTTATTATTCATATGTGCATACAAGGCTTGGGTCATTTCTCCCCCCCTGCCCCCACCCCCTCCCTTACCACCCACTCCGCCCCCTCCCTCTCCCTTCTACCCCCTCAATACCCAGCAGAAACTATTTTGCCCTTATTTCTAATTTTGTTGTAGAGAGAGTATAAGCCATAATAGGAAGGAACTAGGGTTTTTGCTGGTTGAGATAAGGATAGCTATACAGTTGACTCACATTAATTTCCTGTGCGTGTGTGTTACCTTCTAGGTTAATTCTTTTTGATCTCACCTTTTCTCTAGTTCCTGGTCCCCTTTTCCTATTGGCCTCAGTTGCTTTTAAGGTATCTGCTTTAGTTTCTCTGCGTTAAGGGCAACAAATGCTAACTAATTTTTCAGATGTCTTACCTATCCTCACCCCTCCCTTGTGTGCTCTCGCTTTTATCATGTGCTCATAGTCCAATCCCCTTGTTGTGTTTGCCCTTGATCTAATGTCCACATATGAGAAAGAACATACGATTTTTGATCTTTTGGGCTAGGCTAACCTCACTCAGAATGATGTTCTCCAATTCCATCCATTTACCAGCGAATGATAATATTTTGTTCTTCTTCATGGCTGCATAAAATTCCTTTGTATATAGATACCACATTTTCTTAATCCACTCGTCAGTGGTGAGGCATCTTGGCTGTTTCCATAACTTGGCTATTGTGAATAGTGCCGCAATAAACATGGGTGTGTGGGTGCCTCTGGAGTAACCTGTGTCACAGTCTTTTGGGTATATCCCCAAGAGTGGTATTGCTGGATCAAATGGTAGATCAATGTCTAGCTTTTTAAGCAGCCTCCACATTTTTTTCCAGGGTGGTTGTACTAGTTTACATTCCCACCAACAGTGTAAGAGGGTTCCTTTTTCCCCACATCCTCGCCAACACCTGTTGTTCGTGGTGTTGCTAATGATGGCTATTCTAACAGGGGTGAGGTGCAATCTTAGTGTGGTTTTAATTTGCATTTCCTTTATTGCTAGAGATGGTGAGCATTTTTTCATGTGTTTTTTGGCCATTTGAATTTCTTCTTTTGAGAAAGTTCTGGTTAGTTCACTTGTGCATTTCTTTATTGGTTCATTAGTTTTGGGAGAATTTAGTTTTTTAAGTTCCCTATATATTCTGGTTATCAGTCCTTTGTGTGATGTGTAGCTGGCAAATATTTTCTCCCACTCTGTGGGTGTTCTCTTCAGTTTAGAGACTATTTCTTTTGATGAACAGAAGCTTTTTAGTTTTATGAGGTCCCATTTATCTATGCTATCTCTTAGTTGCTGTGCTGCTGAGGTTTCGCTGAGAAAGTTCTTACCTATACTTACTAACTCCAGAGTATTTCCTACTCTTTCCTGTATCAACTTTAGAGTTTGTGGTCTGATATTAAGATCCTTGATCCATTTTGAGTTAATCTTGGTATAGGGTGATATACATGGATCTAGTTTCAGTTTTTTGCAGACTGCTAACCAGTTTTCCCAGCAGTTTTTGTTGAAGAGGCTGCTATTTCTCCATTGCATATTTTTAGCTCCTTTGAAAAAGACAAGTTGGTTATAGTTGTGTGGCTTCATATCTGGATCCTCTATTCTGTTCCACTGGTCTTCATGTCTGTTTTTGTGCCAGTACCATGCTGTTTTTATTTTTATTGCTTTGTAATATAGTTTGAAGTCAGGTATTGTGATACCTCCTGCATTGTTCTTTTGACTGAGTATTGCCTTGGCTATTCGTGGCTTCCTTTGTTTCCATATAAATTTCACAGTAGATTTTTCAATCTCTTTAATGAATGTCATTGGAATTTTGATGGGAATTGCACTAAACATGTAGATTACTTTTGGGAGTATCGACATGTTTACTATGTTGATTCTACCAATCCATGAGCATGGGAGATCTCTCCACTTTCTATAGTCTTCCTCAATCTCTTTCTTCAGAAGTGTATAGTTTTCCTTGTAGAGGTCTTTCACATCTTTTGTTAGGTTTACACCTAGGTATTTGATTTTGTTTGAGGCTATAGTAAATGGAATTGTTTTCATACATTCTTTTTCAGTTTGCTCATTGTTAGTGTATAGAAATGCTAATGATTTTTTCTATGTTGATTTTATATCCTGCTACCTTGCTATAGCTATTGATGATGTCTAGAAGCTTCTGAGTAGAGTTTTTTGGGTCTTTAAGGTATAGGATCATGTCGTCTGCAAATAGGGATATTTTGACAGTTTCTTTACCTATTTGTATTCCTTTTGTTCCTTCTTCTTGCCTAATTGCTCTGGCTAGGAATTCCAGCACTATGTTGAATAGGAGTGGAGATAGTGGGCATCCTTGTCTGGTTCCTGATTTTAGAGGGAATGGTTTCAGTTTTTCTCCATTAAGTATAATGCTGGCTGTAGGTTTGTCATATATAGCTTTTATAATGTTGAGGTACTTTCCTTCTATTCCTAGTTTTTTTAGAGCTTTTATCATGAAATGGTGTTGGATCTTATCAAAGGCTTTTTCTGCATCTATTGAGATGATCAAGTGGTTTTTGTCTTTGCTTCTGTTAATGTGGTTTATTACATTTATTGATTTTCGTATGTTGAACCACTCCTGCATCCCTGGGATGAAGCCTACTTGGTCGTGATGAATAATCTTTTTGATGTGTTGTTGAATTCAGTTTGCCATTATTTTGTTGAGGATTTTTGCGTCACTGTTCATTAAGGAGATTGACCTATAGTTCTCCTTTTTGGAGGTATCTTTGCCTGGTTTTGGGATAAGTGTAATACTGGCTTCATAAAATGTGTTTGGCAGTTTTCCTTCCCTTTCTATTTCATGGAACAGTTTAAGGAGGGTTGGTATCAGTTCTTCTTTAAAGGTCTGATAGAATTCAGCAGAGAATCCATCAGGTCCTGAACTTTTCTTTTTGGGGAGACTCTTGATTGCTGCTTCAATTTCATTTTGTGTTATGGATCTATTCAGGTGATCAATTTCCTGTTGGTTCAGTTTTGGATGATCATATGTATCTAGAAATCTGTCCATTTCTTTAAGATTTTCAAATTTATTTGAATATAGGTTCTCAAAGTAGTCTCTGATGATTTCCTGGACTTCCATGGTGTTTGTTGTTATCTCCCCTTTTGCATTCCTGATTCTACTAATTTGGGTTTTTTTCTCTCCTCATTTTAGTTAGGTTTGCCAGGGGTCTATCAATCTTGTTTATTTTTTCAAAGAACCAACTTTTTGTTTCATTAATTCTTTTTGTGGTTCTTTTGGTTTCTATTTCGTTGATTTCAGCTCTTATTTTTATTATTTCTCTCCTATTTGTTTTGGGATTTGTTTGTTCTTATTTTTCTAGGAGTTTGAGATGTATCATTAGGTCATTGATTTGGGATCATTCAATCTTTTTAATATATGCACTCATGGCTATAAACTTTCCTCTCAGGACTGCCTTAGCTGTGTCCCATAGGTTCCAGTAGGTTGTATCACATACACTTCTAATAATTCTGTGTAAGTACCTTGGAAGGTTAAATATTTTTTTAAAAAATCACTGAAAATATATAGTTGAATTGACCTAAGCAGAGAGAAGTCTAGTTCACAGACAACATTTATAGATTAAGAGGTTTTTTTTCATTTTAACTGGAATTAGTAATATTTTTTCTTCATCACTATTTTTCTTGCTCAGAAGACTGTGCCTAAAATTTCACTTGGTCATGGGATAATAGCAGGGAGTAACCTAACAACTGAGGAAATACTCAGTTAGCCTTAGAGGCATTCTCATATTTATTACATTATCATGTATAAAGAAGTTTGTATGACATATTATTTAAATACTATTGCTAGCCTGAAGGTTTAAACAGTATATAGTCTATAATGAGATAAAATGTCTTTGGTTCTATGTTTCCTTCTCACGAGTATATGCCCATAAGGATAGTGATGTAGTAGATACATTTCTTTATTACAGAATGAAAGAAATCAGTTCTTGAAATAGAGATAACACCTAAGAAAGGTAAGAAAATTCATGAAATATTAATTTCATTTAAAAATTGAAGTGAGATTCATATAAATATTGGTGTTTTGTTAAAGGGGTAATTTCTATTTTGATAAAATTGTTTACCTTCTTGTACCTGACATTTCAAATATGTTACATACTTGCCAATTATCTTTAGGTCATAGTTCAGAAGGAGTCATAATTTACATAAGTGAGGGTGCCATACCATCTTCTTAAATGACCTGAATTTCTGGCAAAAATACTATTTTATTCTAGAATGTGGATTTGAAAACTAGTTGGAAAAACATATTTCAGTTTTCCCCCTCTACTTTTCTTTCACTGTTGTTGGACAAGTCAAATTATTCTCATTAGATTTGAACCACACAATAAGACACCAGGATTTGCATTATACTGAGGATCCTGGGAATTGGAAATTTCTCCTGTTTCATACTATAAAGTAGCCATGGAGTTTTAAGCAAGGGTGTAGTTTCTAAACTCAGATGAACTAATATCAATATTAGAGAAAGCTCTCCATTTTTTGCCTTCTTATGTCTTTCTATCTCAAAACCGGTAGGATAACGTTTTTCTTTACAACAAATTCTGAGAGTGATGTAACACCATGTTGATGTAACACCATTTCAACCAACTTCTAGGCTGCTAGTCAATCTGTACCTACTTGTATGTGAACTGTGGAGGGTGTTTAAGAAATAATAGCATTTTTGGTGCATTGTGTATCTATATGAGCATTACATATGCTTTTCCATTTCATTTAACTTTATTTAAACCTCTCATTTCCCTTGGGAATCAGAAATTTCTTTTTCCAATTTAAAAGTGTAGGAGCTAAGGTCCAATTTTCAGTAAAGAGAAAATTAAGACTCTGTTTCGCCCACAGAAACACATACTGCCTAAGTATCAGAATCAGGTTTGCTTGACTGCAAAGATCCCAGCCTTACCTGTTTTTATTTCCCAGCTGCAGGGTTAGGAAGGCAGGAGCCAAACAGGCATGCTCTTGTCTTTCTCTTTTGGAGAAGGACAAATGATGTGTCCAGCTTTACATAGCAATCTATTTAATGTGCTTCTTTGGAAAAGAAAAGAAATCCCTTGAAATATTTCTGGCATTTTTTCAATGACATTGAGGTGTCAGAACATTTTGGGATAATAAAGTAGGCAATTCCTCTAGGTGCCATAGACCTTTCAGCAGCTGTATAGTTTGTAGTTAGTAAATAGCCAAATGTATTTCTCTGCTTCAGTTCAAAATGAAATCATCTTAATGAAGAGATCTCATACTGAAACAATCTGTGCACATTAATAATAAATGAGTTTTGAAAGAAATTTAAAATAATTTCTGAGAGGCACAGGAGGAAATAGCAAATGTAGAAGTGGCATTTCCCATTTATTGGCAATAGAAATAAGAGCTTCTTCAACCCCTATGCTTTCAGCTGCCACTGCACTTGGTCCATTTGTGATCCCTTGGAATTCAGAGATGTATACTGCAGTACACTATTATTTTAGGGGAGGGACAAATCATTTCCTCTAGAGCCCAATTCACCTAAGTTTGTATACTCTGTGATGTGAAAACTGTATAAACATCCATAAATAAAGTTTTATTGGAATTAAGCATATATACAAGTCCTTCACGTGGTCTATTTCCAGAGTTAACTTTAAAGAACCCCCACACACATCTATCTGCATACACATATGCACACAAATAATACATGCATACTCACACACATGCATGGTTTATTCCTTATTTTGTAAACCTTTAACACTTCTTTGTTTAATTTCCCTTTTACAAATTTCTCTTCTCCTAAAACTCACCATCTTTGTCCCTTTATTCTCTGCAGCTTCATTGCTATCCTTTTCGCCCTATCCATTTTTAAATTTTTCATTGTTTTCAAGCAGAAGTAGAGAAATACAGAGCAGTAGGATTTTGCCTTCCTATGTCTTTGTCATGTGTTTTGGAAATCCTGTGAAGTCCCAGCTTATCTTCTCATTATTTTCCTCTCTCCTTCTATAGTCTTCTTGCATTCTCATTTATTGGTCTTCTCATTACTTTTCAGTAACAGCCACTACTGTCTTATTTTGATGGGTCCCCTTGTTATTTATGATTTAGAAAATTATTGAACTCCTCATTAAGTAGTAAGGTGACATTCAACATTCATTAGTATGTCAAAAGGCTTTGAGATTTTGAAATTGCCAATCTATTTAAACTATTTCAAGGAAACTTGGGCCCCTGGAAAACTGACTGACCATAGTATTTTAATATGAACTAATTAATATCACATCTTTAAATTTTCTTTTGTCTATATTACTAGCAGCTGACTTTAACAAATAATTAGGATCATTATTCTTAAAGTCTATTTAAAGCTCATTCAGGTAAAATGATTATGATATAGTAAGATACATGAAATGGAGCCAATATATAATTTTCTTTGATGGCCAATTTTGGAGAAAGCTTCATGTGACCAGTGCCCAGGCCAACAAACTCTTTAAAAGGATTTAGGTCTTCTATAAAAAAGAAAGTCTTGATATACATTTCTACTTCAACTTAATATGTTTCAGAACATTTTCTGTACCATTTCTCATTCTGATCATTTTAGATATAATGGTAACCTTTACCAGCCCTCTGAGCTCTGATAATTGCCCCAAGCTCCCCTGATTTTTTATGATTGACTAATTCATTAATTGGTGGATATATATATATATATATATATACATACACATAATATTCCAGTAATAATTGATCTACTTCTATGTGTCAGGTACTCTTGTAGGTATTGGGAATACTACATAAAATGGACATTTAGCACCGGCTCTTGTAAAGCTTTAATTTTAGAAAATGAACATAGAAAATAAGTGAAAAATAAATGAACCAGAAAACTTCTTCTAGGATGAAGAAATAAAGCAGTCTAGGTGATAAGACAGTAATTAGTGAATTGGATGCTGTAGATTATGTGAAAGAGGCCAGTCTGACCTCACTGAGGGGGAGACATCCTTGGCTCTGTGACCTGACTGATAAGAAGGAGCTAATGTAGGACTACAGATCATTCTAGCAAGAAGGAACAGGTCATGTAAAAACCCTAGGGGATTCAAACAAGTATGACTTGAAGAGAGAAAGAAAGCCAGTGTGGCTGGAATTTGGGAGCGAATTGATAATGATGAAGGAAGTTGGCAGAAGAAACATTTGGATTTTACTTTAATTTCACTGGGAAGCTCTTGATTGCATTTGATCAGAAAGGTAACATAATTTGACACCCAAGTCATGGTCTCTGTTTTTTTCCATGTAAATATCTAAAAGACAGCTTTTGTAAGTTCCTGCTGTAAATCTCGTTCACTTCTGACCCTTTCTGCAAGAAAAAAAGGTCAAAATGCAGTTGTGGAAAAAT
Organism: Castor canadensis; assembly: GCF_047511655.1. Taxonomy (NCBI): domain Eukaryota; kingdom Metazoa; phylum Chordata; class Mammalia; order Rodentia; family Castoridae; genus Castor; species Castor canadensis. Next base: position 57,675,117 of record NC_133392.1, on the reverse strand, counting down.
TTTAGATTTCATTATTTTTTAATTCCTCTAATATTTTTAATATTTTTTCCTTTTTAATGCCTTTTTCTCCCAGAATAGCTTCTTACTTCTTGCTTGACAAAATATCTCTTCTCTTTCCCTTCATGCTCAGCAAATCTAAAAGCATCAACACAGGTAAGATATCCTATAATATTATTGGATTCAATTTAATTTTTTCTAATATCTTCTAAATAATATAATATATGAAATCTCCAGAAAAAAAAAAGACAACCTGCTCCTTTTCATTAGAATACAGTTTCTAGAAGTTCAGTGATTATCTTCCTCATGTTCCTAACCTTGGAAATGCTGTGTATATGATTCATAAAGACAGATGATAAGAATGAGAACTTTGCAGTGAAAAAGGGTATAGAAGAGTTTAAAACATTTCATGTTCACCTTGGGCTTCTCATTATATCCTGTTTATAAATTCATTTAATGGCTTTTTTACTATGTTCTTTCTTATTCTGGTGACTAATATAGTAATATAGGATATATATTAATAAACAAAACAAAGATCTTGGAAGTTATGAAGCTTGCATTTTATGGGAATAGAGGGCAAATAAAACTGAGTGGTATTGCTCAAAATGCTATTATCATGTTAGGATGGGTGTGTTTGGGAGGAAGCAGAGAACTTGCAGAAGGTAAAGAAGAAGCTTTCAATGAGTCTGTAATTATTATGGTGGAGGACAATAAACATGATCTGAATTTTTCATCTTTGAAATATGTTATCTCATTTGACTCTCCTACATCCTTGTATTTATGTTTTTCTTTTCTTTTCACTCATATTATTTTATAGGGAGGAAAATGCCATGCATTCCAACTTCTTTCATGTGTATACTTGGTATATTTATGGATTTCTTTTAATTCTATTTCCATTATACTATATCAAACAACACATATTTATTGAATGCATATTAAGTATAAGATGTTATAGATAACAAACTATAATCTGGTTAAGATTTTTGATTGGTTTGAATATAGGAAATAGCACTCTATATGTTTTTTAAAGCCTTATATCTTTAATTCAGTGGGTAATAATATGTTATGATAGAAAAACACTCAAACTAGTTTTTAAAAATAAAGGGTCCTTATTGGTTTGTCCTTCATTAAGTCTCACACTCCATGCCAGTATTTTTCAAGGGACTCAAATATCACTTTTATTATTTAGTTTATCTCCATCTCTCAGCTCTTCTTGTACTATGTTGGTTTCATTCTCAAAATATATTAATTCATGTTGCTCTAAGAACGTCCTGCTCAGTTACCCCATGTCTGGTCCTATGAAAGGATGTGTCATTTATACCACAGATAATCTCTTTTTCTCTCTTTTTTTCCCCTTTCTCTTTCTTTACAGAAAATTGAAAATGTGAAGAGTAGTTTTTTGTTGTTGTTGTCGTATTTGTTGTTTGGTTTTGTTTGTTTTTAGAAATGGTCTTGCTGTGCAGCCCAGGCTGGCTTCAAACTTTTGATACTCCTGCCTCAATTTTCTGTGTAATAGGATAATAGGCTTTAGGATGCCCAGCTCAAAAGATATTCTTAGAAAGACAGAGAAACACTGTGTATTTTTTTTTCTTTGTTTGTTTTGGTGGAACTGGGGTTTAAACTCAAGATTTTGTGCTTGCAAACCAGGCACTTTACCACTTGAGCCACACCTCCAGTCAATTTTGCTCTGATTAGTTTGGAGACATGGTCTTGTGAACTATTTGCCTGAGCTAGTCTCAAACTATGATTCTCCTGATCTCAGCCTCCCAAAGAACTAGGATTTGGGGGGTGAGCTACCTTGTCCAGCACTATGTATGTTTTGAGCATTAAACCAACATAATGTAAAGCAGAGTGAGAGACAGAGAGAAAAAAAAAATTGCTGAGTCTGCCATTTGAGTCCCTGGAGCAGGAACTGCATGATGACTGAGACCTCAAGACTAGCTAGTAAGTCTCCTTAAGCCAGTAAGCTTGACTTAGCTTTTATAGCTAGTTTGAGTTGCTTTTCTGGCATAACATATCTGCCTTACTAAAATATAGATATGAAAACTATAGAGTGGTGTATCTAATACGTAATCAAAAGATTTTATACTCAACATTTCATAAAATCATAAAATTTAGAGCTGGGATGGAGTTTATACATCTCTCCATTTAACCCTCTCTGTTTAGCATTAAGTGGATGAAGAATCAGTGAGGTTGAACAACTTTCTCAACATCTCATGAAGTGTCAGTGAGGAGATGGAGCCAAGAGTTATGTAGTCTACACTCTAATCTTGGTAGAGTGAAACCTATAAATAGACTGTGTAAAAAACTGTTCTTGGTCAATATTTTAAGATCTTGTTTAGAATGGCAAACATGAGAAAAAACTTAGTTATGACAAGAATACCTGCTTTCCATCTGAATATTACTTATTTTCTTTTGCATTTTACTTATTTTCTTTTAGAAACCTTCTGTTTTTATTTGCAGTAAATGCAATAATTCAAATCAACAATTTGCAAAACATGAACTATTAGCCATGATAGAAAAACCTATGAATTTAGTCTAGGGCCTTTTCTTCACTTATTTTATAAATGTCGAAAAAAAATTATCAAATAAACATCTTAAAACCTTTGCAACTTGCTGATTCCGAAATAATAACCAATAAATGAAAATTATTTTCTTTTTCTGTGACAAATCGGATAATCTTTAGTTGCAAGGTAATTTTTTGTAATAAAGTGTCCTGATTCTAACTTTGTTCATTTAATATCATCCTAAGTTTAGGGGAATAAAAAATCCATTGTTGTTTGAGGATGATTTATTAGTGATGTTTTGTGTTTATGATGAATAGGAATCAATTTAGCCAGTGGGTAGAAGAAGACCTGAGATGTAGGCATGACTCATTCTGTGATGTTGGCTCTTAGAATCCTCATCCACAGTAAGGACTTCCTCAGCACTAACATTCTGTTTTCAGCAGTGATACCATATGTAGCCTTCAGAACTGTGTATGTGTTTTTTTAAATTTTTATTTCAGATTTCCACAGAACGTTTATAAATAATAAAATAATACCCTAGAGAGAGAAAATGCCTCCTAAATCTATGCACTACACATTCCTTATCAAATTTAATATTCCTTATCAAAAATTTAATATTCTCTTTGAGTTTTACAACGTTTGAGAAGTTTAAGGAGATAATTTATTTTTGGGTCTTTGTTACAAAAAGCAGCTAAATGTTAATTGATGAGAAAAGGCTGCTGAAAAAGAAAGCCACCTAAGCCTATTATAGAAATGAATCTTATTTTTCTGCTAACTGCTTTATAATTAAAAGAAAACTTGGGCAGAAAAGAAGCTTAAGGAGTAACAACAATATTAATAAAATATTCTGACTTTTTTGCATTGCCTTTAAAGTGAGAATGACTAGGTCCTTATTTACCTCATCATATACTTACAGGGTAAGTTTTGTTTAAAGCATGGTTTCTCAACTTGGGAATTACTGACTATTGGACCAGGTAATTGTTTTTTTGTGGGAGGCTGTTGTGTGCACTGTAGAATGTTTAGAGTTTCCTTGGCCTCCAGTCTCTGGATGCTAATAGAAGCAACTCCCTCCCATTTTGCTGACAAGCCAAGTAATTCAGTTATCCCTAAAAAAACTGTCCCTCCCCACCCCATCAACAAAGAACAATTGGTTTAGAAGTAGGCAAAGTGGAGCAAGATCATAGGTATCAACTTATTGTACACTGGTTGACTGTTCATTGACTCACCTGTTTTGAGGAGCCGTGCCTCAGACCTCCAGACCCCAAATCAACTTTGCCATTGATCAATTTGTCATATTTTGTGTATCTTATTTAGAGTGGCCCTTTATTTGAAAACATTGATGCCTTCTCCTATCTACCCTATGTTTGCGATGTAGCATGGAGGTTTAGTGATTCCTAAATTCCTATGCCTACCTTTTATTTCCTATCTTTATTCAAACTAGCCCTAAATACAAAATGATTCCTTTTGTTTAGATCAGCTGTAATTCAATATTTTGCCAAGTGTGACAGTTTAGCAGTCCTCAAACTTGAATGAACTATATTTGAAAGGGAAAGTAGGCTTTCATAATATGGTGCTTATTAAAGAGAATTAAAATTTTGGTTGAGCATTCCCATGGTGATGACTTCCATAGTACATTACTGCATTCTAATATTGACTATGGGAAAGATCTGTAGTGTTGTTTGGTTCACTTTGCTACCACTGAAGCACTGCTCTCTGCAATTCATGCTAGGCTACTGTCCCAGTCCAAGTTAAACTATAAATAATGGCAGTGCATTTCTACTTTCTTTGGGAAAGCATTTACAAAGTTTAATTTACTGTTTCCTAACCACTTGCAATAGTATCAGTAGTTAATGTTCTAGAATTTTGATAGTGGAAGTTTCTGCTAATCTACATTTTCCCCTTAGAGGTGAACATTTTAGTATGATCAGCGGGTTTTTCATACATACCAGATTTAATTCCTAAGATGACAGATGGACTCTGAAGTTCTGTCATTTCTGTCAAGCATGATCTATTCCCCCACACTGTTGTTTGAGTGGGTTTGAAACTTTAGTGCTTGACAGCACCTTACACTTCAAAGCATGCTGCTGGCATCACCTCACTTGATTTTGGTAAATTCACTTTGGACATAGGCAAGCCGGTATCAGAGCTTTACTTAAAAGACAAATACATGGAGGCTTACATATTTAAATAACTTTTCCTAAGTCATAAATATTTCTGCACCTCTTTAAGACTTGGTAATGGTTGATCCACACTCATTTTCTCACGTGCTCCACAATTCTATGAGGCAACGAGGTGAGGTATGGCTCCCATCTCAGAAGAAAAAAACTGAGGCAAAAAGTGAAGTAACAGAGCAACGGGTGTGGATGTAGGTCTTTTGACTCATATTGCAACATATTCTCTTGTTTTGTTTTTCTCTATATTGCTTACATAATTATTTCTCTCTTTCTTTGATTATTGAAAGTGCTTTACAATATAGATGCTAGGAAAATGAGAATTTCATTGGTAGTAAAATCCAATGATTTAGTGAGAGAATTTTCTAGAATATAGACTTGATTTGTTGCTTGTTTACCAACCATGTCATATGAGATTCATTCTTACTCTTTATTCTCTTTCTTCTTTTCCATTCATCCTACTTAATATATTTTAATCTATGCCATCCAGAGGTTCGGTTTCAAAGAGATAGTCTAGATATTTGTTTTTCATTAGCTTACTTGGTAACATTTTTTTATTGTCCTTTAATTCTGACATTTAATTCTTGTCAATATGTGTTGTATTATCTCCAAATTAAAAACTCAAAGAAATTCTATTCTTGACAGAATTGGTTTATTTCAAAACTCTCCTAATGCAGAAACAAAGGCAGGGCCTCTTAGACTTTATACTTGGTTCCAGAAGTCTGTTACCACAAATGAACAAATGGGGAATTCTGGAGGAATTTGTATGAAAGCTGAAGAGCTAACATCTCTTTGAAGCTTATCAGAAGCAAACCTCCTCCAAGACAAGTCAGAAACGGTGCATCTGCAAGTAGAGCTACTCTGTTATTTAGGACCCAGCATTCCTGCTGGCAGCTAGCTACAGTGGTCTTTGCACTTGTTTGCTGCTGTGCCACCATGAAGAAAATTGCTATTTTGACTGTGATTGAAACTATTCCTTTTGGCTATCAAATACCCAGCAATAAATTCCCATTAAGATTCAAGGGCTCTGGACAGCCTTTTTCAGGGAAAATCAAAATAAACAACAACAACATGAAAAGAAATAACAAATCAGTTTTAGGTTAAAATTAGTCATAGAGAAGTAGGAAAAGAGGGACTCTTTTACGAAATTCCTGAGGTCCCTCCTTTAATGATTGGCAAGCAGTCAATCTTATTTAAAGTGTTGTGTTGCCTGCAGAAATTAAAGTACATTGTGTCCCTATTAAATCTTTTAGCAGCATGAGATGGTAAAATTCCTCCTGCTACAAGAGCCTGAGGTGACTGAGGAGGAATGGAGTAACCAACTACTTATTTGTGCCAGAGCATGCATAATGTTTGCATTTTTTCCCTTTGAATACGATTTGTTGAAAAAATTGATTTTCAGCTGAACCATTCTGATCTGATATTTTGTAAGAGCTGGTAAAGGAAAGTTAGACTTCAATTTCTACACTATGCCCTCCTATTTGGAATGTAATGATTAGTTTCCAGTTTGGATCCCCAGGCATATTCCATGGAATTGGTGAAATTCAGAGTAGACAATCTTAGGTCCTTGTGAATTGACATTGTTCTCTAATTGGTGACTTAAGCACAATGATAGCAGAATGAATCAGAATAACATGCACTCGCACCTTAAAGTCTCATTTTGAGAATCAGAAACAATTTTTTATTCTCTTACATAATCGACAACAAATTTTTTTTCTAGAAATTACAAATAACTAATTTTTCTAGAAAATACTGTTATGACATATTTCTGACATAATATCTGGTGCATTCATCAAGAAGTATGCATCCAAATTATTTCTCTAACCATACTGCAAATTGTTGCATCACTGGAGTTGCACAAACTTTATGTGAACATCAGAGACCACCTCTGTGTCAAATACAGTGCTTATGCTACCTATAAGGCTACATAGGATTCCTGACCCCAAGAGTATTATTTACAAAGACTGGGATCAAGAATAAAATTCTTTCAAAGCTATCTTGCCTACCCCTTTAGCTTCCTCTTTTACCAGTCTCTCAGCCTTATCATTTGCCTCATTACTAAAGCTTTTCCTACCTTTACCTTTGTTTAGTTCACATGTTCATCTTGCTAGAAGTGTTCCTAATCCCACCCTCTGAATGACTCTTGTCTGGATAAGTTTTAAGAATCATTTAAGGTAGGTTCCATAGTTACTATAGTCATAATTACTTGGGAAGCAATTCAGGAAGATTGTGGTTTGAGGCCAGCTCCAGTAAATAGTTTGCAAGACCCTATCTCAAAAATACCCAACACACACACACACACACACACACACACACACACACACACACACGAAAGAGTGGTGGAATGGTTTAAGTGGTAGAACATTTGCCTAGCAAGGGTGAGGCCCTGAGTTCAAATCCCAGTACTGCTAAAAAAAATTCTTTAAGGCTCAGTTTGTGCAACTTTATTGATGTATCACTTTGTACTATGGGTGGAAAAAAGCCTTATATATATATTATATAATATATATATATCCCTTACCACTAGCACAAATAGGTCACTAATTAGTTCAAAACCTTCTAATGTTTCCCTATGCTACTCAAAGAAAAACAAGTCCTTATAATGACATTGACACTTTCCCCCTACCATCTCTGACTTCATCTCTGATGCATCCTCATTAAAATCATTTCATTTTTGCTCTTCCTCTTGCTTAAGCCAGTCCCTCCCCAGGTACCTACATGGCTTACTTCCTTATTTCCCTTAAGTTCTTCACTCAACTATGACCTTAGTGAGGTCTCCTTCAACCTCTCTATTTAATATTGTCCTCCTTTCCACCCAGAATATTGACTGTCTTCTTTCTCTACTTTCTTCTTCTTCATAGTGTTTATGACCATCTAATGATTCATGTATTTACATATATCTAGAGAGAGAATTTTAAATTTCCTACTGTGAAACAGGGTCCATAAATACATTTGTCTGTTTTATTCCCCTTTGTATCTCCAGTGTGTAGAAGTGTGTCTGTCCTAGGATTGTCAACTCCACCATCTAATATTTAGGTTATTAGTTCTTGGAAAGCAAATATAATATTTCAGTTTGTGTCACTAGTCTGCATCATATCATCCAGCTTGCTTAGTCAATGCAGTGTTAATTTACTCAAACTATTTGTTAAACAACTGTGAATTTCCAGGTGCCATTCAAGCCACTGGTATTGGGGGAATTATCAAAACAATTGGCTATTAGTTTTAGTTCATAAAGTCATTAAATATTGAGGAGACAGAGGAATGTGTCTTGAAGAATAGTGAGAAAGTGAGTGAAGACATACTACCAGTGTAGTTTGGGAGATGAAACAGGTATTATAAATGAGTTCTTAAAGGAAACGTGTCTCTCCATTCATTCATACCAATTCACTAGGCCTCAATTCATGAATTAAACAAATTTGCCTTTCTTCCCACTTTTAATTGCCTCGATTATACTCTTCTTTGTTATTATATCACCATTATTCAGTGAGGGTCATAATATTAATTGTATAAGTATAATTTCTTTGACAGTATCTTGCTATGTGTCCCAAACTGGTCTCAAACCAGAATAACCCTCTTGCCTTACTCTCCTTAGTACCCGGATTACAGTGATAGGCCACTACGTGTTTATTCACGGTGACCATGTTATTAAGAACACTACTCACTATATTACAGTATTCTTCTTATGAGGACTTCCAAGGGATGTTTTCCCAGCTCCCAGAAGCATAAGTAATTGTGTTTTTGAGAACTTAGTTTACTTTAATTTTATGAATAGTAAAAATATAACTTGTAATTTCCCCCTTTTCATTGCTGCTTAACTATCTATAACCAAAAGAGAAACCCTACTATGGGCAGAAAGCAGTATCATGTGGCTAGTGTGCTGTGCACGAATCACAGACAAGCTTTATTTTTATTGTTTTACATCCTTTTTCCTTTAGCTTATTATCCTATTTATTTTTAATTAAATGAATGTGGCTGTATTTTACAATGATGCTTACTAAGGGGAATAATACAAATCAACTCCTATTAGAATGCAAATATACCACCTATTAAAGGGAAGATAAAAAGAGATGATATTTAAAATAAAATCTATTGAAGAAGCATGAGGTTCTGCAGGCAAGATTGTTAAGGTGATCACACCCACCTCATGCTTTCATTTACTGCTACCAAGTATTCTCTCTCCAGTCCAGATTCATTTCCTATCTACAGATTCTTATTTCTAACTTCTTACAGACATCTCCTTTTAAAAGTTCTGCAGACACCTTGGGTTTAAAATATTTAAATTGAACTTTTTTTCCCCTTTTTTACTCTGGTCTTATATTTGAAATAGCATTTTTTTCTTTTAAGGAATGAAAACATCAACTTCCAAATTGCCCAAGCCAATATCCTCAAAATTATTCAGAATTCTTTCTACTCATTCATTCTCCACAACCAGAAGTAATTCTGTATTTGTCAAGTCTTTCACATTTGCCCCATTCTTTGCATTCTTAACTGCTACTTACTTAGTCTAGATTCTTGTTATTTCTCATTGGAATTATTAAATGAATCCCTTGACTTCACTAGCTCCATCCTGGTTGCTTCTTAGATAGCCCTCATAAACCTACCAGAGTGATTTTTAAAAGTAAAATCTTGGTCATATTATCCCCTTATTTAAAACCTTTCAATGAGTTAACAGTGCCCTAAAGAGGAAGCCACTATCCCTAAGGAGACATACAAGAAACTTCATGACCTGTCTTTGTTTTCTCCAACCTGGTCTCTTACCACTTTGTTTACCCTTCCTACTACATTTCTTGATAAAATCATATTTTATGATACCTTTCACCATTCACTTTACATGTACTGTTCTTTTCTTTGTTTTACAAACCAACACATACAAATACACATTTTTTCTTGGTTAATTAAAATCTTTGATCAAGAAAAGTCTTTATTTTTTTTGGAGAGAGCATACTTTTTAACCAACAATATAGCAATAAAAAGAAGTAGAAAACTGCAGATGATGGTCCACTGAGTTAACTCAATCTCTCCACTATCACAGCCAGATCATCAGGTAGTTGGGACTCAAGACACAGCCCTTAAAGACTTCTGATAATTTTTGACTTAAGTGACCCTACCATTTAATTTTGATGTTTTTTTTCATTGACTTCTCTGCATATTCCCAGTTGTAATTCTTCACTTAATACAACTATGAACTGATTTACTGTAAACAAATCAAGGGCATGGATCATATATATTTCTTTCCTTTGGTCTCTTTGGATTGGTCAGTGCTGAATAGTTATGCTTTGGGTTCCTAATAAAAGCAGTGAAGTATCTTGAAAAGGCTGCAGATAGGAACTATTGGAAAGGCTGGTAAAGACGTAAATAAATAGGCAGAAATGAGCAGAAAAGCATAGCTGAGAGAACTTTTAGGGCAGGTAGCAGGTGGCCCGGGTTCTGATTACAGCAAATCCACAGGCTTTTCCCCCTCTTTAACCTTATCGTCCAAGTGACACAAGTAATCACAAGTGACAGGGGAAAAGATATTTTGTTATCATTGTCATTACTATTTAAAATCTTACATTGCTTTCTAGGAAGACAGAATTTTCTCAAGAGAACTGAGTATAATCATGAGTTGTGTTTAGCATTATCTTTGTCTGGGTTTAGAAGATGTTGAGACAGAATGGCTATAGGGATACCTAGGTTTCACTTAGAAACTTTTTATTTTGGTTTTGGAGAATTGAACCCAAGCAGCTATCCTTCCACTGATCTATAAGCCCAGCCCCTCAGATAGAAATGTTTTTTAAAGTTAATGCTGGAAGGAACAGTAGAACATTTGCTTCCCAAAGTGTGACCTATAGAACGGTGCTGGTCAGTCCACAACAATGACCCACGTTGAAAGGAAGTATTTAGAAATTTTTATAGAAACTTGACACTAATGTTGCATCTGTTGAATCTAACAGAAAAAATGAAGCTTCTATTTTATATATATTAACTTTTTGTATGCTTTTTGAAAAAGCATTGCTTCATAACAGTTTAGAAGTTAAAAAGAACTAGCTCTTTTTCACTACAGGTAGAGAAGCAAAGCATTCCCTCCGTGAATGTTTTCTTAGTTAATCCTCAATGAATTTGATGAACAATTTCTTCCATAACCTGGGCTTCCTTCTCAGTCCTCTGAAACTCATTTGTGGACTCCAGATTTAAGGGTTCCCAATTTAGCTCAATCCAGTCTCTATAAACAAGGAAACTGCCCACTACAGAAGCCAAGTAATCAATCTACAATCCTATCACAAACTGAAATCCAACACATATTTTCCTTCAAGTGCAGCAAATTAATTTCTTCTTCCTGATTGCAACTACTCCATTTATTATCATTTATTACCATGAGAATGTGGGGTACATTTATGCATATCAAGCTTTGTGATACACTATGCCCACTTGCTTAAGGAGACAGATTTATGACATACAGAAATGAAAGTGTGGCCAATTTATGTTCAATATAACTATTAACTATGGACTTAAAATGCCATGCTTTCTGTAGCTTACTTTAACATTTATTGAATGAATCATTATGATTTTTTGTTTTTTATATTAGCATATATTAATTGTACAAAATAATGGGTTTCATTTGACATTTTCATACATTAATCAGAACTCTTGACTGATAATTTTGTTCGTGGAAATTGCCTTTAATTTTAACCAGATCCTGGTATTACTACCTGCAAAAATGAGTCTTGCTGAGAAATGTGCTTTTTTTCCATCTACTTGAGCTCCATGGACCATAGCTAGTTGTTATAGAGAGAGCCAGACAAGAGAGACAGAAACAGAGACAGACAGACTGGCCAACCACGAGAAATTATATCTTTGATGTTTGAAGTCTTATGTGAAAGAGAATCTGCAGAGTTACAGATGAAAGTATCCCAGGCAGAAAGAGGTACCTTTGGCTTTCCTGTCATACATGATTGATGTTTTCCATTTATCACCCTAGCTCATGTGTCCTTGTATATATTTCTTTTCTGCTGCCATAATCATAATTAATGATTAAGGTACAGCAACTAGCATAACACCTGGCTATTAATTTAGGAAGTAGACTGGGGTGCACGACATTTGACCTCATAGACACTCAAGAGTATAGAGCTTCTTTCATCATTAAACTTGGATACTCTTAACTCTACCTTTCCCCATCCCAGCTGTGATTTTGACAGCCAGCCACACCAGAACAACTCAGTCTAACCTCTCTGTCTGTCAATATTTTTCTCCAGTCCACTTCACAAGCTGGAAGTAATAAGATAAATTTAGTTGCAGTTGTGTATGTGTGCATGTTAAAAGTGTTAAATCCAACTGTATAAATTGCTATTATTTATGTTAATAGGAAATAAATATTTCCATTGTACCAAATGCTTTCTGCTAATGATATAGACATAACAGGTTTTTTGTAAACAATAACTCTGGTATCTTGGAAAAGATTTCACACCTTTGATTTTATATACACACAAGTATGACATCTGTGTTTATAGACTTAAAGCATTGGCCGGCTTGACCTTTCCTTTCTTTAGATGTGCTCCGATATTCAGTGGCTTACACATAAGAATTCATATCTTATTTTCATATGAATTTGGAGGTAATATGACTGGGTAGGCAAGCTGTACCACAGAGTCACATAATGGATATCTATGTCATAATAATGATTTAGAATGATTTTCTCCTTTGAATTGCCTTCACCACTACTCCTGACCATGAGCATAGAAATTTTAGATATGAACTAAAAGTAAGTCTTACTAACTAACTGGTCGAAAGATTGAAGAAATAGGAAAATAACACAGCTCTCAAATTAATTAAATTTAGATTGCCAATAATTTTAATCATGTTGACAAACGTTTACCTTGCATCATTTTAGTGAAATAAGAAACTTAACATGACAATTATCCTATAGATTCTGTTCTTCAGCTAACCCAACTGCCATAAAAAGAATGAACATCTTAGTTATTTTCAAGATCAAAATACGATTTCCGGCTACAGAATGGGAAACTAACCAACATATTTTCTTTCTTTCTCTCACACCCTAACCTCTTGGAAATAACAAGGAAGCACCAAATAAGCACAAGAATCTGTAGCAATGTTAGAAAACAGGAAAGAGCAGCATCAATTAAGCAAACTCATTTAAGGATTTATTTTTTTAAAATAGTAGAAGCAGATAGAAGGAGCTGACGGGGACTTTTGTTATGCGCAATGTGAGCAAAATAGGAAGACATATAGACATGTTTCTACCAAACTGAAGGAAATGGTAGCATATTTCACTCCTTTTAGAGGAGTGGGATTTTAAAGAGAATCACCCAATTAGGCTTCAAAAACTTATAAGACACCTATGGAAAGGGGCTGGATGAAGTTGGAGTTTTCCTTACCCACTTTTCTTTTTCTCTTTCGAACAAATATGTCAGGTTCATCCCTGCAGTGAACATGTACCTGGAAAGAAATCAGCCTTTCTGCTTCTTCCTGTGCCCTGAATGCTGTATCTATACCAAAGAGTAGCCTAAGCGTAGAGGGCCCATACTAGCTAGTGAGTGGGCAACCTAAACCTGCACACATAAACATGGATAGATAACAAAGCATTACCTTCACTGGGGAGAATAAGAGGAAAGCTGGGAAGAGAAGCAAATATTCCCAGTGAAACATGCATATTTTAGGTAACTAGAAGATAATTATTTAAAATTGTGATGGATGTCTTCCTTGCTGTTTAGGAGGGGTTCTCCCTGCACACTTTGTAAAATAGTCTACTGCTATATAAAGGAGCAAGAGAGCAATGGTGCCGAAAGTTTAATACATACCACGTGCTATTGTGCTGTTCTGCGATCTTTATGTTCGTTAATTCATTCCACCCTTGCAACAATCCTATGAAGAATGTTTTTGTAACTGCTGTGTGTGAGAAAACTGAAGCGTAGTTAAGATACTTTGCTCAAGGTAAGGTTGAACAGCTAGAAGATTCCCAAGCCAAGTTTCCACAAAGACCTAAACCAGAATGCCCCTAATTACATAATGTACACAATACTGAGGCACTGGAAACAGAAAGTATCCTTTGTTTTAAAGGAAAAATAAAATAACAAATGGGACAAAAACCTTAATAGGAAAAGTAAACAGCAGAACAGTAAAAACCAAAGGCAAATTCAAAGGATTAGCCCATACAACAGTTTAAAGAACAAGAAGTTAGTTATTAGTAAATATTAGATACATGGAACTTAGACTCCAGTACATAAAAATCTCTCTTAAAAAATAAAATAAATTGATTGAGGAGATTCAGTAGTCATAGGAAAAAATTACCTTGAGCTAACACTTGAAGCTATAGACCAAAAAATTTGATTAAGAGCTGAGTTATTAATAATGAAAGAAGACTGATGCCTACATATTATTGAGAGATTTCTAAATTTCAATATTAAAGGGGAAACCTATATACATCTTAATGGAATGTAAAATGTTTACAAAGTCAAAAATCAAATTGGCATTAAATTTATAATCTTACATTCAAGCCTGAGGATGTGCTTGTAAATTCCTTGACATAAGCAAAGAAATGCCTCTGTTATTTTATTAGGATGTTTTTTGATGTTTACTTTGAAATGATGAGTATAATGAGGTACATAGGTAATCTGCAGCCCTGAAGGTTCTGCAGTGCATCCTTTGATGATGTAGCTATATTTGGTACAAATACTGTAGAAATTTAATTATTAAGGCTTCTAAGAATATTATTGTCCATCAATAAAGTGATTCTTTAAAAATAAGTGTGTAAGAGATTTATATCTTAAACTAAAAGAGAAATTTTAATATCTAGGTAGGTCTGGTTTGTAAAAGTGTTGCTTTATTTTATTTTCTGGCTGTTACTTTTATAATTTTGTAATATAGATTGTTTCTTTTTTAAGTAAACGTAACCTAAATCCACTTACAAGTTAGCAACATTTAATGAATTTTTTATTCTTCTTACAATTATTTTTAACTACATCAACCCCAAAATCAAAATAATAATTTCATTAATGTATGTAATTTGTCTATATGAGTGACTCAGTGAACAAAAATCTTTAGCAAAAAGATATGCATGATGGAATACATAAACAAAGGTGATTATAAATTCTGATTAAAATGGTGCTAAATGATGATAAATTCAGTTTTCAAATATTTTGCATGCTATTTGTTTTCAGCTGTGAACATTAAATGCTTCATTAGCCATGGATTAAATAACTGGTTTAGAATCTGCAATAGCAAATGACCACTATATCCAATTGGAATGCATGCTGATGTGGAAAGACGTTGAAATAGGAGAAGACTGCAGGTTCTAGTCCTAACTTTGCCACTGACCACTCGTGGGCCTTGAGAAAATGACTCGACCATCCAGAAAATAATTTTATTACACACTAAATTTTTCCTTCGAGCTTGAAATTCTGAGATTCTCAGAATATAAGATGCATGAGAGGAGGCTGATTAATCCTAAGAGCTTTTTCAATATAAACTCATATGCTTAAAAGTCTCTTCTGAAGTTTCTTGAACCTAAATTGACAATAGTATAACTGAGTTGATTTACTACCTGGTGGTGATAGGATGAGGGAAAGTCAGGAGTAATAGGGAGTCTTTGTGGGTATGTGGAAGTAAAAGGATTGTTATGTTCCTGGTCCTATCTATAACCAAATAATCTGTAAGGACTGGAGACACCATGTCTTTTCTTCAAGGTTTTATTTTGAATCTTTCTGCTTTAATAAAATGTAAGCACAATATAGAAAGAAGAGTTTTGGGAAATTATGATACATATCCCCCAAAGCTTCAATAACCTCATCTTTTACATTTCATGATGAAATTCTCAACATTTTCTGCCAATTTTTAAACAGGATGCTAGCTTTACTTTTTTTTTTTTTCAGTGAGGTGATGACCGAAATTATATCACTAAAAGGCTATTGCAGAATAAACTATCTGGTTTAGTCCCTGAACAAATCAGTGGGGGAATTATTTTGTTTCATTGAAAATAGAAGAGAAAAAGGCAACATTCTATGTTAAAATCTGTTTTGGCAATTGCAAGACTATGAACTCCATAAGGATTAAAATTTTCATATTCTTTGCTGTGTCTCCATCACAGGCAACCTTTAATATCATATGTGCTCAGAACTTTTTAATAAAAAAGTAGACAAGGTAAAGGGTCAGAATGAGGCATACAGCACTACTAATATTTTTGTGACAAATCCAGCTGGCCACTATTATTATAGAACTGGTTGTTTTAAGTCTCTTCAGCCTCTTCCTATGTGCTCTCTGTTGGTTTTCTGAATTGACCATGGGACAGTTCTGTTAAAATCAAGGAGTTCAGTTTTGTGTTCTACTCACAGATTTAAAGACTATTGATCTGTTTGTCACAGTATAGATGTATTTGCTTCATTATCTTATTTCATTCTCACGGCAACCTTAAGAGGGTTGTGTACTATTACTGTCCAAATTGTACAGATGGAAGCTGAGGTTAAGAGAGGCCAAATAATTTACCTCAGGCCATACAGGTAGTAAGTGACAGAAAAAGATGGAAGTACAAGTGCTCTGACTTCAAAGTCCTGTGTTCTCTTAACATTTTTGCTTATCAGCGAAATACATGCAACCATGTGA
Source organism: Castor canadensis (assembly GCF_047511655.1). Lineage (NCBI taxonomy): Eukaryota > Metazoa > Chordata > Mammalia > Rodentia > Castoridae > Castor > Castor canadensis. The sequence goes on along the minus strand of NC_133392.1, from coordinate 57,658,850 downwards.
AACACTGTCTTGTTGCCAACCTTGTGGATGTCAGTGACTAAAAGCATTTCATCACAATTATTAAATTTAATTAGAGTTTAACAAGAAAAGAGAGAATATAAAATTACTTTAAAAATTAATCATTTTCATTTTGTCAAAGATGCTTTGAGTCCACAATGAATTCATGGAAGAATCTGGAACATTAGAGCTTTATTTTTTGTTTTGTTTTATTTAACCAAATATCTTTATTAAATTTATATTTCAAAAATTTGTTTTTTCTCTTTCTTGAACAATAATAAATCTTAAAATGACTAGTCAGATTTACTTCAATTCAAGTGTAACTATGATGATTTCAATAAATGATTTTTAGCAATTGTACAAAATTAATATGGTTCAAACAAATTTTGTGACTGTATTATTGCATTGAGTTTTAACTGTAATAACCCAATTCATGTTTTGTAATATTTCCTATGGGGTTAATTTCCAGAGGAACTGCAGTTAAACTAATGTTTCTCCAGTAAATACTTAAGAATAATTGAATTTGCAATTTGGTACTTAACTTACACTGATAATTGCTTCTTACAAAAAAGACATCTCTAATTGTAATCAAAGAATATCTTCTTGCTCTTGTGCAAATGGCTTCTCCCAAGAAATCCATGACCTGTTTAAAAACACAAAACCATATGAATAAAAGCATTCTTAACTGAAATTCCTGACAGAAACTATCTATCATCGACCATGAAATTATCCACTCAAGTAATCAAATAATATTTGAGAATATTTCATGTAGTAAAGCCTTTTATATTTTATAGATTATAAAATTATAAATTAAACTTCCACTTGGCAGTCTGTTGAAAAAATAAGCATAAAATGCTACACTATTTGTGTTAGTGTTTGTTATTAACAAATCAGATATTAGTGGAATTCCTCTAGGCAAATGTCTCTTCAGGTGGCATCCATCGCTGGTAGTTCTAGTCTCTTTGAAACGTGGGGGCACTCAGGAGATGTCCCCTTAAGATTCCGATCCTTTCTTACAATCAAACTCTATTCTACTGCTCTGAAGGAATTTTGCAGATGGAATTATTATTCTTCTGTTAACCTTTTTTTTTTAAGAAAAGGGAAATTAGACTATATACACAGGTAGGATCAATTTAATTACTTGAGTCCTTATAAGCAGAAATGGAAAAATAGAAGAGTCAGAGAGAAGAACATTGAAGAGATGAGACAGAAGGGAGGTCAAAGATCAAAATGAGAAGGAAAGGACTTAGCTCATTGTTGCTTCATGTGAAGATGGAAGTAGGGGGCTCTAAGTCAAGGAATATAGGTAGCCTCTGAAAGCTAAGAATGACACCTGAACGATAGCCACAAAGAAATGGAGTTCTCAGTGCTATAATAACATCAATGGAATTTAGCTAACAACCTGATGAGTGTGGAAGTGAATTCTTCAACCAACACTACAAATAAAAGCCGTGACTGGCCAGCATCTTGATTTGGCCTTTTAAGTTCCAGAGCAAAGAAGTCCATTAAGCCCACTTAAATTTATTTTTTTAAAAATTTTTTTATTATTCATTTATTCATATGTGCATACATTGTTTGGGTCATTTCTCCCCACTACCCCACTGCTCCCCCCTCCCCCTCTCACTTCCAGGCAGAACCTGTTCTGCCCTTATCTCTAATTTTGTTGAAGAGAAGACATAAGCATAATAAGGAAGACAAAGCATTTTTGCTAATTGAGTTTAGGGTAGCTATACAGAAAGATTCCTAGCATTGCTTTCATGTACACATGTGTTACAACCCAAGCTGATTCATCTCTAATTGATCTTTACACTGTTTCTTGATCACCTTTCTCATGATAACCTCTGTTGCTTTAAGGTTTCTGTATTAGTTCCTCTGGAGTGGGGCCATCAAACGCTTTCATGTTTTGGGTTTTCTACCTATTCCCATACTTCCTGTATGTGCTCTCCCCTTGTCATGTGATCCAAATCCAACCACATTGCTGTATTTGCCCTAGATCTAAAGTCCACATATGAGGGAAAACATACAAGTTATGGTCTTTTGAGCCTGGCTAACTTTACTCAGAATGATGTTCTCCAGTTCCGTCCATTTACCTGCAAATGATAAGATTTCATTCTTTTTCATAGCTGAGTAAAATTCCATTGTGTATAAATACCACTTTTTCTTGATCCATTCATCAAGTAGTGGGGCATCTTTGTTGTTTCCATTACTTGGCTACTGTGAATAGCGCTGCAACAAACATGGGTGTGCAGGTGCCTCTGGAGTAACCTGTAGTGCATTCCTTTGGATATATCTCCAGGAGTGAGATTGCTGGATCATATAGCAGGTCTATGTTTAGATTTTTAGAAAGGTGCAGGAAACACTCTGGAACTAATAGGTATAGGTAAAGACTTCCTCAGTAGAAGCCCAGTAGCCCAGCAACTAAGAGAAAGGTTGGACAAATGGGACTTCATAAAATTAAAAAGCTTCTGCACAACAAAAGAAATGGTCTCTAAACTGAAGAGACCACCCACAGAGTGGGAGAAAATATTTGCCAGCTATACATCAGACAAAGGACTGATAACCAGAATATACAGGGAACTTAAGAAACTAAACTCTCCTAAAATTAATGAACCAATTAAGAAATGGGCAACTGAACTCAACAGAACTTTCTCAAAAGAAGAAATTCAAGTGGCCAAAACACACATGAAAAAATGCTCACCATCTCTAGCCATAAAGGAAATGCAAATCAAAACCACACTAAGATTCCACCTCACCCCTGTTAGAATAGCCATCATCAAAAACACCACCACCAACGTGTTGGCGAGGATGTGGAGAAAAAGGAACCTTCGTACACTGCTGGTGGGAATGCAAGCTGGTGCAAACACTTAAATTTCTGACCTATAGAAAGGAAGATAATAGATGGATGTGGTGACACACACCTGTAACCCCAGCATTCAGGATGCTGAGGCAAGATGTCTAGTAGTTTGAAGCCAGTCTGACTACATAGTGAGACCCTGTCTCAAAAAAAAAAAAAAAAAAAAGGTGAGGTAATAAATTTGTATTGTTGAAGCTGTTAAATTTGTGACAATTTTTTATGGCAACAATGGCACATACTCCAAAAAGTGATACACAAGTCAGTCTCAGGTATTCTTGGTAATTCTCAGAAATCACTTAAAGAATACCTTAAAAATGTTTAAATAAAAGGAGATTGTGGTAGTCCATTTTTTATAACTGTGACAAAATACCTGAGAAAATCAACTTAAAGCAGAATACTTATTTTGGCATACATTTTCAGAGGTGTCACTCTATGCCTAGCTGGCTTCATTGCTTTGGGCCTGAGTCAAGGCAGAACATCATGGTGGTGTGAGTATGTGTCAGAGCAGGTTCCTCATCTACTCCCAGCCAGGAACAAAAAAAGGGGGAAACCAAGGATAAGATATATCTGGTAAGGTATATTTTAGGTTACACCCCCAGAGATCTATTCCTTCCAACTAGGCCCCTGCCCTCTAAGGTTTCTGCCATCTCCCAATAGAACATTCATCTGTGAATCCATGGAGGGATGAAACCATTGATGCAATCAGTGCCCTCATGATCCAATTATCTCTGACCACTGATGCATTAGGGAACATAAACCTTCAACACATGACTTTTTGGGGGGACATTCCAAATCTAAACCACAACAGGGATCTATATTCAAATGTTTCTCAAATGGCTACATTTTCAATGTTTGACTAGCCTTTTTCTTTATGAAACCTCAGAATTTATTTTCCATGTAATTTCTTTTCTCCTTCCTTCTTCCCCTCACTCTTAATGTCTTACTGACATTTATGATGATTCTGTACCTCTGAGGGCATAGAATTGATAAACAGATTCTTTAATTAACTCTGTGCTGACGGTAATTTAAAGACTAATTCTCTCTTTACCTCTTCAATTGTTTTTAATCAAGCTTTTGAAGGATCCGTGCTAAACATTTCTATTTTACAGTGCCCACTCTGGAAGGAGTGTGCTTCCTGATGCTGTCCTCCACCCAAAGCTCTCCTTCCTCGACTGAAAGCAGCTACTGGAAGACAAGTGCTGGGGGAAATGTTGGCAGTAAATAAAGGAATGGAAATTTTAGGTTGTTCTTTTTTGTTTCATTTTAGTGTTTTCTATTCCTTTAGAGTTTGATTTCTTTTAATGTGTCAAATAAAAAACAGGAAACTATGAATTATATGCAAGGAAATGTTTAGTCAGTCTCATTATTGACAGGTTAAATTATTATTAGTCAAAACATAATGGCTAATACTTGGACACAAAGTGGAGAGAGTGTATGCAGGACATTTTTCTCTTTAACATTTTTTTTCAGTAAATTTCTGGCATGAGCAATCTAGATAATAGAAAATAACATTTGCAATAATCAAAACTTCAAAGAATAAAGAATGTGATATATTCTAAAATATCTGGATAGGCAGGAATAGATAAAACCTAATCAGGATGATTTTTATCAGGAATAAATTCAAAATTATATTCTTGTAGTAATAACATTGAGCAACAAACAAAAATCTACCACCCTCCAAAAACCCCAACCCAAACAAACAACCACACTAGAAACCACAAGGTAGTGGAGGTACCTTTCAGCAAGTGGTGCAAGTCAAATAGTCTTAAGGATTAGATTTGACTATAACCTCAATAGGAATTAATACTATAATGCTGTTGATGAAACAGCTAGTGTATATAAGAATGTTTTTAAGCCATATCACTATTTCTTGAGCATTTTTTTCATTATTGTACTTTAAGGAATTATTTGAAAAAAAATTTTCCTAATCATTTCCCCAATGAAATTTTAATACCACAGATATCTGTTAAGCACACAGCATATCCATTAATACTTTATGTATGTCTTTGCTTTAGACATAGAAAGAGTAAGATTTTTTTCCCCAAGACCCAATTTTCACCCTCTTGGGTGTAATCTCACTTTCACAGAAAATTCATGGGCTTTATTAATAGGGATTATTTTAGAATGAGGGAAGGGATATTCTACTTTTCTTAGCAGTGTTTAAAATAATTCATTCAATTCTGAATACCACAGAAGATATATTTCACAGTGGGCTAATATTGAAGACAGAACAATTAGGAAGGCATGACATGAAGAATTTTTAAAGTTAGGGACTGGTAATTCTGGGGAAAAAGAAACTAAAGGGGTTCTTATATCTTGTACCCATCTTCAAATGTATGAAAGGCTATTCCATGACAAAAGAGATCTAATTATGGAGCAGTTGCTTCAGGAAATATAAGTTTTTTAGTTTAATATATCCAAAGATAGAAAGGGTTGCTTAAACCGGAATTGTTTTCTTTGCTACTGGATCTATTATATTTACTTGGTATGTGGAGGAGTACTTGGTAGTAGAGACTGAAACCTGAATGCACAGGATGAGGATAGCATTCCTGAAGTTCTATGATGCCAAGCTGTAGGAAGTGAAATAAATCTTGAAGGCAAAGACTGATTTGGATATGTTAGGTAGATAATAATGCTCCAAAGTAGATTGTCTGTCTTAAGAAAAGACATGGAAATTAGGTCATACACAGTTGGTTTCTACTACCCGCTTTGTGAAAAATTCTGTCTGGACCCAGCTAGTCACTAATATCTAGGAGTCTGTTTCTGCCACTGCTATTTTTCCATAGTAGAGGGTCTTTCATACTTCTAGAGCATCAGGCCTTTAAATCTTTTCTGGACAGTCGTGGCATTACTGGTCTATGGTAACATTAAAAAAGTTGCATCAAGGAAGTTAGACAGTGTTGCTAAGAATCTGCCAGTGACTTTTTCAAATTTAGGAGTAAAAATTCTCAGATGTTTACTTGGCTGAAATCTAAACCTATACACAAAGTGTCTGAAATAAGAAAGTATATAAAATAAAGACTATGATTAAGTTGTGTTGCTTTTGTATTTATAGGAATCATTATTGAAATGACAGCATATGTAGGGTTTACCTGTGTAAAGTTGCCAAAGAGTCATTTTATTTGCTGTTATTATTACTAGTGTTCACATGATTTCCTTGCCGCAGTTTCACAGTCTGAAGGGCTTGGCAACAATCCAGTGCTCACATTGGCTGTAAAGACTGGGTGATAGTGAAACAATTGTTCTCTATAAACCATTCCTGTAGCGGGTTTAATCCAATTGTGTTCATATTGTCTCCTGTGAGTTCAGTTTTCTTCATGAGCTGAAAAGGCAGGAAACTTATATGTGACAGGGAGATTGAAGAGGTTGGGAGAAGTCAACAAAGTGGATGGAAAGAGAAGATCTTTTGTAGTATGACTGTGGATAAGTTGCTTACTTCTCTGACCTTGGTTTCTTTACCTATAAATCAGAACTGACAAAAGATTGACAACGATGTTTTAAATATAATTCTTAGTCTTCATTGTGGATTAGAAAGACTAGCAGATAACTTACAAAACAGAGGTACCTGAGGCCTAACCCAGTTAATTGGTAGGGCCTTTTTTTTTTCTACTCAGGTTTCTGACATGTGCAACAAAGTTTATAGTATTGTCATAAGGGCGTAAGTGAATAATATTGCCAAAAAACCCTGAAAAGGGCTATTCAAGCAAGCATTTCCTAAGGGAAAACATGGAAGATATTTTTTCCATGGAATTTTCCTTCCTGGCAATAGCAGCATCGGGGCTGATTGCTCTGTTTTGCCCCCTACCAGGAGAAGTGGGAGACACAGGACACATTTCTATGATTCCACTTAGTCAAGAGTCATGTTCCAGATTTCAGGCCTGTCGTAGTCATGGCACCAAAGATGACCAGTCTACATTTCTAGTTTCCCAAAGGGCCCAGCAATACTCAGAACTACTAGCCTCGCTGTATTTCATCTACAGCTAGATCACAGGCCAAGAGCTGCAACTCTCTGTACAGAGATGGTACCAATGTCTATGAAGGGCTCCAGCACTTACTTCCCAAGCTATTGACATTCCTTAAAATTATTCTTTTTATGGTTGATCTTCAAGCTGTGCTCAAATTATGTGGCTTGGTTGGTGCTATAAAGCTGATTGCCAGTGGTTTTTTATTTTATTTTTTAACTATTTGAGATGTGACAGGGCAAGAGTATCAGGGGATTTCATTATATCATTCAACATCAATCCTATAAATATTCATAGAAAAGTGTCTGGGGAAGATTAAACTTCTGATAAGTATTCAACAGGACAGAGAATAAAGATTAACCTTTTGTATAAAAGATTAACCTTTTATATATGATAAAAAATTAATATAAAATATAAAATTAGTACCAAAGACATTTGGCAGAAGAGGTATAAGCTGAATTTATATGTTGAGCACAAGTTCTAATCTTATATTAAGGGGAGCAAAAGATTAACCTGCGAAGAATGTCACTTCTTAAGGTGACAAAAGAAAGAATATATAAGTAATAAGAGGCTTTGTTGTAATCAGAAAAGATTCTTTCATGTCTAATGGTAATTTTAAAAGAAAAGTGTATTTAATTTATAGAACATAATGACTATTAATTTTCATATAAAATTTCATATTAGAGCTTTCTGGATGCTACAGAACAAATTTTTATTTAATTTGCTCTATTTGGGCATTCACTGGTCACAAGATATTGAATTTCACGTACAGAATTGAACTTTGATTAATTTTAATAGCTTTTTCTATGATTGATTCATTGATTCATTTTTTCAACACTAGGAGTGGAAAACAGTAGGTAAAAATCTCCATTCTCTTAGAACTTAGCTTCCAGGAGAGGGAGAAGGAGGAGAGAGGAAGAGAGAGAGAGAGAGAGAATAAATCAAACCAGAGAGAGAGAAAATAACTGCTTTGTGTGGGGTATATGTAAAAAGAGTTTTATTGGAGAAGTTATAGCTGATAAGTGGATAGTTTTTCATGGAAATAAGATGCGAAAGAGCCATGAAAGTATCTGGGATAAGTTTGCAGTAGTCTTAAACAATGGGAAGAGTGAGTTCTGAGACATGGGAGAGAAACATGAGGGAATCTACTGGCTTAGGGAATGCTAGATGGAGGGGAGGCCACAGGGAGGATTTTAGACCACTGTAAGGACATTGTCAATTACTTTGAAAGAAACTGGAGTCATTAGAAGGCTGTTCAACAGTATTATTCTGGCTTCTGTGCTGAGAGTAACTTCTAGTAAAACAAGATTGAATGCATGGAAACCTGCCAGAAGGCTGTTACAACACTTTAGGGAAGACAGAATGTGGGCCTAGACCAGAGTGGCAGCAATGGGAGCAGCAATGCGAAGTAATAAACTGGAAAGATTTTCTGCTGGATCTAATGTGCAGTGAGAGAGAACAGAGAGAAACGATTGCTCCATCGTTTCGTTGTGTGTGTTTTAAATCTGAACAAGTGGAAGAATTAAGTAGCTGTTTTTGAAATCAAAGTATTTGTTGGACTTTATAAAATGTTTGGATTTGGATATGATAAGTTTGAGATGATTAGTCAATGTTCAAATGGAGATATCAAATAAGAATCTGGGCATATATATTTAGAGTTAGAAAAGACTGGAATAGAGGTAAGCCCATAAAAATTTGTGAAGACTACTAGACAATGAATATAGATAGAGTATAAAAATGATCTGAAGACTAAAACTTAGGGTTTTAATTATTTGGAAGTTGGGAAGAGAAATGAAACTAGAGAAGGGGATTGAGAAACAGCTGGTAAAATCGGAGGAACACTCAAGAAAATGTGGTATCCTGAGTGAAGTGAGAAAAATCTTTCAGGGAGGAAGAATTGATCAGTATGTCAAATATTGCTAATCAAGTGTTCTGGCTTGGGTTTTGCCCCTCCCCCCAAAAAAGGTATACTGAAGTCCTAACTCCCACTACTTTAGAGTGTCAATTTGTTTACAAACAGTCCAATTGCAGATGCACTCAGTTAAGACGAGGTAATATTAACATAAGGTAGACCCCTAGTCTAATATGACTGAGATGTTCAACATCTTTAGCCAACAGCAAATGCCAATCAAAGTGACATTGAGGTTCCATCTCACCCAGCCCGAATGGCTATTATCAGGCAAACAAACAACAAACGTGGACAAGGATGCTATCTTCCTCCTCCATAAGTGCCCTCCCTTTATTATACCTTGTGATGCAATCCCACCCTTTATTAAGTGTGCTCATTCTTCAGCGGAGTCTTGCCATTAGTGCTCAGTTTGTGACTACTGTAGTACCCCCCGATCTGTGAGTATGTATCTAAGAACCTTCAGTGGATGCCTGAAACAGCAGATAGTACTGAACACTACATATTTGTACTATGTTTTTTCTATGCTTGCATAAAATAATAACCTTTAATTTATAAATTAGGCACAAGGGATTAACAGCAATTTTTAATAATAAAATAGAATGATTATAGCAATATACTATAATAAAAATTATTTAAAACTTATGAAGTGTCGATTTCTGAAATTTCCTATTTAATTATTTTCAGACCAAGGTTAGCTATAGGTAAATGAAACCACAGAAAGAGAAACCTCTAATATGTCCTCGGTGTAAGTATGTAAGGTGTGGACTAAAGAAGTGACCACTGGATTCAGCTTGGTCGAGGTCATTGGTGAACTAGATAGGAACAGTTTCAGGGAGAAAAAAGGATCAAGTCCTGACTGAAGCAGGCTCAAGAGAAGAGTGCCATGGAATGAACTGGAAGTAGTAAGTATGGGTAAATCTTGAAGCAGTATTTATATAAAGGAGGCAGTAAGGTAATGAGATTATAACTAAAAGGAAATATGAGACCAATGGAGTCATTTTGTTCCTTCTCTTCTCCTTTCTTCCTTTACCACTACCTTCTCTCTCTCTTTTTTTCACGAAAATATTACCACATGATTTAGTGACAATGGAAATAATCCAGTACAGAAGATAAAATTGATGATATTGAAGAAACAACATTTAACAACGGCAAGAAAAATATCCTTGAGAGGCAAAAGGAGATGGGAGGAGTTGGTCCCAGGACCGAGACAGAAAGAAAATATTGCAAGGGCATAAATTTAGGAGGGTAAACAGATGTTAAGAGATTTGTGGAAGAAGTCTTCCAGTTGCTTCTGTTTCTTATGTAAAGGGAAGCAAGTAACCTGAAAAGACACAGGACAGAGGTAGAGAAGAAGTTAGGGCATGTTTATCCAGGAGACTGGGAAAGCTTCTGAGAGATGTAGTAGAATGCAGATCTACACTAAGCACCCTCTTAATGTTTGTGATCATAAATTCAGAAAAACCACTCAGCAGATTTTATGTTTTTGCAATTATAAGAAATGTTTTAATTAATTGATTAATTACTGTTGTCATGCCCCCATTTTCTTAAAGAAATTTAAATTATGAAAACAATACTCCATCAGCAGAATTTTAGAATAATTTATTTTTTTCAAGATTTAAGGTTGTCAGACAAAGTATAGGACACCCTGTTAAATTTGAATTTTAGGTGAACAATGAATTGCTTCTAAGCAAATATTCCTTCCTTGCTAATGTTTTTGAATATCCTATTTTCAAATGTTAGTCACTTGTTGTGGGCAGGTCTTACTCATTTCATAATGCAGAAGGATTGTACTTTGTACAATTTGATAGGCAAAGTACAATTTTTGAACTATAATTTTTGAAGCTTTGTGAAATTTTCACAAACTAACATCTAGGCTGGTTTATAAATCTCCAAATTTTGATTCAACTGTTTAATATTTTCACTAAGAAATGTTGAAGCACTTTAATCTCTTACCTTTGTACTCTTGCCATCACTCTGGGAACATTTACCCTTTGGCAAACTCTCAGTGATTTTACCTTAATCTCTTCAGTGAAATATGCTGCATTAATATCCTTCCTACTAGTGAAAGTTAGCCCTTCAGTGATGGTGGGCAAGGTACGCATAGTTTTCCTTTTGGTGCCTTTATCAAAACCCTAGAGATAAAGGGATATACCTATCCTTGAAGACTTACTTCTGCCTTATGAAATTATTTTTAACTGGTAAAAATGTTGTAAGAGGATTAAAATAAAAATGATACTAGAAACTGAGATTGGTAGATTGAATGGTCTCAAAAGATTTGTTTATGTTGTTTATTAGACAGTCAGGAAAGGGCTTCCAATATAATTATGGAGTTTGGGCTACAGTCACAAATTTTAGAGTTGTATTTAAAGTTATTTATTGTCATTAAATTTGTGAGAATATATATGCCAAAATTTAAATCCAAGAAGTGGGTTCTGCTATAATTCAACATTCAGTAGGAAGATATTAGTCGACTTTCTGTTACTATAATGAAATATCTGAGATAATAACTTGGAGAGAGAAAACATTTATTTTGGTTCATAATTTTGGAGGTCCCAGTCTTTGATTGATTTATACCATCATTTTGGGCTTGTGGTGAGACCCCACATCAGAGTGAGCATGTGTTGTAGAGAAAAACCACTCATGTCACCAGCCCAGAAGCAAGAGGGAGGGACTGGATTCATATAGTCTTTGAGGGCACATTCTTAGTGACCTAAGAACCTTCCACAAGGCCCCTCCCCTTAAAAGTTCTTCCACCTTTCAATAGTGCCATCCTGGAAATCAACCCATTAACACATGAGACTTTATGCAACATCTAAGATCCAAACTATAGCAGAAGATAAAGAAGAATAACCAATAAGTGTAGCATGACACCAGCAAATCACCAAATTATAGACCAAGCTGTTTAAACCCAAGACAGTGGGTGCCTCCAATTCCAGTGACCTTAAGTACTGTTCTATTTGGCTACATTTTACTATTATGGCTATTAATCTGTATTATTTGAAAGCCCTAACCCATTACTAGAAAACAATGCTAAGTTATGTCAAAGGTACCAAATATCTTACCAGATATTTTTTGAGTAATTTGAGCATTACTCAAAAGAATAACTACCATAATAACATCAACTAAAATGCTACACAATGAGAAGAAAAGTAATATATGAAGAGCTTTATTGAGTATCAAGCATTATACCTCACCCATTATAAATGATATATTATTTAATCCTCATTTTAGGTATTACATTCCTTGTTTTTTCAGAAAAATGACATGAGATTAACAGTGTATTTTCTCAAATCCATACTGATTTTAAGAGAGCTAAATTTTCTACCTAATTCTGTCAAAATATTTTCTACTATTTTACATTTCATCACCCATACCACTCTTACTCTCAGGACATTATTGCTTGAAATAGTCTATAAGCAACTTTGAAAAGTATAATAAAATCTGCAGTAACTATTTTATTGAAGCAGCAAATTATTCATGTGGCTATATCTTGTATCATCCAAGAAAAAAAAAAAAAAAACGGTTCCATTAAGCTAGATCATGGCTCACATCAAAAAGTTCACCTGCTTGAACTCAAAATGTAGAATTATGTATGTACTCATACTCTTATCAGAACTCTGTAACAAACCATATATTTCTGAAATAGCAAGTTGGTTACTGATTTTTGCAAGGTTCAGTCCCATAAACTTGACTCACTAGCACAGCTCTGAAAACTACAGCACTATAAAGGTTTCCGCTAACTGATTATGGGTGTCCCAACTCCTCTTAAAATTTAGATTGGTGGCTTGTGTCATATCACAAATTAGGTCAATTCAACCACTTCATGAATCAAACAACAGTTGATTAAAAGAATATCAATGTTTTGACATTTCAAAAGAAGAATTGTTCTGTCACCTTGAGGTATACAGGTGTTTGACATTTCAAAAGAAGAATTGTTCTGTCACCTTGAGGTATACAGGTGGGCAGAGAAAGAGTAAAGCATCATTCTTTTAGCCAATGATCAATCACCAGTTGTGCAGATGAATAGCAAAATCCTGGAACCCAAGTGGATAGGTAAATTCTATATTCTGTCTTGGAACCAGGACTATTGCCATAATAGCATTTTGACTTCTAGATACTCTACACTATTGTTAAACCCCCTAGTGTGTTAAAGTATGATAGCTTTGTAATGATTTGAAGGAGAGAGAGAGAAACACCCCCAATAATCTCATTTCAAGATAACAAAATTGTGGAGATGTTTTTAAACTAATTTTAGTTTTAAACTAGTATTGTTACATGTTATTACAAATGAGTGAAGGTCTATATTTCAATATTAAAATAAAATTAATCAAGAAGCAGACGTGCAGTGGTTTAGACTAGAGTGTTCTCTTAGTCAGGGCAGGTCGAAACTCAAGATTTGCTACCCCAAACCTGTAGAAAACATTAATTTTTTCAATAAAGCTGGAAGTTAAATCTTGGCTAAAAATGTCAAGTAAGACATAGCATGGGCCTTCCTTCTCCTAGCATCAGGTCTAGGCAGAGACCATATTATTTCTTAACAGCTCCCTCATGTTGTTCTCTTTAGAGAGAGGGAGAAAAAAAGGACATTGTTAAAGCTGGCCCTGCACCAGAGATACTGACCTCTGCTCAAAGACAAGCGTCAAAATTTCTTGTTTAAAGGGAGGGGTGAGGAGAGGTAAGACACCTAAAAAACTAGCTAGCATTTGTTGCCCTTAACGCAGAGAAACTAAAGCAGATACCTTAAAAGCAACTGAGGCCAATAGGAAAAGGGGAACAGGTACTAGAGAAAAGGTGAGATCAAAAAGAATTAACCTAGAAGGTAACACCCACGCACAGGAAATCAATGTGAGTCAATGCCCTGTATAGCTATCCTTATCTCAACCAGCAAAAACCCTTGTCCCTTCCTGTTATTGCTTATACTCTCTCTACAACAAAATTAGAAATAAGGGCAAAATAGTTTCTGCTGGGTATTGGGGAGGGGAGAGGGAGGGGGCGGAGTGGGTGGTAAGGGACGGGGTGGGGGCAGGGGGGAGAAATGACCCAAGCCTTGTATGCACATATGAATAATAAAAGAAAAAGAAAAAAAAATTTCTTGTTTAAGCTCCTTGGATAAACATGCAGGAGAATGAAGAAGTGTGGGGAGAAAGTAGATTGTCTTTTAAAAGCTTCAAAAAGGTTAATTTTTGCAGGAAACAGTTTTAGAATTGTCAGACTATCTGCTGGCTCTTGAGAGGGGTTAAATTGAAAGGTAATGGGATTTATTTCTCTCTCCTTCCTTCTCCAACCCCATCTGAATTATTAGAGCCCCTAAAGCAATTGAAAGCCCAGGTCTTACAGTCCTGGCATAAGCATTATTTCTTATCTATTATATCCAAATATTGTCGTAACATGGATTCAAATGCTTTATGTATCTGCCAACATTCTTAGTCTGAGGGGAAAATGAAAAAGTGAATGTTTATTATGGGTTAATAAAATGTGCATGAGAGGCTGACTTTCAGTGCTAGCGTGGGGTTTGCCTTCATCTAGGCCAGTCTGTCCTCTCTGTACCCCAGTCTTAACTCCTCCCTGAACATCTCTCTTCTGAAATCAGACTCCTCAGTCACTGGGGCCAAATGAAACTCTTCTACTTCACCTGTATTTCTCGTGGCTGTAAAAATCATTGTTTCCAGTTGAAATTTACCTCCTTGTTGCTTCTACATATTAGTTTTAATTCTGCTCCCTGAAACTACATAATACTGAAATCTAATTTCTTTTCCATACGGCAACTATATAAGTACTAAAGCAATAGTTATTTGCTGCTGCCTGTCTTATTTAGGCAAAGTACCCTCAATTATGTAACCCTCCCTCATAAGGCAGAGATTCTGGACTCTGCTCACTTTCCTCTGGGCATGATGAGTCAGATGACCCAAACAATGTATGCACATGTGAATAAAAGAATAATAAAAATTGAAAAAATGAAAAAAAATAAAACACTGTCACTTTGTAGCTACTTGACCTTGGGATAGTTTCTTCAGCATAACATGGGTAAATAATAACCATACTTAACCATCTGTGCTCTGGACTTGAATTCATGTAAAACACTTTAAAATTCAGTAAGAACTGAGTAAGTTTACTGTTGCCACTTTGACTATTCCTGTTCCAGTTTTGAGCCATGTGTTCTTCATTTAGGTCTTGTACACCAACACTGGGTGTTAACATTCTGTTGGACAGAACTGAACCTAAAGTTAGTATTAACTCACTTATGCACTTTGGACTAACTCTGTGCGTCCCTTCTGTCATTTAGCTATCACTACCCTCTACATGTATCTTGAATGCTCTTTGGCAATTCTTCTGTAATTCCCAATGAGATTTTTCCCTCAGATTCTCTGCTGTTCTTTCAATTCCGTTTCATTTCTCAAACTGAATTTTGCCAGTCCTTACTGTTACACCTCAGCATTTTTCTAGAAACAAAGTAATGTCATTAATTATGGGAACCATGTTGTGTAATAGAGCTCTTGAAATTATGCCTCCTGACTAAATTTTGTATCCTTTAATCAATATCTCCCTCCCTCCTACTCTTGATCCTGGTAGCCACTTTTTGACTCTGCCTCTATCAACTCAACATTTTTAGATTCTGTATGTAAGTGTGAATATTTTTGTGCCTGACTTATTTTTCTTTGCTTAATGTCCTCTGGGTTCATGCTAGTGTTGCAAATGCCCAGACCTCCTTCTTTTCTAAGACTGTATAGAACTCCAGTGTGTATATATACCACATTTCCATTGTGCATTCATACGTTGTCAGACATTTAGGTTGATTCTTATCTTGGCTGTTATGAATAGTGCTGCAATAAACACAAGTGAAGATATCTTTTTGACCTACCGATTTCATGTAATTGGATATATACCCAGCAAGTGGGAGTGCTGGATCATATGGTAGTTCTAGTTTTCATTTTTTGAGAAATGTCTCTACTGTTTTCCCTAGTGGGTATACTGATTTATAGTTTTGCCAACAGTGTGTACATCCTTGCCAAAATTTATCTTTCATCTTTGTGATAGTAGCCATTCTAACAGCTGTGAAGTGTATTCTAATTGAGGTTTTGATTGGCATTTGTCTGATGATAAGTGCATTGTTAAACATTTTTCCATATATGTTTTGGCTATTTGTATATCCTTTTTTGATAAAATCTATTTAGGTCCTTTGCCCGTTTTTATATTAGGTTACTTGTTTTCTACTGAGTTGAGGTTCTTATATATTTTGAATATTAATCTTGTATTGCACATATATGGATTGCAAATGCTTTCTCCATCACGCAGTGTGTATTTTCACTTTGTTGATTGTTTTCTTGGATTGCAGAAGGCTTTTATCTCAAATTTCATTATCTGTTTTTACTTTTGATACCTATACTTTTGCAGTCAGATCCAAAAACTCATTTCCAAGACCCATGTTGTGAGGCTTCTCCTCTTTGTTTTCTTCTATTAGTTTTATAGTTTTGGGTCTTGTTTGATTTAAGTCTTTAATCCATTTTGAGTTGGTTGTTACATGTCATATAACATAAAAGTCTGATTTGATTCTTCTGCTGAAGGTGTCACACTCTCTGATTTCAAAACATATTAAAAGCAGAACCAGTCAACACAGCATGATACAGACCTAAAAACAGACATGTACCGTAAAGTAAAACAATAAACCTCCCAGAAATAAATCCATAATCTAAATATTTATAGTCAATTGATTTTTTTTGTAGTATTAGGATTTGAACTCTGGGCTTCATGCTTGCTAGGCAGGTGTTCTATCACTTGAGCCAAGCCATTTTGGCTTTATTTATTTTTCATATAGGGTGTCATGTTTTTGCCCAGGGCTGGCATCAGACAGAGGTCCTCCTACTTATGCCTCCTGTGGAGCTGGGATCACAGGATCACACTTCCATGCCAGCATTGTCCTTTCTGCTTTATATTGCTTTGTTTGCTCAAGGTCTTTCATGGTACTATATGAATTTTTTGGATTTTTTTCTATTTCTGTGAAAAGTGATATTGGAATTTTGCTAGAGATTATACTGAATCTGTAGCTTGGAGTATATGGACATTTCAACCATATTGATTCTTTTAATTCACAGACACATTATATCATTCCACTGATTTGTGCATTATCTGATTTCTTTCATCAAAGTTTCATAGTTTACAGTGTATAGTTAATTTACCTCCTTGGTTATATTTATTCTTAAATGTTTTACGATTGTTGTAGCTATTCTAAATTGAGTAGTTTTCTTGATTTAATTTTTGGATAATTGTTGTTAGTGTTAGAAATGCTACTGATTTTTGAGTATTGATTTTGTAACCTAAAACTGTACTGTCTTCATTTGTTAGTATTAACAAGATTTTGGTGGAGTCTTGGGTTTTCTGTGCATAAGATGTAGCATTGCAAACCGACAACTTAACTTCATCCTTTCCAACTTAGATGCTTTTTATTTTTTTCCTATGCTTAATTGCTCTGACTAGGCCTTCTAGTTGGATCGAAGTGACTAAAGTTAGCATCCTGATCTTCCTGATTTTACAGGAAAAGCTTTCAATGTTATATCATGTTTGATGTTAGCTGTGAATTTGTCATATATGAACTTTTGTGTGTTGAGGAATATTTCTTCTATACCTTATTTTTTCATCATAAAAGGATGCTGAATTTTGACAGTGTTTTTTCTCCATCTGTTGAGATGATCATGGCTGGTTGTGTTTCATGCTATTAACATTGTGTATCACATTTGTAGATTAGTATACATTGAACTATCTTTGTATCCCTGGGATGTATCCCACTTGATCATAGTGAATTGTCCTTTAAATGTGCTGTTGAACTTGGTGAGCTAGAATTTTGTTGAGGAATTTCACATCTTTGTTTATCAGGGATTTTGGCCTGACATTTTTGTTTGTTGTAACACCCATTCCTGGATTTAGTATTATGTCAACACTAGCCTTATAAAATGAATGTGGAAGTAAACCTTTGTTTGAATTTTTATGAAGAATTTGAGGAAGATTGGTGTTAGTTCTTCTTTAAATGTTGGTAGAATTCAGCAGCGAAGCAATCACTTCTTGTACTTTTCTTTTATGAAAGTCATTTTCTTAATGCTAATGTTCTTAGTAGTTATGATTTCTTCGTATCTTTTATTTCTTCATGATTCAGGCTTAGGCTGGATTCAGTCTAAGAATTTATTGCTTTGCGATTATCCACTTTGTTATTGTATAGTTATTCAAAGTACTCTACTGTGATCCTTTATAATTCTGTGATTTCAGTTATAATGTACCCTTTTTCATTCATAATTTTATTTGAGCCTTTGTTTTTTTTTTCATTCCAGTTAAAGGTTTCTCAATTTTGTATCCCTTAAAGCAATTGGCAGAAAGTTCTTAGTTTTGTTGGATTTTTCTATTGTTTTAGTCTCTAATTTATTTATGCTCTGACTTTTATTATTTCCTCCCCTTTAATAACATTAGTGGTGTAGCTTGTTCTTGTCGTCCTACTTCCTTGAGGTGTAACATTGGGTTGTCTATGTGGGGTCTTTCTTCTTTTATCGTAGGCGTTTTTATTGTATATTTCACCCTTACTGTTTTTTCTACAATCCATAAGTTTCAGTATTTGTATTCATTTGTTTGAAGATACTTTTAAATTTCTGTTTTAATTTCTTTAACCTATTTGTTGCTTAAGAGTATGTTTAGTGTCCATAAGTATGTGAATTCTTTGGAAACCCTTTGTTTTTGATTTGTAATTTCATACCATTATAATCAGAAATATGTTTGATATGATCTTATTGAAATTTGTATTGTGTCTGAACATATGATTTTTCCTAGGGAATGTTCATTTGTGCTTTAGAAGATTAAGTATCTGATTCTTGACGGGAAGTTCTATAGATGTATGTCAAATCTGTTAGGTCTAAGGTACAGTTTTACTCCAATATTTTCTTAATGACATTGTCTGGTGAACGTCCCTTGCTGGTAGTGTTGCACAGTAATCATCTATTTTTATTAAATCTATCTCACCCTTCAGATAGATTAACATTTGTCTTATATACTTAGATGCCTGCTGAAGAATGGGTATATGCTTATAATTATTAAGTTCTCTTGATGAACTAACCCCTTTATAATGACATAAATATAAGAAACTTTTTAATAGTTTTTTACTGAAAGTCTATTTTTTCTGATATGGATACTTCTGTTTTCTCTTGTATTGTTTTGTATTGTTTTGTTTTCTCTTGCATTCTCATTGACATGGAATATCTTTTACTGTCCCTTCACTTTTAGTCTGGATGTGTCCTTAGAGGTAAAGCAGCATGGTACTGGATCTTGTTTATGGTTTTCTTTTTATCCATTTGGCTATTTGATATCTTTTGATTATAGAATGTAAGCCATTTATATTCAAGGTAATTATTGAAAGGTAAGGGCTCACCACTGCCATTTTGTTGTTTTCTGGTTGTTCTGTAGATCCTGTGTTTTTTTCTTGTCAGGTTGTCTTCTCTTGTGATTAAGTTATATTCTCTAGAGCCATATTTAACTCTTTTTATGTTGCATGGATCTACTATAGGTTTTTGCTTTGTAGTTACCATGAGGGTCACATAAAATACCTTATTTATTATAAACTTTCTGTTGTTTTATAAGCTGATAACAACTTTAGTTGCATAAAGAAAACACTTTTACTTACCACCACCATTTTATAGTTTTGATGTCTCAATATATATATTTGTACATAATAAATCCCTTAATACATTATTTTAGTTATTATTTTCATAGTTTTGTCTTATAGCCATCATTGTAAAGATATAGACAGTTTATGTATCAACATCACAATATTAGAATATTCTGAATTGGACTGTGCATTTGTTTTACCAGTAAGTTTTATACTTCTATTTGTTTTTGTGTTACTAACTTGCATCTTACTCTTTCAGCTTGAGTGTACTCCCTTTAACATTCCTTATATGACAGGCTTCGTGATGGTGAACTTCCTCATCTTTTGTCTAGGAAAGTATTTATTTCTCCTTCATTTCTAAAGCACAGCATTGCTAGCTAAGGTATTCATGGTTGGCAGTTGTTTTTCTTATGTCTGGAGGACAATTTGCCATGTTGCTTTCTAAACCTATTGGAATGCCTGTACTGTTTTCTTGTTATTCTCAGTGAATGGTAATTAGGTACATTAGCTGGTTTCTAAACAAAAAGGCTGGGAATCATCTTTGACTTTCTCTAATCAATTTTCTTGGTTGCAGCTAGAATAATTCTCATAATGTACACATCTTAATTTATCAGTGCTCTCCAGAACTTTTCAATGGCTCCCTATTATTGCTTGAATAAATTAATGGTTACTTGTCCCCAATCTTTTGGTAGCATTTATATATTCAACTCTTTTTTAAAGATCATGGCTGAAATTTACAGAGCTATTTTTGGATAATTCCTTTTATATGATGATATGTGAGTCATGAAATTTTGAGTTGGTGTATAACTCCATGGCATTAATTATTTCTTTCTGATATTTATTTAATCTTCTTCTGCCAAGCATTCATTCACCATGGCAGGCCAGAATGATTTCCTGCAGAGTGATTTTCCTGATGTCCTTATGAAAGGTAGTCACTGTTGGAAGCCTAACTGATTCTAGCCTGGACCAATTGCAGCAGAATCTATAGGGAATAGACCCAGGCAGAAATCTTTTGTAAATGTTCTTATGGTAACTCTAATGAGCTGCCAGGGTTTCAACCTACTGGTTGAGAATTGCTAAGCCTTGGGAGACTTCATAACAGCAGATTCAAAAAGCTGGAAACATGGAATTTAAGAGGGCAGGAAAGAATTATATCATAGGTGAAATTCTTTCAATCTGTGGAGTCTTAGTTGTGCCACATATCTTTAGGGTGCTTGCATCTTTGGGAATAAATCACCAGGAAAGAAGCAATGGACTTCTCTAAACTCTATGTAGTAGTTTATCTGTTGACCTTTTCTCTGGGCTCTATCATTTCATCATTTTTTAATTATTCATTTATTCATATGTGCATACATTGTTTGGGCCATTTCTCCTCCCTGCTCTCCATCCACTCCCTCTCCATCATTGTGTTTTTTTTTTTGAAACAGCATATACTTTTACTCTTTTTAGCTTTAAGAGTTCCTTATATAACTCTCTATATATCTCCTCAGTTCTTCCAACTTATTCAAATGTTAACTGCATCGTGCAGACTTTTATAGTCTCTTTCTCTAATTACAGTTAATTAATAACTCCAGGCTTCCTGTTCCAAAAACATTTTAAACAATTATCTCTTTGTATTTACTTTCATGTATTAGAATTTTTTGTTTGCATAAGGTTCTTATTCTGGACTGTGAAGTTCTTGAAAAGAGAAAGTACACAATAAAATACTTGATAAATATTTCTTGACTGAATGATTAGGTGAACAGATGCTATATACTTGAAGTCTTCTAGTTTGTCTTGGTTTTACATCAGCGATTCTTTTCTTTTACTAAGCATGAATTGAGTGAGGCTTGTATGGTAGGTCCTCTGCTAGTCACCTGTTTCTACCTCAATTTTGTTCATCTTACATATAGGCTTCTCACTGAGTCTGTGTTATAGTCACATAAGTTTTCTTCTTTTATAACAGAACTATTATTATTTTTCAAGAATTGTGATGATTATTATTATTATTGAGAGGCTTAAAATCCTCTTAAAATGTCATCTCTTGTAGGATTTAAATCCATGGAATTTTACTCTCTCTGAACTTTACTTATGTATTCTTTTATTTATGATACTGTGGTTTGAACTCAGAGTCTTATGCTACCTAAGCAGGCACTCTACCACTCAAGCCATGCCTCTAGCCCTTTTTGCTTTAGTTCTTTTCCAAACAGAGGTACATGTTTTTGCCAAGATTGGCTCAAGTAGCTGGGATGACAGCAGTGCTCCACTATGCCCTCTCTGAAATTTTGGAAATTCACCATGGCAGTATTTCTGGCTAGTAAAATCTCTGAAGTTAAGAAGGCAATTTTGCTTAGAGTTTCCATTGCTTTAATTTCAAATTCTTTTTGATTGGTTGGTGTTGGACTAGCAAAGCACTCACCTTGTGATTGCCTTTCCATGTGAACAAGACTCACTCTGGGATGCTTTATGTGAATAGGAATTCCAGTGAGCAAACGATTAAAGCCTGCTATTGCTCTGTACTGCCCACTCCTCATTCTTACCTGGAAGTTCAGCGTATACTCTAATAACATAATTTTTTTTCTTTTTTAGAGATAGATACAATGATTTATTGACTGGGAAATTTACAAAGCACCTAAAGAGTCATTAAAAAGTCCAGTTACAAAATTTCTCATGAAAGATAATATATTTTCATCTCTACTTTTAAAAGTAGATGGCTTTAACAGATTAATAACCTGCAATGTGTGTATTTTCACACAGGCATAATGCTATTGACAACTTCCTATTTCTCCTTCCCCCAACCAGAAAAGTAAGTACTAAAACAACAAATCCAAGATTTCTATTGTTGCAGTTGAGTTATTGGTTTATTGCAAAAACATTCTGTGGTGATATATAGTAAGATTTAACTCTTTGAACTATAATCTCATTTTTTTGTTTATTATGGACTCATTAATTATGCTTTGTTCAATGTATGGTTTAAGTAGATACTGTATTTTCTCGTATCAATTTTTACCCCAAATTAGTTTATTAGGTTTTTTACATTGCCATAACATCATCTATTTTTGTTTTGCTTTGCCACGCTTGTTTCCTTCTCTAATTTCAAATTTAGTCACCAAATGGAAAAATTGATTTAATGCAATTCCTTCAAAATCTCAACAAGTTTTTGTAAACACTAATATGCTTACTCCAAATACACTAGGAAAGCCATAAGCCATAAGATAGCTAAAACACTCTAAAGAGGAAAATAAAATAAAAAAGAATTGTTCTACCTGATATTTTTATTCTATAACTCCAATAATCAAGACAGTGTGGGTTAACAGAGAAACAGACATGTAGATCAATGGAACACACACAATTCCAGAATATTACATTTTATATGATTCCACTTAATACTTTGAAGTAATAAAATACAGAATTAAGGAATAGAGAGTGGTTTGGAGGGGGCACGGGGACAGCAGGAGGAGACCATTATGGCTATAAAAAGCAGCATTGTTTTGGAATTGTTCAGTACTATTAATGATTGTAGATGTTCCCTAGGAGGGGCAATGCCTTGGGAAAGGTAGTTTTCTACAATCATAGGCAACTCTTAGTGAGGGACTAAGTCATGAGTGGTCCATAGAGTGGTAGAAAAAGAAAAAGAAAGAGGAATTGAGAATAGGCATGGAGTGGACAAATGTGTCATTGATGTATATTTACTCTTTTTATATTTGACTGCTATCAAAATACTTTACATTATGCCCAAATAAGCTCCAAATCATTGCACTTTTGAACATGGAAAGTAGTGTGTATGTGTGTGCCATTCATCTGTATTGTGATAAAAATTGTACAAAGACTTTTGGTTACTCAGAGATTTTTACAAGACCAAAATGATGAATTACAAGTGACATATATGAAGTAAAAAATTTGACTTTGTAAATTCATATGGTCATCTTTGCCTTCACATACATTCTTTCTTAACCATAAGATGACAGATTGTATTAGAATGATCCTTATTATAGATTATATCTCTTTAAACTAGTTGTAAACTCCAAAAGCAGAGAGTATTCATTGTGACTTCTAAATAGATGCTTCAAACTTTTTTTTTTCCTGGAGAGCTTGAATGAGTGGGGAATTTGAATTTGAATTTATGAGACAAAGTAAACTGTAAACTACATTATGTTTCCACTCGTGGGATGGATTTAATAAGATAACTTTAGAATGACCTAGAGGATCAGTCATCTTCATGAGAGATTCGCTAAGTAAAATGTAACTGTAGAGAAATTTTATTCTCTCTGGATCTCAATAGTTGTACTGTATTTTCTCCTTTGTAAAAATTGTACTGCTTCATATATTCATAGAAGGACCTCCATTTCATCTGTACTTGTTAACAGAGCAATGATAAAACCTAAGTGCTTCACTGGACCTACTGAAAAACTGACATTATTACTAGGCTAAAAATCATGAAATAATATTTTTCAAACACTTACTGTAACAGAATATTTATCTGGATAATCAGTTTTAACTAATTACTTTTTCTATGGTTTAACTAATTTACAAAATCATTTGTGACTTGCCCCTCAGGATATCATGACTCCCAAAACAGTAATTTCTGTTATACTTACTGCATTATAACAAAATAGTCTACTATTCAATTTAATAAATATAGATGTAAAAGTAGCCCCTGGCTCTCAAACTCTATTAACAAAGCAACTGGAAATAAATTACCAACAGAGAGAGCAGATAAACATTATAGCTTTAAAGTAAAAAAAAAAAATCCATATCATTTATATTCTATGTTTCACATATCATAGAGATAGTGATGTGAAAAGAATAGAATGAAAGGAAGTGTGAGGCAAAGTTAGATTCTGGAAAATGGAAAATTTGGAAAGAAACTTTGTGAAGAGAATAAGGAATCAGGAGAGAAACAAGAAAAGAATGGAAGTTCTGAGCACAGAACCCAATAAAGGTAACTCAACTATGGTGCCCAGGGTTCCAGAAAGGACCAGCTATA
Source organism: Castor canadensis (assembly GCF_047511655.1). Taxonomy (NCBI): domain Eukaryota; kingdom Metazoa; phylum Chordata; class Mammalia; order Rodentia; family Castoridae; genus Castor; species Castor canadensis. The sequence goes on along the minus strand of NC_133392.1, from coordinate 57,634,523 downwards.
ATTATGGCAATACACTGTGGAATAGAGGAGTCATTTTAAGAAAGGAGAAGATGAGGCATAGACATTACAAATATAAGACTGGATGAGGAAGATGAACGGAAGAAGACAAGGACTGCTATTAGCGTACTTATGAGAAAAGAACAAGTATTAGATTTTGAGTTTAGTCCTAGAGGAGGAGAAAATATATCCATTAGAAATTAATAGTCTGCATAGAAGGTGCTGGGAGAGACATCAAGAATTGCACTTGAGTTGCTAGTGATCCTGAGAGGTGTCTGAAAAGCAAATTTAGAGCAACTCTTTTGTAGGAAAGGTTTCTGCATTTGGGATGATATTATGAACAAAGATGGGGTTTTGCTGAGCTGAAAACCTTGCAAATGAAGCCTAGAATGATTCACTGAGACTTACGTCTTATCTGGGAGATGTGAGAAGTGGCACAGCTGACAGTCTTGTCTTGTCCTCCACTGGTGGAGGTGATAATGAACAATGCGGTCGAAATGGTAGGCTGCTGGATGGAGGAGAAACATTGTGCCTGGGCAAACAGCTTAATTAGCCTTCAAGTAATCCAGCCATGGCCGTGGCTTTTTGCAGGGAGGATGGATGCCCATCAGTGTTAATTAACCAACAGGAGGATAGATATGAGGTGTGATGAGTGTGCTTTACAAAGTCTGGCAGCAGGGAGGGAGGAATCCATAGTAGTCAGAAGCTGATGCTGAGGTAGAACTGAAACTGCAGCAGCAGAAAATGGCTTTGATTTGGCATTTTATGTTCTGGCTCCTAAGCATCCAGGACACTGAACTCTCCTTTCTGTCCCAAGGGGGAGATATTCATCAAAGTTATCATCTCATAGGTGAGAAAGCCCAGCCTCTGTCCTCTGGAACCAGGAAAGGAAGCAACCTTTCTTTTGACTTGGAGCAAAACTACACACACTGAGCAATCCAGAACACAGTGAAGTTTCTTTTGTCAAGAGGCTGAGTCTGACAATGTTTTGAAAGGCTCCAGGTATAGTGTAGGCAAGGCAACTTCCTGAAATGGGATCACATGCTGGACTAGATGATGCAAAATGCCCTCCAACTCCTGAGGTTCTGGTTCAAGGCCTTGAAGAACTACTGGTGTGAATCCATCCCTGGCTGCTGCAGCTGAGGTACAGGTGGCTGATGTACATGGAGCTACCCTCTGTGCAGCAAGGTTTCCTTGAATTTTGATTCAAGTTTCATGTTACTGAGATAAGAGTTAAAACACCTAAATCTACAGGAAATATTGTTGCAAAAATGGGGGAGAAATAGTCCAAACAATGTATGCACATATGAATAAAGAAAAAATAGAAATGAAATGACATACAATTTAATTTTCAGTTTTTAGAATGCTTTATTAGATTATTAGGTAGAATTTTAATTTAATTTTAATTTTACCCAGATAGTTCTGATTTATTTTGTTCAGAGTATCCTGATGCTAGATTTATAAAAACATTTATGTTTCTTTTCTTTTAATATAGTTTTACAAGGTAGTCTTACTCATGGAGTTTAACAAACAATTCATTTGATATATATAGAAACTGTCTTTCCGTAAGACTGTGTTTAACTATCCAATTGAATGTTTTAAAGCTTCATTGCACTATTTGCTCACTCTGAAGTCCATCAGCATTTAGTGTGTTACTCATTTAATATCATGTTATTTTGGTTTTGCATTATAAATAGCTCTAAATGTTTGTGTACTTAAAGTTTTAATTTCTTGGCTCTTCACAACTGTTTCTTTCCTTGTCTTCTTTGAGAGCCTAAATCCCTCTTCCTAAGGCAATTGTTTGTGGATTTTTGTCATCTTTATTGTATTTAGTCCTGTGGGACAAGAACAATCATAGACATTAGTTGAAAAGAAAAAGTTAAAAATATTTTATTTCCAAGATCAGCTTGAATCCATTCAGTTAACACTTGGAGAGCATCCATTGCTTGCATAGTTACAGAACCAAAAAGAGTGGTAAGATGGTTTCAGTCTTCAAGAACTTCATAGTTAAGCCTTGTGCAAACAGATCCAATGTACTGATTTGCTCCAGTAATGGAAAGCTAGTAAAATAAGAGCTCTCATTCCTTTCCTCCTTCCTTCTAGACTTGTTAGGAACCATTGCAAATATCAGGAAATATTGCCAAGATTATATCGCAAGTGTCTTATTTTATCCTCCAGTAGTGGCCACAACTCACAATATAAACTCAACAATGTGCTGTAGACACATAGGGCGTGATTAAAATTAAATCTTTTTTTTTTAAATTCTTTTATTTATTTTTTATTATTTTATTATTCATATGTGCATACAGGGCTTGGGTCATTTCTCCCCCCAGCCTCTACCCCCTCCCTTACACCCACTCTGCCACCTCCCTCTTCCCCCCACCCCCTCAATACCCAGCAGAAACTATTTTGCCCTTATTTCTAATTTTGTTGTAGAGAGAGTATAAGCAATAGTAGGAAGGAACAAGTGTTTTTGCTGGTTGAGATAAGGATAGCTATACAGGGAGTTGACTCACATTGATTTCCTGTGCGTGTGTGTTACCTTCTAGGTTAATTCTTTTTGATCTCACCTTTTCTCTAGTTCCCCGTCCCCTTTTCCTATTGGCCTCAGTTGCTTTTAAAGTATCTGCTTTAGTTTCTCTGCGTTAAGGGCAACAAATGCTAGCTAATTTTTTAGGTGTCTTACCTATCCTCAACCCTCCCTTGTGTGCTCTCGCTTTTATCATGTGCTCAAAGTCCAATCCCATTGTTATGTTTTCCCTTGATCTAATGTCCACATACAAGGGAGAACATATGATTTTTGGTCTTTTGGGCCAGGCTAACCTCACTCAGAATGATGTTCTCCAATTCCATCCATTTACCAGCGAATGATAACATTTCATTCTTCTTCATGGCTGCATAAAATTCCATTGTGTATAGATACCACATTTTCTTAATCCATTTGTCAGTGGTGGGGCATCTTGGCTGTTTCCATAACTTGGCTATTGTGAATAATGCTGCAATAAACATGGGTATGCAGGTGCCTCTGGAGTAACCTGTGTCACAGTCTTTTGGGTATATTCCCAAGAGTGGTATTGCTGGATCAAATGGTAGATCAATGTCTAGCTGTTTAAGTAGCCTCCAAATTTTTTTCCAGAGTGGTTGTACTAGTTTACATTCCCACCAACAGTGTAAGAGGGTTCCTTTTTCCTGCATCCTCGCCAACACCTGTTGGTGGTGGTGTTGCTAGTGATGGCTATTCTAACAGGGGTGAGGTGCAATCTTAGTGTGGTTTTAATTTGCATTTCCTTTATTGCTAGAGATGGTGAGCATTTTTTCATGTGTTTCTTGGCCATTTGAATTTCTTCTTTTGAGAAAGTTCTGTTTAGTTCACTTGCCTATTTTTTATTGGTTCATTAGTTTTGGGAGAATTTAGTTTTCTAAGTTCCCTATATATTCTGGTTATCAGTCCTTTGTCTGATGTGTAGCTGGCAAATATTTTCTCCCACTCTGTGGGTGTTCTCTTCAGTTTAGAGACTATTTCTTTTGATGAACAGAAGCTTTTTGGCTTTATGAGGTCCCATTTATCTATGCTATCTCTTAGTTGCTGTGCTGCTGAGGTTTCGTTGAGAAAGTTCTTACCTATACCTACCAACTCCAGAGTATTTCCAACTCTTTCCTGTATCAACTTTAGAGTTTGTGGTCTGATATTAAGATCCTTGATCCATTTTGAGTTAATATTGGTATAGGGTGATATACATGGATCTAGTTTCAGTTTTTTGTAGATTGCTAACCAGTTTTCCCAGCAGTTTTTGTTGAAGAGGCTGCTATTTCTCCATCGTATATTTTTAGCTCCTTTGTCAAAGACAAGTTGGTTATAGTTGTCTGGCTTCATATTTGGGTACTCAATTCTGTTCCGCTGGTCTTATGTTTGTTTTTGTGCCAGTACCATGCTGTTTTTATTGTTATTGCTTTGTAATATAGTTTGAAGTCGGGTATCGTGATACCTCCAGCATTGTTCTTTTGACTGAGTATTGCCTTGGCTATTCATGGCCTCTTGTGTTTCCATATACATTTCATGGTAGATTTTTCAATCTGTTTAATGAATGTCATTGGAATTTTGATGGGAATTGCACTAAACATGTAGATTACTTTTGGGAGTATCGACATTTTTACTATGTTGATTCTACCAATCCATGAACATGGGAGATCTCTCCACTTTCTATAGTCTTCCTCAATCTCTTTCTGCAGAAAGAGATTTCTTTCTGCAGAAAGAGATTTCTTCAGAAGTGTATAGTTTTCCTTGTAGAGGTCATTCACATCTTTTGTTAGGTTTACACCTAGGTATTTGATTTTTTTTGAGGCTATTGTAAATGGAATTGTTTTCATACATTCTTTTTCAGTTTGCTCATTGTTAGTGTATAGAAATGCTAATGATTTTTCTATGTTGATTTTGTATCCTGCTACCTTGCTATAGCTATTGAAGATGTCTAGAAGCTTCTGAGTAGAGTTTTTTGGGTCTTTAAGGTATAGGATCATGTTGTCTGCAAATAGGGATATTTTGACAGTTTCTTTACCTATTTGTATTCCTTTTATTCCTTCTTCTTGCCTAATTGCTCTGGCTAGGAATTCCAGCACTATGTTGAATAGGAGTGGAGATAGTGGGCATCCTTTTCTGGTTCCTGATTTTAGAGGGAATGGTTTCAGTTTTTCTCCATTAAGTATAATGCTGGCTGTAGGTTTGTCATATATAGCTTTTATAATGTTGAGGTACTTTCCTTGTATTCCTAGTTTTCTTAGAGCTTTTATCATGAAATGGTGTTGGATCTTATCAAAGGCTTTTTCTGCATCTATTGAGATGATCAAGTGGTTTTTGTCTTTGCTTCTGTTAATGTGGTTTATTACATTTATTGATTTTCGTATGTTGAACCACTCCTGCATCCCTGGGATGAAGCCTACTTGGTCGTGGTGAATAATCTTTTTGATGTGTTGTTGAATTCGGTTTGCCATATTTTGTTGAGGATTTTTGAGTCACTGTTCATTAAGGAGATTGACCTATAGTTCTCCTTTTTGGAGGTATCTTTGCCTGGTTTTGGGATAAGTGTAATACTGGCTTCATAAAATGTGTTTGGCAGTTTTCCTTCCCTTTCTATTTCATGGAACAGTTTAAGGAGGGTTGGTATCAGTTCTTCTTTAAAGGTCTGATAGAATTCAGCAGAGAATCCATCAGGTCCTGAACTTTTCTTTTTGGGGAGACTCTTGATTGCTGCTTCAATTTCATTTTGTGTTATGGATGCATGGTATAATTTCTATTTTCTTATATTTGCTGAGACTTGCTTTGTGCCCTAGGATATGATCTATTTTGGAGAAGGTTCCATGGGCTGCTGAGAAGAATGTATATTGTGTAGAAATTGGATGAAGTGTTCTGTAGACATCAACTAGGTCCATTTGATCTATTGTATATTTTAGATATGGGATTTCTTTATTGATTTTTTTCTTTGGATGACCTATCTATTGATGATAATGGGGTGTTAAACTCTCCCACAACCACTGTGTTGGTGTTACTATATGCTTTTAGCTCTTTCAGGGTATGTTTGATGAAATTGGGTGCGTTGACATTGGGTGCATACAGGTTGATGATTATTATTTCCTTTTGGTCTATTTCCCCTTTTATTAGTATGGAATGTCCTTCTTTGTCTCGTTTGATCAATGTAGGTTTGAAGTCTACTTTGTCAGAGATAAGTATTGCTACTGCTGCCTGTTTTCTGGGGCCATTGGCTTGGTAAATCTTCCAGCCTTTCATCCTAAGCCTATGCTTATTTGTGTCGGTGAGATGGGTCTTCTATAAGCAACAAATTGTTGGATCTTCCCTTTTAATCCATTTCATCAAGTGGTGCCTTTTGATGGGTGAATTAAGTCCGTTAACTTTAAGTGTTAGTACTGATAGTATGTGGTTATTCCTGTCATTTAGTTGTCTTACTTGTTTGAAGGTTTGATTGTGTGTACCTAACTTGATGTTACTCTCTAATGTCTTGCTTTTTCTTTTCCTGTGGTTTGGTGCTGCCTGTCTTTTCACGGTTAAGTTGGATTTCATTTTCTATGTGCAGAATCCCTTGCAGAATCTTTTTGTAGTAGTGGCTTTGTGGTCACATATTGTTTTAGTTTCTGCTTATCATGGAAGACTTTTATTGCTCCATCTATTTTGAATGATAGTTTGCTGGGTAGAGTATCCTGGGGTTGAAGTTATTTTCATTCAGTGCCTGGAAGATCTCACCCCACACTCTTCTTGCTTTTAATGTTTCTGTTGAGAAGTTTGCTGTGATTTTGATGGGTTTACCTTTGTATGTTACTTGTTTTTTCTCTCTTACAGCCTTCAATATTCTTTCCCTAGTTTCTGAACTTGTTGTTTTAATTATATGTCATGGGGTAGTTCTATTTTGATCTGGTCTGTTTGGTGTCCTGGAGGCCTCTCGCATCTGTATGGGAATATCTTTCTCTAGATTTGGGAAATTTTCCATTATTATTTTGTTGAATATATTACGCATTCCCTTCGCTTGCACCTCTTCTCCTTCTTCAATGCCCATGATTCTCAAGTTTGGTCTTTTGATGGAGTTGGTGAGTTCTTGCATTTTCTTTTCACAGGTCTTGAGTTGTTTAATTAATAGTTCTTCGGTTTTTCCTGTAATTACCATTTCATCTTCAAGTTCTGAGATTCTGTCTTCTGTTTGTTCTATTCTGCTGGATTGGCCTTCCATTTTGTTTTGCAGTTCTGTTTCGTTCTTTTTTCTGAGGGTTTCCATATCCTGGCTGGTTTCCTCTTTAATGTTGTCTATTTTTGTCCTGAGTTCATTTGTCCATTTATTCATTGTGTTCTCTCTTTCACTTTGGTGTTTATACAGTGCTTCAATGGTTTCCTTTATTTCTTCTTTTGCTTTTTCAAATTCTCTATTTTTATTGTCTTGGAATTTCTTGAGTGTCTCCTGTACATTTTGGTTGACCCTATCCAGTATCATCTCTATAAAATTCTCATTGAGTACCTGTAGTATGTCTTCTTTTAAATTATTCTTGTGGGTTCATTGGGTCCTTTGGCATAGTTTATCTTCATTTTGTTGGAGTCTGGATCTGAGTATCTGTTTCTTCATTCCCCTCTGGTTCCTGTACTCATTTTTTGCTGTGGGGAAACTGGTTTCCCTGTTTTTTCTGTCTTCCCGTCATTGTCTTTGGTGTTGTTACTGTCCCTGTCTTGTGTGCAATTAAGTATTTTCTAGCTTGTAATAATAACAATAGTAATATTTAGAATGGAAGGGTGAGTAGAGATGGAAAGCAAGAAGTTAAAGAAAAGGGAAAAACAAATAAACAGACAAGAAGGAGAAAACAGAAAAAGGAATCAGACAAGAAAGTTTCAAAGGTATAAACAGGGAGTGTTAGTGTACTAATCGACAGTAAGCTGAACAGGCATTAAAGAGACAGAGAGAGGATTGAAAATAAAAAATAAAAAAAAAAGATAAGAATAAAAATAAAAAATAAGTAAATGAAAGAAATATCTATATATAAAAATAAAATAAAATAAAATGAAAAATAGAAAATTAAAAAAAAAACCCAAAACCAAAAAACCTCCAAGTTCAAATGCAATGAAATTTCAGTCTTAATAATTTGGGTGTCTGTCTCAGTCTCCAATCCTGGAGATGGTGCCTCAGATATTGTTCGGTAGTTGTCTCATCAAAGGGGACGCATAAAGTAGAACAAAACTACACACACACACAAAAACACCACCAAGTGTCCCAAGTTCAAATGCAAAACAGTTTCAGTACGTTTTTCAGCATGCAGGTGTAATTCAGTTGTTCTCTCATCAAAGGTAGGGAGAAAAAGAGAAAAAAAAAAAAGAGTCTGGAGGCAGGTCTGAGAATGGTATCTGTGGCTGTGGCTTGCCTGTCCACTGCTGTCAGTCTGCTGTTGCTGGAGGTGTTATTTATGCAGATCTCTGGGGTGAGCTTAGCACTCATCTGGCCCTGCAGGCTTTGTTTACTCAGAGTTCTCCTGTGCGTGAGCCTCTGCTACAAGCTTTCCCCATTCCAAGCACACTGGGAAAGGTGACACTGCACCCACGTTCTCAGGCCTGCGTGTTTATTTACAGTTCATATGGAAGTGAGTCTTCCCCCCTCTCCTGTGCAGTTTTCCTCCCACTGCCACTTTTACAAGCTTTCCTTCTCCTGATTACTGGGTGGTGCTGCTACTCTTGCCAGCCGCCATGTTTGTTTACAGCTCACGTGGGAAGTGGGTCTTCCCTCCTCTCCTGTGGAGTTTTCCTCCCTCTGCCACTCACACAAGCTTTCCTGCTCCTGGTTGCTGCGCGTGTGCCCCCGCTCCCGCCGGAACCTCTCCTGCCTGCCCCACTTGTTTATTTACAGTTCTGGGAAGGATTCCCTTCCCCCAATCTTTAGTGCTCAGTGTGCCCCACCCTCTTTCCCACAGTCTTTATTGTTCTTATTGCTTATTAGTCAGTTTCTCTTTTTTCCCTGGGTGAAGGTCAGTCTGTCCAGGGGACTATGCTGCTGTGGTCCAGGGTTGTCTGTGGGAGTACTGCGGTACTGCAAAGCTCACCTTGTCCACATCTTCCCAAGCCGTCTGGGCGCGGGTGACTGGTGGCCCGGGGGCCCTCCTTGTTTCTCCGTTTAAAGTGAAATGGAGATTCTCTGCCCCGGCTGGAGGTGTGGAGGGGTCAAAGTTTTGTCTCTTCTCGGTGATTTTGCCTCCAAAGTGTGTCTCCAGCATCTCTCCCAGATTTCACTATAGGAGGCTCACTTTCTGCTTCCTCCCTCTAGCTGCCATCTTGGAATCCTCCAAAATTAAATCTTTAGTGACTCATGTTCCTTCCAAAATTATAGAACCCAAGTCTTACATTATATCATGCAATTATATACACTCTACTATTTATTATATAATTTAAACCCAGGATGTATTCAAGGAACTCTTACAGGTTTCAGTGAACCAAAGGATAAGGGGATGTATGAACTATAGTACTAAATAGCAATATAATACTTTGCAAATTTTGGGGTTCTTCATATACACATTCAGAAATATATTTGCCTCAATAGCCCCCCAACTTCCCCATCAACATATTGTTCTTTAAATCCATCTTTACTATGGGTCTATCACTGGGATTATAATTACAGTGGATATTACAGTTTATTTCCCTATTTCTGTGAAAGTTATACATAAATAGATGCCTGCAAGAAAAACAATATTTGCACAGGTTAATGTTCTACTATCCTGCAAAATAGAAGTTTCTAGTCAATTGATTACTAATTGTCATTCTACTAAGAGACATGTTCTGTTATGAAAGTAAGAATATATCTGGGTGTGGATTTCTTGATTAAGGAATCAGATGGTCTAATCTGTATCCAGAAAGTTTACATAATTACAAATCAATTAACTCTGTAATATATGATACCTTCTGTTTACATGACTGTATTTGAATGGAACAACAGGTGTAAAACATGTTGGTTCAGAATTAAACTCACTGAAAACTTACCTTTAGCATTTGTATCTTTCTTTAACAAATAAGATTTCTTTCTGCCCCATGAGAGATTAGGTCACTGCTCATAAAATTTTGAAACTTGAGACATTTTCAGTGATAATGATGGCTAATTACAGTATTTTTTGACATCTGCTCTTTACACACTGACCCCATTAGTAAAATTTTATTGAGCTTCCTGGCTCATATTTATAGTTGACCTGAGGAGGCAACAAAATGTAACACTAGTTTAGGAAACAACACTTGACCTTGTATGTAATTTATAGTTTAGATTCTTTTGTGTCTTTGGTAATTAAATGGATTTTACTTGGTACCATTTATTATATTAAGTTTACTTGACAAGTGGCACATAGTTTTTTCCTTACAGTTGTGATTCTGAGGTGACTAATAGATTCATTTAAAGAGGGACCTTGGAAAAACTATCTACATGTTTTTTTTCCATTGTAATTTACATCACATATCAAAATGGGGTGAGTATATTCATATATAGTTAAACATTCTTCCAAAATAAAAGGAGGGAATATATTTGGTAAGATGAAAGTCTTATAACATTTCAGACTTCTATTTGAGCAATAGAACATATAGTTCTCATAATTTATTGAAAGCAATACAGAGTCAAACATGTTTGAGTCTTGTGTGTGTCTGTTTGTTTGTATCTCATTTGTTTCTTTTGTGAAGACACATACTGACATAGCATACTGATGCCTCTTTTTCAAAACAACATTGACATATGTCTACTTAGACAAATGAATGTTTTCATCTTTAATGACTCATTTGAGATGAAGAAGAATTACAGATGGAAATTTGAATAGACTTGGGAGATATGGGTGAAATAAGAAAAAGAAAGAAATGTAGGACCATATTTTAATTCTTCAATCATGATAATCATTACTTTGTATCTACTGCAGACAGATAGATGGACAGACACACACACACACCCCTCATACAAAATATACTTAGTACTCCAAATAAATTGAATTTTAATGTATTATTAAGGTTAATTTTGGGTAGTTTGGTTTTGTCATTGATGTAGAATTTAACCATTATATTAAATAAAGCAAGATAAAATGAACATCTACTTTCTCTGTTATGAATTCTCAGTCATATTTATGAATCATCATTTAAAATAGAACAGCATATGAGACAATTAAAAATATTTTGTATTTAGCAATATTTCTTTCTACTTAATATATATTTATGTTCTCTGGAAACTCTATTTTAAATGGCACTAGGTCTTCAGCCTTTGCAGTAAGTGTCATGATGATACTATCTTCCTGATTGATATGAAAGGTTCACATATGTGTACAGAATGCTTACATTCTCCTCTAAATGAAAACCACTGTATAGTTTTTATCTAATTATAAAGGTGATTCATTCTCATTATGATAAGCCAGACAGGTTTAAAAAAAACTCTAAAGTGTAGAAAAAGAAAGTTCAAATTATTTGGATTCTCATTCTTCAGAGATAACCACAATTACCATTTTGGTGAGGATCATTTTAGATATCACATTTTCATACACATATACTTACACACAAAGCATTTTAAATGAATGCAATTGCTACACATTCAGTTCACTTGATGTTTGTGTTTTCAAGTCAGCATGTGGAAAACTATTTTATCAATAACTGATTTCTATAAATTGTAAAACTATTTAACTTTATAGAGCAAAAGTTATACTTAGAAAATTTCAGCTGATATAGAAACACATAGTTAAAAGAGGAGGTGTCTCTTAAGAGAAATATGAATCCCACTTCCTTTTCATCAAAATTCTACCTTAACAGTTGAGATTTATTATACTTTACATTATACACAGCTACGTAGATAATTTTGTTTAAGTGTAATCACACTTTATATGAATTCTGTGGTTTTCTTCACTTAAAATTATAGGCAGTTTTATCATTTATCTATGGCACAGCGGGGTGAATATAATTGACAACAATGTATTATGTATCTCAAAGTAGAAGAGAGGAATTCAAATGTACTCATCATAAAGAAATTGTAAAAGTTAAAGTGATGGATATGCTAAGTACCCTGAATTGATCACTACCCAAAGTTAAGCTATATAATATAAATTGAAACATCACAATCTACTCTATCAGTGTATACAAGCATATCACTAAAAAATAGTTACTTTAAAATTGTATATGAAAATTATTTTGTGTCAGCAAAAAGCTTCATTCCATTTTTACAGAATTGCATAATTTATTTCTCATTGGTGATTATTTAGATCCCTTCCCTGTTTCTGTACATTTTTGCATATGATGAGCAGATTATATTAAATATTATGCTGCAGTGTGGCACATTTAAAATTTCCACAAGTCAGATAAATTGCCTTCTAAAAAGTTGGCCATTTACCTTCTTTCATATACCTAGCTTTCATAACCTTCTAAAAAGTTGGCCATTTACCTTCTGTCATATACCTAGCTTTCATATTTAGAAGCTATTTACACCTATGGATAACTTTTGTCACACATAAAATGTTTTTCTTCTTCTCCTGTATTTTTACCATATAGGTTTTCAAGTCTTTGACATTTAAATTTTTCTAGATAGTTATTGAGCCCGTGTTTTCATATACATTGAACGTTTTCCCCTGAAACAGACAGCCAAATTGAGCTCTTACCAACCTTTTCTCCATTGATCTAAAAAACACTAAATTTCTGTGAATTACTTATGTTACACTTCCCTTCAATCATTTTTGTTAATCTTCTTTGCTAGCCTTTCATATATTCGTTCAGATATACATTGTTTTCTTTCTTTATTTTTCTTTTCTCTCTTTTTTTTTTTATTTAGCACTACTGGGGTTTGAATTCTGGGTCTCACACTTGCTGGGCAGGTGCTTTACAGCTTGTGCCACTCCACCATCCCTTTTTTGTGATGGGGTTTTTGAGTTAGGGTCTCATGAACTATTTGTCTGGGCTGGTTTCGAACTGAGATCATTCTGATTTCTGTCTCCTGAGTAGCTAAGATTATAGGCAGGAACCATCAGTGCCTAGTCCAAATGCTTTTTAAAAATCTATTTTAATTTGGTAACATATGGAATTTCATTTTTAGATTTCCTAATCATGAGCCAAAATACACTGTCTTGCTATATTAGTATTCATTTATTATATAATTCAAATCAATTGGTTAATATATTATTTATAAATTTATTTTAAATGAAAATCAAAATTGCCTGCTAGCTCTGTTTCTCTCTCTAATTCCTGTCTAATTTTGTTATCAGTTACATATGAAATAAACACAATGATTGAAATGGAAGGGAATCTAGAAGTAAATTCAATCTGTTCCTCATCAGGATGACCAAAGATAGAGGGGTAAATGGTTACAGTAGCAAAATTGTTAGAGAAGGGATTGTGTGAACTGGAGTCACAAAGTTTGGGAGGCAGCTAGTACTGCAAAGTTTGAGAGAATTTCAAGTCCCCCGGTAATAATTCTCTTCATAAGGCACGCTTACTATATTCACTGCTATGAGGTTCACATACCTCTACCTTACTGTTATACTTAGAAACTAGTTTTAGAGACTGAGCTTCTCACACATTCCTTTAAATATTTTTTTTTTTGGTGGTTCTGGGGTTTGAACTCAGGGCCTCATGCTTGCTAGGGAAGTGCTCTCCGCTTGAGACACTCCACTTCTTGAAGTTTAGTTCCACTGTCTTTGACTTTTTTATTTCCCTGCCAGTTCTCAGTCCACTTAATAGGTACATAATCAATATTTATTACTTGGCAATATTATTTCCTGCACCTTGCTATGTACCTGTACAGCACAATTCTAGTAGTTAAATATACTACAGAATTCATAATTCGTGGTGATTTCACAGACCACAGGGGACAGCAGAAGAGCAATTCTGCTCTTCTCCATGAGGAGAAATGAAGGATTGACATATTCACCTGGATGCCATCATGGAAAGATCATAGATCCTCTTCTGCAAGTCTCAGACTCCATTCCAGGCCTCTGAGCTGGGCTTTCTCAGCAGCAAAGCATGTGTTGTGCTCTGAAGGAGCATGCAAGCCCCTGGTTTTGTTGACAGGAGTTACTGTGCCTCTTCCATCTGCCACACTCACCAGCATTTGGCAGGCAGATTGAGCCCTTTGAAGAATTATTTTATTTGATTAAAAATAAATAAATAAGCAGCTAAATTGGAAGCTATTCAGTAGTTCTCAATTTAATATCTTAGTATCTCAAGTAAAACTTGAAAGAAGCTCCCCCTAAGTCTTGTTAAGTATGAAGTTTAGACAAGAAGAAAAGTGTGTTGCTTTTCTTTGAAGTCCACATATTTAAGCCTTTGTGGAATATTGCAGTGAATTTCAAAGGGAAATTTAATCTTTCTTTCTCTCTTGTCCTGAATTTCTACAGCTGTCTTCTCCCCACAAATCCTATTTTTCTTTCTCTGTCCATCTCAACTTTATCTAAGAATATGACACATTCTTTAGCATACTGATTCATGCATCCATGCACTTACTCATTCACTGAAGAATTATTTATTGTTTGGTTATCATATGTCAGGTACTATGCACTACGGGACAAATCATGAGAAAACCTAGGGGAGATTCCCCTAGGTATACAGTGGGAGAAAAGAGCATTAAATAAAAACTTCCTCTTGAATATATAATTGCAAACTGGGAATCTGCTCTGACTTAGGAAGGTAGAGCTCTTAGGGATAGGTGAGGTATAATGTCATTAAAAAACTTGCCAAGTAATTACTTTTGAGCAGTGACCTGATGGATAGTCATTAAACAGGTCTAAGTTATATGAGGGTAGCGGTGAAGATGGAAATACAGAGTGTATTCCAGGCCAGAGAAAACAACATGTTATAAAAGAAACACTCAAAGAAATATCTCAAAGTAGCTATAGGTACCTAAATCGAGTAAAAACCTACGTATTATGAGTTCTTGGCCAGACCACACTGGGCCTTGCAGGTGTGAGGATGGGGAGAGGATGGTGGGGAATCAAATTTGTATTTGAAAGGACTTTGTGGTAGCTGTATGCTGTACATATTGTAGAGAAAGTACAGCTGTTGAAAAAAAGGTAAAACTGGAGGCAAGGATAAATTTTTTGGAAAGATGGATCAAAAACTTACCTGGGGCAAAAGGCAAGAAAGGTATATAATTGAAGAAATGATTGAGAAGTGAAATCAAAAGAAATAGACAGATGTGAGAATGAGAGAGTAAATATTTTTCGGGTGTCCTATTTATTGCTCTCTGATTTGAGTCACAAGATTCGTGGGTCATCTTTGACAATTCTCTCTGTCCGTGTAAGGCTGGTGTGACCATCATTTCAACCAAACATTGTAAGAATGATTAGCAGGACTCTGTGTGGCTGAATGAATGGATATTTTCAATGACCACTTACTTTGCTTCTCAGCATTTAATATTTGATAACATCTCCTTGAAACTTCTTTTCTCCTGGTCTCCATGATGTAATAGCATTGTGGGTAAATACCCCTTCTCCATATCTGGCCACTTTTTCTAAGACTCACTGTATGATTATTCTCTTCTGTCTGCCTAATAATATTGGTGTCTTAGATACTGTCCTAAGAATATTTGCTCCTTATATAGTCATATTCAATTACCATGCTATCTAGTGACTTCTTAATTAACATTTCTACTGTAGACCTCTTATAGCTACACATCTACCTATGTATTGGTTATGTTTGCTTATATACCTTTATGGCAGCTCAAACTCAAAGTCTAGTCTATCTCTCAATTTCTCCCACCAGCGTGAACTTCTATTGTTCCTTCTATTGATAATTTAGCTAGTGACTTTGTAATTTTGCTCCCTACTCATGTGTCCAAGGGGCAAGACTTCCTTTTTCTTCTTCATGCATCTTTATAAACTTGTGCACCTTTATTCTTTTCTAAATTCAGAAAGAAACCTAAATCTGCTTTGCAAATACCAAGTTAAAAATAAAGAACCTGTTTTATCTGGATTATTCCTCACTCAATGTTTTGCTGCGTTCATTTGTGTGTTTGCTATGGATTTGTTAAATCTTGATAATCTCAAAGAACATACATGCTCAGGATAAAATCAATTTAAGGCAATTAAGTTTAATGTTACAGTGTAGATAATTAATGGAGAAGGGATGGAAGAAGGAAATAGCTTCTAATGAATAAATTAAGTTGTTCTCAAGACTCCAAAAAATAGAATTCATTAAAAATGGTTTCAACACTATAGAAAATATATTCATGGTGATTCAAATCCAGATGGACAAAGATAATTTATTATTTTTATTTATTTACATAGACTAAATATACTATCTTTAGGGCACTTTGAAAATATAATATTTTAAAATATGTATCTGTCTTTACAGAGTAGCTTATCATCTGATAGGCACATAAGTGAGTTTAGGCAGAATGAGGATGCTATAGTTGTGTGTGGGGAAAGTAGAGATATGAATTCTGATTTTGGGCATTTGAGAAGATTTGGGGAAAGTGATATTTGATCCACATCCTGAAATATAGACATGACTTTGAAAAAAGGATATGAGAAATGGCGTTCAAACAGAATTAACAGCTTGCAGAAAAATAATCTAAAATTGTATAACTTATTATCTTCAAGAATTATGTATTCTTTTGTACCTAATATGTGAAACATTCTAATAAACATTTTTCAAAGAAAACGAGTACAAGCATAGCTGCATGGATGTGCATCAACTGAAACAAAAACTCCTTTGAATTTCCATCTGGCATTAGCACAGTCTGGTTGCCTAAATCCAGGCATTTGATGAGAAGGTGTCTTCTACAGAAATGGCTATGGTTGTGTATCACAAGCTTTTAACTTTGATGAAAGTAATCACTTGGAATTTGTATGTTATTGATATATAAATTTCTGGTTTAAGAACCAAGAATTAGGGTTCTCTGTATATAAAAGAAAATGAGTAATGATTCCTTGAGTAGAAAAAAAGACTTGGCTTGAAGACTGAAGGTAGTGTATGTTAAAGAAGTTTCAGATTGGTCGGAATCCAGGATTACTCCAGGGTATTGTAGGTGGTAGGAAGTGATGCACATGCTCAGACTAGCACTAAGGAATGACTAGCAGCCTTAATTTTACCTTATTTGTACCAAGACTTTACACCCCTGGGTTAGTGGAAGAGAGAGCACAAGGAGAAACACATCCTGAGTGGATGGCCAGAAATTTCCCTATATCCTTAATTTTCTTGTTTCTTGAATACTATGATTTAAAAAAAAAAAACCTTTTCTCCCTCACATAGTAGTTTAAATCATTATTTCTTGTCTACCATCTGAGATGCTTTTTTTATGACTTCCTTACATCTCCCATCAATACTCACACTTTTACCCCATTTAATCTCCAGGAAAGGAATGTGCATTATAACAAATGAAATGAACCAGGGACCAGCAGTGTACTTATGTGTTGCTGTTTGTATGTGTATACACATGTTTATGTGTATGTTGGGAAAGGGGTGATATAGCAGAACTACCTGGGGGTGGGGAGATGTTAAAAATTCTAATTTACATTCCCTTACATCTCCCATCCCTACCCATGCGCACACTTTATACTTCAAATATCTCAGCAGAAAGGAAATAGACTTGTTTTTAGTAGCTATTACTGATAATTTTATTATTTTCATCTCCCTTATCCCACAAGTTGAGGACTATTGATGCAAACTTTGTTTTTTCTTTGACTGTAGTGGAGGTTCAATTCAGGGTTCCATGCTTGCTAGGCAGGCACTCTACCACTTTAGCCACAACCCAATCCTTGATTCCAACTTTGTATGGGTCCAACTTTCTTTCTATTATTGAAGATATTTGATATTCTGAAGTTTATGATACTATGAGAAAGGTGTTGAAATATCCCACCTCCTAATGAAGAAGAACTCTGTTAACACTGTAGTTTTGGATTACCCTGCACTGGAAATTAGCTGCCCTGCAAAACACTAAATTCTCTGTCCCTGGAAGTGTTTACACAGGAGTTGTATGACCATCTGCCAGAGAAGAAAATGCATGAAACAGTGGCCTTTCTCCCCTAGTGAGAGCAGGACACTTGGTGACATGATATTATAATTAACTATTTGAACTATATACAAACAATGAATGTGCAACAATAGAAATCTCATCAAACATCAAAAATTGCTTCATGTTCTTGAAAAACTGTATCACAGGTAAATACTGTATAAGAATTTCTTAGTGATAGACTGAATGCTGTGTGACAAGCAGATGTCCAAATAGTGCATTCATTCCTAACAATGATTCTGTCTCAGATGTCTACGATGACTGAGAGGACTACTAGACTTAAGATAAAACTTGCAATTAGAGTGTGAAAATAAGGCATGCTCTGGCATTAGTATTTAAAAAAAATATCCCCTTGGCAAATGAGAACAAATTAATTACAAAAAGTGAAGTCAACCTATGGAATGGTAAATTTGTTTAAGACACATTGAGAAATTTTCTAATTTCCAAATACCTGTTCTTCAGTTGTTTCTGTTTCTACCTCTAGCCTGTCACTCTTGTTGGTTGGCTGTGGCCATCTCTTTACCTTGGTGGAGAGTGAGGGACAGAACCTCCCTGTCTGGCAAGCTTCCACAAGGCTGGGGTTCACAGCATGGAGTTTCTCACCCCAGAACATGAGTTACAGAGTGAAGGGTACCATGTTTGCTGCCAAGGAAAAGGGAAGACCCAACATCCAGTAAATAAAAAACATGACAAGAACATATCAATTCATACACAGAACTTGAACCAGGAACCAGTATGAGGAGAATAAATGTCAACAAGGTTTTTAGCTCAGGAATTGTCTGACTAGTCTTTTTGTGAACAATGATTTTTTTTCTTTTTGTAGACCAAATAGAGCAGTGAGCTCAGGCAAGTTTAAGTTTAAAGGAGCTGGAATGTGACGGGTGTCTTAGATAGCAGAAAGACTGGTGAAAAGAGAAGCTGGTAGAAAACTTAATTTTCAGGATACAGTATTGGTAATTATTTTACTCATATAATTTAATCTTCTGTCAAAGTAAAAGAATTTTCATACAAGCCTTTCCTTTTGAATGAATGTGTGTATCTACTTAAATGTCTTTGGTTCCACTTATTTAGGATAATTTAGCCTCTGCTTTTCTTAGACTTAGCAAAGGATATAGCATAATTTCAACACAAGGTCAAGTCAATCAATTCAATGCAGAATACAGAAAAGCCTTTGCAAATACTTTAGTTCAGTGTGTATAAAGAGTACACACATACCTGGTTAGCATACCTTGTTATTTGGTTTGTTTATGTTTCTTCACCCTGTTTGATTTTGCTTTTCTATGTATACAATAGAGGATTTCAATGGTATCAGAGATCACAACTGGTGACCTATGGACTGAAATAAGCTAACAGTTAGGTTGCCTAAAGTAGGGAGATTTTCCTTCCACATTGTGTTGTTTTAGTGAGAGTCCTTTTGCCTTTTGGTAGGGTATATACACCCATTTTCCTTGAAAGACCCACTATTCTACCCCAACACTAAATTACAACCAAACTCTATGGATTTTTTTCCTTATATGGCTTTGAAAGCAACTGAAGTCTTTGATTAGAAACTTTTTAAAATTCTTTAGACCCTTGAAACTACAAAACTGCTGAGAGAATGACAAATCTTTATTCCCCCATCAGTTGCAAGATAGATGGCTACCAGCTATCAGACCTTATCCACACACTGCCTCAATTAATCTTCAAAATGCCCCTGTGAGGTAGGTATTTTCATGTTACAGGTAGCAAAGTACAAGAAAAGAAGTTAGAATCTACCATGGTAAGAACATTCCCATGATAAGAAACATTAATTGCTCAAACGCAGATCTTTTTGCCTCCAAAACCTCCCTAAACTTCAGTATACTTTGATGGGCAGAAATTTTCTAAGATGTGTTAGATAATGAAGTTTTACAAAGATTTTTGAAACAAAGTCAAAGTTAGATAAATATGGATGTCAGGTGTGAAAATATCTCCGACTATTTTACAACATTTTATTTGCATGCTGTTTTCTTTGACAAGTAGGGAGCTACCTTCATACTGTGCTTGGTAACATATTTGACTGGCTGA